>NC_047085.1:290584313-292984313 GCF_902459505.1 Geotrypetes seraphini
TCAGTTGTTTATTTAGCTTTTTTTGTGTTTCAGATGTACATTTTAGGTGTTTTCTGTTTCTTGTGTATGTTTAGGTTCTTTCTGGTTCTTGTGTATGTTTAGGTGCTTTGTGGTTGATGTGTACATTGAGCTGCTTTGTGGTTGATGTGTACATTGAGCTGCTTTGTGGTTGATGTGTACTTTGAGCTGCTTTGTGGTTCCTTTCTACATTGACCTCTTATTTCTCTCTCTACCTCCTCTCTCTCTTACCTTGCTACTCTCTTGCTTTGCTACTCTCCTACCTCCTCCATTAACAATTCTCCTGCCCTGGCCTAAAAACTGTACTGATTTTTTCAACTTTGTTGTTCATTCGAAATTTAGTTGATTTGTAGTTCATTTTAAAAGTGTTTGGAGGCATGGGTGTGGCTATAAGGGGAGATGAGGAGGCCACAACAGCTAAATTTATAATGTATTACCAAGTCAATGCTTGTTTCCTTATTTCTCTCTCTACCTCCTCCCTCTCTTGTCTTCTTACGCTTCTGCCTTTAAGCATACCCCATTAACAATTCTCCTGCGCTGGCATTATACCTGCACTTACTTGGTAGTTCATTGTAAATTAAGTTGCTTTGTAGATCATTTTAAAAGTGTTTGGAGGCATGGGTGTGGCTATAAGGGGAGATGAGGAGGCCACAACAGCTAAATTTATAATGTACAACAAAGTCAATGCATATTTTCCTTATTTCTCTCTAGCTGCTTTGTGGCTTCATGTGTACACTTAGCTGCTTTGTAGTAAATGTGTACATTTAGCTTCCATTGTGGTTCAGTTGTATATTTAGCTTTTCTTGTGTTTCAGATGTACATTTTAGGTGTTTTCTGGTTCTTGTGTACGTTTAGGTGCTTTGTGGTTGATGTGTACATTGAGCTGCTTTGTGGTTCAGTTGTTTATTTAGCTTTTTTTGTGTTTCAGATGTACATTTTAGGTGTTTTCTGTTTCTTGTGTACGTTTAGGTTCTTTCTGGTTCTTGTGTATGTTTAGGTGCTTTGTGGTTGATGTGTACATTGAGCTGCTTTGTGGTTGATGTGTACATTGAGCTGCTTTGTGGTTGATGTGTACTTTGAGCTGCTTTGTGGTTCCTTTCTACATTGACCTCTTATTTCTCTCTCTACCTCCTCTCTCTCTTACCTTGCTACTCTCTTGCTTTGCTACTCTCCTACCTCCTCCATTAACAATTCTCCTGCCCTGGCCTAAAAACTGTACTGATTTTTTCAACTTTGTTGTTCATTCGAAATTTAGTTGATTTGTAGTTCATTTTAAAAGTGTTTGGAGGCATGGGTGTGGCTATAAGGGGAGATGAGGAGGCCACAACAGCTAAATTTATAATGTATTACCAAGTCAATGCTTGTTTCCTTATTTCTCTCTCTACCTCCTCCCTCTCTTGTCTTCTTACGCTTCTGCCTTTAAGCATACCCCATTAACAATTCTCCTGCGCTGGCATTATACCTGCACTTACTTGGTAGTTCATTGTAAATTAAGTTGCTTTGTAGATCATTTTAAAAGTGTTTGGAGGCATGGGTGTGGCTATAAGGGGAGATGAGGAGGCCACAACAGCTAAATTTATAATGTACAACAAAGTCAATGCATATTTTCCTTATTTCTCTCTAGCTGCTTTGTGGTTCATGTGTACACTTAGCTGCTTTGTAGTAAATGTGTACATTTAGCTTCCATTGTGGTTCAGTTGTATATTTAGCTTTTCTTGTGTTTCAGTTGTACATTTTAGGTGTTTTCTGGTTCTTGTGTACGTTTAGGTGCTTTGTGGTTGATGTGTACATTGAGCTGCTTTGTGGTTCAGTTGTTTATTTAGCTTTTTTTGTGTTTCAGATGTACATTTTATGTGTTTTCTGTTTCTTGTGTACGTTTAGGTTCTTTCTGGTTCTTGTGTATGTTTAGGTGCTTTGTGGTTGATGTGTACATTGAGCTGCTTTGTGGTTGATGTGTACATTGAGCTGCTTTGTGGTTGATGTGTACTTTGAGCTGCTTTGTGGTTCCTTTCTACATTGACCTCTTATTTCTCTCTCTACCTCCTCTCTCTCTTACCTTGCTACTCTCTTGCTTTGCTACTCTCCTACCTCCTCCATTAACAATTCTCCTGCCCTGGCCTAAAAACTGTACTGATTTTTTCAACTTTGTTGTTCATTCGAAATTTAGTTGATTTGTAGTTCATTTTAAAAGTGTTTGGAGGCATGGGTGTGGCTATAAGGGGAGATGAGGAGGCCACAACAGCTAAATTTATAATGTATTACCAAGTCAATGCTTGTTTCCTTATTTCTCTCTCTACCTCCTCCCTCTCTTGTCTTCTTACGCTTCTGCCTTTAAGCATACCCCATTAACAATTCTCCTGCGCTGGCATTATACCTGCACTTACTTGGTAGTTCATTGTAAATTAAGTTGCTTTGTAGATCATTTTAAAAGTGTTTGGAGGCATGGGTGTGGCTATAAGGGGAGATGAGGAGGCCACAACAGCTAAATTTATAATGTACAACAAAGTCAATGCATATTTTCCTTATTTCTCTCTAGCTGCTTTGTGGTTCATGTGTACACTTAGCTGCTTTGTAGTAAATGTGTACATTTAGCTTCCATTGTGGTTCAGTTGTATATTTAGCTTTTCTTGTGTTTCAGTTGTACATTTTAGGTGTTTTCTGGTTCTTGTGTACGTTTAGGTGCTTTGTGGTTGATGTGTACATTGAGCTGCTTTGTGGTTCAGTTGTTTATTTAGCTTTTTTTGTGTTTCAGATGTACATTTTAGGTGTTTTCTGTTTCTTGTGTACGTTTAGGTTCTTTCTGGTTCTTGTGTATGTTTAGGTGCTTTGTGGTTGATGTGTACATTGAGCTGCTTTGTGGTTGATGTGTACATTGAGCTGCTTTGTGGTTGATGTGTACTTTGAGCTGCTTTGTGGTTCCTTTCTACATTGACCTCTTATTTCTCTCTCTACCTCCTCTCTCTCTTACCTTGCTACTCTCTTGCTTTGCTACTCTCCTACCTCCTCCATTAACAATTCTCCTGCCCTGGCCTAAAAACTGTACTGATTTTTTCAACTTTGTTGTTCATTCGAAATTTAGTTGATTTGTAGTTCATTTTAAAAGTGTTTGGAGGCATGGGTGTGGCTATAAGGGGAGATGAGGAGGCCACAACAGCTAAATTTATAATGTATTACCAAGTCAATGCTTGTTTCCTTATTTCTCTCTCTACCTCCTCCCTCTCTTGTCTTCTTACGCTTCTGCCTTTAAGCATACCCCATTAACAATTCTCCTGCGCTGGCATTATACCTGCACTTACTTGGTAGTTCATTGTAAATTAAGTTGCTTTGTAGATCATTTTAAAAGTGTTTGGAGGCATGGGTGTGGCTATAAGGGGAGATGAGGAGGCCACAACAGCTAAATTTATAATGTACAACAAAGTCAATGCATATTTTCCTTATTTCTCTCTAGCTGCTTTGTGGTTCATGTGTACATTTAGCTGCATTGTAGATCATGTGTACATTAGCTGCATTGTAGATCATGTGTACATTTAGCTTTCTTTGTCGTTAAAGTTGTATATTTAGGTTTTTTTGTGGATCAGATGTACATTTTAGGTGTTTTCTGGTTCTTGTGCACGTTTAGGTTCTTTCTGGTTCTTGTGTACGTTTAGGTGCTTTGTGGTTATTGTGTACATTGAGCTGCTTTGTGGTTGATGTGTACCTTTAGGTGGTTTGTGGTTGTGTACATTGAGCTGCTTTATGGTTGATGTGTACATTTAGGTGCTTTGTGGTTATTGTGTACATTGAGCTGCTTTGTGGTTGATGTGTACATTGAGCTGCTTTGTGGTTCCTTTCTACTTTGACCTCTTAATTCTCTCTCTACCTCTTCCCTTGCTACTCTCTTGCCTTCCTACTCTCCTACCTACTCTATTAATAATTCTCCTGCTCTGGCCTAAAAACTACTGATGTTTTCCAACTTTGTTGTTCATTCGAAATTTAGTTGCTTTGTAGTTCATTCTAAAAGATTTGGAGGTGTGGGGGGGCTATAAGCTGCCCTTGTTATTGTTGACATGTTCTCCCGATAACCTGAAGTTTTTTCCCACTACAAATGAAACTGCTCAGACTATGGTGAACATTTTACTTCGCGAAATCATCCCTAGTTGGGGATGTCCCACACACATCAACTCAGATAATGGTCCTGCTTTCACTGCCAGAGTATGCAAAGATTTAGCTATCGCATTCCGCATTGAGTGGAAATTTCATCTCCCATATCACCCACAGAGTTCCGGTATTGTCGAACGCATGAACAGGATCAGGACTATTAAAGATAAAATCTGGAAAGCCACAGCTGGCACATTTGTGATTTGGAAAAAAATTCCTTCCTATTGTTTTAGCTGAAATTAGGATGTTGCAAAATTAAAATGTGTTTTTCTTTTCTTTTTCTTAGCAGCGGTTCGGATATATGCATGCCCATCCCAGTTTTGGCACTAGGATATTTCTGGTGTTTTCCAGGGATCCTCTTTGTCACTGCAGAGATAAAGACGATCCAAAGAGACATTAGCTTTTCTAAATATGAGATGGTTATGATATGCATTATTTGTCCATATACTTTACTCATGTGTTCATCTCTGTTTTGTTTTTCTATAACAATGTGTTTATTTCCAGAGATAAGTTCAGCTCTGAACACTTGACCGATGGAAGAATAGTTTGAAGCCTAGAGCTATGTGTTTTGTGTCTTGTCTGTGCCATGTGGTCTGTGTTTTGTCTACTTGTTTTGGTTTGAGGGGTACCCCAGGATATATAATATTGGCTATTTCTAGAGCTAGCTCTTTTCCCACTTTTTACTAGCCCAAATGCGCAATGTTCTTTTTTCCCTATAATTTGCATATGCTAAATATAGCTTAGTTAGGGGTTATATTTTTAAGAAAAGGTTTTATTCTATATCTATACAGTGTTTATTCTATGGTGCTCACTTGATATGAACCATTCAGTACACATTTCTGACTGACATAATTTTTTTTAAATACATTCAGTACAGAATTATGTTCTCTCTGAATTGCCATAATAGTTATATGTGGCACACAAAAACATATCTTTTTGGAATGTCTGATTAAGAACCTTAAGTACTTGAATATTGTCTCTCTTTTGCCATAACTATAACAAGTAAATGTATTAATATTGTCACATGTTGCCACATTCAGTACAGGCAACCTGGTCTCTCTCTCTCTCTCTCCATTCAGTACAGGCAACATGGTTTCTCCTCCATTTTCTATCTCTTATTTGGATCACACTGGAGTACAGCTGCTGAATGATATCGGGACTCTTTTCAAATCCCTCCCTGTATGCACAAACATCATTCCATCTCAAGGGTGAATACCACTAATTTGCAGTGACTGAAGGATCCTGTGCAAACATCAGATCCTGTGCAAACATCATTTCATCCCATCTCACCAGTTTAAAGAGACTGCCGGTTCCTGCTGGACTAATTCATCTTCCTGCACCCTGACTGCAAAGACTTTTCCACACATGCTGTACACAATGTTTCTTGTTCATCGGAAATAGCCACCATCCTAAGAACGCTTTGCTGTACAATTCCTCCTATTTAACCTATTCTATGGACATTTCAGACTTTATTTCATATGCTGTACATCCACTATCTCTTGGAATGGGGAATGAGACATTCCAAAAGCTGCTGAACTTTACTGAACTCCATACTTACATTGAACAACTTAAGAAAATCTCCAAAGAAGTGAATCATACTATCACTTTTGAAAATGGACAGATTGCACAAACTATAGAAAATTTGCTATGAGATGCTCATGTCTCAGTTTGGGAACTTTTCTTTGAGTATTCGCCCACTGCAAACCATGTATTTAATGTTTTAATTCATCCTATCTTAACTATTCTACAAATTTTGCTATGTATTGTTATGATTCTCCTTTACTGTAGAGTGAAACACGTGTACATTTCTTTTCTCACAAGGTTCCTTTTAGCTTGTAAGGCAGTTATACATGAATTTCCAGTATCTTCTCTGACAACTTGCTAATTTGGTTCTAATTTGGTTTTAATTTGGCATGGCCTATTGCATTACCATTACCAGAGTCAGAGATAATATTATCCCATATCCCATACTTACATACTCTCTTATGACATCCTTGTACCTTTTTGCCTGGGCCTCCTGAGAAAGTTTCCTGCACCTCTTATGCACCGTTCATTCGCTCAACGACGGGTAAGATATAGATACGACCTATGCAACCTAAGACAGAGGTTTGAACTCATAATGGGAACTGTTCATCTTCATAGCTTGGAGGACAGCTATGATATACTGTTAGAGATTGGCAAGGCATAAGCGAGGCAAGCTGGCTAAGGGTACCACAAGTTTGCTTTAATTTCAAAGAATATGGAAGGTGTCAGCATAGCCGTTGCAGGCGTTCAGCATTTTCGGTTGGCATAGCTGGTGTCACCAAAGGCCTATGGGAAATTGTATCAATCTGACTCTGGCATGGGGATGCAGATAGACCCTGAGTAGAGAGTTGCGCGGGGACAGAAATCCCACCCGTCCCCACCCGTCCCCGCCAAAATCCCACCCATCCCCACCCGTCCCCGTGAGGAATCCCTCCGTCCCCACCCGTCCCCGTGAGGAATCCCTCCGTCCCCACCCGTCCCCGCGAGGAATCCCCTCCGTCCCCACCCGTCCCCGCGAGGAATCCCCTCCGTCCCCACCCGTTCCCGCGAGGAATCCTCTCCGTCACCATCCTTCCCTATAAACTTCAGAAATAGTTATTTTATTTAATTATGCTACTGAATTAAAGGCTCTGGTAGAGACCCATTTACAAATAAGCAAAGAGACTATTAATTTGGAAATATTAATTGGGAAGAATACATACTTTGTAAATGGGTTTCTACCAGAACCTCTAATGTAAATATAAAATATAAATACTCAGCTGATGAGAACCCACAAACTGTCAGCTGAGGACTTCCTTTGCAGTTGGCCTGGGGTCCCTTTTGCCAAGCTTGGCAGGCAGCAGTAGCGTCCCTGAGTCACAGATGCTGGCACCTCAGTGGCTCATGGATGCTGCCAGCGACTGCTGCGCTTGGTGGAGGGGAGTTCTGACCATCTCTAGAGGAGGTCCTCTGCTGGCGGTGCTTGGGGATCCCCACCAGTCACAGCAAGGGCCAACAAGTACTTCAACACTGTAGAAATAAAACCAGAAATGCATTTCCTTTTCTTTTGAACACAAAACAAAGATATCTGCCATATACATTTCCCAAGGCAGATGACTCTATGCAATGTCACCTCGGTAACAAAATACAAAAATAGACAAATACACCCCCTCCCTTTTTACTAAACCACAATAGTAGGTTTTAGCACAGGGAGTTACGCTGAATGCCTCGCGCTGCTCTCAATGCTCATAGGCTCCCTGCGCTAAAAAACAATATTGCGGTTTAGTAAAAGGGAGCCATAGTGCAAAATATAGACAGCAGATATAAATTCTCAAAACAGACACATTTTGATCACTAAATTGAAAATAAAATCATTTTTCCTACCTTTGCTGTTTGGTGATTTCATGAGTCTCTGGTTGCACTTTCTTCTTCTGACTGTGCATCCAATCTTTCTTCCTTTCTTTCAGCCTCCTGTATGTTTCCTCTCCTCCAGACCTCATTCTCTCCCCCAACTTTTTCTTTCTGTCTCCCTGTTCCCCCTTCTTTCTGTCTCTCTGTCTGCCCCCTTTCTTTCTTTCTCCGTGCCCTCCCCCAAGCCACTCGGTTTGCTGCCACCGCCATCGGGGAATAGTCCCCAAGCCACCGCTGTCCCAAGCTTTCCCTGCAGAAGCGTCGCGCTGACCAGCATTCCGCTCCCTGACGTCAATTCTGACGTAGGAGAGGAAGTTCCGGGCCAACAAGGCATTTCTCCTCATTCCATCCAGCCTGAGCCCCATCTCTCCTTGATCCAGCATTTCCCTTCTGTGTCTGTCAGAATTACCATTCCACCTATTTTCCAGCATCACCCTTCTTTGTGTCCATCTCACCTATATCCGTATCTCACCACTTTTTCAGAATCTTCATTTGTCTCTGTCCTTGTCTTTACCCCATATTCACCATTTGCCCTTTCAATGTCTTTATCTCCCCCCCCCCACACACACTTTTTCAGCATTACTTCTATGTCTCTATTTCACCTCCTCTTCATGTCCCCTCTGTATCTCTATCCTTATTCAGAAGGTCCTGCTTACCCTTTCTCTTCTTTGTGTCACTATCTCTATTTTCAGCTTTCCCCCCTTTTCCTTTGTTACTGCACCCTGTAGCCAGAATCTTTCCACCCTCTCTCCACTCCGGCCCAGCCCAGTATGAAATATTTCCTTTTGTTTCTCTCCCCTCTCTCTTCTCCTCCCTCACCCACGAGTCCTGCATCTGGCCCTCTCCCTTCTACCTGCACCTGGCAACACCCCCCTGCTCCGCGGCTCTCTTAAGCAACTCGTCAGCAGCGGTGATCAAGACAAGCTGCCGACATCGAGGCCTTCCCTCTACGAGTCCCACCTTTGTGGAAAAAGGAAGTTGAAACAAGCGGGACTCGCAGAGGGTAGGCCCCGACGCCAGAAGCTGCTGCTGAGTTGCCGAAGAGAGCCGCAGGTAGAAGGAGATAGGAAGGCTGTAGAAGCTCCGGAGCATGACACCGAACCCGGCCAGGATGATTTCTTTTTCAGGCTGCTGCTGCCGCTGCCATCCCCCACCCGAAATGACAAAAAACAGCCTAATGCCCGCGTCGGGAAATAGCCATGCTGAGCAGTGAGCTCAGCACGTACACAGATGAAAGCCTTGCTTGCTGATTGGTCCGGCGGCACGGTGGGGCGGGGCCGCCGGACCAATCAGCAAGCAAGGCTTTCATCTGTGTACGTGCTGAGCTCACTGCTCAACATGGCTATTTCCCGACGCGACGCCAGACTTGTAACTAAGCTGCATGCTTGCATCGCCAGAATTTAGGTAGGTTGTTTTCATCCCCGTGGGAGTCCCGTGGGCAAGGGGGCGTCCCCGTGGGAGTCCCGTGGGTCAGGGGGGCATCCCCGTGGGAGTCCCGTGGGCCAGGGGGCGTCCCCGTGGGAGTCCCGTGGGCCAGGGGGGGAACCCGCGGGATCCCCGCGGGACCCGCGGGATCCCCGCGATCCCCGTTCCCGTGCAGACCTCTAACCCTGAGGGCAGGAAGACGGTTTCAAGTAGTCCTGATTAAATCATGATTAGCTAAAATGTGTTAATGTATTAATGTATTAATCAGAAACTATTGTCCGAGGCATACTGGAAATTTAACTACAGCCTAGTATTCTTTTTTGGAAATTATAGGTATGCTTCAGTGTTGCCGCATTAGATTTTGCTTTAGGTGATATTTACTGGCTCTGTGGAGACCTCCGGCTCCGTGTTAAACTACTCAGCCAGTAGATAGGCCAGTGCACTTTAGCTATACATAGATGAGATAGGGGTCCCAGATGAATTCAAGGCCCGAGACCAGGTTAAGGCTAGGTTTGAGTCCCTTATTACTATCAATAAGAATGTTGAACTTAAACGTAATTCTGGTTTATCTAATCCTTGGGATCTGTATTTTATTTGGATGCAGGGGTGGGTGAAAGACCTTCTTATTGTTATAATCTTTATTATTATCTGCACTCTTGTTGCTTATGTAATTTTTAGACTGTTCCTGCGCTGTTTGACTCAAATTACAGCCCCTAAAACTCCTCCTCAAGAGACATATCTAGAATATCTCTCCCTCCACGCTCATGCTGTGCATTTATGACGTCATTTTCATGACGTAAGAGGGGATTAAAGGAAAGGATAGGTTTTCTGTCTCTGTCTATGAAAGGACACATTTTAATGGATAAGTTTTCTGTCTCTGTCCATGCTGGAAGTAATCAAATGTAGAATGTTGGGTGTTTACTCTCTTAATGGTTTGGGAAGAGGTCATTTAATTTATGTTAACGAAGTTAACTCTCAGACAATGAAGGCTCGACCCCCCACTACTATGTACCGGTTGAGATAGATAAAGGAAGCTTTTTACACCTTTTAGCTTTAAACAATGAAATACATATCCTGCTCCTTTTTGATTACTTCTTTGAAGCCTATGTATCCTGTCACTAGATATGGTCTGTACTTACGTCATCTGCTAATACCACTGAAGATATATAATGAATGCAGACTAATAAAAAAAACAGGCTATCCCTTTAGAACTCTGTCTGTGTATCTTTCTTTCTAAGGGGAATTGCCTCCGGACGTCTGAAATAGATGACAGAATGTTTTGCAGGACGATTTCGGGACCAAGAAACGGATCCTGTTCGTTTCACCACCTTTTATTTATTCATAATCATTTCAAAGCATGGGATTGGCCTAAGGGATCTGGCCAATCGGAATCTTAGCCCACTGCCTGTGCATTCCAGAATGCACTGCGAATGAGGCCTAAGATTCCGGTTAGCTCATGTGTCTTAGGCCCCTTCCTATGGGAGGAGCCTTAAGTGCCTGGGCCAATCAGGGCCTAATGCCCCTCCTCAGTGCATTCCACAATGCACTAGAAAGGGGCAGGCCTGTCATTCGTGAGAAGGCAGGCCAGCTGGCTGGAGGCAGGAAGGATGCCTCTGGCCTGACAATATTTTAAAGTGTGTGTGTGGGGGGGGTGGCTGATGGGGACCAGGTTGGTGGAGGGGGGTCTGGCGTGACAAATTGATTGGTAGAACTGTAAAAAGGTCTCCTGGATAGCATGAGGATCCACCCTGGGGGCACCAGAGGGGGACTTCAAACGAGAGATATACTGTTTGGAGGACTTGGGCTTGATAAGATGCGCCAGCATCTTACTGGCACTGTTACCCCATTGATGAAATTGATATTTATACAATTGAATATCCCGTTGGGCCTGCTGGTCCAAGAGCTCATTAATATGCTTCCTTACCGTGGTGCACTACAGCTGAATATTAGGTAAGGGGCGTCACAAGTATGATCTGCGCAAGGAATTCAGATGTTGTGAGAGAGATACCAGTTCAGTGTCACAAGCCTGAGTTCAGGTAGAGTATTCTGCCCTCCATTACAGCCTTGGCGACTTCCCAATAGGTAACTGGGTGGATGCCCTCAGTAGGATTCTCAGACAAAAATTGATTCCAGGCCTCCTGAAGAAAGACATGAAAATCCTTGTCCAGATACAACGTGGAATTCATTTTCCATTCCGTGTGGTGGGTCCCGCTGCCAACCCCATGTCATGCCATGGTCGGACACCACAGTGTCTTCAATATCAGTGGCTCTAACACAGGCCAACAGAGGCTGAGCTAGAAGAATCAAGCCCAAACAAGTATGGATCTTGTGCACATACGAATAATGGGTAAAATTATGGTCTTCCAGGTGGAGGACCTTCCAAATGTCAAACAATTCAAGCTCATGCATCAAAAAATTTATTCCCTTCTCCCCTGTCCCCCTGGGTCACGGTCTAGGGGGATTGCAGTCAACTGTGGGGTCAGACATGATATTAAAACTGCCCCCTACAATAAGGAGGTATTCCTGCCCCCCCCCTGTCGATTTGGCTATCAAGGTAGAAAAGAACTGATGAGAATTGAGGTTAGGGGCGTAGCTGGAGCACATCGCAAATTTACTCCCCAGAATCTCTCCCCACCACATTATATATCTCCCCTCCAGGTCTTGGAGCACTTTGTGAGTCAAACAGGACAAATGTTTATGGAACAACAGGACTACTCCATGCTGCCTTCCAGTGAAAGAAGAAGACACCATCTCTCCTATCCAACCGACTTTCAATTTGAGGTGCTTGGCCTGCCTGAGGTGCATTTCCTGTAGCAACTGAATGTCCACCTTCAGTCGCTTACAATAGGCTAGTACTTTTGAGTGCTTAACTGGGGAGTGCAGGCCGTTCACATTTAGGGACGCTATGTGTACACTATCCAGGCCAGGCATCCCAAAGAAGCAGCAAATGCTGACATGAACCCATATAAGCACACAGGGGATGAAGGCCCAGCTTCCCCCCCCTCGCATTGTCATAGCAGAACAATACTCACACACACAAAACTCATCTAATTGATAACCAAGAATGTTGATCTTCAAGCTTCTTAATGATTTTATCATGCTGTGTTTGTAAATTTTTTTTTTTAACAATTAGGTTGTATTTTTAATTGAGATATTAATACTAGCATGTTTAAGTTGTTTTTTTAACCATGATGTATAATTCTGCCCATAGAATTGTGTATACAAATGTAATGTATTTACATACATGTTGTGAACTGCCTAGAACTAATGGCAGAGTGGTATACAAGAAATAAATTATTATTATTGTTGTTAAAGATTAATTTTTAAATGTATCCAGATTATGAGATAAATTCTCAATCTTCCCAGACAACTGTAATTTCTTGTACTGATTTCTCTACTGTGGCATCAAACTTTTGCAGAACCTTCCAAATCCCCTCCAAGGTAACTGCCAGAGAAGCAATTAAGGAACTAACTGCTTCTTTATTCACAGCATAGGCAGTTGATTCATCGGACCTTCCTTCCTCTCGATCTTCAAAAACAGTAACCTCCTCGGTTCCTGCTTCGATTTCAGGTTGAACCCGTGCCTGTGCTGGACATGGTAGTATGATAGCTGCCTGTGGGGACAGAGTAGTATCGTGTCCCATAAGAGAGAGTGGCTCAGATCCGACCATGAATTGGTTGAGGGTGGATTGAACAGGGGATGAACTGCGAGCCGGAGAGGATACAGTCTGGACAATCCCCTTTGTCTTCGCATGAGGCATTTTCAACTTCGCCTTTCTCCAACAAACACCGTCAGTAGTCAATCTGCCATTTTGGCCCCTCCTCCGGGAAAGGCATCTTTCCAAGTTTAATAAAAGTTTTCTATTCCCCCCTAGGGAAAACCTTCAAGGCAGCTTACAATCTAAAACAAGTTTAAAATACACAATATACAAAAAAAATCAACACATTATACAAAACATAAAATCAACACATAATCCAACACATAAAATCAACAAACTTTACAAAATTAACTTCAATTATATTCTTTCTTTTGTCTTTTGACTAGTAAGTTCAATACTGGTCAGCAATATTTGAAGTCTTGGTTATATACCATCAACATCCCTATCATGTATAGCTGCCTATTTGAATGGCATGGTGGTGACTTCACAACCAGCATTTAGACATGGGTGATGGGCCTGCACAGAGTGACGGCTGCCACCCTGGTTACTTTGTTGGGCAGACTGGATAGGCCAAGAAGGTATTTTCTGCCGTCATTTATGGTGTTACTGTATTACTGTGAAGCAGGCAAGAGTTTCAAGCTTCAAGTTTATTTAAAATTTCTTATACTGCCTAATCAAACCTTCTAGGTGGTGTACAAAAATGTTAAAACCGTCTATTAACTAAAATACAGTTTAAAAACACACAACACTAGGGCAAATACTAACTTTAAAAGACTAATAAACTCATAAAAAAAAATTTACAAACACAGACAAGAGGGAAAGAAGGGCTAGAGCCAGGAGACCTGTGAGAAGAAGAGGAGAAGGACCAAAGCAAGGAATATCCTACCCGTTATGCTACCCAAACAGGATTATGAACCTGTAGGTGTGATTGCAAGTATTACCCAAGCTACTTATCAGCAGTGATAAACTGTGTGATATTTGGAGATGCTAGTGTAAAGAGTCAAGGAAGAGAGGATTTCACCCATCACTGAGCATCAGAGTGTACATGTCATACTTAGCAATCTATAGTTTCAAACCTCTTCCTTCTGCTTTTGTGGAGAGGGACATTCCAGAGAGGTCAGGTGTCTGAGGAGTGAAAAACCCCAAGGGAGGATTTTCATTTAAGAACTGAAAGTTCCAATGAACGAGTCTGAAGTCTTGGATATGTGTTCACTACTCTGAGACAGATGTATTTGTACTTATAATACACCCAATAAATTAATTTTTAATCTACTTTTCTAGGATGTGGTCTATGTGCAAATGGTGAAAGAAATAGAAAAGATCAGGTTTCAGTGTGAAGGTTAAGATTAATTCTTCCCCTACCTCAGAGCTCAAACCAAAATAAAACTCTGTAGCTCTAAAAATGGCCTTTCAACAAGGCATTGCCTAGGACCATTGCTATATATACACTATGGGGCTCATAATTGAAACAGAAATACGTCTAAAATCCTGCCTAAAGTACTGATAATCAAAAGGGTTTTAGACATACCTAAAAACAGCTTAGGCCTTTTTAGTGCTGCTACATGCCCAGAGCTGAAAGGGGCATGTTAGGAGGAGTGGTGAGGGCGTGATTTGGGCGGGATGTAGGCTGACCTAGACTTAGTCATACTACAAGTATAACCAAAAGTTTAACGAGACTGCCTAGATTGAGCTTATATGTAGTGACTTAGGCCATCTAAAAACAGGTCTAAGTGGCAAAAAAGTATCCAAAGTGACCAGATAATCACTGCAGGAACAAAGTACAGGCCACGACACACTCCCCCAGTGATCACTGACCCCCCCCCCACCGCCATAAAAATCAGAATAAAAGCATACATACCTGCCTCCAGAACATCAGCACCTGGCATAGGAAAGCCTAGTAGAGCTGCATAGAGGTAGCTTGGGGGGGGGGGGGGGGGGGGCTAGTGAACTATAGAGAGGAGGATCCGGGTCCATAAGCCACTCTAACTACTGCATTCATGGTAAAACATTTGAACCCACCAAAACCCTATTGAACTGCCATATAGGTGGCACCTACAGCCATAAGGGCTATTGGGGTGGTAGAACGGTGGGTCTAGTAGGTTTTGGTGTTGTTTTGCAGGGCTCAATATTACTTATATGGGAGTTGTGGTGAGATGTTTATGTGGCATCCTTTTTGTGAAGTTCACAGCAGTGCCCTATAAGGTGCCCCACTACTCTGTTGCCATGTCTGGCAACATCATTTTGCTGACTCTTCCACGTCCAAAAGGTCTTGTTCTAGGCGTTTTTGACTTGGATGATTTTTTGGACGAGAATGGGGTATACAGATAGACGACTTAGCGGTCTGGACGATCAAACAGCTGAATCTACAATTAGACGATTCTCAAAAAAATAAAATAAAATTGGGGGGGATGTATTTTTCGAGAATGGACTTTAGATGTTGCTGACTTTGGACGACCAATGACTTAAGCCCAAAACGGACTTAGATGTATTTTTTTATTATATCCCTCCACGGTTGTTTATTTTTGACTGTTAGGACCTAATGATTCGGTTTGACTCTAGATGTTCCTTGCTGCTACCCAGAGAAGTTTATGTTTAGGTCCTGCCTGATCCAGTTTTAATCTGAAGTAATTAAACCACATTTTGAAACTATAAGGAAACTCACAAATTTACCATTACTTTTTTGGGTGGGGGGGGAGATAAATGTTTAAACATGGATTTTTTACTTCCTCAAAATGCAAAAACGGTGTCAAACCAGTAAAATTATTGTAATTTATTAATCTTAAACTAACTACATCAGCATGGTGACCTAGAGAGCATGAGCACCAGTCCTGCTTCCCACAGTCAGCAGAATGGGGTGGACCACAGAATGGGGTGGAGGTGGGGTGGACTGGGGTGCAGAATGGGGCAGTGGCCATACCAACATTTTGCTCAACATAGCATCAGCAACTAAAGAGCATGAGGCAGAGGCAAAGAATGGTTTGTTTTGCTTCTCCAACCAAAATGGTATTACACTTCTCCATCTGAATCCGCGGTTTTAGCATCCACGGATTCGGTTATTTGCGATTTAAAAATTTTTTATTTTTATTTTTTTAAATTAAAGCTGTATTCTGGATCTTCCCCGCCTCCCTCCCGCTTTCCCCTGGAATCCCTTAAGCCTTATCTGTTGGGCTAGTGGGTTTTCGGGGCAGGAGCGATCTTCATACGCTCCTGCCCCGTGCAGATCACTCTTAGGAAATGGCGGTGCGGGCAGGGGGAAAGAAGCAGTCCGTTGCGTAAGCAGCGACTGGGCTTTGCATAAGTGTGCCGGGTTGTCGGATCTCATTTGTGCCTGGGGCAGGGTTTGGCTTTGATTAGGTTGCTTTGCGAGGAGCAGATAAGGGAGTCAACAACGGTTATGGGAGTTGCGGCAGCCAATCATGGCGAGGAGCTGTAAGAGTTTGCGAAGATTATTCTTGGTCTTAGCATACTAGTCGACTCATTGCGGTCGGGGGAGTGTTATCCACCATGCTTGTTGGTAAGTAGAGAATTGGGGTGCTCACAACAGCCATTTCCTATTAGTGATCTGCATGAGGCAGGAGCGTAGGAAGATCGCTCCTGCCCCGAAAACCCGCTAGACCACCAGGTAAGGCTTAAAGGATGCCGGGGGGAAATGGGGGGGGGGAGTGAGTCAGAGCCGGCCCGAATATTATTTGCGTTTTTTTAATATTCATGGGCCGGCTCTGCCCCTAACCCCTGTGGATACGGAGGGAGAAGTGTATTTGGCTTAAATTTCACAGATCTATAGTAGCTGAAGATGGCCTTTTGATTATTATTATTATACAACTACAGTAAAACCTTGGTTTGCAAGAATAATTTGTTCTAGAAGCATGCTTGTAATCCAAAGTACTCGTATATCAAAGCAAATTTCCCCATAGAAAATGATGGAAACTCAGACGATTTGTTCCACAACCCAAAAACTTTAATACAAAATACTATATGTACTTGTATTGCAAGACATTGATTATATATCAAGTCAAAATTTAATAAAATTTTTGCTTGTCTTGCAAAACACTTGCAAACCAAGGTTTTACTGTATTACTAAGTCAGGAAGTAGATTTGAACCTCAGGCTATTCAAGGATCCAGAGTACTAACAGAGCTGATATTCTATGAAGCAGGGTTTCTAAAATGAGATCTGAACAAACACATTGTATCCCCAACTTTCATAAACCTAAAGAACCAGCATGTGCTCATGAGATTCTATAAGTCAGCTTAGCCCTAGTTTTCTCAACTTCACTCAAATGTATTCTGCAGGACAAAACCCACCAAGCTGTGCACTGGTAATTAAAATCGGTAATGAAAAGCAGCATAAAAAATAGAAATAGAATTAGAAATAGACATGATTCCATTCTGTTGCAGTTGGAAATACTGATAAAGAAGACATCTTGCACAGTATTTAAAAAGAGATGATATGTATTTTGTCACAAAATATGGTGGATACACTAAGCCCATATACCTTAAGAACCACTCTGAAATTAGCACTTATACTGTTATTTTCCTATGAACGTTTTACTTTGCTGTTCCCAAACATACTTTCAATTAAACAGTCAACCAGGACTCCTGAATAGGAATGTGAAAATGCAGCCTGGCTACATGGTGTTTATGAGACAGCACTCAGGCTCATAAGGCTGTGCTTCCTCTGAATGCATGTTGAACAGAGCTGTTATTCCTGGTGAATATTCCTCCAGTAGATGAGTCCTTTGCAATTAATGTTGTGCACTTTTTCTTACATTAAAAAAAAAATGATATTGATTGAAAGAACCGTTTAGATTTCCTTCTGGGCCTTTGGAACTACGGTCCTGGACTCTAATTATAAAGCGGCTATTAAAAGAAGAAACCACTCGGTAAACTAGCTTCCCTCTCGTCGCCAACTAGCGTGGAACGGACGTTTGTTTGCGGAAAAGCTGACACTTAAAGTTACATTTGTTTCCTCCAACCCCCACCCAAACAGAAAAAGAAAATAGGCAGCTTATTTTACTTGCTGTATTAAGAGCCTATTTTATACTAGGACTTTAACAAGCCTAATAACGTCAACCCAGTAGAAAAATTAAACCATAAATATGAGGTTTCAAGATGGGGAGCAGCTGGGTGATAAAACTTTGGGAATAAAGCCATAGGGGGGGGAGGGGAAGAAAAATAAGTATAAATCAAAAAATGTATGCAGAGAAAAAGTCCAAGGCACCGCTGGGATTCGAACCCAGGATCTCCTGTTTACTAGACAGGCGCTTTAACCAACTAAGCCACGGCGCCGCGCTGTACGTTGCTGCTTGCCTGCACAACTTCTAATAATCTGTGCTGTTGATGGGTTAAGAAGTGAAGGAAAACGGCAATCGCTTTTTCTAGCTACATTAAAAAATATCTGTGCCTAACCATCTTGTGGTAACTCCCCCCCCCCCTTTCAAATTCATATCATGTCGCCTAATTAAAGTAGATCGGGATTTTTAACTTGTTTGTAGTTACAGCTTTTCAGAACAGTATATTTTACTATATCACATAATTATGTATGGTCATAAGTAAAAGGCAAAGCAAATAAAATACTGAAAATCTGGACATTTCTATTTAAAAAATACGCAGACCCTATCCTTTTGCCGTGTAACTTGCTAATGATTTGAAATAGGTAGAAAAAAAAATATGGTTCTAATCTAGATGAAATGGAAGGAAAACAAAGTCAGTAGGTTGCTCAGGACTCTAACAGTGGTTCCCAACCCAGTCCTGAAGGACCCTCAGCCAGTCGGGTTTTTGAGATAGCCCTAATGAATATGCATGGAGTAGATTTGCATGCCTGTCACCTCCATTATATACAAATCTGTCTCATGCATATTTATTAGGGCTATCCCGAAAACCCGATTGGCGGATAGTCCTCCAGGACAGGGTTGAGAACCATTGCTCTACAAGATTAGAAACTGCACAAGCAGAAGAGGCGTTGTCGTTTAAAAGAAAGCCGAGCACAGTGTGTGTCCTTGAGTCTCCAAGAATAAAAAGTACATTTCCAGCCTCCCTGCTGTGAGTTAGGAGAAAACAGCTTTATCTCATCAGATTCTCATTGGTTTCAGATATTCCAAGCCGAAGTTTATAATGTCAAGGAGAAAAATCATTATTTAAAAAAGCACTCCACTATGAAAATAAAGTTCGGGGAGAGAACGAGAAATAAACCTGAAATGTTTCTCCTATTTGCACATGTGTATTTCTTGTGCAAACACAAGAAGACAACTACAGCAATAATTGCAGGTGGATCAAGAAGGCAACAAATTAGAACTGTACCGAATAGCATATTTTACTATTCTGCTGAATATAAATAATGTGTGTTGAGCTTTACATAACAAATAATAAAAGAAGCAATGTGAAATCAGAGATCAAGTGTTTATTCATGCTCAAATTTAAATCACTATTCTGCAGAATACGAATATCTTCAGGGCCAAATAAAAAAAGAATACAAATATTTGGTA
Source organism: Geotrypetes seraphini (assembly GCF_902459505.1). NCBI lineage: Eukaryota > Metazoa > Chordata > Amphibia > Gymnophiona > Dermophiidae > Geotrypetes > Geotrypetes seraphini. Next base: position 290,603,450 of record NC_047085.1, read on the forward strand.
CACTCCTAGAGGCAATGCCCTATCATCTGAAGATCTTGCAAGCCTGCAAGTGGTGAAAGGCAGGGCAGGCCCAATCTTTAAATAAGTCTAGGCAATTGCCTAGAGCTGCAGTTTCTTGGAGTCAGCAAAGAGAAGCTGAAGTCAAAGCAAAACAACAGATCCTGATTAGAGAGTTGCGCGGGGACAGAAATTCCACCCATCGCCTCCCGTCACCACCAGGATCCTCTCCGTCCCCACCCGTCCCCGTCACAATTCTCTCCGTCCCCACCCATCCCCGCAAGGAATTACCTCCATCCCCACCCGTCCCCATAAAAAGCAGCAATTACTTCTGACAGGATCATCAATTCTACAGTTTCTTTTGTGTTTGCGCTGCTGTTTTCCTTGTGGAATCTCTTTGGTGGAACCCTTTTTTTGTTTTCTGTTCAGGTAATTAACTTATAAACCCCCTCTTTTACTAAGGCTGACGTGTACATTATATTATATGGACGAACCCTGCTACCAAAGCCTTCCATCCCCATGGGAGTCCCGTTGGCTAGAGGGGGGTCCCCATGGGAGTCCCCTGGGCCAGATGGGGGTCCCCGTGGGAGTCCCATGGTTTAGGGGGGATTCCCATGATCCCCGTTCCCGTGCAGACCTCTAATCCGGATGCCATATAAACTTGAAGAACCATTAGCACATACTGTAACCAGTTTTTATGTTATGTGATAATTGACTACTGAGTTGAATTAACAAAACCTTGGAGAGCTGCAGCCTAGAAGTCTGAAAGCTACTTGAGAAGGGTGAGCAGAGTGTAAGGCTAAAGGTTTACCTAGATAGGAAACCCATTACCTTGCCCAATCTCTGGCTAAAGGTCCTCATCTATGCCCATTAGGAGTGTCCAGAAAAAAAACTATAGTTGAAAAAAGTGTGCAAATTGAATTTTTTTTCCCATTAATTTGATTGTGTTTGATCAGAAAATAATTTTTTTAAAAAAGCACATCCTGACAGTGGTGTAATAATGGGGGGCAATGGTCCGCCCCAGGTGCCATCTTGGTGAAGGCACTGGCGCCCCTCCTCCGCTCTGCCCCCTCAGCTCCTTCCCACTTCTACCCTTGTTGCGTGCATGCCTTCACTTCCCTCCACCATACCTCTAGCTCGTTGCCAGTGTGAGCAGCAACTCTAACCTGCTGCTCACACCATTGTTGGCTCTCCCTCCGATATCACTTCTGGGTTCCACACCTAGGAAGTTACGTCAAAGGGAGAGCCGACATGGGCAGCAACTTGGTGATGCTGCTCACCCCTGAAAAGTTAAAAAGGGGAAAGGGGCACACACACACGACAGAGGGGGGTGGAGAACGAGCAGGGGGAGAAGAGTGCAGGGAAGGGGCATCTGTGCAGTAATTCTCTATCTATACCCTTTTTCAGCAGGAAATTGTCCAATCCTTTCTTAAACCCTGGTACCGTATTCTGCCCTATTACATCCTCTGGAAGCGCATTCCAGGTGTCCACCACACGCTGGGTAAAGAATAACTTCCTAGCATTTGTTTTGAATCTGTCCCCTTTCAATTTTTCAGAATGCCCTCTTGTTCTTTTATTATTTGAAAGTTTGAAGAATCTGTCCCTCTCTACTCTCTCTATGCCCTTCATGATCTTGTAAGTCTCTATCATATCTCCTCTAAGTCTCCTCTTCTCAAAGGGAAAAGAGACCCAGTTTCTCCAATCTCTCAGCGTATGGTCGAAAGACAAGAGGATGGTGATATCATCTGCTTAGCTGTATGACGTTATACCTTGTCTAAGCATGTGCCAAGTGTGGCTATGTAAAGGTTGAAGAGTGTTGGTGATAGTGGGGAACCTTGGGAGACTCCGCAAGGATTGTTCATTGTTTGCTTTTAGTCATGACGGCAGAAAAGGGCTCTAGCCCATCAAGTCTGCCCACGCTAATGACCCACCCCCAGACTTCACCCGGCTAGAGATCCCACATACATATCCCATTTCTTTTTGAAATTGAGCACACTGCTGGTGTTAATCACCTGCAATGGAAGTTCATTCCAATGATCGACTCCCCTTTCGGTGAAGAAATACTTCCTGGTGTCGCCATGAAATTGCCCACCTTTGATTTTCAGCGGATGACCTCTTGTGGTTGTAAGTCCTTTAAGAAAGAAGATATCGTCTTCCACCTCGATGCGGCCCGTGATATATTTAAAAGTCTCAATCATGTCCCCCCTCTCTCTACGTTCCTCGAGCGAGTATAGTTGCAGTTTATTCAGTCTTTCCTCATATGGGAGGTTCTTGAGTCCCGAGACCATCCTGGTGGTCATTTTTTCCTCAAGGTTATTAGTGGGGTCGATGTAGGGCTGCCCTGTGTGCAAGAGAAGGAGACAGGAGAAGAAAAAGAAGAAGGACTTCCGTGTTTTCTTGTGGAGGAGGTTACCAGCTGCCAGGAGTCAGTATCTTCTTGAGCGGAGGAATCCTTCAAACCAATTGTAGACTTTGCCTGTGATTCCTATTGCCTCCAGTGTTTGTAGTAGGATGTCGTGATCTCCTAGGTCAAATGCCGCTGTGAGATCGAGTTGTATGAGTAGCATTTTTTGCCTTTCCTTCAGTGTTTGGCTATGTCTAGGAGAGAGACTAGTAGTATTTCTGTACTGTGTTGCCTCTGAAGCCTGATTGTGAGGGGTGAAGAATGTTGTGGGTTTCTACGTATTCGGTGAGAAGTTTTGCTAAGAGGCCTTCCATTAGTTTGACATGCACAAAGGAAGAGCAGGACTTGGGTGTAATGATCTTAAGGTGGCCAAACAGGTTGAAAAGGTGACAGCGAAAGCTAGAAGGATGCTAGGGTGCATAGGGAGAGGTATGGCCAGTAGGAAAAAGGAGGTACTGATGCCCCTGTATGACTTTGGTGAGACCTCATTTAGAATATTGGGTAAAAGTCTGGAGGCCACACCTTCAAAAAGATATAAAAAGGATGGAGTCGGTCCATAGGAAGGCTACTAAAATAGTGCGTGGTCTTTGTCATGAGGCGTATGGGGACAGACTTAAAGATCCCAATCTTTATACTTTGATGAAAAGGCGGGAGAGGGGAGATATGAAAGAGATGTTTAAATATCTACATAATATAAATCTGCATGAGTCGAGTCTCTTTCATTTGAAAGAAAACTTGGCAATGAGAGGGCATAGGATGAAGTTAAGAGGTAATAGGCTCCGGAGTAATCTAAGGAAATACTTTTTTACAGAAAGGGTGGTAGAAGCATGGAACAGTCTCCCAGATGAGGTGGTGGAGACAGAGACTGTGTTTTAATTCAAAAGGGCCTGAGATAGGGATAGAGTCTGGGATCTCTTAGAGAAAGAGATAATGGTTACTGCAGATGGGCAGACTAGATGGGCCATTTGGCCTTTATTTGCCATCATGTTTCTATGTCCTTAAATGGGTCCACATCAATCAGCTAACACTGTGTCATCTCAGTAAATGTTCACAACTAGTGCATTGTTGAAATGTAGGATATTAACCAAGAGACAGCACATTCGAGGAGGGGGGGGGGGGGTTCCAGATGAAGAAACACCTCCAAAGAGAGACTGTTCTGGTTTTCTTACTGATCAGATCATAAGCTGCCAACTTCATTGGACTTGGTGCTGCATCTGGCGTGGTGCTCTAAAATACTCTTGGATTTTTGATCAGTTATACACAAACTTTTTTGCCTATTTGTATCAGAGCATATTTTGCTGTCTGTATACATATTATTTATTTTAACAATTTCTATTCCACTTAAACAGATTACAATAAGACAAAAAAAAAAAATAATTTCAATAAAGACATTACAAAAGATGTTAGCTGCCAAGACATCCTTTTGTGTTCAATCTTTTTATTTATTTAAAGGAATACAAAAATCCACTGAACAAGTAACACAGAAAGGAAATAGATAAAAAGAATTGAACACTCAAAATAGACAAGTAAGCAGAAGATCAGTATAAACTATATTGCTGGTAATAAACAATAAAAGTATATAGTGCAGTATAGTGCAATTGCTGCTTTCCACCAGCCTCTTCAAGGGAAACCTCTTTCTGCACATCCTGTGGTTTCCAGATTCATGAAAGGACTTTTCCATGTCAATCCTCCCCTCAAACCGCATTGGTTTATTCCAGATCTCAGTGATTCTAAAGGGGAGGGATGACCCAAGTTTGCCTGCTGTCCCTGGATAACACCTGTTACGATAAGTAACTGTGCTTTTTCACGTTTCCCAAGAAGCAAGAAAAAGGACGCCAACAGCACACGACCTGCTAAAACGTCGTCGCACGTACGTATAGCCGTCGTCGGCACGCCTTTTGTCATACGCTTGCCTGTGTATCCATAGAGGCAAAGTAAAGCAAAGGATGAGGGGAAAGAGAAAACCCTATTTCAAGTTCCGCCCATGCGCGCTTCCTCACTTTCCTCGCTCTCACTGTGGACGTCGCCTGTCGCGTCGGTGCGTGCGTGCGGGAGAGGGGAGGGGCAAAGGGCAAGGATGTTAACGTAGATCGGCCGCGCGCCCGCGACTGAGCCTGCGGACCAGAGACTGGGATCTGAGAGTCTGCGTCACCGGAGTGAGGCAAGATGGAAACCGCCGAGGAAGGTGAGCAGCCCTGACTCCCGCGGCCCTCAGAGAGCAGAAGAGCGGGAGGGGGGGACTGAGCGTGCCAAGGTTCAGCGTGGTGGCTGGCGTTAGTCGCGCCTCTCTGGTGTGGCCCTGCGCACTGGTCGCACCCATTTCCCCGCTCTGGTGCGGCTTGTGTTGTGCTCAGGTTGTCGCAGCACCAGTGTGTGGCGTGTAGCGGGGTCGTCCTGAGGGCGGTGGGAGGGCCGTCGGGCCTTGCCCGGTTCTTAGCTGAGTGTGTGCACCCTGACTATTTCTCTTGTTTTCTCCTACTGAGATTTTGTGCGTGCCCCTCCGGTCTGGCCGAGGGAGTCCCAAAAAAGCTCGTGGTCTGCCTGACAGCAGCAAATATGTTGACTTCTCGGCTAGTGAGATTGGTTCTATGAAGCAGCCCGAAAAAGGTGTTACAGCGCTGATCCTATGTGTGCGCGAGAATGTGTATGTATTAACACTGATACATCCTTGGTTGCAGGCAGACGCACATAAGGAACGTAGTAGTATGTTTTGCTGTCTTGTTCCCCCGTCCCACCGGATTTCTTTAAATGTGCAGTGAGGTAAAGGGGATCGCTTTTTTATTTTATGTTTTAATATAACTTACTCCTTTGCTGTAAACGTTTGTAGAGATAGGTTAGGGGCAGATCTAAAAGTGTCACTTATTGGTTTATATGACTGGATATATTCTATGCGTGTTACTTTGAGGAAGTCTTTATTATACAGTTAACTTAATATTAGTATTATTTAATTCTACTCTGCTACTTGATGGACGCACTAAGAGAGTATCCTTGCTTGACAGAACCTACAACCTCTTCAAGACAAGACAAAAGCTTGATTTATTTATTATGGGAATAATTAAAACAACATGAGTATCAAGCACAAGAAAATACTATTGAGTAATTGTTATAAAAAATTTTTTTTACGTTTTCAGTCTCTGTGCTGTTCATATTATTATTATTTTTTTAAAATATTGGCAATAAAGTTAATGTCAGGACTAAAGTTGGGGCCCCATTGTGCTGTTTTTGTTGCTCAAGGTTTTGAACAAAATTTAAAGGATGTCCTGATATGTGCCATGTTTTACTAAGATGCTGGAGTCAAGGATCAGCTTAGTAAAGGTTCTGATAGTTGTCCTGATTTGTTAAAGGTCAATGAATCCAGCATGTGAACAGTGAGTGCGGTGGGCTTATTACTTTAGTTCACAATCCCCTCCCCACCCCCCAAAAAACAACAACCCAACACAGCAAACTAAAATTGGACATAACTAAAGAGTTTGAATAAGAGTTTTTTTTCTTCTTAGAAAAGAAATACTTATACTGTTTTCTTTGCTTTTTAATTTGTATGGAGGTGAAAATTTGGCACAAATAGTTTGAGGTACAGAGAAGCCTTGATTTCTTCTTTTTTTAATATTTCAGTATTTCAGTTTTGTGTTCATGCTAAATATACAAATACAGTACACTGTGATGGTTTGGATGATTATCTTTTTAAGACAATCCATGTAAAGTATTAGTAATAAACTAACAGCTTATTTTTAAAAAAAACCTTCCACTTTAACACTACCCTTTTTCATAACTAAATTTTTTTTTTGCCAAGATAGAATTATCATGGGAAAACCAATTACATTTTTGGTATATACTTGTAAGTGAAATGGGGTTTTGTGAATTGAAAACTTATCAATATTATTTCTTGGAAGCTCAAGTGTCCCAACCCTGCTCTTTCTGAATGAGGATTGTGTGGGCATATGACAGTTAGGCACCATATACCTTTATACATGATTGCTGGGCAGTCATGTACTTCCATTGTTCAGTCGGGACAGTGAAAGCACTTTTGGAAGCATGGCTAAAAAAAAAAAAATTCTAGTGATCAGTAGAATCTGAAACTTCCTTATCGCTGCAAAGAAGTCTAGTTTTCAACCCAGTCAGATTATGCAAATATCGAGCATGTGTGGATATCTGAAAACAAACCCTGTAAACAGAACTTGGGGATTATAATTTGAGCCAGGGATATACAAATTGACATTCCTTAGTGCCAGCAGCAGATGAATCCAGAGACCAGTGGGATAGCCTATACCTACCAGCAGGGGGAGATAGAGCCCTGATTTTCAGGAGTATATCTGGATGGAACTCCCTCTTGCCAATCAGTATGCTCTATCTCCAGCAGGTTGGATGGTGGCTATCATTCTGGTTCCTGAGGACGGAAGGTTTGTTGCTTCTGTTGCTGCGACTTCAGTTGGGCCTTGGGGTGTTGGCCGAGCTGGGCCAACTTTAGGGGCAACACCTGGGCCCACCAGGGTCCCTTCCCCACCCTCCCTATCATTGCAGAGAAGCTGAGGGGGTTGGAGGTTCCTTTCCCATACAGTAAAAAAAACAACAAACGCCCAAAACCCCAGACCCTGGGTGCCGGCATCCACTGGCTGCTGCAGCACAAGCTTCTCCCTTTTGCCTTCCGATGAGATAAGGAGCACGTGAGTAATTGTTTTTTGTTTTGGGTTGCTGACCGAAAGGGTTGCATATGGCAGCGGAGGCTGTTAAGAGGTGTTCCCGCTGTGGGAAGCGGAGGATGCTGGTGGGGATTTATGTGGCCAGTTGTGCGGGGAACGCGGGGTTGAATTTTGCGGTGCCAGAGGGCGCGTCTTTTTCCTGCATGTCTGATGAGACTGCTGAGTTGAAAGCTCCGTTGCAAGAGCGGGCCTCTCCGGCAATGGTTGTCCTGAGGGAGTTCAATGGTGGTGGGGGGGAGGAGGAAAGGTGCAGCCCGAACCGGGGTTAGAAGTTTGGCAATCTGGTTCTCTGCCTTTCTCCCCGGAGTTTGTCTATGTTATGCACAAAGCCTTCTTGTTGCAGAAGGCAAACTCCGGTAAAGAGGATGAAGAGGCAGGGGATGCCTTGGTTCCGGCGCTGCAGGTCCAGCCTCAGACTGAGGTAGGGAAAGACAGAGCCAAGCGGCGCAAGATAATGCTAGACTCAGAGGAAGAGCAGGATTCTTGCCCTAATCTAGGTCTTACTTTGTTTGGGGCACCAGGAGATTCCAGCGGGCCCGAGGCAGAGTTGGATGAGTTGGTAGTGGCTGAGGGTGATGACCTGTTGGTTCTGAGGTTGTTCCATAAAGAGGAACTGTTGGCATTTATTTCTAAGGCCCTGGAGTGCCTTTCACATTTCTCAGCCAGATCCAGGGGTGGTGACAGCTCCCAACCCCTTAATGGCAGCACTAGGAGGACTCCTAGATCTTTTCCAGTGCATGAGGCCATGCTGGAATTGATAGCTGCAGAATGGGTCACACCTGAATTTGGGCTCAGGGTAGCTAAGGCTATGAGACAGTTGTATCCGGTAGCTCAGGAGGATTTGGCTGCCCAGGGTGGATGCACTAGTGGAAACCATAGCTAGGAAGACAACTCTGCTTGTAGAAGTTGGAGTGGTGCTTAGAGATCCTCAAGATAAGAGAATTGAAGCTTCCTTGAAACTTCTAACCCGTGGATAAGTGTAAAGTGATGCATGACTGTAACAAAAATCTCATGCACGAATACAGGATGTCTGGGGCGGTACTTGGAGAGACCTCCCAGGAAAAGGACTTGGGAGTTCTGATCGACAAGTCGATGAAGCCGTCCACACAATGTGTGGCGGCAGCAAAAAGGGCAAACAGAATGCTAGGAATGATAAAGAAGTGGATCATGAACAGATCAGAGAAGGTTATCATGCTGCTGTACTGGGCCATGGTACGCCCTCTCCTGGAGTACTGCGTCCAGCACTGGTCGCCGTACATGAAGAAGGACATGGTACTACTCGAAAGGGTCCAGAGAAGAGCGGCTAAGATGGTTAAGGGGCTGGAGGAGCTGCCGTACAGCGAAAGATTAGAGAAACGGCGCCTCTTCTCTCTCGAACAGAGGAGATTGAGAGGGGACATGATCGAAACATTCGAGGTACTGAAGGGGATAGACTTAATAGATAAGGACAGGTTGTTCACCCTCTTCAAGGTAGGGAGAACAAGAGGGCACTCTCTAAAGTTGAAAGGGGATAGATTCCGTATAAGGAGGTTCTTCACCCAGAGAGTGATAGAGAGCTGGAACGCTCTTCCAGAGGCTGTTATAGGGGAAAACACCCTCCAAGGATTCAAGACAAAGTTAGACAAGTTTCTGCTGAACAGGAACGTGCGCTGGTAGGGCTAGTCTCAGTTAGGGTGCTGATCTTAGACCAGAGGGCCGTCGCTTGAGCGGACTGCTGGGCATGATGGACCACTGGTCTGACTCAGCAGTGGCAATTCTTATGTTCTTTTCTTTTGGGGTGGCAGCCCAGACTCTGCCGTATGCAGTTCTTATGCGGCATGGGCTTGTCTTCAGATGGGTCCAGCAGATCACGGATGGTCTGATGGCTTCAAGGGACTCTTTGCTCCAGCAGTTCCCGGAGGTGGAGTCTGGGCTGGCATATCTGGTAGATGCCTTATATGATATGGTCAGGGCCTCAGCTAAACATTTGTGGCTGCGAGATTGGGCAGCAGACACCGCCTCTAAATCTCGCTTAGTGAGGCTTCCCTTTAAAGGCCAGTTGTTGTTTGGTGCAGACCTGGATAAACAGGTGAAGGATTTTGGCGATACCAAATCCCAGCGGTTGCTGGAGGACAGGCCTAGGGGGGCAAGTAGATCATCTGCTGCTAGGCTACACTTTAGGTATGCCAGGAGATATAGGCCAGAGAAGGCGTATAGAGCCTCATTTAGTGCGTCTTATAATTCTAAGTCTAGGAGATCACGTGACAATGTGAGCAGAGCAGACGTGGGCTAGCTCTGCTTCTGAGCCCCGATCCCTATCGCTACCTATCGGACCGCATCCGCTTCATTATTGGGGTTGTTTCAGGATTTCACCAGCTTTATAATCGGTATGGACAGATTTCTTCTTCTCCTGGACCCTGGGATGGCTGGCAAATCCACCAAGAAGCTGCGGGAGGTGGGTCGGGAAGCTGTTGACAAAATGGCCTCCGCTACCTTCCCCCAAGGAATTTATTGCCACCAGCTGATCCAATTAGCTAGTGCTGTAAAAGGCACGCTGGAGCCTCAATTGGAGAAGCTGTCTTGTCAGCTGGGGCAAGTAGATGCTTTGTTGGCAGTTACAATATGGCGAACAGGGGAGTTGATGTGCGTGTCGGCCCTGGAAGACACGAACTTGGTGGCGGCCCCCACCATCGCGGCTCTGGAGCGTCAGGTGGCTGAGCAGGCCTCAAAGTTGGAAGACCTGGAAAACCGCTCCAGACAGAGGAATCTCAGGTTTATGGGGTTGCCGGAGAATATCCCTGACCACCAGCTGGGTACCCTCCTTACTTCCAGGCTCCAGAAAGCACTCCCGTTGCCGGCTGAACTGGGGCCCATTTGTTTTAAACGCGCTCACCGGCTGGGTCGCGTTGGGGAAGGCCAATAGAGACCACGAGCTGTGATTGTCAGGGTGCACAATTACGTCCACAAGGTTGCCTTACTGCGCCAATATCGTGAGCATCGGCCACCTTGTGTCCTATGAAGAGCACCATGTACAAATCTTTCAGGACTACTCACCTGCCTTACAGGCTCGCTGGAAGAAATTTCAACCTCTCTGCTACCCTGGCTGCAAAAACGTTTCGCTTCTTGTTCCTCTATCCTGCTACTTTAAAAAATTTTCATGATGGCTCCTGGAAAGTTTTTGACTCTGTAGAAAGGGCACAAGCCTTTATGGACACTTAACACCTGAAGTTTGGACAGCTGATCTCTCTAGCGTCTGTACTGTGCCTTACTGTTTGCTCAGTGGAGCAGTATTTTTCTGGTTTTTGCTGCTTCTGTTTGTAGGCCTGATGGGGGTCTTGCTGGTGGCCTGCTGTTACTCTGGGCCCTTTCCTAGCTTTTGTCGTGGGGTGGAGCCCCATGCGATTTGATGAATTTCTCCAGCATTTTGTGCTGTGTTCTGTGGGACTTGTGCCCCAGTGGTTTTTGTGGGGTTTGAGATTATGGGGTTGGGACTCCGAGGTTTGGGCTCGGGGCAATATTTTTTATTGATTTTTCTCTGCTCTTCTTTCTACTATCTTTTCTGTTTTCATGTTTCTGGTGTACTCTATGTTCTATTCCTTGTGTTAAAGGGACTGATTGGTTTCTCTCGCATTTGGGTGAGGGGGAAGGTGTGGGCTGGATGCCTTCCTCCCTAGTTCTGCAGGGCTTTGCATTCTTACTTCTCTTACTCTTCACCCTTACTTAGACTGGCCAGCACTAAAATTGTTTCTTGGAATGTGGGGGGTATTGTTTCTCCTGGTAAAGGCACTAAAATTTTACAAACTCTGCAGAGGCAGGGGGCTGATATAGCATGTCTTCAAGAGACTCGTTCTCAGACTTCGAACACCTAAAATTACAGCATTCATGGGTCGGCGCTGTTCACTTTTCTTCTTCTGGGGGTAGACGTGGGGGGGGGGGCTGTTATACGCAAATCATTACAGTGCACTGCTACACTCTGACAGAGGGACTCTCAGGATCTCTATCTTTTACTTGATTTGAATCTGTGGGGCCGTGCCCTTTCTTTATTGGTCGTATATGGCCCTGCATATTGGGATAAGCGGTTCTATAGGGATCTGCTGCACATCTGTACTACTTCCAAATTGGATGATTTGAAGGTGGTGGGGGATATGAAATTGGTTCATGACCCCACCTTGGATAGATCCACAGGTCTCCCTTCTGGTGGTGAGGGTGTGAGTAATGATTTAGTGACTTTTACCACAGTACTAGATTTGGTGGATACATGGCACTCTTTACACCTGAGGGAACGGGATTATACACACCTCTCCAGGGCTCACGGCACTTATTCCCATTTGGACTACATCTTTGTCCAGCGGGGGCTATTACTCTTTGTTTCTTTGGCGGTGGTGGGCCCTGGGGAGGGGTCTGATCATTGCATGGTATGGATTGAGCTGGAGTCCCCTCAGTTTTATCGTCAACAGAGGGGGTGGGTGGAGGTTTCCTGCTTACCTATTTCGGGATCCCCACTTTTCAAAATATCTTCGCACCAGATGGGAGGATTATACTCATAATAATTCACTACATCTATCTGACCTGTTTTTATTTTGGTCTGCGGGGAAGGCTGTACTTAGAGGGGATATCATAACTTATGTCAGTGCTCGCAATAAATGGTTGGCGGCTGGTATCTTGGGTTTAGAGAAACAGATCCAGAACCACAAGGTGGCGTATGTTAGGGTCCCCTCTCAGGCTAACAGGGAGGTCTTGCTGACCTCTCAGTTGGCCCTAAACTTTATGATCCACAAGCGCACCATGCGTTTGCTGCTCTACTGGAAGGGAAGGTTTTTTGGCTATGGAAATAAGAGTGGAAAGTTGTTGGCAACTATAGTTAAGGGTTGGGGAGGGCTCCAACATATTGTCACCATTAAAGACTCCACGGGCACAATACACACTAAGCCTGACCATATTTCCCACTTGTTTGTGGAGTTTTTCTCCTCCTTATATAATGGGGGAGTCTCTCCCTCAGATGCTTCCCTCAGGGACTTTTTGCTTCACTCTCAGCTGCCTCAGCTATCTGACACACAATTGGACACTTTAAATTTTCCTTTCACGGCTAAAGAACTCCAGAAAGCCGTAGCCTCTCTTAAATTAGGCTCCGCTCTGGGACCTGATGGGTTCTCTGGGGAGTTCTATAGGATGTTACAGGTTCCCTTGGTGTGACCCCCTCCTTGCTTATTATGCCACTGCTTTGCAGGAGGGCGCTTTTCTGGACCAGGCCAACTCAGCCTTGATTACTTTGCTCCCTAAACCGAGGGCTGATGCTGAACTAGTGACCGCTTATCGCCTGATTTCTTTAATAAATGTAGATCTCAAGTAGCTCTCTACTCTTTTGGCATCCAGGCTGGCCATAATCCTTCCAGAGTTGATTGGAGAGGAGCAGGTAGGCTTTGTTAGAGGTTGTCAATCGGTTCTGAATGTTAGGAAATTGCTTTTGGCCGTGGCTTACTGGATGCCGTAAAAGCCTTTGATAAAGGTACTTTCCCATCTGGGTGTGCAGGGTATGTTTTTACAAGCTATTCAAGCTTTTTATCACAACACCACTGCTTGTGTTTTTGTCAATTGGATATGGGTCTCTCCCTTTTCCTATAGCTCCAGGAACCAGACAGGGCTGTCCTCTTTCCCTGTTACTTTCCACGGTTAGGATGTCTCCAGGTATCTCGGGGGTCCCCTTATCTGAGGTTTCAGTTAAGGCACTCGCTTATGCCAATGATCTCTTACTGGTTCTAACTGACCCCCAGTAGTCTTTACCTATCCTAGATACTATCTCTCTCTTTGGAGCCTTTTCTGGGTTTCTCGGTCTCTTCCGCTACTTCCAGAGGTCAGGGCTTCATGGGTGGGCCCTTTTCCTCTGCAGTGGGCTACGGAGCATATCAAATATTTAGGGATTTTAATTCCTTCTCACTTCTCCTGTTTGTATACTATTAATGTGCAGTCTTTGTTGAGAGATACTGCTGTGAAATTAAATCTTTGGCGAGCCTACCCTCTTTCCCTACTTGGTAGAATTCACTTGTTTAACATGATTTTGGCTCCTAAGTGGATGTATATTTTCCAGATGCTACCCCTCTTTTTGAGGGTTTGAGATGAGCGGAGCTTGCAAAAATCTCTACAGGCTTATCTGTGGCTGGGAAGTAGGGCGAGGCTCCTTTATACTGTGATTTGTACACTGGTCTCAATGGGGGGCTGGAACTCTTGAACATCAAATTTGTTACTGTTGCTTGTGCTATGCGGCATGTCAGTGACTGGTTTCGTGCGGCTGAGGATTTTATCCCAGGACAAGCAGGCAGGTATTCTCACTAGTGGGTGACGCGTTCCAACGGAGCCCTGATGCGGACATCTCACAAGCACACTTGCCAGTGAAGAGGCAGCATCAGCAGAAGCCCCTACAAAAGCCTCAACCTTCTGCTTTTCCCAAGGCTCCCCAGCCTTTTTGACTGTCTCGTAGGGAGCTTAACTACCATTGTTCTGCCCTCCCCGCTTTTTCCCATCGGAGGTCGTCTCCAAAATTTTTACCATCGATGGACGACTATTACCACCGACCTCTGGGTCCTTTGCATCGTAAGAGAGGGATACTCTTTTCATTTCCATCATGTTCCTCCGGAACATCCTCCAAGAGAGTATCCTTCCAACTTAACCCAGACCGCCCTTCTTCTATAGGAAGCTCAGGCTTTGCTCCGGCTTCGTGCCGTCGAGCCGGTCCCTGTAGACCAACGGAACAGGGTTTTTTACTCCCGATACTTCCTTGTTCCGAAGAAGATGGGCGACCTGCGTCCTATTTTGGACCTCAGGGTGCTCAACAAGTTTCTGGTCAGGGAGAAGTTTCGCATGTTGACCCTGGCTTCTCTCTATCCCCTCCTCGAGCAGAACGACTGGTTATACTCCCTGGATCTCAAGGAGGCCTACACTCGTATTCCCATCCATCCGGCCTCCCATCAATACCTCAGATTTCGGGTGGGACACCTCCATCTTCAGTACAGAGTGCTTCCTTTCGGCCTTGCTTCGTCTCCCAGAGTCTTCACCAAGTGCCTGGTTGTGGTGGCCGCAGCACTCAGGAACCATGGTCTGCAGGTGTTTCCCTACCTCGACGACTGGCTCATCAAGGATTCCACATCTCAGGGGGCCGTCCGGGCCACTCAGAGGACAATCTGGTTTCTGCAGAGTCTGGGATTCGAGATCAACTTTCCCAAATCCCATCTTCAACCTTCACAGACTCTCCCCTTCATCGGAGCTGTTCTGGATACTATTCAACTCAGAGCGTTCCTTCCTCCTCAACGCCTGGCGGCTCTTCTTCAGCTTTGTCACTCGGTCTCTTCTCGCCCATCCATCTCAGCGAGACACATGATGGTGCTCCTGGGCCACATGGCCTCTACGGTTCACATGACTCCTTTTGCCAGACTTCACCTGCAGATTCCTCAGTGGACCCTAGCTTCTCAATGGTCGCAGATCTCCGACCCTCTGACTCGTCACATTCAGGTCACTCCTGCTCTGCTGCAGTTGCTTCGCTGGTGGATGCTCTCTTCCAGTCTTTCCAGAGATTTGCTGTTTCACATGCCTACCCATCAGAAGGTCCTCACGACCGACTCCTCGACCTATGCTTGGGGGGGGGGGGCTCAACTGGATGCGCTCCGCACCCAGGGATATTGGACGAGTGCGGATCGTCTGTGCCATATCAATCTCCTGGAGCTCAGGGCGATTTTCAATGCTCTCAATGCTTTTCAGCATCTACTTCACGACATGGTGATCTTCATTCGTACGGACAATCAGGTCGCCATGTATTATGTCAACAAGCAGGGGGGGCACGGGATCGGCCTCCCTCTGTCAGGAAGCTCTGAAAATTTGGGACTGGGCGATTCGGCACAACGCCTTCCTCAAAGCTGTCTACATTCAGGGGGCGGACAATGCCTTGGCGGACAACTTGAGTCTTCTACAGCCTCACGAGTGGACTCTCCATTCCACGCCCCTTCATCAAATCTTCTCCCTGTGGGGAACGGCTCAGATCGACCTCTTTGCAGCTCCCCACAACTTCAAACTGCCTCAGTTCTGCTCCAGGATCTACAGCCCTCATCGTCTCGAGGCAGATGCTTTTCTTCTGGGCTGGGGGAATCTCTTTCTGTATGCGTTTCCTCCGTTTCCTCTCATTCAAAAGACTCTGGTCAAGCTCAAGTCCGACCGGGCCACCATGATTCTGATTGCTCCTCGGTGGCCCAGGCAACCTTGGTACTTCCTTCTTCTGCTACTCAGCAGCAGGGAGCCCTTCCTTCTTCCAGTGTTTCCATCTCTGCTTACGCAGCATCAGGGATCTCTGCTTCATCCCAACCTGCAGTCGCTACACCTGACAGCTTGGTTCCTCTCAGCGTAACTTCCCTTCAGTTTTCACCAGCTGTGCGGGATGTTTTGGAAGCTTCAAGGAAGCCTGCTACTAGACAATGCTATTCCCAGAAATGGACTAGATTCTCTACTTGGTGTTTTTCTCATCACAAGGAATCTCAACATGCCTCTTTGTCCTCTGTTTTGGACTACCTTTTGTACCTGTCTCATTCTGGTCTCAAGTCTACATCGATCAGAGTCCATCTTAGTGCAATTGCTGCTTTCCACCAGCCTCTTCAAGGGAAACCTCTTTCTGCACATCCTGTGGTTTCCAGATTCATGAAAGGACTTTTCCATGCCAATCCTCCCCTCAAACTGCCTCCGGTGGTTTGGGACCTCAATGTTGTTCTTTCTCAACTTATGAAGCCTCCATTTGAACCTCTTAACAAGGCTCCTCTGAAATTTCTCACTTGGAAAGTGGTGCTTCTCATTGGCCTCACTTCTACCCGTCGAGTGAGTGAACTTCAAGCGTTGGTTGCGGATCCGCCCTTTACAGTGTTTCATCATGACAAGGTGGTCTTTCGCACTCATCCCAAATTCCTCCCCAAGGTGGTCTCGGAATTTCATCTGAATCAATCCATTGTTCTTCCTGTGTTTTTTCCGAAGCCGCATTCTCATCTTGGAGAATCAGCTCTTCACACTCTGGACTGTAAGCGTGCTTTGGCTTTCTACCTGGAACGCACCAAGCCTCACAGATCTGTTCCTCAACTTTTCATCTCCTTTGATCCAAACAAGTTGGGATGCCCTATCTCTAAGCGCACCATCTCCAACTGGATGGCGGCTTGTATCTCTTTCTGCTATGCCCAGGCTGAATTACCCCTTCCCAGTAAAGTCACAGCCCATAAGGTCAGAGCAATGGCAGCCTCTGTAGCTTTCCTCAGATTGACACCGATTGAGGAGATTTGTAAAGCTGCCACTTGGTCCTCGGTTCATACCTTCACCTCACACTATTGTCTGGATACCTTCTCCAGACGGGATGGACAGTTTGGCCAAACAGTGTTGCAAAATTTGTTCTTCTAAGTTGCCAACTCTCCCACCATCCCATTGTGGTAAGCTTGGAGGTCACCCACTAGTGAGAATACCTGCCTGCTTGTCCTGGGCTAAAGCAATGTTACTTACCGTAACAGTTGTTATCCAGAGACAGCAGGCAGCTATTCTCACGTCCCACCCACCTCCCTGGGTTGGCTTCTCTGCTAGCTATCTGAACTGAGGAGACACGCCTGGTGCATCGGGCGGGAAGGCACTCGCGCATGTGCGGTGTGGGCAACTCGAAACTTCTAAAAGTTTCTACAAGCAAGTGTGCTTGTGAGATGTCCGCATCGGGGCTCCTTTGGATGACGTCACCCACTAGTTAGAATAGTTGCCTGCTGTCCCTGGATAACAACTGTTACGGTAAGTAACATTGCTTTACGGCTACTAACCTTGAACTGTCACTCTTGGACTCTGTACACTTCAGTTGTTATCTCCATGTCATGGGCCTGCGTCCACCACCTGTTGCCACGCTGTCTCATTTCTTCCTATGGCTATCGCTGCTTGGAGATGGATTCTCTGTCGTCATCATTTTTCTGCTAAGGCATCATCATACTTAGCAATTAGACACAATCCCCACTTCCCAGTGGGTACTTCTCCAGATTTTCAACGCTGGGTGCAGAAAGGTACCGTATTCATTATCTTTTTCACATGCTTTGGCTTTCTATTTGGAATGCACCAAACCACACAGAACTGCTCCTCAACTTTTTGTCTCCTTCGATCCAAATAAGTTGAGACATCCTATCTCTAAGCGTACCAAATCCAACTGGATGGCTGCTTGTATCTCTTTCTGCTATGCCCAGGCTGGATTACCCCTACAAAGTAGAGTCACATCCCATAAGGTCAGAGCAATAGCAGCTTCAGTAGCTTTCCTCATATCTACACCTATTGAGGAAATTTGCAAGGCTGCTTACTTGGTCCTCGGTTCATACTTTCACTTCTCACTATTGTCTGGATGTTTTCTCCAGACGGGATGGCCAGTTTGGCTAGACAGTATTACAAAATTTATTCTCCTAAATTGACAACACTCCCACCATCCCATTCTGGTTAGCTTGGAGGTCACCCATATGTGAGAATAGGCTGCCTGCTTGTCCTGGGATAAAGCACAATTACTTACCGTAACAGGTGTTATCCAGGTACAGCAGGCAGCTATTCTCACAACCCACCCATCTCCCCTGGTTGGCTTCTCTGCTAGCTATCTGAACTGAGGAGACGCACCCTGTGCTGGGCGGGAAGGCACTCGTGCATGCGCTGTGCGGCTGACTCAAAACTTCTAGTTTCTACAAGCAAGTCTGCTTGCGAGGCTTCCGCATCGGGGCTCCGTCGATGTCATCACCCATATGTGAGAATAGCTGCCTGCTGTCCCTGGATGACACATGTTACGGTAAGTAACTATGCTTTTTCCCAGATCTGGTTTGCGATACTTAAAAAAGGAGACTCAAATTTCTTCTTTTAAAACCAGGGGTTATAGCTTTGGGAGCGACCTGTTTTCTTCGACATCCATGTAAATGTGTGATACAATATTGTATGAAAAAATATGTTTTCTTTGACCCAAGCCAGCTGACAACATTCTTGTCCACAGTGCCTCAGGCTTAAGGGGAATTATGAGGGCAAATTGATTATTTATTATCCTGTCTCAGTCTAAAGGTCTGTTTCTTCTTTATATAGCAATTTAGTTTGTTAATGTTTCTTTAATTTTCCGCTATGTATACCTTGAATCTCCATATGTGGACTTGAACTGAAGTTAAGCCTTAATGATTTTCTTATTATTGTTGTCTGAGATGTTTGAATGAATATTCCCTAGCAACAGCAGCAGATGAATCCAGAGACCAATGGGATAGCTCACATCTACCAGCAGGCGGAGATAGAGAAACTGATTAACAGGTGGTCCTATTGGCTGGCACTCCTCTTGTCTCATCAGTAATCTCTATCTCCCAGCAGGAAAAGTTCGCTATTCAACTAGCTCCTGAATTCTGGCTGTGGCTGGAACTTTATTTTCTCCTGTTGAGGTTTCTCTTCAGGGAGACTGCCATTCTGTTTCTCCTGTTGAGATTTCTCTTCAGTGAGCTGGCAATGCTATTTCTCCTGTTGAGATTTTTTCTTCAGTGAGACAGGGGTGTCTGGCTGAACGGTGCCGGCTTTAGGGGTTACACCTGGGCCCCCCCAGGTCCTTGCCTCACCTCCCTCCAGTGATAGAGGGTCTGACTGGGTCTCAATATTTTTCTTCTTTCCCTTCTCTGTAAAAAAAAAAAAAAAAAAGACCACAGTTCCTCAATTCTGCCTGGTTACTGCTGATCAACCAGATTTAACTGGCTTCAACCTGCCCTAACAACAAATTTGTGAGTACAGTGGTGCCTCACACAACGAACTTAATTGGTTCCAGGAGCAAGTTTGTTATGTGAAACGTTCGTTATGTGAAACGCGTTTTCCCATAAGAATACATGTAAAAAAAAATAATTCGTTCTGCAGCATAAAATATGCTAAGATGACATAAAAAAAGATAAATTTTTGGTTATTATTTTTATTTAGATACATCTAAAAACATAATTGTTTTTTAAAACAACACACATTTTTTAAATTTAAAGACAGACTAAGTAGAGTCTAATTTTACAGTGAGAGAGGGCAGAGTCTCAGCGGCAAAAACTGGGACTTAACTGTTCATTTTTTTTTTTTTTTTTCTACCGTGTTTCCCCGATAAGGCAGGGCCATCAAATAAGACAGCCCCCCCTTTTTAGAAAAAAATGTAAAATAAGGCACCCCCCCGCAAATAAGCCACCCACCGATACCTGCGCTTACCCGAATCGGGTGGTACGGTGGGTGACTCCGTGTGGTCCCTGGCACCCCCGACACGATCGGGGCAAGAGGGAGCTCAAGCCCTCTTGCCCCCCGACTCCCCGACACGATCGGGGCAAGAGGGAGCTCAAGCCCTCTTGCCCCCCCGACTCCCCGACACGATCGGGGCAAGAGGGAGCTCAAGCCCTCTTGCCCCCCCGACTCCCCGACACGATCGGGGCAAGAGGGAGCTCAAGCCCTCTTGCCCCCCCGACTCCCCGACACGATCGGGGCAAGAGGGAGCCCAAGCCCTCTTGCCCCCCCCGACTCCCCGACACGATCGGGGCAAGAGGGAGCTCAAGCCCTCTTGCCCCCCGACTCCCCGACACGATCGGGGCAAAAGGGAGCCCAAGCCCTCTTGCCCCGCCGATTCCCCAACTCCCCGACAATATCGGGCCAGGAGGGAGCCCAAGTCCTCCTGGCCACGGCGACCCCCTAACCCCACCCTGCACTACATTACGGGCAGGAGGGATCCCAGGCCCCCCTGCCCTCGACGCAAACCCCCCTCCCCCCAACGACCGCCCCCCCCCAAGAACCTCCGACCGCCCTCCCAGCCGACCCGCGACCCCCCTGGCCGACCCCCACGACACCCCATCCCCCTTCCCCGTACCTTTCTGTAGTTGGCCGGACAGACGGGAGCCAAACCCGCCTGTCCGGCAGGCAGCCATCGACGGAATGAGGCCGGATTGGCCCATCCGTCCCAAAGCTCCGCCTACTGGTGGGGCCTAAGGCGCCTGGGCCAATCAGAATAGGCCCGGGAGCCTTAGGTCCCTCCTGGGGGCAGGGCCTGAGGCACATGGTCGGGTTGGGCCCATGTGCCTCAGGCCCCGCCCCCAGGAGGGACCTAAGGCTCCCGGGCCTATTCTGATTGGCCCAGGCGCCTTAGGCCCCACCAGTAGGCGGAGCTTTGGGACGGATGGGCCAATCCGGCCTCATTCCGTCGATGGCTGCCTGCCGGACAGGCGGGTTTGGCTCCCGTCTGTCCGGCCAACTACAGAAAGGTACGGGGAAGGGGGTTGGGGGTGTCGTGGGGGTCGGCCAGGGGGGTCGCGGGTCGGCTGGGAGGGCGGTCGGAGGTTCTTGGGGGGGGACGGTCGTTGGGGGGAGGGGGGTTTGCGTCGAGGGCAGGAGGGCCTGGGATCCCTCCTGCCCGTAATGTAGTGCAGGGTGGGGTTAGGGGGTCGCCGTGGCCAGGAGGACTTGGGCTCCCTCCTGGCCCGATATTGTCGGGGAGTTGGGGAATCGGCGGGGCAAGAGGGCTTGGGCTCCCTTTTGCCCCGATCGTGTCGGGGAGTCGGGGGGCAAGAGGGCTTGAGCTCCCTCTTGCCCCGATCGTGTCGGGGAGTCGGGGGGGCAAGAGGGAGCCAGGCGGAGAGAGGGCAGTTAAGCGCAGTGGGCGACTTCGTTGTGTGAAACGAAGTTCGTTGTACGGATCAAGACATAAAGTTCGTTGTGCGCAGCGTTCGCTGTGCGAGGCGTCCGTTATGCGAGGCACCACTGTATGTCTGTTGAACTTCAGGTTCTGTTTGGGAGTCTTAGTAATGTGGGTTTGGTCAACGTACGTTTAAGGCATGGATATTTTATTGAGGCTAAGTTTTATGACTAGAAATCCGTGGAGGGAGCCAGGACTTCCCGCCCTTTGCATGCACGCGCTTGGTTTCCTTGTTGGTTACAGCGCGGCAGTAGCGGTGCAATTTCATGCTCACACTTGTTCTCATTGTTGAGTTTCAGTGCAGCAATAGTAGTCCTCTTTATTCTGAGGCTCTCTTTCATCGGTGTTTGTCACGGCCATGTGCAGCTGATTGTGCAGGTGCCAGTTTATAGCAGCATGAGATGGGACATGTTTTTTCCGGCGCTGTGGGCCCGTTCTTCTGGTTATGCCCTGAGTCTGATTTTATTTCTATGCAAGCCGCGGCAGGGTAAATTTTGCGGGGCTTGAATCCGACTATGTTTCTAGGAGCATTGATGCAGCGGCCACGTGTCAGAATCAGGCGTGCGCTTGGGTCTCCGGCGATGGCGGGAGAGCTGCAGCGTTCCGGTAGTTTATTTCCAGCTGACTTTGGTCAGGGTATGCTGAGGCTTCTCTCCTTTCCGGTTCAGACAAGTTGTATGTGTTTCACCAGCTTTGGGACAAGCTTGGGCAGCTTTATATGTCTATGTCTGTGTTCCTGCTGTACTCCCTTGAAGGAAGCTGCTTGTTTAATCGGACTCTGGGGTTAGCACTCAAGGGGTTTACCAGAGAGACTCTGACCTGTGCTAGGTCACCCAATCTCGGTTTGTCTCCGGACTGGGGCGACATACGGCAACTCACGGCACGTTGAGATCAGCAGTAAGATAGTACCCTGTATTTCACACAGGTATCTCATTGTCTCTCTTGGGGTCCCTGCAGATTGAGCCTTTGTCTGTTGGTAACTGTCCTTATTTGGGCCTCTGTGCTGAGCTGCATGTGTCTAGTAGTGGCACAGGATATATATGCCTAAAGGTAGTACAAACAGTTTCCAAGTTCGGGCTGACTCTATGGGCATAATGACACTGCACATCTTCCTGCGGCCAGGACTCTCTTTCTCTATTTCTGAGGGGGCCTGGACTTCAGATTTCCATGCTTATCACGCTGGTTTCTCCTGTCACCATTTTCTCATGGCACATGCTAGACGGGCCCCTCCGAACAGACAGGAAGGGCTGTACAGCTCCTTTTAACCAGGAGCCAATTACATTACATTACATTAGTGATTTCTATTCCGCCTGTGCCTTGCGGTTCTAGGCGGATTACAATTTAGAAGATGTCTGGACATTTCCAGTAGAATTGCATAACAAGGAAGTGAGTATATTACAGGTTACAGTATAGAATAGTAATACAGTTCAGGTTACAGAAGATGGTTACATAGTGTTGATGGAAGAAGTTACAGATGGTAATAGCTTATAGGTTTCTTAATATGTGATACATCGTTTAAGGAAGAAATTTTCTGGTTGCTGATGGAGATTGTTTATTTGGGTTTCTTAATATATGTTGGAGATATAGTTTGAAGAGATTAGTTTGAGGTTTTGATTAGGCGTTACAATAGGGGTGGTATTTCCGAGGGTATAATCTTGAGCTAATGATATGGAGGTTAGAGTGGTGGGAAGTATTTTTTGAATAGATGTTTTTATTTCTTTTCTGAACACTTTAATGTCTGTTGTTTTGTTCAGTATTTTGGAGATGGAAGGGTCAATTTTAGCTGCCTGTGTCGCTAGAAGGTTGTCGTATAGTTTCTTGTATCTAGTACCATTGAGAGGAAGGTAGGTGAAGAGGTTCTGAGTTCTCCTTCTTCTAGGTGGGAGGTAACGGTGTAGGCGGTTGTCTAGGTAACTGGGTGCAACTCTATGCATTATTTTGAATAGAAGACAGTAGAATTTGAATTGGGATCTTGCTTTTATCGGTAGCCAGTGAGATTCTAAGTATGCATTGGTAATGTGGTCAAACTTGCTAAGAGAGTAGATGAGTCTGAGTGCTGTGTTCTGGATGGTCTGCAGCTGTTTTATCATGTTGATTGGTCATGGTAGGTAGAGACTGTTGCAATAGTCTACAACAGTGTTCTTCAACCTTTTTACACCCAGAAATAAAAGAATTATTTTGTGGACTGGCAAACTACTAAGACCGAAATAAAAACACATTTTCACCCAGTCTCCGCAAGCTCGGTCCCCACAAACCATCTGATCCCATCTGCACAAGCCTCAGTTATGATTTTATATTGAACGTATTTTATTAAAGTATAAAAAGAAACAATATTCTGTACAATTGTCATTTTATAAATATAAATATTCAGAGCAAGGACCAACAAAACCCCTGTCTCCCCTCCCCTTCACATATATCCCCTCTACTATCAAGAAAACTGAACAAGCCAAATTATTACAGAATGCTACACAGAAATATCATGCTAACAGAATACTGCAGTCAACACATGACAGGAATAGTGTTAGGCTTTGCAGTCCCCAGTTATGTCTCTAGCAGGATATATATTTCAAATCTGACATATTGTAATGACAAAATAGAAATAAAATGATTTTTTTCTACCTTTTGTGGTCTCTGCTTTCATCTTCTTTCCACTCTTCCTTCCAGCGTCTGCCCGTTCCATCCACTGTCTGGCCTCTCCCCCTTCCATATGTATCTGACTTCTTTCTATGCCCCTCTCCCCTTTCCATCCAGCCTGTGCCTCCTCTCTCCTTTTTACATCATTCATTCCAGCTTCACTGCTTTCTTCATTTTTATCTCTCCTACACCAGATCTAGCATCTTTATCCCTCTCTCATTTCTCTGCTGACCCCCTTTCCAGCATCAATCTCTCTCTACTTTCTCATTCCTGTCTCTCCCCTTTCCCTCCTCTAATCTCCCTGCCAGCTGTTTCCTTCCTTTTTTCTTTCTCCCTTCCCTCCTCCCCCCTATCCAACAGTAGCTCTCTTCCCATCCCTTTCCCTCTTCCCCTCCCAGCAGCATCTCTCTTTCTACCTCCCTCCAGGTGCAGTAGCAGCTCTCCCTTTGTCCATCAGCTTTCCAGCCTCCAACAGTGGCTTCCTCTCCTTCCAGCAGCTCTCAGTACTTGCCTGCAGAAGTGATTTCCTTAGGCAGCCTTGGGTCCGTTGCCGCCTCTGAGGAAAGTGAATCACTGCCCTGGTAAGTATAGAGCTGCTAGGAGAGGAGACAGCCACTGTTGAAGGCTCCCTGCACATTCGTGACACCCCCCCCAAGCCGGCAAAAACAGCTTTGCACCGCAGGCCCTGCCGCCCAAGACGAGCCGGAGGCCCCTATCCGCTGCATTCTGCACGTGGGCAGACTTTCAGCACAGACACTGCTGATGGCCCCAATCCACACGCTGCCCCCCACCGCGCACGCTGACCATCTCCCTTCTACTTGCAGCTTCCCCGCAGCCCTCTTCAGCGACTCGGCAGGGGCAGCGATCAAGACAGGCTGCAGACGTCGGGATCTTTCCTCTCTGAGTCCCGCCTATTTTGTTTCAACTTCCTGTTTCCGCATAGGCGAGACTCAGAGGGAATGCCTGACGTCGGCAGCCTGTCTTGATCGCCCGAGGCTGGGAGGAACAGAAGATTCCCGCGAAAACCACCAGGGCAGGACATTTAACAACGTCCATCTTGCCGGCCCTGTGCGGACCGGCAGGAATTTTCTGCGGACCGGCACCGTTCCACGGACCGGCGGTTGAAGAACTGTGGTCTACAATACTAAGTACAAGCGATTGGACAATGATCCTGTATTGATCTTTGTTAAAGAATTTTCTTATTTTTCTTAAGTTTCGCATTGTGAAGAATGCTTTTTGGATGATTTTGTGGATTTGTGTCTGCATAGTGCAGCATCTATCTAATTGTATTCCTAGAATTTTGAGGGAGTTCTGTAATGGGTACTTGATTGTATTTACTTCCAGTTCTGTTATGGATGTTTTTTTGTCCTTCTCTAGTAGCAGGAATTTAGTTTTGTCAGAGTTCAGCTTCAACTTGTGGTTCGTCATCCATTTTTCTACTGTTTCTAGTGTTGTTATCAGGCGTCCAGTGGAGATAGGATCTTGGATATCGAAGGGGAGGAGGATGGTTATGTCGTCCGCGTAGCTGAATGTTATATTTAGGGCGTCTAGTGTTGTGCCTAGGGAGGCTATGAAGAGGTTGAATAGTATGGGTGAGAGGGGAGATCCTTATGGTACTCCACAGGGGTTTGACCATGGTTCGGATATAAGATCATTTGCCTTTACTCTGTAAGATCTTGTTTTAAGGAATCCTTGGAACCAGTTGTGAACTTTACCTGAGATTCCTATTGCGTCTAGTGTCTGGAGTAATATGGGATGGTCCACAAGATCGAATGCTGCTGAGAGATCGAGTTGGATGATTAGTAACCTGTTTCCTAGGCTGAGGTGTTGTCGGGCTATGTCTAGTAGAGATACCAGTAGAGTTTCTGTGCTGTGATTAGTTCTAAATCCGGATTGAGATGGATGGAGAATGTTGTGGACTTTTAGGTACTTGGAGAGTTGTTGTGCTACTAGACCTTCTATTATTTTGACGTATAATGGGATAGAAGCAATTGATCTATAATTTGATGGACCTATTCTATCAAACCCGCGGAGGATCACGCACTATGTGGCTGTTAGCCTCATCCCTGAAGCTCTCATTAGCGATGTGAGCTTTGTTTGCTACCTGTAAGGATGCTGTTGTTTTCCACAGGGCGGTAGATGCAACACCTTGATTGAGTCTAGTACGTATTCACTTTAAAGGACATACGTATTTCACTCATGTTGCATGGGGTTAGTACTGTTTTCATGGTTCCAGTATATTCCTCTTTACATTGTGAAACTTGATTTTTCCTAGGAGACTCTTCTTGCAGATCCTACAGTCTCATCCTGCCATTCCCTGACCTTCTGCACTTCATTCTGAGGGGATCTTGACTTCTTCCAATGACTCTTCAGGCTTTCTCATGAGGGAGAAGACACTATAATGTCAGGTCAGGGGGCTGTGAATATTTTTCAGGATGCTTGCATCTTTGCATCCTCCTCAGGTTTCCAGTTCGTTCTTGTAGTCTCTATGTTTTGTGTTTCCCTTTTCAGTGTTACTGGTCCTCAGGACAGTTCTTGTAGTTCTTCAGGAACTAAGGGACGTTGTTCCACTTACTGCAAGGTGCCCGAGACGGGGCCATTGGGCAGGCTGGATCCCATTCTGCTGAATTAGTTTCTCGGGGTTACACATTTCTGCAGACAACCTGGGAGTAAAGTTACATTTTCTCTATGGACTCCGAATCGGCACTTGGTTTGCCTGCCTCTCTTGGAGCGGCGCTTTCGGTTTTGGCACATGCCATTTCGCCTACCCAAGGCTTCACGAACGTTTTAGGTGATGTGGGCGGTGGTACCGTTTTGGCGCTACCAGGCGATTCATCTAATTTCTTCTTGACTGCCTGCTTGATTCGGACGACTTCCAGTCGGGCCATTTGACTGACACGAAAAGGGTGATATCTTTTCCTCAGTTCTTTACACGTGCATCTTTGAATTTGCACAGCGCTCTTTTCTCCTGTATTATTTATAGGTATATTGGGGTGATGTTTTTATTCATATAGGAGAGACATGTGTTTCTTTCCGGAGACTTGGGCGTGGGGTCTCGGTCTCAGATTGGTATTCTTCTTCGCTTACCATGACCAAGAGTATGGGATTCTGTACAGTTTCTGGGATCCATATTGCTGACTCCACTGGGGACTTCGGCTTGCTTTCCCCTTCTTACGCTACAGCAGTCGCTTTTGTTCCGGTGGTTCCCGGTATCTCAGGGCACCAATTATTTGGTATGCTCCTCCTGCATCACTCTGTATGATTTGGTGGCTCAGCGCGATTTCTCTTTTCAAGGCATGCCTCGGTCTTTGCTGGACTATCTCATGACCACCGACCATCCCGGGCTGTCGGGTTGGGGGGCTCCGTGGCTTTCATCCTCAGCTCCTGGAGTCTGGTCTTCAGAGGCGACTCAGTACTTGTTCATTCTTCTGCTCTTGAGCAGGGTCAGGCTACCTTTCTGGAGCTTCAGATCATTCTTCCGGATTGCTGCTGAGGGTCCTTTTGGTCAGTATTAGGATGGGGGTATTTCTCTACTGCTTGGGCAGTAGGTGTTGTACTCATTGGCAGGTGAAGTTGTTCTGCTTCAATGGGTGGACTCTCATCTTCTTCTTCTGTTGGCAGATCCTTTTATGGATCAGGATAAGAGTTTGGATAGACTTTCTCTCCGCGGAATCTGAGCATGGCCCATTTCTTGTATGTTACAGTGTACAGCGCTGTGTACGCTCTGGAAAGTGTGCATGTTAGTAATAGTGTAATCTTCTGCATCCTGGATATTGAGATTTGTGGCTCAAGCGTTCTAGCTCTTTTTATGGACGTGAGATCTGCTTGACCTAGACCTCATGGCCTCGTCTCTCAATTCTAAGCTTCCTAGCTTCTTCGGCGGGCCCAGGGAGTGGGAGTTAGAGGGGGTAGCTGCTTGGCTCCTTTCTCGCTTCTGCCTTCTCTTTTTCAGTGTTTTCCGCTGGCTGATCATGACTTGGATTTGCCATCTCGAGCTCGCTTTCCGGGCACAGTATTTGTAGAATCTCTGGATTGGCAGCGCCATCCTTACTTTGCGGATTTGATGAGTCTTTTGACAGCCGGACTAAGAAGTTTCCTGGTATCTCCGGCTTTGCTCGCTTAGTGTCCGATCAACATTGATATTTGTACTACTTTAGTATTACGACCTAGTTTTCTGAAAAATCTTGGCTGACGTGTAAGGGTTATGCGAAGCAGGTTGTTTCTTCTCTTATCCAGGTGCTACGGACGTCTTCTCCTGTGGCTTCTGCTTCCTTTTGGAGGTTTTTCCTTTCTTGGGTGCTTCTTAACGTTTGAACCACTCCAGAGTTCCTTTTTGGCACAGGTGTATTGCCGAGGGCTTAGCGTTCAATTTCCTTCAGCTTCTAGTGCCATTCTTGGCTTGTTACAAGGGCTAGGTATATTGCTCTTCGCTTACTTCTCAGCTTCATGCAGTTCAGGTCCTAAACAGAGTGCGGTATATTCATGCGCCTCTTAGAAAGCCCGGTTTGGAGTACAATCTTCACGTACTTCTTCTCAGTTTACCGAAGGCTTCATTTCATCCTTGTCTTTTGGGACTCTAAAGGACTGTGCCGTTGAACATGGGGTTTCTTGTGGCCATGGCTTCAGCTCTGCAGTTTTCTATGTTGCAGACCTTGTTCAACGGGGATTCCTATTTCTGATTTCCGAAATATGGGGTATCAGTTCGGATGGTACCATTATTTCTTTCTAGGGGGGTGTCATCCTTTCTTTTATGTCATGCTCGCTTTTCCTTCCTTCTTCCTGGGAGGAGAAATGGGGAGCAGTGCTTTTATTCACTGCATTTTTTGATATGTACGTAGCGTTCTCTGTGAGCTCGGTTTCTAACGACTTTTAGTTGTTTATATCTCCTTTTTGTATTCTTCAAGGGACGCCTCAAACGTTTGGCGGCATCCGAAGCCTCCATCGTTCAATGGGTCCAGGAGGACATTCTTTCTGCTTGCTTGCTGGCAGGGAAGCAGTTGGCGAAAGAACTTCATGACCATTCCGCTGGAGCGATGGCTACTTCTTGGGCTCGGCCCAGAGGTTTTTTCCTTGGAGGAGATTTGTCTCGCGGCTAATTGGTCTTCCGAGAGTGTTTCTTTCCGCATTTCTGTTTGGATGTGGGGGCGCATGCGGTAGGGGCGTTTTGTGCTTCGGTTGTTGCGGAGGCGGCGTTTGCTTCCCACCCAGATTGAGGATTGCTTTGCTACATCCCATTGGTCTCTGGATTCATCTGCTGCTGTTGCTAGGGAAGGAAAAATTATGTTCTTACCTGTTAATTTTCTTTCCCTTAGACGCAGCAGATGAATCCAGAGCCCCACCCTTTCTGGATATTGTCTCTCGGTTTTTTCTTTTGCAACTTTCGCAGTTTGTTGCGGAGACCGATGATGTAGAAGCTAAGTGGTTAACACTGAAATCAACCATACATGAAGCAACTAGCCGCTTCATAAAATCAGTAAATAAACGACAAAGAAACAATAAACCCCAATGGTTCACCGCGGAGATCTCGCACCTCATTAAGGAGAAGAAAAAAGCGTTTCTCTCCTACAAGCGCACGGAGAAAAGAGAGGCAAAAGTAGAATATAGGACCAGGTCTACAGCGGTCAAAATGACAGTTAGGGAGGCAAAACTTCGAGTGGAAGAAATTCTGGCAAAAAACATTAAAAAGGGGGACAAATCCTTCTTCAGGTATATTAGTGACAGAAAAAGGAACACAGGCGGGATAGTACGCCTTAGAAGACCGGACGGAAGTTACGTGGAAGCAGATTCCGATAAAGCCGAACTACTGAATGAATACTTCTGCTCAGTCTTCACCTGTGAGGCACCGGGACACGGTCCCCAGTTGAAGGCAACACAAAGCACAGAAGACCCGTTTCAGAATTTTGAGTTCACACTAGGTGAAGTTTACAGTGAACTGGCAAGACTCAAGGTGAACAAAGCCATGGGACCAGACAATTTGCACCCAAGAATGCTCAGAGAATTGAGCGATGTCCTGGCGAAACCGTTGGCTGAGCTATTCAATCTCTCCCTAAGTAAGGGGAAAGTTCCCCTGGACTGGAAATTAGCTAATGTCGTTCCTCTGCATAAAAAGGGTTGCAGGGCAGAGGCTGCGAATTATAGACCGGTGAGTCTCACATCAATAGTGTGCAAACTCATGGAAACACTAATTAAAAGCAAATTGGACACGATCTTGAATGAAGGGAATCTTCGGGATCCCAGTCAGCATGGATTCACCAAGGGTAGGTCCTGCCAATCCAATCTCATCAGCTTCTTTGACTGGGTAACAAGAAAGTTGGACTTGGGAGAGTCTTTGGACGTCGTGTACCTGGACTTCAGGAAAGCTTTTGACAGTGTCCCACACTGCAGGCTGCTAAGCAAGATGGAATCGATGGGGTTAGGAGAGACACTAACTGCATGGGTCAATGATTGGCTGAGTGGCAGACTTCAGAGGGTGGTGGTTAATGGTACCCTCTCTAAAACATCGGAGGTGACCAGTGGAGTGCCGCAGGGCTCGGTCCTGGGTCCACTCCTTTTCAACATATTCATAGGGGATCTGACTCAAGGGCTTCAAGGTAAAATAACACTATTCGCCGATGACGTCAAACTATGTAATATAGTAAGTGAATGCAGTTTACAGAATTATATGGCACAGGACCTGCTTACATTGGAAAGTTGGTCCTCAACCTGGCAGCTAGGCTTCAATGCTAAGAAATGTAAGGTCATGCACCTCGGAAGCGGAAATCCATGCAGGACGTACTTCTTGAACAGAGAAACTTTAACTAGGACTTCAGCAGAACGAGATTTAGGAGTAATCATCAGTGCAGACATGAAAACTGCCAATCAAGTGGAGAAGGCTTCATCTAAGGCAAGGCAGATATTGGGTTGTATCAATAGAAGTTTCGTCAGCCGAAAGCCTGAAGTCATAATGCCGTTGTACAGGGCCATGGTGAGACCTCATCTGGAGTACTGTGTGCAATTCTGGAGGCCACATTACAGTAAAGATGTGCGCAGAATTGAATCGGTTCAACGGACGGCCACCAGGATGATCTCGGGGCTCAAGGGTCTCTCGTACGAAGAGAGACTGAACAAATTGCAGCTCTACACTCTTGAGGAACGTAGGAAGAGGGGAGACATGATCAAAACATTTAAGTACCTCACGGGACGTGTCGAAGTGGAAGATGATATTTTCTTTCTCAAGGGACCCTCGGCCACAAGAGGGCACCCGCTCAAACTCAGGGGCGGAAAATTTCATGGCGACACCAGAAAGTATTTCTTCACAGAGAGAGTGGTTGATCATTGGAACAAGCTTCCAGTGCAGGTGATCGAGGCAGACAGCGTGCCAGACTTTAAGAATAAATGGGATACCCATGTGGGATCCCTATGAGGGTCATGATAAGGAAATTGGGTCATTAGGGCATAGACAGGGGGTGGGTAAGCAGAGTGGGCAGACTTGATGGGCTGTAGCCCTTTTCTGCCGTCATCTTCTATGTTTCTATGTTTGTTATTATGGCAGGTTGTTTTCTGTATTATTGCATTTTGAGATTTGTTATGGGAAAGAAGTTTTTTACATGCTATGCCTATTGCTGGTTACGTGTGCTTGGGCAAGGAGGTATACTGATGAGACAGGAGGAGTGCCAGCCAATAGGACCACCTGTTAATCAGTTTCTCTATCTCCGCCTGCTGGTAGATGTGAGCTATCCTATTGGTCTCTGGATTCATCTGCTGCGTCTAAGGGAAAGAAAATTAACAGGTAAGAACATCATTTTTCCTTTTATTACATTACTAGTGTTTAAGCCCATTACATTAACGGGGTGCTAGAATAGATATGTAGACTTTTAGCACAATGGGGCGCTGAGGCGTTTCTTTCTGTCTTTCTCCCTGCCCCCTTTCTTTCTTTCTGTCTGTCTCTGTCTCTCTTCCTGGCCCCCTGTCTGTTTTTCTGTTTCTTCTCCCTTCCTTTTACCTCCCATGTCCAGCAGTACCCCTTCCCTGCTCCCCCTGTCCAGCAGTAGCCTTTCTCCCTTCCTTTTACTTCCCCCCTGTCTAGTAGTACCCCTTCCCTGCTCCCCCTGTCCAGCAGTAACCCCTCTCCCTTCCTTTTACCTACCCATATTCAGGCTCCCATTTCCCCTTTTACCGTCCCTATTTCCAAACTTTGGCAGTGCAATACAATTAATTGAATATAAAATACTGCATAAAACGCACTATTAACTACACAAATAATACATAAAACAATCATTTTCTCCTACCCTCCTCCCAACTATTAATACAATATGACATGTGATGTGATTACAATATTTTCTCTATCCCTTCCTCTGTATCTTAATTTCCCTTCTTATCCGTCAATTCAGTCTCTTTTTTTTCTTTCTCTCTTATCCTCTGTATCATCCCCCCCCTGGTCCCCCCACCTTTCTTTCTGGCTCCCTGGCTTCTCCATCAGCTAGAGGGAGCAGTTTCCTCAGCAGTTGAGTTAATTGCCGGATCAGGCGCTTCTCTTTCCTCTTCTAGCCCTGTCCTCAGCCCATCCTTTCCCAGCACAGCCCAGAAACAGAGAGGCAGGGACACGGTCGCTGGAGACACTGTGGCTCGCTGCCACTTTCTTTCGCGTCCTCTTGTGTTTGGGAAGCCAGGCTTCAGCCATCTTCCTCCGCAGCCGCTGACAGCCGCGGCGGCCAACATCTGCCTTGGGGGATTCTCGCGCGTGCGCACTCCTACCTGTGGTGCCCTACAGCGCACGGAAAACGGGAGCACGCATGTGGGAGTGCGCATGCGTGCTTTATTATATTAGATTGGCTTATCTTTATTTTTCCTGTACAAGTGATACTTGATTTGTAAACTTGAAAATGATAAATAAATAAATTAAAACAAAAAGAAATATCTAGTTGAAATATTGAAAATGTCTTCAGATACTTTGCCTCCTATAGTTAATGCATTTTATGTTTATTGATCAACTGAGGCAAATCAATCAGTTTCTCAACAGTGAAGAGAGGGTGCAACTTTAAAACTAAGTGAGTTTCTGGAATCTTCATTGGAACTTATCACTCAAAGAAGTACCCTGATCACAACTTTTGCACTGGAACCTGATTGAAATACTGTTTTTCATTTGTATTTCTGCTGTATGAATGAGATGTTTTTGGGATCAAAAATAATTTTTTTTCCTGATTTTTATCTAGGGAATCCCAAAAGCAGTGTCAAGAGCTTTTAAGGTTGAAACCCAGGGTCTTGATTCTGGGTGTTTCCTTTTTTGTTAAGGTTTTGTATGTGTTTAATTTCCTTTGATGGTAGAATATATAAATTTTTTTTACTCAAAACAACTGATTAGATTTCTTAGTGAGGAAAAAGCATGTTAATGTTCGAATTTAGACCCTTGCCTGTAGTAGGCGAGTCTTAACATTTCAAGAGACAGGATGTCGGGAGAGTCCTTGTGCAAATCAAGTAAGAAGCTAGATTTGGAGCACTGTTCAGTGATAAAATTTCTCACAAAAGAAGGGGAAAAAAGCCAAAGGAGATCTGTGAATGCATGACTGCAGTTTATGGTGAATCTGCACCATCATCCTACAAAGTAAAATTTTGGAGCAAGCAGTTTGTGGGGTAGAGAGTCCATTGAAAATGACCTTCACACTGGATGGCCTGTGGAAGAAACTTCCGCAGAAATGTGAAAGAAAATCAAGGATTTAATTTTCTCAGACAGACAAATTAAGGTTTCCTGAATAGCTGAAGAAATTCTGTTATGTTCCTTCTGGATTCCATACTCTAGGTCAGTGATGGCTAACCTTTTTGAGCCCGAGTGCCCAAACTGCTGCACAAAACCAAAGAATTTCCTCAAAGTGCCAGCACGTCAATTAAACCTTAATAACAAGATTTTAGTATCTAAAAACTCTTTATAAAGTTGCCTGAACTATGTAACATCATTTTTAAAGGTTGGAATCTTTGTATTGTCAGCGAATCAATTTGATTCACAATCCTTTGGTTTTCATTTCAATTTATTGGCAATTTATAATGTTTTAATGATTTCATTCATGGGCTGAATACACACATACTTTTCTCTGTCGCCGCACTCTTTGACCAAAAGATTTGTAAGCCTGCAACCACGTCAAGGTAGACTCTTTCAGCAGCTCCCCTCCCTCCCCCTTACCTTTGTGGCCAAGTCAAAATGATCTACCAACAATAAAATTTTAAAAACACAAAGCACGCTGTACGCAGAGAAAATGTTAATTATCATTTATATTCCACGGGTTTTCAAAGAGGTCAAGGCAGATGACTTTATGCAATGTCACCTCAGTAACAACTATACAAAAATAGACAAATATTCCCCCTCCCTTTTTACTAAACCACGATAGCGGTTTTTAGCGCAGGGACCTGCGCTGAATGCCCCACGCTGCTCTTGAAGCTCATAGGCTCCCTGCGCTAAAAAACGCTATTGTGGTTTAGTAAAAGGGGGCCATAGTGCAAAATATAGACAGCATATATAAATTCTCAAAACGGACACATTTTGATCACTAAATTGAAAATAAAATCATTTTCCTACCTTTGGTAATTTCATCAGTCTCTGGTTGCACTTTATTCTTCTGACTGTGCATCCAATATTTCTTCCCTTTTTTCAGCCTCCTGTATGCTTTCTCTCCTCCAGACCTCATTCCCTCCCCAAACTTTTTCTTTGTTTCACCCTGCCCCCTTCTTTCTTTTTCTCTCTCTCCATACACCCTTTCATTCTGTATGTCTGTCTTTCTCTCTCTCTCCATGCCCCATTTTTCTTTGTTTCACCCAGCCCTCTTTCTTTTTTTTTTTTTGGCTCCCTGTCCCCCCCTTTCTTTCTTTCTCCTTGCCCTCCCCTATGCCACCACCATTGGGAAAATGCTGCCACCGCCACTGGGGAATAGGCTGCCACTGCCGCTATCGGAAACAGGCCGGCGCCGAGTTTGCCCTGCTTCTCTTCCCCACGGGGCCGACCAACTCTCGCCACTTGACGTCAATTCTAACATCGGAGAGGACGTTCTGGGCCAGCCAGGCAGCGATTGGCTGGCCCAGAACGTCCTCTCCGACATCAGAATTGATGCGGGTGGCGAGAGTTGGTCGGCCCCACAGGGAAAAGCAGGGAGAACTTGGCACCGGCTTGTTCCCAATGGCGGCGGTGGCACTCAAGTGGCTAAAGAGACGCAGTTTGCCAGCTTAGGGAGAACACTGGAGGGTGGCCAGCTGTGCACCCCCTTGGGGCGTAAAACCGGGGCAGACCGCCCCCACCCCCACCTTGGTATGCCACTGTCTGTACCTCATCCCTCCCTATGACCAAAAATTCTCCTTTCTTCTATTCCCCTTGTACACAACCATCTCTTTCCCTCCCTTCCTCTCTCCCAAGTCCTTGCCTTCTGTGTCCAAAAACACATTCCCTCCCCCACCTCAGCATCTCTTTCCCTCCCTTCCTCTCTCCCAAGTCCATGCCTTCTGTGTCCAAAAACACATTCCCTCCCCCACCTCAGCATCTATTTCCCTCCCTTCCTCTCTCCCAAGTCCATGCCTTGTGTCCAAAAACCCATTCCCTCCCCCACCTCAGCATCTCTTTCCCTCCTTTCCTCTCTCCCAAGTTCATGCTTTCTGTGTCCAAAAACCCATTCCATCCCCCACCTCAGCATCTCTTTCCCTCCCTTCCTCTCTCCCAAGTTCATGCCTTTTGTGTCCAAAAACCCATTCCCTCCCCCACCTCAGCATCTCTTTCCCTCCCTTCCTCTCTCCCAAGTTCATGCCTTCTGTGTGCAAAAACTCATTCCCTCCCCTCCCCCACCTCAGCATCTCTTTCCCTCCTTTCCTCTCTCCCAAGTTCATGCTTTCTGTGTCCAAAAACCCATTCCATCCCCCACCACAGCATATCTTTCCCTCCCTTCCTCTCTCCCAAGTACTTGCCTTCTGTGTCCAAAAACCCATTCCCTCCCCACCTCAGCATCTCTTTCCCTCCCTTCCTCTCTCCCAAGTTCATGCCTTCTGTGTCCAAAAACCCATTCCCTCCCCCACCTCAGCATCTCTTTCCCTCCCTTCCTCTCTCCCAAGTCCATGCCTTCTGTGTGCAAAAACCCATTCCCTCCCCCACCTCAGCATCTCTTTCCCTCCTTTCCTCTCTCCCAAGTTCATGCTTTCTGTGTCCAAAAACCCATTCCATCCACCACCTCAGCATCTCTTTCCCTCCCTTCCTCTCTCCCAAGTTCATGCCTTCTGTGTCCATAAACCCATTCCCTCCCCCACCTCAGCATCTCTTTCCCTCCCTTCCTTTCTCCCAAGTTCATGCCTTGTGTCCAAAACGCACTCCCTCCCCCTTTTGTGTTCCCCGTTTGTCTCCCAGCCCATCTTAGCAACTTTCTCAGCAAAATGTAGCTCGAGCCGCGTAGGCTTGTCTTCTATTTCCTGCCTGTCCCGCCACGCACACATAGCCGATCGGAAATCTTCCCCGACGTCAGCGCTGACGTCAGAGGGTGGGCTTTGCTTAAGCCCTCCCTCCGACGTCAGTGCTGACGTCGGGGAAGATTTCCGATCGGATGTGTGAGCGGCAGGGCAGTCGGAGTAGAAGACGAGCCTCGCGGCTCGAGTTATATTTAACCCCGCGGGTCCCCCATCGTCCCCGTTCAGCTCTCTCTCCTGTGCACCCCCTGGTAGTACTGCCCTGATGGCGGCCCTGCGCGTGCCAGCTGCAAGGCCTTCACGTACCACAGTTGGCACGCGTGCCATAGGTTCGCCATCGCTGCTCTAGGTGTTCAATTCCTTCATCCTGGAGTTGCAGAAATCCAAACACTTTTCTGAGCATGTGCTCCTCTTACCTTAGAGAGTGAGTTAGAGCAATCCATGCAGAAGTCTTCTGATCTTATCTGCATCTTTTTCTTATTTTTTTAGCTTAAAAGTAGGTTTTTTTTTCCAGCGGCTTCAGTGCCATGAGACCCCATGTGGTGTCCTCTGCTGGAGGAAAGGATGCAGTCCTGCAGAGCTGGACTGCTGCTTCACAGAGAAACTTCGATGGATTTGTAGAGGCAGCCTAGTCTGCTTGTGCCACCCTTCTCGGACTTGGGGTCCATTCTCCAGGGAGTTTGCTTGCCCTTGCTCTCAGGTTTAAGCGCAGACTGTATGTGTCCTGAGTAAAATATCCCTCTGGGTTTCAGGGTGCACGTTGTGTTTCCTGCCCCTGGTCATGTAGAGAGTTTCCATGGGGGCATTGGTTACATCTGACTGACGTCCATCTGACTGGCAATCTGAAGATCTTCAAGTTTGGTCATTTGGAGGAGCAGTTTCTGAGGCAGAAAATCCTTTTCCTCCTTTCAGCTGCAGTGTAACAGAGCTGGCAAGCAGGCAGGCACTTCACAGACTGTAAGTACACCTCTATTATTTCCTATGGGAGCTTCGGGGGTGGTCTGTGGGACTCTGGTAAACTCTTTTTTTTCAGAGTTTCTGAGGGTAGGATTCAGGTCTCCCACCTCCCAAAACCCCAAATCAGTATTTTTTATTTTTGGATTTTTGTTATTTTTGCATTTTTGGGCACTCATTTGCTGGTGGTGACCAACTTGGATTTTAATCATTTCTTTTTTTTTTTTTTCAAAGCTTGATTTCTGCCTCAATACCCCTCAATTATGTTGCAAATCGATTGGGATGGACTTGTCGCCCCTAATCTGTTGACAGCATGTATGAAACATCTGTGTTCTGAGTCTGGGGATTCTTTTGGCGTGGTGTGGGCACCTCGGCTGGATTCAGCAGTGACCACAGGGTGTACATTTCCCCTGGATTTCCTTCAGCTCTTTTGGAAAGTGCGCTTTTCAGACCCAGCTCATTTGAAGCAGTCGGCAGGCACATTGCCTTCTTCCAGGCTGGTCACTCTGGTGCCGAAGGTCCCTGTGCGAGAGCCCTCTCCTCCGGCTACAACTGATCTCGATTGTGTTAGTTGTTGCGTGGATTTTATGCCTATCCTCTCTCCTGATACATTGTCTCTCTTGGATGCTGCTGCTGCTACCCTTGCAGGAACTTGTCAGTGTCACCTTGAAGTGTCCAAATTTGGGTGAGGTCCCTACCATCCGCAGACCTTTTAGGTCTGTCTCTGTCAACCATTTCATTCTGATGCCATGAAAGGGCTTAAATTGGACTCTCAGTTTGGTCATGGATTGTTCTAATGTGCTGTCTTCCTTTTTTTCTGTCCCACTCACAGCTTTTCAGCCTGGTGATGGGCCAGTGGAATTCCAGAAAGCTCTTTCCAACTCTAAAGTTATGGCTACACTTTCTCCACTGACTCCTGCTGTTCAGCAGTTTTGAGCAGCCAAAAGTGGATTCCACCATGGCACAAATCACCCGGCACAAGGTCCTCCCTAGTGGTGAGGGGTGTACTTCTTAATGACTCCAAGATGACTCATTCTCTTGACAAGTCTTTTTGAGGTGGCTTCTTCAGGTATCAAGGCTGCGGCGGCAGCCTCCTTTGCAGCGCGTGCTTGTCTCTTGAGATTGCGTCATTTACCCTTTGTGGAGGAGGATGCCTTCCCCCATAGAGTGATGATTAGTGTGACTTGTGTGGAGGAGGATGCCTTCCCCCATAGAGTGATGATTAGTGTGACTTGTGTGGAGTTTAGCTTTCATAAACCACAAAAGATCGCAGAAAGAGGAAGACAGGCAAAAATATCTGGAAAAGTTAAGAGAGGGTGGTCATGTAGTCAGGAAAGCAAAGATGCAAATGGGAGGAAAAAATAGCTGACACGGTAAAAAGGGGAGGCAAGACATTGTTGATAATTATCTTAGTGAATCTTTATTTAGTAATGGCTACTGCATGTTTTTCATTGTGTTTTGTTTTCAGATAAGTTATTGTATAAAGGGAAAGGAGGCAAGAACTGGAGAGCAACTGCACATTATATCTCAGGAGTCACTCTGTGTGTGGTTACTTATTGTATTGTAGCTAAAAGTTAATCTGATTTATTTTTGGCCCACAGACATATGCAGGGTGTGCCGGTCTGAAGGAACCCCAGAGAAGCCGCTCTATCATCCATGTGTGTGCACTGGCAGTATTAAATTTATTCATCAAGATTGGTAAGTTAAGAAGTAAACGGACATAATGCAGGTTTAGCCTTAATATATTTTTATATGTGTTGGCTTATCTATATAGTGCCTTGTAAATCTTCACATGCTTCCAGATTTTTAATTAATTTTCAATTGTATTGTTTAAAGTAGGAGTTTTTTTTAACTGATCTGTGCAACATACTCTTAAGATTTCATTGTGAAAGAATAACAAATCTTAATTATTTTTTGAATATTTCTTACATGATCAAGACTGATTTTTGTGTGTGTGTGTTCACGCCCCTTGACTGAATGCTTGGTAAAAGCTCCTTTTGAGTTGAGGCTAGGTGTCTACCATCTTCACATGCTAGGATGTGTGGTTTATGCCTATTTTTAGCATAATAGCTCAAGGTCTTTCAAGTTGGCCAAGGATCATCTGTGAACTGCAGTCCTCAAGTTTAGACATTACTTTTCTGTTGAATTCAAGACACTGCTTTTACTGGGCCTCTCAGGGTAGGATTTTCAAAAACCCGTGTTAAAAAGCGACGGTTTGCTAACGCAGCTGTTTTGATAGCGAATCTACAAAAGTGAGACATTTTCAAAAAACCCCGCATGCAAATAAGGTTGGTGGACAGCAGTGAAGATTCGCTAAATTTGCATTTGCCCATCGCTGGTGACAGCAATGGGCACATGCGCAGAAAAAATGCATCTTCCCTCTTTCTATGTCCCTTCAATAAACTGTATATCCTGTGCTCTTTCTCTCCTTTGTACATGATTCATTTCAGCTTCACCCCCTCTCCCCGTCTCCATTTTTTTGTCTCTACCCCTTCCCCTATGCTCTGGCATCTCCTTTCCTTTCCTTCCCTCCCCCCATGCCCTGGCATCTCTGTTCTATCTCTCCCTCCTTGCTCTGGCACCTCATCTCCTTCCTTTCCCTATGGTCTGGCATTTTATGTCTCCTTAGTTTCTCTTCCCTTTCACATGTCCTGGCATCTCTCTCCTCTCCTTCCACCTCTCCCTCCCACTCCATTATCTGGCATCTCTTCTTCCTTTCTCTCCCTCCTTCCTTCCTTTCACCTGGTCTGGCATCTGCCTTTTTTCCCCTCCATATGCCCTGACATCTCTCTCTCTCTCCCTCTATGGTCTGGTATCTCCTTTATCCCAGGACAAGCAGGCAGCTATTCTTGACTGATGGGTGACGGCACCGACGGAGCCCCGGTACGGACACTTTTAGAGTGATTGCACTCTAAGAACTTGGAAAGTTCTGGTAGGCCGCACCGCGCACGCGCGAGTGCCTTCCCGCCCGACAGAGGCGCGCGGTCCCCAGTTTTCTAGTTTCCGCGGAGCTAAGAAGACGCACGTTTCAACGGCTGTTGAATTTTTTTCTAATTTTTTCGCCTTCCCGCTCGCGTAAACTCCTTGGGAAATATTGTTTCCCTCTTTTTATTTATTTTCCTTGTAAAAAAAAAAACAAAAAACCGAATTTTGGTTTTTCTTTCATTTTTTCGTTTCGCCCCGGCGGGGCCTACTGCCACCATCGAGGCCTCGGCCTTCGATTTGGCAGAAGCCGTGTTTACGTTCATGCCCCCCCAACCCGGCTTTAAAAAGTGCCAGCGGTGCGCGAGGCCTATTTCTAACTCTGACCCGCACAACTGGTGCTTACAGTGCCTCGGACCTGACCATCGGGCGTCCACCTGCACACGCTGTGCCACTCTCCAGAAAAGAACCCTTAAAAACCGTCAAATTCAGCAACGGTTATTATTCGGTACCGACATGTCGGACTCGGCGACACCGGTCCCTACTTCGACCCCGACGCAGTCGGCACCCATCTCGTCGATGCCGCGTCGGCGTCGCACCAGTCAGGTAAGCCGGCTAAGAAGCCTTCCCCGCTGGAGCGTCCTCCAGTCAAAGTAGCAGAGAGCCCAATCCTGCCGACCGCGAGGCGCCCACGGAAGCGCTCCGCTCCGATAGAGGTAAGCCCCTCGACATCGGGTTCCTCTTCGGAGTGTAGAGCGGCACCCAAGGTACCGCAGAAAAGAAAAGCGGTACCGGTGCCTTCTTTAGACGAGCGCATTGCTGCCGTCTTATAAGTGCAATTGGAGAATCAGTTAAAACAACTCCTTCCTGCACTTCTGGTACCGAACCTTCCGGTACCGGTCCGGTCTGAGCCATCGGTGCCGATAGTTCCACAGCCCATGCTCTCGGCTTCCTCTTTGTCGGCACCGACACAGTCTACTTCCATGCCAGTCCTAGCACCGGAGTCGACTGCTCAGCATCAGGCTGTTCAGACGTCGGCACCGGTGCAACGGCAATCTCCCGGTACCGTCTCTATGAGATCAGGAAAATCGGTACGCAAATCCCGACACCTAGATCCCTCCACTCCGGAATCTCGACACAGTTTTCAAATTCGAGACCCTGATCTGTGGGGTGATTCAGAAGACAAGATCTAACTGCTTTTGAGAAGTACCTCCCTGACCGTAAAAAATCTGCTTTTCGTCACACTACTTCATGCAGCTTAGGAAGTTCATGGTCAGATCGATATATGACACCTTTGAGCTGACCTCTCGGGCCACAGCTATGTCGGTGGCTATGCGTCGACTGGCGTGGCTCAGAGTGTCAGAACTGGATGTCAATCATCAAGATCGACTGGCTAATGCACCGTGCCTGGGGGATGAGCTGTTTGGAGAATCCATGGACTCCACCACTCAAAAGTTGTCGGCACATGAAACTAGGTGGGATACTCTCCTCAAAACCAAAAAGAAAACCCCACCTTCCAGGCCTTTTCGCCAGCAGTCGGCCTACCAACGTAGATTTGTTGCTCGTCCTTTGCCACAAGCCCCGCAACAACCCAGACGTCAGCGGCAACAACAGAGGCCAGCTGCTAGACCAGCACAGCAGCAACAACAGGTGAAGCCTCCCCCTTCACAAAAATCCACTCAACCCTTTTGACTTAGTTCTCCAGGACATAGCCGGTCTCCATCCTGCTGCCCATCTTCCGCAGCCCATAGGAGGATGCCTTACTCTTTTCATAAGCCGTTGGGAATCCATCACCTCGGACCAGTGGGTCCTCAACATCGTCCGCCACGGCTACTCTCTCAACTTTCAGACTCTTCCGGGCCAAAGTATTCCAAAAGAGTCTGCTTTGAACTCCCCTCAGTCCTCCCTCCTTCTTCAGGAAGTTCAATCCCTCCTCCTTTTGAATGCCATAGAGGAAGTTCCTCTAGATCAAAAGGGGCAGGGATTCTACTCATGTTATTTCCTAGTCCCCAAAAAAACAGGAGATCTCAGACCCATTCTAGATCTTCGGGACCTCAACAAATGCTTGGTCAAAGAGAAATTCAAAATGTTGTCTCTGGCCACTCTTTATCCCCTTCTCAATCAAGGCGACTGGCTATGCTCCCTCGATCTCAAAGAAGCATACACTCACATACCGATCGATCTAGCCTCCAGGAAGTATCTCCGCTTCATGATCAATCGTTGTCACTACCAGTACAAGGTACTGCCCTTGGGTCTTGCCTCCTCTCCAAGAGTGTTCACCAAATGCCTGATTGTGGTGGCTGCTTTTCTTCGTACCCACCACCTTCAGGTGTTTCCTGATCTAGACGATTGGTTGATCAAGGCCAATGCACCTCAGACAGTTCTCACGGCCACCAACCAGACCATTCTGTTTCTCCGTTTGCTGGGATTCGAGATCAATCTACCCAAATCTCATCTCATCCCCACTCAGAGACTTCAATTCATTGGAGCAGTCTTAGACACAGTTCTCATGAGAGCGTTCCTACCGCCCAACCGTCTTCTCATGCTTCAATTTCTATGTCAACAGGTGCTTCTACAGGCGTCCATCTCTGCCAAGCGCATGATGGTTCTCTTGGGTCACATGGCGTCTACAGTTCATGTCACCCCTTTTGCACGTCTTCACCTACGCACCCCTCAATGGACCCTAGCCAACCAGTGGTCCCAAGCGATGGATCCCTGCTCACGACACATATCTGTAACATCATCTCTTCGTCAGTCTCTACAATGGTGGTTGATATCCTCAAATCTATCCAGAGGTCTTCTGTTCCATCTACCTCCCCATCAACTGGTTATCACCACCGACGCCTCCCCTTATGCCTGGGGAGCTCATTTGAACGAATTCCAAACTCAGGGACTTTGGACAGCCCAGGAAAAGAGGCATCACATCAATTTCCTGGAACTCAGAGCGATGTTTTATGCCCTCAAGGCCTTCCAACATCTCCTCTTTCCTCAAGTTCTCTTGCTGTGCACAGACAATCAGGTTGCGATGTACTACATCAACAAGCAGGGTGGGACGGGCTCTCGCCTCTTGTGCCAGGAAGCCCAGAAGATCTGGACTTGGGCCAAAAATCACCATCTATTCCTGAAAGCTATCTACATTCAGGGAGAACAGAATTGCTTGGCGGACAAGCTCAGCAGAGTTCTCCAGCCTCACGAGTGGACACTCGATCCTCTCACTCTGCAGTCCATCTTAACTCAGTGGGGCACTCCTCAGATAGACCTCTTTGCAGCCCCTCACAATCACCAGCTGCCCCTCTTCTGCTCCAGACTCTACACTCCTCACCGTCAAGCAGCGGATGCATTTCTCCTCGACTGGTCCAATCTGTTTCTATATGCTTTCCTTCCTCTGCCTCTCATGTTGAGAACCTTGTTCAAGCTCAAGAGGGAACGAGCCACCATGATTCTGATTGCTCCAAGGTGGCCCAGGCAACATTGGTTCTCCCTTCTACTTCAACTCAGTTCAAGGGAACCTTTTCTTCTTCCACTGTTTCCTTCTCTGCTTACACAACAGCAGGAGACCCTTCTACATCCCAACCTCCAGTCTCTGCACCTGACAGCTTGGTATCTCTCGGGCTGACTTCTCATGATACACTTTTATCTCAGCCTGTTCGTTCAATTCTGGATGCCTCCAGGAAACCTGCCACTCTGCAATGTTACCATCAGAAGTGGACACGTTTTTCTTCCTGGTGTTTCCTTCATCAACATAATCCCTCTTCCCTTGCAGTGGAGACTTTGTTGGATTATCTCCTTTCTTTGTCTGACTCTGGCCTCAAGTCTTTTTCAGTCAGAGTCCACTTAAGTGCTATTGCGGCGTTTCATGAGCCAGTCTATGGAAAGCTCCTCTCAGCTCATCCCCTGGTGTCCAGGTTCATGCGGGGTCTTTTCAATGTTAAACCACCTCTTAAAGCCCCTCCTGTTATCTGGGATCTTA
Source organism: Geotrypetes seraphini (assembly GCF_902459505.1). Classification (NCBI taxonomy): domain Eukaryota; kingdom Metazoa; phylum Chordata; class Amphibia; order Gymnophiona; family Dermophiidae; genus Geotrypetes; species Geotrypetes seraphini. The sequence continues at coordinate 290,647,102 of NC_047085.1, forward strand.
ATGTGGTTCTTTCCGTCTTAATGAAGCCTCCATTTGAACCTTTGGCTACTGCCACTTTCAAGTTTCTCACTTGGAAGGTACTTTTCCTCATCGCCCTTACCTCTGCCAGGAGGGTCAGTGAGCTACATGCACTAGTTGCAGATCCACCTTTTACGGTCTTTCATCATGACAAGGTGGTCCTGCGTACACATCCAAAGTTTCTCCCTAAGGTTGTCTCCGACTTCCATCTCAACCAATCCATTGTTCTGCCTGTCTTCTTTCCAAAACCTCATTCTCATTCTGGAGAACAGGCTCTGCATACTTTGGACTGTAAGAGGGCTCTCGCTTACTATCTTGAGCGTACAAAACCCCACAGATCAGCTCCTCAGCTCTTTCTGTCCTTTGATCCGAATAAATTAGGACGTCCTGTTTCTAAACGTACGTTGTCTAATTGGCTGGCAGCGTGCATTTCATTCTGTTATGCTCAGACCGGACTGACACTGGAAGGTTCTGTCACAGCCCATAAGGTCCGAGCTATGGCAGCGTCTGTAGCTTTCCTCCGGTCCACGCCCATTGAGGAAATCTGCAAGGCTGCCACTTGGTCCTCAGTTCATACTTTTACATCTCATTATTGTCTGGACGCATTTTCCAGACGGGATGGACACTTCGGCCAATCTGTTTTGCAAAATTTGTTTTCCTAATGGCCAACCTTCCCTCCATCCCTCTTTTTGTTAGCTTGGAGGTCACCCATCAGTCAAGAATAGCTGCCTGCTTGTCCTGGGATAAAGCACAGTTACTTACCGTAACAGGTGTTATCCAGGGACAGCAGGCAGATATTCTTGCGTCCCTCCCACCTCCCCGGGTTGGCTTCTTAGCTGGCTTATCATAACTGGGGACCGCGCGCCTCTGTCGGGCGGGAAGGCACTCGCGCGTGCGCGGTGCGGCCTACCAGAACTTTCCAAGTTCTTAGAGTGCAATCACTCTAAAAGTGTCCGTACCGGGGCTCCGTCGGTGCCGTCACCCATCAGTCAAGAATATCTGCCTGCTGTCCCTGGATAACACCTGTTACGGTAAGTAACTGTGCTTTCCTTTCCCTCCCTCCCAAAGTCTTGGCATCTCTTTCCTCTCACTTTCCTGGTCTTCCTTCTCCCTCCTTCCCTCTCTCTCCCCAATTGGGTGCAGTAGCAGCATTTCTCTTCCCCCTCCCCAATTGGGTACAGCAGCATTTCTCTTTCCCCCCCAATTGGGTGCAGCAGCATTTCTCTTCCCCCTCCCCCAAATTGGGTGCAGCAGCATTTCTCTTCCCCCCTCCCCCAATTGGGTACAGCAGCATTTCTCTTCTCATCCCCCCTCCCCCCCGTCTCAAACACCCGTCGGCAGATTTGTTACAGACAGACTAAGGCAAGTTGTAAGTTTCCCTCTGTCGCTGACCTATCTCCCATAGGTCAGTGACTGAGGGAAGTTTACAACTTGCTGCTCTTGCTTGCTCCGGGCCTTCCTCATTGCTGGGTCCTGCCTTCGCGGCAACAGAAAGTAGGCAGTATCCGGCAGCGAGAAAGGCCCGAAGCAAGCAAGAGCGGCAAGTTGTAAGCTTCCCTCTGTCATTGACCTTTCTTCTGCTTTAGCCTGTAGCGAACTCATGCTCCAGGGCTCTAATGGTACCACTGTCCGGCCGGCTTCCCTTCTCTTCCATACCCCCCCCTTGGGATGTAACTTCCAGTTTTGGAAGGAAGAGAAGGGAAGCCGGCACGTAAAGTCGCTTGCTGGCATTTAAAAAAAACAAAAACAACCCAACAAAACCCACTGGAGTCAAACACTGATCTTTCAGCGGCTCTTCAGGCTGTACTGAGTCAGCCCGGGGAATCCCCAAGCTGGTGAGAGGGTTTAAAAAAGAAAATGTTGAACAGCAGCAGGATTCACGACAGATGACAGCTGGGTGGTCATCTAAATTAGCCGGGAGGAGCACCAGGCTAAAAGGCGCTAGGGAGAGCAATGAAGTCTTCAAAAATCATCCGGATAAAGACTAGTAACTGGGCTATGTCTCTTATGTCTGTAGATTCATCCAGTTGGAGTGAGAAAGCAACACAATTTGAAACATCCTTTAACAATTGTTCAGTTGTGTCTCCACACATCTTTTCTATTCACCGCATGACGGTATTTTATGACAATTGTACATCTTGAATAGCAGTTATGATCTCTCTTATTTTTAAATCCTTCAAAAAGATTGTTAGCTGCTTCAAGAAAACAATCTTTTACAAATTCCCCTTCAGTGAAAGGTTTGCATTTCTTTGCAATCAGGTTGCTGACCTTGAAGGATGCTATGGTTGCATTGACATAACGCGATCTTGTTGTTTGTTTTTGTTTTTTTATAAATCTTTATTCATTTTAAAACATGCACAAAGTACATATAAAAAAATACAACAATTGGTACAAACAGCACTTATAACTACCAAATAATAATAGAAATATCTTTCCCCCTCCCCCCATCCCGGATCTGTATAAAACTCTATTAAAAAAAAAGGCTTATACTATTAATTGGTGATTAAAAATTTGCTAATGGGCACCAGATCTCCTTAAAATTTTTACAATGATCAGTTAGTTCCAAATTCATACGTTCATATCGATAGAATAAGCACAGGGATTCCCACCAAAAGGTATGATTCAGTCTATCGCAATTCTTCCAATTTTTGGTGATCATCTGTATAGCAATCCCAGTCATCACAAGAAGTAATCTATTCTTAGCTGCATAAATTGGACACTTGAGTTGTAATATAGTTCCGAATAGAACAATATCATATGACATTGGAATGGAAGTATCCAGTATCCTATTAATTGTGACCCATATCGACTTCCAGAAGCCGAGTATTAAGGGGCAATAATACAACAGGTGATCCAGTGCAGTGTTCTCCTCAGAAATTTTTTCCAGCCGGGTGGCATGAAAAAGTAGCCGGGTGGGGCGGGAGGAGGAAATTTGGTGGTGGGGAAAATTAAGGGCTCCCTTTACTAAGCTGCAATAACGTTTTTAACGCATGCAGAATTGCGCTACACGGCTAGAACTAACGCCAGCTCAATGTTGGCGTTAGCGTCTAGCATGTGCGGCAATTCTGCGCGAGCTAAGTGCGCGGTAAAACCGCTGTCGCAGCTTAGTAAAAGGAGCCCTAAATGTGTACTATTTGTATTAGTTAATTATTATTAGCTATTTTCCAATGCTCAATATGTCTGCCTATCTTAAGATTTGACACTTGTTCCATAATATTTATATTAAATTTAAGAAGTATCCAATTCTAGAAGTGAATAATTAGATATTTGCCCTCTTTCAAATGGTATAGAGCAGCGTCTCTCAAACTTTTTTAACTCCGGCACACTAAACGGAGCAAATGTTTTTTGTGGCTGGAAAAAATTTCTGGGGAGAACACTGTTGCCGTTAGTTTTCAAGGTCCAATCACGTCAAAGAATGATGCTTATCTGGGCAGTTGTATAATAAAAAGAATGGATAAGATAACATGAGAAGTGAAATTGTCATGAATCAGAGGGATACATATCCTGTAGGTCCTAAAAGCAGGCTTGTGGATTAAATATAAACTATGAAGGCAGTGGCGTACCTAGCATATATGATACCTGAGGCCCATCGTATTTTGACACCCCCCCATCTGTATGAAAAACATGATTTTTAGTAACAATCCACACATCACACAAGAGTGTACCTAGGAAAAGGCAGCATCTTACATATTGCAGTGAGCAGTACATCAATACACCCATTGTAAAACTAAACAAGCCAGACTAGTACAGATCCATCCTACACAGTCAATCCTAACTGAAAACCATGTCTTTCGAACACACAGAACACAGAAAACACCTTTGCCTAGTATGAAATATGTAATCACAAACTAACCCCTCTTCCTTATACAAAACTGTAATGTGGTTTTTAGCCATGGTGGTAACAGTTCAGACTCTCATAGAATTCTGAGCAATTGCCACCATGGCCGGTGCTAAAAAAATGCTCTACAGTTTTGTAAAAGGGGGGATAAAATAGAAAAACGTAGACAAAGGTTAAATTGAACCACCAAGAAGCTGGACTCTGCATACAATGCAGCACCACAGAAACAGCGATTTTTTCCACATTGTCTTCTCTGGTTTCTGCTTTCCTCATACTCTTGTCACTCTCTTCCTTTCATCCACTGTCTACCCTCTCTCTGCCCCTTCTATATATGGCATCTTCTCTCCTTGTATTCCCCTTCCATCTCTCTCTTCACCCCTATTATTCTGGCATCCATCTTCTTCCCTTCCCTCCTTCAATGGTCTGGCATCTCTCTCCTCATTTTCCCTTCCCTCTCCCACCCCCCCATGGTCTGGCATTTCACTCTCTCATCTCCCTTCCCCCCACTTCCATCAGCATCTGCCCCCTTTCTTTCCCTCCAACCCAATTCCATCCAGTATCCTTCCCCCTTATGTCTCTCTCTCCTTTCCCTGCACACCAATTCCATCAGCATATGCTCCCTTTCTCTCCCTCCACCACCCTTCCATACCACCTTGACCTCCTTTTCTCCCTCCATCTTCTATACTCCTCTCTCCCTCCAAACCAGCAAGGTCCCATGATGACTGCTTCTGTTGTCTCTGCCTCTGGAAGATGTAAGTGATGTTGGAAGGGGTGGGCCGGCAGACGCAGGGAGTTGCGGCAAGGTTCCGCAATGACTGCAGCTGCCAGTCCACCCCTTCCGACGTCACTTACGTCTTCCGGAGGCAGAGGCGGCAAATGTAGTCATTGCGGAACCTTCCTGCACTTCAGTGCGGCTGCTGACTCTGCTTTGGAATAAGTAAGGCAGACGTGCTGAGGTGCAGGTGCCATTTAGAGCATCTTGGAAGGTTCTGGATCCAGCCGGCTGTGTACCCCCCTAGGGCTGGCACCCGGAGCGGTCTGCCACTGTATGAGGGGACAAAAAATAATAAAAAGAATGGATAACTTGACCGATTTAGACATATCATACAATTATAATCACAAAAATATGTCAAAATGTAATTCTAAACTCAAAAGACCCCAGACAAAAAGCAGACTATAGAAAGGAAACCAGAAAAGACCAAACCCATAGTACTAAGATCCAAAATCGGACATGTTCATTATGAAGAGACGTGTGGATCACCGCTAATTATAACGAGTGAGTCTTTAAAATATGAGACAGTAATGGATAGCCAGACCTGGTGGACGGAAGTGACAAATACTGGAGCCAAAACCAGAGCACCGTGATGAAACTTGAATATGGATACCTATTTATACTTTTGAGTAAAATTGCGATGCGAACATAGTCATAGAAAAGAATAAATAATGTGTAAACTAAAAACCAAGAACAACATATATTGTAACACTGAACTCAGAATTAGTGAAACAAAATGCTAAAAGAAGTTAACCCCCCCCTAAAATAGGGCATATACATACTTAAAATGATGGCTGGTTACAAACAGTATGCCTAGACTATATAGACCTAAACAGGGCAAAAGTAAACGTATGGGAAATGAACAGCTGATAATACAGAGTATATGTTGAAAACACAAGCCAATAGTAGCTCAAAGACAAGCCGATCGGGTAGATGAAAAGTGAACCTGGGAAAGATCTAAATTATTGTACAAATGAGCTTCTATTAAAACCAAAGAATAAAACCACAGCACTTGGGAAAGTAAAAAAGGGAGAGTAAAATGGACTTACCAAAAAGGTCTCTGCACTGATGAGATAAACTCGTATGCAGAATAAATGTGAACACGCGACAGACAGTGGGGCTATGATATTTGATCCGTTGAAAGAGGCGCCAAAAAAGTGTCGGCAGTGGATTGAATGCACACTGATAGGGGAGTGTGTGGCGCAGTGGTTGGATCTACAGCCTCAGCACCCTGGGGTTGTGGGTTCAAACCCCGCGCTGCTCCTTGTGACCCTGGGCAAGTCACTTAATCCTCCACAGCCCCAGGTACGTTAGATAGATTGTGAGCCCACCGGGACAGAGAGGGAAAATGCTTGAGTACCTGATTGTAAAAACCGCTTAGATAACCTTGATAGGCGGTATATAAAAAATCCTAATAAACTTGAAACTTGAATAAACTTGAGGGGCATCAGGCTGTTAAAAAATGCTGCTTTAATAAATAAATGAAAATACTGGTGAAAAACTAAGTAAAAACCCCAAACCATGATAAAATGCCGAACCTGACTGCAAATGGTAGTGAAAGTAGCATAAGGCACCTGTAGTAGTGTCAGAGCTGCTTAGAATAAAGAACCGTTCTGTACATGAGGAGAAAAAAGAAAGAATGAGGTGATAAGATGTAAAGTGCTGGCCCCTCACTGCACCACTTGATAAAACTAAGGATCGATGTTCTAGAGCAGGGGTGCCCACACTTTTTGGGCTTGCAAGCTATTTTTAAAATGACCAAGTCAAAATGATCTACCAACAATAAAATTTAAAAAAAAACCACAAAACACATGGTACGCAGAGAAAATGTTAATCATTCCTATTCCGGGATTTTTTCAAAGAGGTCAAAGCAGATGACTCTATGCACTGTCACCTCAGTAACAACCATACAAAAATAGACAAATACCCCCTCCCTTTTTACTAAACCATGATAGCAGTTTTTAGCGCAGGGAGCTGCGCTGAATGCCCAGCGCTGCTCTCGACGCTCATAGGCTCCCTGCGCTAAAAAACGCTATTGCGGTTTAGTAAAAGGGGACCATAGTGTAAAATATAGACAGCAGATATAAATTCAGACACATTTTGATCAGTAAATTTAAAATAAAATCATTTTTCCTATGTTGTTGTCTGGTGATTTCATGAGAGTCTGGTTGCAGTTTTTTCTTCTGACTGTGCATCCAATCTTTCTTCCCTTCTTTCAGCCTGTATGCTTCCTCTCCTCCTGACCTCATTCCTCTCCCCCCAACTTTTTCTTCCTCTCTTCCTGCCCTTTCTTTCTTTCCCTCTTCATGCCCCCTTTCTTTTTTTCTGTTTCTCTTCTTTCCTTATGTCTCCCTGCCTGCCCTCTTTCTATGTTTCTCCTTGTCCTCCCCCAAGCCACTGCCAATGTTGCTGCCATCGGGGAACAGGCCCCAAAGCTGCCGCCGCCCCAAGCTCTCCCTCCTTTTGGCCGATCAGCATTCCTCTCCCCGACATCAATTCTGCCGTCAGAGAGGAAGGCTGATTGGCCCAAGATCACGATCGATTGGGAGAAATGCTGCCGGGTCCTGCCTTCGTGGAAACTGAAAGTAAGCAGGACCCGGCAGCAAGAAGAGCAAATGGAAAGCTTCACTGACCTGTCTCCAGCCTTAGCCCTTAGCGAACGCATGCTTCGGGGCTCTATTATGTGCATGCCGGCTTCCTTTCTCTTCCCATCCCCGGACATAACTTCCGGTTTCGGAGGGAAGAGAAGGGAAGCCAGCACGCATACGTTAGAGCCCGGAGCATAAGTTCGCTATGGGCTAAGGTGAAATCTCCAAGCCGGCTTTTTTTTTGTTTGTTTTTTTTAATGTTGAGCAGCAGCGGCAGCAGCAGAATTTAGCTGGACGGTCATCTAAATTACCTGGGCGGACCGCCCGGCTGAAAGTTCCTAGGGAGAACACTGCAGTGTTCCTATATCAAGATGACAATGCCAGCATCTATTAGACTTTAAACTATCTAATTTTTGCAAACGAACAAGAGTCCAAAAAATCCTATATAACAGAAAAAAAAAGTTTGTCTCAGATGCTGAAGCTGAACATCTCATTATTCAAGACCAAATCCATGGCCATTGAGTAGCAGAAATCTTTTGCTTTGTCTCAATGCTCCAAATATCCCTTAGGTTCGTTTTTGGTTTCTTATTCAAATATTCCGATATTAATTTATACCACTTTGCGGCCTGATGCCCTAGGAAATCTGTCTGGAAACATAGACTCGGTAAGCTATACTGATTATGTAAATTTTGCCAATCAGGGAACCCTTTCTGAATGGCCTGCTTCAACTGCAATTGTTGAAATAATAGTAATAAAACTAGATAAATATCAATGGAAACAAGTTTACTAAATCCAAAGATCAACCGTGTCAAAAACTTGTAAAACAAAAAATGTTTCAAGTATTTTTTTATTTATTTATTTGATTATTCATTACAATATCTTAGTAACAAACATTCATGCATGAATACAAAAGAATACAAATGCAAATTCCATACAAGGAACTACAAAATTAAGAAATCAGTCAACCATATCCTAGTCCACATTATCACTGATCGCCAGTGTTTTTTTTAAACTATAAACATCAAATCAAATCTATCTATCCACATTCTAAGAACAGGCAAATGGCCTTTATATATTTTACATCAACCTCCAAAAGTAAAATTAGTATTTGAAATTAAACTTTCAACAAAGGTTTTCCTTTAATAAAATCTTCCAACTGGACTGGATCAAAAAACACATATTTATCACTTTCATACGAAATCAGGCATTTGCATGGAAATGTCAAAAAGAAAGTGGCTCCAACTGCCAAAACCTTAGGCTTTAGCTGAAGAAACTGCTTCCTTTTAAATTGGGTTTGTCTAGAGACATCTGGGAAAATTATCACCCGTTGACCACAAAACATCTCTTGTTTTTTTAGGAAATATAATTTTAGGACATCTTGTTTTTCAAGCTCTGTCTTAAAGGTCACAAGGAGAGTTGCTCGCTTATCAATTATGTCTTTAGATGATTCAAAAAACTGTGATACATTCAAACTATCAGCCACCGCAAGGGAAAGAATTGGCCGACGTAGGAGACGCCCCTGCTGAACAGTCCGCTGCCTCCACTCTGCCTGCCTGGCTTAAGTCTCCCATGTTCAAATTCCATCGTGATCTGTACAGTTTACTTGATTGCATTATAAAGGCTCTTACCCAATTAGCCATCGCTAAGCCCCTCCGCTGGAATTTGTCCAGTTACTAGTCTCTGCCCATTGCTAAGGCCCTTTTCTGACCAAAAAAAAACAAAAACCCACCATGAAGCCACCCCTTTGGGTCCTTATACTCCTGCTCTGCTCATCTCTCAACACCTCCCTCTGCCTGAACCCTCCCTCTCCCAACCTGCTCAACTCCTCAAATAGTCACAATTCTGGCCCTGGCTCCAGAATCCCCACCCTGACGCGCCCCAGGAATCACCCCACCAGAAAACCCCCCCCGCAAAGTCAATCCCACCTCTCTAAAGCCTGTCCCCCATGCTAACCTCCCCTGCCATGCCTCTAACTCTCTCACCCCTGTCCCGACCCTTTACTGCAACGCTAGATCCGCATGCAGTAAAATTCAAATTCTGAAGGACCTCCTTGAGGACCTTGATCCTGGATTCCTGTGCATCACAGAATCATGGATCTCAAAAGACGACCTCTTCACACAAAACGAACTCTGCACCCATGGCTACCAAGGCCTCTTTTCACCCAGAATCAACCGCAAAGGAGGTGGCCTGGCACTCCTCTACAAATCCTTCTTTGATGTCCAGCTCCTCGAGAGAGGCACCCACGCTTCATTAGAATATATGCTAGCCTCAATCAATGATGAGCTCCGTCCTCACCCACTGGGCATCCTGTTACTATACCGTCCACTTATCCCTTGGTCCAATTCCTCTAACCTTGTCTTCGAGACCATAACTAATGCCTTTCTCAAATTCCAAAGATTACTAATCATCGGAGACGTTAATCTCCACCTTGACGACTCCACCAGCAAGGACACGATAGAATTCAATGACTTCCTCATCTCCCTAGGTTTCTCCCCCCCCACATCCGCTCCTACCCATGAAAAAGGGCACACCCTAGACCTCATCCAGTTCCTCGACCTCACCGCTTATAAAACGTCTGCCGAAGACACCCGTTGGGAACACATCCCGTGGTCAGACCATCTCCTAGGGGCCTTCTGCCTCCCCATCTTCATGTCTCATCTCAGATCCCCACCCCGATCCCCCAATTCTATTACCTTCCAGAAAAAAATTTCGAGCGATCTATTCTGGACCAAATTCCTCAACCTCCTCCCCTCCATTCCCAAGCTTGCAGACTCTGAAAACAATTGGCACAACTGGATCGCCCTTTCCAAGTCCACCTACCACTTCCTCGCCCCCCAAACCACTAAATCCATCACCTATCCCCATAAAGCCCCTTGGTACCTTCCACTCCATAGAGACCTGAAACAAAAATGTCGAGCCTTAGAGCGAAAATGGAAAAAATCCAAATCCTCATCTGACAGACAAGCCTGGAGAGTCAATATCAAACTCTACAACTCAATATTAAAAAAAGCAAGGAAGAACTTCTATGGAAACAAGATCTCCAAATCCAAAAACCAGAATGGCACATTGTTCAACATTTGGCGCTCCCTAACCACTAAAAATGACTCCACCCTTCTTCCCTCATCTCCTTCAGCCGAGGTCCTAGCAAAATTCTTCAATGATAAGATCTCTACTTTAAGGCGCTCCTTCCCGCCCGCAATCTCCTACAATTCTCTGGTGCCCCCCGAACCCAACCCCACCCTAGCTGCTCTCAACCCCATCCCTGCCGACAGATCCTGGACTGTCTTCGAGCTCATATCTGATTCTCAGACCCTTAAACTCTGCCTCAAGTTAAAATCATGCAACTGCATCCTGGACCCATTTCCCTCCTACCTATTTGAGAAAATCCCTGCACAGGCCATCACATCTCTTACCAAACTCATAAATTCTGCCCTATTATCAGGCCTATTCTCCACTGAAATGGGATATATCGCATTGACCCCTTTACTGAAAAAAGCTGACCCATACCATCCAACTACCGTCCAATAGCAAATATCCCTCTCCTCACCAAACTGCTCGAGTCTATCATATCTACCCAGCTCTCTTCCTACTTAGAAAGATTCTCCATCCTCTTACCTTACCAATATGGCTTCAGACCCAACTTCTGCACTGAATCCCTATTGGCCTCTCTAATCTCTAAGGTTCAGCAACTGCATTCTCGTAACAAGTTTGCTGTCCTTCTACAATTCGACCTCTCCGCAGCTTTTGACGTTGTCCACCACAACATTCTAATTTTCCAACTCTCCGAGATAGGCATTAGCTCCATAGTTCTTGATTGGTTCTCTAAATTCTTGCACTCCCGCTCTTACATGGTTAACATGAGCGGCACCTCATCCTCCCCCTGGACCCCGACTTGTGGTGTCCCACAAGGCTCACCCCTTTCCCCCAATCCTCTTTAACATTTACATGTCCTCCCTGAAACTACTCCAATTATCCCCCCTTGAAACTCTTTACACTTACGCTGATGACATCCTCGTCCTCCTTGAGACCGACTCGAACCTCACTAACCTCTCCACGAACATATCCTCATGCATAAAGAACCTCCAATCCTGGGCATTCACAATGCATATGAAACTAAACGAGTCCAAAACAAAACTCCTTTGGCTCGGCCCAATATTAGACCATCTACCTTCCTCCATCCCATTGTCCTCCGGCCCCCATTACAGCTCGAGTTCTCAAGCAAAGTTCTGGGTGTCACCTTAGACTCTTCTCTATCCTTCAACGAACATCTCCAATCCCTGGTGAAGAAATGCTTCTTCAGCCTTCACATGCTAAGGAAAGTCAGACCCTATTTTCACCAAAAACACTTAGCAGTCCTAGTACAATCCATCATCCTCTCCAGATTGGATTATTGCAATTCTATCTACCTCAGCCTAACCAAGAAAAGCCTCCACAGACTTCAGCGGATTCAGAACGCCGCAGCTAAGTTTGTTTTCGCGAAAAGCAAATTTGATCGCGTCTCACCACTCCTGTCTAAGCTCCATTGGCTCCCAGTAATCCCCAGGATCCACTTCAAATGTGTGTGTCTGGCCTACAAGATCCTACATGGCATCCTTCCTGCCGTTATCCCTCTATCCTGGAACTCCCCAACCCCTACTTCCTCCAGATCCTCCCAAATTTTTAAACTATCCTTCCCTTCCATAAAAGGTATTTCCCATGCAGGCAAACTTGGGTCATCCCTCCCCTTTAGAATCACTGAGATCTGGAATAACCTCACCTCCCCACTCCGAACCTCAAGCTCCCTCCAACTCTTCTGCAAACACCTAAAAACCTGGCTATTCTCAAAACTGTAACACTTCCCCCCTCTTAGGCCTCTCACCTTCCCCTTTACACCTAACTCTTTAATCTCTCCACTGTAGTTCCTCTCTCATCCTTCTTCCTGTAAACCGTGCCGAGCTCCGCATTCGTGGAGATGGTGCGGTATATAAACCCAAGGTTTAGTTTAGTTTAGTTTAGTAACACTATTCTATCCATTCCACCTTCATTAACCCTTTCCTTATGGTCTCTTGAGATGTAATATAAATTATCAACCTCAAAGGTCTCCACTTTAGTATAATGTAATATCTCCTTCAAATACATTCTCAAGAGCTCCATCGGGGAAAGGTAATGTGTGATTGGAAAATTTAACAAGCGAAGATTTTTAACTCTGATAGAATTTTCCATTTTTTCTAGTTTAGCATGTATCATCATACTATCCTTTATATTGGAAACAGCACTGGCTTGTAGAGTACCTACTGCCTGTTCTAACTTTTCAACCTTAACATCTGTTTCTCTATTTTTAATATCTTGTTCTTTAATTTTCACAGTTACATCAGATGAAAATTGACACAAATTCAAAATGGTTTTTTGTAGTGATGACTCTATTCTATTAATGCTAAGCCAAACATCATTTAAAGTGATCACTTTATCCCTGGGGAGAACGTCCGGACCTTGCCCGGTAAACATCTGTACTGGGGTTAGTTCTTTAGTTTGTCCCAAGGATTGCCCTGAAACCTCCAGTCCAGACAATGAGGATAATTGAGGGGAAGAAGAAATTATTCCTTCCTTAAAAGGGGAAGGAGATTCTTCTAACTGTGAGGTATATAATGGTTGAGGAGGTGGTGTTGGTTCCCCAGAGGATAAAGAGACAGCTTGAATATTAGGAGTTACCTGTTCCTCAGCATGTGGCAAGATGGGAGCCATAAGATGGCGATCCATCGGGCCCGTTGTTCCAGCAGGTGGCGTTGCTTTGGCCTTCCTCTTGCCCATATTGAGGATTGATAGCCCTACTCCCTACTCCTCTTGGGCTCCGAAGGGGCTCAAAAGGGGCAAGCCCCTTTAGCCACGCCCCTTCAGCTCGTGACCCGAGGCTCACGACCGCGGGCCGCTGTTTAAAGGATCTCTTTGAAGGACCCTCTCAGCTGGGGAAAGTCGGGCAGCAGCTGGACTGCCTGTCCCGATGGAAAGCAGTGCTACACCACACTGTCGACAGGCTCCCTTCGGCGGCTGGACCGCTGTTTAAAGGATCTCTTTGAAGGACCCTCTCAGCTGGGGAAAGTCGGGCAGCAGCGGGACTGCCTGTCCCGATGGAAAACAGTGCTACACCGCACTGGCGACCTCAAGTATTCTACTGTTATCCCAGGACAAGCAGGCAGGTATTCTCACTAGTGGATGACGTCATCCAACGGAGCCCTGATGCGGACATCTCACAAGCATACTTTCTTGTAGAAACTTTAGAAGTTTCGAGTTGCCCACATCGCGCATGCGCGAGTGCCTTCCCGCCCGATGCACCGGGCGTGTCTCCTCAGTTCTTTCTCTTCGGCGGAGCTGAGAAGTTTGCCTTTGAAACTCTCTACGCGAAGTTCCTTTTTGTGCCTTCTGTGCTTGCGAGTTTGGGTTTTTTGTGCTCATTCCTGTTGGCCCACATTGCATTTTGTTAAAAAAAAAAAAAAAAAAATTTCGTTCGACCCGTGGCTTCGACCTTGCGGCGGAGCTTTTTCGGCCTATGTCCCGGCCTGTTACCGGTTTTAAAAAGTGTGTCAAGTGCCAGCGCGCGATTTCGTTGATGGACCCGCATCGACGCTGTCTTCAGTGTCTCAGGCCTCAACACTTTCCGAAATCGTGCCGGCCTTGCTCCACACTTACAGCATGTGCGTTTAAGCGTCGCTGTTTAGCATGGAGGCGTCCCCGGTGCTGCCCTCTTAACAGAGCGCAACGCCTTCGACTCCGATTCTACATCTTCGGCCTCGAGTCTGCTCAAGCCTGCCTCGTTTGTGTCGGCTTCAACTCCGACGCCTGCTGCGGTGCCTTCCGCTGTCTTCTCCGGTCAGGTAGTGCAGCCTCCCATTCCTCCAGTGGTGCTTAAGGTGCCCAAGGCCTCCAAGTCCAAGCCCCCTGGCGGCCAAGTGACCGATGTCCGTGTGGGAGGTCCCATTGCTGATGCGGATTTCTCTTTGCCGGCGTCGTTCCACGCCCTGATGGAGAAGCGATTTGTCGAGCTCTTTACCAAAATTGGGCTGATGCTTCTCTCCCAGATCCAGCCGGGGCACGCGGAAGCCTCCCGCGAGGTCGAGCCTCCTCCAGTGCCTCCTCGGCGCACACTCTCACTGCTGGGAGCAGAGTCTCGGTGAGTGTCTGGTCTGGCTTCGGGGCATGTCTCGCAAAGAGCAGAGTCTTTGCCCATGCCACCTTTGGAACAGATACCCTCGATGCATGGCTTGCCTGGCCCGGACCCTTCCTCCATGATGCCGGGCCTCGAACCTTGGGGAGCACCTCGGGGGGCCTCATCTCAGCCTCTGATGCTTCAATCCACAGCCTCCAGTCCCATCTATTCGGTGGCTGCCTCGTCTGGGCGTCACTCGCCTCGTTGCTCGAGGCCTGCTTCTCGACACAGCTCCGGTCGTCGATCGAGGCACTCATTGAGGAATTCATCGAGGCATTCATCGAGACACGCCTCGCCTCGTCGTAAGCATCCTTTCAGGGAGTTTTCCCCGGCGTACTTGCCCCCTCCTCCTATGCTGGAACTTGAGGACTGCGGGGGTTCGTTCTCTCCGTGCCGGTCCTCGGCATCGGCGGCCCAGGCTGCCTCATCTTCTTTGAGCCCGCCTCGAGGCCCGGCCCTGGTGGACCAGTTGTCATTCTCGTCCTTCCTGAGGCAGATGGCGGTGGATCTGGATATCACCCTGGATTCGGGTTCCAAGTTCTCGAAGGAGTATCTGGAGACAATGCATCTTCCTCAACCTCCTGCCGAGTCTCTACGCTTGCCTCTGCATAAGCTTCTGGACCAGACTTTCATGAGATGCTTCGAGACACCATACTCCATCCCGGTGGTCCCGGGGAAGTTGGATGCTCGATACCGCACGGTGCACCATAAGGGCTTCGGGGCCCAGCTCTCGCACCAGTCCCTCTTGGTGGAATCCTCTCTGAAGCGGTCTCATCAAGTTTCAAGTTTTATTTCACATTTGATGAATCGCCTATTTCGAAATTCTAGGCGATGTACATAATAATATAATATAGAAACTTTAACCAAATTACAAAATCAATTAAGACTCACATGAAAGATAGGGAAGGAGGGTAAAGTTACAATGTGGGAGAAGAAAAAAAACAAAAAACCCAGGGAAGAACGAAAGGTAGGGTAAAATTTATGAATAAAAATTTATGCGTAAAAAATTTATGCATTAAAATTGTTTAAGGGCGTCCTTTAGTTGTATTATAAATCAAAGGCGTCCTTAAATAAATAAGATTTTAAAAGCTTTTTAAATGTTATGATATCACTTTCAATTCTGATGTAATGGGGAAGGGAGTTCCACCATTGTGGCCCTCCCAGGTCTATGCTTCCACTCCTCCTGGCCGGGAGGGCAAAACCATGGACAGATTCGGCAGGCGCATCTACCAGAACTCGATGATGGCCTCTCGAGTCCTGAACTATAGTTTCATTTTGCAACCTACTTTGAGTTTTTTCTCTCCATTCTTCAAAAGTTTCTACCCTATCTGGACTCTCAGGCTCGCTTCGAGTACTCGGAGGTGCTGGTGTCTTTGTCCCAACTCCGCCTGCAAATGATGCAATCGTCTTACGACGCCTTTGAGCTCTTGGCCAGAGCGACTGCTTGTTCGGTGGCCATGAGACGCTTTGCGTGCAGATTTTGAATTTTTCTGCGGACTCTAGTATTTTTCTAGGGCCGGGGAGAAGTAAGAACAGCGGCTATGGCTCAGCTGGCTTAGCTGGTGAGCTGTGGGGATGTTTCTATACCAGGTTTATATTGGACTATTGCAACATTGTTTATCTGGGAGTACCAAAGAAAATTTTGAGAAAATTGAGAATAGTGCAGAATACGGCTGTCTGTCTGATATTTGGGCTGAAGAAAAGTGATCATGTCAGTCCTTACTACCGAATATTACACTGGCTGCCAGTAGAAGCACAAGTAATATTCAAGTTTTCTTGTATTTGTTTTAAGCTGGTTTGGGGATTGGCCCCTACCTACCTTTTATCTCACTTTGTGCTATACAGCCCTGCGAGGAAAACCAGGAATTGTAATTTATTTGCCTTCCCAAAGCACTGGCTGTAAATACAGGTCTTATTTGGATAGGATGCTTGCATTTCAAGCAAGTAAACAACAGTCCTGGCTGGGTAATTATATTAGTGGAGCCATGCTGTCTTATGGCACATTTCAAAAAGAAATTAAGACTGTACTATTTGATAAATTCATTTCTTAACCGAAGTTTCTATTCTTAACAAAAATATTATATTGTATTTCTATAGGTAACATGTTGTACTCTTATTATTAATATTTTGTATTTCGCTGATTGTCCAATTTCTCTTTTGTGTAAATCGCCTGGAAGTCGTCTGATTGTGGCGGTATAGAAGAATAAAGTTATGTTATGTTATGTAGGTTTATGTTCTACACATGTCCCAACAGTGGTTTATAAGTATTTGTTGTTTTTCTCCACTCCTATTCGGAGTGTGTTATACTGTTTTCAGTTAAGAATTTTCCTAGATTCTGCTTGACTATTCAGCAGACTAGATTAGTAGAGGGGATGCTTTACTGATATACAAGTTTGATCTCAGTCTCCACCTGTTGGTTGCAGTGAGGTATAATTCCCATCCGTAAAGGAACTATACCGATCTACAAGCTAACAGAAAGAAAATTAGTAGGTAAGAACCTAATTTCTCCTTTCCTCCTAGTGAGTCTTCAGTTCTATAGGAGGGGCTAGCAATCTTGTGCTGCCAGGAATTGAGGTAAGAGGTTCCAGATCTTTCTGTATTCCTTTGGTAACTTACAGTTGAGTACACAACATACTTTAAAGTTTGGATTTCTTTCTTCTTGGCATCATTGTATATGTGGCTCTCCCAAGGCACCATTTTTTTTCTGGTGTTGGGGGCATTTTTGAGCTGTAAGAACATAAGAACATAAGAAGCGCCATCTCCGGATCAGACCTTCGGTCCATCAAGTCCGGCGATCCGCACACGCGGAGGCCCTGCTAGGTATTCACCTGGCTTATTTTATAGCCAACCATATCTTTATATGCCTCTCTCAAGGAGATATGTAGGTAAAGGAAACGGAGGATCATTTGTGTTAGTTTTTATTTCTTCAAGATATCTATAAATAAATCTAACAAATACTTTTCCAAGCTCCAGGGTGATGGAATCTGCATTGTAGCTTCTTGAGAGCTAAGAGTGAACTTGCTCTATGCGACTGGTTACTTTGAGAACTAGCTTCTTCCTTCCAGAATATCTCAAACCTTTTCTTCCTTTTTGGTTGTAAGTCATCTGGGAGCTTGTTTAAAAAAAAAAAAAAGTGAAGCAGGCAATTGGGAAAGGTATAACTCCATATATGGCACAATGTGCTATCAATTTGTAGCCGCTTTGTGCCTGAGTACACCGTGAATGTGACTGCAAAAAGTATCTTGCAGGATGCCTTTTTATTGCTTATTGCTCATTGATAGCCAAATGAATTTCTAGTTTTGTTATTTTTGTAGTACTATAAAGATACCTTGAGTTATCCCAGGACAAGCAGGCAGCATATTCTTGACTGATGGGTGACGGCACCGACGGAGCCCCGGTATGGACAATTTTAGAGTGATTGCACTCTAAGAACTTGGAAAGTTCTGGTAGGCCGCACCGCGCACGCGCGAATGCCTTCCCGCCCGACAGAGGCGCGCGGTCCCCAGTTTCTTAGTTTCTTAGTTTCCGCGGAGCTAAGAAGACGTGTTTCTTTCAACGGCTGTTGAAAGTTCTTTTTTCTACTAATATCGCCTTCCCGCTCGCGTAAACCCTTTTGGAAATTTTATTTCCGTTGTTTCTTTTCTTTTCTTAAAAAAAATAAATAAATAAACTTAATTTTTTTTTCTTCAGTTTTCGGTTAGCCCCGTCGGGGCCTATTGCCATCATCGAAGCCTCTGCCTTCGATTTGGCAGAAGCCGTATTCACTTTCATGCCCCCTCAACCCGGGTTTAAAAAGTGCCAGCGGTGCGCTCGACCAATTTCACTGACAGACCCACACAACTGGTGTCTGCAGTGTCTTGGTCCTGACCATCGAGCATCTACCTGCTCCCGCTGTGCGACTTTAAAGAAGAGAACACTTAAAAACCGCCAAATACAGCAGCAGTTATTGTTCGGCGCCGAGATGTCTGATTCCGCACCACCGGCACCGACGTCGGCTCCATCTCAGTCGGCACCTACTTCGTCGACACCGCGCGATACTGCGCCGGCGTCGCACCCCGCAGGTAAGCCGGCTAAGAAGCCTTCCCCGTTGGAGCGTCCTCTGGTCTCAGTAGCAGCGAGTCCAATCCTGCCGACCACGAGGCGCCCACGGAAGCGCTCCGCTCCGATTGAGGTGAGCCCCTCGACATCGGGTTCCTCTTCGGAGTGTAGAGCGGCACTCAAGGTACCGCAGAAGAAAAAAGCGGTACCGGTGCCTTCATTGGACGAGCGCATTGCCGCAGTCCTGCAGGTCCAGCTAAAGGAACAACTCCAACAGCTACTCCCTGCTCTTTTGACCCCGAGCCTTCCAGTCCCGGTTCAGTCTGAGCCGCCGGTACCGACGGTGCAGCAGGCCACTTTATTGGCATCCAATTTGTCGGTACCGGGGCACATCACTTCTTCGGTATCAATGCCAGTCTTGGCACCGGAACCGAGACACCAGGCTGTTCAAACATCGGCACCGGCACAACCCTTAACATCTCCCGGTACCGGTTCACAGAGGTCTGGTAAGTCGACTCATAAAACTCGACACCTAGAACCCTCCACACCGGAGTCACGAGACCGCAGTTTTCAGGTGAGGGATCCTGATCTGTGGGGTGATTCAGAAGAGCCTTTCCTCTCTGAGGGAGAGTGTTCATCAGGGGACGAGGATCCTTCTGGTTTTGATCCATCTTCCAAACCTGATGCAATTTCTTTCACCTCTTTTCTTAAAGAGATGTGTGACTCTTTATCTATTCCCTTGGAGGCTGAATCCAAAAAATCCAAGGCATTTTTAGATGCTCTTGACTTTGACCAGCCTCCAAGGGAATTTCTCAAGCTGCCTCTCCATGACATTTTAAGAGAGACATTTTACAAAAATCTAGAGACACCCTTGACCATTCCAGGAGCTCCCCGTAAACTGGACTCCTTATATAAGGTTATACCAATTCCAGGCTTTGATAAGCCTCAACTCCCCCATGAATCTTTACTAGTAGAGTCTACTTTAAAGAAATCCACGGGGGCTAGTGTATATGCTTCTGTCCCTCCTGGCAGGGAAGGTAAGGCTATGGATAAGTTTGGCAAAAGGCTGTATCAAAATGCAATGCTAGCGAACAGGTCAGGAAACTATGCTTTCCATTTTTCCTTTTATCTTAAGCATCTTATTCAAAGTTTGTCATCTTTTGAGAAATATCTCCCTGACCGTAAGAAATCAGCCTTTCGCCAAATTTCTTCATCGCTCTTGCAACTGCGCAAGTTCATGGTCAGATCAATCTATGACACTTTTGAGCTGACCTCTAGAGCCACGGCTATGTCAGTGGCTATGCGACGACTGGCCTGGCTCAGAGTGTCCGAACTCTATGTCAATCACCAAGATCGACTGGCCAATGCACCTTGCTTAGGGGATGAGCTGTTCGGAGAATCCATGGACTCTACTACTCAGAAACTTTCAGCTCATGAGACTCGATGGGATACTCTCCTTAAGACAAAGAAGAAGACCCCACCTTCTAGGCCTTTTCGTCAACAATCGGCCTATCAACGAAGGTTTATGGCTCGTCCCTTACCTCAGACACAGCAACAACCCAGGCGTCAGAGGCAACAACAGAGGCAACCTGCTCGACCTGCCCAGCAGCAACAGCAAGTGAAACCTCCTCCTTCTCAAAAGTCAACTCAGCCCTTTTGACTTGGTTCTCCTGGACATAGCCAGTCTTCCTCCTTTTACTCATCTTCCTCAGCCCATAGGAGGACGCCTTATACATTTCATAAGCCGTTGGGAAATCATCACCTCGGACCTGTGGGTCCTCAACATCATCCGCCACGGCTACTCTCTCAACTTTCAGACACCTCCTGCCCAAAGTCTACCAATAGAGTCTGCTTTCAACACTCCTCGGTCTTCCCTCCTTCTTCAAGAGGTTCAATCCCTCCTCCTTCTGAACGCTATAGAGGAAGTTCCTCTAGATCAGAGAGGGCAGGGATTCTACTCCCGTTATTTTCTAGTCCCCAAAAAGACAGGAGATCTAAGACCCATTCTAGATCTTCGCGATCTAAACAAATGCTTGGTCAAAGAGAAATTCAAAATGCTTTCTCTGGCCACTCTTTACCCTCTTCTCAATCAAGGCGACTGGCTATGTTCCCTCGATCTCAAAGAAGCATACACTCATATACCGGTCAATCTGGCCTCCAGACAGTACACCAATACAAGGTGCTGCCCTTCGGTCTTGCCTCCTCTCCAAGAGTGTTCACCAAATGTCTGATTGTGGTGGCTGCCTTTCTACGATCTCACCACCTTCAGGTCTTTCCTTACCTGGACGACTGGTTAATCAAGGCCAATTCATCTCAGACTGTTCTCCTGGCCACCAACTAAACCATCCTGTTTCTTCAACTTCTGGGGTTCGAGATCAATCTACCCAAATCTCATCTCATCCCCACTCAGAGACTTCAATTCATCGGAGCTGTCTTGGACACAGTCCTCATGAGAGCGTTCCTGCCATCCAACCGTCTTCAAACGCTTCAATCTCTGTGTCAGCAGGTGCTTCCACAACTTTCCATCTCTGCCAAGCAAATGATGATACTCTTGGGTCACATGGCCTCCACAGTTCCATGTCACACCCTTCGCACGTCTTCACCTGCGCACTCCTCAATGGATCCTAGCTACCCAGTGGTCCCAAGCGATGGATCCTTGCTCACGTCACATATCTGTCACATCATCTCTTCGTCAGTCTCTACAATGGTGGTTGATATCCTCAAATCTCTCCAGAGGTCTTCTGTTCCATCTACCTCTTCATCAACTAGTCATCACCACCGACGCCTCCCCTTATGCCTGGGGAGCTCATTTGAACGAGTTCCAAACTCAAGGCCTTTGGACAGCCCAGGAAAAGAAGCATCACATCAATTTCCTGGAACTCAGAGCGATGTTTTATGCCCTCAAGGCCTTCCAACATCTTCTCTTTCCTCAAGTCCTCCTGCTGTGCACAGACAATCAAGTTGCGATGTACTACATCAGGGGTGCCCACACTTTTTGGGCTTGCGAGCTACTTTTTAAATGACCAAGTCAAAATGATCTATCAACAATAAAATTAAAAAAAAACACAAAGCACACTGTATGCATAGAAAATGTTAATCATCATTCCTATTCCAGGGTTTTTCAAAGAGGTCAAAGCAGATGACTCTAAGCACTATCACCTCAGTAACAACCATACAAAAATAGACAAATATACCCCCTCCCTTTTTACTAAACCACAATAGCAGTTTTTAGCGCAGGGAGCTGCGCTGAATGCCCAGCGCTGCTCTCGACACTCATAGGCTCCCTGCGCTAAAAACCTCTATTGCGGTTTAGTAAAAGGGGACCTTAGTGTAAAATATAGACAGCAGATATAAATTCAGACACATTTTGATCACTAAATTTAAAATAAAATCATTTTCCCTACCTTGTCTGGTGATTTCATGAGTCTCTGGTTGCACTTTCTTCTTCTGACTGTGCATACAATCTTTCTTCCCTTCTTTTAGCCTGTATGCTTCTTCTCCTCCAGACCTCATTCCTTCCCCCCAACTTTTCCTTCCTCTTCCCTGCCCTTTCTTTCTCTCTGCCTCCTTTTCATTTTTTTCTGTTTATCTTCTTTCCTTCTGTCTCCCTGCCTGCCCTTTTTCTTTCTTTCTCCCTGCCCTCCCCCAAGCCACTGCCACTGCCATTGCCATCGGGGACCAGGACTCAAACGCCACCAATAACAGGCCCCAAGCTCTCCCTGCTTCGGCCAACCAGCATTCCTCTCCCCGACGTCAATTCTGCCGTCGGGAAGAGGAAGGCTGATCAGCCCAAGATCGTGATCAACCTATTGGGGGAAATGCTGCCGGGTCCTGCCTTTGCGGAAACAGAAAGTAGGCAGGACCCGGCAGGAACAAGAACAAATGCTTCACTAACCTGTCTCCCGCATTAGCCCGTAGCGAACGCTTGCTTCAGGGCTCTCAACATGTGCGTGCAGGCTTCCCTTCTCCCCCCCACCCTCCCCGGACATAACTTCCGGTTTCGGAGGGAAGAGAAGAGAAGCCTGCACGCCCACGTTAGAGCCCGGAGCATAAGTTCGCTAGGGACTGAAATCTCCAAGCCAGTTTTTTGGGTGTTTTTTTTAATGTTCAGCAGCAGCAGATGACAGCTGGGCGGACCGCCCAGCTAAAAGGCCCTAGGGAGAACACTGGAGAGGAAGGCTGATCGGCCCGTAGATCAGGACGGCAACACGAGTGCGATCGACTCGAGTTGCCTTCCTGAGCTACTGGTCGATCGCGATCGACGCGTTGGGCACCCCTGTACTACATCAACAAGCAGGGTGGGACGGGCTCTCGCCTCTTGTGCCAGGAAGCCCAGAAGATCTGGACTTGGGCCATAAATCACCATCTATTCCTGAAAGCTATCTACATTCAGGGAGAAAAGAATTCCTTAGCGGACAAGCTCAGCAGAATTCTCCAGCCTCACGAGTGGGCACTCGATCCTTTCACTCTACAGTCCATCTTCGCTCAATGGGGCACTCCTTTTTGCAGCTCCTCACAATCACCAGCTGCCCCTATTCTGCTCCAGACTCTACTCTCCTCACCGTCTGGCAGCGGATGCATTTCTCCTCGACTGGTCCAATCTGTTCCTGTACGCTTTCCCTCCTCTGCCTCTCATGTTGAGAACCTTGTTCAAGCTCAAGAGGGAACGAGCCACCATGATTCTGATTGCTCCGAGGTGGCCCAGGCAACATTGGTTCTCCCTTCTACTTCAACTCAGTTCCAGGGAACCTTTTCTTCTTCCACTGTTTCCTTCTCTGCTTACACAGCATCAGGAGACCCTTCTACATCCCAACCTCCAGTCTCTGCACCTGACAGCTTGGTATCTCTCGGGCTGACTTCTCATGATACTATTTTGCCTCAGCCCGTTCGTTCCATTCTAGATGCCTCCAGGAAACCAGCCACTCTGCAATGTTACCATCAGAAGTGGACACAATTTTCTTCCTGTTGTCTTCTTCATCATCTTGATCCCACTTCTCTGGCAGTGGAGACATTGTTGGATTATTTGCTTTCTTTGTCTGACTCTGGCCTTAAGTCTTCTTCCATCAGAGTCCACCTCAGTGCCATTGCTGCTTTTCATGAGCCGGTTCATGGAAAACTTCTCTCAGCTCATCCCCTGGTGTCCAGGTTCATGCGGGGTCTTTTCAATGTGAAACCACCTCTTAAAGCCCCTCCTGTTATCTGGGATCTCAATGTGGTTCTTTTCGCCTTAATGAAGCCTCCATTTGAACCTTTAGCTACCACTCCTTTCAAGTTTCTCACTTGGAAGGTACTTTTCCTTATTGCTCTTACCTCTGCCAGGAGGGTCAGTGAGCTACATGCACTAGTTGCAGATCCACCTTTTACGGTCTTTCATCATGACAAGGTGGTTCTGCGTACACATCCAAAGTTTCTCCCTAAGGTTGTCTCTGAATTCCATCTCAACCAATCCATTGTTCTGCCTGTCTTCTTTCCGAAACCTCACTCTCATTCTGGGGAACAGGCTCTGCATACTTTGGATTGTAAGAGGGCTCTAGCTTATTATCTAGAGCGTACGAAACTCCACAGATCAGTTCCCCAACTCTTTCTGTCCTTTGATCCGAATAAATTGGGACGTCCTGTTTCTAAACGTACGTTGTCTAATTGGCTGGCAGCGTGCATTTCATTCTGTTATGCTCAGATCGGACTGACACTGGAAGGTTCTGTCACGGCCCATAGAGTCCAAGCGATGGCAGCATCTGTAGCTTTCCTCCGTTCCACTCCTATTGAGGAAATCTGCAAGGCTGCTACTTGGTCCTCAGTTCATACTTTTACATCTCATTATTGTCTGGATGCATTCTCCAGACGGGATGGACACTTCGGCCAATCTGTTTTGCAAAATTTGTTTTCCTAATGGCCAACCTTCCCTCCATCCCTCTTTTTGTTAGCTTGGAGGTCACCCATCAGTCAAGAATATGCTGCCTGCTTGTCCTGGGATAAAGCACAGTTACTTACCGTAACAGGTGTTATCCAGGGACAGCAGGCAGATATTCTTGCGTCCCTCCCACCTCCCTGGGTTGGCTTCTTAGCTGGCTTATCCTAAATGGGGACCGCGCGCCTCTGTCGGGCGGGAAGGCACTCGCGCGTGTGCGGTGCGGCCTACCAGAACTTTCCAAGTTTTTAGAGTGCAATCACTCTAAAATTGTCCGTACCAGGGCTCCGTCGGTGCCGTCACCCATCAGTCAAGAATATCTGCCTGCTGTCCCTGGATAACACCTGTTACGGTAAGTAACTGTGCTTTCCTGCTCCATGGCATATGGTCTTTATGTGGCTTCATTTTTCCATGTTTCTAAAAAACATAAATCTTAAAGCAGATATTTGGATTACTCAACATGTCAAGCATTTCCTAAATATATTCTGTGCTATTACCTTTTGGTAAGATATGTCTTTCTTTTTTTTTTTTTTTGCAGTTTAGTTCAGTGGCTTAAACACAGCAGAAAAGAATACTGTGAATTATGCAAGCACAGATTTGCTTTCACACCAAGTAAGTATATACTACTGTGACCCTTAAATACGTACACACACTCTCGCCCTTTCCAGGTAAAGCAGCATGGGACTTGTTATATTGCTTAGCCATGATCAATTATATTCTTATCTTGTATTCAAGTATTTTGAGATTCTTTTCATGGTTGAGGGATAATTTAAATCAAAAATCACTTAACAATCCTTGGCTATCAGAAATCAAACATGCTTCATATGTTTCCAAGCCCACCTGAAAGGGAAATTTTTCTTTAGTCATCTGATCTGTTGTTAACGAGATGTTCAATGTTCTGTTTTACCAATATTTACTTTGAACCCAGCTACTTGTCTGCATTTCTGTAACTTTCAGCAATAGTGGTAAGTAAAATCATAAAGATGTTTTTAACAACTAAATGATGCTAGTTAGCCTTGGGGGAGGTGAAGACATTCTTAAGTTGAAAGCAATAGTATTGTGATATTATGTTCCAAGATTGCATTATATAACTGCTTATATGAGGTTGGCAAGGTAGCAAGTTGCTGACTGCTCTGTTTGATGCCATTGTTCAACCTTGAAGAAGCTTAACTTGTGCAGAGTACCAGATACAACTCTTATCACCTTGTTGGCAGGCTGGATGGACCATATAGGTCTTTTTATCTGCTGACATTTATTATATTATAAGGCACAGCCCTCTCATGTCCCTTTTGGAGTAGCTACCACTCCAAAGTTTTCCTCTCTGTTCTAGAAGTAGAAGACCTCCAATGTCTTTAGGAGTGCAGGTGTTGTGGAAGAATAATGTCTTCGTAAGGAATAAGGAGAGAAAAATCCTCACAGCCAAACGGGGGAGTGGGGTCCAGAACAAAAAAATGAGGAGGAGTCCAAAGATTGTCATAAAAACTTTTGTTTTTCTAAATTGACTATAAGATCCTCTAATAAAATAAAGACTTACAGCTGGAGAGGCACAACTCAACATGGTCATGATTCGACAGAGGTGTAGGGTTATATGTTCTCTCAGGGTTTCCGCAGGTGAAATTGTGCTTGTTGCAG
This sequence comes from Geotrypetes seraphini, assembly GCF_902459505.1. Taxonomy (NCBI): domain Eukaryota; kingdom Metazoa; phylum Chordata; class Amphibia; order Gymnophiona; family Dermophiidae; genus Geotrypetes; species Geotrypetes seraphini. The sequence continues at coordinate 290,673,076 of NC_047085.1, forward strand.
GTTTTCAGGTCTCGCTGCGTCTTGTCAAGTAGAAACCGACATTATCTCGGGACAAGCAGGCAGCATATTCTCACATATGGGTGATGTCATCCACGGAGCCCTGGTACGGACAGCTGCAAAAGTGCATCAGCACGTTAAGAACTTTAGAAAGTTAATGACTGACCGCAGCATGCATGCGCGAGTGCCTTCCCGCTTGACGTAGATGCGCAGCTCCTCAGCTCTTAGTTTTCCACGGAGCTAAGAAGTCATGCTATCAAACGTTCGTCGTTTTTTGCCTTTGTCTTCCCACTCACGCGTTATTTTTTTCTTAATTTTAATTTCCTTTTTCTCCCTTTGTTTCTTTAAAAAAACAAACAAATTCTTTGGGTATAGTTTTTTCCCTCATCTGTTGTCATTTGATGGTTTGACTGGCAGGGCCTCTTTCTCATCTCAGCCATTGAGTTCAGTTTGGCTGAGGCGATGTTCCTGTTGATGTCCCACCCAGTAGCGGGTTTTAAAAAGTGCGGCTAGTGCCAAAGGACATTTCCATCACTGACCCTCTCAACTGGTGTATACAGTGCCTTGGCCTGGAACATCGCATCAAGACCTGCGCGCATTGTTCCAGTTCAGAAACGCACCATTAAGAGCCACATTCTAGAATAAGAGAAGTTGTTTGGTATCGGCATGGATGGAGCTGAAACATCGCTTGCATTGACGTTGAAGTCACCAATGTCCGATGCACTGACATCAACTCCGGTGTTGCAGGTCATCGCTTCTTCTGGTAAGCCAGCTAAAAAGCTACCAGCTTCCCAGACGGGGTCGCATCGAGTCCAATCATGCTGATCAAGTGAAGACCCCATGTGACTTGTTTCCAAATCGAGGGGTGCATCCTCATCCGAGCCATCCTCTCCTGAACGAATCGTCACACTTTTGGTACCTGCGACGAAACCACAGGTACCAGTGCTTACTTTTAAAGAGAAGCTTGATGCTCTCTTTGGTGCGGAGTATGGGGATATTTTTCAGCTCATATCCCCAACTCCTCCGGTACTGGCCAAGAGTGTCATGCCACACGGGATGTCGGTACTGCCACTGCTGCATCGAGGCACTGTCATGGCTCTCGACACCAGTCATCTTCCAGCCATACATCGAAGCATCGTGCCTCCAGACACCGTTCCAGTTCATCAAAGCATCATACTTCCTTTCCTCAATGTTCTCAGTCCGGCAAGTGTTCTTGTAAATCCAAACATGCTGCTTCTAAACGTCAAGAGAAATGTAAAAATCCTGCATCGCCGTCCTTATCGGACTGATATTGTTCCAAGCAACAGCATCGATGTCCATTATTGCTCATTGACTCTGATCTTCAAATGGATTCAAATGTTGACATTTCTCATTCAACCACATAGGCTTATGACTCTCCTGAGTCACAATCTCAATCTAAGACTCCTCCTAGAAAGACATCCCCTACAGAGAGACTTTCCTTCAATTGCTTCATTAGACAGTTGGGTAAGGATCAGCCTCCTAAGGAACTTAAACTTCCTTTGCATGGGATCCTGAGAGAAACCCTTCATAAAAATTGGGAATTTCTCTTTCTGTTCCTGTTGCTCCCAGGAAGCTGGACTCTCTCTACAGGATTATTCCCAGTCCAGGTTTTGACAAACCTCTGCTGTCTCATCAATCTTTAGTGGTGGAGTCCACAATGAAAAAGTCTACCCCATCCAAAGTTTACATCTCGGTCCAGCCAGGTCGAAAGGGACGTATTATGGATAGGTTTAGGAGACGTCTTTACCAAAACTCCATGTTTGCAAATTGAGTCATTAATTACAACTTCTATTTCATATGCTTCCTGAAACATCTAGTTAAGCAATTGCCTGTCTTTCAAAAATATCTTCCATCTCACTGAGTGAAGAACTTCCGGCACATTGTTCGCACCCTCACTCAAGGCGGTACATGGTTCAGTCTGCTTATGATGCCTTTGAGTTGTCTTCCAGGGCTTCTTCTATGTCTGTGGCCATGAAGAGGTTAGCCTGGCTTGGATGTCAACCTCCAAGACCGGTTGGCAAGTATACCGGGGAGTCCCTCTGGGTAAACCTGGCAAGAGGTGGCAAAAAATGCCTGTATCTTGGTGTGGTATACAGACCTCCAAGACAACCGGAAGACATGGATGCAGAATTAATTGAAGACATAGAGAATATAACTCTACGGGGTGACACTGTACTGCTAGGGGACTTCAACATGCCTGATGCAGACTGGAACACATTTTCGGCAACAACCAGCAGCAGCAGGAGGCTTTTGACCTCCATAAAAGGAGTACATCTCAGACAGATGGTAAAGGAGCCCACTAGGGCCCAGGCGATCCTAGACCTGGTACTCACCAACGGGGAAAGCGTCTCAGAGGTCTCGGTGGGAGATACGCTGGCCTCCAGCGACCATAACATGGTATGGTTCAACCTTGGGAAAGGGTCCCCTAAATCAATTACAAAAACAAAGGTGCTCAAATTCCGGGGCACCGACTTCGCACGCATGGGAGATTTCGTTCATCAGACGCTGCAGGACCAAGCAGAGACCGGCAATGTGGAAACTATGTGGTCGTACCTGAAATCATCCATACATGAAGCAACTAATCGCTACATAAAATCAGTAGATAAACGACAAAGAAACAACAAACCCCAATGGTTCACTGAAGAGATCTCGCACCTCATTAAGGAGAAGAAAAAAGCATTTCTTTCCTACAAACGTACGCAGAGAAGAGAAACTAAAGTAGAATATAAGACTAGATCTGCAGCGGTTAAAACAGCAGTTAGGGAGGCCAAACTTCGAGTGGAAGAAACTCTGGCAAAAAATATTAAAAAAGGGGACAAATCCTTCTTTAGGTATATCAGCGATAGGAAAAGGAACACAGACGGTATAGTACGCCTTAGACAACCGGACGGAAACTACGCGATGGCGGATTCAGAAAAAGCAGAACTACTAAATGAATATTTCTGCTCAGTCTTCACCTGCGAAGCACCGGGACACGGACCACAGTTGATGATAAAACAAGACGTGGATGACCCGTTTCAGAATTTTGTGTTCACACCTGGGGACGTCTACAATGAACTGGCAAGGCTAAAGGTAAACAAGGCCATGGGACCGGACAATTTACACCCAAGAGTGCTCAGAGAATTGAGAGATGTTCTGGCGGAACCGTTGGCAGTGCTCTTCAATCTCTCACTAAGTACGGGGAAAGTTCCGTTAGACTGGAAAACAGCCAACGTCGTTCCTCTGCATAAGAAGGGTTGCAAGGCTGAGGCTGCGAACTATAGACCGGTAAGCCTCACCTCAATAGTGTGTAAACTCATGGAAACACTAATTAAGTATAAATTAGATACGATCCTGAACGAGGAAGATCTCCGGGATCCCAGCCAACATGGATTCACCAAGGGTAGGTCATGCCAGTCCAATCTAATCAGCTTCTTTGACTGGGTAACAAGAAGACTGGACTCAGGAGAGTCTTTGGACGTCGTGTACCTGGACTTCAGCAAAGCGTTTGACAGCGTCCCACACCGCAGGCTGCTGAACAAGATGAAATCGATGGGATTGGGAGAGACTCTAACTGCATGGGTTAAGGATTGGCTTAGTGGCAGACTTCAGAGGGTGGTGGTTAACGGTACCCTCTCTAAAATGTCGGAGGTGACTAGCGGAGTGCCACAGGGTTCAGTCCTGGGCCCACTCCTCTTCAACATATTCATTGGGGATCTGACTGAGGGGCTTCAAGGCAAAGTAACCTTATTCGCTGATGACGCCAAACTATGCAATATAGTAAACGGCTATAATCTACAGGATGCTATGGAGCAAGACCTGCATACTTTAGAAAGTTGGTCCTTGAACTGGCAGCTGGGCTTCAACGCCAAGAAATGTAAGGTCATGCATCTCGGTAATGGAAATCCTTGCAGAACTTACACCCTGAATGGAGAAACTTTAACCAGAACTACGGCAGAACGAGACTTAGGAGTAATCATCAGTGCTGACATGAAAGCAGCCACTCAAGTGGAGAAGGCTTCATCTAAAGCAAGGCAGATGATAGGTTGTATCAAGAGAAGCTTCGTCAACAGGAAACCTGAAGTCATGATGCCATTGTACAGAGCCATGGTGAGACCTCATCTGGAATACTGTGTGCAATTCTGGAGGCCACATTACCGTAAGGATGTGCTCAGAATTGAATCGGTTCAGCGGATGGCCACCAGGATGGTCTCGGGGCTAAAGGGTCTCCCGTACGAAGAAAGACTGAGCAAATTGCAGCTCTACACTCTCGAAGAGCGTAGGGAGAGGGGAGACATGATTGAGACATTTAAGTACATCACGGGACGTATCGAGGTGGAAGATGATATCTTTCTTCTCAAGGGACCCTCGACCACAAGAGGACATCCACTCAAACTCAAGGGAGGGAAGTTTCGTGGAGACGCCAGGAAGTACTTCTTCACGGAGAGAGTGATTGAGCATTGGAACAAGCTTCCAGTGCAGGTGGTCGAGGCACGCAGCATCCTAGACTTCAAGAACAAATGGGATACCTATGTGGGATCCCTACGAGGTCATGCTAAGGGATAGGGTCACTAGGACTTGAATGAGCGGGTCAGTAGAGTGACAGTATAATTACAATTATATTTTAGGAGGTCAGTAGACTTAAGAGGGTGGGTAAATAGTGTGGGCAGACTTGATGGGCTATAGCCCTTATCTGCCATCATCTTTCTATGTTTCTATGTTGGCCAACATGCCCTGATTGAGGGATGAGCTTTTTGGAGACTCAATGGAAAATGTTACTCAAAACTCTCGACCCAAGAAAAAATATTGGGGTACTTTGCTTAGGCCTAAATCTAAGCCTGCCACCTCAAGACCATTCAAGCCCTCCTCTTCATATCGGATGTGTTTTTCAGCCAAGCCTTCTGCTCCGTCCAGGCCACTACAGAAAAAACAGAAGCAGCAATTCCCTCAAAAACCTTAGGTGTCTGCTCTGGCTAAATCAACCGAGTCTTTTTGAAGGGGCTACTCGAGAGCATAGTTGCAATCCCGTTAACATCAGTCTCTTCCTCAGCCAATCGGGGGTTGTCTCCAACTTTATTTCCATTGTTGGGAGTTGATCACCTCAGACCTCTGGATTCTACAGATCACTCGAGAGGGTTACTCTCTTCATTTCCTCCAGATCATCCTCCAAGAGAGTCTGCTTTGAACCCTCACCAGTCTTCCCTTCTTCAGGAAATCAATTCCCTTCTCAATGCCATTGAGAAGATTCCTGCGGATCAGCAGAACCAGGAGTTTTACACCCTCTATTTTCTAGTCCCGAAGAAGACAGTAGGTCTTTGACCTATCTTAGATCTCGGAGCCCTCAACAAATTTCTTGTCAAGGAAAAATTTTGGATATTATCTCTAGTCACTCTATATCCCCTTTGGGCTCAAAACGATTGGCTATGCTCTCTAGATCTCAAAGAATCCTACAGTCATCCGGCTTACAGGAAGTACCTCAGATTTCAAGTGACTCACCACCACTATCAATACAAAGTTCTACCTTTCGGATTAGCATCCTCTCCCAGAGTCTTCACCTAGTGTCTGGCAGTGATGGCAGCGGCCATGAGTTCTCGGGGCCTTCAAGTCTTCCCTTACCTAGATGACTGGCTCATCAAGGTTCCTTCGTCTCAAGGTGTGATCTTAGCAATGAATCACACTATAGTGTTTCTTCAACTTCCCCCAAATCACAACTTCAGCCATTTCAGAGGCTCCAGTTCATCAGAGCTCTGCTCAGCACTGCTCAACTCAAGGCATTTCTTCCTCAAGAGTGTCAAGACACTAATCCAACTTTGTCATCAGATCACCCAGCTTCAGTCAATTTCAGCCAGACGCATTATGGTTTTTCTGGGTCATATGGCCTCCACAGTGCATGTAACTCCCTTTGTGAGGCTGCACCTCCGGACGCCACAGTGGTCTCATGCTCTCTACCCATTCTCACAGCACATTTTTATCACTTTGTCTCTTCAATGGTCGCTTAAGTGGGGGATGAACTCTTCCAATTATTCTTGTGGTCTGTTGTTTCACATGCCTCCTCATCAAAAAGTTCTGACCACGGATTTGTCAACCTATACGTGGATGACTTTTGCACTCAAAGTCACTGGTCCCCCAGAGAACGATGCTTTCACATAAATCTCTTGGAAATCAGAGTGATTTACTATGCTCTTGGAGCTTTTCAGCATCTAGTAGTCAATCATGTCTTTCTAGTCTGAACAGACAATCAAGTTGTCATGTACTATTATCAACAAGCAGGGAGGGACAGGTTCCCTCCTTCTGTCAGGAGGCTCAGAAGATAAAGCTTTGGGTGATTGCTCGCAACATCATTCTATATACAGAGGGAACAGAATTACTTAGCAGACAAACTCCGCAGAATCTCAATAATAGACGCTCAACTCAGCAGCTCTCCATCCCATTTTCTCTCAATGGGGGGACTCCTCAAGTAGATTTGTTTGCGTCCCCCAACAACAAGTTGCCCCAGTTCTGCTCCAGACTGTACTACCTCATTGCCTGGAGGCAGACGCATTTCTTCTGGATTGGACACAGAAATTTCTCTATGTGGTACCACCCATTCCTCTCATTTTCAAAGACACTTGTCAAAGTCAAGCAGGAATTGGCCACCATGATAGCTCCTCTGTGGCCCAGACAGCCTTGGTTCTCCCTTCTACTTCAACTCGGTATCAGGAAGCCAATACTTCTGCCAATTTTTCCATCTCTTCTAATGCAGAGTCACAGTTCTCTTCTAAATCCCAACCTTCAGTCTTTATACCTTGGTTTCTTTCAGGCTGAGTTCAACTGATCTTCACCTTTCTCAGCCTGTCAAACTCATAGTAGAAGCTTCCAGAAAACCAGCCACTCAGCAGTGTTATCAGCAAAAATGCACTCATTTTTCTGCTTGGTGTCTTCATCACCAGGATCCCAAATCCATCACTTGTTTCCTTAGTTTTGGATTATCTCCTGCATTTATCTGACTAGCCTCAAATCCTCATCCATTAGAGTCCATCTCAGTGCTATCACAGCCTTTCATCAACCAGTGGATGGTAAACCTCTTACTGCTCATTCTCTTATCTCCAGATTCATGAAAGGACTTTTCAATGTCAAACCACCTCCAGTGCTTTGGGATCAGACCATGAAATAGGTTCTATCCCCGCTTCTACAACAAGAGCCAAAAAATCCTTATCAACCAGAAAATAATTCAGGCGGAAATAAGAACAATGCACTATCGAATGATAAGTGTAGTCCCAAACAATGTTCCCTCTAAGCTGAACGCATGAGCGATCGCTCACTATTTTCATTGGTGTCGCTCATAATTTTTCTTGTGTTGCTCACTAAAATACTGCAGTGGGAAACTGAGGACTGCATAGTAAGATCCCTGACGCACTTCCGACCCAGGTGGGGTTCGTGAGAGGAGCCGCTGCCACATCTTCAGTGGCGTACCAGGGGGGGGGCGGTCCGCCCCGGGTGCAGCCTTAGGGGGGGGGTGCACAGCCGGCCAGTTCTGTATCTGGCCGGCTGTGCACCCTAAGGCTGCCGTCAGAGAGGAAGTTTGGGCCAGCCAATCGCTTCCTGGCTGGGCGGAACTTCCTCTCCAACGGCAGAATTGACGTCGGGGGAATGCTGGTCGGCCCGACAGTGGGAAGCAGAGAGAGCTTGGGGCAGCCGCGGCAGTAGCTTTGGGGCCTGTTTCCCCCCGATAGTGGCAGCAGTGGCTTTGTGGAGGGTAGGGAGAAAGAAAGGGGGCAGGCAGGGAGACAGAAGGGAAACAGGGGAGGGAATGAGGTCTGGAAGAGAGGAAGCATACAGGCTGAAAGAAGGGAAGAAAGATTGGATGCACAGTCAGAAGATGAAAGTGCAACCAGAGACTCATGAAATCACCAGACAAGGTAGGAAAAATGATTTTATTTTAAATTTAATGATCAAAATGTGTCTGAATTTATATATGCTGTCTATATTTTGCACTATGGCCCCCTTTTACTAAACCGCAATAGTGTTTTTTAGCGCAGGGAGCCTATGAGCGTCAAGAGCAGCTGGGCATTTAGCGCAGTTCCCTGAGCTATAAACTGCTATTGTGGGTTAATAAAAAGGAAGGGGGGTATATTTGTCTATTTTTGTATGGTTGTTATTGAGGTGACAATGCATAGAGTCATCTGCCTTGACCTCTTTGAAAAAAACCCAGAATAGGAATGATAATTAACATTTTCTCAGCGTATAGTGTGCTTTGTGTTTTTTAATTTTATTGTTGGTAGATCATTTTGACTTGGTCATTTTAAAGTAGCTCGCAAGCCCAAAAAGTTTGGGCACCCCTGAGCTAGAGCGTTGAAGCTGTGTATTTCTATTTTATCCCCCCTTTTACAAAACTGGGGAGTGTTTTTTAGCGCCAGCCGTTGGTGGTAGCAGCTCTGATGCTCAGAATTCTATGAGCGTCAGAGCTGTTACCACCGTGGCTAAAATCCACACAGTTTTGTAAAAGGGGGAGAGGTTAGTTTGTGATGACATATTCCATACTAGGCAAGTGTGTTTTCTGTGTTCTGTGTGTTCGAAAAACATGGTTTTCTGTTAGGATTGACGGTGTAGTTTAGTTTTACAATGGGTGTATTGATGTACTGCTCACTGCAATATGTAAGATGCTGCCTTTTCCTAGGTACTCATGTGTGAAGTGTGGCTTGTTACTAAAAATCATGTTTTTCGTACAGATGGAGGGTGCCAAAAAATGATGTGCCCCGGGTGTTACATATGCTAGGTACGCCACTGTATGTAAAGATACCAGAAAGCTGGCGAAGCAAAAACTTTAAGTAAATTGTTACTCTTCTAAGTTTTGATTTAACCCTCCCACAATCTCACGGGCACTCGTCCTCCGCGCCTGCTCATAAATTTGTGGAGTATGTAATTTGTTGCTCATGCATATTTTTTTTTTGCACACACCTCATCAATCCTTAGAGGGAACATTGGTCCCAAACCTCACGGTGTAACCAACGCAAGACATCAACTACTCTTAGCAATCTCAAGAAAGGTTTTAATTTTTGGCGATCCTGAGACTCATAAAGAGCTCTACTAACTGAGTTATCCAGATGAGGTGCACAGGTCAGATTAAAATCCCCTCCAACAATGAGACCCCTCCTTCACTTGCAAAATCTTAGCCCCCAGATCCTCCAAAAATGCCCCCTGGCCTTCATTTGGAGCATAAAGATTGACCAAGGTTAATTTCAAGTTCTGCAGAGTGATCACCAAAATAATAAATCTCCCCTGGGGATCCTGCACTACCTCAACTAAGATTCTTGGCAAACAGAATCCCAAGCCCCCACTGTAGAGGCCCACAACACCCCTGGGAATCTAAGATCTTGTAGCAAGCCCTCCGATGTTTTAGTCAAATGTGTTTCTTGTAAAAAGCAAATAGCAGCCTGACTGCGCACCAATTCCCATATCAAAGTTCGCCTTTTATGAGGCGAATTAAGATCTCTCACATTATAGGAAACTAATCTCAAATTGTCATTAGCCATAGTCGTCTTATCACATAAATAGTCCAAAAAAACTCCCTCCCCTCCATCCCCCAACTCCCAAAGCAGTGGGATCCCAATGATCTCCCACTAGCAACATTTAGGAAGAATATGCCCCAGACGCCATACTCACATCCCTCAAACACAACCACCTGTCAAGCACTCCACACAAGCCCACTAGCAGCCAAACTCCAAGTCCAATGCACCAAGAAGAGCTCCTGTCGCAACTCCCTCAGACAACGGTACCCTCCGTCCAGGGGCAAGAAGAACCCATAGGATATCAAAACTAGGAGAGTGAAAGCAGAGCACCAGAGATACACCAACCAAAAAAGCACCACCTCACCCATATAGCACCAGAGCTCCACTATGTATACTCTCCACACTCATACTACCCCCATTCCAGAGCCAGAGCTCCCAACGTAATTTCAAAGCGTCATCCCCACAACAATCAGCCACTACCCCATCCATGAAACACTGCCACACACTCCATTTACAAAACGCCGAACTGCCCCCCAGCAGAGCAACAGTGAAATGGTAAAACTGAAAGCATGGATAGAAAACACAAAAACAGGCCAAAACTCAATGAGTCCCAATCCCAGAAGCAAAAGATCAGAATGATCAAGTCCCAGAACTGGAGGCCACAGGCCCGGTGGTCCGATCTGGAACGTTGCTCTACTCACTGCCAGCGGTAAGATGCCAAGCGCAGTTGAATAGAAAGGGCCGATCCAGTGGCCTCAAGAAGCACTACCAGCTCGATACCTTCTTTTTGTAAGAGTTCAGATGAGCCAGATGAGCCACCTTCTTATGGACTCCATTAATGGTGATCAACAATCCAAAAGGAAAGGTCCATCGATAACGGATATTGGCTCGGGCCAAAGATCTGGTCACTTCCAAAAAGGCACGCCTCTTCCACAGCGTACTAGCAGCTAAATCTTGATATAGTTCTAGATGATGCGACTCCCAGGTGACGGTTCCCAACTGTCGGACTTTTACAAAAGCTGCTCTTTCACCACAAAACTCTGGAAACAGACCACGATGTCCTTAGGGCCCAGAGAGCAATGAGCCCTCTCAATGCCCACGTAAAGGTTGCCATCCTGTAAGAGCCACCGAGCCAATTTTTCAATGACCACTTGAGCATCCTTATAAGCTGGCGTGTTGGGGACCCCCCCGACCTGGATGTTGTTACGCCGGGCCATGTCCCCCACCTTATCAATGAACTCAGAAAGTTTGCCTCTCAAATCTTCCATACTTCACTGTGCCCCCACCACCTTCTCTTCACAGACATCCACAAGGAGCACCACTGTATCAATCCTACTACCCAGTTCAGTAAAATCCTGGCGGAATTCCAATACCTCCTCCTTCACTCTGTCTGCTGCTCCCGGATCTCTTTTTTAACTGCGGCCAGCAGGGCATTCAAGTCCGCCTTTGTGGATGCCGCCATGTCATCTGCTCCCAGCCCGGACTCCTCCGCAGTTAACTCTTGAGAGAGGCACGAGCAGCGCATCTGAGGTAGAGAGTTGCGCGGGGACATAAATCCCAGACGTCCCCGCCAAAGTCCCACCACCTGTCCCCGTGAAGACTCCCACCCGTCCCCATGAAGAATTCCCTACGTCCCCGCCCGTCCCTATAAACTACAGAAATAGTTATTTCATTTAATTATGCTACTGAATTAAAGGCTCTGGTAGAAACCCATTTAAAAATAAGCAAAAAGACTTTATTAATTTGGAAATATTATTAATTGGGAAGAATACATACTTTGTAAATGGGTTTCTACCAGAGCCTCTAATGTTTATAAATTTTTATCAACACAACTAATATACTACTTTATCCTGAAGAAAAAAAAAAAAAAAAGAATTTTTTTCCTACCTTTGTTGCCTGGTTTCTGCTTTCCTCATGTTACATTACATTACATTACGGATTTCTATTCCGCCTATACCTTGCAGTTCAAGGCGGATTACAAAAGATTTGACTGGACATTTTCCAGTGAAGATACACTTTTTTTTTTTTTTTTTTTAACAACAGAGGAGATATAGCTGGAAAGATTCCGAGGGGATTTACAAGTTGGATAGCAAATTGACAGTGCAGAACTGTGTGATATAAACAAATAGATTACATTTGGAGTAGGTAAGATTACAATACATTTCCGGGATCTCTTTACTTGGTAGGTGATTTGGGGAGGATTTTATAGGGGAGAATTATCTGGAGGTAGGTGAAGAGGGGTTAAGATATTTGGATGAATTTTTTGAAAAGCAGGGGTGATTTCTCTTCGGAATGTTTTGAGGTCGCCCGTTGTCATCAGCAGGTTAGAGATGGAATGGTCGAGTTTTGCTGCTTGTGTTGCCAGAAGGTTGTCAAACATTTTTTTGCGCTGTGTGCCTTTGAGTTGGGGGAAGGCAAAAGGGTTCGGGGTTCTTCTGTGTCTTGAGGTGAAGATCTGGTTTAAGCGGTTGTTTAGGTAGGAGGGGGAAGAGCCATTTAATGCTTTGAATAATAGGCAGTAGAATTTGAATTGAATTCGTGCTTGTATGGGTAGCCAGTGAGAGTCTAAGAAGGCAGTTGTAATGTGATCATATTTTCTCAGGGAGTAGATCAGTCTGAGGGCGGTGTTTTGTATGGTCTGAAGTTGTTTTATCATCATGGCAGGACAAGGTAGATGGAGGGAGTTGCAATAGTCCAGTAAACCTAAGACTAGGGATTGGGTAATTAGTCTGAATTGTGCTGGATTGAAAAATTTTCTGACTTTACGTAGATTTCTCATAGTTAGGAAAGATTTCTGGGTTGTCTTGTTGATTTGGGATTGCATTGTGCATCATCTGTCTATCGTTACTCTTAGGAGTTTGAGTTCGGGTTGTATTGGGTATTTGGTATTTTTGATTTTCAGTTCTGTGATGGTAGGAGTTTTGGCCTTTTCGAGCAAAAGGAATTTTGTTTTTTCTGAGTTTAGTTTCAGTTTGTGGTCCATCATCCATTTTTCCACTGTATCTAGGGTTGTTTCTAGCTTTATTGTGGTGGTGGTCTCTGATGGGTTGAAGGGGAGGAGTATGGTGATATCGTCTGCGTAGCTGAAGGATGTGATATTTAGGTTGTCTAAAGTAGCTCCTAGGGAGGAAATAAAGAGGTTGAAGAGCATAGGTGAGAGAGGTGATCCTTGTGGAACTCCGCAGGGATTGGACCATGGTTCTGATTTGATATCATTGGATTTTACCCTATAGGTTCTTGATTTGAGGAATCCTTGAAACCAATTGTGGACCTTGCCTGAGATCCCTATGGCGTCAAGTAACTGTAGTAATAAGGAGTGGTCAACTAGGTCAAATGCTGCAGAGAGGTCAAGTTGAATTAACATCATCTTTTTTCCTTTACTGATGTGTTGCCGGGCTGTATCTAGTAGTGGGACAAGTAATGTTTCTGTGCTGTGGTTGGTTCGAAATCCTGATTGTGAGGGGTGAAGAAGGTTGTGTTTTTCCAGGTAGTTGGTGAGGTATTGTGCAACTAGGCCTATTATTTTAACGTATATCGGTATAGAAGCGATAGGTCTGTAGTTGGAGGGGCTATCTATTGGGCCTTTGTGATCTTTCATGATTGGGGTGATTAAGATCTCACCTAGGTCCTGAGGGAATTGGCCTTCTGTCAATGTGGTTTGAATCCATAGCATAAAGTTGGCTTTGAAAGTGGTGGAAGCGTTTGATAACAGGTAGGTGGGGCAATTATTTAGGTCGCTGGAAGCATGGCTGTATTTATTGTAGAGTCTGTTCATATCCGACCAAAGTAGGATTGGGAAGTTGGACCAGCTTCTGTCTGCTACGATGGCTTCACCTGTTGAGGGGTTTGTTGTTATCTTTTCGAGATGGGTGTGTGTATTGATGAATGCGGTTCTGATATTGGTGATCTTGTTTTTGAAATGGTCTGCTAGTTGGATGGCTGTCGGTGGGTAGGTTCCTTGAGTAGCTAGGTAAGGTTTGGTGTCAGTGAGGTTCTTTACTAGATTGAATAGCTTTTTTGTGCCTATCAATTTGGAGTAGTAGGCTTTCCGTTTTTCCTTGAGTTTAGTCTCGTATTGGTTAATTTGGTTTCTCCATGCTGTTTTGGTGTGTTCTAAGCTCTTATTTTTTTCCCATTCTCTTTCTAGTTGTCTACAGAGCTTTTTTGATTGGTGAAGTTCGGAGTAGAACCATTTATCTGATGGTCTGCAGATTTTGAATTTTGATTTTTCTGGGGCTAGCTCATTCAGGATGGTTTCGCTTATGGCTCGCCATTGGGGTATGAATTCGTTGGGGGCTATATTGGTGATAACGGGGTCTGCTTTGTCCCAGAATGTGGAGGGTTCGATTTTTTGGTGTGCTTTGAAGGAAGTTTTGGGTGGAGGTAGCTTGTTATTGCGTTGAGGCCAGTTGATTTTAAAGGTGTATTTGTAGGATCTGACCAGAGGGAGGGGTGCCAGGCCCCATTTGAGATATGGATTTCAGGTTTGTGAGGGTGTTGGGTCATGTAAGCAGCGACATCTAGTTGGTGGCCTTTTTCGTGTGTGGGTTGGGGGTTGAGGATCTGGTAGTTCAGTGCTTTGAGGTATGAGAGTAAATTTGTTACTTGTTTAGAGGTGTGATCTTCTAGATGGAGGTTTATGTCTCCTAGGAGTAGGTTATGAGGTGATGTTAGGGAGTTCTGGTAAATAAATTCTTCGAGAGCTTGTTTGTTATCATTCCATTTTCCTGGTGTTGAGTAACAAAGGATGCATGTTAGTGTTCCTATGAGAGAGTCGTCGGATAGTTGTCAGGCTAGGAGGTCTAGGTGGGGGGTGGAATGTTTGTCTAGGGTCTTTATATTGATGTTGTTTTTGAGTATGATGGCTAGACCTCCGCCACGTTTTTTTTCTCTGCAGACCAATTCTATTTTGTAACCCATTGGGCAGAATTCTGTGACGGTGGGATCGGAGTCCGAGGTTAGCCAGGTTTCGGATAGGAATAAGCAGCTTAGTTGTTTTTTAACTATCCAGTCCTTAATAAGGTCTGCTTTTGTGCTTATTGATCTGATGTTCATATATGCACAGGATAATGTGGTGTTGAATGTTTGAGGAGAGAGTGTGCAGTTTGGCTGGAGGAGATTTTTTTTGGTTTGTGGATGATAGTTTTGGTCTGATGTTCTTGGTTTTGGGGGTGGTCTTTTTCCCCAGCTGGTAGGTATGCTGATATGGTTGAATGAGGAGCAATCTATCAAGTTTCTGGGAGAGTATAGTTTTCTGGTAGGTAGAGGGAGCCTGTAGGATTCTGATAAGGTTGGGATAGAGGATGTATGATACCCTTCTGTTTTTCTGTTGGTTAGGAGTAGGAAAAGCAGAAGGTGGACGAGTACGCTTGTAGAAAAACCTGGAGACATAGTGATTTTTGTCTCTCTTCTCTCTGCGTCTTCCATTTGCTCTGTTACTGTGCCTCTCCCTTTCTCCCCCATCCCAAATTGGTCTGGCACCCATCTTCTTCCCTCTGCTCCCCCCATAGTCTGGCATCTCTGTCTTCTCCCCACTCTCTCTTCCCCCATTTTCTTTCAGCGTCCTTCTTCCCCCTCTGCCTTCCACATGTGTTTTCAGTGTCCTTCTCCCCCCCCTGTCTTCCCCATTTCCTTTCAGCGTCCTTCTCCCCCTCTGTCTTCCTCATGTCCTTTCAGCATCCTTCTCCCCCCCGTCTTCCCCATGTCCTTTCAGCGTCCTTCTCTACCCCTTTGTCTTCAGTATCCTTCTCCCCCCCTCCCGTCTTCTCCATGTCCTTTCAGCGTCCTTCTCCACCCCTTTGTCTTCCCCAGTGCTTTCAGCAGCCTTCTCCCCCCTCAGTTTTACCCATTTCCCTTAAGCGTCTTTTCTTCTCCACTCCACCTTTCCTCCCTTTCTCCCTCCCTGCCCCTTACCTTTGTGGCGCTTCCCTGCCAGGTCGGACAAACCTCCCTGCCCTGTAGCCGCAAATCTAAATTACCTTCTTACAGCAGCTGGAGCATTGAAGCTGCTGTAAGAAGGTAATTTAGATTCGCGGCTACAGGGCAGGGAGGTTTGTCGGCCGGGTCTGTTGTCGGTCGGTCGGGGGAAGGACCACAAAGGTAAGGGGACCTGACCTGTGCACACTCCCCCCCATGGCTGCAACTGGGGCGGACCGCCCCCCCCCTTTTAGTACTCCATTGCCTTCTCCCTACTTCCCTGCCGCACTCAGCCGACCGGAAGTCTTCCCGATGTCAGCGCTGACGTCGGAGGAAGGGAGGGCTTTGCTTAAGCCCTCCCTCCGACGTCAGCGCTGACATCGGGAAGACTTCTGGTCGGCTGTGTGCTGCGGCAGGGCAGGTAAGGAGAAGGAGACTAACCTCGCGGCTCGAGTGCCATCCAACCCCGCAGGAACCTCGCGACCCTTGGAGGGTCCCCGGAGTCTGTCATAGGGGAAAACATCCTCCAGGCATTCAAGACAAAATTAGACAAGTTTCTGCTGAACCAGAATGTACGCAGGTAGGGCTAGTCTCAGGGCGCTGGTTTTTGACCAGAGGGCCGCCGTGTGAAAGTCTCAGGGCGCTGGTCTTTGACCAGAGGGCTGCTGTGTGAACGGACTGCTGGGCACGATGGACCACTGGTCTGACCCAGCAGCGGCAATTCTTATGTTCTTATCCATGAAAGGACTTTTCAATGTCAAACCACCTCCAATGGTTTTTGATCTCAATGTGGTTCTCGATAAATTGATGAAGCCTCAATTTGAACCAATGTCTATGGCTCATCTCAAATTCCTTACTTGGAAAGTTGTCTTTCTCATTTTTCTCACTTCTGCCAGAAGAGCCAGTGAACTTCAGCACTAGTGGTGGACACACCATTTACAGTGTTCCTTCTTAAAGTCATCACTGATTTTCATCTTCCAGTGTTTTTTCCTGAGCCTCACTCTCATTCAGGAGAAACTGCTCTTCACACTCTGGACTGTAAGAGGGTATTGGCCTACTATTGCAACAGGATAAAACCACATAGAATATCTCCTCAACTTTTTGTCTCCTTTGATCCTAACAAGTTGGGTCATCCTGTTTCCAAGAGAATGATTTTATATTGGTTTGTTGCATATATCTTGTTTGTTGTTATGCTTAGGCTGGGCTACAACTGTCGTGTAACAGACCATAAAATCAGAGCTATGGAAGCTTCAGTAGCTTTTCTCCGCTCTACCCCTATTGATGAGATTTATAAAGCTATTACTTGATCCTCGGTTTATACTTTCATCTTTCATTACTATCTGGAATCTCTTTTCAGACGGGATGGGCACTTCGGCCAAGAAAATTTGTTTCCCTATAGGCCAATCTACCCCCCCCCCCCATCCTATTCTGGTTAGCTTAGAGGTCACCCATATGTGAGAATATGCTGCCTGCTTGTCCTGGGATAAAGCACAGTTACTTACAGTAACAGGTGCTATCCAGGGACAGCAGGCAGATAGTCTCACAACCCACCTCCCCTGGTTGGCTTCTTAGCTGGCTTACTGAATGGAGCAGCTGGGTGCCTACGTTGGGTGGGAAAGCACTTGCGCATGTGTGGTGCGGTCAGTTGTAAATTTTCTAAAGTTCTTAAAAGTACTGATGCACTTTTGCAGCTGTCTGTACCGGGGCTCCGTGGATGACATCACCCATATGTGAGAATATCTGCCTGCTGTCCCTGGATAACACCTATTAAGTAACTGTGCTTTTCGGCCAACATGCTATGACTTTCTTCAGGGTATGCTGTGAGGTCTGCAGTTTGTCTTTGTAAATAGTAGGTCCACTGACCGATTGGAAATAGAGTAGTCCGTTGGTCACCAATTTGAATTTTGATGGAAATATCAGTTGGATTTTTGTTTTTTTTTATTTTACATTAGGAATCCAATGCACTAAAATGTTCTCTGTTTCAAGTGTTCGAAAGAATATAGCATGTAGTAATTGCCAAAAAGAAACCAACTGTGCCTATGCACAAGTTGCCTCTCTGCACTGCACAACTGGCTCTTTTAGTGTCAGAAGTCCTTTGCAGAAGAGGCTCTCTTTGGTGGATGCATTTCATGATTTGCTACATACGCTGGCTCAGTGTATGTTTTTAGCTGTTACAGCACATAGGCAACTGTGGCTGTGACATTGGTCCACAGATGCAGTGTCCAAGGCTCATTTAAGCTACCTTTTCAGGGCAATTGGCTGTTTGGTGAAGATCTAAGTAACTTAGTAAAGAAACCTAGCAAAACAAGATGAAGCCTCAGTGTCTGCCAGATAAGCTTCTCATCTCATGCTTCAATGAATTCCTTCCATTTGAGATTCAGAGATAGTAGGCGTTACAGACCTGGATGCCAACAATATAGCGAGAGATCCTACTTTCAGAACAGATAGCCTGCCTTTAGTCTTGTATGGAAGTCCATTTCCAGTCTGGACGTGCTTCCAACTGCTTCCATGATGCACAGTGATGGATGGCAGGTTCACTCCTGGACACTAGCTATAGGAGGATGCCTCCAAAGATATTTTGAAGAATGGACCAATGGGACTTGGATGTTGTAAGAGACGGTTACAAGTTAGAATTTGCTGCCTGTTGCTCCTCTGTTTACACTCCTTGTCAGAGAACCACGAACAGGAATGCAGTGCAGGACACCCTAGAAGCTCTCCTATCTTTGGAAGTTGTTGTACAGATTCTCAGTGTGAAAAGGGTCAAGAAAAGTATTCCATTTACTCATTGTTTCAGGAAAAGAAAAGCCTCATTTTTATTTGGTTGTAGATCTCGAGGGCTTAAATTAAACCTTAAGCTTATATTCTGCATCTTCTCTATCAATATAGAGCTCGACAGGGTTTACAAGAATTAAAAGGGAAATACAGTGGAGTTGGTGGTAAGGGGAAGTGGAAATTTACATTTTTGAAAATAGCCAAGTTTTCATGTGTCTTCGGAATAGTTGGAAAGAGCCCAGGTTGCGCAGCTGGGCAGGGAAATTATTCCAAAGCTCTGTAGTTATGAAGTGAAGAGATTTCCCTAATTTTCCAATGTAGGTAACGCCTTTTAGTGAGGGGAAAGATAATTTGAGCTTTTGGATTGATCTGGTAGTGTCTGGTCTTGCAGCATTCCAAGATAGAGGAATTAAAGAGGGAAGAATGCAATGCAGGATCTTGAAAGTTAGGCAGGCACATTTAAAGTAAACCCTGGAAATCACTGGGAGCCAGTGGAGTTGTAGCAAGAGTGGCGAAACATGTTCAAATTTGCTCTTTGCAAAGATCAGTCTAGCTGCAGTATTCTGGATCAGCTGAAGTCTTTGAAGACTTACCTTGGTCAGACTTAAATAGACCGAGTTGCAGTAGTCAAGCCTCGAAAGAATGATTGATTGAACAAGACAGTAAAATGTTGTTGGTGGAAACAGGATCTCACTTTCCTCAACAAATTGAGGCTAAAAAAGCATTTTTTTACTAGAAAGTTAAGATGATCAGTAAATGAAAGTGTTGAGTTTATAATGACGCCCAAAACTTTGCTTGAGAATTCATGTCCCACCTAGGCACTCTTCCCCGAGCCACAAACTATATCACCTACTGCAAAAAAATCACGAGTGAACTGTTCTGGTCCCAATTTCTCAACCATCTCCCTCCTTCTCCTGACCATACCGACCCTGATTCCAATTGGCATAACTGGGTAACCCTTTCTGAATCCACTTACCGTGCTCTCACTCCTCTCTCTACTAAACCTATCTCCCACTCCCGCAAAGCTCCCTGGTCCATATCATAGGGAATTGAAGCAGAAATGTCGAGCACTGGAGCGTAAATGGAAAAAATCGAAATCCCCTTCTGACAGACAATCCTGGAGAGACAACATCAAGTTCTACAACACGGTATTGACAAAAGCAAGGAAAAATTTCTATGGTGACAAAATCACCAGATCAAAAAACCAAAGTAGTACACTGTTCAACATCTGGCGTAATTTAACCTCAAAAAATTACTCCACCTTCCCCTTCTCTCCCCCATCCGCAAACAACCTAGCCAAATTTTTTAACGAAAAGATCATTACCATAAGAAGTTCTTTCCCCCAACCATCTCTTACAATTCTCTACCTCCCAACGACTCCAACCCTATCCCTGCTGATAGATCCTGGACTGCCTTCGAAATAGCCTCCGAATCCCAGATCTCTAAACTTGTCTCAAATTGAAATCCTGCAAATGTATCCTAGATCCTTTCCCATCCTACCTTTATGATAACATTCCTGCGCAGGCCATCTCCTCCCTTACCAATCTTGTAAACACTGCCCTACTATCTGGCCTGTTCTCCACAGAAATGGGACACATTGCCTTATCCCCTCTTCTGAAAAAAGCTGATCTAGACCCTTCCTCACCATCGAACTACCGCCCCATAGCAAATATCCCCCTCCTAACCAAACTGCTCTTCTCTAACATGTAATTTCTTTTTCCCCTTACTTTTCCACTCAACTTATAAACTTATGTAAACCTTTTCCTACACTTTCTCATTTTTAAGTTCTTGTAAACCATGCCGAGCTCTACTTCCGTGGAGATGATGTGGTATATAAACTTAAGGTTTAGTTTAGTTTAATCTGCAGTGAAGGTCCAGAAGGCAGTGGAATGAACAGAGGTAGCTGATCTAACTTTGGGCCAAGCCAAAGTAGTTTTGTTTTGGACTCATTTAGCTGCATTTGTACAGTAAGGGCCCAAGATTGAAGTTTCGTTATGCATTCTATACAGTGTTCTCCCCAGAAATTTTTTCCAGCCGGGTGGCATGAAAAAGTAGCTGGGTGGGGCGGGACGGGGAAAATTAAGGGCTCCTTTTACTAAGCTGCAATAGCGTTTTTAGTGTGTGCAGAATTGCTGTGCTACACAGCTAGAACTAACGCCAGCTCAATGCTGGCGTTAGCGTCTAGCGCATACGGCAATTCTGCGTGAGCTAAGCGCGTGGTAAAACCGCTATCGAAACTTAGTAAAAGGAGCCCTAAATGTGTACTATTTGTATTAGGTAATTATTATTAGTTATTTTCCAATGCTCAATATGACTGTCTTTCTTAAGGTTTGACACTTGTTCCATAATATTTTTATTAAATTTAAGAAGTATCCAATTCTAGAAGTGAATAATTAGATATTTGCCCTCTTTCAAATGGTATAGAGTAGCATCTCTCAAACTTTTTTAACTCCAGCACACTAAATGCAGCAAATGTTTTTCATGGCTGGAAAAAATTTCTGAGGAGAACACTGTTGCCGTTAGTTTTCAAGGTCCAATCACTTCAAAGAATGATGCTTATCTGGGGCAGATGTATAATAAAAAGAATGGATAAGCTAACATGAGAAGTGAAATTGTCATGAATCAGAGGGATACATACCCTGTAGGTCCTAAAAGCAGGTTTGTGGATTAGATATAAACTATGAAGGCAGTGGCATACTTAGCAATTGTGACACCCAAGGCGCATCATTTTTTGAAGAAAAACATGATTTTTAATAACAATCCACAGATCACACAAGAGTGTACTTAGGAAAAAGCAGTATCTTATATACTGCAGTGAGCAGTACATCAATACACCCATTGTAAAACTAAACAAGTCAGACTAGTACAGATTAATCCTACACAGTCAGTCCTAACTGAAAACCATGTCTTTCGAACACACAGAACACAGAAAACACCTTCGCCTAGTATGAATATGTAATTACAAACTAACCCCTCTCCCTTTTACAAAACTGTAATGTGGTTTTTAGCCATGGTGGTAACAGCTCAGACTCTCATAGAATTCTGAGCAATTACCACCATGACCGGTGCTAAAAAAAACCCTCTACAGTTTTGTAAAAGGGAGGATAAAATAGAAAAACGTAGACAAAGGTTAAATTGAATCACCAAGAATCTGGACTCTGCATACAATGCAACACCACAGAAACAGCGATGCATCTCCCCTAAAGCAAAAAAAATAAATAAATAAAATCTGTTTCTACATTGTCTTCTCTGATTTCTGCTTTCCTCATAGTCTTGTCACTCTCTTCCTTTCATCCACTGTCTACCCTCTCTCTGCCCCTTCTATATGGCATCTTCTCTCCTTGTATTCCCCTTTCATCTCTCCCTTCGCCCCTATTAGTCTGGCATCCATCTTCTTCCCTTCCCTCCTCCAGTGGTCTGGCATCTCTCTCCTCATCTTCCCTTCCCCCTCCCACACCCTCATGGTCTGGCATTTCACTCTCTCCTCTCCCTTCCCCTCACTTCCATCAGCATCTGCCCCCTTTCTTTCCCTCCAACCCAATTCCATCCAGTATCCTCCCCCTTATGTCTCTCTCTCTCCTTTCCCTGCACACCAATTCCATCAGCATCTGCCCCCTTTTTCTCCCTCCACCACCCTTCTATGCTCCTCTCTCCCTCCAAACCAGCAAGGTCCCATGATGACTGCTTCTGTTGCCTCTGCCTCTGGAAGATGTAAGTGACGTTGGAAGGGGTGGGCCGGCAGATGCAGGGAGTTGCGGCAAGGTTCCGCAATGACTGCAGATGCCGGTCCACCCCTTCCGATGTCACTTACGTCTTCCGGAGGCAGAGGCGGCAAATGCAGTCATCGAGAGACCATCCTGCACTTCAGTGCGGCTGCTGACTCTGCTTCGGAATAAGTATGGCAGCCGCGCTGAGGTGCAGTGCCATTTAGAGCAGCTCGGAAGGTTCTGGATCCATCCGGCTGTGTACCCCCCTAGGGCTGGCACCTGGGCGGTCTGCCACTGTATGAGGGGAACATAAAATAATAAAAAGAATGGATAACTTGACCGATTTAGACATGTCATACAATTATAACCACAAAAATGTCATAAAATGTAATTCTAAACTCAAGACTCCAGACGAAAAGCAGACTACAGAAAGGAAACCAGAAAAGACCAAACCCATAGTACTAAGATTTAAATGCTAAAATCGGACATGTCCATTATGAAGAGATGTGTGGCTCACTGCTAATTATAACGAGTGAGTCTTTAAAATATGAGACGGTAACGGATAGCCAGACCTGGTGGGCGGAAGTGATAAATACTGGAGCCAAAACCAGAGCACCGTGATGAAACTTGAATGGAAATATGGATACCTATTTATACTTTTGAGTAAAATTGTGATGCGAACATGTCATAGAAAAGAATAAATAATGTGTAAACTAAAAATCAAGAACAATATATTGTAACACCGAACTCAGAATTAATGAAATAACCCTCCCCCTAAAATAGGGCATATACATACTTAAAATGATGGCTGGTTGCAAACAGTATGCCTAGACTATATAGACCAAAAACAGGGCAAAAGTAAACGTATGGGAAATGAACAGCTGATAATACAGAGTGTATCTTGAAAACATAAGCCGATAGTAGCTCAAAGACAAGCCAACAGGGTAGATGAAAAGTGAAATCTGGGAAAGATCTAAATTATTGTTCAAATGAGCTTTTATTAAAACCAAAGAATAAAACCACAGCACTTGGGAAAGTAAAAAAGGAAGAGTAAAATGGACTTACTGAAAAGGTTTCTGCACTGATGAGATAAACTCTTAAGCAGAATAAATGTGAACATGCGACAGTGGGGCAATGATATTTGATCCGTTGAAAGAGGCGCCAAAAAAGTGTCGGCAGTGGATTGGATGCACACTGATAGGGGAGGAGCATTGGGCTGTTAAAAAAGGCTGCTTTAATAAATAAATGAAAATACTGGTGAAAAACTAAATAAAAAACCAAAACTATGACAAAATGCCGAACCTGACTGCAAGTGGTATTGAAAGTAGCATAAGGCACCCGTAGTACTGGTAGTGCTAGAGCTGCTTAGAATAAAGAACCGTGCTGTACATGAGGATAAAAAAAGAAAGAATGAGGTGATAAGATGTAAAGTGCTGGCCTCTCACTGCACCTCTTGATAAAACTAAGGAGTGATGTTCTAGAGCAGGGGTGCACACTAGAGAGTTGCGCGGGGACAGAAATCCCACCCGTCCCCACCCGTCCCCGTGAGGACTCCCACCCGACATCAGCGCTGACATCAGGGAAGACTTTCGATTGGCTATGTGTTCTGCAGCAGGGCAGGCAGGAAATGGAAGACGAGGCCTCGCAGAAGGGCAGGTAGGAAAGGCATTGAACCCCGCGGGATCCCTGAGAGCACAAGGGGCATCCCCACGGGATCCCTGCGACCCTAGGGGGCGTCGGTCCCCGTGACCCGAAGGGGGAACCCACGGGATTCCCGTCGTCCCCGTTCCCATGCAGCTCTCTAGTCCATGCATCTAACCTCATTGGAATTCTTATTGGCTGAATAGAAAGGGGGAATAAAAATAGAGCCGATTGTGTTGAGATGTTTTAATAAAGCTTCAGAAAGAAAATAAAAATTCATATGGACCTCTGAGATACTCTGGGTATTTTTTGATACTTTTCTGCTGCTCATGTTTCATGCATTTGCACAAAACTATTTATAATTTGACATTTTTTTTATCTTTAGTTTATTCTCCAGATATGCCGTCACGGCTTCCAATCCAAGATATTTGTGCTGGACTGGTTACGAGTATTGGGACAGCAATACGATACTGGTTTCACTATACACTTGTGGCCTTTGCCTGGTTAGGAGTTGTACCTCTAACAGCATGTGAGTATTAATTGACTTTCTAGTGCAATAGGTGAGACATTCTAGACAGATGGGTTATTTCCCCATAGTTACATGCTGCTGCAGAAGGAATCCACTCTGGATTTTTCACTCTGTCTCTACTTCACTGGGTTCTCTAGCTCCACCTACAGTTCTTTCCTTCTGCATGCTTGCCTGCAGGAGTGTTTGTTCTACTCTCCCCATTTTATTTTTAATTTGATGTAATTTTGTCCCTTTTTTGGGTAATTTGGTGCTTGGAGCGATTTTGAAGCTCTGTTTGCTATAGCTGACAGGCCAATCCCACTGGGTACCTGTTAGCCAGCCGTCATAGTTTTCGCTGGAGCTCAGGGTGTCCTTGACGTGGTCTCACCTACTGTTAAGTAGGGGGCAAGAGCAGGATGTTAGGCGCCCTTAGGAGGCTTGACGGTGTCTCGCAGGATGCCAGCTGCTCTTCACGCCTCCGCCCGTCCCAGTGCACATTCATTGGTCTGCAGGTGTGGAAGTGTAGTTTGGATATAAGAGTCAGACTGGCAGCCCAAAGATTGGCTTTGCAAAAGCATTCCCAGTATTGTGGCAGTGAGTTTTCTCATCCAGCTACAGTGAGAGAGCTGAAAGCAAGCTACAGCACAGATCCTGTAAGGCCACAGTGAGTATCTGGGGAGGCTGGAAAAGTGTGGTTTTGAATGTTTCTGAATGTTCCCCTATGTTCCTCCTCCTGAAAAATACTAAACATGCCATTTTTGAAGTTGTAGGAAGTGTGAAAAATATCATGATTTTGGCATATATTTTTGGATGACAGTCATCTTGGACTTTTAGCAATCTTTTTTTTCTAAAGCTCCCTGCTTCCTCAAAACTGCAAATCTCACCTGGAAACTTGCTGGGATGGAGTCCTTGGGCTCTTCTCATGTGGATTCTTGTCAGGATTGCGCAAATTTAGCGTTTTTGGAGTGTTGTCACATGGCGCAGCCTGGAGGAGAGAGGCCGCAGCATCCAGCTTAGCTTCCCTTTGCTGAGCAGGTGACCAAATGCTCAGCTAGCCCGGTGGGGCAGTCTTTGTTGCTTTTGGGTTTAGGCAAGGCTGGTAAATCTGTTCGCCAAGCTGTGGGCCCTCTGCATCTAAGTAATGCAAATTTAAGTCAAAACAAGCAACACCAAAAGAAATTCAACAGAGTTTGCAGTACACCAAGCAAAAAACAAGAAACAAACTGCAGATTGATATGTACAAGATGCAGGCAATGTTTATTATACCAAATATTTAATGCAGTTAATAATACAACCTTATTACAAACCAAGGGACCCGACACAGTCCATGTTTCGGAGAACACATCTTCTTCAGGGGTCCTAATGGATATGCAGTTGACACATAAAGTTAATACATAAAAAGGTACAAAATGGTGTGCCAAAATGACCAAGTAATAATAAGTTTATACCTCACAGGACAAATGAAATCAATTAACCATATCCAATTTGAACATATAGAGGTGAAGTATGAAATATATGAAAAAGGAAAGAGGAGATAAAGATAGATGTGAATATGAAAATCTAAGTGTCCTTGCAAATCATGCAAATGACCGCTAGGATGTGCTTCAATAATGTACGAAAGTGCTAATAATGCAAAAATATTGATGACCAAGGGTGTATAGAATTGCAACATGCTAAACTTAATTCACAGCAAAAAATTGTAATCAAATGAATGAAGTGAGCTGGAAGTACTAGTGACCAAGGGTATATAGAGGTTCATCATGCTTAACTCAAGTCACAGCAGAGACTGCAGCCGGATGAGTTAAGTGATTACAAGTGGATTGGTGACATAACCAAAAGAGACTTACCATGGTAGATAAGGTATGAAATAAACTGCAATAAAAAGGTATAAAATTGATGCAAAAAA
Source organism: Geotrypetes seraphini (assembly GCF_902459505.1). Lineage (NCBI taxonomy): Eukaryota > Metazoa > Chordata > Amphibia > Gymnophiona > Dermophiidae > Geotrypetes > Geotrypetes seraphini. The sequence goes on from NC_047085.1 coordinate 290,699,011, forward strand.
AAAACAAACAAACAACAACATATAGAAACATATCAACTAGAAATTCTACTACATATTATGTTGTAAAAATGGTAATCTTTAATTCAAATTTAATATACAAAATAAAAAGTTCATATTCAAAAAAAGTAAAAAAAGTGAGAGGTTATTTTGAAAGGCATGATAAAAATATCCATATATAAATCCATATTAAGAAGGGTGGACAATAGATTTTACCAAAATACAATTTATACTTAAAAACAGTATCTAATATAATAAAAACATAAATTAGAAGAACATAAATAAGAATAAGAAACACATAAAGGTATGGGCCCCATTAAGAAATGTGTATCATTGCATACCGCCGAACACATATATAGAATTAACAATAAAAGCAAAAAAAAAAAACGCAAACAAAGCAAACAGAGCTAGGTCTTTACCGTTGCTAAAAAGAAATCGTACCAAAGTACTCAAATTTGAATCAGTCTAAAATTGTAAACGCTAAGTATACAAAATAAGAGGTTTAAATCTTACCGAACGCGTAACTTACACGATAAAAGGTTTGGAACTTACCAGACGCCTGTGTAGATTAGATTCTCAAGCCGAGTATGCGACGTGACAACAATCAAAGTAAAACAAAGACGCCGTGGGAAGCCTACAGATAAAATAAGGGGGCCGGTCTAAAATGTGGGCAGCAGTGATTAGTTGGTGGGCGTATCCTAAGATATCTGAATGGCTAAAAAGTTAAAAGGTTAAAAAATGTGCTACGAAAACGGAAATGAATATGTGTGACAAGAGGAGGGAAAATGAACATAAAAAAAACAGTAAAAGAACAAATAGAAAGGGCCATCGGAGTGAAAGTCTCATATCCAACAAGACAGAACCGAAAGCAGAGCTGTGTAGCCATATAAATGAATAAATATGGTAAATTTTAATGTGGTAAATTTTAACATCAAAAGAAAAAAATAAAAAAAATAAAAAATATATATATATATATATATATATATGTGTATGTGTATGTATAATGGTTTTATCATTTCCAATTATATACTCATTATATATATTGAATTGTCAAGCCAATTAAGTGCTAAAGATAGTGTCAAGCGTGCCAATCTTAACATAAACATATTAATGTAATGTAATGTAATTTATTTCTTATATACCGCTACATCCGTTAGGTTCTAAGCGGTTACAGAAAATATACATTAAAATTATAAGTAAGGAAGGTACTTAGAAAATTCCCTCACTGTCCCGAAGGCTCACAATCTAACTAAAGTACCTAAAGAGAATAGAGAAGTGAGAAGTACAGATAGAGGAAAGAATAAGAAATAAACATTCTAACAAGATTGTATTGAATTGAGTATTTTAGAAGGCAAAAAGAGAGGATAGAGAGGTATAGATGCAGAAGGAGGAACCGTAAAACAAGGAATTTTGGAGAAATTTAAATAGTAGAAGTAGAACAAGATAAAAAATTAATGGCGAAACAGTGAGTAAGATTAAAAATAATTAATAAACTGGAAAAAAAAATTAAAAATAAAAAAATAAACATCAGTCTACAGTTTCAGTTTCAATGATGAAGTGGATCAAGTAAATTTTGGAGGAAAGATGACGTTCCCATAAAAAGGACTTCTTTATGTAAGAGGTTTGGTTGATAGTCCAGGTTGCTAAGACTCCTCATCTGTGATGGTCTTCTTCATATAATCCTTATGACTCACTGCCCGTGCTCCAGCTGCTACTCTGAACGTCTGCTACAAGATGACTGCTATAGATGAGGTATGTGGTGAGTGTTAGTGTTCTTCTTCTGCATAAAAGCCACTCAGTACTAATTTTGGTGTAAGTAGGTGCCGCAAGATCTGGGGCAGACAGGGAACTCCTGCTTTGCTGCTGCTGCGATCTCCATAGCATTCGGTCTGTGCGGCCTCGGTGCGAAACTCTTAAGAAAAGCTGGGCTGATTGATGTTGTGATTTCAGTGCAGAAGCCCTCAGACTCAGGATGGGCAAGCGCCGAACAGGCCATTATTGCTGATGCCAGGAGTGCAGGAAATAGGGGGAATCAGCGAAGAGGTCCGCAACGACCACGGGACGCCGTGGCTGGCGAGTCATCCGCTCCAGCATGATCCACCAAGCACATCCGGTCAGTGGGCTCCATGGGAGGCTCCTCTCAGCTCCCCTATCTGCAGACCATCGACCGCAGCAACGCATCTGCACAACTTTCGCCCCAAGATCCTGGTTCGATTGCTGCTTCCGGCCGCTTGCCTGAGATCTGCCACCTCTCCCCCTGCTTCCAAACAGGGGCAAAGTGCAGCACGCAGTCTCCGGTAAACAGGAGCAAATAATCCAGATCATGTCCTTCACAACTCCAACCAACGAGGCTTCAGATTGGTCTTTTCCAGCCGCCACCACAAGTCCAATGAACCACAAGCGAGGGGCCCTTCAACTGTCGAGATGGAACCAACGGTCAGATCACAGAAAAACAGTAAATATATTGAAAAATAAATATATAACAAAGGAAAAAGAAACTCAGAAAAAAGAGACTAAGATCAAAAATAAAAGCAGAAATTAGAGATTAGTCATAAAAATTAAAAAATACAAAAGAAAAGAAAGAATAAAAAGTAGTTGGAAGGAGACGGAACAGTGGGTGACTTAACTGTCCGCCATCTTGTTTAGATTGATTAAGAACATAAGAACTGCCATCTCCGGATCAGACCTTCGGTCCATCAAGTCCGGCGATCCGCACACGCGGAGGCCCTGCCAAGTGTACACCTGGCGTAATTTATAGTCCACCATATCTTTATATGCCTCTCTTAAGGAGATATGCATCTAGTTTGCTCTTGAAGCCTAGGACGGTCGATTCCGCAATAATCTCCTCTGGGAGGGCATTCCAGGTGTCAACCACTCTCTGAGTGAAGCAGAACTTCCTGACATTAGTCCTGAACCTGTCCCCCCTTAGCTTCATTACATGTCCTCTAGTCCGTGTCAAATTGGACAATGTAAATAATCTTCTCTGCTCTATTTTGTCGATTCCTTTCAGTATTTTGAAGGTCTCGATCATATCCCCACGCAGTCTCCTTTTCTCAAGGGAGAACAATCCTAGTGTTATAAGTCTATCCTCGTATTCCAGTTTCTCCATACCCTTCACCAGTTTTGTTGCTCGTCTCTGCACCCTCTCCAGCAGTTTAATATCCTTCTTTAGGTAGGGAGACCAATGTTGGACGCAATATTCCAAGTGTGGTCTGACCATTGCCCTATAAAGCGGCATTATAACTTTCTCCGATCTACTCGAGATTCCTTTCTTTATCATGCCCAACATTCTATTTGCCTTCTTTGCCGCTGCCGCGCATTGTGCCGACGGCTTCAGGGTCCTATCTATCAGTACACCCAGGTCCTTTTCTTGTTCACTCTTCCCCAGAGTTGCACCTGACATTGTATACTCGTATTCCTTATTCTTATTGCCTAAATGCATTACCTTGCATTTCTCCACATTGAACTTCATCTGCCATTTCTCCGCCCATGTTTCTAACCGACACAAGTCGCTCTGGAGTTCCTCTCTATCCTCCTGCGATCTGATTGCCCGGCATAGTTTTGTATCGTCTGCAAACTTGATGATCTCACTGGATGTTCCTTCCTCCAGGTCATTGATATAAATATTAAAAAGGATCGGCCCAAGTACCGAGCCCTGGGGTATACCACTAGTCACTTTCTCCCAGTCGGAGAACTTCCCATTTATGCCCACTCTCTGCTTTCGGTTTTCCAGCCATTTGCCTATCCATCTTTGTATATCTCCCTCTATGCCATGGCTTTGTAGTTTCCTGAGAAGTCTTTCGTGTGGAACGTTGTCAAACGCTTTCTGGAAGTCCAAGTATATTATGTCCACCGGCTTCCCACTATCAATTTGCTCATTCACGGTCTCAAAAAATTGGAGTAAATTCTCAAACATGATTTCCCTTTCCTGAATCCATGTTGACGGGGTTTCATCAAGTCGTGTGCGTCCAAGTGCCGGACTATGCTATCTTTGATCAGTGCTTCAACCATCTTGCCGGGGACAGACGTAAGACTCACAGGCCTATAGTTGCCCGGTTCCCCTCTCGATCCTTTTTTGAAAATTGGCGTGACATTCGCTATCCTCCAGTCGTCTGGTATCTGTCCAGTTCTGATTGTCAGGTTTGCAAGTTTTTGCAATAACTCTCCGATTTCAACCTTCAATTCCTTTAAGACTCTCGGGTGAATTCCATCCGGTCCAGGGGATTTGTCACTTTTAAGTTTGTCGATCTGATAGTATATCTGGTCTAAGTCCACTTCAACTGTGGTGAGGCTGTCTTCTATTTCTCCTGCAAACACTTTCTCCGCTTCAGGTATTGTTGAGGTGTCCTCCTTCGTAAAGACGGACGCAAAGAAGGAATTTAGTTTGTCTGTGATTTGTTTATCTTCCTTGATGTACCCTTTTCTTCCCTGGTACATTAGATAGAGTGTGAGCCCGCCAGGACAGATAGGGGAAAATGCTTGAGTACCTGAATGTAAACCACTTAGACTATAAGTGGTATAAAAATAGTAATATTATATAATATATGGTCGTCCAGGGGTCCCACTGCCTCTTTTGCAGGTTTTTTCCCTTTCACGTATCTAAAGAAGGGCTTGAAGTTTTTGGCCTCCTGGGCTATTTGTTCCTCATATTCCTGTTTTGCATCCCTCACCACCTTGTGACATTTCTTCTGATCATCTTTATGTTTGTTCCAGGCTTCGGTTGTCTTTATGCATTTCCATTTTTTGAAAGAGTCCTTCTTTTCTTTTATGGCTTCCTTCACCTGTATGGTAAGCCATGCCGGTTCTCTTTTGCTCTTTGTTCTCCGATCTTTGGAAATCCTCGGAATGTAGAGATCTTGTGCTTCTGTGATAGTATTTTTCAGTAGGGACCATGTCTGATCTACCGTTTCAAGTTTGTCCACCATCTTCTCGAGTCGTTTTTCTACCGTGGCTCTCATGCAATCGTATTTACCCTTTTTAAAGTTTAAGGTGGTGGTTAAGGTTTTGGCATGTTTCCCTTTTCTGATGTCAAGTTTAAAGTTGATTACATTGTGATCACTCGTTCCCAGTGGAACCATGACTTCCACTTCTGTTATCGGTCCCGTGAGGCCATTTAGGACCAAGTCCAAGGTTGCGTTGCCTCTTGTCGGCTCTTTTACCATTTGTTCCAGGAAGCAATCCCCTAGCACCTCCAGGAACTTGGCCTCCTTGCCGCAGTTGGAGGTTGCTAGTTTCCAGTCTATCCCTGGGAAATTGAAGTCTCCCAATATAATTACATTGCCTGTCTTGCATTCTTGTTTGATTTCCTCCATCATTTCTGAGGCAGTGTTGGGAACTGTCAGTCCTGATGGATTATAATATTAGTTTTAGATCAAATAAATTGCATAAAAAATGCTGGACATATGCATATAAAAGCAAACTGACATTATACCTTAGAGGGCAAGAAAGAGTGCAGGAATCATATATTTGAACATATCAGCCTGAGGTATTTATGTGTATAAATTGGACATAAATCAAATACATTAAAATGAACATGATCTGACGATGATATAACTTTTATATTTATACAAACATAACATTTCAAAATTAAAAATATAATGGCTTTGAAAGATGAAATGAAAATCCTATTCACCTTAAATTTGCACCTCTACACCCCAGGAGCTGGACACTTTTTCTGATTTTATGAAATTTTTGTGGTCTGACTTTCAGGACCAATGTTCTCTCTCTTTTCAGTCCCAATTCGCCTCTGCAGTGTCTCTGTCGGTTGCTCCTTTGGACACATCCTCAACTCAGCCTGCCACTCTTCTTATGCTAATCAGAATCAATGGGGACAAGTTATTAATTCCTAAGATCACAAATAACAAAACTTGTACAGTAAATGTTTTAAGGTTATAACTGAACTTTCAGATCCCTGCTCTGGATAATCATCAAGGATTTCTGTCCAGAAATGCAGGAGAAGGTATCATTCATTGAGTTCGTTATAAATGATAAACTGGTGCAATAAAGTGTATTCAACAAACATCCAGTGATAAAATCAATAAATGAAATAATCGCACTTATCTTGGTTACTAGTAGTAAGATTTTTCAAGTGCTAGTGTCGAAAACCCTACGGGGACCCGTTTCACCATTGGTGGCTTCCTCAGGGGTCAAAATCTAAAACAAAAATAAAACATAAACAACTTAAAACACTTTAAAACATTCACATAATGCATAAGATGAAAAACTTGTGGTCTAGCTAAAATGCAAGGAAGACCCAAACTTACGGTACAGCTCTACTCTGTTAAAGAGGAAAAATGGCGCTGACAGCCGGCAGAATGCCAGCACATGCACTTTTAACAAGTACTCAGCTGTCACATAAGTTGACGCATGCGTGCTATGTGAGCTACAAACAGATAAGGACATTTTTTTATCTGTAAGGAGGAGAATTTATAAAAAAAGGAAATTATAAAAAAGGTGTCCAGTCAATAGAGGTATTCAGTCCTGCAGGTTTCATGGTATTGAGTTTATAGATCCATCGTATTTCCCTTTGTGCAAGGCGCCACCCCGTGTACTAGATGTTACTCTATCAATACAAAAACTTCTCAAATCCTCAAAAGTATGATGTGCAAGAGAGCAATGCTCTACTAAGGGTGCATTCACTCTGTTATTTTTTAAATTGGACTTATGTTCGACCATTCTAGTCCTAAAAGTTCTAGTGGTCATGCCCACATACAACTTATTGCAGGGGCACTTTATGATATAGATTACAAAATCAGAGGAGCACGTAAGAAAGTGTTTCAGAACATAGCGATTCCCATCAGCTGGGTTAGTGAAACCCTTCAAAGATACAGTCATCATACAGGTAGTGACTTGTCTCCCAGGGGCCAAGACACGAGACATCACTGATAGGATCGAGAGGATCCTGGACGGAGCAGAGGCAGAGGAGACTGCGGTAATAATCCATGTCGGAACAAACGATGTGAGCCGGAGGAACTTCAGCATGGACGCACTGACTGACCAGTTCAGGGTCCTGGGACGAAAGCTGAAGCGGGGCACACGGAGGATAGCATTCTCGGAGATCCTGCTTGTACCGAGAGCAGATGCAAAGAGGCAGGCAGACCTCCAAGCTGTAAATGCATGGTTGAAGAGATGGTGCCAGGAGGAGGGCTTCCGCTTTGTGAGGAACTGGACGTCCTTCTGGGGAAAGAGCAAGCTCTACCGGCGGGACGGCCTGCACCTGAGCACAGCGGGAACCAGACTACTGGCAGCCAATGTGAGGAAGGAGATCGAGAGAGCTTTAAACTGAGGAGAGGGGGAAAGCCGACAGCTGATCTCATGTTGACGCTTCGGACAACAGTATCCAGAACAGATGCTGAACGGGCTGACTGCAGGGAGGAAGCAGAGGGACCGGAGGATCTTATGATCAGACAGCGAGGGAAACATCAGGTAAAGGGAGCTTGCTGGGAGAAGACTAAGGGGCATGGGGACACAGGGGGACTGGGTGGCATGAGGGCGAAAGACGAGAGCAATATAGAGGTACCACAAGGCGAGGGGGATCAAACAGAGGCTCAAGGGGTGATAGCCCAGGAGGGGGCCGGTAGGGCTAGAAATCCTAGAGGAAAAGCGGGGAAGTGGGGTGGCAGGAATGTGGGGAAACTGAAAGCTAAGAGGGTAAAGGCTGAGGGCAAAGCAGAAGCGCAGAGAGCGGGAAAACTGCCAGAAATCCAAGGGCAAGTGGCCCAGATAAATGCAGAGGTGGAAGAAAAACGACGGGACCTGCGGTGCTTATACGCAAATGCAAGAAGCCTCACGGCCAAGATGGGTGAACTAGAAGTCGTGGCCAGGGAAGAGGACCTGGATATAATTGGAATTGTAGAAACCTGGTGGACAGAGGAAAACCAATGGGATGTAGCGCTGCCGGGGTACAAGCTCTATAGGAGGGACAGGACCCACAAGAAGGGGGGAGGCATAGCACTATATATAAAGGACTCTATCCACTCGATCGGGATGGATATGGCAACGAAGACAGAGGGGCTGGAATCGCTATGGGTCAAATTACCGAGAAACAAGGGTGCGGCCATAAAACTGGGGCTGTACTATCGACCACCTGGCATGCCAGAGGGAGTCGGACATGACTTGGAAGCGGAATTGAGACAGGAGTGCAGGACTGGAAGTGTAACAGTGATGGGGGACTTCAACTACCCGGGGATAGATTGGAGTACTCCAACTGCACTAGGGAGACAGGATTTGTAGAAGCTGTGAAAGACTGCTTCATGGAGCAACTAGTCAAAGAACCGACGCGAGGGGGTGCTACTCTTGACCTCATCCTAAACGGATTAGGGGGGCCAGCGAGAGGGGTAGAAGTGGGAGGACCACTAGGCAACAGTGATCACAACATGATTAGATTCACACTAGAAAGAGGGACACCTGTGGTTAGGAGGACTGCAACAACTGCGCTGAACTTCAAGAAAGGGAACTATGCTGCTATGAGGGAAATGGTGGGGAGGAAGCTCAGAAACATCTTTAGGATGGAGACTGTGGGAAGCGCCTGGACCCTATTCAGGGACACCCTGCAGAAAGCACAGAGAATGTACGTCCCCAATTTCAGGAAAGGCTGCAAGAACAAACGATCAAAGGACCCGGTTTGGATGTCAACAGAAGTAAAAAGGGCGATAAAGGACAAAAAAGTATCTTTCCGGAGGTGGAAAAAGGACCCAACAGAGGAAAATCACCAGACGCATAGGAAATGCCAAAAGGAATGCCACCGAGAGGTAAAAAAAGCAAAGGGGAAATACGAAGAGGGGCTGGCCAGGGAGACGAAAAACTTCAAGGCATTCTTCAGTTACGTTAAGGGAAAGCGACCAGCGAGAGAGGAGGTGGGGCCGTTGGACGATGGGGACAGGAAGGGAGTGATTAAGGAGGATAAAGAGGTAGTTGAGAGGTTGAACACGTTCTTCTCGTCGGTTTTCACGAGCGAAGACACAACTAATATACCGGACTCAGAGGAGCTCATGAGTGGGGAACAGGCTGAAAAATTAGAGCACATAGAGGTAAGTAAGGAGGATGTCCTCAAACAGATAGACAGATTAAAATGTGGCAAATCACCGGGCCCGGACGGGATCCACCCAAGGGTTCTGAAGAAACTAAGACAGGAAATAGCGGGCACAATCCAACATGTTTGCAACCTATCCTTGAAAACTGGTGAGGTACCAGAGGACTGGAAAGTGGCAAATGTCACACCTATCTTCAAGAAGGGATCGAGGGGTGACCCCGGGAACTACAGGCCGGTGAGCCTGACTTCAATTATAGGGAAGATGATGGAAGCTATGATCAAGGACGGCATTTGCGAGCACATCGAGAGGAATGGCCTACTGAGAACAAGCCAGCACGGATTCTGCAAGGGAAGATCATGCCTAACGAACCTTCTGTACTTCTTTGAGGGAATAAGCAGTCGGGTGGACAATGGGGAGCCCATAGACATCATTTACCTCGATTTTCAAAAGGCTTTCGACAAGGTGCCACATGAAAGGCTACTTAAGAAGCTGTGGAGCCACGGGGTGGGAGGGGATGTGCACAGATGGATCAAGCACTGGTTGTCAGGTAGACTGCAGAGGGTCGGAGTAAAGGGTCAATATTCTGACTGGCGGGGAGTCACGAGCGGTGTGCCACAGGGATCGGTGCTGGGGCCGTTACTCTTTAATATATTCATCAATGACCTGGAAAGGGAGGTAAAGTGTGAGGTTATAAAATTCGCAGACGATACCAAACTGTGCGGCAGAGTTAGGACCAGGGAGGAGTGTGAGGACCTGCAAAGGGACCTGGACAAGCTGGAAGACTGGGCAAACAAATGGCAAATGCGCTTCAACGTGGACAAATGCAAGGTCATGCATATAGGGAAAAAGAACCCGTTGTTCAGCTACAAATTGGGGGGGGGGGGGTATTGTTGGGAGACAGCAGACTCGAGAGAGACTTGGGTGTGCTGGTGGATGCATCACTGAAGCCATCTGCACAGTGCGCGGCAGCCTCGAAAAAAGCCAACAGGATGCTGGGCATCATAAAGAAGGGCATAACAACCAGAACACAGGAAGTCATCATGCCACTGTATAGAGCGATGGTGCGCCCACATCTGGAATACTGCGTTCAGTATTGGTCGCCGCACCTCAAGAAGGATATGGCGGTACTTGAAAGAGTCCAAAGGAGAGCAACGAGAATGGTAAGAGGGCTGGAACACTGCCCATACGCCGAGAGGCTGGATAGGCTGGGGCTCTTCTCTCTGGAGAAAAGGAGGCTCAGGGGAGATATGATAGAAACCTTCAAGATCATGAGGGGCATAGAGAGGGTGGATAGGGACAGATTCTTCAGACTGAAGGGGACAGCTAATACGAGGGGGCATTCTGAGAAACTGAAGGGAGATAGGTTCAAAACAAACGCAAGGAAGTTTTTTTTCACCCAGAGGGTCGTGGACACTTGGAATGCATTACCGGAGGAAGTGATCAGGCAGAGTACGGTCCAGGGATTCAAACAGGGATTGGACAGATTCCTGAGGGATAAAGGGATCATGGGATACTGAAGGAGGAGCTGGGATGTAACACAAGTATAGAAAGTTAACCAGGTAATGAGTAAAAACCAACCAGGTCGTGCATGTGAAAGACCGGAGGGCTAGGGCTTCGATAGGAAGGCAGGACTTAAATGGGAAGCCAAGGTGGCAAGGGAGCCCCTTCTGATGATTCTGACAGGTCGTGACCTGTTTGGGCCGCCGCGGGAGCGGACTGCTGGGCAGGATGGACCTGTGGTCTGACCCGGCGGAGGCACTGCTTATGTTCTTATGTTCTTAGGTACTGCATTTTCCGCATCTGAAAAATCCTGTGGGTAGCAAATTCTTGTTCTCTGTTAAATCGAGGTCATCCATGGGGAAGGAAAATATTTCATTTAAATTCCTCTCCCTGGAAAAAGCGACCCTCAAATCTGTTTTCTCAAAGATCTGATGAGTTTGAATTATTTTCCAATTGTTTCTCAAAATAGTAGCCATCTCATTTCCTTGGTTGAAGTATTTAAATACCTCAGTCAAAACATTGTCATCACCAGAGTTTTTTGAGTTCTTATCTAGAGGAGAATGTTCTTGCATAAGCCATTCCCTATGGCAATACTTGGCTCTTCTTAGCGAATGTTTCAACACTCTCCTTTTGAAATCTACAGAGAGAGAATTATTTTGATTTCGATGTTTTTATAAATCCACTGATAAGAATACTTTTCTATACTTTAATAGTTGCCACCCCTATAGCCTAAGAAAGAATTTGCCTTTTTCACAACTCCTACGCTTGAAACGCAATTGCTCCAATGCCAGAGATTACTCTAGACATTCTAAATCTCTGATGGTGAAGCTAGAACGCAGAGGTTATCCGAAGGCAGTATTGAAACATTCGCTAAGAAGAGCCAAGTATTGCTATAGGGAATGGCTTATGCAAGAACATTCTCCTCTAGATAAGAACTCAAAAAACTCTGGTGATGACAATGTTTTGACTGAGGTATTTAAATACTTCAACCAAGGAAATGAGATGGCTACTATTTTGAGAAACAATTGAAAAATAATTCAAACTCATCAGATCTTTGAGAAAACGGATTTGAGGGTCGCTTATAATTTCCTTTTTTTATAAATTCTCCTCCTTACAGATAAAAAAATGTTGTCCTTATCTGTTTGTAGCTCACGTAGCACGCATGCGTCAACTTATGTGACAGCTGAGTACTTGTTAAAAGCGCATGCGCTGGCGTTCTGCCGGCTGTCAGCGCCATTTTTCCTCTTTAACAGAGTAGAGCTGTACCGTAAGTTTGGGTCTTCCTTGCATTTTAGCTAGACCACAAGTTTTTCATCTTATGCATTATGTGAATGTTTTAAAGTGTTTTAAGTTGTTTATGTTTTATTTTTACTTTAGATTTTGACCCCTGAGGAAGCCACCAATGGTGAAACGGGTCCTCGTAGGGTTTTCGACACTAGCACTTGAAAAATCTTACTACTAGTAACCAAGATAAGTGCGATTATTTCATTTATTGATTTTTTCACTGGATGTTTTGTTGAATACACTTTATTGCACCAGTTTATCATTTATAACGAACTCAATGAATGATACCTTCTCCTGCATTTCTGGACAGAAATCTTTGATGATTTTCCAGAGCAGGGATCTGAGAGTTCAGTTATAACCTTAAAACATTTACTGTTCTTATGCTGCCTGACCCTGATTGGGGGGGGGATCCTGATACAGATGACTCATTATCTGACCCCTTCTTTGCAGGTGCAGCGCTTCCTGGGGCAGGAGATCAGGGACTGTGCTGGATCTGTGGATCCCTCTGTAGTTTTGGAGCTTGGGGATGATCCCACATTCCTGCACTTAATTAAGTTTGCAGCTTTGCGTTAGATCACTTTGGTCACTCAGCCAGCTCCGTCCACTTCTTCCTCCTGGCTTTGTGGTGTGTACTTAGCTTGCTACCTTTCCCTGGCATCCTGATGCTTTGAAAATTGCTAGAGCTATGTCACGCTTGTATCCCCTGACACAGGAGTGTCAGCAGCTTTTCGGTCAGTCCAGAGTGGATTCTTTGGGGCACAGGTGACTAAACGCACCTCTCTCCCCAGTGAGAGGGTGTAGTGTTAGAGCAGTGGTCTCAAATTCAAACCCTTTCCAGGGCCACATTTTGGATTTGTAGGTACTTGGAGGGCCGCAGAAAAAATAGTTAATGTCTTATTAAAGAAACTCTTTATAGTTTACTAGTGTTTAAGCCCGTTACATTAACGGGTGCTAGGGTAGATATCTGTCTGTTTGGATTTTTTTTTTCTTTGTCTCTCTCTCCTTGAACGCTGTCTATCTGTCTGTCATTATTTCTGGCTGTGTCTCTCCCTGGCCCCCTGTCTGTGTTTCTTTCTCTTTCTGTCTCCCTGCCTGCATGTATTTCTTTCTTGTGCAATGCCTGTCTGTCTCTCCGTGACCCCCCTTCCTATGTCCTTAGTGCCCCTTCCTATGTCCTTAGTGCCCTCAGTGCCTCCTTCCTATGTCCTTAGTGCCCCTTCCTATGTCCTCAGTGGCCTCAGTGCCTCCTTCCTATGTCCTTAGTGTCTTTCTGCCTGGCCCCCTGTCTTTCTTTCTGTCTGTCTCTCTGCCTGGCCCCCTTGTCTTTCTGTCTGTCTCTCTACCTGGTCCCCTATCTCTCTGCCTGGCCCCCTGTCTTGTCTCTTTCTCTCCCTGTCTCCCTGCCTGCCTGTATTTCTCTGTTGTGCAATGTCTGCCTGTCTCTCCGTGGCCCCCCTTCCTTTGTCCATAGTGTCCCATCCTATGACCTTAGTGTCCTCAGTACCTCCTTCCTATGTCCTTAGTGCCTTCTATGTCCTCAGTGGCCTCAGTGCCTCCTTCCTATGTCCTTAGTGCCCCTTCCTATGTCCTTAGTGCCCTCAGTGGCTCCTTCCTATGTCCTTAGTGCTGTCAGTGCCTTCTATGTCCTCAGTGGCCTCAGTGCCTCCTTCCTATGTCCTTAGTGCCCCTCCCTATGTCCTTAGTGCCGTCAATGCCTCCTTCCTATGTCCTTAATGCCGTCAGTGCCTTCTATGTCCTCAGTGGTCTCAGTGCCTCCTTTCTATGTCCTTAATGCCTTTCTACCAGGCCCCCTGTCTTTCTTTCTGTCTGTCTCTCTGCATGGCCCCCTATCTCTCTGATTGACCCCCAGTTTTTCTTTCTGTCTGTCTCTCTGCCTGGCTCCCTGGCTCTCTCTTTGGCCCCCTGCCTGTATTTCTCTGTCTCTTCTGGCACCCTTCTGTCTGTCTGCCTCCCAGCACACCCCTCCCTCCAAAGCAGCCCCCTTTCTCTCTCCCCCTCCACTTCCCTGAGCAGTAGTATTTTTTATTTTTTTTATCAGCATGGTTATTTTTTACCTTATAGCAGCCGCTGCACACTCTCCTGCCCATCTTCTAAGCAAAGCAGCACCACAACCGACACTCTCCAGCCCCTACTATCAAGAGAAAAACTGCCGGAGGCGCCGTTGTGAAACTGCCACCGCAACCGCCACTCTCCTGCCGGTCCTCTAGGCGCAATGCCGCTGTTGTCAAACCGCAACTCCTGCCAGTCCGACAAACCGCCAAACACAGCCGCACGCGCCTGAAGCCGACCGCCATTGAAAGAGCTTTACACTCGCGCACCTCCAGCTACCGCAGGCGCCATGAGGTGTCAAGTAGAATACTGCCACAGAAGCATACCTCACGGCGCCAGGAATCATGATGTTTCAACAGCGCATGCGCGCTTAGGGTTTTATTATATTAGATAAATCTTTAAGTCTTAATAATAATATTTTCATTTATAGCTATAGAGACATATGATAAAGAAACTGTATTATTTTACTTTTGTGATTATGATAAACAGACTGAGGGCCTCAAAATAGTACCTGGCAAGGCTGGATGTGGCCCCTGGGCCGCGGGTTTGAGACCACTGTGTTAGAGGATATGCAGGACCGCTGTGTGGATGTGGCCCTCAGGAAATTCTTTGATGCAGGTGCTTTAGGCATTAAAAATTCTTCGGCAACATCTTTTGTTGCACACACCTGTCTCTCTCGATTGCTCACACTGGAGAGTGAGGCAATGGTTTCCTCTCTTCAACTTCTTTTGGCTGGGACAGATTATATGGCTGATGCATTGTATGACCTTATGTGAGCTTTGGAAAAGGTGTCAGTGTTCTCCATCTCTGCCCGCAGAATGCTTTGGATCAGACAGTGGGCTGGTGATTCTACTTCCAAGGCTACTTTGGCTAGACTGCCTTTTCAAGGGCAATTATTGTTTGGCAAAAGTCTGGATGACCTTATGGATTCTGTGATAGGCCTTCACAGTAAGACTCTGCCTGATAGCAGACCCAGACCCTTCTGGGGTTCTGGTTGTTCTAATTTTTGTGGCCCACGGCGATCCCTACCGTATGCAAGTGCTACGTCGCAGATATTTTCACAGAGCTCCTAATGAAGGTATAATGGCTACAAGCATTCCCAGCCTTCCACCTCCTATTCTGTGCCCTCTGCCATAAAGACACATTGACGCCAGGCCAAGGGATGTTCCTCTTCAGATAGGCTGAGAGCCGTCTCCCTTTCTTCTTGCCTGGATGCATATCATGTCTGACCAGTAGGTCTTGGACATTTTTCAATTGGGCTACAAGCTGGAATTTGCTTGGCCTCTGCCAGATTGGTTCATGGACTCTCCTACAGGTCGCTTGGCCAAAGTGCTCAAGGTTCAAACCACCGTTCAACGCTTGCTGAATATTTAAGCTGGTGCCGCCTGAACCCTCGGGCTCAGGCAGATAGATACTCTGTCTATTTTCTCATGCCAGGAAAGGCTCAGATAAGAACATAAGAACATAAGAAGTTGCCTCCGCTGAGGCAGACCAGAGGTCCATCTCGCCCAGCGGTCCGCTCCCGCGGTGGCCCATAAGGCCCATTTCCTGAGCAATGGTCCCAGACTATCCCTATAACCTACCGCTACTCTTATCTGTACCCCTCAATTCCTTTATCCTCTAGGAACCTATCCAAACCTTCTTTGAAGCCTTGTAACGTGCTCCGGCCTATCACAGCCTCCGGAAGCGCGTTCCATGTGTCCACCACCCTCTGGGTGAAAAAGAACTTTCTGGCATTTGTTTTAAACCTGTCTCCTTTTAATTTTTCCGAGTGCCCCCTTGTACTTGTGGTTCCCCATAATCTGAAAAATCTGTCCCTGTCTACTTTTTCTATACCCTTCAGGATCTTGAAGGTTTCTATCATGTCTCCTCTAAGTCTCCGCTTTTCCAAGGAGAACAGCCCCAGCTTTTTCAGTCTGTCAGTATATGAGAGGTTTTCCATACCTCTTATCAGTTTAGTTGCTCTTCTCTGGACTCCCTCAAGTACCGCCATGTCCTTTTTGAGGTACGCGACCAATACTGGACACAGTACTCCAGATGCGGTCACACCATTGCACGATACAGTGGCAGGATGATCTCCTTTGTCCTGGTCGTGATACCCTTCTTAATGATACCCAACATCTTGTTTGCTTTTCTTGAGGCTGTGGCGCACTGTGCCGACGCCTTCAAAGACGTGTCCACCATCACTCCCAGGTCTCTTTCAAGGTTACTTACCCCTAGCAGTGATCCTCCCATTTTGTAGCTGAACATCGGGTTCTTTTTCCCTACATGCATGACCTTGCATTTCCCTACGTTAAAGTTCATTTGCCATTTTTTGGCCCATTCTTCTAGCGTCGTTAGGTCCCTTTGCAGATCTTCGCAGTCTTCCATGGTTTCAACCCTGCGGTAGAGTTTGGTGTCATCCGCAAATTTAATAACTTCGCAATTTGTTCCCGCCTCCAGGTCATTAATAAATATATTAAACAGGAGCGGTCCCAGCACCGACCCCTGCGGAACTCCGCTCGTGACCCCATGCCAGTCTGAGTAATGGCCCTTCACTCCAACCCTCTGTTTTCTGTCTGCCAGCCAGTTTTTGATCCATCGGTGGACCTCCCCTTGCACCCCGTGTCTCCACAGCTTTTTAAGCAGTCTTTCGTGCGGTACCTTGTCAAAGGCTTTTTGAAAGTCAAGGTAAATGATGTCAATGGATTCCCCTTTATCCACCTGTCTGTTTACCCCCTCAAAGAAGTACAATAAGTTTGTGAGGCATGACCTACCCTTGCAGAAGCCGTGCTGGCTCGACTTTAGCTGTCCATTGTTTTCTATGTGTTCACAGATACTGTCCTTAATCAATGCTTCCATCATTTTTCCCGGGACCGAGGTCAAGCTCACCGGCCTGTAGTTCCCCGGGTCCCCCCTTGAACCCTTCTTGAAGATGGGTGTGACATTTGCAATTTTCCAATCCTCCGGGATCGCTCCAGTTTTTAAGGATAGGTTACATATTTGGCGAAGTGGCTCTGCTATTACGTTCCTTAGTTCCTTGAGTACCCTTGGGTGAATGCCGTCCGGACCTGGTGATTTGTCGCTCTTTAGTCTGTCTATCTGCCTGAGGACATCCTCTTGGCTTACCTCTAGTTGGACCAGCTTTTCATCCCGATCCCCATTTACGATGTCCTCCGGTTCCGGAATATTGGATGTGTCCTCCCTCGTGAAGACTGACGTGAAGAACTTATTAAACCTGTCTGCTATCTCTTTTTCCTCCTTTACCACTCCTTTTTTGTCTCCATCATCCAATGGCCCCACTTCTTCCCTTGCCGATTGCTTCCCCTTCACATATCTGAAGAACGATTTGAAGTTTCTTGCTTCCCCCGCCAGTCTCTCCTCATATTCTCTTTTAGCTTTTCTAACCACACGGTGACACTCCCTTTGGTGTTCTTTGTGCTCCTTTTGGTTGTCCTTTGTTTGGTCCTTTTTCCATTTTTTGAACGATGCTTTCTTGTCACTTATCGCCTTTTTCACCGCAGTTGTTATCCACGCTGGGTTTTTTGTTTGGTTTTTTTTGCACCCCTTCCTGAATCTGGGGATGTACAGGTTCTGTGCCTCTTGCACCGTGCCCTTGAGTAGGGACCAGGCTTTTTCTACAGACTCCATCTTCCTTGCGTTACCGTTGAGTTTCTTTCCCACCAATTTCCTCATGCCATCATAATTCCCTTTTTTGAAGTTGAGTGCTGTCGCTGTGGATCTTTTCACCTTTGATGGTCCAATTTCCAGCTTGCACTGGATCATGTTGTGATCGCTGTTTCCTAGGGGTTCTAGCACCGCCACCTCCTTTGCAGGTCCCCCTGATTGGAGGCCTGTTCTGGATCTTCAGCTCATGAATGCGGCTCTTAAGGTTCCATGCTTTCGAATGGAGGCTGTGTGTTCAGTATTTGCAGCAGTGGCCCAGGAGAGTTTCTTGTCTCTCTGGATCTCACAGAGACATATTTGCACATTCACATTTTTCCGGTCCACTGCAACATTTTGTGGCTTCATGTTCTGGAACAGCATTACCACTTCTCAGTTCTGCCTTTTGGGGCTGGTGACAGCGCCCCAGACCTTCACCAAGGTGATGGTGGTTGAGGCAGCTTACCTGCGAAAGATGGATCTCCAGGTTCACTCCTACTTGGACAGCTGGCTGATCAGAGCTCCCTTGTTGGCTGAGGAATGGCGCACGATGGAGCGGGTGCTCCAGGTGCTGTAGGACCTGGACTGGATTGTCAACTTCAGGAAGAACAATCTGACTCCCATGCAGTTGCTGGAATACCTGGGAATTCTCTTCAACATGGCTGCGGGCCGCATCTATCTACCAGGATCCCACAGACAGAAACTGTGTGCCCAGATTTCTTCCCTTCTAGATCGGCTGGCTCCATCAGCATGAAATTATCTTCAAGTTCTGGGATCAATGGTTGCCACGCTGGATGTGATTCTTTGGGTGAGGGCGCACATGCGTCCTCTTCAGCATGCTTTTCTCTCTCACTGGGCTCTGCACAGGGATGCCTGCAGACCTGTTTACCTTGGTCTCTGGAAGTCTGAGCAAGCATGGACTGGTGGCTTCTTACGCAATCACTCGGTGGTGGGCGTACCGCTATACATTACCTCCTGGATCGTGATGATGACAGCTTTCGAGGCTGGGGAGCCCATTGCAATCATTCTCCTGTTCAGGGGAGTTAGACGCCGTCTCAGCGAAAATGTAAAATCAGCTGATTGGAGCTTAGAGCCATTCAGCTAGCTTTGATGAGATTGCAGAAGACTCTGGAGGGCCAAGCGGTCAGGGTCTTCTCTGACAATGCGACTTCAGTAGCCTTCCTCAATCACCAGGGAGGGACCAAGATCACTCCTAGCTCAGGAAGCCCGCCTTCTTTTTTTTTTTTTATTTTTTAGGTGGAATGTCATTTCTTAGCACTGATGGCAGCGCATATGGAGGGAGTAGACAATGTTCAAGCACACTTCTTCAGCAGACAGATTCTGTATCTGGGCGAGTGGTCCCTGACTGCAGCGGCGTTCAGAGCAATAGTGCGGCGCTGGGGTTGGGCCCGCTTCGACCTTATGGCCATGGCAAGAAACAAGAAAGCAGATTGTTTCTTTAGTTGAAGATTGAAGCACGGAAGTGAGGGGCTCGATGCTCTGGTGCAGCCGTGGCCTCAGGAGATTCTCCTGTATGTCTTTCCTCCTTGGCTGATGTTTGACCGGGGCATTCGATGGATCGCGGCCATCTGAGACACATCATTCTAGTGGCTCCAGATTGGCCTTGCAGGCCGTGGTCCGCAGATCTGATGCGTCTGCGTCATCCTTTGGCTGAGTGCCTATCCGGACCTCCTCCCACTGAGTCCAGTGTCCATGGAAGATCCAGGTCACTTTGCTCTTATGGCATGGCTCTTGAGCACGCAGCCTTAGAGTACAAAGGATATTCTGCTTTGGTTGTTGATACTCTTCTCAAGTCTAAGAAGTCATCCATAGTTTCAGCTTTCGCTAAGGTGTGGAACACTTTCCAATATTGGTGCGTCTAGGACCAGGTGGACCCTTATTCAGGTCTGATCTCGCTGTTTCTCATCTTTTTTCAGGCTGGTCTGGATAAAGGCCTCACCGTGGCTTCTCTGGGTCCAGGTGACCGGGCTCTTTTGTTTTAGATCCCGGGAGCATTGGTCCTTGTTGGTGTCTTATCATAAGAACATAAGAAAAGCCTTCACCGGATCAGACCGAGGTCCATCCAGTCCGGTGATCCGCACATGCGGCTGCCCATTTAGGTACTCCTGATTGGAGACCCAGTTATACCGTAGCCCTCAATATGATTTGCAAGAAGGTGTGCATCCAACTTGCGCTTGAATCCCAGAACAGTAATCTCTGTCACAACATCCGCCGGGAGAGCATTCCAAATTCCCAGTACACGCTGTGTGAAAAAGAACTTCCTGACATTCGTCCTGAACCTGCTACCACTCAGTTTCAGTCTGTGACCTCTTGTCCGTTTCACCTCCGAAAAAGTTAGTAATGATTCTTCTTGATCTATTTTATCAAATCCCTTTATTAATTTAAAAGTCTCTATTAAATCCCCTCTCAGTCTTCTCTGCTCGAGGGTAAACAGTCCCAATTTCCTAAGGCGCTCTTTGTAGCTCAAATTCTCCAATCCCTTGACAAGTTTCGTAGCTCGCCTCTGTACCCTCTCCAGCAGAGTTATATCTTTCTTGAGGTATGGAGACCAGTGTTGTACACAGTATTCCAACTGCGGTCTGACCATTGCTCTATAAAGTGGCATTATTACATCTTCCGATCTACTCGTGATCCCCTGTTATCCTGCTGTCGTAAGATTTCTAGAGGGGATTCTTTGTTTCAGACTGCCAGTTAGGCAACCTTTCCCTTCCGGGGACCTTTACTTGGTGCTGTATAGACTTACCATGGCTCCTTTTGAGCCCCTTTGAGATGCTTTCCTCTTGGACTTGACACTCAAGAACATTTTTGTTTCTGGTTGCCATTCCTTCGGCATAATGTGTGTCAAAACTACAGGCTTTGTCTTGCAGAGAACTGTTCCTCTGTGTTTTGGAGACTGGGGTTTCCCTTTGGACGGTTCCTTCCTTCTGCTGAAGGTGGTTTCGGTTTTCCATGTTAATCAGGAAGTGCGTTTGCCTGCCTTTCAGCCTACTGGTTCCAGGACTGCTGAATAAACTGGATGTGCGCAAAGTTCTTCTGTGTTATCTGGAGGTCATTAAACAATTTAGTCTCTCTAACCATTTGTTTATCCCAGGACAAGCAAGCAGGTATTCTCACTAGTGAGTGATGTCATCCAATGGAGCCCCGATGCGGACATCTCACAAACATACTTGCTTGTAGAAACTTTTAGAAGTTTCGAGTTGCCCACACCGCGCATGCGCGAGTGCCTTCCCGCCCGATGCACCGGGCGTGTCTCCTCAGTTCTTTCTCTTCCGCGGAGCTGAGAAGTCTGTCTTCGACTCTCTGCGCTAAGTTCCTTCACTTGTGCCTTCTGTGCTCGCGGGTTTGGGTTTTTTTGGGCTCATTATCGTTGGCTCACGTTGCGTTTTCTTGTTTTAAAAAAAAAAAAAAAAATTCTTTCGATCGTTCGAACGGGCAGGCCGCGTACCCGCGGCCCCGCAGCTTCGATCTTGCGGCGGAGCTTTTTCGGGTTATGTCCTGGCCTGTTACCAGTTTTAAAAAGTGTATCAAGTGCCAACGTGCGATTTCGTTGACGGACCCTCATCGACACTGTCTTCAGTGTCTCGGGCCTCAACATCTTCCGAAATCGTGCCAGCCTTGCTCCACACTTACAGCACATGCTTTTAAGCGTCGCTGTGTTTTGTGGGAGTCGTCCCCGGAGCTGCCCTCATCGCAGAGCGCCACGCCTTCGACTTCCGCTTCAATATCTTCAAGCCTGCCTTGTTCGTGCCGGCTTCGACTCAGACGCCTGCTGCAG
Source organism: Geotrypetes seraphini (assembly GCF_902459505.1). Taxonomy (NCBI): domain Eukaryota; kingdom Metazoa; phylum Chordata; class Amphibia; order Gymnophiona; family Dermophiidae; genus Geotrypetes; species Geotrypetes seraphini. Next base: position 290,720,332 of record NC_047085.1, read on the forward strand.
TGCCTTCCGCTGCCTCCTCAGGTCAGGTAGCGCAGCCTTCCATTCTTCCGGTGGTGCTCAAGGTGCCCAAGGCTTCTAAGCCCAAGCCCCCTGGCGACCAAGTTAGCGATGTCCGTGCTGGAGGTCCCATTGCAGATGTGGATTCCTCTTTGCCGGCTTCGTTCCACGCCATGATGGAGAAGCGATTTGTCGAGCTCTTTACTAAGATTGGGCCGACGCTTCTCTCCCAGATCCAGCCTGGGCACGCGGAAGCCTCCCGCGAGGTCGAGCTGCCTCCGGTGCCTCCTCGGCGCACACACTCGTTGCTGGGAGCAGAGTCTCGGCGAGTGTCTGGTCTGGCTTCGGGGCATGCCTCGCAAGGAGCAGAGTCTTTGCCCATGCCACCTTTGGAACCGATACCCTCGATGCGTGGCGCAGTTCTCTTGCCTGGACCAGAGATTTCCTCCTCGATACCGAGCCTCGAGCCTTGGGGAGCGCCTCGGGGGGCTTCGTCTCAGCATCCGCTGCTTCGATCCACAGCCTCCAGTCCCATCTACTTGGTCGCTGCCTCGTCTGGGCTTCGCTCGCCTCGACGCTCGAGGCCTGCTTCTCGACACAGCTCCGGTCGTCGATCGAGGCATTCATCGAGGCATTCATCAAGGCACGCCTCGCCTTGTTGTAAGCAACCTTTTCGGGAGTTTTCACCGGAGTACTCGCCTCCTCCTCCTATGCCGGAACTCGAAGACTGCGGGGGTTCGTTCTCCCCCTGCCGATCCTCGGCCTCGGTGGACCAGGCCGCCTCATCTTCTTCGACCCGTCTCGAGGCCCGGCCCTGGCTGACCAGTTGTCCTTCTCGTCCTTCCTGAGGCAGATGGTGGTGGATCTGAATATCACCCTGGATTCGGGTTCCAAGTTTTCTAAGGAATATTTGGAGACGATGCATCTTCCCCAACCTCCTGCTGAGTCTCTCCGTCTGCCTCTACATAAGCTTCTGGACCAGACTTTCATGAGATGCTTCGAGACTTCATACTCCATTCCCGCGGTCCCAGGGAAGTTGGATGCCAGGTACCGCACGGTGCACCATAAGGGCTTCGACGGGGCGCAGCTCTCTCACCAGTCCCAGTTGGTTGAATCCTCCTTGAAGTGGTCTCAACCCTCCCAGGTCTATGCCTCCACTCCTCCTGGCTGGGAGAGCAAAACCATGGACAGATTTGGCAGGCGCATCTACCAGAACTCGATGATGGCTTCTCGAGTCCTGAATTACAGCTTTCATTTTGCGACCTACTTTGAGTTTTTTCTCTCCATTCTTCAAAGGTTTTTGCCCTATCTGGACTCTCAGGCTCGCTTCGAGTACTCGGAGGTACTGGCATCGTTGTTCCAACTCCGCCTGCAGATGATGCAATCGTCTTACGACGCTTTTGAACTCTAGGCCAGAGCTGCTGCTTGTTCGGTGGCCATGAGATGCTTGGCGTGGCTTCGGACCATTGATATGGACTTGAATCTCCAGGACAGGCTAGCGAACGTTCCCTGTGCAGGAGCGGACCTTTTCAACGAGTCCATTGAGGCGGCGACGGAGAAGCTGTCCAAACATGAAAAATCTTTTCAATCTATTCTCCGCCAGAAGTCCAAGCCTGCTATCTCTCGTCCGTCTCGTCCGCCTATGATTTATCAGAGACGCTACCCGCCGAAGCAGGCCCCCACCATCCGCCCGCCTGTTAAGAGGCAGCACCAGCAGAAGCCCCAACAAAAGCTTCAACCTTCTGCTGTCCCAAAGGCTCCCCAGCCTTTTTGACTGTCTGGTAGGGAGCATAACTTCCATCGTTCTGCCCTCCTCGCATTTTCCCATCGGAGGTCGTCTCCATCATTTTTACCATTGATGGACAACTATTACCACCGACCTCTGGGTCCTTTCCATCATAAGAGAGGGATACTCTCTTCAGTTCCATCAAGTTCCTCCGGAACATCCTCCAAGAGAGTATCCTTCCAACTTAACCCAGACTGCTCTTCTTCTTCAAGAAGCTTAGGCTTTGCTCCGGCTTCGTGCCATCGAACCGGTCCCTGTAGACCAACAGAACAAGGGTTTTTTACTCCTGGTACTTCCTTGTTCCGAAGAAGACGGGTGACCTGCGTCCTATTTTGGACCTCAGGGTGCTCAACAAGTTCCTGATCAGGGAGAAGTTTCGCATGTTGACCCTGGCTTCTCTCTATCCCCTCCTCGAGCAGAACGACTGGTTATGCTTCCTGAATATCAAGGAGGCCTACACTCATATTCCCATCCATCCTCTCGTCAGTACCTCAGATTTCGAGTGGGACACCTTCATCTTCAGTACAGAGTGCTCCCTTTCGGCCTAGCTTCGTCTCCCAGAGTCTTCACCAAGTGCCTAGTTGTGGTGGCCGCAGCACTCAGGAACCATGGTCTGCAGGTGTTTCCCTACCTCGACGACTGGCTCATCAAGGATTCCACGTCTCAGGGGGCCGTCCGGGCCACTCAGAGGATGATCTGGTTTCTACAGAGTCTGGGATTCGAGATCAACTTTCCCAAATCCCATCTTCAACCTTCACAGACACTTCCCTTCATCGGAGCTGTTCTGGATACTATTCAACTCAGAGCGTTCCTTCCTCCTCAACGCCTAGCGGCTCTTCTTCATCTTTGTAACTTGGTCTCTTCTCGCCCGTCCATCTCGGCGAGACACATGATGGTGCTCCTGGGCCACATGGCCTCTACGGTTCACGTGACTCCTTTTGCCATACTTCACCTGCGGATTCCTCAGTGGACCCTGTCTTCTCAATGGTCGCAGGTCACTCCTGCTCTGCTGCAGTCGCTTCGCTGGTGGATGCTCCCTTCCAATCTTTCCAGAGGTTTGCTGTTTCACATGCCTACCCATCAGAAGGTCCTCACGACCGACTCCTCGAACTATGCTTGGGGGGCTCATCTGGATGGTCTCCGCACCCAGGGCTATTGGACGAGTGTGGATCGTCTGTGCCATATCAATCTCCTGGAACTCAGGGCGATTTTCAATGCTCTCACTGCTTTTCAGCATCTGCTGCACGACATGGTGGTCCTCATTCGCACGGACAATCAGGTTGCCATATATTATGTCAACAAGCAGGAAGGCACGGGATTGGCCTCCCTCTGTCAGGAAGCTCTGAAAGTTTGGGATTGGGCGATTCGCCACAACATCTTCCTCAAAGCTGTCTACATTCAGGGGGTGGACAATGCCTTGACGGACAACTTGAGTTGTCTTCTACAGCCTCACGAATAGACTCTCCATTCCACGCCCCTTCATCACATCTTCTCCCTGTGGGGAACATCTCAGATAGACCTCTTTGCAGCTCCCTAGAATTTCAAACTGCCTCAGTTCTGCTCCAGGATCTATACTCCTCATCGTCTCGAGGCAGATGCTTTTCTTCTGGACTGGGGGAATCTCTTTCTGTATGCGTTTCCTCCGTTTCCTCTCATTCAAAAGACTCTGGTCAAGCTCAAGTCCGACCGGACCACCATGATTCTGATTGCTCCTCGTTGGCCCAGGCAACCTTGGTACTCCCTCCTTCTGCAACTCAGCCGCAGGGAGCCCTTCCTTCTACCAGTGTTTCCATCTCTGCTTACGCAGCATCAGGGATCTCTGCTTCATCCCAACCTGCAGTTGCTACACCTGACAGCTTGGTTTCTCTCAGCGTAACTCCCCTTCAGTTTTCACCAGCTGTGCGGGATGTTTTGGAAGCTTCAAGGAAGCCTGCTACTAGAATATGCTATTCCCAGAAATGGACTAGATTCTCTACTTGGTATTTTTCTCAGCACAAGGAGCCTCAACATGCCCCCTTGTCCTCTGATTTGGACTATCTTTTGCACCTGTCTCAATCTGGCCTCAAGTCTACATCGATCAGAGTCCATCGGGCAGAAGTGAGGCCAATGAGAAGCACCACTTTCCAAGTGAGAAATTTTAGAGGAGCCTTGTTAAGAGGTTCAAATGGAGGCTTCATAAGTTGAGAAAGAACAACATTGAGGTCCCAAACCACAGACCAGACATTGAAGAACAGTAATCATATTCTTACAACACATGTCACCGACAAAACCAAATGATTCCTCAATAGGGTGGAACATTTTTTAAAAAAATTGTAACTTCTGATTTAAGATGTTCTCATATATTCATGTTGCTGACAGTCCAATCCTATTATGCTTTAATATTAACTAGAAAATTGTAAGGTATGAATCCTGGACTTAAATTTCTTTGTAATATGTTTTTGTTCAAGTACTGGAAAAACCAAAGAAACACTGTGGAAACACAATGTTCCTGATATGGACTTTATTAAAATATCAACATAGCAATCCACATAGAAAACTTTCAGGACCCAGTCCTCTGGGATCGTTGGACCCACCACGGTCCGTGTTTCGACTCAATGTCTTCCTCAGAGGTCCTATGAGTAATAGTGTAACAATGTAGTAATGTGTATGATTCAAAACAATATCTGTGTTTGTGAAACTAGAGGTCCATGTGAAAACATTCCAAAATGTGATATATAACAGAAACTCTGTGAATATGCGAGTGACTGGCGATATGTGAGACATGAAGAGATTTGTTTAGGTACTGAGCACCATTAGTGGTAATCTTTATTTATTTATTTTTTTAAATTAACCATAATAATAATGCCCAGTTTTTCTTTGTGTAGGTCGTATCTACAAGTGCTTGTTTACTGGCTCTGTGAGCTCACTACTGACACTGCCACTAGATATGCTATCAACGTAAGTGTTGACCAACTTGGTTACAATAATAATCCACAGTAAGCATCAAAGAAATAACTTGCTCATCAGGCCAGGTTACTCCACCTTTGTATACTGCAGCTCTCATTCCAGTTTATACCTTGCTGTTTGTTTCTCTTAAGTTTTCTTCCAGCTATAGAAGAAGCCAAGCAATTGATATCACAGTTGCTGTTAATGTTGTTGCACATGGATAGTGCTAGAGCGGTGTATCGCAAACTGTGTGCCGCCTGAGATTTCAGGTATGCCGCAACACACTGGCGAGGGGGAGAGTCATCCGCGTCAGCTGACTGCCTACAGGATGTGCTCCATATCTCCCCTCCTCCCGGAACCCTCCACTGAAGCGGCCAGATGGGCTTCCGTGCATGCGCGGATGTCGATGCAATGACATCACACGTGTATGATGTCATTATGTTTACAACCGCACACTTCCAAGTGTTTTCCGGACGGGGTACTGTGTTTAGTGTGCCACCAGCCGGAAAGTTTGCAACACACTGCTAGAGACATAAAATAGATATTAATTTTATTGAGCAGTATATCAAATAAAAGATAACCTATAAAAATGTAATTTCCTATGTCAGGAAATTTTTTTTTTTTAACTCAGAACTGAATTCTTTACCATAACTCCTTGTGTCCTTGACTAATAGAAGTCAGATCATTTGTAGAAGCTCATGGTAAATTTGGTCAATTTAAAAGGAAAATAATTGGTGTAAAATAGTGACATCTCTAGATAAAAAAAATTGTCATGATAATCCCTGATAAATGAAGAATGTTATTTCAGAACTTGTATTCTGTGAGGTCATAGATGGGTGAAATTATTGGAGCGTGTTTATGAGAAACTCTCCCCTAGCTTAGAACTAAAGCTTTTGGCTTTGCTGTGCCTATGCCCCAGTTCTTGTACAAGCCTACTTTATTCTGGGACTAGTGGGCTATTTCAATCTACCCGCTAGGACTTTGTTGTAGAGAATGACACAGGGAAAAAATTTGTCCCTGTCTCTGTCCCGTCCCTGCAAGTTTGGTCCCTGTCCCATCCCCGTGAGCTCGGTCCCCATCTCCGCCCCATCCCTGCAAACCATCTTATCCCATCTGCACCAGCCTCAAATAGTTTTATACTGAACTTATTTTATTAAAGTATAAAAAGAAACAGTATTCTGTACAGTTGTCATTTTATAAATCAAAGTTCTGGCTGCCCAACTAGAGGAAGAGATCTTCAGCTTTGTTTATAAATGTTTATCAACACAACTACAATACTATTTTATCCTAAAGCAAAAAAAAAAGAAAAGAAAGAAAAATATTATTATTATTATTTTTTTAACCTTTGTTGTCTGGTTTCTGCTTTCCTTATCTTCTCGTCATTCTATTTCTTCTTTCCACTCTCTGCCTTTTCCATATGGCATCTGCTCTGTTTCTATGCCTCTACCAGAAACTGTCCACCTTTTCCTTCCATCTCTCCCTCCACCCCTCCCACCCCATATTGGTCTGGCACCTATCTTCTTCCCTCCGTTTCCCCCATAGTCTAGCATCTCTGTCTTCTTCCCTTCTATCTTTCCTTCCCTCCCCCAGGTGGTTTTTAGCATCTTTCTCCTCATTTCCTCCTCTCAGATCTGGAATCTGTTTCCCCAATCCAGCATGTGCTCTTTTTTTTCTTTATCTTCTCCTTCTATCTAGTATGTACTCACTTCTCTCTCTCCTCTCCACTTCCCTTCAGCGTCTGTTCCACTCTCTCCCCTCCCCACTTTCCTTCATGGTCTTCTCCCCTCTCTCTCCTATCCACTAACATGGAGTGTCTGCTCCTCCCTCCCCTCCTCCTCTCTCTCTACTTCCTCCCAGCGTGTTCCCCTCTCTCTCTCTCCTACCCACTTCCATGTGTGCGTTGCCTCACTTATCACCCCTCGTGATTGCATGGTCCAGCAGCCCCCTCCCTCCCTCCTGCTTTGGCAGGTAACAGTCACCGTGTCATTCTCTACTTTGTAGGAAACCTCAAATTTCAGAGACTTAAAACCCCTCCCTCTCATATCTCATCATTGTCACTGGTTCTGTAAACATTAGTCTTTCTTCCTACAAGCCAGACTGTAAGAGCTTGTCTTTTCTGCTCTTGTTTTATTTTATGTAATTTCAGTCTTTGCGTTTGCGGTATTCGCCCTCGTGCTGGGAAGTTTCCCTGCGGGGATAGCACAGCTCCGACTGCAGGAGATCACATACCATTGGGAAAAGTATGTTTATCAACACAACTACAATACTACTTTATCCTAAAGCAAAAAAGAAAAAGAAAAATAATTTTTTTTATTTTTTTTTTTACTTTGTTGTCTGGTTTCTGCTTTCCTTATCTTCTCGTCATTCCCTGCTTGTCAGTAAGCCCTTTGGACACCCTGCACATCAGACCGGTGCTCAGGGGACCGTTCCCTTGGGAGCTAGCTCACCCCAGGTTCGTCCGCTAGTTGGTGAAGCGCAGGCTGCGTGGTTCTATGGGGGCACCTGGGATCAGAGCCAGACTACGTTCCTTCACCAGACATGCTGTGCAGCGTGTCTGAGGGTGGCAGTCGGGCAGGTGGGGCAGTCAGAAAATTCAAAGTTCCAGCAAGTTGAGGCAGAGGATCTACCTGTGAGCTGTTTTTGCTCCATCTGCAGTGTTTCCCTGTCAGCACTTTCTGTAAGTACCAGCTAATACACTCCTCCTTCAATATTCGTGGGGGTTAGGGGCAGAGCCAGCCCGTGAATATTGAAAATTCTCAAATAACTTTAGGGCCGACTACGACGGGAACTCACGGCAGCCATTTTGGATGAGTGATCTGCACGGGGCAGGAGCATAGGAAGATCGCTCATGCCCTGAAAGACCGCTAGACCACCAGGTAAGGTCTAGGGAGGTCTGGGAGGCGGGAGGGAGGTGGGGGTGATTCCAGTTTTTGGAAATCATGAATAATCAAAATTGTGAGTCCTAAAAGTGTAAATCATTAGGCGGAAATGTAGTTTGAATCAGAGATTTTGGGGGTCTTTCAAAAGGGGTTTTTAGGTGTTTCCCCCACCCCTAAAATCTCTGTTTTCGAGGGTTCTCTGTGGTTTACCTGCATTATTTTTAGTCCAAAAAGACCTTCAGTGGCGTTGGATTTTTCCAGATTTGATTTTATAGTTATTTTTTATTCATGCCATCTTCATTTTTGAAAGAAAACCACCTAGATGAGCTTCCCAGGGCAGAATGTCATGGATTCATGCCTCATTTGTGGTGGATGGCTGTTGGATGTGCAGCCGTATTCCATGTGTGCTGCAGCCTGCGAGGTGTGAGAGACTTGCTCAGATTTGGTGCCTTCGACCTCTGTGGAGGGTCTTGTAATGCCTTCTGTCCTGACACCCGTGAAAATGGTATTTGTGGGGTGGGGGGGGGGGGGCTTGGGGAGTGCACAGGTGACACTATGGCGAAATGCAAGCATGTCTTGGGGAATAAACCTGGTAAATCCTCCCAGCAGTCCCCTACTGGAGCGCAGGGGGTTGACTCCCGCTGTAGAGGATAGGCTTTCCCCGGATTATTAGGCATAATTGTGAGACACCCCCCCCCAAAACCATCTCTACCTCTCCCCCTTCTGCCGGCCTCCATGCCGGGCACAGGAACCCTTGCGACTGTGGTCCAGGGTCTTTTCTCTTGCCTGCCCCAGGGGGTGCCAGCAGGAACACAGATAGTGCGTGCAGTTGCACTGGATTCAATTTCCATACCTCTGCTTTTGCAGGAGGGCATCACGACTGCTGCAGCTGTGGCAGATCTGGTGGTTCTCCAGGATTCGGATCACTGCAGAGCCCCTGATTTGAGGGAGGATCCCACTGTGCGCAGATTTTTCAAGTACACACTTATTGTGGATTTGATCTCTGAATCCCTGTAGACATTAAATAACTATGGTGAATTTAGGAAAAACCTAAAGACATACCTGTTCTTGAAATACCTAGGTAGCGGATCTGCACAATCTCCCATCTCAATCTCCCCATTACAACTGTTCCCTTAAACAGGTAGCCACTATTCTTCAATTATGTAAGTTCTACTCAATTTGTAGCATCTTTCTAATCATTGTAAACCGCATTGAACTTCATGGTCCTGCGGTATATAAACTGTTGTTGTTATTATTATTATTATTAAAGCTGCAGTTTGAGCTACCTGTCGCTGCAGAATGTTTCCTCATGAATAACTGGAGGCCATAGTCCTCTTTTCTTGATCATCCTGACCTCATTTGGATTCATATGGACATTGAAGAGACTCCTGAGGGTCCCCTGTGCTGTGATCTCCGTGGAGCAGCTTTATTTCCTGGCGGATGCCTTTCCCGAAGGTGGGTTCCTCGGTGGTGCAGGTCAACAGGTGCACTTATCTCCCCAGTGTGGATTTGGCCTTAAGTGTCTGTCTGATTTGATGTCTGCTGATGTTAAGGTGGCATCTGCCTCTTCTTTGTGACTCGGGTATGCCATTCCAAGCTGTGCCATAATCCTGACACTTTGTATGACATAATCCTGAGCTTTATATGACATTTTGAAAATCTTTGCTAAGCTTTCCACCTATTCAATTTCAGCTTGCAGGATGCTCTGGATCCGGCAGTGGTCTGGCAATTCTTCTAAAGCAACTGTAAGCCAGATGCTCTTTTAAGGCAGTGTTTCTCAACTTCTTCAAGCCAAGTAACCCTAAGCCTAACAAATACCAACCAAGTACCCCCACCCAAGCTTCACCCCTGACCCCACACCCATAATAATAGTACTGTAATGCAATTTCTTCCATCCATTTTGCATATACACACAATATAATCTTATTAAATGGTAACCACAAAATTAAAAAAACACAAAGCACACTGTTTGCAGAGAAAATGTTAATTATTTATATTTGGGGTTTTTTTTCAAAGAGATCAAGGCAAATGACTTTAAAATATGCAATGTCACCTCGGTAACAACTATAGAAAAATAGACAAATATAGTGCAAAATATAGACAGCAGATATAAATTCTCAAAACTGACACATTTTGATCAGTAAATTGAAAATAAAATCATTTTTCCTACCTTTGTTGTCTGGTAATTTCATGAGTCTATGGTTGCACTTCCTTCTGACTGTGCATCGAATATTTCTTTCTGCTTCCTGCAAGCTTCCTCTCCTCCAGACCTCATTCCATTCCCCAACAAACATCTCTGTCCCTCCATGAGTCCAACTTTTCATTCTCTCTCCTCTGCCCCCATTGGCAACGTTCCCCCCCCTCTATCTCACTGTCCATCTGTCTTGAGAGATCCAGGCATCTCTTATTGAAAATTCTCTTATCAGCTATTGAAATTCAATCTCTCTCACTTCATTATAAAGAGATTTAACTAATCAGAATAGGTCTTAATGTCCATTTACATCTAGCTATTATATATTGTCCACCCAAACTGTCCACTGAAGTGTGGGATAAAGTTTATCTAACATTGGTTCAACTGGCACTACAATATCCAAATTTGATGATAATTGGTGATTTTAACATACATTGTGATATCTTGACTGATAGTCAAACATCCTAGTTTAACCAGTTTTTGAGTGATTATAGTTTTAAACAATGGATAGATCGACCAACGCATACAGCAGGTCATATTTTAGACTTGGTAGTTACCAAGTCTGAAGCAAATATTTATTTAACTAAATTTACTTACTCAGAGTTGTCATGGACGGATCATAAAATGATTTCCTTTTCTATGATTATAGACGATCTATTACAATTAAAGGAGATAAAACAGTCAGGGTTCTTTACACGTAATATTAAAAAAATAGACCTCATGTCCATTACTCCTATTTGTGCAGCTTTTCCTATTATTTTGGTGATATGTCCCTAGAACAGCAGACTCGGGTGTGGAGTTCCATAACACTTAGGGCTCCTTTTACTAAGGTGCGCTAGTGTTTTAAGCGCACACTAAAGATTAGCACATGCTAACCCTGCGCTACACGAAAAATACTAACGCAAGCTCTATGGAAGTGTTAGCATGTAGCGCGCGCTAAAACCGCTAGCGCACCTTAGTAAAAGGAGCTCTTAGTAAACTAAATCGAATTGCTCCCCTAGTAGAAATTAAAAATCCTAGTCCTAGACACAATAGTTGGTATAATGAAGAATAAGAGGATATAAAAGACAATTATGGCATGGTGAACAACAATGGCGAAAATATAAGACAGGGGCTTTGAGAGAACAATTAAAACAGGAAAAACGATTCTATAATAAGAAATTAAAGGAAATTTAAAAAAAATTATTTAATGAACTAATTCGATCTAGTGAACGTGATACTAAAAAATTATATTCCATCTTTTATTCATTGACGAGTAGTGAAAATTCTAACCTATCTAAAATGATGCCTTCCCCAGATGTTCTGGGAGAATTTTTTGAAAAGAAAATTCTAGATTTGAGACAATCATTGACTCCGCCACTCTTAAATAGCCAAAATTTGGGAATAGAGGAGATTTCTAATATACTAGGTTTTAGATTCGGATCATTTAATAGTTGTTCATTAACAGCTATCTCTAAACTCACTTTGAAAATTAAAAAGACATGTATACTTCATGGCCCAATATCACTCTCATGGGTGAAAATGGACAGACATGGACTTCTGCAACTTATATTGATTATGATGAACCAAAGTTTGGACCAAAGTTTGGATACAGGGATCTATTTATCCAGAGTGTTGGAAACATTCTTTTATAACTCCAGTGATTAAATCAACAAAATTAGAGCTAACAAATCAAAATAATTTTCACCCAATTTCAAACTTATGCCTCCCTGGTAAAATAATGGAGCAATTTGTTTTGCATCAACTTGTGGAATTTATATAGAAAAAACAAATGTGTTTCATCCAAGGCAGGCGGGATTTCGTGCAGGACATAATACTGAAACTTTGGTCTGTTGTTTCCTTAGTGAAACATTGGAAATGTTAGATAATGGACATTATCCCTTTGCTATTTCATTGGATTTGGCTGCTGCTTTTGATCTTGTGGACCATGATTTAATGGTAAAAAGGTTGTAATCAGTAGGGTTATCATCCAGTGTTTTGAATTGGTTTGCATCTTTTTTACATAATTGGATATATTCAGTAAAAGGAAAGACATCTACTTCTAAAAAATATCAGCTGTCTTGTGGAGTTCCCCAAGGATCTGCTCTATCTCCTATATTATTTAATATCTTTTTAGCACCGCTTATTTCTTTGATTCAGAAGATGGGCTTTATAGTATATTGTTATGCTGATGATATTTTATTGGTTGCTAAAATTGATCCAATTCGTTTAGATCTGAATCCCCTGAAAGAAGGACTCATAGTAATTGCCCAATGGCTAGCTGACCATAAACTAGTCCTGAGTATTGAGAAATGTGTGTCTTGTTGGATTACAGGACATTACTTACAACTGAATTTGGAAGTTGAAATTTTTGGAAAGAACATCACATTGGTGTAAAATTTCAGATATCTGGGAATTTGGGTTGATTATCAACTGACCTTTGAAAAACAAGTATCAGATGTTATAAAAAGGGAATTCTATACATTAAGGGCCTTGAGCATAAGAGGATTATTCCAGGAGAAATATCTACGCACCCTTTTCCATGCTTTAATAATTTCAAAATTGGATTATTGCAATATTGTATACCTGGGGACCTCAAATAGGAATCTCAAAAGATTACAAACCCTACAGAATACTGCAATAGAATCCAATTTAAAGCTTTATTTCTTGTGCATAGAGTTTTTTACTCTCTACAGCTTGCTTATCTACATTCATATTTGATTCCTTATTCGCCATTAAGAACTATGAGATCTATTCGGGATAATAGAATGGTAATACCCTCTGTTCATAGAGCTAAATGAGAGTCTACTCAAAATAAAGCATTCTATTTTGCAGCTCCAAATTTATGGAATCATATGCCAAGAGAGCTGAGACTAGAGGCAAATCAGAAATTTTTCAAAATTATGTTAAAAACAGTATTTTTTTAAAGAAGCATTTGGACAAGATTTAAATCAATCTGATATTACTCATATATTCTGAATGTTCTAGACCTTAAGTTAGCAGTCTTGGGAAATTTTAAAGCTTAATGGTAATTAGATGATTTTATTTAGGAGTGAATGTTTTTTGTAAGAGTGAATGTTCCTTAGTATGGCTGTTTATATGGATTAGATTTATATTATCTAATAACGGAGTTCCTTTTTATATTTGTTTTATTTTTATTTTATTTTTATTATGTTTTCTAAACCGCTTGGATCAGTAACATGAATGAGCGGTATAACAAGTTTAATAAACCATAAACCACCCTCTCTACTGCCACATCCAACATTTCTCCCTATCTCATTCCCCCATGTGCAGCATTTTTCACCACTGCCCACCAGCCTTATGTTCATTTCTCCTTCTATCACCCCTCTCCAGCACCATGCCACATCTCTCCCTCTATCACTATGTCCAACATTCCTCCACCTTACATCCCCTATCCCTCTGTTCCCTCTCCACCACCATATCCAACATTTCTCCCTTTAATCCTTCTGTTCCCCATGCATCTCTACCTCACTCCTCTCTCTGACCAATTTTCCTTTCTTCCTTTCCCCATGTGCACCATATCTTTCCCTCTCACATACTCATGCCCAACAATTTTCCCTTTCAATTCCCTCCCTCGTGTCCTAAGTCATGCCCCCTCTCTTCCTTTTATGTCCTAAGTTCATGCTAACCTTCCTGCCTTCCAACCTTTGTCCCAAAGTCATGCCTCTTCCATGTCCCAACGTGCTCCTCTCCTTCTCCCTTTGTCCCACGCTCATGCCCTCTCTCTCACTTGCTCGCAGGACTGCATTCGCTTCTTTCATGGCCACCAGATGGACTCCTCCTTCCTGCCTTCACTTGTTTGCAGGCAGATGCGGGCAGTGGCTGTTGCACGCTGCATCCCAAGCTTTCCCTTGGACATCAGCTCTGACATTGGAGAGAAGGCTTCCGGGTCAGCCACTGCAACTTGCAAAGAGCCGCTGCTGTGTTCCTGCAACAAGAGCCTGGAAGGAGGTAAATGGGATTCCCTGCTGACCCAGAAGGCTTTCCTCTGATATCAGCTCTGACATTGTAGGGAAGCCTTCCGGGTCAGCTTCAGCAGAGGAGGAAGGGCAGGAATTAAGGCATGGGATTCCCGGTGGCTTCATTCAGCAGAAGGGGGTGGGCACTGGTGGCCATTAAGAAGGAAGCGGGAGGCAGGAGAACCACACAGTGCGTACCCCTAACAAGCGGCTCGTGTACCCTTAAGGGTACGTGCACCGTGTGTTGAGAAACACTGGTTTAAGGGACCGCTGTTGTTCGACCAGAGTCTGGATGACCTTATGGCCAGTGTGCAGGATTGCAGGCCTAAGCTGCTGCCTGTGAATAGTTCCGCCCTTCCAAGAGTTCAGGACATTCTAATTTTTGTTCCTTCAGGCGTTCTCATCTATATTCGGACTGTTCCACGGGACAAACAGTCCTCTTTTTCCAGACTGTGCTTTGGCAGGTCTCGATGTTAGTTGTCCACGGGGAGTCGACCAGAGGCTTCTGCAAAAGAAATAGTTCTGATGCTAGGCCGGTGTCTCCTCACCCACACATCAGGGGGAAGTTGTTGGGTGGTGTGTTTTGTTTTTGTTTTTTTTGGCAGAATGGCAGGCCATTACCTCCTGGAGGTTCTCAGGGATGGCTACAAACTGGAGTTTCTCTGTCCTCTGACAGTGTTTTCTGCATTCACCTGCGGGCCGCCTTGAGAAGGTGGTTCAGGTGCAGGCCACAATCCACAAAATTTCTGGATATTGCAGCCATAGAGCCTGTACCAGTGTGAGAGTTGGGCTCTGGGAGATACTCAATATACTTCATCGTTCCAAAGGAAGAATCCGCTGATTGTATATAGACCTGATTCTGGACCTCAAGGTGGTCAATGCGGCGCTGAAAGTGCCCCGCTTCTGCACGGAGATGGTGTGCTCAGTGATAGCATTTGTGGTGCCAGGGGAGTTCCTAGTCTTCCTGGATCTCATGGAGGTAAATCTTCACATTCCCATTTTCCTGGACCACCGGAAATATCTGCGGTTCCACGTCTTGGGGCAACATTTCCAGTTTGTGGGGATGCCCTTTGGTAACGGCACCCTGGACCTTCACCAAAGTGATGGTGGTGGTGGCTGTTCATCTTTGCATCCTGGATGTCCTGGTTCATCCGTATCTGGATGACCAGTTTATCAGAGCTCCCTCACTGCCCATGGGGCATCAGGCTGTTCATCAGGTGGTACAGTTGCTGCAGCGCTTGTGCTAGGTGATCAACTTCAGGAAGTATCACTTCGAGCCAACACAGGATTTGGAATACCTGGGAGTTTGATTTCACACGGGGACAGAACAAAGAGTTCCTGCCTGTGTCCCATCAGTAGAAGCTTGAACAGGTGGTCAGAGACCTTCTGGTTACTCCAGTCCTGATGGCATGGAAGTACCTCCAGGTTCTGGGGGCCATAGTATCAATGATCTGTGTTGTCCCTTGGGCCAGAGCCCATCTGCATCCGCTGCAAGATACTCTGCTTTCACGTTGGAATCCCCAGCGTGACCTGTTACATGCACCCCTACCCTGGACAACTGTGGCGAGGAACAGTCTTGCATGATGGTCGCGACCCTTCTCGTTTTCCAGGGTCCTTCCCCTCCAGATCTTAGTTTGGGTGATTCTGTCTACAGATGCGAGTCTCAAAGGCTGGGGAGCGGTGTGTATGACCATCCTTGTTCAGGTCAGTGGAGCCCTCAGAGCGCAAGTGGTCAGTCAATTGCCTGGAGCTTCGGAATATTCGGCTGGCTTTTATCCACTTTGAGGATTATTTCCGTCATCAAGCTGTCCATGTCTTCTCGGACAGTGCCATGGCAGGAGTGCATGAGGAGTCCCTCCCTGAGCGTGGAGGCTCAGCTTCTCTTCTAATGGGTGGAGAGACACCTTGTGGCGCTGTCAGCGGCGCACATGGCAGGAGTAGACAACGTCCAAGCAGATTTTCTCTATCGTCTGACAACGGGACCCTGGAAAATGGTTCCTGTCTCAAAGAGCATTCGATTGCATAGTATCTTAGTGAGGTGCCCCATGTTTGACCTAATGGTGACTGCAGCCCAAAAGAAATCTGATCGATTCTTTAGTCAGTCATCGAGAGGCTGACTGTGAAGGCCTGGACACTCTGGTTCAGCCCTGGCCACGGGAAGATCTTCTCTATGTCTTCCCTCTATGGCCCATGATGGGGTGTCTGTTGAGGTGGATAGCGACCCACGAGGGTCCGGTGATTTTGGTTGCACTCGATTGGCCAAGGTGACCATGGTATGCAGACTTGGTTCAGCTCCAGCAGGATTGGGGGCTCCGACTACCTTCTCATATAGGGTCTGATTGCGATGCAGAATCCGGACTGCTTTGGTCTTACGGCATGGCTTTTCATCATGCGTCCTTGACTGGCCAGGGCTATTCTTTGGCGGTGGTAGAGAATGACACGGTGACAAAATTCATCACCGTTCCCGTCCCCGCGAATAACCGCGGGAAACTATCTTCATGTCATTCTTTAAGGAGAGAGGGAAGAATCAGAGTATGAATGGGCACAACCACTGACCCGCAAGCTTTGCTTTGAAGAATGCTGGTGTAGAAGGTCCGAGGTTGAAATAGACACTAGAAAATGACATGGGATTATTTCCCGTGGTTATCCGCGGGGACGGGAACGGTGATGAATTTTGTCACCGTGTCATTCTCTAGGCGGTGGTTGATACATTGCTTCACAACAAACGGAAGTCCACAGGAGCGGCCTATGCAAAGGCTTGGAGTTGTTGCCTTATCTAGTGCACCCTGAGTCGGGTGGACCCATCTATACAATCGATTCCTCATGCCCTGGAGTTTCTGCAGGATGGTATGATGAAGGGCCTAGCAGTAGCTTCGCTCCAGGTGCAGACTGCTTCTTTTTCGTTTATGGCCCTTCCTCTTTGCATGGCTCATCGACATCTCATCCGCAGTCATGATAAAACAACTACAAACAGTACAAAACACAGCCCTGAGACTGATTTATTAGCTGAAGAAATACGACCATATCACCGCCGCATACCTCGACTCACATTGGCTCCCAATACAAGCAAGTATACAATTCTGATTTTATTGTCTACTATTTAAAGCAATCAATGGAGACAGCCCAGCCTACTTGAACAACCGCCTTATCCAAACTGACAGAACTAGGCAAAGGAAAACCCAAACACCATTCATGCACCCCCCAATCAAAAGCGTCAAACACAAAAAAATGTGCGATAGCCTACTGGCCACGCAGGCCGCGAAACTTGACCACCAATTATCCAATCTACTGATGACAATACCAGACTACAAAACCTTCAGAAAAGAAATTAAAACCCTACTATTCAAGAAATCCATCAAGAAAAACTAACTCCACAGGAAGTATCTTAATCTCCCAAAGTAAACTGCTCAACTATGTAATCTCTTCTGGAATTGTCCAGATAACCTCTAATGTAATCCGCTTTGAACTGCAAGGTAATGGTGGAATAAAAGTCAGTAATGTAATGTAATGTGGCTTGTTTCCTGTGGGGTGCTCTGAGACTTGAGCCTCTGTTGTGCCTACCCTGTCACACTTGGAATATTACTCTGGTTCTACGCTCTTTGGCTCATCTGCTATATTAGCCTTTGGAGTAGGCGTCCTTTATGGATCTTACGATCAAGACAGTCTTCCTGGTGGCTGTTACCTCATCCCGTAGAGTTTTGGAGCTTCAGTCTCTCTCCTGCTAGGATCCTTTTGTGTGTATTGCACTATTACTTTCTTTCTTCCAAAAGCGGTTTCCACTTTTCATGTGAATTGGGAAGTCCAACTTCCTGCTTTTGCTTCTTGTGGTTCAAGGGCAAGGACCGGGTGTTGCAGTCCTTGGATGTGCAGGTTTTTGTTGCTGTATCTGGAAGTCACCAGTGAGTTTCTTCTCTCCGACCACCTGTTTGTTCTAGCGGTTCCTGCCTGCAAGGGTAGGCCTGCTTCTAAGGCCACTATTTCCAGGTTGATCCAGACTGCCATTTCCGTGGTTTATGTGGCGGCCGGAAAGAAGTCCCTCATCACATTGTGGGCTCATTCTACCAGAGGTGTTTTGTATTTTTGGGACGAGTCATTGGCAGCTCCTCTGAATGAGATTTTGCAGGGTCGCTACCTGTTCTTGTCTGCATCTCTTCACCAAGTTTTACAGGATCAATTTGACAACCAAGCAGGATGCTGCTTTTGGTGCCTCTATTTTGGCAGCGGGCTCATCAGTTCCACTGTTTTTTTCAGGACTGCTCTGTTATGTCATAAGAACATAAGAAGCCTTACTGGGTCAGACCAATGGTCTATCAAGCTCAGTAGCCCGTTCTCACTTTGGCCAATCCAGGTCACCAGTACCTGGTCAAAACCCAAGAAGTAGCAATATTCCATGCTACCAATACAGGGCAAGCAGTGGCTTCCCCTATGTCTTTCTCAATAACAGACTATGGACTTTTCCTTCAGGAACTTGTCCAAACCTTTCTTAAAACCAGCTATGCTATCTGCTCTTACCACATCCTCTGG
This sequence comes from Geotrypetes seraphini, assembly GCF_902459505.1. NCBI lineage: Eukaryota > Metazoa > Chordata > Amphibia > Gymnophiona > Dermophiidae > Geotrypetes > Geotrypetes seraphini. Next base: position 290,738,593 of record NC_047085.1, read on the forward strand.
CAACGCGTTCCAGAGCTTAACTATTCTCTGAGTGAAAAAAAATTTCCTCCTATTGGTTTTAAAAGTATTTCCCTGTAACTTCGAGTGTCCCCCTAGTCCTTGTAATTTTTGACGGAGTGAAAAATCGATCCACTTGTACCCATTCTACTCCACTCAGGATTTTGTAGATTTCAATCATATCTCCCTTCAGCCGTCTCTTTTCCAAGCTGAAAAGCCCTAACCGTTTTAGTGTTTCCTCATATGAGAGGAGTTCCATCCCCTTAACCATCTTGGTCTCTCTTCTTTGAATGTTTTCTAGCGCGACTATATCTTTCTTGAGATAAGGAGACCAGAGTTGAACGCAATACTCCAAACGAGGTCGCACCATGGAGCAACAGGGGCATTATGACAATCTTAGTCTTGTTAACCATCCCTTTTTTAATAATTCCCAGCATCCTGTTTGCTTTTTTGGCCGCTGCCACACATTGGGCACAAGGTTTCATTGTATTGTCTACAATGATACCCATGGAGTGATACAGGGGCATTATAATATTTCTTTAAAAAATTTATATACGGTTTACATATCATTACATACATAGTTCAGTAAGACAAATAAAACAAACAAACATTAGCATATAATTATCAGACAATCACATAAAGTGTCCTTCAAAAGAACAGTCTCAAAGATCAGTTCCTAAAAAAATGCATTAACAAATAACTGCGTTTTTAATAGTTTTTTGAAATTACCCTTATCATAACATTTATGTAATTGACCGACAAGTGAGTTCCATAATTTGACCCCCGCACAGCAAAAGGCCATTTTACTGGTCTCAGCATATTTTGGATTAGCATTTGTTTTTAATAACGCTAAATTCTTGGAACACAGAGACCTAGATGGTAAATAGTTTGACATCTTACTTTTAAACAATTCAGGTATGGCAAATCATTACTTCTCCCTCCGTATTCACGGTTTCAGCAATCGCGGTTTCAATTATTCACGGTTTTTAGCTTGCTGGCTCTTCCCCTCAAATTACATCAACTTGCAAAGAAAACTCGCTGATTCCAAGCGTTTACAGAGAAACTCGCTGATTTCCAGCACTTTCTTCACCATGTTTTGCCTCTCCTTCAGGAACAGGCCAGGTCTCCCACTATGTTATTCGCTCTTTCACCATATTCACGATGGTTTTTAATAGAAAACAGTGAATAACATATGAAAAAGTTAATTGCGTTTTTCCTGTATTTGCGATTCTGTTAATCCCCTATCACAGCGAATACAGAGGGAGAAGTGTAATGCTTTATATTGAGATCTAAAAACAACAGGCAGCCAGTGCAATTGTTGGAGATAGGGTGAAATGTGATCATATTTAGATACGTCTGTTATCAGTCTTGCTGCTGAATTCTGCACAACTTGCAATGCCCTGCATCTTGTCTTAGTTATTTCAAGATACAGGACATTGCAGTAATCAAGTCTAGATAATACCATTGCCTGAACTACTGTGCGAAAATCGTAAGGAGACAACATTGGCTTTACGCGATGCAATGTATATTTGCGCAAAACATGCTTGTACAGTTTTTGCAACTTGTAAATTCATTGAGAGGCCACAATCCAACTTTACACCTAGAACTGACATTGATTCAGTCACTGGAAGAACATCATCAATAACCTTTAATTCCTTGGGCCATTTAGGATCAGGTTTCCCCACAAACATAATCTCAGTTTTATCCACATTCAGTTTCAGACCCTGTTCTTCCATCCACTCAACAGTTTTACTCATATAATTACTCAGTAACCTTTCTAGATCCTTTCCCCACCCACATACCGGAAAGAAGAAAATAATATCATCCGCATAAATTCGATATTCAATTCCCAAGGATTGAAATAATTGGCCTATTTCAGCCATATAGATATTAAATAACAGTGCAGAAAGTTCTGATCCTTGAAGAACTCCAGTCTTTACTAAGTGTTCATCTGAGTCCTACATCCACTACGCACTTGAAATGAATGTCCAGTGAGATACATATTGAACCATTTAAGGACAACATCATTCATTCCAACATTCAGCAATCTCAACAACAATCTATGGAGATTTACCGAATCAAATGCTCCTGATATATCCAATGATACTAGACAAAAAGTTGCATGTTGGTCCATCCCTAATCATAATGTGTCTAGTAAAGAAACCAATAGTAGTTCTACACTATGTGCTTTACAGAAGCCAAATTGATTACAATCCAAACAAAACTATCTAATTGAGAGAACAATTTTTTCTAGGACCTTACCTGTAAATGGTACAATGGAAATAACAGTGGATTTTTTTTACAAGCCTTTGAAAAAATACCATCTTGTAATGATTTATTAACTATTTTATTTATTATTATTTTTTTATTATTTATTTATTTCTTATATACCGCTATACCGTGAGGTTCAAAGTGGTTTACAATGAAGATAGATTAAAGATACATTAAAATAAAATAAATAAAAATGGCACTTTGGATTTCCCTAGCTGTCCCGAAGGCTCACAATCTAGCTAAAGTACCTGAGAAAACAATAAATAAAAATAAATGAAATGAAATAAAGTAAATTCCAGTCAGACAATAGGATCTGATGTTAGAAGTTCATAAAGACGATATGCCAAGGAGAGAAAGCTGGTATGCTCCTTGAGCCCTGATGTATGCAGCCAAGCCAACACACAATATTTCAGCCATGAGGTTTCCCAGGAAGTAGTAATGAGTGCCAAAATACAGGCTAGTCATTTAGATCAGAGTCAATGCAATGCTAAAATGCAGGCATGTCATTTGGATCAGATGACCTGTGCAACAGCCAGACAACCACCACTATCATCTCGGTGCATCAGCTGCATTAAACGGTCAACTGCCACCATTCTCAGATCCGATATCTAGTATGGTATTGAACCCTGCTGGATCGGGGGAGGGGCGGAGCTGTGCTCATTAAGTCCCTGCCACTGCTTCTGCTGCCTGCCGCTCTTTTCGGTGCGGCCCCGGTGTCTCCTTATGCTCATCGTTATCCCCTGCTGGATCGGGGGAGGGGTGGAGCTGTGATCTTAAGTCCCTACTGCTGATTCTGCTGCCTGCCGCTGGTTTCAGTACGGCCCCGGTGTCTCTTTGTGCTCAACCTATTAGCCCCTGCTGAATCGGGGGAAGGGCGGAGCTGTGCTCTTAAGTCCCCGCCGCTGCTTCTGCTGCCAGCCACTGGTTTCGGTGCAGCCCTGGCGTCTCCTTGTGCTCACCGTTATCCCCTGCTGGATCGGGGGAGGGGCGGAGCTGTGCTCTTAAGTCCCTGCTGCTGATTCTGCTGCCTGTCGCTGGTTTCGGTGCAGCCCTGGCGTCTCCTTGTACTCAACCATTAGTCCCTGCTGGATCGGGGGAGGGGCAGAGCTGTGCTCATAAGTCCCTACTGCTGCTTCTGCTGCCTGCCGCTGTTTTCGGTGTGGCCCCGGCGTCTACTTGTGTTCACCGTTATCCCTTACTGAATCAGGGGAGAAGGAAGGAAGGACGCAGGAAGGGCCTCTGCTGAAAATGCACCATTCTAGGCCTTTAGGTTTGTAGACAGTTATGCTGCGATTTTTCCAAGATGTTTTCTGAGTCGCTCGAGTGAAAATAAAAGAAAAAAGTGCAGAGCCCTGTAAAACTAGGAATAAGGTATATGAAAGGAACAAAATAAACTAGAAACCAACAAAGAAAACTAAATATAACTAAAAACTTAAAAATATAACAGAGAGACACTGAAGCCCAGGTCTTACTCAGGCAACATTCTAGAATTTTAGTAATAACTGGTGCCACTTAGTCTTGTTAACCATCCCTTTTTTAATAATTCCTAGTATCCTGTTTGTTTTTTTGCCAGCCACTGCACATTGGGTGGAAGATTTCATCGTATTGTCTAGGATGATACCCAGATCCTTTTCTTGGGCGCTAATCCCCAAGGTGGACCCTAGCATCCGGTAACTGTAATTCACGTTATTCTTCCCAATGTGCATCACTTTGCATTTATCCACATTAAATTTCATCTGCCATTTGGACGCCCAGTTTTCCAATTTCCTAAGGTCTGCCTGCAATTTTTCATAATCCGCATGCGTTTTAATAACTTTGAACAGTTTAGTGTCATCTGCATATTTAATCATCTGACTCGTCATTCCAATTTCCAGATCCCAGTACAGACCCCTGCGGCACTCCACTGTTTACTCTCCTTCATTGAGAAAAATGACCATTTAATCCTACCCTCTGTTTTCTATCCGATAACCCATTCCTAATCCACAACTGAACTTTATCCCAGGACAAGCAGGCAGGTATTCTCACTAATGGGTGACGTGATCCAACGGAGCCCCGATGCGGACGCTTCTTTGAAGAAAAACTCGAAGTTTCAAGTCGCCCGCACCGCGCATGCGCGAGTGCCTTCCCGCCCAGACTAGGGCGCGTCTCCTCAGTTCTTACTTTTCCGCGGAGCCGAGAATTCCGTCTTCGACTCTCTGCGCGAAGTTGTCTTCACTTGTGCCTGCTAAGTCTGCGGTTTTGGTTTTATTTAATCTTAATCGCCGATTTTCGTCGTGTTTTATTGTTTTTAAAAAAAAAATTTCTTCCTTCCGTTCGACCGGGCAGGCCACATGGCCACAGCCCTGCGGCTTCGATCTTGCGTCGGAGCTTTTTCGGCCTATGTCCCAGCCTATCACTAGTTTTAAAAAGTGTGACAAGTGCCAGCGCGCGATTTCGCTAACGGCCCTCATCGACGCTGTGTTCGGTGTCTCGGGCCTGAACATCTTCCAAAATCATGCCGGCCTTGCTCTACACTCACCGCACCGTGCTTTCAAGCACCGTTGCGTTTTGTGGGAATCGCTGTTCATGGAGTCCTCGACGGAGCCGTCAACCACGAAGGGACCTTTGCCTTCTAAATCATCCACAACTCCACAGCCTACCACCTCTGCGGCGCCGAGCCTCATCAAGCCCGCCTCATTTGTCCCGGCTCAGACTCCGGCGCCTGCTGCGATGCCTTCCTCAACCTCCTCAGGTCAGGTAGCCCAACAGCCCATTCCCCCAGTAGTGTTAAAAGTGCCCAAGGCCTCGAAGTCCAAGCACTCACACACTGCTCCGAGGGAGCGTGAGGCCCACGCAGGTGATCCCATTTCAGATGCGGATCCATCCATGCCGGCCTCGTTTCAGACCATGCTACAGAAGCAATTCATCGAGCTCTTTACCACGATGGGGCCTCAGCTTCTTTCCCAAATCCAGCTTGGGCACGTGGAGGCCTCCCGCGAGGTTGAGTCCCCTCCAGTGCCTCAGCAGGGAACACACACTCAACAGGGAGCAGAGTCTCTGCGAGTGTCTGGTCTGTCAACAACGCATGCATCGCAAGGAGCAGAGTCTTTGTCCATGCCTCCATTGGAACCGATACATCGATGCAAGGAGCAGAATCTTTGCGAGTGCCTCCGTTGGAACCGATTCACTCGATGCAAGGAGCAGAGTCTTTGCGAGTGCCTCCGTTGGAACCGATTCACTCGATGCAAGGAGCAGAGTCTTTGCGAGTGCCTCCATTGGAGCCGATCACCCCGACGGAGTTCGAGCCTCTACGGCACCCACCTGCTTCGATCGACCACTTCCAACCCCATCCACTACCTGGGGGCCTCAGCGAAGACCTACTCGCCTCGTCCATCGAGGCCGACCTCGCGGCACAGCCTGCATCACTGATCGAGGCACTCATCCAGGCAAGCCTCGCCTCATCGGAAGCAAGCATACCTGGAGTATTCACCACCGACCACTACTCCTCCACCGATGCCGGAGCTCGAGGACACAATGGGATCCCTCTCTCCGTCTCGGTCCCTGTCCCCAGTGGATCCAGAGGCCCCGACCTCATCGAGCCCATCTCGAGGCCCAGCAACGGCTGACCAAATGTCCTCATTCCTTCGACAGATGGCCGATGACTTGGATATCCCCCTGGATATGGGGTCCAAGTTCTCGAAAGAATACCTGGAGACTATGCGCCTCCCTCAACCACCGGCGGAGTCCCTAAAGCTTCCCTTACACAAGCTATTGTACCAGACCTTTGCACGGTGCCTCAAGACACCTTATTCGATCCCCGCGGTTCCGGGTAAGCTGGACACCAGATACCGCACTGTTCATCGTAAGGGATTCGACGGCTCTCAGCTCTCCCATCAATCCCTGCTAGTGGAGTCCTCACTGAAGCGGTCCCACCCCTCCCAGGTCTACGCCTCCGTCCCACCTGGTAGAGAGGGAAAGACCATGGACCGGTTTGGCAGGAGAGTCTACCAAAACTCCATGATGGCCTCGAGAGTCCTGAATTACAACTTCCACTTCACAACATATTTGGAGTTCCTCTTGTCCGTACTCCAGAAGTTCATGCCCTACGTGGATACTAGGACACAATTCGAGTACCAGGAGGTGCTGGCCTCGTTATCCCAGCTCCGGGTGCAGCTTATGCAGTCCTCCTACGACGCCTTCGAGCTTGCGGCTTGGGCCGCGGCATGTTCGGTGGCGATGCGCCTGCTCGCGTGGCTGAGGACAATCGACATGGACCCCAACCTCCAGGACAGGCTTGCCAATGTTCCATGCGCTGGCACCGACCTCTTTGAATCCATCGAGGCGGTAACCAAGAAGCTCTCGGACCATGAAAAGTCATTCCAGTCCATCCTGCGTCCGAAGCCCAGGCCTGCTCCTCCTCGTCATTGACGCCCGCCTCTGATCTACCAACGGTGTTACCCCTCGAAACAGGCTCCCCCCATCCGGCAGCCTGTGAAGAGGCAGCACCCACAGAAACATCAGCAAAAGCCTCTACCACCTGCTGTGCCTAAAACGCCTCAGCCCGTTTGACTGTCTCAAAGAGAGCATAACCTCTGTCGTTCCACCTTCTTCAGCTCCACCTATCGGAGGTCGCATCCACCATTTCTTCCATCGATGGGCGACCATCACCACCGACCTCTGGGTCCTCTCCATCGTCAGGGAGGGATACTCCCTGCAATTCCACCAGGTTACCCCGGAGCACCCTCCAAGAGAGTATCCTTCCAACTTGACGCAGACCCTTCTTCGGAAAGCCCAGGCCTTGCTGCAACTCGGGGCTGTCGAACCGGTCCCTTGGGACCAACAGAACAAAGGATTTTATTCCCGGTACTTCCTTATGCCGAAGAAGACGGGCGATCTGCGGCCCAATTTGGACCTCAGGGTGCTCAACAAGTTTCTGGTCAAAGAAAAGTTTCGAATGCTGACCTTGGCATCCCTGTACCCCCTCATCGAGCAGAACGACTGGTTATGCTCTCTGGATCTGAAAGAGGCCTACACTCACATCCCCATCCATCCGTTCTCACGCCAATTCCTCAGATTTAAGGTGGGACATCTTCATCTTCAATACCGAGTGCTCCCCTTCGGCCTGGTCTCATCCCCCAGAGTCTTCACCAAGTGCCTGGTAGTGGTAGCCGCAGCACTCAGGAACCACGGCCTCCAGGTGTTCCCTTACCTGGATGACTGGCTCATCAAGGATTCCACGTCTCAGGGAGTCGTCCTCGTGACCCAGAAGACAATTTGGTTACTACAACATCTGGGATTCGAAATCAACTTCCCGAAATCCCACTTAGAGCCCTCCCAGTCTCTTCCCTTCATCGGGGCGATCCTGGATACCAACCAACTCCGAGCGTTCCTCCCTCCCCCATGCATGGAGGCTCTTCTTCACCTCTGCCATTCAGTTTTCTCTTGCTCTCCCATCTCAGCGAGACAGATGATGGTCCTGCTGGGCCACATGGCCTCTACAGTGCATGTGATGCCATTTGCCAGACTTCACCTCAGGACGCCTCAGTGGACCTTGGCGTCTCAATGGTCCCAGACGTCCGACCCTCTGACTCACCACATTCAGGTCACTCCTGCTCTACAATAGTCTCTTCGCTGGTGGATGCTTTCCTCCAATCTCTCCAGAGGCTTGTTGTTCCAAAGCCCCCGCCATCAGAAAGTCCTCACGACCGACTCGTCGAACTATGCTTGGGGGGCTCATCTGGACGGCCTCCGCACCCAGAGTCACTGGACCAGCACGGACCGCCAGTGCCACATCAATCTCCTAGAACTCAGGGCGATCTTCAACGCTCTCCAGACTTTTCAACATCTCTTTCGCGACCAAGTGGTCCTCATTCGCACAGACAACCAGGTCGCCATGTACTATGAGCAAGCAGGGAGGCACAGGATCGGCCTCCCTATGCCAGGTAGCTCTGAAAGTGTGGGATTGGGCGATTCGCAACAACACCTTCCTCAGAGCGGTCTACATTCAGGGGGCGGACAACGCCTTAGCAGACAGCTTGAGCCGTCTTCTACAACCTCACGAGTGGACCCTCAACTCCACGCCCCTTCATCACATCTTCTCTCTGTGGGGAATGCCTCAGATAGACCTCTTTGCGGCCCCCCACAACTTCAAACTGCCTCACTTCTGCTCCAGGATCTACACCCCTCAGTGCTTCGAGGCAGATGCATTTTTCCTGGACTGGACGAACCGCTTTCTATATGCGTTTCCTCCATTTCCTCTCATCCAAAAGACTCTGGTCAAGCTGAAGTCAGACCATGCCACCATGATCCTGATTGCTCCACGGTGGCCCAGACAACCTTGGTACTCCCTTCTACTTCAACTCAGCAGCAGGGAGCCATACCCTCTACCAGTTTTTCCATCTCTGCTTACACAGCATCAGGGATCTCTACTTCACCCCAACCTGCAGTCTCTACACCTGACAGCTTGGTTCCTCTCAACGTAACCCCTCTACAGTTCTCCCAACCTGTGAGGGATTTCTTGGAAGCTTCAAGGTAGCCTGCCACCAGACAATGCTACCACCAAAAATGGACTAGATTCTCTGTTTGGTGTGTCTCTCAGCGCCAGGAGCCTCAACATTCCTTCTTGCCTTCAGTTTTGGACTTGCAACTGTCCCAGTCTGGCCTCAAGTCTTCCTCCATACGAGTCCACCTCAGTGCAATCGCTGCTTTCCATCAGCCTCTACAAGGGAAACCCCTTTCTGCTCACCCCGTGGTTTCCAGATTCATGAAAGGACTTTTCCATGTCAATCCTCCCCTCAAACCGCCTCCAGTGGTTTGGGACCTCAATGTCATCCTTTTGCAGCTCATGAAACCTCCATTTGAACTTCTTCACAAGGCTCACCTGAAGTATCTCACTTGGAAAGTGGTGTTTCTCGTCCTCACTTCTGCTCGACGAGTCAGTGAGCTCCAAGCCTTGGTCGTGGACCCACCTTTTACAGTCTTCAATCATGACAAGGTGGTTCTCCGCACCCATCCGAAATTTCTCCCTAAAGTGGTCTCAGAATTTCATCTTAACCAATCCATCGTTCTGCCAGTATTCTTTCCGAAGCCACACTCTCACCCTGGAGAATCTGCTCTTCATACTCTGGACTGTAAGCGTGCTTTGGCTTTCTACCTAGAACGCACCAAACCCCACAGAACTGCTCCTCAACTTTTCATCTCCTTCGATCTGAACAAGTTGGGACGCCCCCGTTTCCAAGCGCACCATCCCCAACTGGATGGCGGCTTGCATCTCATTCTACTATGCCCAGGCTGGATTACCCCTTGACAAAAAAATCACAGCCCATAAGGTCAGAGCTATGGCAGCTTCTGTAGCTTTCCTCAGATCGACACCGATTGAGGAGATTTGTAAAGCTGCCACTTGGTCCTCGGTTCATACCTTTACTTCTCACTATTGCCTGGATACTTTCTCCAGACGGGATGGACAGTTTGGCCAAACAGTATTACAAGATTTATTCTCCTAAGTTGCCAACTCTCCCACCATCCCACTATGGTTAGCTTGGAGGTCACCCACTAGTGAGAATACCTGCCTGCTTGTCCTGGGATAAAGCAATGTTACTTACCGTAACAGTTGTTATCCAGGGACAGCAGGCAGCTATTCTCACATCCCACCCACCTCCCCTGGGTTGGCTTCTCTGCTAGCTATCTGAACTGAGGAGACGCGCCCTGGTCTGGGCGGGAAGGCACTTGCACATGTGCGGTGCGGGTGACTCGAAACTTTGAGTTTTTCTTCAAAGAAGCGTCCACATCGGGGCTCCTTTGGATCACGTCACCCATTAGTGAGAATAGCTGCCTGCTGTCCCTGGATAACAACTGTTACGGTAAGTAACATTGCTTTGCCACCTATCTCATGACAGTTTAATTTTCTCAGGAGCCTCTCGTGAGGAACTTTATCAAAAGCTTTCTGAAAATCTAGATACACTATATCAACTGGCTCATCTTTATATCCACATGTTTAGTCACACCTTCAAAGAAGTCAAGCAAATTTGTGAGGCAAGATCTCCCTCTGCTGAACCTATGCTGACTCTGTCTCATTAAATCATATTTTTCTATGTGTTCTATAATTTTATTTTTTATAATTGTTCCTACCATTTTGCCTGGCACTGAAGTGAGGCTTACTGGTCTAGAATTTCCCAGATATCCCCTGGAGCCCTTTTTAAAAGTCGACGTATCATTGGCCACCCTCCAATCTTCAGGTGGTACAGTATCCAACCAATATTGAGTAACAGTTTCTAACCACATTGTTATGAATAGCCTAGCCAGCCACATTATGAGCTACCTCTATATTTGTCTCAAACTACTTCAGATTTTAACCGTATCTTATCTACATGAGGTAGAACATATTCAGACTTGTGGAGAAATGTTCTGATAAGGTTGAATTTTTCCAGTCTTATGGACCACTCTAATGGGCAAGCATAGCCGATCTTACAGCAAGACGCCAGCAGTGAACACTGATTCCTGTATCTGAGAGCTGCTAGTGCTGCCTTGTTTTCTATAGCTTCAAACATCAAGCAGCCTATCCTAACGTCATCTGTTGAGCTAATATAGAGACTGTAGAATGGGCAGAGCTACAGAGGTTGTACCCATGCAGCAGTTGACATCAGCTCCTGGCTCTACTACTGTACAGCAAGATGCGAGCCGTGAGCATTGATTCTTGAATCTGAGAGCTGCTAGTGTTGCCCTGTTTTCTACAGCTTCAAATATCAAGCAGCCTGCCCTGTTTGATCTCTGAATGCTTTTTGTTTATATTTAAATAAGTAGTTTGTATGTATTTTTAACTTACATTATTTTTCTTGGTTGTTCCTTTACAATGTGTTCTAAAGTCTTCTCCATTCCTGTTTTTTGTAAGCAAAGGGTTAAACAGCGTGTGTTTCTATCTGTTGCTGTAAATGATACTTCTGATGAGCCTGTTCTACTTTTTGTTTGGAATTGGGTCATCTCAACACCAGAGCTATTCATTCTAAAAAATGTCAGCTCCACAATTGGATTTTAGAGCATAGTTTAGATTTCTAAGCTTTAAATGAAACGTGGATCCATATGGTGATCCTCTCTCTTTTAAACAAATTCGTCCCTCTGTCTATGACTGTATTGGTCTTTCTAGAGAACTCAAATTTTAAAGAGCTCTTTTCAATTTTACAATGAAGCCTGTAGCCTCTGTTCCTCCTACTGAATGTTTATTAGTAACCTCTGATAAATTAGCTATGTCCTTCCTCTTGATTTATTTTCCTCCAAATTTAGGCAATTCCTATGTGAACTCTCTTATGGAAGTGGTTCGATATTTAGCAACCCAATTTTCAAATCTGATGTACTTAGGCGATTTAAATCTAACTAGTATAGTGGAAACATGTTCTTTCCTAGAAATTATGAGTGATGTAGGATTTAAGCAATTAGTACTAACCCCAAACCATGACAAAGGAATATATTGGATTTAGTGTTTATTTCTCAGAACTTAACCCCCTTCTTTACCCTTTACATGTCATCCCTGTAAGTTGATTCAACCATTACTTTAGATTGGAAACTAATGTTGACAAGACATCTGCATTAATTAAATTTATTAAATTGAAAGAAAACCTCTATCTCAGATATTTATCATAAGTTTGAATCTGTGATCCCTCCCTTTGATTCATTGAGTGTTGAATGTGGTGGTGTGGAATGGTTTAAAACCATTAATCTTGTGGCTGATGATATAATAGAGGAAAATAATTAAAACTAAACAGCCTTACTAATTTTCAAAACACTAACAGTTAAAGCTCCAACATTCTTAGAAAGACACATTATTCCATACATTCCAATTAGAACTGTAAGATCTGAAGAAAAAAAAATCTGTTCATGGTCCCGTCCCTACGAATTCTAAATATACGACAAGATACTGTCTTTTCAGTTACAGCTCCAAAAATATGGAAAGCATTGCCAGCTTATATTAAAGAAGAAAAAACATTAAGTTAAAGGGAATGCTAAAATGTTGGTTATATAAGGATTCTTTTGAGTCTTGACTTATGTGAGACAATTCAATGCTTCTTTTAAAAACAAACAAAAATACCTTCTTTATCTTTCTTTTCTATATTTATTGTAGTTCCTTCTGCTCTATTAAGTTTGTAATATCTTTGTCTTCAGTGTATTTTAAATAGGATGGACCCATTCTTTTATTTTGTAAATCGCTTTGAAATTATGATATTGCAATTGAATCAAAATTTTAATAAAACTTGAAGCTTAAACTCTTGAGTTCTCAAATAAGTGGTTTTTCCCTGGCCTGTCTGTTTTGAGGAAACAATTACGCCACTTAGAATCTAAATGGCGAAAAAAATCTGTCTGAAGAACTATTTTAAAATGTAAATTTCAAAGTAAGTTTCCAAGTTTAAATAAAATTTGATAAAAATTGCTTTTTCAGACTTTCAAAGTGATGTACATTTAAAAAAGGGGGGACAAACAATTTGTTGGGGGAGACTGACTTCAAAAGGAAAAAATAGGGAGGAACTACAATCAGTATAGGATAGAAAAGGAGTAAGGGAAAAACAAAAGGGAGTTACCGTATTTTTCGCTCCATAAGATGCACTTTTTCCCCCCCAAAAGGTGGGTGGAAAAAAATCTGTCTGAAGAACTATTTTAAAATGTAAATTTCAAAGTAAGTTTCCAAGTTTAAATAAAATTTGATAAAAATTGCTTTTTCAGACTTTCAAAGTGATGTACATTTAAAAAAGGGGGGACAAACAATTTGTTGGGGGAGACTCTGACTTCAAAAGGAAAAAATAGGGAGGAACTACAATCAGTAAAGGATAGAAAAGGAGTAAGGGAAAAACAAAAGGGAGTTACCGTATTTTTCGCTCCATAAGATGCACTTTTTCCCCCCCAAAAAGTGGGTGGAAATAAGGGTGCATCTTATGGAGCGAATATAACCAAACCCCCCCTTACCTTTAAATCAGACATGTCAGGCTCAAAGGCCAGTAAAATTTGGCCCGACAAACAATTCCTGCCTTAGACGAGATCTGGCCCGCCATTCCTTTCCTCCCTCCATCAGGTGCAGCGAAGCTCCGCTAATGTGAAAAGGAGCCGTGTCAAAATTGGAGCCCTGCTGCTACCGCAGCACATCAGCAGAGGGATGGGACTGCGGCAGAGGGAATGTGCAAACGTATTATTGGTAACGACGGGAAACCAACATAACAATTAACACAGGAAGGAATTACAACAACCAGCAAACATGAAGCTCTTATTGATCCTATTGATCTATTTATTAAGCAATAACGTTAGGGACGTTATCTCACTCTATCCAAAACTTCACTCCGTTCATTACCCTGACACACCCATTAGGCTTCTAACTAACCAACAGGAAGAAAGAGTAAATCATATTAAAGTAATCACAAGCAACGGTAGACCACACCATACCCTCAAAAAAAGGACAAGGAAAATAAAACCCATCAAAATCACCACACTCACCATACCCATCACAACAACCTCTGTTCCCTGCGCTTACCTCAACACTAGATCAGTAAGGAACAAAGCTTTCTTAATCAAAGATGGGATTCAACAAGCAGTTAGCCTGCCTCTTTCTAACGGAGACATGGCTACTGTCTGAAGAGGATCCAATGCTAAACGACCTTATACCAGATAACTATAAAATTCACATGTTAAACCGCGAAGACAGAAGAGGGGGGAGGACTGGCAGTCATCCTTAAGGAAGAACTCGAACTTGACTTAGTAGATTCCAAGATAACCAACCAATTAGAAATACTAGCATGCAAAATTAGTAACAAGGATCTAGAAGAGTACCTCTCCTGCATCCTATTTTATGTCCCGCCAAAAAGCTGGTCAAAGGCCAGAGAGGACTTCTACGAATTCATTCTACAAAATTCAATCACTCCGTCTTACAATATTATAGCAGGAGACGTAAACCTACATTTAGAGAATGAGGACAATCCTGACACGAAAGATTTTAAAAACTTCCTATCCTCACTCAACTACAATCTCCCTTCATCCACACAAACTCATGAAAAAGGCCATCAGTTAGATTTGGTAGCTATGTCCACAAAGGAGATCCCAAATCCTTCTATTTCTTTATCCGACGGTATCTGGTGCCACGACATCTGGTCCGATCATTTCACCTACTACTTTAACTTAATCTGGAATCAACCAAAAGAAAAAACTCACCCAAAGATAAAAAAAGAACATCTCACAAGGGGCCACATCAACCCAGAGGAATACTGGGCACATTACAAATCACGTGAGGAAATAAATGAAGAGGATGATTTCTGGGAACAGTGGACGAAAACAAGCACATCCATCTTAGATAAAATTGCCCCTAAACGAAACAGAACAAACCGCTCAAATAAATATAATAAATGGTTCGACTCTGAACTATTAAAAATGAAACAATCAGTAAGACGACTAGAAAGGATCTGGAATAAAACAGGAGAAATATCAGACCGGAACAATTGGAGATCCAACATAAAGGATTACAAACAATTGATAAAAGAAAAACGAAAAGCATTCTACTCATCCAAAATTCATACATCCAATATGAGTTCAAAAGGAGTCAACACTAAAGAACTGTTCAACTTGGTTACAAATTTATTTGATACTACACTTCACAATCAATCCATGCATGACACAAAACTCCCATCAGCAGACGATCTAGCACAACACTTTGACTCAAAAATTATGAACCTAAGGAACAATTGTCCAACAAACAACATACATGCACATCAAATAGCCAACATACATGAAAATGAAATACCAGTGGATATGTTTTGGAACTCCTTTCAGGATCTAGAATGGAATAACTTCATAAAACTCTATAACAAATATACTAAATCACACTGCATTCTAGATCCCTGTCCCCCTAACATTATGAAAGCAGCCCTATTAGACTTTAAACTAACACTGTGGAGTTATCTGACCAATAAGTTCAAAAATGGAAAATTCCTAACGAACAACGGTCACATTATAATCACCCCAATTCCAAAATATCGTAAACAATCCCTAACATCAGTAACCAACTATAGACCGGTAGCATCCATTCCATTCTTCGTAAAAATAATGGAAGGTTTAGTACATACCCAATTGATGGACTACCTTGATCAGTTCTCTCTACTACATGAAACCCAGTCTGGCTTCAGACCTCTGTTTAGCACTGAGAAGGTGATTGCAGCAACCCTAGAATACTTAGGCAACTTATTCAGCAAGGGCCATAATGCCTTAATCATGCAATTTGACTTGAGCTCGGCCTTCGATTTGGTGGATCATGAGAAATTGTTACAATGTTTAGACGCAATCGGCATCAGAGGTTCCGAGGATTCCTTACGACCCGCACCTATCAAGTATGTTTCAACTGCAACCTCTCTTAAACATGGAGAAACCCATCAGGCGTTCCACAGGGGTCTCCATTATCCCCACTACTCTTCAATGTCTATATATCATCACTAGGCTTGCAGCTGGCCCAGCGGGGTATAAAAGTATTCAGTTATGCGGACGACTTTACAATCATTATCCCGTTCAATACTTCTCCCTCTGAAATCACCCCCACGGCAACAGAAGCGCTAAACCTGATGGAACAATAGACCACAGAATTCAGACTGAAGCTTAATTCAGATAAAACTAAATTCTTTATAGCCTCGCCACACCCACCTGTCACCACAACACCACTACGCATTAACAATCTCAACTACCCTATTCAACCTACAATGAAGGTTCTGGGGGTAATACTGGACCAAGGTCTAACCATGAAAGACAATGTGGACTCCCTAGTCAGAAAGGGGTTTTTTACTCTCTGGAAACTTAGGTCCATTAGAGCGTACTTCGACGCTTCAGCATTCAGAATTCTGGTACAATCCCTAATACTAAGCCACCTTGATTATTGTAACATTGCCCATCTGGCAATCTCCCGGAAGCAAATGCAGAGACTACAACTGATACAAAATGCAGCAGTCAGGTTGATCTTCGGGTTGAAGAAGTCCGATCACATAACCCCTTCCTACCGACTCCTGCACTGGCTGCCAATGGAGGCACGTGCGAAGTTCAAGCTGGGATGTCTCTGCTTCAAGGTACATCTGGTCTAGCCCCTAAATATATAACTGACCTCTTCTCCTTCTCAACCAATAGACGTAAGAGAAGAACACACCTGAAGTTTGTTTCCCCACCGGCTAGAGGATGCAAATTTAAGAGACACCATCAACAACTTCTATCGTATCAAGCAGCCTTATGGGGCAAAGACCTGGAAAAACAACTATGGTGAATTTAGGAAACACCTAAAAACATACCTGTTCTCGAAATACCTAGGTAACGAATCTGGACAACAGACCCCATCACAATCCCACCCCCAAATCTGATCTTGTAAACTGTTAACCACCAATCTCTAACTATGAATGTTCCATTCAATTTGTAGAATCTTTCAAATTCATTGTAAACCGCATAGAACTTCACGGTCCTGCGTATATAAACTGTTGTTATTATTATTATTATTATTGTGCTATGGTGGTGGTAGGGCTCTGATTTCGACACAGCTCCTTTTCACATTGGTGGAGCTGCGCTGCACCTGATGGCTGCGCCTGGAGACGGTTATACGGTTGATTCGTACCAGCGGGACCTGCTTGTGTGTCATACGTGGATTGATGCTGACATCAGGGCCTGCCTTCTTCCTGGATAGTTGTTTTTGGCTGTTGGATCCCCTCTTTGGCTTCTGGCCCTTTCCTGCCTCCTGCCTCAGACTGCTGGGGGGAGGTGCCTGTCTTTAGCTGCCGGGATGGAGAGAGGGAAGTGAAGAAGAAAGGAGGAGACCCTGGCAAGCGAATTATCAGAGGACAACCAGAGCCTGGGACCACAACATGATTTAAATAATGACCAGACAACAAAAGATAGAAAAAATGATTTTATTTTCTGTTACAATATGCAGGTTTGAAATGTGTATCTTGCCAGAGCTGGTGTTAGACAGGGAGGGGAGGGAGGATAGGGTGCAGAGCCTGTCAGGGAGGGAGTACATGGTGTAGAGCCTGGCAGGGAGGGAGGACATGGTGCAGAGCCTGGCAGGGAGTGAGGGGGACTAGGTGCAGAGCCTGGTATATTGGCACACAATTTGGTTCAGAATGGGTTTTTCTTGTTTTCCTCCTCTAAATCTAGGGTGCGTCTTATGGAGCAAAAAATATGGTACATTGATCGTTGCTTGCCTGCTTTTAATGTAATTGTCAAATAAGCACTAAGATGGATTATTCAAAAGCGTCCCTAAATAGGCAACTTTTTAGTTTTGAAATGTAAGAAAGATTACATCAATAAAAGATTATCTGAGGTAGGTAATAACCTACATAATTTGTTTTAAATCAAGCAATTAACTGATGAAAATGAGTTGACTGCTTCTGGCTTGACATTTTTTTCTGATAACATTTCACTTTTATCTGTTGAAAAGCCTGTGCTATAGACCAATTTAAATTTATCAATTTTGCCAGTTCTTTAGACTTGGTAAGTTCAGAGAATTTAATAGGTTGAGACGAGTTTCAGCCTGTTTCTTTGAGGGAAGTTGAACAAATTATTGTCTGCTAGGGGCTAGATGCACAAAACACGGTTGCTAAGACCGTGCAGGTTGCTGTGAGCCAATTCTGAAACAGCAACATTTGTGCCCGTAGAAAAACATGAGAAAACAGGCCGACCTGTTGATATTTTTGGGTTCGTATTTCCAATCTGATTTTGGCATGCAATGTTAGGCCATCAATTGGATGGCTGTTTTTAATATTAATGACCTAATTTTTATAGTAATAAGGTCGTTTGCATGGCAGAATTGGAGTTTGTACGATCGCACATAAAACCACGTGGTGAACTGTTTTGAGAAATATAAGATAATACCACTTATGAAGAAGCTGCAACCACCAAAACTTATTTTCTCAAACTTTTTCACAGAACTTTTTTTCACAATGATTCACTCAGGAAAAGGCCTCAGAATAGGAGCCCACGCTCAGTCCTATCACAGACTTAACTTTCAGCGTGGTTTTCATTTGTTCCGTGGCTCTAATCATTGGCCAAAAAACCTGAGAGTAATTACTTTTTATAATAAATAGTTCAAATAATTTTATAATAAATATCTTTACATACTTTTAAAATAATTTTTATAAATATTTTTAAATATTTAAGATGACTGCTTTTTTTATAGCAATGGATGCAATACTTCCTTAGTCTGAAAAAACTAGCAACTAGGCACTTATCTCAGCATTTGTTTTGTGTGCTGTCATGCTGCCAAATTACTGCCATTGCCTGCCAACGTTTCGTGGATATAGCAATTGGTCCACTGCTTCAGGGCTAAAGGCAGAAGCATCCAAGCATCTATTCAAAAACCTCCATTTGTTCCTCTTGAGGTAGGGCTTCACCTTCCCTGCACAGAGCTATCTCATCCACCTCTATGAGTTCCAGATTATTAGGTTGCTCTGGTCTGGTTGGCTGGCTGCTGAGCAGTGGAGAGATAACCTGCCCTTCTCCTTGTCAAGAACTTTATTTTATTAGAAATAGCAAGATATACTCCCCATTAATGTGGGCTTGAAAGGAGCTTTGTATGTATGATTTGATTATGTATTATTTTATTTTATGTGATATCCTTTTTTCTTTTGAACTGTTGGATATTGTAAAGTATTCAAAATTATTAAAAAAAAAAAAATCTAATGGGCCGCTGTCACAGCAGTTATTGTAGCGATCTCAAAAAGGTGAGTCATTCTCCAAAAACTTTGCATGCAAATGAAGTTGGCGAAGAGTAACAAAGATTCGCTAAATTTGTATGTGCCCATTGCTGGCGATAGCGATGGGCACATGTACAGAATAAATGCAAATTTAGGAAACCCCCCCCAATTGAAGATCGGCAGGAGGGATGCCCACTCCTTCCTGCCACCGAAGTCAAGCCACCCCTTCACATGGCAGCAGGAGAGATGCCCACTCCCTCCTGCCTCCAAGCAACACCCCCCCGTGCCTCTGATGATCCCCTGCTCCCTCTCTCCTTTCCCCTCTCCCCGCCCCCCTACCTTATTTACAATGGCTGGCCGGAGAGGGATGCCTACTCCCTCTGGCCAGTAGGCCTACCTTTTCAAAATGATGGGCCTTCCCCTCTCCGGTGCATCCTGGAATATGCCGGGGAGGGGCCTAAGTCTCTGATTGGCCCAAATTGTTTAAGGCCTGCGTATGGGCAGGGCCTTAGGCCCCCAGGCCAAGGAGAGCCTTAGGCCCCTCCCCTGATGCAATGGGGAGAGGCCTAAAGCTCTGATTGGCCCAGGTTGTTTAAGGCCCTGCCTATGGAAGAAACCTTAGGCATTTGGCATCAAGCATCTCTTAAGTCTTGTAATTGGTCACAATTTTAAAAGATTTTTTTACCAAAATGCAGTCCTAATATTAACCAGTGTCATATATCAGGTAGATTTGACTCCTGTAACATTGTTACCTTGTTAATTTTGCCTATCTTAATTTAAGACATAAGAGTAAAAGTCAAAGGTTTGTAGTATGTATGTCTTGAGCTGATTTCTGCCCCTAACCTTCAAAAAGCTAATTAGAACATTCTCAGAGTTCAGCATTTAAAAACTGTCCATTTTCATTTTTGAAAATAATGTTTGAAGTTTTGATTATGGGTATAGTCACATAGTTTTATATTTATTAGATGTAAGCTGAAGAGACTGACAGGATTTTTCTTCTGTTACAGGGAAAATTTGTTGGCAGATTGCTTGCAGGGTTGTTTTGTTGTGACTTGCACACTTTGTGCCTTCATTAGCCTCGTATGGTTACGAGAACAGATAGTCCACGGAGGAGCACCACAGTGGTTGGACCAAAACCAACCACAACCACTCAATGGTGCAGTGCAACAGAATGAGGTAAAAAAAATTATTTTTATAGCATTTAAAACTATCGTAAATTGATTTAGTAAATATATTGCTGGTTTCTTTTATCTAATAAACTTCTTTATACATAGTGTCTGGAAATAAATGGATAACCCAAAAAGTCTTACTGCAGCTTAAGGTTCTGCCTGAAATTTGAGACATTCCTGAGTACAGTACTTTATTTTTCAACAGGATGGAACTTCAGCCCATTGAGGTCGCAAAATTCTTAAGCTCTTAATGAAACCCTAGAATTCACTGAGCCAACAAACAGTTCAATGGCATTGAAGACTTGATGAATGTGTCAAGATTGAAGGAGGGCACTTTGAAATCAAATTATAATGAGCTAGGAAATACAAAAACATTATACTAATATATTTTCAAAGATCATAAACAATTTAAAATTTTGAAACAATATATTGAGTCATGTTTTGTCTGGAAACTGTGTAGACTGCTGATTGCCAGTTCTTTTCTGATTGTTGCATTTACAAACATTAGTACTAACTCAAACTAAATGCTTGTACATTTAGGCCAGGATTCTATAAACAGCGTCCCGAATTTAGACAGCAGCAGTTTCCACCCAGCTTTCATCCTACCTAGAGAGATTCTCCATTCTCTTACCTTACCAATACGGCTTCAGACCCAACTTCAGCACCGAATCTCTACTGGTCTCATTAATTTCAAAGGTGCAACAATTGCATTCTCGTAATAAGTTCACTGTTCTATTATGATTCGATCTCTCTGCAGCTTTTGATGTCGTCCACCACTATATTCTAATTTATCAACTTTCTGAGATAGGCATCGACTCCACAGTCTCAGAGTGGTTCTTGAACTTCTTACGTTCCCGCCCCTACACTGTAAAAAAAAAAATGGCACCACGTCCGCTCCTTGGAAACCGACTTGGGGAGTCCCGCAGGGATCACCCCTATCCCCTATTCTCTTCAACATCTTCATGTCTTCCCTGAAACTCTTCCATCTATCTTCCCTTGAAACAATCTATACATATGCTGACGATATCCTTGTCCTTCTCGAGACAGACTCGAACCTTACCAACCTCTCTGAGAACATAACAGCCTGCATAATGAAACTCTAATCTTGGTCCCTCTCAGTTCAAATGAAACTGAACGAGTCCAAAATGAAACTTCTCTGGCTCGGTCCAAAATTAGAACAGCTGCCCACTCTCTTCGCATTGCCCTCTGGCGCCACACTGCAGCTTGAGTTTTCAAGCAAAATTGTAGGCATCATCATCGACTCTTCCCTTTCCTTCAACGACCACCTCAACTCCCTGGTAAAATCATGCTTTTTTCAGCCTTCACATGCTGAGGAAAGTGAGATCCTGCTTCCGCCAACAACATTTTGCCGTCCTTGTTCAATCCATCATCCTTTCCAGACTAGACTATTGCAATTCTATCTACCTAAGTCTAACTAAAAAACGTCTTCAAAGACTTCAACTAATTCAGAACACTGCGGCCAAGTTGATCTTCGCAAAACGCAAATTTGACCACGTTTCCCCACTTTTGTCCAAACTCCACTGGCTCCCAATAATTTCCAGGGTTCATTTTAAATGCACCTGCCTAACTTTTAAAATCATACATGGCATCCTCCCTCCCTTAATCCCACTATCTTGGAACTCCTCGAGTTACCAGGCCCACCCAAAAACTTAAACTATCCTTCCCCTCACTAAAAAGTATCCTCTATGCAGGAAAATTGGGAAAATTTCTCTTCCTCAGAATCACAGGACTTTGGAATAACCTTACTACCCCACTATGGAATCAGGTCTCCTTCCAACTATTCCGTAAGCACCTGAAAACTAGGCTTTTCACAAAAATGTAATGCTCTCCTCCCCCTATACTCAACCACTAAACCCAATGTGTTATACCATCCTTTATTAAGCTCTTGTAAACCATGCCGAGCTCTATAATCATGGAGAGGATGCGGTATATAAACTTAATATTTAATTTAGTTTAGTTTATTCTTAAAATCATGTTAGTCTCAGGTGTTAGTCTATTTTCTTTTGTCTTCTCTTAACTCACTTGCCAGGGTCTCCTGACCATTTGACATTTCTTCTTTTTCCATACTTGCCATCCATCTTCTATCTCTCTGTATGTATTGTTGCCCATGTTCAGCATCTCCCTTCTATATGTCCCTTTCTAGGATTTCCCCTGTGCCCATCTCCCTGTCTTCATCATCTTACCATTCTATGATCCCCAACCCCTGTGTACAGTATCATTCCTCTATATCCCTGTGCTCCCCTGTCAAGCATCTTTCTCCCCATGCAGTATTCCCCTCTTAGTTTGAAACTGAACTCTGAAGACTTTAAGAGATCAGATTCCTTGATGGGAGAAATGCTGGCCTAGTGCCTAACTCTCAGTAAACCTGGTTCTAAGAGGGAGGTTGTAGAGGATCTGCATTAAAGATAGTTTTCACAGCAACCTGTAAACTATCTGCCCACCCACCCACCCCTAGGCTCAAATTACTCTTATACTACTTCTAAATTATCCTTCACATATTTCCAACTGATCTTAATAAGGACAATCTGCACAATGTGAAACACCTAACCCCCAAGCCCTCTCACCAGATCTGGAAACACCCTTTCCCCCACACCTGAAGAGGTACTGAGAGGATCTGCTCTGCTATGAAAATAAAAAAATACATTTTGTCTGGTGGTACTCAAACTTGGGAAAGGTAAACTTGAGTTTTGGTGGCTTATATTTTTGTAGTTCTCTTTTTAGCTCAGCAAAATCAGTCAGACAGTAGTGTAGCCTTTAGAGTCTGTTAGAGAAGGAGTGAAGAGGACATTCTCTTTCTGAGAGGAGAAAAGTAGAAGACATATCTTTGGGTAAGTATACATTATTTTGCTCTGAGCTTTGATAGGTTTGGGAAGAAAAGCTCAATTGTAGGTTCCCTTCTAAAGAGCTTTGGGGAGAAAAGCTCAATTGTAGGTTCCCTTCTAAAGACAGTTTAGATCTTAAAAGAACAAACTTGTAGTAAAATCCTAAGGCTGTCTATACTATTCTAATATATTCCTAGTAGCTTAAAAAGGTTAATTAATTATCTCAATAACAAGATGCAGACAGTAGTCCAGAAGCAAGAGGGTTGCTATCCAATCTTTTGCATTGAGTGTCACATGTATTACTTTCTCCCGATTGATGAGAAATTATATGTATGTGCTAGTGCAAAGAGCTCCTAGCTATCAGAGAATGAGTGCATTCCCTTGAGACTAGAGTAGCAGACTTGGAAGAGCTGAGGGAGACAGAAAAGTACATAGAGGAGACCTATAGGGTTATTGTAGAGAAGTCCCACCTCCAGTCTGGTAGCCCCTGTGCTGCCTTGGAGGAGAGAGGTCTCCTAGAAGGAGAGAATTACCCTGGTGAAGTAGGAAATAATCTTGTAGCTAGGACCCGCCCACCAGGGGAAGCAATATCATCTCACTCCGAGGATGTGTCTCCAGGGGCTTCTACCCAGGAAGGAAAAGTTAGGACAGTGGTTGTAGTTGGTGATTCGATTATAAGGCATGTAGTTAGCTGGGTGTCTGGTGGGCATGAGGATCACCTGGTCACTTGCCTGCCCGGTGCGAAGGTGGCGGACCTCACAAATCACATAGATAGGATTGTAGATAGTGCTGGGGAGAAGACAGCTGTCTGTAGTACCTGAAGATTGAAGGGTGGCCAATGTTACGCCGATTTTTAAAAAGGGCTCCAGGAGAGATCCAGGAAATTAGACCGATAAGCCTCACTTCAGTGTCGGGGAAAATGGTAGAAACGATTATAAAAAATAAAATTGTGGAACATGTAGACAAACATGATTTAATGAGATGGAGTTAGCATGGGTTCAGCTGAGGGAGATCTTGCCTCACAAATTTGCTTGACTTCTGTGAAGATATGAATAAACGTGAATAAAAGTGAGACGGTTGATATATTATATCTAGATTTTCAGAAAGCTTTTGATAAAGTTCCTCATGGGAGGCTCCTGAGAAAATTAAAGTGTCATGGGATAGGTGGCAAAGTTCAGTTGTGGATTAGGAATTGGAATAATGCGTCAGGATATGTATTGGATCCTCCCCGAGCTCATGGAAAATCAAGACTGGTTGTGGTTGGAATGGCAACTCTGTTTTCTTTGAGAGTGGGTCACACCTTAAGTATCAAGTTACCTAGGCTGTGTAAGGACAATATAATTTTATTAGACACTTGGCAGACATTAAAATTTATTAATAATTTAACACCTATTCCGTTTCATAAATCCACCTGTCAGTCCCTTTGGCTCAACTCCAAGACGGCGGGTTTAAGATCCTCTGGAAGCATTGGATGCAGGCGGGCATACGTACTCTGGATGATGTAGTATCAGATGGAAAGCTGCTTGACTTTTCACGACTGCAACAAACATTTGGTATTGCTAAGTCTCAAAATTATAGTTGGTTGCAGTTGAAGCAAGCCATTTAAAAGGTGTTCCCTGATTGGCAAAATCTTAAAAATCAGAATAGTTTGCCAGTCCTATGCTTCCAGACAGATTTCCAGGGTCATTAGCCCACTCAGTGGTTCAAATTAATATCTGAATTTTTGAATAAGAAACCAAAGACTGATCTTCGTGACATTTGAAGCATTGAGATAAAGCAGCAGATTTCTGCATCTCAATGGCCACGAATTTGGACTTGGAGGATGAGATGTATGGCGTCTGCATCTATGAGACAAACATGGTTTTTCTTGTTACATAGATCTTTTTGGACTCCTGTTTGTTTACAGAATTTGGATAGTTCCAAGTCTAATAGATCCTGGCACTGTCATCTTGATGTAGGGACTTTGGATCATTTACTGTACTATTGTCCTTTGATACTTGGGTTTTGGAGATCCATTTGGGCATGCATAAAAGTGCATAAAATGTTGGAAAATCCAGTGGCATAGTCATACGATACTGTGCTATTTAGCACGTTAATGAGGGCTAAAAGACAAATATCTTCCCAGAATAATAAACTTCTCTTTACAGTGTTCTCCCCAGCGCTTTTCAACCGGGTGCTCTGCCCAGCAAATTTACATTACTGCCCGGCTGTCATCTGCCGAATCCTGCTGCCACTACTGCTTAACGAGCAGCCTGAAGAGCCGCCGAAAGACTCCCGCCTGACTTTAAACAAAACAAAACCCAGCAAGCGACTCAAACCCGGCTTCCCTCAGAAACCGGAAGTTACGTCGGGGGGGGGGGGGGGGTAGAGAAGAGAAGCCGGCACGGACCATTAGAGCCCCAGAGCATGCGGGAGATAGGCCAGCCACGGAGGGAAGCTTACTTGCTCTTGCTTACTTCGGGCCTTTCTCGCTGCCGGGTCCTGCCTACTTTCTGTTTCCGCAAAGGCAGGACCCGGCAACGAGAAAGGCCCGAAGTAAGCAAGAGCAGCAAGTTGTAAGCTTCCCTCTGTTGCTGACCTTTGGGAGATAGGTCAGTGACGAAGGGAAACTTGCAACTTGCCTTTGTCTGTAGCGAATCTGCCGGTGAGACGGGGGGGGGGGGTGAATGGGAGGAGAAATGCTGCTGTACCCAATTAGAGGGGACGGGGGAAGAGAAATGCTGGTACTTCTGCTGTACCCAATGGGGGGGTTAAGAGAAATGCTGCTGCTGCTGTACCCAATAGGGGGAGGGGGAAGAGTCATGCTGCTGCACCCAATTAGGGGGGGAGATGATGCGATATACAAACCTAAGGATTAGATTAGATTAGATTAGGGTGAAGAGAAATGCTGCTTCTGCTATACCAAATTGGGGGGAGGAAAGAGAAATGCTGTACCCAATGGGGGGAGGGGAAGAGAAATGCTGCTGCACCCAATTGGGGAAAGAGAGGGAAGGAGGAAGAAGGAAGATCAGGAAAAGGAGGAAAGAGATGCAAATACCATGGGAGGGAGGGAAAGGAGATACCATAATATGGAGTGGAAAGGAGAGATGTCAGGGCATATGGGGGAGGAAGCAGGGCCGGATTAAAGGTTGGGCACAGGCCTAGGGCCTGAAATGGTCAGGGGGGCCCGTCAGTGCTGTGCTTTGGGGCCTCACCCTTGCTAGATTTGCTGGCGGCAGCAGCAGCCTCATCATCATCCCAGGTGCCCCCCCAAACCCAATCCGACCCTCCTATCTCTCCCTCCTTCCCTCATCAGTGACATGCCAGAGGGCATCACGGCAGGAGAAAGCCCTGAAGCAGCCTGCTTAGAGTAGAGCAGTGCTGTTTAAAGTCTCATGATGGGAGGGAGGGAGAAATAGGAGGGTTGTGGGGGGGGGGAGAGTAGCAGTGCCCCGGGTGCTCGGCCTGGCGTCATGAACTTCTTCGGCTAGCAACAGTATTTACAATTCACTGCTGTTGCCAGCTTCAGGCCTTCCTCTCTGCCGGGTCCTGCTTACTTCTGTTTCTATGAAGGCAGGACCTGACAGAGAAGAAGTCCCGAAGCTGGCAACAGCATCGAATTGTGAATGCTGCTGCCTAAAGAAGTTCATGACTTCAGGCCTTGGGTAACAGAAGGAGCAAAGGGAGCAGAGGGGGAGAAACTTGCTGCACCCAACTGGAGGGAGAAAGAAGATGAGGGAGGGAATGAAACGAGATGCCAGGAATTAGAGGGAAGGAGGAAAGTATGCCAGACCAAGGGAAAAGGAAGGGGGAAAGGAAGGAGAAGATGTCGGAGCATGGAGGGGGAGGGAGAGATGGAAGAAAAGGAAAGAAGTGAGATGCCAGAGAATCAGGGAAGGAAAGATATCAGACTGTGGGGTGTGAAGGAAAGAAAGGAGAAGAGAGAGTTGCCAGAGCATAGGGGACGGGGTGTTGACAGAGAGAAAAATGGAGAGGTGGCAGAGCTGAAATCAATCATGTACAAAGGAGAAGAGAAGGGGCATAGGATAGACAGTTTATTGAAGGAGCATAAAAAGAGGGAAGATGCCATATGGAACGGGGAGAGGGCGGAGAGTGGATGGAAAGGGCTGATGCTGCATGGAAGACAGAGCGGACAGATGCTTGCTAGAAAGAAGAGTGAAGACAAGATGATTAAAGCAGAAACGACAAAAGGTAGAAAAAAATTTTTTTGTTGCTTTACGTAGAATCAAGTAGTATTGTATCTATTGATTAAAGTTTATAAATAGGAAATGGAAATAAGGCAGTTTTTTGGGACTAAACCCCTTTCCTCAGGTCAGGACAGGATACCATAACAGCAGGGGTGTCCAAATGGTCGAGCGCGATCGACCAGTAGATTAGAGAGCTGCACGGGAACGGGGATCCCGCAGGTTCCCCCTTTGGGTCACGGGGATCCCGTGGGGACGCCCCCTAGGGTCGCGGGGATCCCGTGGGGACGCCCCCTAGGGTCGTGGGGATCCCGTGGGGACGCCTCCGAGGGTCGCGGGGTTCCTGCGGGGTTGGATCGCAGTGCACTCGAGCCGCGAAGGTAGTCTCCTTCTCCTTAACTGCCCTGTCGCAGCACACAGCCGAACGGAAATCTTCCCGATGTCAGTGCTGACGTCGGAGGGAGGGCTTAAGCAAAGCCCTCCCTTCCTCCGACGTCAGCGCTGACATCAGGAAGACTTCCGGTCGGCTGTGTGCGGCTGGGCAGGTAGGGAGAAGGCAATGGCGTACGAAAGAGGGGGGAGGGGGAGGTCCGCCCCGGAGAATGTGCACAGCCGGTCAGGTCCCCCGATCGACCGACAACAGGCCCGGCCGACAAATCTCCCTGCCCTGTAGCCGCGAATCTAAATTACCTCTTACAGCAGCTTCACTACTCCAGCTGCTGTAAGAAGGTAATTTAGATTCGCGGCTACAGGACAGGGAGATTTGTCCGACCGGGCCTGTTCTGTTGTCGGTCGGGTGCAAAAGCGCCACAAAGGTGGAGGCAGGGAGGGAGGAAAGGTGGAGTGAAGAAGAAAAGACGCTTAAGGGGGGAGAAGGCCGCTGAAAGCACTGGGGAAGACAAAGGGGGGAGAAGGACGCTGAAAGTACTTGGGGAAGGCAGAGGGGGGAGAAGGCCGCTGAAAGGACATGGGGAAGACAGAGGGGGGAGAAGGACGCTGAAAGGAAATGGGGAAGAGGGAATGGGAAGAAGACGCTGGCAGGGAAGAAGACAGAGGTGCCAGACTATGGGGGGAGCGGAGGGAAAAAGATGGGTGCCAGACCAATTTGGGAGGAGGGAGAAAGGGGGAGGCACAGTAACAGAGCAAATGGAAGACACAGAGAGAAGAGAGGCAGTGGATGGAAGGAATTGAATGAGAACATGAAGAAAGCAGAAACCAGGCAATAAAGGTAGGAAAAATTTTTTTTTTTTTTTTTTTTTGCTTAAGGATAAAGTAGTATATTAGTTGTGTTGATAAAAATTTATAAACATTAGAGGCTCTGGTAGAAACCCGTTTACAAAGTATGTATTCTTCCCAATTAATATTTCCAAATTAATAAAGTCTTTTTGCTTATTTTTAAATGGGTTTCTACCAGAGCCTTTAATTCAGTAGCATAATTAAATGAAATAACTATTTCTGTAGTTTATAGGGACGGGCGGGGACGTAGGGGATTCCTCGCGGGGACGGAGGGGATTCCTCGCGGGGACGGGTGGGGACGGAGGGATTCCTCGCGGGGACGGGTGGGGACGGGTGGGATTTCTGTCCCCGCGCAACTCTCTACAGTAGATCGCAAAGGCAATGTGAGTCGATCGCGTTGCCTTGGCATTCTTTTTCTTCCTGCCTCCCTGAGCCAGGCCAGACACGTACAAGCGCCGGACTCACAAGACTTCACCTCCGACGTCAATTCTGACATCAGAGAGGAAGTTCTGGGCCAGCCAATCACTGCCTGGCTGGCCTTGAACTTCCTCTCTGACGTAAGAATTGACATCAGAGGTGAAGTCTTGTGAGTCCGGCGCTTTTACATTCTTGGTCTGGCTCGTGGAAGCAGGGAGAAATCGGCATGGTGGCTTAGGGGGTAGGGAAAGAATCGGGGAAGTGGAGAAATTAGCGCGATGGCTTGAGGGGGCAGGGGGAGAGAGAAAGAAAGAGAGACAGAAAGAAAAGGGGAGGGGCAGAAAGAAAAAAATATTGGATTTATAGTCAGAAGAAGGAAGTGCAAACAGAGACTCATGAAATCACTAGACAAAAAGGTAGGAAAAATGATTTTATTTTCAGTTAGTGATCAAAATGTGCCTGTTTTAAGAATTTATATCTGCTGTCTATATTTTGCACTATGGCCCCCTTTTACTAAACCGTAATAGCGGTTTTTAGTGCAGGGAGCCTATGAGCATCGAGAGCAGCGCAGGGCATTCAGTGCATCTCCCTGCTCTAAAAACCAGTATTGCGATTTAGTAAAAAGGGAGGGGGTATATTTGTCTATTTTTGTATAGTTGTTCCTCAGGTGACATTGCATAGAATCGTCTGCCTTGACCTCTTTGAAAACCCGCGGAATATAAATGATAATTAACATTTTCTCTGCGTATCGTGTGCTTTGTGTTTTTAAAAAATTTTTATTGTTGGTAGATCATTTTGACTTGGTCATTTTAAAAGTAGCTCGCAAGCCCAAAAAGTGTGGGCACCCCTGCTGTAGAGCCATTTCTTGTATGACTGGATGAGCTATATTTATCTTTTTTTTTGTTGTTGTTTAAATTCATGCAGAAATAAATGGCTAGATTGAACCTAATGACTTCATTAATGCCTTTCCCTTTTTTAAACCTCTATACCATTTGAAAGAGGGCAAATACTTCTTAAATTTAGTGACACAAGTGTCAAACCTTAAAAAAGGAAGTCATATTGAGCATTGGAAAATAATAATTAACTAATAAAAATAGTATACATTTAGGGCTCCTTTTACTAAGTTACGATAGTAGTTTTAGTGTGCGCTTAGCGTACGGAGAAATTGCCATGCGCACTAGATGCTAACGCCAGCATTGAGTTGACGCTAGTTTTCCCACGTAGCGCAGGGGTTTGCGCGCTAAAAAATGCTAGCGCACCTTAGTAAAAGAGGGGGTTAATTTTCCCCACCACCAAATTTCCCCATCCCGCCCCACCCGGCTACTTTTTCATGCCACCCAGCTGGAAACAATTTCTGGGGAGAACACTGCTTTATTATGACAGGGGTTGCCATACAACTTATTATGAGAAATTGGAAAAGTTGGGATCAGTTAAATTATACATTCTAATGGGAATCTCTATGCCACACATTTAAAATGGAACGTATGTTTGCTATACAGCAGGGTAACACATAGAGGAACAATGTATGCTTCAAACGTCTTTTATCATACAGTGGTGCTCAGATTCCACGATGGAAGGATAAAGAACTCAATAAAGGCAAAAGCCCTAAAGAGACTTAAATGGTATCGATCATTGCACCGGGTTGTAAAAGATGTTGTGAAGTGCTACTAAATTGGTTTATAAAGTTCATAAGTCCAAAAACGGTAAATCCAATTTGTAAGTAACTTTAAATAGTTAAAGCTTCAAAAATGTAAGCAACTTAGCTGAAATATAGAGCGTGCATAGGTGTAACTGGGTCCTGACGCGTTTCGCCTCACCGGCTTCTTCAGAGAACCCACTCGCAAACTGTATATTCACTGCTAGTAATTGTATATAAGTCCTGCAACATCAAAGAAACAAAGTGCATGGAAGTATCAGAATTCAGTAATAAGTATCAAGCCTTAGCCAAAAAACTTTACCAAACTCTCGACGCTGACGGCGGGACACCTACTGTTGATTCTGTAATCTTTCAGTTTCCTGTGACGTAAGTGCTCAGCTGAGCACCCGGCATTTATACATAGAAGAAGATGTCAATCATCTAGTGGAGGAACGCCCACCACTCCACTTCTTTATTCAAACCAGAGGGAGATACCGTCTGCCAGTAGTAAATCCAACTTTGCTCACGTTTCCACAGCCATGCTTGAGAATTACCTCCTCTAATACCTCGGGCCACCCTACTATCACCCTACTATCCCTGTGATATATTTCGTCCCTAAAATCCATAAACATCTGACTAATCCTCCTGGGCGCCCCATCGTTTCTGGCATTGGTTCTGTTCTAGAGCCACTGTCAGACTTTGTAGATTTCTATTTGAAACCTTTAGTGTCTGGTGCTAAGTCCTATGTAAAAGATACCACATCCATGTTAGTTTGGCTCCAGGAGCCACATTGCATTCCTCCAGGAGCGCTGCTAGTCACGCTTGATATTCAGGCTCTATATACTAATATTCCTCAACGTAGTGCCATTGAGGTGGTGCGTAAATATCTTGACACCCTTCAATTATCCAAAGCTAGAGTAGATTTTTTAGTCTCCATAGCTAGCATCGCTCTTCAACATAATTATTTTATGTTTGATGCTGATTTTTATCAAGAAATACAGGGAACTGCAATGGGGGCCACTATGGCCCCGTCTCTGGCATGTCTTTATGTTACAGACTTTGAGGACATCTTTTTGTACCCATCTATATACTTTTCAGAAGTGTACACGTGGAAACGATATATAGATGATGTTTTTTTGATCTGGACTAACACCATTGATTTATTCCACCAATTTCTTCAGTGGCTTAATACATGCAATTCACATTTGCAATTCACTGCATGTATTTCATACACCCATATAGCTTTTTTGGACATTCATATTACCATCAATCAAGGGGCTTTTTCTACTACCATTCATCGTAAGCCCACTGATAGAAATACGTTGCTACATTATGAGAGCTATCACCCTCGTCATCTGAAGAACAACTTACCAGTGGGCCAATTCTTAAGATTAAGGCGCTTGTGTAGCACCAGAGAAGAATTTAAACTCCGGGCAAGAGACATGTGGCAACGGTTTAGTGAACGTGGGTACCCCCATAACATTATCAAAAAAGCTTATAAACGGGCTTTATATGCCCACCGGGAGTATTTGTTGCAACCATCCTCTGATCAATGCGAATCCCGATTGGTGTGTACACTGCCCTACTCATACCAAGCATTCCACATCAAAAAAATCATAAACACACACTGGCACCTTCTTCAGGTACATCAATGTCTGGGGCAACAACCCCTTTTTGCGTATTCTAGGGGTAAAAATCTTCGGGATTCTGTATCCACGTCTCACTTTGTTAGTCCACCAGGTGATATTTTGATACCCGAGCCTAAAGGACATTTCAAATGTGGCAATTGTACTATGTGTATGCATGCTTTGGAGACTACTAGAATCCACCACCCTACGTTACCAAAGCAACATGTGTTACAGCATTTTTCGGATTGTGATACCCAAGGGGTTGTTTACCTCATTCGTTGCCCATGCAGTTTGTTATACATTGGACACACTACCAGAAGCATCAAAACACGAATCACAGAACATCTGAGTAAAATCAGAAGGGGGGATATTAATGCCCCCTTAGTCCAACATTGGCAGGCCACTTCGCACCAGCTTCAAGATCTACAATTTGTGGTATTAGAGGTGGCCCGAGGTATTAGAGGAGGTAATTCTCAAGCATGGCTGTGGAAACGTGAGCAAAGTTGGATTTACTACTGGCAGACGGTATCTCCCTCTGGTTTGAATAAAGAAGTGGAGTGGTGGGCGTTCCTCCACTAGATGATTGACATCTTCTTCTATGTATAAATGCCGGGTGCTCAGCTGAGCACTTACGTCACAGGAAACTGAAAGATTACAGAATCAACAGTAGGTGTCCCGCCGTCAGCGTCGAGAGTTTGGTAAAGTTTTTTGGCTAAGGCTTGATACTTATTACTGAATTCTGATACTTCCATGCACTTTGTTTCTTTGATGTTGCAGGACTTATATACAATTACTAGCAGTGAATATACAGTTTGCGAGTGGGTTCTCTGAAGAAGCCGGTGAGGCGAAACGCGTCAGGACCCAGTTACACCTATGCACGCTCTATATTTCAGCTAAGTTGCTTACTTTTTTGAAGCTTTAACTATTTAAAGTTACTTACAAATTGGATTTACCGTTTTTGGACTTATGAACTTTATAAACCAATTTAGTAGCACTTCACAACATCTTTTACAACCCGGTGCAATGATCGATACCATTTAAGTCTCTTTAGGGCTTTTGCCTTTATTGAGTTCTTTATCCTTCCATCGTGGAATCTGAGCACCACTGTATGATAAAAGACGTTTGAAGCATACATTGTTCCTCTATGTGTTACTTTGTTGTCAAGGACCTTTAGGAACATTCCTTTTTGAATTATACCCAGTTGTTTATATTGCTATACAGCAGGGACATTATAGAAAGTTTATGGATATTTGGGAGCCATTGACAAAATTCTGTAAGGAGTGACTGTTGATTTTACCCTTTGATCATTCACGTCCATGGAGGGTGGGTGGGAGGGGGGTGGGAAGATACTTTTAATTTGAGTGCAATTTTTGGATATGTAGAAAGGGGGGGGATGATATATGTATTTGTCATAGAATATAATTTTGATTGAATTTAAGTGCTGTTAAAATGTCTGTATAATATGTTGCACTTATTTTTGGCTTTAAAATGAATAAAAATATATTAAAAAAAAATAAAAAATAAAAATGAATTGGTTATCGGATAGGGTAGGGTTAAATGGTAATTTTTCTCAATGGAGGAGAGTAAATAGTGGAGTGCCGCAAGGGTCTGTACTGGGACCGGTGCTATTCAACTTATTTATAAATGATCTGGAAATTGGAACGATGAGTTAGGTGATTAAATTTGCAGACGACACTAAACTGTTCAAAGTTGTTAAAACGCATGCGGATTGTGAAAAATTACAGGCGCACCTTAGGAAATTGGAAGACTGGGCATCCAAATGGCAGATTAAATTTAATGTGGACAAATGCAAAATGATGCACGTTGGGAAGAATAACATGAGTCACAGTTACCGGATGCTAGGGTCCACCTTTGGGATTAGCGCCCAAGAAAAGGATCTGGATGTCATTGTAGACAGTAAGACGAGATCTTCCGCCCAATGTGTGGCGGCGGCCAATAAAGCAAACAAGATGTTAGGAATTATTAAAAAAGGGATGGTTAACAAGACTAAGAATGTTATAATGCCCCTATGTCGCTCCATGGTGTGACCTCATCTGGAGTATTACGCTCAATTCTAGTCTCCTTATCTCAAGAAAGATATAGTCACGCTAGAAAAGGTTCAAAGAAGAGTGACCAAGATGGTAAAGGGGATGGAACTCCTCTCGAATGAGGAAAGACTAAAACGGTTAGGGCTCTTCATTTTGGAAAAAGAGACAGCTGAGGGGAGATATTATTGAAGTCTATAAAATCCTGAGTGGAGTAAAATGGGTACAAGTGGATCAATTTTTCATTCCATCAAAAATGACAAAGACTAGGGAACACTTACAGGGTGACAATATCTAGGCTCCATCAGGGGAAACTTCCACCAACGACCTTCCCCCCTGCTGATCCTCCAGATGTAGACACCATCCTTTCCTCTTGGGAGGACTGATTTGTCTCCCTTCCTGCTATGTTCTTGCTTCCGGGTTAGAGAGGAGCCTGCACCTGATCCGGGCTTAAAGAAACCTGATCGATACTGAGGTTTGCCGTTTGGTCTGGTGTTTCTTCCCAAAACCGATGATGCCTCTGACGTGGTGTGCAACTGCTCCAGTAATGGTTGACTGAATAAGATGCTTCGAGTTTCCAGTTGCTGGAAGACCTGGCCAGGAACTTCCTTTTTGCTTCCCCATAATGGAACGCCAATAAAAAAAGAAGAAAAAAAGTCTGAAGGTAAAGTTCAGCGAATATTCAAATTTCCATCAGGGCAGGAGCTCAGCATAGCACATCTGTCTTCGATGTCATCTTGGTCTCAGTTCATAACTCCCAGTACTTTGGAAGAATTTTCTATCTTATAGTCTCTCGCCTGTGCACAGTTCTAGTTCTGTACTAGGTAGAGAGTTATGATCTCCGAACCATAATATTCTTGTCTTTGATTTGTTTAGTTTGAAGAAGTTTCTCATCATCCATGCACTTAGGTCGTCAATGGTATTTTTCAAGTGATTTAGGGTATTATCAAAGATATATTTGGCTATCCAAAGATGAAGATATCTTCTGTGTAGGAGAGGATGAGATCCTGGATCAAGGGCCTTGTGGAACACCGCAGTTGGCCTTCCATTTGCTGGGATTTCTTGTCATCTTTCCAAACTTCATATGTTCTGTTTTTTAAGAATTGTTAAACCATTGTAGTACCACACCATGTACTCCAAGTTCATTTAATTTGAGAAGTAAGAGTGAGTGGTTTATTGCATCAAAAGCTGCTGAGATGTCAAATTGTATAGCAGAATATATTGTTTGCCTTTGAGTTGATTTCTTCCTTTAAATGTTAGTTCAAGTAATAGGGATTTGGTGCTGTGCTTTAGCTTGAGTCTATGTGGTAATTTGTGGAATCCATCTATTTGGTCTATAAATTTAGATAGTTACATACTTAACACAGAATTCTAGTAGTTTGGCAGGCCATGGAATCCCCACTACCAGCCTGAAATTTTCTACTTTAGTCAGTCGAGGTTTGCGGCTTTTAGCGTGGGTGTCAATCAACACTATAGCTAATATTTTGGGTTTAGTCCATTTTCTAAGCATACGTGTATTAGGTTTGTCAGCCAAGTTAGGGGGGAAGGGGTAGTGTAGAGAATGATAGTGACAAAATTCATTACCGTTCCCATGTCATTCTTTAGTGTTTATCTCAACCTCAATACTTCTGCACCAGCATTCTTCAGTGCAAGGCTTTGGGGGTCAGTGGCTGTGCCCATTCATACTGTGATTCCTCCCTCTCCTTAAAGAATGACATGTAGATGGTTTCCTGTGGTTACTGCGGAGACGAGACTGCTGATGAATTTTGTCACCGTGTCATTCTCTACTCAGCATCTGTCTAAGTAACATTGTTTTTTGGATATTTTCTTTAGGCAGCTGAAGATCTCTTGTGTTGTAACTGAGGATAATTTTGACCAATATCTGTTAGCTGGAAACCCAGAACACAGACGGAGCAGGCCCCATTGTGGACCAGGTGAGAGACCTCAAGAGATTCATCGAGGAGGCCTATAGGAAGGTGGAGGAACGGGACCAGCAGCTGCACAGACGGATGTCGGCAGATGAGACCCAGGATCCACAAGGCGACACCGGGGAAGGACCTAGCGGAGGAACCACGCAAGAGGAGGAGACCGCAACTCACCGGGACCCCGAGGGAGAGACACCGCACTACACCAAGGACACGGACCTGAGGCAGAGGAGGTTGCTAAGGAAAGGGAAGTCTGCTATTGTGGTGGGAGACTCGATCTTTAGAGAGGTAGACAGTCACGTAGCTGGAGGAAGGGAGGACCGGCTAGTGACTTGTCTCCCAGGGGCCAAGACACGAGACATCACTGATAGGATCGAGAGGATCCTGGACGGAGCAGAGACAGAGGAGACTGCGGTAATAATCCACGTCGGAACGAATGATGTGAGCCGGAGGAACTTCAGCATGGCCACACTGACTGACCAGTTCAGGGTCCTGGGACGAAAGCTGAAGCGGAGCACACGGAGGATAGCATTCTCGGAGATCCTGCCTGTACCGAGAGCAGATGCAAAGAGGCAGGCAGACCTCCAGGCTGTGAATGCATGGTTGAGGAGATGGTGCCAGGAAGAGGGCTTCCACTTTGTGAGGAACTGGACGTCCTTCTGGGGAAAGAGCAAGCTCTACCGGCGGGACGGCCTGTACCAGAGCACAGCGGGAACTAGACTACTGGCAGCCAATGTGAGGAAGGAGATCGAGAGGGCTTTAAACTGAGGAGAGGGGGAAAGCCGACAGCTGATCTGATGTTGACGTTTCGGACAACAGTATCCAGAACAGATGCTGAACGGGCTGACTGCAGGGAGGAAGCAGAGGGACCGGAGGATCTTATGATCAGACAGCGAGGGAAACATCAGGTAAAGGGAGCTTGCTGGGAGAAGACTAAGGGGCATGGAGACACAGGGGGACTGGGTGGCACGAGGGCGAAAGTTGAGGGCAATATAGAGGTACCACAAGGCGAGGGGGATCAAACAGAGGCTCAAGGGATGATAGCCCAGGAGGGGGCCGGTAGGGCTAGAAAATCCAGAGGAAAAGCGGGGAAGTGGGGTGGTGGGAATGTGGGGAAGCTGAAAGCTAAGAGGGTAAAGGCTGAGGGCAAAGCAGAAGCACAGGGAACGGGAGAACTGCCCGAAATCCAAGGGCAGGCGGCCCAGGTAAATGCAGAGGTGGAGGAAAAACGACGGGACCTATGGGACCTGCGGTGCTTATACGCAAATGCAAGAAGCCTCATGGCCAAGATGGGTGAACTAGAAGTCGTGGCCAAGGGGGAGGACCTAGATATAATTGGAATTGCAGAAACCTGGTGGACAGAGGAAAATCAATGGGATGTGGCGCTGCCGGGGTACAAGCTCTACAGGAGGGACAGGACCCACAAGAAGGGGGGAGGCATAGCACTATATATAAAGGACTCTATCCACTTGGTCGGGATGGATATGGCAACGAAGGCAGAGGGGCTGGAATCGCTATGGGTCAAATTGTCGGGAAACAAGGGTGCAGGCATAAAACTGGGGCTGTACTATCGCCCACCTGGTACGCCAGAAGGAGTCGGACACGACTTGGAAGCGGAATTGAGACAGGAATGCAGTACTGGAAGTGTAACAGTGATGGGGGACTTCAACTACCCGGGAATAGACTGGAGTACGGGTCACTCCAACTGCACTAGGGAAACAGGATTTGTAGAAGCTGTGAGGGACTGCTTCATGGAGCAACTAGTCAAAGAACCGACGCGAGGGGGTGCTACTCTTGACCTCATCCTAAACGGATTAGGGGGGCCTGCAAGAAGGGTAGAAGTGGGAGGACCACTAGGCAACAGTGATCACAACGCGATCAGATTCACATTAGAAAGGGGGACACCCATAGTAAGGAGGACCGCAACAACTGCGCTCAACTTCAAGAAAGGGAACTATGTTGCTATGAGGGAAATGGTGGGGAGGAAGCTCAGAAACATCTTTAGGATGGAGACTGTGGGAAGCACCTGGACCCTATTCAGGGACACCCTGCAGGAAGCACAAAGAATGTACGTCCCCAGTTTCAGGAAAGGCTGCAAGAACAAGCGATCAAAGGACCCGGTTTGGATGTCAACTGAAGTAAAGAGGGCAATAAATGACAAAAAAGTATCATAGTAACATAGTAGATGACGGCAGATAAAGACCCGAATGGTCCATCCAGTCTGCCCAACCTGATTCAATTTAAATTATTATTATTTTTTTTTTTCTTCTTAGCTATTTCTGGGCAAGAATCCAAAGCTTTACCCGGTACTGTGCTTGGGTTCCAACTGCCGAAATCTCTGTTAAGACTTACTCCAGCCCATCTACACCCTCCCAGCCATTGAAGCCCTCCCCTGCCCATCCTCCTCCAAACGGCCATGCACAGACACAGACCGTACAAGTCTGCCCAGTAACTGGCCTAGTTCAATCTTTAATATTATTTTCTGATTCTAAATCTTCTGTGTTCATCCCACGCTTCTTTGAACTCAGTCACAGTTTTACTCTCCACCACCTCTCTCGGGAGCGCATTCCAGGCATCCACCACCCTCTCCGTAAAGTAGAATTTCCTAACATTGCCCCTGAATCTACCACCCCTCAACCTCAAATTATGTCCTCTG
Source organism: Geotrypetes seraphini (assembly GCF_902459505.1). NCBI lineage: Eukaryota > Metazoa > Chordata > Amphibia > Gymnophiona > Dermophiidae > Geotrypetes > Geotrypetes seraphini. The sequence continues at coordinate 290,777,261 of NC_047085.1, forward strand.
GTTTTACCATTTTCCTTTCTCTGGAAAAGATTTTGTTCTACGTTAATACCCTTTAAGTATTTGAACGTCTGAATCATATCTCCCCTGTCTCTCCTTTCCTCTAGGGTATACATATTCAGGGCTTCCAGTCTCTCCTCATACGTCTTCTGGCGCAAGCCTCCTATCATTTTCGTCGCCCTCCTCTGGACCGCCTCAAGTCTTCTTACGTCTTTCGCCAGATACGGTCTCCAAAACTGAACACAATACTCCAAGTGGGGCCTCACCAATGACCTGTACAGGGGCATCAACACCTTCTTCCTTCTACTGACTACGCCTCTCTTTATACAGCCCAGAATCCTTCTGGCAGCATCCACTGCCTTGTCACACTGTTTTTTCGCCTTTAAAGGACCCAACGGAGGAAAATCACCAGGCGCACAGGAAAAGCCACTGCTTGCCCTGGATCGGTAGCTTGGAATTCTGCTACTATTTGGGATTTGACAGGTACTAGCAACCTGGATTGGTCACTGTGAAGAAGGGCTACTGGGCTAGATGGACCTCTGGTCTGACCCAGTAAGGCTATTCTTATATTGGGGTATATGTGTTTCTCTATTTGGGCAATTGGCTGGATAAGACATGACAGGATGAGGCACGAGTCTATGCAAAGAATTGTTCCGGGTGTTGGAACTCTAGGATTTGTGTTAAACTACCCTAAGTCCCACCTACATCCTGTTCAGCAATTGGTATACATTGCAGGCTTGGATTTACCTGCCCCATCCGAGGACAGACACCTTAGTGACTCTGTCCTTGCAAGTCCGAAGCAGTGACTTAGTCTCAGTCTAGTATGTGATGAGTTTGCTGAGCATGTCATGCCCAAGGCATGTCTCAGTTTGAGAGACCAGTGGACCCTTATCATGGGGAATCTAGCAGATGTCATCCAAGTACCACCAGTCAAATTGTTCTTATTCAAACAAAGGTTACAATACTTTTTGTGATAAGCAATAATAATTATCAATTTATATACTGCAGGGCTGTGAAGTTCTATATGGTTTACAAAAATACAATTAAATGAAAAAAATAGATAACCAAATGATTAGAGAATAATACTGTAGAGGTCTAAATGGTTCATTAATCTTACAATATCTGTACGAGCTAATTACCTAGATATTTCAAGGACAAATATGTCTTTAAATGTCCCCTAAATTCCACATTGGAATTAGAAAGCATGATCAGATGTTCCAGGTCCTTACCCATAATGCTGCTTGGTATGACAAAAGATATTGTTGACATTTTTTAAGTTTGTAACTTCTAACAGGCAGAAAGACGAAATTCAAATGTGAATTTCTCCTGTGTTTATTGGTTGCAAAAGAGAAGAGCTTGATTATGTATTTAGGAGTTGGAACAAACAGAGGGGACATGGGCTCCTATCCCTTGTGTCAGAAGTTGTGGGGATATAGCAGTGGGCTTTCCTTCATAGGATGGTCCTTTGGACCCCATACTTCACAGGCAAGGACAGCAGCCTAGTAGACTGAGCAGAGTACAGGTATTGCAAACGCGTGAGTGGTCACATAACATGGGTATAACCCACAAGATATTCCAAGAGTGATGCGCCTCCTCATAAGAACATAATAATATCCATACTGGGTCAGACCAGTGGTTCCTCTAGCCCAGTATTCAGTTTCCACAGTGGCCAATCCAGGTCACAAGTATCTGGTAGAAACTCATATAGTAGCAACATTCCATGCTACTGATCCCAGGACGTGGCTTCCCCCCCTCTATGTCTGTCTCAATAGCGGACTGTGGATTTTTTTTCTACAGGAACTTGTTCAAACCTTTTTTAAAACCATCTATGTTAACAGCTGTTATCACATCATCTGGCAGCATGCTCTAGAGCAGTGTTCTTCAACCTTTTGATACCTATGGACCGGCGGAAATAAAATAATTATTTTGTGGACTGGCACTGGTCCGCGGACCAGCAGTTGAACACTGAACTAAGTCGTGCCCATCTCCACCCAATCTATGCCCCAGACCCCGCCCCCATAATAGTACTAATTGTAACACCATTTTTTCAATTCATTTTTCACATATATATACACACACACAGTATAATCGTATTAATAACACATAATGGTTAACCACAAAATTAAAATACACAAAGCAAACTATTCTTTTCAACATTCATTCCTACCAGAAAAAAGATAACTCCATGCAAATGCAGGATCAAAAACTAAAAGTACTAATATTTACAAACAAACCCTAAGATGCAAGACTCTGCAAGCAGTTACAACCCCAGAGGAAAAGAAACAAATGCATTTCTTCCTGAACAGACAGCAGATGTAAATCAATCATCAAATAAAAAAAATTAAAGTATTCCCCCTACCGCTATTGTCTCTCTCCCTCCATGCTGTGCCTTGCCTTCTGGCCTGCCACCTGGTGTTAACTTCGGGCCAGTCCACGGTGCGATCAATGCAGTGTCTTCGGGCTGGCTCCCTGAGTGTTGCATTGCATAAAGCTGTGGGCAGCGTCCTGTGCCTCATCTGGAAGCCTTCCCTCTGATGTTGCGATGTCAGAGAGAAGGCTCCCGGTTCAGGTGCAGGACGCGCGTAGGAGCCTTTTCCCACAGCTTTGTGCACTGCAGCACTCAGGAAGCCGGCCCAAAAACGCCGCATTGATCGCACCATGGACCGGCAGCTGAAGAACACTGTCTTCTGCCTGATGGACGTGCCAGCCCTGTGGACCGGCAGAAAATTTCTGCGGACCAGCACCGGTCCATGGACCAGCGGTTGAAGAATACTGCTCTAGAGCTTAAGAATTCTTTAAGCAAAAAAATATATTATTCTATTGGTTGTAACATTGAGTGTCCCCTAGTCTTTGTAATTTTTGATAGAATAAAAAATCGATTCACTTGTACCCATTCTACACCACTCAGGATTTTATAGACCTCAGTCGTATTTCTCCAAGCTGAAGAGCTCTTTTCCAAGCTGAACAGCCCTAACCTTTTTAGCCTTTCCTCATGCGAGAGAAGTTCTATCCCCTTTATCATTTTGGTCACTCTTTTTTGAACCTTTTATAATTCCACCATATCTTTTTTGAGATACAGTGACCAGAACTGAACACAGCACTTGAGGTGAGGTGGGACCAGGGTGCAATGCTGAGTTGCCTTGTTTATCATCCCTTTTTCTAATTTTTCCTTGCATCCTGTTTGCTTGTTTGATTGCTGACTCACATTGGGTGCAAGGTTTCAGTGAATTGGTTCCGGTGATACCTCGATCTTTTTCTTGGGTGCTTACTCCTAAAGTGGACTCTAGCATCTGGTAACTATGATTTTGATTATTCTTCCTAATGTGCATCACTTGCATATATCCACATTAAATTTCATCTATCATTTGAATGCCCAGTCTTCAATTCCCTAAGGGCTTCTACTATTTTTCACAGTCTGTATGCGTTTTAAGAACTTTAAATAGTTTAGTGTCAACTGCAAATTTAATCCTTTGTTCCAATTTCCAGATCATTTATAAATATGTTAAATAGCATCAGTCCTAGGACAGATCCCTGTATCACTCTTCACCCTCTTCCATTGAGAAAAATGACCATTTAACTCTTCCCTCTGTTTTCTGTCCAATAACTAATTCTTAATCCACAACTGAACATTATCTCCTATCCCATGATTCTAATTTTCTCAGGAGTCTGAAAGTTTAGCTACACTGTCAGCCGGTTCAACTTTATCCACATGTTTATTTACATCTTGAAAGAAATGAAGTAAATTGGTGAGGCAAGATTTCCCTTGCTTGAACCTATGCTGACTCTGACCCATTAAACATAGAAACATAGAAATAGACGGCAGATAAGGGCCCACGGCCCATCTAGTCTGCCCACCTTAATGTCCCTCCCCTACCTTTGCCCTGTGAATAGATCCCATGTGCCGATCCCATTTGGCCTTAAAATCAGGCACGCTGCTGGCCTCAATCACCTGTAGTGGAAGACTATTCCAGCGATCAACCACTCTTTCAGTGAAAAAGAATTTCCTGGTGTCACCTCGTAGTTTCCCGCCCCTGATTTTCAACGGATGCCCTCTTGTTGTCGTGGGACCCTTGAAAAAGAAGATATCTTCCTCCGCCTCGATGCGGCCCGTAAGATACTTGAACGTCTCGATCATGTCCCCCCTCTCTCTGCGCTCCTCGAGCGCAAACCATGTTTGCTTGTATGTTGTTTCCACTACTTTGCCTGAAGACAGGCTTACTTGTCCGTAATTTCCCAGATCACCCCAGAACCCTTTTTAAAAATCAGCATTACATTGGCCACCCTCCAATCTTAAGGTACTGCAGACAGTTTTAACAATGGGTTACATATCGCTAACAGCAGATAGCAATTTAATGTTTGAGTTATTTCAGTACCCTGGTATATACCATCTGGACCATCCTTGGTAGAAATTTTTGCCAATTATCTCAACAACAAAAGTCCCACTGTTCTGTTCCAGACTCAGATCATACGGTAAATTAGCATGCCTCTTTCTAAATTGGAGGAAAGTTCTTTTGTACACTTATCTTTTGCTACCTCCCTTAAAGAAGATCTTTCTGAAACTGAAACAAGATTGCTTAACTATAATCATAATTGCATCTTATTGGCAAATACAGATCTGGTTCCCTCCTCTTCTGGACTTGTCTTCTGAAGAACTGTGTAGATTGAACTGTTTTCTGACCCTCATCATGCAGAAGGAAGGGTCGCATCTACATCCTAACTTCCAGTCTATGACCCTCATGATCTGGATGTTGAGAGCATTGAATTCTAATCTATGGGCCTGCCTGTGGGTGTCTCCCAAATCTTGCTTCAAGGAAAGACTCCGCTGAGAGGTATTACCCTTAAGTGGAAGAGGTTTGCCATCTGATGTGAGGGCAAGAACCCAGATACTTTTGCTTTCCCTCACACAAAATCTGCTTACCTCCTGTATCTTTCTGAATCTGGTTTGAAAAACAACTCTGTAAAGTTTCACCCTAGTGCAGTTAATGCTTACCATTCTCATTTAAGGGATAAGTCCTTCTCTGTACGGCCTTTAGTTGTTCAACTCATGAAAAACACTTGATCAAAACCCTTGATCAAACCTTGTGGTGGGTCAGTGATCTCAACATGGTTCTCAACCAGCTGATGAAAGCTCCTTTTGATCCTCTGGATTTCTGTCATCTGAAGTTTTTAACTTGGAAAGTAATATTTTTGGTGGTGGTTACGGTACTTCAACTCGCAGGGTCAGTGAGTTTCAGTCTAAAGTAGCGGAGCCATCTTATACAAAATTTCATCAGAATAGAGTAATTCTCTATACTTCCCCTAAGGTTCTTGCCTAAAGTCTTGATGGAGTTCCATCTTAACCAGTCAGTTGTTCTGCTAACATTTTTCCCAAAAACCACATGCTCATTCTGGCAAAAGCGTACTGCATACTTTAGATTGCAAGTGAACCTTAGCCTTCTAGCTGGAGTGGACTAAAACCCATAGATAGTCCACCCAGATTTTATGTGTCTTTTGACCCAAATTGGTTGAAAGTAACCATCTGCAAATACACACTCTCCAGTTGGCTAGCAGATTGCATCTTCTTTACTTATGCCTAGGCTGGGCTGACTCTTTTGGTTATGTCAAGGCTCATGATGTTAGATCTCTGGCAACTTGAGGTCAGCCTCCATTGAGGAGATTTACAAGGCTGTGACTTGGTCATCTGTCCATACAATTCACATTTCACTACTGCCTTCAGCAAACTTCCCAACATGACAGCCATTTTGGTCAGACAGTCCTGAAGAATTTGTTTGGTGTCTAGAATCCAAGTTCAACCCCCCAGGCCCGTTTTCTGTTCTGTTCTAGGCTGTATCTCTAAATTGGCTTGTTTTTATTTTTCAGGTTAAGTGCAGAGCATGTTTCGAGTCCTAATTGTCCTAGCCTTGTTTTTGGTGAGCCTGGTAGCTAGGGATTCCTAGCTGTGAGAATGGAAAGCCTGCTTGTCCTTTGAGAAGGCGAAGTTACTTACCTGTAGCAGGTGCTTTCTGAGGACAGCAGGCCAAATATTCTCACATACCATTCACCTCCTCTTGGAGTTGTATTCTTTAAATTATATTATAGGACTGAGAGACCTGCATTAGTACATCAGGCGGAAAAGGATCCAGGCATTCACACTAAGGCACTGGATATCTTGCTAGTGAGCATCCACACTGGGTTCCGTTGGATGACATTACTTAATTGTGAGAATATTTGGCCTACTTAGTTGTGAGAGGATCACCTGCTACAGGTAAGCAACTTCACTTTTTTTGGGGTGCTATGGCACTTGTGATCTCCCCTTCCCAAACCCATTGCCTGTGTTGTTTTATTTGAAATATCTTGGACTGTTTCATCAAAATATCTGTCTCGAACGGTGTGCAGTAAGAAGAAATTTTAAAAGAAAACCATTCTCAGTGTTAACCATTGTATATTTCTTGAAAAGTATATGTGTCTATCAGACTTGTCTTACCCCTATCCTCTACCATTTCTCCCTCCAAAGAAAGGAATTTTTATGGATCTGTAAGAGAAAACAAAAATTCTAAGGTTTTTGCTCTTAGGAAACTCCTCTTATTTCTATCAGCTGTGGTTATTTTGAAACTCATCCTTGTAGGCTCATGGTATGGTCCATGGTGTAGCTGAAAATGTTGCTGTCGAACAACCTGCCAACCGACCTGCAGAAAATGCAGTTGTGGGTGAAAATGCAGAGGTGGCAGAAGAGCCAGCTGATGATGATGAGGAAGACAATGAAGATGAGGAGGATGCAGTGGTTGAGGATGCAGCTGATGCAAATAATGGTGCTCAAGGTAATAGCTTGTCAGGGAATGCCTTTTATCACCCTTCAGTTTGACTTTCTATATAATTTGTAAATCAAAATATTCTTACAGGTGAAAAAGAAACATTTGAAATTATAATAAAAAAATGACAGGATCAACATACTGTATATGCAACAAATCTGCAATAGATAAAATTATACAGTCCTCCTTAAAACAATATCAAGCACGTCACTTTAACATCCTAAAACTAAGAATATTTTAAATTGTAGTTTGAGAGGATTAAAATTTTTTGTTTTAAGAAAGGGTTGAACACAAGTGAATTTTTCATAAAATATGTAAGGAGGAATTCACTTTTTGTTTAAAATATTTTATTTATTGTTTGCATATTTATTTATTAAAAAATTTATATACCGCATACAGCTATACGGGTTACATATCACTTACATAATATCTTACGTTCTCTGCGATTTCCACATATAACATAGACATAACAGACAACACCATTAAAATCTCCCCCATATAAAATGTCAGTATACATTACATTAGTGATTTCTATTCCGCCTTTAACTTGCGGTTCAAGGCGGATTACATAAGAATTGTTAAGATATTAAGAAGTACATATTGTTAAGATATTAAGAAGTACTTAGGGAATAGTTTGAACATTTTCTGGTTTGCTAAGGAGTAGTTGGTATTGCAGGAGGAGTTCGGAGTATGTTTAGTTGTGTTATATTGGTTTTATGTATTTTTTTGAAGAGTAGGGTTTTTGTTTCTTTTTTGAGTATACCAAGTCAAATCAGATTTCAACAATTAAGGAAGCAAAAAAGCATTAGTTCAAGGATCCATTCCATGGTAGATGACAAAACCAATCAACATATACAGGCGAAACAAATCAAATTCAAACAGTTCAGAAATGCAAACAAGCTTTAAATCATACATTACTGTCAGAATATTCTTAAGAAGATATTTTCAGATGAAATAAGCATTAGCATAGAAAAGCATCAGCAAATAATTGCGTTTTCAGCATTTTCTTAAAATTTTTCCTCCCAATACAGAATTATCAGTGTGTTTATAAAATAAGCCCCACAAATTGATTGGGACTATATGAGGTTTGTTCAAAAAGTTCCAGGACAGTTTGAATTGTGTGTTAATGGGAAGTTTTTTTGAGACACACTAAGTGGCGTTGAGTAGCTTGAACCCTCACGAGTAGCCTCCCTTTTTCCGGTTTGTTGATTTCTGTTTTCATCTCTGAGTTACAACAATTTTTCTTGTACAATCCCACTTTATTCCGGGACTAGTGGGTATTGTGTATCTTGGCCCACCAGGAGCTGTAGGAAACTTCAAATGATAGAAGTCTTGACTCCTCTCTCTGCTATCATAACCTGGAGCATGCTCCCTGGGCCTCAGTTTTGTATTCCTACATGCCAGACTGTAGGAGCTTATCTATTCTGCTCGTGTTTCATTTCTAAATTTTCAGTCCTTTATTTTGGATAATATCTCACGGGGTTTGTCCTCGTGCTGTGGAGGTTCCCTGCAGGGACATCCTTGTGGTAGGAGATTGTAGACTCTAGGAAAAAAGTCTACTTCTGAGGTGTTCCCTGCTCTTGCAGTAAGCCCCCTGGATGGCCTGCATGTCAAATTGGGACTCTGGGATCAGGAGCTAGCTCACCTCAAGTTTGTCCGCTAGTGGGTGGAGTGCAGGCTTTGCAGTTCCGTGGAGGCACGACTGGGATCGGGGCCGGACTGCATGCCTCCACCAAGTGGTGCAGCTTCCGAAGGTGGCAGAGGTCACTGGCCATGGTGGTTGGGCAGTCAGAAGATTTGAAATCCAGCTTTCTAGCTTCCTGAGGCTTTAGATCTCCTTACATGCTGTATCAGCATTACCTGCCATTTCTCCCATACAACACAATGGAACTGTGAGCACTAGCTTGTTAGCCTGGTTTGATGATTTTGGGGTGGTTTCCCTGCATGTCCTACCCCTCCCCACCTCTAAAATTGTAAAAGTGCCATTTTCCAAGGGTTCCTGTTCTTTTCCCAAGCTATTTTAGGGCAAAATTGGTACCTGCAGCGACTATCTTAGATTGTCCTGATTTAAATAAAAGTATATTTGTTGCCCTTAGGAGCTTTATTTTTGCTCCAAGTTTCTCAGATGGCTTCCTCAGGACATGATGGCATGGATTCATTCATTGTTTGCAGTGGATAGCTGTCAGATTCGCAGCCATGTTCCATGTGTGCTGCGGCCCGTGAGAGGGGCAAGGTGTGCACGGATGTGGTGCCTTCCACCTCAGGAGAGACACTTCTTGGGTCTTCTGTCTCAGTTGCTGTGAAAATTGCACCAGGGACCCTCAGATGAGCTCTGGCAGTGTTTCGGTGAAATGCAAGCACGGTTCTGGTGAAAAGTTTCATAAATCTTCCAAGCACTCTGAGGTGTATAGGGCGTCTCTTGACACAGGAGACCAAGGGATGAGACTCATGGTGGGGAAGAAGAGGATAAGCGCTGTTAAAACGCTAGACAGGCATGGTCCCTTTTTAAAGGCACAATCACCGAGGCACAAAATCAGTATATACCGCGTATCAATAAGGGATCCAAGAGGAAAAGGAACAAAGAACCGGCGTGGCTCACTGCTGTGTTGAAGGAAGTGATCAGAGAAAAGAAGACTTCATTTAATGAATGGAAAAGGTCAAAAACGGACGAAAACTGGAAAAAGCACAAACAGCATCAACGCAAGTGCCATAAAGCGGTAAAAGGGGCCAAAAAAGACTACGAGGAAAAAATAGCCAAGGAGGCAAAAAACTTCAAGCCATTCTTTCGATATATTAAGGGGAAATGACCCGTAAAGGAAGCCGTGGGACCGTTGGATGATGATGGAATAAACGGAGTGCTAAAGGAGGACAAAACCATCGCTGATAAACTGAACACATTTTTTGCGTATGTGTTTACCAAAGAGGATATACACAACGTACCGGAACCCAACAGACTATATGCTGGAGCTGAAGACGAGAAACTGACAAGGATGACGGTCAGTCTAGAAGAAGTATGCAGGCAGATTGATAGGCTTAAGAGCGACAAATCCCCGGGACCAGATGGCATCCATCCTAGGGTCATTAAGGAACTGAAAGGGACAATAGCTGAACTACTTCAACTAATAGCCAACCTGTCGATCAAATCGGGAAAGATTCCGGAAGACTGGAAGGTGGCGAATGTTACGCCAATCTTCAAAAAAGGTTCAAGGGGAGATCCGGGAAACTACAGACCGGTGAGTCTGACCTTGGTACCGGTAAAGATGGTAGAGGCGCTGATAAAAGACCGCATCATTGATCACCTAGATGGACACAATCTGATGAGGACCAGTCAGCACGGCTTCAGCAAAGGACGATCTTGCTTGACGAACCTGCTGCACTTCTTCGAGGGAGTCAACAGGCAGATAGACAAGGGTGACCCAGTCGACATTATATATCTGGATTTTCAGAAGACATTCGATAAGGTTCCGCATGAATGACTTCTTCGGAAAATTGAGAACCATGGAATAGAGGGTGAACTACTCACGTGGATTAGAAACTGGCTAACAGATAGGAAACAGAGAGTGGGGGTAAATGGACAATACTCTGACTGGAAGAACGTCACCAGTGGGGTGCCGCAGGGCTCGGTGCTTGGACCCGTGCTCTTCAACATATTCATAAATGATCTGGAAATAGGTACGATGAGTGAGGTGATTAAATTTGCGGACGATACGAAGTTATTCAGAGTAGTGAAGACGCAGGGGGACTGTGAAGACCTGCAACACGACATAACCATGCTCGAGAAATGGGCAACAACATGGCAAATGAGGTTCAACGTGGATAAGTGTAAAGTAATGCATGTTGGTATCAAAAATCCCATGCACGAATACAGGATGTCCGGGGCGGTACTTGGGGAGACCACCCAGGAAAGGGATTTGGGAGTACTGATTGACAAGTCGATGAAGCCGTCTGCACAATGTTCGGTGGCGGCGGCGAAAAGGGCAAACAGAATGCTAGGAATGATTAAGAAGGGAATCACGAATAGATCGGAGAAGGTAATCATGCCGCTGTACCGGGCCATGGTACGCCCTCACATGGAATACTGCGTCCAGCACTGGTCGCCGTACATGAAGAAGGACATGGCACTACTCGAAAGGGTCCAGAGAAGAGCAACTAAAATGGTTAAGGGGTTGAAGGAGCTGCCGTACAATGAGAGATTAGAGAAGCTGGGCCTATTCTCCCTTGAAAAGAGGAGATTGAGAGGGGACATGATCGAAACATTCAAGATAATGAAGGGATTAGATTCAGTAGATAAAGACAGATTGTTCACCCTCTCCAAGGCAGAGAGGACGAGAGGGCACTCTCTAAAGTTAAAAGGGGATAGATTCCATACAAATGTAAGGAAGTTCTTCTTCACCCAGAGAGTGGTGGAGAGCTGGAATGCTCTTCCAGAGGCTGTTATAGAGGAAAACACCTTCCAGGGATTCAAGACAAGGTTGGACAAGTTCTTGCTGAACCAGAATGAACGCAGGTAGGGTTGGTCTCGGTTAGGGCACAGGTCTTTGACCTGGGGGCCGCCGCGTGAGCGGACTGCTGGGCGCGATGGACCGCTGGTCTGACCCAGCAGCGGCAATTCTTATGTTCTTATGTTTTCTCCCAGAATTTGTGAATATGCTTTATCAGGCATACTTGGTTAAAAAGTCCATGCCTGTGGTACCCCCACCGAAGCCGTGGGGACTTCCCCTCCGCTAGACACCCCGGAGCGGAAGCAGGTGATGCCTGCGATTGCGTCAGCCACTCTTTCCATTCCCCTGCTATCCCAGGGCAGCTTGGGGGCTTCCAATAATGTAGCTAATCTTGTGGAGGTCCGTGATCAAGATTTGTGTGGGTTCTGGGACCTGGTGGACGATCCTTCAATGTGCAGGTTCTTCAAACCTGGTCATCTTGAGATCTTATTTCAGAATCTCTGCAGGAATTAAAGCTGCAGCCAGATCAGCCGGTCCAGGCAGAATGCTCTTTGATGAGTGATCAGCGGCCGCTCACTACCTCCTTTCCTGATAACCCGGATCTGGTCTATCTTGTATCAGAGGTTTGTGTTAACCTGGAGGGTCAGTTGAAATGCGCTCGGGCAAGGCTTTATCCCATGGTGGTTGCCAAGCGATTTGCTTCCCCAAAGGTGGATTCAGCTGTGGCCCAGGTCACCAAGCATACCTCTTTCCCTACTGATAGTGGGGTGGTCCTGAAGGATGTTCAGGACAGACGTGTAGATTTTATCCTCAAACGCTTTTTTGATTCTGTGGTGGCCGATGTCAAAGCAGCGGTAGCCTCATCATTTGTTGCCCAGGCGTGCCACTCCAAGCTTCACCATGATCCTGATACCATGGTGTTGTGGAATTTGGTCTTTCTCATCTCTGGAGTGGATTATCTGACAAATTCATTATGACATGCTGAAAGGTTTGTTTTTTTTAAAATTTATTCTTTATTTATAAATTTCAACATATCAAGCATTAAACTTATACAGAAAAGAAATTAAGCCAAATACAATCTACAACAAGCCAGGAAAAAAAAATATAAACAAGGACATAAAAGTTACAATGGCTTAACTTTACTCAAGTCCTCAAATTAGATCCAAAACTTACGCATTTAGTGAGAAAATAAAAATAAACTTAAAGAATCACTGTCTTGAGCTGAGAGCAAAATGCATAACTTTCTAATGAGCTTAAGATTTTCCTTTATCCAACTGGGATATAGACAAGAAAGTGGTTAATTGAAAAGGTTCAAAGAAAACATACTTATTCATTTGGTGATGAAAATACACTTGCAAGGATGTTGCAAGTAAAAAGTAGCCTCTAAAGCTAACACTCCTGGCTTAAGTAATAGAAATTCACACCTACGCTTCTGCGTCTCACGTGATAAATCGGGAAACATCTGTATTTAATGTCCAAGAAATTCTTTCTGTTTATTCTTAAAGAATAGACTCAAAATCCATGCCTTAACTGGTTGGAGAGCTACAGATATTATTAATGTTGTTGGGGTCGCAATTTCTTTAATTGACGTCTCGAGAGATGCTGTGCATGGAGAATAGGGACACACACAGAGGGGGGATGTTGGATGGAGAAGGGGGACACAGAAGGGCAATAGTGATCACAGGGGTACAAAGGGACAAGGACGCAGAGGGTAGTGGTTCTTGTTTCAATCTTAATAGTTTGCCGGCCCACAAAATAATTTTTTTATTTCCGCCGGTCCATAGGTGTAAAAAGGTTGAAGCATTCGACAAAGTTCCACATGAAAGACTTCTCAGGAAACTACAAAGCCATGGAATAGAGGGAGATATACAAAGGTGGATAGGCAAATGGCTGGAAAACAGAAAGCAGAGAGTGGGCATAAATGGGAAGTTCTCAGACTGGGAGAAAGTGACTAGAGGTGTGCCCCAGGGCTCGGTACTTGGGCCGATCCTATTTAATATTTATATCAATGACCTGGAAGACGGAATATCCAGTGAGATCATTAAGTTTGCAGACGACACATAGCTATGCCGGGCAATCAGATCGCAGGAGGATAGCGAGGAACTCCAGAGCGACTTGTATCAGTTAGAGAAATGGGCAGAGCAATGGCAGATGAAGTTCAACGTGGAGAAATGCAAAGTAATGCATTTAGGTAGTAAGAATAAGGAACACGAGTATAGAATGTCAGGCGCAACTCTGGGTAAGAGCGAACAAGAAAAGGACCTGGGTGTACTGATAGATAGGACCCTGAAGCCGTCGGCACAATGCGCGGCAGCGGCAAAGAAAGCAAACAGAATGTTAGGCATGATAAAGAAAGGAATCACGAGTAGATCGAAGAAAGTCATAATGCCGCTTTATAGAGCAATGGTCAGACCACACTTGGAATACTGTGTCCAACATTGGTCTCCCTACCTAAAGAAGGATATAAAACTGCTGGAGAGGGTGCAGAGACGAGCAACGAAGCTAATAAGAGGTATGGAGAACTTGGAATATGAGGAACGACTCAAGAAACTGGGACTGTTCTCCCTTGAGAAGAGGAGGCTGCGAGGGGACATGATCGAGACGTTCAAAATACTGAAAGGCATCGATAAAATAGAGCAGGAAAATAAATTATTTACATTGTCCAACGCGACACGGACAAGAGGACATGGTTTGAAGCTAAGGGGGGACAAGTCCAGGACAAATGTCAGGAAGTTCTGCTTTACGCAGCGAGTGGTTCCAAAGGAGGTTATTAAGGAATCCACTGTGCTAGGATTCAAAGGCAAATTAGATGCACATCTCCTTACGAGAGGCATAGAGGGATATGGGTGACTAAAACTACATCAGGTATGTACCTGACTGGGCCTCCGCGTGTGCGGATCGCCGGACTCGATGGACCATGGGTCTGATCCGGAGATGGCAGTTCTTATGTAACACTGTTCTAAATGACCTGAGGTCATTAAAAAAAAAAAAAAAAAAAGAAGTCTTTCCTAAGTTGATGACCTTTTATGATCTCTTACTATAACCATTTCCCAATAGTCTAGCAGGATTAATTTACCTCTTGCTTTTTCCTAGAGAAGAAGGGTTCAGAGCTGCTGTGGAATGGCAGAGTGGTTGGCCTGTTTAACTTTTTTTCTGCCATTGTGCGATTAATCCCATGATTTATCACAGTTACACATTTTAATCGAAATGCAGCCCTAAATAAAGTATAAAAAGTAATTAAAAATACAAAATATAAATTGACAAATTAACGAATCTAAAACAGCATGTAGAATAGCTATACAGCTTTCAGAGCCTACTTCAGAAATGCAGCTCTGCTGTTTAGCATGTAAATCTATTTCATGCATGTATATCAAGGATGTCCTGAAAACTCATTTGGCTTTTATATTCTTAAGGACTGACTTAAGATGCACTTCATATTATTTAATGTTTATTCTCACCCTAGATGATATGAACTGGAATGCCTTAGAATGGGACCGAGCTGCAGAAGAACTTACTTGGGAGAGAGTGAGTAAAATATCTTTTTCATGAAAAGCATGACTTTCTAATTGTGTATGTTACATGATCAGATGGATTGGGTGGGGCGTTGGCCATAGCCCTCGTGGTACCCTCTTTGGTTATATAACATAGAGTACTCCCCCGCGAATCTCAAATAACCGTGAATATGGTTTTTCATGGGGGAGCCTGAAGAGGGCAGCAGGAGAGTAGCCGCAGCGCTGCGAGTGCAGGAAATCACTCGCGGTATGCTGCAACCGCCTCTTCCTGTACTAAGTTGGGCCTTATCCAATCAAGAGCTGCGTGTCAAAGCAGCTCCTGATTGGATAAGGCCAACTTAGTGCAGGAAGAGGCGGTCGGAGTGTACCGCAAATAATTTCCTGCACTTGCGGCGCTCCGACTGCTCTGTCCTGCCTCTCTTGCTGCCCTCTCCTTGTTGGCGGTTCGTGGTCCGAAAATACCGCGAATGACCGGGACCGCTGACCGTGAACGACCGGGGGAACACTTTATAGCATATTCCTTGCTCTTCTCCAGCCCTCTCTTGCTTTGAATGGGTAGCATGGCAGCAATTATAAGCCTATAGCAACAGAAATGAAAATCAGTGTGGGGCCCATGAACTGGCTTGTGCTCACAAGCCTTGCACTGGCCCTACACTTCCTCATGCTTATTATATTCGCAAGTTCTGCCATTGCTCCTTGAGAATGTTAATTGGCTGTCATCACTGAGGCACTTCTTAGTGCATTTAATTTCTGTATTGCACAGACAAGAAATTGTGACTCCTGAGGCAGGCTGTCATGCTGAAACACAGATCAGTATTGGGTTCTGCTTTCTAGTGCAAAAGGCATTTGAGTCTTGAAGCAGTGGGTTATTCACCTCTAATTGCAAGTTGTGTAGAAGGCATCTACATTTTGGGGTTCCACCTCCTGTATCCCTGGGCTGTGCTGTAGCTCTTCAGTTTCTCCCTCTACACATGAGTTGAAGGTGTTTTCTTAATGTGCTCTGATTTCAGTTTGTTATTTTTGGTTTTTTATCTTGAATTTGAGGCTTCTCTGTGCTTGAGGTCCCCAGTTTGTCTGGGGCAGTTCTGTCTGGGGCAGCTCTATCTGGAAGAGGCTCATTGTTGGTTATTGTTGGAGCTTGAGCGCAGGCTGTATAGCTCCGTGTTGGTCCTGAGGGCTATATCAGAAGTTGGCTGCATCTCTTCCCCTCCTCCCCCCCCCCCCGACGATGTGTGTGGAGCTGTGGGGCTTCAGACTTTTTCAGGATGTGACTGGCAGCTCAAACAAGCATTGGGACTTCATTTCTCACCTGCTGTTTCAGCATCAGCAGATTGTAAGTACAGTACATTGCTTCCTATGGGAGATGTCGGGGGGGGGGGGGGGGGGCGGGGGGGCGCCGCGCCGCGCCCTGAAGCTAGGATTTGGGTCTCCTAATTCCAAAAAACAATATTTCTGAATTTTTTATGATCTTGTTTAGCCTCCCTAGGTCAGTTTTTGGTGCCAAAACACTGCCACCTTGGCCATCTTGGATTTCCTGATTTAATTTTAAAAGCCTCTATCTCAAAACACCTTGATTTTGATTAAAATGAATTCGGGCCATTTTACCCTTGATTCATGCCAGATTTGTGCTGGATGGCCGGCTGAGGAGCGTCAGTGTTCCATGTGCCGTGGAGCCCATGAGGGGGTAGGAGTGCTGGGCTTAGTCCCCTCTGGTCCCTGTTGGGTGATTAGTTGCAGGTGGCTCAGTTTTTGGGACAAAAGTCCCTTCCAGAACCCTTAAATGGTGACACAGCATCTTCAGTGTAGCGCAGATGTGCCGTCGCCTCTGGGTCCATGAGGAGACAAGAAGAGCCTCTGAAGATATCCTTAGGGCATCCTGTTCAGGACTTTGCCCCTGATTTTGTTGGTCTTATGTTAGAAGACTATATGACTTATTGGGGTCTAGCTGCACCGTCAGGGGTCATGCCAGCTATTGTGCACGGGGGTTTGTCAGTGTCACCTCTGAATGTTCACCTGCAAGAACTGGTGGAACCGAGCAGGAAAAATGCGACTGTAGGTCAGGGTAAATCCGGGCAAGCAAGGCAAAGGGGGAGAAACAGGAGATGCAGCTATAGCTGTTGAGTCTCAGAAAATAAAAAATGTCATCATGACACTGCTCCCGGCAGCTTTCATAAGTACATGCTCCATAGCAGGGAGGAAAAGAAAAAAGACCTGCCCACAATCCAGGAAGCAGTTTTTGTTTGATTTTTGCTCTGTTTTGAATTCAGCCACGTCTTGGATTGTGGCTCTTTTTTCTCTTATCCTCCCTGCTGTGGGGCGTCTCCTGTTCCTCCCCCTTTGCCTTGCCTGCCCGGATTTACCTTGACCTACAGCTGCGTTTTTCCTCTCGGTTCCTGAGGAAGGGGCTTTGGCCCTGAAACCCTGCTGGGTTGAGCCGTGGTGAAACAGTACTGCACTTTAATTCTGGCCTTGAATATAAAAGGACTTGGGCTGCCTCCGGTACTATGTGACAACAGGATTGTATATTCAGCTAAGTACTTGAAGGGACAAGTGATTGTGATTTAATTTTTCTGCCTTTGGATCAGTGGGCTCAGGCATTCGGGGCATTACATGACAGTTGATTTTCTGCTTTTTACTGGCATTCCACTTATTTAGTTATCTATTGGGCATGTGTTTGCACTGAATTTGCACTTATTAAGCACACAGGAGCACCTAAATGATGGTGTGTGGCTGGTTGGAGTAGTATTGCCTGCTCTTGGTTTGCTGGCTCTGCTTCTTTAAGCATCAGAGTGGCTCTGCCGAGCTGCTCTTAAGAGCTTTCAAACTCACACTGAGGGTGCTCCTTCACTCAGAAAAAATTTAATATTTAAACTTAAGTTGATATGCTGTTTTTAAGTGTGGAAGCCAGGGAATCATATTGCCTGTAATGCCCTAGGGTATTCCCTGCTTATATTTTTGTGTCTTAAGTACCTGATTTTTGCTTTTGGGGCATTTTTGTAGTAATAGATATTCAAGCCATAGAATCCATACCGACCAAGGAATCGTGCTTGGGCTATATACTTTATTGTGCCCAAGAAAATCTCAGACTACTGGAAGCCAATCTTGGATCTGAAGTTGGTCAATGCAGCACTGAAAGTGCCCTGATTCCGGATGTAGACTGTGCATTTGGATATAGCTTCGGTAGTGCCGGGGGAATTTCTAGCCTCGCTGAATTTGACAGAGGCTTCCTTGTATATTCCAGCCCACAGGAAGTTCCTAAGATTCCATGTGCTAAAGAGACATTTTTGATTCTCAGCACTTCCATTCGGTCAAGGTGAGGGTAGTTACAGCAGTGTGTCTGCACAAGGCAGGGATCCATGTACATCCACACATGGACGACTGGCGGATCAGATCGTAGTAAAGGCCGACAGCAAGAAAGCAGGGATGTAAGTTGTCCAACTGCTACAGGACCTCAGTACGATTATCCAATCCCTAGAGTAAATTTATAACAAGTTTATGAGAAATACAAAGAATTAGTGTTGTTGATATATCTGAGTTATATGTTGTTTGTGCTTTAGTACTCTGTATGTTCTTATGTAAACCACTTAGATTTAGGCGGTATATAAATTTTTAAAATAAATAAATCCACTTTAACACAATAGAAGGCTATGTTTTTCTTCCTGAGCATTGCAAACTAAACCTAAGATGCCAGATTTTGGAGATCCTGACAATGCCACCTCCTATGGTTTTGTCACTTTGAGAAAGAGAATCTCTTCTTCCATCTCGATACGGCCGGTAATATACTTAAACGTCTCGATCATGTCTCCTCTCTCCCTACGTTCCTCGAGTGAGTACAGCCGCAAATTTTTCAGTCTTTCCTCGTACGATAGATCCTTGAGCCCCGAGACCATCCTGGTGGCCATCCGTTGCACCGACTCTACTCTCAGCACATCTTTTCGGTAGTGTGGCCTCCAGAATTGCACACAGTATTCCAAATGAGGCCTCACCATGGTTCTGTATAATGGCATTATGACTTCCGGCTGACGAAACTCCTGCGGATGCAACCTAACAACTCTTGCCTTAGATGAAGCCTTCTCCACATGATCAGCAGTTTTCATGTCTGCGCTGATGATCACTCCCAAGTCTCGTTCTGTTGAAGTTCTAGCTAAGGTCTCACCATTCAAGGTGTAAGTTCTGCACGGATTTCTGCTGCCGAGGTGCATGATCTTGCATTTCTTAGCGTTGAAGCCCAGCTGCCTGGTCGAGGACCAAAGCTCCAACAAATGTAGGTCCTGTGTCATACTATCAGGTGAATTGCCGTCTAACTATATTGCATAGTTTGGCGTCGTCAGCGAATAACGTTACCTTACCTTGAAGCCCCTGAGTTAGGTCACCTATGAATATGTTGAAAAGGAGCGGGCCCAAGACTGAGCCCTGCGGTACTCCACTGGTCACCTCCGATGTTTTAGAGAGGGTACCGTTAACTACCACCCTCTGAAGTCTGCCACTCAGCCAGTCATTGACCCATGTAGTTAGTGTTTCTCCCAGCCCCATTGATTTCATCTTGCTCAACAGCCTGCGATGCGGGACATTATCGAAAGCTTTGCTGAAGTCTAGGTATACGATTCTCCCAAGTCTAACTGTTTTGTTACCCAGTCAAAGAAGCTGATGAGATTGGATTGGCAGGACCTACCCTTGGTGAATCCGTGTTGACTGGGATCCCATAGATTCTCCTCATCCAAGATTGCGTCTAATTTACGTTTGATTAGTGTTTCCATGAGTTTGCATGCTATTGATGTGAGACTCACCGGTCTGTAGTTTGCAGCCTCTGTCCTGCAACCCTTTTTGTGCAGTGGAACGACGTTAGCTGTTTTCCAGTCTATGGGGACTCTCCAAACTTAGGGAGAGATTGAAGAGTCCTGATAGCGGTCTTTGGTTGCAACCACAGAGGTTGTCCCTTGGGGAAAAGTTCATCTACACCAGGGGTGTCCAATGTCGGTCCTCGAGGGCCGCAATCCAGTCGGGTTTTCAGGATTTCCCCAATGAATATGCATGAGATCTATTAGCATATAATGAAAGCAGTGCATGCAAATAGACCTCATGTATATTCATTGGGGAAATCCTGAAAATCCGACTGGACTGCAGCCCTCGAGGACCGACATTGGACACCCATGATCTACACCCTCTTCTGGACACACTATTGTCTCACTGGTCTCTGCAGATGGATCTCTCCAGATGTCCCTTGCCAGGACAGTGGAGGTGCATCAAAGTTTGCGTTGGTGGCTCCAACTGAAGTCATTGTCCAAAGGCTTGGCTCTCTGCATCTCCTCTCTGGTGATCCTGACAACGGGTGCCAGTCTTTATGGCTGGGGGTGCTTTTGCAAGGGCCATCCAGTTTAGGTCTGGTGGTTGCCCTCAGAGGAAGCAGTCCATCCACAGATTGGAGCTGTGAGCCAATCATCTAGCACTGCAGTCATTGGAGAGCACCCTGAAAGGCAATTGGTTAGGGTTTTCTCGGACAAGGCCACAGCTGTGGCATACGTCAACAGGCAGGCAGGCACTAAGTGTGCACTGTTGATTCAAGGCCCAGTTGTTTAACTAGGCAGAAGTACATCCTACAGACTCTAGCAGTACCACATGTAGTGGGAGTGGACAATGTGCAGGCTGACTCAGCCGGCAGACCTGGACCCGGAGGAGTGGTCTTTGTTCCAGAAGGCCTTCAATAGCATTGTGAGGTTCTGAGGGCATCTGACATTTGATCTGATGGCGTCAATAACCAACAAAAGTCTTTTGGTTCTTCAGCATGGATGTTCTAGTACAGCTTTGGCCAGAGAAAGGATTGTTGGACATGTTTCCCCTGTGGCCCATGATATGTTGAGTCATTCAAAGAATAGCTACCCACTTGAGGTTTGTTTTCCTGGTTGCTCCAGGTACATGTATCTGGTTTGGCTACAGAGGGAGAAATGTCTCATCCAACTCTTATCTTGCAGGATACAGTTGCCCTGGAGGATCTGGAGTGCATTAGGTTTATGGCCTTAGCGTAGAAGTTCTAATTGGAGGTAGTCATAGCTACCCTCCTGAGATCTAGGAAATCAGCAACTGTTGCAGCCTATGCTAAGGTTTGGAAAATGTTTCTGCACTGGTGTGCTAAGTAGAATGTAGAGCCTTTTAAGGCTCTGATGTCCGCAGTCCTAGTGTCTCCTCAGGATGGACTTGAGAAGGGCCTGGCATTTGGTTCCTTCAAAGTGCAGGTGGCAGGCCTCGTGCTTTTGAGTGTAGAAAGTTTCTTTGGCTTCCCATCCCAAAGTACCCAGGTATTTGAAGGGAGCATTGTGGCTGCGTTGTCCTGTATGACAGCCATTCCGACGAGGCATCTTAACATTGTCTTGCAGGCCTTCAACAAGGCCTGTGCAAGCCCTTACAAGAGGTATTACTGATGGATCTTACCATTAAGATGATTTTTTCTGGTAGTTTTCACCTTGGCAAGAAGGGTTTTGGAGCTCCAGACTTTGTTGTGTAGAGAGCATTTCCTCAGATTTAAGGAGGCTGGCGACTTACTATGCACACTACCTTCTTTTTTGCCAAAGGTGGTCTTGGTCTTCCATGTAAATCAGGAAGTCCAGCTGTCCGCGATCCATGCCATGTTTGAAGAAAAAGGACAAAATTTTGGCATTCCTGGATGTTAGTTGAGTTCTTCTCTATTACCTTGAGGTGATGAATAATTTTTGTCTCTCAGATCATCTTTTTGTACTGACGAGTCCTAGCCATGTGGGAAACCGGCTTCTAAGGCATCCATTTCAAGATGGATTCGCAAGGCTATTTCGTCAGCGTACTTTGAGTGTGGTAAACAACCACTGATTTGATAGTACGCTCTACGAGGAGGGTAGCTTCTTCATGGGCAGAGTCCTGTGCGGTTCTGTCTGAGGAGGTTGGCAGGGCAGCTGCATCCTTCATCCTTTTAAAAAGTTTTATATGGGGTATGTGGCAGCATGGCTGGACACCACTTTTGGGTCCTTGGTGCTAACAGCAGGCTCATTTCTCCTGCCCTAGACTCAGGAGACAGCTTTGGTACATCTGAGCAGAGTTTTGCTTCTTCCCAGCTCTTAGATGCACTGGAATAATGATAATTGTACAAATATTTCCAATAAAATACTGTTTATTAAAATTTAACAGACATCTTGTTACAAAAGACATTATTTGTACAATGGAGACGCATTTCAATCAGAAAATGTAAATGCAGCTATTCTGAATAAATGTTCTCACTAAGTCCACTTGTATACGTAATATATGATGACATTTTTACTGTCTGCACATAATGGGTCAAGAATACTTGATACCATATAAGGCACTTGCATGCATATTGTGGGAGTGTCTTCCCCCTCACACAAGAATTCCTAAAAGTTACATTTTAATACTAGTTTATCTAATAAAGAAAGATACAGAAGAAACCAGGAAAAAGTATTACAATATAATATACTTAGAGGAAAATTTATCCATACACTCAGCTTTAAATCATTTCTCCTTAAAAGTCAAACTGCTGCCCCCATATTACTGAGTCACTTAAAAGCCTGCACTGAAAATCCTATGTCTCAGTGAAAGAGAAGGGGAGTGGCCAATCCAATCCCACAAAACCTACATTTTCCTATATGAATCCTCCAGTACAATTTTTAGTTAATTATATTTCAATCTGAACCCTTGAATATGAAAGTTCCTACATTTGTATTGTAATAGTTTACTAAAATTTATACATTTGGTATATCCAATTAGCATTTCTAACTTTATTTTGCAAAAAAGGAGAGGGAACCCCCCTCCCCTGGAATGTAATCTCTGTAGTAAGAAGAAAAGTCCATCTCTATAGCAACTAGGTCAAAAGCCAAACCTTATCTGCCACAGGTCTCTGGAGACCAGACTAGGCACACATTGAAACAATGGAACTAAGCTACAGTCTAAGTTATCTTCTCTTGTCCTTCAACAAAGCTATCAATTAATTCTAGGGTCCTAAGAGAATGCTGCTCTTTCCCTGTTTCCAGTGACCTCAGCACAAAGCACATATATTTTTTTCCAGATCACTATATTATCATATTTGTCTACCTGATTCATGTTCTTGCTTATCCAATTGTAATTTTATATGGCCACTCATAAAGCCTTCTCTTGGATTAAGTCCCTATCTTATCAATATATATTCCCTCACTAGTAAAATCCAAAATGATGAGAAGAAAGCGTAGTGGCTATTTTATATTTCATGCTTGCCTATTCCACCACATCTGTCCATTTTTAATAGGCTGCCACCCCCAGGTTCATTTGAGCCGAAGGGCCACATCAACATCCCACTGATTTAAGACTCGTATGCCTTTTGCACTAGAATGGAAGACTAGGTTCTTACCTCAATAATCTTATTTCTAGTAGAAAGTCATGACTCATGAAGGCCTGCCCTGTCAGATTTAATTTAGCCTGCTTACTGTCTCGGACATGTACGTATTACCAGATGTTTGGTTTTCTCCTGTCAGAGAGCTCTGAATACTAATGACTTAATTCTCTCTTGCAAAGAAGCAAGGAAGAGACTGTGAGAACTGTATAAGTGTTATCCCAGGACAAGCAGGCATGAAATGACGGAGGTGATTAGTGGAGTACCACAGGGCTCAGTCTTGGGCCCAATCCTATTCAACATCTTTATAAGAGACTTGGCAGAAGGGCTTCGAGGTAAAATAACATTATTCGCCGATGACGCCAAACTGAGTAATGTAGTGGGCAAATGCACAACAGACGAAGATTCAGTGCCCAACAACATGATGCACGACCTACTCCTACTGGAGCGATGGTCTAGGACATGGCAACTCAACTTCAATGCCAAAAAATGCAAAGTTATGCACCTGGGCAGCCAGAATCCATGCAAGTCTTATACCCTTAATGGCGAGATCCTAGCAAAAACGGTAGCAGAACGAGATTTGGGGGTAATCGTCAGTGAGGACATGAAGTCTGCCAATCAAGTGGAGCAGGCTTCGTCCAAGGCAAGACAAATCATGGGCTGCATACGAAGGGGTTTCGTCAATCGTAAGGCGGAAGTCATTATGCCATTGTATAGATCCATGGTGAGGCCCCACCTGGAATACTGTGTGCAATTCTGGAGGCCGCATTATCACAAGGATGTGCTGAGACTGGAGTCGGTGCAAAGAATGGCCACCCGGATGGTCTTGGGACTCAAGGATCTACTATACGAAAAACGGCTTGACAAATTACAGCTATACTCGCTCGAGGAGCGCAGAGAGAGGGGGGACATGATCGAGACGTTCAAGTATCTTACGGGCCGCATCGAGGCGGAGGAAGATATCTTCTTTTTCAAGGGTCCCACGACAACAAGAGGGCATCCGTTGAAAATCAGGGGCGGGAAACTACGAGGTGACACCAGGAAATTCTTTTTCACTGAAAGAGTGGTTGATCGCTGGAATAGTCTTCCACTACAGGTGATTGAGGCCAGCAGCGTGCCTGATTTTAAGGCCAAATGGGATCGGCACATGGGATCTATTCACAGGGCAAAGGTAGGGGAGGGACGTTAAGGTGGGCAGACTAGATGGGCCGTGGGCCCTTATCTGCCGTCTATTGTTTCTATGTTTCTATGATATTCTCACATGTAGGTGACGTCATCTACAAAGCCCCGATGCAGACAGCATTTCAAGCAAACTTGATTGAAGATTCAAGCTTGCTGGCTGCACCACGCATGTGTGCCTCCTGCTCCACTAGAGGGCGCATCCCCTCCTCGTGGTCTCCAGTTCGATTTTTTCCGCTGTGCTAAGAAGACACGTTTTTCTTAGCGCTGCCCTAATGCCTTCTTTGCACCGCGATTTACTATTTTTTTTTTCCTTTCTTCGTAAAAGTCGCTGTGCATAACGAAAAATTTTTTCTTCCTGCTCATCGCACTTTTCGCGCCTTTTTCTCGCGATCCGGGGTTTTCCCGGATCGCCGCGACCACGAGGCCTGATTGGCCGCAGCCGCCTGGATGTCCCGGCCCATTACGGGCTTTAAAAAGTGCACCGGGTGCGAGCGTCTTCTATCTCTCACAGACCCGCATCGCTGGTGCATCCTTTGCCTGGGGGCCGACCATCCAACGGAAATTTGCCCCCGGTGTGCAACTTTTCAACAGCGGGCGCTCCGCCGCCGACGGGCCCGCATGGCAGAGCTATTTGCTACCGATCAACCCTCGACCTCAGCCTCGAGATCGGCCCCGGCCTCGATCTCGGCCTCGAGTACATCGGCCCCACCTCGGGACTCGACTTCGAAGACATCGAGCTCTCATAAGTCCTCTGCCCCGGGTAAGTCCCCTCTTCCTTCCTCAGGTTCCACATCGTCAAAGAAGCCAACCTCGAGGACAATGGCCGCACAGAGTGGAAACTCATTACCCACGGCCCCGGCAAAAACCCCGAAGACCTCGGGACGTGCCTCCACCCCTCGGGAATGCTCCGAAGCGAGATCGCCCCCGGTGGAGAGCACAGCGGCCTTGGACATGCCATCGATGCTGTCCGTGCCCGTATTCCAGACCTGCTCCGAGCGATGATCACAACGGAGCTATCCGCTGCCATGGCTCACCTCCAACCGGCCTCGGCCTCGACCTCGCATGCGCCGGACCAGCCTGAGCAACACGCCGAGACCCCTCGAGGGAAACCGCGCTGTTCTCGTCGCCTCTCCTCTTCATTGGATTCCTCCCTGAGGCATTCGAAGCATTCAAGGCATTCAAAATGAAAATCGAGACCCCTCTCTAAGAAAGCCCTGAGTTCCCCTCTGGTACGAGGGCGCACACACTCGACTCGATCGGGGGAGCCGCTAAGGGTCACCGAGCTGTCTCTTACCAACCCACAGCTCCTATTGACTCCCCCTCGGTCCGGAGCTCCGGCCCGAGGCCCTAGGCTTTCGCCGAGGGAGTCCGGGGAGGGATCCCCGACCAGGCACCGGTCGGTCCCCAGAACCCCGGCATTGTCCCCGAGGGGCTCCTCGAGGCGACGCAGGTCCTCGACCCCAGAGCGCTTTCACAGCACGTCTCCGGTATCGGACCGAGGATCCGAGCGAGAGCCCCTCTATTCGAGGGAGGCTTCTCCTTCATTCTCAGCCAAACGGCTGTCTCGGTCAACGTCCCCGCAAGGGGCCACGGGACCCCATCGACCATCCTTCATGAGGTTCGTCCAGGACATGGGACGTGCCCTTGACTTGGACCTACAATCTGACTCAAGGTACTCCAAGGAATACCTGGCGGAGCTGGATATGCCTTCCCCGCCCCGAGAGTCCCTCAGGCTACCACAGAACCTGGTACTCGAGCAGACCCTTATCAGGAACCTCGAGACTCCTTACATGGTGACAGCGGTCCCATCCAAAATGGAGTCTAAGTACCGGACGGTACCTCACCCGGGGTTTGAGCATCCACAGCTGTCCCACCAATCCCTGCTGGTGGAATCATCTCTGAAAAAAGCTCACCTCTCGAGGGTGTCCGCGGCGGTCCCCCCTGGACGCGAAGGCCGGACACTGGACAAATTCAGACGCCGGTTGTACCAGAACTCTATGATGACCGCCAGAGTCCTGAACTACACCTTCACTTTTTCCTCCTACCTGAAGCACCTCATTGGGCGGCTCTCCTCCTTCTCGGAGAGCTTACCCACCCCTCGCCAGACAGAGTTCAGCCTCCTCCTCGAGGATTTTTCCAACCTCAGGCTACACTTGTTCCACGCCGCTTACGACGGCTTTGAACTATTTTCCAGGGTCGCCGCCTTCGCGGTGGCCATGCGCCGGCTGGCATGGCTACGACTCGTCAATATAGACCCCAACCTGCAAGATCGACTAGCCAACCTCCCCTGCATCGGGAAGGAACTCTTTGACGACACCATCGAAGCTGCTACGAAATGGCTGTCTGAACACGAACGCTCATTTGAGTCTCTTGTCCGACAGAAGCCTAAACCACAGACCTCTCGCCCCTTCCGGGGATTACCTCGACGCTACCCCCAGAAGTCCACACCGGCCTTTTCAAGACTGCCGCCGCGACGCCCCCAGGCTAACTCTAGGGCTCCACCAAAGTCACAGCCCACGGCGTAGGCGAAGCCATCTCCGTCCTTTTGACGGAATGAGCGGACGGGGGCGGGCTCCCTCCCCATCGGGGGCCGCCTTCAAGCCTACTACCCTCGCTGGAAAGCCATCACGTCGGACTCATGGGTCCTTGGCGTGATCTCATCAGGGTACTCGCTCAACTTTCGGGAGGTACCCCCCGACTGCCCACCAAGTGCGTGTCCTCCAAACCGAGCGCAGTTGCCCCTCCTCCTCTCCGAGGCACAGGACCTCCTCCCTCAAAATCAAAGGGGCCAAGGATTTTACTCCCGCTACTTCCTGGTACCGAAGAAGACAGGAAACCTGCGCCCGATCCTGGACTTAAGGCGCCTGAACAAGTTTCTGGTACGGGAAAAGTTTCGGATGCTTTCCCTCCCGATCCTTTACCCCTTGATCAGCGAAGGCGATTGGCTCTGCTCCCTCGATCTGAAGGAGGCCTACACCCATGTTCTGGTGCACCCTGCTTGCCGCAGGTTCCTGCACTTTCAGGTGGGGGACCTCCACCTGCAATATCAGGTCCTCCCCTTCGGCCTGTCCTCGTCCCCCCGAGTCTTCACGAAGTGCCTCGTAGTAGTCGCGGCTACCTTGCGCTCCCAGGGTCTGCAGGTATTCCCCTACCTGGACGATTGGTTGATCAAAGCCTCGACCAGGGAGGGGGTTATCTCAGTGACCAAACAGACTATTACTGTGCTTCAGTGTCTGGGGTTCGAGATAAACTTCCCAAAGTCCTTACAATTCATCGGGGCCGTGCTGGACACGGTCCGTCTGCGTTCCTTCCTCCCTCCTCAGCGTCAGGAGGCATTGGTAAATCTGAGCTGACAAGTCTCGAGATCGACTACCGTCTCGGCACGACAGATGATGATGCTCCTCGGCCATATGGCCTCCACAGTCCACGTTACCCCGCTTACCCGCCTCCATCTGCGGTTACCACAGTGGACCTTGGCATCACAATGGCGACAGGATCGGGACCCGATCTACCGCCACGTGACAGTGACTCCTTCCTTGCAAAGATCGCTCTGTTGGTGGGCCGACTCGTCAAATCTTTCCAAGGGTTTGCTCTTTCTCACCCCGCCACACCACAAGGTCCTAACCACGGACTCGTCGGAGTACGCTTGGGGGGCTCATGTAGATGGTCTACACACGCAAGGCCTTTGGACCACAGAGGACCGTCACTGCCACATCAACGTGCTGGAGCTTCGGGCCATTTACCTCGCCGCGGTGGCCTTTCAGCATCTGCTTCACGACCGGGTGGTTCTCGTCCGCACGGACAACCAGGTGGCGATGTACTACGTAAACAAGCAAGGAGGGACGGGGTCTTGGCCCCTCTGCCAGGAGGCCTTATGGCTCTGGGAGTGGGCGGTCTCCCAATACATCTCCCTTCGAGCGGTTTACATCCAAGGGGAACAAAACTGCCTGGTGGACAGGCTCAGCCGCCTCCTCCAGCCACACGAGTGGTCCCTGCACTCTCAGGTGCTGCGACAGGTGTTCGACACGTGGGGGACTCCCCAGATAGACCTGTTCGCCTCCACCGACAATCAAAAACTGCCTCTCTTCTGTTCAAGGATATACTCCCCGGACCGTCTCGAGGCCGATGCCTTCCTCCTAGATTGGGAGGGAAAGTTCCTCTATGTGTTCCCGCCGTTTCCTCTGATTCCGAGGACGCTGGTCCATCTAAAATCTCTGAGGGCCACTCTGATCCTGATCGCTCCTCGATGGCCCCGCCAGCCTTGGTTCTCCCTGCTACTTCAACTCAGTGTCAGGGAACCTCTACTTCTGCCTGTCTTTCCCTCTCTGCTATCTCAGAGTCGGGGTTCACTGTTGCATCCCAATCTTCAGTCTCTTCATCTGACTGCTTGGTTTCTTTCCCCTTGACTTCCTTCCCTGTATCTCAGTCAGTCAGGGAAGTGTTGGAGGCTTCTCGGAAGGTCTCGACTAGACTCTGCTATTCTCAGAAGTGGACTAGATTCTCGTCCTGGTGCTCCTCTCACCGCCAGGACCCGGTGTCGGTCCCTGTGTCCTTGGTTCTGTAGTATTTACTCCATTTATCTCACTCTGGCCTGAAGATCAATTCCATTCGAGTCCATCTCAGCGCCATCGCTGCCTTTCATCAACCCCTGGAAGGGAAGGCTCTTTCACTCCATCCCTTAGTTTCCCGTTTCATGAAGGGGCTCCTGAATGTTCATCCTCCCCTCAAACCGCCTCCGGTGGTTTGGGATCTCAATGTGGTCCTAGCTCAACTGATGAAACCTCCATTTGAGCCTATTGATAAGTGTCATCTTAAGTTTCTCACTTGGAAAGTGATCGTCCTACTCGCCCTCACTTCTGCTCGGAGGGTTAGTGAGCTGCAGGCCTTGGTGGCGGACCCACCTTTCACGGTATTCCACCATGACAAGGTGGTCCTCCGCACTCACCCTAAGTTTTTGCCTAAGGTGGTGTCTGATTTTCATCTCAACCAGTCCATTGTTCTACCTGTGTTCTTCCCCAAGCCCCACTCTCATCCCGGAGAGGTGGCGCTTCACACTCTCGACTGCAAGCGTGCATTGGCCTTCTACCTCCAACGCACCCAGTCTCATCGGACGGCCCCCCAGTTGTTTTTGTCCTTCGACCCTAACAGGTTGGGGCACCCAGTTTCCAAGAGCACCCTGTCCAACTGGTTAGCTGCTTGTATTTCCTTCTGCTATGCTCAGGCAGGTCTCGCACTGCACGGTCGGGTTACGGGACATAAGGTCCGAGCGATGGCAGCTTTGATAGCTTTCCTCAGGTCCACGCCTATCGAGGATATCTGCAAGGCTGCCACGTGGTCTTCGGTTCATACTTTCACCTCACACTACTGCCTGGATACACTGTCCAGGAGCGATGGCCGGTTTGGCCAATCGGTCTCACGTAACCTATTTTCTTAAATTGCCAACCTCCCTCCATCCCTTATCAGTTAGCTTGGAGGTCACCCACATGTGAGAATATCATGCCTGCTTGTCCTGGGATAAAGCACAGTTACTTACCGTAACAGGTGTTATCCAGGGACAGCAGGCATATATTCTCACAACCCGCCCACCTCCCCGGGGTTGGCTTCTTTGCTGGATATGTGAACTAGAGACCACGAGGAGGGGATGCGCCCTCTAGTGGAGCAGGAGGCACACATGCGTGGTGCAGCCAGCAAGCTTGAATCTTCAATCAAGTTTGCTTGAAATGCTGTCCGCATCGGGGCTCCGTAGATGACGTCACCCACATGTGAGAATATATGCCTGCTGTCCCTGGATAACACCTGTTACGGTAAGTAACTGTGCTTTAGTGCTTGTTGAACTCAGGTGGGTAGCTTGTTCATTCCACCATGTTATAGGTTATGTGATATTTAACATTGATTTGTTTAATTGTAATATTGCAGAGCCATGCACTTTCATTAGCTTGGGGAAGTTCCTGTTATTTCTCTTCTTATAGTGGTTGTTAATTGTGGTGGGGATTCGCCAAGGTCACACTATACCTTTGCTAATCTTTGTGCACCGAATGAGAGACCGGGGGACTTCTTCCATGAGATAACATCTAAGATGCTGCAATACAAAGAGGGCTCACTGATCATTGGGGGGGGGGGGGAGACCTCAATGACACTTTTTCCATCTTTGGACAATTCTGGCAGTCAGGTGATCTATGGTAGGAGGGATAGAGCTGAGCTTTACCACTTCTGAGCCTGGTCATCTATTCTACATAGTGATCTTGAGCCCTCCATTGGGTTATGACACTGTGTGGGAGGAGGGGGAAGTGTACTTTACTAAACTGTTCCTGATGGTGGCTCGCCTAGTGCTGCAGATATGCAATTAGTGCTGACTAAATTGGACTGGTACTCTGTATAGATTGATGGCCTTGAAGTATCACAGATACCAATGGAGGCACAAATTGGGTGTAGGTACTCTGAGTCCAGCTTCTACACACAGTATTTCAAGATGAAGGGCCCACTGCTGAAACTGCCATAGTGGCCTCCATTGTCCTCTGCGCAGGGGCTCCCCTTCTACGATCCATGCGCTGCTATCTGAAGCTGGACAAGCACTGTTGAATATATCGTAGGACAGTGCCACAGGCAGAATCAGCAGGAACCTCGATCCTTTCTTTATCGAGCAAGTCCTGGGCTTCTCCAGTAGTGGCAATTTGCTTAGGGAACTCCATTCAAGTGATCAACAAACCAAACGGGAATGTCCAGCAAACGGGGATGACCCGCACACATTGGTGCGCATCAATGCCCAGGTCATCTCCCATTGTGAGAGTGGGTCGAGCACCTGAGACCACTGTGACGCCAGAGACCATTGAGGCATCCGGAGATGAAGCCTCACAAGGGGAGTCACGTGGACTGTGTAAGCCATGTGACCCAGTAGAACTATCATGCACCTGGCTGAAATGGACTTAAGCTGGGCAATCTGATGACAAAGTTGGATGAGATTGTCCTGACGTTCTTGAGGAAGAAATGCCCTGAGTTGAATGGTATCGAGTAGAGTGCCTATGAACTGGAGCCTTTGAGATGACTAAAATTGTGATTTGGGGAAGTTGATCTCGAACCTAAGTTCTGAAGAAATAATATAGTCTGATTTGTCGCTAAGATCACACCTTGAGACAAAGGATCCTTGATAAGCCAGTCGTCTAGGTAGGGAAGACTTGAAAGCCCTGAGACCTCAAGGCTGCTGCCACCACTACAATGCACTTGATGAAGACTCTGGGAGAGGACACCAGGCCAAAAGGTAGAACTTTGTATTGATAGTGGTGATGTGCCACTTGAAATCTGAGATACTTCCTGTAAGCCGGATGAATGGAGACATGAGTGTAGGCTTTCTTGAGATCTCCATCACCTTGTCTCTTTGATGATCACTTCATTGGTGGATGAACTCTTCCAATCTTTCCAGAGTGCTTTTGTTTCGCATGCCTCTTCATCAAAAAGTTCTGACCACAGATTTGTCAACCTATGCTTGGGGAACTCATCTGGATGGCCTTTGCACTCAAGGTCACTGGTCCTCCAGAGAACGACACTTTCACATAAATCTTTTGTGATTTACTATGCTCTCAGAGCTTTTCAACATTTAGTAGTCAGTCAGGTCCTTCTAGTCCACATGGACAATCATGTCGCCTTGTACTATATAAACAAGCAAGGAGGGACGGGTTCTCTCCTTTTCTGTCAAGAGGCATAAAAGATCTGACTTTGGATGATTGCTTGCAAAATCTTTCTCAAAGCAATCAATATTCAGGGGAAATAGAATTTCTTAGCAGACAAACTAATCTAATCTAATCTGTGATTTTTTTTATTTTTTATACTGATTCATCCCACCAGGAGGGCTCGACTCGGTTAACAAAAATATTAATAAAATTATACAGGAGATTAGAATAGAAACTTTATCTTTTAGGCCAAAATTTTATCTTTTATATTGATTATTTGAAAAAGAAGGATCATTAGTGACTCGGCAGAAGCAATGCTTATGTGCTTATTAGTAAATTTCTGAAATAAATATGTCTTCAGTACTTTACGAAAAGTGCGTAGATGAGAGAGAACTCTAGTTATAGAAGGAAGATCATTACAAACTTTTACAAATAAGAAAGAAAATGATCAACAAAAATTGGCCTAGTTTTTATTCCTTTAATAGTGGGAAAGCCAAGTTTATATTTCTGAGAACTCCTAGAATTAGAGATTTCTTGTGAATTAAATGAGATGGGAACCAAAGGAGAAAAAATACATTACATTACATTACATTAGGGATTTCTATTCCGCCATTACCTTGCGGTTCAAGGCGGCTTACAAAAAGATTTATAAAATGGGGTTACAATGTAGGAATTGAAGATACATTAGAGTGGCAGTTAGGTAGTTTCGAGGTAAGGATAATTACAGTTTACAGTAAATTGTGTACATGGAGGTAAAATTAGGTGAAGTTAGGGCTGATTTAGGAGTTTCTTAAAAAGTATTGTTTTTATTTCTTTTCTGAATGTCTTGTAGTCTGATGTGGTCATCAGTAGTTTGGAAATTCGGGTATCCATTTTTGCGGCTTGAGTGGCTAGGAGGCCATCGTGAAGTTTTGATCTTCTTACTTCATTGATCGGGGGGGGTATGAATGGGGAGTGCGTTTTTCTGTGTCTGAGTGTGGATGTTTGGTTGAGGCGGTTATTCAGGTAGGAAGGACTGTCTCCGTTTAGGGATTTAAATAGCATGCAGTAGAATTTGAATTGTATTCTTCCTTGGATTGGTAGCCAATGTGAGTTGATGTAAGCTTCTGTGATGTGGTCAAATTTTCTTAATGAGAAGATGAGTCTCAAGGCTGTGTTTTGGATTGTTTGAAGTTGTTTGATCATAGTAGCAGGGCATGGGAGGAATAGGATGTTGCAATAGTCTAGCAGTCCTAGGATTAGAGATTGTACTATAAGCTGGAATTGATTTCTTTCAAAAAATTTCCGGACTTGTCTCAAATTTCTCATGATTGTGAAGGATTTCTGGATTGTATTATTTATTTGTGGTTGCATGGTACAGCTTCTGTCTAAGGTCATTCCTAGTAGTTTTATGGTGGTTTGGATGGGGTAGTTGATAGAGTTGATTTCTAAATTTTTTGAGGTTTGGATTTTGTCATTTTCGAATAGGATGAGTTTGGTTTTGTCTGGGTTGAGTTTAAGTTTGTGATCTTTCATCCAGATCGTAACTGTATTAAGTATTCTGTGTAGGATGTTTGGCATGGTGGGTTTAGGTTGATCGTAAGGTGTGAGGATGGTAATGTCGTCCGCGTAGCTGTAGGTAATTATACCTAGATTGTTCAGATGTGTTCCGAGAGAGGCAGTGTATAGGTTGAAGAGGGTGGGTGATAGTGGGGAACCCTGTGGTACTCCGCAGGGGTTTGCCCAAGGTTCTGATTTTACGTTGTTTGATTTTACGCTGTAGGTTCTGGATTTTAGGAAGCCTTCAAACCAAGCGTATACTTTATCAGAGATACCTATTGCGTCCAAAATTTGCAGAAGGATATTGTGATCCACTAGGTCAAAGGCTGCGGTTAGGTCTAATTGTATAAGGAGCATTTTTTTCCCTGTGCTGAGGTGTTGTCTGATTGTGTCCATAAGGGAGGCTAGGAGAGTTTCTGTGCTGAAATTGGATCTGAAGCCAGATTGTGTGGGGTGGAGTATGTTATGGTCATCCAGATAATTAGTGAGTTGTTTGGCCACTAGGCCTTCTGTAAGTTTGACGTATAGCGGTATTGAGGCAATAGGTCTGAAGTTGGAGGGTTGGTCTGGTGGTCCTTTTGGATCTTTTTGGATTGGAGTGATGATGATTTTGCTGAGTGCAGTGGGGAAAATGCCATCCGTGAGCGTGGATTGAATCCATTGTAGAAGTAGTGTACGGAATTTTACACTGGAGGTGGTGAGGAGGTATGAGGGGCAGTGGTTGTAGTCACAGGAGGCGTGGCTGTATTTTTTGTAGAGGTTATTGAAATCAGGCCATTGTATGTTGGTGAATTGAGACCAAGATCTGTCTGCTGCGGTTGAATCTTTTTCTGTGGGGTGAGTTGTGATTATGCTTAGGAGGGATGGGGTAGAATCGAGGGTGGCTCTGGCATTGATAATTTGGCATTGAAAATCCATATAGGATTTTGAAAATTACAGTTGCACATTTAAATTGAATCCTCCAGAGTTGTATTGAACCTGCAATTCCCTAAATCTCTTAAATTTACACCTCCCAGCATAAAACATTTGACCTACACACACCAATCCCTTGCGAGCCCAAATCTGATAAATAGGACTCTCCTGACCAGGACCAAACTCCCAGTTACAGATCAAAGGAGTTTATCAGGAGTAAGTTTGGCCCGGCAACAACATCGCCCTAGTGGCCCTCCAGACTCGTAGGGTGGTATGAACGGACTCCAGGGTCCCCCCTTTTGAACCCAGGGGAAATGCAATAAGGTGTCCGGGGCAAGATCCCTCTGCTCAATCTTCACCAGGGCTCGCATCTGTTCATCCTGGTAGTATTTTTGTAAATTGGCCATCCCCCAGACCTCCCTCAGCTGTACTCAGGTAAAGAACCCACCAGTTAATCCGAGGAGACTTACCCTCCAATATGAAACTCCAAAGAGCCCTCTGAATCCAACCAGAACCCTCCTCTCCACCCAGATAGGCAGCACCTAAAACAGAAAAAGAAAGTGGGGCAGGACCATCATTTTAACAATCACTAAATTTCTGACCTCATTAAAATGAAAAAAGAAACATTTATTACCTACAAACATCTTGGGAAAAGGGAGGCAAAAGAAGACTATCTGGTCAGATCTAAGGCTGTCAAAAAGGCAGTCAGGGAAGCCAAACTTCAAACAGAGGAAGATCTAGCACGGAACATTAAAAAAGGGGACAAATCCTTCTTCAGGTACATTAGCGACAGGAAGAGAAACAAAAATGGAATAGAACGCCTTAGGAAATCAGATGGAAACTACGCAGAATCTGATACTACCAAAGCAGAACTGCTAAACGAATACTTCTGCTCAGTATTCACCTGTGAAGCACCTGGAGATGGTCCGCAATTACAAATAAGAAACAGCCAAAATGACCTGTTTCGTGATTACGAGTTTACACCTAGTAATGTCTACCACGAACTTTCAAGACTCAAAGTAGACAAAGCTATGGGGCCAGACAATCTACACCCCAGGGTACTCAGAGAGCTGAGTGAAGTTCTGGCTGAACCACTATCCGTACTCTTCAATCTTTCCATGCGCACGGGAATAGTACCCCTAGACTGGAAAACAGCTAACGTAATTCCACTCCACAAAAAGGGCTGCAGAACGGAGACAGGAAATTACAGACCGGTGAGTCTTACATCCATAGTGTGCAAACTCATGGAAACACTGATCAAACAGGAACTTGACAAAATTCTAGATGAAGAAAATCTACGTGATCCACATCAACACGGATTCACCAGGGGAAGGTCCTGCCAATCTAATCTGATTGACTTCTTTGATTGGGTGACCAGTCATCTGGATGCCGGTGAGTCCCTTGACGTGATATACTTGGACTTCAGCAAAGCTTTTGATAGCGTTCCACACCGCAGGCTGTTGAACAAACTAAAATCGATGGGATTAGGGGATACATTCACAACATGGGTAAGGGATTGGCTAGATGGTAGGCTTCAAAGGGTGATGGTAAACGGTACCCCCTCCAAAACGTCAGCAGTGATGAGTGGAGTACCTCAGGGCTCCGTCTTAGGGCCGATTCTATTCAATTTATTCATAGGAGATTTGACCCAAGGACTTAGAGGAAAAGTATCACTGTTTGCCGATGATGCCAAACTATGCAACATAGTTGGCAAAAGCAGTGTGCCTGACTTTATGACGCAGGACCTAAGACAGCTTGAACAGTGGTCATCAACTTGGCAGCTGGGCTTCAATGCTAAAAAATGTAAAGTAATGCACCTAGGCAAAAAAAATCCACACAGAACTTACACACTAAATGGTGAAACCTTGTCCAGGACCACGGTGGAACGTGATTTAGGAGTGATCATTAGCGACGATATGAAGGCTGCCAATCAAGTAGAGAAGGCATCGTCCAAGGCAAGACAAATGATGGGCTGTATCCGTAGGGGTTTTGTCAGCAGAAAACCTGAAGTCATAATGCCGCTGTACAGATCCATGGTGAGACCTCATCTCGAGTATTATGTTCAATTCTGGAGACCACACTACCGAAAAGATGTGTTGAGAATTGAGTCGGTTCAGCGAATGGCTACCAGGATGGTTTTGGGGCTCAGGGAACTCACGTATGAAGAAAGGTTAAAAAAAAACTGCGGATGTACTCACTGGAGGAGCGAAGAGAGAGAGGGGACATGATTGAGACCTTTAAGTATATTACTGGGCGTATAGAGGTGAAAGATGATATCTTCAGTCTTAAAGGGCCCTCAGTAACCAGAGGACACTCGCTGAAAATCAGGGGAGGGAAATTTCAGGGTGATGCGAGGAAGTACTTCTTCACTGAAAGGGTGGTAGATCATTGGAACGAGCTGCCTCAGAGGGTGATTGAGGCCAGCAGCGTGTTAGATTTCAAGAGAAAATGGGATATTCATGTGGGATCTCTAGGAGAGTAAGAATCAGGGAGTGGGTCATTGGTATGGGCAGACTCGATGGACTATAGCCCTTTTCTGCCGTCAATTTCTATGTTTCTATGTTTCTATCCTGCCCAACCACGAGAAGCAAAGGTTCTTCCAGGTGGCCAGATCCCGATGCATCTGCCAGATAACTGGGAGATAGTTAAGATCATAAGAACATAAGAAGTTGCCACCACTGGGTCAGACCATTGGTCCATCGCGCCCAGCGGTCCGCTCTCGCGGCGGCCCGTCGGGTCCATGACCTGTAATGTGGTTCCTGTCCGTTTCTGTAACCTACCTCTTCAAATAGAGAGGAACCTGGCAACCCCAAGTGCACCCCCAGATAACGCAGGGAGCATCACACTCAACGAAAAGAAAGGCCTCCCGTAGAGCCCGCACACTTTCAGTTGAAAGGGACACATTCAGGACTTCAGACTTAGACATGTTAATTTGAAAGCCAGAAAACTGACCATACTCAACTAAAACTGCGACCACCCGCTACAGAGAAATATCTGGCTGCATTAATGTAAACAGCAAGTCGTCGGCAAATAAAGATACCTTATATTCCCGGCCCACCACCGGATCAGTATATGGGACCTTAATCCAACTCAACAAACGAGGACCAAACCCAAAATACTCTAGAGTACGAAACAAAAGGGACCAGAGACCTTGTCAAAGACCTTCTTGGCATCGATGGAGAGCAGCTCCATAGGTCTTTTGTGGCGCATCATAAACTCCAGGAGGTTAAGAATCTGCTGCATACTATCACCCACCTGGTGCCCCGGAATAACGCCCAACTGTCCTGGGTGGACAAGATGAGGGAGCCAAGACAACAAACGATTTGTCAAAATTTTAGCAAGAAGCTTGGTATCGTCCACCAAGAGAGAGATAGGCATATGCGAGGTACAGGATAAGATATCCTTGCCCAACTTGTGGAGCACGGTAATACCAGCCAGGTGCATAAAATAAGGAAGAGAACCCTCTTCTAAAGTATTAAACACATGAAGTAAAGGCAGAAACAGAGCGACCTGAAACAATTTGTAAAACTTGACTGTAAAACTATCAAGCCCCGGAGAGTTGCCCGAAGGCATAGACCAGCGATGGCGAACCTATGGCACGCGTGCCAACTGTGGCACGCGAAGGCCTTGCAGCTGGCACGCGCAGGGCCGCCATCAGGGCAGTACTACCAGGGGGTGCACAGGAGAGAGAGCTGAACGGGGACGATGGGGGACCTGCGGGGTTAAATATAACTCGAGCCGCGAGGCTCGTCTTCTACTCCAACTGCCCTGCTGCTCACACAGCCGATCGGAAATCTTCCCTGACGTCAGCGCTGACGTCGGGGAAGATTTCCGATTGGCTATGTGTGCGCGGCGGGACAGGCAGGAAATAGAAGACAAGCCTACGCGGCTCGAGCTACATTTTGCTGAGAAAGTTGATAAGATGGGCTGGAGACAAACGGGGAACACAAAAGGAGGGAGTGCGTTTTGGACACAAGGCATGAACTTGGGAGAAAGGAAGGGAGGGAAAGAGATGCTGAGGAGGGGGAGGGAATGGGTTTTTGGACACAGAAGGCATGGACTTGGGAGAGAGGAAGGGAGGGAAAGAGATGCTGAGGTGGGGGATGGAATGGGTTTTTGGACACAGAAAGCATGAACTTGGGAGAGAGGAAAGGATGGAAAGAGATGCTGAGGTGGGGAGGGAATGGGTTTTTGCACACAGAAGGCATGGACTTGGGAGAGGGGAAGGGAGGGAAAGAGATGCTGAGGTGGGGGAGGGAATGGGTTTTTGGACACAGTAGGCATGAACTTGGGAGAGAGGGAGGGAAAGAGATGCTGAGGTGGGGGATGGAATGGGTTTTTGGACACAGAAAGCATGAACTTGGGAGAGAGGAAAGGAGGGAAAGAGATGCTGAGGCGGGGGAGGGAATGGGTTTTTGGACACAGAAGGCATGGACTTGGGAGAGAGGAAGGGAGGGAAAGAGATGCTGAGGTGGGGGATGGAATGGGTTTTTGGACACAGAAAGCATGAATTGGGAGAGAGGAAAGGAGGAAAAGAGATGCTGAGGAGGGGGAGGGAATGGGTTTTTGCACACAGAAGGCATGGACTTGGGAGAGAGGAAGGGAGGGAAAGAGATGCTGAGGTGGGGGAGGGAATGGGTTTTTGGACACAGAAGGCATGAACTTGGGAGAGAGGGAGGGAAAGAGATGCTGAGGTGGGGGATGGAATGGGTTTTTGGACACAGAAAGCATGAACTTGGGAGAGAGGAAAGGAGGGAAAGAGATGCTGAGGTGGGGGAGGGAATGGGTTTTTGGACACAGAAGGCATGGACTTGGGAGAGAGGAAGGGAGGGAAAGAGATGCTGAGGTGGGGGAGGGAATGGGTTTTTGGACACAGAAGGCATGGACTTGGGAGAGAGGAAGGGAGGGAAATAGATGCTGAGGTGGGGGAGGGAATGGGTTTTTGGACACAAGGCATGAACTTGGGAGAGAGGAAGGGAGGGAAATAGATGCTGAGGTGGGGGATGGAATGGGTTTTTGGACACAAAAAGCATGAACTTGGGAGAGAGGAAAGGAGGGAAAGAGATGCTGAGGTGGGGGAGGGAATGGGTTTTTGCACACAGAAGGCATGGACTTGGGAGAGAGGAAGGGAGGGAAAGAGATGCTGAGGTGGGGGAGGGAATGGGTTTTTGGACACAGAAGGCATGGACTTGGGAGAGAGGAAGGGAGGGAAATAGATGCTGCGGTGGGGGAGGGAATGGGTTTTTGGACACAAGGCATGAACTTGGGAGAGAGGAAGGGAGGGAAATAGATGCTGAGGTGGGGGAGGGAATGGGTTTTTGGACACAGAAAGCATGAACTTGGGAGAGAGGAAAGGAGGGAAAGAGATGCTGAGGTGGGGGAGGGAATGGGTTTTTGCACACAGAAGGCATGGACTTGGGAGAGAGGAAGGGAGGGAATGGGTTTTTGGACACAGAAAGCATGAACTTGGGAGAGAGGAAAGGAGGGAAAGAGATGCTGAGGTGGGGGAGGGAATGGGTTTTTGCACACAAGGCATGGACTTGGGAGAGAGGAAGGGAGGGAAATAGATGTGAGGTGGGGGAGGGAATGTGTTTTTGGACACAAGGCATGGACTTGGGAGAGAGGAAGGGAGGGAAAGAGATGCTGAGGTGGGGGAGGGAATGTGTTTTTGGACACAGAAGGCAAGGACTTGGGAGAGAGGAAGGGAGGGAAAGAGATGGTTGTGTACACGGGGAATAGAAGAAAGGAGAATTTTTGGTCATAGGGAGGGAGTGAGGTACAGACAGTGGCATACCAAGGTGGGGGTGGGGGCGGTCTACCCCGGTTTTACGCCCCAAGGGGGTGCACAGCTGGCCACCCTCCAGTGTTCTCCCTAGGCTGGCAAACTGCGTCTCTTTAGCCACTTGAGTGCCACCGCCGCCATTTGGAACAGGCCAGTGCCAAGTTCTCCCTGCTTTTCCCTGTGGGGCCGACCAACTCTCGCCACCCGCGTCAATTCTGATGTCGGAGAGGACGTTCTTGGCCAGCCAATCGCTGCCTGGCTGGCCCAGAATGTCCTCTCCGATGTTAGAATTGACTTCGAGTGGCGAGAGTTGGTCGGCCCCGTGGGGAAGAGAAGCAGGGCGAACTCGGCGCCGGCCTGTTCCCGATAGCGGCAGTGGCAGCCTATTCCCCAGTGGTGGTGGCAGCATTTTCCCAATGGTGGTGGCATAGGGGAGGGCAAGGAGAAAGAAAGAAAGGGGGGGACAGGGAGCCAAAAAAAAAAAAAGAAAGAGGGCTGGGTGAAATAAAGAAAAATGGGGCACGGAGAGAGAGAGAGAAAGACAGACATACAGAATGAAAGGGGGTATGGAGAGAGAGAAAAAGAAAGAAGGGGGGCACGGTGAAACAAAGAAAAAGTTTGGGGAGGGAATGAGGTCTGGAGGAGAGAAAGCATACAGGAGGCTGAAAAAAGGGAAGAAATATTGGATGCACAGTCAGAAGAATAAAGTGCAACCAGAGACTGATGAAATTACCAAAGGTAGGAAAATGATTTTATTTTCAGTTTAGTGATCAAAATGTTTCCGTTTTGAGAATTTATATATGCTGTCTATATTTTGCACTATGGCCCCCTTTTACTAAACAGCAATAGCGTTTTTTAGCGCAGGGAGCCTATGAGCTTCAAGAGCAGCGTGGGGCATTCAGCGCAGGTCCCTGCGCTAAAAACCGCTATCGCGGTTTAGTAAAAAGGGAGGGGGAATAT
This sequence comes from Geotrypetes seraphini, assembly GCF_902459505.1. Taxonomy (NCBI): domain Eukaryota; kingdom Metazoa; phylum Chordata; class Amphibia; order Gymnophiona; family Dermophiidae; genus Geotrypetes; species Geotrypetes seraphini. The sequence continues at coordinate 290,818,383 of NC_047085.1, forward strand.
TTGTCTATTTTTGTATAGTTGTTACTGAGGTGACATTGCATAAAGTCATCTGCCTTGACCTCTTTGAAAACCCGCGGAATATAAATGATAATTAACATTTTCTCTGCGTACAGCGTGCTTTGTGTTTTTAAAATTTTATTGTTGGTAGATCATTTTGACTTGGCCACAAAGGTAAGGGGGAGGGAGGGGAGCTGCTGAAAGAGTCTACCTTGACGTGGTTGCAGGCTTACAAATCTTTTGGTCAAATAGTGCGGTGACAGAGAAAAGTATATGTGTATTCGGCCCATGAATGAAATCATTAAAACATTATAAATTGCCAATAAATTGAAATGAAAACCATAGGATTGTGAATCAAATTGATTCTCTGACAATACAAAGATTCCAACCTTTAACAATGATGTTACATAGTTCAGGCAACTTTATAAAGAGTTTTTAGATACTAAAATCTTGTTATTAAGGTTTAATTGACGTGCTGGCACTTTGAGGAAATTCTTTGGTTTTGTGCAGCAGTTTGGGCACTCGGGCTCAAAAAGGTTAGCCATCACTGGCATAGCCTAAAGAGCCTGCTGCACCTCCACCAGGGTAATCGGATGATCCAGCAACCGCGCATCAGAAGAGTCAATCTGAGGCAACTGCAAAGGTCGTAAGAATGCATCCATATCCACACCCGGAAGCTCAGCTCTAGCTGCATAAAATCGTTAATAATATTGCACAAAAGAGTCGTGAATCTGCTCCTCCTCTCGCACCAGAGTCCTGCATTTGAGCGCAAGGCCAGAATATTATTCCACACTCATTGAGCTTTCAATTGATGACCCTTATTACCCAACTCAAAAAATTGTTGCTTCAGCAATTGGATATGAAACTGCATCTGTTGTAATTCCTGCAATTCTCGCTGAGCTTCCCGCAACCATGCCCAAATACCAGCATTTCCCGGCTGATATAAGCATCAGACGGGCGATGGTACCATAAAGGGCAGCAAGACGCAGCCAACACTGCTTATTCTGAAACGAGGCCCAAGAAATAAGATGTCCTTGGAGGACCGCTTTAAGGCCTTCCCAAACTGCCCCTGGAGAGACTTCCCCATCTGCACTGACGTCAAGATCAATATACTCCGCAAGAACCACCCTCAGTTTATCCACAATGTGGGGGTCATCCAGCAAGCTATCATTCAGTCTCCAAAATGTATGCCATGAAACGCCTGAAGCCCCCCGCAACAGAACCCAAACCGGGGCATGATCAGACCACGAAATAGGTTCTATCCCTGCCTCGACAACACGAGCCAAAAAATCCTTATCAACCAGAAAATAATCCAGGCGGAAATAAGAACAATGCACTATCAAATGATAAGTGTAGTCCCACACTCCAGGGTGTACCAACACCAGACATCAACTACTCCTAGCAATCTCAAGAAAGATGTTGTCCAGATGGGGTGCACAGGTCAGATTAAAATCCCCTCCAACAATGAGAGACCCCTCCTTCACCTGCAAAATCTTAGCCCCCAGATCCTCCAAAAACGCCCCCTGGCCTTCATTTGGAGCATAAAGATTGACCAAGGTTAATTTCAAGTTCTGCAGAGTGATCACCAAAATAATAAATTCCCCTGGAGATCCCGCACTACCTCAAGTGTAAGATTCTTGGCAAGGTTAATTTCAAGTCCTGCAGAGTGATCACCAAAATAATAAATTCCCCTGGAGATCCCGCACTACCTCAAGTGTAAGATTCTTGGCAAAGAGAATCCCAATCCCATATTTCTTGGGATGTTCTAGTCAAATGTGTTTCTTGTAAAAAGCAAATAGCAGCCTGACTGTATACCAATTCCTGTATCAAAATTCGTCTTTTATGAGACGAATTAAGACCTCTCACATTATAGGAAACCTGGAGTGAATTCCTTCTGCACAGCTCGCAAGCATAGGGAGAAAACCCTACTGTCCAGAATGACACATCTATCTATCAGAAAAGATATTGCAAGATATGAACGTAATCATTTTGTAGCACAGTTTAAATGCTGAAAATTTTCAGTTTTGTTCTGATTGTGTTTTTATATTTACTTTTGTTTTAGATGCTTGGATTAGATGGATCATTGGTTTTCTTGGTGAGTGAAATCAAACTTTGTTTAAAAGTAACCTTCCTTCATTAATGAATAATGAATTTCTTGTACAAAGTACATATTGACTAAATACCTTTTGGCTCTGTAGAATTTTGCAGGATCATTTTGTTTCATAATAGTGGATTTTTGAGTTTTCCATAAATCTAGAATTTGGTTTGCTACACATTTTATTCTGACAAATTCACACTGAGTCTAATGCAATGAGCTTTTGCATCCAGGTTTCTGGAACTGTTCTAAAAATAATTAGCAAATCTCTAAAGCATTAAAGAATATGGCTCATGGAATTTTTAACACCTCTGCATGTTCTTTTGAGTGCTGGATATGTGTTTAAGCTTTCTGTGTGTCTGATCAGGATAGGAGATGGAATTGAAAAGGAGCAATTTCTTGGTCTTGTTAAGCATGAATTAGTGTAGGTATACTGTAGCTGTTAGAACAGCTTCTACTATAGAAATTTTTTGAGTCATTTTGGGGTGGTGGAGGGTTTATTTTTAGTTTATCATTTTAGTTTATTACACTATCTATCAAAAAAATTACCTAAGTAGCGTACAATTAAAAAAATATACAATTCATTTACAGGGGAACAAAAAAAAGGACACCTAAATTAGAGCAAAAAAAAGGAGACCTAAATTAGAGCAAACTCAATGCTGATGACTCCTCTGATTCCTATACATCCAGGTTTCTCATTCTAATCTCCTCATATAATCTCCAGCTGTGCTTCACCACCCTACACACCAGAAAGGCCACTGCTTCAACCGTATCTTTTCCTTCAACTGCTCTACCACTGAATTCTGCACCTCAACTCTTCCCCTCTCTGACCATCATCTGCTAACCTTCACAACTTACCACCCTCCCTGCCCACCCCCCACCCCCCCAAAAAAAACCCCGGCTGATCACTACCCATACATTTAGGAATCTTCAATCTATTGACCCTGATTCGTTCTCTACCACTGTCTCTGTCTCATCCCTCCTTTCAACTACTCTTGTCACACAAGTTTGTTGATGAAGCTGTCCTCTTCTATAACTCAACTTTCTCTTCTGCTATTGATACCCTCACCCCTCTCATTTCACGTCCTGTTAGATGTGCCAAATCCCAGTCCTGGCTGATCCCCAACATCCGTTAGCTGCAATCCTTGCTTAAATCCTGCACACATGCCAACTTCATACACTTCATATTCATGCTGATGTCCTTCCAATCTACCATCTTGCTTGGCAAACATGAATACTACAAACATTTAGCTAACTCTTAGTGCCGACTCTCACCATCTCTTTGCCAACTCAACTCCTTATTCAAAATACCCCACCTCCTATCCCCTCATATTGTATTTTCAGTGTATGTTACACTCTGCTCCTGGGTCCTCTCCTCTTCTCCATATATACCTGTTCTTTCAGTACACTGATCTCCTCCCATGGTTTTCAATATCACCTCTATGCTGTTGACTCCCAGGTCTACTTCTCCCCACTAGATATTTCTACAGGAATTCAGGCCCAAATCTCAGCCTGCCTGACCAACAGTGCCTCTTGGACGTCTCACCACCATCTAAACTGGAATATGGCTAAAACCAAACTCCTTATCTTTCCACCTAAATCCACCCCCCCCTCGCGTTCTCTATTTCTGAGGATAACACACTCCTCCTCCCTGTCTTGTCTGCTTGCAACCTCGTGGTAATCTTTGACTCTTCTCTCTCCTTCTCCATTCAGATCCAACAGACCGCTAAAATCTGTTGCTTCTTCCTCTTTAATATTACCAAAATCCGACTTCTCCTCTCCGAGCACATTACCAAAACCCTTATCTATGCTCTCATTACATCTCGCTTAGACTACTGCAATTTACTTTTCTCAGGTCTCCCGATCATCCGTCTCTTTCCCCTTCAATCCATTCAAAACGCTGCTGCACTACTCATTTTCCGTGAGAGCCACCATGCTCACATTACCCCTCTCCTCAAATCTGTTCACTGGCTCCCCATCTGCTTCCGAATACAGTTCAAACTCCTCTTACTAATTTACAAGTGCATTTACTCTGTAACTCCTCAGTATATCTCCTTACTCGTCTCCCCCTATGCTCCCTCCCGTAAACTCTCTATCCCTGGACAGGCAGGCAGCATATTCTCATATGTGGGTGTTGTCATCCACGGAGCCCCAGTACAGACAGCTATATAAGTGCACCGGCACTTTAAGAATTTTAGAAAGTTTGTGACTGACCGCACCGCACATGCGCAAGTGCCTTCCTGCCCAACGTAGGTGCGCGGCTCCTCAGTTCTTAAGTTTTCCATGGAGCTAAGAAGTCGAGCTTTTTAATGTTCTTAGTTTTAGCCTTTGCTTTCCTGTTTGCGCGTTTGATATTTTCCTCATTAATTTTTCTTTCATTTCTTTCTTTCATTAATTTTTTTTTCTTTCTTTCATTTCTTTCTTGCTTTTTTCTTTCCTTTCATTTTTCTTTCTTTCCTTCTTTCTTCTTTTTTCCTTCTTTTCTTCTTTTCTTCGCTCTTTTCCTTCTCTTTTCTTTCCTTCTTTCTTCTTTCCTTCCTCCCCACTTGCTGAAGCACTGCTCCACTCTACACAGCACTTATTTGCTTTGAAATGGTTATTTTATTGCCTGTTTTCAAGTTTTTTATGTTTTGTCTTACTTCTGTTACTTTTCTTCCCTTAGATTTAGTAACACTGATCTACCACCGCATAGCGGTGGCACGTTGTGGACTCCACCCACAAAATCTGGTACATGTCATTTAAAGCTTGGGACTTTGCGGCGCATGCTCACCCACTTGCTAAAGCACTGCTCCACTCTGCAAAGCACTTATTTGCTTTTTTATGGTTATTTTATTGCCTGTTCAAGTTTTTTATGTTCTGTTTTACCTCTGGTACTTTTCTTCCTTTAGATTTAGTAATGCTGATCTGCTGCTGCATAGTGGCGGCACGTTGTGGACACTGCGCCGCCCCCCCCCCCCCCCAAATTTGGTACATGTCATTTAAAGCCTGGGACTTTGCGGCACATGCCGCAAAGTAGTGCGCTTAAGGAGTATGCAATGTTCTTTAATGCGCTCCATTGTGCGCAACTTCTGTGTGCTCTAAAATTTGTATCTGCTGCATTAGGTAAGTCTACCAAAAGGCCCTCTTTTTTCGTGCTTTCCTGGTTACTTCTCTGTCTAAACCTTCAAATTCTTTCTCCCAGACTTAAGTCTTCCTTCCTTTAAGCATATTCTCTTAATTGCAATCACTATGGAAAAGCTTCCTCCTTCAAACATCTTGGTCCATTGGGGTCATCGACCCAGTGCTGAGCTGGTGGAAATTCCTCTTGCACCTCATCCTTTGGTTTTCCTTAAAGCAGATCCGACACTTGCTGTCCTATCTACTAGACAACTCAAAATCGGCCTAATTAATACGGCGTTCACTTAAGTCTAAACATCACCTTATCAAAGATACGATAATCCTTAACTCGTTTGATCTCTTATGCTTGACTGAAACCTGGCTCACTGAGGGGAAGGAAGCCTATCTTTCTTATGCCTGCCTGCCTGGCTTCTCTTTTCTATACAATCACCGCCACCATAAGCGGGAGGGTGGGTTAGCAATTATTTCCTGAGAATCATTGTCACTAACTACTGAACAATCTCCAGCTAACTCCTTTATTGAATATCTTCAATTTACAATCAATTCAAGGCCAAACATTGATGTTCTCTTACTCTACTTACCCCCTCCAGTCAACTGTGAGGGCCTCTCTCACTTACAATCTCTCCTCTATGATTTTGGGTCCTCCACACCCAACCCACTGGTTCTTGGAGACTTCAACATCCACTTTGATTCACACAGTAGTCTTTCTGTTGAAGCCCTCTCTTTTATCCACAGTCTTGACCTTCTCCCTCTTTTGACAGATCCAACACACCAAACAGGGCATACATTAGACATGATCTTAATTCCTAAGTCTGCAAATTCCAAATATTCCTTAGGACCTATCGTTCCAGTTCCATGGTCCAGTCATTTTCTTGTCTCTGTGAACCATACCACCACTCATGATAACCTTATCATAGAGCCCAAGGCTTTCAAATTTAGGGATTTTGATAAACTTACAAGAGAGTCAATTGTTTCAACTCTCAAATTAGAATTTTTGGACTATAAATCAACAACATTGGAAGACCACTTACACTAATGGATGATTTCCACCATTTCACTAATGGAGGAGTTGGCTCCCATCCAAATTAGATAAATTCCTCCTAGGAAATTTTCTAATACCTGGTATACAGCAGAACTCACCCTCATCAAAAAATAGGTTAGATCAACCAAACATAGATGGAGAAAGGACAAAACTTTCAGTTATTTAGAAAAAGTCAAAGAACAAGCGAGCTTCTATAAATCTAAAATAAATCAGGCAAAGCGGAAATACTACTCCACGCAAATTAAAAAGGCTAAAAACTCTTCTGCACTCTATGCAATATTAAAATTCTTAAACCCTCAGAACAAGAGACAAGTTGCGCAGAGTAGCACTTTGCCCACAGCTCAGGAACTTGTTTCCTACTTCACTGATAAAGTAGACACCATTAGGATAGACTTTAGCTCAGCAAAACCCTTAAATCCAGAACCTGTCCAAGCCGATACATTGCCTTTATCTTCGAAATGCTCCTGATTCAACCTTCCAAGTCTTAAGGAGATTGAACGTCTCATCCAGAGCATCTATATTAAAGGATCGCATACTGAATCAATCCCTCCTGTTACTTCTCTATATTCGGTCCTTTCATTCATACTTCAGTGAATCAAAGTTTACAGTATAGCTCTTTGCCAAAATCTTGGAAGGAAGCAACCATCCATCCTATCATTAAAGGCCATAACATCACGCTGAATAATAAATCAAATTATAGGCCCATTGCTAATCTCCCCTTCTTAGCAAAAGTAACTGAAAAGGTTGTCTTCAAACAAATTTCAGAATTCATTGAAAAAACAAATACCCTACATCCAAATCAAACAGGTTTCAGACAACATCACTCTACAGAACACTCCCTAATAGGCATGTCAACCTCTGTTCATTACCATTTGGACCACAATAAATCTGTTCTTTTAATTTCTCTTGAGCTTTCCTCTGCTTTCAATACCATAGACCACAATATTCTCCTCAAAAGATTGGAAGCTATCGGTATCTCAGATCAGGTTCTGCAGTGGTTTCATTCCTATTTCAGTGACCGTACTTCTACAATCACGTTCAATAATTCCACCTCAGAGAGCTACACTGTACACTATGGTATTCCACAAGGATCCATTCTATTACTACTTCTGTTTAATATTTTTCCAGCTCCTCTGATGACTCTCTTCCAATCCATCAGGTTCATTGTTTTCGCCTATGCTGATGACATTCAGCTTTTGTACCCATTAGACTTCGAGAATGCCCATGATATCTTAGCAATTAACAAGAAACTAGAGCAAATACACCAATGGCTAGATAATAATAATAATAACTTTATTCTTCTATACCGCCACAATCTTGCGACTTCTAGGCGGTTTACAATCAAGAGTGCTGGACATTCAGCGAAATACAATAAGTAGATATTCAGAGGAAATACAGAGATCAGAGACCTCAGGAGGCAATAGTATAGAAATACAATTTGCTGAGCGAAAATGTAATATGTACATTTTAGTAGGTAATGTCCGACAGGACCTATTGGGGATAAATAGCAACGTAAAGTTACGATAAAATGAAGATAACAGATTATATTTATAACAGTGCTGTAAGTTCAGGTGGAATAGGGAGGAGAGAGGGAGAGCGGGTCAATTGTTTAGGTATTTCTGGAACAGGTATGTTTTTAGGCGTTTCCTGAATTCCCCGTATGTAGTGGGCGAAAGCAGTTGGTCTAGGTCTTTACCCCATAGGACTGCTTGGTGAGAGAGAAGGTGTTCGTGGTGTTTTTTCATTTTGCAGCCTCTAATTGGAGGGGGAAATGAGTTTTGGGTGTGTGTTTCTCTTGAGTTTGTTATTAGAAAATGCGAAAAGGTCCGTTATGTACTTGGGGGTCAGGCTGTATAGTACTTTGAAGCAGAGGCAGGCAAATTTAAACCTTACTCGGGCTTCCGTTGATAGCCAGTGCAGCTGCCGATAGTAGGGTGTCATGTGGTGGAATTTCTTCAGCCCGAAGATAAGTCTGACCGCAGCATTTTGCATTATTTGGAGACGTCTCATATTCTTTTGTGAGATTGCTAGATAGGCGATGTTGCAGTAGTCAAGCTGACTCAGGATGAGGGATTGCACTAGGATTCTGAATGTTGACGTATCGAAGTATGATTCAATGGTTCTGAGTTTCCAGAGAGTAAGGAAACCTTTTCTGAATAGGGAATCCACTTGTTCCTTCATTGTTAGGCATTGGTCTAGAATAACACCTAGTATTTTCATGGTGGGCTGAATAGGGTAGTTGAGTTTATTGATGCATAGTGGGGTTTTATTGTCAAGCAGGTGAGGGGAAGCAACAAAGAATTTTGTTTTTTCTGGGTTGAGCTTGAGCTTGAAATCTGTCATCCATTGTTCCATCTCATTTATGGCATCGGATGCCTTGGGAATGGTTTCCGAGATGGAGTTGGCGAATGGGATGATGATCGTAAAGTCATCTGCGTAGCTGAATAGTTTTATTCCTAGTTGGGTTAGTTTCACACCTAATGAGGACATGTAGATATTGAAAAGCAGTAGGGAAAGCAGTGACCCTTGTGGCACTCCGGATGAGTTGCTCCAGGTGTCGGAGTGTTCGTTGTTAAAGTGTACCTGGTAAAAACGGGATGTGAGGAAGCCACGAAACCAGTTTAGTACCTCAGCTCTGATACCAGTGGCGTCTAAGCATTGCATCATTTTCTCATGGTCTACCAAGTCGAATGCAGAGCTCATGTCGAATTGTATGATCAGGGCATTGAGGCCCTTACTAAATAATAGGCGCAGATAGTCTAGAATGGCAGCGATTACTGTCTCCGTACTGAATAGGGTTCTAAAGCCGGATTGAGTTTCATGCAGGAGAGAGAATTGATTAAGGTAGTCCATTAGTTGGGTGTGTACTAGTCCTTCCATGATTTTTACAATGAATGGGATAGATGCTATTGGTCTGTAGTTTGTTATTAGCGCTGAGGATTCTTTTCTATTTTTTGGGATGGGGGTTATTATTATGTGGCCGTTGTTAGTGAGGAAAGTCCCATTTTTTTGGTTGTGGGTTAGATAGTGTAATAGTGATATTTTGAATTCTGGTGGTGCCGCTTTCATAATCTACGGAGGGCACCTATCTAGGATGCAGTGAGATTTAGAGTATTTGTTGTAGAGTTTGGTGTAGGTATTCCATTCTGGATCTAGAAAGGAACTCCAGATCATGTCTGTAGGTATTTCATTGTCATGTGAGTTAGCTATTTGGTAGTTGCTGGGGATGATTGTTACATCGTTATTGCTTATACAGTTATTTTTTAGGTTTTTAATTTTGGAATCAAAATATAGAGCTAGGTCCTTCGCGATGGGTAACTTCGTGTTGTGCTCAGGTGTGGTGTAGCGGGTGGTGTCAAATAGGTTTGTGACTATGTTGAATAACTCTTTTGTATTGATTCCTTGTGAAGCTTTGCATGATAAGTTAATTTTGGTGGAGTAGAACGCTTTGCGTTTGTCTTTTATCAGTTGTTTGTAGGTTTTTATGTAGGCTCTCCATTTGTTGTGGTCTGTCAGTTCTCCTGTTTTATTCCAAATCCTTTCTAGTCGCCTAGCTGTTTGTTTTGTTTTTAATAGTTCGGTGTCGAACCATTTGTTGTATTTGTTTGCGTTGCTTTTGCTTTTATGTATAGGGGCGATTTTATCTAGGATGGAAGTACTGGTTGTATTCCAATGGTCCCAGAAGTCTGTTCCTTCCTCTATTACTGTATGCGGTTTGTATTCTGACCAGTATTCTTGTGGATTAATATAACCTCTTGTTTGATGTTCTTTTTTTATCATCAGACGTGTTTTAGATTTTCGGTGTGACCAGATCAGCTTAAAATAATAGGTGAAGTGGTCAGACCAGATGTCGTGATGCCAAGTGCCTTCAGTCAGAGAGATGATTGGGTCAAGGTTTTCCTTTGTGGACATGGCAACTAGGTCTAAATGATGGCCTTTTTCGTGAGTTTGTATGGGTACGGGGATGTTGTAGTTGAGTAGAGTTAGGAAGTTTTTAAGCTCTATTGCGTCTGTGTTGTTCTCTTTGTCTAGGTGTAAATTTATGTCCCTGTGATGATGTTGTAGTTGGGGCTGATAGAATTGTGCAGGACGAATTCGCAGAAGTCTTCTTTGGCTTTGGACCAGCTTTTAGGCGGGATGTAGAATAGTATGCTGGATAAGGATTCTTCTAGCTGGGTATTATTGATTTTACAGGCTAGGATTTCTAGGTTGTCGGTCATTTTAGAATCTAGAAGTTCGAACTCGAATCCTTCTTTAAGGATTATGGCTAATCCTCCGTTTTTTCCTGTGCAGTTTAACGTAAGGATTTTGAAATTGTTTGGTAGAAGATCAGATATAATAGGATCATCTTCAGATAGTAACCAAGTTTCAGTTAGAAAGAGGCAGGCTATTTGTTTGCTGGTGATCCAGTCATTTATGAGGAATGCCTTGTTTCTAACAGATCTGATATTAAGATATGCACATGGGATGGAGGTGGTTGCAGCATTTACTGTTGAGTTAGTGGTTTTTATGGTTTTTATTTCCCTTGTTCTTTTTTTAAGGGTTTGGTGGTGTCTTTTTTTTTATATGAGATTACATTAATATGCCTCAGGACTTCAGGAATACTCAATCTACCTCCCAATCATGAATCTCCTACTAATCCTACTGATCTACCTAATAAGCGGTAACATCAAAGACTACCCTCAATTACAATCCATCCACCACCCTGTTCTATCCTTCCCCTACATCATCAACCTGCAAGAAGACACTACAAATCGTATTAATGTAATCTCATATAAAAAAAAAGACACCACCAAACCCTTAAAAAAAGAACAAGGGAAATAAAAACCATTAAAACCACTAACTCAACAGTAAATGCTGCAACCACCTCCATCCCATGTGCATATCTTAGTAGATTGAGTATTCCTGAAGTCCTGAGGCAGGGGAAGGTTGTATTTCCCTAGAATTTTTTTTTTTTTTTTTGTGACCCGGGGGAGGAAGGTGCTCAAGGAGACCTGGCTGGCTGATCCAGGTGGGATTAGTTCTTAGGAGGTCCAGGTAGTAGCGACTAATAATTGGGCATGTTTCTAATAGATATTCCTGCGACTGATTGTGTCACTTGCAGTTGACTCTTGTGGTTGATCAGATGCTACTAATACATTCGACTAACATATGCAACTAACTTGTTGTACATGCATCTAACAATTATATATGCGCTTAACAGTTACTTTGTGCCTAATAGTTATACATGCGACTAATAGTTGTTCATGCAGTTAACAGTTGTACATGTGATTAACAGTTGTACATGCAATTAACAGTCTCTGATAGTTAAGAATGTGGCTAACAGTTATTCATGTGGTTAACAGATGGAGGGTATGGGTATCTAACAATTATACTTGGTTGCTAGGCGGATCTTTAGGAGGGCCTATAGGGAGTCCTAGTTCAAGCGACTAATAATTGCGCGTGTATATAGCAACTATTCATGCATCTTAATAGTTAGGCTTGCCTCTGACAGTTAATTATGTCTCTAATGGTTGTTTATGCTACTAGCGTTTAATTAGGCACCAAACAGTTATAAATGTATGGAAGAACTGGCAATTATAATTTGGCCTTAAAGAGGGAAACTTAGCTGACAGTCTGTAGTAGATGAGGACGCTTCTCCAGGACGCTTCACAAAGGCGCACGGGCCTTTGCCGTGCACCTTAGCCGCGCGCCGAATGGTGGCGCGCCGTTGACCCGGCGGTCTATTCAGCAACCCCGCTGGTTGCTAAAAGACTGACCCTAAATGTTGTAAAATCAAAGGTAATGCTTTTCCCGTGGCAAGGAAATCCAAACTCTAGCTTCTCCATTACCCTCAAGGGTAACACACTAAAGACAGTCAACTCGATTAAGATCTTAGGAGTAATTTTTGATCAAAAGTTATCATTTCATAAGCATATTAGCAGTATTGTTAAATCTACCTTTTTCAAACTACGCCAAATACACTTTGTTTAGAAATTCTTAGAACCTAAATCTTTAAATACATTAATATATTCCTTGGTGATCTCAAAAGTTGATGACTGCAATGCCCTATTCATGGGAATTGCCCAAAATGAAATGACGTCTTCAAATTATTCAAAACATCTCAATAAAACTTATCATGAAAGCAAAAAAATTCGATCGCGTCTCACCGCTTCTCAAAAAAGCACATTAGCTTCCAGTTTCTCACAGAATATCTTATAAAATATGTCTATTAACCTTAAATGCCATCTTCATAAAACCCCGGCCTTCATCGATAGGCTTTTAATTCCCTATGCCCCTACAAGAATTCTTAGGTGTTACGATTAGCATTTATTTTCAGCTCCCTCTCTTAATGTTATCAATACGCGCCGACAATACATCTTCTCTATAACGGCTCTACAACTGTGGAATTCTCTCCCCATTCACCTAAGGGAAGAACGCATGACCGATTCAAGAGTAAGTTGAAATGCTTTCTTTTTAAAGATGCCTTCAACTGCTAGTACTCTTGTCTTGAAACATTCCTTAGGGTCTGCCATGCGACTTTATTTATTGTCAACCTCCCTTTTGTTCATTCCCTTTTTGTCTTACTTTCTTTAAAATATTGTATTTCTTTCCTCACTATGTGTAAGTCTTGTTTGTGATTATAGGTGATGTGTTCTGTCCCCCCAAAAGTTGTATGGATTTTAGTTATGTACATCGCTTTGAAGTTTGATTAAGCGATCCATCAAATTTTAAATAAACTTGGAAACTTCCTTCCTTCTCACCTCAGCCTTTAAGTTTTCATTTGGCTGAACGATTTTCCCTTCCATGTCCCGCCCGTTAACCGTTTTTAAAAAGTGCGACAGGTGCCAACACACAATTTCCATCACTGACCCATATGACTGGTGTATACAGAGCCTTGGCCCTAAACATCGTATCGAGACCTAGTATGCAAACTCATGGAAACACTAATCAAACGTAAATTAGACGCAATCTTGGATGAGGAGAATCTACGGGATCCCAGTCAACACGGATTCACCAAGGGTAGGTCCTGCCAATCCAATCTCATCAGCTTCTTTGACTGAGAAACAAAACAGCTAGACTTGGAAGAATTTGTGGACGTCATATACCTAGACTTCAGCAAAGCTTTCGATAGTGTCCCGCATCGCAGGCTGTTGAGCAAGATGAAATCAATGGGGCTGGGAGAAACACTAACTACATGGGTCAATGACTGGCTGAGTGGCAGACTTCAGAGGGTGGTAGTTAACAGTACCCTCTCTAAAACATCGGAGGTGACCAGTGGAGTACCGCAGGGCTCATTCTTGGGCCCGCTCCTTTTCAACATATTCATAGGGGACCTAACTCAGGGGCTTCAAGGTAAGGTAACGTTATTAGCTGACGATGCCAAACTATGCAATATAATGAGAGACGGCAATTCACCCGATAGTATGACACAGGACCTACATTTGTTGGAGCTTTGGTCCTCGACCAGGCAGCTGGGCTTCAACGCTAAGAAATGCAAGATCATGCACCTCGGCAGCAGAAATCCGTGCAGAACTTACACCTTGAATAGTGAGACCTTAGCTAGAACTTCAACAGAACGAGACTTGGGAGTGATCATCAGCGCAGACATGAAAACTGCTGATCATGTGGAGAAGGCTTCATCTAAGGCAAGACAGTTGTTAGGTTGCATCCGCAGGAGTTTCGTCAGCCGGAAGCCTGAAGTCATAATGCCATTATACAGAACCATGGTGAGACCTCATTTGGAATACTGTGTGCAATTCTGGAGGCCACACTACCGAAAAGATGTGCTGAGAGTAGAGTCAGTGCAACGGATGGCTACCAGGATGGTCTCGGGGCTCAAGGATCTATCGTACGAGGAAAGGCTGAAAAATTTGCGGCTGTATTCACTCGAGGAACCTAGGGAGAGAGGAGACATCATCAAGACGTTTAAGTATATTACCGGCTGTATCGAGATGGAAGAAGAGATTCTCTTTCTCAAAGGACCCTCAGCCACAAGAGGGCATCCGCTCAAACTCAGGGGCGGGAAATTTCATGGCGACACCAGGAAATATTTCTTCACCGAGAGAATGGTTGATCCTTGGAACGAGCTTCCGGTGCAGGTGATCCAGGCAAACAGCGTGCAAGAATTTAAGAGCAAATGGGATGCCCATGTGGGATCCCTTAGAGGGTTAAGCCAAGGAAATCTGTCACCAGGAGTGAGATCCCTAGGATAGTAGACTTGGGGGTGGGTCAGTAGAGTGGGCAGACCTGATGGGCTGTGGCCCTTATCTGCTGTCATCTTCTATGTTTCTATGAGCTGCACACATTTTTTTACCCTTAAAAACACTCCTTTAAAAGCCGCATTCTATAGCAGCAGAAGTTCTTCGGTACCATGGAGAGGAGTGGAGGTATCGCATGCATCGACATCTAAGCCCTCGATGTCAGACACTGCCATTGTCCGATGCATCTGAATTGACACTGATATCACAGGCTATAGCTCCTTCTGGTAAGCCAGCTAAAAAGCCACCAGCTTTCCAGACAGGGTCGCAGGCCATTAAGGCATTGAGTCCAATCATGTCGGCGCCAAGCGAAGACCCTTAATGCGACTCACTTCCAAATCGAGGGATGCATCGACATCTGAGTCATCCTCTCTGGAGCGAGTTTCAGCACCTTTGGTACCAGCAACAAAGCCACAGGTGTATCGGTGCTCACTTTTCAAGAGAAGCTCGATTCTCTCTTTCGTGTGGAGTATGGACACGTTTCCTCCTCTTACCCCGACACTGCCTCTGCTGGTACTGGCCCAGATGTCACGCCACACGGGACGCCGGTACCACCACTGCTTCACCGATGCATCACCATGGCTATTGACGTAAGTCATCGTCTAGCATGCTTGGAAGCATCGAACATCCAGACATTGTTCCAGTACGTCGAGGCATCATTCTTCTTCTCCTCGACGCTCTCAGTCTAGCAAGTATTCTTGCAAATCAAAATATCTCTCTCCTAAACGTCCAGAAAAACGTAGCATACTGCATCACTTTCCTCATCAGATCAGTACTGTGCCAAGCGGCAGCGTCGCTCTCCATCACTTCTTGTGGACTCTGATCTTCATCTTGGTTCCAATATCGATGCTTCTCATTCAACCACAGAAGCCTATCACTCTCCTGAGATACAATCTCCTCACAAGACTCCTGCTACGGAACCACTTTCTTTTACTCACTTCATTAGACAATTGAGAGAAACTCTTTGCAAAAATTGATAGTCTCCTCTCTCTGTCCCTGCTGCTCCTAGAAAATTGGACTTTCTTTACAGGATCATTCCCAGTCCAAGAGTTGACAAACCTCAACTGTCTCATCAGTCTTTAGTGGTGGAGTCCACACTAAAAAAAAGTCTGCCCATCTAAAGTTTACACATCAGATCCATCAGGGTGAGAGGGATGTACTATAGACAAGTTTGGTAGACATCTGTACCAAAACCCCATGTTGGCAAATCGGGTCATCAATTACACTTCTACTTCACATGTTATATGATGCACCTGGTTAAACATGCCTAAAGTTCAGAAATATCTTCCATCTCATTGGAAGATGGAATTTCAACACATAGCTGGCATCCTTACTTAGTTAAAACAACACATGGTGCAGTCTGTGTATGATGCATTTAAATTATTTTGAAGGGCTTCTTCTATGTCTTTAGCCATGAGGAGATTGGCATGGCTAAGAATTGCTGATATGGATGTTAATTTCCAAGACCGGTTTGCCAATATTCCCTGTCTCAGAGATGTACTCTTTGAGGACTCAATTGAGAATACTACTCAAATGCTATCCGCCCATGAAAAGTCTTGAGATTCCTTACTTAAGCCAAAACCCAAGCCATCCACTACCAGATCCTATAAAGCCCTCTTCTTCCTACCATCGGCGTTTTCCGACAAAGCCATCTACTACTTCCAGACCACAACAGAAGAAACAAAGGCAACCTTCACCAAGAATGCCTAAAATTGTCCTATATTTTGACTGTATTGTAGTTCTAGCTGCTATACTTATAGGGCCTATCGTTTACCATGCTACTGTGCTCAGCCCCCAAATCATGTATTCATTTCTAAATGCAGTTCATAAGTATTATCCCTCTGTTGCTGTCCATACAGTTCATAAGAATTTTCCCTCTGTTGCTGTTCTCCCATTAATCTGTTGTTCTGTATATCATATATGTGAATTTGCATCCTATCATATATGTGAATTTGCATCGTTGTTGCCCATCATTTGCATGCTACCGAGCTCAGTATCCAAAACATGTACATAGGAATTTCTACTACAGCTCTTCATCCTTTTAATCTGTTGTTCTATATATCTGCGTTATGTAAAATTGTAACCTTGTTACTAAACCTTCTACTGTATATGTAAACTTGTAGCCTGTTCTGGGCACTTCTGGGAGGGCGAGCTAGAAACCTGATCTACTAAATAAACAACACCCTCGGAAATCTCAGGCTTCTGCTCATTCTAAATCTACTCAAGTCTTTTTGACCAGTTACTCGAGAGCATAGTTTCAATTCCTCTGCATCTGCCTTTCCCAATTGGAGGTTGTCTTCAACTTTATTTTCATTGTTTACAATTGATCAACTCTGACCTCTGGGTTTTCAATATCATTCAATATTTTCATTTTGTTACCATCCCTCCAGATCATCCTCCAAGAGAATCTGCTTCCAACCCTCTCCAGTTTTCCCTTCTTCTTCAGGAAATCGATTCCCTGCTTCTTCTCAATGCGATCGAGAAGGTTCCTCTGGACCAGCAGTACAAGAGGTTTTACTCCTGCTATTTCCTTGTCCCAAAGAAGATGGGAGGGATGTCTTTGACCGATATTAGACCTCAGGGCTCTCAAGAAATTTCTTGTCAAAGAAAAGTTTCAGATGTTGTCTCTGGCATCTCTGTATCCCCTCTTGGATCACAACGATTGGCTATGCTCTCTAGATTTCAAGGAATCTTACACTCACATTCCAATTCAGCCACCATCATATTTCAAGTGGCATACCACCACTTTCAATGCAAGGTTCTAGCTTTTGGCTTGGCATCCTCTCCCAGGTTTTTCACCAAGTGCCTGGTGATAGTGGCAGCGGCCTTGACTTCTCAGGGCCTTCAAGTCTTTCCTTACCTTGTCGACTGGCTCATCAAGAATCCTTTGCCTCAAGGGGTGCTCTTAGCAACAAATCAGACTACACTGTTTCTTCAGAATTTGGGGTTTGAGATCAATTTCCCCAAATCACAATTTCAACCATCTCAATACAGCTCAGGGCATTTCTGCCTACAGCGTCAGGACACCCGTATCCAACTTTGTCATCAGGTGGTTCAACTTCGATCGCTCTCAGCAAGGTTCATGATGATTCTTTTGGGACACATGGTATCTACAGTCCACGTGACTCCTTTTGCTAGGCTTCACCTACAGATCCCTCAATGGTCTCTTGCTACTCAGTAGTTGCAGGTTCTTGACCCTCTTTTACAACACACTAGTCACCTCTTCTCTTCGACAATCGCTTCAGTGGTGGATGCTCTTTTCCAATCTTTCCAGAGGATTGTTATTCCACACACCTCCTCATCAGAAAGTTCTCACCACGGATTCATCAACCTATGCTTGGGGAGCTCTCCTGGATGGCCTATGCACTCAAGGCCTCTGGTCTTCCAGAGATCGACGCCATCATATAAATCTGTTGGAACTCGGAGCAATTTTCAATGCTCTCAAGGCTTTTCAGCATATTCTACAAGATCAAGTTCTCCTTATCTGTGTGGCCATGCACTATATAAACAAGCAAGGAGGAACGAGATCTCTCCTCTGTCATGAGGCTCAAAAGATTTGGAATTGGGCGATTCCTCACAACATCTTCCTCAAAGCTGTTTACATTCAGGGGGAACAGAATTCTTTAGCGGACAAACTAAGCTGCATTCTTCAACCTCATGAATGGACGCTAAACTCAGCAGCTCTCTATCCCATCTTCTCTCAGTGGGGAACTTCTCAAGTAGACCTGTTTGCATCTTCCCACAACCACAAGCTGCCCCGTTTTTGCTCCAGACTATATTCTCCTCATCGCCTAGAAGCAGATGCTTTTCTCCTGGATTAGACACACAAGTTCCTCTAAGCATTTCCACCCATTCCTCTTGTTCCCAAAATGCTTGTCAAGCTTACAGGACTCTGCCACCATGATTCTGATAGCTCCTCAGTGGCCCAGACAACCATGGTTCTCCCTTCTACTTCAACTTAGTACCAAGGAGCCAATACTTCTGCCAATTTTCCCATCTCTTCTTACGCAGAGTTACAGATCTCTTCTACACCCCATCCTGCAGTCTTTGCACCTAACAGCTTGATATTTCTCAGGCTTACTTCAGCTGACCTACAATTTTCTCAGCCTGTCAGAGACATCTTGGATGCTTCCAGAAAACTGGCTACACAGTTATACTAAAAAATGGACCCATTTTTCTGCCTGGAGGATCCAAAATCCATCTCTGTTTCTTCTGTTCTGGATTACCTCCTGCATTTGTCGCACTCTGGCCTTAAGTCCACTTCCATTAGAGTCCATCTCAGTGCAATTACTGCTTTTCATCAACCAGTGGATAGAAAACCTCTTGGTGCTCGTTCTATAGTTTCCAGATTCATGAAATGACTTTTCATTGTCAAACCACCTCCAGTAGTTTGGGATCTTAAAGTGGACCTTGCTAGATTGATGAAGCCTTCATTCGAACCAATGTCTTCAGCTCATCTCAAATATATTACTTGGAAAGTGGTTTTCCTCATTTCTCTAACTTCTGCTTGCAGAGTGAGTGAACTTCAAGCTTTAGTAGCAGATCTACCATTTACAATGTTCCACCATGACATGATGGTGCTTTGCACTCATCCAAAGTTTTTACCAAAGGTTGTCACTGAGTTTCATCTCAATCAATCCATTGTTCTTCCAGTATTTTTCCCAAGCCTCATTCTCATCCTGGGGGAAACGGCTGTTCATACTTTGGACTGCAAACAAGCATTGGTCTACTATTTGCAAAGGACTAAATCAAGTTTCAAGTTTATTAGGTTTTTTATATACCGCCTATCAAGGTTATCTAAGTAGTTTTACAATCAGGTACTCAAGCATTTTCCCTATCTGTCCCGGTGGGCTCACAATCTATCTAACGTACCTGGGGCTATGGATGATCACATAGATCATCTCCCCAGCCTTTTCTCTCTTTTGATCCTAACAAATTGGGGCATCCAGAATGATTTCCAATTGGTTGGCTGCTTCTATCTCATTCTATTATGCTCAGGCTGGGCTGCAACTGGAGAGTCAGGTCACAGCCCATAAAGTTCTAGCTATGGCAGCTTCAGTAGCTTTTCTTCGCTCTACTTCTAGTGATGAAATCTGCAAAGCTATTACTTGGTCCGCAGTTCATACCTTCACTTCACATTATTGTCTGGAATCTTATTCCAGATGGGATGGGCACTTCGGCCAAGCAGTGTTACAAAATTTATTTTCCTAAAAGGCCAACTCTCCCACCATCCCATTCTGGTTAGCTTAGAATTCACCCACATGTGAGAATATGTTGACTGCTTGTCCTGGGATAAAACACAGTTACTTACCATAACAGGTGTTATCCAGGGACAGCAGGCAGATATTCTCATAACCCACCCACCTCTCCTGGTTGACTTCTTAGCTGGCTTACTGAACTGAGAAGCTACGCGCCTACGTCGTGCGGGATGGTACTCGCGCATGCGCGGTGTGGTCAGTCACGAACTTTCTAAAGTTCTTAAAGTGTCGTTGCACTTGTACAGCTGTCTGTACCTGGGCTCCATGGATGATGTCACCCACATGTGAGAATATCTGCCTGCTGTCCTTGGGTAACACCTGTTATGGTAAGTAAATGTGCTTTTATCGGGTAAGTCCCTCTTATCTGTACCCTTCTCCTCCACCAACTCCATACACCATCTCTTCTTTCTTGCCATGCCATATGCCTGAAACAAGCTGCCAGTGTCAATACGTCATACCCCATCTCTAGCAGTATTCAAATCCAAGCTCAAATCCCACTTTTTTGAAGCTGCTTTCAACTCTTAATTCTCAATCACTGTCAGATACCTATACCCATTGTATTATTCTCTGCCAGAAACTCCCCAACCTGAATTGTCTTGTCTGTCCAAATTAGATTGTAAGCTCTTTTGAGCAGGGACCATCTATTGAAAGTTAAATGTACAGCGCTGCATATACCTTTCAGTGCTATAGAAATAAGTAGTACTGTATTTCCCCATGTATAGGCCACAGGAAATGCTGATGTAAGTTTAAAAACTCTTAAATAAGCCGCCCCATATTACTAGCCGCGGCTTATCTATGAGTTTTTAAACCTACATCGGCCAATACAATGGGGCGGCCTATACATCATCCCCCCTCCCTTAAATACCCCCTAGTCGGTAAATATCTTCTGAACAGCTGCTGGCTGCCTCCTCCAATCATGCTGTGCAGGGCAGGAACGATGTTTGCAAGGTACTCGCGTTAATTGAAGGCAGCCAATCAGGAAGTGGTGTGGGGCAAGGCTTGAGATTGCAATAATTGCTCCTGACCTGCACAACGTGATTGGAGGAGGGAGGAGGCAGCCAGCAGCCATCCAGAAGGTAATGTCCCGTTTGCTTAAACTCAGGAGAAGTGGGGCTGGGGTGTGCGATCGCGAACAAGGGAGAGAGCGCATATTCTCACAGATGTAGGTCTTATTTCAGGGTGTGGGGGACTACTCTGCAACAAATGTCAGTCATTTGGCTCTGATGGTGGGTTTGCAACCACAGGCAGGGGCGTATGTTTCAATGGGGGAGGATAAGGCACCTCCCGAGGCCGTTTGAGGGGGGGGCACTGAAAGAAGGAGAGAGGCCACGCATCCCCACCAGCGTTAAAAGTGCCGGTTGCAGGAGAACCGTTTATATCTCTGCCTCAGATCAGATCCTGCCCAGACTTGTTCTGCTGTTTTCCTTGCACTGCCTCCCTGCATTCTAGTTCCTGCTTTCCTGCAGTTTGTCACAGCATTTTAAGATAGGCTGCCCCATTTAATCAAGCCATACTCACTAGGCCAGTTTTTAAAACCAATGTATAAGCCGCGGCCTATACATGGGGAAATACGGTAATTGAGAAATAGTTTCCTTAAGACATAGTAGGAGGGGGTAGAGAAATGTAAAAAAGATTAAAAGCTTGATAAGTAAAATGGTAAGATGCTGCAACAAGAGCACCAGCAACCATGACAAGGTAAAGCAGGGTAGGGAATTAAGGAAATGGACTAGAGTAAAATGATTTCAGTGCTTTTTTTTTAAATCAGAAAAGAGGTTTCAGCACAGATATATAGAGTGGGAGATTAATCCATAAGGTGGGGACCATGACACTAAAACAACTATGTCGAGCTTCATCTGAATGTATCTGAAAATGGGACAGGATGACTAAAAGATTGTTAAGTAGATTGAAGAAAGCAAGAAACATCAAAACATGAAGGCAGATAAAGACCAAATGGCCCATCTGGTCTGCCCATCCACAGTAACCATTTTGTCTGGAGGTATTCAAACTTGGGAAAGGTAAACTTGGTTTTTGGTGAGTTATATTTTTGTAGTTCTCTTTTTAGTTCAGCAAAATCAGGCAGTAGTGTAGCCTTTAGAGTCCGTTAGAGAAGGAGGGAAGAGGACATTCTCCTGAGAGGAGAAAAGCAGAAGACATATCTTTGGGTAAGTACACATTATTTTGCTCTGAGTTTTGATAGGTTTGGGAAGAAAAGCTCAATTGTAGGTTCCCTTCTAAAGAGCTTTTGGGGAGAAAAGCTAAATTGTAGGTTCCCTTCTAAAGACAGTTTAGATCTTAAAAAAACAAGCTTTTAATAAAATCCTAATGCTCTCTATACTAGTCAAATATATTCCTAGTAGCTTAAAAAGGTTAATTAGCTCAATAATAAGATGCAGACAGTAGACCAGCAGCAAGAGGGTTGCTGTCCATTCTTTTGCATTGAGTATCACATGTGTTACTTTCTCCTGGTTGGCAAGAAGTTATATGTGTGTGCTCGCTGCAAGAACTCCTAGCTCTCAGAGAACGAGTAAGTTCCCTTGAGGCTAGAGTAGCAGACTTGGAGGAGCTGAGGGAGACAGAGAAGTACACAGAGGAGACCTACAGGGATGTTGTAGAGAAGCCCTACCTCCAGTCTGGTAGCCCCTGTGCTGCCTTGGAGGAGAGAGGTCTCCTAAAAGGAGAGCATCATCCTGGTGAAGTAGGAAATAATCCTGTAACTAGGACCTGCCCACCAGGGGATACAATATCCTTTAGCACTGAGGATGTCTCTCCAGGGGCTTCTGCCCAGGAGGGAAAAGTTAGGACAGCGGTTGGTGATTTGGTTATTAGGCATGTAGATAGCTGAGTGGCTGGTGGGCGTGAGGATTGCCTGGTCACTTGCCTGCCTGGTGCGAAGGCATTACATAGATAGGATTTTAGATAGTGCTGGGGAGGAGACAGCTGTCCTGGTACATGTAGCTACCAATGACATAGGAAAATGTGAGAGGGAGGTTCTGGAAGCCAAATTTAGGCTCTTAGGTAGAAAGCTGAAATCCAGGTCCTCCAGGGTTGCATTTTCAGAAATGCTTCCAGTTCCATGTGCAGGACCCAAGAGGCAGGTAGAGCTTCAAAGTCTCAATGCGTGGTTGAGATGACGGTGCAGGGATGAGGGTTTTGGATTTGTTAGGAACTGGGCAATCTTCTGGGAAAGGGGGAGCTTGTTCCGAAAGGACGGATTCCACCTTAACCGGGATGGAACCAGGCTGCTGACGCTAACGTTTAAAAAGGAGATAGAGTACCTTTTAAACTGAGATGTGGGAGAAAGTCAACAGTCGCCCGAAAGCGGATGGTTCGGTGTGAGGTATCCTTGGGAGGGTACTATTGAAACAGAATATTTAGGGAGTCCTGCTAGAGAAGTTCTAATAATGGTGAAAGAAAGCCAGAAAGGTTTAAGAGGAAGGCAGAGTAAAAGACTCAAATTTTCCCTGTCCTCTTAGCAGCCTGTTGTTGCAATGAAAAAACACAATTTGAAGTGTCTGTATTCAAATGCTAGAATTCTAAAAAATAAAATAGGAGAGTTAGACTGAATGATGAGATAGATATAATAGGTATCTCGGAGACCTGGTGGAAGGAGGACAATCAATGGGACACTGTGTTACCTGGTACAAATTATATTGCAAGGATAGAGTGGATCAAATTGGAGGGGGAGAGGCTGTGCTATATGTAAAGAGAGAATTGAATCAAATCAAATAAACATTCCGCATGGCATAGATAGCAGTGTGAAATCTTGAAGGGAAGAAATTTTTTTTTTTAGTTCAATAAGTTTTTATTGAAGTTTTATCAAAATAATCAAACTTTACAAAAAGCAAAACATTGTGGTACAGAGAGTCATAAGCACGAGATGCCATACAATACAGCACTAGTGTCCAACCTTTTGGTTTCCCTGGGCCGCATTGGAAGAAAAAAATCTGTCTGGGGCCGCACAAACACTAACGCTAGCTGATGAACAAAAAAAAAGGCCGAGCAGGTCCTAAATTTGCAATTACTAATATAGAAGATGTACATATCGAATAATAAACCTTCATTAAAGGGACACTGTGGAGAGGAACCCAAAAAAGCAGTAATACTTACCCTGACTGAGCAATCCTCCACATGTTCTGCTGACAGCATAAGCCTGGTTCTCCCATTCACTTTAACAGCTACAGTGAGCCTCTTCAGAGGCGAGCCTCTGAAGAGCAGGGATGCTGAAGCAGCTGTGAGCTGCGCACATGGAGGATCGCTCAGTCAGGGTATTACTGCTTTTTGGGGTTCCTCTCCACAGTGTCCATTTAAAATTGTTTTTGATAATTTTTACTTTTTTTTTAAAGTAATGTCTCCTTTAAAAACAGATATAACATACATAACTAAGGTGCAAGTCAATTGGCAGTTTCATGTTATTAAAAATTACCTTTCCTTCTCAGTCTGCAGCCATCCAAAATGTGGAAAATCAACCACCCATCTTTCTGTCTCTTTCCATCTGTACATCTTAGCTCCAATGCCAGAAAATGTACTTGCTGCTTTTGGTTTTCCTTGAACTGGGAAGTTTTTAATTACACTGCAGTGTTGAGTGGGTCCTCACTTGTCATTAATTGCACATAGCAGAGGTTCCAAAAATCAGATTCAGTCACTTCCATGACCCTTCCTAGTTCACTCATAATTTATTAAGATTTGAAGAGGGTGTGAGAGCTGAGTTTGGAGAGCCTAGGTAAACTTAACATCCAATAAAGAGCAAAAAAGTTATTTATAATAATAAAAAAAATCTCCTGCAGCTGATTGTGATTTGTGATGGGGCAGTTCTGCAGGTGAGGAGTAGATTTCTTTCAATGAGATAGTCATTAACATGCTTAGGGTCAACATGATGATGGCTCCATGTTACTGAATATCTCATAGGCTGCTGTTATTTATAAATTTGTAAAAAAAAACCTTAATCGCACTGAAACAAATCTACCCCTCACCTGCAGAACTGCCCCATCACAAATCACACCTTGGCTGCCAATTCAGCACGAGACACTGACTAACTAAACTAAACTAAACCTTAAGTTTATATACCGCATCATCTCCACAGAAGTAGAGCTCGGCACGGTTTACAGAAAGAGGAATGTAAAGCAATATTTAAAAGTCAGGATACTTTAAGAAGATTAGCCATTCTAAATGGAAAATTATTCTTGATTGCCCCTCACTCAGGCCCACATCACCGACCACACATGCACAGTACAGGCAGTCCCCGGGTTAGGAACGGGTTCCATTTTTTAAACCATTCTTAAGTTGAATTTGTATGTAACTCTGATCTTAGTATTCTTCCCACCTTCTCCACTTCGTTGAGGCCCCTCTTGCATTCCTTTCCATCCATCCTACTGTTCTCACCACATCCAACATTACTGCCTGTCATCTCTCTTTCCCATGTATCTTTACTTCACTCCTCTCCCACCACCATGTTCATTAATTCAGAAGGGGTAAAATGCAGACCTTACGGACCTTAACTTCATTTATTGACAGCTGAGATTTCAGATTTCATGTCTGCAGGTCCGCGTTTTAGCCCCTCATTTCACCGCTGTAAATTTGTGCTGATGGTCTTAATCAGGGGTGCCCAACGCATCGATCGCGATCGACCAGTAGCTCAGGAAGGCAACTCGAGTCGATCGCACTCGTGTTGCCGTCCTGATCTACGGGCCGATCAGCCTTCCTCTCCAGTGTTCTCCCTAGGGCCTTTTAGCTGGGCGGTCCGCCCAGCTGTCATCTGCCGCTGCTGAACATTAAAAAAAACCGGCTTGGAGATTTCAGCCCCTAGCGAACTTATGCTCCGGGCTCTAACGTGTGCGTGCAGGCTTCTCTTCTCTTCCCTCCGAAACCGGAAGTTATGCCCGGGGAGGGGGAGGGGGGGAGAAGGGAAGCCGGCACGCACATGTTGAGAGCCCTGAAGCAAGCGTTCGCTACGGGCTAAGGCGGGAGACAGGTTAGTGAAGCATTTCCTCTTCTTGCTGCCGGGTCCTGCCAACTTTCTGTTTCCGCGAAGGCAGGACCCGGCAGCATTTCCCCCAACAGTTCCTCGCGATGCTGGTCGGCCGAAGCAGGGAGAGGTTGGGGCGGCGTCGGCTTTTGGGCGTGTTATTGGTGGCGGTTTGGGTCCTGGTCCCCGATGGCAGTGGCAGTGTCTTGGGGGAGGGCAGGGAGAAAGAAAGAAAAAGGGCAGGCAGGGAGACAGAAGGAAAGAAGAGAAACAGAAAAAAAGGAAAGGGAGGCAGAGAGAAAGAAAGGGCAGGGAAGAGGAAGGAAAAGTTGGGGGAAGGAATGAGGTCTGGAGGAGAGGAAGCATACAGGCTGAAAGAAGGGAAGAAAGACTGGATGCACAGTCAGAAGAAGAAAGTGCAACCAGAGACTCATGAAATCACCAGACAAGGTAGGAAAAATGATTTTATTTTAAATTTAGTGATCGAAATGTGTCTCAATTTATATCTGCTGTCTATATTTTACACTAAGGTTCCCTTTTACTAAACCGCAATAGAGTTTTTTAGCGCAGGGAGCCTATGAGCGTCGAGAGCAGCGCTGGGCATTCAGCGCAGCTCCCTGCGCTCTAAAAACTGCTATCGTGGTTTAGTAAAAAGGGAGGGGGGTATATTTGTCTATTTTTGTATGGTTGTTACTGAGGTGATAGTGCATAGAGTCATCTGCTTTGACCTCTTTGAAAAACCCTGGAATAGGAATGATAATTAACATTTTCTATGCGTACAGTGTGCGTTGTGTTTTTTTTAAATTTTATTGTTGGTAGATCATTTTGACTTGGTCATTTTAAAAGTAGCTCGCAAGCCCAAAAAGTGTGGGCACCCCTGCTCTTAATAATTAATTTGAGGACACACCAGCTAAGGGAGGTCTGTCTTTTACCCCAGAGCTACAGCCAGAAAATGTATTTCTGCTTGGTTTAAGCCAGTCGCCCCCGTCCTCTCTGAGCACACTACCCGGACCCTTATCCAAGCTCTTGTAACCTCACGCTTAGATTACTGCAGTCTATGCCTAACTGGTATCCCTCAGTGTTGCCTCTCCCCTTTGCAATTTATGCAAAACTCTGCTGCACGTCTCATCTTCTACCAACCTCGCTATGCTCATGTCACCCTTCTCCTTAAGTCACTTCACTGGTACCCTATCTGTCATCACATACAGTTCAAGATCTTATTGCTGACCTACAAGTGTGTTCATTCTGCTGCCCCTCAATATCTCTCCTCACTTTTCTCACCTTATACACCTCTCGGAGAGCTCCATTCCTTAGTTAAGTCACCCTTCTCCTCCATTGCCAATTCCAGATTTTCATTCCTTTCATCTAGCTGCCCCCTATGTCAAGCCCCTACCCTTCCCTTGTTTAAAAGCAGACTGAAACCTCGCCTTTTTGATATAGCTTTCAATCCTTAACCCTACTCCTCTGCCCTCCAACCCAGCCAACTGATTAACCTTCCCCTTAACTGTATCCATGAAATCCTGTTTGTCTGTCTTGTCTGTTTAGATTGTAAGCTCTTTTAAGCAGGGACTGTTTTCTTACTCTTTGTGACTCTGTGCAGTGCTGCGTGCATCTGGTAGCGCTATAGAAATATTTACTAGTAGTAGTAGTAGTTCTTGAACACAGATCAGCAGGGCCCAAGACACCCTAACCTCCCGGCTACTTTGGTAGCTTGAGGTCCGGGGGGCCGCGTTTTACCCCTTCTCCCAATAATTCTCTCTCCCTCCCTATGCCCAACAATTCTCCTCTTTCTTCATCTCCCCACCATCTCTTACACCCAATTCTCGATTTCTATTCCTTCACTCCCTCCTTTCTTCCATCCTATGGCCATGCTCCCCTACCTCCTTCCCTTCATTCTATGTCCCAAGTTCATGTCCCCTCCCTCCCTTCTGTACCTCCCTCCGGCGAGTATTTACCTTCTGGCCAGCTCCCTTGATGCAATAATTTTTCTGGTCAAAGCTGCAGGCGGTGGTTGCTGGATCCTCACGCGATCGGCGGCTTCCTTCTGTGCCTCGGCAAGTGTTTATTTTATGGCCCTCAGCGATCCAGGCCTGAACTAGAAGCGTTCCCTTCCTTCTTTACCTTCCAGTGACTGTATACTTTATGGCCTGCTCCCTTGCTACAGTCCTCCGTGTGCGTCGTCGGCTCGAGCGATTCGCGGTTGCTTCAAAAAGCCTTCTTACATTCCCTTACTTCTCTTTTACTTCTTTGTCTCCCGGTGAGTGTTATTTTAAGGTCGGCTCCCTTGATGCAGTTATCCGCATACGGCGTCGGCTCTTCACGGCTGCATCCAAAGCCTTCTCTCTGATGTTGTGACGTCAGAGGAATGCTTCTGACACAGCCGTAGATCGTGCATGAGGAGTCAACGCTGCATGCAGAGGATTGCAGCAAGTGAGCCAACCTTAAAATAAACACTCGCCGGGAGACAAGAAAGTAAGGGAGAAGTAAGGGAATGTGAGAAGGCTTTTTAAAGCATCCGCAAATCGATCGCGAGGATCTGGGCAGAAAACTAAATACCTGCTGGAAGGAGGCACAGAAGGGAGGGAGAATGAAGCTTGGGCTGCACGAAACTCCTTGCAGGGCCGCGGGTTGGACACCCCTGCAATACAGTAATAACAAATCCATTATCAGTAATTTTATTTGAGTAAAAGAAAAGAATATACTAACACAAAAGCATCAGGTGACTATGATGAAGCAGATAAAAGAAGCAGGGCACCTAGCATCATCTACACCCCTCCCCCGTTCCAGCAGGGGAGAGAACTACAGGAGGAGCAGCGCTAACGGTGCTCGGCACCAACTGCCAGTTTTACTAGTGGCCAGATCGGGAGCCCTTTCCAGCAGGGCACCTAGCATCATCTACACCCCTCCCTCGTTCCAACAGGGGAGAGAACTACAGGAGGAGCAGCGCTGACGGTGCTCGGCAGGGGAGAGAACTACAGGAGGAGCAGTGCTGACGTTGCTCGGCACCAACTGCCAGTTTCACTAGTGGCCAGATCGGGAGCCCTTTCCAGCAGGGCACCTAGCATCATCTACACCCCTCCCCCATTCCAGCAGGGGAGAGCCGACAGAGTCCAACGCTCAGACCAATGGTCGGTTTGGGAGCCCGTTCCAGCAGGGTACCCGACACCATCTTCACTCCTCCCCCATTCCGAAGGATCTACCTCTGAGGATCTCGCATCATGTGCGGCAGCGGTGGAGATTACCTTGCCAGAGATGTCGTCTGTTCTTGGAGGAAACTCGGGACCCAGATGATGGCCATCGGAACTGGGGTTGACGGCAGTTAAAGAATAGAATGGGAATGGTGGTTGAAGTGAATTGGGGTGGAGATGGAGGTGGGTATGGAGAGGGATAGGGATATGATGTATTCCGGAAAGGCATTTAAGATCTGGTGTTAAATGATCATAATAATTACAAGTCAAAGATCTTGATACTTTTTTGGAGTGTGTTTCTGTTTCTCTCTATGCTTATTTTTTCTCTATTTTGTTTACTTTAATTATTATTTTATTTCTATCTTTAAATTATTTATTCATTACTTGTTGGAATATTTCATTTCTATCTCTATCTCTACCTATTTTTCATACTGTTTCTTCAGATACTTTAGTTAGATTGTGAGCCTTTTGGACAGTTAGGGAATTTCCAAGTACCTATCTTATTTATTTAGTTTTTATTTATTGTATCTTTAATGCATCATTTTTGTAAACCGTTTAGAAACCTCACAGTTATTAGCGGTATATAAGAATTAAATTAAATAAAAATAAAAAGAGAACATGATAAAACATTGGGTAAGAGGAGTGAGACAATATCAAGGAAATAATTAGAACACCCAAATAGAATGAAAAATAAAAAGAGATGAGAGAGGTTCACTTGGATGTCTAGATCAATAGATACATGTATATGATCAAGCAGAAATATGAAACACAGTGGAATGTCCATGAGAACATTAGTGCTGTTGTCTTCTGATCTCTAAATCAATTTATGGGATGGTATGAAGATTGAGTGTAAGACAGTAATGGTGCCCATGTCCTTTCAAATCTGCGCAAAACATGCGATCTATCCGCAGCAATACGTTCATATTTGGCTACCAGACAAACAGTATTCCACCAAGTATTATAATAATAATAATAATTTTATTCTTGTATACCGCCATACCCAAGAAGTTCTAGGCGGTTCACAACAGTTAATTAAGATCTGTGATGACACAGGGATTTACAAAATTTTGTCAGAGTTACAAGCAACGAAGAAGGGCGAGAGGGAAAGCTTTAACAGAGTTTTAACAGAAGTACAAGCCACGTCGAAGGTTGGGTTGGAAGGTAAGAGATAGCAAGAGAGAAACCAAGTAGGGGGAGGGGGGAAGGGGGAGAGCAGTAGGAGCGGGGTGAGTGTGGGAGAGGGGTTATTGCGGGGGGAAAGGGGTTAAAGGTCCTGTTCGCGGAAAAGGTGCGTTTTGAGTAGCTTTCTGAAGCTGAGGTAGGTGGGGGCCTCGAGTACCATTTGGGATAGCCAAGGGTTCAGCTTAGCCACCTGGAAACCAAGTTCTTCCAGTTGGTTAAGATTAATTTGATAGCTACAATTATTAATAGACGTAACAGATCATTTTCCTCTTGGGATAAGGGCAATTGATCTTGTTCACTTGCTAGGATGATTATGTTGAAAGAGAGAGGCTGTGTAATGTGGAATATTGAATAAATGTCATGCCTTATGCGTCTCCAGTAATTGTATAATAACGGACAGTTATATATCATGTGCCGTAAAGAACCGGCATTGCTGCCGCATGACCAGCATTTGTCATCAGTGTTAGCGTTGAGTTTAGATAAATGTTGTGGGGTCCAATAAGCTCTGAGAAGCAAGAAGAATGTGGTTTGATGATATGCAGCTGAACGACTAATTTTTGAAGCTCTGGACCACAAATTTCTCCAAATGTCAGACGTGATTTCCATGCCCAGTTCTTGATTCCATTTATGTTCGAGATTGATTAAACTCTGCGGTTTTTTTGACCTAATCAATTTGTACCATTGAGCCGCTTCCTTATGATTAGACATTAGGTCTGAGCAAATAGTTATGATGTCCGGAGTAGCATTGGTCAGTTGTGACTTTTTCATCGTGGCCTGTAAAGAATGAATTAATTGAAGCCAAGAGTAGTAAGAACTGGGAGGTAGATTATATCGTGCTGCAAGAGCATTATACGGTAGCCAACCATCTCCATCCTTCAGATGCCTAGTCTGCCAGATACCAGCATGTTGCCAATTTTTCCAATCTACCATATCATTTTGAATCTTAATACGTTCATTTCTCCATATTGGAGTATGTGTCGTAGTCAGACATGTAGTTTTCAAAAGTGATTCTACCTCATGTATTACTTGTTTCATTGAAGACAGAATGGGGTCCATTGTCTTCTCCGTTGCAGTGAGTGACGTGAATGGTAGAGAAGGGAGAGAGAATAACCCATATTTTTCTTCCTCAAATCTGCACCAGTTTCCGTTACTCAGGTCTTTCTCCATGCAGAAGCCAGCGAGCGCCTTGTCTCATCAAGAAAGCACAGTGATAATCATAAAAGCAAGGGAAGTTTACACCACCATCTAATTTTGGTGCTTTCAATTTCTTTAGAGCAATCCTCGGTACCCCTTTATTCCACAGATATTGAGTTAATGCAGTGTCTATTTTTTTATAAAATGAAGGTGATAGAAAAAATGGTAGCATACTTAAGATATAGTTGATTTTTGGAGTTATTATCATTTTAATGGATTCTAATCTTCCCCACCAGGACAATTTCAGAGGAGTCCATCGAAGTATTAAAGAGTTAATGTTTTGCATAATTTGTGCCGAACACAATTCCATTGTCTGCGATATGAAGTCACCAAAATTTATACCTAAATATTTCAGTTTCTTGGGAGACCATTGAAAATTATAATTTTCAACATCAGCTTTCTGCACTAACATATTCAGTCTCAATCCAATATAATAGACCTAGGCTATATTCACCGGTCCCATTCACTTTTTTCTATGCTCTTTTAAAGGAAGCCTCAGCCCCACCACTCCACCGCTATGTTAATTTGTCATTGCGGGAAGAATTATGTGAGAACTCATCATTGGCTGCCTGTATGCATTTTTTATCAAAAATTCATTTACATTTGTGCTATCTCAGTAGTTTTAATAAATACTTAGTCTTTTAAAGTGTCAGTGTACTTAGCTTTTTTGTTCAGCCAACGTCTGGGAGTCAAACCCGACATGACATGTTTCGCACTATAAAGTGCTGTATCAAGGGTCTCCTTGGAATCACAAGAAAAGAGGCCGTTAAAAATATTCACAACCGCCCCCTCTCCCCCCTTCCTACACTAGTCTTATCCCAACTCTCAGCATACTCAACACCCACCAAGAACGCCCGTGTCATCCGACTCCACAAATTTAAGAGTGAAAGATGGCCGCGGCGTCTCAGCCCCGAGTTTAAATATCCCCTCCCTTCATGATGTAAAGGTTACCACCCCCTGAATCCCATTGGCCCGACCTCATCCAATGAGTGAAGTCCACTCGATTTCTCCGTTCAGCCCCCGTGGTTCCACAGTGTCAAGCATGAAAATGTGCCTCTGCTCGCTCTCATTAAGTTTATATGGATCTTTACCCCCATCCCTCCCAACTACCTGGCTAATGACACGTCATCGGATCTGTTCAACTGTGTGCTGACATGCTATCCAATGTGCTACTAGAGGGGCCTGGATGACACCATTGGCTATACGTGATTTATGTTCGGTCAATCTGACCCGAACCGCCTTGCTGGTCCTTCCAATATAAACTAACTCGCAGGGGCAGACAATGGCGTAAACCACATCTTGTGTCATGCAATTTGTGTCATTTCTTGAAACCAAAATTGTGTCCCTCCCTGGGACCTTCCAGCTCCCCCCTTCAATAGTTAATGAGCACCATTGGCACCTGCCACACTTCATATGAGGTCGGGCCAATGGGATTCAGGGGGTGGTAACCTTTACACCATGAAGGGAGGGGATATTTAAACTCGGGGCTGAGACGCCGCGGCCATCTTTCACTCTTAAATTTGTGGAGTCGGATGACACGGGCGTTCTTGGTGGGTGTTGAGTATGCTGAGAGTTGGGATAAGACTAGTGTAGGAAGGGGGGAGAGGGGGCAGTTGTGAATATTTTTAACGGCCTCTTTTCTTGTGATTCCAGGGAGACCCTTGATACAGCACTTTATAGTGCGAAACATGTCATGTCGGGTTTGACTCCCAGACGTTGGCTGAACAAAAAAGCTAAGTACACTGACACTTTAAAAGACTAAGTATTTATTAAAACTACTGAGATAGCACAAATGTAAATGAATTTTTGATAAAAAATGCATACAGGCAGCCAATGATGAGTTCTCACATAATTCTTCCCGCAATGACAAATTAACATAGCGGTGGAGTGGTGGGGCTGAGGCTTCCTTTAAAAGAGCATAGAAAAAAGTGAATGGGACCGGTGAATATAGCCTAGGTCTATTATATTGGATTGAGACATATGTTGATTGACTAAGGCTAAAATATTATTAAAATCTATGCCACATTTTGAAGGCTAACATATTCAGTGGCATTAGTTCAGTTTTATTTGAATTCAGTTTATATCCGGAGACTTTGGCATATGATTCAATATCCTCAGTTAAAGCTTGCAGCGAGTCAGGTGTCGTGTATATCAAGACATCATCTGCATATGCTTAGAATTTCACTTCTACAGGACCCCGTTGAACTCCAACGATTTTAAGATTGTTGCGGATGGATATCAGTAGTGGTTCTAAGGCGAGGTTAAAGAGAAGCGGCGATAATGGGCATCCTTGTCGGGTTCCTCTTGTGAGATGAAATGAAGGTGAGGATGAGCCATTGATACGCACATTTGTAGTGGGAGCGGTATATAGTATTTTAATCATATCAATGAATTTCTTGCCAATTCCAAACCAATGCAATGTGTCAAATATGAAGTTCCATTCCACCCTGTCAAGCTTTTTCTGCGTCTAGTGCCAACGCTAGCAGGGGAGTTTGACATTGACAAGCATGTTGAATCACATTTGCGAACATTCTAGCATTGTCACTGGCGAGCCTGCCTGTTATGAATCCATTCTGTTCTGTTCCTATGAGTGTAGGTAGTAACTCTTGTAAGCGAGATGCAAGGACCTTTGCATATATTTTAGCATCTATATTTATTAGTGACAGTGGTCTGTAGTTAGGGATGAGCAGAGGATCTTTACCAGGCTTAGGTAGAACTAATAATGCTAGCCTCCGTGAATGAACCTGCCACCTGTCCAGAGTCAATCAAGTGATTAAAGAAGGCAAGAAGAGGCTCACTCAGTAGGTCCTGAAAAGTACTGTAAAATTTAGATGTTAGACCGACTGGCCCTGGTGATTTCTTCTTTGCCATCCCTTTTAGTGACTGATGTATATCTTCCAGGGGGATGGGAGTGGATAAGAGTTCATTATCCTCTTTTGTAATAGTGGGATGACTTATTTGCTCTCGGAGTAATGTTTCTGTTGCTGAAAACGTAGTTTCAGAGGAATACAGGTTTTCATAGAATTTCTGAAAGGATTGTGTGATCTTCTTTGGGTCAGAAGTTCTTTCACCGTCTGCATCGATAATAGTATGTATGTTGAGCCTCTCCTCTCTTACCTTGAGATAATTGGCTAAGGCATGTCCACTCTTATTGTTGTCGCTGTAATAATTAGCTGATTGCATAAAAATAGCATTACCCGCCTTTCTACTAAGAAGCAAGTTGTATTTCATTCTCGTTTGATGGAGTTTCTTTAGTGTAATCATATCCATGGGGTTTGCTTGATGATTGGTTTTCAATTCTTTTATCGCAGTAACATATTCCAAAAGTGTATTATTAAGCTCTTTCTTTTTCCAAGCCTGGTAGGATATAGTGATTCCTCTAAAGCAGGGGTGTCCAATGTCGGTCCTCGAGGGCCGCAATCCAGTCGGGTTTTCAGGATTTCCTCAATGAATATGCATTGAAAGCAGTGCATGCAAATAGATCTCATGCATATTCATTGGGGAAATCCAGAAAACCCGACTGGATTGCGGCCCTCGAGGACCGACATTGGACACCCCTGCTCTAAAGTAAGCTTTGAAAGCGTCCCACAAACATATCCAGCCCATATCTTCTGGTTTGTTGAGCAAAAAATATTCTTGTTTGCAGTCCGTGCATGTTGTACAAAGTCAAGATCTTGTAATAAAGAGTTATTAAATCTCCAATTAGAGGTTTTTGCAGTCACAGTAATATCTGTTAGCGTTAACTCAATAGAAGCATGATCAGATATTGATATTTCATCAATATCTGTATGAGATAAGTTGTAGAGAATGACACGGGGAAAAAATCTGTCCCCGTCACCGCCCCGTCATCGGCCCACCATCCTCTGCACCGCCCCGTCACCGCCGTTCCCTTCACCGCCCCGTCACCGTCATCCCTTTCACCGCCCCGTCACCGCCACTGCCATCCCATTCACCGCCCCGTCACCGTTAGAGAGCTGCACGGGAACGGGGATGACGGGAATCCCGCGGGACCCGCGGGGATCCCGCGGGTTCCCCCTTTGGGTCACGGGGATCCCGTGGGGACGCCCCCTAGGGTCGCGGGGATCCCGTGGGGACGCCTCCGAGGGTAGCGGGGTTCCTGCGGGGTTGGATCGCAGCGGGGTTGGTCGAGCCGCGAGGGTAGTCTCCTTCTCCTTACCTGCCCTGTCGCAGCACACATCCGAACGGAAATCTTCCCGATGTCAGCGCTGACGTCGGAGGGAGGGCTTAAGCAAAGCCCTCCCTTCCTCTGACGTCAGCGCTGACATCAGGAAGACTTCCGGTCGGCTGTGTGCGGCTGCGGCAGGGCAGGTAGGAAGAAGGCAATGGCGAACGAAAGAGGGGGGAGGGGGCGGTCCGCTCCGAAGAATGTGCACAGCCGGTCAGGTCCCCCGATCGACCGACAACAGGCCCGGCCGACAAACCTCCCTGCCCTGTAGCCGCGAATCTAAATTACCTCTTACAGCAGCTTCACTACTCCAGCTGCTGTAAGAAGGTAATTTAGATCGCGGCTACAGGACAGGGAGATTTGTCCGACCGGGCCTGTTCTGTTGTCGGTCGGGTGCAAAAGCGCCACAAAGGTGGAGGCAGGGAGGGAGGAAAGGTGGAGTGGAAAAGAAAAGACGCTTAAGGGGGGAGAAGGCCGCTGAAAGTACTGGGGAAGACAAAGGGGTGGAAAAGAACGCTGAAAGGACATGGGGTAAACGGGAGGAAGGGGGGGGGAAGGACCCTGAAAGCACTGGGGAAGACAAAGGGGTGGAGAATGCCACTGAAAGGACATGGGGAAGACAGGGGGGAGAAGGCCGCTGAAAGGACATGGGGAAGGCAGAGAGGGGAGAAGGATGCTGCCTGACAGGACATGGGAAAGATGGTGGGGGAGAAGGACACTGAAAGGAAATGGGGAAGAGGGAATGGGAAGAAGACGCTGGCAGGGAAGAAGACAGAGGTGCCAGACTATGGGGGGAGCGGAGGGAAAAAGATGGGTGCCAGACCAATTTGGGAGGGGGGAGAAAGGGAGAGGCACAGTAACAGAGCAAATGGAAGACGCAGAAGGAAGAGAGACAGTGGATGGAAGGAACTGAATGAGAACATGAGGAAAGCAGAAACCAGGCAATAAAGGTAGGAAAAAATTTTTTTTTTTTTTTTTTTTTTGCTTAAGGATAAAGTAGTATATTAGTTGTGTTGATAAAAATTTATAAACATTAGAGGCTCTGGTAGAAACCCATTTACAAAGTATGTATTCTTCCCAATTAATATTTCCAAATTAATAAAGTCTTTTTGCTTATTTTTAAATGGGTTTCTACCAGAGCCTTTAATTCAGTAGCATAATTAAATGAAATAACTATTTCTGTAGTTTATAGGGACAGGTGGGGATGTAGGGGGATTCCTCGCGGGGACGGGCGGGGACGGAGGGGATTCCTCGCGGGGACGGGTGGGGACGGAGGGGATTCCTCGCGGGGACGGGTGGGGACGGAGGGATTCCTCGCGGGGACGGGTGGGGACGGAGGGATTCCTCACGGGGACGGGTGGGGACGGGTGGGACTTTGGCGGGGACGGGTGGGGACGGGTGGGATTTCTGTCCCCGCGCAACTCTCTAGTCACCGTCCCCGCTGCATCCATATAAGCCTTAGTACTGTAATATTTAGCTTATTCCTTTCTTATAAATCAAAGTTCCTGCTGCTGAACTAGAGAAAGAGATGTTCAGCTGGCAGGGCTTTGTTTATAAATTTTTATCAACACAACTAATATACTATTTTATCCTAAAGCAAAAAATAAATAAATAAATATAATTTTTTTTTCTACCTTTGTTGTCTGGTTTCTGCTTTCCACATCTTCTCATTGAATTCCTTCCATCCACTGTGTGTCTTCTCTCTGCGTCTTCCATTTGCTGTTACTGTGCCTCTCCCTTAACCCCCCCCCCAATTGGTCTAGCACCCATCTTCTTCCCTCCGCTCCCGCATAGTCTGGCATCTGTCTTCTTCTCACTCTGTCTTCCACATTTCCCTTGGGGGTCTGTTCCTCTCCACCCTCCTTCAATGTCTGTTCTATTCCTTTCCACCACCACCCTTCCCTCCCTCCTTTACCATCTGTTCCTTTCTACTACCCTTCAGCTCCTCTCGCGTGGCCTATCTACCTTCCTTCCTCTTATTTTCATGGCACGTTACAATGTAATTTGTGCAAGCCACTGGAGCCTGCAAGCTCGGTCCCTGTCCCATCCCCACAAACCATCTCGCTTCTGTGCTCCTATTTTCTCCATTTCTAATATCTCCCCTATGTATCTGTCATTGCCCCCCCTGTGTCCATATACCATCCCCATGGCATGTCCCCTTTATGTCTCTGTCCCTATGCCCCATGCACATAATTTCCCCTCTTTCTGTTACCTTCCTGTGTCCAGATTTCCCCTATCTTCCTCTTCCATACCAGTGTGTCTCTTCTTTTCAACCCCATCTAGCTTTTTTCCCTCTTTCTTCCCCCCCCCCTGCTTCTAGCATCTGGCTCACCTGCCAGTCCTTCCCTTTCTTTCCTGCTGTGGGTTTTTCTTTCCGACTTCATCCCCTTGGCCCAGAATCCTTTTCCCTTTCACTCCCTCCTTCCAATTTGAGCCGGGAACACTAGCGATCGCACGGTCCCCGCAGCCACTACCTGCCTGCCCAATCGATCCTAGTGTTTAGCCAGCTCTCTCCCTTCTCCTCACCTTAGTTTATAGGTTTTCTTTTTCGGCGACCTGCACGCTTTCCCAAAGAGCCGCGCACGCGCGGCTGCTCAGTGTTCAATATTCTGCTCTGCTGCAACTTCCTGTTTCCGGTTGCGTCAGAGCAGAAGATCGAAACTGAGCAGCAGCGGGTGCGCGGCTCTCTGATAGCGTGCGGGTCGCCGAAAAAGAAAATCTACAAACTAAGGTGAGGAGAAGGGAGAGAGCTGGCTAAACACTAGAATCGATTGGGCAGGCGGGTGTGAGCTGCGGGGACCGCGCGATCCTTCATGCCTCACTGCGGGGACAAGACCATTCACCGCCCCGCGGGCGGTGAATGGCCTTGTCCCCGTCGCCGCAGCGACTGCTAGTTTTCTTCCCCGTTTTCGGCGGGTGACCCGCGGCTAAAATGCGGTGGCCGCGGGTAAACCGCCACCGTGTCATTCTCTAATAAGTTGTTGACCTGATTGTTGCTCACCAAGAAGAAATCAGTTCTAGAGTAGGAATTGTGTGGAGGGGAATAGAAGGAGTATTGTCTTTCATCACCATGCATTAGCCTTCATGCATCCACTAATTTTAACTGCGTAATCATATTATGTAAGCTGTGCCACGAGTTAGTAGGTTTGTGAATGGCAAGTGATTTTCGGTCACTTACAGGATCCAGTATTAAGTTGAAATCTCCGACTATTATGTGAGCTTGAGATTTTTCTTCTAATAGCGTCTGCATAATGTCATTAAAAAATTCAGGCTTATCCGTATTAGGCGCAAACACATTTA
Organism: Geotrypetes seraphini; assembly: GCF_902459505.1. Classification (NCBI taxonomy): domain Eukaryota; kingdom Metazoa; phylum Chordata; class Amphibia; order Gymnophiona; family Dermophiidae; genus Geotrypetes; species Geotrypetes seraphini. Next base: position 290,857,144 of record NC_047085.1, read on the forward strand.
TTAGGGTTAGCGAGGTTTGACCTATCAACAAATTGACTTTGATCCAACGACCTTCAGCATCATTAGACTGTGACAACAGTTTGATATCGGTTCTGGATCTGATGAGAATGGCTGTACCGTTCTTCTTTTGCAAGGCCGGAGAAGCAATTACAGGTAAAGACCATTTAGTTTTCAATTTAGCTGATTCAAGAACATTGAGGTGAGTTTCTTGAAAACACACAATGTCAGGGGATTTTTTCGTTACATAGTCCAATATTTTCTTCCTCTTTATAGGATTGTTAAATCCCTTGACATTTAATGAGACTATCTGTAGCATCAGAACTTCAAGTAAATCATTTTTTGGTATGAACACTGTTGAGTAATGAATCGATATACACATATCTCTGTTTGTGAATTGAAGGATAGAAAAATACTTGTAAGATCAAATTATTAAGAAACATGACATCCAAGTGACCTATACCTCTACTCAGCTTCAAGAAAAGCTGGTAGAAGAAAAACTCCATCGGTAGAGAGTTTGAGAATGCTGCTCAATCGCTATCATGGAAAAAAGAAGTAAAAAAAAGTATTTATTGATATTCATCCATAACATTTTAGTGGGGATATTCAGCGTAGATTCTTGAAGAACATGAAAATGGTGTATTTAAACAAAACATAGGAGAAATGAAGATACATTAAGATACAGAAACTAATCTTTTTAGTATAGGATTATATTCATATGTTACCTTATTTAATACCCTTTTTTTAAATTTATTTTTAGTTTTTATGTATTTATTTAATTATGTTTTCTTCTCTCTCCTGGGGAATCATTAATAAAGGGAAAGAAAGAGCATAATGAGTATCAACCCAGGCTAAGTTGAGGAACCAATGCTGTATACTAACATCGTCCTCTGATAATATTGAATATCAATTAAATTAATATAGTAATCAATAGAGGACTGTATTAATATCAGTTCACATGAAGGAAAAGGAAGAGTATAAAAACATTTCATCATTGCGTACAAGAAATCTCATATTATCATTAACTACATGCATTAAGATGAACTAAAAGACATTAAATGCAGTGCTTGACTATACCAGGAGCAAGGAATATACAGGGTTAAACATTCACATCTATCTACCAGTTAATGCATTACTTAAGTTAATAATATGATATTATGAAAAATGGTGAGTATATTTGATGTCGGTAATTAATTAAATATTAATCTAATATAGTATATTTAGTACAATTAATTTAGAATAAATGAGTAATGTGTATGAAGGAAAATAAATATTATCAGTGAATCATGTGTTGGAATAGTTGTGCAAAAAGAATAGTTAAATAAATTAATTGGATTAAAAGAGTTCATGTCATATGTAATCAGCAATTGATCAACACCAGTCCTATCACGAATAATCTTGCAAAGAACTAAGATATTAGATATGACAGGGTATTTAAATGAGTAATGAAAATGCATCAATTAATAGCCCCTGCGATGTAATACAAGAGCAAATTATACATTTAGACTAAATAGTGAAAGAGAGTTCATTTTATTAGAGTAAAGAAATAGCAATACATTAAATTGATAAGCTTTAAAAATTTATAGGAGTAAGATGAATAAATGAATGCAATATATAACGATTTGATCAATTGGGGAATTCATGAATAAGGATGTAATAGTAATGCTCACCAAAGAAATTCATGGTAGATTAAGTTAATCAACAATATGGCTAGAATGCAAAAACATCTTTACTGACCATAAGAAAAGCCGTACTATCAGCCAATAATGCAAGAATATAGTATTACTAGTATTTTAGCCCGTTATATTAACGGGTGCTAGAATATATGTCTGTCTGTCTTTCTTTCTGTGTCTCTCTCCCTCCCGCTGTTTTTCTTTTTGTCTGTCTCTCTCCCTGGCCCCCTTTGTCTTTCTGTATCTCTCTCTGCCCTTGTGCCTTTCTTCTTTTCTTTCTGTCTGCCTTCCTCTCGCTGTCTGGCTTTCTTTCTATCCATCTGTCTCTCTCCCCCCCACACTTCCCTGTGCAGCAGCCACAGCAGCATTCCCTCCCCCTCCATGTCTATGTGCAGTAGCATTCCCTCCCCGCCACTACTTCCCTGTACAGCAGCATTTAGATCCCCACCTTCCCTGTGCAGCAGCCACAGCAGCACCAGCATTCCCTCCCACCCCACACCACTTCCCTGTACAGCAGCAGAGTTTCCCTTACCCCCCCTTTCCCATCCCTCGGTCTTGACTGCTCCCTTAGTCCCTTGCCGCCCCCACCCTTCCCTTCCCACGGTCCGGCCATCTGCCGATTCCAGCAGCGTGTACAGCACTCTACACACGCTGCTTCGGGCCTTTTACTGCCTTGATTTACTCTGGCACGTCCCTGATGACATCATCAGAGACGCGGCACAGCAAATCAGGGCAGTAAAAGGCCCCGAAGCAGCGTGTGTAGAGTGCTGCACACGCTGCTGGAATCAGCGGGTTTTGAGTCGGGACCGCAGCATCCCTTCGCGGCTAGAGTGTTTTGGGCTTCCTTTCCCGCGAGGTGTCACCACAGCTCCTCTCGATCCCGCCAGCATCGGAAGCCTTCTCAGACGCTGGTGCGGCTGGTGAGAGGAGCCGACACGAAGAGCAGGAAGTCCAGTGCTGGCGGCGAGTGGTAGGTGCTGGAAAGTAAGGCTGGGGACTCGCGCATGCGCACTCCTGCAAGGCCACGGACCTACATCTCACAGATCAGGGAAAACGGAAGCACGCAGTTGAGTGCGCATGCGCGGCTAGCGTTTTATTATATAGGATAAGAGAAATGATCAGTATGAGTGTCAAAGATTCATAACATTGTAAACAATAAACCAGTATTTAACAATAAAACAACGCGATCCTTATTTTGGCACCCCTGCACGGAGGCGAGAAAATCGCCACGTGATAAGCTGCGGGTGCGAGACAGGTGCTCTGTTTGATTACTTTCTATATCTGTATTAGAGAATGACACGGGGAGCGATCCCCGCAGGCAGCTGCGGCGTGGCTGCGGTTTGGCTGCGGGTTATGGAGACTCCAAAGCCAAATCGCCGCAGACACGGGGACAAAAGTTTTCACCGCCCGCAAAAACGGTGAAAAGATTTGTCCCCGCAGGCCAATGTACCCCCTTCTAGGAACCGCTATTTACCTGTGTTTCACCGTGCTCCTCATTTGTCAGATCAACCCTTCCTGCCAATAGAACCCGCCCCCCCCCGCCCCCCCCGACGATCGCCGGCAGGAAGGTGCTCAGCCCTTCATGCCGACAGAACCAGCCCTCCCCAACGATCGCGGCAGGAGGGTACCCATCCCCTCCTGCCTACCCCAACAGCCCCCCCGACGATCGCAGCAGGAGGATATCCAACCCCTCCTGCCAGCTCCCCAACAGCCCCCCTATGATCACTGGTAGGAGGGTGCCCAACCCCTCCTGCTGGCCCCCCCAACGGCCCCCTATATCGCCAATAGGAGGGTGCCCAACCCCTCCTGCCGGACCCTCCCCCAATAAACCCCGCCATCCCGAAACACCACCCTTAGTCTTACTTTCCAAGTTGGACCGGACAGCTCCTCGCTCGTCTGGCCAGCAGGCCTGCCTCCGTCCAAATGAGGCGGGCCCGCCCCTCCCCTCCCCTGCCTAACCCACAGGATCCTAGGGCCTGATTGGCCCAAGCACCTAAGGCCCCTCCTATAGCGGGAGTGGCTTTAGGTGCCTAGACCAATCAGGCCCTAGGATCCTGTGGGTTGGGCAGGGTAGCGGCGGGCCCGCCTCATTTGGACGGAGGCAAGCCTGCTGGCCATACGTGTGAGGAGCCGTCCGGTCCAATCTTGGAAAGTAAGACTAAGGGGGTTCCGGGGTGGGAGGGTTCATTGGGGGGGGGGTCCAGCAGGAGGGGTTGGGTACCCTCCTGCCGGCGATCTTAGGGGAGGCCATTGGGAGGACCGGCAGGAGGGGTTGGGTACCCTTCTGCTGCGATTGTCGGGAGGGCCGTTGGGGGGGGTCTACAGGAGGGGTTGGGTGCCCTCCTGCCGTGATCGCTGGGGGGAGGGGAGACTTGCAGCTGTAGCCGCGGTCACTATGCTAATCACGGCAGGGAGATCTTTGCCGCGATTAGGTACAGCGGCCGCGTCTACTTACCATGTAGGCTAACATTGTAAGCATTTAAAGTACATGTCGTGTTTGTTTTTGTATAGTTATTAACTAATATTTAACTAAGTTTTAAAGTTTTAAAGAATGTTTCCTTTATACGTAAATAAAGAAAAGTATATAAAATCGTACCCGTTTGAGGCTTTTATGTATGCAGTGGTGACGGTGACGGGGCGGTGAATGGGGTTGCAGTGGCGGTGACGGGGCGGTGAATGGGGTGGCAGTGGCGGTGACGGGGCGGTGAAGGGAATGGCGGTGACGGGGCGGTGCAGAGGATGGTGAGATGGGGACGGGGCGGTGACGGGGACCAATTTTTTCACCGTGTCATTCTCTAATCTGTATCTAATAGAATAGAATATAGAAAAGTTAAACCCTGTCAATATTTGTAGGTTGATGTTCTTCCAGGTAGTCTGCGAGTTGTTTCGGATCAGTGAAATTCTTCATGGAATTATTCAGGGTGAACCTCATGGTGGCCGGGTACATCAAGCCGAATTGTGCTTTCATCTCTCGAAGCCGTGGTCGGAACGCTAGTAATTGTTTCCAGTGTTGCGCGGCATTCTTGCTCAAATCAGGCACTATTAGGATATTATATGTGTCTAATTTGAGCAGCGCCTTGGTCTTCGCCCTTTGCAGGACCTCCATGAGCTGGCTGTATCTCGGGAATCGAATGACGATGGGCCTGGAGAAGCGTGCGTTGGCTGGTCTTAAGGACTGGACTCGATGGGCCCTATCAAGCTCAAATTCCCTCGAGAACTGTATATCCAATAATTTTGGTATAAAGGTTTCCATGAATTTGAGGGTATCCATGCCTTCTTTGCCTTCCTGGACATCAAGGACCCGTAAGTTGTTCCTACGGGATCTCAGATTCGCCTCCTTGAGTTCTTTTTCAAGTGATGCCACGCGCTTGATTTGGTGTTGTAGCGTGGAGACGGCTGCATGAATGCCCGTGTGTTTAGCTTCCATCTCGTCAACCCTCAGCCTCATTTGTGCAATGTCCATTCTCAGGGAAGTTAATTCAGATTGCATTTCAATTATTTCAGCTCTGGTTTCATTAAGCGTGTCTCGCATGGTGCGAATTTCAGTGAGGACGGTGTGGATGGTGTCGGCTTCGTCCTTATCTTCCGGCTTTTTGCTTGGAAAAGTAGGCTCTGGCTTATGCCTTTTATTGATTTTGTTTGCTGACATTTTAGGAATTTTTCCGTGCAGTGATTAGCGTATTTATAGAAGTTGATCGCTGATGAATATATGTTTTGTGCAGATTTTGCCGGAGCAACGCGATCAAGCTGCAATTTCTCTGTGCGCCCTCTAGCGCCCCCCAGGAAGAAATGTTTTCAGAGATTAGGAAAGCTGGAGAAACGGGCAACACTATAATAATGGGTGATTTCAATTACCCCAACATTGACTGGTTAAATGTTACATTGGGGAGTGCTAGGGAGGTAAAATTCCTAGATGTCATAAATGACTGCTTCTTGGAGCAACTGATCCGGGAACCGACGAGAGGGGGTGCTATTTTAGATTTGGTCCTTAGTGGAATGCAAGACATAGTATGGGAGTTAACTGTGTTGGGTCCGCTGGGAAACAGTGATTATAAAATGATCGAATTTGAGCTGATGCCGGGAGTAACGTCGCAAAAGAAATCTACTATAGGGGCATTTAATTTTCAAAAGGTGACTATGATAAAATGAGTAAAATGGTTAAGAAGAAGCTAAAAGGATCAGTTGCAAAGTTTAGGACTGTTAACCAGGCGTGGATGTTATTTAAAAATACCATCGTGGAAGCCCAGACCAGATATATTCCACGTATCAGCAAAGGTGGAAAGAAGAGGAAACAAGAGCCGGCGTGGTTAAAAGGTGAGGTGAAAGAGGCTATTAGAGCAAAAAAAACATCCTTTAAAGAATGAAAAAGGATCCGAATGAAGAAAATAAAAAGAAACACAAGTACTGGCAAGTTAGATGCAAAGCATTGATAGAGACAGCTAAGAAAGACTATCAAGAGAAACTTGCAAAAGAGGCAAAAACTCATAGTAATTTTTTTAGGTACATCAGAAGCAGAAAACCTGTGAGGAAATCTGTGGGACTGTTGGATGACCAAGGAGCGAAAGGGGTGCTCAGGGAGGATAAGGCCATAGCTGACAGACTGAATGAATTCTTTCTTTCGGTCTTTACGGAAGAAGATGTAAGAGATCTACCTGAACCGGAAATGGTTTTCAAGGGTGATGATGCGGAGGAACTGAAAAATCTCGGTGAATCTGGAAGATGTACTGAGCCAAATTGACAAGTTAAAAATTGATAAATCGCCAGGAGCAGATGGTATACATCCCAGGATACTAAAAGAACTCACTGGTAACATCTCTTATCCCAGGACAAGCAGGCAGGTATTCTCACTAGTGGGTGACGTGATCCAACGGAGCCCCGATGCGGACGCCTCACAAGCAGTCTTGCTTGAAGAAACTCGGAAGTTTCGAGTCACCCGCACCGCTAATACGCGAGTGCCTTCCCGCCCAGCGTAGGGCGCGTCTCACCAGTTCTTACTTTTCCGTGGAGCCGAGAAGTCCGTCTTCGACTCTCTGAGTGAAGTTAGTTCACTTGCGCCTTCTTAAAGTCCGCGGTTTTGGGTTCTTTTACTCAGAATCGTTGCTTTTCGTCAATGCCAAAAAATGCAAAGTTATGCACCTGGGTACCCAGAATCCATGCAGGACTTATACCCTTAATGGCGAGATCCTAACAAGAACAGTTGCAGAACGAGACTTAGGGGTGATCGTCAGTGAGGACATGAAGGCTGCCAATCAAGTGGAACAAGCTTCTTCCAAGGCAAGACATACGCAGGGGTTTCGTCAGCCGTAAGCCTGAAGTCATTATGCCTTTGTATAGATCCATGGTGAGACCGCACCTGGAATACTGTGTGCAATTCTGGAGGCCACATTACCGTAAGGATGTGCTGAGGCTGGAATCGGTCCAGAGAATGGCCACCCGGATGGTCTCGGGACTGAAGGATCTCCCGTACGAAGAACGGTTAGATAAATTACAGCTATACTCGCTCGAGGAGCGCAGGGAGAGGGGAGACATGATCGAGACGTTCAAGTATCTCACGGGCCGCATCGAGGTAGAAGAAGATATCTTCTTTTTCAGGGGTCCCACGGCAACAAGAGGACACCCGTGGAAAATCAGAGGCGGGAAACTGCACGGTGACACCAGGAAATTCTTTTTCACCGAAAGGGTGGTGGATCGCTGGAATGGTCTTCCACTTCAGGTGATTGAGGCTAACAGCATGCCTGATTTTAAGGCCAAATGGGATCGACACGTGGGTTCTATTCGCAAAGTAAAGGCAGGGGAGGGTCATTAGGGTGGGCAGACTGGATGGGCCTTGGCCCTTATCTGCCGTCGATTTCTATGTTTCTATGCTTTCTTGTTTTAAAAAAATTTCTTCCATCCGTTCGACCGGGCAGGCCACGTGGCCGCAGCCCTGCGGCTTCGATCTTTCGGCAGAGCTTTTCCGGCCTATGTCCCGGCCTATTACTGGTTTTAAAAAGTGTGCCAAGTGTCAGCGCGCGATTTCGCTGACGGACCCTCATCGATGCTGTCTTCGGTGTCTCGGGCCTCAACACCTTCCGAAATCATGCCGGCCTTGCGCCACACTCACAGCATGTGCTTTCAAGCATCGTTGCTTATTGTGGGAGTCGCTGTTCAGCATGGAGTCTTCGACGGAGCTGTCTTCATCGAAGGGTGTTTCACCTTCGACATTAGCCGCTGCTCTCTAGCCTTCCACCTCTGTGGCCCCCGAGCATCCTCAAGCCTGCCTCATTTGTGCCGGCTCAGCCTTCGGTGCTAGCTGAGATTCCTTCCTCCGTCTCCTCAGGTCAGGTAGCACAGCAGCCCATACCCCCGGTAGTGCTAAAAGTGCCCAAGGCTTCTAAGCCCAAGCACTCTCACACTGCCTCTAAGGAGCACGAGGCCCGTGCAGGTGGTCCCATTGCTGATGCGGATCCATCCTTGCCGGCTTCGTTCCAGACCTTGCTTGAGAAGCAATTCATTGAGCTCTTTACCACCATGGGGCCCAAGCTTCTCTCTCAAATCCAGCCTGTGCAAGCGGAGGTCTCCCACGGGGTCGAGCCGCCTACGGTGCATCAGCAGTACGCACACTCTCTACAGGGAGCAGAGTCTCTGCGAGTGTCTGGTTTGGCATCGATACATGCATCGCAAGGAGCAGAGTCTTTGTCCATGCCTCCGTTGGAACCGATCCATTCGATGCAAGGAGTAGAGTCTTTGTGAGTGTCTCCTTTGGAACCGATCCATTCGATGCAAGGAGTAGAGTCTTTGCGAGTGCCTCCATTGGAGCCGATCCACTCGATGCAAGGGCTCGAGTCTTTGCGAGTGCCTCGAGGTGCTTCCAGCCAACCACCTCTGCTTTGATCCACCGCTTCCAGCCCCATCCACTCTCTCGGGGCCTCATCGAAGACACACTCGCCTCGTTTGTCGAAGCCTGCTTCCAGACAGAGCTCGCATCATCGATCGAGACATTCTTCGAGGCATTCATCCAGCCATGCCTCGCCTCATCGGAAGCAGCCTTTTCGTCAGTATTCTCCACCGGCCACTTCGCCTCCCCCACTACCGGAGCTCGAAGACACGATGGGGTCTTTTTTGCCTTCTCGATCCCCGTCTTCATTGGATCCAGAGGCCTCGACGTCCTCGAGTCCTTCTCGAGGCCCTGCTTTGGCTGACCAGCTGTCTTTCTCATCCTTTCTTCGGCAGATGGCAGCTGATTTGGACATTCAACTGGACACAGGTTCCAAATTTTCAAAGGAGTATCTGGAGACTATGCATCTCCCTCAACCACCTGCTGAATCCCTCAAGCTTCCTCTTCATAAGCTGCTGGATCAGACCTTTGTTCGTTGTCTTGAAACACCATATTCCATCCCTGCTGTGCCGGGCAAATTGGATGCCAGGTACCGCACGGTCCACCATAAGGGGTTTGACGGTGCCCAACTCTCCCATCAATCCCTCTTGGTGGAGTCTTCATTGAAGCGGTCTCATCCCTCCCAGGTGTATGGCACCATTCCGCCTGGCAGGGAGGGCAAGACCATGGACAGGTTTGGCAGGAGAATTTACCAGAACTCCATGATGACATCCAGAATTCTTAATTACAACTTTCAGTTCATCACCTATTTTGAATTTTTCCTGTCTGTCCTTCAAAAATTCATGCCATATTTGGACTCTCAAGCACAGTTTGAGTACCAGGAAGTTCTGGCTTCGTTGTCCCAACTCCGGTTGCAGATGATGCAGTCCTCCTACGATGCCTTTGAGTTATCCGCTCGGGCTACTGCTTGCTCGGTGGCCATGCGCCGGCTGACGTGGGTCAGGACTTTGTGTTAAATTTTAACTGCCAAATATCAGATCATTCTAACATTTGCAGATCACTTCTCATGTTTTCCACTCCCTCCTGCGTGTCTGCTCTGTTGCTAATTTTGGTGTCATATTTTTTTTCTAAACCTTCAGAAATATCACTTACAAATATATAAAACAGAATGGGTCCCAGTATTGATCCCTGAGACACGCCATGACTCGCCTTTCTTTTCTCTGAGCAAATTCCATTCACCACCACTTTTGTCTTGTCAGTTAACCAATTTTTAACCCAGGTCACCACTGCAGTCTCAGACTCTACATGGGTCAAGCAAGACTACTACAGCCAACTAACTCCTTTTTTTCCAACCCCCATTGTTTCTTTGCCATGCTAAACTCCCTCCTCAAAGCGCCTCCACTTCCGACCCCTTCTCTCTCTCTCTCCAGACTATGGCTGATTACTTCCATGACAAGGTCTGCAAGATTGCCTTTGAATGCACTACAAAATCACATCCTCTTTGTGAAGAAGCCATCCAGATTTGGACTTGGGCAATTGCTCACAACATCTTTCTCAAAGCAGTATACCTAGCAGGAAAAGAAAACTGAGCAGACTTCTCTAACCCCCACGAGTGGTCCATCCATAAGGCAATTTTGCATCAAATTTTCAAATTATGGGAGACTCCCGACATAGATTTCTTTGTGTTTCCCACCAACCATAAGCTACTTCTCCAGACTGTTCAAACCCAACTGTCTCCAATCCAATGTCTTTCTCCTCGATTGGCAAGGATGCTTCCTCTATTCATTTCCTTCAATCCCACTAATTGGGAAAACTCTACTAAAACTTTGCCAAGAGAGAGCCTCGGTGATTCTCATAGCACCACTTGACCATGACAAGCCTGGTTTCCTCTCCTTGTACAACTCGGCTCCAGTTATTTCCAACACTACTAACTCAGAATGAAGGATGTCTTTCATCCCAATCTATGTATACTCATTTGCTCTCACAGCCTGGTATCTATCTTCCCAGACATAGATTTACCTCTCCTCTGTCACCTTCAGGTTTGACCATTTTTGAGGCATCCAGAAAACCATCTATTAGATGCTGTTACCAATTTAAATGGTCACAGTTTTCTATTTTCTATTTTTTTTCCATAGCTACGCACAAATGCAGTAGAAAAAACTCCAGTCACATGTCCTCTACCATCTCTGCTAGACTACCTCCCTCATTACTGACATGGACATGCACAGAAGTTCAATCAGCAGTTTTCATACTCTCAATTGACTAGTAGACACATCTCAATGCATCTACTGGTCTCCAGGTTTGTGAAAAGTCTTTACCACACCAAGCCTCCACTCAAACCACCACCTGTGGAATGGGATTTGAATGTTGTTCTGTCTATAATCATGAAGTCACCATTTGAACCTCCTTGTCTGCTTCACTAAAATACCTCACCTGGAAAGTTGCTTTCCTGATTGCGCTTACTACTGCACATTGAGTCAGCAAATTACAAGCACTGGTATCAAATCCATCCTATATGTATATCTTTATGTTTATTAAAATCTTTATATACCGCATATATAGCCAAAAAGAATCCATACTAATCAAATTATCAATGATAAAAGTTAACTAATACAAACTGAAAATTTTATTAAATAAATAGCTACATAAATACAGATTGTAGTCCCAAACTTGTTTCTTCAATTTAAAAAAGCCAATAGGAAAAAATGTGCTTTTAGATTTTATCACAACAAAGTTGTCCTCTGTACTCATCTGAAGTTTTTGCCAAAAATGGTTTCTGAATTTCATCTCAACCAATCCATTGTTTTCCCTTTTTTCTTTCGAAAACCACATGCTGCATTCTGGGGAGTCTGCTCTCCGTACCCTGGACTGTAAAAGAGCTGTTGCCTACTATTTGGATCTAACCAAATCACATAGGACTACATTGCAAATATTTGTCTCCTTTGATGGGAGTTCCAGTTACCAAGAGGACTATTTCATGTTGTCTAGAAGACTGCATATCCTTTGCATATTCTCAGGCTGGGCTGATGCTAGAGGGCCATGTCACTGCCCATAGAGTAAGAGCCATGGCAACTTCTATTGCATATTTACACTCCACTTCCATTCAAGACATCTGCAAAACGGACACTTGGTCCTCAGTTCACACTTGTATTTTATATATGTGATTTTGTAATCCGCTTAGGATTTAAGTGGGTTAGAACAGTGTTTTTCAGCCTTTTTACACCCATGGACCGGCAGAAATAAAATAATTATTTTGTGGACCGGCATCGGTCCGTGGACCGGTGGTTGAAGCACACTGGGCTAAGTCGTGGGCCGGACCCTGCCCATCTCTACCCAATCTCCACCCCAGACCCCGCCCCCATAATAGTACTAATTGCACCTTGCACGTCCCGTGCCTCATCTGGAAGCCTTCCCTCTGACGTTGCAATGTCAGAGAGAGGCTTCCAGTTCAGGTGCAGGATGCTCGTAGGAGCCACTGCCCGTGGCTTTGTGCACTGAATCAGTTAAGAAGAGGGAGCTGGCTCGAAAATAACACCGCATCAATCGCACCTTGGACCGGTGGTTGAAGAACACTGTTTTGGGCATTATGCACATGCTGGCCCTGTGGACCGGCAGGAAATTTCTGTGGACTGGCACTGGTCCATGGACCGGTGGTTGAAGAACACTGGGTTAGAAGCTTTAAATAGATGAGACAGTCAGTCTGGTCAGGCAGTGCTCAAAAATGTTTCCTTTTTAAAAGCCCTTTTCCTTCCATCCTCAGGAATTTTACCAGCCTCATGAGTTATATTTAACCCTCTTCCTAGAGGGTCTGACAGTTTGGAACTCACATATGTGAGAATATACTGCCTGCTTGTCCTTGGAGAAAGCATAGTTACTTACCTGGTGTTCTCAGAGGACAGCAGGCAGATAATTTCACAACCCACCCACCTCCCCTAGCTGGCTTCTTAGCTTTTGGATGGAACTAAAAGCCCCGTGAGCCGACATCGGGCAGGAAGGCACAAGTGCACACATGTTATGGACAGTGCTAAAGTTTTTAAAGTAACAGTACACTTTGGTACATGTCCGTACTAGGCTCTGTGGATGACGACGCCCCATATATAAGAATATCTGCCTGCTGACCTCGGAGAACACCTGCTTTTTTGGGAGGAAAGGACATATTTTTCTGGAACTCCATTCCAATATGACCAATTTTCGAAATCATATCTTTTTACCATTTTTCATTCCATTCTAGACAGATATAGGACATTCTTGACCCTTTTTATATAACATTTTCCAATTTCTATTTAGTTATTTGATGCCTTGGACTTTGAACAGTTACAGTTATTCTATTTGATATACTGCAATTACTAACAAGAATTATCAAATCAAAGCGGTTTGCAATAATAAAAACAGGGATAAAAACTAATTAAAGTAAAAATAGAACAAACAGGGTAGTGACCTAAACAAGGAAACAAACAAGATATGAGTAGGTTCACTAGGGGAGGGAAGGTTTACAGTATAATATGGGGAAGAACATAAAGGGAAACAGTGTTCTCCACAGAAATTTTTTCCAGCCGGGTGGCATGAAAAAGTAGCTGGGTGAGGTGGGGCGGAACGGGGAAATTTGGTGGTGGAGAAAATTAAATGTGTATGATTTTTATTAGTTAATTATTATTAATTATTTTCCAATGCTCAATATGACTTCCTTTTTTAAGGTTTGACACCGAGGCAGAGTTCCAGTAGCATTTAAGCCACCCTTGAAAAAAAAGTAATGCAGATCCTCTTATTCCAAATAACTACTGGCCAGTATCAAACCTTCTATTTCTTTCAAAACTACCATACTTGAGAGAAAGGTATTCAACCAACTTCAAACTCATGTTGAATCAGTTAATGCTTTGCATCCTGCGATAGCAATTCTGCCACAGCAAATGCACTGAAGCCCATAGGAATTGAATGGACTATATAGTGCATTTGCCATGGGAGAATCACTACTGTGGCTTTGTAAAAGGGGACCTTACTGAGTGAACTCCATAGTCACCTAGACCAGTGTTTCTCAAATTCTTCAAGCCAAGTACACCTTAAGTCAGGGGTCTCAAAGTCCCTCCTTGAGGGCCGTAATCCAGTCGGGTTTTCAGGATTTCCCCAATGAATATGCATGAGATCTATGTGCATGCACTGCTTTCAGTGCATATTCATTGGGGAAATCCTGAAAACCCGACTGGATTGCGGCCTTCAAGGAGGGACTTTGAGATCCCTGCCCTAAGTCTAACAAATACCAACCAAGTACCCCAGCCAAGCTCCGCCTCTGACCCCACCCCCATTAATGTAATTTCTTCCATTCATTTTTCATGCACCACAATATAATCTTATTAATTCATAATGGTAACCACAAAATAAAAACAAAACCACAAAGCACACTGTATGCTGAGAAAATGTTAATCATTTACATTTGGGGTACTTTCAAAGAGGTCATGGCAGATATGCAGTCAGTAACAACTATAGAAATAGACAAATTTAGTGCAAAATATAGACAGCAGATTATAAATTCTCAAAACTGACATTTCGATCACTAAATTGAAAATAAAATCATTTTTCGTACCTTTGTTGTCTGGTAATTTAATTAGTTTCTGGTTGGACTTCCTTCTGACTGCATTTCTTTATTTCTGCCTCTTGCATCCTTCCTCTCCTCATGACCTCAATCCCTTCCCCAACCAACATCTCTCTCTGTCTCTCCATGAGTTCAACTTTTCTTCCTCTCTCCTCCACCCCTATTGGCAACATGCCTCCCTCTCTCTCCTTCCTCTGTTATGATCCTGCATCTCTCTGTTCTTCCTCAGGGACTCTCTCCCTCCGTCTCTTCTGTCTGCACCTCCCATAGTCCAGCATCTGCCTCCTGTCTTTTCACTTTGGTCCAGGCCTCTCTCTCTGTCTTTCTTCTGCTTACAACCCCCCCCCCCCAATGTCCAGCATTTGTTCTCCTTTCTTCTGGGTCTTTCTCTGCCTCTCTCTCTCTCTCTCCTTCCTTCCTTGTCTAGAATCTTTGGTTCATAGACAAAAGCGCGCGCCGACAAAGGCGCACCGAGACAACTGAGCGCAAGATGGAAGCCCGCGCCGAAGAAAAACAGTGTTTTAAAGGGCTCTGATGGGGGGGTGTTTGTGGAGAACCCCCCCCCACTTTTCTAAATACAGATTGCGCCGGTGTTGTGGGGGGGGTTGGGGGGTTGTAACCCCCCTCATTATACAGGAAACTTTAGTTTTTCCCTGTTTTTTAGGGGAAAAGTGAAGTTTTCAGTATAATGTGGGGGGTTACAACCCCCCAAACCCCCCACAACGCTGGCGCAATCTGTATTCAGTAAAATGGTTCCCCCCACACCCCCCGTCGGAGCCCCTTAAAACGCTGTTTTTTTTCGGTGCGGGCTTCCGCCTTGCGTTCAGTTGTCTGGGCGCGCCTTTGACCTGTCACTGAATCTTTCCACCTCTCTGCAGTCTCTCTCTCTTCCCTCTATACACCCCTAAGTCCAACATTTGCCTCCCTCTCTTCTGCCTCTCCTTTGTTTCAGGTGTTTCCCTCTCTATCTTCCTCCTGCTAACATTTTGAATCCTCCCACATTTGCAGCAGGGGAGGGAATGAGAGAGAGATGGATACATGTTGCCAATGGGGGTGGAGGAGAAAGGAAGAAAAGCTGGACTCGGAGAGACTCCAGAAATACATTCACAGATTCGCAATATAGGTTAAAATTCAAAACAAACAACAAAGATTACCTTACCAGTGCACAGTTTTAGTTCTATGCAAGCCCCAAACATCTCTGAACAAATCTCTCCCTTCCTTCCCTTCCCACCTACTTGCCCAGGACTTTAACTCTGAACCCTTTCCATATGTATATATGTGTGTTCAAAAGCATTGTAAAGCAGTAATACTATCCGGAACATAAATCCATATTAATAACAACGTTTGCAACTCCTCTCAACTGCCTCACTCTATGTCATCCAACTTTAACCCATATGTATGAATAAACAACCAGATCTGTAACTCCTCTGGTACATTCCACTTCATGTATGTTAATTTGTAATAAAACAACAAGGCAAGCGGTCTACCAAAGAATCCAACTTGAAACAAAAGAAGATAAGCAAACAATAAGGAGATTCAAATCAGGTTTCGTGAGAGAAGGGAAGCTGGCATGCATAGTGTTACCGTTAGAGCCCCGGAGAATGGGTTCAAATCGCTTGCTGGCGCTTTAAAAAAAAAGTCAGGCTGAGGTGGGAGTCATAAAAACATAAAAATAGCTTTACTGGGTCAGACCATTGGTCCATCAAGCCCAGTAGCCCGTTCTCACAGTGGCCAATCCAGGTCACTAGTACCTGGCCAAAACCCAAGGAGTAGCAACATTCCATTCAGAATCCTAAAGAATAGCAAGGTTCCAGAATTCCAAAGAGTAACAAAAGATTCCGGAACCACATTCCATGCTACCGATCCAGAGCAAGCAGTGGCTTCCCCCATGTCTTTCTCAATAACAGACTATGGACTTTTCCTCTAGGAAATTGTCCAAGCCTTTCTTAAAGCCAGCTACATTAACCGCTCTTACCACATCTTCTGGCAATGCGTTCCAGAGCTTAAGTAGTATTCTCTGATTGAAAAAAATTTCCTCTTATTGGTTTTAAAAGTATTTCTCTGTAACTTCGAGAAGATGGAAATTTGATAGGTAGCTGAAAAATAAAAAAGAGGAGAAGGGTAAGAAAGAGGCAGTTAGTGAGTGTGAGCTAGGATCTATCAGAGAAAGTCTTTTTTGTTTACAACACAGCACCAGTGTGGAGTTGGAAATGGGTGGCGGTGGTGGGCTGAAGAGGCTACAACCCCCCCCCCCCCCATCAGTCCATTAGAAAAAGGAAAGAAAATACCTGATTGGGCAGGAAAAGTGAATTGAATCAAAAAATCAATTCAATAGGCCGAATCAAAAATTTTTTTTCCCTGAATTGGGATCACCTTAAACCTTAATTCCTAGTTTCCATTCAGCAAATTAAAATGAATGAGTCACTTAATTGAGCAGAGATGAAATATAAATCCCAAAAGAAACATGATAAAATGAACTGTTCGTTCAAAAGGTTTATTTCAAAATGAAAGGACAATTCAAACTTTTCTACAAGCTTTAAGACCCAATACACAATACAAGCACTGGCTAGGTGCTGAATTCCACATTCAAATAGATCTGTAATATTACTTAAAACGGATTAGAAAACATAATCCTATCTTTAAATGACAAAAAAAGTATAAAACTCAATTCAGCTTACCTTAATAGGAGCTGCAGAAAACTTAACCTTGTGCTATGGGTCTGGATGTTCTTTCTCAGAAATCCCGGTGACCGCAGGACAATCGCTTGCCAAACATTTGTGCGCCAACGCACACTGAGACCCGACAATTCTTTTATTTTTGATGGTTATGAAGTAACCCTGATTTTTGAGGGGGGGCATTACACTTAAAACATTCTGTTGCTATTTGTTTTTTCTCCCCCCTCAAAAAACAGGGTTACTTATAATCCTCAAAAATAAAAAATTGTCGGGTCTCAGTGTGTGCTAGTGTGCAAATGTCCGCTGTTATCACTGGATTCCTCACTATCGCTATTAACTAAAAAAAACCTCTCTAACCTCTTGGATATGGGCCCCCACATTGCAGATTGATTTGTGTGCTTCTGGCGGCTTTTCATCAGGCTGGGAAATCACCATCCTCCAGTCAGGCGGGTAAGATCGGCAATGCGGCCCCTCCCCCATCCCCCCATCGACGAAAAGTAAAAAAAAGTTAATAAAAAATTTGCTCGCCTTCAGCGGGCCCCAGGCATGTGCCTACTGATACTAACAAGACTGACTCGGGAAACGGTGTTCTCTATCTCAAAGAACTCATGGACCTTATGGGGAGAGAAGTGGAAGACGGCTGGCCTCGCATACCCAACGCTCTCCTCCGGGGCAACCAACACTGGAGGCACTGGCAACTTCCCCAGAAAGTGATTCGGGGAGAATACAAAGAGATCCTGCACAGCGCTCCAACGCCAAGATAAAAAATATAGTTGCGGGAGCGACGCATTCCTCCAATCAAAATCTGCTCCTCATTGCTGCTGCTCTTCCTATTGGCTGAACTGATCGCAGCTTCCACTGCTTCCCGCCCCCAGCTGTGCCAGCCGCTTGACGAGGATCAACCAGCTGAAGCCTTACAGATCCTGAAGCAGGGAACTTGTTTGTGTTGCAGTTATAAAGGCAATGTGGGAGAGACGCCCTGAGGGAAGGGGACATAGTTGACACAGAACTTTTTTCCCCCCCCCCAAATGTTGCTTACTCAGAATGTTACTCACTGGAGGAAAACAGCCGAGCGGTCACCTAAATTAGCCGGGAGAGGTAACAGTGGGACAGATTGAAAGGGATATAAGAGGGAGGAATGTTGGACATAGCGGTGGAAGAAATGGATGGAGAGATGTGGCATGGTGCTGGGGAGGGGTGGTAGCAGGAGAAATGTTGGGTATAGGCCTGGTGGGCAGGGGTGAAAGATGCTGCACATGATCCGGGGGATGAGAGAGGGAGAAATGTTGGATGTGGCAGTAGAGGGGGTGGGAGAGTTGCACCCGGAATTCCTCTCTCTCCCCACTCCCTTTGCAGTGAGGAAGAGAATGAGAGACAGAGATGGTGGACTGTGAGAGAGAGGGAGACTTGTTGCACATGGGGGTGGAGGAGAGAGGAAGAAATGCTGTTCAGGAGTAGAGAAGGGAAAAAGAAGGAGATTGATCCAGGACAGAATGGAGTGAGGATGCTGTGCAGTGGGAGAAAGGGAAGAGAGAGAGAAATGCTGGACCACGATAGGAGGGAACCAATGGACAGCAACAGAAGAATTTGCAGAAGACAGGAAAGCAGAAAAAAGAGAAACTGGGATCAGCTTGATGGAAAAAATAAATCTCCAGATACAAAGGTAAAAAAGGAATTTATTGACTGAAATATGTTAGCTTTGGGAAATGTATATAGCAGATGTCTTTGTATTATGTTCAAAAGAAAAGGAAATGTATTTATGTTTTTATTCCTCCTGTGGCTGGTGGGGATCCCCAAGTACCGCCAGCTGAGGACCACCTCTAAAGAAGGCCAGAACTCCTCTCCATCAAGCACAGCAGTCGCTCGCAGCATCCCTGAGCCATTGAAGTGCCAGCATCTATGACTCAGGGATACCATTGCTGCCTCCCAAGCTTGGCAGTAGGGACCCCCGGCCATCTTCAGAGGAAATCCTCAACTGACATACCTTGGAGGTCTTCATCAGCTGGAGTATTTATATTTTATATTTACATTAGAGGCTCTGGCAGAGACCCTTTTACAAAGTACATATTCGTCCCAATTAATATTTCCAAATTAATAAAGTGTCTTTGCTTATTTGTAAATGGGTCGCTACCGGAGCCTTTAATTCAGTAGCATAATTAAATGAAATAACTACTTCTAAAGTTTATAGGGATGGGCAGGGACGGATTTGATTCCTTGTGTGGATGGGTTTGATTTACAGTGGGGACAGGCGGGAACGGATTTGATTTTTAGTGGGAATGGGTGGGGATGGGTTTGATTCCCAGCGGGGACGGGTTTGATTTCAAGCGGGGACAGGCAGGGATGGGCTTGAATTCTGTCCCCGTGTAACTGTCTGTTCTGGAGTCCCTGCAGATTTTGACTACACTCTCATGAGACTTCCACATCAACTTCTTCCATCTCCATGGTAATGTCTACCTTTTGAGAATTCCCGCTGTCTCAATTTCCATGCAGCTCTTTAGTCATCACTCACCCAGGCACACTGAGGTCAGAAGTCAAGAATGACCACAGGGACAAATTTTTCTCCATCCCCGTGGGAACTCATTTTCCTGTCCTGTCCCCACGAGTTCTTTTCCTGCCCCTGCCCCTGCCCCATTCCTGCAAGCTCCATCCTCATCTGCACAAGCCTCAAACACTTTAAAATTCATAAGTGTTTGAGGCCTGTGTGGTTAAGGCAGAGTTTACAGGAATGGGACAGCGACAGTGACAAAACTCATGGGGACGGGGAAATTGAGTTCTTGCAGGGACAAATTTGTCCCTGTATCATTCTCTAGTCAGAAGTAGGAGAGTTTAATTGTAGAGAAATGCTATATTGTATAACGAAGGAGAGATGTAAGCAAAAACAGTCGAATTGAGTGTGGGAGAGTGTGGCGCAGTGGTTAAAACTACAGCCTCAAACCCACACTGCTCCTTATGACACTGGGCAAGTCACTTAATCTCCCATTGCCCCATGTACATTAGATAGATTGTAAGCCCACCGGGACAGACAGGGGAAAAATGCTTGAGTACCTGAATAAATGCATGTAAACCGTTCTCAGCTCCCCTGGGAGAACGGTATAGAAAACTGAATAAATAAATAAATGAATAAATAAATTATAGTCTTATAACTTCTGGAATACTTATTAATGGAAAATAAGACTTAACCAATGAATAGCAATACAGTTGACTCCACCTGAGTGCACATCGGTTAAGCTTATGCTTCAGTTAACCACCACGGTCCCATTTTTTTTACATTAAAGTCAATGGACCTAAACCCCGGATAATTGCACTTCTGATAAGCACTAAATCCACATATGTGCACAGATGTTATAGGTCCAACCGCCATTCGCTCACGTCACGCACACTCCGGTTAAATGCAATCACACGTTCTCATGAGGATGAGCCACATGTTTCAGAACTGCACCCTAGGCCTGGCTAGGTGTTTGAACTTTCTGAACTATACCATGGTATCACATGGACAAAAATCATTGTCTTTGGCTGAACTTGTCCACCATACTGGATAAAAATCATTGTCTTTGGCTGAAAGTGACAATGTATTAAAGAGACTTGACCAAAGGTCTCTATTGCAAAACATTACAGCGTTCATCCTAATCAGATTTCTCGGATTTACAAAAAAAATAAAAAAGACAAGCGATATTGAAAGACTGGCAAAACAACAACAATACTACCAGAAAACGGAAAAGAATTGGGAAGGCTGGAGACATTGAACAGGCGTTGCTGCGATGGTTTGTGGAAGCTAGGAGTCAACAACTGCCAATCAGTGGGCCTCTGCTGTTGGAGAAAGCAGCACAGTTATTTCAAAAACTGGGTGTAGAAGACTTCAAAGCGACAAATGGATGGTTAGAGAGGTGGAAAGTTTGTAATAACATAAAATTTAAGAAGCAGCATGGCGATAAACAAGACGTGGATGAGTTTGATGCTGAAAGATGGGTCATGGAAGTGTTGCCATCAGTCATTGGTGGATATGAACCATGTGACGTGTTCAACGCCGATGAGACGGGCCTCTACTGGCGTGCCATCCTGGACGGGACATTGACTTTTAAACACAGCGAAGCTATTCTCTTCAAAGTGCCAAAGGAACGATTGACATTGCTGTTCAGTAGTGAAAAGCTCGAGCCACTAGTGATTAGGAAGAATCGAAATCCTCAGTGCTTCAAAAAAATTAAACGCCTGCCTGTTGAATATGAAAGCAACAAAAACGCATGGATGACAGTGACATTGTGGATTGAATAGTTACAGAAGCTTGACAATCTGATGATAAGGCATAGGAGGCACATTGTAATGCTGTGTGATAACTGTGCAGCACACAGCAATGATGTAAGACTAACCAACATCAAACTCGTGTTTCTGCTGCCAAACACGACCTCTTTGATCCAGCCGATGGCCCAAGGGATAATCGCAAACTTCAAATATCATTACAGGTCACTCGTCCTACGATATGTGATGGCAGTGATTGATGCAAGCACGGAATCCAACCCCAGAGCTGGCGAGAAAAATGACAGTGCTCGACTCTCTTCATTATGGTACGGGAGGCATGGAGTCGAGTTTCATCAACGATTTCAAATTGCTATCGACAGGCGAGCTTCTTTCACGCATCTGATGAGTCAACTGAAGCAGACATTTTGTCCATTTAACTCCCAGTTGGACTCTCGTCACAAGAGTTTGAGCTGTATGTCGTCGTTGACAATGATCTTCCCACATCATCTGACAGCACTAATTCTGATATCTGTATAGTCATAAAGGACACTGCAGACAACCAAGAGTCTGATGATGACAGAGATACTGCTGCTGTTATCATGACTAATGAACTACCTGCAGAGATTGTTTCCTTCTCGAACGCACTGAAATCCCTGCACACGCTGCATTGTTACCTAGAGATAAATGGCTGTCACGACTATTGACAGTTTTACTTCATCAGTAGTCGGATACACAGCCTGAATCATGTAATCTGCGTGCAGAAAACAATGACTGATTATTTTATTAAAATGTAGACTGTTTAGACGGTTGACAACTACTGTACTGTAGTGTGTTTTTGCTTTAAAAAACATTTTATTGCATTTGACCGAACAGTTCGGTGTGTTTTTGGTTGAATAAAAGTTATATTGCATTTGACTACAGCGTACTGTAATTTTTCATGACTAACAAGTGGTACTCCTATTAAGTGCACACTCCGTTTAAGCGCATGTGGTGATCCGGTCCGAAGGGCGTGCACTTAAGCGGAGTTGATTGTACCATATATATTTTGCCAATGAAAAAGCATTTCCATTTATTTCAAAGTAGCATATAGGCAGCAAACAAATCGACAAATGTTGCATAATATTGACTGGGTCTGATTGGTTAATGTAGCTGTTGGTGCACAAAAGACATCTTGCCAACTGCATGAACCAGACTATTCCAGTATGAAGATAATTGTTGGTAGTCAGGAATGTTGTTGGAAAGGGAAAATTCAGTAATTTTTCATGGTATTTCCTGTTTCTGAGAATATTTTGATATAATGGATTGTTACAAGTAAATTGCATTGTCGCAATGCTGTATAATTCAAGGAAAGTAATTCTTATTTATCAAATATAATGATGTGTATTTGTAATATATGTAAATCCTAGTACGACTTTAAATAGTAAAATTCTAATACAGTAAATGTTATATTAAATTGTTCTGCTACTCAATGGCCACAGATTTGGACTTGGAGGATGAGATGTACAGCATCAGCATCTATCAGACAAACTTGTTTTTTTCTGTTACATAGAGTTTTTTGGTCCCCAGTTCGTTTGCAGAAGTTAGACAGTTCAAAGTCTAATAGATGCTGGCATTGTCATCTTGAAGTAAAGACACTGGATCATTTGTTGTTCTATTGTCCTTTGATACTCATCTTTTGGAAATCAATATGGGGACAAATTAAATGTTATATTAAACTGTTGTATTTAGATTTATTTTATTTTATTATTTTTTTAAAATCTTTATTCATTTTCAAATCAAACAATAAGTGCACAAAAATATATCATAAAAGTAATTTCCATATAGCACTATAGTATCTAACACATAAATCTAATAGTGTAAAATCCCCATCCACCCACCCTTCATCACATTCTCAACTAAAATGGAATATACTATATTATACAACATATTATAACATATTGTAATAAATTACATCCCAAATTCACCCTCTCCCTTGAGTTACTTACTTGAGTTAGTTACTTTACCTTATAATGAAATGTGTGTATTTAGATTTATTAATATTTGAGAGTAAAATTGTTAGGTTAAACCAGCTTAAGTTGAATGATGATAGAAGTCTAATCTGTCTGTCCTTAGAGAGTGCTAGGTTTTGTCTTCATTATATATTTATTTGCATTTTTTTCCCTCCAGGAACATGTCTTCTGGGTTGTCTCTCTGAATACTCTTTTTATACTTGTCTTTGGTAGGTTCTGCTATTAAAATTCATATTAGCTTGCATTTCTGTGGATTAATTTTTAGAACATATTTTGCTCAGATAAGTCCATGACTGCACAATGTTATGAGCAAAATTTATCATAAAAGAAAGCTCCAAGTCTTGAAAAATACTAATGCTGCTGGTTTTTTAAAAATACTGTCAAATTCTTTAGCATTTTTGTCCATCTTCTAGTCGTTTCTGTTCAGCCTCTTATTTGATTAACTGTTATCTGCAATAAATTAGCTAAATACTCCATTGGTGTCCTTTATGGATACAGAGTGCTATTCCTTTACAACAGCAGCTCCCAATCCTGTCCTGGAGGACTACCAGCCAGTTAGGTTTTCAGGATAGCCCTAATGAATATACATGGGGCAGATTTGCTTGCCTGTCACTTCCATTATATGCAGAAGACAAGGGAGACGTCCTTTCAACCAATAAACAAAGTATTTCATAATATGATCCCAACAAGGATCCTAGTTTCGGCATATGAACAACACCTTCCTCAGGGGACACTGGTGCTTGACTTCCGTGATAGTGCTTGGCGATGCAGGTAAACAGGCGTAAAATCTGTGAGCAAAGAAAAAAGTTCAACGTGTAGTAAAAAAGTTGTAAAAATGCTGGGAGCGAGATTTGGGGCACGAATTCATGAGAGAGATTTGCATATAACGGAAGTCGTCGGGCAACCAAAAGAATACCTTGCCTTGGGATACAGATAAAACAACAGAAGTCAAGGGAGACATCCTTTCAACCAAAAACCAAAGTCTTTATTTGAAAATATGGTCCCAACAAGGATCCTAGTTTTGGCTATCCTGAAAAACTAACTTGGCTGGTGGTCCTCCAGAACAGGAATGAGAACCACTGCTTTAAGAGCTACTCACAATATATTTTTTTTGGTGGTTCATAAGGTTCTGCTCTTGAGAACAAAGCATTGCTGTGCTCTATCTCCTGGCTGAGGCCAAGATTCTCAAAAACCTGCATTAAAAAGTGACGGTCTGCTAACACAGCCGTTTTGATACCGAATCTAAAAACATGAGACATTATTAAAAATCATGCATGTAAATAAGATCAGTGGACAGCAGCGAAGATTTCCTACATTTGCATGTGCCCATCGCTGATGGGCACACACACAGAAAAAACGCTGTATCCCCCCTCCAAAAAAAACAACCCACACTCTGTCCCACTGGCAGCAGGAGAGACTTTATCAATCGCACATAAAACATGCCTTTCTCTCCAAAAACACTAGTATAATTCAGGTAAATCTTGTAATTTGTTTTTTATGTAAAATTTAATCAAGACCCACAGCCAGAAACACACATACAAGTGCTCAAGAAGAAACATTGGCTTTTAACAAGCGCACATAAAACATGCCTGTCTCACCCCAAAACTCAAAAGAAGTGTGATTTTACTACCCTCCACTTTAAAATATATTAGATACCCTTTTTTTTTTCATTAGCTACAGTCAAAACAAGTGCTGGCACTGTAACGGTACCCCCAGACCAGTCACTGTTTTTTGTCACCCAAAGCCGACGCCGCTCTTCAAAACTGCATTGACGATTTTAAGAATCTACCGGAAGGCTCATTTCAATGTTAGAGAGCACATTTGTATGCCATTTTTGGAGACTGCTATAAACCTCGCTAAAGACAGAGATAATCCGTTTTGATAATCCGCCGCTAATATGCGTGCAGACTAAACCACCGGAAAACAGTTTAGCGACGGCATTAAAAGTTTTGAGAATCTTGCCCTGAGTGCTTTGTGATCAGTGTGCTGAACATTAGTCAGTTGGAGCAATATATGAAGTATTGAATTGTCTATTTAGCCTTGTTAAAACTAAATGAATGAATACATGTTTTAGGTAGTGCATATGTATATTTACTATTATGAAAGTTATGTGAATACAAAATGGAAACTTGACAGGACATTTTGAAAACTTGTAATTTTTAATAAAATTAAGCTTAGCCTTGGGCAAGTTACTTAACTTTCAATTGGCCCAAATACAAAACTTAGATTGTAGGCCCACTAAGATAATGAAAATAGCTCCTGTACCTCTATGTAATATATAAACTGCTTTGGTTCTACCATAGAAGGCTGTTTAGCGTGAATCTCATAAAGAAAAACATAAGCAAAGGTCTTAGACATCTCTATTTTCTGATTCCCCCCAACCCCCGGGTCATTTTTTTTTTAACTGATGGGAGGGAAGTACCCTTGTAGAGGAGAAACAAAAGCCCAATCTTCAAATACATGTACACTTCTCCCTCCGTATCCACGGGGGTTAGATGCAGAGCCGGACTGCAAAGTGTGAAAAACCGCAAATAACTTTTCGGCTGGCTCTGACCCATCCCCTCCTCATTCTGGACCTTCCCTGCCTCCCTCCTGGCATCCCAGACCTTATCTGGTGGCCTAGTGGGCTTTCTGGGCAGGAGCGATCTTATTATGCTCCTGCCCCGTGCAGATCACTCATAGCAAATGGCTGCCGTGAGTTTCCGTAGTTTCTCAAAACAATGACGGGAACTCACGGCAGCCATTTTCTAGATAGTACTGAGGGGCAGTAAGGGGATGGAACAAAAGCAGAGCTGAAAATAGATTAATGGTGATAGTCAGTTTGATAACTGGATAACTATCTGAATGAAATTAGGATAGCAAAAAATCTGTCCTAATTTTTATCAATTTATATATATAGCTCAATATCATTGCACTCCAAATAGTAGCACTAGACATCCAGAAGTTAAGTAATGTTTTATGATGCAAAAGTGCAATACATACGATAGAAATATTTAACAGCTTATTTTTCAAACTCTTATCGTGGATTTGTGAATTTTTTCCCCATAGCATTTTGTCCTTATCACATTGGCCACTTCACTGTTGTTGGACTTGGTTTTGAGAACTATGTGAGTATGATCTGTTCTCAGCTTTTATTTCAAAATTACATTTTGTTCTTAAATTGTGTTTAATGCTCAGGTAAAGACCATCCTGATCTATCCATCTATCCTTTATGGTACAAAGCTCCACAGTGCTGAGAAAAGTTTTTTTGAGCCCCCTAGAATGGTCTGTTTAGCAAACTATAATTTAAACATAGGTAAATTTAATCTAAACCCTAATGAGAGTGAGAGGGAGGAAACCCCATTAGATAAGACCCCATTCTGTTATGTTCCTTCCGGATGGCATACGCTAGGGGGGGCTCATAATAATAATAAAAAAGTCCAGAAACCAGCCTAAGTCAGTACATGGACGATCAAAAAGACAGGTCATCCAAGTACCGACAATCAAAACTGGTTTTAGACGTATCTAAAATCAGCTTGGGCCTTTTCACTGCCACTGTACGCCTAGAGTGAAAAGGGACGTTTTTGGAGGAGTGGATAGGGCTGGATATAAGTTCCGAATCAGCCCCCTGAGCGGATCGCAGCTGCTATGATCAGCTCAGTGGCCCTGGCAACACGACCCCCTGCACCTGTAACCATCGTTTCAAGAGAGATGCGTAATCTCTCCTGCTGCCATCAGCTGTGACCCTACCATGACACATCACATCAGGAGAGATGCCCAATCTCTGCTGCCGCCACCCCCCCCCCCAAACCCCCACGTGATTGTGCTCTTCACTGGCAGGAGGGATGCCCAATCCCTCCTGCCAGACCCCCCCCCTACTGAACTCCCTGTGCGATCGCGCTCCACCGATAGGAGGGAGGCTTGGTTTTTTTTTCCCCTTAAGGTGACCCTAGAGAAAGGTTTAGCAGTGGTCTCCTTTACAGTTTAGGTTACAGGCCTTTCATGTTTTACAGTGTGCAGAGGTGCTAGTTCACTTTCTGATCATCCAGCTGTGTCCAGGTTTCTGAGAGGGGCACTTTCGTTTTCCCTTTGTGGAATTTTAGTATCGTTGTGAAGGGCCTTGGAGAGGCCCTATTCGAACTACTGAAGGATGCTTCTCTTCTGTATCGGACAGTCAAGATTGTCTGTCTGGTCACCATTGTCTCGACAAGGCGTTTTTCAGTGCTTTAGACTCTTTGTGCAGGGTGTCCTTTATCCGTATTCTGGATGCGGGAGTTTTCTCTATACAGTACCTTCTTTCCTTTCTGCCAAAGATGGTTCTGCTTTCCATGTCGGCCAGGAAATTTGTCTGTATTTCTTACTGCAGGCTCGGAGCGAAAGGATCAGATTTTGTGCAGGTTGGTTGTCAAGAGAGTCTTGCTCCACTGTTTGGAGAGGTCTAATGATTCCCAGCTGTCTGATCACCTGTTTCTCCTGACTGCTGCTGCCACTCTGGGGTTGGCTGGTGGTCAAGATTTCGATCACTTGATGGCTGCCGATTTTGCTTCATGCCCACTCATCTGGAAATGTGGCTGCATTGTGGGTGGTGTCTCGTAGGATTCAACCTGATGAACTTTGCGGGGTGACTACTGGGTCCTCTCTTCATACTTTTACCCGGTTTTACCGAGTAGATGTGGCGGCTCATTCTCCTGCCACTTTTGGAACCTTGGTGTTGAAGGCATGCTCTTCTGTCCCCCCCTAGATGTTACTATTGCTTTGGTACCTCACCTAGTGTATGGAATCCGGAAGAAACATAACAGAATTTAAGATTAGGTTTATACCGATAATCTTCTTTCTGTTAGTCCTTGTAGGATTCCATACGACCCACCCTCTCTCTGTACACTCAGTTGTTTGGAATAACCTGCTTCTTTCTGCCTTGATGATTCTCCTTACAGGCCTGAATGCTTTCCAGCCAGTTGACAGATCCTGTGGAGCATTTTCTGTGAGTATATACATTACCAAAAGCCTCTCTTGGGGTGCTCGTTGCATTCAGCAGGTTAGTTCTACATTGTTCCTCGATGTTTTTCTGAGTTGGCTTTGTGCCTGTTTATCGCTTATTAATATTTTGTATAGCAAATCAGTTCAAGAATTACTTATGTTGCTGGGGATCCTCCCCTGTAACTCCTTGTTATGGATTTGTTCAGGTATGTTGCTTGGTTTTGGGACTTAACTGGATATGTTTGCTAGTTTTCAGGCTAAAGGGATGGAGCATGTACTCAGAAAGGTTTGTGGATTTCTGCAACTGCCGGATTGCGGGTTGGGATTGAACACCTAGCATATGGAATCCTACAAGGACTAACAGAAAGAAGATTATTGAAGGTATAAACCTAATCTTTCATTAGATAAATCAAAGGATGTATTTCTTGTATTCAACCTGAATATAAGATCTCTTAGAGAGAGGAAAAGATAATTGTTACAAGTTAAAAAGTGATAAATTGCCAGGACTGGATGGTATACAGGCCAGGATACTAAAAGAACTCAAACGTCTGTAACCTGTCGCTAAAATTGTCTGTAGTACCTGAAGATTGGAGGGTGGCCAATGTTACACTGATTTTTGAAAAGGGCTCCTGGGAAGATCCGGGAAATTACAGACCGGTAAGCCTCATTTCAGTGCCGGGCAAAATAAAATTATGGAACACGTAGACAAACATGATTTAATGAGACAGAGTCAGCATGGGTTCAGCCAAGGGAGATCTTGTCTCACCAATTTGCTTGACTTCCTTGAAGGTGTGAATAAACATGTGGATAAAAGTGAGCTGGTTGATACAGTGTATCTAGATTTTCAGAAAGCTTTTGATAAAGTTCCTCTCAAGAGGCTTCTGAGAAAATTAAAGTGTCATGGGATAGGTGGCAAAGTTTAGTTGTTAATTAGGAATTGGTTATCGGATAGAAAACAGAGGGTAGAGTTAAATGGTCATTTTTCTCAATGGAGGAGAGTAAACAGTGGAGTGCCGTAGGGGTCTATACTGGGACCACTGCTATTTAACTTATTTATAAACTAGGTTTTTAGCCCGTTACATTAACGGGTGCTAAAATAGATGTATAGACTTAGGCTTTTCTTCGACACAGGAGCGGCTCGTGGGAGGAGCCGTCGTGGCATCTTTTGAGTTGAAAATAAACTTTGGGCTGTAGGGCATTATTTCCAGACTGCGCAAGGTGGAAAGCAGGCAGGCCACTGGCACAGCTAGGCGCGCATGCGCACTCCTACCTGCAAGAGACCTACAGCTCACGGAAAACAGGAGCACGCTGGTAAGAGTGCACATGAACGGCTTAGGGTTTTATTATATTAGATGATCTGGAAATTGGAACGACGAGCGAGATGATTAAATTTGCAGATAACACTAAATTGTTCAAAGTTATTAAAACGCATGCAGATTGTGAAAGATTGCAGGCGGAACTTAGGAAATTGGAAGACTGGGCGTCCAAATGGCAGATGACATTTAATGTGGACAAATGCAAAGTGATGCACATTGGGAAGAATAACCTGAATCACAGTTACTGGATGCTAAGGTCCACCTTGGGGATTAGCACCCAAGAAAAGGATCTGGGTGTCATTTTAAACTATACATAAAAACATAAACATAAGAACATAAGAGTTGCCTCCGCTGAGGCAGACCATAGGTCCATCTTGCCCAGCGGTCCGCACCCGCGGCGGCCCATCAGGCCTATTGCCTGAAACAGTGGTCCCTGACTAATTTTATAACTTACCTCTACCTCTATTCTTATCTGTACCGTTCTATCCCTTTGTCCTCCAAGTACCTATCCAAAGCTTCTTTGAAGCCTTGTAGCGTGTTCCTGCTTACTACATCCTCCGGCAGCGCATTCCATGTATCCACCACCCTCTGTGTGAAGAAGAACTTCCTGGTATTTGATCTAAACCTCTCACCTTTCAATTTCTCTGTGTGCCCCCTTGTACTTGTGGTTCCCCTTAGTTTAAAAAGTCTGTCCCTGTCTATTTTTTCTATACCCTTCATGATCTTGAAGGTTTCTATCATGTCTCCTCTAAGTCTCCGCTTTTCCAGGGAGAAAAGCCCCAACTTTTTCAGTCTGTCAGTATATGAGAGGTCCTCCATGCCCTTTATTAGTTTAGTTGCTCTTCTCTGAACTTTCTCAAGTACTGCCATGTCTTTCTTGAGGTGCGGCGACCAGTACTGAACACAGTACTCCAGGTGCGGTCGCACCATTGCACGATACAGTGGCAGGATGACTTCCTTTGTCCTGGTCGTGATACCCTTTTTAATGATACCCAACATTTTGTTTGCTTTCCTTGAGGCTGAGGCGCACTGCGCCGACGCCTTCAGTTTTGTGTCCACCATCACTCCCAGGTCTCTTTCAAGGTTGCTCACCCCTAGCGGTGAACCCCCCATTTTGTAAGTGAACATCGGGTTCTTTTTCCCTATATGCATGACCTTGCATTTCCCTATGTTGAAGCTCATTTGCCACTTTTTGGCCCATTTTTCCAATGTTGTCAGATCCTTTTGGAGATCTTCGCAGTCCTCCACGTTATTTACCTTGCTATATAGCTTGGTGTCATCTGCAAATTTAATAACCTCACATTTCGTTCCTGCCTCCAGGTCGTTGCTAAATATATTGAACAGGAGCGGTCCCAGTACCGACCCCTGCGGAACTCCGCTTGTGACCACTTGCCAGTCTGAGTAATGACCCTTTACTCCAACCCTCTGTTTCCTGTCCGCCAGCCAGTTTTTGATCCATCGGTGGACCTCCCCTTGTACTCCGTGGTTCCATAGCTTCCTTAGCAGTCTTTCGTGTGGCACCTTGTCAAAGGCTTTTTGGAAGTCAAGGTAAAGATGTCTATGGATTCCCCTTTATCCACCTGGCTTGTTACCCCCTCAAAGAAGTATAATAAGTTTGTGAGGCATGACCTGCCCTTGCAGAAGCCATGCTGGCTCGACTTTAGCTGCCCATTTTTCTCGATGTGTTCCCAGATGCTGTCTTTAATCAGCGCTTCCATCATCTTACCCAGGACCGAGGTCAAGCTCACTGGCCTGTAGTTTCCCGGGTCTCCCCTTGAGCCTTTTTTGAAGATAGGCGTGACATTTGCTATTTTCCAGTCCCCCGGAATCTCTAAGGATAGGTTGCATATTTGTCGGAGTGTCTCAACTATTTCATTTCTTAGTTCCTTGAGTACCCTTGGGTGAAAGCCGTCCGGGCCTGGTGATTTGTCGCTCCTTAGCCTGTCTATCTGCCTGAGGACATCCTCCTTGCTCACCTCTAGTTAGACCAGATTTTCATCCTGCTCTCCTTTTACGATCTCCTCGGGTTCCAGAATGTTGGTTGTGTCCTCCCTCGTGAAAACTGACGTGAAGAACTCATTTAACCTGTCAGCTATCTGTTTTTCCTCTTTTACCGCTCCTTTTCTGTCCCCATCATCCAATGGTCCCACTTCCTCCCTCGCTGGTTGCTTACCCTTAACATACCTGAAGAACAATTTGAAGTTTGTTGTTTCCCCCGCCAGTCTCTCTTCGTATTCTCTTTTTTTTTGCTTTCCTAACCACCCACTGTGTGGTGGCGGCCAAAAAAAAGCAAACAGAATGCTGGGAATTATTTATAAAGGGAAGGTTAACAAGACTAAGAATATTATAATGCCCCTGTATCGCTCCATGGTGTGACCTCATCTGGAGTATTGCATTCAATTCTGGTCTCTTTATCTCAAGAAAGATACAGTGGCAATAGAAATGATTCAAAGGAGATGGAATTCCTTTCGTATGAGGAAAGAATAAAATGGTTAAGGCTCTTCAGCTTGGAAAAGAGACGGCTGAGGGGAGATGATTGAAGTCTACAAAATCCTGAGTGGAGTAGAACGGGTACAAGTGGATTGATTTTTCACTCTGTCAAAAATTACAATGACTAGGGGACACTTGATGAAGTTACAGGAAAATATTTTTAAAACCAATAGGAGAAATTTTTTTTTTCACTCAGACTAGTTAAGCTCTGGAACATGTTGCCAGAGGATTTGATAAGAGCAGATAGCGTAGCTGGTTTTAAGAAAGGTTTGGAAACGTTCCTGGAGGAAAAGTCCATAGTCTGTTATTGAGAAGGCCATGGTGAAAGCCACTGCTTGCTCTATACCAGTAGCATGGAATATTGCTACTCCTTGGGGTTTGGCCAGGTACTAATGACCTGGATTGGCCACTGTGAGATTGGGTTACTGGGCTTGATGGACCATTGGTCTGACCCAGTAAGGCTATTCTTATGGTCTTACGTTCTTATTTGTTACGGTGGATGGACAGACTGGATGGGCCAGTTGGCAATTATCTGTTGTCATGTTTCTAACAGTTTGAATGAGGGTCTGTCTTTGTTATGAGTGAATAATTTTGTTTTTGACTCATCTGTCCAGAGAATGTTATTCCAGAAGTCTTATGAGTCATTCAGATGCTTTTTTTGTGGGCAGAAATGTTATTTGGAGAGCAGCAGTTTCTTGAAAGCTCTCCAGTCATGACCCCATTCCCATTCAGATTTTTTCCCCTTATAAGTTGACTTTGTCCTGACTGACAGACATAATGGTAGTGTTGCATTAGGACCTGAATGGCTAGAATGTTTGACTTAGCTAAAACCACAGACTTTCCAAAGTTAGACTTCATTCTGATCTTTAAACCTGGTGGTAGTGTCATGGAGTGGGGTTGCTTTGCTGGATCAGAACCTGAATGGCTTGCCATCATTGATGGAACCTGAATTCTTTTCTTTATATTGTAAAAATCTAGAAAAGAACGTCAGTAGGGGTAGGTCATATAGTAGCCAAATAAAAGTTCTGGCATAAACCATATTGAAATGCTATGGCAAGACATAAAGTAACAGCTTCATACAAGGAAGCTCTCAAGTGTCGGATTTGGAAAAGTGGGCTGAAATACTTCAAGGCCAATTTGATAAGACTGTCATACAATTATAGGAAAAGTTAGCTGAAGTTATTGCTGCTTAAGGAAGTGACCAGTTTAATGAATGGTTCAAGTGCTGTTTCCTATGAAGATATTTACTAGGGATCTGTATAGGCCAAATATTTTTGACAAAACTAATAGACCAGCTGTGGATGAGTTAGCGAAATTTTTTAATTACAAAATCTTGCCAATAAGGGCTACATTTGGTACTGTAAAATATGACGATTTATTTTTTGAAGAAGATAAGTCAGAGAATAAATATCCCGGTAGATAGATCTTGGTGTACTTTTACAAATGTAACAGATGATCAGATTCAGAAACTGTTTTAAATTGGGACAATGTATTTGTGCTATTGACCCTTTTCCTTCTTGTATTTTAGGAGTATCTCCCCTCAAGCAATTTCTTGGTTAACATCATTGTTAAGTCACTTATTAGGCAATGCTTACTTCTCAAGCAGTATGGCACACACTTCTCCCTCCGTATTCATGGTTTCAGCAATCACGATTTTGATTATTTGCGATTTTTAGCATGCTGACTCCTCCCCCCCCCCAATTACATCATGCATGAGCACAGCAGTGTACGGCGTGTTTTTCCAAGCACTTCATTCAGAGAAAATCACTGCTTACCAGCTTTCACAGAGCACCAGGTTTCAAGGCTTTTTTTTAGCATTTTGAATTCTGCCCCCTCACCTCCCATTTAACTCCCCAACTACCTCCACAGGTTGCATGTAGAGTTCTAGGAATAATATTGGACTCTTCTTTATCATTTCAATGTCAGGTTAATCACCTTTCAAAGAAATGTTTTTTCAGCTTATGAATGTTAAGGAAAGTTAGACATCTGTTTCACCAGCAACATTTTGCGGTACTGGTGCAAGCTATTATCCTAGCACAGGGATCTCAAAGGCCCTCCTTGAGGGCCGCAATCCATTCGGGTTTTCAGGATTTCCCCAATGAATATGCATGAGATCTATGTGCATGCACTGCTTTCAATGCATATTCATTGGGGAAATCCTGAAAACCCTACTAGATTGCGGCCCTCAAGGAGGGACTTTGAGACCCCTGTCCTAGCACAATTAGATTACTGTAATTCAGTCTATATGGGCCTGCATAAGGGGAATCTAAAACAGTTAAAACTAATCCAAAATACGGCAGCAAAGCTAATATTTGATAAGAGAAAATTTGATCATGTGTCTCCTCTTGTGAGAAATCTTCACTGGCTCCCTGTCTATCTTAGGCCCCGATTCACTAAACTCACCAATCGGATCGTTGTCTGCCGATTCTCTGGCTGATTTTTGCCGAGCGACCGATATATAACTGAGTTTACATGCAAATGTTCTGATCGGATGCATGCTCTACACGCATGATGGATCTCTTTAAGAGTGATTGAAACGCATGCGCAGAGTAGTCTTGTTGGTTCTTGATGCAATGTATGCATGTGCTTGTTCTTCCTGCTTTACTACGTAGTTAGTGGGCATGGTTTATTTACACACGTCATTGGCCAGCCCATAAGAAAGGGGAAGGGGTGGATGCAGTTTACTAGTGCTGGTCCTACCAGTTGGTAATTTTTGAAAAGGAAAGATTTGTGACTGCCGTTAGTGCCTTATATTTTTGTATAGGCAAACTACGGCCATGTATCGAACAGAATTTCAACAAACTTTAAACCCGTGCTTTTAACACATGTGCTCGCAATGCTCATGATACAGAATATAAAACACGAATGAGTTCTTGTCCATATCTAAAGTTATGTTATAGTTTTATGTGGCATTGTATTTCAGGGCAGAAGAGTCGGCAAGGATAATGAGCGACTGGTCCTCAGCAGTCGCTCTTTTTCAGATCAGCAAATCCGATCGGTATTCTTCTGCTTTGTGATCGATCACTGCCTACTTTTACATGGCATTTCCCCTCATTAGCATGCTCGGATTGGATATTGGGTGAATGCTCGGAGAAGCACATTGGGCAGCAGTTTTGTGAATCAGGTTGGGGAACACGAACGATCGCAAAGCCAGTCAAACTGGTTTAGCGACGATCATTACAGGATTGGTGAGTTTAATGAATCGGACCCTTAGAGTACAGTTTAAATGTGCTTCTATGGTTTTTAAAATCATACATGGGCTATTAATGTCTTTGATTCCTCTATCTTTGAATAATCGGAGATCTTTTGATTCAAGAAACTCTCAGAAATTTAAACTGCCTTTCCATCTTTAAAAGGAATAAAATGTATTGGTACTATTACTCGATCTTTCTCATGTACTTTTACAATGATTTGGAATGGGATTCCCTCTTGTGTTAGAACTCTCTGCTTTCAGAATTTCCGTGAATCTATGAAAACACTGTTATTTCAACAGTTCTTAGAAAATTATTCTAAGGAAAATTGGAGGGCCAAATTTTGGATTTGTAGGTACTTGGAGGGCTGCAGAAAAAATAGTTAATGTCTCATTGCCATTGGCCTCCATAGCACATTCCCTCTGCTGTGGTCCCGCCCCTCCTCTGATGTCAGGGGCAGGATCGCGGCAGAGGGAATGTGCTGCTGAGGATGATGGCAGCCTGCAAGGATTGCTACAGTACTGGCAATCCTCTTTGCAGGCTGCGGTAATTATCTGAAGGTAAGAGAGGGAGGAAGCTGGAGGATGCTGCAAAGAGTGGGCAGCACTAGTACAGACCGCAGGCCGCAAAATAGTACCTGGCGGGCCATATGTGACCCCCGGGCCGCGAGTTTGAGACCACTGCTCTAGAATGTCAGTTGAGGGTCTTCATTACTAAGTTATTTTCTCTCTAACTACTTTCACTTTGATTATTGATTTTTTTGTGAACCAAGTCAAGCTCCTTTTGGGGAGATGACATGGTATATAAATCCAAGATTTAGATTATATTAAATTACATCTGGCTTTCTTCTCTGATTTAAGATGCGTCTTGCTTTGTTTCACACCTTTGTTCTAATAAGCACTTTTCCAGTGCAATAGGAATGGTATCTGAACCTTAGGGTATTCTGTCCATTCTCACGAGCATACTGCAGAAATATGTCAATCACAGCTTTTAAAACTTCCTCCTTTGCCCAGGAGTTTGCTGCCTTCTTTAGATATTATTAGATTCTTCAAAGGAGCCCTAAAGCTCAGGCTACTGATCCAAGATTCCTTCCCTTCTTGGAATCTCAATATTGTGTTAGAGGGTCTTCGGAGGGCCCCATGTGAGTCTTTGGAGGAAGCTTCTCTCATGGATGTTACGATCAAAGCAGTGTTCCTAGTTGCAGTTACCTCGGCCAGAAGAGTCTCAGACTTGCAATCTTTGTCTTGCAGGGAGCCGTTTCTGAGGATCATAGAAACGAGAGTGTCCTTGTGTTCAGTACCTTTCTTTTCGCCAAAGGTTGTTTCAGCATTTCACATCAACCAGGAAGTCAGGCTACCAGCCTTTCAACCCACAAGTTCTAAGAAGAAAGACAAAGCTTTAAAGCTGCTGGACATCCGCAGAGTTCTCTTGCGATATCTGAATGTGACAAAAAAGTTTTGTCTATCGAACCATCTCTTAGTATTAACCAAAGAGTCGGCCCAAGGCAGACCAGCCTCCAAGGCCACTACTTCCAAGTGGATTCGAACAGCGATCTACTTTACCTACATTGTCTACAACCACTGATGTTGAAAGCACATTTGAGCAGCGAAGTAGCCTCCTCCTGGGTGGAATTAAGGGTAATACCTCTGGAGGAGATGTGTAGATCTGCAAAATGGTCTTCCCTACACACTTTCACTAAATTCTATATGGTGGATGTGGCAGCACACGTGGATTCCACTTTTGGATCCTAAGTACTGAAAGCAGGCTTTTCTCTCCCACTCAGGACTTTGGGGACCTCTTAGGTATGTCCCTAAGGTTCAGCATACCATTCTTATTGCACTGGAAAAAGAGTAGTTTCTTACCTTGATAAGATACACTGAACCCCCCCCCCCCAATAATTTCAGATGTCTGTTTCTGCATTATGCTTCATGGTCCTCTCCTTAGCTAACTCTTCTCTGTCAGTTGGACTATGGGTTCAGAATCAGTTTATAAATAGAATCTCAAGAAGTAATTGAGCTCTACTAATATTCAAGCTGTTGCTTTTATTTGATGTGTTTGACAGTTCAATGTTAATGTTTGTTCATTTATACCTTACTATTTCAATATTGACTTTTATAACGTTATATGAGCAGATGAGAGCTTTGGTTTTGGGGAGTTCCCTGTGTCCCTCCTTCTCCTGTATTTTACTCTACAGTAGACAATGACACGGTGGCTGTTACCCGCTGAAATGGGAAGAAAAAATAAGTGGTTGCGGGGACGGGGACAAGGTCATTCACCGCCCCATGGAGCGGTGAAACGCCTTGTCTCTGCAGTTAAGTGAAGGAACGCGCATGGTCACTGATCGCGCTGTCCAGCAGCCCCTCCCTCCTTCTGATTACCGTGGTCCGGGCATCTCCCTCCCTCCCTTCCCCTCACCTTTGCTGGCAAGTTTCATTTTTCTTGTCTCCGAGGCGCTGCCTGAGCCTTTAAACAAGTTGTGTGCAGCTGCTTAAAACTTTTCCTCTGACACACCCGGAAACAGGAAGGTTCATCAGAGGAGAAGTTTAGGGCAGCCTCACGTGACTTGATGAAAGGCTTGGGCAGCTTGGAGACAAAAAAAAAAAAATCATCCGCGAAGGTGAGGGGAAGGGAGGCGAGAGATGCCCAGACCGTGGCGATTGGGAGGGAGGGGGCTGTTAGACCGTGCGAAGGGTGCTTAAGGGAAGCGGAGAGAGGAGGAGGGGAGGGAGGAGCAGACGCTGAAGAGAAATGGCTAGGATAGAGTGGGGAACAGACACTGCATGGAAATGGCTAGGAGAGAGAGGGGGGAACACGCTGGAGGGGAGGGAGGAGCAGATGCTGCATGTTAGTGGGTAGGAGAGAGATGGGAGAAGACCCTGAAGGAAAGTGTGGAGGGGAGAGAGTGGAACAGACGCTGAAGGGACGTGGGGAGGAAAGAGAGAGAGAGAGGGGAGCACATAGTGAATGGAAGGAGGGGAAAAAGAAAAAAGGGCACATGCTGGATTGGGGAGACAGATACCAGATCTGAGGGGAGGAAAGGAGGAGAGAGATGCTAAAATCCACCTGGGAAGGGGAAGGAAAGATGGGACAGAGATAGAGATGCCAGACTTTGGGGGGAGTGGAGGGAAGAAGATGGATGCCAGACCAATGGTATGAGGAGAGGGAGTGGAGGGAGAGATGGAAGGGAGAGGCACAGTAACAGAGCAAATACATATGGAAGAGGCAGAGAGAAGGCAGACTGGATGGAAGGAAGAGAATGACGAGAAGATGAGGAAAGCAGAAACCAGAGAACAAAGCTAGAAAAAAATTTCAATTTCTTTTCTTTTTGCTTTAAGATAAAGTATATTAGTTGTGTTGATAAACATTTAGAAACAAAGCCCTGCCAGTTGAAGATCTCTTCCTCTAGTTTGGCAGCCAGAACTTATAAAATGACAATTGTACAGAATATTGTTTCTTTTTATACTTTAATAAAATAAGTTCAGTATAAAACTATTTGAGGCTTGTGCGGATGGGATCAGATGGTTTGTGGGGACGGGGTGGAGGCAAGAAATGAGCTTGCGGGGATGGGACAGGGACTGAGCTCATGAGGACGGGACGGGGCCGAGCTCACGGAGACAAGGACAGATTTTTCCCTTGTGTCATTCTCTACATTAGAGCTCTTGCATGCTTTGGAATGAACTGAAGGGAGCAATAGACTCCTGGGATAAGGAGGAAGTTTCAAAAGCTATGATTGACATCTTTCTGTAGTATGCTAACCAGAATGGACAGAATACCCTAAGGTTCAGCATACCATTTCTCTCCTGGAAAAGATATTATCAAGGTAAGAACCTAATCACTTTTTAATAAGGAAATGTTGATGTGCACAAATCAATTTTATATGCATAGATTCTTCAGTTGATGCACAATAAATCAGATTTGGATGTGATTGTTTTAGGCATGATAATGTGTTGATTCTTTACTGAATCAATAATCAAAATATATCCTTAACGTCTTTGAATAATATTTCTTATCATGGTTTAAATTATATTCAAAATGTGGTTACGTTCTAATGTGTGATAAAATACAGATTATCATAGGGGTTTAATAAATTATCCCAGGACAAGTAGGCATCGTATTCTCACAGATGGGTGACATCCACGGAGCCCTGGTACAGACAGTAAAAATGTGCTGTCACTTTAACTTCTTTAGACGTCTTGAGACCGTCCGTACCACACATGTGACAGTGCCTTCTTGCCCGTCGTCTCATGGGACCATCAGTTCTTAGAACTAGATTCACTAAAGCTTCAGATCCTATCCTGACGATCACAAAACCAGTTTTACTGGTTTTGCGATTGTAGCCCCACCTGATTCACTAAACGGCCCACCGCTCACTTAACGATCCGATCCAACCCATGCAAAATAGCCAAGCGATTGATTCACTAACAATTGCTTGGCTATTTTGAATCAGATTTTACTATCCTAAAATCTGACTGTGGAAGACCTGTTTGTAACTGCTGGATTTTTGACAGGTTTGCCTGTCCTTTTTAAAAAATTTTTTTTTCCATGGCACAGATATTTTGCGTGTGTTACACACACAAACTATCTGCCCCATTAAAAAAAAGAAAATACAGGCAGACCTATCAAAAAACTGCTGCCCCCCCCACTCCCAACAAACGCGATCCTTCCCTCAACCCACAAATGGCAGGAGGGATACCAACTCCCTCCTGCTACCAACCAAAGCATCCACTGACCGACCCGATGCTCTGCCCCCCACCTAAAAGTTGGAAGCAGGAGGGGTGTTCAGTTCCTCCTGCTCCTTAGGCCTCCAGCGCAGTCTTTGGGAGCAGGAGGAACTGCAAAGTCTTCCTGCTCCTATCAACGCAATGCAAATGCGGGCCTTAGACCTCGCCCCGGTGCATCATGTGATGCATGGGGAGGAACCTAAGGCCCTGATTGGCTCAGGCTCCTCAGGTGCCTAAGGCACCTGAGCCAATCAGGGACTGACTTAGGGTTGAGTCAGTCAGTGCCTTAAGTCCCTCCTCATGCATTACAAGATGCACCGGGGCAGGGCCTAAGGCCCGCATTTGGCAGGAGCAGGAGGACTTTGTGGTTCCTCCTGCTCCCGAAGACTGCGCTGGAGGCCTAAGAAGCAGGAGAGACTGAGCACCCCTCCTCCTACTATTTATTATTTTTATAGCGCTGAAAGGCGTACGCAGCACTGTACATTCTAACATACAATAGTCCCTGCTCAGAAGAGCTTACAATCTAATTTAGACAGGACATTTCAGGGTTGGGGAGATTATAGTGGGTATAGGTATCTGACAGCAGTGAGTGGGAGTTAAGAGTTGAAAGCAGTTTCAAAAAGTGGGCCTTTAGCTTGGATTTGAACACTACCAGGAAAGGAGCACAACGTATTAATTCAGAAAGCCTGTTCCAGGAATACATTGCTGCAAGAAAGAAGGGACGGAGTCTGGAGTTGGAAGTGAAAGAGAAGGGTACAGATAAGAGGGGATTGCCCCATGAGAAGAGATCACGGGGGAGATAAGCGAGGAGAGATATCAGGGGGCTTCAGAGCGAATGCACTTGTAAGTCAGCAAGAGGAGTTTAAACTGTATTCAGAAATGGACGGGGAGCCAATGTAGCAACTTGAGGAGAGAGGTAATGTGAGAATAACGACTCTCATGGAATTTAAGTCACGCAGCAGCATTTTGAATGGATTGAAGAAGCAAGAGACAGGTGCGTGGGAGGCCCGAGAGAAATATGTTGCAGTAGTCTAAGCACAAGGTGACGAGAGCCTGGACAAGGGTTTTGGTAGTGTGTTCAGAGAGAAGAGGAGTGATTATGGTAATATTATAGAGGAGGAAGCGACAAGATTTGGCGGTCTGTTGGATCTGAGCTGAGAAGGAGAGAGAGTTGTCAAAGATCATCCCAAGGTTGCGAGCCGACGAGACAGGGAGGATGATAGCGTTATCCACAGAAATATAGAACGGCGAGAGGGGGGAGGTGGGTTTAGGCAGAAAGATAAGGAGTTCAGTTTTAGCCATATTCAGTTTGAGATTGTGGTGAGACATCCAAACGGCAATGTTGGCCAGACAGGCTGAAATTTGGGCCTGAACTCCCGCAGAGATATCTGGCATGGAGATGTAGATCTGGGAGTCGTCAGCATAGAGGTGATATTGAAAACCATGAGAGGAGATCAGCGTACCGAGAGAGCAGGAATATAGGGAAAAGAGGAGAGGGCCAAGGACAGAGCCTTGGGGTACGCCAATAGAGAGCGGGATGGCAGCAGAGGAGGATCCATCCTAATATATGCTGAAGGTACGACGAGAGAGAAAACCAGAAGAGAGCAGAACCCCAGAATCTCAGTGAGGACAACGTGTCGAGAAGGAGGCGGTGATCAACAATGTCAAAGGCAGCAGACAGATCGAGAAGAATGAGGATAGAGTAGAGTCCATTGGATTTGGCTAGGAACAGGTCGTTAGAGACTTTAGCAAGGGCGAAAGCCCGATTGAAGTGGGTCAAGAATATTATGAAAAGAAAAGAAGTCTAGACCACAGTTCTTCAACCACCGGTCCGTGGACCGGTGCCGGACCGTAGAAAATTCCTGCCGGTCCACACAGGACCGGCGAGATTAACATCTTCAATTTCCTGCCGGTCCGCGCAGGACTGGCAAGATCGAGGAGCTGTAGTTCGCGCAGGGCCGTCTTTACGAAGGAGGACACCTCAACAATACCTGAAGTGGAGAAACTGTTTACAGGAGAAATAGAGGACAGCCTCACCACAGTTGAAGTGAACTTAGATCAGATATGCTACCAGATCGACAAACTTAAAAGTGACAAATCCCCTGGACCGGATGAAATTCACCCGAGAGTCTTGAAGGAATTGAAGGTCGAAATCGGAGAGTTATTGCAAAAACTTGCAAACCTGTCAATCAGAACTGGTCAGATACCAGACGACTGGAGGAAAGCGAACGTCACGCCAATTTTCAAAAAAGGATCGAGAGGAGAACCGGGCAACTATAGACCTGTGAGTCTTACGTCTGTCCCCGGCAAGATGATTGAATCACTGATCAAGGATAGCATAGTTCAGCACTTGGACACACACGACTTGATGAAACCCAGTCAACATGGATTCAGGAAAGGGAAATCGTGTTTGACGAATTTACTCCAATTCTTTGAGACCGTGAACAAGCAAATTGATAGTGGAAAGCCGGTGGACATAATATACTTGGACTTCCAGAAAGCATTTGACAAAGTTCCACACAAAAGACTTCTTAGGAAACTACAAAGCCATGGCATAGAGGGAGATACACAAAGATGGATAGGCAAATGGCTGGAAAACAGGAAGCAGAGAGTGGGCATAAATGGGAAGTTCTCCGACTGGGAGAAAGTGACTAGTGGTGTACCCCAGGGCTCGGTACTTGGGCCGATCCTTTTTAATATTTATATCAATGACCTGGAAAACGGAACATCCAGTGAGATCATCAAGTTTGCAGACGACACAAAACTCTGCCGGGCAATCAGATCGCAGGAGGACAGTGAGGAACTCCAGAGCGATTTGTGTCGGTTAGAAAAATGGGCGGAGAAATGGCAGATGAAGTTCAACGTGGAGAAATGCAAGGTAATGCATTTAGGCAGTAAAAATAAGGAATACGAGTACAGAATGTCAGGTGCAACTCTGGGAAAAAGTGAACAAGAAAGGGATCTGGGTGTACTGATAGATAGGACCCTGAAGCCGTCGGCACAATGCGCGGCAGCGGCAAATAAGGCAAATAGAATGTTGGGCATGATAAAGAAAGGAATCTCGAGTAGATCGGAGAAAGTTATAATGCCGCTTTATAGGGCAATGGTCAGACCCCACTTGGAATACTCCGTCCAACATTGGTCTCCCTACTTAAAGAAGGATATAAAACTGCTGGAGAGGGTGCAGAGACGAGCAACTAAACTAGTGAAGGGTATGGAGAAACTGGAATATGAGGATCGACTTAAAACACTGGGATTGTTCTCCCTTGAGAAAAGGAGACTGCGTGTGGATATGATCGAGACCTTCAAAATACTGAAAGGAATCGACAAAATAGAGCAGAGAAGATTATTTACATTGTCCAATTTGACACGGACAAGAGGACATGAAATGAAGCTAAGGGGGGGGCAAGTTCAGGACTAATATCAGGAAGTTCTGCTTCACACAGAGAGTGGTTGACATCTGGAATACTCTCCCAGGGGAGAATATTGCGGAATCGACAGTCCTAGGCTTCAAAAGCAAACTAGATGCATATCTCCTTGAGAGAGGCATATAAAGATATGGTTGGCTATAAAATAAGCCAGGTGTATACCTAGCAGGGCCTCCGCGTGTGCGGATCGCCGGACTTGATGGACCGAAGGTCTGATCCGGAGATGGCGCTTCTTATGTTCTTATGTTCTTATGAGATAATAAGAACATAAGAAGTTGCCTCCGCTGAGGCAGACCAGAGGTTCATCTTGCCCAGCTGTCCGCTCCCGCGGCGGCCCATCAGGCCTAATTGCCTGAACAGTGTTCCTGACTAATTTTGTAACTGCCTCTAATCCTCTAATAATGGGGAGCCTCAGACTGTGCTTTCTTCCCTCCCAGCGGCTCTCCTTACAAGCGCAGCGATTCAGGAAGGAAGCCTTGGAGCTTTTGCTGAGTCAGGCCGCCTCTGATGATGCAACTTCCGCTTTCCTCAGAGGTGGACCCGAGGCTGCCTTACTGAATTGCAGCGCTGGCAAGTAAGGAGAGTTGCTGGGAGGGGAGAAAGCTGCTGGGCATGGTGAAAAAAAAAGGGACAGCTGTTACTGGACCTGGAGAGGGAGGATAGATGCTTCTGGGAGGGGAGGAGGGAAAGGAGTCTGGGAAGCTGCTGGGCAAGGGGAAAAATGGGATAGCTGCTACTGGACCTGGAAAGGGAGAAGGAGAGATGCTGCTGGGAGGGGAGGAGGGAAAGGAGTCTGGGAAGCTGCTGAGCAAGGGGAAAAAAGGGACAGCTGCTACTGGACCTGGAGGGAGGGAGAAGGAGAGATGCAGCTGAGAGGGGAGGAGGGACAGGAAAGGGAAGAGAGTTACTGCTGGACAGGGGGAGGAGTGAAGGGAGAAGAAAAAAAGGAAGGAAACAGCTGGCAGGGAGATTAGAGGAGGGGAAGGGGAGAGACAGGAATGAGATGGGAAGGGGGGTCAGCAGAGAAATTGAGAGGGACAAAGATGCTAGATCTGGTGTAGGAGAGATAAAAATGAAGAGAGCAGTGAAGCTGGAATGAATCATGTAAAAAGGAGAGAGGGGCATAGGCTGGATGGAAAGGGGAGGGAGGCATAGAAAGAAGACAAATACCATATGGAAGGGGAAGGGGGAGAAGTCAGACAGTAGATGGAAGAGGCAGATGCTGGATTGAAGAGACATAGAGGGCAGACGCTGGAAGGAAGAGAGTGAAAAGAAGATGAAAGCAGAAACCAGAGACAACAAAATGTAGAAACAATAATTTTATTTCTATTTTGTGATTAGAATATATCAGATTTGAAATATATATCCTGCTAGAGCTGGTGTTAGACATAACTGGGGACTGCAAAGTCCAGGCAGTGGCTTAGGGCTCTCTCTGACCAGGGGGGCAGTTGCCCTAGTTGCACTCCCCTAACCCTATTCCTGCTATGTGTGATTGCGGTATTCTGTTAGCATGATATTTCTGTGTAGCATTCTGTAATAATTTGGCTTATTCAGTTTTCTTGATAGTAGAGG
Organism: Geotrypetes seraphini; assembly: GCF_902459505.1. Classification (NCBI taxonomy): domain Eukaryota; kingdom Metazoa; phylum Chordata; class Amphibia; order Gymnophiona; family Dermophiidae; genus Geotrypetes; species Geotrypetes seraphini. The sequence goes on from NC_047085.1 coordinate 290,901,809, forward strand.
GGATATATATGAAGGGGAGGGGAGACAGGGGTTTTGTTAATCCTTGCTCTGTATTATTTGTATTTATAAAATGACAATTGTACAGAATATTGTTTCTTTTTATACTTTAATAAAATACATTCAGTATACAATCATAACTGAGGCTTGTGCGGATGGGATCAGATGGTTTGTGAGGACCGAGCTCGCGGAGACGGGACGCAAACAGGGTTTTTAAATTTCAGTCCTAGTAGTTTGCCGGTCCACAAAATAATTTTTTTTTCCCCGCCGGTCCATAGGTGTAAAAAGGTTGAAGAACACTGGTCTAGACACAGCAGTGAACAGCATGTTCGAATAGTTTGGATAAGAAGGGGAGAAGGGAGACAGGGCAGTAGTTGGAGGGGGACATGGGTCTAGCGAGGGCTTTTTAAGGAGGGGCGTATTTACAGCATGTTTGAAGACATCAGGAACCATAGCAGTGGAAAGCAAAAGGTTGTGGATGTGACAGATGGGAGGGATTACAGCGGGAGCGATGGATCCTAGTAGGCAGGTTGGAATAGGATCAGAGGAACAGGTGGTGGGTTTGGAGGAGGAGAGAAGGTGAGCGTTTTCCTCTTCCGTAACTTCAGAAAATGAAGAAAGGGTCGTAAGGGTTGTCAATGAGAGGTTGACAGAGTGGACAGTCAGAAGGGGAGGTGGGGGAGGCAACATTGTTGAGAATTCAAGGTGTATCTTGTGAATTTTGTTGTGGAAGAACTCTGCCATCATCTGGGGGAGAATGAAGAAGGAATGGGAGGCGGCGGAACTTTGAGTAGAGAGCTGAGCGTAGCAAAGAGAGACAGTGAGGATTGGTACTAAGAGAGTTAGTTAAACTGTTGTAGTAGTCCTGTTTGGCAAGCGAGAGGGTAGATTGGAAGGAAGTCAGCATGAATTTGTAATGGACGAAGTCAGCAAGCGTTCGTGGATTTAAGTCAAAGATGTTCAGAAGCTTGGGCATAGGAGTGCAAGTAACGGATTTTGGGGGTCAACCAGGGATGGGATTTGGCATGTCTTACAGGATGGGAAATGGGAGAGGCAAGGATATCGATAGAAGATGAGAGAATGGAGTTATAGGAGAGGACAGCTTCATGGGTAGACCTCTTTGACATAGTAGTAGAAAGGAGAGGTGACACAGTGGTAGAGAGTGTGTCAGGGTCAATAGCCTGAAGATTCCTAAACGTACAGGTAGTGATCGGTTGGGTTGGGGAGAAGGGTGATGAGTCATGCTCCTGCTCTCAACTTTTAGGTGTTGGGGGAGGGTGTTTGTCAGGCAGGGGGCATTGTGGTGGGGGGGTTTCGCAACGGGGGCTGTTTGGAGGCATTGCAGTGGTTCGGCACGGGGGCTGGAGGCAGGAGAGAGTCAGCATCCCTCCTGCCATTTTGGCGCACATGAGACGCTTTGTCAGGTGGGGTGTAGGCCTTTAAAAAAAATTTGTTTTAATAGGCCTGATAGTTTGCGGCCCTCTGATATTTTGTGGCCCATAAAAAAAAGCCGGCAGAAGCCCTGACAGCAGTGACAGGAGATTGCTTCTCCTGTCACTACTGTTAGGGCTCTTCCCGCCTCAATCATTCCGTGCAAATAATTTGCATGCAAACAAGATAGTGAATCAATCACTGTTTTAAAATTGGCCAGGAATCGGCCAACAGCGATTGAATCACTATCTTTATGTGAATCTGGGCCTTAGTCATCCACAAAGCTAGGAAGTTGTGTTCTGGAATATCTCTAAGTGTGCGATTTTCTAACCCTTTTTTCTTTCCTTCCCATCATTTTTACTGCCCAGTTTTTTTTCATCATTTTATTTCTTCAGTATTTTTCTTTCCAATTCTTCAAATTTTTTACTTTTCATTTTCCTTGGCCTTTAGGCCCCTATTGGCCTCTTTGGAGGCCGGCTGCATTGATTGTTTTTCAAACTTGATTTTCTCGACCTCCATTACAATTGAGTCCTTCAACCTCGCTGCGGCTATTTTTCCATCGATATCCGTACCTTCCAGTAGGTTTAAGAAGTGTTCTCAGAGCAGTAGGGCCATCTTCATCACTGACCCGCATAGCTGGTGCTTTCAGTTTCTTGGTCCTGAGTACTGGGTTGATTCTTGCCTCCACTGTTCTACTCTTCAGAATCTCTCTCTGAAGACTAGGCTTTTGCAGCCAGAAAAGCTTTTAGAGTCCCCTTCAACCTCGACCATGTTTTCTAAAGTCCAAGAATCATTCTTCGGAGACATCGACACTGGCATCCCGCTCGGTGTCGGCTCCAATAGTACCATCAACTTCCCCTCCTAAATATGCTGACAAGTGTACTCATACTTCACCTTCTACTCATTCATTGGTGTCTTCTCAAGCATCAAGTAAGTCGATGCACGCCAAACTCCAGTGCAAGAAGTTGAGGTCTCCTTCTCTGTAATTAGTGTTTCCTCAGATGTGTTCCTTGTCATCGAGGTCACCAATGTCTCAACACACTGCAGCACTGACGGCTCAGAATGTACCAACAACATTTGCAGTACTGGTGCAGTCTTTACAGGGGCAAATCAAAGAGCTGCTTCAGAGGGTGTTGGCACTTATGTGACAATTCCCATTCTGCCAGCTGGGCCAACACCTGCGGAGTCCCGCAGGGCTCTCCCCTGTCTCCCACACTGTTCAACATCTACCTGGTCACACTAGGTAATCTACTGCAAAGCTTGAATATCAAATTCTACATCTACGCTGATGACATCACCTTAATCTTTCCCCTAACCAACATAACCCCTGAGATAAACAATCTCCTAGCAACAATCCTAACGCAAATTGAACTATGGATGGCCGATTTCAAGCTGAAACTCAACTCAGATAAAACCAAATTCTTCCTGGCGAGTCCAAACGACAAAATCAAAGACCCTTTAATCTCCCTGAATGGCCAAGTCTTTCCCATAACAAACTCCTTAAAAATACTAGGAGTGGGGGGCGTGGCCGTGCAGAGAGCAGGGAGGACGCGTTTTCCCTGAGCTCCGCTGTTCTTCCCCTGCCCCGGCTTCCCTGCACTAAAATCAGCGACTATCACCTCCACCAAGCGCCTTCCTTTGCTCCTTGGGGGCCCATGGACAGATTCATTTACAAGGGAACAGTGGATATGGCCTCCAAGGTAGGAAAAAAAGATCGGGAACGGGCGAAATCGGGTCCCAGCCACGAGGACAAGATGGCGGACCCGGGCGATTCGGCGGCTGCAGGGGGAGCAGATTTGATTGCGCGCCTCACCGACGCAGTTGTCCTAGCGCTGGGGACGCGCCTGGACAAAATGCAGGGATCTCTGGATGCTTTGTCCACGACGGTAGCAGACTTTAACTCCCGGATCACTGAGGTGGAACAGAGGGTTGGCACTGCGGAAGACTCCATTACTACACTGCAAACTGAAGTACAGCAGTTGCAAAGCAAGGTGGGACTATTTGAAGAAAAACTGGAGGATCTGGAGAATCGCTCCAGACGGAACAATCTGCGGCTGGTGGGAATCCCTGAATCTGTGCAAGACGGAGACCTGCTTCTCACGCTGGAAACCTGGTTGGCGACGGAGTTGCTGGGAACGCGGGGTCTGGGACCCTTGCGCATAGAACGGGCGCATCGGCTGGGTAGAAGACAGGAGGGAGCGACCAGACCGCGTGTGGTGATTCTTCGCATACTGAACTTCGCCATCAAGGACCTTCTCCTCCGCAATTATCGTCAGCGCAAGGATTTACAATTTCAGAACCAGCGTATCCTCATCTTTCAGGACTATTCTGCTCAGGTGGCCTCACTGCGAAGGGGCTTTTCGTCTGTCTGCAAGCAACTCACTGAGAAACAGCTACGCTTCACGCTGCAGTTCCCTGCTAAACTTCGGGTGATCTATAATGGCCAGCCCCATCTTTTTGATTCCAGTGCAGCGGCCAGAGCGCAAGTTCTTCAATGGTACCCTGATCTGGGGCCGGGCACCTGAGGGTTCTTGACACTACCTCTACTATCTCAGTTTGATTTGAGTGGGGTAGCCTGCGAAAAGCGGGAGCTATCCTCTTTGGTACTGTTACTTGGCACAGGTTGCACCTGTACTTGGATTGTGGTTCCTCCCTTAGGAGGGTAAGACTATAAGGCATTGGTTCCGGGCTGGGACCTGTATGATTTTGTTCGTTCTCCTGGTTCTATGATTCCCATATAAGCACCTGGGTTCTCTCTTTGGGTCTCTTTTACCTAATTCTGGCTTGGTGGATGTTATGGAGTGTTGGGGCGGGGGTGGGACTGTAGGCCCTTTGTTCTTTCCCCCTCTGGAGTGGTGGTATGGTGTGGGGCTGAGGGTGCGGGAGGGGGGAGGGGATGCTTGGAGTGGGGGTTGGGGTGGGGGGAGGGGGGTCCGGGGGAGGGTGGAACTGGGGGGTTCTGGGTGGGGGATGTTGTGGTTGTGGGCCTTGGTATGTTGGGGGGGAGGAGGGAGTTGGGAGTTCAGGAGGGGGGGAGGGGGGAGGCTCCTGACCTGTGTGCCTGTTATTGATTCTTGTGAGGCTCTACAGTGGAGACTGGGCTGCTGGGGGATGGGCTGGGACCTTCGGCAGCTGTTTTGTGCTCTTTTTCTCTTTTGGTATCTCTGGTTCTTTTTTCTTTCCTATGTCTGTTAAGAGGGGTTTGAGATGTGTGTCGTGGAATGTCTCAGGTATCAACTCTCCTATCAAGAGAACTAAGATCTTGCAATGCCTGGCTCGACATAAGGCTGACATAGCGGGCCTGCAGGAAACTAAGCTCACTGAACGGGAACATGGTAAATTGTGTCAATCCTGGGTGGGGCAGTGTTACTCGGCCTCTTCTTCCAAAACTAAGGCAGGGGTGGCACTGCTGATCCGCAAATCAGTCTCTTTCACTGCTTCCAGGGTCCTTTCTGATCCGGAAGGCCATTATGTTATTGTACAGGGGTCCCTCCATCAGCGTCCTGTAATTTTGGTGTCTGTCTACGCTCCCAACAGTGCACAGCGGTCCTTCTATAGGAAATTATTGGGGGTACTGCTGTCTGTCCCATTGATCCATGAGTCTCAGAAAATCTTTATGGGAGACTTTAACTCGATATTGGATCCGCTTTTGGATTCCTCTAAGGGATCTTCTTCCACCTCCGGTAGGTCCGATAATGGGCTTGCAGCTTGGCTGGAGGCCTTGGATCTTGTGGATGTCTGGCGGACCCTACACCCAGGGGAGCAGGATTTCACCCATACGTCTAAAGTGCATGGTTCCTCCTCTCGAATAGATTATATCTTTCTTTCGCGATCATCCTTCTTTGCGGTTCATGCGGCTGAGATTGGAATACTGGCTATCTCGGATCATACCTTGGTGTGGATGGACATTGGATTCTCGGGGGGAGCCTTGGGGGGAGGAAAGCATTGGCGATTCCCGCTTGCGCTATATTTGGATCCAGATTTTAAACCTTACCTGGAGCAGCAGTGGCGGAACTATGTAGAATTTAATGGGGACCATGTAGATAATGGAACTCTGTTTTGGGAGGCGGCTAAGGCGGTGCTTCGGGGGGCGGTGATAGCTTATTGTGCACGGCGTAAGAAACTGCTCGCGGAAAAAATCTTGGTTCTTGAACGCAAGGTGCGGGACAGTAGACTTCTGGTTCTTCGGAACCCTACCCTAACAAATAAACATGCTTTTCAGGCGGCCCAGTCAGCACTTCATGCACTCCTTCATGAGAGAGCCCATAAATCCCTTTTTTATTATAAGTACCGACTATATCGCTTTGGTAATCGGCCGGGTAGAATGTTGGCCCAGTTAACTAAGACGAGGCGGGGTGCCACCTTAATTACTTCGCTTAAAGATGATGGGGGAAGGATGGTCACGGAGCAGCTTCAGATGGAGCGGCTCTTTGTTACTTTTTATAGATCTTTATACACTGCGGAAGTAGTAGGCCAAGAGGCTCGGATTCAGGCCTTTTTGGACTCGTTGCCCCTACCTAAGCTATCGAAGACGGATTCGGATGTATTGGCGTCCCCTATAACTAGAGAGGAGGTGCTGGGGGTTATCAAGCATCTTCCCCTTTGTAAATCTCCAGGCCCGGATGGCTTTGGGGGGGAATTCTATCGTCTCCTACAGGGGCATGTGGCTGATCCGTTGAGGGGCTATTTTGCAAGTGCGGCAGAGGCTGGGCAGTTTCCTCTAGGAGCTAATCGAGCGTTACTTACTGTATTACCTAAACCGGGTAAAGACCCCCTACTTGTGAGCTCATATAGACCTATTTCGCTTATTAATGTTGATCTCAAAATCTTAGCTCGGGTTCTGGCTAACCGTCTGGCCCAGTTTGTTCCTTCTCTGGTGGGTGTAGATCAGGTAGGGTTTGTGCGGGGGCGTTTGGCTTGCCATAATGTTCGGAAGCTCCTCATTGCTCTGGCTCATTGTGATTCTCGGAGGCAACCTGCGCTGGCTATCAGTTTTGACTCCGAAAAAGCCTTTGATAGAGTAGAGTGGGCCTTCCTATTCCCCTTGTTGCGCTACTATGGGCTGGGGGGGTTTTTTATGAGAGCTCTTGGGGCCCTTTATTTTCATCCAGTGGCGGCCGTATTGGTTAATGGACAGGCGTCTTCGGACTTTGTGCGTCAGCGGGGCACTCGTCAGGGCTGCCCCTTGTCCCCTCTCCTTTATATTTTATTTTTGGAACCCTTGTTGATTTCCCTCCGTGGTACTTCTCAGTTAGTGGGAGTAGAGCTGGGGACCTCCTCTTTGCGATGTATGGCCTTTGCCGACGATATTATGGTAATGCTGACTGACCCGGTTTCTGGCCTCCCTGAATTATTAGAGATGTTTGGCCGGTTTGGGGAGCTCTCGGGCCTCAAACTCAATGTATCTAAATCGGAAGCGCTCCCACTACATATTAGTATTCCGCATACGTGGGCAGATTTCCCGCTTCGGGAAGCTCCACAACAGGTAAAATACTTGGGGGTTTTGATTCCGTCCTCCCTCTCACGACTTTATGAGATCAATGTAAAGCCCCTACTTCGGGACACGGTGGGGCTCCTCCGCCTGTGGGGTGATTTGCCGGTCTCTCTTGCGGGGCGAATATTTCTATACAATATGATGATTGTACCTAGGTGGCTTTATCTGCTTCAAACTCTTCCGCTGTGGTTAAGGACCGGGGACTTAGCTCGGTTATACGGGGCGTTGAGGACTTTCTTATGGCATGGGCGCAGGCCTCGGCTTTCTCTACGCATTTTGATGTTGCCTGAGTCGCAGGGGGGATTTGGACTGCTAGACATCCGCGCCTATAATCTGGCCTGTGGGACTAGATTGATTCGGGACTGGTGTATGGAGAGCTCCTCTTTTCTAATGTTTTCCGTAGACAAGGATTTTCTACTCCCCATCTCTGGGTTGTTTTTGTTACACGCCCCTGCTGCCCAGTTGGACTTGGTCTACAGGGGACATGTTGTATGGGCCTATATGAGACACATTTGGAAATTACTATGTAAACAGTTGGGCGTCAACTCTAATATCACTCCTCTACTCCCGTTGGTGGGTAATCTGCATTTTAAACCGGGCAGTCACAGCAAGGTATTTCGGACTTGGCATGCACATGGAATTCGGAGACTGGGGGATGTTCTTTCTGAGAGAGGCGCTCTTCTCTCCCCTGCCGAATTGGGGTCGCTGTATAGGCTGGAGAGGGTGGATGCTTTCGGCTACCTACAGCTTCGACATTACGTTCTTAGCATCTCTGGAGAGCACTTGAGCGGTGTGGTGGGCCGGAGCCTGGGGAAGTGTTTGGCGCTGGGGGAGGACCCGGCACCACGTCTTCGATATTATGTCAATGTTCTGGGCCCCCTCTTACTAACTGAACGGGCTGATTGGTTGGCAGGAGCGTGGAGTGCTGACTTGGGTTGTATGGTCTCGTCTGAATTGATATCTCGTTGTTTTGTCCTTGTGCGTGCTATCTCTTGCAATATGTCACATAGGGAACAAGAATACAAATTCATTAACCGGGCTTTTATATCGCCTCATAGAGCGCACCGAGCCGGTATTGCAGATCACGCGGGGTGTCCTAAATGTTCCACAAATCCTGCTTCCCTGGGGCATATGTTCTGGGACTGCCCCTCTGTGGGAACCTTCTGGCAGCGCGTTTGGTCCTACTTGTCTTCATTGTTTCCGGGGATGCCGAGCTGTAGCCCATGTGTAGCTCTTTTCTACCAGGAGGCGGAGTTTCTGGGATGCACTGTTGGACAGCGGCAGATGGTTTCTAAGGCACTCCTGTTGGCTAAGAAAGCCATTTTGACTTTTTGGCGTGAGCCACATGCTCCCTCTTTCTCTCGATGGCAGGGGTCTCTTTATGATCTAGCTCTCTTAGAAAGACGGACTGCGGGCACTAGGGACGAACGCAGTTGGTCTCGATTTCAAGACGTTTGGGAGGAGTATTGGCTGACCCTTCCTCATCGTGAGCGGAGTCTCCTGTTAAACTGTTAGTCTCTCTTGGGTCCTTTGTCCTCCTCTGTATTTCCCCACTTTAGGCTCTTTTTCCCGCTGATCATACTGCGGGTCTCTTTTTTCCTTTTTTCCTTTTTTCTTTTTTCTTTTCTTTTCTTTCCCTTTTTTACTCTTTTAGTTCTCCTATTACTTGTAGGTTTCTGTTCTACTTTTCTATGACACATAATTGGTCCATGTTTATCTATTTATTGCCTCTCTGTAAATCTCCTATATGTTTCTCACAGGTCGGGAGCAGGGACGGGGGGGAGGGGTGGGGGGGCTTACCCTGAGGTTATAGAGGTTATTTGCAATGGGTTTTGATATTGAGGTGCCCCATTGTGTTTTTGGGGGACTTTGAAGGGTGTTATACGGAAACTGTATTGAGCACCACTTGTTTTTTGAGCAGTCTGATCTTCCATGTGTTTCTCTTCATTTGCTTTGTGTACGCCCGAATGGGCGATTTGTGCTGGATTATTGGATGTTCTTGTGCACTGTTCTGTTTTATGTTTGATGGTTTGCTCAATAAAGAAATATTATATATAAAAAAAAAAAAAAAAAAAAATACTAGGAGTGACTCTCGACCGCAACCTTACCTTCGAAACCTACACCGACCTCCTGGTCAGAAAAGGCTTCTCTACCCTATGGAAGCTAAGATCCATCAGAAAGTACTTCGATGCCCTCTCATTCTGCTTACTTGTGCAATCCTCCATCTTAAGTCTACTCGACTACTGCAATATCATTTACCTGGGATCTTTCATAAAAACCACTCAAAGACTGCGAATCATCCAAAACACGGCAATCCGACTGATCTTCAGCTTAAAAAAAATGGGAACACATAACTCCCTACTACTAAAAACTTCACTGGCTACCCTTGGAAGCAAGAGTGCAATTCAAGTTCGCCTGTTTCTGTTTCAAATACATCCTTGGCTAGGCCCCCCTATACTTGGTACCCCATTTTATCCTAGACCGCCCATCCAAACACACACGCAGAACCCACCTGTTTAGCTATCTTACTCTAAAGGCCTACCGCTACAAAAGATATCTAACTAGAATTCTCGCTTTTCAAGCAAGTCAGCTCAATAACTGGCTGGCCCACATCATCTCACGCGCCTCATCCTACCTAAACTTCAGGAAACTACTAAAAACTAATCTATTTACCAGATTTACAACCTAAATGCCTATATCCACTGTATGAACCCCCTTTGTTATACCTACATTCTTAGATTTATCCTTTATGCAGATTGTCCTAACCTTCTTTACTGTACTTTTTTGCTCTGATTGTACCTATTTCTCTGATTGCTCCATCTTTCTCCGATTGTACCATTTTCGCTGATTGTACCATTTTCCCTGATTGCTCCAATTTTCTCTGATTGTACCATTTTTCTCTGGCACCTAGTTTCTCTGATTGTACCATTGTAACCTTTCACTGATTGTCCAGCCCTTCTTCAATGTAAACCGCCTCGAACTACTATGGCTTTGGCGGTATATAAGAAATAAATTATTATTATTATTATGTTGGAAGTGCAACTCTCCCCTGTTCCTCCCTCAGCTCTATCGGTACCGTCCCAGCTTGAGCATCGCTCCATTAGGGACTCTAGTACCAAACGTTGGTACCTCACAGGCATCACAGTTCTTCTGGGCACCAAGACACTGATAGAAGTTCTTCCAGTGAAAACCAATTTCGGCAGGTGGGGTAAATTTTTATAGATATCATCAAGCCTTCATTTTGTGTCAGGTTATGTATTGGATCCTTCCTGAACTCATGGAGCGTCTTCCGGATTGGCTGATATTAGAATGTCAACTCATGTCCCCATTACAATTGTTTGATAAACCTTAACCAATTGTTAGTGAGGTCCTCAATCACTTCTCTCTAAATCACTAACTGTCCTCTGTACTCTTTTCAAATCTCTAATCTTATAAAGCAATATGGTGCCAGCTTATATATTGCGGCCTCATATACACTGTAAAGAGATTATTGGTCTACTACTCACATAAACTTCATTATACATGTTTATGTGTGTATACTATTTTTTTCATTTGTATGGACCTTCGGATTTAGCTGGACCATAAATCATGTCCAGCTAACTCTTGTCTTCATCAGCCCACTTTATTGTTTTATTAAATCAAAACTCTAAAATTCATTTAATTTCCTAATCATATTCTTAATTTCATAACTATTTCTTAATTGTATTTCATTTTAGTTTACTTCATTTCATTATTTAATATCTTTTTCTTATTAATAAGCTACTTAGCTTCGAGGTTAGCTCTCAATAGTTCATCAATGCCACCTCTCCCGACATGCATGTTTCAAACAACGTTTTTCTTCAAGGTTGAGGGGAACAAGCAAGTGTGTAGTCATTCTTTAAACACCATTACGATTGTACCATATTTTGAGTATCAAGCTACCAAGGATTTATAAGGACAATAGTATTCTATTTTCCACCTGGAATATATTAAGGTTTATTAATAATTTAACACCCAGTCCGATACAACAATCCACGTGTCAATCTATATGGTTAAACTCCAGGATTCAAATTGGCGAGTCTTAAAATCCTCTGGAACATTGGTTGCAGGTATACGCACTATAGATGATGTGATTTCCAATGGGAAAATTTATTGCAACTGCAACAATCATTTGGAATATCAAAGTCTCAAGCTTGTAAATGGTTGCAGTTGAAATAGGCCATTCAGAAAGGGTTCCCTGATTGGTGCAACTTACAAAATCAGTATAGTTTGCTGGACCTATGTTTCCAGCAGATTTGCTAGGGCAGGGGTGCCCAATAGGTTGATCGCCAAGGCAAAGTGAGTCGATCGCAGAGCCCATCCCGGGCTCCATGATAGACTCACTTTGCCTTGGCGATCTACCGGGCCAATCAGCCTTCCTCTCCCCGATGTCAATTCTGCCGTCAGAGAGGAAGTTCGGGCCAACCAATCACTGCCTGGCTGGACCGGTACTTCCTCTCTGACAGCAGAATTGACATCGGGGAGAGGAATGCTGGTCGGCCCGACGCAGGGAAGCAAGAAGAGCTTGGGGCGGCAGCGGCTTTGGGGCCTGTTACCCGATGGCAGTGGCTTGGGGGAGGGCAGGGAGAAAGAAAGAAAGAAAGGGGGCAGGCAGGGAGACAGAAGGAAAGAAGGGAAACAAAAAAAAGGGGGGCATGAAGAGAGAAAAAAAGGGAGGCAGGGAGAAAGAAAGGGCAGGGAGAGAGGAAGAAAAAGTTGGAGATAGCTCCGCCCACCCCTCCGACGTCACCAGCACTCCGAAGCCCAGCTCCCCCTTAAAAGAGAAGGAGCCAGTGGCGAGGCGAAGGCCGTGAGAAGGAGAGGAGAGTCGGGAGGCGGCTGAACAGCAGCGGGGAGTCGGGAGCAGGAGCGGAGACCGAGAAAAGGAGAGCAGAGAGTCGGTAGCAGGAGTGGAGAGCGAGGCAGGCAGGAGAACAGAGAGGGGCAGAGGCGAGAGATAGCTCCGCCCACCCCTCCGACATCATCAGCACTCTGAAGCCCAGCTCCCCCTTAAAAGTGAAGGAGCTAACGGCGCGCAGCCGTTCAGCGTGCGGCGAAGGCGAGCGGCAAAGTTGCTCACCTCAACAAGAGTGCCTTTGTGAAGGGCCTCAAGAAGGGCCAAGTCACCAAGGACACCAGAGCAGACCAGCAAGATAAGGAAGCGGCAGGCACTAAAGGTAAGGGGGAGGCAGGCAGAGAAGGAGCACACACACACACAGGAAAGGTAAGGTAAAGTTAAGACAGCACACACAACGAAAAGGCAGCAAGGTAAGGAAGCGGCAGGCACTAAAGGTAAGGGGGAGGCAGGCACAGAAGGAGCACACACACACAAAGAAGAAACAGGTACAAAAGAGAGCACACCCACACATGAGCAATAGGCACCGGTACATTAATTAGAGAGTCTCCAAATATATGGACAACAATGGAAGCAGAGGGAATCCAGAAGATGAGCTTCCCACTGAACTGCATGGACTGCCATGTGTTCGATTATCTCCCCTCTGGGAGGCAGTCGTATGTATGCAGTCGGTGTCAGGAACTGAGAAGCTTGAAGAAGGAAGTTAGTTGACTGAAGTACAGGATTCAAGAATTGGAGGGACTTCACATCACGGAAGATGCGTTCAGGACAGAAGACTCGCTCAGGACAGCTGAAGAGACAGAGAGAGAGAGGCACATCGAGGAACAAATCAGGGAGCACGAGGAGTTCATCAAAAAGGCCTACAGGAGGGTGGAAGAACAAGACCATTGTAGGAAGGACGAAGATACACCTGCATGGATTAGAGGACAAGAGCAGTCGGACTCCAAGGTAGAAGAAGCCCATAGAAGAACTCCGCAGGAAGGGGAGGAAGCAGTAAAGCACACCGAGGACACAGACCTGTGACTGAAGCGAAAATTGAAGAAGGGAAAATCTATGATCCTAGTGGGAGACTCAATCCTAAGGAATGTAGACAGCCACATAGCAGGTGGGAGAGAGGATTGACTAGTTACCTATCTCCCAGGAGTGAGAACAAAGGACATCGTGAACAAAATTGGAGAGATCCTGGAAGGAGCAGAGATGGCAGAGACTGCAGTAATGATCCACATCGGGACAAATGATGTCAGCAGGAGAGACTACAGAAGAAGTGCACTGATAGAACAGTTCAAGATCCTGGGAAGGAAGTTGAAGATGAGGACCCAGAAGATAGCGTTCTCAGAGATTCTACCAGTACTGAGGGCAGATGTGAAGAGGTAGATGGAACTACAATCAATAAATGCATGGATGAGGAGATGGTGTGAATAAGAGGGGTTCCACTTTGTGAGGAACTGGACAACGTTTTGGGGTAAGAGCAAGCTGTTTAGAAGAGATGGACTGCACCTGAGCGAGGTGGGAACTAGACTTCTAGCAAACAACGTCAGGAGAGGAATAGAACAGGCTTTAAACTAAGTAGAAGGGGAAAGCCGACAGTCGACCAAGTGTCAACGATTCGGAAGAAGGTATCCCGCAAAGATACTAAGGGGGAAAAATGCTGGGAAGAAACAACAGGCAAAACACAGGAGTTGACTAACCCAGAAGAGGAGGATAAAAGGATTGCAGCACATGAGAAGAAAATAAAGTTCGAAGCACAGCAAAAGGAAATGAAGGCAAAAAAATACCAGGACCTAAATTGCATATATACTAATGCAAGGAGCCTAAGGAACAAAATGGGGGAATTAGAAGTCATGGCCAAAACTGAGAACATAGACATCATTGGGGTCTCCGAAACATGGTGGAATGAAGAAAACAAATGGGATACAGCACTGCTGGGGTACAAACTCTATCGCCAGGACAGGTCAGGTTAGAAAGGAGGAGGAATAGCCCTATACATAAAAGAAAGCATACACTCGACCAAAGCAGCGACGACCAACAATTTGGAATCGCTATGGGTTAAAATACCGGTAAGGAAAGGGCTGAGATGAAGCGAGAATACAAAAGCGGCAACACGATTATTATGGGAGACTTCAACTATCTCAGGATAGATGGAGTCTTGGAAGCTCAAAATGTGCCAGAGAGACTGGATTCCTGGAGGCCATACAGGATTGCTTCATGGATCAACTTGTTAGAGAACCGACGAGAGGGAATGCCACTCTGGATCTAATCCTAAATGGGCTAAGAGGACCTGCGAAGGAAGTGAAAGTAGTAGGACCATTGCGAAACAGCGATCATAATATGATCAAGTTCAAAGTTGAAGTAGGAATACTTAAGGGAAAGAGAACCATGGCAACAACTTTTAACTTCAAGAAAGGAAACTACAAAGCGATGAGAGTAATGGTAAGGAAAAAAAACTTAGGAACACTTCCAAGAAATGACAGACTGTAGAGCAGGGGTGTCCAACCTTTAGGCCTCTCTGGACCGCATTGGCCGAAAAAAAATGTTTCTGGGGCCGCACAAATGCGCAAAAGCTGCAGCAAGACAGAGGAGGGAGCCGGCAAGACAGTAAACACCAAGGGGCAGCAGAGGAAAACACTGCATAACCCTCGGCCGGGGCCACACAAAATACTTTATCGGGCCGCAGGTTGGACACCTCTGCTGTAGAGCAAGCCTGGTGTTTATTCAAGAACACGGTGATCGTTGCGCAAAATCTACATATACAAAGACCCGGCATTGATAACCAAAGAAGTGAAGAAAGCGATAGGTGATAAGAAGAACTCATTCAAGAAATGGAAAAAGGGCAAAACTGAGGAGAACTGGAAAGAGCACAGGAAGTATCAAAAAGAATGTCACTGTGTGGTTAGAAAAGCCAAAAGAGAATATGAAGAAAGGCTAGCCAAGGAAGCACGAAATTTCAAACCGTTCTTCAGATATGTTAAAGGGAAGCAGCTGGCTAGGGAGGAGGTGGGACCGCTGGATGACGGTGACAGGAAGGGAGTGGTGAAGGAGGAGAAAGAAGTGGCGGAAAGACTAAACATTTTCTTTTCGTCTGTATTTACAAAAGAGGAAACATCCAACATACCGGAACCTTAGCAAATCTTCAAAGGAGCCCAAACAGATAAACTAACATCCATGGAAGTATGCCTTGAAGACATACGCAGGCAGTTAGAAAAATTAAAAACTGACAAATCTCCAGGCCCGGACGGAATCCACCCAAAGGTTCTGAAAGAACTAAAGGAGGAAATAGCGGAACTACTACAGCAAGTTTGCAATCTATCCCTGAAAACAGGCGTGATACCGGAGGATTGGAAGATAGCTAATGTTACGCCCATCTTTAAAAAGGGATCGAGAGGTGACCCGGGGAACTACAGTCCGGTGAGTCTGACCTCGGTTCCGGGGAAAATGGTGGAAGCGCTGATAAAAGACAGCATTGATGAGCATTTTGAAAGAAATAAACTTCTAACCACAAGCCAACATGACTTCTGCAAGGGGAGATCGTGCCTAACAAACTTACTACACTTCTTTGAAGGAATTAATAAATGGATGGACAAAGGAGACCCAATAGACTTATATATTTAGATTACCAGAAAGCCTTTGACAAGGTACCCCATGAACACCTACTTTGGAAACTGAAAAACCATGGGGTGGAAGGAGACGTACACAGATGGATCAGAAATTGGTTGGTGGGGAGGAAGCAGAGGGTAGGAGTGAAAGGCCACTACTCGGACTGGAGGAGGGTCACGAGTGGTGTTCCTCAGGGGTCGGTGTTCGGACCGCTGCTATTCAATATATTTATAAATGATATAGAAACAGGGACGAAGTGCGAAATAATAAAATTTTCAGACGACACCAAACTATTTTGTGCTGCTCGGACTAAAGAGGACTGCGAAGAATTACAAAGGGACCTGAACAAACTAGGGAAATGGGCGACGAGATGGCAGATGAAGTTCAATGTAGAGAAATGTAAAGTATTGCTTGTGGGAAGCAGAAACCCAAGGTACAGCTATACGATTGGAGGGATGTTATTGACTGAGAGTACCCAAGAACGGGACTTGGGGATAATGGTGGACAAGACAATGAAGCCGTCGGCACAGTGCGCAGCGGCCACTAAGAGAGCGAATAGAATGCTGGGTATAATCAAGAAGGGTATTACAACCAGAACAAAAGAAGTTATCCTGCCATTGTATCGGACGACGGTGCGTTCGCATCTGGAGTACTGCATCCAATACTGGTCGCCGTACCTTAAAGATATGGCGATACTCGAGAGGGTTCAGAGGAGAGCAACACGTTTGATAATGGGTATGGAAAACCTTTCATATACTGAAAGACTGGAGAAACTGGGGCTCTTTTCCCTGGAGAAGAGGAGAATTAGAGGGGATATGATAGAGACTTACAAGATCATGAAGGGCATAGAGAAAGTGAAAAACTTTCGAAAACTACAAGAACGAGAGGCATTTGGAAAAGCTGAAAGGGGACAGATTCAAAACCAATGCTAAGAAGTTTTTCTTCACCCAGCGGGTGGTGGACACCTGGAATGAGCTTCCAGAGGGCGTGATAGGACAGAGTACAGTATTGGGGTTTAAGAAGGAATTGGATAATTTTCTGAAGGAAAAGGGGATAGAGGGGTATAGAGGACTACTTCATAGGTCCTGGACCTGTTGGGCCGCCGCACGAGCGGACTGCTGGGCACGATGGACCTCTGGTCTGACCCAGCAGAGGCACTTCTTATGTAGACCTCTTGGTTCCAACTTACTCTGATCCAGAACTCTCTGCCTCAGAATCCTAAAGTATATCATCAGATTCTTCTCTTCTAAAATGTACAGCGCTGTGTACACCTTTTCAGCGCTATAGAAATAAGTATAGAAACATGACTGCAGATAAAGGCCAAATGGCCCATCTAGTCTGCCCATCCACAGTAACCATTATCTCTTTCTCTCTCTCAGAGATCTCACGTGCCTACCCAAGCCCTCTTGAATTCAGACACAGTCTCTGTTTCCGCCACCTCTTCCGAGAGACTGTTACACGCATCTACCACCCTTTCCGTAAAACAGTATTTTCTCTGATTACTCCGAAGCCTATCACCTCTTAGATTCATCCTATGCCCTCTCATTGCAGAGTTTCCTTTCAAATGAAAAAGACTCGACTCATGCACATTTATAGTATGTAGGTATTTAAACATCTCTATCATATCTCCCCTCTCCCACCTCTCCTCCAAAGTATACAGATTGAGATCTTTAAGTCTGCCCCCATACACCTTATCACGAAGACCACACACCATTTTAGTAGCCTTCCTCTGGACCGACTCCATACTTTTTATATCTTTTTGAAGGTAAGGCCTCCAGAATTTTACACAATATTCTAAATGAGGTCTCACCAGAGGCATCAATACCTCCTTTCTCCTGCTAGCCATACCTCTCCCTATGCAACCTAGCATCCTTCTAGCTTTCGCCATCACCTTTTCAATCTGTTTGGCCACCTTAAGATCGTCACATACAATTACACCCAAGTCCCGCTCTTCTGTCGTGCACACAAGTTCTTCAACCCCTAAACTGTATTGTTCCCTCTGGATTTTGCATTCCAAATGCATGACCTTGCATTTCTTAGCATTAAATATTAGCTGCCAAATTTCAGGTTGGTCTTCATGTTATTCACACCAGCATGTCTACTCTATTGCAGATATTGGTATCATCTGCAAAGAGACAAATCTTACCTGACAAACCCTTAAGCAATATCATTTACAAAAATGTTAAAAAGAACAGGCCCAGAAGGTCTTGTGATGCTGAGCTAGTGAGCAGACGCGTGTGCCTTGAGCTTCCGGGCCCCTCTATTGTTAATGGCAATTTAACACTTCTGTTTTGGTCTTTGGACTCCCTCAAGGCTCTTTGCCGGCTTGAGGCGACTGGCTGTTAATAATTTCTACTGAGAACAGCTTCTATGACCTCCAAAACCCTTCGGCGGGAGAAGGAGAAGGTGAAGTCTGCGGATCTTAAAATTGCGGACAGTGAAGGGCTGAAGGGTCCAACGGTGAGCTCCATTTGGCTGCAGGAGATTGTGAAGGAGGTCATTAAATCCTCCATAACTATTTGTACAAGCCTTCCTTTCTTAAACTGTCCCACTGGAAACCCAACCTCCAGAGGAATATTAGATGGACAACTACTCCTCTCTCTTTTCCTCTGGAGTATTGTCTACCTGTGTCTGGTTTGACTTGTCCATAATTCTGCCTAGTACAGGGATCTCAAAGTCCCTCCTTGAGGGTAGAAATCCAGTCGGGGTTTCAGGATTTCCCCAATGAATATGCATTGAAAGTAGTGCATGCACATAGATCTCATGCATATTCATTGGGGAAATCTTGAAAACCCGACTGGATTGTGGCCCTCAAGGAGGGACTTTGAGACCCCTGGCCTAGTATATTTGTCATCCTCAGGTATCAGGTGTCTTGTGTATTTCTTGTTGTGTCTGAAATACTGCTCGGTTTATATTCTTTGCTATTATACGAGGGGCAACTGCAAAGTTCTCAGCCCAACCAAGAAGAGAATGATGTGAGAGCCATCAAACTTACAAGTTATTCCACACTTTTCTTGATACTTTGATTCATTTCATATCATTGAAACAAAAAGTGTCAAGAAAAGTGTGGAATAATTTGTAGGTTTCATGGCTCCACATCATTCTCTTCTTGGCTGAGCTGAGAACTTTTCAGTGGCTCCTTGTAAACCTTCTTGCTAGTGTTTTGAAGTACACCTGTAAGTAGATTTTAGATAGTATGTGAAGAAGGAAATTCACACATCCAAGTCAGGATATAGGGAGTTCCCATTCTGTTTTACAAGAAGCTCTGTCAAATGTAGAGCCTCTTGTAAAATATTTGCAGGACCGCAGATTAGATCAGAGGCTACAAACCATAACGGACAAACTGGAAGTGGTGGACAGCCGCCTGGAATCGTTAACCGTGAGTTTTCGGGGTGCTGCCAGCACGTGTCAGTGCTGAAGGATTCTATGACCCAAGTCACAACTACACAGGTGGCACTACAATCGAAAATAGAAACCTTGTAGGATAAGCTCAACGATATGGAGAATTGCTCCCGCCATGGGAACCTTCGCTTGGTTGGGTTACCATAGTCTATCATGGAGGCAGAGCTTCGGGAGTTTATCCCAGGACAAGCAGGCAGGTATTCTCACTAATGGGTGACATGATCCAACGGAGCCCCGATGCGGACGCTTCTTTGAAGAAAACTTGAAGTTTCGAGTTGTCCGCACTGCGCATGCACGAGTGCCTTCCCGCCCGATGCACCAGGCGTGTCTCCTCAGTTCTTACTTTTCCGCGGAGCCGAGAAGTCCGTCTTTGACTCTCTGCGCAAAGTTCCTTTGTTTGTGCCTTCTAAGTCCGCGGTTTTGATTTTAATTG
Source organism: Geotrypetes seraphini (assembly GCF_902459505.1). Classification (NCBI taxonomy): domain Eukaryota; kingdom Metazoa; phylum Chordata; class Amphibia; order Gymnophiona; family Dermophiidae; genus Geotrypetes; species Geotrypetes seraphini. The sequence continues at coordinate 290,921,033 of NC_047085.1, forward strand.
ATCGTAATTGCTGATTTTCATCGTGTTTTATTGTTTAAAAAATAAAAAATAAAAAATTTCTTCGTACCGTTCGACTGGGCAGGCCACGTGGCCGCAGCCCCGAGGCTTCGATCTTGCGGCGGAGCTTTTTCGGTCTATGTCCCAGCCTATCACCAGTTTTAAAAAGTGTGACAAGTGCCAGCGCGCGATGTTGCTAACACTGTGTTCGGTGTCTCGGGCCTGAACACATCCCGAAATCGTGCTGGCCTTGCTCCACACTCACCGCACATGCTTTCAAGCGCCGTTGCGTCCTGTGGGAATCGCTTTTCATGGAGTCCTCGACGGATCCGTTGACTTCAAAGGGACCCGCACCCTCGACATCATCCGCAACTCCACAGCCTTCCACCTCTGCGGCGCCGAGTCTCATCAAGCCCGCCTCGATTGTTCCGGCTCAGACTCCAGCGCCTGCTGCGATGCCTTCCTCAACCTCCTCAGGTCAGGTAGCCCAGCAGCCCATTCCCCCAGTCGTGTTGAAAGTGCCCAAGGCCTCGAAGTCCAAGCACTCACACACTGCTCCGAGGGAACGCGAGGCCCGCGCAGGTGGTCCCATTTCAGATGCAGATCCATCCTTGCCAGCCTCGTTCCATGTTACAGAAGTATTTCATCGAGCTCTTTACCACGATGGGGCCTCAGCTCTCTCCCAAATCCAGCCTGGGCACGCGGAGGCCTCCCGCGAGGTCGAACCGCCTCCAGTGCCTCAGTGGGGAACACACTCTCAACAGGGAGCAGAGTCTCTGCGGGTGTACGGTCTGGCAACAATGCATGCATTGCAAGGAGCAGAGTCTTTTCCCATGCCACCTTTGGAACCGATACACTCGATGCAAGGAGCAGAGTCTTTGCGAGTGCCTCCGTTGGAGCCGATTCATTCAATGCAAGGAGCAGAGTCTTTGCGAATGCCTCCATTGGAGCCGATCACCCCGGCGGGGTTCAAACCTCTAAGACAACAACCCCTGCTTTGATCGACCGCTTCCAATCCCATCCACTACCTGGGGGCCTCAACAAAGCCTGCCTTGCCCTGTTCATCGAGGCCAACCTCTCGACACCAATCGAGGCATTCCTCGAGACACTCATCCAGGCATGCCTTGCCTCGGCGGAAGCTAGCATACCTGGAGTATTCACCTCCACCAATGCTAGAACTCGAGGAAACAATGGGATCTATCTCACCATCTCAATCCCTGTCCCCAGCGGATACGGAAGCCTCAACCTCATCGAGCCCATCACGAAGCCAGGCAACGGCAGACTAACTGTCCTTCTCCTCGTTCCTTCGGCAGATGGCTGAGGACATGGACATTCCACTGGATACGGGTTCCAAATTCTCAAAGGAATACCTGTAGACTATACGCCTCCCTCAACCACCTGCTGAGTCCCTTAAGCTTCCGTTGCACAAGCTTCTGGACCAGACCTTCGCTCGATGCCTCGAGACACCTTACTCCATCCCTGCTGTCCCGAGTAAACTGGACACCAGGTACCGCACGGTCCATCGTAAAGGGTTCGACAGCTCTCAACTCTCCCACCAGTCCCTGTTGGTGGAGTCATCATTGAAGCGATCCCATCCCTCCCAGGTCTACACCGCCGTCCCGCCTGGCAGAGAAGGGAAAACCATGGATCGATTCGGCAGGAGAGTTTACCAGAACTCCATGATGGCCTCGAGAGTTCTGAACTACAACTTCCACGTCACAACATACTTGGAGTTCCTTCTATCGGTATTCCAGAAGTTTATGCCCTACGTGGACACGAGGGCACATTTCGAGTACCAAGAAGCGCTGGCCTCGCTGTCCCAGCTCCGGGTACAGTTGATGCAGTCCTCGTACGACGCCTTTGAGCTCGCGGCTCGGGCAACAGCATGTTCAGAGGCCATGCGCCGGCTGGGATGGCTGAGGACCATCGACATGGACCCCAACCTCCAGGACAGGCTCGCAAACGTTCCCTGCGTGGGCACCAACCTCTTCGACGAGTGCATCGAGGCGGTGACCAAGAAGCTATCGGACCATGAGCAATCCTTCCAGTCCATCTTACGTCCGAAGCCCAGGCCTGCTTCTCCTCACCAGCCACGCCCATCGTTGGTATACCAGCTGCGTTATCCTCCTAAATAGGCTCCCCCCAGCAGACAGCCTGTGAAGAGACAGCACCCGCAGAAACACCAGCATAAGTCTCAACCACCGGCTGCGCCTAAGGCTCCCCAGCCCTTTTGACTGTCTCAAAGAGGACATATCCTCCATCGTCCTCCCTTTCTCAGTAAATCCACCCATCGGAGGTCGCCTCCATCATTTCTACCACCGATGGACAACTATCACCACAGACCTTTGGGTTCTCTCCATCATGAAAGAAGGATACTCCCTTCAGTTCAACCAAGCTCCTCCGGAGCACCCTTCAAGAGAGTATCCTTCCAACTTGACCCAGACCGCCCTTCTTCTTTAGGAAGCTCAGGCCTTGTTACAGCTGGGGGCTGTCGAACCAGTCCCCCAGGAGCAACAGAACAAGGGGTTTTACTCCCGATACTTCCTTGTTCCGAAGAAGATGGGCGACCTGAGACCCATTTTGGACTTCAGGGTACTCAACAAATATCTGGTCAAAGAAAAGTTTTGCATGCTGACCCTGGCATCACTGTACCCCCTCGAGCAGAATGACTGGTTATGCTCGCTGGATCTCAAGGAGGTCTACACTCACATTTCAATTCATTCATGTCAATATCTCAGATTCAGGGTGGGACACCTTCATCTCCAATACCAAATGCTCCCCTTCGGCCTGACCTCGTCACCCAGAGTCTTCACCAAATGCCTGGTTGTTGTGGCCGCAGCACTCAGGAACCATGGCCTCCAGGTGTTTCCTTACCTGGACGACTGGCTAATCAAGGATTCCACATCTCAGGGAGCTGCTCTCGTGATCCAGAAGACAATTTGGTTACTGCAACACCTGGGATTCGAGATCAACTTCCCCAAATCCCACCTGCAACCTTCCCAGACTCTTCCCTTCATTGGAGCGATTCTGGATACTACCCAACTCGGAGCATTCCTTCCTCCCCCACGCAGGGATGCTCTTCTTCATCTTTGCCACTCAGTGTCCTCTTGCCCGTCCATCTCAGCGAGACAAATGATGATCCTTCTAGGCCTTATGGTCTCTACAGTTCACGTGATTCCGTTTGCCAGACTTCACCTCAGGATTCCCCAATGGACCCTGGCATTCCAGTGGTCCCAGACATCCGACCCTCTGACTCGCCTCATCAGTGTCACTCCTGCTCTGCAACAGTCTCTTCGCTGGTGGATGCTGTCCTCCAATCTATCCAGAGGCTTGTTATTCCACACCCCCCGTCATCAGAAAGTCCTCACAACCGATTCGTCGACTTATGCTTGCGGGGCTCACCTAGATGGCCTCCGTACCCAGGGCCACTGGACCAGCACGGACCGCCAGTGCCACATCAATCTTCTGGAGCTCAGGGCGATCTTCAACGCCCTCCAGACCTTTCAACATCTCCTTCGCGACCAGGTTGTCCTGCTCCGCACAGACAACCAGGTCGCCATGTACTACGTGAACAAGCAGGGAGGCACGGGATCGGCCTCCCTCTGACAGGAAGCTCTGAAGGTGTGGGATTGGGCGACTCGCAACAACACCTTCCTCAAAGCGGTCTACATTCAGGGAGCGGACAATGCCTTAGCAGACAGCTTGAGCCGCCTCCTCCAACCTCACGAGTGGGCTCTTAACTCCACTCCCCTTCACCACATCTTCTCTCTGTGGGGAACACCTCAGATAGACCTCTTTGCAGCCCCCCACAACTTCAAATTGCCTCACTTCTGCTCCAGGATCTACACCCCTCAGCGCCTCGAGGCAGATGCATTCCTCCTGGACTGGACGAATCGCTTCCTATATGCGTTTCCTCCATTTCTTCTCATTCAAAAGACCCTGATCAAGCTGAAGTCAGACCATGCCACCATGATCCTGATTGCCCCTTGGTGGTCCAGACAACCTTGGTACTCCCTTCTACTTCAACTCAGCAGCAGAGAACCATACCTTCTGCCAGTTTTTCCATCTCTGCTTACACAGCATCAGGGATCTCTGCTTCACTCCCACCTGCAGTCTCTATACCTGACAGCTTGGTTCCTCTCAACGTAACCCCCCTACAGTTTTCTCAACCTGTGAGGGACGTCCTGGAAGTTTCACGGAAGCCAGCTACTAGGCAATGCTACCACTAGAAATGGACTAGATTCTCTGTTTGGTGTGTGTCTCAGTGCCAGGAGCCTCAACACTCCTCCTTGTCTTCGGTTTTGGTCTATCTTTTGCACCTGTCTCATTCTGGCCTCAAGTCTTCCTCGATACGAGTCCATCTCAGTGCAATCGCTGCTTTCCAACAGCCTCTTCATGGGAAACCTCTATCTGCTCATCCTGTGGTTTCCAGATTCATGAAAGGACTGTTCCATGTCAATCCTCCCCTCAAACTGCCTCCAGTGGTTTGGGACCTCAATGTTGTTCTTTCACAACTTATGAAGCCTCCATTTGAACCTCTTCACAAGGCTCACCTGAAGTATCTCATTTGGAAAGTGGTGTTTCTCATTGGCCTCACTTCTGCCCGATGAGTCAGTGAGCTACAAGCCTTGGTTGCGGACCCACCTTTTACAGTATTCCATCATGACAAGGTGGTTCTCCGCACGCACCCGAAATTCCTCCCTAAAATTGTCTCAGAATTTCATCTCAACCAATCCATTGTGCTTTCAGTGTTCTTTCCGAAGCCACATTCTCACCCTGGAGAATCTGCCCTGCATACTCTGGACTGTAAGCGTGCTTTGGCTTTCTACCTCACAGAACTGTTTCCCAACTTTTCATCTCCTTTGATCCGAACAAGTTGGGACGTCCTATTTCTAAGCGCACCATCTCCAACTGGATGGCGGCTTGCATCTCATTCTGCTATGCCTAGGCTGTATTGCCCCTTGACAGAAAAATCACAGCCCATAAGGTCAGAGCGATGGCAGCTTCTGTAGCTTTCCTCAGATCAACACCGATTGAGGAGATTTGTAAAACTGCCACTTGGTCCTCGGTTCATACCTTCACTTCACACTATTGTCTGGATACTTTCTTCAGACAGGATGGACAGTTTGGCCAAACAGTATTGCAAAATTTATTCTCCTAAGTTGCCAACTCTCCCAGCATCCCATTCTGGTTAGCTTGGAGGTCACCCATTAGTGAGAATACCTGCCTGCTTGTCCTGGGATAAAATAATGTTACTTACCATAACAGTTGTTATCCAGGGACAGCAGGCAGCTATTCTCACGTCCCACCCACCTCCCCTGGGTTGGCTTCTCTGCTAGCTATCTGAACTGAGGAGACACGCCCGGTGCATCAGGCAGGAAGGCACTTGCGCATGCGCGGTGCGGGCGACTCGAAACTTCGAGTTTTCTTCAAAGAATTCAAAGAAGCGTCCGCATCCGGGCTCCGTTGGATCACGTTGCCCTTTAGTGAGAATAGCTGCCTGCTGTCCCTGGATAACAACTGTTACGGTAAATAACATTGCTTTTTGGAGAGATGGCTGGTGGACACGTTTGCTCTCCGATCCACGGCTGGTCCGATGCGCATTGAACGAGCACATCAGCTTAGGCCCAAAAGAGCACCGGCTGAAAATATGCGGGTAGTGATCTTTAAACTCCTAAACTATGTGCACAAGATGAAAATCCTATGTGCGATTCAACAGACAGGGCTTCTTAAGTTTGAATATTATTCTGTGCCCAGTTCATATCAGCCTTCTTAACACTGAGGCGAAACTTTTTGCTAAAATTTTGGCTAACCGGATGGCCCATGTTCTCCCTGATGTTATCGCTGAACCTCAGATCAGCTTTATTCACAGCCATCGGGTGGCTTGCAACATCAGATGAATCCTCATATCTTTAGAATATGTTGCTTATCGTCACGTCTCTGTTGGTTAGTTTTGATGCAGAAAAAGCCTTTGACCGGATTTCCTGGTCGTTCCTGTTTGCCACATTATACTATTATGGTATGAAGGATTTTTTTTTTTTAATGCTGTCTCTGATATTTATGCTTCACCTTTAGCTGCCATTTGGTTAATGGCCTGCTATCTGAATCATTTGAGAGCCAGCAGGGATGCCCTTTATCCCCTCTTTTGTTTGTCCTCACCTTGGACCCTTTGGTTCTTGAGATTTTGCAGAATCCTATTAGTGGGGTTTCCATTGGCACTGTGGAATTTATGTTCAAATATATTTTATTGAGCTCAACAAAACCATCAAACAAGAAACAAACCAAGTACAAGCAAGCTCAGCATTTTAGAGAACAAAACCGGTCCCCACAGATAAGAAAGCCCCCTCATCCCAACACAACCCATCCCAAAGTAAATACCCCCCCCCCCCCACAGGGTCCTTCTTCCAAGTACATCTCAGCCAGAGAAAATTATACAAGAATTAGGCAAACCAGGTATAGCAAAAGAAAACAGAATACAGAGATTTGACAGTTCAGCAAGCGGCTCCGTGCCAGCGGGGTCATTGTTGTCTAAAATGGTTCCCAAGTATGTTGAAAGACCCGGCCTGGGAGAGAAGCAAGATCCAACACATCCCTCCGTTCCCACATCAAGAGGGTAATCATCCAACATCGCCAAAGAGAGTAGTCGGGAGCAGAATCTGTGAGCCAGTGCAGTAAAATACATTTCAGGGCCACCAAGACAGTCCATTTAAGTCTACATCGATCCGAGTCAATCTCGGTACAATTGCTGCTTTCCATCAGCCTATTGAAGGGAAACCCCTCTCTGTTCATCCAGTGGTTTCCAAATTTATAAAAGGACTTTTCAATGTCAAACCTCCTCTCAAACTGCCTCCAGTGGTTTGGGATCTCAATGTTGTTCTTGCTCAGCTAATGAAGCCTCTATTTGAACCAATGTCTACGGCTCATCTGAAATATCTTACTTGGAAAGTAGTGTTTCCTATTGCCCTCACATCTACTTGAAGAGTCAGTAAGCTGCAAGCTTTAAGCTTTAGTTGCTGATCCACCTTTCACAGTTTTCCATCATGATAAGGTGGTCTTCCGTACTCATCCTAAATTCTTACCTAAAGTGGTTTTAGAATTTCATCTCAACTAATCGAATGTACTTCCAGTGTTTTTTCCAAGGCCTCAATCTCATCCTGGAGAATCAGCTCTTCATACTCTGGACTGTAAACGTACTTTGGCATTCTACTTAGAACACACCAAACCACACAGATCTGCTCCTCAACTTTTTGTCTCCTTTGATCCGAACAAGTTGGGACATCCAATTTCTAAGTGTACTATCCAACGGGATGGCTGCTTGTATCTCTTTCTGCTATGCCCAGGCTGGACTGCATCTACATAATCAAGTCGCAGCCCACAAAGTCAGAGACATGGCGGCTTCAGGAGCTTTCCTCAGATCCACTCCTATTGAGGAAATTTGCAAAGCTGCCACCAGGTCCTCAGTTCATACTTTCATCTGTCATTATTGTCTGGATGTTTTCTCCAGACAGGATGGACAGTTTGGCCAAACAGTATTAGAAAATTTATTCTCCTAAATGCCAACACTCCCACCATCCCATTCTGGTTAGCTTGGAGGTCACCCATATGTGAGAATAGGTTGCCTGCTTGTCCTGGGATAAAGCACAGTTACTTACCGTAACAGTTGTTATCCAGGGACAGCAACAGCTATTCTCACAAACCACCCACTTCCTCTAGTTGGCTTCTCTGCTAGCTATCTGAACTGAGGAGACTCGCCCTGTGCTGGATGGGAAGGCACTTGCGCATGCACGGTGCGGGCAGACTTGAAACTTCTAAGTTTCTACAAGCAAGTCTGCTTGAGAGGCTGTCTGCATCCGGGCTCTGTGGATGACGTCGCCCGTATGTGAGAATAGCTGCCTGCTGTCCCTGGATAACAACTGTTAAGGTTTAGTAACTGCTTTCTGGCCCACAGAAAGTACCTCCGCTTTCAGATAGGACCTCATCATCTCCAGTAGAGGGTGCTGCTCTTCGGATTAGCATCAGCACCCAGAGTATTCACAAAGTGTTTAGTTGTAGTAGCTGCAACACTCTGTTCTTATGGCTTTCATGTGTCCCCTTATCTGGATGATTGGTTGATTAAAAGCATCCTCTCCTCAAGCTGCTCAGATAGCAATGAACTCAACCATATGTCTACTGGAACTTTTAGGATTTGCAGTCAACTACCAGAAATCTCACCACCAACCAATACAGACCATAGAATTTTTAAGAGCATTGCTGGATACAGCTCAAACTCATGCCTACTACTACTATTACTATTTATCATTTCTTAGCACGGAGAGGCACACACAGCGCTGTACATTTAACGCACAATAGACGGTCCTTGCTCAGAAGAATTTACAATCTAATTTGGACAGACAGAACATCTTGGGGTTGGGGAGTTTCTGATAGAGAAAATGATACAATTTAGGTATCTGACAACAGTGAGTGGGAGTAAAGAGATGAAAGCAGTCTCAATAAAGTGGGCTTTTCACTTGGATTTGAATACTGCTAGAGACGGGGCATGATGTATTGATTCAGGCAGGTATGATAAGAAGGAATGAATGGAGTCTGGAGCTGCTGGTGGAGGAGAAGGGTACAGATAAGAGGGACTTACCCGATGAATAGAATTCACATGGGGGGAGCACAGGGGGGAGATAAGTGAAGTAAGAAATTGTGGGGCTACAGAGTGAATGCACTTGTAAGTCAGTAGGAGGAGTTTGAACTGTATTTAGAGATGGATGGGGAGCCAATGAAGTAACTTCAGGAGAGGGGTAATATGAGAATAACATTTCTCACGAAATATGAGTCGTGCAGCAGCATTTTGTTTATTTTTAATTATTTATACTTTTACTTTGTTAAACAACAATTTAACTAGAAATAAACAATTGAAATAAGAAACAAGTAAAACAAATTATGAAATAATTCCACATTAGTAACCAATATCAAAGTCCACAATATGGGAAGAGAGAATCCATCACCTCCAAGGGAAGTTGGTTTTCAGGAATAGTTCAAAATTAAATCACATTACCGAGTGCAATTGGATTCTTTTAACTAACGTCCTGGTTGAGGGACTCCATGAAAGCCTCTGAAGGTCTTCCAGCTGCCTTACCCTCAAGAAAAAAGTTCAACTGATCAAGTTCATAAAATATATATCTAATACCCTGATAGGTAATGCAGCATTTACAAGGAAAACGTAACTGAAAAGTTGCTCCCATACTCAGAATTAACTGACGATAGTCCAGGAATTTCTTCTGCCTGGCTTGCGTCCATTTTGAAACATCAGGAAACATTGAAATTTTGAATCCATGAAATTCCACATTATCAGTCCTGTAGAATAGATGAAGAATTGCCTTCTTATCCTGGAGAAAAACGAAGGTTACCAATAAAGTAGCTCTAGTTAGTATTTCTTCTTGTTGAGATATTTCCAACATACCAGTGAGAGCCAAATCTCCTGGTATTGTTCCTTTGCCTTTATCCTCTTTAGGAATATTCAATAATATAACTTTTGTAATGGTGGCATATTATTTTCAGGAAATTGCAATATTAATTTTAAGAAGGAATAAAATAAATCTCTCGGTGTTTGAAATTTGGAGACAGGAAAGTTTAAAAGACTAAGGTTTAAATTTCTATTTGCATTCTCCAAATTTTCCATTTTCCTAAAAAGCAGACACTTTTCCTTCAATTATAAATTAGTGAAAACCTTCACTTCTGCCATTGATTTTTCTAAATTGTCCATTCTGTCGGACTGTTTTTGGAATTTCTCTTCAAAAGTTTTAAGTTGAGTGTTAGTATTCTGAACTGAGGTAACAAATTGGGAGCATACCTTATGTAAAGATTCCAAACCACTCCATAATGCTTCCATGTCAATCACCTCCGGTCTTGTTAAAGGAGCAGGTAAATATATTCTGGACAAATCCCTCTTGGGTTCCACCTCCTCGTTCCCTGATTCAATACAGGCTTCGGTTCCTCCGACCTCCGATGTCGACTGTGGAGAAGTCGGCAAGCTATGAACCATTTCCGGGGTCAGGGGTGAGATCTGCAATGCTGACGGAGACATCAGCTCCGGCGCTTCCTGTGCTGCTGATGGAATCCCCGACATCCTCCCGGGATGCAGAGGAACTCCAGGCCCCAATGGGCTAAGCGACACCTCGCCCTCCAAGACTGAGGTCTGCCCACTCCAACCGGGAAGGCATAGGATGTAATTGCCGCTTTCCGCGTCGAGGTTACAGAGGAAGCTGGAAGAACGCCCCTCTGTTTGTCCCTTCGCTTAGGCATAGCCAGTGGAAAAGATATTAAGTAGAAATGTAAAATCACCAAAAGATGCAGGAGCCTCTTGCAGACGCGACTTACTCGGTCGCCATCTTGGTTCTCTACCCTACATGCAACAGCATTTTGAATGGCTTGAAGGGATGAGAGATGGATGAGCGGGAGGCCTGAGAGAAGTACGTTGCAGTAGTCTTAAGTGTGAGGCGATGAGAGTGTGGATAAGGGTTTTGGTTGTGTGTTCAGAGAGGAGAGGTCAGATTTTGATAATATAGAGGAGGAAGTAACTGGTTTTGGCGGTATTGAATCTGAACAGAGAAGGAGAGAGCAGTCAAAGATCACCCTGAAGTTGCGAGTTGACAAGACTGGAAGGAGGGAGAGTGTTATCCACAGAAATAGAGAACGACGAGAGGGGGGAGGTGAGTTTAGGTGGAAAGTTAAGGAGTTCAGTTTTAGCCATATTTAATTTGAGATGGCGGTGAGACATCCAAGCGGCAATGTCGGACAGGCAGGCTGAGATTCCGGCCGAGTGAGTTCCTGTTGAAATATCTGGTGTGTAGAGGTAGATCTGGGAGTCATTGGCATAGAGGTAATATTGAAAACCATGGGAGAAAATCAGTGTACCAAAAGAGCGGATATATAAGGAAAAGCGGAGAGGGCCCAGGACAGAGCCTTGAGGTACACTGATAGACAGTGGGATGGCAGCAGAGGAGGATCCACTGAAATTATGATGGGAGAGATAGGAAGAAAACCAGGAGAGAACAGAACCCTGGAATCCCAGTGAGGACAGTGAGACGAGAAGGAAGTGGTGATCAACAGTGTTGAAGGCAGCAGTCAGATCGAGAAGAATGAGGATAGAGTAGAGACCATTGGATTTGGCCAGGGACAAGTCATTAGAGATTTTAGCAAGAGCAGTTTCTGTGGAATGGAGAGGGCGAAAGCCCGATTGAAGCGGGTCAAGAATTTTATGAGAAGAAAGGAAGGCCACGCAATGGTGGTGAACAGCACGTTCAAGTAGTTTGGATAGGAAGGGTAGGAGGGGGATACGTGGTCAAGTGAGATTTTTTTGAGGAGGGGTGTAATTATGGCATGTTTGAAGACATCAGGAACAGTTGCAGTGGAGAGTGAATGGTTGAGGATGTGACAGATGGGAGCAATGCAGTGGCGTACCTAGGGTATGTGGCATCCGGGGCCCATCATTTTTTGACACCCCCCCCATGTAAAAAAATATTTTTTGTAATGACCATGAAACGGAATAAATGGTCAGAATAGAAACAGGCAGTGAAAATTTTCTTATATTCCAAACATAACATAACATAAATTATGTCTGAATTGTCATGACATCAGAAGTACATATGGAGTAGTTGCAGGTGATGCTTGGGACAGTTCTGATTGTGTTAGTTCGGTTTTATGTGTTTTTTGAATAGAAGGGTTTTTATTTCTTTTTGAAGGTTTTGCAGTCTGTGGTCGATGTCAATTGGTTGTAGGGTTGGGGGTCGAGTGTTGCAGCTCGAATGGCTAGGAGGTTGTCGAACAGTTTTTTTCCTTTTGACGTTTTTGGTTGGAGGGTGTGTGAATGGTGCGTGAGTTCTCCTATGTCTGTTTGAAGTGGATTGAATTATTTAGCTGAAGAAATTAGTTACCCCCTCATCCCACACACATAATTCTCTTCCATTATAAAAAAAAACATTGATAAGTTCCCAGAAAAAAAATACATTAAAATAAGAAGTGAAAACAAAGGCCCCTACAGATGAGAACATAACATAAGAATAGCCTAACTGGGTCAGACCAATGGTCCATCATGCCCAGTAGCCCATTCTCATGGTAGCCAATCCAGGACACTAATACCTGGTCAATAAGAGTAGCAACATTCCATGCTACCAATCCAGGGCAAGCAGACACTTCCCCATGTCTTAATAACAGATTATGGACTTTTCCTCCAGGAATTTGTCCAAATCTTTCTTAAAACCAGCTACACTATCTGCTTTTACCATAACTTCTGGCCACTTCATTTTTAAGTTTAGATCTTTCCTTTCAAACAGAGACCTTGCTAGATGTCAAATACAGCACAAGGTAACTTCACATGGACTTAACTGTGCAGGAAATGTGAATCTCCTCATACACCCACCATATAGTGCAAAAATGTGCAAAGGTCTGTTTTTTTTCTTTTGATCACTACATAGCCTAATGCCACACAAGCAGCGCTGTTACAAACATATTCTGTAGGTCAATGCTAAGAATAACAAAGTTTCCTTCCTTGGACCAGAAGGAGATACTGATAAACCACTGGAAGAGATCCCAACACAACACCCAATGACCCACTCAGTGTGTGAACCAGTTGAGTGGAGTGGACTAACTGGGGGGTGGAAATGGGCCCGGAGTTTGCTCAGCAGAATTTCCCAGACCACCTCTTCCTCTCAACACATTGACACGCTGCCACCACCACCACTAGAAACACCTCACTGGGTAGGCCAGCTATGCTATAAACTTTATAAAACACATTATTATATTTTCTTATAAAGCACATATTTTAACTGAACTCTCTGACATCCTCAGCCTTTCCATTCACAAAAATAGAAGGAAGAAAAGTTCCCATTTCCTGCTGTTTCATGTCCCCGGCCTATACAATATTTTTTTTTCTGCAGACCCTTCAAAAGTCTGACCAAATCCTCATTTCACTTGCATTATAAAGTACTGAGGATGCCATCTCTCCCCAATCCCAGGTCCTAAAGTCTAAGACAGTAGCGCAAACTAATGCTGCCAGATTCAGGAAAAAAAATTTTGATTCGATTCAGCCTATTGAATTGGTTTTTCAATTCGATTTTCCTGCCCAGTTGGGTGATTTTTTTCAAAACTCCTGGTGGGTTTTATAGCCTTTTCACCACCTTTGGCTTCTCCTAACCACACTGGCGCTGTGGTGTAAATAAAATAAAGAAACAAAAAGGACTTTTCCTCTCTCTGTTAAATCCTAGCTCACGTTTGCAGTCCAACACCAGCTCTGTCAGGATATACATTTCAAATCTGACATATTATAATCACAAAACAGAAAATAAAATTAATTTTTCTACCTTTTGTTGTCTGGTTATATTTCAAATCTTGTTGGTCCAAGGCTCTGGTTTTCTTCTGATAACTTGCTTGCCAGGGTCTCCTTCTTTCTGCGTGCTAACCATCCATCTGCCAACTCTGTCCTCCCTTTCCATTTCCCTTCCCTCCCCAGGAAGTCTGGTATCTTTCCTTTTTTTCATCTCCCTCCACAGATCCACCTTTTCTTAACTACCCTTTCATCCGGCATCTCTCCCTCCTTCCCCACCACTCCAGAGTCCACCGTCTCTCCCTTTCTTTTCCCAATTACCCTCCTATCCAGTATCTCTATCCCTCCTCCACACCATCCCTTGTGTCCAATTTCTCTCCCTTTCAGTTCCTTCCCTCCCTAAATCCCATGGTCCATCATTTCTCTCCCTCTCCTCTATTTTCAGACCCATTATTTCTTCAACCCCCCCCCAAAGTTTGGCATATGCACGTCTCTTTGAACACCCCCTTCCCTCTGTGTACTTCTAAACCAGGGTCCCCCTTAAAGGTCTGCCTGTCCCCCTTGAAGGCCTGCACCCCCCTTGAAGGCCTGTCCCCCCCCCCTTGTAGGCCTGTCCCCCCCCTTGAAGGCCTGTCCCTCCCCCTTGTAGGCCTGTCCCACCACCTTGAAGACCTGCCTGCCTGTCCCCCCCTTGAAGGCCTGTCCCCCCCTTGAATGTCTGCACCCCCCTGAAGGCTTGCACCCCCCTGAAGGCCTGTCCCCCCCTTGAAGGCCTGTCCCACCCCCTTGTAGGCCTGTCCCACCCCCTTGTAGGCCTGTCCCCCCCCCTTGTAGGCCTGTCCCCCCCTTGAAGGCCTGCCTGCCTGTCCCCCTCTTGAAGGCCTGTCCCCCCTTGAAGGCCTGTCCCCCCTTGAAGGCCTGTCCCCCCCTTGAAGGCCTGCACCCCCCCCCGAAGTCCTGCACCCCCCTGAAGGCCTGTCCCACCTCCTTGTAGGCCTGCCCACCCCCTTGTAGGCCTGTCCCCCCTTGTAGACCTGTCCCCCCTTGAAGGCCTGCCTGCCCCCCCCTTGAAGGCCTGTCCCTTCCCCTTGAAGGTCTGCACCCCCCCCCGAAGGCCTGTCCCCCCCCCTTGAAGGCCTGCCTGCCTGTCACCCCCCTCCCCCTTGAATGCCTGCCTGCCTGCCCACCCGCCCCACCCCGAAGGACCGCTCGCCCCCCTGGCCTCCCCGCACCACCTATGAAGCAGCACTACCTATGCTCCCGGCCTTACCGTTCAGTCCCCACCACCACCACCATCACCCCCGAAGGACCGCTCGCCCCACTGACCTTCCTGCACCACCTATGAAGCAGCCGCAGCAGGATCGCGACGTCAGCTACCCCTGCGCTGCTTCCAGCGCCGCGTTCCCGCCCCTCCTGACGTCAGAGGAGGGGCGGGACCGCGGCGCAGGAAGCAGCGCCCAAGCAGCTCAGGGATAGCTGACCTCGCGATCCTGCTGCTTGCTGCTTCACAGGTGGTGCAGGAAGGTCAGTGGGGCGAGCGGTCCTTCGGGGGTGTGGGGGGACTGAACGGCAAGGCCGGGAGCACCCCTTCAGGGCTGGCACCCGGGGCGGACCGCCCCTTCCGCCCCTCCCTTGGTATGCCACTGGAGCAATGGCTTTGAATAGGCGGGTAGGAATCGGATGAGAGGAACAGGTGATGGGTTTGGAGGAGGAAAGAAGGTGAGCAGTTTCCCCTTTTGTGACTTGAGGAAAGGGTGGTAGGGGATGATGTTGAAGTAAGATTGGCAGAGTGGACAGCCGAAAGGGGTGGTGGGGGAGGTGACATGGTTGAGAATTTAAGGTGGATCTTGTGAATCTTGTGGAAGAACTCTGCCATCATTTGAGGAGGGAGGAGGAGGCGGGGGCACTTTTAGTAGAGAGTTGAGCATGGCAAAGAGTTAGTTAAATGGTTGTAGTAGTCTTGTTTAACAAGCGAGAGAGTCATTTGGAAAGACATCAGCATGAATTTGAAATGTATGAAGTCAGCATGTGTGCAGGATTTAAGCCAAAGACATTCAGCAGCTCGGACACTGGAGTGCAGGTAATGGATTGGGGGGGGGGGGGGTCAACCAGGGCTGGGGTTTGGCACGTCTCACAGGAAGTAAAATGGGAGAGGCAAGGGTATCAATAGAAGAAGAGAGAATGGAGTTATAGGAGAGAACAGCTTGATTGACAGACTTGTATGATGTAGTAGAAGTGAGGGATGAGACAGTGGTAGAGAGCATGTCAGGTTCAATAGTCTGAAGGTTCCTGAATGTATGGGTAGTGATTGGTTAGGTTTATGGGGAGGGTGATGAGTTATGAAGTTTAACACCTGATGGTCAGAGATGGTAAGATTTGAGGTGCAGAATTCTGTGATAGAGCAGCTGGAGGAGAGTTCGAGGTCAAGGCAGTGGCCTTTCTGGTGAGTAGGGGCAGTGGAGCACAGGTGGAGATCGTATGAGGATATTAGAACAAGAAACTTGGATGCATAGGAGTCAGAGGGGTCATCGTCAGACCATCGCAGCACTGCAAATTATGCGTCTACTGGGTCACATGGCATCCACAGTACATGTTACCCCATATGCCCGTCTTCATCTCAGGGATCCCCAGTGGACTCTTGCCTCGCAGTGGCTTCAGGCCACAGATCCCCTCTCCCATCCTCTGAGTTATCTCACTTCTCTGTCATTCTCTGCAGTGGTGGCTCATCTCAACCAATCTCTCCAGGGGCCTGCTATTTCATGTTCCTCCACATCAAAAGATAGGAATTACAGAAACATCCATGTCTGGTCGGGGAGCTCACCTAGATGATCTTTGTGCTCAAGGCACTTGGACTGTTGAAGAGAATTCTTTTCACATAAATCTCCTAGAGCTACGAGTGCTATAGAAATAATTAATAGTAGTAGTAGTACACACATTTCAGGATCGCCTTCTCAATCAAGTAGCCCTAATACACACAGACAATCAAGTAGCTATGTACTATATAAGCAAACAAGGAGGCATGGGATCTCGCCACCTTTACCAAGAAGCAACTAAAATTTGGAATTGGGCCATTCCACCAAACATCTTTCTTAAAGCTGTATACCTAGCAGGCAAACAGAATACATTAGTGGACAAGCTCAGCAGGGTTCCTTCAACCTCACAAGTGGATACTGAACTCAAAAACAGTACATCACATCTTCTCAACCTGAGAAACCCCTCAGATAGATCTGTTTCCATCTCCAATCAGTCACAAACTTCCACAGTATTGCTCAAGACTACACTTGCCACCTCGTCTGGAATCCGACGCATGCCTACTAGATTGGACAGACAAATTTCTGTATGCTTTTCCTCTAATACTTTAATGGGAAGACTGCTATTCAAACTGAAATGGGAGTCAGCTGCTATGATTCTCATAGCTCTGAGATGGCCAAGACAATTCTGGTTCCCTCTTCTCCTTCATCTGTGTGTGAGGGAACCTATTCCTCTGCAGATTTTCCCAACTCCTCTGACTAGAAAGAGGAATCCCTCCTCCATCCCAGTCTACATTCTCTAGTTCCCATAGCCTGATACCTCTCTCCTAGTGAGTAAATGACTTTGATCTCTCCACTTCAGTATCAGCTATCATAGATGCAGCCAGGAAACCATCCACACAGTGCTGTTACCATTTTCAAATATTCGCGTTTCACCTCTTCTATCTCTTCAACTCTGGACTAGACTACTTCAGTGAGAGTGCAACTCAAGTACCATTAGTGTTTTTCACATTTCACTCAACAATAAACCTCTGGCTATTCACCCATTGGTTTCTAACTCCATGAAAGATCTTTTACACTCAAAGCCCCAAATCAAACCTCCTCCAGTTGCTTGGGACCTCAACGTTGTACTTTCCACTCTCATGAAGCCATCATTTGAACCACTGACATCTTCATCCCTCAAGTATGTCATGTGGAAAGTAGTCTTCCTGATTTACATCACTTCAGTTCGACGAGTCAGTGAGCTTGAAGCACTGGTTTCAGATCAACCTTATACCAAATTCTGTCATGACAGAATGGTCCTTCGTACTCAACCCAAATTCCTACCAAAGGTAATTTTGAAATTCCACCTCAACCAGTCTGTAGTTTTGCCTGTCTTCTTTCCAAGACCACATTCTCATCCTGGAGAAGCCACACTCCACACATTGGACTGTAAAAGTGTTTTAACTTACCGTATTTTCACGCATATAACGCGTGCGTTATACACGATTTTACAAACCGTGCATAACCATGCGTGTTATACGTGTGAGCGCGTTGTACACATTTTTTTTTCCATTCGAATCCGGCATTACCCCTGTGAACCGGCATCCTCCGCCCCCGCTCGCGTCACACCCCCCGCGATCCTACATCCCCCCCCCCAGCACCGCAAAGACAACTCTTACCCGATTGGGCACCGGCACCAGCACCAATGCACAGGATGTGCCAGTGCCCGAAGATCCTCCCTCGTTGGTTTGGCTGGGCTGGGCTGGGCTAGGCAGTGCGAGAGAGATCCTCCTTCTTCCTGTGCCGGGCTGGACTAGGCTTTGAGCATAAGAGTTGTCTTTGCGGCGCTGGGGGGGATGTAGGATCGCGGGGGAGGGGGGGTGACGCGAGCGGGGAGCGGAAGATGCCGGTTCACAGGGGGAATGCCGGATTCGAATGAAAAAAAAATTCTCTCTCGGGTAAGCGAGCGGGGGGGAGGATGCTGGTTCGGAGTAGGCGGGAGGAGGTTTTAGCATGCGCGCTATACCCGTGTGTGCGTTTTACATGGGTGCGCGGTATATGGGTGAAAATACGGTACTATGTAGACCAGATGAATCCTCATAGAGCCTCTACTCAGCTATTCCTCTCATTTGATCCTAACAAGTTGGGAACTCCGGTTACCAAGAGAAAAATTTCTACATAGTTGGCGGACTGTATCTATTTGCTACTCAGGCTGGGTTACCGTTGGAAGGTCGTGTCACAGCACACAAAGTTAGAGCAATGGTAGCCTCATTTGCTTTTCTCCATTCTACTCCTATTGAGGACATTTGTAAAGCAGCGACCTGGTCCTGAATACATAACTTTCACATCCCATTACTGTCTGAAGACTCATTCCAGACAGGATAGTCAGTTTGGCCAAGCAATTCTACAAAATGTGTTCTCTGTTTAAGTGCCAACTTCCCTTCATCCAGTTCAAAGTAGTTAGGAGTCCCATTTGTGAGAATATGCTGCCTGCTTGTCCTGTGGTAAAGCACAGTTACTTACCTGTAACAGGTGTTATCCAGGGGCAACAGGCAGTCTCACAACTCTCTCACTTCCCCTAGTTGGCTTCTTAGCTTTTTTTTTTAAATTGAACTGATGATCCTGCAAGCCAACGTTGGGCGGGAAGGCACTCGTGCATGTGTGGTATGAGGGATCTCAAGACTTCTAAAGAAGTTAAAGTAACAGTACACTTTTGCATTGTCCATACCGGGGCTCCGTGGATGATGTCACCTATCTGTGAAAATATCTGCTTGCTGTCCCTGGATAATATCTACAGGTAAAAATAACTATGCTCTTTCTCAGTACTATAGACTTCATATCCAGTACTACCAGAGCTTTATGTTCTTGTCAAAGCTATGCATGTGTCCTTTTCCAGAAGTAATGAAGATGAATGAGCAGACACAATAATAAAAAAATGAATGGAGAGTCACAGGTACAGGCTTTCCTGGAAGGATGGCGGTCTTCTCTGTTTTGTTGGGGGTTTTTTGGTTGCTGGAGGAACAGAACCCTAA
This sequence comes from Geotrypetes seraphini, assembly GCF_902459505.1. Classification (NCBI taxonomy): domain Eukaryota; kingdom Metazoa; phylum Chordata; class Amphibia; order Gymnophiona; family Dermophiidae; genus Geotrypetes; species Geotrypetes seraphini. Next base: position 290,940,103 of record NC_047085.1, read on the forward strand.
TGCCAGTTTGAAAATCTAAGCCTACTGCAGCAACTGAAACTAAAATTCTGTTAATAATTTTCATGGAAATGTTATATGTTTTTTCCCTGGTTTCAATGCACTAGATGCCTAGAATCGGGGTTTATTGGATGTAATTTTTATAATATCACATTTTTTTCTTTTTTTAGGTGCGAGCTTCTCATTTTGAAGGTCTAATCACAACCATTGTAGGCTATGTGCTGTTGGCAGTTACCTTAATTGTTTGCCATGTATCCTTTATAAGAAGAGGGTGGTTCCATTGTTAGAAGATCTGTTTATATCTTATTAGGCAGTACTTTTGTATACCCTCTCAGTATTATCCTTTATATAAGTGAGAGGTGCTTGGGAATTAGTTTGGCTTTTATTCAAATTTATAGTAACACAGAAAAATTAACTTTAATTAAGGTCAGATTAAATAAATATGTATAAACTTACAATCTCTGTGTCAGTAAGATGTTATGTTTAATGTTTTCACACAGTCAATACCACATATTTACTTTAGCCTGTTTAGTGAATGGACTTAAGCTTTGCTAGCTGCTATTTATTTTTATTTTATTTATTTATTTAATATATTTTCGACAGTTCTAAGCAGGTTTCAGGATAATGCAGTATACATAATAAAAAAGCACACAACATACACTGACAATCTACTGATCTCGACCACAGACTACAAAACCTTCAAAAAAGAAACAAAAACCCTACTATTCAAAAAATACATGAAACCAAACTAACACAGCTCTATCTCTATCTCAAGCATCACCTGCAATATTCTCCAATCCTTAGCAACTTAGAAAATGTCCAGACCACTCCTTATGTACTTCTAAATGTCCTGACAATTCATATGTAATCCGCCTTGAACCACAGGGTAATGGCAGAATAGAAATCACTAATGTAATGTAATACCATCAAACAGAGCACAACATCCAAGCCCATAAAAAGCAGGAACATAAAATTAACGCTTGGATCTAAAAAATATCATATGCAAAAAGAAAAATAGATCATACTTCCTTCCAAAATGAAGGTATTCAGGAACTTCCGGTTGGCATCAGAGGAGAAGCTTCCGCCTACAGACGCACGCGACCGCACGTTGGCTCCGGCGGCTTTCAACAAGTTACTCTAAACTTAAAACGCAACTCGAAGGTAAGGGAGAGGGAGGGAGATAGATACACCCATCCCAAGTTTCTTCCAAAGGTCGTCACATAATTCCACCTTAAACAATCTATTGTACTTCCAGTATTCTTTCCTAAGCCTCATTCTCACCCTGAGGAAATGGCTATTCACAGTCTGGACTGCAAATGAGCATTGACTTACTATTTGCAGAAAACTCAGCTGCATAGTGTCAGCCTAGAGGCCTCTGGGAGATTATATCAATCTGACCCTGGCATGGGAAGGCAGATAGACCCTTAGTGCAGGGAAACTGTTTTAAGTAGCCCTGATTGATATATTTTAAGTTTCAAGTAGCCCTGCTTGAATCATGGCTAGCTAAAAGGTGTTAATGTCTGATTAAGAGGGTGCTTAGGACAATGGTGCACAGATCAAGCCAGAGACTTAATCCCATCACCATGCTTGCAGGTTTTCTCACCCTCCTTTGTCTATTTAATTGACCATTGTCTCAAACAGTTTACAAATTCTAAACAGAAAGATACTGGGAGATACAATATTTTCTCTATTCAGAATAAAGATTCCAAGGTATAAAAGCCTCCTCTCTGCAACACACAGGTAGCTCTCTTTTTCTATCAAGCTATCGCTCTCTTTTTCTATCAAGCTATCAGGAGTGGGGTCTTGGCTCTCCCTCTCTTTATCTATGGAACAACGAAGCTTAGACCATCCCCCTTGTCTCTCCCTCTCTGCCTTTCCCTTAAACTTCACGCTTCCTTCTGGACACTGTATGGCAGGGAAACTGCTCTGCTCTCTATTTAATTGTAATGCTTATGAATATTACTTTTCTGTAAGCCTATTTCTATAATATATTCTTTATGCAATCACCTCTGGTTGTGTCTATTATTCTACTTCCTGGTGAGTCATCTGTGAGGGAACTGAACCTGGGACCAGCGTTTGTCAGTACGCATTCACTTAACCCCTATCACCTAATATTGTGGGGGCCACTTTCAAACTGACACATAGAACATCTCAATGTTTTGTTTCCTTTGATTCTAACAAGTTGGGGCGTCCTGTATCCAAGAGAACCATTTCCACATGGTTGGCCTCTTGTATCTCCTTCTGTTATGCTCAGACTGGGCTGCCACTGGAGTCGTGTCACAGCCCACAGTCAGAGCAATGGTAGCTTCAGTTGCTTTCCTTCGCTCAGTTCCTATTGATGAAACCTGTAAAGCTGCTACTTGGTCCTCAGTTCATACATTCACATCACACTACTGTCTGGAATCTTAATCCAGATAGGATGGTCACTTCGGCCAAGCAGTATTGCAAAATTTATTTTCCTAATGGCCAATTCTCTCTCCATCCCATCTTAGTAAGCTTGGGAGTCCCACATGTGATAATATGTTGCTTGCTTCTCCTGGGATAAAGCACAGTTACTTATTGTAACAGGTGTTATCCAAGGAAAGTAGGCAGATATTCTCACAACCCACCCACCTACCTCCCCTGGTTGACTTCTTAGCTTGCTTACTGAACGGAGGCGCTGCGTGCGTGGCGTTGGGAGGGAAGGTACTTTTGCATGCACAGTTTGCAAACTTTCTCAAGTTCTTAAAGTGGTGATGCACTTTTAATGCTGTCCGTACCTGGGCTCCATGGAGAACGTCTTCCACATGTGAGAATATCTGCCTGCTGTCCCTGGATAACACCTGTTATGGTAAGTAACTGTGCTTTTCTTAAACAGCATAGTCTTAATAGTACAATGAAAAATGTTATAATTCGTTATCTTGGAGACGTAACAGTAGTATATTCCATAACTTTGATGTCTGATACAGAAAATTGCCAGAAAAATTAGATCAGAAAAAGACAGGTATTTAAGGCAGATCCACTTTTCAGCAGTCTCTCCCATGTATAGCGTCACAGAATCCCCATGATTATTCACTTTAAAAGAGTAGGATTTCAAGCTCTTAAGGCTTATTTGTACTGAAGATATTTTGGTTTAACTGTTCTGCCCAACACTGACAGGGAAGGATATACAGTATATATTTTTTTTAATTGTCTAAGTGGAACTGAATTCACATTGAGAACTAATTGATATGTGGCTGTAGTTCCTATTTTTGCTTTGTGGATGCTGAGAATATAGCTATGAAGGACAGCATTTATTTATTTTTTAGCACTCAGTTCCATGCCAGCACCACACACACACTAGCAATAAATTTGTGTATTCTGATTAGTTTTTGGTTTGTTTGTTTTTTTTCTACCATTCAAGAGATATGTTTTCATTTCTAGGTAAGTGAATATTAGAAAATTGCTTATCTTCCTACAGGCAAAAGTTTACACAGAATATTCTTTGAGCTAATGTGCCTATTTAGAAATTATTTTGCTCAAATTTTCAGCTGCTGTTACTTCCAGAAGTCTATGTCAAGAGCATCTGCTCAGTTTCTGTAATGGTTAAGAAGGTTCTGTGTACCTTTATGGCAGTTTAAGTTAAATTGTAAGATTTTGTGTACCATATAATGGTCTAATATTTTATATCCTTAACTAGTGTTTAAGCCCGTTACATTAACGGGTGCTAGAATAGATGTCTGTCTGTCTTTCTCCTGCCCCCCTGTCTCTTTCTTCCTTTCTTTCTGTCTCTCTCCCTGCCCCGTTTATCTTTTTTCTTTCTGTCTCTCTCCTATCTTTCTTTCTTTCTCCCTCCCGCTTTATTTCTTTCTTTCTATCTTTTTTTCTTTCTGTCGCTCTCCCTGCCCAGACCCTCACTGAATAGGCCGTTACATTAACGGGTGCTAGAACATATATGTGTGTCTGTCTTTATTTCTCTCTCTGTCTCCTTAGCCGCTTTCTGTATTTCTGTCTTTCTTTTGGCTGTCCACCACCACCCCTTGCATGCTCCCCCTGTCCATTCTCCCTTCCTTTTATCTCCCCTGTGTCCACCACCACCCCTTCACTGCTCCCCTTATCCAGCAGCAGCCCTTCTCCCTTTGTTTTACCTCCCCCCTGTCCATCAGCACATTTTCCTGTTCCCCCTGTCCAGCAGTAGGCCTCCCTTCCTTCCCCCCCCCCGTCCATCAGCACCTTTTCCTGCTCTCCCTGTCCAGCAGTAGGCCTCCCTTCCTTCCCCCCCCCCACCAAGCAGTCTGCAGTAGTTACATTTGTGAACTTCAAAAAAGCTGAGAACATTGTTATCGAAAAATAAATGCTTCAAGTCAAGCAGACCTTGAAAATCCAGCCCTGTTCCATTTCTACTGGCATCTTTGTGTTGGGGGTGGCTGCTCCCTGTCGCTTTCAGGCCTTTCCCGGGGCGCTTTAACCTGCGGTAATGTGCGCGAGCGGCTCCAGCACCGGCTTCTCCACCCGGACCCTGGGCATGCGCCGCGCTCCGCCCCTTAGCTACCCGGAAGTACCGGGCTTCACGCGCCTGCTCCCGGAGAGTAGCCCGAGAGGGTGATCTTGCCGACTCCGTTGCTGGAGTTATTTTTCAGTTTAAAGGTGCCAAGGCGGCTCCTCTAACGATCCCCGCCTGCATTAGAAGTGTTTTCTGAAGCAGGTGCGGCTGGTGACAGGAGCTGCGGCGGCACCTTTAAACTGAAAAATAACTGGCAAGGGAGCCGGCCAACTGGCAGTTCAATTGGGAGCTTCGATTTGGCCTTGCCATATTTTTTTTTTTTAGTTGAAAGACGCGGTGGTGGCTCATCTCATGATCCCCACCTGTGTCGGAAGTCCGACGCAGGCGGAGATCGTGAGAGGAGCCACCGCTGCGTCTTCCAACTAAAAAATACAATACGGCAAGGAGCAGCAGGGAGCAGGCCAGACGGAAAAAACGGAACCCTAAGCAGCGCATGCGCATTCCTATCTGCGGGTCGCTACAGCTCACGGAAAACCGGCGCACGCAGAGGAAGTGCGCATGCGCGGCCTAGCGTTTTATTATATTAGATGTGAGGATACTTGTTTTGCCTATTTTGTGGACAGTATTTCTAAACATGTTTTCAACAGTGACACTTTGCAGACACTTCAAGTATCTTGGTGTGTTATGTCCTTTTGCTTTAGCAGTTTATAACCTGCCATTCTGCATAGGATAGAATGATTCCAGTTCCAGGCTGGAGAGAAATGTTTGTAATTTAATGTTACTTAAATCATTAATTTATCCAATAATTCAGCTGTGCTTTCCTTGACCAGATTATAATAGGGTTTGGCAGCTCTTATAAAATTCCAACGATCACGGCGTTTGTTAGGTGTTTGTTATATTGTTGTCAAGGTAATAACCAGTGTGTTAAAATCTAAAAAGGTTTTAGTAGAGCAACATTTGAATACAAATTTAACATTGTGTGGGTGGGTGAAAAGCTAGCCCAATTTAACTGCTGTTAATCCCCAACCTGTTTTTGGTCCTCTGGAGTTGACTGTTGCAGAGGTAGTGTTGAGCCTTCAGCACAACTATGACTTGCCCTGGGGGACTTAAGTGCATATGATTCAGGGTCTTGAGGGAACTTTGCTCTTTGGCAGCCAACTGCAAGATTCACTGTCATTCTTGGATTGGATCAAAGGGGGAATAAACTCTCCTGAGTAGCAGAGAATGAAGGCTTATGACATTTTAGCTCAGCTAGGGTTGGTTGAAATTAGCTTGAAATTCAAAGTGGCGGGAAGGGGCTGCCAAATTGAGAAAAAAAAATCAGTGTTTTAACATCGTTTATGTTTTGTTTGTTTTTTTCTCCTCTCTCTTAAGGTGTCTTTATTAGTAGTTGTCGAAATTGGTGTGTTTCCCCTTATATGCGGCTGGTGGCTGGATATATGCTCACTGGTAAGAATATACCTCTGAGTTAGAAATATCTAAAGGTTAAGCCATGTTTTCAGCACAGAATAGTGTTTAAAAATCTTGGTACAGAACTTTGGCAAATTTTATATAAGCCTATCTAAATTAGGGAACTTTCTTATGTTTGCATTGTGAATGTGTGCTAAGGATTTGGGGGTCCTTTTATCAAGCCATGCTAGCGGGGTTAGCGCGTCGGACATTTCATCATACGCTAACCCCCGCGGCCGGCTAAAAAACTAACGCTTTCTCAATGCAGGCATTAATGGCTAGTGTAGCAGGCAGTTTAACGCGCGTTAACCGTGTTTCCCCGAAAATAAGTCCCGGCATGATTTTCGGGGCAGGTCTTAATATAAGCCCTACCCTAAAAGTAAGCCCTAGTCCTGGGATTTGCCAGCAGCAACTCTTCAACCCACCCCTGCCGCGCAGCTTAACCCCTCTGACTAAATTTCCTGAACCCCGCCGATCGTGAGCGAGCCCTATATATCTTCATCCATAGCAGCATCTGGCCGGTAACACTCTAAACAGGCTGCTTCAGCCTTCTCCATTGGGAAATTCACTCTGCCATTCAGGGTGTGGGGGGGGGGGGGGTGCTTAAGGTTTCTGCTGCACAAGGGATGGGAAGGAAGGATAGAAGCTGGGCAAGGGTTCTGCTGTACAGGGGGAGGGGAGGAAAGATGCTGCACATGGGGAGAGAAAGGAAAAATTGGGTGAAGGAGAGGAAGGGAGAGATGATCATGTACATACCCAGAAAATAAGACCTAGTGTGTTTTTTTGTCCCAAAATTAATATGACTGTCTTATTTTTGGGGAAACAGGTATATATAATTTTTAGGAGATGTATTCAAACCTTCCCCCCTCCCATTAATTGGTCTCATGTAGTATTCCACCTTTCCATGTGAAGAGAATTAGCCGCTTTGCTTTACTCCCTATTTTCTTTCTTTTAACTAGTTCCCAATCCACTACAGAACATTTGCCATGGCTTTTTAATTTTTCAGGAATCTGTTATGAGGGACTTGTTAAAAACATTCTGAAAATCTACATCCAGTTTATCAATCATCTCTTTTATCTATATGTTTCTTCACGCCTTCAAAACAATGTAGCAAGTTGATGAGGCACAGCTTCCCTTAGCGGCTAGCCCAATCCATTTTAACTATGGGACTCATTTTCAAAGCACTTTGTGTATCTAAGTACAATATACATAAAGCGGAATTCTGCATAAATCTTCCATCCCGTCCCCGCCCCCTTCTCCGCCCTGCTTCCTCCTCCTCTCTCCGACCGAGACCCCCCCCCCCCCCTGTGAGATCAGACATAACTGTGGGCCTCCCAAGGAAGTGGCAGCCGGCTGGCAGAGGCAGCGCTACGAACAGACTACTTGGGACTGGCCTCGCTGGGGCCTTTCATCTGCCACATCACTTCCTGTAGATAGATTATGCAGTAGAGAACAAGCTGTGTTGGGGTCTGCCGAAAGCATGCACCATCACTGCTGCTGTTGCTCTGGGAGACCCACAGGTATCTCAAGGGGGGAAGGGGGGTGTTGGTTAGAGGGAAAGAGGCCAGACCCACGCGGAGGATGGTGAGCAGAGAGGGATATGGAGGGAGGAAATGAGGGAACATGAATGCTAGGCCTGTGTTGGGGGGGAGGGTTGAGAAGAGGGGACATGAATGCTGAACTGCAAATGGGGATGGGGAGAGAAGAGGACATGGATCCTTGACTGAAGTTAGGGAGGAGGAGGAGAGGGAACATGGATCCTGCACTGCAAGTAGGGGGGAGAGGAGGGGACATGGATGCTAGACCTGGAGGGGGAGAGGAGGGGACATGGATCTTGGACTGCAAGTGGGGTGGGGTGAAGGAGGGGACATGGATCCGGGACTGCAAGGGGGGGTGGGGGAAGGAGGGGACATGGATCCTGGACTGCAAATGGGGGTGGGGAGAGAAGGGGATATGGATCCGGGACATGGATGCTAGGCCTGGATGGTGAGAGGAGGGGACATGGATCCTGGACTGCAAGTGGGGTTTAAAACAGAGAATGGTCAAGTTTCTGGAATCCTGTGGATTACAGGACTGGAGGCAACATGGATTTATTAGAGGTAGGTCTTGTCAGACAAATCTGATCAAGTTCTTTGACTGGATGACCAGAGAATTGGATAGAGGATGTGTGCTGGATGAGGTGTATTTAGATTTTAGCTAACTCTTTGACAGTGTTCCACACAGATGTCTAATAAATAAACTGCCCTCTGGATGGGTCCCAAAGTGACAGGTTGAATCAAGAATTGGTTGGATGGAAGGCGACAGAGGGTAGTGATCAATGGAGATCACTCTGAGGTAGAGAATGACATGGTGACTGTTACCCGCGTGTAACCCGTTGAAACTGGGATGTAAAAAAATGGTTTCTGCGGGGACAGGAGAAGGCCATTCACTGCCCCGTGGAGCGGTGAATGGGCTTGTCCCCCCGCAGTTAACTGAGGATCACGCTGAAGATCGCACGGTATAGTAGTCCCCTCCCTCCTTCCTCCCAATTGCGGTCCGGGCATCTCCTTCCCTTCGCTGGCTTACGTCAATTTTCATCTTAACAAGCTGCCGGAGCCTTGAAGTCGCATGCGGCTGCCGGAAAGGCCTTCTTTGACACAACTTTCTGTTTATGATTGCGTCAGAAGAGGACTTTCTAGCAGCCGCACGCAACTTCAAGGCTTGTTAAGATGAAAATTAAAGTAAGCCGAGGGAGGGAGCTGCTGGACTGGTGAAGGGGGATGAAGAGGAACAGATGCTGTACACTTTGGTGGGAAATATATGTGGGGGCGGGGATGTGGTCTGAGCTCACGATGATAGACGGGGATGGAGCTAGCAATGACGGGATGGGGAAGAGCTCACAAGGATGGGGCGGAGACGGAGACAAATTTTTCCCCTGTGTCATTATTTTCTCTGAGGAAAGGGATGTTATCAGTGGTGTACCTTAAGGTTCTATTTTTGGGCCTGTTTTTTAAAAACATTTTTATAAGGGATATTGCTGAAGGGTAGAAGTAGAAGGAACGCTGGGAAACAGCGATCACAACATGATCCGCTTCGACCTGGATACAGAGGCAAAATATCGGACCAGAACAACGGCTATGGCATTGAACTTCTGTAAAGGGAATTACGAAGGGATGAGACTCATGGTGGGGAAGAAGATTAAGAAGAGGATAAGCGCTGTAAAAATGCTAGAGCAAGCTTGGTCCCTTTTCAAGAACACAGTCACTGAGGTGCAAGATCTTCATATACCACGTATCAACAAAAGATCCAAGAGGAAAAAGATCAAAGAACCGGCGTGGCTCACTGTAGAGGTGAAGGAAGCGATCAGAGACAATAAAACCTCATTTAAGGAATGGAAAAGGTCAAAAACAGATGAAAACTGGAATAAGCACAAACAACATCAACGCAGGTGCCATAAGACGGTAAAAGGAGCCAAAAGAGACTACAAGGAAAAAATAGCCAAGGAGGCGAAAAACATCAAGCCATTCTTTCGATACATTAAGGGGAAACGACCCGCGAAGGAAGCGGTGGGGCCGTTGGATGACCATGGAATAAAGGGAGTACTAAAGGAAGATAAAGAAATCGCTGAAAAACTGAACACAATTTTTGTGTCTGTATTTACTGAAGAGGATATACGCAACATACTGGAACCCATCAGGCTCTATGCTGGAAATGAAGACGGGAAACTGACAGGGCTGACAGTCAGTCTGGAAAAGGTATACAGACAGATTGATAGGCTAAAGAGCGACAAATCCCTGGGACTGGATGGCATCCATCCGTGGATCATCAAGGAACTGAAAGGGACTATAGCTGAATTGCTTCAACTAATAGCCAACCTGTCAATCAAATCGGGGAAGATTCCGGAAGACTGGAAGGTGGCAAATGTTACGCCGATCTTCAAAAAGGGTTCGAGGGGAGATCCGGGAAACTACAGACCGGTGAGTCTGACCTCAGTACTGGGAAAGATGGTAGAGGCGCTGATAAAAGACCGCATCATTGATCACCTTGATGATCACGGTCTGATGAGGACCAGCCAGCATGGCTTCAGCAAAGTTGCTGCACTTCTTCGAAGGGGTAAACAGGGGGACAGACAAGGGCGATCCAGTCGATATTGTTTATCTGGATTTTCAGAAAGCGTTCGACAAGGTTCCACATGAATGACTACTTCGGAAGATTGTGAGTCATGGAATCGAGGGTGAAATACTCACGTGGATCAAAAACTGGCTGGAGCATAGGAAACAGAGAGTGGGGATAAATGGACAATACTCGGACTGGAAGAGCGTCACCAGTGGGGTGCCACAGGGCTTTGTGCTTGGACCTGTGCTCTTCAACATCTTTATAAATGATCTGGAAATTGGTACGATGAGTGAGGTGATTAAATTTGCGGACGATACTAAGCTATTCAGAGTAGTGAAGACGCAGGAGGATTGCGATGATCTGCAATGTGACATAAACATGCTTAAGAAATGGGCTGCGACATGGCAAATGAGATTCAACGTGGATAAGTGCGGCAGTAACAAAAATCTCATGCACGAATACAGGATGTCCGGGGCTGTACTTGGAGAGACCTCCCAGGAAAGAGACTTGGGAGTTCCGATCAACATATCAATGAAGCCGTCTATACAATGTGTGGCGGCGGCGAAAAAGGCGAACAGAATGCTAGGAATGATTAAAAAGGGGATCACGAACAGATCGGAGAGGGTTATTATGCTGCTGTACCGAGCCATGGTACGCCCTCACCTGGAATACTGCATCCAGCGCTGGTCATCGTACATGAAGAAGGACACGGTACTTCTTAAAGGATCCAGAGAAGAGCGACTAAAATGGTTAAGGGGCTGGAGGAGTTGCCATTCAGTGAGAGATTGAAGAAACTGGGCCTCTTCTCCCTTGAAAAGAGGAGACTGAGAGGGGACTTGATCGAAACGTTCAAAATACTGAAGGGAATAGACTTAGTAGATAAAGACAGACTGTTTACCCCTTCCAAGGTAGGGAGAATGAGAGGCCACTCTCTAAAGTTGAAAGGGGGTAGATTCCGTACAAACATAAGGAAATTCTTCTTCACCCAGAGAGTGATGGAAAACTGGAACGCTCTTCCGGAATCTGTTATATGGGAAAACACACTTCAGGGTTTCAGAACAAAGTTGGACAAGTTCTTGCAAAACTGGAATATATGCAGGTGAGGCTGGACTCAGAGTACTGGTCTTTGACCTGAGGGCCACCGTGTGAGCGGACTACTGGGCAGGATGGACCACTGGTCTGACCCAGCAGCGGCAATTCTTATGTTCTTATGTTCTTATTTGCCTCTTTTGATATTTACCAAAATCTGCAATAGAGTAAGCACGCCGGATGGTGTGAATAACATGAAGAAAGACCTGGTGAAGCTTGAAGAAAATTTAATGCAGCTAAAATTTAATGGTAAGAAATGTAAGGTCATGCATTTGGGTTGCAAAATCCCGAGGGAACAGTACAGTTTAGGGGGTGAAGAACTTATGTGCACGACAGAAGAGCGGGACTTGGTTGTGATTGTATGTGATGATCTTAAGGTGGCCAAACAGGTTGAAAAGGTGACGGCGAAAGCTAGAAGGATACTAGGTTGCATAGGGTGAGGTATGGCCAGTAGTAAAAAGGAAGTATTGATGCCCCTGTATAAGACTTCGGTGAGACCTCGTTTAAAATATTGTGTACAATTCTGGAGGCCGCACCTTCAAAAGATATAAAAAGGATGGAGTCAGTCCAGTGGCAGGCTACTAAAATAGTATGTGGTTTTCATCATAAGGCATATGGGGACAGCCTTAAAGATCTCAATGTGTATACTTTGGAGGAAAAGCAGGAGAGGGGAGATATGATAGAGACGTTTAAATATCTACGTAATGTAAATGCGCATGAGTTGAGTCTCTTTCATCTGCAATGAGAGGACATTGATGAAGTTAAGAGTTGATAGGCTCCGGAGTAATCTAAGGAAATACTTTTTTACAGAAGGGGTGATAGATGTATTGAACTGTCTCCTGGAAGAGGTGGTAGAGACAGAGACTGTCTGAATTCAGTAGGGCCTGGAATAGGCACATGGGATCTCTTGGAGAGAAAAAGAGATAATGATTACTCTGAATGGGCAGACTAGATGGGCCATTTGGCCTTTATCTGCCATCATGTTTCTATGTTTCTGTTATCCGCATGGCAATGTTCCAATATCCTAAAGACCAACTGTTAGGAAACATTCCTAGTTCCCCAACAAAATGGAAGACATAGTTGACTCATCCCACTCCCTCTAACCTACCTGCACCCCTTCTGCCACACCTCTCCATACCCAATCATGATCTCTAATCCCAATCCTCCCCAACCCCGAAACCACCACCCCTCTCCAAAACCCCAAAGCCACCTAATATGGATGGAAAAGAATTAAACCAACAGTAGTTGCAATTATAGTTTTCAAGGTCTGGCTACCTACTCTATGTGAAAGATAATGTAAGGTAGGGTTCCCACACACCCAAAAAATACTTCATTGGTTTACAGGTGCCCCTAACATCTCCTTTCTTCACAGCCCATCAGTTCCTACATACTTATTCTCCACCCCCAATAAGAAGGTGAGTGGTCCAGAGTCCAGTCTTTTAGGATAGCCTTCTATCCCAAAATATCCCAAAATGGGGGTCCTGGTTTATATTCAGGCCAGCACCCCCTCCCTGAATTACTGCAGGCTTCCACCAGGCTCTGTAGTCTGCCCTGTCCTTGTACCTCCTCTGCTGATCCTTGGTGGTCCAGAGGTGCAGCGAGCAGGAGCAAGCTTTCTGTGCTCCTGCCCCGCTGTTAACCCGGTCGGTCGGTGGCTGCTGCGAGATTGGGTTTCTTCAGCCGCTGAGCTACTGCATTAAATTTTGAGTAAAGCTTGGCGATTCCCAAGTGGAAACGATCCGCAAGATTCAACAGGCCTTTGGGAACGAAGCAATGGGCCATTTACAGGATGGCAAGAGAGCTTTGGCTCATCTGATTGCCTCCTCTTTAAATGCAGCTTGCTTGCCTGTTGCTGTATTTCTAACTATTACGTTTAAAAAATAAATACTAAACAGCAGCAATTCATTTTTTACTCATCCATTTAATGCAGTGTCTCTAGCATGCCTCGACGGTACCCGTTTCGCCCACAAGGGCTTTTTCAAGGGTTCATAAAGGAGCTTTGCATAATACAAAAAACATTAATTTCAAAAACAAATTATAACATGCAATATTGACACCCTTATTGACTTTGTTAAAACTTCCATAAAAGTTTATAATCAATTATTAATTCATATCACATATAACTTAATCAAATAATCGAATACTGAACAGAATAATCTCATTTAATAAACATAATTATCTAATCTATCATGCTGTTAAAAATGCATAACAATACATGATTATAAATATCTATTTTGTTAAAATTTCATATATCGATACTCACTATCAGGCTATAAATTACTTAATGCATCACAAATTTTAAAAATAATCAAATGAATGACTAAAACATTTAAAATCAGGTAAATATAACTCATTATCAGTTAATTAAATCTAAAAATAACTGACTCATTATAGTTAATAGAACATTTACAATTCATAAACGCTGGATTATCAAACTACTGCCAACTGATTCAAATGCCCTGGAACTTAAATCGGGCTCTCTTAACTGTGCCAAAGTTAAACAGCATGTTTTCTGAGGGGACAGTTTCTAGAGGTGATATACCGCACAGTTACTTAATTACCACAACTACCATTGTTTAAATTCATTATTTTTAAGCTCTTATTGCACTGGGCTCTCTTAACTTTAAACCATTGAGACGCCAAATTACAGTGGAGCATATTTTCAAAATTTAAATGTTATAAACATGACTCCATGATAAAACTCAAAGTAAAATTGTCAGGCCCATATAAACTTTACTTAATTACATTCGGACTCTGCTTAACGTTAAGGTAACAATACCAAATAAACTTTACTCAATTACGTATGGACTCACCTCATTCAGCGCCCTTCCTCATTTAGGGCTAGAGTTAGTCTCCACACCCGCCATACTGCATTACGTAATGTAATGTAATGTAATTTATTTCTTATATACCGCTACATCCGTTAGGTTCTAAGCGGTTTACAGAAAATATACATTAAGATTAGAAATAAGAAAGGTACTTGAAAAATTCCCTTACTGTCCCGAAGGCTCACAATCTAACTAAAGTACCTGGAGGGTAATAGAGAAGTGAAAAGTAGAGTTAGAGGAAAAATAAAAATAAAATAAACATTTTAACAAGACAGCATTGATCTAAATACTTTGGAAGGTAGAAGAGAGGAGAGAAAGGAATAGAATTTTTAAACCCTTGCACATGTGCAGTTCACTAATAATATGCATGAGTCTAAATCACTAATATATACCATGCCTTTAATAAAACAACTCACTAATATTAAGGAGTTAAATAGTAATTACTTGTGTTGTCAAATCAATTTCATAAAAATACTCCACAAGTTGAGAAACTATATATATATTAAAAGCATGAATATGCTGTGTAGTAATAATAAATATTCATTAATATAACATTACATTACATTAGTGATTTCTATTCCGCTTGTACCTTGCGGTTCAAAGTGGATTACATAAGAAGAGAGCTGGACATTTCCAGGAGGATACATTACATTGGGAAATTTCTGGTACAGGTAAAATTGAGGAATCAGATTATATTACATTGGGATACATTACATTGGGAAATTTCTGGTACAGGTACAAATTGAGGAATCAGATTACATTGCATTGGAAATTATTTCAGGTTACGTTACATAAGAGATATCTTGTTTCCTTACATTGATAGATAGCTGGTTTCGGTAGGAGACATTAGGTAAATTGGTAAAGTTAAAGAGGGGAATGGGAAGTAAAGTGCTCAGTCTCCAACCGAACCGTGCATAAAGTACTACTAAAAGTACAAGTGCTGTTTGTACAACAGGGACCATCATTGCACTCTCAGTCCCTAAACCTTCCTTATTCAATATAAATCATCAAAAAGAAATGAAAGCTCACTTATCTTCAAATAAGCATAAGGAAAGTAGCATACAATTTGTTCAACTCCAGCGCTCATAACCAGTATTCATCTCAATTAAAGAATCTCCAAGTTTGAAACTCCCATAGCCGCCCTTCGACTCGAATTTCACAAGAGCGTCGTCAGGAAGGGGGCATGAGCTACAGGCAAGAGGCATTCTCCTGATCTCCGGTTTGGAAAGGAGAATACCAACCATCACCAAGGGATAATACCAAGAGGTTCTGCGTCGCCTTAGTAACGCTGTGAGACACAAACAGCTGGACCTGCAGGCAATTGGCAGCTCCATCACAATAATGCACCTGCCCATTCTTCACATTTGATACAGAGTTTCCTGGCCAAACACATCACACATGTGATTCCTCAGGCTCCCTACTCTCATGGCATGGCTCCATGTGACTTCTGGCTTTTCCCCAAGCTGAAAAGGACCAGATTTCAGCCAAGAGAAGACATCATGCAGAATGCGACGGACCAATTGCAAGCAATCTCAAAAGAGGCGTTCCAGTGCTGCTTCCGACAGTGGCATAACCTTTGGAAGAAGTGTTTGGCAGCCCAAACGGACTACTTTGAAGGAGATTAGTATAAGATTGTTGTATCTGAATATGAGTATTTTTTATGAATAAAGGTCTGATAATTTTTGAACAGCCCTCGTATATCATCCTTTCACGAACCCCACCTGTGATTCATGAATCAATGATGGAACAACCCTTGCCAGGTGATTTGCTAACACTTTGCCAAAAGTTTGATGTCACAGTTTAAAAGGGAAACAGGCCGGTAGGGGCCTGGAAGGATTGGGTTCTGCCCAGGCTTAGGAAGAACCACTATTTTAGCCATGTTAAGACCTTGCGGCACGCTCCCACTCAAGGATTTTATAAAATTCTGCTTGAAAGCCATCCACCCCAGGAGCCTTAAGGCGCTCTAGGTCAGTGGTTCCCAACCCTGTCCTGGAGGAACACCAGGCCAATTGGGTTTTCAGGCTAGCCCTAATGAATATGCATGAAGCAAATTTGCATGCCTATCACTTCCATCATATGCAAATCTCTCTCATGCATATTCATTAGGGCTAGCCTGAAAACCCGATTGGCCTGGTGTTCCTCCAGGACAGGGTTGGGAATCACTGCTCTAGGTGATGGCTCATTCAACTTCCCTTCCCCCCCAGTGACTGAAGCATTCCATTTCTCCAAATCCACTAGTTCCACTTTCAGCAAAGGGATATCGTCCAAATACATTAAGCTCTCCAAATCCGTGTCCAAGGGTGTCCCATAAAGTTTGGAAAATAGTACTGTTGAAATATCTTGACAGATTGATGATCGTCCATAGTACTCTGTCCCATCATCTTCCGTGAATGCAGAATTGGGGAGTGATCCTCTGCCGACCTAACCAACCTGGCCAAAAGTTTATCGCCTGTATTACCATATTGGTATTTTGAATAGGTCAAAGTTTTTCGCTCTTTGATGTAACAGAGAATTAAGCTCCACTTGAGTTGTCAGCAATTATTCTTTATCTGCTATGGAATGAGTATGCCCAAACCATCTCTTCTCCTGTTGAAGCCGCAGTTCCAATCTAAGTATGGCCTAGTCCCTTACATTCCGCTTATGACTGGCGTAACTAATGGAACATGTAACCACAAGAATGGAATTGTCCAAAACAGAGAGATGTGCACTGTAATAAAGTGTCCTCCAATCCATCTGATGATATGAAGATCTTTATTGTTCAAAACATCTAAATGACACATTCACGACTCAATGACTCGACATGTACATGTTTCGGCCCTCAGGCCTGCCTCAGGAGTCTTAAAGAGCGTGATGGCTGAAAAGCACAAAACATTGGCACTCAATTGGAACTGACTAAAAAGTCAATCAAGGAAGTTTACCATATTGCTTATACATCGGGTTCTATCGATTAACACCGGTGTTAATCGATAGAACCCGATGTATAAGCAATGTAAACTTCCTTGATAGACTTTTTAGTCAGTTCCAATTGAATGCCAGTGTTTTGTGCATTTCAGCCATCATGCTCTTTAAGACGTTTGAGGGCCGAAACATGTACATGTCGAGTCATTGAGTCGTGAATGTGTCATTTAGATGTTTTGAACAATAAAGATCTTCATATCAGACGGATTGGAGGACACTTTTTTACAGTGCACATCTCTCTGTTTTGGACAATTCCACTCTTGTGGTTACATATTTAGTTTTGTGGTGTTGTTTTCCCCCTTTTTTTCTCTTCAGTAACTAATGGAATAGCCTTTTGCCATCTTCCTGAAAAGAACTGAATCCTCTTTCTGGAGGGCGTTATTGGTCACACAGTTATTTCACCTTTTCAGGAAGAAATCACGAAAGGGCTGAGCCATATAGAGATCCAGGGGGAACTCCCAAGTATTGTGCCCCATTCCCAGACCAAAGTCCTCCCAATCCATCCAAACTGGGGCATGATCAGAGATTTCATCAGAGCCTATTTCTATACATCTCACTCGTGATACCCAAGAGATAGATGTCTATAAATATTCAATTCTAGACAAAGAAGAATGAGCCCTGGAGAGATGTGTGTACTCCCGAACCAGAGGATGAAGGAATCTCCAAATATCAATCAAATCAAAGATCTTGCACAATTTGGTTAGGAGTTTCTCGGAGACTGGACTCACCTCCCCTGATCCCCTAGATTTATCTAATTGAGGGTCCTATATTGAATTAAAATATCCATCCACTATCAAATTACTCATGTCAAAACATAATAAGGCCAAAGTTAGTCTCCTCAGAAAAGGGGCATCATATCTGTTGGGCGCATAGACATTGCAGAGCACTATTGGCCTATGATGAACTGTTACTTTATAGATAACAATATGCCCGTCTAAATTTATCCAAACCTGATCTGCTTGTGAAATAAGCCCTTTACGAAAAAGAATAATCACAATACCTTTTTTGCCCTGATGCAGTAAGGCCCCATCTTGTGTGGGTTCCATCACCAGCTCCTGGAGCAGCTCTCCCTGTAGAGAATCCAAGATCTCCTTAGTTCTAGCTGAGCTTGTGACAGGGACATCACAATCTACATCCTTCATGTTGGCATTACCTACTAATATCACTTAAGAACATTAGAATTGCCATCCTAGGAGAGACCGAAGGTCCATCAAGCCCAGTATCCTATTTTCAACAGTTGCCAACCCAGGTCCCAAGTACCTAGCAAGATCCCAAGTAGTAAAATAGATTTTTTACTGCTTATCCTAGGAATAAGCAGTGGATTTTCCCAAGCCATCTAAGTAATGGCCTATGGACTTATCCAAACTTTTTTAGTCCTGCTAAGTTAACTGCTTTGACCACATTCTCGGGCTACAAATTCGAGTTTAATTACAATTAAGTCTGTCGACTTCTGTCTAAGAAAGAGGCTTGTATATTATACCAACATAAATACTTTGTCCATTTGCTTTGCCTCTTCCTTGCTCTTTAAGTCCAGCAATTCTGTCACTATAATGTCTCTCCTCTGCCCTTTCCTTCCCCTGTCTTTCCTGAAGAGTATAGCCTGGTATAACAATATCCCATACTTAAAGTACATACAACAAATTCCCTCTAATTACTTTCTAATTCATTTCTTTATTGAAAACATTTTGTTTAAAATTATTCTGCAAAATAACATTAAATAACACACAAAAACAAAACAAATTTTCACATGACAACTTTTCAGTTCAACTATGTGCTCAATGAACTGTGTAAACGGCATTAGCCAAAAGTGGAGGAGCCCTATGGTATAAACTAGCAAAGAACTTCTTTTAAATCATATACAGTAGTTTATATTCTTCAAAGTTCTAGTTCCTCTAGTTCAGTGGTCTCAAACTTGTGGCTCCATGGCTGCTATTTTGCAGCCTGCAGTCTAGTACACGAACTTGCAATCTAGGCAACTGGGCAACCCGATCCCGCAATCTGGGCAACTGCCTGCTGCCGTCGCATATGCCGGGAATCCTGCCTTCGCATATCTGCCGGATACACGAAGGCAGGAGTCCTGGCATATGCAATGGCAGCAGGCAGTTTTAAGTCAGCTGATGCTGGCACAATCTCGCACACTGGGCAGGAAGAGAAGCTCTGGCATCGGCGTCAACTGACTAGCAACTTCCTGCAGCCGCATCGTATGCCGGGACTCCTGCCTTCGCGTATCCGGCAAATACGCGAAGGCAGGAGTCCTGGCATACGATGCGGCTTCAGGAAGTTGCTAGTCAGCTGATGCCGACGCCAGAGCTTCTCTTCCTGCCCAGTGTGCACCAGGTACTGCTGGACAAGGGGAGGAGGGGAAGAAGGAAGGGAGAAGGGGTACTGCTGGACAAGGGGAGGAGGGGAAGAAGGAAGAGAGAAGAGGTACTGCTGGACATTGGGAATAGGGAAGGGAGAAGAGGTACTGCTGAACCTGGCAGAAAGGGAGGGAAAGGAAATGTGCTACACACTGGAGGGGAGGGCGAGATGGTGCATGGGGAGAGAACATGTTGGGTTGGGGGGTGCAAAGGAGGAATACCACTGAGGGAAGAGGCAAGGACAGAGGGAAAAAGTGTGCAGGAGGCAGAAAGTTGGACTCATGGAGAGGGCAGGATGGATGGGGAGGACAGAAAGGAGGGAAGGAGAAATGTTACACTGGGGAAGGGGGAGAGGGCAGAGAGTGAAAAGTTGGCCTCATGGAGGGAAAGAGACAGATGTTGTTTGGTTGAGGAAAGGAGGATCAGAGGAAAAGCATGCAGGAGGAAGAGAGAAAAAAATGTTGGACTGGTGGAAAGGAGGGAGAAATGGACTGGGAGGGAGGCCAGAAAGGAGGAAGGGAAGGAAGATGGACTGCAGGAGGCAGAAAGGAGGAAGGAAAAGAGAAATGCTACACTAGAGGGGGAACGAGAGAGATGTCAGACCATGGAAATAGGGAGGGAAGGAGAGAGACATGGGAAGGGAAGGTAAGACATAGAAATGTAGATTATCCCAGGACAAGCAGGCAGCTATTCTCACATATGGGTGACGTCACCGACGGAGCCCGGATGCGGGCAGACTTGCTTGTAGAAACTTAGAAGTTTCGAGAAGGGCGAGTCTCCTCAGTTCTCAGTTTTCCGCAGAGCTAAGAAGTCTGTCTTTGACTCTCTGCGTTCAACTTTGTTACTTCGTGCCTTCTCTCACTGCAGTTTGTGTTATTTTCTAGTAAAAAAAAATAAAAATTATTTTCTTCCGTTCAACTGGTGGGGCAGGCCGCTCGGCCGCAGCCCAGGGGCTTTGACTTTGCTGCGGCTATTTTTCCTCCTATGTCCCGGCCAGCAACTGGTTTCAAGAAGTGTAGCCAGTGCCAGCATGTGATTTCCCTAACGGACCCACACCGTCGGTGCCTTAACTGCCTTGGCCCGGGCCATCAACTGAAGTCGTGCAAGTGTGGTGCTACTCTTCAACCTCGTGCCCCAGATTTTAGTGGATTTTAGTGGAGAAGCTTTTCAGGATGGACTCTTCAGTCACACCCTCATCTTCGAAAACGGCCTCGGTTCCACCTTCTACTGAGGGTCTTCCTACCTCCATGACTCCAACCTCGAGCATCATCAAGCCTTCCTTGTTTGCGGCGGCTCTTGCTTCGAGTACACCTGCTGTATCTTCTCCTGGATCCTCAAGTCAGATAGCTTAGCAGAAAGTTCCAGCGGTGGTCCTCAAGTTTGCTAAAACTTCCAAGTCGAAGCACATTTACACTGCCACTTTGGAACCTATAGCCATAGCAGGTGGTCGGTTTCAGACGCGGATCCATCCTTGCTGGCTTCTTCCAGACCATGTTAGAGAAGCAATTTGTTCAGTTCCTAACTAAAATGGGTCTGAAGCTGGTTACTCTAATCCAGCTTTGGCATTCTGCAGACTCCCGCAAGGTCGAGCTTCTTCCTATGCCTTGGGCTGAGCCTTCACACTCTATGCATGGAGCAGAGTCATTGTGAGTGTCTGGTCTGGCATCTATGCACTCTAAACAAGGAGTAGATTCTTTGCAAGTGCCTCGACAGGAATCCTCACACTCCATCCAAGGAGCAGAGTCTTTGAGAGTGTCTCGAGATTCCTCCACCAAGCCTCCTGAGCTTCGATCTACAGCTTCTAGCCCTATCCATTCCTTGATGGCAACATCTGCTTCCATCTCTGAAGCAAAGTCTCCTCGATCCTCGAGACCTACTTCCAGGCACCACTCTCGTCGACGATCGAGACCTACCTCGAGGCAGACCTGCAGGCATAGCTCTTCTTCCAAGGAGCATCCTTCTTCAACTAAGCCTCGATCTACACCTTCCAGCTCTACTAGACCACCGCTTCCAGACCTCGAGGACTCTGCGTCTTCTATTGCTTCATCCAAGTCTTCTTATTCTTTTGATGACTATTTTCCTGCCAAAGCTTCATCTTCGACCCAGGCTTCCTCGAGTCCCTCTCGAGGCAAGGCATTAGCGGATCAACTATCTTTCTCTTCTTTTCTTCGTCATATGGCTGCTGACTTGGATCTTCAGTTAGATGCTGGTTCTAAATACTCTAAGGAGTATCTCAAAGTCATGCATTTTCCTCAACCTCCTGCAGAGTCACTTAAGCTTCCCCTTCGTAAGCTTTTGTCTCAGACTTTTGCACGATGCCTGGAGACTCCTTATGCAATTCCTGCTGTTCAGGCAAGTTGGACTCCAGGTATAAAACTCTACATTGCAAAGGATTTGAGAATTTGCAGTTGTCTCACCAGTCCCTGCTTGTTGAGTCCTCCTTGAAAAGATCCTATCCTTCCAGAGTTTATGCTACCGTTCCTCCTGGAAGGGAAGGGAAAACCATGGACAAGTTTGGACACCAGTGTTCCCGCTAAGCTGCGCTGGGGTGCGCTGGCGCACAAAATATTACCTCGCAGCGCACAAGTTTCTCGTCACAGCGCACACAGTGTAGAGCACAGTTCTTCAACCGCCGGTCCGCAAACAAAATCTTGCCGGTCCGCGAAGGATTCGGTCCCCGCCGCAACGAAAGGCCGGCGTCAGCTGACTTGCAACTTCCTGTTGCAGTCGCTGTGCCGGGACTCCTGCCTTCCACCGCGTTTGCCTCCTGCCTTGTCTCCGCACCTCCAGACCAGCAGCGGCAGCTGTGTATGCTTTTAACTTCGGCACAGAGCTGCCCCTAATCAATAGTTTAGCGCGGTTTCATAAGGCAGCCTCGGGGCCTTTGCTAGGCCGGCCCACATCGCATCATCGAAGCGGGCCGGCTATCAAAGGCCCCGAGGCTGCCTCATGAAACCACGCTAAACTATTGATTAGGGGCAGCTCTGTGCCGAAGTTAAAAGCATACACAGCTGCCGCTGCTGGTCTGAACTCTTGGGCCGCTGAAGGAGGGCAAAAAGCAGCTGTCCTGGAGGTTTCCCTTCCTCTCGCCTTTACAGGTTCCTTTTTTCCACCTTTTTTTTTTTTCCTTCAAACGGCAACGGGCCCCAGCATCGACATCAATCAAGTAAGTTCCACTGTCAATCAAGCGGTTCTGCTCGGCCAAAGCTTCCCCTGTGACATGAGCCACCCTCAGGGGAAAGAAAGTGACCCACAAAGGTGAGGGGAAGGGGGGCAGATGATGGAAGTTGGGGGGGGGGGAGAGAGAGAGAGAGAGAAGGGGCAGATGATGGAATGGAGGAGATGAGAGAGAGAGAGAAGGGGACAGATGATGGAAGTGAGAAGAAGGGAGAGAGAGCAGAAGGCAGATGGATGTCAGTTGAGAAGGGAGAGCAGATGCTGAATGGAAGTGGGGAAAGAACACATACTGGATGGAAGGAGGAGATAAATAAAGGGGGAAGAAAATAGTAAGATAATGGAGGGGTGAGGGAAAGGGGTGACAAGCTGTGTGTAGACACAGTGAAAAGAGGGAAACGGGACTAAATAGTAAGAAAGAATTTAATTTAGATGGGGGCAGAAAATAGAGAAGGAAGACCAGAGAAGAAAAGGGAAGAGAGAGCAGAGAATGATCAGATCTGAGTGGAGGAAATGAGAAGAGAGATATGCTAAAAACCACAGGGGGGAGGGAAGGATAGAGATGCCAGACCATGAGGGGAACAGAAGGAAGATGATGGATGCTAGACCAAATTGGGGGGTGGGGGGGGGCAGGAGGAGAGATGGCAGGGAAAGACAGACAGTGAATGGAAGGGGCAGATGCTGGACTGAAGAGACAGAGAAGGTTATCATGCTGCTGTACCGGGCCATGGTACGCCCTCACCTGGAGTACTGCGTCCAGCACTGGTACTTTAAGAAGGACACGGTACTACTCGAAAGGATCCAGAGAAGAGCAACTAAAATGGTTAAGGGGCTGGAGGAGTTGCCGTACAGCGAAAGATTAGAGAAACTGGGCCTCTTCTCCCTTGAGCAGAGGAGATTGAGAGGGGACATGATAGAAACATTCAAGGTACTGAAGGGAATAGACTTAGTAGCTAAGGCAGGGAGAACGAGAGGGCACTCTCTAAAGTTGAAAGGGGATAGATTCCATACAAACGTAAGGAAGTTCTGTGGTAGAAAGCAACATATTTATTTGGCTCATAACTTGCTGGCGCCCGATATTTTTAGCTCACAGTGAAAAAAGTTTGCTCACAACACCCGCCCGCTTAGAGGGAACACTGGTCACATCACCTTTACCAAAATGCCATGATGTCCTCCAAAGTCCTCAATTATAATTTTCATTTTGTCACTTATTTCAAGTTCCTCATTGATATTCTTCTTGAATTTCTCAGCTATTTAGATACTCAAAAGCACTTCGAATTTCAAGAAGTCATAGCTACTCTGTCACAACTCAGATTACATTTTCTCCAGTCTTATGATGCCTTTGAGTTGTCCGCCAGGGCGACTGCTTGTTCTGTAGCAATGCGCTGCCTAGCCTGGCTTCGCACCATTGACATGGACCCTAATCTTCAGGACCACTTGGCTAATATTCCTTGTGCAGGCAATGACCTCTTTGATGAATCTATCGATGCAGCCATCAAGAAATTGTCTGAACATGAAAAATCCTTTGCTTCTATTGTCAGACCAAAGCCTAAGCCAGATCCTGCCAAGCCTACATGCTCTCCTCCAATTTTCCAGAGGCGTTTTGCTCCGAGAGCAGCTCCTTACTCTCGTCCACCTCCCAAGAACCAGCAGACTCAGAAGCAACAGAAATCTCAACTTTCTGCTGCACCTAAGGCTGCGCAGCCTTTTTGACTGTTTAAAACAAAGCATAACCTCCACAGTTCTGTCTCTGTCCTCTCTTCCCCCCATTGGAGGTCATCTCCATCTTTTTTGTCAACGATGGAAGATAATTACATCCGACCTCTGGGTGCTGTCAATCATCAGAGAAGGATACTCTCTTCTTTTCACTCAGGTTCTACCAGAGCTTCCTCCAAGAGAGTATCTTTCCAGTCCATCCTTCTTCTTCAGGAAGCTCAAGCTCTGCTTCGTCTCCATGCCATCGAACCAGTTCCTTTGGAACAGCAGAACAGAGGGTTTTACTCCTGTTACTTCCTTGTTCTGAAGAAGGCGGGCGATTTGCGACCCATTCTGGATTTCAGGGCTCTCAACAAATTTTTAGTCAAGGAAAAATTTTGCATGTTGTCCCTGGCGTCCCTTTATCCCCTTCTAGATCAGACCGACTAGTTATGCTCTCTGGATCCCATGAGGCTTATACTCATATTCCCATTCATCCGGCCTCCCGTCAATATCTCAGATTTTGGGTGGGGAATCTGCATTATCAATACAGAGTGCTACCCTTTGGCCTGGCTTCATCTCCCAGAGTGTTCACCAAGTGCCTGGTAGTGGTAGCAGCATTACATTACATTACATTAGAGACTTCTATTCCGCCTTTACCTTGCAGTTCTAAGCGGATTACAATTGAAGATGGCTGGACATTTCCAGGAAGTTACAAATTTTAAGGAAAGATACATAGAGATGCTAGAATAAGAGATAGGGTTAGATACATAGTGGAGGCTAAGAGGGTAAATTTAAGGAAGGGGGGACATTTGAGGAAACTTGTAGAGAGGGAGGAGATTAGAGTTGGTTATATGGTGGGGTATACAGGGAGGGGGATGTTATGGAGGAGGGGGATAAGCAGACAAAATAGTTTCTTTGAATAACAGAGTTTTGATTGCTTTTCGAAAAGATTTAAGGTCACATGTGGTTGTCAACAGAATAGAGATGGAGGGGTCTAGCTTCGCCACCTGCGTTGCTAGGAGGTCATCATACATCTTCTTGTGTTGAATGCCCTTGAGTGGTAGGTAGGAGAATGGGATCTGTGTTCTCCTTAGTCTGGGTGTGAAGTTTCGGTTTAGGCGATTGTTCAGGTAGGAGGGGGCAGTTCCATTTATTGCTTTGAATAATAAACAGTAGAATTTGAATTGGATTCGGGCTCGTATTGGTAGCCAGTGTGAATCTAGGAAGGCATTGGTGATAATGGTCAAATTTTCCAAGAAAATAGATCAATCTAAGGGCTGTATTTTGGTTTGTAGCTACTTTATCAAGTTTAAGGGGCATGGTAAGTAGAGGATGTTGCAATAGTCCACTAGTCCTAGGACAAGGGATTGGACTATGATCTTGTAGTTGTCTTTGTCAAATAATTTTCTGATTTTACGCAGGTTGCGCATGGTGAAAAAAGCTTTTTGGGTGATTTTGTTGATTTGGACTTGCATTGTACAGCATCTATCTATCGATACTCCAAGTATTTTTAGGGATGGCTGTATGGTATATTTGGTGGTGTTGAACTCAAATTCTCTTATGGACGGGGTTTTATCCTTTTCAAGTAGTAGAAATTTTGTTTTCTCCGAGTTCAGCTTCAGTTTATGGTCTAACATCCAATCTTCCACTGCTTCCAGAGTTATTTTTAGGTTGCCTAATGAGGTGGGGTCTTGGGTATCGAAGGGGAGGAGTATGATTATGTCATCAGCATAGATGAAAGATAGGGTATCTAGAGTGGTACCGAGGGAGGATATGAAGAGGTTGAAGAGTATGGGTGACAACGGTGACCCCTTGAGGAACTCCACAAGGGTTAGACCAAGGGTCTGATTTCCAGCAGCTCTAAAGAATCATGTTCTTCAGGTATTCCCCTACCTGGATGACTGGCTCATCAAGGATTCCACATCTCAGGGGGTTATTGTAGCAACCCAACGGACTACATGGTTCCTACAAAGTTTGAGATTCGAAATCAACCTTCCCAAATCCCAACTTCAGCCCTCTCAGAATCTACAATTCATCAGAGCTGTTCTGAACACTATCCAACTCAGAGCATTCCTTCCTCAACAACGTCTGGAAGCACTCCTTCAGCTCTGTCATGTAGTGTCTTTCCGCTCTTCAATCTCAGCGAGACACATGATTGTACTACTAGGTCACATGGCCTCCACAGTACAAGTGACTCCTTTTGCCAGACTTCACCTCAGAATTCCTCAGTGGACCCTGACATTTCAGTGGACGCAGGCTTGCGACCCACTTTCTCGACACATTGTAGTCACTCCTTCCTTGAGACAGTCTCTCTGTTGATGGATGCTCTCTTCCAATCTCTCCAGAGGCTTACTGTTTCAAACGCCCCCTCATCAGAAGGTCCTCAGAACAGATTCCTTGACATATGCGAGGCTGTCCGCATCCGGGCTCCGTTGGTGATGTCACCCATATGTGAGAATAGCTGCGTGCTGTCCCTGAATAAAAACTGTTACGGTAAGTAATGTGCTTTTTGAGAAGAAAGAAGAAAAAGAGAAAAATTGATTAAGTTAATGCCAAAGATGATTCAAGGCAGAATGTGAAAATGGAGAGAAAAACAGTCAAAGGACAAGAAGGCCCTGGAAACATAGTTAAAAGCACAGAAAAATGAAGTCAGCAGACAACAAAGGTAGGGAAACTATTTTATTTTCAGTATAGTGTTTAATAATAATAATAATAATAACAGTTTATATACCGCGGGACCGTGAAGTTCTATGCGGTTTACAATGCTTAAAAATGTTACAGATTGAGTGAATAAACAGAGTTACAGATTGAATGAACAAACAAAGTACAGATTTAGCGACAGGTGATTCTTGTGCTCGGTTGTTAAGGACTAAGATTGAATGGGTTGGTCTCCTAAGTATTTCAGGAATAGATGTTTGAAATGATGTTTGAAATGATGTGAATAGAGGTGTTTGAAATGTGTCAGTTATGAGAAAGGAGAGATGTTAAACTTTAACTGTGAGGGCCGCAGAAAAAATAGTTAATGTCTTGTTAAAGAAATGACAATTTTGCATGTGGTAAAACTCTTTATACAGTTAAAGGAAAGATTTATAAACTAAAGAGTTTTAGCTCATGCAAAATTGTCACTTCTTTAATAAGACATTAACTATTTTTTCTGCGGCCATCCAAGTACCTACAAATCCAAAATATGGCCCTGCAAATGGTTTGAGTTTGAGACCACTGCCTAGTTCCTCTTTGGCACGGCCGTGACCAAGTACAAAATAAAGTGACTCAGTGATATTGCACAATGTCAGTAAAAAGCTGCCTTGTAAGGACCTTCATGTTCATTTCCATACAAATGTCTGCTGCTGCCAGTTTCTTCTTGCCTCCAACTCAAGCTGAGTTTCGACTTGTTCATCGTCAGGGAGGTTTAAATTATCAGTGCTGGAAACAGTGGTATAGAGTACTCATTATCAAAGCAACCATACTTAATACTTAACCATAACCAATTCAACACAGACAAATAACCACAGTAGTAACATAAATATTCATACATTTTACCTAAATAATTTGCCAATACACATCCTAGGTTGAGATTACCAATTGGACAAAGCGAATGAAAGGTTAACCAAAGACACTTTCCATTTAACCGTGAATTTGCGGTCACGTGACCATTCTTAGCTAATAGGCTATGTTTATTCTGGGCTAAGAGAGAGAAAGAATAACCATAAATGCTCTCATTCAATCACAGATGGTAGGTCACAGGACCCTTCTTGGCCAATATACTCTTTATGTTTTGATTGTAACAAATGACAGGAGGGTAAAGTTTATATAAAAAAAAAAAAAAAAGGGGTATATACCTAATCCAATTTCTCGGGCCATTCAATTCATGATTGAGCCCCATTGTCTCGACTGTGTGCTTTGTAAATATTAATTTTTGTTCCATGTATAATAATGTTTGAAACAAATCACCCCCCCCCCCCAAAGGTAGGGTTACTTTTATAAGTACTGCAAATCTGAGATCTCTCTGTGTGTCCCGCTGATATTCAGCGTCTCGTGAGGGGCGCCTCCATTTTGTTTGTTCTTATATATTCTATGATTCTGCTTTTTAAGATGTGTTGTGTGTGTCCCACATAGAGCAATCCTCATGGACATTCTATAACATAAACCACCCCTTCTGTGTTACAGTTGGTTTTGGAACGTAATTTAAATGTTTGAGATGAGTGTGGGATCTGAATTTCAGTTGTCACCATCGCTAAAGGACAAACAGTGCACCGCTCATAGGGGGCATTCCTGGATTCCCCTCTGGTTCAGATTGACAGTATTTTTTTTTAAATCTCTCCCATATTCCTTGCTCGTTTTATGGTCAAACATTTTTTTTTATTAGTACGAATACCAAACAACAAGCAACAAAGACAGCAATGTCAAAGAAAGAGCTGCCAACAATACAAAAGTCAGCGCGTTGTTAAGGTGAAACAAGAGAAGCAACCCTCCAGCCCCCAAACCCCACCCAAGCAACAAGAACCACCCGTACAAAATCCCCCCCCCCATCCTAGGAAGCTAATGGAAGCCATAAAAACCCTCCAAAATACCAAAGGCCTGTGCTCAGGTGGTCCCTGGCAGATACAAAAGAAAAGTCCTCTCCCCCAACACAAAAAAAAAAAAGAAAGAAAGTGCCTGCGGTGACCGATCCCGGGAGTGAGCTCGAAGAACCTCAACAAGGCTAAGCCAGAGGATTCAGAAGGAGACTGCGACCTCTAGGAGATAAGGAGTCCAAATAGACTCCCCACACAAACAGAAAGCAACGGCGGCGACGAGGGCGGCCAACGGCCTCTCGGGCCTCCCACGTGGCCAATCCTTGCTCGTTCATAAGCGAATCTTGGATGTTCATGAAGTTTGGGATGTAAATCTAAAATGTGCCAATGCTTTCTGAATCAATTGCACTCTAGTTGAATACGGTAAAACGCATGTGAGGGGATTATGTCTTTTCAAATCAATATGTTTGTACATATCCCATTATGGGTAAGTGTAACGTTTCCTTTTATACGCTCGTTTTATTTATTTATTTATTTATTTATTTTGAAATTTAATATAGTACCCTAATTAAAGTGTATTGGTACAAATTACATACAAATACAAAGGAACGAGTCCTATCTCTTGCAAAGCTTGTAATCTAAAAGAGTGTAGAGCATAACTTCATCAAGTTCTGAAAGTGTAGCAATGGTAAAATCATTTTTTTTAACTTTTATTTATTTTATGGATGGATGGATGCTTATCTTCTACCATAAAAGATTTTGGTCAAAGGAAAATGCTAAAATATGTGTTATTTGGTTAGTGTATATAAAAAAATATGTGTTTATGTTCAAAATACTAAACATCATTCATTTGTTTGCAGGAAATGTTTGATGCTACCTTGAAGGACAGAGAACTAAGTTTTCAGTCTGCCCCTGGAACCACAATGTTTTTGCATTGGCTAGTGGGGATGGTTTATGTTTTTTACTTTGCATCATTCATACTTTTGTTACGAGAGGTGAGTGTTCATTCAAAAACTGTGTGGAACTATACCATGGAGTTGTCAAAGTAATATAGGGATTCTTTCACAAAACTGTTGTTAAAAGAAATTTGCCTTGGTGCACCCTTATGCAGGTCTTTTCTGGGCACTAATGCCATTTTTATCACAGCTGTAAAATAGCCCATTTTTTGTATTTTTTAAAATTAATACTGACACCATTTCTTATTGTGTAGGTGGCAAGAGCTAATGCTATATCCCTGTGCTAAACAGTTAGCACATCAGTAATATAGATGTGCTACTGATGTGCTAACTGGTTAGCTCAGGAACACACATTTTCCATCTCTGACACACCGCTTAAAGTATACAGTACAGTGGTACCTCGGTTTATGAGTGCACCGGTTTGCGAGTGTTTTGCAAGACGAGCAAAACATTTGCAAAATCGGTGCCTCGGAAACCGAGCATGGCTCGATTTACGAGCCCCCCCCCCCCCCCCGCAATCCGGCACCCCCCCTGCGATCCGGCACCCCCCCTGCCTCGAACCGGCACCCCCCCCCCCGCCACGATCCGGCACACCCCCCCCCCCCGACACGATTGGGCACCCCCCCGCCGCTTCTTACCCTCATCTGGGCACTCTTGAAGCTCGGCCTCTTCGTCTGCTGGGCCTTCGTCTGCTGGGCCATCTGAGTATGCTCAAGGCCTGCGAGTTCATGTTCTGAACGTGAACGTGAACTCGCAGGCCTTGAGTATGCTCAGATGCTCAAGGCCCAGCAGACGAGGAGGCCGAGCTTCAAGAGTGCCCAGATGAGGTTAAGAAGCGGCGGGGGGGAGTGCCCAATTGTGTCGGGGGGGGGGGATGTCGGATCGTGTCGGGGGGGTGCCCAATCGTGGCGGGGGGGGTTCGGATCGTGGTGGAGGGGTGCTAGTTCGAGGCAGGGGGGGTACCTGATCGCAGGGGGGAGCCTTCGAGGGGAGCAATGCCGGTTTTCGGTGGGGGGGGGGGGGAACGCATCAAAGCAAGTTTCCATTATTTTCTATGGGGAAACTCGCTTTGATAAATGAGCATTTTGGATTACGAGCATGCTCCTGGAACGGATTATACTCGTAATCCAAGGTACTACTGTATATATATTTTTTAATGCATGGTTAGAATGCACACCTTTTGAAGTTACTGTAAAACACCTGACAATGTCCCACTGTAATCTGTTTTTATCTTCAATAGGCATGTGTTTGCATCATAATGCAGCTTAGTAAAAGGGTCTCATAGTTCCTGAAATTACCGTAGTCTATATTGGAGATTGTCTTGGATTCAAAATTAACATTAGAATTTCTAGTGATAGAGTGATTCAGATGATGTATTTTGCATTACAAATGCTGATGCAAGTCAAGAGGTTCTACACAGTATGGTATTATCAAAACATGATTATTGTAATGGAATTTATATAGGGATATCTGCTGCAAAAATGAAAGCTTTACAGATCTTGCAATTATCCCCGGACAAGCAGGCAGCATATTCTCACGGACTGTTCCAAGTGCACTGGCACTTTAAGAACTTTAGAAAGTTTGCGACAGACTGCACCGCGCATGCGCGAGTGCCTTCCTGCCCGACGTAGGCGTGCGGCTCCTCATTTCAATGTTTTCCGAGGAGCTGTTCAGTCGCGCCATTGAATGTTCATTAAGTTTTTGTACTTGCCTTCCCGCTCACGCGGATTTTATACATATATTTTCTGTGTTTATTTCTTGCGTATAGTCAATAAAAGTAAGTAAAGAGTTTCTCTTTTTTTTTGTCACGCTTTCATGCTTTTATCACTGTGGTGCCTTTCATCTCTCCTTAGCCTCTCACATTCGATTTGGCTGAGGCGATTTATCCTAATTTCATGTCCCAACCGTTAACGGGTTTTAAGAAGTGCGGCAGGTGTCAGCGCACTATTTCGGTGACAGACCTGCACAGTGCTTAGGGTCAGAACACTGCATTGACTCATACATAGGCTGTTCTACATTAAAAAGGCACATCTTAAAAACTCGCCGCCTTCAACAAAAACAGCTTTTCGGAGCTGATATGGAAGAATCTTACCCTTCAACTTCCAACATGCTATCTTCAAAGGCACTGGAAGAGAAGGGACTGCATTCCGTGACACCGTGGAAGGCACCATCATCCAAGGCGTTGCGACCTTCATTGGCACTGCCTTCTACTTCGGAGACACAACCTCTCACTCCTTCGGGTAAGCTAGCCAGCGAGAAAGTCACTAGTCTCCCAGGTGGAGTCGACCACTATGGCATTGAGTCCAATCATGCCAGTCAAACAACGACCCTTGATGCGACTCGCTCCAACTTCCAGGGGTTTCTCCTCTTCGGAGTCATCCTCTTCAGAGCGGGTCTTGGCACCAATGGTACCGGCGACTAAGCCACAGGTACCAGTGCCTTCGGTGGAGCAAATAGCGGTACCGGTGACAGATACCGGTAGCTACTTTGAAAGAACAGCTTGAGCAGTTCTTTCGCACAGACTATAGTAACATTTTCAGTCTTTTGACCCTGGCACCAACTCTTCTGGTACCTGTCCAGCCTGAGTGTACCAGTCCCAGGGATGCTGGTACCAGTACTCGGTCTTCAGTACTATCTCCTGGATTACGGCACCGCTCACCATCCAGGCATACATCCAAGACTACTGCTTCTAGTTGCAGCCCTTCTGCGCATAAGCCTAAGCGCAGTTCTTCTACACTCAGGAAGTGCGTCTCTGCTAAGCACTTGGAGAAGCATAAACATCGAACGCCTTCTTCTCTGGATCGGTACCGGGGGCATAAGAAGCATAGATTTCAATCAGCAGTACTGGACTCTGACCTCTAAGTACAATCTTCTCTGGGTGCTTCTCATTTTCCAGCTGAAGTTGATGACTCTCCTGAGTGTTCTCCACCTCATTCTCCTAAAGAGTCATCTACTCAAGAGTCTTTCTTTCTCTCACTTCATTAGACAACTTGGAAAGGACATGTCTCTTAAGTTGGAAACTGACTCAAAATATACACCTGAATATTGTGAGACTATGAACATTAAAAAGATCCCGAAAGAGGTGCTTAAGCTTCCTGTCCATGTAATATTGAAGGGCACTCTTTTTTAAAACTGGGAATCTCCCTTAACAGTGCCAGTGGCACCTAGAAAACTGGACTCCATGTACAAAGTTGCTCCTACTACAGGGTATGACAAAGCTCAGTTTTCTCACCGATCCTTAGTGGTAGAGTCTACACTTAAAAAATCTACCTCTGCTAAGGTGTATGCCTCTGTTCCACCGGGGAGAGAAAGTCACCCTATGGATAGATTTGGCAGGCGCCTCTATCAGAATGCGATACTAGAGTAAACAACTATACTTTTCATTTCACATGCTATTTGTTGAAACAATTACCTATGTACCAAAAATATCTTCCTTCTCACCTTGTTCAGAGTTTCCAACAACTAGTTTCCACCCTTCTGCAGTTACGGCAACATTTGGTACATTGTGCTTATGATTCCTTTGAGCTGTCCTCCTGAGCTTCTTCTGTGCTGTGGCCATGAGAAGACTGGCCTGGCTCAGAGTGGCGGACATGGATATGAATATTCAAGATTGTTTGGCTAACATTCCATGTCTTGGGGATGAGCGTTTCGGAGATACAGTTGAGAATGCTACTCAAAAGCTCATAGCTCATGAGAAATCTTGGGACTCCTTATTCAAGCCTAAGCCCAAGCCTTCAGTGTCACGTCCTTTCAAGCCATCTACGTCTTACCAGCGATGTTATACTGCTAAACCGGCTGTTGCAAGACCTCAGCAGAGGAAACCAAAACAGCAGAGGCCTCAGAAACCTCAGCAATCTGCTCCTGCAAAATCTACTCAGTCTTTTTGACTGTCTACTCGAAAGCGTAGTTTCAATCCAGTTGTCCCTGCCTCTTCCTCAACCCATTGGAGGTCGTCTGCAAATTTATTCTCGTTGTTGGGTTCTCAAGATCATTCAGGAAAGATACTTCCTTTATTTTCTCATTGTACATCCTCCAAGAGAGTCTGCTTCCAATCTCCTTCGGTCCTCCCTTCTTCAGGAGGTCGAGAATTTACTTCATCTCAATGCCATCGAGAGGGTTCCTCCAGAATAGGAGAATACAGGGTTCTACTCACACTATTTTCTCATCACCAAGAAGATTGGGTGGGGGGGGGGTCTTCGACCTATATTGGATCTCAGAGCTCTCACAATGCTATCCCTAGCAACATTGTATCCCGTGCTGAATCACGATTGGCTATGCTCTCTAGACCTGAAAGAGGCCTACACTCACATTCCCATTCATCAGAATTACAGGAAGTACCTCAGGTTTCAAGTGGCACAACACCACTACCAATACAAAGTTTTACCCTTTAGCCTGGCATCCTCTCCCAGGGTCTTTACCAAGTAACTGGTATTGGTAGCAGTGGCCTTGAGATCTCAGGGATTTCAAGTCTTTCCCTACCTGGATGACTGGCTCATCAAGGATCTCTCTTCTCAAACTGTGCTTTCAGCAACACACCAAATGGTGTCCTTTCTTCAGAGTTTGGGATTCAAAATAAACTTCCCCAATTCTCAACTTCAACCGTCTCAGAAACTCCAATTCATAGGAGCCCTTCTAGACATGACTCAACTCAGGGCGTTTCTTTCACAACAACGTCAAGATGCTCTTCTTCAGCTTTGTCAACAGGCTGCCCAGATCTCTGTCAGCAAGACATATGATGGTTCTCTTAGGGTACATGGCTTCCATAGTCCACGCCATTCCATTTGCGAGACTGCATTTACGAATAACTCAATGGACTCCGGCTTCTCAGTGGTCACAGGCTGTAGACACACTTTCCCAACATATTACAGTGACCTCATCTCTTAGACAGTCACTACAGTGGTGGATGCAATCTACCAATCTTTCCAGAGGCTTGCTTTTTCAAACGCCTCCGCATTAGAAGGTTCTTACGACAGACTCATCAGCCTATGCTTGGGGAGCACATCTGGATGGCCTATGCACTCAAGGTCTATGGACCTCCAGAGACCGACACCATCTTATAAATCTAGTGGAACTCAGCGATTTTCAATGCTCTCAAAGTTTTCCAGCATCTCATACAAGATCAGGTTCTCCTTGTCCAGATGGACAATCAAGTCGTAATGTATTATGTAAACAAACAGGGAGGTCTCTCTTTCTCTGACAGAAGGTTCAAAAGATTTGGAATTGGGCCATTCTTCACAACATATTTGTCAAGGCCGTTTACATTCAGGGGGAATAGAATTCTCTGGTGGACAAGCTCATTTGCATTCTTCAACCTCACGAGTGGACTCTGAATTCAACCACTCTCCATGCCATTTTCTCATATTCGGGGATACCTCAAGTAGATCTTTCTGCATCTCCCCCCAATTACAAGCTAGCCCGCTTCTGTTCCCGACTTTACTCTCCTCATCGCCTGGAAGCGGACGCTTTTCTACTGGATTGTACAAACAAGTTCCTGTATGTGTTTCCACCTTTTCTTCTTGTTCTCAGGACGCTTGTCAAGCTCAAGCAGGAGTCTGCCACCATGATTCTGATAACTCCTCGGTGGCCCAGACAACCCTTGTTTTTCCTTCTACTTCAACTCAGTATCAAGGAACTGATACCTCTACAAATATTTCCATCTCTACTCATGCAGAGTCAAGGTTCTCTTCTTCAGTCTCTACACCTGACAGCTTGGTTCCTCTTGGGCTGAGTTTTGCCTACTTGACTTATCTTAGCCTATTCGACTTATCTTAGAAGCTTCCAGAAAACCATTGGGGGGAGGCTTGTGGACCCAGCGCTTGTATGCACCTGGCCTGGTGTCGGGGAAATCGGAGGAAATCGGGGTGTCAGGGAAATCGGAGGTGGTGGCTTGGGGGGGGGGGAAGAGAATGACATACAGAAAGAAAGAGGGGGCAGGGAGAGAGAAAGAAAGAAAGAAAAGGGGGCAGGGAGAGAGAAAAAGAAATAAAGAGAGGGAGGGGAGGAATTTTGGGTTGGATAATATTGCCTTATACTGAAGAGTAGCAGTATAACTGTTTATGTTTTGGGGTGGGGATTTTGCTATCAGGTGAATTGGTTGTATTGTTTTGTGCTGTATTTGCCATTGTGAAAATTCAATAAAACTTGTTAAAAAAAGAAAGAAAGGGGATAGGGAGAGAGGAAGAAAAAGTTGGACTCAAGGAGGGACAGAGAGAGATGCTGGTTGGGGAATGGAAAGGAAGCATGTAGGAGACAGAAAGAAAGAAATATTGGATTTACAGTCAGAAGAAGGAAGTGCAACCAGATACTCATGAAATCACCAGACAGTAAAGGTAGGAAAAATGATTTTATTTTAAATTTAGTAATCAAAATGTGTCCAAATTTATATCTGCTTTCTATATTTTGCACTATGGCCCCCTTTTACTAACTGCGATAGCAGTTTTTAGCGCAGGGAGCCTATGAGCGTTGGGAGCAGCAGGGGGCATTCAGTGCAGCTCACTCTGCTAAAAACCGCTATCGCAGTTTAGTAAAAGGGGAGGGGGTATTTTTGTATAGTTGTTACTGAGGTGACATTGCATATTTTAAAGTCATCTGCCTTGACCTCTTTGAAAACCCCCCGAATATAAATAATTAACATTTTCTGTGTGATCATTTTAAAAGTTGCTCGCAAGCCAAAAAATGTGGGCACACCTGCTCTAGGGCAGTGGTTCCCAACCCTGTCCTGGAGGACCACCAGGCCAGTCGGGTTTTCAGGATAGCCCTAATGAATATGCATGAGAGAGATCTGCATATAATGCAAATCTGTTCCTTGCATATTCATTAGGGCTATCCTGAAAACCCAACTGCCTGGTGGTCCTCCAGGACAGGGTTGGGAACCACTGCTCTAGGGTATCCCACTTGCAGATGGCTCAGTTTGGGGATCTGAGTCACCTCAGCTCAGCTTGAGAGGAGCCCTCAAGTAGCAACTTAGTGGATTCAGTGAAGCACAGATGCTTCTGGGCCCACAAGGAGACAAAGTGAGTTCCTCAAGATTCCTTGGGACTACCTGTTCAGGGCTTTACTCCAGATTTTGTGAATATAATGTTCACAGCCTATTTAAATTATTGGATGCTACAGGAAGCATCTGGGGTCATGCTGGTGATTGCACAGAAGGGTTCATCCTTTCAAAGTATGGTCCTCCCATCTGAGTCATCCACAAGACACAGAGGTCCAGTTGGTTAAAGACTGGGAGGAATCGGGATCGAAGTCAGTGCCCTTAATATCCCAGTCTGAATTCTCAATCTTGGAGGATCCATGGTCTCAGACAGGGGCCATCAATCAGGAATCTGTGGCAGCCCTGGATCAGAGCGAAGACCCAGTGGTGTGCTGCTTTTTTAAGCAGGTGGCATTGCTAGAGATAATTACAAAATCCTTATGGTAATTAAAGCTTGAGCCCCTGGATACCTCTGAGGCTTAGATTTCAGTTTTGAGCAACTTAAAGGCCTCAGGCCACATTTTTTCTTTCATATCCAGATATTACCAAGATGCTGACAGAGCTTTGGGAGACTCTTGAAGGCCCTTTGCAGGTTGCCAGGACTATGACAAAGCTGTATTTGGTGGCTCAGGATTTTCAGCAACTGTTTGTTCCATCTAAAGTGGATTCACTGGTAATGCAAGTGACTTAAACGTACTTCGCTGTCTAGTGAAGGTGGAGTAACTTTAATAGATGTGCAAGACAACAGAGTGGATTTAGTCCTCAAAAGGCAATTTGAGACCCTAGCCTTGGGTCTAAAGGCAGTAGCAGTGGCTTCATTTGTTGCACATGCCTGGAATAACAGATTGCATCAAGCCCTGTTGGCGGAAGATGATGCATTATGTGGCAGGCATGTTACGATTTTGAGCCATGCATTTTTTGAGATTCCATGTACTGGAGAGCCATTTCATAGAATCATGATGGCAGATAAAGGTCAAATGGCTCATCCAGTCTGCCCATCCGCAGTAACCATTATCTCTTCCTCTCTCTAAGAGATCCCACTTGCCTTATCCCATTCTTTCTTGAATTCAAACACTTCTGGAGACTGTTACATGCATCTACCACCCTTTCTATAAAAAAAGTATTTCCTTAAATTACTCCTGAACCTATCACCTCTTAACTTCATCCTATGTCCTCTCATTCCAGAGCTTCCTTTCAATTGAAAGAGACTCGATTCATGTGCATTTACGCCACAGAGGTATTTAAACGTCTCTATCATATCTCCCCTCTCCTGCCTTTCCTCTAAAGTATACATATTGAGATTTTTAACTCTGTCCCAAATGCCTTATGACTAAGATCATGCACCATTTTAGTAGCCTTTCTCTGGACTGACTCTATCCTTTTTATATCTTTTTGAAGGTGCAGTCTCCAGAATTATACACAATATTCTAAATGAGGTCTCACCAGTGTCTTATACAGGGGCATCAATACCTCCTTTTTCCTACTGGCCACATGTCTTCCTATGCACCCTAGCATCCTTCTTTCTTTTGTCGTCACCTTTTCAGCTTGTTTGGCCACCTTAAGATCATCACATACAATCACACCCAAATCCCGCTCTTCTGTCATGCATATAAGTTTTTCACCCCCTAAACTATACCTTTCCTTTGGGTTTTTGCAGCCCAAATGCATGACCTTGCATTTCTTAGTATTAAATTTTAGCTGCCAAATTTCTGACCGGTCTTCAAGCTTCACTAGGTCTTTCTTCATGTTATTCACACCATCTGGGGTGTCTACTCTATTGTAGATTTTGGTATCATCCACAAAGAGGCAAATCTTGCCTGAGAGCCCTTCAACTATATCGCTTATAAACATGTTAAAAAGAACAGAACCTTGAGGCACACCAATGGTGACATCCCTTTCCTCAAAGCAATCTCCATTGACCACTACCTTCTGTCACCTTCCACTCAACCAGCTCCTAACCCAGCAAGTTACTTTGGGGCCCATCCTGAGGGCACTCAGTTTATTTATTAGACGTCTGTGTGCAACACATAAGAACATAAGAATTGCCGCTGCTGGGTCAGACCAGTGGTCCATCGTGCCCAGCAGTCTGCTTCCACGGTGGCCCTTAGGTCAAAGAACAGTGCCCTAATTGAGTCTAGCCTTACCTGTGTACTTTCTGGTTCAGCAGGAACTTGTCTAACTTTGTCTTGAATCCCTGGAGGGTCTTTTCCCCTATAACACCCTCTGGAAGAGCGTTCCAGATTACTACCACTCTGTGGGTGAAGAAGAACTTCCTTACGTTTGTATGGAATCTATCTCATTTTAAATTTAGAGGGTGCCCTCTCGTTCTCTCTACCTTGGGGAGAGTGAACAACCTGTCTTTATCTACTAAGTCTATTCCCATCATTATCTTGAATCTTTCGATCATGTCCGATCTGTCTTTTCTTTTCAAGGGAGAAGAGGCCCAGTTTCTCTAATCTCTCACTGTACAGCAACTCCTCCAGCCCCTTAACCATTTTAGTCGCTCTTCTCTGGACCCTTTCGATTAGTACAATGTCCTTCTTTGTGTACGGCAACCAGTGCTGGACGCGGTATTCCACGTGAAGGCGTACCATGGCCTGGTACAGCGACATGATAACCTTCTCTGATCTGTTTGTGATCCCCTTCTTAATCATTCCTAGCATTCTGTTTGCCCTTTTTGCCGCCACCACGCATTGCGTGGACGGCTTCAGTGACTTGTCTACAGTACTCCCAAGTCTTTTTCCTGGGGGTATCTCCGAGTACTGCACCAGACATCCTGTATTCGTGTAGAAGATTTTTGTTACCGACATGCATCACCTTACACTTATCCACGTTAAACCTTATTTGCCATGTCGCAGCCCATTCCTCGAGCGTGTTTGTGGT
The DNA here is from genome assembly GCF_902459505.1 of Geotrypetes seraphini. Lineage (NCBI taxonomy): Eukaryota > Metazoa > Chordata > Amphibia > Gymnophiona > Dermophiidae > Geotrypetes > Geotrypetes seraphini. The sequence continues at coordinate 290,979,536 of NC_047085.1, forward strand.
GTTGCAGGTCTTCGCAATCCTTCTGTGTCTTCACTACTCTGAATAACTTTGTATTGTCTGCAAATTTAATCACCTTGCTCATCGTACCAATTTCCAGGTTGTTTATAAATATGTTGAAGAGCATGGGCCCAAGTACGGAACCATGCAGCACTTCACTTGTGACACTTTTCCAGTCTGAGCATTGTCCATTTACCCCCACTCTCTGTTACCTATGATCCAGCCATTTTTTAATCCACATGAGTATATCACCCTCGATTCCATGGCTCGCAATTTTTTTGAAGTAGTCATTCATGCGGGATCTTGTTGAATGCCTTCTGAAAATCCAGGTATACAATGTCGACCGGGTCGCCCTTGTCTATCTGCCTGTTTACTCCCTCAAAGAAGTGCAGTAAGTTCATCAAGCAAGATCTTCCTTTGCTGAAGCTGTACTGGCTAGTCCTCATCAGATTGTGTCCGTCAAGGTGATCAATGATGTGGTCCTTTATCAGTGTCTGTACCATCTTTCCCAGTACCGAGGTCAGACTCACTGGTCTGTAGTTTCCCGGATCCCCCCTCGAACCTTTCTTGAAGATCGGCATAACATTCGCCACTTTCCAGTCTTCCAGAATCCTTCCTGATTTGATCGACAGATTGACTATTAGTTGAAGGAGTTCAGCTATAACCATTTTCAGTTCTTTGATTACCCTCGTATGGATGCCACTTGGTCCCGGGGATTTATTGCTTTTAAGCGTATCAGTCTGCCTGCATACTTCTTCTAGACTGACAATCAACCCTGTCAGAGTCCCGTCTTTATTTCGTGCGTATAGCCTGTCGGCTTCTGGTATATTGTATATATCCTCTTCAGTAAATAGAGATGCAAAAATGTGTTCAGTTTGTCAGCGATGGCTCATTTAGTACTCCCTTTATTCCATGGTCCCCACCGCTTCCTTCGCGGGTCATTTCCCCTTAATATATCGAAAGTACTGCTTGAAGTTTTTTGCCTCCTTGGCTACTTTTTCCTCGTAGTCTCTTTTGCCCCCTCTTACTGCCTTATGGCACCTGCTTTGATGTTTGTGCTTTTTCCAGTTTCTGTCCATTTTTTTACTTTTTCCATTCCTTAAACGAAGTCTTGTCTCTGATCGCTTCCTTCACCGCTACAGTGAGCCACACTGGTTCCTTGTTCTTTTTCCTCTTGGATCCTTTGTTGATACGCGGTATATATAGATTTTGCGCCTTGGTGACTGTCTGTCCTTAAAAAGGGACCATGCTTGCTCTAACATTTACTTATGTTCTTTTTAATCTTCTTCCCCACCATGATTCTCATCTATTCGTAATTCCCTTTTCGGAAGTTCAGTGCCGTGGCCGTCATTCTGCATCAGTGTTTTGCCCCTGTTCAGCTGAAGTGGATCACGTTGTGATCACTGTTTCCCAGTGTCCCTTCTACTTCTACACCTTGCACTGGTCTTCGTGAACGGCAGAGATTACGAAATTGCTCAATCTATAAAAATACTAGGGGTTACCCTTGACAAACATCTAACACTAGAAAAACATACAAATCTAATATTCAAAAAATGTATCTCTACTCTATGGAAACTCCGCACCGTCAAAAAATTATTCGACGAATCATCCTTTCGACTACTAGTGCAAGCCTCCATCCTGAGTACTCTGGACTACTGCAACGTCCTATTTCTGGGAGCTTACAAAAAGTCACTACACAAACTAAGATTAATCCAAAACACTGCAGTCCGTCTCATCTTCGGACTAAACAAATGGGAACATATCTCCCCATATCTACAAATACTTCACTGGCTGCCAGTAGAATCCAGAATACTTTTCAAGTTTGCCTACATCAGCTTCAAAGCTATCTTCGGGATGCTACCAACTTACCTAGCTTCCCAATTCCTCACCAACTGCCCGAATAAGTCCTCCTGCAGAGCAAACCTCTTTAACTACCCATCTCTGAAATCATGTCACTACAAGAAGTACCTAGACAGAATGCTATCATTCCAGGCAGCTAAACTGAACACATGGCTAGCAAAACCATTTCTCGATGCCACATCATAAGCTGACTTCAGAAAATCACTGAAGACCGTCTCTTCAACGCCAGCTAGTTTTTCCTCTACCAATTGTAACCCCCGAAAGCCCATCTGCTTCCTTTTCCCTTCCCCTTTCGATGTATTTTGCTGTAACGCTCTCTTACCCTCATTGTAAATATCTTCCTGTAAACAGTGCTGATCTCTTGTATCTTGTTCACTTTGTATTACCCTGTATCATATTGTAAATATCCTCCAATATCTTACACATATTGTAATATCCTGTATCTTATTTACTTTGTAATTATCTTCCGGTAAACAGCTCTGATCTCTTGTACCTTGTTCTGAACCCTTCATTATGTAACTTAGACATCTTGCTCCAATGCTAATGTTTTTTCAGATCCCCGGTTCCAAAGCTTGTTTTCTTGTTCTAAACATATGTATCTTGTTGTAAACATTTGTCTCTAGCTGTAAACACTGCACTCTCTCTCGGAACGACTCCCATTGTAAACCGCTTTGAACTTAGGGTATAGAGGTATATAAGAAATAAAATTATTATTATTATTATTTAGAATTAAGTCCAGAATTGCATTTCCTCTCATATTTTCCTTAACAAGTTGTTCCAGGAAGCAATTGCCTACAGCATCCAGGAACTTGGTTTCCCTGCTGCAGCCGGAGGTGCCTAGGTTCCAGTCTATCCCCGGATAATTGAAGTTGCAGTTGTGTTTAATCTCATCCACCATTTCTCCATCAGTTTTTTTCAGATTGCCCTGGGGGTCGGTAGTAGATGCCAATCTTCGTTTTCGTTCCATTTGTTCTAGGTATTTTGGCTCATAGAGACACTCTACCTTATTTTTCATTTCCGGCGTGTTTTTTCCGGTAGACTCGATTCCTTCTTTGATATATAGGGCAATGCGCCCACCTTTGTGTCCTACTCTGTCTCTGCGGTATAGCTTGTATCCTGGTAGCACAGTGTCCCAGACATTTTCCTCGTTCCACCATGTTTCCATGATGCCGATGATGTCAAGGTTATCATTTTGTGCCATAGCTTCCAATTCCCCCATCTTATTCCTTAGGCTCCTTGTGTTTGTGTGTTAATCACTTGAGTTTGCTGCCTGTTACTTTCTTGCAATTCCTTCCTTCCTTGTGTCCCTTTCGATCTGTCAGGATTTTTATCTTGCCTATGATCCGGTGAGTCTTCCCTGCAATCTTCCTGCATGGTATCCTCTGGGTATACTGTTTCCCGAACCATCGACTTCTGGTCGGCTTTCCCCCTCTTCCTAGTTTAAAAACTTCTCAATTTCTCGCTTGATGTTGCTTGCAAGTAGCCTCGTTCCGTCTCCGCTGAGGTGGAGTCCATCCTTCCTGTATAGCTTGTTCTTCCCCCAGAACATCGTCCAGTTGCGCACAAAGTGGAATCAGTCAATTGGGTTTATCCCATTTGCATATGCAGATGACGTACAACTGTTATATCCCATAGACACTAGTGCAGATGGAGAAATTACAGCAATCAATGAGAAACTTTCTAAAATATCAAAATGGTTGCATGACAATAAATTGGCCCTCAACACATCCAAAACTGAGACTATGCTTTTTCCGTGTAGGGAGGGTCAGAAACTAGGAGCCAATATAACCATAAACACAACTAACCTTAAAGTAGTTACTAAGGTAAAATTTCTCGAGGTCATATTAGACCAAAAGCTCAATTACCACAACCAAATTAGTTCTCTGGTAAGAACGTGTTTCTACAGGTTAAGATTAATTAGATCACTGTCTGCGTTTCTCGATAAATCATCATTAAACATCTTAATACATTCCCTAGTCATTTCTAAAATTGACTATTGCAACGCCCTATACAAAGGGAGTACCTTAAAAGAAATACGTAGACTACAAATTCTTCAAAACACCGCAATAAAAATTATCATGAAAAGAAAAAAATTTGATCATTTAACTCCACTGTTAAAGGAAAATTACTGGTTACCTGTAAATCATAGAATTACTTACAAAATAGCTTTACTCGCACATAAAATATTAGTAAATAAAGCCCTAGCATTTTTAGAAAGATTTCTAATACCATACACCCCTGTAAAATCTCTAAGATCAGAAGAAAAATCTCTGTTAGTAATTCCCTTATTAAAAATTATTTATTCAAGGAGGGATATAATCTTTTCTGTTACAGCTCCTCAAATTTGGAACTTACTTCCTTTCAACATAAGAGAAGAAAAATTACTTAAGTTCAAAGGCCTACTAAAAAGTTGGTTGTTTAAGGACACCTTTAACTGACCCATTTAAAATCATACGACCTTATTCTGGAATTTATCTGGACAAGGAACACTGTTAAGCAGAAATTAAATGGGTAACGTTTCCTAACTTTTTGTCTCCTTACCCATCCTTTTTCATTTATTTTGGAATTGTATTTAATCCTATTTTCTTTAACCCCCTCCTTCTCAATTGCATTTTTATGTCATAATTGTTTTTAATGCCCTGTTTGTTGGATTTTTTATTTTTCCTATTTTTAATCTTTGTAAATCGCATTGGATATGGATATTACGATTATATAAAATATCTTAAATTAACTTGAAACTTCCTCACACCAGCGCTTTATCCATACGTTGACTGCTTGCAGCTCCGTTTGCCTCTTCTCATCGGCCCTCAGTACCGGCAAGATCTCTGAGAACGCTATCAGAACGAGACTAAGCCATCTTCAGCCGCAGCACAGTGAAGAGGAAGGGAGATCGAGTCGTCCCCCTTCACTGCACCGAAGGGCAGATCGCATTCAGCGGGAAGCCCTGCCCCCTACAACCGTTTGTTCACCTGGCCTGCCTTCCAGCCCTCTTGTGCTCAGCAGACCAGGCCATCTTCACTCACAGCACAGTGAAGTAGAAGGGAGATTGAGTCATCCCACTTCACTGCACCGATCGCATTCGGCAGAAAGCCCTGTCCCCTGCAGCCGTTTCGTCAACTGGCCCGCCTTCCAGCCCTCTTAAGGGCTCAGTGAACCAGGCCACCTCCCTTGTTACCCAGTCTGCCTCCCAGCCCTCTTAAGGGCTCAGCGGACAATGCCACTCCTTGCTCACCTTCCAGCTCTCCTAAGGGCTCAGCGGACCAGGCTGCCCCCTAAATAAAAATAATAAGAAAATAAAAAAGAGAAAAAAATAAAAAATAACAATAAATAAATAAAAAAGCTTAAAATAAAAAAAAAAAAGCTTACTCCTAATTGGCTCCTTAACCGGCGCCCTTACCCCACTTCTTACTGGTCTATTTACCTTTGTCTTATAATTTCTGTTATCTAGCAGCTTCAGATCAGTCCCTGTGGTTTCCACTAATTTTTATCATGAAGCCACCTCCTTGGTTCCTTCTTCTCTTACTCTGTTCATTTCTCAATACTACTCACTGCATGAAACCTCTCTCCCCCAATATATTTGACTCCACTAGTGTTAGTGAGATCTGCCCTGGCCTCAGAATCCCTGTGCAGATGTGCACCAGAAATTACCCCTTTTAAAAAATCTCTCGAGGTGTTAACTATGCTTCTTTAAAGCCTTACTTAGTGCCGTCTTGCCTCTGACTCTCTCACTTCAGTCCTGACACTATGTTGCAATGTCAGATCAGCATGCAACAAGACTTATGTTCTTATGTTCAAATACATTATATTACATTACATTAGGGATTTCTATTCCGCCATTACCTTGCAGTTCAAGGCGGATTACAAAAGAATTATCCAAGATGTATAACAGCAAGAACTTACAAAAAAAAAATAAAAATTGGTTATTTTCAAAAAGAGTGAGAAATGGGTAAGGTTATTTGTTTGGGGTAGTTGGCTTTAGTGAGAGGTGGAGTTTGAGACTTGCGGTATTATCTCTTTTTTCAGAGTTTTCTTGAAGAGTATGGTCTTTATTTCTTTTCTAAAAGTCTTGTAGTCGAGGGATGCCGTCAGTAGATTGGCGAGTTGGTTGTCTAGTTTGGCTGATTGAGTGGCCAGGAGGCCATCATATAGTTTTTTCCGTTTGACCTCCTTAATTGGGGGGTATGAGAATGGGGTGTGAGTTTTTCTATGTCTGGTTGCAGTGTTGTGGATGAGGCAGTTATTCAGATAGTTTGGACTGTCTCCGTATAAAATCTTAAATAGTAGGCAGTAGAATTTAAATTGTATTCTTGCTGGAATCAGAAGCCAGTGCGATTGGAGATATGCTTCTGTAATGTGATCATGTTTCTTTAATGAGTAGATGAGTCTTAGTGCTGTATTTTGGATAGTTTGTAGTTGTTTTGTTATGGTTGTAGGGCATGGGAGGTAGAGGATATTACAGTAGTCAAGTAGGCCTAGTATTAAAGACTGAACTATGAGCTGGAATTGAGTTTTCTCGAAGAATTTCCGAACTTGTCTTAAGTTTCTCATGACTAAGAATGACTTTTGTATTGTTTTATTGATTTGCGGTTGCATGGTGCAGCATCTGTCGATAGTTATTCCTAGCAGTTTTAGGGTGGTTTGTATGGGGTAGTTGATTGCGTTGATTTCAATGTTGGTTATGGTTGGTATTTTGTTGTTTTCTAGGAGGATGAATTTCGTTTCATCTGGGTTCAATTTCAGTTTGTGATCTTTCATCCAGGTTGCTATTGATTTTAGTGTTTGGTATATTGTGTTCGTCATGGAGAGTTCAGGTTGGTCGAAGGGTATGAGAATGGTAATGTCATCGGCATAGCTGTAGGAGGTTATGCCTTGTTTGTCCAGGTCAGAGCTGATTTACTAGGGGATTTTGATCCTGGATTCTTGTGCATTACAGAATCATGGATCGCAAAAGATGATTTATCTACACAAAACTAACTCTGTTCCCTTGGTTATCAAGGTCTCTTCTCTTCCAGAAATTGCTGGAAAGGAGGAGGCCTGGTACTTCGCTACAAATCATTCTTTGACGTTCAGCTTCTTGAAAAGGGTAGCGACACATCACTAGAATATATGCTAGCTACAGTCAACGATGAGCTCCATTATTACCCATTGGGTATTTTGTTACTATATCGTCCACCAATGCCTTGGAATAAATCCTCTGAACTCATTTTTGAGACCATAACAAGCGATCTCCTAAAATTTCAAAGATTACTGATTATTGGTGATATTAATCTCCACCTAGACAATAACACCAGCAAGGATGCGATTGAATTCAACAACTTCCTCACCTCTCTGGGCTTCCCCCTCCTGAGTCTTCTCCAACCCATAAAAAGGGGCACACTCTAGACATCATCAGTTTCCTTGACCTTACTGATTACAAAACTTTAGCCGAAGGTGTTCATTGAGAACATGTCCCTTGGTTCGATCACATTTTAGGAACCTTCTGTCTCCCCAATTCCATATCTCACCTTGGGGTTCAACCCCATGCCACAAAATCTATTACCTTCTGCAAAAAAATTGCGAGTGAACATTTCTGGACCCAATTTCTTAACCAGTTTTCCTTCTGTCCTAAGCCTGTTGCCCCAGAAACCAACTGGCACAACTAGGTAAACCTCTCTGAGACTACCGACTGCTCTCTTGCTCCTTTAACTTCTAAAACTGTCTCCTACTCCTGTAAGGCCTCCTGGTATCTTCTGTACCACAGAGAACTGAAGCAGAAATGCCAAGTATTGGAGTGGAAATGGAAAAAATCTAAATCCCCTGTGGATAGACCGTCTTGGAGGGACAGTATTAAGTTCTATAATACAGTACTAAAAAAAGGAAGGAAGAATTTCTACGGTGATAAAATCACCAGATCCAATAACCAGAGCAGTACATTGTTTAAAGTTTGGTGCTCCATAACCTCTAAAAATGACTCCTCTATACTCCCCTCCTCTCCAGCAGCGGACGACCTAGCAAAAGTTTTCAATGTAAAGGTTGCTACTATAAGAAGCTCTTTTCCATCAGCAGTCACTTACAATTCTTTGGTGCCCAGCGACACTAACCCTATCCCAGTAGACAGATCCTGGACTGTATCCGAAGCCCAGGTTTCTAAATTGTGCCACAAATTAAGATCCTGCAAATGTGCCCTGGACCTGTTTCCTTCTTACCTATATGAGAAAATTTCCGCGCAGGCTATTTCATTTCTCACCAGACTTATAAACTCTGCCTTACTATTAGGCCTATTTTCTATAGAAATGGAACCCATTGCCCTGACCCCATTACTGAAAAAAGCTGATCTAGAACCCATCCTCACCATCTAGCTATCGTCCTATAGAGAATATTCCTCTCCTGACCAAAATGCTAGAACCTATCATATCTACTCAGCTCTCATCTTATTTAGAGAGATTCTCCATTCTCTTACCTTGCCAATATGGCTTCAGACCCAATTTCAGCACTGAATCCCTACTGGCCTCATTAATTTCAAAGGTTCAACAACTACACTCTTGTAATAAGTTTGCAGTACTATTACAATTCGATCTGCGGCCTTTGATGTTGTGCATCATGATATTCTAATTTACTAACTTTCTGAGATAGGCATTGATTCCACAGTCTTAGACTGGTTCTCAAAATTCTTACGATCCTGCTCTTACACTGTTAACATGAATGGCACCATGACTTCTCCTTGGAAACCGTTATGTGGAGTCCCGCAGGGATCACCTCTGTCCCCTATTCTTTTCAACATCTATATGTCTACTTTGAAACTCTTCCATCTATCTCCCTTTGAAACATTATATACATATGTAGATGACATCCTTGTCCTTTTTGAGATAGATTTGAAACTTACTAACCTCACTGAGAATATAATAACATGCATAATGAAACTCCAATCCTGGGCCCTCACTATACAAATGAAGCTGAATGAGTCCAAAACAAAACTACTTTGGCTCGGCCCAAAATTAGATCAGCTACCAGTGCTCATTTCATTACCTTCTGGTTCTACACTGCAGATTGAATTCTCAAGCAAAGTTTTGGGCTTCATTATTGACTCTACACTTTCATTTAATGACCATTTCAACTCTCTGGTAAAAAAAAATGTTTTGTTAGTCTTCACATGTTGAGAAAAGTGAGATCCTGCTTCCACCAAGAATATTTTGCTGTCCTTGTACAATCAATCATTCTTTCCAGACTGTACTGTTGTAACTCCATCTATCTAAGTATAACCAAGAAAAGTCTTCAAAGACTTCAGCGGAACCAGTGTCTAGGTTGATCTTCACAAAAGTAAATTTGATCATGTTTCCCCACTTCTGTCAAAACTTCACTGGCATCCAATAATTTCTAGGGTTCACTTTAAATATGCCTGTCTAACATTCAAGATCCTGCATGATGTTCTTCCCCTCCCTAATTCCATTATCTTGGAATTCTTCGAGACCTGACACTACCAGATCCATCTTTCCCCTCGTTAAAATGCGTCATCTATGCGGGAAAATTAGGGTAATCTCTTTTCTTCAAAATCACTGATCTTTGGAATAACCTTCCTGCCCTGCTGCCGGAACCTGGGCTCCTTCCAATTATTCCAAAAGCATCTGAAAACTTGGCTATTCTCAAAAATGTAAATCTTGCTACGCTCTTTATAATCACTAATTCTTATTATGTTTTTCCTTCCTTATATTAAAGCTCCTGTAAACCGTGCCGAGCTCTATCTTTATGGAGAGGATGCGGTATATAAACTTAAGGTTTAATTTAGTTTACCCTTGGTGTTCTGGTCTTCAGCTTCCTTCCTAGCATCCGGAACTGGTCCTTCAGTGTTTCCCTGCTGTAGTTCCTGTTGCTCACATTGTTTGTCCCCACGTGGATCACCACTGCTGTATCTCCCCTTTCTGTGCTGTCGATGATCCTGTCAATGAGGCTCACTATATCTTCTACCTTAGCTCCTGGTAGGCAGGTCACCAACTGATCCTTTCTTCCTCCCACTATGTGGCTTTCGACTTGTCTGATAATGGAGTCCCCTATGACGATTGCTGTCCTCTGTCTTCTCTTGTCTCTCTAGCCGCAGGTCTGTGTCCCCAGTGTGTGTCCATCTCTCCAGCCGTAAGTCTGTGTCCTCTGTGCACTTCCATCTTCCTTCATCCTGGTGTTGGCTTGCACCGGACTCGTTTTCCTGTGGATTCCCTCCGCTGTTTCCAGGTCTTTCTGTTACCTATTCCCGCCTTGTGGTTGTCCTCCAGGTGGTCCTCACTCACTGTAGGTGTATCTCGGCTGTTCCACTCTTGCTGGTGATTTTTCATGTCCTGCCTGTATGCCTCCTCGATGAACTTCTCTAGCTCCCTGACTTCTTCCTCAATGGTTTCCTCTGTCATGAAGTTTTCTGCCTCTCTGTCCTCCTCCTCCACTGCTCGAAGTGCTTCTAGTTCCAGTATTCTGCCCTCCAGGAGTCTGACTTGCTTCTTCAGGCCCTCCAGTTCCTCGCATCAAGTGCATACATAAGACCACCTCCCAGAGGGGAGGTAGTCATACATATTGCAAACGATGCAGAAAACTGGGTAGCTCAACATCCTGCTTCTGTCTTCTGCTTCCATTGCTGTTCGCTTGCCGGTCTGCTGTCTGAAGTGGCTTCTCTCTGTTTCCCTATATGCCTTCTCACACTTTGTCTGAAGTGGCTTCTCCTTCTGTAGGAATGTTTGTAGCATCCTTGGTGTTACTGTGAAGTCCTCTCCTGATTTTAAACCTGCTACCCTTGTTGCTTGTGTGTGTCCTCTGTGTCTTCTGTGATTGCCCTCTGCTACTACTGTGTTTGTTTATCTACTGCTTGTCCTGTTGCCCTTGTGGTACTTGCCTGTGTAGGTGTCCTTACCTAGTGTTTCTTCTTTGCAGTGACTTGTCCCTTCTTAAGGCCCTTCACAAAGGCGCTGTCGCTTAGGTGAGCGCCTTTAATGCTCGCCTTTGCGTGCTGAACGGCTGAGTTCCATTGGCCCCTCCCCTTTTAAGGAAGAGCTCTGGTGGATGACGTCGGGGTGGCCAGAGCTACCTCTCACCGCTGCCCCTTGCTCTCTCCTGCCTTCTCTTGTTCCTTCTTCCCTTCTCCTGTTCTCTTCTCTGCTTCTGCTTTTCTCTCCTCCTTTCCTGCCTCCTGCTCACCTGCCCAAGCCTGTCAAAGGCTTTGCTAAAATCTAAATACACCATATCTAGCGCACTCCCTCTATCCAATTCTCTGGTCACTTAGTCAAAGAAATTGATCAGATTTGTCTGACAAGACCTACTTCTAGTGAATCCATTTCTCTGCGCTCCCATTCGGGCTGGTCGCAATGCACCTACACAAAGCAGAGATCGAGATACGTCCATACATGGATGACTGGCTGATCAGTGCTCTGTCCAAACACGAGGGAGAGACAGAAGTGGCAGAAGTTGTCCAGCTGCGGTAGGACCTTGTTTGGGTTATCAACTTCAGGAGAGTCACTTAGAGGCCACACTATCCCTAGAATGCTTGGGAATTTGCTTCAACATGGCCATGTTTTTTGTTTTTTTTTGCTGGAGACACACAAACTGAAACAGATGCCAGATTTCAGAGATTTGGGTGATGCCAGCTTCCACGGCTTGGCATTACCTTTAGGTGCTGGGGGTCGATGGTGGTGACCATAGCTCATCTATGCCCTCTCCATGAAGCACTGTTATCCTGCTGGTTTTCACAGGCAAATTCTCTGCAGAAGCTGCTGCCATGGATGGCAGAAACGCATCAAAGTTTGTGTTGGTGGCTCCAGCTGGAGTCACTGGAAAAAGGTTTGCCACTCCACATATTCTCTGAAGTGATCCTGACAACAGATGCCAGCCTTAATGGCTGGGGAAGGGGGGTCATGCAAGGGTCACCCAGTTCAGGGCTGATGGTCACCCACACAGAAGACATGACCAATCAACTGCTTGGAGCTGCGAGCCATTTGTCTGGCCATAGAGAGGTTGGAGAACTCCCTGGAAGACAAAGCAGTGAAGGTTTTCTCGAACAGTACCACAACGGCCCTCCTGTCCACTTACTATTTCTTTTCTCTCCTCCTTTCTTCTTCATTCTGTGCCCAATATCCATCTTTCACATCCAGCTTCCATTTTTCTGCCTCATTCTTAAATCTAGCTATTTTCCAGGTCTTCCTTTTCCCTCCATCCATGGGCAGCATCTCCTCCATTCTCTGCCATTTATGTGACTTCCCCTCTTCCTTTCTCCTACCCTCTGTTCCTGTCCACCATCTTTCTTCTTTCTTTCTTCTATTCCCATTTCCAACATCTGTCTCTCTCTTCCCCTGCATCATCCCTTTTTCTCTTCCCTTGCATCATCCAGCATTGTTCTTTAACTCCTCACCATCCAGCATCACATCTCTGTCTCTCCCTGCATGATCCAGCATTGCCCTGGTTCTCTGTCCCACCTCCTAATCATCTAGCTTGACTCTGTCTCTCCTCTCCCTATCGCCAATACCACAAAAACAAAACCATCCCTCATTGCCCCAGCTCTCTCCCCAACCCCCAACCATCTAATCCTTGTCCCACCTTATGCACTTTGTTGCCTCATCTGTCCCCACCTCATATTCTGCATTGCCCTAGCTCCCCCCTTTGTGGTTTGCACTGTTCCATTTCTCTGCACCCTCCATTTGCCCATCTTTTCCTCTTCCCAGAGTCAACAAACAGGAAGGCACGAAGACTGCTCCATTGAAACAGCAGCACACATATTGGGAGTGGACAATGTACATGTCAGCTTTATCAGCTGGCAGACCCTAGATCCAGGGGAATGGTCTCAGAGGGCTTTTGACAACCTTGTGCGATGATGGGGGCATCCAATATTTGATTTGATGACATCGGCAGTCTGCAAAAAAAGCTTGATTCTTGAGCTGAAGATTTGAGTATGAATGCTCTAGACAACAGTACCCAGAGATAGGGCTGTTATACATTTTCCCCCTGTGGCCATAGTAGGCTGGGTCATTCACATAAGAGCAAACCATCCAGCATTGATAATCCTAGTTGCTCCATCCATATCGGTTGTGGTACACGGATCTGGTTCACCTTTAGAAGGATAAGTGTCTCAAACTACCACTGCATCTGACTTTGCTCTCACAGGGTCTGGTTGCCCTGAAGGATCTGGGATGCTTTAGCCTTCCGGCATGGCTTTTTAGGGTGTAGTCTTAGTGCAGAAGAGCCTTTCAGAGGTGGTTATTTCTACCCTCCTCAGACCTATGAAATCAGTGACTCTTGTGACCTACTCTAAGACTTAAAGAGATGTTTCAGTGCGGGTGTGCTAGGAGAATGTGGAGCCGGTGGTCCTAGCGTTTCTCTAGGATAGTCATGAAAGAGGTTTGCCCATTTGCTCCATCAGAATACTAGTGGCAAGACTTTTGTATTTTAGGACTTGATTAGAAAAATATCCAGTTGTCGCCAGATTTTTGAAAGGCGTTTTGTGGCTGCATCCTCTGCAATAGCCGTTCTTAACTTGGTTTTGTAGGCCCCGAGTAAGGCTCTGTATGAGCTCTTGCAAAATGTGTCTCTGATGGATTTTACCATTAAGATGGTTTTTTTAGTAGCTATTGTTCCTGCAAGAAGGGTTGCAGAGCTACAAGTTCTGTCGTGCAGTGAGCCTTTCATCAGGTTTAAATAGGCAAGAGTTTCCATTTGCATGATATCTTCCTTCTGCCAAAGTTGTCTCAGATGTCCATGTAAATCAGGAAGTCTGACTGCTTATGTTCTTTCCCATGGGTTTGCATAACAAAAAAAAAGAAGTCAAAAGTTTTGGTGTTGCTGGATGTTAGGAGATTTCTTCTCCATTAGCTAGAGGTGATGAATGATTTTTGCTTCTCAGATCTTTTAGTGCCTACGAGCCCCAGCCACCTGAAAATGACAGCCTCTAAGGCTTCTAGTTCCAGGTGGATTTGTGCAGCGATTGCATTGAGAACACACTCTATGAGGGGTGTTGCTTCTTCATGAGCAGAGTTTTGGTCATTGTCGCCCGAGGAAATATGTAGGGCAGCTACATGGTCCACCCTTCATACTTTCTTGAACTTCTATAGAGTGGAGGTGGCAGCATGAAAGGACTCTACTGTTGGGTTCTCGATGCCCACAGCAAGCTCATCTGCCCCGTCCTAGACTCAGATTGCTTTGGTTCGTCCCACTGGTTCAAGACTCGGAACCCTTTTGTGCTAGAAGGGAAGATTAGGTTCTTACTTTGATAATCTTCTTTCTAATAAAAAGGCATATGACTCTTGAAGGCCCACCGTGTCAGACATGTATATATTTCCAGATGTTGGTGTCTGTTGGCAGTACTGATTGATCTCTGTTCCAATGACAAAAGTGAGAGGCTTGTGAGCTAAATAAATGTTAGTGCTGATTGCACTCAGGTAGGTGTCTTGTTCATTTCCACCTTGTTCTCAGTTATAATTATATTGGCATTGATTTATGGCCTTTGACTTGTTGCATATCAGAACAGAATTGACTGGTCAGGGAGTACTTTATTTCCCACCTCCTCATCTCTCCTCATAGGAATTGTCAACAGCTTTGATACGAACTTAGCAGAACTTAGCAGATGGGGCACAGCCCAGAGTTGCAGGAGGTGGAGCTGAGAGAAAATAGTGGATGATACTTTCTACAAACTCACAAGTAAAGGAGAATATGCTGGTTTAAGACTCGTATACCTTTCTACTAGAAAGAAGATTATTTACCTGTAACAACTTCTGAAAATAGCATATTACATCAATTTCATCAATGGCAGTTTACTCCCAGAGATCTCAGATTGGTAAGGAAGAGCTCTATTCACACCTAGGAACACTTTTTTTTATTTATTTATTGCCTTGCCTTCCTTTCCTCTCCCCTCCAGGATAAAATGGGTTCTGCAATATGAAAAGTCACAATATCTGACATTTTATCTTAAAAAGAACATGTTCAATATTCAACTACTGAAAATAATCCAAAAGTGATAAGTTGCCTCATTTGGCACAATGTGTTTACTACTTTTGCTGCCATATTTAAAGCTATCTCATTACTCCAGCCTGTAATACAGTCCATCCATTCTTCACTTGCAGGAAAGGAAGAAGCTGATGAACAGTTTTTCATATGCCCTTCATAAGAATGCAGCCACCTTCAGTTCTATTGTTAGGAAGAAATTAGCATAACAAACTCTTAATCTCACTTATAGTGGATACACCTCTTTCAGAACTAAGGCCCTGATTCACATGGCGTTTAAGTCGCGCAGAACATCTGTCCCATTATTTAAAAAAAAAAAAAAAAAGCAGAAGCCCTGATAGCAGTGACTAATAAACAATTAACTGAATATGTGCAATTCACAAAAAAGAAACTTGTTTATTTCGTTGTAGTTGGTGTGAAGAAAATGCATGCAAACTTCTAATTTATTGTGCTGCCACTGAAGTTGTCTGTTTTTCAACTTGTATTATTATAGGTTCTGAGGCCTGGTGTCCTGTGGTTTCTGAGAAATTTGAATGATCCTGATTTTAATCCAGTGCAAGAAATGATTCATCTGCCCATTTATAGGCATCTCAGGAGATTTATTTTATCCGTGGTATGTAATCTTTTCTGGATTTTATTTTTCCATCATGTTGGTCCCATTCATCTCTTCTGCTTTCCTGTGTCTTCTGATAAGTCCCTTTCCAGTGGTTGCTGTCCATATGTCTTTTCATAAATCAAGGTCCCCCTATTTCTTTCATTCCCTCATCACTCCTGTCTTTGATATACTGATCTTTTCTTTTTAGCTGCTCCTACCCTTTTTTTTTTTTTTACTTTTCTGCCTCTCCATCCACTCAGATTTCACCCTTGTTCTTCTTTTTACTTTTAAGCTGCTTACCAACTTTCTATTTCCTATTCTTATGCTCTAGCTTTCCCATTTCCTATCTCATGCCTTCCCCAGCCTCCTATTCCTTTATATCTTTCATCTGTACTTCTTTATTTACTATCCTCCTCCTCATTCATTTCCTTGCTATCCTCAAAGTCTTTCATATATAGGCATGCTACAGATGGAGCACAAGTAGCACCCATCGCGACACCTTTCTTTTGGAGGTACAGATTGGACCCATCGGTAAAAAAGTTCTTAGTCAGAGCCAACTGCAATAATGATAGAATAAATTCAATAGGACATTGATGAGGGCCCATCTGAGAATTTAATGCTTGGGCAACCACTTCTAAACATTTAGCTTGTGGGAGTGAGGTGTATAACGAGACAATATCTAGAGTCACCATAATGCAAGATCAATCTAAATTCTCTATTGTCTGGAGCCAAATAAGAAACTGGCTAGTATCTTTAATGTATGATGCACTAGTTTCCACTAGAGGTTTGAGGTAAAAATCAACATAAATAGAAAGTGGTTCCAGAATTGAGTTTCTTGAAGAGATGATGGGACGACCCGGAGGATTGTTCAATTTCTTATGGATTTTAGGTAACAAATAAATCCATGGAGTAGTATAGTGTTCTCTATTTAAAAACTGAAATTTATTCTTTGTCAAAAATCCTTCATCAAAACCAACCTGGGACAAGGACAAAATCTGTGATTTTATTTGAATTGTGGGATCATGATCCAAGAGACAATAAGTGGTGGTGTCAGATAATTGTAAAGCAAGTTCAGATTTATAATCTTTATCGTTCCAGATAACAGTAGCGCCACCCTTGTCAGCTCTACTGATGATAATAGAAGGATCCTGCTGCAAGTCCAAAAGGGCTTGACGCTCTTATTTAGACAAATTAAAAGTCACAACTTTCTTATATCTAAGTTTCGCAGCATCCTGTAACACCAGTTGTTTAAATGTAGAGATAAGGGGGTCAAGTTTGCCAGGCGGGACCCAGGCCGATTTTCTTTTGACAATAGATCTATCGTTTTGAGATTCATAATTATTAAAAAATTTCTTTAATGATAGCGTTCTCACAAATCTCTCAATATCCACCTGAAATTGGAAATGATCATAGGGGTAGTTGAAACAAAAGACAGTCCTTTAGAGAGTACAGTAAGTTCAACCTGATTTAGTGTCCGATTTGAAATATTAATAATTGTAGAGCACTGAGGCAATTCAACTTCATTCAGTAATTGTTGTTGCGGGAGTTCCGACGACCCTGGCCTCTTCTTCTGGGGCGCCCATGACTTTTGCCCCTTTGTTGATTTGGAAGTCCTGAATCTAAAAAATGTTTCCCAGATTCATCACTACGGGAAGAACTGGAAAGACCAGAGGCACCAGTATCGGTGGAAATGTCACGGGGTTTCTGTTCAGATATAAACATCCATCTGTAAACCTTTTTATTAACAATCGTTAGCATCCCTGGTTGCTTTCTTCTGTTTTTGCCTTCGGATGGACTCACGGTATTTGTTCACCGTCTCATGTACTTCTGCCATTTTCAAATCGAAGACATCTGCTTTAATTTGTGTTTTTTTTACTATGTACCAGTTCTTCTAACAGACATTTTTGATGTAAAAGTTCCTTTTTACTCCGCTCGATAATCAGTAACATAAGATATAGAGAGCATCTGTTCAAGATCTTATTCTATATATCGATGAATGTTTCATCAGTTTTAAAGATTTGGGGAGCTGTAGTCATCCTAAGACCCCTCGGGATCCGCTCATGCTTGCAATAATCAATCAAAGCAGCACCATTAAGCTCAAGCCTAGTGATATATTTCAAATTAGATAGTATTGCAATAAAATTGTGTTGTGTATCAAACTCGGACTGGCCATTAGTTATCAAATGACCACCAAAAGCAGCTGTATCTTGCAATAACTCATTAGTCGTTTGGGAAGTGAATCCAAAGACAGTCCGCCAAGACCCGTTGGCCATAATATCCAAAACACCTTTCAAATAATGTATATAAAGTACAAAAATACCAAAAATAGAAAATACCTTGTTTAAGAGTGGAATCAGATAATATTCAATCCACAGAGATAACCAATCTCAAGTGTCTGCAGTCAGACCTCAGAGCAAATCATGAGGAAAAACCTCAATGCAGACTATCATTGATCGTTTTTATCTCAATTTTTTTGTCACAGTTTTGTCAAGTGCTATATATTTATATTTATAGTTGAAATGAAGTAGTACTAAGCTTGACAGAAGATCTCCGTTTCGCCCCCAAAAAATGTATTACATCGGGCTTCTTCACGAAGTTAATCACTGTAAGCATAGAATACAATCATTAAGTGACCTCAAAGTCATAAAGCACTTATTACATTCTAACATTATAATATTCTTAATATTTTTAGAAAAAGCTCATGTCCCGCTTTTAACCTCATTAAACAAACCATGGCAGTTCAAAACGGACTGCCCTGGAAACCCTAATTGAAAGATACACACACAATTTCACTTAGTAGGTCCCGTCATAAAGTAATGGGGAATTAATTTAATTAAGATAAGTTGTTAATCACTTAAGTTTAAATTTATCTTTGATCGTAAAGCTATTTATAGTTAAAGTTAAAAACTTAGAGTCTTAAAATATTAAAGTATTTAGATATTTTAGGGAATTTTACTGGGGGACTATTCGCATTTTATAGTCCTCAAACATTTAAAATTTAAAATTAAATTTAAATCTAAATTCTTCCTACCTATTAAACTCTGCAAAGGTACCTCTAATCTACACCCATACCTCTGGTTTACAACGGTCCCAAGAGCAAACCGCTCAATGATTCCTACAAGGAACCACACAGGTCCAACATCTTTCCTTCCTGCCTTTCTGTTCCCTCCCCCTAAGTCTGACATCTCTCCTCACTCCCCCCTTCCAGCCCTGTCTACCTCTCCTCTGCCTTTTGTTGTCCATCTCTCCTCTCCTCTCCCTGAGTCGGCCATCTCTTCCTCTTCTTTCTGCCCCCTCCCTTGAATCTTTCCATATTTTGTCCCTCCACCTTCTGTCTTTCTCTCCCTGACCCTCTTCCATCCCCTCTGCCCTCCAGGTCCATTTCTTCCTCTCCTGCTTCATCTTCCTCCAAGTCCATCTGTCCCTGTCCCTGTTCTACTCCACTCTGCCACCTCCCCCTGTCCTCCTTCTAATCCCTTTACCCTCCCCCCCAGTCCACCTTTCCCTTTCAAATCTTGACTTCTCTCCCTCCCTCCTTCCCTTACCTCATCTCTGAATCTCACATCTCTCCCTTCATCCCTCACTTAAGTCTAACATCTCTCTCTTTTCACACTCCCTCCCCCAAGCCCAAAAACTCTCCCTTTCTGTCTTCTACCCCTCCCCTGAATCCAACATGTCTCAGGAGGGACATTATTTCTAGGTGGCATCTTGCGGTTGGCAGTGCTCTCTGCCACGTCCCTTCCCTGGCAACAACTACTTTCATCCCCCCCAGCATGCGCATCTACCTTAAAATTGTTGTAAAAGTTGCTGGGCAGCGGCAACGACTCAGTGTTGCCCTGCCGCTGGCCCTGGTGTCTTCTATCTATTGCAGCCCACCCTATCTGACAACTCCATGTTTCCACTGGGGTAGGCTGCAGCAGAGAGAAGGTACCGGAAGCTGGCGGCAGGGCAGCACTGTGAGTCAGTGCCTCTGCCCAACAACTTTTACAACAAATTTAAGGTAGATTCATGCAAAGGGTAAAGGAGTAGATGCTGGAGAAGGGACAGAGAGCTGACCAGCAGGGATTGCCATCTGAGACCACCATCTCAATTGGCCTCATTCTAGGGCCAGCCCTGACCGTGGGGCCCCCCTGGAGCTGTGGGGCCCAGGGCAGCTGTCCTGCTTGCCCTCCCCTAATGCTGGCTCTGGTGAGTGGGGGAGAGACAATGATGCTGTTAATTGCATTAATGTAATTACCCCCTCTTTTACAAATGCGTAGCGCGGGTTTTAGCGCTGATAGCAGCAGTAACTGCTAAAACGTTCATAGGAATTGTATGAGCATCGGCGCAGTTACTAAACTAAACTAAACCTTAAGTTTATATACCGCATCATCTCCACGGAAGTAGAGCTCGGCACGGTTTACAAGAACTTAAAAATGAGAAAGGGTAGGAAAAGGTTTACATAAGTTTATAAATCGAGTGGAAAAGTAAGGGAAAATAAATTACATGTTAGAGAAGAGCCAGGTTTTTAGTTGCTTGTGGAATAAATGGAGGGAGCTCAGGTTCCGCAGTGGGATAGTAAGGTCATTCCAGAGACCTGTGATTTTGAAAAGAAGTGATTTTCCTAGTTTACTATCGCTGCCAACGCTAACATCCGCACTATGCGCTCGTAAAAGAGGAGGTTAATGTGTTAAAAATTAACACATTAAATGTACAGCTCTAGAAAATGTGCATCAAGATATAGGCCTTCTCACTAACAATCTAATTTATAGACACTTGATATGTCATGTTTTTCAAACTACAGTGGTACCTTGGTTTACGAGCATAATTCGTTCCAGAAGCATGCTCTTAAACCAAAACACTCATATCAAAGCAACTTTTCCTATAAGAATTAGTGTAAACTTGAACAATTTGTTCCACATCCCCAAAATCTTAGTTACCATTAGGGACGCCTCCACCGCTGCCTCTGCCACAGACCCATCCACACGGCTCCTCCAGTTCTCCTCCTCTGCTGCTGTTCGCTGCCTCTCACTGCGAGTGGTGCTGGCTAAGCAAATGCCGCCACCGCCGCCACAGAGCCCGACTGGACACTGTTGGCTCTGCTGCTCCCGGACGCTGCACCCCCCCCCCCCCCCCGGATGCCACTACCCCCTCTGCTGGGACTCTGAAGTGCTGGCTCACTCCTGCCAGACGGACCCCGACTCCCATGCTCCACCCGAGGCCACCGGCGCTTCTATCGCCTCTTCCCCTCCCCTCCCCGACTGGCCCTGTCCTTACCCCTGCACCGCCGGTGATAAAAGTGCCTGCCGCCGGTCTGCTGCTGAGCCTTGAGCATCTGCGCATGCTCAGGCCTTCTGATCTCACCCTCTCTGAGATTCTCATGAGAATCTCGGAGAGGGTGAGATCCAGAAGGTCTGAGCATGCGCAGATGCTCAAGGCTCAGCAGCAGACCGGCTGGCGGCAGGCACTTTTATCACCGGCGGTGCAGGGGTAAGGACAGGGCCAGTCGGGTTGGGGGGGGGGGGGAGAGGCAATAGAAGCACCGGTGGCCTCGTGGGGAGCAATACTGTTGGTTCCTGCGGTCGGGTCGGGGCTCGCAAATCGAGTCAATGCTCGGTTTACGAGTCAAAAGTTTGCTGAGTGTTTTGCTCGTCTTTGCTCGTAAACCGAGGTTTGACTGTACATTTTTTCAGTGTGATTTGCTCATTGTTTTAGATATTACATTGTAGCAAAAGGACTTGTGACTCTTTTTTTTCTTTAATAGAATTACAAGTTCTAGGGCAGTGTTCTTCAATCACCGGTCCATGGACCAGTGCTGGTTCACAGAAATTTCCTGCAGGTCCACAGGGCCAGCACAGGGCCAGAACAGTGTTCTTCAACTGCCGGTCCACGGTGCGATTGATGCGGCGTTATCTTCAAGCCAGCTCCCTCTTCCTAACTAATTCAGTGCACAAAGCCAAGGGCAGTGGCTCCTAAGGGCATCCTGTGCCTGAACTGGAAGCCTTCTCTCTGACGTTGCAGATTTATATCTGATATTTCCAGATTGCCGATTATTTTGTTCCATGTTGGATTCTTTGGTGGATTGCTTGCCTTGTTGCTTTCTCCATATTACTATGTACTACTATAATTTTAGTGACATGTTAACAGTTAGCACTGTTAGCAGCTAACAGCGACACATAACGCTGTCAGTCACTAGGGGACCTTGATTTAAGAAAGGAGTGTGGAAGTTTAATTGATCAGTTAAAGGGGTGCTAAAGCAAACAAACAAACAAACAAAAAAACCAAACACCTCTGTTTTTGGGTATATAAGATACAATTTTAAAAGCATAAGCCAAACCCCTCAGAAGTATCATTCATAGTTACTGGGGGAGGAAGGGTCTATGTTTTGTAGAAAATACGGGGTTTAGTTTTAAATAGGGCAATATTTTAGACCTACTTATAAATGTAAAAAAATCAACAGTTGCAATCTGCTGTTAGAGGTTACTTTCCGCCATTCATAAATTTAAGAAAGATCTGAAAACAACTTTTTTTATGGAGGCTTTTAACTGAATGAACTGTGATGATATTATGAGAATTATTCATGTTTGTTTTTGTCTATTTGTATGTTTTATGATGACTGTATTTTGTAAACCGCTTAAGTTTAAGCAGGTTAGAAATTTTTTAAGTAAAATGATTTGCCAGTGCTAAACTCAAAACAATTTAACCCCTTCCAGGACAAAGTACAACAGCATAACTATGCATTATTGGTTTAGGCCCACCCAAAACAAGTCAGCAGTGGCCATCCTTCTCCCCTCTCTTCCACATCTGGATCTAGCATTTGCCCCTCTCGGTGGCCCATGGTCCAGCAACTTCCCTCTCTCTCTAAACCTCCCTCAGTATACCTCATCACCCTTGCAGGAGGGTGCAGCGACCCGCATCCACTGCTTGCAGCAATCCTGCAGGCTTCCCTTTACCACATCCTGCTAGAAAGAAAACAGAAGTGATATCAGCGAGGGCAGGATATGGCAGAGGCACAAGTAGTGGATGCACATTGCTGCTGCCACCAAGGAGCTGAGATGCACTGGAAGGGGTAATTGCTGGGCCGTGGGCAGGAGAAAGTGGCAGCAAATGCCAGATCCATGGGCAAAAGGAGAAGAGGCAAGATGTAGGATAAAGTGTTTGGTGGCAATAGTAGTTTGGGAAGACCCACCCAAAATAACAGAAGCTACTGACACTATGAAGAAATTTATTCCCTTTTGGAGGTGCTCAAGCACCCCAGAGCTGGCACTTATGGATTATAATACTGTTATTGCATAGTTACTGTACAGTCCACACTTTGCTGAATTAGGCTGCATGTGTGGAAAAATATTTGTAAGCAATCTCTTTGGTGTCATAGTACTTAATTTGCTGTCTTGCCTTTTGGTCCTAAATTTAGCTCATCAGATCCTTCATTTTATAGGACTTGCTTTTCAGGTAAAACAAGAAATCATTTTCAAAAGTTTCACATTAAATATAAAATGTGATAATTATTTGAACCTTGCAAGCTTTGTTTCGTTGATATTTTAATATATAACATAGAAGAAAGCATTACCCATTTAAAATTGTAGCATCATTTTATTTTATCTTTGCAGATTGTCTTTGGATCAATTGTCCTTCTCATGCTTTGGCTTCCTATTCGTATTATTAAGCTGTTGCTGCCTGCTTTCTTACCATATAATGTGATGCTGTACAGGTAATTATTTTACATCCATATTGCCAGAGATATCTCTCAGCTCTTTCCTGTGTGGATCTCATCAGAAAGTCATCTTGTGCAACATCAAATATTTTGTGCCAATGCTTTCATGCTATCTGTTTGCTAAATGTTATAGTATAGACTGTCTAAAGAATTTTTAGTGCTATACTGATTTGGATTTTAAATTTGACTGCTCTTTACAAATTCTAGCCCAAGGCAAGCTTACATATAGGTATAGTAAGTGCACCCAAGCTCAGGAGGACTTACAAATCTGTATTAGCTAATTTAATTTTTGATGATTGTACATGCTTTCATTTTCCTGACACACTGTTCCTTTTCAGTCACAGACATATGCCACATACGAATCAAAATGAGCAGGAGAAGCCATGAATTGTCTTTTGATATAGTCTGAGTTCACACTACTTAAGAAAATCTTGAAAAGTAGCTTTGTATAATATACTTTTATTTAAAAACTATTTCTAGGACCACCATAAAACAATATATTATCCGAGGACAAGCAAGCAGCATATTCTCATATGTGAGTGACGTCATCTGGCACGGACAGTTAAAAAATGTATTGTCACTTTAAAACTTTTAAGACCGCCCGTACCAAGCATGCACATACGCAGGTGCCTTCCCACCTAATGTTGGCTTGTGTGACCATCAGTTCTCAGATTTCCGTGGAGCTGAGAAGCTGTTTAAGAGTTTCTCTAAATGTGTCAAACTTTTGTTTTTTTGTGCCTTCCTGTTTTTATTTTCTTTTATAGTTTGTCATAATTCTTAATTTTATTACTTTTTATTCCTTTTAGTTCCAAAATATTTGATTTTTTGAACTGAATTTTTGTTTGCGGCCTTCAGGCATGTTTCAGCCTGTTTTCAGGTTGGGAATGTCAACGTATTTTCTGTTATCCTTGGACAAGCAGGCAGCATGTTCTCGATTAATTTTGTCTTGATTTGATTTATTGATATTTTATTTGGGAGGGATGATTATGATGTCCAGACATGTCTGTTATATGTGGAAATCATAGGGAAATAATATTTTATGTCGTCAACTTACAACCTATCCAAGTTATGACTGTTCGACCTTACGACGCGACTTCCATTCTCCGAAGTCTCGCTACACAGCGTGATAACATACGCAGGGGTGTTGCCCCACGTGAGTTGTTTTGTCGATTTCATGCAGCAAAAATGACAACGAAGAGGAAATTGTCTCTGTCCACTCCTTAGCCTTCCAAAAAGGAAAGAAAGGCCATAGATCTAGACATCAAAATGACGATAATAAAACAGTATGAAGGAGGAAAGAAAGTGAATGCGATCACATGTGATCTAAAGTTATCACGCTCTACTGTGTCTACTATTATAAAGAACAAAAAGAGAATTTGTGAAGCTGTGAAAGGTTCTTCACCTTTGCGATCAACAGTGATAACGAAGCAACATACTGGGCCCATTCATGAAATGGAGAAATTGTTAAACATTTGGATGGAAGATCAGATTTAAAAGCAGATGCCCTTAAGCCTCTTTACAGTACAGTCAAAGGCTACAAGTCTGTTTGGGACTTTAAAGGAACGCGCTGAAGAAGACTTCAGTCAAGAATTTGTGACAAGTACTGGTTGGTTTAAGAGGTTTAAAAATAGATTCCAGTTGCATAATGTTCGGGAGAAGCAGTGAGTGCGGATGAGGAAGGAGCTAAAAAGTTTGTTGATAGTTTAGAAGAAATAATAAAGGTGGAGGGTTACCTGGCAGAGCTAAATTTTAATGTGGATGAAACAGGGTTATATTGGAAGCGAATGCCAGGACGCACTTACATCCACAAAGAAGCCAAAAGCATGCCAGGATTTAAAGCACACAAGGATAGACTCACTCTATTGCTTGGAGGGAATATCAATGGATCCAAGCTGAAGCCCTTATTAATTTACCATTCTGAAAATCCACGTGCATTTAAGAATGTGAACAAGCACACTTTGCCAGTTTATAATAATAATAATAATAATTTTTATTCTTATATACCGCCAAAGCCATAGAAATTCGAAGCGGTTTACAGCAAGAGGCGCATAAAGGTTACAATCAAAGTCAGCAATACAATCTTACATAATAAAAGAATAGAGATTCGTGCCTCTAGGGGCAGCCAATGGAGTCTTTGATAGTAGGGGCTTATGTGTTCCCATTTTTTCAGCCTAAAGATCAGTCGAACTGCTGAATTTTGAATGACTCTGAGTCTTAGAATGTTGTTGTTTTTGTTTTTTTAAGGAACCCAAGTAAATAATGTTGCAATAATCGAGCAAGCTCAGGATGGAAGATTGAACCAGTAAGCGGAAGGATGATGCATCAAAGTATTTTCTGATGGTTCTGAGTTTCCATAGTACCGAAAAGCATTTTTTAACTAGTAAGTCTGTGTGAGCATTTAGAGTGAGGTGGCGGTCCAGGGTGACTCCCAGGATTTTAATGGAGTGGTCAATAGGGAAGTCCTGACCATTCAAGGAGATTGAAGAGTCTTTGATTTTGTCGTTAGGACTTGCCAGGAAAAATTTAGTTTTGTCGGTGTTGAGCTTCAATTTGAATTCAGTCATCCATCGTTCAATTTCCTTTAGAATGGATGATAGATGAATCTTTGTCTCGGAGGTCAGAGTAGTAAGGGGAATAACAATGGTGATATTGTCAGCGTAGATATAAAATTTAACCTTTAAGCTTTGTAGTAAGTTCCCCAATGAGGCAAGGTAGATGTTGAACAATGTGGGGGAAAGAGGACAGCCCTGTGGGACTCCGCAAGAGTTAACCCAACTAAAGGATTTTTTATTGTCACTGTAGACTTGATATGACCGTTTGCTCAAAACCCCCCAAAACCATTTTAATACTTTGCCTGAAAGACCAATTGACTCCAGACAGTCAATCAGAATAGCATGGTCAACTAGATCGAAGGCACTACTTAGGTCTAGTTGCAGAATAAGAGCACTGGTACCCTGACTGAATAAGGTGTGGAGGAAGTCTAGTAGTGATGCCATGACAGTTTCAGTCCGGAACGAAGACCAGAATGATTGTCATGCAGTATGCTAAATTTGTCCAGATACATTACTAGATCCTGGTTGACCAGTCCTTCTATTAGCTTGACGAATAAGGGAGTGCTCGCAATTGGTCTGTAATTAGATGTCAGTTTGGTAGATTCTCTAGATTTGGTAGATTTTTACGATTGGGGTGATCAAAATCTGGCCTAGATCCTCAGGGAAAGTACCGGTTAGTAAGAGAGAGGAGAGCTAGTTGTATAACTTGGCTTTGAAAGAGATTGGAGCGACTTTCATAATGTTTGGGGGGCAGCAGTCTAATCCGCAGTAGGAAATGGCATATTTCGCGTAATATTTGGAAAATTGTTGCCAGGATGGTGTAGTGAAGTTATTCCAGGCCATATCTACCCTAGGGACATCTTTGTGTTGAACAACTGGGTAGTTCAAATGGTTGGTTGATGAGCCCGCTAGTTTGGATTTCAAATTGATGATTTTGTTGTTGAAAAATTCAGCCAGATCATCTGCAGATGGTGGGGGATCAAGGGTAGAACAAGATAAGGCCTATATGTCATAAAGATTGTTGACTAATTCAAAGAGATTTCTACTGTTGGTGTTCGGCGATCCAATTTTTTGGGCGTAAAAGTTAGAATGCTTCTTTATTATTAGTTTTTTGTATTTGTTTAATTTTAGTCTCCCCACACTGTCCCCCGATTTTAATCATTGTCTTTCGAGTTTCTGTAACTCCTGTTTCATATTTCCTAACTCGGTATCGTACCAGCCATCCAGATTCTTGTTTCTTAGTTTAGTGGGGGCCATTTTGTTTAATATCTGCGTACTCAGGTTGGTCCAAGAGTCCGCCAAGAAGGAGTCTGAGTCTGGGCTAGAAGTTAAGTCATAGTGTGACCAGAATTCTATTGGGTTCACTATACCTCTGCTAGCTACCATTTTTTTAGGTCTTTTTGCCTTCTTGGGTTTGGATGGGGAGCGTCTTACTTGCCAGCTGAATTGGAAACTGCATAAACGGTGGTCTGACCATAGAGAGTTGGTCCATATGGCTTGGTTCCAGTAAATCTTGGGATTGGCTGGTTCTTTGGTGGAAAAAGTCACTAGATTTAGCTGGTGGCCTTTTTGATGGGTCTTTTCTGGGGGCGGCACAAAGAAATCAAGTGAAGAAATGAAGGAAATTAGATCTTTGGAATCACCCTGCTCTGTCTGCTCTAGGTGAATGTTTAGATCACCTGTCAGTAGGTTGTGTGGGCCTAGTGTAGAATTTGTAAGGGGGAATTCGTAGAAAATGTCTTTGGCTGCGGGCCATTTCTTAGGAGGAATGTAGAATAAGGTAATTATTAGAGTGTCTTCTAACTGATCTGTCCAGAGTTTACAGGACATGATTTCAAGGTCCACTGAGCAGTTTGAGGCTAGGATTGTGGACATGAATGATTCTTTTAGGATGATGGCTAATCCTCCCCCTTTGCCTCTGCTTCTAGGTAGAGATAAAATTTTAAATCCAGGAGGCAGGCAGTCGCGTATAATAATGTCGTTATCTGCGACCAACCAAGTTTCAGTTAGAAGAACAAAATCGGGGTTGGCTTCTTCCAGCCAGTCTTTGACCAGCTGTGACTTATTTCTAATTGAACGTATGTTTAAGTAAAAACCGTGAGGAGTGTGATGGTAAGGAGCATCGGAGGTTACAGAGTCCGCTGTCTTTTACAGTAGGGTCTGCTAGGTTTTTGTGAGGGTGGGTACGACTGAAATTTGGAAGGGACCCCATTCAGAGCAGTCGTATAGAGAAGAATTATCAGCTCTAAGATGGTCTGGGTTAGCTGGGCGAGATCTTATGAGTACTGGGATAGGGATAGCAAAAAATGCAGCAACTGACCTGCTTTTGTAGCAGATCCAATAGACCATGAGGGCCCAAATCAAATAATTAGTTAAAGAGTCGTCTTATATAGAGTGGTCCAAGAGACTGAAGGCTTAAGAGAAGAGCTAGTAGATTAAATCATGCAGGGAATGGGTAGGAATTGACTGGAGTAATCATGCAGATATTTTAAGTGGAAAAGTCATGCTAAAGTCATGCTAAAGGTTTAGCTGGAGTAGTTATTCAAATACTTATCAGATTTTTTTCCAGTCCATGGGCCTGCGGGGCAGAAATAGAGATCTCTCAATCAGGTGCAAGTTGTTGAGAAGAGCTAGTAGAGGTGTGTGGAAGTTCTCCTTAGCAGTCCCCAAGTAGCTGGGGGGAGGAGGTGGCGGCGGAGTAGTGTCTTTCGCCCGTTGTTTGGATGTGCCAGGCTACAGGAGGTGGGGAGCTGTGGAGCAAGAAAGCTTGGGTAAGCTCCGCTCAGTCGCTTCGCAAAGGTGCGCGCTAAGGCACGCGCCTTAGCCGGCGCGCCGAACGGCTAAGCGCCGTTTCCTCCTCCGAACTTGAATGCTCCCGGCAAGGGAGGGGTGGAGCAAGCTCACACGCCCTGATGGGAGAAGTGGGCCGCTGCAAAGCTCCATGCAGGAGCCAGCCCGATCGTCGGTGGGCTTGGAGGGGGAGCTGCTGCAAAGCTCTGTGCAGGAGCTGGCTCAACGAGCGACGGTGGGTCTGCCGTAATGCCTGGATGAACCTGGCTTTATTTGAGGATTGGTACAGTAATTGTTTTATTCCTCAAGTGCGTGAGTACTGTTTGGAGAAAGGAATCCCCTTCAAAATTTTACTGTTGCTTGATAATGCGCCTGGACATCCACATCACTTAGCTGATCTCTATCCCAATGTGAAAGTTCTATTTTTGCCCCCGAACACTACACCACTTATTCAACCGATGGACCAAGGGGCAATTGCTACTTTGAAGGCAAACTATCTCAGAACCACTTTCGCCCAAGCCATAGCTACTATAGATGCCGACCCTGAACTATTACTACGTGACTATTGGAAACAGTGTAACATTCTTAAGTGTATAAAAAATCTTGCTACTGCTTGGGACTCAGTGACGGAAAAGTGTATGAATGGTGTGTGGAAGATGTGTGTTAAGCGCTATGTGAATACCTTTGCTGAATTTAACAGTGAACAAGAACTTGATGAGATTCGTGAAGAAATAGTGAAACTGTCAAAAGACCTTTCATTGGCATGTGAAATGGAAGATGTTGAGGAGTTGCTAGACTTACAAATGAAGAGCTGATAGAATTAGAAGAAAGAGTGGCGGAAGAAAAAATAAGAGAATTAGAGAAAGACTAAGAGGATGAGGCGCCACAACGAATGTTCACCACAAAGGGATTGTCAGAAGCTTTATCTCTACTAAATAAACTCCTCATCCATTTTGAAGACACGGACTCAAACATTGAACGATTTGCGAAGATTGAACGGATGGCACATGACACATTTCGTCCTTATTGCAAAATTTATGAAGAGAAAAAAAAGCAAACAATTCAGATGAAGCTCACTATGTTTATGAAAAGAGCAACTCCACCCATCACCGAGTCCGCCTGATGAAGGAGAGATCGAGAATCCGCAGCCAAGCACCAGAGGTGCCATGACTTAAATGTACTTTACTGTTCTGTATTTCTTATTTTTGTCTGTTTTTCCATAATTGTATTGATGTTTGACTTAGAAAGAAAGAAAATGTTGTTGACAGATTGCTTTAAAATGATTAAAATATCATTACCCAGTCTAATAATCTTTTTTTTTGAATATATGTTTATTAAAGGAACAAAGCATAAGAGAAATTTACAGCAATCAAGCCAGGAGCACTACAAAAAGGAAAAAACAACAGTACAAATGAACAAGGCCATCAGGCAAAAAGACAATCAGGTCAAACACAAAGATCTCCCATGCAGAGTCCAATTTTTACAAAAACACAGAGGTACAGAAGGCCCCTCTCCCATACCCCACCTCCCCAATGCCGCCCCCCTCATCCTCCCCAACCCCTCCCCCTGCATCCTAGGAAATGACCCACATCAGAAAGATCTCCAACAGTCCAGATAAGCCACCGTCTGCCATCTAGTGGCACCCCTCTTGCGCTGGCGCTCCCAATTGGCCATCTGGGACATAGAAGCCTGCCATTGCTGGATCATAGGCCGCACCTCACTCACCCAAGTTTGCAAGATAAGCTTTTTGGTAAGCCTCAGAGCGATCAGGACAAAGCATCGTGAGGGCTCGGCAATGCCAGCCTCAACTAGGGGTCCCGTGACACCAAGCAGCAGAGTCCTGTAAGACCATTCCAAAGACTGCCCCAAAACCTCCTCCACCGCCCTAAGCACCTGCACCCACAAAGAACCCACAAAAGAGCATTCCAAAAAGTGATGCACCAACGTACCCCTGAAAGCCGGGCAGCGTGGGCAAAAAGCATCCGGCCACAGGCCCATGGCACACCCTTTACTGCGGGTAATGTAAGCCCGATGCAATAACTTAAGATGAATTTCTTGCAAAGGCACATTAGGGGCAGCCCCAGCACCCTCCTCAAAGCACAGAGTCAGGTCATCAACGGTGACCTCCTCACCCAGTTCAGAGCTCCAGGCCTCAGCCAGGGACGTCAAGAACCCGGCAGGCCTCCAGGACCTCCCCAATTTATACCAGTCCGATAATGTGTTAAACTCTAGAGAGAGGGAAAGGAAAGCCCGATCCAACGGGGAAAAAACAGGCACCTGCCCAGACCTCAATCGAAGTGAGAGACAGTAACTTCGAAGTTGCAAATAGGCCAATATGGATCCCGCATTCCAAGTCCACGAAGTTTGGCAAGTCTGAAAACTAGGAAACAACCCCGACCCCAATTCAGTGACTTGGCCCACAAACCGACACCCGGTTTTGCTAGCCCTCACAAAGAAGGCATGCGCACCAGCGGGGAAGTTAGGATTAGCTACAAACTCCACAAAGGGAGAGGGGCCTAACGAACCCCCCACTTCCCTACGCCACCAGCACCACGCACTTCGCAAGGGTCGAAGCAGAGAGACACAAGCCCCAGCTCCTCTCCACAAAACATTAAATACCGATGCCGGAGCTGCCAGCTCTTTCCAGAACCCGGGTGGGGCAAACTTGGACGTACCCGAGTACACCTCATGCACCCATCGGAGCAGAGCCGCCACGTTGTAAAGACGAAGATCAGGCAGATTCACGCCCCCTTGGGCTCGCTCCCTAATCAATTTACAATATCCAATTCTCGCCCTCCGTGAACACCAAATGAAAGAAGAAACAATACCTTTGTAGATCTGCACCTCCACGTTTTTTATCCATAAGGGTGCCATTTGCAGAGGATACAGCAACTTCGGCAGGAGGACCATCTTAATAAGAGCAATGCGCCCAAGAAACGAAATCGGATAGTCCATCCACCTCCGACATAACCCTCGGATAGCATCCAATTTATCTACCACATTTTTCTGATAGACCACCTGAGGATCCGCATGCAAATAAACCCCCAGGTATTTAATCGAGCCCCGAGACCATTGTAACAGAAAAGCGGGATCATCCTGGAGAGCACAATGTGGATGAAGTGCCAGAGCCTCAGATTTATCAAAGTTAATCCGCAAGCCAGAAAACGCACCAAAATTACGAATAAGCTCTATCAGTACTGAAATGAGCATATCATCCACGAACAAATTGATTCTGAATTCCTGGGACCCCAAATGGATACCCCGTAAGGGCTGATGCTGCCGGTTCTTGGCAGCTAAAGGTTCCAGTGCCAACACAAATAGCATAGGCGAAAGCGGGCATCCCTGTCGCGTGCCCTGCGCTAGGGAAAAGGTGGAGGAAAGTGCACTATTCACCAAAATCTGAGCAGTCGGCTGGGCGTAAAGAGAACGAATTCCAGCCAGGAAACTCCCCAAAATGCCCAGCTGTGGCAGGACCCAAAACAGGTAATCCCATAGAACCTTATCAAATGCCTTTTCGGCGTCAAGACTGGCAATGAGGGCATTTTCCTGGCCAGGATGTCCCTTCAACAGGGCAGGGTTCTGCAACACCGACAATGCGCGTAAAACATTTGCGGAGGAAAAATGGCCCAGAACGAAACCTACCTGGTCCGAGTGGACCAGAGAGGGTAAAACCCTACCAAGCCTCGTAGCCAGGATAGCAGCAAACAGTTTAATGTCTTGATTTAACAGGGAAATTGGTCGGTAGGATCCCAACTGGTCATGTGGTCTACCGGGTTTCGGAAGTACAACGATATGCGCATGGGTAAGTCTATGCTGAGGCAAATTCCCCTCACAGAGGGCCTGACAAAGATCTCGGAAGGGGCCCAATATCCTATCCCCTAGCAG
This sequence comes from Geotrypetes seraphini, assembly GCF_902459505.1. Taxonomy (NCBI): domain Eukaryota; kingdom Metazoa; phylum Chordata; class Amphibia; order Gymnophiona; family Dermophiidae; genus Geotrypetes; species Geotrypetes seraphini. The sequence continues at coordinate 291,011,850 of NC_047085.1, forward strand.
TTTATAGTATTCAGGACCCAGGCCATCAGGGCCAGGTGCTTTTGCCAATTTTAGCGCCCTAATAGCCTTCTGAATTTCCACCGCCTGCACCGGTAAATTAAGCTGATCCCGCTGGTCTTGCGTCAAAGCAGGAAGAGAAAGGTCTCTAAAAAAGGCATCTCGCTGCTCAGTGTCACAGTCCCCCCGATCATACAGGGCCTGATAGAATGTTACAAAACTCTGTTGGATATCCGACAACGAGGTCGCCTGCGAGCCATCTGGAGTACAGATTTTAGAGATAGGATGCTTGTGGGCTCTCTGGGCGACCAGGGAGGCCAGCAGTTTCCCCGCTTTGTTTCCCCAACGATGCATACGATATTTATACATCTGGATGTCCCGCAAGGCCCTTTGAGCCAGCAACTCATTGATTTGGCGTCTCAGCCCCAGATATCGAGTCTTAAGTTCCGCAGACCCAGAATGATGCAATTCCCCCCTTACCTGCCCCAATTTGCAAGCCAGTTCCAGCAGTGTTTGGTCCTGGACCTTCCGCTTGTGTGTCGTGTAAGCAATAATCTTACCCCTGAGAACAGCTTTACTAGCTTCCCAAAATGTCACCTCAGAAACATCAGAGGAGGGGTTGTCCGCGAGATAAGAATCTCATTGTTCTTCCAAAAATATCTTGAAATCAGCATCTTCATATAAGGTGGGATTCATTCTCCAGCCAGACAACGGCCTCCGTGATACCTGCGGATCAAGTAGCTCCATCCAGATCAAGTGATGGTCAGAGAGAGCATCATCTTCAATCATCACTTGCTTAACTCCGGGCAGGAGGGACGGGGCCGCCAACAAGTAGTCCAATCGACTATGCACATTGTGCACGGGAGAGTGATAGGTAAAATCAGATTCATCGGGATGGAGCGTACGCCACAGGTCCACGAGTCCCAATTGAGAATTAACAAAATTAACACCCTTATGTTCCCCCTGATGTAAACGAGGCTTAGGAGGCTTGCAGTCAATAAGAGGGTCAGCAGTAATATTGAAATCTCCACCAAGCACCAGTTGATACTCAGAAAAGGGGGTGAGGGCAGCCACTAAGACAGAAAAGAAGCGATGGGAATAAACATTGGGGGCATAGATGGAGCAAAAAGCATATTTTATCCCCAAGAATTCCCCAACCCAAATTACATATCTACCCTCAGGATCTGAAATCAGTTTATGCAGCGTACAAGTATGTTTCTTATGAAAGAGTACAGCCACACCACGTTGTCTATTATTAAAAGAGGCATAAACAAGGTCGCCCACCCAATCCCTCCGGAGCTTGGCATGTTCAGAAGCGCTAAGGTGCGTCTCTTGAAGCAGCAAGCCATCCACCTGCAATTTCCTGCAGTATTGGAGCATCTTGCTGCGCTTTACAGGGGAGTGTAGCCCATCAACATTAAAACTAGCAATTTTAACTCCACTCATGAGACCAAGAGGCAGCAAGGGTGTACACAAATAACCAAAGACCATATGGGGCAGGAGCAACGGCCTCCCAGCCGAGCCTTCGCTCCTCCCACTTACCCATGAAAATAGACGGAGCCAGGCTCCCAGGATGCAGCCCACCCTCCCACCCCTCCCCCAACAAAACTTCCTGTTCCTTCAGACAAACCCCCCACCCCCCACAGATATCTCCCTTATCTAACTCCCCCTTCCGTAACACCCCCCCAACCCACAACCACACTCTCATCCACACTCCCATAGCACCAACCCCAACTACAAGCAAACACAGATGCCCACACTCCCCTCCCCAAAGCTCCCCCCCCATCTATCCCCATAACCATAGAACAAATACCAGAATTGTCCATAACCTGCATGAAAACAAAGACATGTGCAGGGGCATATAACTGGAAACATATAACTGGAAACCTGGGAGGACAACAACAGAGCCCCCCCTCAGAACAAAAATAAGTCCAAAAAGAGTCTAACTCAGCCCCCTGGAAGTTCCCGGGAGGGGAGGCAGCCCTGCCAGAAAGGTCCTCGTGTCAGGTACTCCCCGAGAGGTCCCCACCATCCAAAACATCAGGATCAAAGGACAAGGTCTCGCACAAAGAGTCTCACATGATGATACTTGAGACATCAGCAGGGACCACGAGGGGCCTCTCCCCTCGAGATGGAGACATAAAGATGAAAAGGGGAACTACACGGTTCATCCAGGTCCAGATCGCCCAGAAGGTAAAGAGCAGTCAGGTTTTCATGTGAGGCCTACTGGGCGGGAAGGCTCTCGATAAAGCGCTTGAGTTCCTCCGCCTGGGACACAGTAAAGGTGCGATTCTCATGGGTCAAACGCACCTTAGCTGGATATAAGAAGGCAAATCTGATTCCCCTTGCGACCAGCTGCGAGCAATAAGGTGTGAAGGTTCTGCACTGTTCAGCCACCTTAATAGAGAAATCCTGGAAGATCAAAATCTTGGCACCCTCATAATCCAGACGCCGGGACTTCTTAAATAGCTCAAGCAGACGGGCTTTGATAGCATAATTGTGAAAGCGGGCTAGCACGGCTCTCAGTCTGCTAGTGCCCTCATGCTCCCGTCGCTGTCCCACCCGGTGGACACGTTCCACCACCACTGGGCCCATGTGCTCTGGGAGGCCCAACTCCTTCGGCAGCCACTTCTCCACAATATGGAGGAGCTCAGAGTCCTTAACCGACTCTGGAATTCCGATGATCCGAAGGTTCTTCCGTCGGGCCCTGTTTTCCTGATCTTCAACTTTCTCCATGAGCTGACCAACTCGAGTTTCCAACAAGTCAAGCCTCCCGTCTGCCACCCCAGCACGATCCTCCTGGGCCGACACCCTCTGTTCCACGTGTTGCAACTGAACAGCTTGTCCCGCTAAGGTGTCCTTTAGTTCTTCCATAGAGGCATGCAGTTTAGCTAATTTGTCATCAACCAACTGCGATAAATGCCTCATGGACACCTGCAGCACATCGTCAGAGCGATCCACTGGGACGTCGGTTTGCGTGCCGGCCATCTTGCACGCTGGGCTCCCACACTGCTTCACCGGCCGGGAAACTTTCGGCGGCATGCCCCGCGGCCAAAAGAGGAATTCAGCGCCTCCCCAGATCGCAACAGTGCGCCCCTGCACCAACGCCTACACCGGCGATCAAAAAAATAAACTTTCACCCGGCTATGGACCGCTATTAGGGGGGAGAAACAGGGAAGTCGGAGCGGAGCTCTGTGCACAGACGTCCGCTCAGGAACCAGCCATCATGTGACCCCCCCAGCCATCACGTGACCCCCCACCCAGTCTAATAATCTTGCCTTAATTTAACGTAAGCCAACTTACGTCCTGATCCACTTAAGACCGCTCATACCAAGCATGCACATGCGCAGGTGCCTTCCCACCCAATGTTGGCTTGCGTGACCATCGGTTCTCAGTTTTCTGTGGAGCTGAGAAGCTGTTTGAGTTTCTCTAAATTTGTCAAACTTTTGGTTTTTGTGCCTTTCTGTTTATTTTATAGTTTGTCATAATTCTTAATTTTATTACTTTCTATCCCTTTTGGTTTCAAAATATTTGATTTTTTTTTAAGTGAGTTTTTGTTTGCGGCCTTCAGGCATTTTCAAACTGTTTTCAGGTTGGAAGTGTCAACGTATTTTCGGTTATCCTTGGACAAGCAGGCAGCATATTCTCGATGAATTTTGTGTTGATTTGGTTTATTGATATTTTATTTGGGGGGACGATTATGATGTTGTCCAGACATGTCTGTTATATGTGGAAATCATAGGGAAATAATATTTTATGTATGTGATATGGAAACCGCATAGTTGTATGTGGTACATAAAATTTTTAATAAATACATCAATATGGGTGACGTCATTCACGTAGCCTGGTATGAACAGTGTTAAAAGTGAACTGACACTTAAGTTTTAAGAAGCTTCACTAAAGTCAGCAATCATCGCTAAACCTGTTTTCACAGGTTTAGCAACAATTACTGCTAACCGACCCGATTCACAAAACAGCCCACCGCATGTTTTTCCCCTCAATTGCCCATGTTCCAATCCGGCCATGCAAATTTGTAAACCTCATGCAAAATAGCCAAGCAATTGATTCACTTATATTTGCATGTATGCTATTTTGCATTGCGTTTTAAAATCCTAAAACCTGACTCATGTAGACCTGTCGGTAACTGTGTTACCAAGCAAGAAAAACCCGGAATTGTGAAATTCAATACTATTGTAAACAAACACTTTCACTGAAATGAAAAGATGTCACAAACAAGAAGAAAGCAGCACTGCTGTAGTTCCAAAAGGGGAGTTACAGTTAACTGGAGGAAAAAGCCTCAGATAGGAGCCCTTCCACCACCACAATGGTGGTCCAAGGTGGTTGGACGTAACACCTCACTGGCAAAAAACCTCCAGACCGGCTCCCCGTAGTAAAGAACTTAAAGCAGGGCGGCGGTGCAAAAGATAGAGGATAACAATCCACTTATCTAGATTAGTAGATCGGTACACCGACGATGGCCAGCGTTTCACTCGTCTGCTGCCTCAGGGTGTAAAGAAATCCGATCAAAACTAAGAACCAGAATCAGAACAAAAATTCAATCAGTAAACTGGTAAAGATGCACAGCTTCCAAAGAAACTAAAAGAAGCCTTAATGACATACCTTAAGATAGGACGCAACAGCATCTCAGGATCATAAGATGGCCGTGCCGTGACAGAGCTGGGATTTATATAGCACTACCGGGTAGTGAACCCGGAAGTGACAGTAGACAAAAGGTTATTACTGTTAGAAAACCAGAACTTACAGAACAAATTAAGTTATAATAAAGAAAAAATTTTTCTTTAATTTGATTTTGTGTGTATGTAAATGAAGAAAATCTTTGTGTTAAACTTGCATGTTTGAATACTTTAAAGTTTTATGTCAGAGGATATATAAAAAAATAAAAATAAAAAAATAAAAAATGAACATATACGTGAAAGTAGAGAATAATCAGTAGAACGCACTCCATTCCAGTCTCGAATTTAATCCATCTGGGTCTTCACTCTTCAGTCTATGGATCCATTGTTGTTCCGCTCTTAGTAAACGCTGCTGTCTGTCCGGAACGCCCTCTTGAATATGGTCAATCACACAACATTTTAAGTCTGTAAACTGATGATTAAATTCCAAACAATGTGTGACCATAGGTGCCTGTAGTCTATTGTTCTTCAGACAACTCTTGTGTTCAATAGCTCGGATTTTAAAAGGGCGAGTGGTCTGACCCACATAGAGTAAAGGGCATGAACACATGAACACATAAACCACAAAAGTGGATGTACAGGACGTTCTATGTTTCAGATAAAAACTCTGGTTAGTAGATGGATGAATGAAGGTGTTGGACAGTTCTTTAGTAATGGTGCAAATAGAACATTTACCACATTTGAAATGACCAGTTGAGAGTGTGGCGGGTAGACAAGGATCTCTTATGTCAGATGGACTTAAAAGTTCTTTAAAGTTTTTCTGGCGTGAGTGCGCAATTCTGAAATGAGTATCTCTCAATGAGGGATGAAAGTCCATTATGGTCCAGTGACGTCTGAGTATCTTGGAAATGATATTAATGTTGGGAGAATATTCTAAAATGCATGTGACAATATTATCACTAGATTCAGATTCACGAGGTAGGAAAAGAAGGTCTCTATTGATGAACTTCGCCCTTTTGTATGCTTTTTTCAGAACACCAGTAGGATATCCTCTGCTTTTTAAACGAGAGTATAGTTGTTTACATTTTGTTTTGTAATCTTCCATGTCGGAACATAACCGACGATAACGAAAAAACTGAGAAGTGGGTAAACTTCGCTTCAGAGGATTCGGATGGTTGCTTGAGAAATCCAAAAAAGTATTCCTATCAGTGTCTTTTCTATATACTGTGGTTTTAATGGAACCTGTTTCTTTGATGACAAAAACATCAAGAAAAGAGATGTGACTGGAGTGGCAAGTCATGCTAAATTCGATATTGCAATGTCTGGAGTTCAGCCATTCAAAAAATTCATCCAAATCACTTTTAGAACCTTTCCAGGCCACAAAAACGTCATCAATAAAACGTAGCCATATGGCAATTTTATCTGAGAAAGGATTATTAATAATCCAGGTGTTTTCAAATTTTTGCATGAAAAGGTTTGCTACCGAGGGAGCCATGGTTGCCCCCATGGCTACCCCCGATATCTGCTGAAAAAACCTGTCCATGAATCTGAAGTAATTTCTCTTCATGGCTAAAGATAATAGTTTTATTATAAACTGGACAGGAATCCTATCATTACTTACGTTGTTGAGGAGAAATTCCTCAACAACAATGAGAGCCTCATCCTGAGGAATTACAGTGTAGAGAGATTTCACGTCTAACGTGACAAAAAATGTAATGTCTTCAGGGTTGTTAATGTCAGAGAGTTTAGTCAAAAATTGAGAAGAGTAACTGTGTTACCGACAGGTCTGCCGGGTTGTTTTTTTTTCATTTTTTTTAATGGCATAGATATTTTGCGTGTATTACACACGCAAAACATCTGTTCCATTAAAAAAAATCCCCCACTGCCACCAACAACCCGCCGACAATTGCGTGCCCCCCCCGACAATTGCCATGACTCACCCAAACCCCAAAATGATGGCAGGAGGAATGCCCACTCCCTCTTACCTGCAAATACCTCCTCCCCGGAAAGAAAAAGGCACTGGAGCCCCCTCTCCCCCTGCCCGAGCCCCTACCCCCGTACCTCTTACGTTGGAAGCAGGAGGTACTGAAATCACCGCCTGCTCCAGCTCCTCCTAGACAACACTGGGCTTTAGGCCCTGCCCTAGTGCATCATGTGATGCACGGGGAGGGACTTAAGGCCCTGATTGGCTCAGGCGCCTCGTGCTTCTCCCTTGGGAGGGCTTGAGGCATCTGAACCAATCAGGGACTTCCTTAGTGATTGAGTTGCTATCTTTAGTGAATCTGGGCCTTCGTGACTATCCACACCGCAAATGCGCGATGTGCCTTCCTGCCCGATGTAGGCTAGCGGCTCCTAAGTTCTTCATTCTCCGTGAAGAAGTTTGTTTCTGGACTTCGGTTGGTATGCCTTCGACCCGCTATTGGTTTTTCTTACTGGCATTTAGCAATTGTTTTTCTTCAGTTTCTTTTTTCTTATATTAATTAATAATAAATAAATAAATAAATAAAATATCTATCTATCTATTTATCTATCTATCTATATCTCAATTAAAAAAATATATATATATGTATATATATATCTCAATAATAATATATATATAAAAAAATATATCCTATATAATAAAACACTAGCCGCGCATGCGCACTCCTACCTGCGTGTTCCATGTTCCGTGAGATGTTGGTCCGTGGTGGCAGGAGTGCGCAAGCACGGGTTCCCAGCCTTACAGTACCTAACTACACTCACCGGCAGGACTGGACTCTCTGCTCTGGTAAAAGTAAGTTCTTTGCCTTGCCGCCCCCCCCTTCCCTTCCCTTCCCGTGGTCCCGACTCCAAACTTGCCGACTTCAGCAGCATCTGCATCACTCTACACACGCTGCTTCGGGGCCGTAGAAGGCCCCGAAGCAGCATGTGTACAGTGCTGCAGACGCTGCTGGAGTCGGCAGGTTTGGAGTTGGGACTGCGGGGGGGGGGGGGGGGGAGGGGGCGGCGGCAAGGGACTACAAGAGCCGACCAGACTTCTAGCACCCGTTAATGGAACAGGCTAAAATACTAGTATATATATATATCTCTCTCTCAATAATAATAAAACCCTTAGCGTGCATGTGCAATAAGATTGAAACTCCATGCCTCCGCATGCGCAGTACAATAGAACTTTTGCTTAGCTTATAAGCAAATCTGTCCTGCAAAGTGGGGCCCTTCACAATATTTTAGCCGCATTAGCTCACTGGAGTTATTTTAGGAAGTCGGAAATCAAAGATGGCTGGAGGTCAGGCATCAAACGTCCAGGGCGATTAGGATCTCAGGCAGGATCGGGCACGCACAAATAATAACGAAAGAAAAGACAAAAAGGTACACGAAACAAATCACAAACAATTGCGTGCACGGCAGACGTCGCTCCCCCTTCCCCGGGGCCAAAAGAAGGACACCACGTAAGGGAGGTCAAGCAGGGAATTAGTTCGGGCGCAGGATCGCTCGGAGTTGAGACTGGTGTTCACCTTCAGATGAAACAGTAACCAGCTACATGGGAGCCAGATGCCACCCGCATGCAACAGATCAGCGGCGCCCCCGATCTCTCGACCACCCCCTCCCCCCCAAGCAAAAACAAAAACTTCTCCCGATGCCCGTGGCTGTGACACCCCCCCTCCCCAACATAAACTGTTCCTAAAGTACTTAGGCAGCTACACTGAACAATCTTTCCCCACAATAACTGACCGCTAAATCTTAACTCTTTTAGTACTACTCAATCTGTAACTTTTTAATCATAGAACTTCACGGTCCTGCGATATATAAACTGTTATTATTATTATTAATAAACTCCCCTGGAGCAAGATCAGATGCCCGGAAAAGGGGGGGGGAGGGGAGATCACTTCCGAGGATCTTTTGTAATGGAGTTATGGCTGGTGATCAGCAGCAGCCATGCACAAGCTGACAATGGGAATATGAAGGATAAGGGGGCTGGGGGCAGAAAAGGAGATATGTGTGAGAAGGAGGCTGCAAAAGGGACATGTGAGAAAAGGGCTGGGGCTGGAGGCTGAAAGGAAAAAGATGGGACAAGAAGGCTTGGGGGGGTGTCTAAAAAGGGGTTTGGAGCTGGGGCTGAAAAAAGGGGGCATGTGAGAGAAAAGGCCTGAAGATAGGAGCTGGAAGAATAAGTGAAGATGCAGAAGCAAAGGTTGATGGGGAAAGGGTGAATGGAGAGGGAGTTTTATGGAGGTGAAGGACCAAGAAAGGGGTCAAATTTTTAAGTTGGTGAAAAAAGGTGGAAATAGGGAAGGTAAAAGGGGAAATGGGAGCCTGAATATGGGGGTAAGACATAAGAAGAATATGCATTTGATGTATGCCAAACATGTCCTTTTCTGGTGTCCAAATAATTCAATTTTAGACTCATCTGTCCATAGAACACTATTCTAGAAGTCCTGGTGTTTGTCTATGTTCTCTCTGGCAAACTTCAGTCTGGCTTTGATGTGTCTTAGAGAGCAAAAGTTTCCTCCTTGTACACCTTCCATGCATGTTAAATTTGTGCAGTCTCTTTCTGATTGTAGAGGCATGCACTTTCACATTAACAGTAGCAAGAGCCTGCTGTAGGTCCCGTGATGACATTTTAGGGTTTTTGGAGAGTTCTGCTCTGGGGGTTAACTTGTTTGGACGGCCAGACTTGGGTATGTTTGCAGTTGTTTGGAAAGTTCTCCACTTGCACACTATTTTCCAGACTGTGGAGTGGCTAATGTCAAATTCTTTCGAAATCTTTTGAAATCCCTTACCAGACTTATACGCTGCTTTAATCTTCTTTCTGAAGGCCTCAGATAGCTCTTTTGATCTCACCATGGTGTTTACTCTCACCGCAGCAGTCATGAGCACACTAAACTAAATGTCTGAGGTTTAAGTAGGGCAAACCTCCTTTAAAATGCTGAGTAATGATGTTCTAATCATGTGCACCTGATGTGATACACCTGTATGTGATTTGAGCCACTTTAAGTGGGAGGATATGTGGGGGTGTCTTAATTTATTCCTCAGTTAAATACACATTTTTGTGGATATCTTTTGTTTCATGAGTAAATCAAGGAAAGATTTTGTTGTTTACCTGCAATTACATCACTTTCTTTTCCAGAGATAAATAAAACAAAGATTTGATATTGATATGTGAATGTTTCTTAAGAAAGAAATGAATATTATCCCAGGACAAGCAGGTAGGTATTCTCACTAGTGGGTGATGTCATCAGACAGAGCCCCGGTACGGACGTCTCACAAGCACGTGTTGCTTGTAGAAACTTAAAGTTTCTAGATGCCCGCACCGCGCATGCGCCGGTGCCTTCCTACCCGGAGATCCGGGCGTGTCTCCTCAGTTCTTTCTTTTCCGCGGAGCTGAGAAGTTCAACTTCATCATGCGCTAGCTGAATTCAGTTAAATTTGCCTTCCTTGTCCGCGTTTTCGCTTTCTTTTTAATTACAGTTAACAGTTCTTTTCTTTTCGGTAAAAAAAAAAAAAAAAAAAGAAGATTATTTCCTCCGGCGGGTCGAACGGGCCGGCCACGTGGCTCAGGCCCACTGGCTTCGACCTCGCGGCGGAGATTTTCCGGCCTATGTCCCGGCCAATCACCGGGTTTAAAAAGTGCAGCAAGTGCCAACGCGCGATTTCACTCACGGACCCTCACTGGCGCTGTTTGCAGTGTTTGGGCCCTGACCACATTCCGAAATCGTGCAGGCCTTGCTCTACCCTTACGGCACGCTCATTCAAGCGGCGTTGCCTATTGTGGGAATCGATGTTCAAGATGGACGCAGCTAAGGATCCCTCAGCCTCCACTTCATCCGATACCTCCCCGGTTCGGGCAAAACCGGCATCGACCCCTCCTGCATCGAGCGTGGTGAAACCGGCATCGCTCGCCCCGACACCATCCACGAGCTCGACGTCGGTGCCTGCCCCGGTCTCCTCGGTTCAGGTACCTCTTCCTTCCACAGTGCCACCAATGGTCATCAAAGTGCCGAAAGCTACTAAGCAGAAGCACTCGGCCTCGAAGGAGCGCGATGTCCGTGCAGGAGGACCCCCTTTCGGTGCGGATCCCTCCTTATCGGCTTCGCTACGGTCCGTGCTGGAAGCTCAATTCGTTGAGCTCATGCAGACCATCGGACCCGGGCTCATCGCTGCCATACAGGGTGACCTCCCGGTACCGATCCAAAGGGGCGGTCCGCCCCCTCCCCCTCCCCCACACCGTTCGACCTCGACAACCGACGAGGACGAACGGGGGAGGGCGGCGATGCCCACGCGGCAAGCCTCGCTTACCGATATGCCGCCATTAGAACCCATTACGCCTCCGCGCCAACATGGGACCAGACCTCCGATCGATACTCGAAGCCCTGGGCATAGTCAGGAAGAGTTCTTCCGTACTCCTTACCAGACTTGGGTAGCATCGCAAGAACCCGCATCGCAAACCCAGTTACGATCCACCGCTTCCAGCCCTATCCACTTGGGGGCCTCGGGAGACCATGCGATGCACAGACGATCCCGATCCCCGTCCCGCCACCGAGACGGGCACCGATCGAGACACTCATCCTGGCACTCCTCACGCCATTCGGAGGTGTCACCGCAGAAAAAACTGCAACGTAGGGGATACTCCTCATCAGAGGTGTCCCCTCCGAGGGGCCCGGAGTACGAGGAGACACCGGTGCCCGATTCTCCTTGTCACTCCCCGATGTCCACGGACCTGGAGGCCTCATCCTCCTCCAGCCCGTCCCACAGACCGACGCTGGCGGAACAATTGTCCTTCTCATCATCCCTCCGACAAATGGCGGATGATCTGGATGTGACCCTTGACACGGGCTCCAGATACTCCAAAGAGTATCTGGACACCATGCATTTACCTAACCCTCCAACGGAGTCGCTTCGGCTCCCCTTGCATAAATTACTGGACCAGACCTTCATGCAGTGCTTCGAAACGCCGTATTCCATACCGGCGATCCCCAGCAAACTCGATGCTCGATACCGCATCGTGCACCATAAAGGGTTCGAGAGCCCTCAACTCTCCCACCAATCCCTACTGGTCGAGACCTCCCTTAAACGCTCTCATCCCTCCCAGGTCTACGCCTCTGTACCGCCGGGCCGAGAGGGGAGAACGATGGACAAATTTGGTAGAAAATTCTACCAAAACTCCATGATGGCGTCACGGGTGCTAAACTACAACTTCTTTTTCTCTTCCTATCTGGAGTTCTTCTTGCCGGTGCTCCGCAAGTTCACTCCGTTCATAGACAACCAAGCTCGATTCGAGTTCGAGGAAGTGGTAGCCTCCCTCTCCCAATTACGCCTCCAGCTGATGCAATCCTCCTTCGATGCATTCGAACTCTCGGCACGCGCCGCCGCAAGCGCGGTAGCTATGCGTCGCCTGGCATGGCTCCGTACTATCGATATGGATCCCAACCTACAGGACAGACTCGCCAACGTACCATGCGCTGGAGCTGACCTGTTCGATGAGTCTATCGAAACTGTTACCAAGAAGCTGTCGGATCATGAAAAATCCTTTCAATCCATCCTACGGCCCAAACCCAAACCTCAACAGTCTCGACCTTCCAGGCCACCCCTGATTTACCAGCGGCGTTACATGCCCAGACAAACGCCTGCTGCGAGACAGCCTGCGAAGAGACAACCTCCCCAGAAGTCTCAGCAAAAACTTCAGCCACCGGCTGTACCTAAGGCTCCCCAGCCCTTTTGACGCCCCTCCCGGGAGCATAACCTCGGCCTCTCCCATAGGGGGCCGCCTCCATCTTTTTTACCACCGATGGGAGGCCATAACCACGGACCTATGGGTCCTCTCCATCATAAGAGAAGGATACTCTCTTCAATTCCACCGGGTCCCCCCGGACCATCCTCCAAGAGAGTATCCTTCAAGCTCGACGCAGACCGCCCTTCTTCTTCAGGAAGTCCAAACCTTACTTCAGCTTCGGGCTGTCGAGCCGGTCCCGTCAGACCAATTGAACCGAGGGTTTTACTCCCGGTACTTCCTCGTCCCGAAGAAAACGGGCGACCTGCGACCCATTTTAGACCTTCGGGCCCTCAACAAGTTCCTGGTCAAAGAGAAGTTTCGCATGTTGACTTTGGCTTCTCTATACCCCCTCCTCGAGCAGAACGACTGGTTATGCTCCCTGGATCTCAAGGAGGCCTACACTCACATCCCCATTCACCCGGCCTCCCGAAAGTTCCTCAGATTTCGGGTGGGAAATCTGCACCTACAGTATCGAGTGCTACCATTCGGCCTATCTTCGTCCCCCAGAGTCTTCACAAAGTGCCTGGTGGTAGTGGCCGCAGCACTCCGGGACAGGGGTCTACAGGTGTTTCCATACCTCGACGACTGGCTCATCAAGGCCCCATCAGCCCCAGAGGTCACTTCGGCGGCCTTGGCTACAACCTACTTCCTCCAGAATTTGGGCTTCGAGATCAACTTCTCCAAGTCTCATCTACAACCCACCCAGTCCCTCCCCTTCATCGGAGCGGTCCTGGACACCACCCGACTCCGAGCATTCCTGCCCCAGCAACGCATGGAGTCTCTTCTTCATCTCTGCCAGTCGGTGGCTACTCGCCAAACCCTGCCGGCGAGACAACTGATGGTGCTCCTGGGCCATATGGCCTCCACAGTACACGTGACACCCTTTGCCAGACTCCACCTCAGGATCCCCCAGTGGACCCTGGCATCACAGTGGAATCAGACATCCGATCCACTGTCCAAACGCATCGTAGTCACACCTGCTCTTTGGCAGTCTCTACTTTGGTGGATGACCTCTTCGAATCTATCCAGAGGTTTGCTGATGCACTCTCCCCCCCATCAGAAAGTTCTCACAACCGATTCGTCGAATTACGCATGGGGGGCCCACCTGGAGGGTCTCCGCACCCAAGGATTCTGGACCAGTGCGGAAAGACTACACCAAATCAATCTATTGGAACTCAGAGCCATCTTCAAGGCGCTCCAAGCTTTCCAACACCGACTCCACGACATGGTAATCCTCATTCGCACAGACAATCAGGCCGCCATGTATTATATCAACAAGCAAGGAGGCACGGGCTCGGCCCTCCTTTGCCAGGAAGCTCTACGAGTCTGGGACTGGGCGGTGCGCCACAACGCCCTACTCAGAGCAGTATACATCCAGGGGGAGAACAACGTCTTAGCAGACAAACTAAGCCGTCTGCTACAACCGCACGAATGGACTCTCCATTCCAACCCCCTTCACCAAATCTTCACGCAATGGGGGACGCCTCAGATAGACCTCTTTGCGGCTCCCCACAACGCCAAACTGCCTCAGTTTTGCTCCAGGATCTACACTCCTCATCGCCTCGAGGCAGATGCTTTTCTACTGAACTGGGGGAAACGATTTCTATATGCGTTCCCACCATTCCCGCTGATCCAGAAGACTCTGGTCAAGCTGAAACTCGAACGGGCCACCATGATTCTAATAGCTCCTCGGTGGCCCAGACAACCTTGGTTCTCCCTCCTACTTCAACTCAGCAGCAGGGAACCAGTACCACTTCCAGTGTTTCCTTCACTACTTACTCAACATCAAGGATCACTACTTCATCCCAACCTGCAGTCTCTCCACCTGACAGCTTGGTTCCTCTCAACGTAACCCCTCACCAATTCTCACAAGAAGTGAGGGAGGTCTTGGAAGCTTCCAGGAAGCCCGCCACTCGACAATGCTACTCCCAGAAATGGACCAGATTCTCCTCATGGTGTGTTTCTAAGTCAAAGGAACCTCAGCGAGCTTCCTTATCCTCCGTGCTGGACTATCTCCTACACCTATCTCAATCTGGGCTCAAGTCCACATCCATACGAGTCCACCTGAGCGCTATTGCGGCGTTCCACCAGCCTCTACAAGGGAAACCCCTCTCGGCCCATCCGGTGGTCGCCAGATTTATGAAAGGACTCTTCCATGTTAACCCTCCTCTCAAACCACCCCCAGTAGTTTGGGACCTCAATGTAGTCCTTTCCCACCTCATGAAGCCCCCGTTTGAACCACTCAACAGGGCCCCTCTGAAGTATCTCACCTGGAAAGTGCTTTTCCTTGTAGCCCTTACGTCCGCTCGCAGAGTCAGCGAACTCCAGGCATTGATGGCGGACCCACCATTCACAGTATTCCACCATGACAAGGTGGTCCTCCGCACTCACCCGAAATTCCTGCCTAAGGTGATCTCCGAATTTCATCTCAACCAATCCATTGTACTTCCAGTATTCTTCCCTAAGCCTCATTCTCACCACGGAGAATCGGCCCTTCACACTCTAGACTGCAAACGTGCCTTGGCTTTCTACCTGGATCGCACCAAGCCACACAGAACCACTCCTCAACTTTTTGTCTCCTTCGATCCTAACAAGTTGGGAAGACCCGTATCAAAGCGCACCATCTCTAATTGGATGGCGGCTTGTATCTCTTTCTGCTATGCCCAGGCTGGATTATCACTTCCTTGTAAGGTCACAGCCCATAAGGTCAGAGCAATGGCAGCCTCAGTAGCATTCCTCAGATCAACACCAATCGAGGAAATTTGCAAGGCTGCCACCTGGTCCTCGGTTCACACATTCACCTCACATTATTGTCTGGATACCCTCTCCAGACGGGATGGACAGTTTGGCCAAACAGTATTGAAAAATTTATTCTCTTAAGTCGCCAACTCCCCCTCCATCCCACTGAGGTTAGCTTGGAGGTCACCCACTAGTGAGAATACCTGCCTGCTTGTCCTGGGATAAAGCAATGTTACTTACCGTAACAGTTGTTATCCAGGGACAGCAGGCAGCTATTCTCACGTCCCACCCACCTCCCCTGGGTTGGCTTCTCAGGCTAGCTACCTGAACTGAGGAGACACGCCCGGATCTCCGGGTAGGAAGGCACCGGCGCATGCGCGGTGCGGGCATCTAGAAACTTTAAGTTTCTACAAGCAACACGTGCTTGTGAGACGTCCGTACCGGGGCTCTGTCTGATGACATCACCCACTAGTGAGAATAGCTGCCTGCTGTCCCTGGATATCAACTGTTACGGTAAGTAACATTGCTTTTCTTGGGGTGTCCTAATTTTTTCACAAGACTGTATACATATATATATATATATTTATATATATATATATATATATATATATATATATACTTCTATGTGGTCAAGATTATGGCGTACAATGATTAGGGACCCAGCCTTGAAAAAGATTTCTCCAGCGAAACATGTTGGCTACAGAAAGTCCCTAGAAAAATGAGACCACGAACGTAAAAAGATAAGTTGAATTAATAATTTATTATGTTGAATATAAAAGGTTGAAAATATTAGAAAAAAGAAAATAAGAAAAAAAGAATTAAATTAAATAGAGTATTCATTAGAGTGATCCGGTGAAGATAATGCACATCAAGCTTAACATTATGAAAGTTGTTTGAACGTGGAGTGGTGCATCTGAGGATCTAGTTTAGCTGACATTCTTAACTACTGGGTTCTAAGTGGAACAAGTTAGATATTTGGAGGCTAATATGGTTACATGTATGGATGTATTGGGGACACAGATTGAGGTGAAAAAGGAGATGACCATCTTGGGATCTGTTTGGATTCTGCTTTGACTATGGGAATACAGATCATGAATGTCATTCAGAAGAGTTATGCACAACTATGTATACTATATAGACTAAAACCACCATTGACACCTTATGGACTTCAGAACAGTAGTTCAATGCTTGATTTTATCTAGGTTAGATTATTGTAATTCTTTATTTTTGTGATTAACTAAAACAAAGTTGAAAGCCTTACAGGTACTAATGAACTTAGCAGCTGGATTGATTAGTGGCGTTACTAGGACAACACACATTACCCCTACTTTGAAACAACTTCACTGGTTACCTATTGAACAATGGGTTCACTACAAAGTGTTATTTTTGGTATACCAGATTTTGTATCATTTGACCTCTTAATTGGTTTCAACTTCTATGGGAGGTCTATAGACCAAACAGAGCTTTGAGATCAGAAGGTGGCATGTGATTATTAGCAAAAACAGAAAAAGGTGTGAGATGTGGTCACAAAATCAAAAATGTTCTCAATTGCTAGTGTCTCTGGAATAAGTTGTCGGGACACCTAAGATTATGTACTGACCACTTTAGTTCTAAGAAACTTTAAAATTAAGATGTTTGTAGAAGCTTATTTGTAGAGCCAATCCAGCTCATGGTTCAGTTTGTTCCTTACAGAATAAGTAGTTTCTGTATTGGTTTTGGTCTTTGGAGTCCAAAAGCAGACAGTTTTTGATCATCTATGTAAGTGTCACTCAAACTTTTTTAGCTGTGGCACACTAAATCATGGCATATTATAATTGAAATTATAAAATTCCAAAACCAACAAAAAATTAAATTTGAGAGTTATTTATTTAAAGTTCTTTAAGCTATGTATGAGTAATTGTAACAATGGTGAAACTAAAGTAGATAGAATAGAATTGCTAATCAATGTGACGGATGAGCTTGTTTTTGAGTGCAAATTAAATCAAAACGTGACTCAATAGTAGACATGCAAACATGCATTTCATCATCCACCATCTGCAGTCTTCCTCTTTCTTTCGATTTAATTTATATCAGCTGAAAATCCAAGTTTGCAAGGATAAGATCCAAACCGTAACAAAGCCTTGATTGCTTTGTTGCTCAAATTAGGATAACTACTGCATAAAAAATAGAAATAAAGCTAAAATTACTAGCTGTTAGTTTTCAAGGACCAATCGCATCAAAGAATAATGCTTGTTTGAGCAGTTGTATCCTTTTACACACAGACACTCATAACATTGACACTCTTGTGTACGCAACGTACATCTCATCTATTCTAGTGTATACTTATGAAGGAAATTTTTAAAAATAAAGTACAATGGATCAAGATGGCCACTGAGGGCCTGATTCTCTAAAAGTGCGTCCCGATTTTAGGCAGCTGTAGGCGTCCTACAGCTGTCTAATCAGCCAATCGGGATGCACGTTTTTTTAAAAAAATGCTCCCCAGGCAGGCCGCCTATATTGAAGGCGAGGCCCGCAAGACACCTAGGCCCTGATTCTGAATAGGACGCCCGGGAGAGGCGTCCTATTCAGAATCGGCCTAAACTAAACCCCGATTCTGTAACCGACGTCCATGTTACAGACGCGGGTTAGAGAAACGGGTTAGATTAGAAACAGCCCGCTACACTTATCGCGGCAAGGGATCTCTCTGCCGCTATAAGTATAGCGGGCCGCGGCCCCCTGACCAGGAGGGTGCCCAAACCCTCTGCCCGAAGACGCACCCCCCCCGACACTACCGACCGCCCCCCCCCGACACTACCGACCGCCCCCCCCCCCCCCCGACATTACCGATCCCCCCCCCCGACAATATCGATAGCTGGCAGGAGGGTGCCCAATCCCTCCTGCCCGAAGATGCACCCCCCCCGGCGCTAACCCCCCCCAAACCTCCACTCCACCAAACCTGTTCTTAGAAGGGTCTTGCACGTCTTGAGCCAGCAGGCAAGCCTCGTTGAAATGAAGCGGGCCCGCCCCTTCCCGGCCCATCCCGCCGAAGCCTAAGGCCTGATTGGCCCAGGCTCTAGAAGCCTGGACCAATCAGGCCTTAGGCATAGCGGGTCCGCCCATCCCCACTAAGTCTAAGGTCTGATCAGGCCTTAGATTAAGTGGGGATGGGTGGACCCGCTATGCCTAAGGCCTGATTGGTCCAGGCTTCTAGAGCCTGGGCCAATCAGGCCTTAGGCTTCGGCGGGATGGGCCGGGAAGGGGCGGGCCCGCTTCATTTCGACGAGGCGTGCCTGCCGGCTCAAGACGTGCAAGACCCTTCTAAGAACAGGTTTGGTGGAGTGGAGGTTTGGGGGGTTAGCGCCGGGGGGGGGTGCGTCTTCGGGCACGAGGGATTGGGCACCCTCCTGCCAGCTATCGATATTGTCGGGGGGGGGGGGATCGGTAATGTCGGGGGGGGGCGGTCGGTAGTGTCGGGGAGGGGTGCATCTTCGGGCAGAGGGTTTGGGCACCCTCATGGTCAGGGGGCCGCGGCCCGCTATACTTATAGTGGCAGAGAGATCCCTTGCCGCGATAAGTATAGCGGCCGCGTCTACTTACAATGTAGGCCAGCATTTTGCTGGCCTACATTTTAAGCTTCTCCTCTACTAGGGAGACGCGTAGGGCCGCCTAGGTTCAGCCTAAGGCCCGCCTAAGGCCCTTAGACGAGCTTAGGCATCTTGCGGGTCTCCCTAGGCTCCCGGAGGTGCCTTCAGGCTTGCCTGGGGAGCATTTTTTTTTTAAAAACGTGCATCCCGATTGGCTGATTAGACAGCTGTAGGACGCCTAAAATCGGGATGCACTTTAGAGAATCAGGGCCTGAATGTCTAAGCTGAGTGTCACACATTGGTGAGCTCTTTACTTACTTTTGGATTCCTCAGTGAATTTACCACAGGATGCCCAAGCGGAGGGGTCGGAGCACGGCTGGGGCCTCGCGGAGCTCCGTCTGACCCGGGTTGGGTAATATTGAGGAGCTGTTCCGTCGCATGCAGGGCTCCCTACAGTCGGAGGCGGTCCCGCTAGAGATGCCCCGAACGGGCAGAACAGAAGCGATCTCTCTGGGACTTGAGACCATGCTAAGTCCCGACACAAGGGCTCCGCCCCCACGCCCTCAGGTTACCAGCTCCCCGTGGGTGGGGGAACTCTCCAAAGAGGGAGTATGTTCTGCCCTGGAGGCCGTTGCGAATCATGGAGGGAGCAGGGCATCCAGACTCTACATTTTCAAGAGAGTCTGTATGAAGAAACTGAGGAGTTGACAGCAGAGGAGAGCGGACAGATCCAGGAGAGTGCTCAACAGGCAGTTTCACCAGTGGGAGAAGAGTCTGCAGCCTACTCTTTTCATCTACAGAGACCCCATGAGGTAACACTTGAAACTATCTGGGACCTGGTTGCCAATATTCCTAATTTGTTAAAACCTCAATTAAATCAAATAGAAGAAAAAATAAAACATCATGATAAAGATATACAAGATATAAAAAAGGAAACAACAAAGCTTAGAAAAGAGTTTGTCAGCATTAACCAGGAGTCATTTAAGTCCAAACAAATTTATGAAACATTAATTAAGGATAATACCAATCTTAGAAGAAAGTTAGAGTCCTTGGAAAACTTTTCCCGTGGAAATAATCTAAGATTGGTAAATTTTCCTAAGGTCTTAATGATTACACCTCGGGAGATGCTGAAAAGATACATGATGGAAATTTTAGGTTTGTCTGAAAATATGATACCACCATTTACACAAGTTTACCATCTTTCTATTAATCAACGGAAACAACAGCAAGAGGTTGAACAGGAAAATTTGCATGTGTCCACCATATTGGAATCCTCGAATACTGAAAAGGCAGTCCCAGCAATCCTATTAACAGTGGCATTGGCCCTGGACAAAAACTGGTTACTGAGACTTTTCTTTAAAATTAAACTGGAAATATTCTTAGAAATGCAGATACAAATGTATCCTGATCTTGCCAGAGAAACCCAGAGGCGTCGTAAAGAATTTCTATTATTAAAGCCAGGGGTGTTGGCTCTAGGGGCAACTTTTTATTTACGTCACCCATGTAAATGCATAGTATATTATTCTTCTCAGAAATTTGTCTTCTTTGATCCTTCCCAGCTGGTGACCTTCCTGTCGCTGTCTCGCTTGGACAAAGAAAAGGACGATAAGATCTAGCCCTAGATAGGAAGTTATTAGGGAGCTTTGAGCTCAGCTTAGATTACCGTATTTTCACGCAAATAACGCGCACCCGTATAAAACGCGCACACGGGTATAGCGCGCAGAAATCACGATGATATGTACAAAAACTTTGGTATACCGCGCTCACGTGTATACCGCGCATGCTGCCCGACGCTCCTTTCGCCCGCCCTGACTTTCCGACTCTCCGTTCACCCCCCCTGACTTCCGTGCACTGTCCCCCCTTGAAGGTCTGTCCCCATCCTGAAAGCCTGATGCCCCCCCCCCGACGTCCGATACATCCCTCCCCCCGAAGGACCGCCGACTCCCCAACAATATCGGGCCAGGAGGGAGCCCAAATCCTCCTGGCCACGGCGACCCCCTAACCCCACCCCGCACTACATTACGGGCAGGAGGGATCCCAGGCCCTCCTGCCCTCGACGCAAACCCCCCTCCCTCCAACGACTGCCCCCCCCCAAGAACCTCCGACCGCCCCCCCAGCCGACCCGCGACCCCCCCTGGCGACCCCCACGACCCCCCACCCCCCTTCCCCGTACCTTTGGTAGTTGGGCCAGAAGGGAGCCCAAACCCTCCTGGCCACGGCGACCCCCTAACCCCACCCCGCACTACATTACGGGCAGGAGGGATCCCAGGCCCTCCTGCCCTCGACGCAAACCCCCCTCCCCCCCAACGACCGCCCCCCCCAAGAACCTCCGACCGCTCCCCCAGCCGACCCGCGACCCCCCTGGCGACCCCCACGACCCCCCCACCCCCCTTCCCCGTACCTTTGGTAGTTGGCCGGACAGACGGGAGCCAAACCCGCCTGTCCGGCAGGCAGCCAACGAAGGAATGAGGCCGGATTGGCCCATCCATCCTAAAGCTCCGCCTACTGGTGGGGCCTAAGGTGCGTGGGCCAATCAGAATAGGCCCTGGAGCCTTAGGTCCCACCTGGGGGCGCGGCCTGAGGCACATGGTCGGGTTGGGCCCATGTGCCTCAGGCCGCGCCCCCAGGTGGGACCTAAGGCTCCAGGGCCTATTCTGATTGGCCCACGCGCCTTAGGCCCCACCAGTAGGCGGAGCTTTAGGATGGATGGGCCAATCCGGCCTCATTCCTTCGTTGGCTGCCTGCCGGACAGGCGGGTTTGGCTCCCGTCTGTCCGGCCAACTACCAAAGGTACGGGGAAGGGGGGTGGGGGGGTCGTGGGGGTCGCCAGGGGGATCGCGGGTCGGCTGGGGGGCGGTCGGAGGTTCTTGGGGGGGGGGGGGGGGGGGGGGGGGGGGTTTGCGTCGAGGGCAGGAGGGCCTGGGATCCCTCCTGCCCGTAATGTAGTGCGGGGTGGGGTTAGGGGGTCGCCGTGGCCAGGAGGGTTTGGGCTCCTTCTGGCCCGATATTGTCGGGAAGTCGGCGGTCCTTCGGGGTGGGGGTGCGAGTGGTCCTGCCGGGGGGGGGGATGTATCGGACGTCGGGGAGTCGGCCGGGCAAGAGGGCTTGGGCTCCCTCTTGCTCCGATCGTGGATGCGGGTGCGGGTGGGAGCGCGTGCGAGCGGTCGTTCGGGGTGGGGGTGCGAGTGGTCCTGCCAGGGGGGGGGGGATGTATCGGACGTCAGGGAGTCGGCCGGGCAAGAGGGCTTGGGCTCCCTCTTGCTCCAATCGTGGATGCGGGTGCGGGTGGGAGCGCGTGCGAGCGGTCGTTCGGGGTGGGGGTGCGAGTGGTCCTGCCGGGGGGGGGATGTATCGGACGTCGGGGAGTCGGCCGGGCAAGAGGGCTTGGGCTCCCTCTTGCTCCGATCGTGGGTGCGGGTGGGAGCGCATGCGAGCGGTCGTTCGGGGTGGGGGTGCAAGCGGTCCTGCTGGGGGGGGTGAATCGGGCGTCGGGCGGGGTGGGAACTATGTTTTAAAACTTTTGTATACCGCGCTCACGCATATAACGCGCGAGGGGTATGCGCGGTAGGTAAAATCGCGTATAACGCGCGCGTTATATGCGTGAAAATACGGTAATCTTAGCATTCTTTGTTTCCTTTCTTAATTTAAACTGTCCCTTGTACATCTAGATCCTCAAAGTGGACTTGAGGTAAAAAATTTAAGTAACATAATGGAGTTTTCTTTTTGAAAATATGGATATGTATTATTCATTTGCTTCTTTGTATTTTGGACTTAAATATGATGTACACGGTTATGTATCCTTAAACTTAAATTTTTACTTTCTGTACAAGTTTATACTTGATAATCAATTATAAAATGATAAATAAATTAAAAAAAAAAAAAGGACAATTCTGGAATCTCTCGTGGCACACCTGGAATCTCTTCAGGGCACACCATTGTCCCTTGGCACATAGTTTGAGAGACACTGATCTATGTTATAAATAGACTGTAGATTTTTCTAGGCTGTGACTTGGCTGTTTGCTGAGAGTGAGTGAAGTTTGTAATTTTAGATAGGAGTTGAATGGAAGTTTGTTAATTTTAAGTTTTGTGTTTATAATTATGTATGTTCATTTTATGGAAACCGCTTAGACCATAGGCAGCATATGCATTTTTTAAATAAATACATGTTGAAACAATTGCCAGTGGCCTATATGTAAAACTGACCTGCATAGCTGGTATTTACAGTGTTTAGGCCCTGAACATCATGTGGACTCCTGCCTGCACTGTTCAACCCTGCAGCAGCATTCACTAAAAGCCCGTCGCATCCAGCAGGAGAAGCTCTTCGGTTCGGCTATGAACACCAGCAAACATTCGGAGCCTTTGGTATCAGCATTGGTATCAGATGACATCCCGGCATCGGGGAAGCCAGCTAAGAAGCCATCTTCTTCCCCACCAACGTCGCAGGCCTTGACTGCATTGAGTCCCTCGGTACAGGCTAAATAGCTACGCCACTGTTCTCCATCTCCGCAGGTGTTGTCTCCTTCAGGGCATGTATCCTCACTGAGGTCATCCACCCCTAAACCCCTGCTGCACCAATGGTACGGGCTCTTGAGCAACTTAATGAGTTCTTTTGGAAGGAGATTGGTGACATGCTTAAGTTGCATGCAACACCGCTGTTAACATCGACTCCCTCGGTACCAACCCAGCCTAAGCATAGCACCGCGAGGTCACAGGGTATCGAATCAAGATATTCATCAAGGTGTTGGTCTACCTCGCACCGATCTAATAGACAATGGTGCTCGCCATCAAAGCATCGATCTTCAACAACGCTGTTCATTGAAGCATCATCACTCGGCATCAATGTTCTTCTTCGATACATCGACGCTCTTTATTGACTAGATGCTCTGGATCTAGACACCGACCGGCGATTTTAGTTTTAAAGGTCAGCAACATAATTTTGTGTAACTCCAAGCATTGGTGTCGGACCCACTGTTTACAGTATTCCACCATGATAAGGTGGTTCTCTGCACTCATTCTAAATTCCAGCCTTTTTTTTCCCAAAGCCCCATGCTCATTCTGGAGAAACAGCTCTTCACACTTTGGATTGTAAATGTGCCTTGGCTTATTACATACATAAGAACAAAAGAATTCAAAGAACACAATGAACTAAGCCACAGGACATCACCTCAACTGTTCATCTTCTTTGATGCTATCATATTGGGCAAGCCTGTAACCAAAAGAGCTATTTCCATATGGCTAGCGGCTTGCATTTCCTTCTGCTATGCTCAGGCTGGGCTGCAGCTCGAGGGTCGTGTTACAACACACAATGTCTGAGCTATGGCAGCATCAGCAGCTTTCTTAACGTTCTACTCCCATTGATGAAATTTGCAAAGCAGCTACTTGGGGCCCGATTCACTAACCTGCCCGATGTGTCCGATCCAGGCAGTGCCAGTCGATTCTGGAAGCAAGAATATTCTAATGAGGGCGATCGGCGGCCCCCATCCGCCAACACGGATCACTAGGTAGCGATCCCGACACATGCACAGACCATCTACTTTGCCTGTAGATAGTCTGCGCATATGTTTGCTGTCTGTTAAAACCACAGGCTCACACTGCAGGAAAGGGCAGCAGAGAGCAGGAGAGTCGGGAGAGGCGGAGAGCCGGGCAGCCAGAGAGAGAGTCAGGGGAGACAGAGATCAGGTCGTGGTGGAGAGCAGCAGAGCCAGGGAGCCAACGAGCAGGTCGTGGCAGAGAGCAGAAGAATGGGGAGGCAGAGAGTAGGATTATTTCAGAGTTGCAGGGCTGGCAGGACAGTCAGAAAGGAGGTGAGCGACTGGTCCCCAGCAGCCGCTTCTTGTTGATCCGCCAGCCCAGTTGGTGTTCAAGATTTTTGTTTAGTGAATCGCATCCCTGCCTACTTTGCATGCTGTTTCCCTCATTTGCATGCACAAATCGGATCGGTACACAGGTTAGTGAATCGTGTCGGAGGGAAATTGGCTTGCAAAGGGCTTGCAAACCGATCAGTACATGATCGGTTTGCTTAGTGAATCTAACCCTTGGTCCTCAATTCAGACATTCACATCTCATTACTGTCTAGAATCCTATTCCAGATGAGATGGTCATTTTGGCCAAGCAGTATTACAGAATTTATTTTCTTCTTAATGACCAACTCTCCCTCCATCCCTTTATGTTCAGCTAGGGAGTCCCATATCTGCATGTTGTCCCCAGATAACACCTGTTACGATAAGTAACTGTGTTATACCAATCTACTCGACCTCTCCAGTCTATTGAGTCCTTTGACTCTGCAATGTTCTCCATCTAGGTGGTTTACAATAGGTTAAACCAAAGTTAAAAATAATGAGTTACAAAAAACAAGAGAACATGTTAACTAGAGACACAAAAGGGGGGAGGGGAAAATACAATATTTAAATAAAAATCAAAAGGTCTTACACAATGGGAGGGGGTAAGGGTAAAGAGTTGCACTACCTCAGAATGAAGAATTCTTAAGGAGCAAAGGCACCCTTAAATAGAAAGGTCTTTAGATTCGTCCTGTATATGGGTAAAGAGGTTTCATTCCTGATATAGCTAGGAAATGCGTTCCATAAAGTAGGGGCTACTACAGAAAAGATTGTTTTACGTGTTGTGTCATAAAACATGGCGTATTGAAAGAATTAAAAGAAGATTTTGTTGGGAAGATCGTAATAGTCGCAATATTGTGTGATGGATTAACAATCTGTCGATGAACGCTGGTGTGTTTTCTTCTTTTGTTTTGAAAGCTAGAAATAAAATTTTAAAGGAGATGCGGTGGGATATGGGCAACCAGTGAGTGTGTCTCAAGAGAGGGGTAACATGATCATATCTGTTTGCCTTGTAGATGAGTTTAATGCAGTGTTTTGTATTATCTGGAGACATCTGATTTCTTTTTGGTTTATACCATGGTAAAGAGAATTGCAGTAGTCCAGATGTATAATTGATATTTACAGTGCCTTGGCCATCGGGCTATTTCTTGCAACCTCTGTTCTGGTATACTGAAGAGGTCACTTAAAGTCTGAAAGTTGCTGTTCGAGAAGCTTTTTAGTTCAGCTTCAGAGATATTGGCGATGCCTAGGGACTCTGACACTGACACCCAATATCAGTCGACACCAACACTGGCAGCATTGGCAACCCATTCCACCTCTTCTTCATCAATGCTCCCTTCCAAACATGCATTGGCATCATCACAGGCCTCATCACAATCTTAAGCATCCTAAGTGTCGATGCACTGATACCAGATCTCCATCTCTTCAGTTGGTATCACCTCTGAGGCGTGCCTTGACACTCAGCCAGCGCCTAGTGTGCCTGTGCAAGTACCAGTACAGACGCACTCTCTGCAGGAGCTGCATCGAGTACTGTTGCAGAAAGAATTAGCTGGGATACTGCAGTCGTACGTTGTGTCACCTCCTGCTTCAGCCCAGGCTCAGCATTATCCTAAGTCTAAATCGCGGCATCGTTATTTGACACCACAGCACCGAGCGTCCACTACTAGGAGATATCCATCATCATCTAGAGAGCACACATTATCCTCTCACTTGTGACATTCCTCAAAACGGTCTTCAACCCATTCCTATAGGCAGTCATCTCAATTCCCACCTCAACACTCTCCTTGCCACACACTTCAACGCTGTCCTCATCAGTCTTATTCTACCAAACCTGACATCGATGAGTATGATTCAGATTTAGCTCTTCCATGGGATCTCTAGAGTTCTCTGCAGACAAATCCTACTGTACAGTATACCATCAGATCCATTGCCACAATGACACTCACCCCCCAGAAAGTCTGTCTCACAAAATTCATAAGGCAGATGGATCAAGCACTCCCAATAAATGAGTCTGAGGCAGAACATAGAGCAGGGCTCATGGAAGCATTAGACTATAAGGAGTTGCCCAAGAATTGCATAAAAGTTCTTCTGCACAATCTCATGAAAGAGGCTCAGTTAAACTTGGAATCTCTTCTCCATCTCCCAGTAGCTCAATGTAAATTGAGTACTTTGTACCAGATACAATCTTGCCCAGGATTTGACCAGCCTCAGTTACACCAGTCCCTGATGGTAGAGACAGCTTTAAAAAAACGTTAACAAGCCAGAACTTTTGCCAACACTCCCCCAGGTTGAGAAGAAGGCAGAACAAATTTGATGTGCAATGGAAATTGATTTCTGTATCAATTATGTCATCACTTCATTGGGCGAGTATAATGCAATCTTTTTTTTTTTTCCTTAAAGCATAAGGCTTTGTGGACTCCAGTGAAACTGTCAAAAATAAATGAATATGTATAACCGCCTAGAAGTTTGATAGGCGATATATCAAATTTTATTGAAACTTAAAACTTGATAGTCATACTGTTCCCTAAGGATGCCCCTGGTTCTCAATTCATACATTCACATCTCACTGTTGTTTGGAGAATCATTCCAGACAAGACAGTTCAGTCAGTGCTACAAAATTTATTCTCTACTTAGATGCCAGCTTCCCTCCAGCCCTCTCTGCTTTTGACAACTAAGGAATCCCCACATGTGAGAATATGCTGCTTACTTGTACTCTGATAAAGCACCTGTAGCAAGTGTGAGAATATTTGTCCTTGGATAACAACCCTCTCACATTCCCTAGCTGGCTTTATAGCTCTTTTACTAAACTGATAGGTCCTGCAAACCAACACCTTGCGCACATGTGGTATGGGTGGTCTTAAAGTTACAGTACACTTTTTGACTGTCCATTCCGGGGTTCCTTGGATGATGTCACCCACATGTGAGAATACCTGCTTGCTGTCCTCGGATAACACCTGCTACAGGTATATAACTTTACTACAAATACCTTGAGCCAATAGCCACTTGCATACTTCCATCCACTGTTAATCTCAGTGCCATCCAACAGTTACACATCTGGAAGTAAAACCCATAAACTGTTAAGGTAGATCTGGGGAAAGCCACTGCTTATGCTGGAGGGTAAGTAGCATAGAATCTTGCTACTTTATGAGATTCTGCAAGGATTTTGTGACTTTGATAGAAACAGGAAACTGAGCTAGATGAACCTCTGGTCTGACCCAGTATGACAGTTCTTATATTCTTAATATTCTAGTCCTTATGTTTTTTTTAGTGATGCTCCAGTCAGTGAACTTTCTTTGGAGCTGCTTTTGCTACAAGTGGTATTACCAGCTTTGCTGGAGCAAGGACACACAAGGCAGTGGCTGAAGGGCCTTGTAAGAGCTTGGACTGTTACAGCAGGATACTTACTGTAAGTATTAATAATTAAAATTTTGTTATGCATTACTTGATGCAAAGTAGGATTTCACTGTCTGACACTTACTCTTGACTGTTTTTTTGTGCATAACGATTGCTGATTGCCAGTCTTATCTGCCTTTCCATGTTATTAATGTGGCAACAGATATCTTGGGTAAGATCCAGAATGATTAACTCTATCCTAAAGATTGAGACTCTTGGCAAGATTCATGGATGATTCCTTACTGATAAAAAGGAAAAAACAAAACTACTCTGGTTGAGTCATTCTGATAAAATTATTCCAGATAAATGACCTTTTTGATGGGGATTTCCTTGCCTCTGAAACAGTCTTCTAAGATTTTGGGTTTCCTGGTAAATACAACCCTATCTTTTAAACTGCAAGTAAATTATATTGTCAGATTTCTTTTAAAACTGCGTTCACTTTGTAGAATTTGTCCTTTATTTACTCAAGCACATTTTTTCTCTTTTGGTTCAAGCACTTATTCTGTCCCGTCTAGATTATTTCAATAGTTTGTATTCTATTATTTTGTTCAAGCTTTGTTCTAAGTTGCAGTTACTTCAGAATAATGCAGCCAAATAGATTTTTCATTTGAAGAAATTTGATAGGGCAATACCAGCTTTAACTTATTTGCATTGGTTGCCTATGTTTTTAAATTGGCATTAATGGTGCCAGCCTGGATTATTTGGAGGGGGTTTCTTTTCCTAATTACATTAGGGCACCCAGAGCAAGTACCATATTTTTCGCTCTATAATATAGACGCACCTGACCATAAGACACACCTACCTATACAGGAGGAAAAACTAAGAAAAAATATTCTGAACCAAATGGTGATCCCTGTCCCACCGCCCTGTCCAGTCCCCTGTCCCCCCTCTGGTGGTCTAGTGGTAGGCTGGGACAGGGTAAAGGGCAGGCAGGCAGGCCCCCCCCCCCCCCTTTTAAAAATCCCAGCAGGGCCCCCCCGGTATGATTTTAAAATCCCGGCAGGGCCCCCCCATACCTTTTTAAAATCCTGTCAGCCCCCCCCCCCCCCAGTACCTTTTTGTAATCCCAGCGGTCCAGCACTGTATCAGCAGATGCTCCTGCCCTTCCCTCGCTGGAGGCTGCCTGAGTCCTGATCTGTTGTGGCAGAGTGGAAGTGGTGCACAAGGCAGGCGTGAGCTTTTCACATGCATGCCTGGTCCCGCGCTGCTTCCTGAATGGCTACCGTCACTTCTCGCAAGTCCCACAAGAACTGACAGCAGCAGTGTGAAAAGCTTGCGCCTGCCTTGTTCACAGCTCTGCTGCAACAGAAGACTCAGGCAGCCTAGAGAATGACACGGTGGCAGTTTAGCCGCGGGTAACCCGCCGAAATGGGGAACAAAAACTAGCAGTCGCTGCGGCGACGGGGACAAGGCCATTCATCGCCCCGTGGAGCGGTGAATGGTCTTGTCCCCGCAGTGAGGCATGAAGGATCGCGCGGTCCCCGCAGCCCACACCCGCCTGCCCAATCGATCCTAGTGATTAGCCAGCTCTCTCCCTTCTCCTCACCTTAATTTGTAGGTTTTCTTTTTCGGCGACCCGCACGCTATCAAAGAGCCGCGCACCCGCTGCTGCTCAGTTTCGATCTTCTGCTCTGACGCAACCGGAAACAGGAAGTTGCAGCAGAGCAGAGATTGAACACTGAGCAGCCGCGCGTGCAGGTCGCCGAAAAAGAAAGCCTGCAAACTAAGGTGAGGAGAAGGGAGAGAGCTGGCTAAACACTAGGATCGATTGGGCAGGCTGGTGGGGGCTGCGGGGACCGTGCGATTGCCCATGTTCCCGGCTCAAACTGGAAGGAGGGAGTGAAAGGGAAAAGGATTCTGGGCCAAGGGGATGAAGACGGAAAGAAAAACCCACAGCAGGAAAGAAAGAGAAGAACAGGCAGGTGAGCCAGATGCTAGAAGCAGGGGGGGGGAAGAAAGAGGGAAAAAAGCTAGATGGGGTTGAAAAGAAGAGACACACTGGTATGGAAGAGGAAGGTAGGGGAAATCTGGACACAGGAAGGTAACAGAAAGAGGGGAAATTATGTGCATGGAGCATAGGGACAGAGACATAAAGGAGACATGCCATGGGGATGGTATATGGACACGGGGGGAGGGGCAATGGCAGATACATAGGGGAGATATTAGAAATGGGAAAAATAGGAGCACAGAAGCGAGATGGTTTGTGGGGATGGGACAGGGACAGAGCTCGCAGGCTCCAGCGGCTTGCACAAATTACATTGTAAGATGGCATGAAAATAAGAGGGAGGAAGACAGATAGGCCACGTGAGAGGAGCTGAAGGGTGGTAGAAAGGAACAGATGGTAAAGGAGGGAGGGAAGGGTGGTGGTGGAAAGGAATAGGACAGACATTGAAGGAGGGTGGACAGGAACAGACCCCGAAGGGAAATGTGGAAGACAGAGTGGGAAGAAGACAGATGCCAGACTATGGGGGAGCGGAGGGAAGAAGATGGGTGCTAGACCAATTGGGGGGGGGGATGAAGGGAGAGGCACAGGAACAGCAAATGGAAGACGCAGAGAGAAGACACATAGTGGATGGAAGGAATTGAATTAGAAGATGTGGAAAGCAGAAACCAGACAACAAGGTAGAAAAAAAAATTATATTTATTTATTGCTTTAGGATAAAATAGTATATTAGTTGTGTTGATAAAAATTTATAAACAAAGCCCTGCCAGCTGAACATCTCTTTCTCTAGTTCAGCAGCAGGAACTTTGATTTATAAGAAAGGAATAAGCTAAATATTACAGTACTAAGGCTTATATGGATGCAGCGGGGACGGTGACGGGGCGGTGAATGGGATGGCAGTGGCGGTGACGGGGCGGTGAAAGGGATGGCAGTGACGGTGACGGGGCGGTGAAGGGAACGGCGGTGACGGGGCGGTGCAGAGGATGGTGGGCTGGGGACGGGGCGGTGACGGGGACATATTTTTTCCCCGTGTCATTCTCTAAGGCAGCCATCCAGCAAGGGAAGGGCAGGAGCGCCTGCCAATACAGCACTGGACTACCGGTGGGGGGGATATTTGATCCATAAGACGCACTCTTATTTCCACCCACTTTTTTGGGGGAAAAAAGTTCATCTTATGGTAATTCTTGTCTTATATTTTTCCTTTCAGTATCTGGCATTTGTCATAAAAGAATTTTGGAGACTTCAGTTTGTGTAAGGCTGTTCAAATTTGGAGCTCTGTACCTAAGAAATTGAGAACTATGGGACTCATTTTCAAAAAAAAAAAAAATATTTATTTTTTCAATTTTCTATACCGTTCTCCCAGGTGAGCTCAGAACAGTTTACATGAATTTATTCAGGTACTTTCTGTCCCAGTGGGCTCACAATCTATCTAATGTACCTGGGGCAATGGGGGGATTAAGTGACTTGCCCAGGATCACAAAGAGCAGTGCAAGTTTGAACCCACAACCTCAGGGTGCTGAGGCTGTATCTTTTAACCACTACGTCACACTCTCCCTAGCATAAACTGGCACTTGGACGTCTTACTTGTCAAAATGTTCAAGTGGGCATTTTCAAAACTGACTTCCTGGACTTCTAGCGAGACGTCTTACCCACTGTGTGTCCAAAGTAGAAACAGGTATGTTGGTAGGCATGCCATGGGCAGGGAATGGGTGGGCTTAGATTTGGATGTCCTGCAGCAATAATCAAACCTTTCCCAAGATGTCCTAGACAGAACTTAGATGTTTTCAACTAGACTTGTTTGAGAAGCATCTAAGTGCCAAAAGGTTACCCAAATTGACCAGATGACCACTGGAGGGATTAAGTAATGAGCCCCACACACTCCCCCGTGGTCACTGACACCCATCTCACCCCCCCCCCCCCCAATTTGAATGAAACAGTATGCACCTGTCTGTAGAACAGCAG
Organism: Geotrypetes seraphini; assembly: GCF_902459505.1. Lineage (NCBI taxonomy): Eukaryota > Metazoa > Chordata > Amphibia > Gymnophiona > Dermophiidae > Geotrypetes > Geotrypetes seraphini. Next base: position 291,043,667 of record NC_047085.1, read on the forward strand.
CACTTTCTATTGCTACTCAACATTCCCTATGGTCACCCATTGACTTCTACTTGAATAATATCCATATGGTTCATTAATTATGTTAACATTATTGTCTGATATTTCCACAGACCTGTTTAGCATTCTATGTCCAGTCGACTTCGATTAAGTGCAGGCCCCTCGGACTGGTTTGCCACGTGCGCTTAAATGGAGCGTGTGCTTAATCAGAGTACCATGTGAAAAGAGTCGAACACCGTCATTTTTCTCGCAAGATTAGCAGCTCGGAGGCATGATTCCATGCTTGCATCGATCACTGCCATCACATATCTTAGGACAAGTGACCCATAATCATGTTTGAAGTTTGCGATTATCCCTTGTTTTTTGTTGCTTTCATATTCAACAGGCAGGCACGTTGAAGTAGAGAATGACACGGTGACAAAATTCATCACCGTTTCCGTCCCCACAGATAACCGCGGGAAACCATCTTCATGTCATTCTTTAAGGAGAGAGGGAAGAATCAGAGTATGAATGGCCACAACCACTGACCCTCAAGCTTTGCTTTGAAGAATGCTGGTGTAGAAGGATTGAGGTTGAAATAGACACTAAAAAATGGCATGGGATTATTTCCCGCGGTTATCCGCGGGGACGGGAACGGTGATGAATTTTGTCACCGTGTCATTCTCTACCTTAAAGCCAACAGCTTTGCTACATTTGAAAGTGGTGTATAGGTCTCTATCACTTTAATTGGGAGATCATATGTGAAGGACCTAGAGGCCCTTTCAATTTATGTACAAGTACTGTAATAACGCCAAAACGGCGTGGACACGTTCAGCCAAAGACAATGATTTTTGTCCACGTAACGCCAAGGTGCAGTTCCGAAAGTTCAAACACATGGCCAGGCCTAGATAGCTGTTCCGAAAAAACGACTCATCTACATGATTACTTTTAACCGGAGTGAACTTTATGTGAAAGAATACAGGTGGGACCTATGACATCAGTGCGCATAAGCGGATTGTGTGCTTATCAGAATTGAAAATATCTGGAGTTTACGTCCATTGACTTTAATGTAAAGAAAATGGGACCATGGTGGTAGGCTGCGGATAACCGACGTGCAGTTAGGTAGAGTCGACTGTATCTTTATTTGTACATAGGTGCTCTCCTGAATGTAAAACTTTTATTGTTTATTTGTTTATATATTCATTGAAAAATTCAACAAATGGAACTAAAAGAACAACAGTACTTGATTTGGGAAAGTCTAGTAGAGCATCACATAAGTGTCTTAAGTAGTCAGGTGGTTCAGCTAGTAAACCAAAGAGGAGGAGTCAGACCCATAACCACTACATTTATGGTGGAAAGTGTGAACCCACCCTACTATACTGCCATATAGGTGCCACCTGCAGCCATAAGGGCTATTGGGCTGAGTGTGGCGCAGTGGTTAAAGCCGCAGCCCTCTGAAGGTGTGGGTTCAATCTCGCGCTGCTCCTATGACCCTGGGCAAGTCATTTAATCCCCCCATTGCCCCAGGTACATTAGATAGATTGTGAGCCCACTGGGACAGAAAGTACCTGAATAAATTCATGTAAACCGTTCTGAGCTCCCCTGGGAGAATTATATAGAAAATTGAATAAATAAATAGTAGGTTTGGGGGGAGCTTTGGAGGGCTTACCATACTTTATAAGGGGGGTTTTGTTGAGATGTACTTCTGGCACGGTTTATGTGAAGTTCACAGAAATTACTTCTAATGTGCCCCAATGTTCTGTTGGCATGACTGGCCAGTCCATTGGAAAAGTTGGCCCCTCCCACATATAAATGGGCTTCATTTGGACGTTTTCAACTTGTAGTCGAACATGGGGAATAAAGTTAGACGTCCTGAAGTTGAAGATCTAGTTGGACATCCTGGTGGCCAAGACGTCCAACTAGATAATTAAAAAAATAAAAATTGGACATCCAGCAGTTTTGAAAATGGACCCTTCTGGAAGTCCAATGTTGGACATTTTGCAAGAAATATCCAAAGTTTGGACTTACATGTCCTATTGAAAATGCGTCACAATGCCTTTTTACCATTTCTTTCAGAAATCTTGAAGGCTTACCTTTATCAGCAATACTTATCCTAATTTGTTGACTTATTTTTATTATTGTTTTCTAGTTTTGTTATCCTCTTTGAAGCTTAGTTGGGAATTGGTGGAATACAAATGACACATTACAAAAGTTATCTCAATAGTTTCTCTTTACCACAGGGATCTTCATTCCTATTTGCTTGGAGACCAGGAAGAAAATGAGAACAATGCAAACCAGCAAGCAAATAATAACCAGCATGCCCGTAATAATAATGCTATCCCAGTTGTAGGAGAAGGCCTTCACGCGGCTCACCAAGCAATCCTTCAACAAGGCGGACCTGTTGGCTTTCAACCTTATCGGAGGCCTATCAAATTCCCACTCAGGGTAAATGTATATACTCACTTATATGTTTTCCCCATGTGTCCATATGATGACTCACCCTATCTATCCATGGGTCCTGTATTTCCCTTTCCTATCCTCCAGTCTACTTGTTCTCACCAGAAACAGCTACGAGCATAGTGCTCCCCCTCTCTTTTCCATACTGCCACTATCCTTCATATCTTTCTGGCATTCTAAAGTAATTTCAGTGTTCCATGGGGAGGAAGTGATCAATAATCATTTTTAGATTGACATTGTATACCCTGATATTCTAAAATTTTGGTGTGATTAATACTGTATGTTTTGAGCAATTTGATTTCTTTTATTCTTTGATTTATTGCTCACAAAATTATTTTCTTTACTATGTTCCTTTTCCCAAGTTTGATTATACAGACAAAATAAATCGCAGATATGATGTTGCTTATTGCATCTAAATACAGTGGTACCTCGGTTTACGAGTGCACCGGTTTGCGAGTGTTTTGCAAGACGAGCAAAACATTTGCAAAATCGGTGCCTTGGAAACCGAGCATGGCTCGATTTATGAGCATCCCCCCCCCTGCAATCCAGCACCCCCCCCCCTGCGATCCGGCACCCCCCTGCCTCAAACCGGCACCCCCCGCCACGATCTGACCCCCCGACACGATTGGGCACCTCCCCGCCACGATCCGACCTCCCCCCCCCTCCCCGACACACTTGGGCACCCCCCCGCCGCTTCTTACCCTCATCTGGGCACTCTTGAAGTTCTGGTTCAGAACGTGAACTCGCAGGCCTTGAGCATGCTCAGATGCTCAAGTCCCAGCAGATGAGGAGGCCGATCTTCAAGAGTGCCCAGATGAGGGTAAGAAGCGGCGGGGGGTGCCCAATTGTGTCGGGGGGGATGTCGGATCGTGGCGGGGGGGTGCCCAATCGTGTCGGGGGGGGGGGTCGGATCGTGGCGGGGGGTGCCGGTTCGAGGCAGGAGGGGTGCCTTCGAGGGGAGCAATGCCGGTTCTCGGGGGGGGGGGGGGGAACGCATCAAAGCGAGTTTCCATTATTTCCTATGGGGAAACTCGCTTTGATAACCGAGCATTTTGGATTAAGAGCATGCTCCTGGAATGGATTATACTCGTAATCCAAGGTACTACTGTACCTAGGTCTGCAGATGATGAAAAAGTTCAAATGCGGGTCCTACTTTTGCAACTCCCTTTACATGGGCTTATCCTCCTCCCATAAGCACAAACTCTACTTGATCTAAAACACTGCAATCTGGCTGATCTTCGGCCTAAAAAAAGTACAACCACATCACTGCATGCTTCCGCATACTTCATTGACTACCTATACATGCCCATATCCTGTTTAAACTGTTGTGAATTATACACCATGCGCTAGACACCAGGGCATCGGAAGACATCATCTACCTGTTCTCTTCCTCCCTCTTCACCACAGCTAGGATTCATGAAACCCACCAGCTGATCATCCCATTTTCTAAAGGAGTAAGATACAGGCAAATATTCAGCACCCTTTTCATGTACATCACTACAAGAACTTGAAATACCCTTCCAACATCCATGAGAACTAAACTACACCACCTCACCTTCAGGATTGAAAACCTGCCTATTCAACAAATTTATTTCAATGTAATGTCCCAACTCTCTCTTGTAATGGAGTTGTCCACCACAGCATAGTGTGGCTACTTCCCTTCTGCATCAATGTAACTCTCTTCTTTAATGTATTGTAGCCTCTTCCCTTCTGTACTATGTAATTTTCTTCTACAATCGAGCTGTAATCCTCCCCATGATACTGCATAGGCTTCTCATTTTATAAGGAAAAAAGGAAGGAAACAGCTGGCAGGGAGATTACAGGAGGGGAAGGGGATCAGGGTGTAATGGAGAGATCAGATGAGGGAAAGGGGAGAGACAGAGGAATGAGAAAGTAGAGAGAGATTGATGGGAAGGGGTCAGCAGAGATATAAGGAGAGAGGGACAAAGATGCTAGATTTGATGTAGGAGAGATAAAAATGAAGAAAGCAGTGAAGCTGGAATGAATGATGTAAAAAGGAGAGAGGAGGCACAGGCTGGATGGAAAGGGGGCATAGAAAGAATTCAGATACATATGGAAGGGGGAGAGGCCAGACAGTGGATGGAACAGGCAGATGCTGGATTGAAGAGACAGGGCAGACGCTGGAAAGAAAAGAAGATGAAAGCAGAAACCAGAGACAACAAAAGGTAGAAAAAAATAATTTTATTTCTATTTTGTCTTTAGAATATATCAGATTTGAAATATATATCCTGCTAGAAACATAACTGGGGACTGCAAAGGCCAGGCAGTGCTTCTTTAGCTTCCAGCTGTCTTAGGGCTCTCTTGGACCAGGGGCACTCCCCTAACACTATTCCTGTCATGTGTGACTGCAGTATTCTGTTAGCATGATATTTCTGTGTAGCATTCTGTAATAACTTGGCTTTTTTTACCCCCCTCCTCCCGTGTACCTTTCCTTGCATCTCTGGTGGTCCAGCGGTGTATGGGCAGGAGCAAACTTTCCACGCTCCTGTGCTGCGCCCCTCCTTCTTGCCCTCCGATCTCGCATCCAGCGGTGCACCAGCACACAGGAGTAAGCTTTTCGAGTTCCCGCCCAGCCCTGCACCACTTGCTGAATGGCTGCTGCCAGTTCTTGCAGGACTTGCGAGACTCATGAGAACTGGTGGCAGCCATTCAGCGATTGGCGCAGAGCCAGGCAGGAGCTCAAGAAGCTCGCTCCTGCATGCCGGTGCGCTGCTGGCTGTGAGATCAGAGGACAAGAAGGAGGGCAGGAGCACAGAAAGTTCACTCCTGCCCATACACTGCTGGACAAGCAGGGATGTGAGAAGTAACACCAGGGGAGGAAGGTGGGTACAGGACAGGGAGGGGGAAAGGGTTCCGAGCCTGGCAAGTAGTCAGGGGGGCTGAGTTTAGAGCCTGATAGGGAAGGGAACTGTGTTCAGAGCCTGGCAGGGAGGGAAGGGGGCTGGAAGCAGAATCTGTCAAAGGAGGGTGTGAGAGAGGGGACACTGGGTGCAGATCCTGGCAGGGCATGGCACTTGAATATTAAGCCCCTGTCTTATATTCGAGTCAACCATTTTTCCTCCTTTTTGGGGGGGGGAATAGGGGTCTCGACTTATATTCGTATCGGCTTATATTGAGTATATATGGTATGTCATATTCTCACTAGGGCAGGGGTGTCAAAGTCCCTCCTCGAGGGCCGTAATTTAGTTGGATTTTCATGATTTACCCAATGAATATGCATGAGATGTAATTGCATGCACTGCTTTCATTGTATGCTAATAGATCTCATGCATATTCATTGAGGAAATCCTGAAAACCCAAATGGATTGCAGCCCTCGAGGAGGGACTTTGACACCCCTACACTAGGGGGTTATATGAATAAAATTTATTTCTCACCAGAATGAGTCTCCCTGGATCTTCTGCACCTGAGTCTGGACACAGAATTCAAACTAGCTTCTTTTGGCTGTTGAGAGATCCTAGTCACCTGTTTCTACCAGTGGTGTAATCTAAAAAGTTTTCTAACTTAAAAGAAATAACCTTTATAATCCAGCAAAGAGATAAGTCAAGACAGTAGTGGCTTTTCTCCTGGCTCTGCTTAGCTAGTTTTATTATCATCAACTCACAATCAAAGTGCATTTAAACCAGCAGAAATGAACTGTATAATCCAAACAGAAAAGTACCATATTTTTCGGACCCTAGATTAAAGGAGGAAAACCAGAAAAAAAATATTTTGAGCCAAATGGTGTACTAATATATTTAATAAAATATAACAGAATAATATTTCAACCATGTAAAGTCAACAGCAGTATTAAGAGCCATCATCACTGTCATTAACAAATGAGGAGAGGCTTTAAGGTTCAAGCTCTCTTCTAGTTTTCTGGAAACCCCAAGAACTCATCATCACTAATGTCAGAATTTAAGAAGCACAGTTGCTCACACTCACTGATATCACTTTCTTCGCTATCTTCATATATGATACTATCTTCAGTTCGTCTAGACTAAAAATTCCAGTTTAAACTTTAATATTTTCATTTAGTTTGATTCTATCATAGCCAATCTAAAATACCCTTTTACAGACCGTTTCACAATTTACCTGTCTCATTTACACCAAATAATTTCAAAGTTAATCTCCTTGTATCACCTTGCATGCTTTTCTTTTCCAGTTTTAATTATTAATAGCAGCTGAGCACGCCCATGTTATCAATACTCATAACTGCCTATGACATATTAATCTTTCCATTCAGCTCTTTCTTCCTTATTTTCTTTTCTACTTAAGTCCACCCAAATTTCACCTTCTTTCTCTCTTCTTTTCACTTTTCCGCTACCAATTAGAGAATGACACGATGGCGGTTTACCCGCAGCTACCGCGTTTAGCCGCGGGTAACCCGCCAAAAACGGGGAATGAAAATTAGCAGCCTCTGCGGGGATGGGGACAAGGCCATCACCGCCCCGTGGAGCGGTGAATGGTCTTGTCACCGCAGTGAGGCATAAAGGATCTTGCGGTCCCCGCAACCCCCACCCGCACGCCGGCTCGATCGTTTAACCAGCTTCCTCTCTCCACCTCACCTTAGTTTGTCGGCTTTCTTTTTCGGCGACAGGAACGCTTTCAAAAGAGCCGCGCACGCGCGGCTGCTCAGTATTCAATCTTCTGCTCTGACCCAACCGGAAATAGGAAGTTGCAGCAGAGCAGAAGATTGAACTTTGAGCAGCCGCGCATGCGCGGCTCTGTGAAAGCGTGCCGGTCGCCGAAAAAGAAAACCGGCAAACTAAGGAGAGCTGGACAGCAGTAGCGTACCAAGGGGGGGGGGGGGCGGGAGGGGCGAAAAAGGTAATGGCGCCAGGCCTTGGAGCACCGAGGCAGACCGCTTCTCCCCCCTCCCAGCCGAACCCCCGCTGACCCTCCTATCTCTCCCCCCCCACAAGTGAACCTTTCCGTCCCTCCCAGCGAAAGCAGCAAACCTCCCTCCAGTAGCATCGGCTTTCTCCTCCCTCTGCCGCATCACTGATGACGTCATCAGTGACGCGGCAGAGGGAGGAGAAAGCCGCGAAGGAGGTTTGCTGCTCTCGCTGGGAGGGTTGGAAAGGTTCATGGGGGGGAGATAGGAGGGTCAGCGGGGGAGAAGCGGTCTGCCTCGGTGCTCCATTACCTTCTTCGGGCAGCAGCAGCGTTTACAATTCGCTGCTGTTGCCGACTTCAGGCCTTGTTCTCTGCCGGGTCCTGCCTACTTCCTGTTTTCGTGAAGACAGGACCCGACAGAGAGGAAGGCCTGAAGCGGGCAACAGCAGTGAATTGTGAATGCTGCTGCTGCCCGATGAAGTTCAGGACATCGGGGAAGGAGCAGGGAGAAATCAGCTGCTGGCTTGGGGGTGAGGGTAGGGAAAGAATCGTGGAAGTGGAGAAATTGGCACGATGGCTTTGTGGGGACTAGGGGGAGAGAGAAAGAAAGGAAAAAATAAAGAGGGGGGGCCAGGGGGAGAGAGAAAGAAAGGCAGAAATAAAGAGGGGGTCAAGGGGGAGAGAAAGAAAGGCAGAAAGAAAGAGGAGGGCCAGGGGGAGAGAGAAATAAAGAGGGAGGCCAGGGGGAGAGAGAAAGAAAGGCAGAAATAAAGAGGGGGGCCAGGGGAGAGAGAAAGAAAGGCAGAAATAAAGAGGGGAGCCAGGGGGAGAGAGAAAGAAAGAGGGGGGGCAGGAGAAGAAAGAAGAAGGACCAGAGACTCATGAAATCACCAGACAAAAAGGTAGGAAAAATGATTTTATTTTCAACTTAGTGATCAAAATGTGTCCGTTTTGAGAATTTATATCTGCTGTCTATATTTTGCACTATGGCCCCCTTTTACTAAAACGCAATAGCGGTTTTTAGCGCAGGGAGCCTATGAGCGTCGAGAGCAGCATGGGGCATTCAGTGCAGCTCCCTGCGCTAAAAACTGCTATCGCAGTTTAGTAAAAAGGGAGGGGGAATATTTGTCTATTTTTGTATAGTTGTTACTGAGGTGACATTGCATAAAGTCATCTGCCTTGACCTCTTTGAAAACCCGCGGAATATAAATGATAATTAACATTTTCTCTGCATACAGCGTGCTTTGTGTTTTTAAAATTTTATTGTTGGTAGATCATTTTGACTTGGCCACAAAGGTAAGGGGGAGGGAGGGAGGGGAGCTGCTGAAAGACATCTAGTAATCCTTGCAGGCTTGACTGTGCAGGGAATTATTTTGTAAAATCATGTTTTGTTATGTGACTGGCATTATCTAGACTTTAATTTCTGTGAATGAATAGAATGAAAATGATATAAAATTACTTGCTTGCGGGGACTGCGTGTTCCGGCTCACACAAGGAAGGAGGGGGTGAAAGGGAAAAAGTTTCTCTTCCTTGGAAATAGATTCTGAAGTGACCTCATCAAAGAAGACCAGCACCAAATGTACAAGAAATCCCTTAAACAATGTCAAAAGAGCCCAAAATAGAAAACTGCTACTGCCTTGAGACTCCATTATTGAAGGAATCAACTTGAAATCACAGAAGAGACAGGAAAAGGTTAAATGCCTCATGGAATCCTCAGGTACAAAACACAAACCAAATTGTGAATGAAATCAGAGCAGACAGTAAGAATTATAAAATTGATGTCATTATCCATCTGGAAAAAAAGGCGTACTAGAAATAATGCCTCAGCAATACAATTTTCAGAAGTTCTATTTGCTCATGGTAAGGGTGAAGAGAGACTGCTAGTGATGGTGGGGGGACTGATAGAAGATATGAAAGAAGGGTGGTAGAAAGGAACAGATGGTAAAGGAGGGAGGGAAGGGTGGTGGTGGAAAGGAATAGAACAGACATTGAAAGAGGGTAGAGAGGAACAGACCCTGAAAGGAAATGTGGAAGGCAGAGTGGGGAGAAGACGCTGGAAGGGAAGAAGACAGATGCCAGACTATGGGGGAGCGGAGGGAAGAAGATGGGTGCTAGACAGGGGCGGTGAATGGGATGGCAGTGGCGGTGACGGGGTGGTGAAAGGGATGGCGGTGACGGTGACGGAGCGGTGAAGGGAACGGCGGTGATGGGGCGGTGCAGAGGATGGTGGGCCGGGGACGGTGCAGTGACGGGGACAGATTTTTTCCCCGTGTCATTCTCTACTACCAATCAAATTTCTGTCTTCTCTCTCACACTCTTCTGTTCCCTTCCATCTTCAGTCTACTCCCCATTACTATAATTTCACCCACTATAATCACTGTCCTCTACTCATTCATTTCCCTGCCAATACCCTCCTCTCCTGCCACCATTCCCACCATGCCACATCTCTTCCTCCACCACCATGACCAAAATTCTTCCCTCTTGCATCCTTGTACATCTCTCCCACCCTTCTCTCTATAACATCCAGTATTTCTCTTTATTCTCTCTACTACCATGCACAGCAATTTTCCCACTTTCTTCCTTTCCCCATATGCACCATCTCTTTCCCTCCTGCTCCATGCACTCATGTCCAACCACTCTCTCCCTCTCTTCCCACCCTGCCAGCTCTTACCCTCCCTTCACACTCCTCAAGTCCATGCAGCATCTCTTATTCCTTCCTTTCCACCCCTCCAGCATCCCTCCACACTCTTCATGCAGCAATGCTTTTCCCACCCTTCCAGCCTGTGCACCATATCTCATCCTCCCTTTCTCCCACAGCCCATGCAGCATCTCTCTTACCCTCCCTCCCTCCTCCATCCCTTGCAATTACTTTCTGTAAAACATGATGCTGGTGGCTGACTTGGAAGGCTTCCCTCTGATGCAAAATGTGTCAGAGGGGAATCCTTCCGGGTCAGCCGCCAGCAGCATATAGGAGGAACCACTGCCGGTGGCATGTTGAAGCGGTGCTGAACTTGGAGGCAGGCAGGCTGGCCAGGTACACTCCCACAGGAGCCCCCGAGGACCATCTTCCATCCCCACAGACCTGGGGGGGATCCCCACAGGATTCCCATCGACCCTGTTCCCATGCAGCTCTTCAGCTCCAACACCCTGAAGGCCGAGCTCTCATCGCCCTCCTCTATCTAGGACATAACGTCCCCTATAGCTCTTCACCTGCTCCTTTAATGCCCTGCTGCTTCTAAAGGTCTGGGTTCTGTAGCGGCTCCATCTGATCCCCAGAACAGGAAGTTAAATCAAGCTTTGATGTATCTTCCTGTTTCGGGGTCCAACAGAGCCAGTGGCAGCACACCAGTGCCACTTTCAGACCTGGAGAAGCAATGGGGTGTTATAGGAGCAGATGATCGCACTAATCACAATTAAAATTTTTCACACACATTAAAAATTTAGCAAGTTAATTGTGTTATTAACGCACTAAATATACAGCCCTATTAATAACCTTATCAAAATTTCATTCTTCTGCAACATAGAGTTTGAATGTGCATCCCGCCAGACTTTCTCCTAATTAGATGCATCTGAACTGGGATAATTTTCATCTTAATTTAATCTTTTATTGCTTTTGGGTTGTGTTTTGTTTTTTCTTTTGTGGAAAATGAGTAGCTGTGAAATGTGAGATAATGTTTAAAAAAAATCCCACAAAACACTTTTCTTGTAAGCACTCCTTTCCCTAATGTACAGTATGTTACACAGTTGTTTCTGTATTCTCTTTAAACCTCCCCTTTTGTGTTTCATATTTTCAGATACTTCTCTTGACTGTTTTTATGTGCATAACATTACTGATTGCCAGTCTTATCTGCCTTACATTGCCAGGTAAGTATTTTCTGTCATTTTCAAAAGTGTGCAGCATCATGCTATGCATTCACATATGACCTTTGATTATATTTTGGTTTTTATAAGAATCTATGCTGGCTGAGAAGAAAACTAGTACAGGCTTTTCCTTTAAAATATATATCAGGAAGGTTTAATTTGTATTTTTCAGCAAGGGATTTAGAAATCTGAGCAAGCCATTGTTAAGCTGAAATCTTGGAGTAGCCATATACGAACAGTATCACAAATTAACTCACACAATAAAATCTGATTAGTTTCATATAGAGTGCTGGTCACATAACACTACCACTATATAAACAGATCAATATGCTAGCCTTAAGAGAAATAACATGCAGTTTATGACCATTTTTGACAGTTACCAACATGAGCTAATTGATTTCTTATGGGGGCTGTTTCTCCAAATGGTTAATTTTATACACAGCATAACAGCAATTAATTTTATTCTTAAGCTAGGATATGTTGATTGATGCCAGTCTCTCAAAATTATTAAATAATTGCTAGTGCATAACACTGAATAAAGCAATGGACAATTTAGTTGTGAGCTACTTATATGTAAGCGGGTTATAAATTTTCTTAATACATTAGTTATGTGATACTTTTAATGACTATCTGCTACTGTTAGAATTTTGGGAAGATTGTGAAAGAACATTGGTAATTAACCATTTATTAAAAATTATATAAAAGTGTCAGCCAATTCATTTTTGTGGGACAGGAAGAATTCTATACTGAGCAACTTGAGGGGTAAGCTTGAGGGGGTATTGGAACTACTGATCTCAGTATGTACAATATAGCAGCCTTAATAAGATGAATAAAGAAGCTGTAAATGATAAGCAGGCCCAATTCACACCTGGGGTACTTGGATTGTGATTGATGATGTTGGGCCCTTGGGACTTTCTGACCTTGTCAAATATGCAACACATGGATTTTTGTGATATTTTTGCAAAGCATGGAGCTGGTGACACAAACACTAACAATAATCTCCCTTCCTAGCTCTCTCACAATATTTGAATTTCCCAGCAAGGGGTGAAACACTGTAGACTTAAGTTTTAGGTTCAACTGGGTTAAAAAACATTAGGGCCCAGATGCAAAAAAGAGGATCGGTAGAACCGTGTTGGTCTGCTCCGATCCAGTTTTTGGTTAATTCAAAAAGCTATTCATGCGATAAAAAGTTTGCATGCAAATGATTCATGTGGAGGTTCTTTGTAATCTCTGACTCTCCCATCCGATTCATCACTGTGATAGTGACTCTCACATGTGCAGAGCTGGCAGGGGAAAGCCTCCTGCCACTTAGCGGTTCGGGGCAGGAAACCTTTTCTTTTTTTTAATGGACATAGATGCTGTGCAAGTTACACATGCACAATATCTACTCCATTAAAGAGGAAAAAAACCCACCCTGCTGTTGACTGCCCTCCCCAGTGACCAACAGTGAACGCGGCACCAGGAATCTCTCTTCTCTCCCCCCCCCCCCCCCGGCATTAGCAAAAATTGGCAGAAAGGATGCTCTTTCCCTCCTGCCATGGCGACCCCCCCCCCCCAGGATGAGAAAAAAATGGCAGAAGGGATGCCAACTCCCTCCTGCCATGCTGACCACCTCCCCTAGCAGTAGCAGGATGGATGCTCACTCACTCCTGCCACCGAAGGCCCACTCCTGCACCAGGTGCCCCCTGAACCATCCCCTACACTCCTCCTTCCCCCCTCCAAAAAGGCAGGAGAGATGCCCCCAGAAACCACCCCACCCCCACCAGTACATTTTTTCAAAGGTGGAAGCACGGTTCCTCCACCTTCATGGCCCGCTGATCCAAAATGGTGGTGCATCATGTGATACATTGGGAGGGGCCCAAGGCCCTGATTAGCTCAGGCGCCTTAGGCGCCCCTCCCCCATGCATTACATGGGATACAGAGGGAGGAGCCTGAAGCCCTGATTGGCTCAAATGCCTAAGGCCCTCCCTGTGCATCACATGATATACTAAGGAGGAAAGGCCCACAATTTTGGGTTAGTGGGCTATGAAGTTGGAGGGTCCATGCTTCCCTCCTGCTTCTATCTTCGAAAAAAGGTACCGGAGGGGGGGGGGGGGTGGTTTCGGGGGAGCATCCAATGGCAGGAGGAAGTGGACATCCCTCTCCTGTCTTTTTTTGGGGGGGAGGTGAAAGGTTTGGGGGTGGGGGCACCTAGTGCAGGAGTGGGCCTTCAGTGGCAAGAGGGAGTGGGCATCCCTCCTGCTGTTTTGCTGCCACAGGGTAGATGGTTAGCATGGCAGGAAGGAGTGTGCATCCCTTCTGCCTTTTTTTTCTCATGCGGTGGGGGGGACAGCATGACAGGAGGGAGTGGGCATCTATTTTTTTTAGTGGGGGCAGATATTGTGCATGTGTAACATGCATGGCATCTGTGCCCATTAAAAAAAGGACTAAAATATGGTTAGACATGTAAGCAACTGGTCTGACCAGTTGCTTTAAAATAAAAAAGGTTTAAAATATGGTTAGACATGTAAGCAACTGATCTGACCAGTCGCTTTTTTGGATCGCTAAATGCAATCACTTTTTATCCTAGGACAAGCAGGCAGCATATTCTCACAGATGTGACGTCATCCACGGAGCCCAGTATGGACATTATGAAAAGTGAACTGTCACTTTAAAAACTTTTAAAATGCTTGCGACTCACCGCACCGCACATGCGCGACTGCCTTCCCACCCGAAGATGCTAGCAGAACCTCAGTTCTTCATTTTCCGCGGAGCAAAGTATCATCATTTTGACTGAACTCCTTTCAGTCAACGGCACCTTCCCGCTTCACGTATTTTTCTTCTCTTTTCATTTGTTTGTGTTTGAGACTAAGTGGGAAGAGAAACCTTTCATTTCTATTTGAATTGTTCTGGGTGTTTTTTTGTCAAAAATTTGAGTTTAATTTTGCTGAATTAATTTTCCCATCCTTGTCAAAATCTTTGAGGGGTCACGTGATGAGGCTTAGCTGAGCGGAGGCTTCCAGCCCGAGCTCCGTTCCCTTTCAGCCCTTCCAGCCTTTTTAAAAGTGCTCACCTCGTGGCCGGGTTTCTATTTTAGTCTCCGGGACAAGCGGACATCTCGCAGCGCACAGTGGTAGCGCGAACTTGCCTCGGGGATAGCGTCGGGTCCTGGGTCATGCCCTCGAAGACTCCGCGGCCCGTAAAACTGCGACAGACCACGCTCCCCTCAAATATGGCGGCCGCCAGCGCGTCTCCGAAAACCACCGTCGCGCTGCAGGAGGAGACAATCAGGGAGCTGACTCGGCATTTGTCGGCCCTAATTGATGACAAATTCGCTCGTTTCCAAGCGGCGGTGGACGAGATGAAGGACTGTGTCGAGCGCCAGGGGTCCCAGATCACTCAACTCGAGCAACGGGTTTCGGCCCGGGAAGATGAGGCGGGGCTGACTGAGACGCGGGTTCGAGATCTGGAGGCCACCTGCAAGTTGCTCCACTCCCGTCTGGAAGACCAGGAGAACAGGGGGCGGCGAAATAACCTGCGGCTCATTGGCCTCCCTGAGCGGGTCAAGGACACGGAGCTGAGAGACCTCATGGAAAAATGGCTGCCTGAACAGGTGGGCTGGCACCCTGAAGCAGGAGGCTGTGTGATCGAGCGGGTGCATCGCATTGGGACGTCGAGAGGGGATGAGGCGCGCCCTAGACCGGTGATTGCCCGATACCTGAATGCAGCTGTTAAGGACCGTATTTTGGCGATGTTCCGCAGATCTGGGACTCTGGCCTACGAGGGGGCGAAGCTCCTGCTCTTCAATGACTACTCGGCTGAAGTGGCGGGAAGACGGAAGGCCTTGGCTCCCTACTGCACGGAGCTCCGGAACCGTGGTATGAAATTTGCTGTCCTCTTTCCAGCCAGGGTCCGGATTCATACATCTGATGGGACTCGTCTGTGCGAGAACAAGGAGGAACTGCAGGCCTTTTTGGCGGAGCGTCGCAGAGAGGCTGCGTCCTAAGTTGTCTGGTCCTGCCATACCAGGTCCTTGCTGCCCCTGACTCCCCAAGGCTCCTATGGGTTCCTTCTGTGGACTGGGGGAGTGGGGTGGGGCCACTTGTGACTCTTGGTGCCGAGGGGTGGCCCCATAGGGGGGCTCCCTTGGCCTCTGACTGACTGCCATGTCCCGGTACATTTTGGGCCTGTCGGTCTCTGGTGCCTGGACCGTGTTCTCCCCCTGAACTGGATGGCGGACTTTGTGTCGCCTGCAATGCTGGTTTATACTGTTTTCCGGGGGGGGGGGGAGCTCTGTTGGTATATTTGTTTGTCTGTTTCTTTGCCTGAACAGGTTGGGGATGTTAATGACTCTATATGTATGCCTGACTTTGGAGTGGAGGCACCTCTTTTGAGGGCTGCTCGCCTTCCTGGGAGTGCTGGAGTCCTGATCTGAACGGGGCTGTTATTATGGTTGTTCTCTGAAGGTTTTGGGATTCACACTGCATTTCTTATGTTTTTTGCACTGTTCATTGTTTCTCTGTTCTTTGTGGATGGGCTGGAGGGGGGCGGGGGAGGGCTATATGGGGATGTTTTTTACCTTTTGGTTTTGGGGGATGTGGGTGCTGGGAGGGAGGGCGAGCCTGTCGGGGGGTAGGGGATGGGATGGTTGCATTGTTGTAGTGAAGGGGGAGGGAAACAGGGTGCGGGCTGTGCGGCTGGGGGGGTTTGAGTGGGGGTTGTTTGTGTGTTGGTTGTGGGGACTGTTTGTGGGGTGTGGCTGGCAGGGAGGGGGGAGGGGGAGGCGGGGTTGTGAGTACTCCTTTCTCCATGGGATCCTCCAGACTTGGCAGGGGAGGGTTGTGGTGGTCCGATGGGGGATCTGGAGGGCTTCCCTGCTGCACTTCCCGGGCTTTTCCATGATGGGGAGGTGGGGGGTGGGTTGGAGTGGATGGGTGGGGGTTACATTCTGGGGGGGCTGGGGGTTGGTCTGGCCTTGGAGGAGGGTGGGTTGGGTTAGGGGGTGGGTATCCCCTGGCGACGGGGAGTCTTTCTCTTCTTTCTTTTTTCCCGGAGGGCTATGCTGGGAGGCTCTTTGGGAATATGAGACCATATGTATTACTTTCTTGTTTCTAGGTAGCTCCCATGGATATGGCTGATCTGACTTATATAACTCTTAATGTGGATGGTCTCCACTCTCCCATCAAACGTAAGAAGGTGCTATCTTTCCTGAGGAGGGAAAGGGTGTCAGTGGCTTTCCTCCAGGAGACCCACCTTACATCTAGTGAACACTCCAAGTTGGTCAGGGATTGGGTGGGAGAGGCGGTGTACTCTTCTTATAACTCCAGACAGCGTGGGGTCGCGATCCTTATCAATAAAGCGGTGGTGGCAGTTACGCATAAGACCATTGTGGATCCCCAGGGCCGTTTTGTCCTTTGGGCTGGCACCCTACAGGATCGTTCGGTGCTCTTGTGCAACGTTTATGGCCCTAATGTGTATGATCACTCTTTCTTTTCCGCTGTGCTTGCTCATATTTTGGCCTTGCCTAATTACGAGCTCATCCTGGCGGGGGATTTCAACATCACTAGCGATCCCACCCTAGACTGCAGACCTCCGAGGGCGGTGCGGGGAGACAACGAGCGCATTGGCGTAAATTTTTTGATGAGCGAGCTGGGACTGGTGGATGTATGGAGAACTCTCCATCCTGGGGAAGTGGATTTTACGTTTTACTCCGCAGTGCATCATACCCACTCCAGGTTGGATTACATTTTGATGCCGTCACAGGCCATTGGTAGGGTGGTACGTACTCACATCCTCGATGTTCCCTTCAGCGATCACGCGGCGGTCTCCCTTACCTTGCACTGGCAGGGTCCTGTCCATGACCGTATCTGGCGCTTGAACCCTTCACTTTATTTAGATAAAACATTTCATGCCTATCTTGAAACGGAATGGGATTTTTACTGTCAAACCAATGGTGGAGGAGAGGTCTCTGATACCATCTTCTGGGAAGCTGCTAAGGCCTTTCTTCGGGGTCGAATTATCGCCTATACGGTGGCACAACGTCGGAAACGCGACGCAGTTTTAGTGTCTCTCACTCGTCAACTGCGTTTGTGTAGGAGTGCCTTGCATGCTGCACCTTCGGAGGCCGGTAGGGCGGAATATTTGAGCCTGCGTAAACAAATTGATGTCATTTTTACTGAAAGAGCTATGTCCCATATTGACGTCTACAAGTTTCGGTTGTATCAATGGGGAAATAAGGCGGGCAAATTGTTGGCCAATCTGGTGCGCCCTTTTCGTAAGGCTACTCGTATCTCTCGCATAAGGGCGAGCGCTAATATGGTTTACACAGGGGAGGCTGAGATTCAAGACCAATTTGTTCGTTTTTATCAGGATCTCTACGGCCCGGGCCCTTATGATCTGGAGGCGCGTGACACTTTTTTTCGGGACCTTGTGTTACCTCGAGTATCGGACCAGCAGTTAAGTCTGCTGAATGCCCCTATTTCGTGTGATGAGATTACAACTGCGGTGGGGGCGTTGAAACTTGCGAAGGCCCCTGGACCGGATGGTATGGGGCCAGAATTCTATAAGATTCTGAAATTTAAAGTGGGACCGGCATTGGTGGCCATGTACGCTGACATGCAGAATACGGGACGGGTTCTCCCTGCTCAGAACCATGCCCATGTGGTGGTCCTACCAAAGCCTGGAAAGGATCCGGAATTGGTGGGCTCATACCGGCCGATCTCCCTTTTGAACCAGGACATGAAACTCCTTACGGCAATTCTGGCGCGCCGATTGGCTCAAGTGATTCCTCACTTAGTTCATGCTGACCAGGTGGGCTTTGTCCCGGGTCGATTTGCCTCTGCCAATATCTTGCGGGCGATGGTAGCCCTTGGGGAGGGCAGGACTCGCACAGGGGATGATCTATTGGCTAGCTTGGATGCGGAAAAGGCCTTCGATAAGGTGACTTGGCCTTATCTTTTCTGGGTTGTGCAGCAATTTGGTATTTCTGGGGCCTTTCATCAGTGGATTACTTATCTCTATGCGTCTCCTACGGCCCAGTTGCTTATCAATAAGTGTCGTACGCAGTCCTTCTCGTTGTATAGGGGGACGCGGCAGGGATGCCCACTGTCTCCGCTTTTGTTTATCCTATCTTTGGAGCCTCTGGCCCAAAAGATTAGGACCTGTTCAGATATTTCGGGCATCCGGGTGGGCGCTGAGGAGTGTAAGGTCTCCCTTTTTGCGGACGATATGTTGATCTTTGTGAGTAGGGCGCGGGAATCGATTCCCTGTCTGACTGCCCTTATTGGGCAGTTTGGGGCATTCTCGGGACTTTGCATTAATTTTAGTAAGTCAGAGGCCCTTCCAATCTCCTCCCCGTGTGCCTCGCGTTCTGATCCTGGATTTCCATTCCGTTGGGCTGCGGGGGAACTCAAATACCTGGGTATTTTTCTAGGAGCAGACTGGTCCACGGTGTATCGCCGGAACATATCTGATCGATTGAAAACATTGCAAGACTCATGTGTGCGATGGGGTGAGCTGCCTCTCTCTTTGTGCGGCAGAATTGCTTTGGTGAAGATGGTGCTGCTCCCCAAACTTCTTTATCCTTTGCAGATGATCCCTATCTGGATTAAGGCGGGGGATGAACGGCTCTATCGATCTACTATTGGCTCCTTTATTTGGCATAATCGGAGGGCAAGAATTAGTTGGCGGAAGCTTACTCTGAGTAGGGAGGGGGGGGGGGGCTGGCTTTACCAGATCTACGCTTATACAATGTCGCCGCTCTGATGAGATGGGTCCATGAGCTTTTTACGGAGGTTCCTCGTTTTGCCCCAGGGGGGCTGTTCGATTCCTGGACGACACCTCATAGAGCTTTTGCTTGTTTGACTTGCCCTCGGTGGAGGCTCCCTCGCTTGGGTCTTGCTTCGGTCTGGTTCCTTCCCCTTTGTAGGGCACTGCGGTGGTGGAGGCATAGGATTGGTCGGGGACAGGGCAACTGGGCTCTTCAACTGATCAGCCACAATCCTGATTTTCCCCCGGGGGTGGGACCCACAGCGGGAGTGGAGACGCGATTCGGCCCCTGTTTCTGTCTGGGTCACGTGTCTGCGCTGAGCTCTGATCCTTTTGTTTTTCCCTCCTTTGACACCCTACGTATTAAGTGGGACTTGCCACGCATGCCCTTTTTCGCTTACCTCCAGTTGCGGCATTTTTACATGGCTAGCCTGCGGCGCACTCCTGGGGGTGGCTCTTTTTTACGGGTGGACCTGATTTTCTTGTCCGTACCTCCGGCTCACAATTCCTTATCCTTTTGGTACCGGACGGCAAGGGCGGAGAGGGTAACTACTTTGCTGCCTGACCTGGCTGCTCGATGGTCTGGTGACTTGGGGGAGGAGGTCACGTCGGGGGAGCTTCAAGCTTGCTTCTCCGAGGTTACTTCGGGGGCCCGCAGTGTACAGCTCCAGGAACTTCAGTTCAAATTGCTCCATCGTACCTTTTTTACCCGGCTTCGGGGTCTGCAGGCGGGTTTGTGGGATTCAGCGGATTGCACAAAATGTGAGCGTGCGTCGGGGACACTGTTGCACATGATCATTGAATGTCCGTCCCTGGGTGTTTTCTGGAATGGGGTCTTGGACTTCCTTGTACAGATCTTGGGGGTGCCAGTCCAATGGTCTTATCGGATTTTGGTTTTGGGCCATGGGGTGGAGTTCTTGGATCAGGGTTTCACTGCTGCTCAGTGGCGATTTGTCTATGTCGCTCTCCTGGTTGCCAAGCGGGGGGTCCTTAGCAAATGGATCGATGTGGAACCACCGGTATTAGTGGGGTGGCATCGGGCCTTGAGGGAGGTGGCACATTGGGAGCTGAGGGGTATACGGGGACAGACGGGGGGGCAGACCCTGTTGTATCAGTCTATCTGGGAGCGGGCTCTTGCTGAGCTTCCTGCGCTTGCTGCTCCCGTGTGAAGCTGTTCCTCTTTTCCTTTATTTCCTTTCTTCTCTTTTCTTTTCTTTCCTTTTTCTTCTTTCTGCCTTTTCTTACTACCTTTTTTCCTTTTTTTTTCTCCATTCTCCAGTCGCTGGGGGGGGGGGGGGTAGCAGGGTGGTTTTGGGCTGATTTGGGGGGGGGGGGGGGGGGGGATTCTTCTCTGGGAAAACGGAGGAGGTATGCGGCCAGCCTGGTTCTTCTTACGGATTGTTTGGTGGGTGTTGGGTCTTGAGGGTCCTGGCTGATATCGGGGAGGTTGGAGGGGGGGGGGGGCTTGCTGTTCATTTTGTGTGCCTGGATGATTCAGTCCCTCTCTCCTATATCCTCATTTTCTTCCTGGCCTTTAGGCCTTTTGTATTGTGTACCGTTTTCTCCCACTGTATTTTATACTTTGTACCTGGCACCTTGTACCTGATAATTGATCGGTTGTATTTCCATTGCTTGATTGTTTGTCGGTATGCTCCTTCTTAATAAAAAACGTTTTAAACCAAAAAAAAAAAAAATCTTTGAAAGGTTTTAAGAAGTCCGGTAGGTGTCAATGCTCTATTTCTATAGCGGACACTCATACCTGGTGTCTTCAGTGTTTAGGCTCGGGACACTGCAGCAAAACTTGTTCTCAGTGTTTATCTTTAAAGTCGTGCTCTCTTAGGAAGACTCATCGTGCTCAGCAGGTGCAGTTGTTCAGCACTACCATGGACACCGCTAGATCTTCTCAGCTATCGGCATCAAAATTGCAGGAGATTCTGGCATCGGAGAAACTAGCTAAGAAGCCATCTGCTTCCAAACCAGTGTCACAGGCCTCTACAGCATCAAGTTCTATGGTGCAGACCAAACAACGATGCCACCTCTCCTCAGCTTTGCAAGTTGTCTCTCTTCCACAGTGTGCATCCTCTTCGAGGTCACCCACTCTGAGACAACCTGCTGCACTGATGGTACCAGCTGTTGAGCCATCAGTTTCTGTACCTTCATTTAGGGAGAGACTTGATAAGTTCTTCCAAAGGGATCTCAGTGATATATTTAAACTGCACTGCCTGCCGGTGCTTCTTTCAACTCCTTCGGTACAGGCCCAGCTTGAGCATAGTGTTACAAGATCTAAGGGTACCGCTGTCAGCTGTCCATTGGAACATCGCATGCCTCTGGTCTCTTCTATGAGGAATCATCGCTCTCCCTCTCGATGATGTTCAACTGCCAAGCATCAATCTCCACATCGATGCATTCACTCATCACATCGATGCTCCTTCTCGAAGTATCGATCTCCTTCTTCGACGCATCAGCGATCAAGAGGTCATTGATCCTTATCATGTTGATCTCAAATTTTAAAGCATAAGAGAAATACTCATTCATCCTTTTCTTCATCTTCATCAGAGTCGTACAAAAAAACATATACATTGTTCCTTGCAACGCTCGAAGTCGCCAATGCTCCTATATGATTTGGGCCTACTTTATCTGTGCCTGAGTCTTCTGGCATGCTTTCAGACTCGTTGCAGAAAACGCCTCCTCATCAGAGATCTCCTTCAGAAAGACTTGCTTTTACCAAATACATTGGAGGAAAGGAGGGACAGGGGAGATATGATTTAGACATTCAAATATATATATATATTTTTTTTAATTCATTATTTATTTTTAAAACATATACAATAAGTGAAATACAGAGTAAATTATTCATTTTACAATACAGTGGAACCTTGGTTTATGAGCATAATTCGTTCCAGAAGCATGCTTGTAAACCAAAATACTCGTATATCAAAGCGAGTTTCCCCAAAGGAACTAAGGGAAACTCGCTTGATTCGTTCCCACCCACCCCCATCCCCCGAGGCCAGTGGCGCTGCTCTACCCCCCAAGAACCAGCATTGCTCCCCCCGCTCATGAAGGCCCCCCCTCATGATCCACCATCCCCCTGCTCGTGGCGCCCCCCTCCAGTGATCCGGCATGATCTGCGCAGATGCTCAAGGCCCAGTGCGAAGAAGAAGGCAGATCTTCGGGCACCGGCACCGCCATGTCCTGTGCGTTGGTGCTGATGCCAAATGGATATAAGGAATGTGATCGGGTGCCTGGGGCATGCCGTATCTTGGGGGGGGTGGGATGTGCTCGTAAATCAAGGCACGCTCGGTTTCCGAGGCGCTGATTTTGCGAATCGGTGCATTCGTAAACCAAGGTACCACTGTATAGACATCACTTAAAATTTTTCAAATATTCAAGCTTATTAATACCCTCCCCTCCCCCCATCAAAACTTTCCCAACAATTTTTCCAACCTTATTTACCTCCCAACCCTCCCCCCCTCCCTGGATGTGCATATTATCTTATAACAAACTATAACTATAGAGATTCTACAAAGGACTTCAATGGGCCCCAAATTAATTTAAAATTTTCATTATTCCCTAATATAGCAGCATTCATTTTCTCATATTTATATATTAGACATAAACTTGCCCACCAGAATGTAAAGTTGAGACGATCCCAGTTTTTCCAGTTTCGTGTAATCAGTTGTGTACTTGTCATAATTTAAAAAAAGATGTCTTTTACATTTATCTAGGGGATCTTTAATATGCAAAATAGTACCACAAATTATTATTTCATAAGTTAAAGAAATCTCAGAGTTTAAAATATTATTTATTTTTCCCCAAAATTCTAGGGCAGTAAAACAATAGATGGTCTAATGCAGTGTTTTTCAACCTTTTTACACCTATGGACCGGCAGAAATAAAATAATTATTCTGTGGACTGGCATCGGTCCGTGGACCGGCGATTGAAGAACACTGGGCTAAGTCGTGGGCCAGACCCCGCCCATCTCTACCCAATCTCCACCCCAGACCCCGCCCCCATAATAGTACTAATTGTACCTTGCACATCCTGTGCAACATCAGAGAGAAGGCTTCCGGTTCAGGCGCAGGATGCCCATAGGAACCAAAGCCCATGGCTTTGTGCACTGAATCAGTTAGGAAGAGGGAGCTGGCTTGAAGATAATGCCGCATCGATCGCACCATGGACCGGCTGTTGAAGAACACTGTTTTGGACCTGATGCACGTGCTGGCCCTGTGGTCCGGCAGGAAATTTCTGTGGACCTGCACTGGTCCATGGACCGGTGGTTGAAGAACACTAGTCTAATGTTCCTATGTCTAGGTGACAGTGCCAGCATCTATTAGATCTAGAATTATCTAATTTATTCAACCTAACTGGGGTCCAAAAAGAACGATGTGACAAAAAGAACCAAGTTTGTTTCATAGATGCTGATGCTGTACACTCATCCTCCAAGACCAAATATGTGGCCATCGAGATGCAGAAATATACTGTTTAATCTCAATGCTCCAAATATCCCTAAGAGCGTTTTTGGGTTTCTTATTCATAAGTTCAGATATTAATTTATACCACTTGGCGGCTTGATGCCCTAGCATATCTGCTTGAAAACAGAGGAATTGCAAGCTATAAAAATTTTAAGAATTACGCCATTCAGGGAACCCTTTTTGAATAGCCTGCTTCAGTTGCAACCATTTATAAAATTGAAATTTTGAGATAGCAAAAGATTGTTGCAACCGTGAAAAATCAAGCAGTTTTCCATTTGAAATAACATCCTCTAATGTTCTTATGCCTGCTTGCATCCAATCTTTCCATGCAATTTTTGAACCGCCTATTTATATCTTTGAGTTGAGCCATAGTGATTGACATAACTGAAATTCCTATAGAGAAATCTATAACTTATTTATGCATCTCAGGGTCTTCCAGGTATCCAGAATACTTGAAAGGTGTTAACTTAGAAAAAAATATTTTCCAGAGAAAAGAAAATGGTAAAACCAGAGGGCATAATTTGAGGTTGAGGGGGTGGTAGATTCAAGAGTAATGTTAGGAAATTCTTCTTTACAGAGAGGGTGGTTGATGCATGGAATGCGCTCCCGAGGGAGGTAGTAGAAGAAAACGGTGACAGAGTTCAAACAAGCGTGGTATGAACAAAGAGGATCTCTTAATTTGAAAATAATGGATACTTTGAAGGAACTAAGGCCAGTACTGGGCAGGCTTGCAAGACCTGTGTCCCGTATATGGACATTCAGTTGAGGACGGGCTGGAAAGGGCTTCAATGGCTGGGATGGTTAAGATGGGCTGGAGTGAGCTTTGATGGAGACTCAGCAGGGCTCTTTCTGGCCCAAAAATATCTAAGAAAAAAGACCATTTAGGGAGGAAGTGACGCCATCGCCGCGGATGGGAGCTTGATCTGAGAGCTCCGTTCGGGCCCGGCGTTCTAACTATCTATTGCTGTGAAAAAAGCGCAATTTTTCTGCCCCCGGGTGCTGGTGAGGTGTGCGAAGGTTTGGTGAACCCCATGGCAACGCGCAAAAAAGTGCTCGGCGATAAACCCGGCCAGCGCACGATGGAGCAGGCGCTGGGTCGGGCTGCACGTGGTGGGGCAGGCCCGGAGACCAGCAGTGGGGAGGCGGCGAGATTGAGTGGCGCCATCGCGGCGATGGCCGATATGGTGGCAGAACCCATGAAGGAGGATGCCCCACCGGAACCGCTTACGAAAGCGGATATGCAACGCTGGATCATGGAAGTAAAATCTGAAATCTCGGCTGTGGCTGTGCAAGTCCGGGAAGCGGTGCAAGAGCTGCGCATTGACCTGGTGGAGGTAGGCACGAGGGTGGAAGTGGTGGAGATGCAGCTGGATAGTTGCGAGGACAATGTGATTGGTGTGCAAAGATCCCTGGAATCTGCATCTGCTGATTACCAACTCCTCCTGGATAAGGTCGAGGACCTGGAGAACCACACCCGGCGTAATAACTTGAGGGTGCGGGGCCTACCGGAGTATAAAGATGTTCGGGCTACTACTATTAAGCTGCTCCGTTGGCTTCTACAGGACGACTCTCTGGAGCCAGGTCTGGAGCGGGCACATCGAGCTCTGGGACCCCGGACCTCAGATTTACCTAAAGACATTGTGGTCTGCCTTCAGAGCTTTGTGCTTAAAGAACAGATCTTCCGCAGAGCCCGGGAGCTGGGCACAGTCACCTGGGAGGGGCATCGATTGGAGTTCTATCAGGACTTGGCTGCGGGCACGCTTCAGAAACGCAGGGCATTCAGGGAAGTGACTAAAGCTCTGCAGCGCAGCAATTTGCGCTACCGCTGGACTTACCCCTTTGGGGTGGTTATTACTCTCAACGGAGTACACACCAAAGTTACCACTGTGCGGGAGGCCCGAGGCTTGCTGCAACAAGCGGGTATTGAAGTACCGGAGGAGGTTGTTCCTCCAGGGGGAGTGGCGCCCAACCGAGCGGGGAATCCCGCCTCCTCCCGATGGCAGCGTGTGGAGAGTGGATCCAGGAGCGGGAGGGGAGGCCGGGGGGGCGGACCCTCCCTTCGAGCTACTGCTTCTACCTCGAGTGGCCCCCCCTGAAAATTGACTGGTTGTGTTTGTTTCATTACTATTTTCCTTCTTCCCCTCAGAGTAGAAGTGTTTTTGGTCACTCTCCCTGAGGATGAATGTTTGGGTTTTGGGTCTTGGGGGAGGGTTGTGTGGGGGATGTTCATGGACTGTTCTTGGGATGTGGTGGTGGGGGGGAAGTGGGGGAATTTTTCTGTGATGGGTGGGGGTATAGTGTTGGGTGGGGAAGGGGGGATTGAGTATTATTGTGTGGAGGGCTGCTGGTTGGGAGAGTTGGCTATGGGGATTGTTGTGGGGGATGTTTTGATAGTTAGTACTTGGATGTGGGGACTGAGAAATGGGTCGTGGGGATGGTTCACTTTCTTGCAAGTTGGTGGGAGACCTGTGGACTCTCACTTTGGGAGAGGGAGGGGTGGGAGGGAGGGGGGAGAGGGGGGTATGGGGACGAATATGGAGAGGTTGGGTCTGCATCGTCCTTTGCTTCACTTAGACTATGGAGGGGTTTAGGTTGGTTTCTTATAATATTAGGGGTCTTAATTCCCGCAATAAGAGATGGGCTTTCTATAGAGAGCTGCTTCGTTTGAAGGCTGATGTTTGCTTTGTCCAGGAGACTCATCTGCTTCAGTCCCATGAATCCCTTGTCAAGGACACTAGGTTTCCTCTGGCCTTTTGGGCTTCCCGAGTAGGTACTTCCAAGAGGGGAGGGGTGGGCATTCTTATTCGTAAAGGGGTTCGCTGTGAGGTACATAGGGTGGTGCGGGATCCCCAGGGTAGATATATAATGCTGGAGGCTCTGATTGAGGGGGTCTTGTACTCCCTGGTTAATATCTATGCCCCTAACGAGGGTCAGGGGACCTATTTCCAAGAATTGGTGCCTCGAATCCTCCGGTTCAAGGGGGGTGCCCTGGTTTTGGGTGGGGATTTCAATCTTACCGTGACCCCTCATTTGGATAACTCTGGGCGGGCGGACCGGTATGGGAGAAAGGATCGTAAATTGTTGCGCAAGGCTTTGACTACCCTTAATTTGGTGGATGGTTGGCGGTGGTTACATCCCACGGTTAGGGACTATACTTATTTTTCGGGGATACACTCCTCTTATTCTAGAATTGAATATGTATTCATAGAGCGGGGATTGCTTCGTCGGGTGGAGTCCGCGGGGATTGAATCCGCCACGTGGTCGGATCATGCACCGGTTTGGGGGAGGGGGGTGGTTCGGGACAGAAATTTTGCCGTTTCAATGATAGCCTTCTTGATGACCCGGAGGTGGGAGTGCAGATAGAGGGGTGGCTGCAGGAATATTTGGATGTGAATGAGGAGTGTGGAGCATCGTTGGAAGCGGTTTGGGAGGGATTAAAGGCTACCCTTCGAGGCAGATTGATTGCTTTGGCTTCAGCCAGGCAGCGTAAACGGCGGGCAGACGCGGCGGAACTGCTGATTCTGATAGGTCGGTTGGAGCACTTACACAAGCGCAACCCTTGGGATGCTGAGTTACGTGGGAGGTTGTTTCAGGCGTGCCGCGACCTCCAGGCTTTAGACTTGGAGCGCCTGCATCTTAATTTGCAGCTTCTCCAACAGAGATATTTTGAGTTTTCTAACAAAGCTAGTCGGCTGGTTGCCCACTGTCTGAAGGTGCGACAGATGCGTAATCAGATTCTCTCGATCACGGCGGCCTCTGGGGAGCTATTGCAGAAAGAGGATGCTATTCGGGCTCGTTTCGCGGAGTTTTACTCCCATCTTTATACTCCAGAGGCTCCCAGGGCCTCGCAGGATCTGGACGCCTATTTAAATTCGGTGGCACTGCCCAAGATTGCTGGTGAAGATGTGGTACGGTTGGACCGTCCTCTCACGCTGATTTAGGCTCGTGGAGCGCTACGCTTGATGAAACTGGGTAAATCGCCCGGGATGGATGGATTCACTGTTCGGTACTATAAACTAGAGAATGACACGGTGAAAAAATTGGTCCCCGTCACCGCCCCGTCCCCGTCTCACCATCCCCGTCCCCGTCTCACCATCCCCGTCACCGCCCCGTCCCCGTCTCACCATCCTCTTCACCGCCCCGTCACCGCCACTGCCACCCCATTCACCGCCCCGTCACCGCCACTGCAATCCCATTCACTTTTCTTTATTTACGTATAAAGGAAACATTCTTTAAAACTTTAAAACTTAGTTAAATATTAGTTAATAACTATACAAAAACAAAACACGCAGAGAAAAAATTAATTAATAAAAATTCTCAAAACTGACACATTTTGATCACTAAATTTAAAATAGTTATTTTTCATACAGTTTTTCAATCACTAATCTTCCACCACCCCTGGGGCTAGCAATGCAAAAACAAACACGACATGTACTTTAAATGTACCTAATCGCGGCAAAGATCTCCCTGCCGTGATTAGCATAGTGACCGCGGCTACGGCTGCAAGTCTCCCCTCCCCCCAGCGATCACGGCAGGAGGGCACCCAACCCCTCCTGTAGACCCCCCCCACGGCCCTCCCGACAATCGCAGCAGAAGGGTACCCAACCCCTCCTGCCGGTCCTCCCAATGGCCTCCCCTAAGATCGCCGGCAGGAGGGTACCCAACCCCTCCTGCTTGACCCCCCCCCAACGAACCCTCCCACCCCGGAACCCCCTTAGTCTTACTTTCCAAGTTGGACCGGACGGCTCCTCACACGTATGGCCAGCAGCCTTGCCTCCGTCCAAATGAGGCGGGCCCGCCCCTACCCTGCCCAACCCACAGGATCCTAGGGCCTGATTGGTCTAGGCACCTAAAGCCACTCCCGCTATAGGAGGGGCCTTAGGTGCTTGGGCCAATCAGGCCCTAGGATCCTGTGGGTTAGGCAGGGGAGGGGAGGGGCGGGCCCGCCTCATTTGGACGGAGGCAGGCCTGCTGGCCAGACGAGCGAGGAGCTGTCCGGTCCAACTTGGAAAGTAAGACTAAGGGGGTTCCGGGGTGGGAGGGTTCGTTGGGGGGGGGGGGTCCAGCAGGAGGGGTTGGGTACCCTCCTGCCGGCGATCTTAGGGGAGGCCATTGGGAGGCAGGGGAGGGGAGGGGCGGGCCCGCCTCATTTGGACGGAGGCAGGCCTGCTGGCCAGACGAGCGAGGAGCTGTCCGGTCCAACTTGGAAAGTAAGACTAAGGGGGTTCCGGGGTGGGAGGGTTCGTTGGGGGGGAGGTCCAGCAGGAGGGGTTGGGTACCCTCCTGCCGGCGATCTTAGGGGAGGCCATTGGGAGGCAGGGGAGGGGAGGGGCGGGCCCGCCTCATTTGGACGGAGGCAGGCCTGCTGGCCAGACGAGCGAGGAGCTGTCCGGTCCAACTTGGAAAGTAAGACTAAGGGGGTTCCGGGGTGGGAGGGTTCGTTGGGGGGGGGGTCCAGCAGGAGGGGTTGGGTACCCTCCTGCCGGCGATCTTAGGGGAGGCCATTGGGAGGACCGGCAGGAGGGGTTGGGTACCCTTCTGCTGCGATTGGCAGGAAGGGTTGATCTGACAAATGAGGAGCACGGTGAAACACAGGTAAATAGCGGTTCCTAGAAGGGGGTACATTGGCCCGCGGGGACAAACCTGTTCACCGTTTCCGCGGTCGGTGAATGGCCTTGTCCCCGTCACCGCAGCGACTGCTAGTTTTCTTCCCCGTTTTCGGCGGTGACCCGCGGCTTAAATGCGGTGGCTGCGGGTAAACCGTCACCGTGTCATTCTCTACTATAAACGCTTTCAGGATCTTTTGCTGCCTCCTTTGTTACGCTTTCTTAATTCTCTGCAAGATGATAGTGTTCTCCCCTACTTCATGCGCTTGGCGGGGGTTACGCTGCTGGCTAAAGAGGGAAAGGACCCCCTTCAATGTGCTTCCTATAGGCCGATCTCGCTGCTGGGGGTTGACACTAAGATCTTCACGCGAATTTTGGCGGATAGACTAATGAGTTGGGTTCCCCGGTTGATCCATCCTGATCAGTCGGGGTTTGTAGTGGGAAGACAGGTGGGCGATAACACTCGTCGGGTCTATAACTTGTTTGAACGGGCCAGGAGGGGTGCATGGGATACGGTGTTTCTATCTGTCGATGCTGAGAAGGCTTTCGATAGGGTCTCCTGGCCTTTTTTGTTTCGGGTCTTAGATTCTGTGGGTTTGGGTCCGCGCATGCGAGATTGGATTCGGGTCCTCTATACTTGCCCTCTTAGTTGTGTTAAGGTTAATGGGGGGTATTCGGAGACTTTTTCTTTAGCTCGGGGAACTCGACAGGGATGTCCTCTCTCCCCGCTTCTTTTTGCCCTGACGGTAGAGCCCTTGGCTCAGCGGGTGCGGATGAACCGGGATATCAAAGGGGTTACGGTGCCGGGAGGGGATTATAAGTTGACCCTGTTCGCGGATGACCTTCTGTTTACGGTGGAGGAGCCTGAGAGTTCTCTGCCTGCAATATTGCGGGAGTTGGAAGATTTCGGTCAGGTGTCGGGGTTTCGTGTTAACGTGGGTAAATCGGAGCTTCTCAATATTAATTTGACTGGAGAGTAAGTGTCTTATCTCAGAGACCGATTTCCGTTTCAGTGGGTCCAGCATTCTCTACGTTATCTGGGGGTTTATTTTGGACCGCCGGGAGTGGCACTTTATGATCTTAATTTCCCTCCGCTCTTTCGGCGTATTCACCAGGATTTGCTTGGCTGGAAAGATCAGTACTTTTCTTGGTTGGGCAGGGTGGCTGTTGTGAAGATGATGATCTTACCCCGTCTCTTGTTCTTGTTTCAGGTGTTGCCGCTATGGGTGAGCAGGAGGGTGTTGGAGGGGGTTCAAAGGCATCTTTTTGATTTCATATGGGCGGGCAGGAGACCCAGGGTAAGCAGGAAGGTCTTATATTTGGGGCGGAGTGATGGGGGACTGGGGGTACCCAACGTGGTGAAATACTACCAGGCTGCTCAGTTGCGTGCCCTTCTAGAGTGGCAGACGCAAGTACCGAAACCGTGGGTGGAGATAGAGCAAAGTTTAAATGATGGAGTGCCCTTGATGCATCGGCCATGGCTGCCGGGCAGGGTGCGACTAGGGGGTGAGGTGCCTTCAATTGGAACTTCTTTGAGGGTTTGGAATCAGACCAGAGGGGGCTTATTGCAGGGCAGGCGCCATTCCTGGTATACCCCGTTGAGACATAATCCAGATTTTTTACCGGGCATGGAAGGGGGAGTATTTGCTGCTTGGGAGGCTACTGGTTTGGTATGTGTGGGACAACTATGGGATCCGATTTTGGGCCGTATTCGACCCTTTGCAGAGCTCCGGGGTAGGTTTGACTGGGGGGTCCGGGATTTGTTTCCTTACCTCCAAGTTATTCACTATATTCGGACTTTGGGTCTCCTGGGGGATTTGAGGGGGGGCAAGACCCCCTTCGAGGAGTTGTTGGGTCCAGTACTCCAGAAGGGAGTTCTGGCTGTTATCTATAGGTGTCTTAATCATAGGGAGGCCCCACATCCCTACATGAGGGCTTGGGAAGGTGATTGGGGGGCTCCTATTTCGTGGGACACTTGGGGGAATATCTGGACAGAAGTTTCCTCGGCAGGCATATCTGCTTTGCTGATTGAGAATGGTTATAAAGTCCTCTTTCGCTGGTACTATACTCCTCAGGCTGTGGCACGTTGGCAGGGGGGTGCAAGTGCACTATGTTGGCGGGGTTGTGGGGAGGTGGGTACCTACCTTCATATGTGGTGGCAGTGTGGGCGGGTGCGTGGGTTCTGGAAGGAGGTTTTTTCTAGGGTGTCCCAGATCCTTGATATCCAGATCCCGGAGAGTTGGCGACATGCTCTATTGTATTGGCATCAATTAGATCTGGCCTGGGGAGATTCTATGTTTTGTAAGCTGGCATTCACTGCGGCCAGGTTGGCTTTGGCCTCCTTGTGGAATCAAGCGCTCTCTCCCACCTGGGATATGGTGGAGCAGCGCTTGCTTTCATGGCAACTTCTTTACCACTTAACGGCTTTGCGGCATGGCAAACAACATGGCTATGCTCGCATTTGGCGTAGATTTCGAGCTTCTGTGGAGGTTGGAGGTAGGGGCGGACCGGGGATTTGAGCTACATTTGAGGCTGAACTGGGTAGGCGGGGATGTGGGGGATTTCATATTCCTATTCCTCTATTATTTTCTGCTGTGTATGGGCTTTGATGGTTCTCAACCTTTTTTAAATATTGTGGGTATTGAGTTTTGTCCCTGGGGGGAGGGTGGGGGGGTGGGGGCTATTGTGGTGTGTTGTTGCTTGATCATAGGGATTGCACATGTTACTTGGTTTGCAGCTCTTTGAGTGTTTTCTAGAATGTTGCACATTGTGCCTTGTTTTATTTATTGCTGCTGCATCTACTATGTATACTTTATGTTGTGTGTATATCTTAATAAAAGCTTTATTTAAAAAAAAAAAAGAAAAAAGACCATTTAAACTAAATAATTTATGGAGCATGTATGTTTGGGCAGACTGGATGTACCATTCGGGTCTTCATCTGCCGTTATTTACTATGTTGTTAAGTTACTATAAATTCACTATAAACCACTCAATGAATCAACCTCAGTTTACCAAGTAGCATAGATACCTTTGACAAAGAGAGATGATCTGCCCTGCAAATAGGGCTGCTCCATCTGAGAAGGCTTTTCTGAATGGCCTTCTGCAGTCTCAACTCAATCCTGATAATTACCACCATCACTTTCTGATACTGCAGCTATCAGTTACGAGGGAGGTGCAATCTGTGCTCCTTGGGTGAGAGCATAACCTTTCCAGCCAAAGAGAACGGCAAGTTTTCTGTCTTTTGGCAGTTCCTCCAACTGGCTTCCTTGTAGAGTAGGATGCCTGAACTCCAGTGTACAGAAGAATCAATTAGACCAATCTTCAGGGTCATGGTTGAGGAGGATGGGCTTGGCAGCCTGAGAACTCCTGCTTTCTCATGGTCTCAACAGGTAATTTTATGTAATAAAAAATAGTTGACAAAGTTCAGTACTTCATAGCAGAGCCATCATCTTGCTCCTTTCCCAATGCATTTAACTTTCTTATCTGTGTATCATTCATTTAGTGTTTATTATGAATGCATTTCCTAATTGGACTCAGGACAGCCACTAAAACATTTCAAATAAAGGATAACATTTTTAGTAGAACAAATTAATTTCATAAATTCATACTCTTCTTTTTAATGTCACTTTTTCTTTCCTTACTGGTAGAATTGGTGTGAACAGGTTAATCTAATTTAAATTGGTACTTTTAACCTGCTTTATCTATGAAGGTCCAAAGTGTTTGCAAATTACACAATAGCATTAGTACATCAAATTTCTAATATAAAATTTCACACAGATTACATCTCAACATGCCATTTAATTTTCTTGCTTTTTTTTTCTTTGAGGGCAAACCTTCATGTTGTTACTTTGAGGAGCTGATGATTTGGTTATCTGTGTAGAAGAGTTTCTATTTAAGTAGAATTGGATTACTACATATATTTTGACACAAATCATTTGTTACAGGTACCAAGGTTCATCTTCCTCTAAGTGAGGAGAATCTAAAAAGTTCAAGAAGACATATTGATGATAGATGTGAACCCTGTGGAACCCCACAGGATGATTGCCAAGCATCCGATAGTTCTTCCTTTATCTTCAACACATCTATGGTTAATCAAAAATTTTTTGAACCAATCCAATGCTAATCCCTTAACACCTATATTTCAAGTTTACAAAACAAAGTATGGGTTAAAATTAAGACTTGTAGGTTTTGAAGCAAGCATAGATATTTACATATTATTTTTAATATTAAGTTTGCAGAATGTTCAAGTGTTGCTGATTGTGTTCATTCCCAGATTGGGAGAACTGATATTTTTCTTTTTTTATGTTAAATTATAGTAAGTACTTTTCCGTTGATGTACAGATTAATGAAAAGACATGTGTTTTCCTTTTCAGTGTTTGCTGGTCGATGGTTAATGTCATTTTGGACGGGAACTGCTAAAATCCATGAACTATATACTGCTGCTTGTGGATTATATGTATGTTGGTTAACTATTCGTGCAGTAACAGTGCTGGTGGCTTGGATGCCACAAGGTCGTACAGTGATTTTTCTAAAGGTTAAAGAGTGGACTCTCATGGTAAGTTCTGTACAGAATGCCTATTGTGTAGTTGAAAGAAGTATTGTATACTGATGGTACATGTGCTGTAATCTGAGTTGAATTCCTTCAACTTTATTTTTCTCCAGTACTGAGTGTCTCTAAATTGTACTGAGAAAACATAACACCTTGCATTATTTTTTTCTATCCGCACTAAATTGAGGGCTCATGATTTTTGTTTGACTTGCTGTCAAAACTGCTTAAATTCTCAGCAGTTTGCCTTGCTACTGTAACCATTTATATTTTTGTATTGTCTAGTCTCTTTTTGGTCCCAGGTTCAGGCCTTGGAGGCAGTGAGAAGTAAATTAGCAAGACGACAACCAGGTGGTGCAGAAAAAGTACATAGGAATATGCTTTTACAAATATAGAGCATAAAGTGGATTTACAGCTTCTTCTGTAGAGGGGTGTATATCTGGGTGTGGATGTATGAGAGAACAGAGCATAAAGAGCCCTGTGTCCTGCCTGAATGAATTGTGTGTATCTGAATGGTGGGTATATAGGTTTGAAGAGGCAGAGTGGTAGGGAAGGGAGCAAGAAAGAAAGGAAGGGGGATGAGAGAGATCAGATCAAGGTGCTACAGCCTTTCTTTATAGATTTGAGTTTGTTCTAAAAATAGTGTCTTCCTCTGTCACAATTTTGTATTTGTTTGAAACAATGGCCCTTAATTGACAAGGGGGTGTGACTCTTGTGGAGACCTGATGGATGAAGTCATTCTGTCTGGAACCCTTTGTTCTACTCAAGCACCTGTCATTATGTATTAATACATAATACCTGTCATTATGTATTAATGGCAGGAGCCATTAAGTCTATCTGCAGACATTCCCAGGGTCAGATTGTTTAATATAATTTCCCAGAATCCTTTGCTTGCACTCTTGATATGGCAGCAAAGAGTAATGTAATGCTGACAGCTACTTTTCTATTTTCTGCATTACTTTTCCTGCCCAACATCGGCTTGCGGCTCAGTTCTTCATTTTCTGTGGAGCAAAGAAGTTGTATCTGAACTTGATCCATACGCGTTGCCTTCCTGTCAATGTTTTTTTTCTCTTTTTTTCCCTTCGGCTTGTTTATTTCTTTTTCTTTTTATTGTTGCTCGTATTTCCTTTAATTTTTCTTCTTTTTTAGTCAAATTTTCGACTCCCAAAATTTGTCTCATTGGGCCTTTTGCCTGGTTGGCCTTCGGGCTTTCATCTTTGAGGAATCTCTCGGCATTCACAACCATTGCATTTTTTGATTTTGCGCCCAAGATTTTTCCTTTCATATCAAACTAATCTAAACAGGCTTATATACCGCATCTTCTCTATAACAGTAGAGCTCAGCACGGTTTACAAGACCTAGGAGGTGCAAGAAGTGCTCTTATTGTCAATGGGAAGAGCAAATGCAAGCAAAGGTGACGGACTGGTGTTCCACAGAACAAAGTGGAGCGCAAGTCTTAGGATGTCCAGGAAATATTATTTATTCAAAGAAGAGAGATGCTGGCTAGAAAGAAGTGATTGAAGACAAGATGATTAAAGCAGAAACAACAAAAGATAGAAAATGATTTTTTTGTCAATAAATAAAATTATTATTATGATATCTGGTTTTATTTAATGTTAGTAGCTAGTTTAAACCAACTCCTAAAAACATGGTTCTTGAAAATAAATTTGGCTCTCAAAAGAAATCTTAATCGTTGTACTGCTAATCTTTGACTCTTTTAACTAATGAGTTTGCCTACCACTGTCCTAG
Organism: Geotrypetes seraphini; assembly: GCF_902459505.1. Lineage (NCBI taxonomy): Eukaryota > Metazoa > Chordata > Amphibia > Gymnophiona > Dermophiidae > Geotrypetes > Geotrypetes seraphini. Next base: position 291,078,917 of record NC_047085.1, read on the forward strand.
GATAAAGCACAATTACTTACCATAACAGGTGTTATCCGGGGACAGCAGACAGATATTCTCACAATCCTTCTACCTCCCCTGGTTGGCTTCTTAGCTGGCTTATCAAACTGAGGAGCTGCGCGCCTACGTTGGGCGGAAAGATATTCGTGCATGCGTAGTGCGGGCGGTTCACAAACTTTAAGTTCTTAAAGTGACAATACATTTTTAAACCTGTCTGTACCAGGGCTTCATGGATAACGTCACCCACATGTGAGAATATCTGCCTGCACACTTAACCATGGCTGACCACACAAACTTACTAATGAAGAAATGCTTTTACAAGCTGTGGAAGCTAAGGACTATCAAAAAATACTTTGGCACAACATCCTTTAGGTTACTGGTGCAGTCGCTGATCCTATCTATCCTGGACTACTGCAACATCGTCTACCTGGGTATCCCACAAAAAACAGTAAAAAAATTGAGATTAGTACAGAACACTGCGGTTCGCTTAATCTTCGGACTGAGAAAAAAAGACCACTTTAGCCCCTATTACAAAAAATTACACTGTCTACCAATGGAAGCGCGAATACTGTTCAAATTTGCTTGTATCTGTTTCAAACAAGTCTAGGGTCTAGCACCTTCCTACCTGAAAACACACTTCATTCTACACAACCCCACACAAACAACCAGAAACAAAAACATCTTTGCATACCCAAAGATCACAGGCTGCAAATACAAATCCTTCCTGGACAGAACCTTCATGTACCAAGCAAACATACAGTAATCCTGGCTGGGAAACTGCATAAATGAAGCCAAACAGCACCACAATGCATTCCGAAAATCAATTAAAACCACTCTATTCGACAAATTTATTGCCTAAACAGATGTTATTTCCCCGCTGCAATCCCTGATGAAATCTCTCAGGTAACTCCAACCTCTCATATATTCCTTCCCCATGTAACTCCAATCTCTTATGTAACATTTCTCTTCATTCATTCTGTAATTCGTTGATTGTCCAGCCTTCTTTCAATGTGAACCACCTAGTAGTCATTTGATTATCGCAGTATAGAAAAATAAAGTTATTATTATTATTGCTGTTCCCGGATAATGCCTGTTACAGTAAGTAATTGTGCTTTACCTGTAGCAGGTGTTCTCAGAGGACAGCAAGACAGGCATCCTTATAACCATCCCACCTATAACCATCCCACCTCCCCTGGGAGTTGAATTCTTTTCCATTTATTTTATATTAATGAGTGTCCAGCACTGAAATGTTGGGCAAGAAGGAATTTGCACATACCTAGTGGGGCTGTTGCTAAAATCTTAAATCTATAGAGTGCTGAATTGCATCCACACCATTGGGATGACATCACTCAGATGTAAGGATGCCTGTCTTGCTGTCCTCGGAGAACACCTGCTATAGGTAAATAACTTTGTTTTTCCACATTACTCAGCTATAGATGTCTCCAACCTGGGATTGGAAGCCTGCAGAGAAGGGATTCACACAAGGGGTCTTTGGTCTGCTTGAGGAAAAGTGCCATATCAATTCTCAAATGGAGGACAGTTTTGATTATTGTAAGGGTTTTAAGAGGACAGAATGTTTTTAGCTTTCCAAATAAAGCTCATTTCAAGCCTCTGAACTCAATTTATTATGTTGGGACACTTGATTTGAAGATCATATTTTGGTGACAGTTACTTGAGTCTACAGAGCCAATTGAGTACCAGACCCTAATTGCTGGTCCACCTTCTACAAAATTTGATCATCTACAGATTTATCCTAAGTTCGTGCCTAATGATTTTTCCTGAGCCACATATCCACAAAGGTAAAAACCTCTATTTTCATTTTAGACTTTCAAGTTAGCCTTAACCTGTGGGCTGAAGTTCATGGAAAGTTCATTCAGAATTTTACTTCGTTTGACCCAAAAAGACTTAGGATTGCTGCAACAAATTTGAAGGGTGGATGCTGCTGTGGGTGTGCATCCTAAAGGTTCTTTTGGGATAATTTTAGTTAAAACATTTTAATTGGGCTCTAAGGGACTGTGTATGAGGATCTGCCTGTGTGATATTGACTGCATATACAGTGGTACCTTGGTTTACAAGTGCACCGGTTTGCGAGTGTTTTGCAAGATGAGCAAAACATTTATAAAATCGGTGCCTCGGAAACTGAGCATGGCTTGATTTACGAGCACCCCCCCCCCCCCCCCCGCAATCCGGCACCCCCCCTGCAATCCGGCACCCCCCTGCCTCAAACCGGCACCCCCCGCCACGATCCGACCCCCCGACACAATTGGGTACTCCCCCGCCACGATCCGACCCCCCCCCCGACACGATTGGGCACCCCCCGACACGATCCGACCCCCCTCCGACACAATTGGGCACCCCCCCCCCCCCGCCACTTCTTACCCTCATCTGGGCACTCTTGAAGATCGGCCCTCATCTGCTGGGCCTTGAGCATCTGAGCATGCTCAAGGCCCAGCAGACGAGGAGTCCGATCTTCTAGAGTGCCCAGATGAGGGTAAGAAGCGGCGGGGGGGGGCCCAATTGTGTCGGGGGGATGTCGGATCGTGGCGGGGGGGGGGTCGGATCGTGGCGGGGGGGTGCCGGATCGAGGCAGGGGGGGTGCCGGATCACAGGGGGGGTTGCCTGATCGCAGGGGGGGGCCTTCGAGGGGAGCAATGCCGGTTCTCGGGGGGGGGGGGGAACGCATCAAAGCGAGTTTCCATTATTTCCTATGGGGAAACTCGCTTTGATAAACGAGCATTTTGGATTACGAGCATGCTCCTGGAACGGATTATACTCGTAATCCAAGGTACTACTGTATATTGAAACTGCACTGTATCCTATCTGTACAGCATCCCAATCCTCCTTGCCGTATCCCATTCCCTAAACTATACTACACCATTCTTCTTGTAACTCCTCTAGAAATGTTTTTCTTCTCGTAGAAGTCTCTTTGTAATCATCCTGGAAATGTCCAGATGTCTTTTTTGTAATCCGCCCAGAACTGCAAGGTTGAGGCGGAATAGAAATCAGTAATGTAATGTAATGCGGCCAGTGACCGCCATGCAGTTTCTTATATATTCATGCTGTGTTCTTTTGGATCTGCTGGTATTCGTCCCTGGTCTGCAGCGGCCACAAGAAATTTTGCTTGGTGATTGCAAGTCCTGATGGTTTCTGCACCCTTCTTCTGACCCTGATTCCCCTCTTGTGTCCATCTCCCAGGCTTTGTTGGAGTTCCAGAGGGTTTGTCCTTCCTTGCTCTACAATTTTGGAGTTTGCTACCAGAACTCAACATAATTAGTGAAGTTGAGATGGATGTACTGCTCTGTTGGACTGAAATGAAACTTGGATCTAATAACATACTGGAGTTTATCTTGTATCTTCTTTTGTTTTATTTTGCTGAGTTTGTTTCAGTTCTGCTTTTAATTTTTTACCTTTATTTCTCTTATTTTTTGCCTTGATACTGATATTTATATATTATATTGTTAGATTTCTATTTTATCTTTTTTCTTGCAAAGTAACTATATTTGATTTTTCTTGGATCTTTGGGCTCTTTGTTACTAATGTTCTGAGAACTTTTTCTCTGGAGTATCCTCTTCCTTCTTTCTATATATCTTTGTTATATATGTGATGTTTTCTCTTAGGTATTATAGTTAGATTGGGAGACCATTTGGGACAGAGAGGGTAGTTCGAGGTGCCTAATGTATGAGTATTAATATTGTAAACTGCTTATTGTACTCATGGGGAGAGGGACCTTGGGGTGATAGTGTCCGAAGATCTAAAGGCGAAAAAACAGTGTGACAAGGCAGTGGCTGCTGCCAGAAGGGTGCTGGGCTGTATAAAGAGAGGCGTAGCCAGTAGAAGGAAGAAGGTGTTGATGCCCCTGTACAGGTCATTGGTAAGGCCCCACTTGGAGTATTGTGTGGCGAAGGACGTAAGAAGACTTGAAGCGGTCCAGAGGAGGGCGACGAAAATGATAGGAGGTTTGTGCCAGAAGACATATGAGGAGAGACTGGAAGCCCTGAATATGTATACCCTAGAGGAAAAGGAGGGACAGGGGAGATATGATTCAGACGTTCAAGTACTTGAAGGGTATTAACGTAGAACAAAATCTTTTCCAGAGAAAGGAAAATGGTAAAACCAGAGGACATAATTTGAGGTTGAGGGGTGGTAGATTCAAGAGCAATGTTAGGAGAGGGTGGTGGATGCCTGGAATGCGCTCCCAAGAGAGGTGGTAGAGAGGAAAACAGTGACTGAGTTCAAAAAAGCGAGGGATGAACACAGAGGATCAAGAATCAGAAAATAATATTAAATATTGAACTAAGGCCAGTACTGGGCAGATATGCACGGTCTGTATATGGCAGTTTGGGGAAGGATGGGCTGGAGAGGGCTTCAATGGCTGGGAGGGTTTAGATGGGCTAGAGTAGGTTTTAACTGAGATTTTGGCAGTTGGACCCCAAGCACAGTACCAGGTAGAGCTTTGGATTCTTGCCCAGAAATAGCTAAGAAGAAAAAATTTAAATTGAATCAGGTTGGGCAGACTGGATGGACCATTCGGGTCTTTATCTGCCATCATCTACTATGTTACTATGTACAAGCGGTATATCAAATGCAATAAATCCAATCCAATAAAGATAGAGCAATGACAACTTAATGCCAAACTGAGACTGACCTTCGTAGAGAAGATTTGCAAAGGCGAAACATGGAATTCAGTTTACATATTACATTACATTATTACTTAGTCACCGATAGTCTATCCTGCAGGATCTCTTGGACAGAACTCGACCATCCCCATTGAGGCCCATTTGTTTTAGATCTTATTGTTTGAAGAACAATAAAACAAGTCCTTGTTCATTTGTCAGTATGTGCTTCATTTATCTCTTTTTTTCTAGTGCAATAGGTGACAGGAGGGTTATTTCCCTTTAGCCGCATTCAGCAGAAGGAATCCACTCCAGATTTTTTACTCTGCCTCTATAGTACTTCACTGGGCCGTTTAGCTCCCTCTACAGTTCTTTCCTTATGCATGCATGACTGCAGATGTATGTGTTCTGCTTTCCCCATTTTTTTATTTTTAATTCGATGTAATTTTGTTCCCTTTTCAGGTATTTTGATGCTTGGAACAATTTTGAAGCTCTGCCTGCTTGAAAATTCACAGACTTCTGTCTGTAGTGAACAGACCTATCCCACTGGGTACCTGTTAGCCAGCCTGCATAGTTTTCTCCGGAGTTCAGGGCTGTCCCTGAGGTGGCCTCACCTTCTGTTAATCAGGGGTCAAGTGCAGACTGTTAGGCACCCTTAGGAGGCTTGGTGGTGTCTCGCAGGGTACTGGCTGCATCGTCACACCTCTGCCCGTACTGGTGCACATCAGTTGGTACACAGGGTGGAAGTGTAGTCATACATAAGAATCTGACTGGCAGTCCGAAGATCAGCTTTCCTGAACCATTCCCAGCATTGTGGCAGTGAATTTTCTCATTCGGCTTTTGTGAGAGAGCTGAATGCAGGCTGCAGCAGTGATCCTATGGACTTTTCCTCCAGGAAATTGTCCAAACATTTCTTGAAACCAGCTACGCTATCCAGTCTTACCACATGTGGCGCAGCTGGGGGGTGCCGTAGTGTCCAGCTTAGCCTCTCCCCTGTTGAAGAAGGTGACCAAACGCTCAGCTAGCCCTGTGGGGTTGGCCTTTGTGGTTTTCAGAACACGATACAGCTAGTAATTCCGTCCGCAGCTTCAGAAACGTTCAGTTTAGCATCTTAATGTGACCATGCCCCAGGAGCCGGACACCTTTTCAGAATTTTGAAATTTTTACACTCTGGATTTCGGACCTATGTGTTCTCCCACTGCACAGTTCCAATCTGCCTACATGGTGTCTCTCAGTGGCATCACTCCTTTGGACACGTCCTAGATTCATTCTGACACTATGCTTGTGCTGCCTGACCCTGATCTGGGAATCCGGATGCAGATGATTTACTTGCTGACCCCTTATTTATAGGTGCAGCACTTCCTGGGGCGAGAGATCAGTGACTGTGTGCTGGATCTGTGGATTCCTTTGGGGTTTTGAGAGCCTGAAAATGTTCTCAAGAGACTGCGCCAGACCTTCTTTCTGAATCTTTACAGAAAGTCCTTTTGGTCACTCAGCTCAGTCCACTTCTTCCTCCTGGCTTTGTAGTGTGTACTGGCAGTCTGCTACCTTCCCCATGCTTAGTCTTTAACTATTAAACTCCCCCATATGTTTCGGGATATATTCCAAACTCAGATTTCACAGGGACAATTCTACTAATGAGACAGGCACTACTGCTCCCAGAGAAGATGCTGCAAAGTAAGAGTGACAGTACACTGCTTTAGTTCTGACCCACAGGGAGACACCATGAAGGCATCAATGATGGAAACAACCAAAGAAGCAGACCTTGCAAAGAATTGTAGTCTTTATTGAAATTTAAAAACTCCCTGGGCCAGCTATTTTTATGCCTGGGAGCTTTTAAATTTCAGTAAAGACTGCTGTTCTTTGCAAAGTCTGCTTCTTTGGTTGTTTCCATCCCTGATGCCTTCATGGTGTCTCCCTGTGGGCCAGAACTAAAGCAGTGTGCTGTCACTCTTACTTTGCAGCATCTTCTCTGGGAGTGGTAGAATAGTCCGGGAGATGTTTACATTTTGCTGGCTTATGTTGTAAGTAGATGGCAAGGGATCTCCCAGCCGCGATTAATATAGCGCCGCAAGTCTCGCCCCCCCCCCCCCCCGCCCCACCCCCGAACGAATGAGGCAAGATGGTGCCCAACTCCTCCTGCTGGGAGAGCCCTCCCACGCGTGGAACCCCCTCCTCCCCAGACCGCTCCTCCCACTAACCTTGAAATGTTGGCCGTACAGGTCTTCCCACAGTCCAGCCGGCAGTCCTACCTCTGTTGAAATGATGCAGGCACACCCCTCTCCGATACAGGTCTACCCACAGTCCAGCCAGCAGTCCTACCTCTGTCAAAATGATGCAGGCCCGCCCCTCTCCGGACCATCCCACAAGATCCTAAGGCCTGATTGGCCCAGGCGCCTGGGCCAATCAGGAGGGGTGGGGCACCCTCCTGCCACCTTGATCTTTGGGGTGGGGGGGGAAGACTGGCAGCCGCAGCTGCTATACTTATCACGGCAGGGAGATCCCTTGCTGCAATAAGTATAGTGGCTGAACATAAGCAATGCCTCTGCTGGGTCAGACCTGGGGTCCATCGTGCCCAGCAGCCCGCTCACGCGGCGGCCCAACAGGTCCAGGACCTGTGCAGTGATCCTCTATTTATACCCTTCTATCCTCCTTTCCAGCATGAAATTGTCCAATCCTTTCTTAAACCCCAATACTGTACTCTGCCTTATTACATCCTCTGGAAGCGCATTCCAGGTGTCCACCACACGCTGGGTAAAGAAGAACTTCCTAGCATTTGTTTTGAATCTGTCCCCTTTCAGTTTTTCCTAATGCCCTCTTGTTCTTATATTTTTTGAAAGTTTGAAGAATCTGTCCCTCTACTCTCTCTATGCCCCTCATGATCTTATAAGTCCCTATCATATCCCCTCTAAGTCTCCTCTTCTCCAGGGAAAAGAGACCCAGTTTCTCCAATCTCTCAGCATATGAAAGGTTTTCCATACCTTTTATCAGACGTGTTGCTCTCCTCTGAACCCTCTCGAGTAACGCCATATCCTTCTTAAGGTATGGCAACCAATATTGGACGCAGTATTCCAGATGCGGGCGCACCATCACCCGATACAGCGGCAGGATAACTTCTTTCGTCCTGGTTGTAATACCCTTCTTGATTATACCTAGCATTCTATTCGCTCTCTTAGCGGCTGCTGCGCACTGTGCCGTCGGCTTCATTGTCATGTCCACCATTACCCCCAAGTCCCTTTCTTGGGTACTCTCATTCACTAACATCCCTCCCATCGTATTGTTGTACCTCAGGTTTCTGCTTCCCATTTCTCAACGTTGAACTTCATCTGCCATCTCGTTGCCCATTCCCCTAGTTTGTTCAAGTCCCTTTGCAATTCTTCACAGTCCTCTTTAGTCCTAGCTCCACTAAATAGTTTGGTGTCCGCAAATTTTATTGTCTCACACTTCGTCCCTGTTTCTAGATCATTTATGAATATATTAAATACCAGCGGCCCGAGCACCAAGCCCTGCGGACCACCACTCGTGACCCTCCTCCAGTCTGAGTAGTGGCCCTTCACCCCTACCCTCTGTTTCCTACCCGCCAACCAGTTTCTGATCCATCTATGTACATCTTCATCCACCCCATGGTTCTTCAGTTTCCGGAGTAGATGCTCGTGAGGCACCTTGTCAAAGGCTTTTTGGAAATCCAAGTATATGATGTCTATGGGGTCCCCTCTGTCCATCTGTTTGTTAATTCCTTTGAAGAAGTGCAATAAGTTAGTTAGGCACGATCTCCCCCTGCAGAAACCATGTTGGCTTGTTTTCAGAAGTTTGTTTCTTTCCAAATGTTCATCGATGTTTTCTTTTATCAGTGCTTCCGCCACAGTAACCCAGTGCTGCGTCCACAGTAACCCAGTTCTGTAACTGGCGGTTACAGAATCGGGCTTATTTTAGGTGGGTGTAGGCCCGATTCAGTATAGGACACCCATCCTGGGCGTCCTATACAGAATCTGGGCCTTAGTGTGTTAGATATTTGGAGGAACTTTTTGGGTTTTATTTTATGCATGCATCGTAGTTTAATCTTTGGAGTTTATATATAATATATATATATATTTGCTGGATTGCTTTTGAAGTATTTATGTAGAAACATTTTTGTTTTTAATTAGATAATGAAGACGCTCATAGTAGCTGTCCTTCTGGCTGGAGTTGTACCACTTCTGCTTGGGCTGCTGTTTGAACTGGTGATTGTTGCTCCACTAAGGGTACCATTGGATCAAACACCTTTATTTTACCCTTGGCAGGTAAGTTAATAACTCCTCTGCATTGGGATGTTAGAATTCACCACTCGTGCAATATACGATGTGGTATTTTTTTCTTCAAATATGAGTATCTTTAATTATCCTAGGACAAGCAGACAGCATATTCTCACATATAAGTGTCGTTATCCATGGAGCCCAATATGGACAGTGGTAAAGTGTACTCGCACTTTAAGCTTTAGCGAAGCGTCGAGACTGCCCGCACCGCACACACACACACATGTGCCTTCCTGCTGAATGTCAGCTCGTGACTCTCAGTTCTTCGTTTTCCGCGAAGCAAAGAAGTTGTATCTGGACTCTGTCCATAAGAGTGCCTTTGACTCATTTAATTATTCTACTTTATTATTTTTACTAGTATTTAATTTCATTTTGATTTTTCATTGATTTTTTTTTTTCCCAACTTCCCCCCAAATTGCCTCAGTTGGGCCTTTCGCCTGTTCAGCCTCCGGGCTCTGAACATTGACTAATCTCTCGGCACTTTCAGCCATTGTGTTTTTTTATTTTGCCACTAAGATTTTTCCTCTGATGTCAAAGCCTTCCAGTGGGATCAAGAAGTGCTCTCATCTCGCTCACTGATCCATAAAACTGGTGCATTCAGTTTCATGGGCCGGAACATTGGGTGGACTCTTGTACCTACTGTCTTACGTTGCAAAAACACTCTTAAGGCTCAACGCCTTCAACAGGAAAAGATTTTTGGAGCAGCCATGGCTTCTGAGAATAAACCTGTGCTGGCGGTATTGGCATTGACACCTCCCTCAATGTCAGACTCAGTTCTTGCATTGGGTAAACCTGCTATAAAGCATTGCCATCTAAGACTCGGTCCGGTATGGTGAGGGCGGATAATTAGGCCTCCCTTCCTCCTCACTGCACTGGACTCTGGCGCCATGTCTTGCCTGCCTGGCCTCTTTCAGCTGTTAGAACCTGCCGCCATAGTTCCTTTTGCTGCAGAGAAACATCTTTTAAGTCCTTTGAAACAGACTTTCCTTTTATTTTTAAAATAACTTTAAAATTTTTATTTTTGCTAATTGTGAAATGACAAAAAGTTTTCTAGTTTAAAGTTTATCAATTGACTGCTGCTTACATTTTGTTTGTCTTATTTGCCAGTCAAAATATTTTTACCAGTGATGCTTTGGGGATGTGAAAATTAACACAGTTTTAGTATATATGTAAAAGCTACACTTCTGTGGGAATTCTGTGCAATGTACAATTCTACATTGGCCTTGCTCTTAACAAAGGCAACAGAGGAGCCAGATGCCCCAACCTGCTCTTCAGCTAAAACTTAGGGTAGGGTTTTGATTGCCCTTATTGATAACATAATCAGCATTCCGTCCATGCCAAATAACCTTCCAGTAGGAGGGAGGTTGAATTATTTAAACTGTTGGTCCCTTATAATCTATCCATTGTGTTCTAAAAATCAATGTTCCACAGATACAGAATTTGCCTTTAAGCACCAGTTTTCTCACCAAGGATAAGAACATAAGAAATGTCTGCACCGGATCAGACCTGGGGTCCATCCAGTCCGGTGGTCCGCACACGCGGAGGCTCAGCCAGGCATACCTGGGCGAATACCTTAATCATTTGTATCCCTCAATGTATCCCGCAAGAAGATGTGCGTTCAATTTTACCTTAAATCCTAAAATGGTGGTTTCCTCCACCACATCCTCTGGGAGAGAGTGCCAGACGTTCACCACCTGCTGTGTGAAGCAGAACTTTCTGACATTTGTCATGGCCTTGATATCTGGTTAAACTCTCAGAATCAGGGAATTACATGCCCAAGAGCTCTCTTCCCTCTTTAAATGCCAGTGTAGTTGACCATGGAAAGAAGGCAGGGATTTTGCACTTTGTATTTACTGTTCCTATTGAAAATAGAGATGCTGTCCCAAACAGATTGCTACAGTAATTTGAGAGACATTTTCGGAACTGGCTGGACGTCAGATTTGCACTGATGCCAGTGCTTCTTGGCCTCCACCCATTGCATCAGATCTGGGTCCCTCTGCGCTAATGAGGGCAATGCTGATATATTTTCAGTGTCTCAGTGTTCTCCCCAGAAATTTTTTCCAGCCGGGTGGCATGAAAAAGTAGTAAGGTGGGGAGGGATGGGGAAATTTGGTGGTGGGGAAAATTAACCCCCTCTTTTACTAAGGTGCGCCAACATTTTTAGCACGCGCAAACTCCCGCGCTATGCGGGAAAACTAACACCAGCTCAATGCTGGCATTAGCATCTAGCACACATGGTAATTCTGCGCGCGCTAAGTACACGCTAAAACCATTTTCGCAACTTAGTAAAAAGAGCCCTAAATGTGTACTATTTTTATTAGTTTATTATTATTTTCCAATGCTCAATATGACTTCCTTTTTTAAGGTTTGACACTTGTGCCAGAATATTTTTACTAAATTTAAGAAGCATCCAATGCTAGAAGGGAATAATTAGATATTTGCCCTCTTTCAAATGGTATAGAGCAGTGTTCTTCAACCTTTTTACACTCGTGGACCGGCAGAAATAAAAGAATTATTTTGTGGACCGGTAAACTACTAGGACTAAAATTTAAAAATCCATTTACACCCCATCTCCGCAAGCTCGGTCCCCACAAACCATATGATCCCATCTGCACAAGCCGCAATTATGATTTTATATTGAACGTATTTTATTAAAGTATAAAAAGAAACAATATTCTGAACAATTGTGATTTTATAAATACAAATATACAGAGCACGGACCAACAAAACCCCTGTCTCCCCTCCCCTTCACATATATCCCCTCTACTATCAAGAAAACTGAACAAGCAAAGTTATTATAGAATGCTACATAGAAATATAATGCTAACAGAATACTGCAGTCCCCAGTTATGTCTCTAGCAGGATATATATTTCAAATCTGATATATTCTAATGACAAAATAGAAATAAAATTATTTTTTTCTACCTTTTGTTGTCTCTGGTTTCTGCTTTCATCTTCTTTTCACTCTTTTCCTTCCAGCATCTGCCCATTCCATCCAATGTCTGCCCTCTCCCCCTTCCATATGTATCTGACTTCATTCTATGCCCCTCTTCCCTGTACATCCAGCCTGTTCCTCCTCTCTTCTTTTTACATCATTCATTCCAGCTTCACTGCCTTCTTCATTTTTATCTCTCCTACACCAGATCTAGCATCTTTATCCCTCTCTCATTTCTCTGCTGACCCCCTTTCCAGCATCAATGTCTCTCTACTTTCTCATTTCTCTCTTTCCCCTTTCCCTCATCTGATCTCTCCATTCCACCCTGACCCCCTTCCCCTCCTGTAATCTCCCTGCCAGCTGTTTCCTTCCTTTTTTTCTTTCTCCCTTCCCTCCTTCCTTTTTTTCCTTCTCCCTTCCCTCCTCCCTCTATCCAACATTAACTCTCTTCCCATCCCTTTCCCTACTCCCCTCCCAGCAGCATCTCTCCTTCTTCTCCCTTCCCTCCTCCCTCTATCCAACATTAACTCTCTGCTCTTCCCATCCCTTTCCCATCTCCCCTCCCAGCAGCATCTCTCCTTCTAACTCTCTCCAAGTCCAGTAACAGCTCTCCCTTTATCCAGCAGCTTCCCTGCCTCCTACAGTGGCTGTCTCCCCTTCCAGCAGCTCTCAGTACTTGCCTGCAGGAAGTTGCCGGTAAATCACTGCCCTGGCAAGTAGGAGAGCTGATGGGAGGGGAGGAAGTCACTGTGAAGGCTTCCCAGGATCTTGCTCGCACACGCTGACCATCTCCCTCCACCTGCACCTGTATCTGCAGCTCTCTCCATTCTACTTGTAACTTCCCCGCGGCCCTCTTCAGCAACTCGGCAGGGGCGGCGATCAAGACAGGCTGCCGACGTCGGGACCTTCACTCTCTGAGTCCCGCCTATTTTATTTCAACTTCCTGTTTCCGAACAGGCGAGACTCAGAGAAGGAAGGCCCCAACGTTGACAGACTGTCTTAATTGCCTGAGGCTGGGAGGAACATTAGTGGGGAGGAACCGCAGTCAGCAGGAAATTTAACTTCCGACTTGATCTCGCCGGCCCTGTGCAGACCGGCAGAAATTTTCTGCGGACCGGCACCGGTCCGCGAACCGGCAGTTGAAGAACTGTGGTATAGAGGTTTAAAAAAGGGAAAGGTGTTAATGAAGTCATTAGGTTCAATCTAGCCATTTATTTCTGCATGAATTTAAACAACTAAAAAAAAAAAAAGATAAATATAGCTCATCCAGACATACAAGAATGGCTCTACAGCAGGAGTGCCCACACTTTTTGGGGTTGCGAGCTACTTTTAAAATGACCAAGTCAAAATGATTTACCAACAATAAAATTTTAAAAAACACAAAGCACACTGTACGCAGAGAAAATGTTAATTATCATATATATTCCGCAGGTTTTCAAAGAGGTCAAGGCAATGTCACCTCAGGAACAACTATACAAAAATAGACAAATATACCCCCTCCCTTTTTACTAAACCACAATAGCGGTTTTTAGCGCAGGGAGATGCGCTGAATGCCCTGCGCTGCTCTCGATGCTCATCCCTGCGCTGCTCTCGATGTTCCCTGTGCTAAAAACCGCTATTGCGGTTTAGTAAAAGAGGGCCATAGTGCAAAATATAGACAGCAGATATAAATTCTCAAAACGGACACATTTTGATCACTAAATTGAAAATAAAATCATTTTTCCTATCTTTTTGTCTGGTGATTTTATGAGTCTCTAGTTGCACTTCCTTCTTCTGACTGTAAATCAAATATTTCTTTCTTTCTGCCACTTCCCTTTTCTTTCTGTCTCTCTTTCTTTCTCTCTCCCCCTGGCCCCCCAAGCCATTGCACTGATTTCTCCAGTTCCCCGATTCTTTCCCTACCCCCTAAGCCACCACGCCAATTTCTCCCTGCTGCTTCCCTGAGCTAGGCGAGGCACATACAAGCACCAGAATCACAAGACTTCACTTCTGACGTCGGAGAGGAAGTTACAGGCCAGCTGGGCAGCGATTGGCTGGCCCAGAACTACCTCTCCAACGTCAGAATTGACGTCGGAGGTGAAGTCTTGTGAGTCTGGCACTTGTACGCGCCTTGCCTGGCTCGGGGAGGCAGGAAGAAAAAGATTGCAAAGGCAACGCAATCGACTCACATTGCCTTTGCGATCTACTGGTCGATCGCGATCGACCATTTGGGCACCCCTGCTGTTATGGTATCCTGTCCTGTCCTGAGGAAAGAGGTTTAGTCACAAAAAATCTGCCTTATTTCAATTTCCTATTTATAAACTTTAATTAATACAATTACAATACTACTTGATTTTACGTAAAGCAACAAAAAAAAATTTTTCTATCTTTTGTCGTTTCTGCTTTAATCATCTTCTCTTCACTCTATTCAGCGTTTGTCCTCACTTCCTTCCATGCAACATCTGTCCTCTCTTTGTCCCTTCCACCCAGCCTCTGCCCTCTCTCTCTACCCCTTCCATCTACTGTCCACCCTCTCTCTGCCCCTTGCATCCACTGTCTACCCTCTCTGTCCTTTCCATCCAGTGTCCGCCCTTTCTTTGTTCCATATGGCATCTTCCCTCTTTCTATGTCCCTTCAATAAACTGTATATCCTGTGCCCTTTTTCTCCTTTGTACATGATTCATTTCAGCTTTACCCCCTCCCCTATGCTCTAGCATCTCTCTCTTCTCCTTTCCTTCCTTCCTTCCCACTCCACCCCATGCCCTGGCATCTCCCTCCTCCCCCCTCCCCCCATATGCACTGACTTCTCTCCCTCCCCCCCTCCATGGTCTGGTAGCTCCTTTCCTTTCCCTCCCTCCCATAGTCTTGGTGTCTCTTGCCTATCCTCTCCCTTCCCTGGTCTTCCTTCTCCCCTCTCTCTCCCCAATTGGGTGCTGCTGCAGCAGCTTTTCTCTTCCCCCTATTGGGTGCACCAGATTTTCTCTTCCCCCTCCCCCCAAAAAATTGGATGCAGCAGCAACATTTCTCTTCCCTTCCCCCCAAAATGGGTACAGCAGCAGAGTATTTCTCTTCCCCCTCCCCTTCCCTATTCAGTGCAGCAGCAGCATTTCTCTTCCCATCCCTCCCAACTCACAAACCCTTCGGTAGAGTCGCTAGAGAAGTTGTAAGCTTCCCTCCATTGCTGACCTATCTTTCATAGATCAGCGACAGAGGGAAGCTTACAACTTGCTGCTTTTACTTGCTTTGGGCCTTCCTTGTTGCCGGATCCTGCCTACTTTCTGTTTCTGCGAAGGCAGGACCCAGCAGTGAGGAAGGCCTGAAGCAAGTAAAAGCAGCAAGTTGTAAGCTTCCCTCCGGGGTTCTATCGTTTGCGTGCCGGCTTCCCTTCTCTTCCCTCCGAAACCGGAAGTTGCGTCCCGTGGGGGGGGGGGGAGGGAAGAGAAGGGAAGCCAGCACGCAAACGATAGAACCCCGGAGGGAAGCTTACAACTTGCTGCTTTTACTTGCTTCGGGCCTTCCTCACTGCCGGGTCCTGCCTTCGCCGAAACAAAGTAGGCAGGACCCGGCAATGAGGAAGGCCCGAAGCAAATAAAAGCATGCTGGCAAAAAAAAAAAAAGGCAGGCGTCAAACAAAATTTTTGGCAGAGAGTCAGCCCGGAAGGAGCATCGGCGGCAGCAGAAGGATTCGCCGGGCAGTCATCTAAATTAGCTGGGCGGTGCACCCGGCTAAAAGGCCCTTCGAGAACGACCATTACCCTGCAAGAGGAATCGCTGAGGGAGCTCATCAAACATCTGTCTGCCCACATTGATGACAAACTAGCGAAATATCAGGCTTCCGTGGATGAGCTTAAGGACTGTATGAAGCAGCACGGGTCCCGGCTTACCCAGCTGGAACAGAGGCTCTCAACGCAGGAGGACCGGTGTAGCCAGGACGCTGACCGCCTGCGTGCTTTGGAGACCCAGTGCCCCACCTTACAGGCCCGTTTGGAGAACCAAGAGAACTGGGGGAGGAAAAATAACCTGTGCGTCCTCCGGCTGCCGTAGAGGGTTCAAGCGGCAGACCTGTGGAATATTGTGGAACACTGGCTGCCGACCCAAGTGGGCCTTGAGCTGGCGGAGACTCGAGCGGTTGTGGAGCAGATACACCGCATTGGGAACCTTCGACAGGGAGAATCTAAGCCTAGACCCGTGATAGCCCAATTCTTAAACACAGTGACCAAGAATCGCTTTATGGCTCTGTACCGGAAGGCTGGCTCGCTGGAGTATGAGGGCGCCAAACTACTCCTCTTCAACGATTACTCACTGGCGGTGGCTGCGAGTCGCCACGCTTTGGCTCCTTACTGCGCCGAACTCCGGAACCGAGGGGTCCGCTTCACTGTTCTGTTCCCCACCAAGGTTCGCATTCATGCTGACTCTGGGCCTTGCCTTTGCAACACCCTGGAGGAGCTCAAAATCTACACACAGGGCCTCTAGAGGGGAGCTGTGGGGCTGCGACTGGACTACCTTTTGGACTGTGCCCTTATGGAACCTTTAGTCTACTCGGGCCTTTCCTTTTGCCCGGGACTTTCCTGGTTCATCTTTTGGCTGTGGGACTTGGGTTCCCTTTCTCCTGGGCACCCTGGATTTAGGGATGGCTTGCAGTGTGGTGGAGTGTGACTCATGCATCACTCCGTGCCACTCTCCTTCTATCTTCCCTCCCAAGTCCTGGAGAGCCGGCAGTGGGCAGTGAATACCTAGAGGGGAAGGACCTCTGTGACTTTTCCGTTTTCGGCCTGGCAGGGTCTGTCCCTGCCCTTAGACCCACTGATACGGTGTAGAGATGGCTTCTCGCTATGGCAGGATGCTGTTTGGGGCGCTGGAATGGGTCCCTCTGAAGGGGCTCTGACAATCTGCTAGCGAACACCTCACAGCCCCTTTTGCAGTTCACATCCCTAGGACTGACACGATGGACTGCCGCTCTGCTGCTGTTATTTTCTTGTCCTCCTCTTGGATACCTCGGGAGTGGTGGACTGCTTTCTTGCCTGCTTTGTGCTTTATTTCTCATGGCAGACTCTGCTGACTGTATGGTTTTCCTGGGAGTGTTTTTGGCTGGTTTCTGGTTGCTGCATCGGGTGGGGGGAGATCAGGGGTAGGCAATTCCTTCCTTTTCTTATCTTGATTTAAAAACAAACAAACAAAACCCTCAATTATTCAGTAGGCTGGGTTCTTAATATATCTTATCATTTAACTTAACATTTTTTATTCCATTTTAAAATTGTCTGTATTTTTAAATTGTATGTATTTCTTCCCATATCTTATGCATTTAACTTGCCGAATCTCAAATGATTTGTATTGTATGTACCATGCTTAATTGTTGTAAACCGCCTAGAACTTTCGGGTATGGATATATATAAAAATAAATAATAATAATTATTAATATTATTGTGGTGGAGGGTTTGATGGGAGCAGTATGGGGAGGGGTGTGAGATGGTTTACTTGGGGATTGGGGAGTATGCTTGAGATGGGGGTCCGGTGGATGGTGTGGTCTCAGGGGGTGGGATGGGGAGACGGGGGTGAGTGGATACCCCTCAGTGACTGGGGTTCTTCCTCTTTTTTTCTTTCCCTGGGGGCTCAGCTGGGAGGACTCCTGAGAAATCTGTATGCTGCTTACCTCTATGTAGTTCCCATGGCTCTATGTAGTTCCCATGGCTACAGCTGACCTAACTTATATTACGCTCAACGTGGATGGTCTCCACTCCTCCATCAAGCGCAAGAAGGTGCTGTCCTTTCTGAAGCAGGAGAAGGCTTCGGTGGTCTTTTTGCAAGAGACACACCTTACTTCTGGTGAGCACTAGTGAGGGATTGAGTGGGGGAGGCCGTCTGCTCTTCCTATAACTCTAGGCAGAGGGGTGTTGCTATTGTAGACACCCAGGGCCGTTTTGTCCTCTGGGCTGGCATCCTTCAGGATCATCCTGTGGTTTTATGCAATATCTATCACCCAAACGTCTGTGCTCACTCCTTCTTTTCCACTGTTTTAGCACATATGTTGGCCTTGCCCAATTACAAACTTATTATAGTAGGGGATTTTAATATTACCAGTGACCCCTCAGCAGACTGCAAACCTCTCCGGGTGGTGCGTGGTGACAATGAACGAATTGGTGTGAACTTTCTGATGGCCGAATTGGGCCTGGTCGACATGTGGAGGGCCTACCATCTGGGGGAAGTGGATTTCACCTTTTACTCTCATTCTTGGTTGGATTATATTTTGTTGCTGTCCCAGTCCATTGGCTAGGTAGTGCGCACACATATCCTTGATGTTCCCTTCAGTGATCATGCTGCTATTTCCCTTACTCTGCACTGGCAGGGACCTGCCCACGGTCGCATCTGGCGCCTTAATCCCACACTCTGTTTGGATAAAACTTTTCACGCATATCTCGCTGAAGAATGGGATTGTCACTACCGTACCAATATGGACAGGGAGGTCTTGGACACCATTTTCTGGGAGGCTGCTAAGGCACATCTCCGGGGGGGATTATCGCCTATATGGTTAAGAAGCGACGGCAACGGGATGCGGCCTTGGTGTCTCTCACTCAGCAATTGTGTCTGAGTAAGAGTGCTCTACTTACACAGCCCTCGGAGGCCGCGCATGCAGAATACTTTGGCTTACGTAAACAAATTGATGCTATACTAACCGAGTGAGCTATGTCTCATATTGATGTTTACAAGTTCCGGTTATACCAGTGGGGCAATAAGGCGGGTAAATTATTGGTCAATTTAGTGAGGCCATTTCGGAGGGCCACTCACATTTTCCGTATTCGGGAGAGTCGCCATACTATTCACATGGAGAGGGCAGCAATCCAAAACCAATTTGTTCGTTTCTACAGGGACCTTTATGGACCAGGCCCTTATGATCTGGAGACGCGAGATTCCTTTTTTCGAGATCTTGCTTTACCTCAGGTGTCGGACCATCATTTACACATGTTAAATGCGCCCTTCTCATGTGACGAGGTTCATGCCGCGGTGGGGAAGCTGAAGCTGGCGAAGGCTCCCGGACCTGACGGTATGGGGGCCTGAGTTTTATAAGATTCTGAAACCTCGGATAGGCCTGCTTTGATGGCCATGTACGCCGACATGCAGATCACTCACCGCATTCTCTCTGAACAGAGCCACGCTCATGTTGTGGTACTCCCGAAACCGGGGAAGAACCTTGAGTTAGTAGGGTCTTATCGTCCGATATCTTTATTAAATCAAAATATGAAGCTCCTCACAGCAATTCTGGTGAGTCGGTTGGCACAGGTGATTCCTTCCCTGGTCCATGCTGACCAAGTCGGCTTTGTACCGGGACGCTTTCTCCTCTAACATCATATGGATGTTGGTGGCACTCCGGTAGTGTAGGGGCTGAGCGAATGACGATCTTTTGGCTAGCCTGGACACTGAAAAGGCTTTTGATAAGGTGACCTGGCCTTATCTTTTTTGGGTAGTGCAACAATTTGGTATTTCAGGGCCATTTCATCAGTGGATAGTTAATCTCTGTACAGCCACTACGGCCCAGTTGCTCATTAATAAATGTTGCACCGCTTCTTTTCCACTGCATAGAGGCACACGGCAGGGCTGCCCCCTATCCCCACTTTCATTCATTCTGTCCTTAGAGCTTCAAGATTACAAAATTCGGACTGGTCTGGCCATCTCGGGCATTCGAGTGTGCAACGAGGAATGCAAAATAACCCTCTTTGCAGATGATATGTTATTGTTTGTGAGCAAGGCACGGGAGACGATTCCCCGTTTGACTACCCTTATTGGGGCCTTTGGTGCATTTTCTGGTCTATGTATTAACTTAAGCAAATCGGAGGCTCTGCCTGTCTCTTCCCCGTATGTCTTGCGCTCTGACCTGGCTTTCCCATTCTGTTGGGCGAGTGGTGAACTTAAGTATTTGGGAATTTTTCTTAGTGCGGATTGGCCTACTGTTTACCACCGTAATATATCCAACAAGTTCAAAAGTTTACAGGACTACTGTGCTCGCTGGTGGGACTTGCCTCTCTCTAGTAGAATTGCCCTTGTGAAGATGGTTTTGATCCCCAAGCTCCTCTATCCTATACAGATGATCCCTCTCTGGCTTAAGTCTGCGGATGAACGTTCTTACTGGGAAGGGAATAGACTTAGGGAACGTTCTTACTGGGAAGGGAATAGACTTAGTAGATAAGGGCAGGTTGTTCACCCTCTCCAAGGTAGGGAGAACGAGAGGGCACCCTCTAATATTGAAAGGGGATAGATTTCGTACAAACATAAGGAAGTTTTTCTTCACCCAAAGATTGGTAGAAAACTGGAACGCTCTGCCGGAGTCTGTCATAGGGGAAACACCCTCCAGGGATTCAAGACAAAGTTAGACAAATTCCTGCTGAACCAGAATGTACGCAGGTAGGGCTAGTCTCAGTTAGAGCTCTGGTCTTTGACCAGAGGGCCGCCGCGTGTGCTGACTGCTGAGCACAATGAACTCCGGGGCTGACCCAGCAGCGGCAATTCTTATGTTCCTTTATTTGGCATAGTAAGAGAGCGCGTATAGGCTGGTGGAAGCTTACACAGAGCCGAGGTAGGGGGGGTTGGCTTTGCCGGACCTTCGCTTATATAATGTAGCTGCCCTTCTGCACTGGATCCACACGCTCTTTACTGCTGAATCTCACTTCGCTCCCATGGGATTGTTTGACTCTTGGGCAGCTCCTTACCATGTATTGGCCTGCTTGACTTATCCTTAGTCTCGGCGACCCCACCTAGGTCTTGCCTCGGTTTGGTTCTCTCCTTTGCAAAAGGCGCTGCATTGGTGGCGGCACCGAATTGATAAGGACCATGGTAACTGGGTTTTGCAGATGATAGCCACAGCCCTGATTTCCTCCCAGGCGTGGGGACACCTGGAGGTGTTGAGACACAGTTTAGGTCTCGTCTCTGTTTGGGTCATGTGTCTTCCATGGGCTCCGACACCTTCATTTTTCCTTCATTTGACACTTTCTGCACCACCTGGGTCTTGCCTCGCATGCCCTTTTTTGCTTATCTCCAGCTGTGGCACTTTTATATGGATAACCTCCGCTGTCATCCTGGGGCGGTTCCTTTTTACGGGTGGACCAGATCTTCCTGTCCCTCCCCCCTGCTTTAAACTCTTTATCTTTATGATACAGGACGGCGTGGGCGGAGAGGGAGGACACCCAGTTGCTTATTCTGGCTTCTAAGTGGTCCAGGGAGTTGGGGGATGAGATTGCCTCGGAAGAGCTCCGGACCTATTTCTGTACTGTGACTTCCAGGGTGCGCAATGCTCAGTTGCAGGAACTCCAGTTTAAACTGCTTCATCATACTTGCTTTACCAGGCAAAGGGGGTTGCAGGCTGGCTTATTACATTACATTATATTAGGAATTTCTATTCCGCCATTACCTTGTGGTTCAAGGCGGATAACGAATGGTTTCTCTGGAGACTAGAAGTATTTAGGGAGTAGTATGTACATTTCTTAGTGTTGTTAAGGATTACATCTGAGTTGACATGATATTAGAAGTTCATAAGTAGTAGTTGTAGGTGATGCAGGTATTAGTTTGGTTTTATGTGTTTTATGAATAGAAGGGTTTTTATTTCTTTTTTGAAGGTTTTGTAGTCTGTGGTCTTGGTCAATGGGTTGTAGAGTTGTGGGTCGAGTTTTTCAGCTTGAGTGGCTAGGAGGTTGTCGTACAGTTTTTTTCTTTTGACATTTTTGGTTGGAGAGTGTGTGAATGGTGCGTGGGTTCTCCTATGTCTAGTTGAGGTGGATTGAACTAGTCGATTGTTCCAATAGGCTGGGCTGTCTCCGTTTATTGCTTTAAATAGGCAGTAAAATTTGAAGTGTATTCGCGCTTGTATTGGGAGCCAATGTGAGTGATATGCCTCTGTGATGTGGTCATATTTCTTCAGTGAGTAGACCAGTCTTAGGGCTGTGTTTTGTATTGTTTGTAATTGCTTTATCATGGTTGCTGTGCATGGGAGATATCATATGTTGCAGTAGTCTATTAGACCTAGGATTAGGGATTGTACCAAGAGTTGGAATTGTGGGACTCTAGGATTGCAACAAATGTGAGTGTGTACCAAGAACTCTATTGCACATGATCATTGATTACCCGGTCTTGGGCGTTTACTGGAATGGGGTTCTTGACTTTCTTGCCCAGATCCTGGGGGTGCCAGTCCAGTGGTCCTACCGAATTTTGGTATTGTGTCATGATGTGGAGTTTTTAGATCGGGGATTCACTGCTGCCCATTGGCGTTTTGTTTTCTATTACCCTTCTTGTAGCCAAACGGGGAGTACTCAAAGTGGATGGATGAGGGAGCCCACAGGCTGGAAGCGGTCACTTCGTGAATTGGCCCATTGGAAGTTGCGGGGTCTCGGGGGGGGGAGGGGCCCAGTCAGCTGTATAGGTCTCTTTTGGAACAGGTCACTGCTGCTATTGCTCTTCTGTGATGCTGCTTTGCTTATTCCTTTTCTCTTTTCTTTCTTTTCTCTCTCTCGTCGCTGAGGGGGGAGTGGATGGGGGTGTGGGGGGGTGGAGGGGTCCTCGTCTTGTTTGACTGGGGAGAATCTATATATGGGGGAATATAGGGGGAGTAAACTGACAGACAGTGTTGCTTTCTGCATGGTTTTTCTAGCCTGTTCTGTGTGCCCAAGTCTTGTTAGGTATTTGATGGCAGATCTTGTTTGATGAACTTGCTGCATGGTAGGGAAGAAGATTAAGAAGAGGATAAGCACTGTAAAAACACTAGAGCAAGCTTGGTCCCTTTTTAAGGACACAGTCACCAAGGTGTAAAATCTATATATATCACGTATCAACAAGGAATCAAAGAGGAAAAAACAAAGAACCGGCGTGGCTCACTGTAGAGGTGAAGGAAGCGATCAGAGACAAGAAAACTTTGTTTAAGGAATGGAAAAGGTCAAAAACAGATGAAAACTGGGACAAGCACAAACAACATCAACGCAGGTGCCATAAGGCAGTAAAAGGGGCCAAAAGAGACTATGAGTTAAAAATAGCCAAGGAGGCGAAGAACTTCAAACCATTCTTTACGATATATCAAGGGGAAACGACCCGTGAAGGAAGCGGTGGGACCATTGGATGACCATGGAATAAAGGGAGCGCTAAAGGAGGACAAAGCAATCGCCAACAAACTAACACATTTTTTGCGTCTGTATTTACCAAAGAAGATTTCCACAGCATACCGGAACCTAACAGGCTATATGCTGGAAATGAAAACGGGAAACTGACAGGGTTGATGGTCAGTCTAAAAGAGGTATGCAGGCAGATTGATAGGCTTAAGCGCGATAAATCCCCGGGACCGGATGATATCCATCCGAGGGTCATCAAGGAACTGAGAGGGACTATAGCTGAACTGCTTCAGCTAATAGCCAATCTGTCGATCAAATCGGGAAAGATTCCGGAGGACTGGAAGGTGGCAAATGTTACGCCGATCTTCAAAAAAGGTTCGAGGGGAGACCCGAAAAACTACAGACCGGTGAGTCTAACCTCGGTACCGGGAAAGATAGTAGAGGCACTGATAAAGTACCACATCATTGATCACCTTGATGGACATGGTCTGATGAAAATCAGCCAGCACGGTTTCAGCAAAGGCAGATCTTGTTTGACGAACTTGCTGTACTTCTTCGAGGGAGTAAACAAGCAGATAGACAATGGCGACCTGGTTGATATTGTATATCTGGATTTTCATAAGGCATTTGACAAGGTTCCACATGAACAACTACTTTGGAAAATTGCGAGCCATGAAATCGAGGGTGATATACTCGTGGATTAAAAACTGGCTGGAGCATAGGAAACAGAGAGTGGGGGTAAATGGACAATACTAGGACTGGAAGAGCGTCACCAGTGGGGTGCCGCAGGGCTCAGTGCTTGGAACCGTGCTTTTCAACATCTTTATAAATGATCTAGGCATAGGTACAACGAGAGAAGTGATTAAATTTGCAGATGATACAAAGTTGTTCAGAGTAGTGAAGACACAGGGGGATTGCAAAGATCTGCAACGTGACATAATCAGGCTTGAGGAATGGACATCGACATGGCAGATGAGGTTCAACGTGGATAAGTGTAAAGTGATGTATGTCAGTAGCAAAAATCTCATGCATGAATACAGGATGTCCAGGGTGGTACTTGAGAGGCCTCCTAGGAAAGAGACTTGGGAGTTCTGATCGACAAGTCCATAAAGCCGTCCGCGCATTGTGCAGTGGGGGCGATAAAGGCGAACAGAATGCTAGGAATGATAAAGAAGAGGATCACAACAGATCGGAGAAGGTTATCATGCCGCTTTACCAGGTCATGGTGTACCCTCACCTGGAGTACTGCGTCCAGCACTGGTCGCCGTACATGAAGAAGGATATGGTACTACTCAAAAGGGTCCAGAGAAGGGCAACTAAGATGTTTAAGGGGCTGGAGGATAGTGAAAGATTAGAGAAACTGGGCCTTTTCTCCCTCGAACAGAGGAGATTGAGAGGGGACATGATCAAAACATTCAAGGTACTGAAGGGAATAGACTTAGTAGATAAGGACAGGTTGTTCATCTTCTCCAACGTAGGGAGAAAGAGAGGGCACTCTCTAAAATTGAAAGGGGATAGATTCCGTACGATCGTAAGGAAGTTCTTTTTCACCCAGAGAGTGGTAGAAAACTGGAACGCTCTTCCGGAGTCTGTTATAGGGGAAAACACCCTCCAGGGATTCAAGACAAAGTTAGACAAGTTCCTGCTGAACCGGAACATACTCAGGTAGGGCTAGTCTCAGTTAGGGCACTGGTCTCTGACCAGAGGGCCGCCGCGTAAGCGGACTGCTGGGCAAGATGGACCACCAGTCTGGCCCAGCAGGGGCAGTTCTTATGTTCTTATCTTTATAAACGATCTGGACATTGGTACGGCGAGTGAGGTGATTAAATTTGCAGACTATACGAAGTTATTCAGAGTAGCGAAGACACAGGGGGATTGCGAAGATCTGCAACGTGACATAATCAAGCTCGAGAAATGGGCATCGACATGGCAAATGAGGTTCAACGTGGATAAGTGTAAAGTGATGCATGTCGGTAACAAAAATCTCATGCACGAATACTTGGGGCGGTACTTGGAGAGACCTCTCAGGAAAGAGACTTGGAAGTTCTGATCGACAAGTCAATGAAGCCGTCCACACAATGCGTGGCGGCAGTGAAAAGGGGGAACAGAATGCTAGGAATGATTAAGAAGGGGATCACGAACAGATCAGAGAAGGTTATGCCGCTGTACCGGGCCATGGTGCGTCCTCACCTGGAGTACTGCATCCAGCACTGGTCGCCATACTTGAAGAAGGACACAGTACTACTCGAAGAGCAACTAAAATGATTAAGGGGCTGGAGGAGTTGCTGTATAGTGAGAGATTGGAGAA
This sequence comes from Geotrypetes seraphini, assembly GCF_902459505.1. Classification (NCBI taxonomy): domain Eukaryota; kingdom Metazoa; phylum Chordata; class Amphibia; order Gymnophiona; family Dermophiidae; genus Geotrypetes; species Geotrypetes seraphini. The sequence goes on from NC_047085.1 coordinate 291,104,125, forward strand.
ACTGGGCCTCTTCTCCCTTGAAAAGAGGAGACTAATAAAGGACATGATCGAAACATTCAAAATACTGAAGGGAATAGACTTAGCAGATAAAGACAGATTGTTCACCCTCTCCAAGGTAGGGAGAACGAGAGGGCACTCTCTCTAAAGTTAAAAGGGTATAGATTCTGTACAAACGTAAGGAAGTTCTTCTTCACCCAGAGAGTGGTAGAAAACTGGAACGCTCTTCTGGAGTCTGTTATAGGGGAAAACACCCTCTAGGGATTCAACACAAAGTTGGAGAAGTTCCTGCTCAATTGGAAAGTACGCAGTTGAGGCTGGACTCATTTAGAGCACTGGTCTTTGACCTGGTGGCCACCGTGTGAGCGGACTGCTGGACACAATGGACATTCTTACTTATGGAACTTAGTGCACAGCATTGATGGAGTTTGCAAATAACTTTACCACCAGAGAGAAGGTTGCAGAGCTCTTCCAGCTACTAGCCAAGCAAACAGACATGTAGAAAGGGCATGACTTTAGCAACCTATGCTGCTTTCAAGGTGGTGTCCACGGCCTCTGCCATGGGTATTGGGGTGCACAGATTTGGCTGGCTGAGAAACATCCTGACCCCATCACACTTCTGGTTTATGGCTGACAAATAAGATCCAAACCAATAAGAACTCCCTGAAAGCAAAAAAGATTGTCACCCAAAAGGATTATGGTCAGTATTGTCAAATGAAGCAGACAAATCAAGTAACATTATGTATCTATTGCACTGATCAGTTTCTTGTGTTATGAGCTGAGCGAAATGGATTCAGGATGTCCGCTTTCTCCAAAAACTAACAATTTCTAAAATACTATCTTCTCTATTAGCTTTGCCAAAACTTGCAAGAAAATTTACCTTTTTACTTAAAAAAAAAAAACCCCTAAAATTCTTAGCTGTTAAAAAGTACCTGTAATTAAAGTTTTCATATTATTAATTAGGAAATAAATTGTCTTAACCAATTCACTTGATCATTTGATTGCTTCAATCATCTTATTCTGGTAATAGGTATATTTAGCTGATAACAGTAGATTTGTATTCATCTAGTCTTAACAGATAGGACTTGTGATCCTCAGTATCCGAAGATTTTCTTCATCATCTTTGTTTGCCTAAGCTCCCTCCACAATTGTTGAAGTCCAGTGCCAAAACCAAAGATGATTTTTTTTGCCTTCAGGAATACTGTAACTCTTTATCTGGGGCAATTATTTATTTAGGAATTGCTATATAGAGCAAGGTAGGATACAATCTAAAATGAGGTACAAATTAAGAAATACAGTGGTACCTTGGTTTACGAGCATAATTAGTTCCAGAAGCATGCTCGTAAACCAAAATACTCGTATATCAAAGCGAGTTTCCCCATAGGAACTAAGGGAAACTCGTTTGATTCGTTCCCACCCACCCCATCCCCCGAGGCCAGCGGTGCTACTCTATCCCCCCCCCCCCCCCCGAAAACCGTCATTGCTCCCTCCGAAGGTCCCCCCCGCGTGATCCGGCACCCCCCCTGCCAAGATGGAAGTAAGAAGCCTGTTCGGGTGGGTCTAGGGGACTTCAGATCGCAGCGGGGTGGAGGTGCCGGATCGCGGGGGGCGCCGCTCACAAATCGAGGCACGCTCGATTTCCGAGGTGCCGATTTTGCAAATGTTTTGCTCGTCTTGCAAAACACTTGCAAACCGGTGCACTCATAAACCAAGGTACCACTGTATAACTGCAATTCTTTGAACAGTAGCAGTCAGCAATTGTGGCATGAGTAGACAATCATCTACAACATATAGCATATGAGAGAACATAAATATTAGAACCATTGGTGGAAGGAGTTGGGGGGGTCCTATTCTGTTAACGGGAAAAAGCCTGTTCAAATAACCAAGTTTTTATAGCAGATTTGAACTTCAAGATGCTTCTCCCCTAATAACAGGAGGGAGTTCTACAGGGCTGGAGCTATAAAGAAAAAAGGCACAATGGTAAGTTGATTCAAGGTGTGCAAAGAGAGGAAAGGGCACCACCAGTCAGTGGTCATTGATAGAATGGAGTTTACGAGGAGGGGAGTAAGGAATGGTAAGATCATGCATGTACCAAAGTGCTTTGAAAGTTAGAAAAAGAATCTTGAAAGAGATTCTCTGTTCGACTGGGAACCAGTGGTGCTACTTCAAAAGAGGTGTAATATGGGAAAATTTACCCTCATGACAGGGTAACCTAATAGTACAATTTTGTAATGAATGATTTGTTAGGAACTTGGTGACATGCTGGTGAAGGGGGAGCCTATTGTGCAAAGATGGGCTCCACCTTAACTAGGGTGGAACCAGGCTGCTGGCGTCAACATTTAAAAAGGAAATAGGGCAGTTTTTAAACTAGAAACTGGGGGAAGGCCGACAATCGCTCTAAAGAGCATGGTTCGGAACAAGGTATCTTTAAAAGATTTCATCATAAAAGGAAAGACAGAACATCCTGATAGTGAGATTGCAGTACAGGCCACAGTAGACAAGGTTTCCTTAAATTAAGAGCAGGCTGATTTTAAAGATTGCAAATAATTATCTATGCCAACTGCTGAGCAAATTGTAAATAGATATGACCAACACTGTTTGAAATGTCTATATGCAAATGCAAGAAGACTAAGAAGATGGGAGAGTTAGAACATGTTGCACTAAATGAAAAGATAGATATAATAAGCATCTCTGAAATCTGGTGGAAGGAAGATAACCAATGGGACACTGTCATACCAAGTTACAAGTTATATCATCATGATAGGGTGGATTGAATCAGTAGAGATGTAGTGTTATATGTTAAGGAGGGCCTTGAATTGAACTGACTACAAATTCTACAGGCGCAGAAACACACAGTAATAATGATTTCAACTACCCCGATATTGACTGGGTAAATGTATCATCAGGGCATGCTAAGGAGATAAAATTCCTTGATGAAATTGAGGACTGCTTTATAGATCAGCTGGGTCAGGAAACAAGAAGAGGTGAAGCAATTCTAGATCTAGTTCTTAGTGGAACACATAAATTGGTGAGGGAGATAATGGTGCTAGGGTTACTTGATTTAAGTGATTATAACATGATCAGATTTATATAATCCCTGGAATAAGTTTATACAAGAAATCCAATACGACAGCACTTAACTTTATAAAAGGAGACTATTTTAAAAATGTATCCCCTTCTTAACACATAAACGTCATCCTCAAACATCTTACAACATATACATCTTATCCAATATTTCCATATGATAACATGAGGAGAGTGGTGAAAAAGAAACTTAAAGGTGCAACTGCAAAGGCCAAAAATATACATCAGGCATGGATGTTATTTAAAAATTCTATCCTGGAAGCCCAGACTAGATATATTCCATGTATTAAAAATGGAAGGAAACCATACGGCAGCCAGCATGGTTAACAAGTGAGGTGAAGGAAGCTATTAGAGCTAAAAGAGAATCCTTCAGAAAGTGGAAGAAGGATCCAACTGAAAATAATTGTAAACAACACAAGGAATGTCAAGTCAAATGCAAGGCACTAATAAGGAAGGCGAAGAAAGATCTTGAAAAGAAGATTGCACTGGAAGCAAAAGCACACAGTATTTTTTAGGTATATTAAAAGCAAGAAGCCGGGAAGAGAATTGGTTGGACTGCTAGACGATCGAGAGGATTAAGGGCTTCTCTGAGAGGACAAGGCCATAGTGGAGAGATTGAATGAATTATTTGCCTCGGTCTTCACCGAGGAAGATGTGGGGGAGTTATCAGTGCCAGAAATGGTATTCAATTCTGATGAATCAGAGAAACTCATAAAATCTCTAACACTAGATGATGTAATGCAGGGCTGCCCAATTCCAGTCCTCGAGATCTACTGGCAGGCCAGATTTTTAGGATATCCACAATGAATATACATGAGAGAGATTTGCCTGCAATGCCTTCTTGGTATGCAAATCTCTCTCATGCATGTTCATTGTAGATATCCTGAAATCCTGGCCTGCCAGTAGATCTTGAGGACCAGATTGGGCAGCTCTGAATTGTAATGGGTCAATTTGGCAAACTGGAAAGTAACAAATCTGGACCGGATGGTAGACATCTCAGAATGCTGTTAGAATTGAAAAATGAACTTTCTTAGCTATTAGTAATTTTTCTTTAAAAACAAGCATACCGGTAGTACCAGAAAACTGGAGGGTTGCCAATGTGATACTGATTTTTAAAAAGGGTTCCAGAGGGAAATTATAGATCAGTGAGTCTGATGTCGGTCCCGGGCAAAATGGTAGAGACTTCTAAAGAACAAAATGACAGAACAAATATAAACATGGATTAATGAGAGAAAGCCAACGTGGTTTTAGTCAAGGGAAATTTTGCCTCACAAATCTACTGCATTTCTTTGAAGGGGTGAATGAACATGTGAATAAAGGTAAACCGGTTGATATTGTGTATTTGGATTTTCAAAAGGCATTTGTCAAAGTACCTCATGAAAGACTTCTGAGGAAATTATGGGATAGGATTTAATGTCCTTTTATAGATTGAGAACTAGTTGAAAGACAGAAAACAGAGAATGGGTTTAAATAATCAATAGTCTCAATGGGGAAGGGTAAATAGTGGGGTTCCCAAGGGGTCTGTGCTGGGATTGCTGCTTTTTAACATATTTATCAATGATCTAGAGATGGGAATAATTAGTGAGATAATTAAATTTGCTGATGAAATAAAGTAGTTAAATCGCAAGAGGATTGTGAAAAATTGCAAGAAGACCTTGTGAGACTGGAAGACTGGGCATCAAAATGGCAGATGATGTTTAATGTGAGCAAGTACAAAGTGATGAAGGTAGGAAAGAGGAACCCAAACTATAGCTATGTGATGCAGGGTTCTGTGTTAGGAGTCACTGCCCAGGAAAAGGACCTAGGTGTCATTGTTGAGGATAGGTTGAAACCCTCAGCTTAATGTACGGCACCTGTTGAGAAAGCAAATAGAATGTTAAGAATTATCAGGAAAGGAATGGAAAATAAAGATGAAAATGCTATAATGCCCTTGTATCACTCTATGGTACGGCCACACCTCGAATACTGTGTTTAGTTCTGGTCACCATATCTCAAAAAAGATATAGCGGAATTAGAAAAGGTACAGAGAAGGGCAACAAAAATGATAAAAGGAATGGGACAACTTCCCTAAGAGGAAAGGCTAAAGTGGCTAGGGTATTTCAGCTTGGAGAAGAGATGGCTTGGGTGATATGATAGAGGTCTATAAAATAATGAGTGACGTGGAAAGGGTAGATATGAAATGCTTGTTCACTTTTTCCAAAAATACTAGGACTAGAGAGCTGTATATGCTGGGAAGGGAGAGGCTGATATGCACGGATGGGAAGAGGGACCTTGGGGTGATAGTGTCCGAGGATCTAAAGGCAAAAAAATAGTGCGACAAAGCGATGGCTGGGCTGTATAAAGAGAGGTGTTACCAGTAGAAGACTGAAGGTGTTAACTGTCCCTGTACAGGTCGTTGGTGAGGCCCAACTTGGAGTTTTGTGTTCAGTTTTGGAGACTGTATCTGGCAAAGGACACAAGAAGGCTTGAAGCGGTTCAGAGGAGGGCGACGAAAATGATAGGAGGTTTGCGACAAAGACGTATGAGGAGAGATTGGAGCCCTGAATATGTATGCCTTAGAGCAGGGGTGCCCAACACGTCGATCGCGAACGACAGGTCGCTCGCTCAGGCGACCCCAGTCAATCGCAGAGCGGGCTCCCTTCTTCCCTTCTCTTTTTTCCCCTCCTGACTGGCCTGCTCCTGAATTCTGCTGCTGCCTCCACTGCTCAACATTTAAAAAAAACAACAAAAAACCGGCTTGGAGAATTTATGCTCCGGGGGCTAACGTGTGCTTGTACCGGTTTCCCTTCTCTTCCCTCTGAAACCGGAAGTTATGTCCGAGGGGGGGGAGAGAAGGGAAGCCGGCACGCACATGTTAGAGCCCCATTCGCGGGCTAAAGCGGGAGACAGGTCAGTGAAGCTTGCGATTTGCTCTTCTTGCTGCCAGGTCCTGCCTACTTTCTGTTTCCTCAAAGGCAGGACCCGGCAGCATTTTTCCCAATAGGTCGATCTTGGGCCGATCAGCCTTCCTCTCCCCGACGTCAATTCTGCCGTCGGAGAGGAAGTTCTGGTCAGCGGAACTTCCTCTCCGACGGCAGAATTGACGTCGGGGAAAGGAATGCTGGTGGGCCCGAAGCAGGGAGAGCTTGGCCGGCGGCGGGCAGCTTTGGGGGCCTGTTATCCGATGGCAGTGGCTTGGGGGAGGGCAGGGAGGGAGAAAGAGGGCAGGCAGGGAGACAGAAGGAAAGAAGAGAAACAGAAAAAAAGAAAGGGGGCATGAAGAGAGAAAGAAAGATAGGGCAGGGAGAGAGGAAGAAAATGTTGGGGGGGGGAATGAGGTCAGGAGGAGAGAAAGCATACAGGCTAAAAGAAGGGAAGAAAGATTGGATGCACAGTCAGAAGAAGAAAGTGCAACCAGAGACTCATGAAATCACCAGACAAGGTAGGAAAAATGATTTTATTTTAAATTTAGTGATCAAAATGTGTCTGAATTTATATCTGCTCTCTATATTTTACAATATGGTCCCCTTTTACTAAATCGCAATAGAGGTTTTTAGCGCAGGGAGCCTATGAGCGTCGAGAGCAGCGCTGGGCATTCAGCGCAGCTCCCTGCGCTAAAAACTGCTATCGTGGTTTAGTAAAAAGGGAGGGGGGTGGGTTTTGTCTATTTTTGTATGGTTACTGAGGTGACAATGCATAGAGTCATCTGCTTTGACCTCTTTGAAAAAACCCCAGAATAGGAATGATAATTAACAATTCTATGCATACAGTGTGTGTTGTGTTTTTTTTAAATTTTATTGTTGGTAGATCATTTTGACTTGGTCATTTTAAAAGTAGCTCGCAAGCCCAAAAAGTGTGGGCACCCCTGCCTTAGAGGAAAGGAGGGACAGGGAAGATATGATTCAGACGTTCAAATACTTGAAAGGTATTAACATAGAACAAAATCTTTTCCAGAGAAAATAAAATGGTAAAACCGGAGAACATAATTTGAGGTTGAGGGGTGGGAGATTCAAGAGCAATATAAGAAAATTCTACTTTATGGAGAGGGTGGTAGATGCCTGGAATGCGCTCCCAAGAGAGGTAGTGGAAAGGAAAATGGTGACGGAGTTCAAAAAAGCGTGGGATGAACACAGAGGATCTAGAATCAAAAAATAATAGTAGATATTGAAGAACTAAGGCCTGTACTGGTCAGACTTGCACAGTCTATGCCTGTATATGGCTGTTTGGGGGAGGATGGGCTGTGGGATGGCTTCAATGGCTAGGAGGGTGTAGATAGACTGGAATGAGCTTTGACGGAGACTTCAGTAGTTGAAACCTAAGAACAGTACCGGGCAGAGCTTTAGATCCTTGCCTAGAATTAGCTAAGGAGAAGAAGAAAAAAACCCAAAAAAAAACCCCAACAAATTTTTTGATTGAATCAGGTCAGGCAGACTAGAAGAACCATTCGGGTCTTTATCTGCCGTCATCTACTATGTTACTATGTTACATGCAAAGAAGTTACTAAGTAATAGATTTAAAACAAACCAGAGAAAATATTTCTTCACAGAACATGTAAATTAAACTCCAGAATTCGTTGCCAGAGTTTGTGGGGAAATCAGTTAGCGTAATGGGGTTTTAAAAAAGTTTGAATAATATCCTAAAAGAGCAGTCCATAGGCCATTATTGAGATGGATTGGGGAAATCCACTGCTTATTCCTAGGATAAGCAGCATAAAATCTGTTTTACTACGTGGGATCTAGCTAGGTACTTGGGACCTGAGTTGGCCACTGTTGGAAACAGGATACTGGGCTTGAGGGACCTTCAGTCTGTCCCAGTATGACAATTCTTATGTTCTTAAACCACAATGAGATAAACAATTTGTGCTGTAAACTATGCAAGGAGAAGGATGTGAAAGGACCATATATCAAAAAGACTCTGCACTGGATGTAACTGTCTCAAGATGGAAAAACAGGACTTGAATAGGGAGGAAACCTGTGGACCAAATGTTAGTTGCTAGTTGTAAGAGAATTGGAAAAGCCTTTCCGGGTCAGACCAGTGGTCTATCTAGCCCAGTAATCTGTCTCCACAGTGGCCAATCTAGGTCACTAGTACCTGACATGCCATGCTACTGATCCAGGGCAAGCAGTGGCTTCCCCCATGCCGTCTCAATAACAGATTATGAACTTTTCCTTCAGAAAATTATCCAAACTTTTCTTAAAACCAGCTATGTTAACCACTCTTACTATAACCTCTGGCAACACATTCCAGAGCTTAACTATTCTCTGAGTGAAAAAATATTTATCCCAGGACAAGCAGTCAGCCTATTCTCACATATGGGTGACGTCATCCATGGAGCCCAGATGCGGATAGCCTCGCAAGCAGACTTGCTTGTAGAAACTAGAAGTTTCGAATCAGCTGCACCGCGCATGCGCGAGTGCCTTCCCACCCAGCACAGGGTGAGTCTCCTCAGTTCTCAGTTTTCCACGGAGCTGAGAAGTCCATCTTTGACTCTCTATGTTTAACTTCGTACCTTCTCTCACCGCGGTTTGTGTTTATTTTCTTCATGAATCGCTGTGTTCTTTTATTTATTTCTAGTTTTTAAAAAAAAAAATTAATTTCTTCCATTCGACTGGCGGGGCAGGCTGCTCGGCCGCAGCCTATGGGCTTCGACTTTGCAGCAGCTATATTGCCTTCTATGTCCCGGCCAGCAATGGGCTTCAAGAAGTGTAGCCAGTGCCAGTGTGCGATTTCCCTCAAGGACCCACACCGTTGGTGCTTCAAGTGCCTTGGCCCCAATCATCAACTGAAGTCGTGCGAGCGCTGTGCTATTCTTCAACCTCGAGCCCTTAAATGTCGTCAGATTTTAATGGAGAAGCTTTTAGGGATGGATTCTTCAACCACACCCTCGACTTCGAAAGCGGCCTCGGTTCCACCGTCAACCGAGGGTCCTCCTGCCTCCACGACTCCGACCTCGAGCCTCCTCAGACCTTCCTCGTTAGCAGTGGCTCTTTCCTCGAGTACACCTGCTTTATCTTACCCTGCATCCTCAGGTCAGATAGCTAAGCAGAAAGTTCCAGCGGTGGTAATCAAGGTTGCTAAGGCTTCCAAGTCGAAGCACATTTCCACTGCCACTTTGGAACCTCCAGCCAAAGCAGGTGGTCCGATTTCAGACGCAGTTCCATCCTTGCCGGCTTCTTTCCAGACCATGTTAGAAAAGCAGTTTATTCAGTTCCTAACTAATATGGGACCGAAGATAGCTACTCTAATCCAGCCTGGGCATTCTGCAGACTCTCGCGAGTTTGAACTTCTTCCTATGCCTCCAACTGAAGCTACATACTCTATGCAGGGAGCAGAGTCTCTGCGAGTGTCTGGTCTGGTATCTATGCACTCGAAGCAAGGAGCAGATTCTTTGCAAGTACCTCGACAGGAATCCTCATACTCCATACAAGGAGCAGAGTCTTTGGGAGTGCTTCAAGATTCCTCCACCAAGCCTCCTGAGCTTCGATCCACAGCTTCTAGCCCTATCCATTCCTTGGTAGCAACGTCTCTGGGGCGAAATCTCCTCGATCTTCAAGATCTGCTTCCAAGCACTACTCTCACTGGTGATTGAGAACTTCCTCAAGGCATACCTCCAGGCATAGCTCTTCTTCCAAAGAGCGTCCTTCTTCAACTAAGCCTCGCTCTATACCTTACAGCTCTACTAGACCACCGACTCCTTGATCGAGGTCCCCGCTTCCAGACCTCGAGGACTCAGTGGCTTCTATTGCTTCGTCCAAGTCTCCTTATTCTTTTGATGCCTATTTTCCTGCCGAAACTTCATCTTCGACCCAGGCTGCCTCGACGTCCTTGAGTCCTTCTCGAGGCAAAGCATTAGCGGATCAGCTATCTTTTTCTTCTTTTCTTCGTCAGATGGCTGCTGATCTAGATCTTCAATTGGATGCTGGTTCTAAATACTCGGAATCATGCATCTTCCTCAATCTGCAGTCACTTAAGCTCCCTTTTCACAAGCTTTTGTCTCAGACTTTTACACGATGCCTGGAGACTCCTTATGCAATTCCTGCTGTCCCAGGCAAGTTGGACTCCAGGTATAAAACTACATTGCAATGGATTTGAGAATTTGCAGTTGTCTCACCAGTCCCTGCTTGTTGAGTCCTCCTTGAAAAGATTCCATCCTTCCAAGGTTTATGCTACCGTTCCTCCTGGAAGGGAAGGGGAAACAATGGACAAGTTTGGACGTCGCCTCTACCAAAATGCCATGATGTCCTCCAAAGTCCTCAATTACAATTTTCATTTTGTCACTTATTTCAAGTTCCTCTTTGATCTTCATCCTAAATTTCTCAGCTATTTAGATACTCAAAAGCACTTCGAATTTCAAGAAGTCATAGCTACTCTGTCACAACTCAGATTATATCTACTCCAGTCTTCTTATGATGCCTTCGAGTTGTCTGTCAGGGCGACTGCTTGTTCTGTAGCAATGCGCCGCCAAACCTGGCTTCGCACCATTGACATGGACCCTAATCTTCAGGACCGCTTGGCTAATATTCTTTGTGCAAGCAATGACTTCTTCGATGAATCTTATCAAGGCATCCACCAAGAAATTGTCTGAACATGAAAAATCCTTTGCTTCTATTGTCAGATCAAAGCCTAAGCCAGATCCTGCCAAGCCTACAAGCCCTCCTCCAATTTTCCAGAGGCGTTTTGCTCCAAGAGCGGCTCCTTACACTTGTCCGCCTCTCAAAAAACAGCAGAATCAGAAGCAACAGAAATCTCAACCTTCTGCTACACCTAAGGCTACACAGCCTTTCTGACTGTTTAAAACAGAGCATAACCTCCACCAGTCTGTCTCTGTCTTCTCTTCCCACCATTGGAGGTCGTCTCCATCATTTTTATCACCGATGGGAGATAATTACATCCAACCTCTGGGTGCTGTCAATCATCAGGGAAGGATACTCTCTTCATTTCACTCAGGTTCCACCAGAGTTTCCTCCAAGAGAGTATCCTTCTAGTCCATCCCAGACCGCCCTTCTTCAAGAAGCTCAAGCTCTGCTTCGTCTCCATGCCATCGAACCAGTTCCTTTAGAACAGCAGAACAGGGGGTTTTATTCCCATTACTTCCTTGTTCTGAAGAAGACAGGCGATCTGCGACCCATTCTGGATCTCAGGGCTCTCAACAAATTTATATTCAAAGAGAAATTTCACATGCTGTCCCTGGCATCCCTTTATCCCCTTCTAGATCAAAACGACTGGCTCTCAAGGAGGCTTATACTCATATTCCCATTCATCCAGCCTCCCATCAATATCTCAAATTTCTGGTGGGGAATCTGCATTATCAATACAGAGTGCTACCCTTCAGCCTGGCATCTCCCAGAGTGTTTACCAAGTGCCTAGTGGTGGTAGCAGCAGCTCTAAGGAACCATGATCTTCAGGTGTTTCCCTACCTAGACGACTGGATCATCAAGGATTCCACATCTCGGGGTTATTTTAGCGACCCAACGGACTACGTGTTTCCTACAAAGTTTGGGTTTCCAAATCAACTTTCCCAAATCCCAACTTCAGCCCTCTCAGAATCTACAATTCATCGGAGCTGTTCTGGACATTATCCAACTCAGAGCATTCCTTCCTCAACAACATCTGGAAGCTCTCCTTCAACTCTGTCATGTAGTGTATTCCCGCTCTTCAATCTCAGCGAGACACATGATGGTACTAATAGGTCACATGGCCTCCACAGTACACATGACTCCTTTTGTCAGACTTCACCTCAGAATTCCTCAGTGGACCCAGACTTGCGATTCACTTTCTCAACATATTGTAGTTACTCCTTACTTGAGACAGTCTCTCAGCTGGTGGATGCTCTCTTCCAATCTCTCCAGAGGCTTACTGTTTCAAACGTCCCCCCATCAGAAGGTCCTCACCACAGATGCCTCGACCTACACTTGGGGTGCTCATTTCGATGGTCTCTGTACTCAAGGCCACTGGACCAGTGTGGATCGTCGGTGTCGCATCAATCTGTTGGAACTCAGAGTGATCTTCAACGCTCTCAAAGCTTTTCAACATCTTTTTCACGACCAGTTCGTCCTCATTCGGACGGACAACCAAGTTGTCATGTACTGTGTCAACAAACAGGGAGGAATGGGATCTTCCTCCCTTTGTCAAGAAGCTCTGAAGGTTTGGGATTGGGCAATCCGCCACAACACTTTGCTAAAAGCTGTCTTCATCCAAGGGGCAAAAAATTGCTTAGTGGACAACTTGAGTCGTCTAATGCAACCTCACGAATTGACACTCCATCCTCGCCTCTACATCACATTTTCTCACAGAGGGGAACACCTCAGATAGATCTCTTTGCAGCTCCCCACAACACAAACTGCCTCAGTTCTGCTCCAGGATATATTCTCCTCATCACCTCGAAGCAGATGCTTTCATACTGGAATGGACGAATCTCTTCCTGTATGCATTCCCTCCGTTCCTTCTCATTCTAAAGACTCTTGTCAAGTTGAAGAACGCTCATGCTACCATGATTCTGATTGCTCCTCGGAGGCCGAGACAACCTTGGTACTCCCTTCTACTTCATCTCAGCAGCAGGGAGCCATATCTTCTACCAGTTTTTCCGTCTCTGCTTGCACAGAGTCAGGGATCTCTGCTTTATCCCAACCTGAAGTCTCTACACCTGACAACTTGGTACCTCTCAACATAACTCCTCTTAATTTTTCTCAACCTGTAAGAGACATTTTAGAGGCTTCTAAGAAGCTTACCACTAGACAATGCTACCACCAAAAATGGACTAGATTTTCTACATTGTGCATCTCTCGTGATAAAGAGCCTCAACATTCCTCCTTATCTTCTGTGCTAGATTATCTTTTGCACTTATCCACCTCTGGCCTCAAGTCTACATCGATTCGAGTCCATCTCAGTGCAATTGCTGCTTTCCATCAGCCTATTGAAGGGAAACCCCTCTCTGCTCATCAGGTGGTTTCCAGATTCATGAAAGGACTTGTCAATGTCAAACCTCCTCTCAAACTGCCTCCAGTGGTTTGGGATCTCAATGTTGTTCTTGCTCAATTGATGAAGCCTCCATTTGAACCAATGTCTACGGCTCATCTGAAGTATCTCACTTGGAAAGTGGTGTTACTCATTGCCCTCACATCTGCTCGAAGAGTCAGTGAGCTGCAAGCTTTAGTTGCTGATCCACCTTTCACTGTCTTCCATCATGACAAGGTGGTCCTTCGTACTCATCCTAAATTCTTACCTAAAGTGGTTTCAGAATTTCATCTCAACCAATCCATTGTTTTTCCAGTGTTTCTCCTAAGGCCTCATTCTCACCCTGGAGAATCCGCTTTTCATACTCTGGACTGTAAGCGTGCTTTGGCCTTATACTTGGAACGCACCAAACCACACAGAACTGCTCCTCAACTTTTTGTCTCCTTCGATCCAAACAAGTTGGGACATCTAATCTAAGCGTACCATCTACAACTGGATGGCTGCTTGCATCTCTTTCTGCTATGCCCAGGCTGGATTACATCTACAGAATCGAGTCACAGCTCAGAAAGTCAGAGCAATGGCAGCTTCAGTAGCTTTCCTCAGATCTACACCTATTGAGGAGATTTGCAAAGCTGCTACTTGGTCCTCGGTTCATACTTTCAACTCTCACTGTTGTCTGGATACTTTCTCCAGACAGGATGGGCATTTTGGCCAGAGAGTATTACAAAATGTATTCTCCTAAGTTGCCAAAACTCCCACCATCCCATTTTGGTTAGCTCGGAGGTCACCCATATGTGAGAATAGGCTGCCTGCTTGTCCTGGTATAAAGCACAGTTACTTACCATAACAGGTGTTATCCAGGGAGAGCAGGCAGCTATTTTCACAACCCACCCACCTCCCCTGGTTAGCTTCTCTGCTAATTATCTGAACTGAGGAGACTCGCCCTGCATACACGGTGGGGCTGATTCAAAACTTCTATGTTTCTACAAGCAAGTCTGCTTGCGAGGCTGTCCGCATTCGGTCTCCGTGGATGACGTCACCCATATGTGAGAATAGCTGCCTGCTGTCCCTGGATAACACCTGTTAAGGTAAGTAACTGTGCTTTCCTTCTATTAGTTTTAAAAGTATTTTCCTGTAACTTCATCAAGTATCCCCTAATTTTTGATGGAGTAAAAAAATCGATCTACTTGTACCTGTTCTACACCAGTCAGGATTTTGTGACTTTGTTAAAGGCTAATGTTAATCTGAAGTATGTCAAAATTTGTGTAACGATCTTTTGTTGTGCTGGGGTGAAATTATGGAATTTGCTGGTAGGGCAGTTGAGAAAATGTGCTGATAGAGAAGCTTTTAGAAATCTCCTCAGAACGCAATTGTTTGTTAATGCTTTTTTATAGGGTCTGACTTGTCCTGTTCAAGGAATTACTATGAATTTAAATTTTGATAATTTGTCTCTTTTTTGTATTGTGTTTGTCATTATGTATGTGGATATACTGTAAACCATCTAGGACCTAGACAGTATAGAAATTTTAAAAATAAATAAAAAATATCTCCCCTCAGCTATCTGTTTTCCAAGCTGAAGAACCCTAAGTTTTTTTAGTCTTTCCTTATATGAGAGGACTTCTATCCTCGTTATCATCTTGGTCACTCTTCATTGAACCTTTTCTAGTTCTGCTATATCTTGAGATAAGGTGACCAGAATTGAACACAATATTCCAGATGAGGTCGCAACATGGAGTGAATCAGATGTATTATAATATTCTTAGGGCCTCTTCTATTAAATTGCGCTAGCAGTTTGTAGCGTGGTGACTCTGGGCTAAAAGATGCTAGCGCAGTTTGATAGAAGAGGCCCTTAATCTTGTTAACCATCCCTTTTTAAATAATTCCTTGCATCATCTTTGCTTTTTTGGCTGCTACCGCACATAGGGCGGACGGTTTCATCATATTATCTACAATGACACCCAGATCTTTTTCTTGGACACTAACCCACAAGGTGAACACTAGCATCTGGTAACTATGATTTGAGTTATTCCCAATGTGCAAGTTGGATGCACACCTTCTCGCAAATCACATTGAGGGATACGAGTGAACAAGGTTTCTCAACAGGGAACACCTGCTTGGCCTCCGTGAGTGCGGGTCGCCGGACTGGATGGTCCTAGGGTCTGATCCGGCGAAGCCATTTCTTATGTTCTTATATCACTTTACATTTGTCCACATTAAATTTCATCTGTCATTTGGATGCCCAGTCTTCTAATTTACTAAGGTCTGCCTGCAATTTTTTTACAATCTGCATGCATTTTAACAACTTTGATCAGTTTTATGTCATCTGCAAATTTAATCACCTCATTCATTGTTCCAGTTTCCAGATCCTTTATAAATAAGTTAAATAGCACTGGTCCCAGTACAGATCCCTGTGGCACTTCACTGTTTACCCTCCTCCATTGGAAAAATGACCCATTTAACCCTACTCTCTGTTTTCTATCCAATAATCAATTCCTAATCCACAACTGATCTTTGTTACCTATCCCATGACTTAATTTTCTCAGGAGCTTCTCATAAGGAACTTTGTCAAAAGCTTTCTGAAAATCTAGATACACTACATCAACCAGCTCACCTTTATCCACATGTTTAGTCACACCTTCAAAGAAGTCATGCAAATTGGTGAGGCAAGATCTGCCTTGGCAGAACCCAGTGTAATGCTGTAACCAAATAAAAAAGATCACCTTCAGGATGAAGCAGGTGACCTGACCAATGTCTTTTTGGTGTTGAGAATAAAGTGATGATCAAATAGCCATTTTGCAGTTTTATCTAGATATCTTTGAAGCAATTGTAAAGTAGGATTAATTGAGGTTGTAGGGAACAGAAGAATGTCATCTGCATAGATATGAAAGAATATAAAATTCCTAAATCATTAAGGCCAGTGGACTAATAAACAGGTTAAACAATGTGAAAGAATGGAACCCTGAGGTACCCTACACTTAAGCTGGGTGAAGAAGGGGAAACTTGAATTCTAAATGATTTACCATCAAGAAAAGAGGGTAACCACTGGAGGACAGTACAGGTAAGACCAAGATTAGGTAAATGTGAGAGAAGTAAATTGTAGTCAATCAAATCAAATGTGGCAGAAGGTCAAGTGAAATCGCTAAGATAATCCGATTGCTGTTAACCACTGATGTACAGTTTCTGTACTATAATGAGAGTAAAAACCAGATTAACGAGTGTGCAGAGCCAGGGTTCTGTCAATATGTTGGCTAATCTGCAAAAATGCTGCTTTTTTGGTAATTTTAGAAAGACAAATTAGAAACGGGTCAATAATACATTGGTAGGGCTGTTTCTAGGGATGCTTTTTTCAAAATGGGATGAAAAAAATGGCATGTTTTCTATTGGGAAGAGACAAACTATTTTTAACTGTCGAGAGAATAAATGGGGGCAGTTGGTCTAGACTCTTTAGCCAATTCGATGGAATTGGATCTAATAAACAAGTTGTGAGTCTCATGGAAGAAAGTAATTTGGCCAATTCAAGTGGAGTCTGTAATTGAAAGGAGTCCCAGTTAGGTGTACCAATAGCCAGGTCATCCTTGAGGGAATCAAAATCAGAGATTGGAGAATACCCTTTAAGGGACCCATTCTATAATATGATGGCAGTTTCCACATCTAAAGATGAAAAATCTTTCAAAAGTCGATCCCACTTCATACCCAGAAAACTTGGTCTAATGATCTTCTTACCACAGTAATAGGAACTTGATTGTAATGTTTGTTTCAGTACATACATTAAAGCTAATAAAATAAGTTATAGTGAAATTAATATTAAAGCCAAAATCAAATGCATCTAGAACAGCGATTCTTAAAACTTTTTTGAGTTATGGACCCCTTTAAGAATCTGATGAAAGCCTATGGACCCCTTCCCCAGAAATATTCACATAAACACAACTTTGCATGCAATGAATATAATGTACTTTATTTATCGAGATTTGATTGTCTCATACATATATGACATACACAAAGTATTATTAAACTTTAAAGTAAAAAATCTAAAAAAACACCCCTTTTTTATGCAAAAAGTAATGACCACTCATTATAATTATGAAATACAATTCTCTTGTGCAAATTAAAACAGATCTACTACTACTACGTACTACGTTTTCTACCACCATTACTACTATTACATCTACTCTCTCGTTATCTGCAAAAAAAATCAACAGTACCGGGCTGTATATTGAATATAAATGTTAATTTTTATCTGTCCCCTGACAGACCCCCTGAAACCCATCCATGGACCTCAGGACCTGGTGTAGAAGAAAAGCTAAATCAAGCACACATCCAGCCAAATGTCTAGTTCCTTGTACTATTTAGATCCAAAGAAGAAAGAGCATCAGACATGATCATGTTCTAGAAACGACTGAGATGAAGTATCAACAAGAATGCTAGACTCCCAATATACATAATCTTGTCATGCCTACAAAGAGAGATGTAGTTAAATCCAGTATAGTCCTAAGAAGTTCAGTGGGAAAATAAATGCATGAAGCACTTTGCAAATTGTCTGTCATAATCTATCTGCTGAGCCATTATTTAGTGTCTTATGTTTGGCAAATCCTATCTCTGATTAAGAAATAATTTGTTCTCGTGTATTAACATGAAAAGTAACTATAAATGATTTTTCTATAACAGGATTGGGCTCTTGGAGTTCTACATGCCAAAATAATTGCTGCTATAACTCTCATGGGTCCTCAGTGGTGGTTGAAAGCAGTGATTGAACAGGTAAGAAAAGAAAATTTTACCCTTCATTTGTTACAGCCCTATTGAGATATGCTGCTTAAATTTTCAAAATGTTTAGTTTCTTTTTCTTAACTTTTGAATATTTCTATTATTGTTCTTCACATAGAATAGATAACTGAAACTTCTACTTCAATGCTTTTTAAATTCTGCATGTTAGACGACAATGTGAAAAATATACAATGGTGTGAAGATTTTTATAAAGCACCATATCTAAGTTTAGTAGCTTGACATTCATACTGCTACATTCACAGAAGTAACAAGAGTTAGAAAACCACTGGTACTAGGTTGGTCAGGTGCCTGAGAGTCTGTGCCAGCTGCAGGCATCAAGGAAGAACAATGACTGTTGAGCTGGAAAGAACAGCAAGGGCCTGGACCATGTACTCTCTATAGAATTCCATGAATGGACTGAGAGAAAGGGGCTGTGGCTAGAGGCAAGTATCATCAGGCTTGCTTTTTGGGAGGATAGCCTAGAATGTAGTTCTGCCACTTCTTTTAAGACTCTAGAACTGCGATACTTTAACTAATGGAAGGCAAGATGGCGGAAGGATTGTTAGGCTGAGAGCTTCGTTGCAGAGAGCTCTACCATTATTATTCCTTTTTTTCTTCAAGAAACTTACTTTTCAGTATGCCGAAGCGGAGGGGCCGAAGCGCAGTTGGAGCCTCACGGCATTCGGGTCTAGCCGGCTTCGGCTCAATGGATGAACTTCGCCGACGAATGCAGGGAGTTGCGGGGGCGTCGGCATGCCCGCAGGAGACGCACCGTGGCGAGACGGAAGCGTTCTCCATGGGCCCAGACACCACCTTGAGCCCCGACGCCAGAGTGCCTCCTCCTCCTCCTCAGACCGCCAGCTCCCCGCGGGTGGAGGAGCCATCGGAAGGCATTGAGGAACTCTCCCCGGAGGTCGTTGGGAGCAAAGAGGGGAGCATGGTTGTGGATTCCCTGTTATTTCAGGGGATTCCAGTGGAAACTGAGGACTTATCATCTCAGCGGATTGTCCGTGAGCAGAGGAGCTACACCCAGGAGGGTATACTGGTTGGTGAGAGTTTTTCTTCACAAGAACCTTTTTCTATACTAAAGAAACCCCAAGAGGTAACACTTGATGCAATTTGGGATCTTGTAGCGGATCTAGCTAAATCAGTTAAGCCCCAACTGTCGCAGTTGGAGCATAAGATTTCTTCCCAAGAAAATGAAATTAAGAATATCAAAATTGACTTGCAAGATTTAAAAACTTCAACAATGAATTCTTCCCAAGAAATTAAAGTCTCTAAACAAATAACTGAAACACTGATGAGAGATAATACTAATTTAAGGAGAAAATTGGAGTCTCTAGAAAACTTTTCTCGCAATAATAATCTCAGATTAATTAATTTTCCTAGGGTTGCGGAGGTAACTCCTAGAGACATGTTAAAATGTTACCTAAAGGAAGTCCTTGAAATTACCGAGGAATTAATACCGCCATTCACTCGAGTGAATTATCTACCTATTAAAATGGAAGAAAAATTAATGGAAGAAGGCCAACAGCCGCTTAATATTTCCACGGTTTTGGAACTTTCGGATCAGGAGGTAGCAATGCCCGCAACACTTTTGCTTACAGTTGCTCTATCACCTGATAAAAATTGGTTATTAAAACTTTTCTTTAAAAATAAACAGAAAGCTTTTCTTGGGTATAAGATACAAATGTTTCCAGATCTGTCACGAGATACACAGAAACGTCGACGTGAATTTCTGTTGTTAAAGCCAGGAGTTATTGCTCTTGGGGCGACCTTTTTTCTTCGTCACCCATGTAAATGTGTGATAATTTATCAAACGCAAAAATATGTATTCTTTGATCCTAGCCAACTTACAACCTTCTTGTCAATGGCTTCTCTGAAAAAAGGAGAGGGAATTCGAGTACTCATTGATTGTTGATTACCTTCGCAGCCTATACAACCTTTAGTCTTCATTTTATTTTGTAATATTATATTATATTATATTTACTCGCTGATGCTACATCCTGCTTTCCTTATTTAGAGGACTTGAGTTAAAGTTAAGCTTTATATACATTTCTTATTAAGATAGCAGATAATCTGTTTAGTATTGTATTTTGTATTATATTTATTTTTGGCTTGACTTTACCTTTCTGTACAAGTGGATACTTGATATGTCATTGAAAAATGAAATAAAAATAATTGAACATAAGACTCTAGAACTGCATGAGTATTCTGCTTCAGGCCCTCCCTCCCATACAGCCTGAGGGAGAGGGGTTTTTTATTCTGGAGCAGAACATAAATCTTTTTGTTCTCAAATCTGTCTTGGGGACCACCAGCCAGCAGAGCTTTCAGGATATCCCTAACAAGTATGAATGAGATAGATTTGTATATAATAGAGTTGACAAATATGCATATTTGTCTCATGCATATTCATTAAAGATATCCTGAAAACCTAATTGGCTGATGGTCCCCTGTTACTTCCACCCTTGGGCTTTCCCTTCCTTCAGTTGCATAATTCCACTTCCTTTTTTGCCTAGAAATTAAACATGAGTAGCAGTAGTCAGGGCTGGTAACAAGCATGTACTGGGCTGCACAAGGATGTAAGCAGGAAAAGTTAGAAGGGAAAGGAAAACAAAAATAAGCATTAGACTAAAAGAGGAATAGGGATGGGGGAAAGGTTATAAAAATGTTTCTCCCTGTCCCCTGAGAAATGTGGCTGGTGCATAAGAAGCTTTCCATCCTTACAAATTTTAAAAACTGAAGGCAGACAAGACAGCAGGACAAGACAAAATACATCCCAAGATATTGGGGCAATGTAGATGGTTCTGGCAGCTGTATGGTATTTCTAATTAATTGTGTGAAGGCAGAAGTGGTTCCACAGCATGGGAGACCAAAAGTTGTAATCCTTCTTCACAAAAGTGAGTGTAGGGAGAAGGCTACTGCTTGCAGGTCGTAGAATCCTAGGCGCCTTTCATTGCCAAGACCATTTATACCCCACAGACCTGCAAGTAGCAGCCGCCTCCCTGCACTCATTTTTGTGAAGAATTACGTCTTTTGGTCTCCATGCTGTGGAACCACTTCTATCTTCAACATCATATGATCTCTTGCAGACTGATGCTTACGTGTAGCTAGAGTTGCAGTCTCCATTTTGAGCTGTTATTGGTGATATGAATTCTTCAAAGTAGGTTTAGGTAACCAAAACACTTGGCTGGTAAGCGTCAGGAGTGTTACACAACCAGCGCTGGGAGTCTAAATAAACAAACAAAGTAACATAGTAAATAACGACAAATAAAGACCTGAACGGTCCATCCAGTCTGCCCATTAGTTATACACATTAAAAATACATGCTTTTGAAAGTGTTGAGAAGATGAGTGTGGCATACCCCTTTACATTAGCCCCCCAAATTAATTGTTGGGCATAATATGTGTTTTAACAGAATTGAGGGAAGAGAGTCACATGATTAAAGGTTTGGACTTTAAGATCATGACCTGGAATAACTGTGTTATAGGAGGCTCTATGATCCAAATTTATAGCAGATTAGATGCCTCTTTCCCCATTTCTTATACATTCAATAACAAACAGATCACATCAGATGTTTTGCGTAAATGTTATTCTAGTGCAATAGGTGAGACATTCTAGACAGTAGGGTTATTTCCTTATAGCCACGTGCTGCTGCAGAAGGAATCCACTCCGGCTTTTACACTCTGCCTCTGTTGTACTTCACAGGGCTGTCTAACTCCACCTTTAGTTCTTTCCTTCTGCAGGAGTGTTTGTTCTGCTCTCCCATTTTATTATTTTTAATTAGACGTAATTTTGTCCCATTTTCAGGTAATTTAGTGCTTGGATCAAATTTGAAGCTCTGCCTGCTTGAGAATTCACAGACTTCGGTCTATAGCTGATAGGCTGATCCCACTGGGTACCTGTTAGCCAGCCTGCATATTTTTTCTGGAGCTCAGGGCTGTCCCTGATGTGATCTCACCTACTGTTAAGCAGTGGTTGAGCATAGGCTGTTAGGCGCCCTTAGGAGGCTCGGCGGTGTCTCGCAGGGTGCCAGCTACATTGCTGCGTCTCTGCCTGTACCGGCGCACATCCGTTGGTCCACAGGGTGGAGATATAGTCAGACAGGAGTCTGACTGGCAGCCCAAAGATCAGCTTTACAGAATCATTCCCAGCATTGTAGCAGTGAATTTTTTTTGGAAGCAGGGCACAGATCCTGTCAGGTCACAGTGAGTGCACAGGCTGACAGCCTGTGAGAGGAATCGAGGGAGGTTTGAAAAGTGGGGTTTTGAGTGTTTCTGAATGTTCCCCCTCCTGAAAAATCCTAAAATCACCCTTTTTAGATTTTCTGAAGTGTGAAAATATTACGACATTGGCGTGAATTTTTTTACAGCAGCCATCTTGGATTTTTAGCAATCTTTTTTTTTTTTCTAAAGCTCCCTGCTTCTTCAAAACTGCAAATTTTGTCTAGAAACCTGCTCAGATGGTGTCCTTGGGCTCTCATGTGGATTCTTGCCAGGATTATGCATATTTGACATTTTTAGAGCGTTTTTGCGCCACTTGGTACAGCTGGGGGGGAGGGGCACAGTGTCAAGCTTAGCCTCTCACCTGCTGAAGCAGGTGACCAAATGCTCAGCTAGCTTGACAGGGCAGCCTTCGTGACTTTCAGGGGTCGGCACAGCTGGTAATTCCATCCGCCATGCTGCGGACCCTTCGCAGCCTAGGAAATACTGTGCTTGTGCTACCTGTCCCTGATCTGGGGGATCCTGATGCAGATGACTTGTTTGCTGACCCCTTACTTGCAGATGCAGCGGTGGGAGATCATGGAGTGTGTGCTGGATCTGTGGATCTCTCTGAGGATTTTGGACCTTGGAAATGCTCTCTTGATCCTGTGCTTATTTGAGTCTCCAGCTTTGCCGGACCTTATTTCTGATTGTTTGCAGGAGTTCATTTTGGTCACTCAGCAGGTCCATCCACTTCTTCCTGTCTTTGTGGTGTGTGCTTGCAGTCTGCTACCTTCCCCTGGTACCCTGATATATGCGTTCTGGTCTCGGAGCAGTTTGACTCTCCGGAGGGTTCTCTGAAAATTGCTAGAGCTATGTCACATTGGTATCCTCTGGCACAGTAGTGTCAGCAACTTTTGGATCAGTCCAGAGTGCATTTATTTTGTGGCACAGATGTCTACATGTACCTCTTTCTCCAGTGTGGGTAGTGTAGTATTAGAAGATATGCAGGACCGCCATGTAGATGTGGTCCTCAGGAAACTCAGAGGGTACATGATAGAAACTTAAAAGATCATGAAAGGCATAGAGAAGGTAGAGAGGGACAGATTCTTCAGACTGGCGGGGCAACTAAAACAAGAGGGCACTCAAAAAAAATTGAAAGGAGACAAATTCAGAACAAATGCTAGGAAATTCTTCTTAACTCAGAAGGTGTTGGACACCTGGAATGTGCTTCCAGAGAAGGTGGTAGAGCAGAGTACGATTTTGGGTTTCAAAATGGGATTGAAGGGTACAATTAGAGGGATACTATACAGAGCAAAATGTTTTTAAGTAAAAGATCACTTACAGGTCATTGACCTGGAGGGCCGCTACGGGAGCGGACTGCTGGGCATGATGGACCTGTGGTCTGACTCAGCAGAGGCGATGCTTATGTTCTTATATTCTTAACTCTTTGACACAGCTGCTTTAGGCGACTTGTTTTGGCATGTGTCTGTCTCTCAGTTGCACACATTGGAGAGTGAGATGGTGGTTCCCCCTTCTTCAACTTTTTTGTGGTGGAAACAGATTATATGGTGGATGCATTGTATGACCTTATCCTAGTTTGGCAAAGGTGTCAGGTGTTTTCCTCTGCCCACAAAATGCTTTGGTTCAGACAGTGGACTGGCAATTCCACTTACAAG
The DNA here is from genome assembly GCF_902459505.1 of Geotrypetes seraphini. Classification (NCBI taxonomy): domain Eukaryota; kingdom Metazoa; phylum Chordata; class Amphibia; order Gymnophiona; family Dermophiidae; genus Geotrypetes; species Geotrypetes seraphini. Next base: position 291,127,781 of record NC_047085.1, read on the forward strand.
GCATCTTTGGCTAAACTGCATTTTCAGGGACAGTTATTGTTTGGCAAAGGTCTTGTTGACCTCATGGATTCTGAGATGGACCATTGCCCTAAGACTGCCTAATAGTAGACCCAGACCCTCCTGAGATTCTGGTCATTCTAATTTTGTGGCTCACAGTGATTCTGAACATATGCAAGTGTCACCGTGCAAAGATTTTCACAGGGCTACCAATGACGATATAATGGCTACAGGCATTCCTAGCTTTTCACCTCCAGTTCTGCGGGGTGCACATTGGCGACAGGCCGAGCGATGCTCCTCTTCAGGTAGGTCTTGAACATTATTCAGTTGGAATTTGCTCCACCTCTGACAGATTGGTTCTTGGACTCTCCTTCAGGTCATCTGGACAAAGCACTCAGGGTTTAGGCTACTGTTCAGCGCTTGCTGGATATTCAAGCTATAGAGCAAGTACCGCCCGACCTCTTGGGCTCAGGAAGATACGCCATTTACTTTATTGTGCCAAGGAAACGCTCAGAAGATTGGAGACCTATTCTGGATCTTTAACATGTGAATGCGGCTCTCAAGATTCCCCGCTTCCAAATGGAAACCTTGTGTTCGGTCATTGCGACAGTGGCCCCAGGAGTTTCTTGTCTCTTTGGATCTCACAGAGGCATACTTGCACATTCCCATTTTTTACGGCCCACCGCATATTTTTGCATTTTCATGTTATAGAACAGCATTACCAGTTCTCGGCCCTGCCCTTTGGGCTGGCGACAGCCCAAGGTCATAGTGATAGTGGTGGCTTACCTGTGACAAATGGGTCTCCAGGTTCATCCCTGCTTAGACAAACTGGCTGATCAGAGCTCACTTGCTGATCGAGGGATGGCACACGGTGGATTGGGTGCTCCAGATGCTGAAGGACCTGGGCTGGATTGTCAACTTCAAGAAGAGCCATCTGATGCCCACTTGGTCATTGGAATACCTGGGAGTGTTTTTTAACACAGCAGTGGGCCACGTCTATTTACCAGAAGCCCGTAGGCAGAAGTTGTGTGCCCAGATTTCGTCCCTTCTAGGGTGGCCGGCTCCTTTGGGATGGGATCAAGTTCTGGGATCCAAGGTTGCCACACTGGATGTTGTTTCTTGGGTGAGGGCTGGGCTCTGCACAGGGATGCCTTGCAGGCCTGTCCGTCTTGAACTTTGGAAGCCCAGGTAAGCATGGTCTGATGGCTTCAACCATTGCTTCATAGGGGCGTACTGCTACACATTGCCTCCTGGATCGTGGTGATGACAGATGCTAGCCTTCGTTGCTGGGGAGCCCATTGCAGTTGTTCTCCTATTCAGGGGAGTCAAACGCACTCGGCGAAAATGGAAAATCAACCGGTTGGAGCTTAGAAACATAGAAACTTAGAACCATTTGGCTAGCTCTGATGAGCTTGCAGAAGACTCTGAGAAGCCAAGCAGTCAGGGTCTTCCCTGACAATGTGACGGCATTAGCCTACATCAATCACCAGGGAAGGGATCAAGAGCACTTCTCTGGCTCATGAAACCTGCCTTCTTTTCCTTAGGCAGAATGTCGTCTCCTAGTGCTGATGGCAGTGCATTTGGAAGGAGTAGACAATGTTCAAGCGTACTTCTTCAGCAGAGAGATTCTATATCTGGGCAAGATACTATGAACTGATATGTGGAGAGTGATGAGGAAAAAGCAAATGTGCTAAACAACATTCTGTGTTCATGGAAGAAAATCCTGGAGAAGGACTGAGATTGTCTGGCAAAGTTAACACACAAGAATGGAGTAGATACAGATCGCGATCCAAAATGGCCGCGGACAACAGTCAGTGAGAGAGACGCTCTCAGAGAACTGTGTTTGCATACCGGAGCGCAGCAATGCCGAAAAGGAGAGGGAAAAGCGCTGCTGGAGCCTCGCAGCGCTTGGAGACTCCCTCACAGGCAACGATTTATGATTTTCTGAGACGCCTTCAACAGGAACCTTTTGCGACTGGGAGTCGGCCGCTGGAGCCGCGGGCATTGAGTGAAGCTGCCGTGTGTCTCCCTGGGCTGGAATCCACGCTGAGCCCGGACGCTAGGACCCCGCCACCACAACCGCAGAGTGCCAGCTCTCCACGGGAGGACAGTCTGCCTGAGGTGGTGGACTCTATATCCCGGGTGGCTATCTTGAGTTTGGCACTGGATGAGAGCGTGTCTGCGGGGGATCCATCGGTGGAGCAAGAGGAACAAGGCGTTCAGGAGGGAATCGGGACAGCTGGACAAGATTCAAAGGCTGCAAGTATTTTTACAATTACTAAACCCATTAATGTTACCCTGGACTCGCTATGGGATTTAGTTGTGACTCTGGGTCAAACTTTGTCACCCCAAATCAAAGTTCTAGAATAGAAATTCCAGGAACAAAATGAGGATATAAAAACTTTGAAACAGGATAATATTGCAATTAATACAAAAATTGAAAATGATTTCTTGGAAGTTAATAAGATTCAGTCCACTATAATCAGAGACAATCTGAATCTGAGAAGGAAGATGGAAATTTTGGAGAATAATAGCAGAGCTAATAATCTTAGAATTTTAAATTTTCCCAAAGTATCCTCAATCTCAGCTAAAGAAATGTTAAAAAAACATTTTCAGGATATACTTGATGTCTCAGAAGAAATTTTTCCTCCATTTTCAAAAATCTATTATCTTCCAATGGAAAATCAGGAAAGGCAGCAATCCAGGCAACAACAAGATCAGGATCAGGAGCAACAGATGGACTTAACAACTATGCTGGATACTTCATTGAAAGAATTAGTAAGACCAGCTACATTGTTGGCCAATGTAGTATTGCTGCCAGATAAAAACTGGATACTAAAACTATTCTTCAAGAACAGACACAAGGAATTTCTAGGTCAAAAAATTCAAATATTTCCGGATGTGACAAAAGAAACTCAGAAGCGAAGAAAACAATTTCTGTTGTTAAAACCAGGAGTAATTGCAATGGGTGCAACTTTTCTTTTACGATATCCATGTAAATGTTTAGTAAAATATAAATCTTCTAACTACATATTCTTTGAACCCTCTCAGCTGTCAGGATTTCTAACCATGAAACGTCTTGAGGGGGGAAATGCGATAAGAACTGCAATTGAATAAGAGAAAATAATTTTTTCCTGTACTCACTGAAAGTTGTCTGCTTTTCTTCAACAGGAAATGTTATTTCCTTTCTTTTTATATTGATTCACTCATTTGAATTTTGGATTGCTCTATTATGGGACTTTAAAGATTGATTAAGTTGATAATTTTACTTTAAAATTTTGTTGTTGTGATATTGGAATCCATATCTTATTCATTTTCTGTACAAGAAGTTTATTTTCTTGTTTAAATTGTTAAAATAATAAACAAATAAATTAAAAAAAAAGAATGGAGTAGATACTGCGCCATTCATAGAAGAAAGTCTTTATGAACAACTTGAAAATTAAAGGTGAACAAAGCAATGGGACTGGACGGGATTCATCTTATGATATTGCAGGAGATCAGAGAGCTTCTGGTGGGTCCTACTAAGTATTTGTTCAACAACTCTTGGCGACAGAAGTGGTTCCTGGGGATTGGAGAAGAGCAGATGTGGTCCCTGTTCACAAAACTGGTCACGGAGATGAAGCAGGAAACTACAGGCCAGTAAGCCTCACTTCGGTTATTGGAAAAATAATGGAAGCTTTGCTGAAAGAAATGATAATGAAATTTATAGAATCTAATGGGTTATAGTTTCTAAGGTAACATAGTTTTACTATAGGTAAATCATGCCAAACAAATCTGATTGAATTTTTGGATTGGGTGACCAGAGATTTGGATCAAGGACATACTCTAGATGTAATTTACTTAGATTTCAGCAAAGCCTTTGACAGTTCCTCATGGGAGGCTCTTGAGCAAGCTCGACGGGCTAAAGTAAGGACCCAAAGTGGTGAACTGGATTAGAAACTAGTTGATGGACAGATGCCAGAGGGTAGTGGTTAATCAAATTCACTCAAGGAAAGAAAGGTGAGTAGTGGAGTCCCTCAAGGATTGGTGCTGGGGCTGATCCTGTTTAGTATGTTTGTGAGTGACATTGCTGAAGTGTTAGAAGGAAAGGTTTGCCTTTTTGCAGATGATACCAAGATTTGTAACAGAGTAGACACCAAGGAACGAGTGGAAAACATGAAAAAGGATCTGCAAAAGTTAGAGGAATGGTCTAATATCTGGCAACTAAAATTCAATGCAAAGAAGTGCAGAGTGATGTATTTGGGGATTAGAAATCAGAAGGAGTCATGTGCTGGGAGGTGTGAGGCTGATATACACAGATGGGGAGAGGGACCTTGGGATGATCTAAAGGCAAATAAATTATGTCACAAGGTGGTGGCTGTTGCCAGAAGGATGCTAGGCTGTATAGAGAGAGGTGTAACCAGTAGAAGAAAGAAGGTGTTGGTGAGGCCCCACTTGGAGTATTCTGTTCAATTTTAGAGACAATATCTAGCAATGGGCATAAGAAGACTTGCAGTGGTCCAGAGAAAGGCAACAAAAATGATAGGAGGTTTGCACCAAAAGACATAGGAGAGACTGGAAGCCCTGAATATGTATAACTTAGAGGAAAGGAAGCACAGGAGAGATATGATTCAGACATTCAAATACTTGAAAAGTATTAACATAGAAAACAATCTTTTCCAGAGAAAAGAAAATAGTAAAACCAGAGGACATAATTTGAGGTCAAGAGGTGGTAGACTCATGAGTAATGTTAGGAAATTCTTATTTACAGAGAGGGTGGTTGATGCCTGGAATGCACTCCTGAGGGAGGAGATGGAGAGGAAAATGGTGACGAGTTAAAAAAAGCCTGGGATGAACATAGATGATCTCTAATCAGAAAATAATGGGTATATATTGAAGAATTAAGGCCAGTACTAGGCAGACTTGCACGGTCTGCAGATGAAGTTCAACGTTGAGAAATGTAAGGTATTACATGTGGGGAGCAGAAACTCGAGGTACAACTATACAATGGGAGGGATATTATTGAATAAGAGTACCCAGGAAAGGGACTTGGGGGTATTGGTGGACATGACAATGAAGCCGACGGCACAGTGTGCAGCGACCGCTAAGAGAGCGAATAGAATGCTTGGTATAATCAAAAAGGGTATTACAGCCAGAACGAAAGAGGTTATCCTGCCGTTGTATCGGGCAATGGTGCGCCCGCATTTGGAGTACTGCGTCCAATATTGGTCGCCGTACCTTAAGAAGGATATGGCGTTAGTCGAGAGGGTTCAGAGGAGAGCGACGTGTCTGATAAAAGGGATGGAAAACCTGTCATATGCTGAGAGATTGGAGAAGCTGGGTCTCTTTTCCCTGGAGAAGAGGAGACTTAGAGGGGATATGATAGAGACTTATAAGATCATGAAGGGCATAGAGAGAGTAGAGAGGGACAGATTCTTCAAACTTTCGAATAATAAAAGAACAAGAGGGCACTCGGAAAAGTTGATAGGAGACAGATTCAAAACAAATACTAGGAAGTTCTTTTTTACCCAACGTGTGGTGGACACCTGGAATGCGCTTCCAGAGGACGTGATTGGGCAGAGTACAGTACTGGGGTTCAAGAAAGGATTAGACAAATTCCTACTGGAAAAGAGGATAGAGGGGTATAGATAGATTACTGCACAGGTCCTGGACCTGCTGGGCCACCGCGTGAGCGGACTGCTGGGCACGATGGACCTAGGGTCTGACCCAGCAGAGGCATTTCTTATGTTCTTATGTCTGTGTCCCGTATATGGCCATTCAGTTAAGGATGGGCTGGGGAGGGCTTCGACAGCTGGGATGGTTTAGTTGAACTGGAGTAAGCTTTGATGGAGACTCCAGTAGATGAAACCTAAGCATATTACCTGGCAGAGCTCTAGGTTTCTGGCCCAGGAATATCTAAGAAAAATGACAATTTAAATTAAATCATTAATTTATAGAGCGTGTACGGTTAGGCAGGCTGGTTTGACCATTTGGGTTTTTATTTTCTGTCATTTACTATCTTACCCGACATCTCTTCAGCAATATTGCTTACAAAAATGTTATAAATAACAGGCCCAAGAATGAAACCTTAAGGCACACCATTGGTAACATGCTTTTCCTCAGAGGGATCTCCATCTACCACTACCTCTGTCACCTTCCACTCAACCAGTTCCTGACCCAATCCATTACCTTGGGGCAAATACCAAGGGCACTCAACTTATTTATTAGACATCTGTGTGGATCTCTGTCAAAGGCTTTGCTAAAATCTAAATATACTGTATATAGTACATACCCTCTATCCAATTCTCTGGTCACCCAGTAGACCTATCTCTAGTGAATCCATGTTGCCTCAGCTACTCTGTTATTCTCTCTCTTTCTCACTCAGCACACACCCCCCCCCCCCCCACACACACACACACACCTGCCCTCAGCCTCTCTGCCCTTCTCTCTCCCTCCCTCAAACCACCACCCAGGTCCAGCAGCCACAGAAAGAGGGAAGGAAATGCAAGAGAGTAACAGACAGCAAGCCTAAAGAATAAGATGGGTGAATTAGAAGCTATGGCAAGAAAAGATAAACTTGAAATCATCGGCATCACAGAAACATGGTGGAACGAGGAAAACGTCTGGGACACTGTGCTACCGGGATACAAGCTATACCGCAGAGAAGGAGTGGCTCAAAAAGGTGATGACATTGCCCTATACGTCAATAGGGAATTGAGTCTACCGGAGAGAACACGAAGAATAAGTTAGAGTCTCTATGGGTCAAAATTCCAGGAATAAATGGAACGGAAACGAAGATCGGCATCTACTATCAATTCCCAGGGCAGTCCGAAGAAATTGATGGAGAAATGACGGACGAGATTAAACGCAACTGCAAGGGAGACAATGAAGTTATCATGGGTGACTTCAATTATCCAGGGATAGACTGAAACCTAGGCATCTCCGGCTGCGGTAGGGAGACCAAGTTCCTGGATGTTGTAGGCAATTGCTTCCTGGAACAACTTGTCAAGGAAAATATGAGCGGAAATGCAATTCTGGACTTAATTCTGAATGGACTGCGAGGACTGGTACAAGGTGTAGAAGTAGAGGGGATGCTGGGAAGCAGCGATCACAATATGATCCACTTCCTGGATGTTGTAGGCGATTGCTTCCTGGAACAACTTGTCAAGTAGAATACGAGAGGAAACACAATTCTTGACTTAATCCTAAACGGACTAAGGAGGCGAAATAGCCAAGGAAGAAGGGGAACGTCGACAGAGAGCGAGAGTCGATGGTTCGGGAACCGGTATACCCAGAGGATACCGTGCAGGAAGATAAAGGAGAAGACTCACTGGAGGACACCATGCAGCAAGATATAGGGAAAGACTCACCGGATCACAGGCACGTAAGACCGAAAGGGACACAAGAGGGAAGGAAATGCAAGAAAGGAACAGGCCATAAACTCAAGTGTATGTACACGAACGTAAGGAGCCTAAGGAATAAGATGGGTGAATTAGAAGCTATGGCACAAGAAGATAACGTTGGCATCATCAGAATCACGGAAACATGGTGGACTGAGGAAAACGTCTGGGACACTGTGCTACCGGGATAGAAGCTATACTGCAGAGACAGAGTGGCTCAAAAAGATGGGGGCATTGCCATATACATCTAATAGGGAATTGAATCTACTGGAGAGAACATGCCAGAAATGACGAACAAGTTAGAGCCTCTATAGGTCAAAATTCCGGGAACAAATGGATTGGAAATGAAGATCAGCATCTATTACCGACCTCCAGGGCAGTCTGAAGAAATTGATGTAGAAATGACGGACAAGATTAAACGCAAATGCAAGGGAGGCAATGCAGTTATGAGTGACTTCAACTATCCGGGGATAGACTGGAACCTAGGCAACACCGGCTGCGCTAGGGAGACCATGTTCCTGGATGCTGCAGGCGATTGTTTCCTGGAACAACTTGTCAAGGAAAATACGAGCGGAAATGCAATTCTGGACTTAATTCTGAATTGACTGCGAGGACTGACACAAGGTGTAGAAGTAGAGGGGACGCTGGGAAACAGTGATCACAATATGATCCACTTCAACCTGGACGCAGGGGAGAAACACCAGTCCAGAGCAATGGCTATAGGGGAGAAGATATCAAAGAAAGTTAATTTCCAAAATGCTTAGTGAACAAAATAGTTTTCAAAGACTTGCAAAAAAATAAAAGGGAGCCGGAGCTTCTTAAAAGTAGTGGAAGATTATTCAAGAGTTGAGAAAACTTAAAGATCAGAGATTGGCCAAAGATCTTAGATCCTTTGATACCTTTTCTGCAAGGAAAAGATAGTTTAAGTTGTTGGTCACCCCTTACAAAAGAGAATCTATAAAGATTCCAGGATAAAGGAGCTAAGGGAGTGAAAATACCATAAAGAATTTTAAAAATGACGCAAGCACATTTAAACTGAACTCTAAAATACACAGGGAGCCAGTGAAGACTATGAAGCAACGGTGTCACGTGATCGAATTTACGTTTCCCGAAAAACCATTTAGCAGCAGTATTCTGGACCAATTGTAGTCTAAGAAGACTGATTTTTGTAATACTAAGGTAGATAACATTACAATAATCAAGGTGAGATAAGATAATTTACTGAACTAGAATGGAGAAGTGGTGTTGATGAAAGAGATGTCTGACCTTCCTCAGCATACGCAAATTGAAAAAGCATTTCTTAATCACAGAGTTAATTTGTTCCTTGAAAGAAAGCGAGGAGTCAAAACAGACTCCCAGAATCTTGGCAGAAAACTCAATTTGTAAGGAGGATCCAGAAGCCAGTATTACAGAACTAGAAAGACAATCCAATTTTGGGCCTAGCCATAAAGATTTACTTTAGACACTTAAATCGGTGATATCTGGATCTATCTCTATCAATAGGAAAATGTCATCTGCATAAGTGAGTAGGCTTTCGCAAGTACCCTGAGTAACTCCACAAGAGGACTGTCTCCACAAGGAGACAGATGTATTACCTTCAAAATTCACTGAATAAGAGCGATACAGAAGAAATTTGGAAAACCAATCCAAAACTGCTTGGTGGAGGCCTATATCTGAGAGTAGCTGAAGAAGAATATCGTGATGAACCATATCAAATGCTGCAGATAAATCAAACTGAAGTAAAATGGAGTATTTGTTTTGGAAGTAAATTGGTTGAATTTTAGAGAGAAGAGAGATCAATAGGGTTTCTGTATTGAAATTAGAACGGAATCCATGTTGAAATAACTGAAGTAGGGAGAATTTTTCTAGGTAATCAGTAAGTTGGCTAGCTACAATTGATTCTAACATTTTTGTCAGTAGGGGTTTGTTAGCAATTGGACGATAATGAGAAGGAACAGTAGGATCTAAATCTTCCTTTTTTAAAAGAGGAGAAAGTGTTAAATGTCCCATAGAGTGTGAAAAATGACCTTTTTCCAGAGAAAAATTAAGTAGAGCAGTCAGCCATGTAATAGCTTCGGAGGGTATATTGATAAATAGATAAGATGGGAAAGGATCCAGCAAGTATTTACATTTACTTATCTTTTCACATAATCTAAGAACTTGACATTCAGAAACTGAGGAAAATAAATGCCAGAAATGATCGGTTAGAATTTCCTATGTAGAATTTTTGAAATGTATGGAAGAATATTCAATTTTAGTTGTAGGGAAAGATTGTCTAATAAGAGAGATTTTGTCTTGAAAAAAAACAGGCTAAAGTTTCCGCAGAGGAAGATGAAAGATGATCAGTTTTAGATACGGTATTAGTCAAGGAGCGCCAAAGCTTGAAAAGAGTGCTACTTTGATTAGTAGACTTGACTATTTTACAGCCGTAATAAGATTCTCTTGCTTTCCTGAGTTCAAGATTATAGGATCTAAGTGCACATCACCAGATTGACTTATCTAAATCAGAACGAGATCTTTTCTATTTCTTTTCTAACTTTCTACAGTTTTGTTTCAAGATTCTATGAGAGAGTAAAAACCATAGTGCATTCTAAGTTTCAGTGATCGATTTAGTAATAACTGGGGCTAGATAGTGATAAGTGGATTCTGTAAGAGAATTCCATTTAAACCAGATTACATCAATAAAATCTTCCCTAGGGGAACGAGAGAGAGTGGTTAGAACTGGAGACCAGAAAATTTCTGGACAAATTTTCTTTCGAAAAGTAACAGTTTACTTCGTTAATGATTGGGTCAAAATAACTAATCTGTTTGAAAGAATAATTTAAGTGGATGGTAAGAATACATTTTCCAAAGTCCACTCTGAATTGAAACGGATCGTGTATCTTTGACAGGCTCAAGTTAACACACTTTCTTCAACCCAACACACTATGGTCAGACAAATTAATCAAAACTATATTAGGTATGAGTCATACCTCTGCCGATTCAAGATCCTGTGCTAAGTGGCTGCCGCAGATCGAGTTTCTTCGGCCGCTGAGCAGTACGAGCAGGAGCACGATTTGGGCGCTGCCGCTCAGCACTGAGTGGCTTCCTTACTGGCTCCCGAGGCAGTAAGGAAGCCACTCAGTGCCAAGCAGCAGCGCCAAATTGCACTCCTGCTCAGGGGCCAAAGAAACTGGATCTGCGGCAGCCAGTTAGCACAGAAGCTTGAATCGGCAGAGGGAGGTATGAGGATAGGGCAGGGAGCGGGACAGGGGACAGAGCCTTGCGGTGAACTGCAATAATTCTGGGAGGGGGTATTGGCTCAAATATAAACCAGAGCCCCCATTTTTGGGCCAATGTTTTGGCCCTAAAATCCCGGTTTATATTCGAGTATATATGGTAATCAGTCATAAAAACTTGCCTATGAAAAATCAGCAGGAATAGTCTCGTCAGTCAAAGTTCCAAACAGCAGATCTTCCAGATGTCTTGATCAAACCTCATACACATACATTATATCAGCGGTTCTCAACACATATTTCCGATTCTCAACACATATTTCCGATGGTCTTAGGCAGTGTTCTTCAACTGCCGGTCCGTAGAAATTTTCTGCCGGTCCACAGGGCCGGCACGTCCATTGGGCCCAAGACAGCGTTCTTCAGCTGCCAGTCCACGGTGTGATCAACATGGCATCTTCGGGACAGCTCCCTGAGTGCTGCAGTGCACAAAGCCATGGGGAAAAGGCTCCTACGCGTGGCCTGCGCCTGAAAAGAGGGAAAGCTTCCAGATGTGCGGGACTCGCTGCCCACAGCTTTGTGCAATGCAGCACTCAGGAATCCTGCCCAAAGATGCTGCGTTGATTGCACATTGGACCAGCCCAAAGATAACACCGGGGGGCAGGCCAGAAGGCAAGGCACATAGAGGGAGAAAGACAACAACTGTAGGGGAAATGCTTTTATTTTTTTATTTAGCGATTGATTTGTCTGTTCATGAAGAAATGCATTTGTTTCTTTTCCTCTGGGGTTGTACTGCTTGCAGTCTTGCATCTTAGGGTTTGTTTGTAAATATTAGTACTTTTAGTTTTTGGTCCTGCATTTGCATGGGGTTATCTGTTTTCTGGTAGGATGAATGTTACAAAGCATACAATGGGCTTTGTGTATTTTAAATTTGTGGTTAACCATTATGTGTTGTTAATACAATTATATTGTGTATGTATATATGAAAAATGAATGGAAAAAAATGGTTACGATTAGTACTATTATGGGGGCGGGGTCTGGGGCGGAGATTGAGTGGAGATGGGCATGACTTAGCCCAGTGTTCTTCAACTGCCTGTCTGCAAAATAATTATTTTATTTTCACCGGTCCATAGGTGTCAAAAGATTGAAGAACACTGGTCTTAGGAACCGGGACACCGCTCCTCTATCCGTCTCCAGGCGGGCCCACCCAAATGCAGATGCGCCCACATACATTTATTTGTAATTAGAAATAAATATTTGACAATATATAATTCCATATTGTTTTTGTGATTAATCACTATGCTTTAATTATGTTCAATTTGTAACAATGAAAATATATCCTGCATATCAGATATTTACATTACAATTCATAACAGTAGCAAATTTACAGTTATGAAGTAGCAACGAAAATAATTTTATGGTTGGGGGTCACCACAACATGAGGAACTGTATTAAAGATTGTGGCATTAGGAAGGTTGAGAACCATTGCATTAGATGCATTCCTTCGGCTTGGTGGCATATCACAGAGCAGTTTTCTCTATGCTGAGAGGAAATCTATGTTACCATAGCTTGATTATTTGTGTATCTTGTTAATGCCTTTTTACTTAGTATCTCTGAATGTTGACCTCTATGCTCTGTTGTTGTTTTTTCTCAGTACTATGAAGGTGAGAATATTAATACTCAACATTTGGGTATGGTCACTTGTACAAGTTTTATGAAGAAAGATATGATAAAAAAAATAGAGTTCATAATTTACAATTTCAAAATCATAGCTAGAAGTGCAGTTTGTTCCCTCTAAGTGATGACACATTGATGTTTGAGGAGCTCTTCAGTGGGCCAGTGTGTAATAAGGGTGCACTGAGAATCTATGTTAAATTTTGTTACTTTATTAAATTTGAAAACAATAAAAGAAAAAAGTAATTCACTGAGATGTAGGGCACACAGGGGCTGATGTAGAAAGCCTCACAGTAAAGCCAGCTTATTGTAGGCTTCTACTATGAAATTAGCAACCCAAAATACTATGGCATGCAAATTACTACTGCATTAAAAATGCAGCATTAATCTATAGTTCATTATGAAATATCATTTTTCCTATCAGTGCCTGAGCAGTTCATTGGCTTAGGTACTGACAGTAAAGGTTACGTTTTATTTAATAAACAGTCACCAGAAGTCTGCATCAACCCTGATCTCTCCCCCTCCACTCCCAACTTAATTAAACACTTCCTTGGTGTCTAACACGCTTCTTCATCCCCCTGCCCCCACCCCACTTAGAAAAAATTTCCTGATTTTTATGGCAACCCTTCTCCACTAGAGAGTTGCGTGGGGACAGAAATCCCACCCATCCCCGTGAGGAATCCCACCCGTCCCTGCGAGGAATCCCCTCCGTCCCCACCCGTCCCTATAAACTTCAGAAATAGTTATTTCATTTAATTATGCTACTGAATTAAAGTCTCTGGTAGAGAGGCTCGTCTTCTTTTCCTGCCTACAGCACGAACATGTAGCCAACCGGAAGTCTTCTCCCGACGTCAGACTTGATGTCGGAGGAAAGGCTTTGTGTCAATCACGTGTAGGGCCTATCTGGAAATACTGAGCGGCCATGAGCTTGTGTCCTGAAAACTTTATTTGCACAGCGGATCCGTTTGGTCTCCACAAGCCACAGAACTGAGGATTTCTCCCACCAAGTTTGTTTTTTGTTTTTTTTTTTGCAGTGATTTTTTTGCTCCGATTCACCCGCCATGCCTGTCACTGGCATCTGGCACCGTCTGGCCTCTTCGCTGCTGCCCTTCCTGAAATGTTGGGTGGCATGCCAGTTCCACGGGGAAAGAGGCATCTACATCCAGGACCACGGCTTCTGTCAGCCCATCTCCATCCCCCTGTGTATGGACATCGCATACAACCAGACCATCAAGGCCCTATATATTGAGCATTTTTCCATAACTGGCATCATCAAAATAAAGCAGTAAAAGCCCAAACAAACCAAGTATGGTTGGGTTTCAGGCTAGAAAATTCTCTGGTGCCTTTCCAGTTACTGTTACCTGGTAATTAGCTAGAACTGCTGGGCTACAAGAACAAGGAGGACGCCGGCCTGGAGGTGCACCAGTTCTACCTGCTGGTGAAAGTGCACTGCTCATCAGAGCTCAAGTTTTTCCTCTGCTTCATGTGCGCCCCCGTGTGCATGGTGCTGAAGCAGGCCATCCCGCCGTGCTGGTCCATCTGCGAATGGGTGCGACAGGGATGAACACATTCAGCTTCCAGTGGGCAGAACCATTCATAGGGGGGGGGGGAGGCGCTGCTCTCCAAAGCTCTCAACCAAAGAACTCCCACACTTTCAATTGCCAACCACTGCCCACCACAGAGACCAAGTCACACACATTTGACTGCCTTCACCCTTTAAGCACCCCCTCTTCACCCTGTGGTCTACCATCTCTTCCCAGCCTGCCATCCAACACAGCCACTTTAATCTCATTCCCTCCCCCCCAATCCTTCCTTCTTACTCATGCCTGAAATCACCCGCCATTTTTCTTCAGCACCCTGTCCCCTCCAACACCACTTCTCGCCTTGGCTCTCCCTCTGCCCTGCCGGAGAAACAGCAGAAAAGGCATCAGAGGGAGTGAGAGACTGGAGAAAGACAGTTGTGTGGAACAGGTTGGAAGAATTGGGGGGGGGGCGGGTTGTTGAACTGCTGGGAGGACAGAGGCTGAGGGTTTGGATTTGAGAGAGAGGAAGAGATACCCAAACGGGGAGTGAGCTATTGCCTGTTTGCCTCTCACCATCCATACCAATAGTCCTTGTGTTGAGATCTGCCTGGAGGAAGAACTCAGAACTCATCCTTGAAAAGCTTTTAAGGAGAGCTTCTAACTCACCCTATCCCCGAAAGCAGTTTGCCATAAGCGTTGCGTCTTTCTAGTAAAAGGCGTCTCCACCACCTCTCCCCCGCTCTACGGAGTGCCCAAATATGCCATCTCTGACCAGCTGGTGCTCAAGGTTCCGCCAACCTCAACTACTGGTTCTTGGAGGAGAAGGACTGCGCGGCCCTCCACGAGGCGGCCAGAGGTGACAACTACATATTCTTCAGCCAGGAAGAGATCTGCCCACTACCCTGCACGTGACTGACGTGGAGCCTTCTCTCCGACGCCTGCTCTGACATCGGGGGTTAGACTTCCGGTCAGCTACATGTGCGAGCAGGTAGGAAGAAAAGAGGAGCCTCTCATTGCCTGCGTCCCTGCGGGATCCCTGAGACCACGAGGGGCGTCCCCATGGGATCCCCGCAACCAGAGGGGGCGTCCCCATGGGATCCCTGTGACCCGAGGGGGTGTCCCCATGGGATCCCCGTGACCCGAGGGGGGAACCCATAGGATCCCCACGGGATTCCCGTCGACCCGTTCCCATGCAGCTCTCTATTCTCCACACACTAGTGCTACCCGATTCAAGAAAAAAAAAAATTGATTCAATTTGGCCTATTGAATCGATTGATTTGATTCCCTTCACTTTTCCTGCCTAATCAGGCATTTTTGGGGGTTTTCCCAAACATCCTGGTGAGTTTATTTTGTAGCCTTTCCACCCACCCCACCTCCACTTTCCCTCTCCAATCCCATGCCAGTGCTGTGGTGTAAACAAAAAAGTTTTTTCCTCTCTCTGCTAGGTCATAGCTCATGCTTGCTAACATTTTCTATCCATTGTCTACCATCTCTCTCCCTGCCCTGTGCCCTAGGTCAAACCTCTCTGTTCCCCACCATGCAGCATCTTTTCCTTCCTCCCCTTCATTTTGATGTGCAACATTTTTTTCTCTATCCCCATGCACCCTCTCTCCTTGCCCTCCACCCTATGTCCAACATTTATCCCTCTTCTCCATGCTTGTCTCCCTCCACTCCACCATATGCAGGATTTCCCCCTCCCACCCCTTTCTACCTCTTCTCTCCCTTCCACTCCTCCAATCCAACAATTCTTCCTCTCTCCCCCATGTGCAGCATCTTTCTTCTCCTCCCATCCCCCTGAGCAACAGCTTTCCTCCCCTTCCACCCATTCCCCTGTGTAGCAGCTTTCTATCCCTCCTACTCCCCTTATGTAGTAGTTTTTCATCCCTCCCACTCATCCCTTTGTGTAGCAGCACCCCACTGTGTCTTCCACCGTGAGACCTGACATACCTCCGAGGCTTCCTAAAGCAGCAGCAGCAACGGCGAACGGTCAGCAGCAGCATCGCTCTGAATGGGCTACTTGTGGCCTGACCCACTAGGGCTTCCCTCTGCTGCATCATCAGTGACGCAGCAGAGGGCAAGTCCTGAAGAGGAATGCTGCAGAGCAGCCTGTTCAGAGCGATGCCACTGCTTACCATCCACTGTCCCTGCTTTAGGAGGCCTTGGAGGTATGTCAAGTCATACCAGAGGTGTGGGGAGGTATTGATCACTGAATCAATGAGTCTGATTTTCTCAGACAATGAATCGATTCACCAAAGTGAATCAGTTTGAATCAGCGAATCAGACAGCACTACCACACACCATATAAATGATTTTTCCCCCTTCTTTGGTAGTTGTGCTTATTACTTCATGAAGGTTTCTCTAATCACTGTATAGCAGGTGTTCTCATCCCAATCCTCAGGACACATCCAGATACTTATGTTTTTACTATACCAACAATGAATACGTGTTGGAGAGATTTGAATGCAATAAAAGCAGTATGTGGAAATTTCTTATGCATAGTCATTGTGGATATCTTGAAAACTGGACTGGTTTGGATTGTTCAGAGGACAGGACTGAAAACTGCTGTTGTAGATGCTTTGGTGTTCTGTCATCTCATTGAAAGAAATAACTCTGTTCTATGGTTGTCTTGTAGGTTTATGCAAATGGTATCCGTAACATCGACCTATATTACATAATTAGAAAACTGGCAGCACCAGTCATCTCTGTTCTTTTGTTTTCGCTTTGTGTCCCCTACATCATAGCCATTGGAATTGTTCCATTGCTAGGTATGTATGTATCTTCCAGGTAAAACAGCAAATCACGATCCATATATTCAGAAACCATTTATGTCAACTTGAACAGCTAAATCCAGTATCTGCTATATTGAGCTTAGTTCCAAAATTAAAATTTTTCAGAATGGCACATGCTGAGCCATAATTTCATAGTTTATTTAAAATTTGATTACACGCCTGTCAAAAATTCTAGGTGAAAGTACACTGTTAATAAAAATAAGGGATACAATAATTTAAAACACAGTTATCTTCAAACTACAGACAAACCATACAGTTTATACATGGAAAGGGGGAACTACAATAAAGTTAAAAAAGAAAACATGTAAGGAACAAACACTAGGAAAGGGAAACACATGTTATGCTGCTTAATTTCTGTTAAAAGAAAGAAAAAAGACTGGACGAGACAAATAGCAGAATGAAGGCAGAATGAAGTATCTAGAGTTCAAAGGCATCTTTGAATAAAATAACAATTTATCAAAAAGTATACAAGCTGAATATCCAAAAAAAATCACCAACAAATATTCAGAATAAAGCTGCTAATAGTGGAAGGAAACAGGCTGAAAGGCAAGTAACTAACATGGAGAAAAAGACCTCAGTGTTTCAAGGAAACAACCAAGAAACTATGGGGTTCATAATAAAAAAAAAAAAAAACGTCTAAAAAGTGTCCTAAGTGGCTACTTGGACGATCAAAAAGCCTGATCGTCCAAGTACCCATAACCAAAGCTGGTTTTTAGACGAATCAAAAACCAACTTAGGCCTTTCCCCTGCCACTAAACGTACAGAGAGAAAAGAGGTGTGTTTAGAGGAGGGGAAAGGGCGGGCAGTGGGCGGGAGGTGGGCCGACCTACTCCTAGGCGTACAGCAGGTATAACCAATACAGTTTAGTCGGCATTTAGACCTTTTTCACTTAGACGAAATAAAAACAGGTCTAAGTGCCGAAAAACGGGCCGCTGAGCTGATGGCCGTTGGCGCCATCAGTTCAGCAGCCCGGCAACCTAACCATCGCGGCAGGAGAGATGCCTCATCTCCTCTACCGCGATGCCATCACTCTTCTACCCGAACTGCCGCGAACCGCAGCAGTTTGGGTAGAGGAGTGATGGCATCGCAGTAGGGGAGATGAGGCATCTGCTGTGATGAATCACTCCCCCCCCGCCCCAAACACAACATCGGGGCAAGAGGGATCCCAAGCCCTCTTGCCCCAGGCACCCGCGGCACCCCTGACTCGTTCGGGCCAGAAGGGAGCCCAAGCCCTCCTGGCCTAGGCGACCCCCCTACCCCCACTGCCACTACAGTACGGGCAGGAGGGATCCCAGGCCCTCCTGCCCTCGACGCACCCCCATCCCCCCCAACGTCCGCCCCCCCCCAAGAACCCCCGATCGCCCCCCCCCAGACCCACCCCACCCCCCCCCACCCTTCCCCGTACCTATTTTAGGTTGGCCGGACAGACGGGTGCCAAACCCTTCCGTCCGGCATGCAGCTCAACGAAGAATGGGGCTGGATTGGCCCAGGGGCACCAAAGCCCCGCCTCCTGGTGGGGCCTAAGGCGTGGGGGGGGATCGCGGGTCGGCTGGGGGGGCCGATCGGGGGTTCTTGGGGGGGATGGGGGTGCGTCGAGGGCAGGAGGGCCTGGGATCCCTCCTGCCCGTATTGTAGTGGCGGTGGGGGTAGGGGGTTCGCCTGGGCCAGGAGGGCTTGGGCTCCCTCCTGGCCCGAACGAATCGGGGGTGCCGCGGGTGCCTGGGGCAAGAGGGATTGGACTCCCTCTTGCCCCTATATCGTCGCGAGGTGGGGGGAGTCGCGGTTTGACATGGCAGGAGGGCTTGGGCACCCTCCTGCCTGGATCGTTGTTGGCGGGGGGGGGGAGGATTCTGTAACCGGTGTTGTTTTTGACAGACACCGGTTACAGAATCCAGCTTTTAGGCGAAGGACTGGCTCTTCCTTCGCCTAAAAGCCCTTCTATTGGCTGTTTTGTGTTTTTTTTTCATTATGGTTAAAAAGTGTAGACGTGCTGTGGGGGTACTTTTAGAAGTAGTGGAGATTGGGCGTTTAGGCAGAGGAAGGCCATAATCAAAACATGGACGCATGTTTTGGTTATGGACACTTTCCCTGCTTCTGGGTTGAACGTTTAGGGACTTAGGCCAAAAGGGGACTTAGACGGTTTTTTTGATTTTGCCCCTCCACATGTTCAGTTATAAACTGCCATACAAAACACATCCCAGGTCAAAAAACTCCATGGAAAAGATTCATAAAGATACAGTTTAAAATACACAAGTTAAACTGCAAAAAAACAGCAAAAAACTGTAAAAACTTGCACTTCCACTATTAGCAGCTTTATTCTGAATATTTGTTGGTTATTTTTTTGATCTTTGAATAAAAAACATTTTAAGGCGCCTTTGAATTTCTCTAAATTGGTTTCAGATCTAATGTGTAAAGGTGAAGAATTCCAGATTGTGGGAGCCGTTACAGAAAATATTGTTATACGGCGAGTGCTGATTATTTTCAACCAGGGGACAAAAAGAAGATGTTGGTTTGAGGATCTAAGGGCCGCACTAGCAGCTGCCACGCTGCAACAGCCCCATAGCCCTTTAAATCTCTATGGGCTTCGGGGCCATTACCGCGCTGCAGCCGCTAGCGCGGTTTTGTAAAACAGGCCCTAAGTGTCCTAGATGGTTTCTGAGGAATAATCAATTTATCTATAAATGCTGGTTCATTTGTTTTTTGTGTTTTAAATATTATCAGGGCGAATTTATATATTATTCTATGGGGGATGGGGAGCCAGTGTGCCTTTATCAACAACAGAGTAACGTGATCATATTTTTTAGATCTTGTAATGACCTTAATGGCAACATTTTGATTAAGTTGAAGCCGCCGAATCTCTTTCTGTAATATACCTTAATATAGAGAATTGCAGTAATCAATTTTTGCCATTAAAAGTGAATGAATCGGTATATTTAATGACGAGGGATCTAAGATACTAGATAGTGCTCTGATCATTCTTAATGTGTGGAAGCAGTTTCTAACAACAGTACCTATTTGCGCATTGAAAGTGAGTTTAGAGTCAATAATTACCCCTAAGATTTTAACTGAATTAACCTGATTAATAGCAATGTTATCAGTGCGACTAAGAGAATTCAATTGTAAACCATCTTTCCAGGGAAAGAGGAGACAGTTTGTTTTAGAAATACTAAGGGAAAGCATATTGTCCCTTAGCCAATCGTTTATTTTATTTAACTTATTATTTATTTCATCTATTTCGGAATCATTTGCAGTATCAATAGGGTAGATTATTTGAACATAATCGGCGTAGGCAAAAGCTGTGAGGCCAATAGATTGGCATAACATCAGTAAAGGAGCAAGATAAATATTAAACAGTAGTGGCGATAGAATTGATTCTTGAGGAATTCCAAAAGAATTTGAGAATGTTTTTGAGCTGGAATTGTTGATAAGTACGGTTGAAGATCAATTTGTGAAATAGGATTTAAACCAATCAAGTACTTGGTCGGTAATTCCAACCGAAGCTAACCTTAGTAAAAGTAGTTGATGGTCAATCGTGTCAAATGCTGCTGTGAGATCTAATGAAATTAGGATTACAGATTTATGATGGTCCAGAATATATTGCATTGAAGTTGTTAAACCTATTAAAGAATGTTCAGTTGAATGGATTCTATGAAATCCAGTTTGATTTGGATTTAAGACTTTTGTTTTTTCAACAAATTCTGAGACTTGGTTAAAGACTATCTTTTCAGTTAATTTCGCTAGAAATGGCAGGTTGGCAATTGGCCTATAATTTGAGCACTCCTGTTGTTTTTCTTTAGTGTTTTTAAATATCGGGCATATGATTGAGTGTTTCCAAACTTTCAGTAAATAAGAAGTTGTAAGAGTGGTGTTAATGAACTTGGAAATAAATGGACCAAAGATAGAGAAAAAATTTTTTTTTTTTTTTTTTACAATAAATGGAGGGATAGCCTCAGTAGTATGTTCTTTCAGATTGAGTGATTGCATTACCCGCTGTAGGTCATTGAATGATGGTAAGGTAAAATGTGCACAGATCAAGCACTAGGAACTATTAGTTTCCTTATTATCTCCTGTGTGATCGTCACTGCATTGCTTAAAATTTCTTTTCTAATTTTGGCAATTTTTTCTTGAAAGAAATCAGCTAGATTTTGTGCCGAAAGGGAACTGTTTAAATAGGTTTTTGAATTTGTTTATGAGGTATTAGATTTTTTAAGATTGAATAAAGAGTTGCAATATTCCTAGCTTTTGTTATACACCTTGTGTAATATTTTTTTTTTTGTTAGATTAATTGATTTTTTACAATATAGTGCATGTTCTTTATATTTGTAAAGGTTAGCTAAATTGGGGTTGGCCCTCCATTTACGCTCAAGAGATAGTTGACATTTCAAGAGATTCAGTTCAGGGGTAAACCATGGGTTGTTTTGGGGGGTTTTTGATGAAATTGTCCAAGTATTAATTGGTTCAATTTTTTCTAGTAGTGAACGACTTGCTTCGGCCCACATTGCTATCTGTTCAGTAAGGTCAACATTGTTTAGATTGTCAATCTGAATTGGAAATACATTTAAAATTGAGATAGTATTAAGATTACTGAAATCTCTATAAGTTATGGTCTTAGGCGAGATGGGTTTAGTTATTAGCTTTAAATAGCAAGATGTAATGATGAAAGAGTGATCGGACCAAGGAACCTGGTAAATCTGTGGGTTTGAAAAGTTAATGTCCTGTGACTCAGGTATCAAAATCATATCTAAGGTATGCCCTTTAGAACGTGTGGGATTCAATAGTAAAGGAAGTAAATTTAGATCAGAAGCGAGGTTTAGAAGATCTAAGGTGTTAGGGTTTTTACGATCCTCAAAATGAGTGTTGAAGTCGCTGAGGATGATTGGGAATTGTGTAGACCCTAGATGTAAATGGTATATGGACATAACTCAGTACAAATCACCTAAAGTTAGGTGCTGGGATGCTGCGCAATAAGTGTGAATTCTATGTCAACAATTACACATGTGTTGCCTTTAGAAAACTAAACAACGCAGTCAGCAGTGAGACATTGATAAATCATTCAAAGTAATATACACCATTCAATGTCCTATATCTTCTTTTCTTAATTTTTCCAAGTTTTTCAGGGCTTCAGACATGCCATTTGGTCACCACTCATTCTTCATGGCTGCCGAATATTTCTTTATGGCTATGGCTTCTTCACTAGCCCCTTTATATACTTATTTTTCCATGTTTTTATTATTTTTTCAAACCTTTAATGTGATATATGCTAATATCAATAATTTAATCTTTTAAAAACTTATCTTAAATATTTCCGTTTGCCTGTTTTTCTTATCCTATCGGGAAGGGACCTGTCATATCGACATGTTTCGCCGTCAAGCTGCTTCAAGAAATGTCCCCTAAAAAAAACAGGAAAATGTTTGGTGATACTACACCCTCCCACTTTTACAATACAGTTTACACTTATATAAATTTCTCTTAAGGAACAGGACATTCAAAAACTAAATGAACGCTTACCCCTTTTCCAACTCATCTGCACCATCCCGATCCGTATAGCTTTTTGCTGAGATAAGAGGGCCGCGGCGTCTTTTTTTTCTTATTAAGTAACTCCCCCTCACTGACGTCATAAATAATTCCCAGCGAATCAGAATCTACACTAAGGACAACCATTCTATTTCTTGATTTAGTCCCCCTGGTTCAACTGCATCTAAACTATAAATCCACTTTTGTTCAAGAAAATTCAATTTATATTTGTAGTTTACGCCCTCCCACCCTTCTTTTACCTGTTCTATAATTCGCCATCTGATATATTCTATCTTATGAGCACATAGCCCCCAATGTTGAGTCAACGGGGCTTTCATTACTCCATTCATAATCCTTGACTTGTGTTCATTTAGCCTGATGTTTATCGGACGACTAGTTCTACCGACATAAAAAAGGTCACAGGGGCATACAATAACGTATACCACATTACTTGATTTACAAGTGGTGCTGGTCTTAGCTGTTATCACCATATCTCTTTTTGGGGGCTGCCATTCCTTCCCTTTTGTATTAATACATTGTTTTTCTTATGCCTATTTTAAGTTGTTATGTATGTTTTATAATTATTGTGTATTGATTTATTTTAGACTCCTGAGGCAGGCCTTTCTGCCAAAACACGAATTGTGTTTGAGTCGACATTTACAAGCATGTGAAAAAATTAGGACACCACATGGAATATTCAGTTCTTTCTTAAGAAATGTTAATATATTGATATCAAATCTATTTTTTATTTATTTCTGGAAACGAAAGTGATGTAATTGCAGATAAACAACAAATATTTCCTTTGATTTACTCATGAAACAAAAGATATCCATAAAAATGTGTATTCTAACTGAGGAGTAAATTAGGACACCCACACATATCCTACCACTTAAAGTGGCTCATATCACACACAGGTGTATTACATTAGGTGCACATGATTAGAATATCGTTACTTAGCATTTTGAAGGAGAGGTTTGCCCTACTTAAACCTCAGACATTTAGTTTGGTGACTGCTGCGGTGAGAATGAACACCATGGTGAGATTAAAAGATCTGTCTGAGACTTCAGAAAGATGATTAAAGCAGCTTATAAGCATGCACAAGTTTGGCTGTCCAAACAAGTTGACCCCCCAGAGCATACTGCAAGATACTAAAAGAAGTTTCCAACAACCCTAAAATGTCATCACAGGACCTACAGCAGGCTCTTGCTACTGTTGATGTGAAAGTGCATGCCTCTACAATCAGAAAAAGATTGCACAAATTTAACTTGTATGGATGGTGTACATGGAGGAAATCTTTGCTCTCTAAGAAACATCAGAGCCAGACTGAAGTTTGCCAGAGAGAACGTAGACAAACACCAGGACTTCTGGAATAGTGTTCTATGGACAGATGAAACTAAAATTGAATTATTTGGACACCAGAAAAGAGGGCATGTTTGGCGAACACTAAATACAGAATTCCAGGAAAAGAACCTCATACCAACTGTGACGCATGGAGGTGGAAGTGTCATGGTTTGGGGATGCTTTGCTGCAGCAGGACCTGGCCAGCTCACCATCATAGAATCCACCATAAATTCTACCGCATATCAGAGGGTGCTTGAGGAACATGTGAGACAATCTGCAAGAAAATTAAAGCTGAAGCGGAACTGGACCCTGCAACACGACAATGACCCAAAACATACCAGTAAATCCACCAAGTACTGGCTAAAAACTAAGAAATGGGGAATCCTGGAGTGACCAAGTCAAAGCCCTGATCTTAATCCCATTGAGATGCTGTGGGATGATTTGAAACGGGCTGTACATGCAAGAAACCCCTCAAACATCTCACAGCTGAAATAATTCTGCATTGAGGAGTGGGCCAGACTTTCCTGAAACCAATGTCAGAGACTGATAGATGGCTACAAGAAGTGTCTCATTGCAGTTATTTCAGCCAAAGGGGGTTACACTAGCTATTAGGGTATAGGGTGTCCTAATTTATTTCCCAGTTAGACACATTTTTGTGGATATCTTTTGTTTTATGAGTAAATCGAGGAAAATATTTGTTGTTTACCTGCAATTACATCACTTTCTTTTCCAGAGATAAATAAAAACAAGATTTTAACATCGATATGTGAACATTTCTTAAGAAAAAACTGAATATTTCATGAGGTGTCCTAATTTTTTCACCTGACTGTATATATCAAAAAATTCCTCTGTTTGAACACAGACTGCCTTTCTTTTTAGTCTCCTCTGCTGTTGCTTTGGTTTGTCTTTGGTCTTGCGGTGGATTTGTCTTTTGTTTGTGCTGGTTACTGTTAATGATGTCACAGTGACATAAACTTTTGTCTGGGAAGCAATGCTGACCTATCGCAAGCTCCACCCAAAGCTGCAAGCAATTGCTAAACTCAAGAAAGTACTTCAGATGATCTGGAACAGCCTACCACAGAAACCAATCAACAAGTCTGTTAAGAACTTCTCAGAACAATTGGTGGCCTGTGTTGAAGCTGGAGGTAGACACAGTATTCACAGTGGCTCAATATTCTAACCTTTAATTGGATCATTTGAATGGTGTTATTTTACTATGTTTTAGCTCAAATATTTTTAATGTGCAAAAATTGATAGGTAGAAATACTAAAATATCAGTAACATCAACATAGCTTAAGATAATTAAATGTTATTTAATAGTAATAGTAGTATGATGACTAAATAAGTATGTAAAATTTCTCATTAAAAAATTCAAAGCCGCTGCAGAGAAAGCGGCAAAAAAAATCCTAGTTTTACTTTTTTGACTTACCCTGTCATATATATATATATATATATATATATATATATATATATATATATATATATCATAAAACGGTAAGCCGCGCATGCGCACTTCCTATGTGTGCGTCCGTTTTCCGTGAGCTGTAGCAACCCATAGGAAGTGCGCATGCGCGGCTTACGGTCTGGCCTCACGCAAGACAAATGCACATGCGCGCCCTTCCCTGCTCTCCACCTGCGGAGCGGCGGCTGCCGGCCGCTAGCACCCCCTGCCCTCTCCAAGCCAGGACTGCAGCCAGCCAACGATCGCCTCCACAGCGCGGAATTACTTATATGCCAAGCCCGCGAGGGGAGGAGGGAGAGGGCTGGGGGCTGTCCCGCTGGTAGCATGGCCCCGATCCCCTTGCGCTGCAGCACTGTCGGTAGGGAACAAGTCGATGACTCCCCACTCCCGCACCAACCGCTGCCGCTCCTGTTTGAAGCGGCCTGATGAGGTTCGCGGCCGGCTGTAGCGAACCTCGCAGGCCGCTCTCCACATGAAGCACGTTCCCTCTGATGCGATCGCGTCAGAAGGAACATGCTACCATATGGAGAGCGGCCTGCGAGGTTCAATACAGCCGCCCATGGACCTAAGCAGGCCGCTTTGAACAGGAGCGGCAGCGGCGGCAGGAACCATGGATGGAGGGAGGGAGGTAAGAACGGGAGGGGAAGCCAAAAAAGAAGGGCTATGGAGCAGGCAGAAAAGGGAACTGTTTTGGTGGGAGGGTTGTGCTGAGTGCACGAAGCAGGCAGGCAGACATTGCACAACAGGGGGAGAGACAAAGGGGGCTGCTTTGGGGGGATGTTGTGCTGGGGGCCAACAGCAATCATGGGGGAAACAGAAGAGGGCCACGGAGCAGGCAGGCATGGCACAACAAGGGGCCAGAGGGAGAGCGAAAGGGGGCTGCTTTGGGGGAAGGGGTGTGCTGGGAGCAGACAGCAATCAGGGAGGGGGGAGGAACAGAAGGAGGGCCACGAAGCAGGCACTCATTGCACAACAGGTGGAGAGGCAAAGGGGGCTGATTTGGGGGGATGGTTGTTCTGGGGGAAGAAAGCAATCATGGGGGGGAGGAATAGAAGGGGGCCATGGAGCAGGCAGGCATTGCACAACAGGGGGATAGGGGGCTGCTTTGGGAGGAGAGTTGTGCTGTGGGCAGACAGCAATTATGGGGGAGAACAGAAGGGGGCCACGGAGCAGGCAGGCATTGCACAACAGGGGGAGAGGGAAAGGGGGCTGCTTTGGGGGGATGGTTATTCTGGGGGCAGAAAGCAATCATGGGGGGGACATAAGGGGGCCACAGAGCAGGCAGGCATGGCACAACTGGGAGCCAGGGTGGAGGGAAAGGGGGCTGCTTTGGGGGGATGGTTCTGGGGGCATAAAGCAATCATGGGGGGGGACATAAGGGGGCCACAGAGCAGGCAGGCATGGCACAACTGGGGGCCAGGGGGGGAGGGAAAGGGGGCTGCTTTGGGGGGATGGTTGTTCTGGGGGCAGATAGCAATCATGGGGGGGAACAGAAGGGGGGCCAAGAAGCAGGCAGGCATTGCACAACAGGGGGAGAGAGAAAGGAGGCTGCTTTGGCAAGCAGGGGGGCCAGGGAGACAGACAGAAAGAAAGACGCACAGACAGGGGACCAGGGAGAGACACAGACACAAAGAATGACAGACAGACAGCGTCCAGGGAGAGAGAGAGAGACAAATAAAAAACAGACATACATACATCTACTCTAGCACCCGTTATTGTAACGGGCTTAAACACTAGTATATATATATATATAATTCAGCCATTGATAAAATTGTTGTGACAGTTAATTTGAATGTTTTAGCTAAATAACACATTTTCAAGTATAGCTCCTCAGCAGTGACCTTTAACTCCAGTACAGAAAAAGCACATTTACTTACTGTAACAGTTATTATCCAGGGACAGCAGGCAGCTATTCTCATATATGGGTGATGTCATCCACGGAGCCTCAATGCGAACAGCCTCGCAAGCAGACTTGCTTGTAGAAACTCAGAAGTTTCGAGTCTGCCACACCGCGCATGCGCGATTGCTTTCCCGCCCAGCACAGGGCATGTCTCCTCAGTTCAGATAGCTAGCAAAGAAGCCAACCAGGGGAGGTGGGTGGGTTGTGAGAATAGCTGCCTGCTGTCCCTGGATAGCAACAGTTACGGTAAGTAACTATGCTTTTTCCCAGGACAAGCAGGCAGCCTATTTTCACATGTGGGTGACCTCCAAGCTAACCAGAATGGGATGGTGGGAGTGTTGGCAACTTAGGAGAATAAATTTTGTAATACTGCCTAGCCAAAATGGCCAACCCATCTGGAGAAAACATCCAGACAATAATGAGAGATGAAAGTATGAACTGAGGACCAGGTGGCAGCTTTGCAAATTTCCTCAATAGGAGTGGATCTGAGGAAAGCTACTGAAGCCTCCATTGCTCTGACTTTGTGGGCTGTGACGTGACTCTGTAGATGCAGTTCTGCCTGGGCATAGCAGAAAGAGATACAAGGAGCCATCCAGTTGGAGATGGTTCGCTTAGAAATCAGATGTCCCAACTTGTTCGCATTGAAGGAGACAAAAAAATTGAGGAACAGATCTGTGTGGTTTGGTGCGTTCTAAGTAGAAGGCCAAAGCACATTTAAAGTCCAGAGTATGAAACGCTGCTTCTCCAGGATGAGAATGAGGCCTTGGAAAAAACACTGGAAGTACAATATATTGGTTGAGATGAAATTCTGAAACCACTTTAGATAAGAATTTAGGATGAGTATGGAGGACCACCTTGTCATGATGGAAAACTGTGAAAAGTGGATCAGCAACTAAAGCTTGAAGCTCATTGACTCTTCGAGCAGATGTGAGGGCAATGAGAAAACCCACTTTCCAAGTAAGATATTTCAGATGAGCTGTAGACATTGGTTCAAATGGAGGCTTCATTAACGGCCAGAACTACATTGAGATCCCAAACCACTGGAGGCGGTTTGAGAAGAGGTTTTGACATTGAAAAGTCCTTTCATAAATTTGGAAACTACCGAATGAGCAGAAAGGAGTTTCCCTTCAATAGGCTGATAGAAAGCAGCAATTGCACTAAGATGGACTCGGATAGATGTAGACTTGAAGCCAGAGGTAGATAAGTGCAAAAGATAATCCAGAACAGAAGATAAGGAGGAATCTTGAGGCTCCTTGTCATGAGAGATGCACCACATAGAAAATCTAGTCCATTTTTGGTAATAACATTGTCTAATGGCAGGTTTTCTAGAAGCCTCTAAAATGTCTAGTACAGGTTGAGAAAACTGAAGAGGAGTTATGTTGAAAGGTACCAAGCTGTCAGGTATAGAGACTGCAGGTTTGGATGAAGTAGAGACCCTTGACTCTGTGTAAATAAAGACAGAAAAACTGGTAGAAGATATGGCTCCCTACTGCTGAGTTGAAATAGAAGGGAATACCTAGGTTGTCTCGGCCACCAAGGAGCTATCAGAATCATGGTGGCATGATCGTTCTTCAGCTTGACAAGAGTCTTGAGTATGAGAGGGAATGGAGGAATGCATAGAAAAGAGATTCGTCCATTCCAATAGAAAGGCATCTGCCTCGAGGCAATGAGTAAAATATATCCTGGAGCAGAACTGAGGCAGTTTGAGGTTTTGGGGTGATGCAAAGAGATCTATCTGAGCAGTTCCCCACTGAGAAAAAATGTGATGAAGAGGCAAGGAATTGAGTGTCCATTCGTGAGGTTGCAGAAGACGACTCAATTTGTCTGCCGAACAATTTTTCTCTCCTTGAATGTTGACAGCTTTCAGGAAGTTGTTCTGAAGGATTGCCCAATCCAAACCTTCAGAGCTTCTTGCAAAGGGGGAGATATCTCGTTCCTCCCTGCTTGTTGACATAGTACTTAGCGACTTGGTTGTCCATGCGAAGGAGGACTACCTGGTCGTGAAGAAGATGTTGAAAAGCTTTAAGAGCATTGGAGATTGCTCTCAGTTCCAATAGATTGATATGACATTGACGATCCATGCTGGACCAGTTGCCTTGAGTACGGAGACCATCAAGGTGAGGTCAAGGAATCTGTCGTGAGGACCTTCTGATGAGGTGGCATCTGAAACAGTAAGCCTCTGGAGAGATTGGAAGATAGCATCCACCAGCTGAGAGACTGTCTCAACGAAGGAGTGACTGTAATGTGTCGAGAGAATGGTTCGCAAGCCTGCGTCCACTGAGATGCCAGGGTCCACTGAGGAATTCTGAGGTGAAGTCTGGCAAAAGGAGTCACGTGAACTGTCGAGGCCATGTGACCTAGTAGTACCATCATGTGTCTCGCTGAGAGCAAAGAGTGGGAAGACACTGTGTGACAGAGCTGAAGAAGAGCATCCAGACGTTTTTGAGGAAGGAATGCTCCGAGTTGGATAGTGTTCAGAACAGCTCCAATGAACTGTACATTCTTAGAGGGCTGAAGATGGGATTTGTGAAAGTTGATTTTGAATCCCAAGGTTTGAAGGAACCAAGTATTCCATTGGGTCGCTACAATAACCCCCTGAGATGTTGAATCTTTGAGCCCTGAGATCCAGTATGGGCCGCAGATCCCCCGTCGTCTTCGGAACTAGGAAGTAATGGAAGTAAAACCCCCTGCTCTGCTGTTCCAGAGGAACTTCCTCTGGAAGCAGAGCATGGAGATCAAGCAGAGCTTGAGCTTCCTGAAGAAGGGTGGTCTGGGATGGATTGGAAGGATACTCTTTTGGAGAAAGCTCTGGTGGAACCTGAGTGAAATGAAGAGAGTATCCTTTCCTGATTATTAACAGCACCCAGAGATCAGATATAATGGTCTCCCATCGATGGTAAAAATGATGGAGACGACCTCCTATGGGGGAAGGGAGAACAGAGGCAGAACGATGGAGGTTATGCTCTGTTTGAGACAGTCAAAAAGGTTGTGCAGCCTTAGGTGCAGCAGAAGGCTGAGGTTTCTGTTGCTTCTGCTGCTGTTGTTTCTTAGGGGGTGCTCGAGTGTAAGGAGCCGCTCTTGGAGGATAACACCTCTGGTAGGATGGAAGAGGTCAAAAAGGTTTTGCAGGAGCTGGCTTAGGCTTTGGTCTGACAATCGAAGCAAAAGATTTTTCATGCTCAGACAACTTCTTAGTGGCAGCCTCTGTGGATTCATCAAAGAGGTCATTGCCCTCACAAGGAATATTAGCCAGACGGTCCTGAAGATTGGGGTCCATATCAATGGTGCAAAGCCAGGCCAGGTGGTGCATCATTACTGAGAATGCCGTGACCCTGGAAGAAAGTTCAAAGGCATCATAAGATGACTGAAGGAGATGTAACCTGAGTTGCGCCAAGGTAGCAGTGACTTGTTGAAACTCCAAATGTCTATGTTGATCCAGGTTTCTTGTAAAACCTGGAAGGATATCAATCAGGAACTTAAAATAAGTCATGAAGATAAAATTATAGTTGAGGACTCTGGAAGCCATCATGGAATTCTGATAAAGGCAACGGCCAAACTTGTCCATGGTCTTACCCTCTCTTCCAGGAGGTACTGTGGTATAGACCCTGGAAGGATGCATCCTCTTCAATGAGGATTCCACAAGGAGGGTTTGGTGAGATAGTTGTGAATTCTCAAAACCCTTGCAATGTAGAGTTCTATACCTCAATTCCAATTTGCCTGGAACAGCAAGTATAGCATACGGAGTCTCCAGATTTCGTTTGAAAGTTTGAGACAAAAGCCTGTTAAGAGGAAGCTTGAGCGACTCTGCAGTAGGTTGAGGCAGATGCATTTCCTCTAAATACTCCTTAGAGTGTTTAGAACAAGCGTCCAATTTAAGATCCAAGTCGTCAGCCATTTGACGAAGGAAGGAGGAAAAGGACAATTGATCTGCCAGAGAATGGCCTCAAGAAGGGCTCGATGACCTCAAGGCGCCTCAAGTGGAGAAGAAGGCGAGGCCTCTCTGGAGTATTTGGTAACCCAAGGAATAGACAGAATTGAAGGAGGCATTGGAAGCTGTTCATTCCTCGGGGTCTGCAATTGGTGACCTTGATCGAGGAGTTGGAGGCCTCGAAGAGCTGGAAGGTCTGAACGGAGGCCTGGATGAGGAAAGCTTTTCTCTGGAAGAAGACCTGTGCCTCAATGGATGTCTCGATGAGGGCCTTGATTGACGACGAGAATGCTGCCTGGAAGTAGGTCTCGGGTAAGATCGAGGAGACGTCACCCTTTGTCTGGAAATGGGCACTGCTGCTGGTGAATAAATAGGGCTAGAAGCTGTAGATCGAAACCCCATAGACTCGGTGGTTTGGATCGAGGAATCTCGAAGCACTCCGAAAGACTTGGCTTCTTGTTTGGAGTATGAGGATTCCTGTCGAGACACTCGCAAAGACTCGACTCCTTGCATAGAGTGTGTAGACTCGGCTTGAGGCACAGGCAAAGAATCAACCTCGTGTGAGACTGCTGATTGCCCAGGCTGAACTGCAGAAAGCAGAATAGAGACAGGACTGTATTTGCTCAGTAACTGAACAAATTCCCGCTCTAAAACGATCTGGATAGTAGCCTGCAATTGTGGATCTGAGTCTGAAACTGGACCACTTGCTGAGGCTAAAGGCTCCGATATGGCGGGAGAAGCATGCTTAAACTTGGAGGATTGATGCTTGGATATCTTGAGGACTACTGCAGGAATCTTCTGCTTAGGTATCTGACCTGAGGGAAGTTCAGGGGAAGATAAGGCAGGTGTACTCGAGGCCAAAGACGATCCAAACGAGGAAGGTTGATGACACTCGTTGTCGGAGTTGTGGAAATAGGAAGACCCCCAGTTGAAGGCTTGACCGAGTCAGAAGTTGAGATCGAGGGTGTTGCTGAAGAGTCCATCCTGAACAGCTTTTCCACTTGAACCCGACGACGTTTAAGGGCTCGAGGTTGAAGAGTAGCACAGCGCGCGCACGACTTCAGACTATGGTTAGGCCTGAGACAGCGAAGACACCAGCGGTGTGGGTCCGTGAGGGAAATCGCACGCTGGCACTGGCTACCCTTCTTGAAGCTCGTGACCAGCCGGGACATAGAAAGAAAGATAGCCGCTGCGAAGTTAAAGCCTGCAGGCTGTGGACGCGCGAACCGTCCCGCCAGTCAGCCGAAGAAAAAATAAAACTTTTTTTTTTTTTAACAGAAAAGAAAAGGCACAGTGATTTGGGAAAAAGAAATTAAACACAAACCGTGATGAAGAGAAGGCACGAAGCAAACGAAGTTTAACACAGAGCGTCAAAGACAGACTTCTCGGCTCCGCGGAAAACTGAGAACTGAGGAGTCCCATCCTGTGCTGAGCGGGAAGGCACATGCGCGGTGCGGCAGACTCTAAACTTCTGAGTTTCTACAAGCAAGTCTGCTTGCGAGGCTGTCTGCATCGGGGCTCCGTGGATGACGTCACCCATATGTGAGAGTAGGCTGCCTGCTTGTGCTGGGATAATAGAAATATTCTGTTTCAGAGCTTGGTTGAATCTGTATAGAATGTGTAGAGAACTACTGTAATTGCAGTAGCTGTGAGTAACTTGTTTTTCTAGTGCAATAGACACATCATTCTGGAACTGATGGATAGTCAGTTCCTCATCATGAGATTATGTGTAGAGAACCTCTTTTACATTTTTCCTCTCCACCCACCTACACTCTGGACTCCTGCAAGTGCTCAGTTTTACTCTCTATAAGCAAGATGGTAGAAGCCTGTCTCTTCTGCTTGTGTTTATTTTTCTTTACTTTTGGTTATTTATTATCCAGTTGCGAGGCTTTTTAGTGCTGCAGAGTCTCCCGGCTTCAGGACATCACTGGTTGCAGAAGGATACAGACTCTAAGGGCAGAAGTTGGAAGCCTGCTTGGCCAGCCTCCATTAACAGTCCAGTGCTCAGGGACTGTTCCCTTGGAAGCAAGGTTCACTCCAGGTTTTGTCTGCAGAGAGCTGAGTAATAGAGAATGACATGTGGACAAATTGTTCCCCGTCTCCACAGGAACTCTGTTTTCCCTGTCCCATCCCCACAAGTTTTGTCACTGTCCCTGTCCCATTCCTATAAGCTCTGCCTTAACCACACAAGCCTCAAACACTTATTTTATTTATTTATTTTTATTTAAGTATTTATATACCACTTATAGCCTAATTGGTTTTACTTATGATTTTAAAGTGTTTGAGATTTGTGTAGATGAGGACAGAGTTTAAAGGAATGGGGTAGGGATGGGAAAATAAGTTTCCGAGAGAACGGGGAAAAATATGTCCCCTTGTAATTCTCTACTGAGTAACTCCGTGGAAGTTTTTTGCCAGGATCAGGGCTGACTACCTTTCCTCCCCCCCATTTGCATGAGAGCCAGGGTTAGGTGTTGAGATCCCAATCCAGTTGGGGGACTATGGAGCAGTCTGAAGAAACAAGCTGTCTGCTTTCCAGGCTTGTCTGAGGCAGAAGTCCTTCTCTTCCTGGCTACAGTTTCAACCTAAGCAGCTCCCAGCACAGCATGGCACAGTGAGTATATGCTGAAGAGCCTATGAGACAGAAGGGTCTCTAAAATTGATTTTTTTTATGATTTCTGTGTGCAGGGATAGGGTCCCCCCACCCTAAAACTTTGGAATTTTTTCTGGTCCCCATTTAGCTTCCACGGTCCATTTTTAGCTCCAAAATCATTGCTGTTACAACCATCTTAGATTTCCCGATTTTGAAATAAAAGTCTCTGCCTGCCTCAAATCCACTTACATTTGTACAAAATTGCAATAGATAGGACTCCTCAGGCCAACATACCTTGGATTCATACCAGATTTGCCCTGGATGGCTGCTCGAGGACCGTCCGTGTCCCATGTTCTGGGCAATATGTGATGGGAAGCGGGAGCCACTGGCTTAGTCTCTCTAGTGGTATGGGATCACGGATGGCTTGAAGGGCAGGTCTGTTTGAATGGAGAAAGTGCATCTTCAGCGAAGCGCAGCTTTGCATCTGTTGTCAAACCCCAGAAATGACCACAGAAGCACCTGCAGGGATCCTGAACAGGGTTTTGCTCTAGAATTTATCAGTATGATATACAAAGTATTCTTGAATTACAGTGGGAGTCACGGCGCTGGTTGCACCAGGGGTTTCCCCCTCAACAGAGCCATGCACAAGAGGCGAGGGTCCATTCAGAGGAGGAATGGGATGAAGTGGAATCTTTATTTATGCCTTTACTGTCCCAGTCTGGGTCTTCAGTAGTCAGGGATTCTGTTTCTCACCTAGAAGGCTCAGATCCTAATCAGGTGGTAGCCCTGGATCTCGATTGTACACAGGCTGTTCAAGCCAGCAGCATTGTTGGAGTTAATTATGGAGTCTCTTCATGAATTAAAGATAGAGATTTCTCAGACCTCTACTGCTTATTGCTCGCTTATGAGCAGCAGCACTAAAGCTCAGAGCACATGCTTTCCCTCTCATCCAGACATTACTAAGATGTTAACTGACCATTGGGAAGGCCCAGAGAGGTCCCTGCAAGTGGCTAAGGGCATGACTAAGCTTTATCTGATGGACATAGATTTTCATCGGGTGTTCCCGCCACTGAAGGGTGACTCCCTAGTGGCACAGGTTACCTCCCTCCCCAGTGAAGGGGGAATGGTGTTGAAAGATACCCAAGACCGCAGAGTAGATTTCATCCAATAGAGGCTATTTGAAGCCACAGCATTGGGGTTGAAGGTGGTAGCAATGACCTCATATGTCACACATGCTTGCCACTCAGAGTTGAGTCATGCTCCAGGTGTGGATGCCGACGAGGATCACCAGTTCCTTATGTCAGGAGTGGATTATGTGGCAGATGCTATATATGATCTCTTCAGAGTTCTGAGCAAGGTCTCCGCTTATGCCATTTCCACCCGTGGAATGATGTGGATTAGACAGTGGGCAGGGGATTCTTCCTCCAAGGCTACTTTGAGCAAATTACTCTTCAAAGGTCAGGTGCTCTTTGGCAAGGAGCTGGACGATCTTATGGCAAATGTGCAGGATCGTAAGCCAAAGTCTCTACCAGACAACAGGCCAAGGGCCACCAGGGGGTCAGGGCATGCTAATTTTCATGGCTCCAGGCAATTTTGCCAGTACTCGGGAGTCTTTCTGTCCAGAGATCTTCAAGGCTCGAGGCAAAGATGTGGAGGGTCCAAGCATCCCCAGTCATCAGGATCACACTCCACAACAGCCCCCAAGAAGCAGTTTATATGCTAAAGCAACAACCGTACCTCCATGGATAGGCAGGAGTTTGATGGCTCATTGGAAGACATGGGCGGAGATTACCTCAGACCGCTCGGTACTGGACATCATTCAGGAGGGATACAAGCCCGATTTCTTTCATCATCCCCCTCCCTCCCCCCACGACTTCTCTCTGGATTTTCCAGCGAAAAGACCAAAGAAAGGTCAGGGTTCAAGCTACTCTACAGAGGCTACTACACCTAGCAGCCATAGAACCTGTTCAAGATGAAGTCTGGCATAGGCAAATACTCTGAAGGATCCACCCTGAAGGATCCACAGCACTTTGGTCTTATGGCATGGCTCATGAGCAAGTGGCCTTAGTGCATATCACCATTCTTCTAAGGTCCAAGAAGCAGTCAACATTGGCCACCTATGCGAAGGCCTGGAAGCATTTTCCACTGACCATACTTCTCCCTATGCACCCTAGCATCCTTCCAGAATGCATAGAAGAGGGCAGACCTGGTCATAGCCCTGATTTCTTTGGTTCTAGCATTTCTTCAAGAGGGTCTTGCAAAAGGCCTGGCGGTTGGCTCCCTCAAGGTGTATATAGCGGGCTTTTTCTGCTTCAGAACTTGAGTTAACAAAAGGACAATGGCCTCTCACCCATTTGTGTCAAGATTTTTGAAGGGAGCATTACACCTACAATGGTACTGGAGGACCGGAGAAGGGCGGATATGGTCCCTTTTCACAAAAGTGGAAGTAAGGAAGAAGCAGGGAATTACAGGCTAATAAGTCTCACTTCTGTGGTAAGCAAATTAATGGAAACACTTTTAAAACAGAGAATGGTGAAATTTCTGGAATCCTGTAGATTACAGGACCGGAGACAACATGGATTCACTAGAGGTAGGTCTTGTCAGACAAATCTGATCAATTTCTTTGACTGGGTGACCAGAGAATTGGATAGAGGGAGTGCGCTAGATCAAATTTCAAGTTTATTAGGATTTTATATACCGTCTATCAAGGTTATCTAAGTGGTTTTACAATCAGGTACTCAAGCATTTTCCCTATCTATCCCAGTGGGCTCACAGTCTAACATACCTGGGGCTTTGGAGGATTAAGTGACGTGCCCAGGGTCACAAGGAAAAGCGCAGGGTTTGAACCCACTACCCCAGGGTGCTGAGGCTGTATCTTCAACCACTATGCCTTTGACAGTGTTCCACACAGACATCTAATAAATAAACTGAGTGCCCTCGGGATGGGTCCCAAAGTGAAAGGCTGAGTCAGGAACTGGTTGAGTGGAAGGCGCCAGAGGATAGTGATCAATGGAGATCGCTCGGAGGAAAGGGATGTTACCAATGGTATGCCTCAATGTTCTGTTCTTGGGCCTATTCTTTATAACATTTTTATATAAACAATATTGCTTCAGGGCTATTGGGTAAGATTTGCATCTTTGCAGATGATACCAAAATCTGCAATAGGTACCCAGGATGGTGTGAATAACATGAAGAAAGACCTGGTGAAGCTTGAAGAATGGTCTGAAATTTGGCAGTTAAAATTTAATGCTAAGAAATGCAAGGTCATGCATTTGGGCTGCAAAAACCAGAGGGAACGGTACAGTTTAGGGCAGGGGTGCCCACTCTTTTTGGACTTGCGAGCTATTTTAAAATGATCTACCAACAATAAAATTTACCAAAACACAAAGCTCTGTACGCACAGAAAATGTTAATTTATATTCCGGGGGTTTTTTCAAAGAGGTCAAGGCAGATGATTTTATGCAATGTCACCTTAATAACAACTAGACAAGACTAGACAAATATACCCCCTCCCTTTTTACTAAACCGCGATAGTGGTTTTTAGCGCAGGGAGCTGCATTGAATGCGCTGCTCTCGATGCTCATAGGCTCCCTGCACTAAAAAATGCTATTGCAGTTTAGTAAAAGGGGTCCATAGTGCAAAATATAGACAGCAGATATTAATTCTCAAAACGGACAAATTTTGAAAGGGGATAGATTCCGTACAAACGTAAGAAAGTTCTTCTTCACCCAGAGAGTGGTAGAAAACTAGAATGCTCTTCAGGAGTCTGTTATAGGGGAAAACACCCTCCAGGGTTTCAAGACAAAGTTGGACAAGTTCCTGCTAAACAGGAACATATGCAGGTGAGGCTGAACTCATTTAGAGCACTGGTCTTGACCTAAGGGCCGCCGCGTGAGCGAACTGCTGGGTACGATAGACCACTGGTCTGACCCAGCAGCAGCAATTCTTATGTTCTTATGTTCCTACCTTTGTTGTCTGGTGATTTCATGAGTCTCTGTTTGCACTTTCTACTTCTGACTGTGCATCCGGTATTTCTTCCCTTCTTTCAGCCTCTTGTATGCTTCCTCTCCTCCAGACTTAAATTCCCTCCTTCAACTTTTTCTTCCTCTCTCCCTGCCCCTCCACTTTTTTTCATTTTGTCTATCTCTCTCTCTCCATGCCTCCTTTCTTTCTTTCTGCCTGTCTTTCTGTCTCCATGCCTCCTTTTTTTCTTTCTGTCCCCCCTTTCTTTCTGTTTCTCTTTCCCCCCTTTTCGTTGTATCTCCCTGCTTGCCCCCTTTCTTTCTTTGTCTTTCTTTCTCCTTGCCCCTTCCCCCAAGCCATCACTGCTGCCATCGGGGAACAGGTCCCCAAGCTACCGAGTTCTGCTCTCCCTGCTTCCCGATACCAAGATTTGTAACAGAGTAGACACCGAAGAGGGAGTGGAAAATATGAAAAAGGGTCTGCAAAAGTTAGAGGAATGCATTTGGGTATTAATAATCGGAAGGAACCGTATATGCTGGGAGGTGAGAAGCTGATATGCATGGACGGGGAGAGGGACCTTGGGGTGATAGTGTCCGAAGATCTAAAGGCGAAAAAACAGTGTGACAAGGCAGTGGCTGCTGCCAGAAGGATGCTGGGCTGTATAAAGAGAGGCGTAGTCAGTAGAAGGAAGAAGGTGTTGATGCCCCTGTACAGGTCATTGGTAAGGCCCCACTTGGAGTATTGTGTTCAATTTTGGAGACCGTATCTGGCGAAGGATATAAGAAGACTTGAGGCGGTCCAGAGGAGGGTGACGAAAATGATAGGAGGCTTGCGCCAGAAGATGTATGAGGAGAGACTGGAAGCCCTGAATATGTATACCCTAGAGGAAAGGAGAGGGCCAGGGGAGATATGATTCAGACGTTCAAATACTTGAAGGGTATTAACGTAGAACAAAATCTTTTCCAGTGAAAGGAAAATGGTAAAACCAGAGGACATAATTTGAGGTTGAGGAGTGGTAGATTCAAAGGCAATGTTAGGAAATTCTACTTTACGGAGAGGGTGGTGGATGCCTGGAATGCGCTCCCGAGAGAGGTGGTGGAGAGTAAAACTGTGACTGAGTTCAAAGAAGCGTGGGATGAACACAGAGGATCTAGAATCAGAAAATAATATTAAATATTGAACTAAGGCCAGTACTGGGCAGACTTGCACGGTCTGTGTCTGTGTATGGCCGTTTGGTGGGGGATGGGCTAGGGAGGGTTCAGTGGCTGGGAAGGTGTAGATGGGCTGGAGTAGGTTTTAACAGAGATTTCGGCAGTTGGAACCCAAGCACAGTACCGGGTAGAGCTTTGGATTCTTGCCCAGAAATAGCTAAGATAAAAATTTTAATTGAATTAGTTGGACAGACTGGATGGACCATTCGGATCTTTATCTGCTGTCATCTACTATGTTACTTTGTAAAGAGGACACAGGAGCGCCGGGCCGAGAAGCCTTCCTCACCCGACGTCAATTTTAACATTGGAGAAGAAGATCCGTGCCAGGCAGCGATGGCTGGCCCGGAACTTCCTCTCAGACGTCAGAATTGACGTCGGGTGGGGAAGGCTGCTCGACCCACTGCTTCTGTGTCCTCTTTACGACGTCGGGAAGCAGGTAGAACATGAAGACAACCCGAGAATATCATGGAGCCCAGGAGGGGCTCCGCAATCGACTCGTGTTTGCTTCGCAATCAACCTTTTGGGCACCCCTGGTTTAGGGGATGAAGAACTTATGTGCACGACAGAAGAGCGGGACTTGGGTTTGATTGTATGTGATGATCTTAAGGTAGCTAAACAGGTTGAAAAGGTGACGGCGAAAGCTAGAAGGATGCTAGGGTGCATAGGGAGAAGTATGGCCAGTAGGAAAAAGACCCCTGTATAAAATTCTGGTGAGACCTCATTTAGAATATTATGTACAATTCTGGAGACCGCACCTTCAAAAAAATATGAAAAGGATGGAGTCAGTCCAGAGGAAGGCTACTAAAATGGTGTGTGGTCTTCATCATAAGACATATGGGGACAGACTTAAAGATCTGAATCTATCTTGTCTTGTTGGGTTTTGGGGGATGGGAGGAGTGGGTAGGGGTTTCTGGTGGGGGTATTTTCTTGAGGACATCAGAGTACAGTCTTTTAGGGCGGGTAGACTTCAATGTAATTTCTTTGCTTGTCATATTGCCATTTTTTGTTTGTGGTTCTTTCTTGTTAATAAAAAAGATTTAAACAAAAAGATCTGAATCTGTATACTTTGGAGGAAAAGTGGGAGAGGGGAGATATGATAGAGACATTTAAATACCTACCTGATGGAAATGCACACGATTCGAGTTTCTTTCTTATGAAAGGAAGCTCTGGAATGAGAGGGCATAGGATAAAGTTAAGAGGTGATAGGCTCAGGAGTAGTCTAAGGAAATACTTTTTTTATAGAAAGGGTGATAGATATATTGAAGTCTCCCGGTAGAGGTGGTGGAGACAGAGACTGTGTCTGATTTCAAGAAAGCCTGGGATAGTCACATGGAATCTCTTAGAAAGAGAAAGAGATAATGGTTACTGTGGATGGTCAAACTGGATGGACCATTTGGCCGTTATCTGCCATTATGTTTCTATCCTCCAGTACGTCATCTGTTTCCAATGTGGAGTCTTTATCTCGTCCTGTGGGTCCTCCCTAGGACTCCATATGAGCCTCTGGAGGAGGCATCATTGATGGATCTGACAGTTAAGACTGGGTTTCTGGTGGCGGTCAGATCAGCACGACTAGTGTCAGAACTGCAGGCGGTATCCTGCAGAGAGACATTCCTCAGGATTTTGGAGAATGGGTTAGTACTGTGTTCAGGCCCCTCTTTCTTGCCCAAGGTAGTCTCAAGTTTCCACATCAATCTGGAAGTACAGCTTTCTGCCTTCATACCCTCGGTATCAAAGAAGAGCAACAAAGTTCTGAAATTGCTAGATGTCCACAGAGTGTTGCTTCAGTATCTGGAAATCCATCTATTGGATCATCTCTTTGTGCTAGCAGGATCTGCCCGCTGGTGCTGCCCGGCTTCCAAGGTGGCCATTTCAAGATGGATTTGTATGGACATTTTTTCAGCTTATATCAAGAGTAGGAAGTAAATCTCCCATATCCTTAAAGGGGCATTCCATAAGGGAGCAGTTTCTCCTGAAGAAATTTGCAAACTGGCAACTTGGTATTTGCTCTATACTTTCACAAAGGGTGAACGTGGCGGCCAAATTGGACTCTGCATTTGGGTCTTCAGTACTTTGCGCAGGTTCATCTGTCGCACCCTAGATTCTAGGAGACTTCTTTGATACATCCCACCAGTTCCAGAATGATGCGTCTATTGCACTAGAAGGGAAGGTTCGGTCCTTACCTTGATTATCTTCTTTCTAGTAGATACACATCATTCTGGAAGCCTGCCCTGTCAGATGTTCATTAACTTGCTTTCTGTCTTAAACATGTTTGATTGCAAGATATCTTATTTCTGTCCAGCAAGAATAAGAATAAAGAAGACCAATGATATTGCGAAGGGATCGAGTATCTTTCAGAGCTCCTCAGGTAGGTAGGTGGATTGTTTGTTCCACCTCGTTAGATGTTTTACATGGTTTATCAATGGAGAGGAACACTGTATTGTGCTATGACCTACAACCCCCTCCATCAGATCCACCATATAAAATTCTTAGTCATGTTAACCATCACTTTTTTAATAATTCCTATCATCTTGTTTGCTTTTTTGGCTGCCGTCACACATTGGGTGAAAGGTTTCATCGTATTGCCTACAATAATACACAAATCTTTTTCTTGGCTGCTAACTCCCAAAGTGGACCCTAGCATCTGGTAACTGTGATTTGGGTTATTCTTCCCAATGTGCATCACTTTTTAAATTTCATCTGCCACTTGGATGCCCAGTCTTCCAATTTCCTAAGATCTGCCTGCAAGTTTTCACAATCAGCATGTATTGTAACAACTTTCAAGTTCATTTAAAATTTGATAAAACGCTTTTTCAGAAATTTCAAATTGATGAATAAAAATTGGGGAAAACACTGACACACTCCAAAGAAGAGGAAAGTAAGAGGAGGAACTACATTCAGTATAGGAAAGAGAACAAAGAAGGGTAATAACGAGAGGGAATTATATTGATCAAGGCTTGCCTACTATTTAAGTATTGATATCGAGTATACTCTAGGATGAATTAATTAATCAAAAGCGCCCCTAAATAGGTAACTTTTTAATTTCCCTTTAAACTTGTCAAGTGTTTTTTCGTCTCTTAACATGGCCGGTAGCAGATTCCAAATTTGAGGGAAGTGCCTGAGAAAAAGCGTGTTACATCTAGTGTTGATTGTTCTCAGAGATGGATCCTCTGATCAAAATTTATTAGTAGTTCCATCACATAGACACATCAATACCAAGAGAAATTTCATTTTTTCAATTGTTGCTCCTTCCCTTTGGAATTTGATGCCTAACTCCTTAAAAGAGATAATGGGCTCCTTTTACTAAGGTGCGCTAGCGTTTTTAGCACACGCAGGAAATTACTGCGCACTACGCTTCTAGAACTAACATTAGCTCAATTCTAGCATTAAGATCTAGCGCGCGCGGCAATGTATCGCGTGCTATTCCTCGTGTTAAAGCCGTAGCGCACCTTAGTAAAAGGAGCCCAATATCTATGGAGAAATTCAGATCCTTTTTAAAGATGCTTTCCAAGTTTGACTGTCCTTTTAAGGATTTTATAAACTTAATTTCAGTCCACTTCAGTTGGACTGCTAATTGTTACCCTGCCCTTTTGTATTTTCCTATGTTTCTCTCTTTTCTTTATTTATATTTTTGTAGTTCTGCCTTTTTCCTCTCGTTTCAGTAAATCCTTTGGTCTTCTTTGTCTGTCGTCTTAATTGATGATGTTTCTTTGTTAATATTTGTTCCCCCTTTGATTTTATTATACAACCACCTTAAAATATTTGATAAAGTGATATAATAAGTTTTTATTAAACTTGGGGCTTTTAGATAGTTGAACTTTAAATGTAATTAGTGCCAATTTGTATGTAATTCTGTGGTTGATGGGGAGCCAATGTGCGTTCTTTAGTAGGGGCGTAACATGATCAAACTTCCTTTTTCCTGTAATTATTTTTATTGTAGTGTTTTGTATTATTTGTAATCTTTGTCCCTGCTTTGTCCCTGACATTGTGATAATTGATTCTCTGTATCTTCGCTGTATACTGTGATAATTGATTCTCTGTATCTTCGCTGTATATATACAGTCTCTAGCATTGTGAACCGCTCTGAACTATTTTGTGGTATTTGCGGGATACAAAAATAAAGTTATTATTATTATTATTCAAATTTCATTTTGAGCTATACCTTTGTAAAGTAAATTTCAATAATCCAATTTTGATATTATCAGTTTAGTGTCATCTGCAAATTTAATCACCTCACTTGTCCCAATTTCCAAATCATTCATAAATAAGTTAAATAGCACCAGGTCCAGTACAGATCCCTAGGGCAGTGTTTTTCAACCTTTTTTGGGCAAAGGCACACTTGTTTCATGAAAAAAATCACGAGGCACACCACCATTAGAAAATGTTAAAAAATTTAACTCTGTGCCTATATTGACTATATATAAAGTAATTCTCTTGAATAGGAATCAAATAAACACAAAGAAAGTATTTTATAATTACTTTATTATGAAATATTAAGTAAACAGAATAGTGAAAAATTATAAAATACTTTATTCAGTGCGAAACCTGGGCCTGTTTGGCTGAACACAAAGCTGATATTCTGGCTGGAATCGAAGAAAGACACACACGTAGCTCTTCGTCAACAGCTCTCAGTCTCTCTCTGTATTTGGTTTTTATAGCATACAAAAATAGACAAATATATCCTCCATCCTTTTTATTAAACCACAATAGCAGTTTTTAGCGCAGGGAGCTGCGCTGAATGCCCAGCGCTGCTCTTGACGCTCATAGGCTCCCTGCGCTAAAAACCACTATTGCAGTTTAGTAAAAGGTGACCATATTGTAAAATATAGACAGCAGATATAAATTCAGAACTGTGCATAGTAAGTGAAGGGAAGTTTTCATATCTGGGAATTTACCCAGTTAACTATTAAGTTATTTGGGCAAATTCCTTTGAAAACTGTGGTAATACTGCCTCCACTTTGCTAAATTTAAAATAAAATCATTTTTCCTACCTTGTCTGGTGATTTCTGGTTGCACTTTCTTCTTTTGACTGTGCATCCAATCTTTCTTCCCTTCTATCAGCCTGTATGCTTTCTCTCCTCCACACCTCATTCCCTCCCCCAAATTTTTCTTCCTCTCTCCCTGACCTTTCTTTCTTTTTTTCTGTTTCTCTTCTTTCCTTCTGTTTCCCTGCCTGCCCCCTTTCTTTCTTTCTCCCTGCCGTTCCCCAAGCCACTGCCGCTGCCATCGGGGAACAGGACCCACCAATGGATAACAGGCCCCAAAGCCGACGCCGACGCATGCTCTCCCTGACGTCAATTCTGCAATCGGAGAGGAAGTTCCGCCCAGCCAGGCAGCGATTGGCTGGCCCGAACTTCCTCTCCGACTGCAGAATTGACGTCGGGGAGAAGAAGACTTATCGGCTCGATAGATTAAATCACCAAGACAAAGTGAGTCCTGGGTGATTGACTCACTTTGCCTTGGCGAGCTACTGGCACCCCTGCCTCGGGCCCCCTGTCAGCTCCGGGCCCCTGAATGCAGGACTGGTAGTACTGCCCTGATGGCGGCCCTGCGGCACACCAGGCAACATCTCGCGGCACACTAGTGTGCCACGGAACAGCAGTTGAAAAACACTGCCCTAGGGCACTGTACTGAAAATGACCATTTAACCCTACCCTCTGTTTTCTATCCAATAACCAATTCCTAGTCTACAACTGAATTTTTCCACCTATCTCATGACTCTTTAATTTTCTCAGGAGCTTCTCATGAGGAATTCAGTCAAATACTTTTTGAAAATCTAGATACAGTACAATGAATTATCCACATGTTTGTTTACACCAGGGGTGCCCAATACGTCGATCGCGATCGACAGGTCGCTCACTCAGGTGACCCCAGTCGATCGCAGAGCGGGTTCCCTTCTTCCCTTCTCTTTTTTCCCCTCCTGACTGGCCCGCATCTTGAAGAACGCCAGCCAATCAGAGTGCTGGCAGGGCGGGATGAAGGTCGGTGGCATACCAAGTGGGGGGCGGTCTGCCCCGTGTGCACGGCTTGGAGGGGTGCACAGCCGGCCAGGTGCAGGTCCTCCTGCCCTTCCTTTCCCCCTGTCCGTGCTTGGGGCTCGTGCCTGCCTGGTCCTTTGCCGCCACCCAAATGGTGCTGTTCAACTCTCGCGAGATTCGCGGGAGTTGACGGCACCATTCGAGCGGCGGCGCAGGACCAGGCAGGCGCGCTTGGGGCTCACGTCTGACTTTCACTTCCGGCGCAGATGGGGGAGCCTGCCAAGCTGACACAATTTGGGCGGCACGAGACAAGGCAGGCATGCTCGGGGCTCACACCTGCCTATTACTGCCGCAGCAGATGGGGACTTGGGCGACTGTCCAGCAGGGAAGGCTGCCAATGCTCGCTGGACAGCCAGGATTGCATCAAGGTACCGGGGGGTGAGGGGATGTTTAAAATACCAGGATAGCCATCTAGGGAGGGAAGGAGGGATTTTAAAAAGTACAGAGGGTATGATTAAAAAAGGTACTGGGGG
Source organism: Geotrypetes seraphini (assembly GCF_902459505.1). NCBI lineage: Eukaryota > Metazoa > Chordata > Amphibia > Gymnophiona > Dermophiidae > Geotrypetes > Geotrypetes seraphini. Next base: position 291,172,772 of record NC_047085.1, read on the forward strand.
ATACGTAGGGGGATGATTTAAGGTACTGGGGGGTATGGGGGATGGTTTAGGGTACGTGAGGGGTATGGGGCCAGCCTGCCTGTCACTAGGCCTGCCTGCCTTGTGCCCTGTCACTGCCTAGCGGCAGTGATTTGGGGGGAGGGCAGGGAGAAAGAAAGAAAGGGGGCAGGCAGGGAAACAGAAGGAAAGAAGGGAAACAGAAAAAATGAAAGGGAGCATGAAGAGAGAAAAGAAGAAAGGGAGGCAGGGAGAAAGAAAGGGAAGGGACAGAGGAAGAAAAAGTTGGGGGAATGAGGTCTGGAGGAGAGGAAGCATACAGGCTGAAAGAAGGGAAGAAAGATTGGATGCACAGTCAGAAAAAGAAAGTGCAACCAGAGACTCATGAAATCACCAGACAAGGTAGGAAAAATGATTTTATTTTCAATTTAGTGATCAAAATGTGTCTGAATTTATATCTGCTGTCTATATTTTGCACTATGGCCCCCTTTTACTAAGCCGCAATAGCGGTTTTTAGCAAAGGGAGCCTATGAGCGTCGAGAGCAGCGCTGGGCATTCATTGCAGCTCCCTGCACTAAAAACTGCTATTGTGGTTTAGTAAAAAGGGAGGGGGGTATATTTGTCTATTTTTGTATGGTTGTTAATGCCTTGACCTCTTTGAAAAAACCCCGGAATAGGAATGATAATTAACATTTTCTCAGTGTACAGTGTGCTTTGTGTTTTTTAAAAAATTTTATTGTTGGTAGATCATTTTGACTTGGTCATTTTAAAAGTAGCTCGCAAGCCCAAAAAGTGTGGGCACCCCTGGTTTACACCTTCAAAGAAGTCAAGTAAATTGGCGAGGCATGAACTCCCTCAGCTGAACCCATGCTGACTCATTAAATCATGTTTGTCATGTTCCACAATTTTATTTTTTTATAATTGTTTCCATCATTTTTCCCAGCACTGAAGTCAGACTTATCAGTCAAATTTTTTTCCAAGGGTCCTTTTATAAAAAGTAAATGGTATCCTTATAAAATTTGTTTGGCAGGGTAAAATGCCTAGAATTGCTTTAGTATCTTTACAAAAACCAATTGCGAAGGGTGGGGTAAATTTTCCTAACTTCTATAGGTATCATCAAGCCTGTATTTTACGCCAGGGTATGTATTGGGTCCTCCCAGAGCTCATGGAAAATGTCCCAGATTGGTTGTATTTGGAGTGGCGGCTCATGTTTCCTTTACATTTATCTCATGTTCTCAGTATCAAGATGCCTAGGAAATGTAAATAAAATAGAATATTAATGGATACTTGGAAAACATTGTGTTATGTCAATAATTTAACACCTAATCCATTACATAAATCTACAAATCAATCTTTATGGGTAAACTCCAAGATTCAAATTGGCGGATTTAAAATCGTTTGGAAGCATTGGATTATTGCAGGTTACGGACTTTAGATGATGTTATTTCAGTAAATTGCTTCATTTTTCACAGTTGCAACATAAATTTGGTCTTAATAAATCACAAAGCTTTAAATGGTTGCAACTGAAGCAGCCTATTCAGGAGGGGTTCCCTGAATGGAAAATTCTTAATAATCAGTATAGTCTGGAATTCTTATGCTTTCAGGTGGATTTCTTGGGACACCAAGCTGCACAGTGGTACAAATTGATATCTGATTATATGAATAAAAAACCAAGAAATGGTCTTAAGCATTGAGATTAAGCATGAAATTTCTGCGTCTCAATGGCCACGAATTTGGTCTTGGAGAATGAGATGTACAATGTCTGCATCTATGAGACAAACTTGGTTCTTTTTGTTACATAGAGCTTTTTGGACCCCTGTTAGATTACAAAAGTTAGATAGCTCTAGGTCTAATAGATGCTGGCATTGTAATCTGGAAGCAGGGACTTTGGATCATTTAATATTTTATTGTCCCTGTATCATGGTTTTTTGGAAATCAATATGGTCTCAAATTAATTGTTTACTAGAAAACCATGTTGTTTTATCATATGATACAATTCTGTTTGAGATATCAATGAAAGCAAAAAGTCAAATTTCATCAAATAATAACAAGCTTTTATTAATTATGACAGGAGTCGCCATACAACATATTACCAGTAATTGGAAAAATTACAATAGGCTTAGCTACACATTTTGGTGGAATTCATTATGTCATATTTATAAAATGGAAAGATCAATTGCCATACATAAAGGGAATTATAATAATTTTAAAATGATTTGGGGGCCATTAACAAATTATTGCAATGAATAGACATCATTTTCCTAATGAAAGTACATTTACATGTAGGGGGAGGGTAAATAGTTGTTTTTAAGGTTTGATTAATAGATTGAAATATAATATATAAATGATATTTTGAATTAAATTACTTGTGGGAAGTGTGGTTGGGGGGGAATAAATTCATGTATGTAAAATCATAATTGTATGAATATCAAGTGATATGTAACAGTTAATATGATGTAGTATTGTGCACTTGTTGTAAGATGGAAAAATGAATAAAGAATTAAAAAAAAAAAAAAAATTTTCCAGATCTCCCCTGGAACACTTTTTAAAAATCAGTGTAACATTGAACATCCTAGAGAATGATACGGTGGATGTTACCCGCGGCTAGTTGCGAGTAGCCATGGATAACCCGCCAAAACGGTGGAGGGGGGAAGGTACGGGGACAAGGCCATCCACTGCCCCATGGAGCGGTGAATGGCCTTGTCCCCGCAGTTAAGGGAGGGAACGCATGCGGTCACCGATCGCGCGCAGCACCCACCCTCCCTCCTTCCTACCTACCCGAATCTATCTGTCTATCTCCCTCCCTCCCCCTTACCTTTGTGGCACGTTTTAAGGTTGGAGACTTGTTGAAAGCCGCCAGAGCGTACGTGCAGTCGCGTGCGTGTGTGGGCAGAAGCTTCTCCTCTGATGCAACTTCCATTTGTTTCAGAGAAGCTTCCGCCCATACATGCATGCGACTGCACAAACACTCCAGCAGTTTTCAACAAGCTAATCAAACCTTAAAACATGCCGCGAAGGTAAGGGGAGGGAGGAAGATGCATGGACCGCGCAAGAGCAGTGTGGTGGCCAGAGGGAAGGATGGATGCTGCAGGGATGGGGACATGGCATTGAAGGGGACGGCAGGGACAGGGCGGTGAAATGGGCGGCGGGGACGGGACGGTGAAGGGGACATATTTTTTTCCCATGTCATTCTCTAGAACAGTGATTCCCAACCCTGTCCTGGAGGAACACCAGGCCAATCGGGTTTTCAGGCTAGCCCTAATGAATATGCATGAGAGAGATTTGCATATGATGGAAGTGATAGGCATGCAAATTTGCTTCATGCATATTCATTAGGGCTAGCCTGAAAACCCAATTGGCCTGGTGTTCCTCCAGGACAGGGTTGGGAACCACTGCTCTAGAACACCCTCCAATCTTTAGGTACTACAGACGATTTTAACGACAAGTTACAGATCACTAATAGCAGATCAACAATTTCATATTTGAGTTCCTTTAGTACCCTGGGATATATACCATCCTGTCCAGGTGATTTATCATTTTTTAATTTGTTGATTTGGCTTAGTACATCCTCCAGATGCACAGAGATTTCTTTCAGTTCCTCTGCATCATCACTCTTGGAAAACCATTTCCGGTTCCGGTAGATCACTTACATATTCCATAAAGACTGAAGCAAAGAATTCATTCATTCTCTCTGCTATAGTCTTATAAGAACATAAGAATTGCCACTGCTGGATTAGACCAGTGGTCCATTGTACCCAGCAGTCTGCTCCCGCGGTGGCCCTTAGGTCAAAGACCAGTGCCCTAACTGAGACTAACCTTACCCGCGTATGTTCTGGTTCAGCAGGAACTTGTCTAACTTTGTCTTGAATCCCTGGAGGGTGTTTTCTCCTATAACAGCCTCTGGAAGAGCGTACCAGTTTTCTACCACTCTCTGGGTGAAGAAGAACTTCCTTAGTTTGTACGGAATCTATCCCCTTTCAACTTTAGAGAGTACCTTCTCGTTCTCCCTACCTTGGAGATGGTGAACAACCTGTCTTTTTCTACTAAGTCTATTCCCTTCATTATCTTGAGTGTTTCGATCATGTCCCCTCTTTCTCCTCTTTTTAAGGGAGAAGAGTCCCAGTTTCTCTAATCCTCCAGCCCCTTAACCATTTTAGTCGTTCTTCTCTGTACCCTTTTGAGTAGTACTGTGTCCTTCTTCATGTACGGTGACCAGTGCTGGATGCAGTATTCCTGGTGGAGGCGTACCATGGCCCGGTACAGCAGCATGATAACCTTCTCCGATCTGTTCGAGATCCCCTTCTTAATCATTCGTAGCATTCTGTTTGCCCTTTTCGCCGCTGCCACACATTGTGCGGATGGCTTCATCGACTTGTCGACCAGTACTCCCAAGTTCCTTTCCTGGGGGGTTTCTCCGAGTACTGCACTGGACATCCTGTATTCATGTATGGGCTTATCCTCCCTGATTTACCGTTTTGCTCCTTGATCATCCAACAGTCCCATGGATTCCCTCACAGGTTTTCTGCTTCTAATGTACCTAAAAAAATTGTTATGAGTTTTTGCCTCTTTGGCAAATTTCTCTTCATATTCTTTCTTAGCTTTCTTTATCAATGCTTTGTATCTAACTTGTCAGTGCTTGTGTCTTTTCTTATTTTCTTCATTCGGATACTTTTTCAATTCTTTAAAAGATTTTTTTAGGGTTCTAATAGCCTCACTTCACCTTTTAACCATGCTGTTTCTCGTTTCTTCTTCTTTCCATCTTTGTTAATATGTGGAATATATCTGGTCTGGGCTTCCATAATAGTATTTTTAAATAACATCCAAGCCTGGTTTACAGTCCTAACCTTTGCATCTGATTCTTTTAGCTTCTTTTCACCCATTTTCCTCATTTTATCATAGTCGCTTTTTCAAAAATTAAATGCCTCTAAAGTAGATTTCTTTTGCAATATCGGCTCAAATTTGATCATGTTATGATCATTGTTTTCCAGCGGACCCAACACAGTAAACTCCTGTACTATGCCTTGCATTTCACTAAGGACTAAATCTAAAATAGCTCCCCCTCTTGTCAGTTCCTGGACCAGTTACTCCAAGAAGCAATCATTTATGACATCTAGGAATTTTACCCCACTAGCACTCCCTGATGAAACATTTAACTAGTCAATGTTGAGGTACCGTATTTTTCGCTCCATAAGATGCACTTTTTCCCCAAAAAAAGTGGGTGGAAATGGGTGCGTCTTATGAAGCGAATGTAAACATCCCCCCTCTACTTTCCTTTCTGCCGGGTGATTTCTCTCATCAATCCTATGATGCTTACCGGGTTGAGGGCGGATCATTGTGGAGGATGTGGGGGTTGTGCGTTAACAGAGGACACTCAGCTGTAGGGCCCTGCAGCGCTAGGAGAATCCTTTCAGCTCTGCTTTCCTGCTGTGCAGTGGCCTGCTTCAGCTCTTTGGCCTCTGCCTGATGGTAGTGGTGTTTCATCGCTGCTAGTTTCACCTCCTGCTCAAAGTCTGACGCAGAAGAACCGAAACCAAGGCAAAGCAAAACCAGAGTCCCTGGCGAATCGGCTCCATTGGAAACGGTTGACTGTTGCACCCTGCAGCTGTTTCTTTGCCGGCAACGGCAGTCTTAACTCTACTCCCTCTCATCAGGAGCCTGGAGTCTATGGGGCCCGACATTTGGAGATCTTCTGTGGCCAGCCTGCTCTTCCGTCTTCTAAGATCGAATGACTGTCACTCTCTTTTATACTTCCCTCTCAGGTATTTTGCTTTTCTACCTGTTGTTGTTTTAAATTTTATATTTCATTCAGTTTGTACGACTACTTCTTAGACACTCTAGTTATATTGTAATCCTAATTTACCTAAGTGACTTCTACTTCATGCAAATTGTTTTTTACTCATTACCATTGTTAAAATTCTCTTTTTCTTGTTGTACTTATATTTTTATCACCGAATCTAACCGAAAGGAATTTTGCGGTACAGTGAAACCTTGGTTTGCGAGCATAATTCGTTCCAGAAGCATGCTCGTAAACCAAAGTGCTTGTATATCAAAGCGAGTTTCCCCATACAAAGTAAGGGAAACTTGCTTGATTAGTTCCACAGACCCCACCCCCACCCCACCACATCATATCCCAAAAATACCCCACCCCCTGAGGCCACTGGCGCGCTTCCATCCCCCCTCCACACACCCCCACCCCCCGAGAACCGGCATCGCCCACCCAATTCCTTACCGCGATCTGGCACCGGCACAGCACCAACCCACAGGACGTGCCGGATGATCCTGCCTCTTGCCATTGATCTCTGCTGGGCTGGGCCTTGAACATCTGCACATGCTCAAGGCCTTCTGGCTCCCGCTCTCCCTGAGAATCTTAGAGAGAGCGGGAGCTAGTCTTTTTTGTTGTTGCTGTTTTAATAATAATTATACTTTATTTATAGACTGCTAAAGCCGTAAAGTTCTAAGCAGTTTACAATAAGAGGACCAGTACATTTATTGGGATTTACATTAGAAGGATGGAAGGTTACAAAGTGATATAAAGAAAGATTGAGAGTTAACAGATGGCAGAAAGAAGTCATTAGGTCACAAGTTATTGAATTAGCCTCCTCATTGGGGTAATCCATGTGTTTTTAGCTTATGTCTGAATGCTAGGTAGGAGTCTATATGAGCGCAGTGTTTGGAGATGTATTTCCAGACTGGCACTGCTTGGTAAGCAAGTAGTTTCTAAGAGCATAAGAATTGCCGCTGTTGGGTCAGACCAGTGGTCCATCGTGCCCAGCAGTCCACTCACACGGCGGCCCTTGGTCAAAGACCAGCGCCCTAACTGAGACTAGCCCTACCTGCGTACATTCTGGTTCAGCAGGAACTTGTCTAACTTTGTCTTGAATCCCTGGAGGGTGTTTTCCCCTACGACAGACTCCGGAAGAGCGTTCTAGTTTTCTACTACTCTGAGTAAAAAAGAATCTATCCCCTTTCAATTTTAGAGAGTGCCCTCTCGTTCTCCCTGCCTGCCCTTTTTTTCAGCCAGTGATAGGTGGAAAGTCAAAAACGTTTGTGGTGTTGGTTTCCCGTTGGGGATTGGTTGGAGTAAACCTCTGGATCAGATATTTTATTTCTATTTATTACCTTTTAAAACACCACAAGCACCCTGGGCAGTAAAACCTGCAAATAGGCATAATTTGAGCAGTTTTATTGAATATTGCAGCTCTGAACTTGTAATGGTTTTACAAATATATTTACTTATGTTTTTTTGCAGGTGTTACATCTGAAATGCAAAACTTAGTACAGCGTCGCATTTATCCATTTTTACTCATGGTGGTGATTTTGATGGGAATCTTATCCTTCCAGATTCGCCAGTTCAAGCGCCTTTATGAACATATTAAAAATGACAAGTGAGTGACTGGTTTTAATTTTTTTATATGTTTATTAGAAAAGCTGCAAACACAGAACAACAATTTGCATTGTTTCCACAAAAAAATAGAATGGAGAGAACAAAAGATGCAATGAGAATATACAAGGAAACAAGTTGCAATTGTAGCTATAACTGATACAGGCAATAAGTCTATCCTGTCATTACAACGCAATATCAGCAGAGAGCTCCCCACAAAATCAAAATAATAATAGTGATTTAGGGTAAAAATAATATAAAGGGAATTGGAAATAAGAAATGGAAAAAGGAAGCATGTCAATATAGGAACAAAGCCTGTCCATTAGGCTCCATTAATTTTCAATCCCTTATACTATACCCCAAACACACAATCAAACCAAGCAACAGTCAACAGAACAAGTACCCTAGAAACAGCATTCAGGAACATACCAGACATACCACCCCATTCAAACTTTAGACATACTCTTTCATATCTACCTGGCTATAAGACGTGATCGAAAATCAGTGAAATCATGACATGGAGTGTGAGGAAGGATCCCCCAGGAGCAGTGCCTTACTTTCCGCCAGAGGGCCACCTATGGAGATTTCTCCAATCTCTTGGATGTGTGAAAAGTTTTAATTTCAAATTGAGAAATTTTGTGCATTTTGTGGAGCCATTGGAAAAAAGATGCTGCATTGTCTGAAACCCAATATTGTAACAAAAGTTTCTTCACTAGTAAAAGTGCCAGATATAGGAATGCTCTTTGAGGGAAGTAAAATCCCGCATTCTATAATGCCCTCTGATCCCCCAAAAGTCTCATGGAAAAGCCCTTTCTTGTCCAATCCCACTTTATTCCTGGACCAGTGGGTTATTTCCCTCTACCTGCCAGGACTTTGTAGGAAGCCTCAGAATTTGAGACTTAAACCCCTACCCCTCATAGTTCATCACTGTGCCATATCCAGCTCCTCAGTCTTCCTTCCTACAAGCCAGACTGTAGGAGTCTATCTTTTATGTTTTGTTTCAGTGTTTTGAATTTGCGGTTTTTGCCCTCGTACTATGAAGGTTCCCTGCAGGGACATCCTTGACTGCTGGAGATCGCAAACCTTTGGAAAAAAGTCTGTTTCTAGGGGATTCCCTGCTTTGCAGCCCCCTAGACAGCCTGCACTTGAGACCGAGGCTCAGGGATTGTTCCCTTGGGAGCTTTCTCACCCCAGGTTTGTCCGCTAGAGCGCAGGCTGAGCGGTTCCGTGGAGGCACAACTGGGATCAGATTCAGACTGCGTTCCATCGCCAGGTGTCTGCACGGCATGTTGGAGGATGACAGAGGTCTCCAGCCGTGATGGTCAGGCCGGTGGGGCAATCAGATTTGAAATCCAGATTTCCAGTTCACTGAAATAAAAGATCTCCCTCTGAGCTGTTTTCAGCTCTGTCTACAGTTTCTTTCATTCAGCACATGTCACAGTGAGTATAGGCTGCAGTGTTTCCCTGTCAGCACATGTTTCTGTGGGCACAAGCTAACAGCTTGAATGAGATTTGGGGGAACCTTTAAAAAAAAGGATTTTAAAGTGGCTTCCATGCATGCCATAGGCTCCCCACCCCCACCCCTAAAATCCTAAAATCTCTGATTTTGAGGGTTCTCAGTGGTTTTCTCAGACTATTTTTAGTCAAAACAGGCCCTCAGTGGCTATCTTGGATTTCTCCAGATTTGATTTTAAAATTATTTTTTATACTTGCCAGATTCATTTTTGAAAGAAAACCACATAGATGACCTCCCCAGGGCAGGATGTTATGGAATCATGCCTCATTTGCGGTGAATGGCTGTCGGATGCGCAGCTGTATTCCATATGCGAAGCAGCCTGTGAGGAGTGAAAAGCTTGCCCAGATTCGGTGCCTTGATCTCCATGTAGGGTCTTCTAGCGCCTTCTGTCCTGACCCACAAAAATGGTGTTGGGAGCCCTGGGGAGAGCATAGGTGACGTTATGGCAAAACGCAAGCATGTCTTAGGGGATAAACCTGGTAAATACAATAAACTGTCCTCATCTGGAGTGCAGGAGTCAGCTCCCACCACAGAGGATGGGTTCTCCCCGGATTTTGTTGATATGCTTTATCAGGCATAATTGCGGGGGGGGGGACCCCAAAACCATGTCAGCATATCTCCCGCCGACCTCCGTGCCATCACAGGGATCCCTGCGACTGTGGTTCAAGGTCTTTTCTCTTGCCTCCCTAGGGGGTGGCAGCAGGTACGCAAGTAATGCCTGCGGTTGCACCAGATTCACCTTCTATACCTCTGCTCTCACAGGAAGGCGCTGTGGCAGCTGCAGCTGTGGCAGATCTGGCAGTTCTCCAGGATCCAGGTCACTGCAGAGCCCCTGATTTGGGGGGAGGATCTCACTGTGCACAGATTTTTCAAGCACGCACTTATTGTGGATTTGATCTCTGAATCTCTACAGGCATTAAAGCCTGAGCTGCTTGTCACTGCAGAATGTTCCCTTATGAGTGACCAGAGGCTACAATCTGCCTCTTTTCCTGATTATCTGGACCGCGTTTGGATTCTTACGGACATCGAAGAGACTCCTGAGGGTCCCTTGCGCTGTGCTCGCACCATGGCGTGGCTTTATTCCCTGGTGGATGCCTTTAACAAGCACTTTGCTTCCCCGAAGGTGGATTCCTCGGTGGAGCAGGTCACCAAGCAATATTCAAGGTTTATTAAAATTTGATATCCCGCCTTATCCAAATTCAAAACGGTTTTACACAATTTAAATAACAATTTTACAACATTTAATAAGTAAAATAACGGGGGGAAAGTACAAAAACAAACAAAAATCTAACTCAGTAACGTAAAGACAAGACTAGACAGAATATAAAAAAATGGACTGACTGGAAAAAGGGAAAAGAACTACAATATTTAGATAGTAAAGAACAAATAGGGATCATACAAAAGGGAGGAAATAAGAAACGATACAAAAAAAATGCAGCTCAAGGGCCAGACCTAGTGAAGTCTTAACGTGTCCCTAAAGGACAGTCAAGATTCAAAAGCGTCCTTAAAGAGAAATGTTTTTAAATTAGATATAAAAGTATCTAAAGATGTAGCCTCTCTTAATTGATGCCGAGTTAGGTTTTTTTGTTTGTTTTTGTACTCCCCCTCCCCCCCCCCCCGTTTTTTTTTTACTTATTAAATGTTGTAAAATTATTATTTTAATTCTGTGAAACTGCTTTGAATTTGGATAAGGTGGGATATCAAATTTTAATGAACCTTGAAGTGCACTTCTCTCCCCAATGTGGATTTTGTCATTAAGCATCTGTTTGATTTGGCAGCCGCTGGTGTTCAGGTGGCATCGGCCTCTTCATGGCTTGGGTATGCCATTCCAAGCTGCACCATGATCCTGGCACTGTGGTGTTATAATCTCGGGAATGAATTATATGGTTGATGCCTTGTATGACATTTTGAAAGTCTTTGCTAAGCTTTCTGCCTATTCCGTTTCGGCTTGCAGAATGCTCTGGATCCTACAGTCTGGCAATTCTAAAGCAACCTTGAGCCGGTTGCCCTTTAAGGGACAGCTGCTGTTCGGCCAGGGTCTGGATGACCTTATGGCCAGTGTGTAGGATCGCAGGCTCAAGTTGCTGCCTGTGAATAGATCCCGCCCTTCTAGGGGTTTGGAGTATTCTAATTTTCGCCCCTTCAGCGCTCCAAGGGACAACGTTCTACATCATCATTCAGTGTTATATACTCTAACTCTGCTATTTTATTTTTTAGGCTTCTAGCATTTGTATACAGACACTTCACAATTGTATTTTTTCCTTGTATATACAGGCTGCTGAGAAGATGACAGCAATAACTTGACATCTTTACTCTGCTTCTTTCTTAAGCACTCTTGGCTTTCTTTCACCATTTTTGAAACCTCTCAATTGGGAGTCCCTAAATGTTCTGATTCAACAGTATCCTTCAAGGATACTCTACACCAAACCATCTGCTCATGGGCGACTATCAGCTCCCCCCCATCTTAGTTTAAAAGCTGCTCTTTCTCCTTTTTAAACATTAGAGCTTGCAGCCTGGTTCCATCCTGGTTAAGGTGGAGTCCATCCTTTCGGAAAAGACCCCCTTTTCCCAGAAGGTAGCCCAGTTTCTAACAAATCTAAATCTCTCATACTTGCACCATCGTCTCAACAACGCATTGGAACTTCAGAGCTCTGTCTGCCTCTTGGGTCCTGCAAGTAGAACTGGAAGCTGCTTTCAACTTTCTACCTAAGGGCCTACATTTGGTTTCCAGAACCTGCCTCCTACATTTTCCTATGTCATTGGTATCTACATCTACCAAAAAGGCAGGCTCCTCCCTAGATGCAAGGGTCCACCTTAGGGGTTAGCACCCAAGAAAAGAATCTGGATGTCTTTGTAGACAATATAATGAAACCTTCCACCCAATTTGCGGTGTTGGCCAAAAAAGCAAACAAGATGCTTGGAATTATTAAAAAAGGGATGGTTAACAAGTCTAACAATGTTATAATACCTCTGTATTGCTCTATGGGTTCAGTTCTGGTCTACTTATCTCAAGAAAGATATAGCGGCAGTACAAAACATTCAAAGAAGAGTGACCAAGATGATAAAGGGGATGGAACTCCTCTTGTATGAGGAAAGACTAAAAAGGTTAAGGCTCTTCAGCTTGGAAAAGAGGCAGCTGAGAAGGAGATATGATTGAAGTCTACAAAACTCTGAATGGAGTAGAATGGGTAGAAGCGGATAGATTATTCACTCCATCAAAAATTACAAAGACTTGGGGACACTCAATGAAGATATAGGGAAATACTTTTAAAACCAATAGGAGGAAATATTTTTTCACTCAGAGAATAGTTGAGCTCTGGAAGACATTGCCAGAGGTTGTTGTAAGAGCAGATAGCGAAGCTGGTTTTAAGAAAGGTATGGATAATTTCCTGGAGGAAAAGTCCATAGTCTGTTATTGAGATAGATATGGGGAAAGCCACTGCATGCCCTGGATCGGTAGCATGGAAAGCACAGTTACTTACCGTAATAGGAGTTATCCAGGGATAGCAGGCAGATATTCTCACACATGGGAGACATCACCGATGGAGCCCGGTTACAGTCCAGAGTATGGAGCACCATTTCTCTGGCATGAAAATGAGGCTTAGGGGAAAACACAGGAAGCACAATTGACTGATTAAAGTGAAATTCAGTGACAGCTTTTGTTAGAAACTTGGGTTGGGTGCGAAGAACCATCTTATCATAGTGAAAAACTGAAAGGTGGATCTGCCACCAATGCTTGTAACTCACTGACTCTTCTTGCTGAAGTGAGAGATATCAGAAAAACAATTTCTCCAGGTAAGAAATTTGAGATGTGCTGTAGCCATTTGTTCAAAAGGAAGTTTCATCAACCTGGAAAGAACAACATTAAGGTCCCAGACGACAGGAGGAGGCTTGAGAGGTGGCTTTACATTGAAGCGACCTTTCATAAATCTGGAGACCAAAGGATGAGCAGTAAGGGTGACGGGACAAAAACCCGCGAGACTTCAGCATGCCGACAGTTTGGCGCAAGACTCCAGCGTGCCGCCTAAAAGTAACTTTTAAAGAGCTCCGATGGGGTGTGTGGAGGTGAATCCCCCACTTTACTTCAGATTGTTCGCGCTGCCGTTGGGGGTGCAACCCCTCCCCCATTATAGAGAAAACTTAACTTTTTCTTAAAAAATCAGGAAAAAGTTAAGTTTACTCTATAATGGAGGGTTCCAACCCCCCCAACGGCAGCGCGAAGAATATGAAGTAAACTGGAGGGGGGTTCCCCACTCACACCCCACATTGGAGCTCTCTAAAAGTCACTTTTAGGCAGTGCACTGGTGTCTTGCGCCAAATTGTCGGCGCTGCAATGTCGGTGCGCTGAAGTCTCGCGCGCGAATAACTATGAACCGCAGTAAGAAGTTACCCTTGACTGGGAGGTGGAAAGCAGTAATAGCACTAAGATGGACTCTGATAGATGTAGATTTGAGTCCAGAATCAGAGAGATGAAGAAGATAGTCCAACACCAGTTCAAAGGAAGAAGGATTGTGATGGTTTTGCAGACACCTAGAGGAAAAATGAGTCCACTTTTGTTGATAACATTGTTGAGTGGCTGGTTTCCTGGAGGCATCAATAATTTTACAGACAGGCTGAGAGAGATGTAATTCAGACGGATTCAGCCCAAGTGATACCAAGCTGTCAGGTGTAATGAGCGCAGGTTGGGATGAAGAAGAGCTCTTTGCTTCTGTGTGAGCAGAGTAAGGAAAATTGGAAGAGGAATTGGTTCTTTGACACTGAGCTGAAGTAGAAGGGAGAACCAATGTCTGAGCCACTGAGGAGCTATGGGAATCATAGTGGCCGGCTCTTGCTTGAGTTTGAAAAGAGTCTTCAATACGATAGGAGTGGGTGAAAACACATAGAGGAACATTTGCGTCCAGTCCAAGAGGAAAGCATCTGCCTCCAGACGGTGAGGAGAGCAAAGTCTAGAGCAAAACTGGGGCAACTTGTGATTGTGGGGAGATGCAAACAAGTCCACTTGAGGAATGCCACATGGAGCAAAGATGGGATGGAGAGCTGCAGGGTTTGAGCGTCCGTTCATGAGGCTGAAGAATCCTGCTGAGGTTGTCTGCCAAGGAATTCTGCTCCCCCTGATTGTAGACTGCTTTAAGGAAGATGCTGTGAGCAGTCGCCCAAAACCAGATTTTTTGGGCTTCCTGACAAAGCAGGAGAGAACTTGTGCCTCCTTGCTTGTTTACGTAATACATTGTGACTTGAGTTCCAGGAGATTGATATGAAATTTGCACTCTCTGGAGTTCCAGTGACCTTTAGTCTGAAGACCTTTGAGATGTGCATCCCAAGAATAAGGTGATGTGTGTCAGCCCCTTTTGATGATGAGGTGAGTAGAAAAGGATACCTCTGGATAGATTGGAAGAAACTTTCCACCACTGAAGAGATAAAGTTATAGAAATATGTTGTGATAAACGATCTGTCGATTGGGACCACTGAGAAGTGAGGGACCATTGAGGAGTACGAAGATGAAGCCTGGCCAGAGGTGTGACATGGACGGTGGAGGCCATGTGTCCCAGTAGAACCATCATCTACCTCGCTGTAACAGTGGTGAGGTGAAACAGTTGCTGACAGATGTGAAGAAGAGTGAGCTGACGATCTAGAGGAAGAAACGCCCTCATCACAGTGATGTCGAGAATGGCTCCGATGAACTGGAGACATTGAGTTGAATGCAGGTTCGATTTTGTAAAATTGATCTTGAACCCTAAAACTTGTAGAAATGCAATGGTTTAGGTCGTCGCTAGAGTAACAGCCTGAGACGACAGAGCCTTGATCAACCATTCGTCTAAATAAGGGAAGATTTGGAGTCTGTGGGATCTCAGAGCTGCCGCTACCACAATGAGACACTTGGTGAAGACTCTTGGAGATGACGCTAGGCCGAAGGGACGCACCTTATACTGGTAATGACAGTGATTGATTTGGAAACAAAGGTATCGTCGGGAAGCTACATGAATTGGTATATGAGTGTAGGCTTCCTTGAGATCCAGAGAGCATAGCCAATCGTTCTGAGCCAAGAGGGGGGATAGAGAGTGGCTGAAGAGAGCATGCAAAATGTTTCTCTGACTAGAAACTTGTTGAGGGCTCTGGGATCTAAATTCGGGCACAGTCCTCCCGTCTTATTTGGAACTAAGAAATAGCGGGAGTAAAAGCCCTGATTCTGTTGGTCAATGGTATTGAGGAGTAGTAGGGAGTGAACTTCTTGAAGAAAGAGAGAGGATTGCTGATGGTTGGAAGCAGACTCTCTTAGAGGATGACTTTGAGGGAGGGTCGAGAAGTGAAGAGAAGAACCCTCCCGAATGATGGTCAAAACCCAGAGATCGGAGGTGATGAGTGTCCAGCAATGAAGATAGTACGGAGGTGATGAGTGTCCATCAATGAAGATAGTACTGAAGGTGACCCCCAATTAGCTGAGGAAGATCTTTTAGAAGTAGAACAGTGGCTATGCTCTGAAGAAACACGTCAAAAAGACTGGAGGTTTAAGCTGAGTAGTCGGCTGAGTTTTTTGCTGACATGGCTATTTCTGTTTTCTGGGTTGAGGGTGAGGAGGAGCAGAAACCTTGGCAGAAACCAAGCGCGGATACGATGAAGCAGGTTTAAAAGATGTTGGAGGAGTTGGTATGTTTGCTTGGGGGGATCTCAGGGAGTCTGATCAGTTAACTATTCAGGGCAATCCCCAATTTCCTCCCGGACTTGATAACCCCAATTTTGTACTTAGGACTCGGCAAAAGTTGCTCCTTCTTGAACATCTCCTGGATTTAGAGGGAAACATCAAACCTTGGGCATCCTTTCCCGAATTGCACCACTCTGGTCTGGGCAGAGTATTTGCTTACAAACAGATTTATCATTATGTTGGTTCCTTGTCAGTGGATGGATTGAAGTTTCGGCTGGGTCATAAGATACGTACCTTTTTTGAACAATTTCAAGATGATGGGCTATCGATGGCTGCATTGCATGGAGCTCTGAGCATCTTGAGCCCCCCCAAGTCTTACGACCTGTTGGGCTAGAGGTGGGGAAGGGATTTGGGTGTGCCTGTTGCTTCTCTCGATTTTACATCCCTCATTAATCATATCTCGAGTATTTCTCTTAGTGCAGAACAGAGGGAATGCCTATTTAGAGTGATTTACAGAGCTTACTTCTCTCAGGAGCAAGTACATAAGGCGGGAGGAGTCTCTTCCCCAATATGCCCCAAGTGCCAACAGGGTGTTACCGTAATTCATTTTTTCATGCTTTTTGGGCTTGCCTGAAGGTTAAGGGGTTTTGGAGGGCTATTCTTAGATTTTTGGAGTGGTTCTTTGGCCAATCCCTTTCGCTGTCAGATTTTTGGAGTGGTTCTTTGGCCAATCCCTTTCGCTGTCCCCGACTGGCTTTCTTCTGGATCGTTTTGAATCTTTTCGTATATCCAACAGGGGACATTGGATGCTGATGCGAAGGGCGGCAGTGCTGGGTAAGAAAATCATTCTCTCTGTTTGAATGCAATCGACCACACCTGCTTTCTGAGCCTGGCGCAATCGTTTCCATGGGTTGATGACCCTGGAACAAAGGCATGCCTGTATCACGCTCGAGCAGGTCTGGGATGCTTATATACAGTTTTTGCCTCCTAGAGCTCGGAGCTTGGTCCTGAATTCCTTCTAATTTGAGGGTCTTTCTTTTCTTCCTTCTTGGCTTTCTGGTACTCACCAGAGTATGTTTGATGGTGGGGTGTACGGCTGTGGTATGTATATATGAAAGTGTATGGCTGCGGTGTTGAATGGTTTGAACAACAGAGGGGGGGGGGAATTGTCAGGGGGGTAGTCGGAGGGGGAAAGCCTTTTTTTTTTGTCCATGTCTGGGGGGGGGATAGATGATCGCTGGCTATTGGAGAGTATCAGAGTACAGCTCTCTGATGGGTGTCTATGCTGCATTTTCTTATTGTCTTTGAGACTGGGGTTTAGGTATTAGGGAGGGTTCTTTCTCCACTTTGGTTCCGAGAGGTATGTTGCATGATGTTCCCATTAGGCTATCCTTATTTATTGAGGGCCTCTACACAATTTGGTGTCTAGGGAACAGGTGGGGAGGCTACCGGGGGGGAATAGGGAGTAACTTTTGGGGGGATTTTGCTGTTGGGGATGGGGGATGGGAATGGGGGATTTTCCAACATGGAGGAGGGAGTATGCTTCTTTTGAAATTTGTTGATGACTGATCTTAAGGGGTATATTCTGCTCTCCTATGTTGCACTTACTGTGAGTTTTGTAATGTGCTTTGCTCTTCTTCTTCTTCTACTTCTTGTTTGTAATCAATAAAAAAAAATGATTTGTACTAAAAGATGTTGGAGGAGTTGGTTTCTTTTTTGGCTTGACCAAAGAGTCCCAATGGGCTTTGTGGGTAGAGAGCTTCTGTGTGGTGGTATCTGTGGAAGGACCAAAAAGCTCATCTCCCAAACATGGAGCGTTAGCAAAACAATCCTGATGATTAACATTCATGTCTGAAACACATAACAATGCTAGACGGTGCATAGTCACAGACATAGCCGCTGCCCTAGAAGTAAGCTCGAAAGTATCATATGTGGAGCGAACCATATACTTTTTCAGTTGGAGAATAGAGGATATCAGTTGCTGGAAACCCCGCTGCTTGCATGTTGGAACATATTTGAGGTAAGCAGAAAACTGCTTAAGAAGATGTTTAAGATAGCAGGAGAAATAAAAATTGTAGTTTCCTGACCTATTAGCAAGCATGGAGTTTTAGTATAGTCTCCTATCAAATTTATCTATGGTTTTTTCTTCTCTGTCAGGAGGAACAGAAGCATATACGCTGGCTGAGGAAGACTTCTTTAAAGTGGACTCTACCAATAGGGATTCATAAGAAAGCTGTGGTTTGTCAAACTTTGTAGAGACTCCAATTTCTTAGGTGCCACTGGAATAGAAAGAGGAGTTTCAAGATTTTTTAAAAAAGTTTCTCTCAAAATGCCATGTAATGGCAATTTGAGCATCTCTTTGGGAGGGTGATCTTAGTCAAAGTTCTCCAAAAACTTTGCTGTATTTAGAATCAGCCTCCAATGGAATGAATAAGTCCTTCCCCATTTGACGGATGAATTTGGAAAATGAAATCTTCTCAGTTGGGGAAGAAGCTCTGGTTGGAAATCGGTCAGAAGAATCTTCAGCCTCAGTAGTGGATGGTGATGGGGGATCCGAATCTCCCAACAAATCTGAATCTTGTAATAAAGATGGAGAGTGATGCTGGCACCGTATCGGTGTTGGGGTCTCAGAGTGTTTAGTTTTACGGGAGACCTTCCAAGATTTAACCGGTGTTAGATCTTTGGATGACTGGGAGAATGAAGATTGGTGTCGAGATGATCGATACCTGGAAGTTCGAGTTGACGATCTGGAATATCGAGTACTATCTTTCCTGGTGGTAGGAAACTCAACGGTGCCGGTGGTCGGTGTTGTGACATGCTCAGACTTGACTGGCACCGGAAGAGTCTGAGTCAACACCGGAAGAACCGGTGCCGGAACTAACATTTGAAAATGTTCCTCTAACTCTTCCTTAAACAAGGCATCTGCTTAAGAGTAAGCACCGGTACGAAAGGTGGAGGCTTTTTTGTCAGTACCAAAGTGAAGGTGCAGCGGCATGGTTCGGTAATGAGGAAGCCGATCTAGAGACACTCACTGAAACCGGCACCGTGCACTTACGGGACTTTTGCGAGGTCAGAATGACTTGGCTCAATGCAGCTTTTACTGCGACCCGGAGAGAGAAGGGGAAGGCTTCTTAGCCGGCTTACCCAAAGTGATGGAATACTGCAATACCAGAGTCAGCGTTGGAGACTCTGCCAGTGTTGAAATTCTCGGTGTGGTCTTTATGGGTGTGGTCGGTGTCAGAGACGATGTCGGCTCTCCCTCCATAGCGACACCAAAAAGTTGGCACTGCTGTAGAAGACAATTTTTCAAAGTTATTTTCTGCAAAGAAGAGCAGCGCGTGCAGGTTTCAGGACAGTGCTCAGAGACACCAGCGGTGAGGGTCAGTCAGGGAAATAGCTCGAGCACAGCAACCGCACTTTTTAAATCCCGTCGACGGGCGTGACATGGACGGGAAGACCACCTCTGCTAAATTAAACGCGATGGCTGAGACAAATGAAAAGGCCCTGCTGGACCAAAAGCCCGTCAACAGCGAAAAGGGAAAAGAAAATTTTTTTTTATAGTTTATTAATTAACATAAAAGAAAAAAAGAGAATGAATGACTGAAAAGTCACAAATCGCTAGAGCGGGAAGGCAGAAAAATTTCAACATTCATTGAAACGTGACTTCTTAGCTCCACGGAAACTGAGGGACCATGCACTTACGTCGGGCGGGAAGGCACTCGCGCATGCGCAGTGCGGGATGTTGTTAACTTTATAAAGTCTTAAAGTGGTGATGCACTTTTCAAGTGTCCATACCGGGGCTCCATCGGTGACATCACCCATGTGTGAGAATATGCTGCCTGCTTGTCCTGGGATAATGTTGCTACTGTTTGGGTTTTTGCCAGGTACTAGTGACCTGGATTGGCCACCATAAGGATGGGTTACTGGGCTAGATGGACCATTGGTCTGACCCAGTAAGGCTAATCTTATGTTCATATGTTATGGATCTGGCAGTAGTCTGAAGACTCATCCTCTAAGGCAGTGGTGTCCAATGTCGGTCCTCGAGGGCCGCAATCCAGTCGGGTTTTCAGGATTTCCTCAATGAATATGCATGAGATCTATTAGCATACAATGAAAGCAGTGCATGCAAATAGATCTCATGCATATTAATTGGGGAAATCCTGAAAACCCGACTGGATTGCGGCCCTCGAGGACTGACATTGGACACCCCCTGCTCTAAGGCAACCCTGAGAAAGTTGCCCTTCCGAGGGTAGTTGTTTGGCAGAGGTCTAGATGACGTTATGGCTGGCATTCAGGACCGTAAGCCTAAGACATTGCAAGATAGCAGACCCCGTCCCCTGAGGGGTTCAGGATGCCATAGCTTTCATCCCTCACAGTGCTCGCATCCTTTCTATGGGGGCTTCTTGGGTACACACTCATGCCAGGCTGTAGTTCGGGGGTACTCGATGCCAGCCGGCATCCAGGAGCCATCTGGCGGCGGCCTCCAAGAAACAAATCTGATGGCAACACCAGGCCTTTGGCTGCTACTTCTTGGATCAGAGGGCAGCTCATCAGCCCAACTCTAGTTTTTGAGACTGCCTATTATATCTCACTTGTCCAGAAATAGATTGTACAAGAACGAAAGATTAGGTTTTTACCTCTGCTAATATTCTTTCTTATAATCCTCACTCTATTCCTGGAACCCACCCTGGAACCTGCTGATTCACCGATTGTCTGCCTTGACAAGTACTGGTAAGATGAATTACTGTTCTTTCTGACCAGTCCCTTGAAGATTACCACCTGAATGTATTTTGCAGTTTCCTTGGGGTTTCTAGTCCTAGTGCCCCCTTTCATAAGTGCCGGTTGTCTCCTATTAGCACTATTTTGTTCAGGTTCTACTGTTGATTTTGCCTGTTTGTGATTCTTCATGACCATTTAATGTTCATGTTCTGAGCAGAGTAGACTAATGTGCCAGGGAGTTTCCAAATTCCCCTTCTTTTGTTCTTTTCCTTCCAAATGTTGCTGTCTGCTTTTCTACTAAACTGATTCTCTGGGAGGCGGTGCTGAGATAAGAGGGGAGGTGCTGAAGACTCTGAATATTTATGTCTTCCCTATAAGCCTGTCTGGCGAGAATAGGTTCACAACTTGCTTGTCCAGGAATAGAATCTGGATTTACAAAAAAGATTATTAGCAGAGGTAAGAACCTAATCTTTCGCTCTTCACCTATCTCCCCTGTCTACAACCAGTGGATTACAAAAAAATGTGTATTGGTACTGGATCCTGGTATGTGTTGTGTTAGAACAGTGTTCTTCAACCTTTTTACACCTATGGACCGTCAGAAATAAAAGAATTATTTTGTGGACCGGCATCAGTCTTCAGACCGGCGGTTGAAGAACACTGGGCTAAGTCATGGGCCAGACCCTGCCCATCTCTACCCAATCTCCACCCCAGACCCTGCCCCCATAGTCCTAATTGTAACACTATTTTTTTCATTCATTTTTCATATATACACACAATGTAATCTTATTAACAACACATCGATCGCACCGCGGACTGGCAGTTGAAGAAAAAAAGTTTTGAGCCTGATGCACATGCCGGCCCTGTGGACCGGCAAGAAATTTCTGTGGACCGGCACCGGTCCATGGACCAGTGGTTGAAGAACACTGTGTTAGAATATAAACTTGTATTGATGAATCTGGCAAATTTAACCTGTAAACTGTATATTATATCATTAGTATGTGTCAAGTTAGAATAAAACTTGTATTGAAAAACCTTGTACTGTAACTATGGCAAATTGTAACCTATAAACTGTATATTAACCTGTAGCCTGTTCTGAGCTCTTTGGGGAGAACGAGATAGAAAACAAATTAAATACATTTAAACCTTTCCTTTTAGAAACTTGTGCAAATGTTTTCTTCAGTGCAGCTATCCACTGGAGTAGATCACATCTTCTGCCAACAAATTCCATAGATTACACATAAGGCTCCTTTTACTAAGCTACGTTAGCGTTTTTAGCGCACGCAGCATTTTAGCGCGCACTAAACCCGCGCTACGCGGCTAGAACTATTAAGGTCTAGCACGTGCGCGGTAATTTAGCGCGCGTTATTCCGTAGCTTAGTAAAAGGAGCCCTTAGATTGGAAAAAGCTTTGTAGAGTTTGCATTAAATCTGTTTCTAGTTAGTTTCACAATTATTTCCTAGACCTAATATTATGGGAAATACTCATTCATTGTTCCCCAATCAGCCAAGGCACCCCTTCAATAAGATATGGATAGCTGCAATCATCTCTAGATAAGTTTATTGGGTTTTCTTGATTTTTGATGAGAACCTATTTATTATATATTACTGAACCTATATGGGAATAAGTGACATTGATTTTTAAATGTTTCAAGTTTCGTATTGCACACAGCACCTTTTGAAATTTAAAATAAAAATTTGGGTGAACACAGATGATGTTTTTGGGTAATACCCACAGTGCGCTTTTGGGTGCACATTTCATGTGGGATATACCCTGGTGGAAACCTAACAATTGATTACAAAGGTTGTTCCCCAGAAACTGATCATTCACCCTTAATTAGAAAAATAATAAAAATATAAAATAAAGAAATATATAAAAAAATATTCAAATTTTTATGAATGGTTTAGGGCTCTGTGTACAATTTTGGAAACTAGGAGCAGGTCTATTTGTTAATGCATATGTTTTTGACCATCTCGAACATTTTTTCAAGGCTTTTTTGATATTTGGACCCCATTGATTTGTTCCATACCCTTATGATAAACTGATGCATGATGACCCCAGACAATCAGATGGTCTTGAGTACTATCTGTGAATGTATGCTCAATATTTATGAGTTGTACTCTTAAACAGACAGTCTTAGTGGGGTGGAAGAAGGGTTATTACTTCCATTATGTAATTTGCATTTTACATTTTTGTTGGTAGAACCTTTACTAGTCTTTACACAGATTTTTTTAAACTTCTATTTTTTAACTTCAGGTACCTCGTTGGACAACGACTCGTGAACTATGAGCGAAAGTCTGGCAAATTAGGCACATCAGTAGCACCTCCTTCAACCTCGCAGGAATAAAACGGTTGCTTCAGTCCCAGTGACATTCGTCTTGCCCCTTTTTCTTTGGCCTTCATTTAAAAGTCTCTTCCAGTGATGGTCCTGACAGTGTTGTTTCCCCAAACGTTCACAGCATCCAGATATGTAAAAGCCCTCCAGCTGCATTTTCTCAACGTTAACCACGCTGTTTGAGATCTGTACATGTGTAAATAGAAATATCCAGACATCTTTAAAACTTTGAATTTAAAAAGAGAAAAGGAAAAATGTTCATTTTACATCTTAAAAAAAAAAATGTATATTAATTTATTAAATCTAGTTGTCACTTTATTTTGGACTGTTCAGTTAACAAGAGACTAAGCAATAGCACAAAGAGGCAAGACATTTTGTACAGCTGGAGCAGACTCTACAGCATTTAACACTTTCGAAATAAATTGGTTTTCTCTCTGAGGAACAGAAGGGGGTTGTTTGACCAAAACTTCTGAAATCAAATCTTACTGAACTATAGCTAACCAGCATTGTGGGGTCAGTGATAAGAACATGAACTCTGCCTTCAAGACTTCTGTTTTAACTGTGTAACACCAAAGCTGTTGTACATTTTTATTGTCTGATATATTTTTTTCATGCATCTTGATTTATAATGTTGTACAGTAACCTGTAGAAATTGTAGAAAGGGTTTTGGAAAAAGTTTTCCCATTTTTAGGATTTTAAGAAAGATCGCTAGGGCTCTTGATGTTAATTCCTTGACGCTGGAAGTCAGGATTCCATAGCACTAATCCCTACAGGAAGATACATGGGTGCTAGGCTGTGAAGCATTGGTACTAAGGGATTAAATACATTTCTCCTATCTTCTGACTCAAGGGTGCGGAAACTGGTTTCAGAACCTCTATCCTGCTCCCTTTCTACCACCACAAATATTAAATAGTCTGGTAAGCTTCATATAATGCACATCTATTAAGTTTCACTTGACTTGCATTGCCATAAATAATGTGATAGATATGTGTGTTAGTGGAGGGAGAGGTGTGTTATACTGGAGAAAGGAAAATATTTAGCTGACCAGATTTTATAAATAGTGTAATGAAAGGTTTGTTGAAGAGTGCTGTTTTTTTGTTTTGTTTTTTTTGTTAGTAGAAGAAAGAGAGCTCATGGAAACCTAACTTTTCTCCTCTTAGTAACTGCAGATTAGGAACATCTTTCATTTATAGAGCTAGGTATGGTTTCATGGCATATTCATTGGCTGTTGTGCAGCATTTTTGTTAAGCCACTGCATTGGTAAAAAAGATGCAGCAAAGTAAAAGCTGTCTAATAAGAATTACATTTACACACTCATATCTTCAGTTGCTGGAATGGATTTAGTAGTGAGGCTATGGGAGGGTGGAAATAAGGGAAGACAAAGGCAGCAGCATCCTGCATAAAATTCATTAAGAATGCTATCTGTTAAGTAAACACAATCCTTTTTTTAAATATTAAGACAAAAAACATCATTGCATGTAGATCTGTGGTGATGTGTAAAAGACAATGCCATGAAGAGTTTATATTGTAGTTCATACCATTTCTCTTCTGCTGTGCAAGTGTAATCTTTCTTCATAGTTATCCCTGGCACACTTTTTGATTAATTTGCAGTTAAAATTATTTGTGGTGCAGAATCCACATAGAAAGTAACATCTATTTTCTATTTTTCTACTTGGTTTGTGCCCTTGGCTATGTTATTAAAATGAATTATATATTTATAATTCTTGTATTATCAGAAAAGGGTGCAGGCTTACTTAGAACAATCATGCCAATTTGAATTGGGTAAATTGATGCGATTAGAAATGCTGAAGTGTAATATTTAAGAAACTGAAATTCAGATAATTTGTCTACAGATTTAACATCAGTTGTCAGAGTTTTAAAATAGAAGTTATGTCTGTAACACTGGTTTTGCACAGTGAAACATTAATACCTTTAAAGGTTTTTGATATCTTAGGGTTTATAGTCTTGGCTTCCCATCTCTGTCTTATTGACCCAAATGAATTTGTAATGAGATAAATTTCTGTATAACTGAGCTACATACAGTGTGTGTGTGGAAGAGGAAGGGGACAAAAATATCTCATGCATATTCATTGTAGATATTTTAAAACCTCAGCTGACTTGTGGGATCACTAGATTAGGTTTAGGAAGCTTTGGAGTAACCCTTGGGCATCAAGAGTTTGGCTGCTTGTCACTAAGCATTATTGCTGCAGGCATTTGGATTTAATAACAGGTAACTTGATCTCATTACCAAGAGGTTAATATATTCCATTGTTTGCTATTAGATGGACAAATGCATATTTTCCTAAACACTGCATTCTTTTTTTTTTTATTCAAGAAGTAGGATATAGACTGCTTGCTCTGCTATCTGTATACAGTACTTGCCACTCTGTGGCAAATGCCATAAAGGTTTTACCTCTGATATATGCAAGCATTTCTTCATGTATCATTTTGCCATGATGCAAATGAGGGGTTTTGGTTTGTTGGGGGGGGGGGCTCATTTCTAAAATTGCTTAGAAATAGAGTAATCCACTTTTGGGTATTGCTTTGGTTATCAGTATAATAAGACATAATAAGACATTCTAATTATTTTAAGATGAAATAGATGCAATTTAAATTTATATGTTTTTGACATCCATAAAACTGGACATTAACTGAATTGTTGGTGTAAATGGTTGTAGCATCAATGCTTTGATCATTCTCTCACTGCTTCAGCGAACAGCCACTCCTTATTCTCTCAAAGAAAACTGTGCTAGTAATAGAGTTATGTGCATTGCAGACACAGATATTTCATCCAAGGAGTATTGTTAAATGCAAGGTGTGTATTTGTGCTGGCTGCTTTCCTAGTGAAAACTGGAGTTGCCTTTTGAACAATTAAACTCTGTTGTTGTCAGAGCATGCATTTCTATGCAGAAAAATAAATATTAAAGATTGGCAGTGCCAAGTTTGCCAATGCAGTTTGCATTGGAAACTTCCAAAAATGTGTTCTCTTATATTCTCTTCTTAGATCTGTCTAGAGACACAGGAATTTGGTGGAGATTGTGTGAGAAAATTTTGTTGGTGATATGCATTGTCGGATATAAATGTAAAATTTTTATTTTAACATTTAATACAACTGTCAAAAAACACCTTTTGAATTGTTTTGTGGGTTTTTTGGTCTTCCTTTCTTGAAAGATAGTGGTTTGTATAGCATTACAGTGGTACCGTGTTCTTATGAATTAAAATTATGCTCTTTATCTATGAAAAACAGTTGAGAATCCTTCCTCAAATCCAAATAAGAGAGCAGCTGGCTGAATTCTAAAGTAGTTGCTATGAAAAAATATATATTTCTTCTTAAAAAGAAGTTTTCTGGTGTGAAAGAGTCCTCAGTCTTCACAACTCACAATGGTATGTAAAAAATATAGTGTATCTCCATGTCCAAATGCAATAAAGTAAATATTTGTCAGCAAAATTTCAACCGCTGCTGTCCTGCACTGTGAAAGCTGTAAAGTGTCCAGTAACCATGCCATTATAAATTATAATGATATGAATATAGTCACAAAAATCAGCTGGAAAAAATCAGAAGTTGAGCATGGTACTTATCTTAGTGATGTATTGACCAAAGTTTCTCAAATGATTTTGCATGCTGCTATAGGTTCGACAGGGCTCTGTTTTGGAGGTAAGTCCCCCCCCCCCTTGGGATCTTCAGCACTGCTTCATGATGCTTGTGATAATAATCCAGTGATCTGTGAAACTTGAAAGGCAAAGATAATCTTCACTGACTTGGCATGAAGAAGTTCACTGACTCGGCATCCAGATGGAAGCTTCATCAGTGGTAAGTACAACATTAAGGTCCCAAGCCATAGGAGGAGGTTTGAGAGGTGGCTTGGTATGGTAAAGACCTATCACAGGGCTGCCCAATTCTGGGCCTTGAGATCTACTGGCAGGCCAGGTTTTCAGGATAACCACAATGAGCATGCAAGAGAAGAGAGGAAGTTTGTGGTTGTAGGGAGGAAGCAAAGAGATCCACTTCTGGGGTACCCCAGTCTGAAAATATCTGGCATAAAACAGAGTTGTGACAACTCGTGAGGTTATAGGAGTCTCCTTAATTTGTCTGCTAAGACATTCTGTTTTCCTGTTAGATGAACTGCTTTTAGAAATATGTTGCAAGGTATCGCCCAGGACCAGGTCTGGACTTCTTTTTGGCAAACTAGGTGAGACTCTGTGCCTCCTTGTTTGTTCCTGTAGCACATGACTACTTGGTTGTCTGTTTGGATGATTACTACTTGATTAAGAAGGTGATCTTGGAACGTGCGTAGAGCATAGCAGATTACTCAAAGCTCAAGAAGATTGATATGTAGTTTTCTCATGAGGATTCCAGCTGCCTTGAGTATGGACACCACTGAGGTGGGCTCCCCAACCTAGTATGGAAGTATTCTTAATATTTTTTTATGTGGAGTGTGAAACAGAAGGCCTTTGGAAAGATTGGCTTGCCGATAACCACAACTGAAGGGACTGACAGCTCTAAAGTCACTTTATTCATATGGATAGTGTTCCATTGGCTTGAGACCATTGGGTCAAGAGTGTCTTCTAAAGTTCTCTAAGATGTAGACAGGCAAATGGAGTTATGTAAATGCCAGATGCCATGTGGCTGAAGAGATGTACCATTTGATGTGCAGTAATGCAGTGGAGAAAGGAGACTTGCAGATATGAATCAGATTGTCAAGTCTCTGTTGAGGTTAAAAGGCACGAGCTTAAGTTGTATCTAGAAGCACCCCAATGAACTCTAGAGTTCGAGTAGGTTGTACATGGGATTTCTGGTAGTTGATTGCAAATCCAAGAAGTTCCAATAGGCAAAGTGTTGCACTCTTGGCTTGGTGAGCTTGTTGAGATGTTGGGGTCTTTTGATTAGGGAAGACATAAAAACTGAATGAGTGGAGGAGTGCCACTACTACCGCTAAGCATTTGTGAATACTCTAGGTCAGGGGTCTCAAAGTCTCTCCTTGAGGGCCGCAATCCAGTCGAGTTTTCAGGATTTCCCCAATGAATATACATGAGATATATGTGCATGCACTGCTTTCAATGCATATTCATTAGGGAAATCCTGAAAACCCAACTGGATTGCGGCCATCAAGGAGGGACTTTGAGACCCCTGCTTCTAGGTGCTGATGCTAGTCCAAATGGTAGTACTCTGTAGTGGAAGTGGCATTTTGCCACTTGAAAGCAAAGACATTTCCTGTGGGTAGAGAGGATGGAAATATGTGTGTATGCTTCCATTAGGTTTAGAGAGCAGAGTCAGTCATTCTTTCCTAATAGTGGTAACAGGGTTCCCAGAGAGACCATGCAAAATTTCTCCTTCACCAAGTATTTGTTGAGAGCATGGAGGAGTTTATTGTGCATTGAAAAGAGATTATCTTAGAGGATGATTTGTGGGTCTTTTTGGTAAATTAAGGGCATAGCCCTGACTCACCACTTAAAAGTCCCAGTGATCTGTTATACAGGACCATTGATGATAATAGTGGTTGAGTCGACCTCCTATAGGTATATACTGTGGCAACGGTTGAGTTATGCTGATAGTGCTCTCTATTATAGAGTCAAAAGGATTGCTGCTAGTACAGGTCCTTTGATTTGTTAAACAACTGGATGAAGAGGACAGGTTATATCTGCTTTGAATAATAAGTGAAGAGTTTAGAGGTATTAGAATCTGTATCTCTCGCTCCATAAGATGCACCTGACCATAAGACACACCCTAGATTTAGAGGAGAAAAAACACATTCTGAACCAAATTCTCCCTGCCAGGCTCTGCACCCTGTCCCTCCTCCCTGCTAGGCTCTGTATCCTTTCCCTCCTCTGGTGGTCTAGTGGTAAGCTGGGAACGGGCACAGGGCAGGCAGGCCTAGTGGCAGGTCCAGCACTGTATCGACATCGCTCCTAGCTGGAAGCTTTTCAAAACCTGGACAAAGTGCTGAGTTTTGAAAAGCTGTCCAGATGCCAGGACACCCCACCCTCACAGTTTGCAACTTTAACTCTTCTCAATGGTATAGCCAGCTTCTGGAGCACAATATAGGGGGATACACATTCAGTCAGATATTGTAGGCCATGTGATTACTATGTAACAACTGATTTAAATGACCATAAATAAACACAAGAGACACTCCATGAAAGTAGCTGCCAAAGTGCTATTTTTTCTTGTCATTTTAATAACTTCTGTCCAGCTCACATTTCTTCTCTCTCCATGTCCACCATCTTCCTCCTGTAGCCTTATCTGTCCTGTGCAACAAACATCGCCCTTCTATAAACTGTTCCTTTCCTTCCTCCTGTTTCCACATCTGCCTTCTCATATTCAGCATTTTCCTTCTCTGTGTGTGTCTTGTCCTGCATTTCATCCTATTTCTCTCTGTCATCCCCCCCCCCCCCCCCAGGATTAGTATATCGCACTGTTGCTTCCCACCCCTCAACTCCCTCAGTATGACTCTCTTGCAGATCTCCAGCGTCTTTCCCCTTCTATCCAGCACGGAAGGAAGGAGCAGGCTCGGGGGAGTCGCAGTCTAGCAGCCCGTGTGCTGTTCCACAGCATTCCTGCTGCCTTTGTCATCCAGCCATCCCCCTCTCTGAGCAGCGCTCTAGGCGAAATCTCGGGGCAGCTTCGCACCACTTCTGCCTGGGTCTCACTTGGTCACTGCCGTCGCTCGCCAATGCCTTAGAGCCAGCATTATCTCCCAAGAGCATCAAGGTCAGTCATGCATACGTAGGGGAGGCAGCAGATGAGGACTGGATGGCGGGGGCCACTAGGAAGAGAATGGCCTGGTGCAGAGAGCCGGGACTTGTAGCAGGCGGCCGAGGAACTTGAGATGGAAACGGCTCCGCCGGCGGGCAGGCTGGTGAAGCTGTCTGCCAAGACAGGGGCTGTTCCGAACCGCAATCTAGCTCAATCGTAGTTCTGCTGACCTCTGAGCAACTAATCAGAATGGGGGGGTGGTCCTCCTTACCCGCTCAGCACTGTGGGAGTGTGGAAGGCTGCTGGTGGAAGCGCTGGACCGCCGGGATTACAAAAATGTACCGGGGGGGGGGGGGGTGTAGTCGCTCCATAAGACGCACCCTTATTTCCACCCACTTTTGGGGGGGGGAAAATGCTTGTTATGGAGCGAAAAATACATTATCTCTTTCCTTCCATTTTTGCTAACCTTTGTACAAGAGTGTTTCTTGAGCTGCTAATTTTTCTAAACTTTCCTAACTTGGGTTCTTGAACTGTAGATAAGCTCTGTAAGGTTTATTTTACATTGCCAAAACTTGGAAAGTAGCAGATTAAGTATTGCAGCTGGTTTATTGGGCAGGAAACAGGGGCATAACAAACAGGACGCGGGAAGTCATCATGCCATTGTATCGAGCGATGGTGCGTCCACATCTGGAATACTGCGTTCAATATTGGTCGCCGTACCTCAAGAAGGACATGGCGGTACTTGAGAGAGTACAAAGGAGAGCAACGAAACTGGTAAGAGGGCTGGAACACTGCCCATACACTGAGAGGTTGGATAGGCTGGGGCTCTTCTCTCTGGAAAAGAGGAGGCTCAGGGGAGATATGATAGAGACCTTCAGGATCATGAGGGGCATAGAGAGGGTGGATAGGGAAAGATTCTTCAGGCTGAAAGGGACAACAGGTACGAGGGGGCATTCGGAGAAACTGAAGGGAGATAGGTTCAAAACAAATGCAAGGAAGTTTTTTTTCACCCAAAGGGTCGTAGACACCTGGAATGTGCTACCGGAGGAAGTGATCAGGCAGAGTACGGTACAGGGATTCAAACAGGGATTGGACGGATTCCTGAAGGATAAAGGGATCGTGGGATACTGAGAGAGGTGCTGGGATGTAACATAGGTATAGAAAGCTAACCAGGTAATAAGTATAGAAACCCAACCAGCTCGTGCATGTGCAAGACCGAAGGGTTAGGACTTCGATGGGAAGATAGGACTCAATGGAAAACCAAGGTGGCAAGGGGGCCCCTTCTAGTGATTCAGACAGGTCATGACCTCTTTGGGCCGCCGCGGGAGCGGACTGCTGGGCAGGATGGACCTATGGTCTGACCCGGCGGAGGCACTGCTTATGTTCTTATGTTCTAACTTAGTTTATATATATTTATTGGGGATTTCTGACTTGAACTTGCTAGATATACATTTACCTGCAGTAATTTATTCATGTGCTAACATTGAAAGACCTGAACCAGAAGTCTGTTAAGTGCTCTTTTGATTTTATAATTGTAATCTGTCTGGGTACAGGGCTTGTTGGCTGAAATCTAGTTTTGAATTCTTAATTAACGTATTTTCACGCATATAACGCGCGTGTTATACGTGTTTTTACAAACCGTGCATAACCTTGCGCGGTATACGCGTGAGCACGTTGTACAAAATTTTTTTTACATAGTTCCCCCCCCCCGACGTCCGATTCACCCCCCCCCCCCGCAGGACCGCTCGCACCCCCACCCCGAAGGACTGCTCGCACGCGCTCGCACCCGCATCCCCACCCTGAAGGACCGCTCGCACGCACTCCCGTCCTCTTGCCCCAGCCAACCGCGGCACCCCCGACACGATCGGGGCAAGAGGGAGCTCAAGCCCTCTTGCCTCCCCCGAC
This sequence comes from Geotrypetes seraphini, assembly GCF_902459505.1. Lineage (NCBI taxonomy): Eukaryota > Metazoa > Chordata > Amphibia > Gymnophiona > Dermophiidae > Geotrypetes > Geotrypetes seraphini. Next base: position 291,203,956 of record NC_047085.1, read on the forward strand.
ACGATCGGGGCAAAAGGGAGCCCAAGCCCTCTTGCCCCGCCGACTCCCCAACTCCCCGACAATATCGGGCCAGGAGGGAGCCCAAACCCTCCTGGCCACGGCGACCCCCACCCCGCACTACATTACGGGCAGGAGGGATCCCAGGCCCTCCTGCCCTTGACGCATACCCCCCTCCCCCCAACGCCCGCCCTCCCCCAAGAACCTCCGACCGCCCCCCAGCCGACCCTCGCCCCCCCTGGCCGACCCCCACGACACCCCCACCCACCTTCCCCGTACCTTTATGTAGTTGGCCGGACAGACGGGAGCCAAACCCGCCTGTCCGGCAGGCAGCCAACGACGGAATGAGGCCGGATTGGCCCATCCGTTCCAAAGCTCCGCCTACTGGTGGGGCCTAAGGCGCCTGAGCCAATCAGAATAGGCCCGGGAGCCTTAGGTCCCTCCTGGGGGCGGGGCCTTGGGCACATGGTCGGGTTGGGCCCATGTGCCTCAGGCCTCGCCCCCAGGAGGGACCTAAGGCTCCCGGGCCTATTCTGATTGGCCCAGGCGCCTTAGGCCCCACCAGTAGGCGGAGCTTTGGGACGGATGGGCCAATCCGGCCTCATTCCGTCGTTGGCTGCCTGCCGGACAGGCGGGTTTGGCTCCCGTCTGTCCGGCCAACTACACAAAGGTACGGGGAAGGCGGGTGGGGGTGTCGTGGGGGTCGGCCAGGGGGGTCGCGGGTCGGTTGGGGGGGGGCGGTCGGAGGTTCTTGGGGGGGGGGCGGTCGTTGGGGGGAGGGGGTTTGCGTCGAGGGCAGGAGGGCCTGGGATCCCTCCTGCCCGTAATGTAGTGCGGGGTGGGGGTAGGGGGTCGCCGTGGTCAGGAGGGTTTGGGCTCCCTCCTGGCCCGATATTGTCGGGGAGTTGGGGTGTCGGCGGGGCAAGAGGGCTTGGGCTCCCTTTTGCCGTGATTGTGTCGGGGGGGGGCAAGAGGGTTTGAGCTCCCTCTTGCCCCGATCGTGTCAGGGGTGCCGCGGTTGGCTGGAGCAAGAGGGCTTGAGCTCCCTCTTGCCCCGATCGTGTCGGGGGTGCCGCGGTTGGCTGGGGCAAGAGGACGGGAGTGCGTGCGAGCGGTCCTTCGGGGTGGAGGTGCGAGCGGTCCTGCGTTGGGGTGAATCGGATGTCAGGGGGGGATCAGGTTTTCAGGGTGGGGACAGGACTTCAAGGGGGAGAGGAGAGTCGGGGGCGGGCGAAAGGAGAGTCGGGGTGGCCAGAGGAGAGTCGGGGCGGGCAAAAGGAGAGTCGGGCGGTGACGGGAGAGTCGGGCAGCATGCGCGTTATACGGGTGTGCGCGGTATATAAAAATTTCTGTACATAGATTTGTGTTTTCCGCGCGCTATACCCTTGTGCGCGTTTTACACGGGTGCGCGTTATCTACGTGAAAATACGGTAGTTAAACTGAGCTGACTCTATATATCTGTATTGTGGTGTACTGCTCTGTTTTCAAACCTAGACCTCTTTCTTCCTAAAAAATGAAAGCTTTTCCTTCCTTTTTGGCTAACCTTGGTACAAGAGTCTTTCTTGAGTTACTGATTTTTCTAAACTTTCCTAACTTGGGTTCTTGAACTGTAGATAAGCTCTGTAAGGTTTATTTTACATTGCCAAAGCTTGGATAGGTAGCAGATTAAGTCTTGCATCTCTTAACTGTAGGCAGGCACTATTACAGAGTAAAGGTGTTTTAATAGAAAATTACATTGGAGATAGGTTTCATAGCTAACACAGCTCACAGATCTCTGGTTGCCTAGGCCCCCCCTTTGCTTACACTACTTAAATACCTAATACTCAAAGAACAGGCCCAAGAACAGAACCTTGAGGCACACCACTGGTAACATCCCTTTCCTCAGAGCAATCTCCATTGATCACTATTCTCTGTTGCCTTCCACTCAACCAGTTTCTGACCCAGCCTTTCACTTTGGGACCCATCCCAAGGGCACTCAGTTTATTTATTAGACGTCTGTGTGGAACACTGTCAAAGGCTTTGCTAAAATCTAAATACACCACATCTAGTGCACATCCTCTATCCAATTCTCTGGTTACCCAGTCAAAGAAATTGATCAGATTTGTCTGACACGACCTACCTCTAGTGAAACCATGTTGCCTCCAGTCCTGTAATCCACAGGATTCCAGAAACATGACTATTCTCTGTTTTAAAAGTGTTTCCATTAATTTGCTTACCACAGAAGTCAGACTTACTGGCCTTTAATTCCCTACTTCTTCCCTACTTCTTCCTTACTTCCACTTTTGAGGAATGGGACCACATGCACCTTTCTGCAGTCCTCCAATCCTCCGGTATTAAGAAGACCTATTTCAAACTGCGAATGTTAAGTAAACTTTGGATGCATCTATTTTGGGGAATGACATCTTCTGACATGCATGTGTTACAAGTTGTCCAAAATTCCATTATTCGTTCTTTGTTTGGGATTGGAAAGTAGAAACATAGAACATAGAAGATGACGGCAGAAAAGGGCTACAGCCCATCAAGTCTGCCCACTCTGCTTACCCACCCCCTGTCTATGCCCTAATGACCCAATTTCCTTATCTTGACCCTTGTAGGGATCCCACATGGGTATCCCATTTATTCTTAAAGTCTGGCACGCTGTCTGCCTCGATCACCTGCACTGGAAGCTTGTTCCAATGATCAACCACTCTCTCTGTGAAGAAATACTTTCTGGTGTTGCCATGAAATTTTCCGCCCCTGAGTTTGAGCGGGTGCCCTCTTGTGGCCGAGGGTCCCTTGAGAAAGAAAATATCATCTTCCACTTCAACACGTCCCGTGAGGTACTTAAATGTTTCGATCATGTCTCCCCTCTCCCTACGTTCCTCAAGAGTGTAGAGCTGCAATTTGTTCAGTCTCTCTTCGTACGAGAGACCCTTGAGCCCCGAGATCATCCTGGTGGCCGTCCGTTGAACCGATTCAATTCTGCGCACATCTTTACTGTAATGTGGCCTCCAGAATTGCACACAGTACCCCAGATGAGGTCTCACCGTGGCCCTGTACAATGGCATTATGACTTCAGGCTTTCGGCTGACGAAACTTCTATTGATACAACCCAATATCTGCCTTGCCTTAGATGAAGCCTTCTCCACTTGATTGGCAGTTTTCATGTCTGCACTGATGATTACTCCTAAATCTCGTTCTGCTGAAGTCCTAGTTAAAGTTTCTCCGTTCAAGAAGTACGTCCTGCATGGATTTCCGCTTCCGAGGTGCATGACCTTACATTTCTTAGCATTGAAGCCTAACTGCCAGGTTGAGGACCAACTTTCCAATGTAAGCAGGTCCTGCGCCATATAATTCTGTAAACTGCATTCACTTACTATATTACATAGTTTGGCGTCATCGGCGAATAGTGTTATTTTACCTTGAAGCCCTTGAGTCAGATCCCCTATGAATATGTTGAAAAGGAGTGGACCCAGGACCGAGCCCTGCGGCACTCCACTGGTCACCTCCGATGTTTTAGAGAGGGTACCATTAACCACCACCCTCTGAAGTCTGCCACTCAGCCAATCATTGACCCATGCAGTTAGTGTCTCTCCTAACCCCATCGATTCCATCTTGCTTAGCAGCCTGCGGTGTGGGACACTGTCAAAAGCTTTACTGAAGTCCAGGTACATGACGTCCAAAGACTCTCCCAAGTCCAACTTTCTTGTTACCCAGTCAAAGAAGCTGATGAGATTGGATTGGCAGGACCTACCCTTGGTGAAGCCATGCTGACTGGGATCCCGAAGATTCCCTTCATTCAAGATCGTGTCCAATTTGCTTTTAATTAGTGTTTCCATGAGTTTGCACACTATTGATGTGAGACTCACCGGTCTATAATTCGCAGCCTCTGCCCTGCAACCCTTTTTATGCAGAGGAACGACATTAGCTAATTTCCAGTCCAGGGGAACTTTCCCCTTACTTAGGGAGAGATTGAATAGCTCAGCCAACGGTTTCGCCAGGACATCGCTCAACTCTCTGAGCACTCTTGGGTGCAAATTGTCTGGTCCCATGGCTTTGTTCACCTTGAGTCTTGCCAGTTCACTGTAAACTTCACCTGGTGTGAACTCAAAATTCTGAAATGGGTCTTCTGTGCTTTGTGTTGCCTTCAACTGGGGACCGTGTCCCGGTGCCTCACAGGTGAAGACTGAGCAGAAGTATTCATTCAGTAGTTCTGCTTTATCGGAATCTGCTTCCACGTAACTTCCGTCCGGTCTTCTAAGGCGTACTATCCCGCCTGTGTTCCTTTTTCTGTCACTAATATACCTGAAGAAGGATTTGTCCCCCTTTTTAATGTTTTTTGCCAGAATTTCTTCCACTTGAAGTTTTGCCTCCCTAACTGCCATTTTGACCGCTGTAGACCTGGTCCTATATTCTACTTTTGCCTCTCTTTTCTCCGTGCGCTTGTAGGAGAGAAACGCTTTTTTCTTCTCCTTAATGAGGTGCGAGATCTCCGCAGTGAACCATTGGGGTTTATTGTTTCTTTGTTGTTTATTTACTGATTTTATGAAGCGGCTAGTTGCTTCATGTATGGTTGATTTCAGTGTTAACCACTTAGCTTCTACATCATCGGTCTCCGCTTGGTCCTGCAGCGTCTGATGGACGAAATCTCCCATGCGTGCGAAGTCTGTGCCCCGGAAATTGAGTACCTTTGTTTTCGTGTTTGATCTAGGGAAGCCTTTCCTAAAGTTGAACCATACTATGTTGTGGTCACTGGAGGCTAGCTTATCTCCTACTGAGACCTCTGAGACGCTTTCCCCGTTGGTGAGTACCAGGTCGAGGATCGCCTGGGCCCTAGTGGGCTCCGTTACTCTTTGTTTGAGACGTGCTCCCTTTATGGAGGTTAAGAGCCTCCTGCTACCGCTGGTTGTCGCTGAAAATGAGTTCCAGTCTGCATCAGGCATATTGAAGTCCCCTAGCAGTACAGCTTCTCCTCGTAGAGTGATATTCTCTATGTCTTCAATTAATTCTGCATCCATGTCTTCCAGTTGTCTTGGGGGTCTGTATACCACACCTAGATACAGGCATTTTTCTCTGCCTCTTGCCAGGTTTACCCAGAGGGACTCCCCGGTGTACTTGACATCTGTGATCCTGGTGGTTTTGATGTCCTCTTTAATGTATAGAGCTACCCCCCCTCCTAACCTGCTCTCTCTGTCCTGACGAAGTAGATTGTAGCCCGGTATAGCCATATCCCACCCATGTGAGTCCGTAAACCAAGTTTCAGATATTGCCACCACATCTAGGTCGGCATTCCTTATTTCAGCCTCCAATTCTAGAATTTTGTTACCTAAACTGTGTGCATTGACATACATGGCCCTCCATATCTTGTGTTTGCTAAGTCCCTGTGAGGCGTATCCTACCCGAGTCGGTGTGACTCCCAAAGAACTGTTTGCAATGTGGGTACTTACCTTGGACATGGAAGCGGAGTTTTGACTCACCTCATCAGGATAATTCCTTTCTGCACTAATATGTGAATGGGTACCCTCCCCCGACTTACCTAGTTTAAAGCCCTGTGAAGCAGGCGGGCTAGTCGGTGTCCGAAGACGTTCTTACCCCTACTGGTCAGATGGAGTCCGTCTGGTCCCTGAAGTCCTTGTAGCGCTTCCCCATGGTTTAGGAATCCGAAGTTCATATCCCGGCACCATCCCTGTAGCCAATCGTTCGTCCTCAGGATACGTTCATCTCTGGCTCTTCCCTTGCCTCTAACTGGGAGGATCGATGAGAAAACCACCTGCGCTCCTGTCCGCTTCAGCCTCTCACCCAGTGCTCCAAAGTCTCTGGTGATGGTCTCTGGTGTGTTCCTGGCAGTATCGTTGGTTCCTATGTGGACAAGAAGCATAGGAAAGTGGTCTCGGGGCGTGAGTAGTAGTAGTATGAGCTTGTTACTTCATATCGTTCTACTGGCTAAATTGTTACTGTTGGTTTATTTAAGTGTATATCAGTTATCACCAAAATATTTACAAGATTGTGTGACGTCCTATGTGCCCTTGCGACCACGACCACTGTAGGGGTTTTTTTTTTTTTTACATCCTATGTGCTCTTGCGACCACTGTGGGGGGGTTTCTTTTGAAGTGCAACATTTAAAAAATACACTGACTTTTTAAAAATGACTAAGAGAATCCTACTGCTCAGTTTTCTACATACTAATTTACTGTAACTTTACATTCAGTTAAAATATTAAATTTCACTCAAAACAGTAACTTATGTAACTTTTCTCTTATACTAGATACTAGCAACTTGTTTTCTCTGTCTTTTTTTTTTTTTACCTAAGTTTATTTTAGTTTTCCAAAAACAATAAAGCAAATAGGCGATACAGTAGTATACACAACCATACACATTCAATATAAAAAGTTATTCAATATTAATTATAGAACCATATCATCCCCCCAAAACCCTAAGCCAAACACTCCCACCCCCAAAAAAAGGACAAGAGAGAGGAGGAGAGAAAGCAATCTCCCAAAAAGCAAGACACAACTCCGAAAGCATTCTCAGTATCCTGCAAAAATACAGTAAAAGTATCTAAATAGGCAACAGTTGAAAGAGCCCTCTCCATTGGACACAGGCACCCCACACCTCAAAAAAAATGCAAGCGACCCCTTCTCATAGTAGTCAGTTTAAACATCAGGCAAAAGAAATCACATTTGCATAAAAAATTATCTAAAGGAGGAGTATCAGTCATCTTCCAATAGGAAACTATAAGAAGTTTACCCGCTACAAAAAAATATTTAGCCAATTTATAATGGGACTGCAATACATGGGGAGGCCGCAATTGTAACAGACAGTAGTGGGCCTCAAGAGGGTAGTTAACCTGTGTAACCTGAAAATATATCTGGCCAATAGTCTTCCAAAAAAGCTGAACCTTCGAACACCTCCACCAAATATGGTAAAAGCAGCCCTACAAACCACAATCCCGCCAGCAGGCAAAGGATCCAGAGGCATAATCGGTACTTCAAAAATAAACAGCAAAGAATTATTCAAACTAGTAAAAACTATAACCGATACAACACAAATACTGAAAAAGGACACTGAGCCCACTCCATCGGCACAAACCCTAGCCAACTTCTTTCAAAACAAAATCACCGAATTAAGAGCAACTCTACCCACATCCACAACAAATGCTCTTCAATTCCTGGACCCCCATGACCAAGACACCAGAGTAGACATGCTATGGGACCACCTCGAATACCCAAACTGGCAGCAATTCCTAAATTTATTTAACAAGTACACCAAATCTAACTGCCTACTTGACGCATGTCCCCCTAAAATCATGACAATTGCCCCCCTAGAATTTAAAAAGGAACTTTTTGCATGGCTAACATCCGCCCTTGCAAACGGAACACGAAACAAAAAAATGGGACATATACTAATCACTCCAATCCCCAAAGATCAGAAAGCCTCCTCAGCACTGACACCCAATTTCAGACCCATAGCAAGCATTCCTCGCTTCACAAAGATACAGGAAGGATTGGTCAACCTTCAACTAGTCAATTACCTGGACAAATTTAACCTCCTTAGCGAACACCAATCAGGATTCAGAAAAGGATACAACACAGAAACTGTCCTAGCCTCCTTGCTGAACCACCTTTATGATCTCTTTAGCAAAGGCAAAAGCGCACTGATCCTACAATTAGATCTCAGCAGCGCGTTCGACCTGGTAGACCACGAAATCATGCTACTGTACCTTGAAGCAATGGGAATCTCGGGAAAGGCAAAGAAATGGTTCCAAGAGTTCCTAACAAACAGATCCTACTCTAAACTATGGAAAAACCCTTCAGGCGTGCCTCAAGGTACCCCCCTATCCCCCACACTTTTCAATATCTATATCGCCTCCTTTGGTCACCTACTACAAAAACTAAATTTAATATACTACATCTATGCGGACGATATATCCATCCTTATACCCTTAAACGACATCACAAAAGAAACTGTAGATAATCTCTCAAACACAATGACCGAAATCGAGAAATGGACCACTAATTTCAAACTAAAACTAAACGCAGAGAAAACAAAAGTCTTTCTGGCTAGTCCCAATGACAAAATTACGAAAACATCGATAAAAATAAACAACCACGAATACCCAATTTCCAAAAACATAAAAATACTGGGTATCACTCTTGACACTCACCTAACTATGACTGACCACACAAACTCACTAGTGAAAAAATGCTTTTACACGCTATGGAAACTAAGAACCATAAAAAAATTCTTTGACCCTCCATCATTCAGGTTGCTGGTACAGGCACTGATCCTATCCCTTCTTGACTACTGCAACATCATCTACCTAGGCATCCCACAAAAAACAATAAAAAAACTGAGATTAATACAAAACACCGCTGTTCGCCTAATTTTCGTACTTAGAAAAAACGACCACATCAGCCCCTACTATAAAAAGCTGCACTGGCTTCCAATAGAAGCGCGAATTCTATTCAAATTCGCTTGCACCTGTTTCAAACAAGCCTGGGGACTAGCACCTTCATAACTACAAACTCACTTCACCCTACACAACCCCACAAGAACGACCAGAAACAAAAACATCTTTGCATACCCAAAGACTACAGGCTGCAGATACAAATCCTTCTTGGACAGAACCTTTAAGTTCCAAGCGAACAGACAGCAAACCTGTCTGAAAAACCACATAAACGAACCAAATATGACTTATAATGCATTCCGCAAATCGATCAAAACCACCCTATTCGCTAAATTCATTGACTAAAACGGTCCCCTCCCCCACTAAGACCCCCCTCATGGATGTTCTAAATCTTTCAGACACTCATTACCCTTAGATCTCCAATTAATATGTAAGTTTACCATTTAGACTATTGTACGGCATCTAGACTCTTTGTTCGGTACTGTATTTAAACTTATTGTATAGTATTGTATTTAGACTCACTGTATTGTATTATATGTGGATTTATTGTATTGTATTAGCATTGTACTGTACTAAGACCTTTGTTATTCGCTGAATGTCCAGCCTTCTTACAATGTAAACCGCCTAGAAGTCGCCTGACTATGGCGGTATAGAAAAATAAAGTTATTATTATTATTATTATATATCTTAAACAGGCACTCCGGAGTATAGTACCATCTATACAGTATCTTATGCCCATTTTTAGCTATGCTGCTTGCAATAGACACTTTAAACAAATTATGAAAAGCATATTGCCAGGTCGAAAAAGCAAATGTTTGTCCCAAATCCCTCTCCCATTGTTGTATACAGTTTTGAATAGGATTATATTGACCCAAAAGAGCCCCATATAATCTTGTAATGGAGCCCTTAGTGGGACCTGCCCACAGCGCCTATTCAAGATGAGTCTCTGAAAGGTCAAGTTCCTCTTCTGCCTTAGTATAAAGAAGATACCTCAATTGAGTATAACAAAAAGAATCCCATCCCAGAAGACCATATTCCTCCTGGAGATCCTCCCAGGATTGCATCCTCCCATCCTGCCATACCTTGCAGAGAGTACTCAGGGAGTTCTGGGCCCAACAAACAAAAACTGATCAAGAGTGTTCAACCGGAGCATCAGGAGCATACAAAATGACAGTAGATAGAAAATATTGCCTTTCTGGGAACATGGAGCCCCTTATAGCCAGCCAAGTACTCAGGGGACATTGCATAAGAGGAGGTGCTCATGTTATCAGAAGGTGCAGTTGTGCCTCCGGCAACCAAGGGATCACCCACAAAGGCGTTGATGGAACCAGCTGCTGTTCTATGTAAAGCCACTGTTTAGACACTCGACTTACCCAAGAAGACAAGACATACAACAGCGCCATTTGATGATGGAAAAAAAAGGGACTGTCATACCCCCTCTTTTTTACATTGAAAAATAATTTGTCACTTAACCCAGGGAGGCTTTTTGCATCAGATATAATGAAAGAATTTTCTGTGAAGTTTACCAAAAAAATTTCCTTGGAACTTGAATGGGAAATAACATAAAATGATATAATAAATTTGGCAAAACCAGCATCTTTACAGCAGCCACTCACCCTACCCACAACAGGGCGAGACCATGCCAATGCTCCAATTCCCGTACCACTCCCTCCAGTTTTTCAGGGTAGTTAAATATATATAAGTCCTCCAGGGCGGATGATAAATTAATACCCAAATAACAAGTAAACTCTGTCACCCATTTAAAAGGATATAGCTCCTATAACTGGAGGACCTCCAGAGAATTAACAGTAAGATTCAAAATTTCAGATTTATTCATGTTGACTTTATTCATGTTGACTTTATTCATGTTGACACCTCTCCATAATCCTGGAGCACCAGCAGCAAATTTGCCAAAGATTGATCTGGTTTGCTCAACATCAAGAGTACATAAGGACATAAGAATTTTCTGCTGCTGGGTCAGACCAGTGGTCCATCATACCAAGTAGTCTGCTCTCGCGGTGGCCCCCAGGTCAAAGATCAGTGCCCTGAGACCAGCCCTACCGACATACGCTCCGGTTCAACAGGAAATTATCTAACTTTGTCTTAAATCCCTGGAGGATGTTTTCCCCTATAATAGCCTCTGGAAGAGCGTTCCAGTTTTCCACCACTCTCTGGGTGAAGAAGAACTTCCTTACATTTGTATGGAATCTATCCCCTTTTAACTTTAGCGAGTGCCCTCTCATTCTCCCTACCTACCCTACCTACTGTGTGGTTGAGCCTTGTATTTCATTAAAGCCTCTGGTGAGTACCAGGGCAAGAAGAGATCCAAGTTATGAATGGCCTCCAAAGTCTCTTCAACAGTTATGGGCTCCTCCAAATAGCTCCCCTCCACCTCAGTAATCTCAGGCAATTCCATCTGATTCAAGAAATCTGCCACTTCAGATGGTGTGGAGGAGTCTTCCAAACTATAAAGATGTTCAAAAAATTCCAAAAAACTCTCTTGAATGTCCTCCACATCAGAACTCTCCTCCCCCCTCCCATTCGGGTTGTCGGGTAAGATTTGCCTCTTTGCGGATAATACCAAAATCGGCAATAGAGTACACTTCTCCCTCCATATTCGCTGTGATAGGGGATTAACAGAACTGCAAATACAGAAAAACCGCAAATAACTTTTTCATGTTATTCTCTGTTTTCTATTAAAAACCATCGTGAATATGGTGAAACCGCAAATAACATGGTGGGAGACCTGGCCTGGCAAAACACGGTGAAGAAAGTGCTGGGAATCAACGATTTTCTATGTAAACACTTGGAATCAGCGATTTCTCTATGCAAGCTGATGTAATTTGAGGGGAGGAACCAGCCAGCTAAAAACTGTGAATAATTAAACCATGATTGCTGAAACCGTGAATGCGGAGGGAGAAGTGTAGACATGCCGGATGATGTGAATAACATGAAGAAAGACCTGGCAAAGCTTGAAGAATGGTCTGAAATTTGGTAGCTAAAATTTAATGCTAAGAAATGCAAGTTCATGCATTTGGGCTGCAAAAAGCTGAGGGATTGGTACAGTTTAGGGCAGGGGTGCCCAACACGTCAATCGCGATCGACCAATAGCTCAGGAAGGCAACGCGAGTCGATCGCGGAGCCCATCCCGGGCTCTGTGATAGACCCGTGTTGCCGTCCTGATCTACCGGGCCGATCAGCCTTCCTCTCCAGTGTTCTCTCTAGGGCCTTCTAGCTGGGCGGTCCGCCCAGCTGTCATCTGCTGCCGCCGCCGCTGCTGAACATTAAAAAAAAACAAAAAAATCCGGCTTGGAGATTTTAGCCCGTAGCGAACTTATGCTCCGTGGCTCTAACGTGTGCGTGCCGGCTTCCCTTCTCTTCCCTCCAAAACCGGAAGTTATGTCCGGGGGGGGAGAAGGGAAGCCGGCGCGCACATGTTGAGAGCCCTGAAGCAAGCGTTCGCTACGGGCTAAGGCGGGAGACAGATTAGTGAAGCATTTACTCTTCTTGCTGCCGGATCCTGCCTACTTTCTGTTTCCGCGAAGGCAGGACCCGGCAGCATTTCCCCCAATAGGTCGATCGCGATCTTGGGCCAATCAGCCTTCCTCTCCCCGACGGCAGAATTGACGTCGGGGAGAGGAATGCTGGTCGGCCGAAGCAGGGACAGCTTGGGGCAGCGTTGGCTTTCGGGCCTGTTATTGGTGGCGGTTTGGGTCCTGGTCCTCGATGGCAGTGGCTTGGGGGAGGGCAGGGAGAATGAAAGAAAAAGGGCAGGCAGGGAGACAGAAGGAAAGAAGAGAAACAGAAAAAAAAGAAAGGGAGGCAGAGAGAAAGAAAGGGCAGGAAAGAGGAAGGAAAAGTTGGGGGAGGGAATGAGGTCTGGAGGAGAGGAAGCATACAGGCTAAAAGAAGGGAAGAAAGATTGGATGCACAGTCAGAAGAAGAAAGTGCAACCAGAGACTCATGAAATCATCAGACAAGGTAGGAAAAATGATTTTATTTTAAATTTAGTGATCAAAATGTGTCTGAATTTATATCTGCTGTCTATATAAGTACATAAGTAGTCGCCTCCGCCGGGGCAGACCAGAGGTCCATCCAGCCCAGCGGTCCGCTCATGCGGCGGCCCATCAGGCATATTGCCTGATCAGTGGTCCCTGACTATTTTTATGCCTACCTCTACACTTATCTCTAAACCTTCCACTGCTCTTATCTGTACCCCTCAATCCCTTTGTCTTCCAGGAACCTATCCAGGTCATTCTTGAAACCCTGAACTGTGCTATTTCTTATCACGGCCTCCGGAAGGGTGTTCCATGTGTCCACCACCCTCTGTGTGAAAAAGAACTTCCTTGCGTTTGTTTTAAACCTGTCCCCCTTCAATTTCATCGAGTGACCCCTTGTTCTTGTGGTTTCTTTCAAATTGAAAAATCTGTCTTTGTCAACCTTTTCGATGCCCCTCAGGATCTTGAAGGTCTCTATCATATCTCCTCTGAGTCTCCGCTTTTCCAGGGAGAACAGCCCCAGCTTCTTCAGTCTGTCAGTGTATGTAAGGTTTTCCATACCCTTAATCAGTTTAGTTGCTCTTCTCTGGACTCCCTCAAGCATTGCCATGTCCTTTTTGAGGTACGGTGACCAGTACTGTACACAGTATTCCAGATGCGGGCGCACCATAGCCCGGTACAGTGGCAGGATGACTTCCTTCGTTCTGGTCGAGATACCTTTCTTAATGATACCTAACATTTGGTTTGCTTTCCTCGAGGCTGTGGCACATTGTGCCGACGCCTTCAATGTCGTGTCTACCATCACTCCCAAGTCTCTTTCCAGATTACTGACCCCTAGCATTGATCCCCCCATTTTGTAAGTGAACATCGGGTTCCTTCTCCCTTTATGCATGACCTTGCATTTCCCTACATTGAAGCTCATTTGCCACTTTTTCGCCCATTCTTCCAATGTCGTAAGATCCCTTTGGAGATTCTCGCAGTCAACCGTGGTTTCAACCTTGCTGAATAGTTTGGTGTCATCTGCGAATTTGATGACCTCGCATTTTGTTCCCGCCTCCAGGTCGTCAATGAATATGTTAAACAGGAGCGGTCCCAGCACCGATCCTTGAGGAACCCCGCTCGTGACCCCTTGCCAGTCCGAGTAATGGCCATTTACACCAACCCTCTGCTTCCTGTCTGCCAGCCAGTTTTTGATCCATCGGTGGACCTCCCCGCGCACCCCATGATTCCATAGCTTCCTGAGCAACCGCTCATGTGGTACCTTATCGAAGGCTTTCTGGAAGTCTAGGTAAATTATGTCTATGGGTTCACCTTTGTCCACCTGGTTATTTACCCCCTCAAAGAAGTACAACAAGTTTGTGAGGCACGACCTACCCTTGCAGAACCCATGCTGGCTCGACCTTAGCTGTCCATTTTTTTCGATATGGTCACAGATGCTGTCCTTAATCAGTGCCTCCATCATCTTTCCCGGGACCGATGTGAGGCTTACCGGCCTATAGTTTCCCGGGTCGCCCCTCGAACCCTTCTTGAAGATGGGCGTGACATTAGCTATTTTCCAGTCCTCCGGGATCTCTCCAGTTTTTAGGGATAGGTTGCATATTTGCTGAAGTGTCTCTGCTATTTCATTCCTTAATTCCTTGAGCACCCTTGGGTGAATGCCGTCTGGACCTGGCGACTTGTCGCTCTTTAGCTTGTCTATCTGCCTGAGGACATCCTCCTGGCTCACCTCTAATTGGACCAGCTTGCTATCTTGATCTCCATTTTCTATTTCCTCTGGTTCTGGAATGTTGGATGTGTCCTCCCTCGTGAAGACCGACGTAAAGAAGTCATTTAACTTGTCAGCTATTTCTTTTTCCTCCCTCACTACTCCCTTTCTATCCCCATCATCCAAGGGCCCCACTTCCTCCCTCGCTGGTTGCTTTCCCTTTACGTACCTGAAGAATGATTTGAAATTTTTTGCCTCTCCCGCTAGTCTCTCTTCATATTCCCTCTTTGCTCTCCTAACCACTCGGTGGCACTCCTTCTGGCTTTCCTTGTGTTCCTTTTGGTTAGCCTGCGTTTGGTCCTGTTTCCATTTTTTGAACGATGCTTTCTTGTTACTGATCGCCTTTTTTACAGCTGCCGTTATCCATGCTGGGTTCTTTATTCGATTTTTCTTGCACTCTTTTCTGAACCTGGGGACGTACAGGTTCTGTGCTTCGTGCACCGTACGCTTGAGCAGGGTCCAGGCGCTTTCTACGGACTCTATCTTCCTTGTGCTGCCGTTGAGTTTCTTCCCCACCATTTTCCTCATTGCATCATAATTCCCTTTTCTGAAGTTGAGCGCTGTTGTTGTGGTTCTTTTCACCCTGGATGATCCCAGTTCTAGTCTGCACTGGATCATGTTGTGATCGCTGTTCCCCAGTGGGTCTAATACCGTTACTTCCTTTGCAGGTCTCCCCAGTCCACTGAAGATTAGATCAAGAGTAGCTTCTCCTCGTGTAGGTTCCGTGACCAGCTGTTCCAGGAAGCAGTCCCTCGTGGCTTCCAGGAATTTGGTCTCTCTCTCGCAACTTGAGTGCCCAATACTCCAGTCTATCCCAGGGTAGTTGAAGTCCCCCATCACCACCACACTTCCATTCTTGCATACCTGCCGCAGTTCCGTCTCCAGGTCCCGGTCGAATTCTTCCGATTGGCCAGGCGGACGATAGTATAGACCCAATTTGATGTCTGCTCCAGATCCTCCTGGTAGCTTAACCCATATTGATTCCAAGCCTTCCGACCTTACTGCTGTTTCCATTTTGGTTGAGGGTATGGAGTCTTTTATGTATAGCGCTATTCCTCCACCCTTCTTGTGTGTCCTGTCTCTCCTGTAAAGTTTGTACCCTGGTATGACCACATCTCATTTATTGTCATCAGCCCACCACGTTTCTGTGATTCCAATTATGTCCAGGGCTTTTTGACTGGCTATAATTTCCAGCTCTCCCATTTTGGCCCTGAGGCTCCTCGCATTTGTGTAGAGGCAATATAGGTCCTGATTTGTCGCCCGCCCTGCTGTTTTCTTTCCATGGCTCGGCGCTCCCACCTGGCTTGCCTTTACTCGGTCATCCACCTCCCGTGGCGTGTCCGTTTTGCCCCCATCCAGTATCCCCTTTTTTGGATAGTCCCCTGGCTCCCATTGTTCTCTTTCAACCATGCCTGTTAGATTCGTTTGGGCACTGGGCCCCTGCATTGCATCTGTGGGCCTTTTTTCTGAAGATTTCCACTCAGCCCTTTTGTCTAAAAGTTCCCTCCCAGTCCCTTTGTCCAAAAAGTCCCTCTCAGCCCCTTTGTCCAAGAGTTCCCACTCGGTCCCTTTGCCCAAAAGTGTCCCCTCAGTCCCTTTATCCAAGAAGCCTCTCATAGTCCCTTTGTCCAAGAATTTTCTCTCAGTCCCTTTGTCCAAAAGATCCCACTCGGTCCCAAGCTCTCTTTTGCAATGTCCTTGCTCAGTATCATTTTTTGATACCAATGTCCGGTGTGTCGAGGCCAGATCGACTTCCGGCTTTCCCCTTCTCCTCAGTTTAAAGCTAGGTCTATGGCGTTTTGGATGTTTTACACTAAGGTCCCCTTTTACTAAACCGCAATAGAGTTTTTTAGCGCAGGGAGCCTATGAGCATCGAGAGCAACGCTGGGCATTCAGCGCAGCTCCCTGCGCTCTAAAAACTGCTATCGTGGTTTAGTAAAAAGGGAGGGGGGTATATTTGTCTATTTTTGTATGGTTGTTACTGAGGTGATAATGCATAGAGTCATCTGCATTGACCTCTTTGAAAAACCCTGGAATAGGAATGATAATTAACATTTTCTATGCGTACAGTGTGCGTTGTGTTTTTTTAAAATTTTATTGTTGGTAGATCATTTTGACTTGGTCATTTTAAAAGTAGCTCGCAAGCCCAAAAAGTGTGGGCACCCCTGGTTTAGGGGGTGAAGAACTTATGTGTACGACAGAAGAGCGTGACTTGGGTGTGATTGTATGTGATGATCTTAAGACGGCCAAACAAGTTGAAAAGGTGATGGCAAAAACTAGAAGAATGCTAGGTTGCATAGGGAGAGGTATGGCCAGTAAGAAAAAGGAGGTATTGATGCCCCTGTATAAGACTTTAGTGAGACCTCATTTAGAATATTGTGTACAATTCTGGAGGCCGCACCTTCAAAAAGATATAAAAAGGATGGAGTCGGTCCAGAGGAAGGTTACTAAAATGGTATGTGGTCTTCATCATAAGGCGTATAGGGACAGAGTTAAAGATCTCAATCTGTATACTTTGGAGAAAAGGCAGGAGAGGGGAGATATGTTTGAAACTCACTTTGGCCACATTCCTGGACCCAGGAGCCGGTAGGGAGGCTTGCCAGCGTGGGAGCGCACTCCGCCCCTCCCCCCACCCGCCGAGACTACACTGAGCCAGTTGGAAGGCTCAGGAAGTCTCTCAGCACCCGTGTTTCTGTAAGTTTCTGTTTACTTCTTGTTTCTCGTTTGAAACTCACTTTGGCCACATCGCTGGACCCAGGGGCAGGCAGGGAGGCTTGTCGGCGTGGGAGCGCACTCCGCCCCTCCCCCCTCCCGATGGGACTGCACAGGGCCGACATCGCTGGACCCAGAAGCAGGCAGGGAGGCTTGCCGGCGTGGGAGCGCACTCTATCCCTCCCCCCATCCGACGAGAATACACTGAGCCATTTGGAAGGCTCAGGAAGTCTCTCAGCACCCATGTTTCTGTTAGTTTCTGTTTACTTCTTGTTTCTTGTTTGAAACTCACTTTGGCCACATCACTGGACCCAGGAGCAGGCAGGGAGGCATGCCGACGTGGGAGCACACTCCGCCGCCCCCCCCTCCCGACGGGACTGCACAGGGCCGATATCGCTGGACCCAGGAGCAGGCAGGGAGGCTTGCCGGCTTGGGAGCGCACTCCGCCCATCCCCCCACCCGACGAGACTACACTGAGCCAGTTGGAAGGCTCAGGAAGTCTCTCAGCACCCATGTTTCTGTTAGTTTCTGTTTACTTCTTGTTTCTTGTTTGAAACTCACTTTGGCCGCATCGCTGGACCCAGGAGCAGGCAGGGAGACTTGCCAGCGTGGGAGTGCACTCCGCCCCTCCCCCCACCTGACGAGACTACACTGAGCCAGTTGGAAGGCTCAGGAAGTCTCTCAGCACCCGTGTTTCTGTTAGTTTCTGTTTATTTCTTTTTTCTCGTTTGAAACTCACTTTGGCCACATCGCTGGACCCAGGAGCAGGCAGGGAGGCATGCCGGCGTGGGAGCACACTCCGCTCCCCCCCCCCCTCCCGACGGGACTGCACAGGGCCTACATCGCTGGACCCAGGAGCAGGCAGGGAGGCTTGCCGGCGTGGGAGCGCACTCCGCCCATCCCCCCACCCGACGAGACTACACTGAGCCAGTTGGAAGGCTCAGGAAGTCTCTCAGCACCCGTGTTTCTGTTAGTTTCTGTTTACTTGTTTCTTGTTTGAAACTCACTTTGGCTACATCGCTGGACCCAGGAGCAGGCAGGGAGGCTTGCCGGTGTGGGAGTGCACTCCGCCCCTCCCCCCACCCGACGAGACTACACTGAGCCAGTTGGAAGGCTCAGGAAGTCTCTCAGCACCCGTGTTTCTGTTAGTTTCTGTTTACTTCTTGTTTCTCGTTTGAAACTCACTTTGGCCACATCGCTGGACCCAGGGGCAGGCAGGGAGGCTTGTCGGCGTGGGAGCGCACTCCGCCCCTCCTCCCCACCCGACTGGACTAGGCTGAACCAATAAAAGATTCAGCACCTAACAGCACGCTGTCTAAGATGCTCATAGCACCTTTGTGAAGCGACCAAGAAGCGATCCACCCCCCACAACACTACCAAATGTAAAACCAACCGAAAAACATCAGCCAAACCACCAAAGACCCTTCTACCACCTTTCACCAACCACCAAACAAAAATAAAAAATAATAAAAATTAAAAAAACAACCCCCCAATATGAAGCTAACCTCACGAGCCCAGCACTTCATACTGTTAATCCTTCTTTTAACCAGCGGGAAGACTGCAGCAAATAACCTCCTCCCTACACCCGCTACAGATATAAATAAATCTCTTTTCCAAAATAGGAGAACATCAAGTGACAGAAACTCAAACCTACAATCTAACACTCTACACTCCATTACCACAGCATGGGGAAGAAGACCAACACACACTAAGACTAAACCACACCGGCACACCAAATCACTTATATATCCAAATACAACCCACAACTATCACACAGAGATATCCACACTCAAATGCGCCTACTTAAATATCAGAGCGCTAGGTCCAAAAACAGAGCTTATAAAAACCTGGATAACACAAGAAAACCTGGACTGTCTTTTCCTCACAGAAACCTGGCTAACCTCCGACTCAGACTCCAGAATAACTGAAGTCTGCCCGCAAGGATACAAAATTACAGTGGTCTGCAGAGAAAAAAAAAGAGGCGGAGGCCTAGCAATCTTAATCAAACAAGATCTAACCCTTAATATAATTGAGAAAACATCTAACCTGTACATGGACCTTTTAGCTTGCCAACTCTCAAGCACCACACTAAAAGACACACTAAACTGCATGCTCTGCTACATAGCGCCAGGAAACTAGTCTTTAGCAAGAACCGAAGTGGAAGACTTCATATACCAAAACTCATTAATAGCAACCTACAACCTACTCCTAGGAGACTTAAATCTACACCTAGATGATCAGTCATCCAAACAAGTAGACAACTTTCTCTCATTTCTCAAAGCCTATCCTTCCAAATGCTAAATCCACAAACAACTCATGAAAAAGGCCACCAACTTGATATTGCAGCCTTCATGACCCACCAAACATCCTTAACAGAAATTCATATATCTAATGGAACATGGTCCAGATCCATCTGGTCAGACCACTACACCTACACTTTCAACATCAACTGGACCAAAAACAACAAAAGAACTATAACAAAACTCAATAAAGTAACATACACCTCACGCAATCACATCGAACCCTTCATATTCTGGTCTAAAATAGATAAAATTATTCTAGAAAACAACCCTGAGGACTTAATCTTACATTGGGAAAGGCTTTGCTCCAACACCCTTGATGATTTAGCCCCACTGCAAACCAAATCCAGACCCAGCAGGAGATCAGATAAATGGTTCGACTCCAAACTGCTACAAATGAAAAGACAATGTAAACGACTAGAGAGAAAATGGAGAAAATCGAACTCGGATCATACTAAATCTGCCTGGAAAAAAATCAACAAACAATACAAATCACAATTAAAGGACAAGAGAAAAGCACACTACACCAACCTAATAGGCACTGAAACCCAAGACACCAAAAAACTATTCCAAATTCTAAAAACCCTAACCGACACCAAACCCTACCTGACCACTAACCCCCCCCCCAGCCACTCTATTAGCAGAACACTTCCAAAATAAAATTACCAATGCAAGAGCCACCCTCAATGACATCTCTACCCATCCTAACGAATTCACAATTCTCCCCATAGATAGAGATTCTACTGCAGCAGGTAGAATATGGTCTCAATTCCCCAACATACAATGGCCTGAATTCAACAAATACTACAAAAAATACAGCCATGCATCCTGTGACCTCAACAACTTTCCACCATATCTCCTAAAAACATCCAGCACAAAATTCCGCACTCTTCTTCTAAACTGGATACAAATCTCGCTAATAAACGGCCACTACCCTACCAACCTCAGCGAAATCATCATCACCCCGATCCTCAAAGACCCCCAAAGGACCGATAGACCAAACAGCCAACTACAGACCCATTGCCTCTATTCCACTCTACGTCAAAATAATAGAGGACTAGTTGCCAAATTCCTCTCCAATTACCTAGAAAACCATAACATACTCCATCCCACACAATCCGGCTTCAGAAACAACTCAGCACGGAAACACTACTAGGATCTCTCTTGGACACAGCCAGACAACATCTCAGCACAGGAAAAAAAATGATGCTCATACAACTAGACCTTACCTCTGCTTTCGACTTGGTGGACCATAACATTCTACTACAAATCCTGGATGGTTTGAAGGATTTCTTAAATCAAGAACCTATAGAGTAAAATCAGACAAACAAAAATCTGAACCTTGGTCAAACCCCTGCGGAGTTACCCAAGGATCCCCTCTATCTTTGACTCTCTTCAATCTCTATACAGCCTCCCTCAGCTCTCACTGGACAAACAAGGCATAACCTCCTACAGCTATGCCGATGACATTACCATTCTCATGCCCTTCGATCAACCTGAACTCTCCATGATGAACACAATATACCAAACACTAATATCAATAGCAACCTGGATGAAAGATCACAAACTGAAATTGAACCCAGATAAAACGAAATTCATCCTCCTAGAAAACAACAAAATACCAACCATAACCAACATTGAAATCAACGCAATCAACTACCCCATACAAACCACCCTAAAACTGCTAGGAATAACTATCGACAGATGCTGCACCATGCAACCGCAAATCAATAAAACAATACAAAAGTCATTCTTAGTCATGAGAAACTTAAGACAAGTTCGTAAATTCTTCGAGAAAACTCAATTCCAGCTCATAGTTCAGTCCTTAATACTAGGCCTACTTGACTACTGTAATATCCTCTACCTCCCATGCCCTACAACCATAACAAAACAACTACAAACTATCCAAAACATAGCACTAAGACTCATCTACTCATTAAAGAAACATGATCACATTACAGAAGCATATCTCCAATCGCACTGGCTTCCGATCCCAGCAAGAATACAATTTAAATTCTACTGCCTACTATTTAAGACTTTATATGGAGACAGTCAAAACTACCTGAATAACCGCCTCATCCACAATACCACAACCAGACATAGGAAAACTCACACCCCATTCTCATACCCCCCAATTAAGGAGGTCAAATGGAAAAAACTATATGATGGCCTCCTGGCCACTCAAGCAGCCAAACTAGACAACCAAATCGCCAATCTACTGATGGCATCCCTCGACTACAAGACTTTTAGAAAAGAAATAAAGACCATACTCTTCAAGAAAACTCTGAAAAAAGAAATAATACTGCAAGTCTCAAACTCCACCTCTCACTAAAGCCAACTACCCCAAACAAATAACCTTACCCATTTCTTACTCCTTTTGAAAATGAACAATTTTTTTTTTTTTTTTGGTAAGTTCTTGTTGTAATACATCTTGGATAATTCTTTTGTAATCCGCCTTGAACTGCAAGGTAATGGCGGAATAGAAATCCCTAATGTAATAGAGACGTTTAAATACATATGTAATGTAAATGCACATGAGTTGAGTCTCTTTTATTTGAAAGGAAACTCTGCAATGAGAGGGCATAGGATGAAGTTAAGAGGTGATAGGCTCCAGAGTAATCTAAGGAAATACTTTCTTACAGAAAGGGTGGTAGATGCATGGAACAGTCTCCTAGAAGAGCTGGTGGAGACAGACTGAATTCAAAAGGGCCTGGGATAGGTACATGGGATCTCTTGGAGAGAGAAAGAGATAATGGTTACTGCGGATGGGCAGACTAGATGGGTCATTTGGCCTTTATCAGCCATCATGTTTCTATGTTTCTGTTCTCAACCTGATGAATCCAATTCTCCAAATGTTGCCTAGAAACCTGATGAGCAAACAAGTAACTAGACCTATTCCCAAATTCAAAATAATGTTGCTGAACCCTCTGCAACTGCTCAAAAACATCTGCTAATTCTAGATGATTAAGCTGAAGAGTAATTTCATGAAACTCCTGAAGTAGTCCTGGAGACATAACCCCCTGCTGTTGAATATGAAGGGTCTGCAATTTTTCCCTCAAGGTCTGCTCCCGGGCCCCTTTCTGTTTCCTCAAATAGGAATACAATGCAATACTCTGTCCCCATAAAGTTACCTTCAATCCCTCCCATAGCACAAAAGGTGTTATTTCAGGAATATCAATGAACTCCAAATACTATTGGATATAGCCATTTATCAAATCTATATTAGTTTATTCCTGAAGCAACACATCTTGAAAAGTCCAGTACCGGATACCTGCCTTCCGCACCTCCAGTACCCAATCAAGGAGTACAGCAGCATGATCTGACCATCTGACATATAATGCAACTGTCACCCAACCACATGCAGGGCTGAGAAAAAGGTATAGTCTGGAGTTGTAGGGTGTTTAGTTCTCCAAAGGTCCACCAGTTTCCAATGGGCCAAAAATAAATGTAAACATTCCCTCCCCGCCTTAGCATAGCCCGTGACTCCCGAGGAGTTATCCAGGGAGGGATCTATTGTTAGGTTGAAATCTCCGCCCATAATCAGGGATCCTTATTTGTGTAATAATAAAAAATCAGTGAGAGAGAGATGGTTATGTTATATAGAAACATAGAAATAGACGGCAGATAAGGGCCCACAGCCCATCTAGTCTGCCCACCTTAATGTCCCTCCCCTACCTTTGCCTTGTGAATAGATCCCATGTGCCGATCCCATTTGGCCTTAAAATCAGGCACGCTGCTGGCCTCAATCACCTGTAGTGGAAGACTATTCCAGCGATCAACCACTCTTTCAGTGAAAAAGAATTTCCTGGTGTCACCTCGTAGTTTCCCGCCCCAGTGAGTTTATAAAAAAAGATGCCCTGATCCTGATTTGGTGTGTAAATATTTAACAGAGTAAAAGAGACCCCATACAAACTGGCAACCAGAAGATACCAGCCCTCACTATCTGCGAGCTCTTTTTAAATCTGCCTTGGGGAATTTCAGCCAAACACTATGCCCACACCATTCGTTTTCTTGGAAGCTTTCTTTTTTATTAAAGGCCAAACAGATTCTAAGATAAGCCCTATGGGAAAGATGTTCACTTTTAACAAGTAAATGAGTTTCCTGTAAAAAGTCCACCTCTGAAGAGGAGCCATCACTTAACAAGTATATTTAACCCTTTCACATTTAAGGACAAACAAATAATTCACTCAAAACATTCACACCATAAAGATACTCCTCTTCCCCCCCCCCCCCCCCACCTGTTGAGAAAAAGAAAAAAAAAATCAACTATCCCTCCAGCAGGAATATGAAACTGTAACATTAAATACACCACCCCTCCCAAATCAATCTCTTCTCCAACTCTTACCCTGTTTCCCTTCCATCCCCGCAGAATTATTCCCCCAACCCCCAATCCAATACAGCAGGTCCAACAGAATGAACTGCACCTGCTAGAAAAAGTGAGGAAGGCATGGCTAGAGAATACACTGCAACAAAGAAAAGTTTTAAACAGCATCCTGAAAAAGAAAAGTATAAAGGTCAGTCTAGAAGAGGTATGAAGGCAGATTGATAGGCTTAAAAATGATAAATCCCGGGACCGGATGGCATCCATCCAAGGGTAATCAAGAAACTGAAAGGGGTTATAGCTGAACTGCTTCAACTAATAGCCAATCTGTCTATCAAATCAGGAAGGATTCTGGAAGTCTGGAAAGTGGCAAATGTTTCACCGATCTTCAAGAAAGGTTCAAGGGGGGAACCAGGAAACTACAGACCAGTGAGTCTGACCTCGGTAGCAGGAAAGATGGTAGAGGCGCTGATAAAAGACCATATCATTAATCACCTTGACGGACACACTCTGATGAGGACCAGCCAGCATGGCTTCAGCAAAGGAAGATTTTGCTTGACGAACTTACTGCATTTCTTCAAGGGAGTAAACAAACAGATAGACAAGGGTGACTTGGTCGACATCGTATATCTGGATTTTCAGAAGGCGTTTGACAAGCTCCCACATGAACGACTACTTCAAAAAATTGCGAGCCATGGAATCAAGGGTGATATACTCATGTGGATTAAAAACTGGTTGGTGGATAGGTAACAGAGAGTGGGGTAAATGGACAATACTCAGACTGAAAAGCATCATGAGTGGAGTGCCACAGGGTTCGGTGCTTGGGTCCGTGCTCTTCAACATATTTATAAGCCACCTGGAAATTGGTACGACGAATGAGGTGATTAAATTTGCAGATGATACAAAGTAATTCAGAGTAGTGAAGATACAGAAGGATTGCGAAGACCTGCAATGTGACATAAACACGCTTGAGGAATGGGCCGCGACATGGCAAATGAGGTTCAACGTGGATAAGTGTAAGGTGATGCATGTCGGTAACAAAAATCTTATACACGAATACAGGATGTCCGGTGCAGTACTCAGAGAGACCCCCTAGGAAGTAATTATAGACAAGTCAATGAAGCCGTCCGCACAATGTGCGGCGGTGGCAAAAAGGGCAAACAATGCTAGGAATGATTAAGAAGGGGATCACAAACAGATCGGAGAAGGTTATTATGCAGCTGTACCGGGCCATGGTACGCCCCCATCTGGAATACTGCATCCTGCACTGGTCGCCATACATGAAGAACATTGTACTACTCGAAAGGGTCCAGAGAAGAGCAACTAAACTGGTTAAGGAGCTGGAGGAGTTGCCGTACAGTGAGAGATTAGAGAAACTGGGCCTCTTCTCCCTTGAAAAGAGGAGACAGATAGGGGACATGATTGAAACATTCAAGATAATGAAGGGAATAGACTTAATAATAATAATAACTTTATTCTTGTATACCGCATTACCGTGGAAGTTCTATGCGGTTAACAGAAGAAGAGACTGTACAATTACAGCGAAGTTACAATTTTGTTAAAGTTACATTAACATTTTAGACAATGCAATTTTTTCAATCAAGTTACATTTACATTTTAGACGTACATTGGCAGAGAAGTTAATTTTTGCAGGTAGGTGATATATTCGGAGTAGTTATGTTTGCTATGAGTTACATACAGCAGTTTTACAAATGGAAGTGTAACCTACGGCAGTAAGGGGTCTGGGGGAGAGTCGAGGTCAGAGGTGGAGGAGGGAGGGGATCGGAACGTTCAGAGGAATTTGTCAAAAAGGTAGGTTTTGGTTAGCTTCCTGAAAGTTTGATAGGGGGGGAATTGGAGATGAGAGTGGAGAGGCATTTGTTCCATTTGCCCACTTGGAATGCTAGGGATCGGTTGAGGAATTTTTTGTAGAGGCAGCCCTTTGGGGAGGGAAAAGAAAACAGGTATTTCGAGTGCGGGAGGGGCCTGCAATTTCAAAGTAGTCAGATAGGTAAATTGGTGAGGAGCCTGCTAAGGTTTTGAAGCAGAGGCAGGCGAATTTAAAGATGATTCTTGCCTCCACCGGCAGCCAGTGGAGTTTGGTGTAATAGGGACTGACGTGGTCATATTTTTTGAGGCCGAAGATGAGGCGAACAGCGGCATTTTGTACTATTCTAAGACGTTTGATGGTGTTTTTATAGGCTCCCAGGTATATGATATTGCAGTAGTCCAATATGCTTAGGATTAGTGATTGGACCAGTAAGCGGAAGGAGGGGTGGTCGAAGTGGTGTTTGATGGTGCGAAGTTTCCAGAGGGAACAGAAGCATTTTTTGACCTGGGCACTGGTGTGGGCTTCGAAGGTCAAGCTTCTATCTAGGATGACTCCTAGTATTTTTATGGTGGGGTTGATGGGGTATTCTAGGCCGTTCAGTTTCAGGGAAGTGTTTGTTATTTTGTGGGTAGGGCTTGCCAGGAAGATTTTGGTTTTTTCTGTGTTTAATTTTAATTTGAATTGAGAGGTCCATTGTTCTAGCTTGGTGAGGATAGAGGAGGTGAGTTGTTCCGTCTGTTGAGTGAGTGTAGTTAGGGGAATGATAATGGTGATGTCATCGGCATATATGAAAGATTTAAGGTTTAGGTCGGCTAGTATCCGTGCTAGAGGGGCCAAGTAAATGTTGAAAAGGGAGGGGGATAATGGGGAGCCTTGTGGGACTCCGCAGGAGTTATGCCATTGATGGGAGAAGGTTCCGTTACTGTGGACCTGATAAGTGCGGTTGGTTAAGAAGCTTGAGAACCAGTCTAGTACTTGGCCGGAGATGCCGATGGAGTCGAGGCAGCGGAGCATGATGTCGTGGTCGACCAGATCGAAGGCGCTGCTTAGGTCGAATTGAAGTACTAGGGCGCTTTTGCCCAAAGAGAATAGGTGGAGGAGGTAATTGGTTAGAGCGGCTATGACCGTTTCAGTGCTGTGGTTTGAGCGGAAGCCGGATTGAGAATCATGAAGGATGTTGAACTTTTCTAGGTAGTTCGTGAGGTCATGGTTAATGAGGCCTTCCATGAGTTTCTGGAAGAGTGGTATATTGGCTATGGGTCTGTAGTTAGCGGCGGAGGAGATGGGTTCTTTGTTGATTTTGAGGCGGGGGGATACGAGAATGTGTCCGAGTTCAGTCGGGAAGAGACCTGTGGACAGGCATAGTGTGATCCAATTGAAGAGATCGGCTTTGAATTGGGGGGGGGCGGATTTAATGATAGCGGGTGGGCAGTTGTCTAACAGGCAGTTGGAGTTGGCGTATTTTGAGAAGAGTTTGAGAAATAGGCTCCAGTCTGGGCTTTCGAAGGAGCTCCAGGTCATGTCAGCCCTTGAACCTGTTGTGTCTATTGCTGGAAGGTCGAATATTGTCTCAACATTGGGAGTAGTAAGAGATGATTTTAAGGTTTGAATTTTGTTGGCAAAGTGGTTAGCTAGGATTATTACATTACATTACATTAGTGATTTTTATTCCGCTTGTACCTTGCGGTTCAAAGCGGATTACATAAGAAGAGAACTGGACATTTCCAGGATGGTACATGACAATAGAGAATACAGTTTGAGGATTGAGACTTAATGACAGAATGATAGTAAAGACTTAATAACATCGGAAGATGTTTTGGACGGCAGTGTTTTGGTTTCTTGAGGGAAGGGGTGAGGGAGGTTAGGTAGATTGTATATATTTTTTGAACAGCAGTGTTTTGATTTCTTTACGGAATGTCTTGAGGTCTGATGTTGTGGTTAACAATTTGGTGATGGAAGGTTCGAGTTTTGCAGCATGTGTTGCCAGGAGGCTATCATAAAGCTTTTTGCGGTGAGTACCCTTGAGTGGTGGGTATGTGAATGATGTCAGTGTTCTTCTTGTTCTGGTTGGAAGGTTACGGTTTAGGCGGTCATTTAGGTAGGTGGGTGCAGTACCGTTAATTACTTTGAAGAGTAGACAGTATAGTTTGAATTGAATTCTGGCTCGAATCGGTAGCCAGTGTGAGTCTAGGTAGGCATTGGTGATGTGGTCAAATTTTCCGAGTGAGTAAATTAGTCTAAGGGCTGTGTTCTGAACGGTTTGAAGTTTTTTGATCATGTTTGTGGGGCATGGGAGATAAAGGATATTGCAGTAGTCCACGAGACCTAGTACCAGGGATTGTACAATTATCCTGTAGTGTTCTTTGTCAAAGAATTTCCTTATTTTTCTTAAGTTGCGCATTGTGAAGAATGCTTTTTGGGTAGTTTTGTTGATCTGGGTCTGCATTATTGCGGGGGGCGGGAGTTCTGAGCTGGTCCGTTTATATGAATCGGTGTCTAGAAGGGAGTTAACTATCTGAAAAGAGCTTTACTGTTTAGTGAAGGGGTGTTGATGAGTTGGGAGTAGTATTTGCTGCGTTTTTCGGCAATTAATTTTTTGTATTCGCTGACTTTTCGTTGCCAGGTAAGTCTATCATTGTCGGTCCCAGATTTACGCCATATTCTTTCTAGTTTTCTTACTTCGCGTTTTAAGGCTGAGAGATCCGCATCAAACCATTTGTTTGGGGGCCGAGGGGTTTTCTTGCGAAGTTTTAGGGGGGCGATGGTATTGAGGACTTGGTTGCTGAAGTTTTTCCAGTCAAGGTGGAAGTTGAGGTTGGGGTCGGAGTCAGGAGAGAGGATGTAATGAGACCAGAAATCTACTGGGTTGATTTTTTCTCTTGTCCAGGTCATCGTCTTTGTTAGGTTATTTGTTTGTTTCCTATCTGGTTGTTTTTTGAACCAGGATAGTAGATAAAGACAGGTTGTTCACCCCTCTCCAAGGTAGAGAGAATGAGAGGGCACTCTCTAAAGTTAAAAGGAGATAGATTCCGTACAAACGTAAGGAAGTTCTTCACCCAGAGAGGGTGGAAAACTGGAACGCTCTTACAGAGGCTGTTATAAGGGAAAATACCAGGGATTCAAGACAAAGTTAGACAAGTTCCTACTAAACCAGAATGTACGCAGGTAAGGCTAGACTCAATTGGGCACTGGTCTTTGACCTAAGGACCGCTGCGGGAGTAGACTGCTGGGCACGATGGACCACTGGTCTGACCCAGCAGCGGCAATTCTTATGTTCTTATCCTGGGAATATTAACAAAAGTTGGAGCAAAAAGCACCCAAACAGGATAGACACGGGAAATCCAGAGGGCCGAGATGCTCAAAGTACCATACAGTGACTCCACTGCAGTAACCAAAAACTAGATTGGTCCAAAAGTCAGATAGCATCTACGTGGCACAGAGAAACTTCTACAAAAAAAAATAGGCTTATAAGCCAGAATTATACAGTTCCAACGCAAAGGTGTCTGGATTTTCCTTGTCCAGCAGAGTTCAAGTTTCTTTATTTTTGAGATACCATTTGTCAAACAGGTATCCAAACAGTTTACAATAAAATGAATTTTAAAAGAAAGGATCTAAGCAGTGAGCAAGGGACATCGGCGCCTTCTTGAAAGCTCAAGGTTTGAAAAATAATAAAACATGCAAAATGACACCAGCGCAAGGTTTTAAAAATATAATTAAGATTTATTGAGTTATTGTTTCTATTTTTCCATTATGAGATTCAAAAGAATAAAGCATAATTGCTTGCATTAACAGTTGCGCTAATGGGAGATTGTTATAGTTGCCAAATGCTGGCTTTCTAATAACAAGCTCACCTCATGATCTCATGCCCCTCTATTATATACTTTTGGCTCATTGTGACATCATCAGGTTGACAACCAATACAATAACATGGGTGGTCTTAAAAGTTAGACAAAGTAAAAATTACATTTGTTTGCTTATATTCATAACATTTCCAATATTCCTTTATCATTCTTAAAACTTATTTCAGAGAATTTACAATTATTACCGGGGTGCTGAAAAATTCTCAGCCTTAGAGGAAAAAAAACTCTCCCTAAGCTGACAGGTTATGGATCTGCACACAGAAACCTTAGCCTGGAGGAAGGAGGAGCTGATTCCCCCTCTCTATGCTAGAGACTGTTAATTATGTCCAGATGTTGTGCCCTTTGAATTTCTTTAGGTTGCAAATATATATATATTATGTTCTTCTACCAATTCTTTTGTTCAATACACAACCATACACTCACTCCAGGGGCCCCCAAATTCATTCATAATTTTCATTCATAACTATATTTAATTCCTGCTGTATCTTAGTTTGGGACACGTTATCTTCCTAGCAGTCTAAAACACATCTGGCATTAATTAACACCACGATGCTGAGAACAAAGACTTGGAAAACAAAATGGATTCCAAAGACTGAGAAGATATAGAAAAGACAGAGAACCAAAATGGATCCTCTGGTTTCCTTCATGATCTGGCCCAACAGCAAGTACATAAAAAGAATTATACTTTCCCTTATATTAATCTGTAGTGTGTTTTTCTGGCTTTAGCTTCATTTATATTCAGATTTTTATTCACCAGTTTGTCGTACGCTTCTATTGGGCGTGTCCTTAACTAACACATATGCTTGTATCTAACTAGAATTACCCAGAATCATACGAAAAACAGGCGCTTTTGTAGAAAAACTCCACAAAAATACTGCACTATCATGTTCTGATATCCATTCCATTACCGTCCCATAAACATCACCCCCTACTGGCCACGAGCCACTACTCCTCATCAGTAATTGTCGATCTGAAGTTTGCTGCTGAAGTCTTCCTCGACCTTTAGATACCTGCTGCCATTTAGGCCGCACTTGGATCTTAGCCATTATAGAGGAGGAAGAAGGCTTGTCTGCCATCCTTTGGCCATCGCTAGGCAAAAAGTTCTGAGCCTCCTCCACCATGCACACTCGCTAAAATATCCCATCCTGATAGAATACCAGAGCAAATGGGTATTGCCAGTGATATTTAATACCCTTACAGGAAAAGAACGCACGGGGATGGGAAAATGAGTTCCCGTGGGGATAAGGAAAAATTTGTCCCCCTGTCATTCTCTATTTAATATCATGCAACACCTGGTAAAACTCCTTCAAGGTAGGTACGTAGTACTTGTCTTGTTCGACACCAGTCTCAGGCCTCTCCAAACTATCATTCTCCATTATAGGGCTGTGCTCCTTTTCCTGCGCACATGGAGGCAGCACCATAATCCTGGGCTCCTAAGGCCGAGCCCGGTCCAACAAGTAAGCAGAAGCAGAAAAGTCCACTGCCACCACAGTGGACTGCGACATCCCTTTAGCAAGTCTAGGAGCCCAAAGCACCTAATAGCCAGCAGTAAAAGCCACATTTTTGTTAGAATGCCTAAATTATTGCACTTTATTCGTTCCTTCAGTGCAGAGCTCCAAAGCAGTGCGACCATGCTAGTACATGACATCACTTCCTCTTCGTGACTACTGTGTTCTGCTGCATGATGCATTTTGGCCATTCCTAGTCATTAAAGGCACACTTTTTTCAATTAGCCTTTTTAAATGGATGAGATGGATTTGGGACTGCAGTCTGCATTTATATATTTTTTAATAAATGTTTTAAATTGGTGTTAATAGTTTTTAATTTTATTAGTTGATTTGGATGGTACAGGATATCATGAATTAGAAATCTCTTTTTCTTTCCTATTTAAAATGGAGTTCTTTTCATATATTTGAAAAAATTATATTGTAAATCACTTTGATCCTTCTTGGCTGTATCTGTGGTATATAAAGATTTTAATAAACATAAAAAATTACATTTAGAAGCAATGAGAACTAGTACTTTTTCATGTGTGGGACCTGTAGAGTGGAATAAGCTTCTGGTATACATCAGGCAACAAAACGATCTGTGTAGTTGTATGAAACTGTTAAAGCATCATCTGTTCTGTAAAATTAAGAATGACGGTAGATGCTTTTCATATGACTTAGTACTTTTTGCTGATTTTGATACGTTTATTTTTGTTTTAATTATGTAATCTGCCTTGTCCAAAAGGCAGAATATAAATAATAAACTATATTCAGATGATCTTGAAGAGCAAGGGCCTGTATGGTAATTGGTACATATGGCATCTGTTGCTGGAAGTAGAGCACCTGTGTGGTTGGTGGTACAGAATGCTATTGCTGCTAAAGAGATAGCGCTGTGCAGTAAAATGCACAAAATGCACTTGCTGCTGTGAAGATACTGGAACTGGCACCTGTGCAATAGTCTTTTCATTCCTTAAAGTTACAGTTCACATTGGATGGTTCGATGGATGATATCACCCACATGTGAAAATATGCTGCCTGCCTGTCCTGAGATAACTGCAATCCACCAAACCCGTCAGAAAACTGTGTATGGCAGTCAGTGGTGGGTCTGTAAACTGCCAACACAGGCACCAGGAGCATACTCAGTTCTCATGCATATTCAGTTCAGGTGTGAGAATTGAACATGCCTGGAGTGCCAGTATTGGTGGCTCAAAGCTTGCCTTTAACCGCTGTGCTTTTCTAAACTTGAGTCAGCAGGCTGTGGATCTATGCCACCTGTAGTATTTAATTTTAAAAAAGTTAATGGGGGAGGGAAGGGAAATGCATGCCCATTCAAAAACTGCCTTCTGGCCCTGTGGTTTGGACAAGAGACTTGAACAAGGACAAAGACTGGTCTATTTGTACCCATTCCCGTTCCCTAAACTATATCTAACTTTTGTGTGCCACCCTTACCTCCCAATGGTATATATAACACTTGTTGGCTGTATTATAGACCCTAATATTTATGTCAAAAGAATAGTAAAAAATAAATAAAACCTCTCTCTGCATCTGTGTGATAAAACCAAACCACTCTTTCCTTAGTGACGTTGACAAGTCCCGGCTCGTCTGACTACTTGTCTGGGTGGAAAAGTGAGCAGGGCGCCAGCGGGTTGCCAGGACGCGGTTCGCCCCTGGCAACTGTTGCCTAGAGATATCTGAATTTGCACACGTGAAGCCCTGGAGGCGCGCGCTGCCCCCTAGAGAGCGGAAACCGATTTAAAACCCCAGGTTTCCACGACTGCTGGAGGCTGAGCTCTGCTGCTGCTTGAGCCGGTAAGCGAATGGATTAAAGTAATCCCACAGTGGCTGCTGCTGGGACTTAATTTTTCGTTGCATTTCTTGAGGGTGATATGTGTGAGAGCTGTCCTCCCTGGACATAAAGCCGGTTTGTCAGCTTATCCAAGTGCAGAAGGGACGTTTGAGGCCAGTCCTGGGAATCTGATAACGCTGTTCTCTGCATTATGGGACCAACAGCAACGGTTTCAATGGGTAAAATCAGGGACTAATATCACACAGCTTTGGGAATGTAAGTTCAAATCAGGACTGGCTTGGAATATTTATTTCCTCATTTTCTGTGCAAAAAGGTTTGGAAAATCTTTTTTTTAACTTTATTTTTATTAGGATTTAAAAATTATATCCAGGAATAAACTTGTTTAGAAAATACAGAATGAATTATACAAATAAGAAATTCAGGGAAAAAAAGTAAATCCATAAGTCTTTCTTAGACCACAATCAATCAAAATCAAGAAATCCAGGTGAAAATAAAGAGGAGGTTATTCTATCTTAGAAACAAGTATTAAGGCATGGCTTAACAGTTATCCAAATCTAAATAAAGAATTGGCTAACAGTCTTTGTCCCTTCAAGGGACACTATTTGTTTTGGACACTATTGGCTATATTAGTCCGTAGTGTTTTGTTTTTTGAGCTGTTAACAGTTAACCCATATTTCAAATTAAACTGTTCAACAACACTAAGCAATCCCAGTAACCAATTTCTTCATATCAATAAATGCCCTTAGTTGTTCTGGGGAAAAGAACATATTTTATCATACAAGGATAGGAGAGCAGAAATGAGGCACCCAAGGAAACCACTTCTGGTCTGGAAAATCTTTTAATTTTTTTATTCCCTTCCTTTGGGGGTGTGGAGAGGGGGAGGTGAAGGGAAGGAAATAGGTAAGCAAGGCGTCTGTTAAACAGAGCTGGTGCAAGTACATAACACCTTAAGTAAGGCAGTGTTCTTTACTAATTTTTAAGTCAGGGCCACTTTGTATTCAAATGAGCTAAAGAAAAGCCACCAAATATCTTCCCTTGCTGATGAGTGTAGTGGCTTAGTGAAGGAGGGAGGTGCCTGGGGCGATAGCATCCCCTGACCTCTCCTACTCCCTCTCCCCCCTACCCCACGCACACTCCTTTCCTTCTCTGTATCTCTTTTCATTTCACCAGCACAAGCAGCATCAACCTCAGCTTTCCCTCTGATGTCACTTCCTGGTCCCACAACCAGGAAGTGATTTCAGAGGGAGAGCTGATGCCAGTGCGAACAGTAGGTTGGAGCTGTTGCTCACGCTTTTGAAGAGCTAGAGGCATGGGGAATATACATGTGGCAGGGGAGTGGTGACAAAGGAGTGAGGAGGCAGAGATGAGGAGAGGTGCACCCACCCACCAAGACAGCACCCAGGGCAATGCAGCCCCCCCTGCCCCCCTACTACACCACTGGATGAATGTATGTTAATTACATCAATCTCACCAGCCCACCTTCAAACTTTTATTGTGTGAATTCTTAAGGATGTGGGCATTTCCAATTCTTTCTGTTTATCTATTGAGAAATTCAAAGTATAAATAAATTGGAGAAATAAGTTATAATAATCAATTCACCAACCTTATAATGTATCAAATAAAGTGAGTTAAATCATGTATTATTTAATTAAATAAAGTACAATAAAATATTGAATTAGAATTAGAGTGCTAAGTGTGATATCTCATTCAAAACCAGCAGGTTTGTAGAATAAAGATGTATTGCAACTACATCATTGCACTCACCTGCCTACCAACCCTTCAAAGCTTATTGAATCTGGACTGTTCAAGCTGACTTATATAAGTATAACAGTGTAAAAAAGTACTTAGCTAGATCCAGATGATGATGATTATCAGATGAAAGGTATAAAGTCCACTATCCTTGAGCACGTCTTCTCAAGATGAAAATAGAAGTATGCATACTTTTTAACTGTTTGCAGGTGCTGGCAATCGTGCAATGAACTACTCCATATTGTTGTAGCTGGTTTTGAAGCAGTAACAATAAAAAAGTGAGTCCCCAAAACGAAAAAGCTGCTAAACCTTATCAAAAATCACCATATGACTAAAAACTCCTCAGCGTGAAAGGATAAAATGTCCAACATTTCCTCAACACCGATCGTGTTTCACCAAGAATTGCGTCATCAGGAGGAAAAAATGAAAACTAAAAATAAAACAAATAAACACATAAAATAATGCAGTTAACAAAAGACTAACCTATTCAAAAAATGTCATATAAACACAAAATATAAATTACCTTCGGATCTCCTAATGGAGGGAACACGCCGCTAGAGAATCTCAACATAGAGAGCTGAATCAATGTATGACGTATAGACGTATATAAGAACGTCAAATAATCACGTGATGTATAACGTCATAATGACATATTATTGCTTATAACGGGAAACAGATGATTAACAATTATCTAATGGTCCATTCTATTTCTTTGTTAAGACCATAAGGGATTACTGTTTTCCAAGTGTAGATTAAACGTTGTTCATGATATAAAAGAGTATGAGAGATATCACCCTGTCTGTTGAATTTGAATTGCCTGATCACACAGAACTTGAGATCATTTAAAGAATGGCCAGCTGAATACCAATGATCAGTTAAAGGGGCTTCTGATTTGTTAGTGCGAATACTACTCAGATGTTCCGCTATTCTTAATTTGATAGCCCTCTTAGTTTGACCAATGTATATCTTATTACAAGGACAAAAAATCCCATATGTTACTTGAGAAGTATTACAATCAGAATGACCTCATAAATGATATCGTTTGTTCATATTAGGTATCTCAATTTGATCAATGGTCAAAGAATGACAACAATATTTGCATCTACCACAACATGTGTGCCCCCTTGGAGTCATAGTGTCTTGATCAATCAGATTATTGTTGAAATGTTCACCTAAATTTTTATTCCTTTTATGTGCAAACATAGGAACCTCAGAAAACACTGAATGAAAACTCAATATATTCCAATGTTTGTGTATGATCTTTTGAATATAAGAGGTTTTATTGGAAAAAGGTAAAACACAAGTCATTCTTGAATTAGTTTGATCGAATTTGTTTTTAGGCAACAATAACCAGTCACGATTGGCATTTTTGGCTCTCTTATGGGCAATTTTGATACAGTGATCAGGATAACCCCTGTCGTGGAACCGTTGACCCATAACCTCTGCTTGAGATTGATATTCAGCAGGAGAAGAACATAAACGTTTCAATCTAAGAAATTGACTATTCGGGATACTATCTTTAAGTTGTTTTGGATGGAAACTTTTATAGAGGAATATAGAGTTCCTATCAGTGCTCTTCCTGTAAATAGTTGAATGGAAATGACCTGATGTTAAAGAAATCTGAATATCTAAGAAACTAATACTGGATCTATCTATCCATGTTAGCACTGAACTGGATGTTGTGGTCTCTCTCATTAAGTTGATTTACAAACTGATTCAATTCCACTACAGAACCTTTCCAAATAAAAATAATATAGTCAATGAATCTTTTCCAAAATAAAATCTTAGTGAAAAATACAGAACTGTATACATGTTTATCTTCAAATTGGGCCATAAATAGACATGCCACGGCAGGAGCTACTGTCGCTCCCATGGCAACACCCTTTCGTTGTAAATAATAATGATTTTCATAAAGAAAATAGTTGTTATTAATCACTAATCGAGCCATAAACATCAAAAGATTTAATTTATTGCCCACTTGAGATGATTTAATCAAATAGCTTTCAATGATTTTCATAGCTGCTTGTTGGGGTATGCTGGTGTATAATGAGGTTATATCTAGTGTAACCAACATCAGATCTTCTTCATTAGAAGATGAAATATCTAAATCTTGGATCTGAACCAAAAGATCCATGGAATCTCTGATGTAGGAACGAATAGTCAATACAAATGGCTGTAAATAAAAATCAATGTATTGAGATAAAGGTTCTAATAAAGATCCACAACAAGAAACTATGAGCCTGCCTGGCGGGTTATTACGAGATTTGTGTATTTTGGGGAGAAATTTGATCTTCGGAACTGAAGGGTATTTGCAATACAAATATTTAAATTCTTTAGAAGATATGATACCATCAGTATTAGCTTGACAAAGTTTGGTATATATGATCCGTTGAAGATCACAAGTGGGATCATTTTCCAATAGTTGGTACACTGTTGTATCAGAGAGTTGACATCTGGCTTCAGCATGGTAAGCCTCCGTATCCATGATTACAACCCCTCCTCCTTTATCAGCTCGTAAAATTTTTATGGAACTATTTTGTGTCAAAGTATTCAAGGCTGTTCTTGTGTTCGTGTCAAGTTGTGATATTGTTTATGATTGACTGTTTCTATTAATTCAACATCTCTCAACACTAATTTTTCAAAGGCTCCAATCATATTATCTGTGGGGCCAGGAGGGACCCAAGAGGAAGGAACATGATGAGAGTCAGTGAAAGACGGTTCCTCTTGAGATTGTGTTGTAGTATGGCCAAAGAATAATCTTAATTTTAATGATCTGAAGAATCTGTGCAACCAGGCATGAGTGTCATAAGAATCATAATAGGAGAACGGAACAAATGATAGACCTAATTGTAGTAATGATTTTTCTGAAGATGTTAACATTCTGGAAGAAATGTTGAATACCAATGTTAACGATTCTTGCTCGGCTTGCGTGGTTTGAGTTTGTTCTGAGTGCTGGGATCTATCTGTCTTTCTGCTGTAGTTGTTAGACGTAAAAAAGAATCAGGAATAAGTGGTGTGGAAACATTATTGATAGATTCTGATCTTGAGACAGTTGGTTTCATCCCATCATTAGATGATTCACTGGAAGAATTAATAAATGTAATATGTTTTCTATTGGGACGATTACGTCTTGATTTTCTATTTTTATCCATCCATGGATATATATAACCTTTTGTATAGTCAAGTTCATCTCTTTTAAACTTAGCTATTTTCTGTTTGCGAATGTCCATTTGATATATTTCCATAGATTTAAAATGTTCCTGGTAATGAATCTCAAAATCTTCAGGATTTTCCACTTTTTGATGTTTTCTAATTTTTCAAGTTAATCCAATTCCAGATCTTTAATGATGATATCAAGATTATCAATCGTTAACAACATTAAATCCAAACCACATTGTGTCAATAAGGCATTCTATTTTTCCACATAATGTGGATTATTGAGGAATCTGGGTTCCTTGTATAATCGCATCCCTCTTGGGATCCTTTGAGTGTGACAATATTCCAATAATGTTGCTGAATGCATCTGTTCCCTAATGAGAGTTTTATGTAGTTTAACTGTGTTAGACCAATCATCTGTATTGGTTTCATGTACACCTATTAGGAGCTGAGTGCCACTCATTAATTGGGTAATTCTCTCATTAGATAACCCTGACTTCATTTCCATCAGCTTGAACAGTCCAGATTCAATAAGTTTTGAAGGGTTGGTAGGCAGGTGAGTACAATGATGTAGTTGCAATACATCTTTATTCTACAAACCTGCTGGTTTTGAATGAGATATCACACTGAGCACTCTAATTCTAATTCAATATTTTATTGTACTTTATTTAATTAAATAATACATGATTTAATTCACTTTATCTATTGAGAAATGCCATGTCCTATAAGCATGCAACTCTTCTTCCTATCTTCTTCTCCCTTTCTATTATAAGATTTGGTAAAGAGGCAGAGAGTAGCAGAAAAAAAACTCCAGAATGATGAGGGCTGTCCCAGAAGTCGAGGGGCCACCACTGACCGCTGGCCTTGCACTGAAAAACACTGCCTTAAGGGAAACTTCAGTCATGCATTACTCCCTCCCACCCACCAAATAGGCCAGCCATCTCACCTTCCAGATGGCATGTCTGGGGCATAAAATCCAAAATATTTTTAATATAATTGCTTTGCAAATAATTTTTTTAAAAGGCAGTATAGAGATACAGGTAGTTGTCGTCTTACGTCCTATCCAAGTTACGAATGTTCGACCTTACGACGCGACTTCCGCTCTCCGAAGTCTCGTGATAACATACGCAAGGGTGTTGCCCCACGTGAGTTTTTTGGAAATTTCATGCAGTAAAAATGACAACGAAGAGGAAATTGTCTATGTTCACTCCTCAGCCTTCCAAAAAGGAAAGAAAGGCCATAGATCTGGACACCAAAATGATGATAATAAAACAGTATGAAGGAGGAAGGAAAGTGAATGCGATTGTATGTGATCTAAAGTTATCACACTCTACTGTATCTACTATTATAAAGGACAAAAATAGAATTTGTGAAGCTGTGAAAGGTTCTGCACCTTTGCGGTCAACAGTGATTACAAAGCAACTTACTGGGCCCATCCATGAAATGGAGAAATTGTTTAGCAACAAAAGAAACCCAACAGTGTCTGCAGTATAAAAATAGCAAGCAAAAAACAAAAAAGAAACTGCAGATTGATATGTACAAGATGCAGGCAATGTTTATTTTACCTAATATTAAATGTGGTAATCAATACCACCTTTTACAAACCAAAAGACCCAACACAGTCCGTGTTTCGGAAAACACGCCTTCTTCAGGGGTCCTAAGAAAATAAATAACAGACCTAAGAAATAGAAATACAATAAATACATTTCTAAAAATATATATGGTGTGCATAAATAATCATGAAAGTTTAATCCTTAAGGAAGTGTGAGTGCTCAAAGCCTTACAGATTTAGATATTATTGATTTTATGATGAAAGTGACGTGAAATCTAAGAATCAAAAAAGGGTTAAATTAATGAAAGTAATGACAGTGAAAATTAGTGCAGAAATACAAAACTTATCATAAAACACTGGAGAGACAAAGGAATAAAGAAATGATAAGCTGTGTCAAGAAAGAGACCGCTGCGCATGAAAAACAATCAATAGTGTAAAACAACGCATATGCAACTCATATGAATAAAGTGCAGCATGCTGTGCAGGAATCGCATAAATAAACACTTACCACCTACAACAATTTAAAATGGATAAAAAACTAAAATGAAGGCAAAGATAAAAATGAGTATTCATAAGAAGTTATAAGGGTATGCATTAACAGTTAAAAATAAATAATTTATCCCAGGATAAGCAGGCAGCATATTTTCTACATGTGGGTGACATCATCCACGGAGCCCCATCGCGGACAGCTTTTCAAGCAAACTTGATTGAAGATCTCAGTTTGCTAGTGCTGCCCACGCATGCGTGCCTTCCTGCTCCACTAGAGGGCGCATCTCCTCCTCGTGGTCTTCAGTTCTTAGTTTTCCGCGGAGCCAGAAAGCCCTGTCTCTCTTCTCTACGTTCTCTAAGTGCCTTTCCAGCACCGCGGCTTCTTTGTTTTACTCGGGAGTCGCTGTGCGCATTATTCATTACTTATTTTCCTTGTTTTTCGTTTTTTTGTGCTTTCGGCAACCGGGGGCTCCCGGTTCGCCGTGGCCGCTTGGCTTCGAGTGGCTGCGGTCGTCTTACCTTATGTCCCGGCCTCTCACCGGATTTAAGAAGTGCTCCCAGTGCGGTTGGGTTATCTCCATCACTGACCCGCACCGCTGGTGTATTCTGTGCCTGGGTGCTGATCACCCGACGGATTCCTGCTCTCGCTGTGCCACACTTCAACCTCGGGCTCTTCGGTGACGTAGGGCCAGGATTGCGGAGCTTTTCACCATGGAAGCCGCCCCTGTTTTGACCCCGGTCTCAGCCTCGACCTCGGCTTCGGCCTCAGTCTCGATGTCAGCCTCGAAGACCTCGGCCCCGGGAAAGTCTCCCTCGACCTTGAAAACATCGACTCCGGGTAAGACCCCTCTTCCTCCTTCAGGTTCAGCTCAGCTACCGAAGAAGCCTTCCTCGGAGTCTCTGGCCACCCAGGCGGTGAGTATAGTCCTGCCGGCCTCAACGAGACCACCCTCCAAATCCTCCAAGCGTGCTTTCACCACACGGGAATACTCATCCTCGAGGTCGCCCTTGGTGGAACGCACTGCTGCACCTGTCCGGCCGAATATGGTCACGGTGCCGATGTTTGAGGAGGTACTGAAGGCTATCATCTCCTCGGAGCTCTCCTCGGCGTTGGCTCAGCTTGCTCCGGCCTCGACCTCGCATGCTGTGGACCAGCCTGAGCGTCGCGTCGAGGATGCTCGATGCAAGGCATGTCGTTCTCAGCGTCTGTCCTTGTCTGACTCCTCGCCTCTTCCATCGAAGCACGTTTCTCCCTCGGGCCGGCACCGGTCGAGGTGCCTTGCGAAGCGTCCGCGGGACTCCCCCCCCCCCCACGAGGAGGGGCAGGTCCCTGAGTCCTCGCACTTCTGGCTCCATTAAGACCTCGGACCTCACTCTGTCCAACCCGAGTCTGTTGAAGTCGCCGGTCCGGTTGGATTCCCCGATCTGGGAGGAGCCTACCTCGGGGGACCCGGGCTCATTTTCCCGAGGTTTGTCTTCGGGCCGAGGTTCTCCAGGGCACCGTCCTCGGACCTCGACGGTCCATGCTTCGCGAACCTCCCCTCCGGGTACTTCGAGGCGCAAGCTCTCGTCGACACCTCCTCATTCTTTCAGCGGGGCTTCCTCGGTGTCCATGCTGGTGGATACGGATGTACCATCGCAGTATTCTCGGGAGGCTTCCCCCTCCTTTTCGATTGCCCTGCGGTCTCGTTCCACCACTCCACCTGGGGAGCACTCTGAGAGCAGGCCCTCTTCCTTCACTCACTTTGTTCAGGATATGGGGAAGGCCTTACACTGGACCTCCAGTCGGATTCCAGGTATACGAAGGAGTATTTGAAGGAGATGGAGCTTCCCTATCCTCCTAGGGAATCCCTGTGGGTGCCTCTAAATCTGGTGTTGCAGCAGACTTATTTTCGCAATCTGGAGACGCCCTACGCTATTCCGGCTATTCCCTCCAAATTGGAATCTCGGTACTGGACGGTGCCTTGCAAGGGGTTTGAGAAGGCGCAATATCTCTCACCAGTCTCTGGTAGTGGAGTCTACCCTTAAAAAGTCTCACCCGTTCAAGGTCTATGCCGCTGTCCCACCAGGCCGGGAGGGCAGGACGATGGATAAGTTCGGGAGGCGTCTCTATCAGAACTCCATGATGGCGAACCAAGTCCTGAATTATAACTTTACTTTTACTTCTTATCTCAAGTGGTGCATCAAGTCCCTGCCCTCCTTCGAGGATGCTTTACCTTCTGTGCGCCATGCGGAGTTCCGCCGGCTTCTGAATACACTGTCACAGCTTTGGCTGTACATGTTTCAGGCCTCCTATGATGCCTTTGAGCTGTCGTCTAGGGTCTTGGCCTTCGCGGTAGCAATGCGTCACCTGGCGTGGCTCCGCATTGTCGATATGGACCCGAACCTGCAGGACAGGTTGGCCAATCTCCTGTGCTTGGGCAACGAGTTGTTCGATGATTCCATCGAGGCTGCCACGAAACGCCTCTCCAAACACGAATGCTCCTTCGCTTCCCTGGTCCAGGCTAAGGCGAAACCCAAGACCGACAGGCTGCCTCCCCGGCGGTATCTGCAGAAGTCCACCCTGGCGTTTTCTCGCCCTCCGCTCCGATGTCTGCAGCAGCAGAGGGCTCCTCCTAAGCTCCAGACTCCCGCTGCGCCTAAGCAGCAGCCGTCCTTTAGACTAGCCCGGCGGGAGGGGGTTCGCCCCTTCAACCTTGGGGGTTCCCCTTCTACCCATCGGGGGACATCTCCGCACCTTTTATCAGCACTGGGCGGAGATAACTGCGACTATTTGGTCCTCCATCATTCGGGAGGGGTACTCCCTCAACTTCCGGGCTTTGCCTCCAGACAGACCTCCCGGAGAGTCTCTTTCTGACAG
Organism: Geotrypetes seraphini; assembly: GCF_902459505.1. Taxonomy (NCBI): domain Eukaryota; kingdom Metazoa; phylum Chordata; class Amphibia; order Gymnophiona; family Dermophiidae; genus Geotrypetes; species Geotrypetes seraphini. The sequence goes on from NC_047085.1 coordinate 291,246,226, forward strand.
GACGCAACTTCCTTTGCTTCATTTGGAAGCGTGGGCCCTCCTTCGCCTGCGGGCTGTGGAAGAGGGTCCCTCTTGCCAGCGGGGCTCCGGGGTTTATTCTCTGTACTTCCTGGTACCCAAAATGACCGGGGACCTTTGTCCCATTCTGGATCTGCAGAACCTGAACAAGTTCCTGGTTCGGGAGAAGTTCCACATGCTTTCACTTCCCATTTTGTATCCCTTGATGGACGAGGGGGACTGGTTGTGTTCCCTGGACCTGAAAGAAGCCTACACTCACATCACGATAAATCCGGCTTATCGACGGTTTCTCTGCTTCCAGGTGGGAAGCCTCCACTTGCATATCGAATCCTCCCATTTGGGCTTGCTTCGTCTCCACGAAGTGCCTCGTGGTGGTTGCGGCGGCCCTGCGGTCACAGGGCCTTCAGGTTTTCCCGTACCTCGATGATTGGCTTATCAAAGCCCCGTCGAGGGAGGGGGTTATTTCAGTGACCTGTCAGACTATTACCTCCTTCAGCGTCTGGGGTTTGAGATCAACTTACCCAAGTCTCAGTTGTGCCCCTCTCAGTCCCTACAGTTTATTGGGGCTGGGCTCAACACGGTTCGCCTCCGGTCATTTCTGCCGCCGCCTTGGTAGGCTGTACTTCTGCCGCTGAGTCAGCTGGTAGCTTAGCGGGCTTCGGTCTCGGCCAAGCAGATGATGATTCTCCTGGGACACATGGCTTCCACTGTTCACGTCACGCCATTTGCCCGGTTGCATCTTCGGGTTCCTCAGTGATCTCTGGTGTCTCAGTGGCGGCAAGATCGGGATCCCACTTCTCAGCACATTGCGGTGACTCCCTCCTTGAGACGCTCGCTCCGTTGGTGGGCCAGCTCTGCCAATCTGTCCAGAGGTTTGCTCTTTCTCGTACCCCCGCCTCAGAAGGTTCTGACGACGGACCTCAGCATATGCTTGGGGCGCACACCTTGAAGGCCTTCGGACTCAGGGTCTTTGGTCGAGTGCGAACCGTCGCTGCCACATCAACCTGCTAGAGCTCCGGGCCATTTTCAACGCCGTGGTGGCTTTTCGTCATTTGCTGCAGGATTCCGTTGTCCTGGTGCATACAGACAACCAGGTAGCGATGTATTATGTGAACAAGCAAGGGGGTACGGGTTCCCTATCGCTTTGCAGGGAAGCCCTTCGTCTTTGGCAGTGGGTGCTGTGCCACAACATCTTCCTTCGGGCGGTGTATATCCAGGGCGAGCGGAATTGTCTGGCGGGCAGAGATGTGGACAGTCGTGATTGGCCGAGGGACATGTCCAAAAAACAGAAGAGAGACTGACAGTGCTGTCATCCAATGGGTAAAGGGGTAATGAAAATCATACCCCGAGTGATAAAACTAAGTCAAAGAGCAAACAGCTGAAAGGAAAATAAAAAGGCTAATCAATAGAAATTAAAACAAAATGAAATGGAAGCATGTCAAAAAACCAGACATAAGGTGTGATATCATGGGAACCAGGTAACATATCTCAGATGCAATGGGAACAGAGCTGTGTGTCTAGATATTGCTGGAGAACAGAAGTCATGGAAAGGATATACCTAATACAAAAGTTGAAAAGAATTTGGATAGAAGTGACTAATAACTAATATGGAACAACAACAAATGTCTTAGAGCTAAGAAGCATTACATCAACAGCATTTGTTAGTTGCAATATTTCTTATTTTATAAATCATGAATACAGAGTCAAAATAGCAAATCATAAATGTCAATACTAACATACCCTATGACATGTGACCCGTATATAAGGTTATATGAAGTAAAACGCTTGATATTATAAACACTGGAAAGAACAAATATATATGTACATAAATTTAACCATATGATATAAGAATGCTAAATATGAAATAAATACTGGAAATTAAATCAAAGAGAGCTATATAAAAGGACGGTAGTCAGTCTCAAGATTCATTCCAGCAGGGATAATGGTGTTAAGTTCAAATATAGCTCTTTATCCAGCTTGCATAAGAATATTGTCAATATTTCCCCCTCTCCATTTTAACTTAAAGGTCTTAAAGACAAAGAAATGAAGGTCGTTGATGGTATGACCAAGTACTATCCAGTGTGTAACCAAGGATGCTGTCATAACTTCCCTGAATATACAACTTCTATGTTCAATTATTCTGGTCTTGATTTTTCTTTTGGTTTTGCCGATATAAAGAAGTTAAAACTACACAGGAGGAAAATAACTTCAAAAATCAAACAATGTGAAAAAAATTAAAGAAAATAAACAAAAAACACGCGTGTGTAATTGCCGTAACTTCTTAAAAGTCCTCTTGAAACGCCATATTCCTTATACTTTAATCAGTGGACAGATTGTGCTCAGAGACATGGAGGAAAAAGGGGACAGAAAGTCCCCAGAAACCTCTCGCCACCCAATCATTGCAAAACTTCCACCTTAACACATTTTTATATGTGCATGACTTGAAAGATATCGGAAAGATGCCAGCAGATACCGGAAGTTCACTGAAAGCTGAATTGCAAGCTAAACCAGAGACTGACACCCATTTTGGAAGACTTAAGAGTCTTTCACTATTACCATTTGGCTTCCTGAAGAAATTTTGAAACGTGGCACGTCGAGGCCAAAGAACTATACATAAAAGATAAGTTCTTTTTAATAACACAATCTTTCAAGTCATGCACATATAAAAATGTGTTAAGTTGGAAGTTTTGCAATGATTGGGTGGTGAGGTTTTTGGAGACTTTCTGTCCCCTTTTTCCTCCATGTCTCTGAGCACAATCTATCCACTGATTAAAGTATAAGGAATATGGAGTTTCAAGAGGACTTTTAAGAAGTTACAGCAATTACACTAGCGTGTTTTTTGTTTATTTTCATGATATAAAGAAATTGGCAGGAACACATAATGATGTAGATCACTTGTTCGGTGTTACAATCACTGCTGAAGTTTAGATAGTACTTTTTGCCAGTTCCTGGATGTGTGAAGGTAGAAATACTGATGGAATGTCGGCACACTGAACATGAGGAACAAGGTTGATGACCTGTGTGATCAACTTGGACTGTGGTAACTGGCGGAAGAGCAGAAGGTACCAATTTATCTCTAAGGTTCGAATTCCTGGTGAGCACAATTGTGGGTTTAACCCCTCTAAAACATTGATGTAATTCCAAAATCTTCCAGTTGGCCATAACGATACGTTTAACCTCATTGGACAGGTGTGAGTGTCTCAGGACACAAATGAAATCTGGTGGTTTGTGATCCTTGGTCCCAGTTTGAAGTAAATTTTCTCAGTGTTGTGATTTGGATCAGTGGTAGCCATTGTGTATATCTTCTAGTGGATATCTCCTTTGAACAAACCTTTGGGCCATTACGTGAGCTTGTTTTTCAAATTCTTCTGATGTAGTACATTGTCTTTTAAGTCTTAGAAATTGGCTGTAAGGAAGATTCCTCTTAAGTGGTCTTTGATGGAAGCTCATATAATGTAAATAATTATTTTTATCCATGGGCTTCTTATAGATGGTGGTACGAAAGCTGTAACGATCTTTACAAATCATAATGTTCAGAAATACAATGTGGTGATCATGAAATTCCATTTTGAATTTTAGGTTACTGTAATATGTGTTAAGCCATTCTAGAAAAGAATGTAACTTGCAAATACTACCTTTCCATAAGATGAATATATCATCAATATAACATTTGTATAATTGTACTTCCTCCTGAAATTCATGTGTGATCTGAAATTTCTTTTCAAACTCGGCCACATATAGATTAGCAATGTCTGGTGCCATAGAAGCTCCCATGGCTATTCCCTTGGAAGATCAGATTCAAAAGCGGACCCCCTTAACCCTTTCAGGACCATAAGGATCGTAGGCCAATTTTTGTGGTTTTGACGACATTTTTATGGTAAAAAGGGCTTGCAGATGCCAAAAAATTGATTTTTTTTGTGAAATATCACTATTTTTATTTAAAAAATCCAACTTCTGGCTTATGGACAGTGTGGCAAGTGAATCTTCTCGTCAATCTGGCAACGACGCTAATGAATGAATGTCGGAACCAGTTTGTTTACATAAAGGCAGTATCATATGGAATCCGTACATATCAAATTTAGAACTGTAGACTATCCCAATCAAAATTTATAGGATTTTAAAGTTATGGGACAAATATGTCCCTTGGTCCTGAAAGGGTTAAGCCTCTTTACAATACAGTCAAAGACTAGAAGTCTGTTTGGGACTTTAAAGGAACACACTGGAGAAGACTACAGTCAAGAATTTGTGGCAAGTACTGGTTGGTTTAAGAGGTTTAAAAATAGATTCCAGTTGCATAATGTTTGGGTGACTGGAGAAGCAGCGAGTGCGGATGAGGAAGGAGCTAAAATTTGTTGATAGTTTAGAAGAAATAATCAAGGTGGAGGGTTATATGGTAGAACAAATTTTTAATGTGGATGAAACAGGGTTATATTGGAAGCAGATGCCAGGACGCACTTACATCCACAAAGAAGCCAAAAGCATGCCAGGATTTAAAGCATACAAGGATAGACTCACTCTACTGCTTGAAGGGAATATCAATGGGTTCAAGCTGAAGCCCTTATTAATTTACCATTCTGAAAAGCCACGTGCATTTAAGAATGTGAACAAGCACACTTTGCCAGTTTATTATAGATCCAACTGTAATGCCTGGATGAACCAGCCTTTATTTAAGGATTGGTACAGTAATTGTTTTATTCCTCAAATGCATGAGTACTGTTTGGAGAAAGGAATCCCCTTCAAAATTTTACTGTTGCTTGATAATGCGCCTGTACATCCACATCACTTAGCTGATCTCTATCCCAATGTGAAAGTGTTATTTTCCCCCCGAACATTATACCACTTATAAATATATTATATATTATACCACTTACTGAATATATTATATATTATACCACTTACTGAATAAACTCCTCGCTTATTTTGAAGACATAGACCCAAACATTGAACGATGTGCGAGGATTGAACTGATGACACATTTCGTCCTTATTGCGAAATTTATGAAGAGAGAAAAAGCAAAGAATTCAGATGAAGCTCACTATATTTATGAAAAGAGCAACTCCACCCATCACTGGGTCCGCAGCCTCATCCTCTGGGTATCCTACTTCTATACTGCCCACCTGCCCCTTGGAACAATTCCTCCGAACTCGTCTTTAAAACCATAACAAACGCCTTCCTCAAATTTCAAAGATTACTGATCATCGGAGACAACAATCTCCACCTTGACGATGTCACCAGCAAGGATGCATCCGAATTTAATATATTCCTCTCCACTTTAGGCTTTCCCCCCACCACACTCTCCCCAACCTACGAAAAAGGCCACACACTAGACCTCATCAGCTTTCTAGATCTTACTACTCACAAAACCTCAACCGACGACATTTGCTGGGAAACCGTACCCTGGTCCGACCACTACCTAGGGGCCTTCTGCCTCCCCATCTTCATATCACATCTCGGATCCCCACCCGCACCTCAAATTCTATTACCTTCCGTAAAAAAATCTCGAGCAATCTGTTCTGGATCAATTTTCTCGACAAATTTTCCCCCATCTCTAAACCTGCAGAACCAGAATCTAACTGGCAAAACTGGGTCACCCTCTCCAAGTCCACCTTCCATTCCCTCGCCCTTCTCTCCACTAAAACCATTTCCTACTTCCGTAAGGCCCCTTGGTACCTCCCATACCACAGAGAACTGAAACAGAAATGCTGTGCTCTGGAACGAAAATGGAAAAAATCTAAATCCCCTACAGACAGACTCTCCTGGAGGGTCAACATCAAAGTCTACAATACCGTTCTAAAAAAGCAAGGAGAAACTTCTACGGAGACAAAATCTCCAAATCCAACAATCAAAGTAGCACATTGTTTAACATCTGGCGTTCCTTAACCTCCAAAAATGACTCCATCCTTCCCTCCCCTCCCTCAGCTGACTCTCTAGCAAAGTTCTTCAACGATAAGGTCTCCACCTTGAGGCGCTCCTTCCCACTTGCAATCTCCCTGATTCCAATCCCTGATTCCAATCGACCCCAACCCTCTCCTATCCTATCCTATCCCAGCAGACAGATCCTGGCTGTTTCCGAATCCCTGGTCTATAATCTCTGCCTCAAACTGAAATCCTGCAACTGTACCTTGGATCCTTTCCCCTCCTACCTTTACGAGAACACTCCCCCTCAGGCCATCTCATCTCTTACCATTCTCATAAACTCTGCCCTCCATTCGGGTCTCTTCTCCCCAGAAATGGGCCATATTTCCTTAACCCCACTACTGAAAAAACCTGAGCTAGACCCCTCTACACCATCCAGCTACCGTCCAATAGCTAACATTCCCCTTCTTACTAAGATGCTAGAGTCCATCATATCCACTCAACTTTCTTCCTACCTTGAGAAATTCACCATTCTTCAACCCTACCAATACGGCTTCCGTCCCAATTTCAGCACCAAATCCCTTCTGACCTCCTTAATCTCAAAAGTTCAATATCTCCATTCTCGCAACAAGTTCGCCGTCCTTCTTCAATTCGACCTCTCTGCAGCTTTTCATGTCGTCCATCATGATATTCTAATTTACCAACTCACCGAGATAGGCATCAACTCCACAGTTCTTGACTGGTTCTCGAAGTTCTTATGCTTCCGCTCCTACATAGTCAACATGAAGGGCACTTCCTCCTCCCCCTGGAACCCGATCTGTGGAGTCCCGCAAGGCTCACCTCTCTCTCCTATCCTTTTCAACATTTATATGTCTTCCCTTAAACTCCTCCATCTCTCCCCTCTTGAAACACTCTACACTTACGCAGATGTCCTCCTCGAGACCGACTGGAACCTCACCAACCTCTCGGCGAACATAACTTCATGCATATCGAACCTTCAATCCTGGACCCACACTGTGCAGATGAAACTTAACGAATCTAAAACAAAACTTCTCTGGCTCGGCCCAAAACTGGACCAACTGCCCACCTCCATCCCACTGTCCTCTGGCCCCACTTTGCATCTTGAATATTCAAATAAAGTTCTGGGAGTCATCATTGACTCTACACCTTCCTTCAACGATCACCTCAACTCCCTAGTAAAAAAATGTTTCTTCAGCCTTCACATGCTGAGGAAAGTGAGATCCTGTTTCCATCAAAAACACTTTGCCGTCCTTGTCCAATCCACTATCCTTTCCAGACTGAATTACTGCAACTCTATCTACCTAAGCCTAACAAAGAAAAACCTTCAAAGACTCCAGCGGATTCAGAATACCGCTGCTAAGCTTATCTTCACAAAAAGCAAATTCGACCACGTCTCACCGCTTTTGTCCAAGCTCCACTGGCTTCCGATAATCTCCAGAGTCCACTTAAAATGTGCCTGCCTCACTTTCAAGATCCTACACGGCATCCTCCCTCCCTTCATTCCTCTCGCTTTGAACTCCTCTAACCATCCTTTATCCCAGGACAAGCAGGCAACATATTATTAACTGATGGGAGACGGCATCGATGGAGCCCCGGTACGGACAATTTTAGAGTGATTGCACTCTAAGAACTTAAAAAGTTCTAGTTAGGCCGCACCGCGCATGCGCGAGTGCCTTCCCGCCCGACGGAGGCGCGCGGTCCCCATTTTCTTAGTTTCCGCGGAGCTAAGAAGACGTGTTTTTCAACATCCGTTTAAGATTTTTGTACTTGCCTTCCTGCTCGCGTGGTTTTTTTCTAGGAAGTTCTCTTCCTTTTTTCTCTTATTTCTTCTGTATTTTAAAAAATAAAAAAACCCCATTTCTAATAGTTTTCTTTCTTTTTTCCGGTTCGCCCCGGTGGGGCCTGTTGCCACCATGGAAGCCTCAGCCTTCGATTTAGCGGAGGCCATTTTTACATTCATGCCCCCTCAGCCAGGCTTTAAAAAGTGCCAGCGGTGTGCGCGCCCCATCTCTCTGACCGACCCACACAATTGGTGTCTTCAATGTCTGGGTCCAGATCACAGGGCTTCCACCTACACCCTTTGTGCTACACTTTAAAAACGTACCTTAAAAAATCGCCAAATCCAACAGAAACTTCTATTCAGTACCACGATGACTGAGCCCTTGGCGTCCACACCGGCGTCAACTACTTCAAGTTTCAAGTTTATTAGGATTTTATATACCGCCTATCAAGGTTATCTAAGCGGTTTTACAATCAGGTACTCAAGCATTTTCCCTATCTGTCCCGATGGGCTCACAATTTATCTAACGTACCTGGGGCTATGGAGGATTAAGTGACTTGCCCAGGGCACCCACTTCATCGACACCGCTAGACACCGCTGCGGCGTCGCACCCTTCAGGTAAGCCGGCTAAGAAGCCTTCCTCACTGGAACGTCCTCCGGTCGCTGTGGCAGAGAGTCCAATCCTGCCGATCGCGAGACGCCCTCGTAAACGCTCCGCCCCTATAGAGGAGAGTGCATCCTCCTCGGCCTCCTCATCTTCTGGGCGTCGAGCGGCACCACAGATACCGCAGAAAAAGAAAGCGGTACCGGTGCCTTCCTTGGATGACCGTATTGCAGCTGTCCTTCAGGTCCAACTTAAAGAGCAGTTACAACAGCTCCTTCTCTGTTGGCACCGAGCCTTCCAATTCCGGTCCTGTCTGAGCCTCCGGTACCGGCCGTGGAGCAGCCCTTATTGTCGGCTTCTGCTCTTTCGGTACCACTTTATTCTACTTCTTCGACCTCCATGCCGGTATTGCCTGCTGAACCGAGAGGCCTCCATCGTGCGGTCCAAACAACTTACCCCGCACCGATGTCTGATCCTTCTCGGCACCGCCAACCTCTTGCTTCCCCGGGTACCACTTCTATGCGCTCCGGGAAGTCGGCACAAAAAACCAGACATGCTGAGTCTTCGACCCCGGGGACGTGCTTCCCAAGTCAAGGATCCAGATCTTTGGGATGACTCAGAAGAACCTCTGTTGTCCGGGGAAGAGGCATCCTCCCCTGAGGAAGACCCTGCTGGCCGAGATCCTTCTGCCAAGCCTGATTCATCCTCCTTTACATCTTTCTTAAAGGAAATGTGTGAGTCTCTCTCTATTCCTTTGGAGGCGGAATCTAAAAAGTCTAAGGCTTTTCTTGAAGCTTTAGATTTTGATCAGCCTCCTAAGGAATTTTTCAAACTACCCCTGCATGATATATTACGGGAGACTTTCTATAAGAACCTGGAGACACCTTTAACCATCCCCGGTGCTCCTCGAAAGTTAGACACTTTATACAAGGTTATTCCCATTCCGGGCTTTGACAAGCCTCAACTTCCACAAGAAACATAGCTGGTAGAATCCACCTTGAAAAAGTCTACTGGCGCTAGTGTCTATGCATCTGTCCCTTCTGGCAGAGAGGGTAAAGCCATGGATAAGTTTGGCAAGCGCCTCTATCAAAACGCTATGCTGGCTAACCGCTCAGGTAATTATGCCTTTCATTTTTCAATTTACCTGAAGCATCTTATCCATCAGCTTTCCTCGTTTGAGAAATACCTTCCTGAAAGAAAGCTTTCCTTATTCCATCAGTACACTTCTAGTCTATTGCAACTTCGCAAGTTCATGGTGCGTTCGATATATGACACCTTCGAGTTCACTTCTAGGGCCACGGCCATGGCGGTTGCAATGAGACGTCTGGCTTGGCTTAGAGTCTCTGAACTTGATGTTAACCACCAGGACCGCCTTGCCAACGCTCCATGCTTGGGAGACGAGTTGTTTGGGGACTCTTTAGATTCTACCACTCAAAAGCTATCCGCCCATGAGACTCGCTGGGATACACTATTAAAGAACAAGAAGAAGCCTCCACCTTCTCGTTCTTTTTGCCAGCAGTCCTCCTATCAACGTCACTACTCTGCTCAGGCCTCTTCCTCCGGCTCAGCAACAACCTAGGCGTCAACGTCAACCACAACGTCAACAACCTAGGGCTCAACAACAGCAGGTGGTGAAACAACTTGTACCACCTAAACCCACTCAATCCTTTTGACTTTCTTCTCCAGGACATAGCCAGTCTACCTCCGTCTTCTCTTCTGCCTCAACCAATCGGAGGTCGTCTATCCATTTTCCTAAGCCATTGGGAGATCATCACCTCAGATCAGTGGGTTCTAAACATCATTCGCCATAGCTATTCTCTCAATTTTCAGACTCTTCCCACCCCAAGTCCACCAAAAAAGTCTGCTTTGAACACACCTCAGTCCTCCTTACTCCTTCAGGAGGTCCAATCCCTTCTTCTGAACGCCATAGAGGAAGTTCCTCTAGACCAGAAGGGGCAGGGATTCTACTCCCGCTATTTTCTGGTCCCCAAAAATACCGGAGACCTCAGACCCATACTAGATCTCCGAGATCTCAACAAATGCTTGGTCAAGGAAAAGTTCAAAATGCTTTCTCTGGCCACACTTTATCCTCTTCTCTCTCAGGGCGACTGGCTATGCTCCCTCAATCTCAGGGAGGCCTACACTCACATCCCGGTCAATCTGGCCTCCAGACAGTATCTCCGCTTCATGATCAATCACTGCCATTACCAGTACAAAGGGTTACCCTTCGGTCTTGCCTCCTCTCCCAGGGTATTCACAAAGTGTCTCATTGTGGTGGACGCTTTTCTACGCTCTCAGCATTTTCAAGTCTTCCCTTATCTGGACGACTGGTTAATCAAGGCTCTTTCATCTCAGGCAGTGCTTCATGCCACCAACCAGACCATCCTATTTCTCCAACTTCTGGGTTTCGAGATCAATCTGCCCAAGTCGCATCTCATCCCCACTCAGCGACTTCAGTTTATCGGAGCGATCTTGGACACTGTTCTCATGAGGGCGTTTCTTCCATCCAATCGCCTTCAGACTCTTCTTCTTCTCTGTCAGCAGGTGCTCTCACAGCAGTCCATCTCTGCAAAACAAATGATGATACTCTTGGGTCACATGGCCTCGACAGTTCATGTCACCCCCTTCGCACGTCTTTGCCTGCGCACTCCTCAATGGACCCTAGCTACCCAGTGGTCCCAGGCGACGGATCCTTGTTCGCGGCACATATCTGTGACATCGTCTCTTCGACAGTCTCTACAATGGTGGTTGAAATCTTACAATCTCTCTAGAGGCCTTCTGTTCCATCTGCCTCCTCATCAGCTAGTCATCACCACAGGCGCATCCCCATATGCTTAGGGAGCTCACTTGGACAATTTCCAAACCCAAGGTCTTTGGACTACCCAGGAAAAGAAACATCACATCAATTTCCTGGAACTCAGAGCGATGTTTTATGCCCTCAAGGCTTTTCAACATCTACTCTTTCCTCAAGTTTTACTACTTTGCACCGATAATCAAGTAACAATGTACTACATCAACAAACAGGGTGGGACGGGCTCTCGCCTGTTGTGTCAGGAGGCCCAAAAGATTTGGTCTTGGGCGACAGCTCGCCATTTGTTCCTGAAAGCTGTCTACTTCCAGGGAGAGTAGAATTCCTTAGCAGACAATCTCAGCAGAATTCTCCAACCCCACGAATGGACTCTCAATCCCATAACTCTCCAGTCCATTTTTGCTCAATGGGGCACTCCTCAGGTGGACCTTTTTGTAGCTCCTCACAATAATCAACTGCCCCAATTTTGCTCCAGACTCTACTCCCCTCTCCGTCTGGCAGCAGATGCATTTCTCCTAGATTGAACCAATCTATTCCTTTATGCATTTCCTCCTCTACCTCTCATGTTGCGGATCTTGTTCAAGCTCAAGAGGGAACAAGCCACCATGATTCTCATCGCGCCACGGTGGCCCAGGCAGCACTGGTTCTCCCTTCTACTTCAACTCAGTTCCAGGGAGCCCATACTTCTTCCACTGTTTCCTACTCTGCTTACTCAGCATCAACAATCCTTCCTACATCCCAACCTACAGTCTCTGCACCTGACAGCTTGGTATCTCTTGGGCTGACCTCGGCTCATTCACTTCTTTCTCAGCCTGTCCGTTCTATCCTTGATGCTTCCAGAAAGCCGGTCACTCTTCAATGCTATCAACAGAAGTGGTCCCGGTTTTCTTCCTGGTGCCTTCTGCATCATCATGATCCAACTTCGCTAGCAGTAGAACTAGTGTTGGATTATCTCCTTTATTTGTCTAACTCTGGTCTCAAGTCTACTTCTATCAGAGTCCACCTCAGTGCCATTACTGCTTTTCATGAGCCAGTTCAAGGAAAACCTCTTACTGCTCATCCTTTGGTTTCCAGATTCATGCGAGGACTTTTCAATGTGAAACCACCTCTCAAGCCCCCTCCTGTGGTCTGAGATCTTAATGTGGTTCTTTCCGCCTTAATGAAGCCTCCTTTTGAACCATTAGCCACAGCTCATTTTAAATTTCTCACTTGGAAAGTGGTCTTCCTTATTGCTCTCACCTCTGCCAGGAGGGTCAGTGAGTTGCATGCACTAGTTGCCGATCCACCATTCACAGTCTTTCACCATGAAGAGGTAGTTCTGTGTACACATCCAAAGTTCCTCCCTCAGGTTGTGTCTGACTTTCATCTTAACCAGTCCATTGTCCTGCCTGTATTCTTCCTGAAACCTCATTCTCATCCTGGAGAGCAGGCTTTGCATACTTTGGACTGCAAGTGTGCTTTGGCTTACTATTTAGAGCGCACTAAGCCTCACAGATCTTCTCCCCAATTTTTTCTCTCTTTTGACCCCAGTAAGTTGGGACATCCTGTTTCTAAACGTACATTATCCAATTGGCTTGCTGCTTGCATCTCATTCTGTTATGCTCAGACCGGACTGACACTGGAAGATTCTGTCACGGCCCATAAGGTTCGAACTATGGCAGCGTCTGTAGCTTTCCTCAGATCAACTCCTATTGAGGAAATCTGCAAGGCTGCTACTTGGTCCTCAGTTCATACTTTCACATCTCATTATTGTCTGGATGCATTCTCCAGAAGGGATGGACATTTCGGCCAATCTGTTTTACAGAATTTATTTTCCTAATGGCCAACCTTCCCTCCATCCCTCTTTTTGTTAGCTTGGAGGTCACCCATCAGTTAAGAATATGCTGCCTGCTTGTCCTGGGATAAAGCACAGTTACTTACCGTAACAGGTGTTATCCAGGGACAGCAGGCAGATATTCTTATGTCCCACCCACCTCCCCGGGTTGGCTTCTTAGCTGGCTTATCCTAACTGGGGACCGCGCGCCTCCGTCGGGCGGGAAGGCACTCGCGCATGTGCGGTGCGGCCTAACTAGAACTTTCTAAGTTCTTAGAGTGCAATCACTCTAAAATTGTCCGTACCGGGGCTCCGTCGGTGCTGTCACCCATCAGTTAAGAATATCTGCCTGCTGTCCCTGGATAACACCTGTTACGATAAGTAACTGTGCTATACGGCATCCTCCCTCCCTTCATTCCTCTTGCTTGGAACTCCTTTAACCCCAATTCCACCAGATCCACCCAAAAACTGAAACTTTCCTTTCCCTCTCTAAAAGGCGTTTCCCTTGTAGGAAAACTTGGCTCCTCCCTCCCTTTCAGAATCACTGAGCTCTGGAACAACCTTACCTTCCCTCTTAGGAATCTGAGCTCCCTCCAACTCTTCCGTAAACATCTGAAAACCTGTTATTCTCAAAAATGTAACTCCTCCTCCCTCTCTGATCATTCTAGTCCTCTAAATTTTTCTCCTCATTTTGCCTCTTCCCTCCACTGGAGTTCCTTTCTACCCTAACTATTGTTAACCGTGTCGAGCTTTACAAATGTAGAGATGATGCAGTATACAAACCTAAGGTTAGATTAGATTAGAGATATTGACAATTCCCAACCAAGCACCAGTGGTGCCATGACTTAAATGTACTTTACTGTACTGTATTTCTTATTTTTGCCTGTTTTTCCATAATTGTATTGTTGTTTGACTTAGAAAGAAATAAAATGTTAACAGATTGCTTTAAGATGATTAAAATATCATTACCCAGTCTAATATTCTTGCCTTAATTTAACATAAGCCGACTTACATCCTGATCAACCTGTCAGTCGGAACCAATTGTGGGCCTAAGTCGATGACTACCTGTACATCAAATTCAAGAGACCACGATTAAAGATAATACAAATATGAGGAGAAAAATAGAAGTATTGGAAAACAATTCCCGGAATAATAATTTATGATTCTTAAATTTTTCCCAGGGATTTGCAGTAACACCAAAGGAAATGTTAAAAAGATATTTTGGGGAAGTTTTATTAATATCGGATCAGCAAAGTCTTAATCAGAATGAAGGATATTTCAACCATTCTGGAGACCTCTGATAGAGAAACGGCCAAATCTTCAACGTTAGTAGCCTCTGTGACACTTTTGCCAGATAAAATTTGGATTTTGAAACTATTCTTCAAAAACAGACATAAAGAATTTGGGGGGTTTAAAATACAGATATTTCCAGATGTTTCTTAAGATACACAGAGATGAAGATATCAATCTTTGATTTTGAAACCGGGAGTTACTCTCATGGGAGGGACTATTTACTTGAGATATCCCTGTAAATGCATAATAAGATATCAATCTACTAAATATGTATTCTTTACACCCTCTCATATGTCTGCTTTTATATCCATGAAGCGCCTTGAGGTAGTTCAAAATACGAGTTCATAAAAAGAAGAGAGTAAATATGAGTTCATAAGAAGAAGGGAGTCTCTAGAATCAGGTGTCACTTGATTTTACTCCTCATTAATGTTTCAGTTTAGACTAGCAATACCTTTTAATTTCTGCTCCAATCTTGGATCCTAAGGACTTGAGAATGAATAGTCATAATGTTTCTTTATTATCATTTTTTCTTTCTTGACTTGTTTAGACTATCTCAATCTTTTCTGTACAAGATTTAATGCTTGGTATGAATAATGAAAATTGATAAATAAAGGCAGTGTAGAAATATTTGTTTTTCTTTGGTGTTTCTAAAAAGATATAGACAGAATGGAGGCAATAAAATGCTAGTTTTCAGAAGAATTTGTTTGGTGGCTAAAAGCATGGGTAAATTTCACAAGTATCCCACAAGAAGTATCCCACAAGAAGTCCAAATATCAGGATGGGGAAACATCCATTTTCAAAACCACTAGACATCCAATGTTTTAAATGACCTATTTGAACATCTCGGTTTTTAGGACATCTAACTTTTTTGGCCATTTTGACTACATAAATGTCCATGTTCAAAATGTTCAAATCAACCCATTTGGCCATGGGAGGGGCCAGCCAGCATCTTAATAGACTGACCACACAGACATCCCAACAGGGAGCACTGCTGCAAATTTTACATAAAGACTGACAGGTACATATTTCACTAGAACCTCATTTTAGTTTCTGAGCCTTCCAAAATTCTCCAAACCCTGCTATACCCACCTGTCTACAACCCCAAAAGCTCCCATGGCTACAGGTGTCCTATATGGCATTATCCCAGGACAAACAAGCAGCTTATTCTCACATATGGGTGACATCATCCACAGAGCCCTGATGTGGACAGCTTCGCAAGCAGACTTGCTTGTAGAACTTTAGAAAGTTTGTGACTGCCGCACCGCGCATGCCTTCCTGCCCAGTGCAGGGCGCATGTCTCCTCAGTTCTCAGTTTTCCACGGAGCCGAGAAGTCCTATTTCAACGCTTTGCGCTAGACTCAGTTCTACTTCGTGCCTTCTCTCACTATGGCTCGGGTTTTATTTCTTTTCAGGGTCGCTGTGTTTTTCTTGCACGTAAAAAAAAAAAAAAGACTTACTCTATTTTTCTTTCGGTCACAGCGGGGCCTGGCTTGCGGCTTCAGCCGGCGGACTTCAACCTAGCTGCAGCTATTTTTCCGTTTATGTCCTGGCCAGTCACAGGCTTCAAGAAGTGTAGCCATTGCTAGCGCGCGATCTCCCTCATTAACCCACATCGATGGTGTATTCAATGTTTGGGACCTGACCATCGTCCAGAGTCATGTGCCCGCTGCGCTACCCTTCAACCTCGTGCCCGCAAACTTCATCGAGTTCAGGTGGAAAAGCTCTTTGGAGGTATGGATCCACTTGACCCAGTCTCGACCTCGAATCCGATCAAGCTTATAGGGGTTAAGAACATAAGAATTTGCCACTGCTGGGTCAAACTAATGGTCAATCGCGCCCAGCAGTCTGCCGAGTCTTTTCAGCGTGTCACCAACGTCGCAGGTTCCACAGCGTGTCACCAGCGTTTTAGTTCCTACAGCGTGTCACTTTTATCGCTATTTGTCCAAGGTTACCCCTTTGATACCTTTTTCTTTTTACCTAATAGGACCCCTGATGAAGATTGTACGAAACACGGACCGTGTTGGGTCCCTTGCCTAGAAAGAGGTTTTTAATTAATGATTTACTTGTTATAAATAAAGTCTGCCTGCATCGTGTACAAGGTCTGCAGTCTTCTGTTTTGTTTGCTTTGGATTGTTTTTTACTGCAGACAGTTGGACCTCTGACTCCTATTTTTGGTTGTGTTACCTTACACTTAAACACATTGAACCTCATTTGCCATGTCTCTGTCCATTTCTCGAGTGTAGTTATGTCGCGTTGCAGATCTTCACAATCCTCCTGCGTCTTCAGTGCTCTGAATAACTTCGTATCATCTGCAAATTTAATCACCTCACTCATACCCATTTCCAGATCGTTTATGAATATGTTGAAGAGCACGGGTCTAAGCACCGAGACCTGCAGCACTCCACTGGTAACGTTCTTTCAGTCCGAGTATTGGCCATTTACCCCCACTCTCTGTTTCCTATCTGCCAACCAGTTTTTAATCCACGTGAGTATTTCACCCTCTATTCCATGGCTCTCAATTTTCCAAAGTAGTCGTTCATGCGGAACCTTGTCAAACGCCTTCTGAAAATCCAGATATATAATGTCGACCAGGTCACCCTTGTCTATCTGCCTGTTTACTCCCTCAAAAAAGTGCAGCAAGTTCGTCAAGCAAGATCATCCTTTGCTGAAGCCGTGCTGACTGGTCCTCATCAGATGATCAATGATGCGATCTTTTATCAACGCCTCTACCATCTTTCCCGGTACCGAGGTCAGACTCACCGGTCTGTAGTTTCCTGGATCTCCCCTCAAACCTTTTTTGAAGATCAGCGTAACGTTCGCCACCTTCCAGTCTTCCGGAATCTTTTCTGATTTGATTGACAGATTGGCTATTAGTTGAAGCAGTTCAGCTATAATCCCTTTCAGTTCCTTGATCACCCTCAGATGGATGCCATCCAGTCCCGGGGATTTGTCGCTCTTAAGCCTATCAATCTGCTTGCATACTTCTTCTAGACTGACCGTCAATCTTGTCAGTTTCCCGTCTTCGCCTCCAGCGTATAGCCTGTCAGGTTCCGGTATGTTGTGTATATTCTCTTTGGTAAATACAGATGCAAAAAAATGTGTTCAGTTTATCAGCAATGGCTTTATCCTCCTTTAGCACTCCCTTTATTCCATGATCATCCAACAGACTCACCGCTTCCTTTGCGGGTTGTTTCCCCTTAATATATCGAAAGAAAGACTTGAAGTTCCTCTCCTCCTTGGCTATTTTTTCCTTGAAATCTCTTTTGGCCCCTTTTACCGCTTTATAGCACCTGCATTGATGCTGTTTGTGCTTTTTCCAGTTTTCATCCATTTTTGACCTTTTCCATTCCTTAAACGAAGTCTTGTCTCTGATTGCTTCCTTCACCGCTATAGTGAGCCACGCCAGTTCTTTGTTCTTTTTCCTCTTGGATCCCTTGTTGATACGCGTATATATAGATTGTGCGCCTCGGTGACTATGTCTTTAAAAAGGGACCATGCCTGCTCTAGCGTTTTTACAGTGCTTATCCTCTTTTTGATCTTCTTCCCTACCATGAGTCTCATCCTTTTGTAATTCCCTTTTCGGAAGTTCAGTGCCGTGGCCATCGTTCTGGATCGATGTTTCACCCCTAAATCCATGGTGAAGCAGATCATATTGTGATCACTGGTTCCCAGCGTCCCCTTTACTTCTATATCTTGCGCCTGTCCTAGTAGTCCATTTAGAATTAAGTTCTGCCTTCTGCCTCGACCTCGGCTTCAGCTTTATTTAAGCCATCCTCCAGCGGGTCCTCATCCTCGAGCAAATCTGCTAAGTCTTCTCATGACGAAACAGTTGCCTCACTGCCTCCCTCAGATCAGGTACCAGCAGTAGTTATCAAGCTACCCAAGAATCATGTCTTCAAGTCGAAGAGTCACTCTTCCTTGGAGACTATAGCCCACCAAATGTACCAGATCCTCAAGTTTCGGTGTCACATTTGGAGACTATGATCCAGACCATCTTGGATCGTCAGTTTGGTAATATGCTTGCCAAACATACTCCTGCCTCAACTCTTCTTCCTGCAGTCCAACCTGAGCACTTAGCAGTATCACATGGAGTCGAGTCCTTGGCTGTGCCTCGAGCTGATCCTCCTCACTCTATACAAGGAGTCGAGTCCTTGGGAGTGCCTCGACTGGAGGATAAGCACGCTACTCAAGGAGCCGAGTCCTTGTCAGTGCCTCGAGATACCTCGATACAAGGCGTTAAATCTCGATCTCACACTCCAGCCTCCAGCCCTCCCTCCTCGTAAAAGGCATCACCCTTCCCAAGACATAGGGCAAAGACCCCTCGACTTTCTTCTCAGCGAGACCTGCCTGCTTTGAGGTACAGTTCTCCACATCAGTTGAGGCATTCATCGAGGCATAGATCCTCTTCTCGAGACAAGCCTCATCTCTCCAGGCCTCGAGACTCTTTGAGGCCTCCAACTCTGAAGTCGAGGACACCACCTCCAGATACCTCTGCTTCTTCTCCTGTGAGGGATTCTATCCATTCTCTCAGTGAGTCATCTATTCCTGCATATTCAGGCCTCAGGTATCGGTACTCCAGAGAAGCTTCACCTTCATTTTCTGCCTTGCGAGGCACCTCGAGGTCACCTTCTCCTCGAGGTCAACCTTCCTTGGAGCAGATATCTTTTTCTTCTTTCCTACATCAAATGAGTAAGGACCTCAGTATTACTTTGGACTCTGATTCCAAATACTCTCAGGAATATTTAGAAGAAATGGGTATGTCTCATCCTCCTGCGGAGTCCTTCAAATTGCCTATTAATAGACTTCTTTCTCAAACCTTTAAGAGAAATCTTGAGACACCTTATTCCATTCCCGCTGTCCAAGGAAAACTGGAGTCCTGTTACAAGATGGTCCACTGCAAAGGCTTCGAGAAATCTCAGTTATCCCATCAATCCCTTCTTGTGGAGTCTTCTCTGAAAAAGACCAATCCTGCCAAAGTTTATGCCATTATCTCTCCTGGAAGAGAGGGCAGGACCATGGACAAGTTTGGTCGCCGTTTGTATCAAAATTCTCTCATGGCAACTAGAGTTTTCAATTACAATTTTGTTTTCATTTCTTACTTCAACCATTTGATTGACACAATGCCTGAATATTTCAAATATATTCCTCAACACCGTCTTCCAGGGTTTCAGCAAACAATCACAACTCTGACTCAACTCCGCATGCATCTCCTTCAACCTTCCTATGATGCATTTGAACTTTCCTCGAGGGTCGCTGCCTTTTCAGTGGTGATGTGCAGGCTTGCCTGGCTCTGCACTATAGACATGAACCCTAATCTTCAAGATCATCTGGCCAACATTTCCTTGTCAAGGCAATGAATTGTTTGATGACTCTATCGAGGCAGCTACCAAACAATTGTCTGAACATGAGTAATTCTTTGCTTCCATCACTCGTCCTAAACCTAACCCTTCTACCTCTAAAGGCTTCAGACCTCTTCCATCTTACCAGAGGTGTTTTTCACAGAGAGCAGCTCCTTATACAAGAGCATCTCCTAAGAAACAACCACAACAGCAACAAAGGCAGCAGAAACCTCAGCCTCCTGCTGCGCCTAAAGCCTCTCAGCCTTTTTGACCATCTAATACAGAGCATAACTTCCATCGTTCTGCCACTGTCCTCTCCCTTCCCATTGGCGGTTGTCTCCATCTTTTTTACCACCGCTGGGAGATCATTACATCAGACCTCTGGGTGCTATCCATCATCAGGGAAGGATACTCTCTTCATTTCATTCAGATTTCTCTAGATCTGCCTCCAAAAGAATATCCTTCTAATCCATCCCAGACTGCCCTTCTTCTTCAGGAAGCTCAAGCTCTGCTTCGTCTCCATGCCATCAAAGAAGTTCCCCTGGAACAGCAAAGCAGGGGTTTTTACTCCCGTTACTTCCTAGTTCCGAAGAAGACGGGCGATCTGCAACCCATTTTGGACCTCAGAGTCCTCAACAAATTTCTTCTCAGAGAGAAATTTTGGATGCTGTCTCTGGCATCTTTATACCCCCTTCTGGATCAGAACGATTGGTTATGTTCTCTAGATCTCAAAGAAGCTTACACTCACATTCCCATTCATCCAATCTCTAAACAGTTCCTCAGATTTCAGGTGGGGAATCTGCATTTTCAGTACAGAGTGCTGCCTTTCAGCCTGGCTTCATCTCCAAGAGTGTTCACCAAGTGCCTAGTTGTAGTAGTAGCAGCAGCTCTGCAGAACCATGGGCTCCAGGTGTTCCCGTACTCACTAATCAAAGATTCAACATCTCAAGGGGTTATTGTAGTGACCCAACAGACTATGTGGTTCCTACAAAGCTTGGAGTTCAAAATCAACTTTCCCAAGTCCCAGCTACAGCCCTCTCAGACTTTGCAATTCATCGGAGCTGTTCTAGACACTATCCAACTCAGAGCATTCCTTCCTCAACAACGTCAGGATGCTGTCATTCATCTCTGCCACAAAGTGTCTTCCTTGACTATAATTTCAGCAAAACACATGATGGTTCTCCTAGGTCACAGGACTTTTACAATTCACGTAACTCCTTTTGCCAGAATTCCTCAGTGGACCCTGGCATCTAAGTGGGCGCAGGCTTGCAACCCACGCTCTCAACACATCAGAGTGACTCCTTCGTTGAGACAGTCTCTCCACTGGTGGATGCTCTGTACCAATCTCTCCAGAGGTTTACGGTTTCAAACACCCTCTCATCAGAAGGTCCTCACGACAGATTCTTTGACCTACACTTGGGGGGCTCATCTCGATGGTCTCTGTACTCAAGGCCATTGGTCCAGCACGGATCGTCAGTGTCACCTCAATCTGTTGGAACTTAGAGCGATCTTCAATGCTCTCAAAGCTTTTCAGCATCTTCACAACCAGGTAGTTCTCATTCGGACAGACAATCAAGTCGCCATGTACTATGTCAACAAGCAGGGGAAAACAGGATCTCTCCCTCTTTGCCAGGAAGCTTTACAGGTGTGGGATTGGGCAATACTTCACAACACCTTCCTCAGAGCTGTCTACATTCAAGGAGAGAAAAACTGTCTGGCGGCCAAACTGAGTCGTCTTCTACAACCTCACGAATGGACACTCAATTCCTCGCCTCTTCATCACAATTTTTCTCAGTGGGGGACTCCTCAGATAGATCTCTTTGCATCTCCCCACAACAACAAACTGCCTCAGTTCTGCTCCAGGATATACTCTCCTCACCGACTGGAAGCAGATGCTTTTCTACTGGAATGGACAAATCAGTTTCTCAATGTGTTCCCTCCATTCCCTCTCATTCTCAAGACACTTGTCAAACTCAAACAGGAACATGCCACCATACTTCTACCAATTTTTCTGCTTATACAGAGTCAAGGATCTCTACTTCATCCCGATCTGTAGTCTCTACACCTGACAGTTGGTACCTCTCAACCTAACTGCCACTCTACAGTTTTCTTAATCTGTACAGGACATTTTAGAGGCTTCTAAGACAATGCCACAATCAGAAATGGATTAGATTTTCTGCTTGGTGCACCATTCATCTCAAGGAGCCTCAATCTACCTCCTTGTCTTCAATTTTGGAATACCTGTTCCATTTGTCTCAATCAGGCCTCAAATCCATATCCATTTGAGTCCATCTCAGTGCAATTGTTGCTTTTCATCAGCCTATCGAAGGGAAACCCCTTTCTGCTCATCCTGTGGTTTCCAGATTTATGAAAGGTCTTTTCAATGTCAAACCACCTCTCAAACCTCCTCCAGTGGTTTGGGATCTCAATGTTGTTCTTGCTCAATTGATGAAGCCTCCTTTCAAACCAATGGCTTCGGCTCATCTTAAATATTTCACTTGGAAAGTGTTTTTTCTCATTGCTCTCGCGTCTGCTCGCTTTAGTTGCAGACCCACCTTTCACAGTATTCCATCATGACAAGGTGGTTCTCTGTACTCTTCCTAAATTCTTACCTAAAGTGGTTTCAGAATTTCATCTCAATCAATCCATTGTATTTCCAGTGTTTTTTCCAAAGCCTCATTCTCATCATGGAGAAACAGCTCTTCATACGCTAGACTGTAAGCGTGCTTTGGCTTTTTACTTGCAAAGGACTAATCCACACAGATCTGCAACTCTAACTTTTTGTCTCCTTTGATCCAAATAAGTTGGGACATCCGATTTCCAAGCACACAATCTCCCAAATGGTTAGCTGCTTGCATCTCTTTCTGCTATGCTTAGGCTGGACTGTATCTACAGAGTCGAGTCACAGCCCATAAAGTCAGAGCCATGGTGGCATCAGTAGCTTTCCTTAGATCTACTCCTATTGAAGAAATCTGTAAAGCTGCTGCTTGGTCCTTGGTTCATACCTTCACCTCTCATTATTGTCTGGATGCTTTTTCCAGACAGGATGGCCATTTTGGCCAGGCAATGTTTCAAAATATATTCTCCTGAATTGCCAACACTCCCACCATCCCATTCTGATTAGCTTGGAGGTCACCCACATGTTGAGAATGGGCTGCCTGCTTGTCCTGGGATAAAGCACAGTTACTTACCGTAGCAGATGTTATTCAGGGTCAGCAGGCAGATATTCTCACAACCCACCCTCTTCCCCTGGTTGGCTTCTCTGATAGTTGTCTGAACTGAGGAGACAAGCACCCTGCGTCGGGTGGGAAGGCACTCACGCATGCATGGTGTGGCAGTTGCAAACTTTCTAAAGGGTGAAATACGTGGATTAAAAACTGGCTGGAGTATAGGAAACAGAGAGTGGGGGTAAATGGACAATACTCAGACTGGAAGAGCATCAACATTGGGGTGCCATAGTGCTCGGTGCTTGGACTCGTGCTCTTCAACATCTTTATAAACAATCTGGACATTGGTACGATGAGCGAGGTGATTAAATTTGCGGACGATACGAAGTTATTCAGAGTAGTGAAGATACAGGGGGATTGCGAAGATCTGCAACGTGACATAATCAAGCTCGAGAAATGGGCATCGACATGGCAAATGAGGTTCAACGTGGATAAGTGTAAAGTGATGCATGTCTAACAAAAATCTCATGCACGAATACAGGATGTCTGGGGTAGTACTTGAAGAGACCTTCCAGAAAAGAAACTTGGGAGTCATCTTCAGCAGTTAGCAAAATTTAACATTAACCACTTTTAAGAAGTGATCCCCTCTCCTGATGTCATATCCTGAGACTTGGGAGTTCTGATCGACAAGTCAATGAAGCCGTCTGCGCAAAAAGGGTGACCAGAATGCTAGGAATGATAAAGAAGGGGATCACAAACAGATCGGAGAAAGTTATCATGCCGCTGTACTGGGCCATGGTGCCCTCACCTGGAGTACTGTGTCCTGCACTGGTCGCCATTGTGACCAGGCAGGTCTGTGCCTACATTGGTCCCTGTGGTTTACCTATTGTCCACCAGGTGAGCAAGAGAGAAGCAGGACCTGAAAGCAAGCCAAGGTCCTGTTATCTAGGTCACCACCGGGGGAGTCAAAGAGAAGAGCAGATCCCTGCTGACTCAGGTAGATCAGGGTGTGTCCCTCCCCTAGAAAGGCCAGCAGTCCTCAGCAAACTGTTAGGCAGGATAGGGAGGAAGCTGAGGGCTCTCTCCCATGATGACCTGCCTGGCTCAAGCAGAGGTAATGGCTGTGTGCCCATGGAGGTGGAGGAAGCTGGAACACCTCCAGAATTACCAGGAACTGCTGAGGAAACTCCCATGGAATTACAAGGAGAGCTGCCTGTTGAGGAGCTGTGTGTGAGTCCAGAATCGATGGATGTGGGAGTGTCAATCAGCTCAGACTGAGCAAAGGCTGTTAGTGTTTGTTTCTATTTTTGTAGCTGGGTTCTTTTTCCTGCTCCCACTCATTTTGCAAGGACTGTTTGAACTGTGCAGTTGTGAGTAGAGCTATGAGTGAGTGGGGGCGGGGGGGGGGAGAAGTTTGCTTACATCCGGGAGGGAGTTTTGAAAGCTATTTTTGTGCTTTTGGAAAGGCAAACTTATGGCACTCCTCTTTGCCCAGCCCTGATATATTTTAGGCTGGAGGCTTTATGTTTTCATATTTGCACTAAGGATGTGTGAGTGAAAAAGCATATTCTACAGGCACTGTTTTGAATACTGTGGACTGCATTTACCTGAGCTCTGCTGTGGAGCAGACTTGGGGGAGAAAGAAGTTTGGGATATAAGCAGCCCTGTGAAAGAATATATCACAGGCAGGACTAGTTCATTGAGAGAGAAATCCTGAATGCTGGCTGGGTTTTTCCCTTTGCCTTCTTTTTTTCTTTCTTGTTTGAACATTTATTTGCTACAATGAACTCTGAGCCATTTTGATTGTTTGAGCCATTCTGACTTTATTTTGCAAAGTAAATTTTCTTTATTGCCATTCAAACAACTGTGTTGATGTTTTGTTTTAAGTGCCTTAAAAATCCTGCAGGGTGACTCCAGTCTGAGTCGCACACCGGTGCACTTTTTGTTGGTGGCCACTGGAGATACTGCTGAGTCCCAGCCTAGGGCTCCAGTGCTGGCTACACCATACATGAAGAAGGACACGGTACTACTCGAAAGAGTCCAGAGAAAAGCGATTAAAATGGTAAAGGGGCTGGAGGAGTTGCTGTACAGTGAGAGATTGGGGAAACTGGGCCTCTTTTCCCTTGAAAAGAGGAGACTGAGAGGGGACATGATCAAAATATTCAAAATACTGAAGGGAATAGACTTAGTAGATAAAAACAGATTGTTCACCCTCTTCAAGGTAGGGAGAACGAGAGGGCACTCTCTAAAGTTGAAAGGGGATAGATTCTGTACAAACGTAAGGAAGTTCTTCACCCAGAGAGTGGTAGAAAACTGGAACTCTCTTCCGAAGTCTGTTATAGGGGACAACACCCTCCAGGGATTCAAGACAAGGTTGGACAAGTTCCTGCTAAACTGGAACGTACGCAGGTGAGGCTGGATTCATTTAGAGCACTGGTCTTGACTTGGGGGCTGCCGCATGAGCGGACTGCTGGGCCCGATGGACCACTGGTCTGACCCAGCAGTGGCAATTCTTATGTTCTTATGTTCTTCAAGCAAGTCTGCTTACAAAGCTGTCCGCATTCAGGCTCCGTGGATGACGTCACCCACATGTTGAGAATAGCTGCATGCTGTCCCTGGATAACACCCATTACAGTAAGTAGCTGCTTTTTAGACTCCTGAGGGATGCCCGTTTGAGCCGAAACACAATCGTGTCGAGTCTTTTTATTTAATAAACAAGATTGAACACCATTCAGTCACCTTCGTTGTTTTTCTTCTGCTTTCACGTCCTATGGAGTGTAGTATCTCTTGCATTTTCTGTGTTATTTGATGGGTAAGCAGAATGTGTTGGCAGACAAGTTGATAAGACTTCTTCAGCCTCATGAATGGCGTCTCAGCACGACAATCTTACATCTGATTTTCTCTCGATGAGGAATGCCAGACATGGATCTGTTTACTTCCA
Source organism: Geotrypetes seraphini (assembly GCF_902459505.1). Taxonomy (NCBI): domain Eukaryota; kingdom Metazoa; phylum Chordata; class Amphibia; order Gymnophiona; family Dermophiidae; genus Geotrypetes; species Geotrypetes seraphini. The sequence continues at coordinate 291,271,867 of NC_047085.1, forward strand.
CTCACAACCACAAACTCACACAGTTCTTTTCCAGAGTCTATGCCTCCAATCACATTATGTTGGACACTTTTTTACTTCATTGGGTGGACAAGTTCCTCTATGCATTTCTTCCAATCCCTCTCATATGGAAAATTCAAAGCTCGAACAGATCGGGGCACCGTGATTTTCATAGCACCCCTTTAACCAGGTTTGGTTTGCACTCCTACTTTCAATCAGGAAGTTGTGGCAATTGCAACCATTTCCAACAATGCTAACTCAGAACGAAGGGTCCATATTCATCCCAACCCCTTATCATTAGCACTAACACCATGGTTTCTTTCATTGAACAAGTAAATGCTTTATGCCTTTTGGCTGCGGTATCTACTGTCATTGCATTGTCTAATAAACTTTCCACTCAGTGCTGTTATCATTTCAAGTGGACACAATTTTCATGCTGATGTGCATTGCATTCTTTGGAGTCCATCTCATGTCCACTTCTTCCATCCTCAACTACCTTTCTGTACTTATCTAATTCTGGTCTAAAAACAATTCATGTTAGGGCTATCAGTGCATTTCATTCCCGCCTGGACTACAAACTTTTTCTATATATCCCTACACAACATTCTAGTGCAACAGAATGGTCCTTCAAACACATCCAAATTTCCTAAAGTAGTCTCAGAATTCCAGCTCAACCAGTCCATTGTTTTGCTTGGGTTTTGTTTTTTTTTCCAAAGCCACATTCACACCTTGGACTGCAAGCCTACTTGGGATCTAGCTAGGTACTTGGGACCTGGGATGGCCACTGTCAGAAACAGGATACTATGTCCCAGTATGGCAGTTCTTATGTTCTACCTAGACTGGACTGGACTAAACTACATAAAAAGTCATCCCAGCTCTTTATCACCTTTGATCTTAATAGGCTAGGAGTTGCTTTTTCCAATATAACCCATTTCCACTTGACTAGTGGACTGTTTCTTCTTTGCGTATACTCAGGAAGTCCTGACGCTGCAAGGTCATGTAATAGCCTACACAGTATATAGGCTATGGCTGCTTCGGTGGTTTATTTTCACTCTGCATTGATTGAGGATATCTGCAAAGTAGTTACTTGGTTATGTAAACTATGTAGAGAATAGCTCCAGGAGAGAAAGATGGTTTGGACAAACAGTTCTGCAGACTATATTCTCTACTTAAAGCCTATTTTCCATCCAACTCTGTTGGATTTCGCCAGGCTCTTGTATATATTAAATATTTAACCTCTTCCAGAGACATGATCCTAGCAGCTTGGGAGTCCAACGTGATAATATTATGCCTGCTTATTCTCATAGAAAGCAAAGATACTTACAGTCATGTGAAAAAATTAAGACACCTCATAAAATATTCAGTTCTTTTTTAAGAAGTGTTCACATATCGATGCCAAATCTTTTTTTATTTATCTCTGGAAAAGAAAGTGATGTAATTGCAGGTAAACAGCAAAACTTTTCCTTAATTTACTCACAAAACAAAAGATATCCACAAAAATGTGTATTCTAACTGAGGAATAAATTAAGACACCCCCACATATCCTCCCACTTAAAGTGGCTCAAATCACACACAGGTGTATCACATCAGGTGCGAATGATTAGAACATTGTTACTCAGCATTTTGAACTTAAACCTCAGACAATTAGTTTGGTATGTTCTTGACTGCTGCGGTGAGAGTGAACACCATGATGAGATCAAAAGAGCTGTCTGAGGCCTTCAGAAAGAAGATTGTAGCAGCTTATAAGTCTGGTAAGGGATTTAAAAAGATCTCAAAAGAATTTGACATTAGCCATTTCACAGTCTGGAAAATAGTGTACAAGTGGAGGACTTTCCAAACAACTGCCAAAATGCCCAGGTCTAGCTGTCCAAGCAAGCTGATCCTCAGTGTAGACCATAAGATGCTAAAAGAAGTCTTCAATAACCTTAAAATGTCATTATGGGACCTATAGCAGGTTCTTGCTACTGTTGATGTGAAAGTGCATGCTTTTACAATCAGAAAGAGAGACTGCACAAATTTAACTTGTATCGAAGGTGTGCAAGAAGGAAACCTTTCCTCTCTAAGAGAAACATCAAGGCCAGACTGAAGTTTTCCAGAGAGAAAAACACCAGGACTTCTGGAATAGTGTTCTATGGACAGATTAGTCTAAAATTGAATTATTTGGACACCAGAAAGAGGACATGTTTGGCGTACACCAAATACAGCATTCCAGGAAAAGAACCTCATACCAACTGTGAAGCATGGAGGTAGAAGTGTCATGGTATTGGGATGCTTTGCTGCAGCAGGACCTGGCCTGCTCACCATCATAAAATCTACCATGAATGCTACCGTGTATCAGAGGGTGCTTGAAGAACATGTGAGACCATCTGTAAGAAAATTAAAGCTGAAGTGGAACTGGACCCTTCAACATTACAATGACCCAAAATATACCAGTAAATCCACCAAGGACTGGCTGAAAACTAAGAAATGGAAAGTCCTGGAGTGGCCGAATCAAAGCCCTGATCTTAATCCTATTGTGATGCTGTGGGGTGATTTGAACGGCTGTACATGCAAAAACCCCCTCAAACATCTAACAGCTGAAATAATTCTGCATTGAGGAGTGGGCCAAACTTTCCTCAGACCGATGTCAGAGACTGGTAGATGCAGTTATTTCATCCAAAGGGGGTAACACTAGCTATTAGGGTGTAGGGTGTCCTAATTTATTCCTCAGTTAGAATACACATTTTTGTACATATCTTTTATTTCATGAGTAAATCAAGGAAAATTTTTGTTGTTTACCTGCAATTACATTATTTTCTTTTCCAGAGATAAATTTAAAAAACAAAAGATTTGACATCAATATGTGAACATTTTTTAAAAAAGAACTGAATATTTTATGGGGTGTCCTAATTTTTTCACATGACTGTACCTGTAGCAGGTGTTCTCTGAGGACAGCAGACATATATTCTCACAACCCACCCACCTCCCCTAATACACTTCTTAGCTTTGTTACTGAACTAATGGTCTCGCGACCTGACGTTGAAGGCATTAGAATGCACGTGGTATGGGCACTGCCTAAAGATTTAAAGTAACAGTGTACCTGGTAATGTTTATATTGGGTTCTGTGGATGACATCACCCACATGAGAGAATAGAAGCCTGCTGTCTTTGGAGAACACCTGCTGCAGGTAAGTATCTTTGTTTTACTTTCTTGGGATCTTGCTAGGTACTTGTGAACTGGATTGGCCACTGCTGAAAACTTAATACTGGGGCTTGATGGACCTTCGGACTGTTTTAGTGTGGCAACTCTTATGCCCTCAGAAGACTTAGGCCCAGGACTGTGGGTGTGCTCTGAGCTTTCCTTTACAGTATGCAAAAAAATAAAAGAATGAAAGAGAAGAGACAAATCACAAATATCACAATTTATATTTGTATGGGCTTCCTGAGAAATTGCTATATCCCAGAGTACACACGGTACCGAGTGTCACTGTGTAGTATTATCGTTGTGTTTATCTTTGCAGCTGCAATGGTTGATAGGGCAAGGGTACATTACAAAAAGGGACCTTCTGCTACTTTGGCAAATGCATACAGCATACTAGATCTTTCCAGGGAGCAATACCTGATAATACTAGTGAGGTCACTGTTAATACTTAATTTATCCCAGGACAAGCAGGCAGATATTCTCACATATGAGTGACGTCATCGACGGAGCCCAGATGCGGACGCCTCACAAGCAGACTTGCTTGAAGAAATTCGAAGTTTCGAGTCACCCGCACCACACGTGCGCGAGTGCCTTCCCGCCCAGCACAGGGTGCGTCTCCTCAGTTCTCAGTTTTCCACGGAGCCAAGAAGTCCGTCTTTGACTCTCTGAGTTTAACTTCGTTCACTTTATCCCAGGACAAGCAGGCAGGTATTCTCACTAGTGGGTGACGTCATCCAACGGAGCCCCGATGCGGACATCTCACAAGCATACTTGCTTGTAGAAACTTTTAGAAGTTTCGAATTGCCCACACCGCGCAAGCGCGAGTGCCTTCCTGCCCGATGCACCGGGCGTGTCTCCTCAGTTCTTTCACTTCCGCGGAGCTGAGAAGTTTGCCTTTGAAACCCTCTGTGCGAAGTTCCTTTTTTGTGCATTCTGTGCCTGCGGGTTTGGTTTTTTGTGCTCATTCCTGTTGGCTCACGTTACATTTTATTGTTTTATTTAAAAAAAAAAAAATTTTGTTCGATCATTCGACCGGGCAGGTCGCGTGGCCGTGGCCCCGTGGCGTCGACCTTGCGGCGGAGCTTTTTCAGCCTATGTCCCGGCCTGTTACCGGTTTTTAAAAGTGTGTCAAGTGCCAGCGCGCGATTTCGTTGACGGACCCGCATCGATGCTGTCTTCAGTGTCTCCAGCCTCAACACCTTCTGAAATCGTGCCGGCCTTGCTCCACGCTCACAGCACGTGCGTTTAAGCGTCGCTGTATTTTGTGGGAGTCGCTGTTTGGCATGGAGGCGTCCCCGGTACTGCCCTCTTCCCAGAGCGCCACGCCTTCGACTAACGATTCTACATCTTCGGCCTCGAGTCTGCTCAAGCCTGCCTCGTTCGTGCCGGTTTCGACCTCGACGCAGGCTGCAGTGCTCTTCTTCAACTTTGTCACACAGTGTCTTCCCGCTCTTCCTTCTCAGCGAGACACTTGATGGTACTCCTGGGTCATATGGCCTCCACAGTACACATGACTCCTTTTGCCAGACTTCACCTCAGAATTCCTCAGTGGACACTGGCATCTCAATGGACGCAAGTTTGCGACCTTCCTTCTCGACACATTTCAGTCACTCCTTCCTTAAAGAAGTCTCTCCGTTGGTGGATGCTCTCTTCCAATCTTTCCAGAAGCTTGCTTTTTCAACCGTCCCCTCATCAGAAGGTCATCATGACAGACTCTTCAACCTACACTTGGGGCGCTCATCTTGATGGTCTCCGTACTCAAAACCTCTGAACCAGTACGGATCGTCAGTGTAATATCAATCAGTTGGAACTCAGAGCGATCCTCAAAGCTCTCCATGCTTTTCAACATCTACTTCATGACACAGTAGTCCTCGTTCGAACAGACAACCAAGTCATCATGTATTATGTCAACAAACAAGGAGGGACAGGGTCTGTCTCCCTTTGTCAAGAAGCTCTAAAGATTTGGGACTGGGCAATCCGCCACAACACCTTTCTCAAAGCTGTCTACATTCAAGGGACAAAGTTGCTTGGCGGACAACTTGAGTCGTCTCCTGCAACCTCACGAATGGACTCTCCATTCCTCGCCTCTTCGTCACATTTTTTCACAGTGGGGAACGCCACAGATAAACCTCTTTGCAGCTCCCTACAACTACAAACTGCCTCAGTTCTGCTCCAAGATATACTCTCCTCACCACCTCGAGGAAGATACTTTTCTTCTGGAATGGATGAATCTTTTCCTCTACGCATTTCCTCCATTCCCTCTCATTCTCAAGACTCTGGTCAAATTGAAGAACGATCATGCCACCATGATTCTAATTGCTCCTCGGTGGCCTAGACTGAAGGGACACGTATCAGAACTTTAGTAAGTGTCCTTAGGCATATGTTGTTTAAAGATGCAAAGGTAGGCCCTGTTTATCTTTCCCTTCCTTGAAGAGAATACAAGGACAGGTAATGTTTAAACAGAGATAATGTGAAGTGAATTCAATTGTTTTGTTAAGCCGTATTTACAGACAGCTTTAGTTAAGAAGCTCTGCTGGTTAAGGCTTTTTCTGACCCTCTGTGGACTTCAATCTCTAGCTAGGAAAAATGCTGACACATGCTGGCAAACCTGATTCGTATAAATATGTGAAACTCATAATAAAAGACGGACATATTTGAAAGATGGTTTCTGGTCTTTAAGATGTGTCCCCAGGTACCTGACTTACATATGACAGAGACAGAGAAAGTATGGGGCAGGAATTGGGACCTGAATCCTTTTCAGTTGGGGGCTTGTCCGCGATGGGCAGATGATATCACCGGTATTTTGTGAGTATCTCTGAATTTTTTCTGTTCTTTAATACTCACTGGGTAGTGGTGACCTGTACCCAACCCTTTATTTTAAGTTCAAGCTTTGGGTTCTCTTATGGAGTTTTTTTGGGAAAAATCTCGGGGTACTTTTGGTAAGCGCCCCTCATATATATAAGCAGCTGCCATTCTTTCGGAAAGAATGAAATTATTTATAGAACCCCCCTGCCCACTCTGTCATTTGTAAGGTTAAAACTTTTATAGAGTATAAGATTTTATTGTCTCTTATTACTGTACCTCGCTTATAAGGTAAGATAAGCGAATATTTTTGCATTGTTATATTGCTTTTGTAATGAGTCATAAAGGCACTTACTCCTAGACAAATGAGACTTGTACGGCTGTGTGTATGTATGACATTTTTTCCTTTTGCTCCCATCTTTCTGTGTCACCAATGTTTACTACTGAGGTAGGACATGCTGTTATGTGGAATGAATTGAAAGCGCTGTTTGAGTCAGTCTAAGATCTTTCCCTTGTAGTTAAAAAAAGAAACAAGAAAAAGAAAAAATTCCGTTTTAGAGGTTTTCTTTCTTGTGCAGAGCAAAGCTAATCTGTTCTTTGCTTTCATTATCAGGGTCTGTGCATGAATGTTTTTGTCCCTTCCCCCAGACTTCTCTGTTTGGGCTTCCACTGACCCCCTATAGTGCTTCTTTGAAATTACTCATTCTTGGTTTTATAAAGCAGTAAGGTGAGATTCCACTGCTTGTCTCTTGACTTTTCTCCGGCATTATCAAAACCACCATCTCTTCTTATAATACACCCATCGCTCTTGTTGCCAAAGCTGATGGCATTCCCTGTTTCGTCCTAGATTTTCGGGCTGTTAATGTTTTGGTAATTCTCATTGCCCTTATGTTTCTTCCACCATTCCATCGGCAGCCAATGATTTTTTTCTGTCATTTTCCTAAAGAATGTTTTATTTTAGTCCCTGTTGGTGAAGCTTTTCAGCTCTTTTTTCTGCCTTCACCTTTAAGCAACAGTATACCTAGTGTGGAATGTCCTTCGGGCTATTCTACAAGTCATGCACTGCCCCTCATGGTCCTATTCTCATTTTGTACAACTTTTGTGTTCCATAATTCAGGAGACCTGTCAGGCTGATATAATGGTTGTCTGTGTGTGGTCACAAGGTGTCATGAAATAAACTGCACTGGTGTACATCTGAAGTGAAATACCTGGGTTTTGTCTTGTCTCATGGTCAGAGGAAAATCTGCACTTTCTGCATTGCTGCTATTCTGGGTCTGCCCCACCCAGCTACCAAGAAAGACATGCTTACTTTTCTTGCTATGATTGGTCACTGCCGCCAATGGATCTCTGCTTGTTCCTTCTATGACCAGATTCTGAGACAGACCCTGGTTTCTGAAATGACTGCTCTTATCAGATGGACTTATGAAATGTTGGACATTTAAGATGTGCTTTGGTTTCTAGCTCAAGTTTGGGTTTTCCTGCTTATGCCCACATGTTTTATCTCTTTGTTTGGGACTATTGTAACACCATGAAGGGAGAACATGGCGGTAAATTACGCTCTGTTGCCTTTTTTTATAGTCACTCCTGTTCAAGAAAGCCCTGGCTGCTTGTGCTATTGTGGTAGAGATGGTTACTTCTCTGATCCTAGGTCACCCCATTACCCTTCATACTTTTCACGATGTTCAAGCCCTTCTTTTAAATAGGCTTTTGGGTTTCACGGGTGAACAGGATTCTCTTCCTCTCTTTTTCCACCCCCTCCTCTGAATTTGATGCCTGGCGTTTGGCAGGTGCCCAAAGCCGCCCTTTTGGACGGACTTTGGTGCAAAGAGGGGAAACCCTGGATACCAGCTGCTAGCTCTCCCTTATTCATTGCCCAATATCATGGTATTGGTTATCGTAGTGCTCGCTCGACATTTTAACTTCTTGCTAGTGATATTTTCATTCTTGACCTTTTGCTCCTTGATACAGATATATATAGCTCAATAATTACAGCTGGCACGGTTGTGAATTGAAAATAAATTGGAAAATACAATTCCTTTCTATTGTTTTAGCTGAAATTAGGATGTTGCTAATTTAAAATGGTTTTTTTCCGGATTTATAAATAGCCATCCCAGATCCGTTTTGGCACAGATATTTCTAATGTTTTCCATGGGTCCTCTTTATCACTGCAGAGATAGAGACGCTCCAAAGAGACATTAGCTTTATGCCTTTTTTCAAATATGAGATGGTTATGATATACATTATTTGTTGTTTTGGTTTTTTTATATCAATGTGTTTATTTGCAGAGTTAAATTCAGCCCTGCACACTTGACAGATGGAGAAATAGCTCCACGTTTAAAAACTTTATGTTTTGTCTGTGTCATGTCTACTTGTTTTAGTTTAGTGGGTACCCTAGGATACATAATATTGGCCATTTTTAGAGCTCTTTTTCCACTTCTTACTAGCCTAACTGCGCAATGTTCTTTTACTTTTAGCTTTTATATTCTGAATATAGTTTAGTTAGGGGTTATAAGAAAAAGCTTTATTTTATACAGCATTTATTTCGTGGTGTTCCCTACATATGATCCATTCAATATACATTTCTGAATACATTCAGTACATCAGTATGGTCTCTCTGAGGTGCATAATAGTTATATGTAGCACACAAAAACATATCCTTTTGGATTGTTCAATTAAGAACCTTAAGTAAGTGAGTATTGTCGCTCTTTTGCCATAGCTATGTCAAGTACATGAATTGGTATTGTTGCATGTTGCCACGTTCAGTACAGGCAACATGGTTTCTCTTGTTTTCTATCTCTTATTTGGATCACATTGGAGTACAGCTGCTGAATGATATTTGGAATGCTTTCCAAGCATTTCTTTTCAAGTATCTCTTTCTGTATGCACAGACATCTGGCTGTTCTCCCTTTGAGGTTCTCACGGGATGACCTTTCCCCGCCCCATGGGTAGATTTTCCCTTGATACAGGAGGAATACGTCCAAAAGCTAATTGAAATATTAGGGCTTGTTCAAAGAAACGTGTCTTGCACTTCTCCTTTCTCTCCACAGATTCCTACCCATTTTTTCCAGCCTGGTGATTATCCAGCAGCTTTCCAAGGATCGGAAGCAGACAGATTTCCCCTTTGGCCTTGACTTACATATGACAGAGACAGAGAAAGTATGGGGCAGGAATTGGGACCTGAATCCTTTTCATAGACCAGTGTTCTTCAACCTTTTTACACCTATGGACCGGCAAAAATAAAATAATTATTTTGTGGACCGGCAAACTACTAAGACTGAAATTTTTTTTAAAAAACCATCGCTGCCCCGTCCCCGCGAGCTCGGTCCCACAAACCATCTGATCCCATCCGCACAAGCCTCAAATAGTTATGATTTTATATTGAACATATTTTATTAAAGTATAAAAAGAACCAATATTCTATACAATTGTCATTTTATAAATACAAATAATACAAAGCAAAGATCAACAAAACCCCTGTCTCCCCTCCCCTTCACATATATCCCCTCTACTATGAAGAAAACTGAATAAGCCAAATTATTACAGAATGCTACACAAATATCATGTACCAGAATACCACAGTCACACATGACAGGAATGGTGTTAGGGGAGTGGAACTAGGGCAACTTCCCCCTGGTCATAGAGAGCCCTAAGCCAGCTGGAAGCTAAAGAAGCACTGCCTGGGCTTTGCACTCCCCAGTTATGTCTAGCAAGATACATATTTCAAATCTGATATATTTGAATCACAAGATAGAAATAAAATTATTTTTTTCTACCTTTTGTCGTTTCTGGTTTCTGCTTTCATTGCCTTTTCACTTTTTTCCAGCCAGTGTCTGCCCTAAGAACATAAGAACATAAGAATTGCCACTGCTGGGTCAGACCAGAGGTCCATCATGACCAGCAGTCCGCTCACGCGGCGGCCCTCTGGTCTAAGACCAGCACCCTAACTGAGACTAGCCCTACCAGCGCACGTTCTTGTTCAGCAGGAACTTGTCTAACTTTGTTTTGAATCCTTGGAGGGTGTTTTCCCCTATAACATCCTCTGGAAGAGCGTTTCAGCTTTCTACCACAGAACTTCCTTACGTTTGTATGGAATCTATCCCCTTTCAACTTTAGAGAGTGCCCTCTCGTTTTCCCTGCCTTGCAGAGGGTGAACAACCTGTCCTTAGCTACTAAGTCTATTCCCTTCAGTACCTTGAATGTTTCTATCATGTCCCCTCTCAATCTCCTCTGCTCAAGGAGAAGAGGCCCAGTTTTTCTAATCTTTCGCTGTACGGCAACTCCTCCAGCCCCTTAACCATTTTAGTCGCTCTTCTCTGGACCCTTTCGAGTAGTACCGTGTCCTTCTTCATGTACGGTGACCAGTGCTGGACGCAGTACTCCAGGTGAGGGCGTACCATGGCCCAGTACAGCGGCATGATAACCTTCTCTGTCTCTTCAGTCCAGCATCTGCCCCTTCCATTCACTGTCTGTCTTTCCCTGCCATCTCTCCTCCTGCCCCCCCCCCCCCAATTTGGTCTGGCATCCATCATCTTCCTTCTGTTCCCCTCATGGTCTGGCATCTCTGTCCTTCCCTCCCCCCTGTGGTTTTTAGCATCTCTCTCTTCTCATTTCCTCCACTCAGATCTGATATCATTCTCTGCTCTCTCTTCCCTTTTCTTCTCTGGTATTCCTTCTCTATTTTCTGCCTCCATCTAAATTAAATTATTTCTTACTATTTAGTCCCGTTTCCCTCTTTTCACTGTGTCTACCCACAGCTTGTCACCCCTTTCCCTCACCCCTCCATTATCTTACTATTTTCTTCCCCCTTTATTTATCTCCTCCTTCCATCCAGTATGTGTTCTTTCCCCACTTCCATTCAGCATCTGCTCTCCCCTCTCAACTGACATCCATTTGCCTTCTGCTCTCTCTCCCTTCTTCTCACTTCCATCATCTGCCCCCCTTCCCCTCACCTTTGCGGGTCACTTTCTTTCCCCTGAGGGTGGCTCATGTCAGAGGGGAAGCTTTGGCCGAGCAGAACTGCTTGCAAGGAACAGTTGAACTTACTTGATTGATGTCGATGCTGGGGCCTGTTGCCGTTTGAAAGAAAAAAAAAAAGGGACCTGCAAAGGCGAGAGGAAGGGAAACCACCAGGACAGCTGCTCTTTGCCCTCCTTCAGCGGCCCAAGAGTCCAGATCAACAGCGGCAGCTCTGTGTACTTTTAACTTCGGCAGCCTCGGGGCCTATGATAGCCGGCCCACTTCGATGATGCGATGTGGGCCGGCCTAGCAAAGGCCCCGAAGTTAAAAGTACACAGAGCTGCCGCTGCTGGTCTGGAGGTGCGGAGACAAGGCAGGAGGCAAACGCGGTGGAAGGCAGGAGTCCGGCGAAGGCAGGAGTCCCGGCACAGCGACTGCAACAGGAAGTTGCAAATTAGCTGACGCCGGCCTTTCGTTGCGGCGGGGACCGAATCCTTTGCGGACCGGCAAGGTTTTTTTGCGGACCGGCACCGGTCCGCGGACTGGCGTTTGAAGAACTGTGGCCTAGACAACCCTGGTACTTCCTTCTACTTCAACTCAACAGCAGGGAGCCATACCTTCTACCAGTTTTTCCTTCTCTGCTTACACAGATTCAAGGAACTCTGCTTCATCCCAACCTGCAGTCTCTACACCTGACAGCCTGGTACCTCTCAACATAACCCCTCTTCAGTTTTCTCAATTTGTAAGAGACATTTTAGAAGCTTCTAGAAAGCTTACAACTAGACAATGCTATCACCAAAAATGGACTAGATTTTTTACATGGTGTTTTTCTGAACAACATTTAGACAAATTTAAGATAAGCCTAAAGACTTTTTTATTTCGTGATGCCTTTAGCTACGTCTAGACTTACCTTTAACTCTCCCTCTTTATTTCTTCTCTTATTTTCTTTCTCTCTTTTTTTCTTTTTTCTCTCTTTCTATCCTCTCTCTCTTTTCCTTTTCTAATTACAACCAACCGCTTTGATAAAGCGACCTATCCATATGTTCTTTCCCCTTTCCCACTGTCTCCATTTCTTCTTCAACATGTAACTTTTCCCTTCCCTTCCCTTTTACCCTCACTTTCAAGTCTGTCCAGTCTATGTTATCTATGTTCACCTATTTATTTTTAATGCCAACATTTTTATCTTACTTTTATCGCTTTTTAGAATCATTTTAAACCGTCCAGATATTCGTTTGATGGTCGGTATATTAAAAACCAATAAAACTTGAAACTTTCCCATCATAAGGAGCCTCAGCATTCCTCCATGTCTTCTGTTTTGGACTATCTTTTGCACTTATCCAGTTCTGGCCTCAAGTCTACTTCTATACGAGTCCATCTCAGTGCAATTGCGGCTTTTCATCAGCCTATTGAAGGGAAACCCCTCTCTGCTCATCCAGTGGTTTCCAGATTCATGAAAGGACTTTTCAATGTCAAACCTCCTCTCAAACTGCCTCCTGTGGTTTGGGACCTCAATGTTGTCCTTACTCAACTCATGAAGCCTCCATTTGAACCAATTGATAAGGCTCATCTGAAGTATCTCACTTGGAAAGTGGTGTTTCTCATTGCCCTCACTTCTGCTCAACGAGTCAGTGAGCTGCAAGCTTTAGTTACTGACCCACCACAAGCTTTAGTTACTGACCCACCATTTACTGTGTTCCATCATGACAAGGTGGTTCTTCGTACTCATCCAAAATTCCTACCTAAAGTGGTCTTAGAATTTCATCTCAACCAATCAATCGTACTTCCATTGTTTTTTCCAAAGCCTCATTCTCACCCTGGAGAATCAGCTCTTCATACTCTGGACTGTAAACGTGCTTTGGCCTTCTACTTGGAATGCACCAAACCACACAGAACTGCTCAACTTTTTGTCTCCTTTGATCCAAATAAGTTGGGACATCCTATTTCTAAGTGTACCATCTCCAACTGGATGGAGGCTTTTATCTCATTCTGCTATGCCCAGGCTGGAATACCTCTTCACAGTAAAGTCACAGCCAATAAAGTCAGAGCAATGGCAGCTTCAGTAGCTTTCCTCAGATCTACACTTATTGAGGAAATTTGTATAGCTGCTACTTGGTCCTCGGTTCATACCTTCACTTCTCATTATTGTCTGGATACTTTCTCCAGACGGGATGGACAGTTGGTCAATCAGTATTACAAACTTTATTCTCCTAAGTTGCCAGCACTCCCACCATCCCATTCTGGTTAGCTTGGAGGTCACCCATATGTGAGAATACCTGCCTGCTTGTCCTGGGATAAAGCACAGTTACTTACCGTAACAGGTATTATCCAGGGAAAGCAGGCAGCTATTCTCACAACCCACCCACCACCCCTGGTTGGCTTCTCTGCTAGCTATCTGAACTGAGGAGACGCGCCCTGTGCTGGGCAGGAAGGCACTCACGCATGCGCGGTGCGGACGACTCGAAACTTTGAGTTTCTTCAAGCAAGTCTGCTTGTGAGGTGTCCGCATCCGGGCTCCATGGATGACATCACCCATATGTGAGAATAGCTGCCTGAGGTCCCTGGATAACACCTGTTACGGTAAGTAACTGTGCTTTTTCTCTACACCCATCTGCTGGTAGGAGGGGATAACAACCACTTGTGCAGAATAGTGTAGATAACTAAAGGAAAGAAAATTATCAGATAAGACATAATTTCTCCTTTAGACATCTGTACTGCATGGATGTCCAAATTCCAAAGGCAGGATATGGATGTCACTGCTGTTTGCCCATTTGGCAAGGGGGCACAATTTGAGTGGAACTAGGGAGTGCCCAAAATATGGAAGCTCAAGTCTAAAAAATATATGTTGTTATTGAAACCTGGTACATATCACATCCAGGTTACAGAAAGGTGCTCAAGATTTAGCAGCTGTCAATTGGAAGGATCAATGTGTAACACCTCCTTAATTCCCCAGTGGTTGCTGTTCCCCTCCCTCTCCACTGATTGTGAAACAAGGGATACTTGCTCTATCAAAGCTTTAGGTGTTAATGGGCATTTTTTTAACAGAATAGAAGAGTAGCCTAATGATTAATGCAGTGAACTGAGAATCAAGGGAACCAGGTTGAAGCACCAGCTCTTTTATTATTTATATATATATATATATATATATATATATATATATATATAATTGTGAGCACTCTAAGATGGAAAAATACCCACCATGTACCTGAATATATAAGATACTTGCAAACCTGAAGGCGATTGAAGTATGTACATTCAGGTACAATAGTTATTTTTTTTTTTGTTCCTGTTGATCTCATAATTAAAAATAAATCACAAACAGCTGAAGTGGGATTTCAACTTGGATCCCTTGATTCTCAACCCACTGCTCTAATCATTAGGCTATCCTGTTGCTCTGTACAGACATCTGTGTAACCATTTTATAAAAGATGGATGTTCCTATGTGGCCACACAGACGTCCATGCCCCTTGTTTCCCCCTTTCATAATTTGGACATTTCAGTTTGCAAAATGGATGTTCATACTTGACATTTCTATAAGTACATGGACATCCATCTTGCATGTATTTTAGAAAAGGCTATATCTTGTTCTAGAATACATATGAGGTAGATGTACATTTGTGATATTCTGACATGGATGTCCACATTCTGAGTTGGACATGCTTTCTAAAATGATGCACCACATCTCCTGAATTGTCTGTGTATCATTTCAGAGGAACTGACTACCTAGAGCAGGGGTGCCCAACACGTCGATCGCGATCGACCAGTAGCTCAGGAAGGCAACGCGAGTCCATCGCGGAGCCCATCCCGGGCTCCGTGATAGACTCGTGTTGCCGTCCTGATCTACCGGGCCGATCAGCCTTCCTCTCCAGTGTTCTCTCTAGGGCCTTTTAGCTGGGCGGTCTGCCCAGCTGTCATCTGCTGCTGCCACCGCTGCTGAACATAAAAAAAAAAAAAACAGGCTTGGAGATTTCAGCCCGTAGCGAACTTATGCTCCGTGGCTCTAACGTGTGCGTGCCGGCTTTCCTTCTCTTCCCTCCGAAACCGGAAGTTATATCTGGGGGAGGGGGGGGGAGAAGGGAAGCTGGCACGCACATGTTGAGAGCCCTGAAGCAAGCATTTGCTACGGGCTAATGCGGGAGACAGGTTAGTGAAACATTTGTTCTTCTTCCTGCCGGGTCCTGCCTACTTTCTGTTTCCGCGAAGGCAGGACCCGGCAGCATTTCCCCCAATAGGTTGATCATGATCTTGGGCTGATCAGCCTTCCTCTTCCCGACGGCAGAATTGACGTCGGGGAGAGGAATGCTGGTTGGCCGAAGCAGGGAGAGCTTGGGGTCTGTTATTGGTGGCGTTTGAGTCCTGGTTCCCAATGGCAGTGGCAGTGGCTTGGGGGAGGGCAGGGAGAAAGAAAGAAAAAGGGCAGGCAGGGAGACAGAAGGAAAGAAGAGAAACAGAAAAAAAGAAAGGGAGGCAGAGAGAAAGAAAGGGCAGGGAAGAGGAAGGAAAAGTTGGGGGAGGGAACGAGGTCTGGAGGAGAGGAAGCATACAGGCTAAAAGAAGGGAAGAAAGATTGGATGCACAGTCAGAAGAAGAAAGTGCAACCAGAGAATCATGAAATCACCAGACAAGGTAGGAAAAATGATTTTATTTTAAATTTAGTGATCAAAATGTGTCTGAATTTATATCTGCTGTCTATGTTTTACACTAAGGTCCCCTTTTACTAAACCGCAATAGAGTTTTTTTAGCGCAGGGAGCCTATGATTGTCGAGAGCATTGCTGGGCATTCAGCGCAGCTCCCTGCGCTCTAAAAACTGCTATCGTGGTTTAGTAAAAAGGGAGGGGGTATTTTTGTATGGTTGTTACTGAGGTGAGAGTGCAGAGAGTCATCTGCTTTGACCTCTTTGAAAAACCCTGGAATAGGAATGATAATTAACATTTTCTATGCGTACAGTGTGCGTTGTGTTTTTTTTTTTTATTTTATTGTTGGTAGATCATTTTGACTTGGTCATTTTAGTAGCTCGCAAGCCCAAAAAGTGTGGGCACCCCTGACCTAGAGATTGATTAAATAATCTTACTGATGGTGAAATTTGCCTTTGTGTGATGAGAATTTTCCCAAATCTTTCTTAAGATAAATACTTATCCAGATTCTCTGTTTCTTTTCTGCTTCAACAGAATATATAAATCAAGAAACAAAGCTATCCCCAAGTCAAATTTTATTTGGTTTTCTTTTAGGTTTTTGCTGTTCAGCCACATACTAACCATGCCACTTCCAGATACCATGTTCTGCGCTCAGCAGATTAATATTCCTCCTGAGCTTCCAGATATCTTGAAACAATTTACTAAAGCTGCCATCAGGACCCAGCCTCATGATCCGCTACAGTGGTCTTATGCGTAAGTACATTAGCAGAAAAGAAAATGTGGAAAGAGTTTGACAAGCCTACAATACACATCACTTGGTCAATCCAGTCTACAGATTTGTGCCTACCTACTGTGCTATAATGGATCTACCATTAAAAGGAGATTCTTTTACAATCCCAATTTGTTCTGGGACCAGAAGGTTGTCTGTCTCCTCCCACCAGGGATCTGTAGGAAGCTTCAAATATATGAAGCTTTTATACTCTCATACTCATCACTGAGCATGCTCCTTCTGTACCTTCAGTCTTAAATTCCTGGCTGTAGGAGCTTATCTTTTCTACTCATGTTTCTTTTAGTGATTTTTTTTCAGTAATTTCAGTACTTTTCGGATGCGGTTTTGCCCTCTTGCTATGGAGGTTCCCTGCAGGGACATCCTTGCAGTGGGAGATCACAGACTGTTTGAGAATGTCTGCTTCTGGAGGGTTCCCTGCTCTTCAGTAAGCCCCCTGGACAGCCTGCACATCAGATCGGGGCTCTGGAGTCTTTCCCTTGGGAGCTAGCTCACCCCAGGTCCATCTCCTAGCGGGTGTGGAAGCGCAACCGGGATCAGAGCAGACTGCGTCCCTCCGCCAGGGGTTTGCGCGGTGTGTCCACAGGTGGCGGACGTGGTGGTCAGGCCATTGGGGCAGTCAAGACTTGAAATCCAGGTTTCCAGTTCCCTGAAGTTCAGGATCTCCCTGTATGCTGTGTTCAGCTTTGCCTGCAGCTTCTATCAGAAAGCACATGTAACAGTGAGTAAGAGGCTGACAGCCTGAATCAGTGATTTTGGGGGGTCTTCAAAAGGGTTTTCTGGGTGGTTTCCCTGCATGCTGTACCCCCTCCCCACCTCTATAATCCTAAAATCGCTGTTTTCTCAGGGTTCCTGTTCTTTTCCCTGACTATTTTTCTTCAAAATCAGCACCCGTGGTGGCCATCTTAGATTTTTCCTGATTTGAAAAGGGGTTTGAAGGATATAAAGGATTAGGGAAGAACAGGTTCTAGACAAAAGATCACTTTACAGGTCATTGACCTGATGGGCCGCCACGAGAGTGGACCGCTGGGTGCAATGGACCTCTGGTCTGACCCAGCCGAGGCAAATTCTTATGTTCTTATGAATTAAAGTATTTTTTTCATACTTCTGAGCTTCAATTTTTCAAGAAAACGTCATAGATGGCCTCCCAGGACAGGATGGAATGGATTCATGCTTCATTTGCAGTGGATGGCTGTTGGATGCGCAACTGTGCTCCACATGTGCTGTGGCCCATATCAAAAGTCTTCCAAGCATTTCAAATCTGGGCCGCAGAAGTTGGCTCCCGCCGCAGGGGACCTTTTTCCTCTGGATTTTGTGAATATGCTTTAGCAAGCATACTTAGTTAAAAAGTCTCTACTTGTTTCTCTTCCGTTGGCTCCTGTGCCAGTCACAGGGGCTCCTGCTCCAGTGGATCAGGGTCTTTCCTCTTGTCTCCCTGCGTGGGCTCCGGAGTATAAATTGCGGTGCCCCCTGTTGTGGCGGACACTCTTTCGATTCCTCTGCTTTCACTGGGTGGTACTGCGGCGGCCGTAGATGTGAATCTTGCGGATTGCCATGATGCAGATCAGTGTGGGACCTGTGATTTGGTGGATGACCCCACAGTGCACAGATTTTTCAAGCCCGCACACCTTATAGATTTAATTTCTGAATCTCTGCAGGAATTGAAGTGCAGTCGGATCACTGCTAAATGTTCTTTTATGAGTAACCAGAATCCACAATCTGCTTTTTTCCCTGATAACCCTGATGTGTTTCATGTCCTTTCAGATATCTGGGACAATCCAGAAGGTCAGTGGTGAGTGTTCCACACTCAAGCTAACCTTAAAGATGAACTCTTATGTTTAGAGGAGGGGCCTCAGATCCCCGTGTGCTGCCAGCAATCTGCTCATCAGTCACACTTGATAGGGAAACTACCTCATCGGCCTCCCTCCCCCTCCTGCCTGATATTATACTGCAACAAATATTTAGATGAAAACTTTAGATGAAAAAATGACTTAGCTTAGGCAGGGTGTTCATTCAAAAATCAAGTCTCTTAATTGCTGTCTTCGCTTGTTCAATCCCGCTGACGTTTTGCTACAAGGCTGCGTCAGGGCGGTGGACTCCTGCATAGAAAAACAGCAATGAGATTAAAACAAGCAAGGAGTAAAACACCTCCCTCTGTGTCAATGTACTCACTCGGCCGACTTTTATCAGTTCACAATGGCAAAGACAGCGATCTCTTCGAGCCGCTGAAATATATACGTGCTCACGCAGTAGCATGCATCATGTGACAAAACAGCTGTTATAGATTAAAGAGCCTACAGCTCTGCCTCCGGGGTAGAACCAGCACAGTGGTGTAGTCCCAAAACATTTCAAAGTTCATGGAAAAATCATAAAAACATCCATGAAAAAATCATAGAACATCACGAAGAGTCACAAGAAAAGGTGCCAGTCTATTTTAGCATTTAAACCTCCAGGCTCTTCTGACTTCATCCGGTAGATCCATTCCTGTTCCCTTCGCAGTAGAATGAGTCTCCTGTCTCCACCTGACATGCACATGGGCCATGGCGAGGCTTTATCCCATGGCCTTTTTTTCTCTGAAGATGGATTCTTCGGTGGCGCAGGTCACCAAGCGCACATCTCTTCCCACAGATGAAGGGGTAGTCCTGAAGGATGTTCAGGACTGATGGCGTGGATTCCATCCTTAAGCGTCTGTTTGACTCGGCCGTGGCTGGTGTCAAAGCGGCGATGGCCTCATCTTTTGTTGCTCGGTCGTGTAATTCTAAGCTGCACCATGATCCTGTGGTGCTGCGTGATTTGGATTTTCTAATTTCTGGAGTGGTTGATGCCTTGTACGACATCTTGAAAGTTTTCGCCAAGCTTGGTGCCTAATATGTTTAGTCTCGCAGAATGCTCTGGATCAGGCAATGGTCTGGTGATTTATAATCTAAAGCTACATTGAGCTGGTTGCCTTTCAAGGGTCAGCTCCTGTTTGCCCCAGGTCTGGATGACCTTATGGCCAGGATTGCAAACCCAAGGCATTGCCTGGGAGCAGGCCCCGCCCTTCCAGTAGTTCAGAACATTCTAATTTTCATCCCTTTCAGCATTCCCATTCATACTCAGGTTCTTCCTCAGTTCAACGGTCCTCTTCGTCTACCAGACCACACTTCAGCGGGACTAACCATCAGCAGTCAGCGACAAGACGGCCGGCAGCTCCCACTAAGAAACAGTTCTGATGCCAGGCCACCATCTTCATCGGAGGGGGGGGGGTTGTCAGCCTTTCTGGCAAAATGGGAGTCCCATCACTTCCGACCGCTATGGCCACAAATTGGAGTTTCTATGTCCTCTTAACCAAGTATTTTCTGCATTCCTCTGCAGGCCACCCCGAGAAGGTGATCTGCAGACTTTTGGATCTTGTGGCAATCGAACCTGTGCCAGAGCAAGACTTGGGCTCTGGGAAATACACGTTCCAAAGAAAGGATCCGACGACTGGAGGCTGATTCTGGACCTCAAGGCGGTCAATGCGGCTCTAAAAGTGCCACGTGTCTACATGGAGACAGTGCGCTCAGTGATAGCATCAGTGGCACCGGGGGAGTTTCTGGCCTCACTAGATTTGACGGAGGCATATCTCCACATTCCCATTTTCTCAGACCACCTGAGGTTTCTGCAGTTCCATGTCTTGGGGAAGCATTTTCAGTTTATGGCTCCCCCTTTGGATTGGCGATGGCAGCCCAGACTTTCATCAAAGTGATGCTGGTGGTGGCAGCCCATCTTCGCTCCCTGTCTGATCTGGTTCACTCGTATCTTGACGACTGGTTGATCAGAGTTCCCTCTCTGTCCGAGGGGCATCAGGCGGTACAGCAAGTAGTACAGTTGCTGCAATGTCTGGGCTGGGTGATCAACTTCCAGAAGAGTCACATCGAGCCCTCCCAGGATTTGGAGTACCTGGGAGTTCGATTTCACATGGGGCAGAACAAGGTTTTTCTACTCGTGTCCTGTCAAGAGAAGCTTTTCTAGGTCATCAGAACCTTCCTGGCCACTCCAACCCCGATGGCGTGGCAGTATTTCCAGGTCTTGGGGACCATGTTGGTGACGATCGATGTGGTCCCATGGGCAAGAGCCAGGCTGCATCCTCTGCAGGAGACTCTGCTGTCGTGCTGGTATCCACATCATTCCTTGTGCCCCTGCCTTGGTCAGCAGTGGTGCACAACAGTGTGGAGTGGTGGTTGCGTCCCCCCTTGTTGTCTAGGGGCCTCCTGCTCTGGATCTCGGATTGGGTGATCCTGTTGATGGATGTGAGTCTCAAGGGCTGGAGAGCAGTGTGCATATCTGTTCCAGTGCAGGGCCAGTGGGCACCCTTGGAGCACAAGTGGTCGATCAATCTCCTGGAACTGTGGGTGATTCGGCTGGCCCTTCTCCATTTCTGGAATCATTTCCATCATCAAGCCATACGGGTGCTCTCGGACAGTGCCATGGCTTATGTCAATCATGAAGGGAGCACAAAGAGTCCTTTTCTGACCATGGAGGCTCTGCTGCTCTTTTGGTGGGCAGATGCACCTTATGGCACTATCTGCGGCACACATGGCAGGTGTGCAGTGTGTACAACGTTCAAACAGATTTTTTCAGGCGTCAGACGCTGGACCTTGGAGAGTGGTCTCTCTCTCTCTCTCTCTCTCTCTCTCTCTCTCTCTCTCTCTCTCAAAGAGCATTCGCTTGCATAGTGCATAGGTGGGGATACCCTGGGGTTCGATCTCATGGTGACTGTGGTGAACATGAAGACTGGTCGATTCTACAGTTGTCGAGAGGCCAGTAGCAAAGGCCTGGACATTCTGGTTCAGCCCTGGCCCCAGGAGGTTCTTCTTTATGTATTCCCTCCTTGGATCATGATAGGACGTCTGTTGAGATGGATAGCAGATCACGAGGGGCCGGGGATCCTGGTGACTCCCAATTAGCTGAGGCGGCCGTGGTATGCCAACCTGGTTCGGCTGCAGCAGGATTGGGGGCTCCATTTGCTTTGTAACTCTCACCACTGATTGGCTGAGACAGCCGTGGTATGCCAACCTGGTTCGGCTCCAGCAGGATTGGGGGCACCAGTTGCCTTGTCACTCTCGCCTCCTCACGCAGGGGCCAATCACGCTGCAGGATCCAGACCGCTTACGGCATGGCTCATGAACACGCGACCTTGATGGGCCGGGGCTTTTCATCAACAGTCATTGCCATATTGCTTCATAGCAAACAGAAGTCCACGGTAGCACCCTATGAGAAGGCTTGGCAGTGCTACCAAGTGTGGTGCACATGCCTACAGGAGAACCCTTCTCTTCCTTCGATTACTTGGGTCCTAGAATTTCTGCAAGATGGCCTGAAGAAGAGCCTTGCGGTGGCTTCGCTCTGGGTTTAGATTTCAGGTCTTTCATTGCAGGTCTTTGAGGGGCTCATTGGTTGTATATCCAGATGTGGTATGTTTTCTGCGGGGCATGGTTCGGCTGTGACCTCCTTTGCGCCTTCCCTGTCTGATATGGAATCTAAATCTGGTTCTGTGCTCTCTGGCTTGTCCATTGTATGAGCCTTTAGAGCAGGCATTTTTGATGGATCTTATGGTCAAGATGGACTTCCTTGTGGCTATAACTTCAGCTCAGAGAGTTTTGGAGCTTCAGGCTCTTTCCTACAGGGATCCCTTCCTGTGTATTAAGGATTCCACAATGATGATGCATACTGTTTCTTTCTTCCGAAAGTGATTTCTGCTTTACATGTGAATCAGAAAGTCTGGCTCCTTGTGTTTGCTTCCTGTGGCTCGAAGGTCCAGGACCAAGTGCTGCAGTCCCTAGACATGCACAGGATTTTGTTGTGGTACTTGGAAGTTACCAATGACTTTTATCTTTCGAACCACCTGTTTGTTCTGGAGGATCCTGCCCGCAAAGGTACGTCTGCCTCTAAGGCTACTATTTCAAGGTGGATTCGCTTTGCCATTTCCGCAGCTTACGTAGTGGCAGGGAAGGGATGAGGACTCATTTGACCACAGGAGTTTCCTCCTTTTGGGTAGAGCCATCAGCTGTGTCTCTGGATGAGATTTACAGAGCTGCTGCATGGTCCTCCTTGCACACTTTCACCAAGTTATACAGGATTGATGTGGCAGCCAAGCAGGTTGCCAATTTTGGTTCCTCTGTATTGGCAGCAGACTCATCAGCTCCACCCTGAATTTTCAGGAATGCTTTGTTATGTCCCACTGGTCCTGGAATAAAGTGGAATTGTGCAAGAACGAAAGATTAGGTTCTTACCTCTGCTAATCTTTCTTGTAAATCCTCACTTTATTCAGGAAACCCAACCTGTGTCTTCTGATTCACTGATTGTCTGCCTTACAGATACTGGTAAGCTGTATTTCTGTTTCTGACCAGCCTGGGTTTAGCACTTAAATTGGGGGGGGAGAGGGTCCCTAGTTCAGGCACCCCTTCTGAGAGTGCAGGCTGTGTCTCCCATTAGCGCTGTTTTGTCATTCAGGTTTTCTATTGAAAGAACCGGCTAGAAGACTATAAACTAGCCATACTGAAAGAAAAACAAGCCTACTACTCTAACCTCTTACTAAAAGCCCCAAACAGATCTAGAAGTCTATTTGCACTAACAAAGAACTTCTTCACTGCGTCCCAAGGAAACAACCAATCCCCACAAACAAGCCTAGATGGTGAAACATTGTCCAACTTCTTCCCTGAAAAAAATACAAAAAATCCGCTCCAACCATGACTCAGCTGGCAGCCCTTTGCAAATCACTCCTACCATTACATTATATTACATTAGTGATTTCTATTCCGCTTGTACCTTGCGGTTCTAAGCGGATTACATTAGAAGATGGCTGGTCATTTCCAGGCGATGACAATACAATACTTTACATTACTTTACAAACTTTGCATACCTTACTTTACATAATTTTTCATACATTACTTTACATAGCTTTACGTAGATTTACTTTGCATTACCTTACAGTACTTGCATAACTTTACATTACATTATTTTACATAGCATAACCTTACATTACAGAAAGCTAGATTCAGTTTATAAGTAGAGGTATCGGACGTTTTGAGATATTTAGTGGTTACAATGTTTCCGGGTATGTATTGAAGTATCGTCATAGAGACTTGATTAGATGTTGCCTGAAAGGGAGGAATTGTAAGGAAAGTGCGGTAGAGATAGGAAATGAGGGGAGATTAGGTTGTTGGGATGTGTTTTTTGAATAGTATGGTTTTGATATCTTTTTGGAACACTTTATAGTCAGTAGTTGTGATCAGCAGCTTGGAGATGGTGGGGTCAAGTTTCGCCGCCTGTGTAGCAAGTAAGTTGTCATATAGTTTTTTGCTTCTAGTGCCTTTGAGTGGGGGGTAGGTGAACGGGATCTGGGTTCTCCTTATTCTGGGTGAAAGGTTTCGGTGTAGGCGGTTGTTTAGGTAGATAGGTGCAGTTCCGTTTAGTACTTTGAATAGTAGACAGTATATTTTGAATTGGGTTCTTGCTCGTATCGGTAGCCAGTGAGAGTCTAGATAGGCATTGGTGATGTGATCATATTTTCCTAGCAAATAGATGAGTCTGAGAGCTGTGTTCTGTACTGTCTGTAGTTGTTTAATCATGTTGGTGGGACATGGTAGATAAAGGATGTTGCAGTAGTCTACAAGTCCTAGCACAAGTGATTGGACTATGATCCTGTATTGTACTTTGTCAAAGAATTTTCTTATTTTCCACAGGTTGCGCATGGTGAAGAAAGCTTTTTGGATAGTTTTGTTGGTATGTATCTGCATTGTGCAGCACCTGTCTATCATTACTCCCAGAATTTTGAGCGAGGGCTGTATTGGGTATTTGATTGCATTTGCCACCAATTCAGTTAAGGTTGGTTCTTTTGTCTTTTTCTAGCAGTAGGAATTTGGTTTTATCCGTGTTCAGCTTCAGTTTGTGGTTAGTCATCCATGTTTCTACAGTTTCCAATGTTGTTTTCAGGCGTCCTGATGAGTTGGGGTCTTGAATGTTGAAGGGGAGAAGGATTGTTATGTCGTCTGCATAGCAGAATGATACTATATTTAGGGTGTCTAGAGTTGTGCCCAGGGAGGATACGAAGAGGTTGAATAGTATGGGCGACAATGGAGATCCTTGCGGTACTCCACAGGGGTTTGACCAAGGGTCCGATATGAGATCTTTTGACTTTACTGTTTAAGTTCTAGTTTTAAGGAATCCTTGGAACCAGTTGAGCACCCTACCCGAGATCCCTATGGCGTCTAGTATCTGGAGTAGTATGGAGTGGTCTACTAGGTCGAAAGCTGCTGAAAGATCTAGTTGGATGATTAGTATCCTGTTTCCTTTACTGAGGTGCTGTCAGGCTATATCCATTAGACATACGAGTAGTGTCTCTGTGCTGTGGTTTTTTCTGAATCCTGATTGTGATGGATGTAGTATGTTGTGGTCTTCTAGGTAGTTGGAGATATATTGTGCTACAAGACCTTCTATTAGTTTGACGTATAATGGGATTGAGGCGATGGGTCTGTAGTTGGCTGGGTTATTAATTGGGGCTTTGAGATCTTTCGGTATGGGGGTGATTATTATCTCGCCTAGTTCTGATGGGAACTGACCATCAGTGAGCGTGGATTGTAACCATTTCATGAGGCTGGCTTTGAACTTGATGGATGAGGTTGTTAGCAGGTACGATGGGCAGTTATTCAGATCACATGATGTTTGACTGTATTTGTTGTAGAGTCGGTTCATGACAGTCCATTGTACTTTAGGGAAGTTAGTCCAAGTTCTGTCTGCTAATATGGCTTCATCCATTGTTGGATTTAATATAATCTCATCGAGGATGGTTAATGATTTGTTGAAGGTGGCTCTGATAGTGGTGATTTTGTGCTTGAAGTAGTCTGCTAATTGGTGGGCTGAGGGAGATTGGTTTCCTTGGGTGGCTAGGAAAAGTTTAGTGTCAGTGAGTTTTCTTACAAGATTGAAAAGTACTTTTGAGTCTGGTGTTTCAGTGCCAATTAGTTTGGAGTAGTAGGCTTTCTGTTTTTCCTTTAATTTGATTTTATACTGTTTGATTTGGTTTCTCCATGCTGTTTAATTTGGTCTTGTTTCTGTTTTTTCCATATTCTTTCGAGGTGTCTACAATGCCTTTTTAAATGAAGTAGTTCGGAGTCGAACCATTTGTCTGAGGGTCTACAGATTTTGTTTTTATTTTTTATGGGCTAGCTCGTTCATTGTAGATTCACTTAGTGTACGCCAGTGAGTTACGAATTATTTGGGGTTGATGTGGTCGATTGCGAGGTCTACAGTGTCCCAAAAGGTAGTGGGATTGATTTTCTGTCGTGTATTGAAGAGTGTTTTTTGGGGTGCGGGTTTGTGGTTGTTTTGAGCCCAGTTTATAGTGAAGGTGTATTTGTAGTGGTCTGACCAGAGAGAGGGGTGCCAGGCACTGTTAGATATGTGGATGTTTTGTGTGTCGAGGTTAGGGGACGCGAATAATGCAATGTCAAGTTGGTGGCCCTTTTCGTGTATGGATTTGGGGTTAAGGATCTGGTAAGATAGTGTATTGAGATATGAAAGTATTCCCTCTACTTGGTTGGAGGAGTGGTCTTCTAGATGGAGATTTATGTCTCAGAGGAGTAAGTTATGTGTGGAAGTTAGTGAGTTCTGGAAAATGAATTCTTCGAGTTCTTGTTTTGAGGAGTTCCATTTTCCTGGCGTGACATAGCAGAGAAGACAAGTCAGGTTTCCTGTGAGTGTGTTATCGGAGAGTTGACAGGCTAGAAGGTCCAGATGAGAGGATGAGTGCTTGGCTAGGACTTTTAGGTTGAAGTTGTTTTTTACTAGGATGGCTAGCCCTCCCCCTCGTTTGTTTTCTCGACAGACTAGCTCTAGTTTATATCCTTTTGGGCAGAATTCTATTATGCTTGGGTCAGAGTCCGATGTGAGCCAAGTTTCAGCTAAGAATAGGCAGCCTAGTTGTTCTTTAGTCAGCCAATCCTTGATTAGTTCTACCTTCGGACTGATTGATCTTATGTTCATGTATGCGCGTTCTATTGGTGTGAATTTTGTGAGGGAGATGGGGGGTACTGATTGAGTTGAGGAAAATTCTTGGTGGTGTCTGGTATTTTTGAGTGTTTGTCTTGGGCTTTGGCGGAGGTCGTTTTCCCCAGATAGTAGGAATGCTTTCTTGGCTGGAGAATGGACATGGTGTCAGAGTTCTAGGGGTGTGGAGTTTCCTAGCTGGTTGGGTTTGTCTGTAGGATGTGTCAGGATTGGGATAGAGTATGTATGGTATCCTGCTGTTTTCCAGTTGGATATGAGAAGGGAGAGCAACAGGAGGACAAGCATGATTTTAGGTGGGCGGGTTGCCATTGTTGATGAGTAAAGGTGCTGGGGAGTTGGTCGCTGGGTAAGCGATTTGTTTGATCTGACCGTGTTTTTTATCTCTTGGCTGTGACCTTTGCCATTACGGGAGAACCAGTGAGCTGTCTGTTTCCTGTTTGCTTCACTGCCGATGCTTCACGAAGGTGCGCACTAAGGCACATGCGCCTTTGTTGCGTGCCTTCGTCGGCGCGCCAAATGGCTGCGCGCCGTGGGCGATTCAAATTTAAAGATCTGTCCCCCACTGGTCAAGGGAGAGGGGCAGAGCAGAGCTCCCACGCTGTCCTCTCCTCGGATCTCGGCGGCTCTGCTGGTGGCTGTGAGAGGGCCCGGCAAATAGTTGCGCGCCGTGGGCGATTCAAATTTAAAGATCTGTCCCCCGCTGGTCAAGGGAGATGGGCGGAGCAGAGCTCCCACGCTGTCCTCTCCTCGGATCTCAGCAGCTCTGCTGGTGGCTGTGAGAGGGCCCGGCAAATTGCTGCGTGCCGTGGGCGATTCAAATTTAAAGATCTGTCCCCCGCTGGTCAAGGGAGAGGGGCGGAGCAGAGCTCCCACGCTGTCCTCTCCTCGGATCTCGGCGGCTCTGCTGGTGGCTGTGAGAGGGCCCGGCAATTGGCTGCACGCCGTGGGCGATTCAAATTACACCACCAAACACCAACTCAAAAGCAAACACCCTCTGTCACTTTAAAACAATCTCTTACGCGGATCTGAACAAAACAGTTGACTCACTACACCCACCAGGCTCAACCTTAGACCCCTGCCCAGCTAACCTACTGCTATTTGCTAAAGAAGCCTTCCTCCCCCTAATCAATAAGTCACTAACACCCGGAGAAGTACCTACATCATGGAAAACCACCGTAGCCTGTCCTATCCTAAAAAAACGAACGCAGACCAAGAACAACCAAACAATTTCAGACCAGTCTCAAACCTCCCATTTATATCGAAGATCCTAGAAAAAGTAGTCCTACAATAACTACAAGATTTTGCAGAAAGCCAAAAAGCCCTATCAATCTACCAGTCGGGATTCAGGAAATCCTATAGTACTGAAACAGTCCTATTAGACATTATTGATGATAGTTGGAAATTCCTTGATCAGGGAGAAGATGTTCTGCTGGTTCTCCTTGACCTCAGTGCCGCCTTTGATACCATGGACCACACTGTTCTCATCTCCATACTTTCCGATATTGGTATCAGTGGCACAGCTTTACGCTGGTTCTCTTCATTCCTAAACAACAGATCTCAGAGTGTAATAATAATAATAATAATTTTATTTCTTGTATACTGCCCTGCCATTAGTTCTAGGCGGTTCACAACAGTAGTTAAATACAATCGTATACATATTTCTATGGGCAGAATTATACATCATAGTTAAAATACAACTTAAACATACAAGTATTAATATCTCGATTAAAATACAACCTAATTATAAAGAAAAATTTACAAACACAGCATAATAAAATCACTAAAAAGCTTGAAGATCAACATTCTTAGAAGGAAATTGGAATCTTTAGAAAACTTTTCTCATAACAATAATCTTAGGTTGATTAACTTTCCTAGAGTACCGACAATACCTCCTAGAGATATGTTAAAATGCTACATGATAGAAGTTCTGGAAATATCAGAGGATCTGTTGCCACCTTTTTCTCAGGTGTATTATTTACCTATAAGAAGAGAAGGACAACTATAAAACTACAGGAAGATCAACAAACAACTAATATTACATCGCTTTTGGAACTTTCGGATAGGGAAGTAGCAACAGCGGCAACACTTCTTCTTACAGTAGCTTTAGCACCAGATAAAAATTGGTTACTTAGACTTTTCTTTAAAAATAAACGAAGGGAATTTCTTGGATTTAAAATACAAATGTTCCCAGACCTGGCACGAGGCACACAAAAACGTAGATGTGAATTTCTGACTATGAAACTGGATGTTATTGCTCTTGGGGTGACTTTTTTTCTTCGTCACCCATATAAATGTGTGATACAATGTCATTTTTTTTTTTAGTTCAATAATTTTTTATTGAGTATTTTTAGAAAATACAGGAAGCAGTTCAAATACATAAGATCAAAATAAAGCTTTCTGTATAAAGAACCTACAAATCTATATTCAACTATAGAGGAACATAACAGTAAGAAAGGTTCCTACTATTAGAACTGCATGTGAAGAATATATAAGAAAAAAGTGAGGGAGAGCAACAAAAAAAAAAATAAAAAATAAAGGGGAATAGGAAGAAAAAGTAGAAAGGAAAAGGAAAGAAAAGGAAGACAGGAGTGTCTACGGAGCAGAACGTACATAGGTATCCAGGAATGACCAAGGTGATTTGTTAAGCTTCAAGTTCATGGGGGTTCTGGATGCATTTTTTTTCTCATATGCATAGGATTCAAATCTATGATACATACACAGAGAGTTCCACCAAAAAGTATAGTCTAATAATGAAGATGATTTCCAATTTTTCAGAATGTGCATGAGAGCAGTCACAAACATGGTAAACATGAGTTTAGGAGGACAATTTGATTGTGCAAAGCAGGAATGTTGAGAGCGAAGGATTACAATGTCCATAGAGATCTCTTCCGAGCAGTTAGTAATAGATTGTATGGTGATCCAAATGCGAGTCCAAAAGGAGCGGACTAGCGTACAGTGAAAAAGCATGTGGTCAAGCGTTCCCACATCTTTTAAATAGTTCCAGCAAACAGAGTCTTGTTTTAACTTGGCTTTCCACATGCGAATTGGAGTCCATACTGCATGCCACATAATAAAGAACATTGATTGTGAGACTCTAGAAGATAAAAGTGGGCGATTTGTTGAAGACCAGAAAAGTTCCCAATCAATGTCAGAAAGCAGAGTAGTGAGTATAGTTTCCCAGTGTTTCATAGAGTGGGGAGAAAAAGTGAAGGAGTGATCTCTTAAAATACTATAAAAAAGAGATATTGCCTTGCCTTTTAGTAGAGACAGTACAGACCAATGACGAATAGTATGGATGGAAGTCATGAAGTCAAAATGTATATGCACAGAAGACAGTACTTCAGTGAGTGAAAGCCATTGTGAATAAACAGAAGGAGGTAGCGAGTATGTAGAGCAAATTGCATCAAAAGGAACAGACACAGTTGGAGTAGACAATTGATGGGCAAACCATAGACCCGCCCGCTGCCATCGTTTCCATGAGAGGGATTTACCATGGTTTTGGATTTTAGAATTATTCCAAAGGGACATGAGTGGACTATCATAAATTGAGATCTCAGCCAATTTATCTAAAAGATGAAGAGCATGTTGCGTTGAACTCAGCAAAGAGTACCTTCTCAAGTGTCTGGGAATTGACACCGTTAGTAGGCAGGAGGTGTGTAAAGGCTTGCATAAAAAGCACTCCATTTCAAACCAGGCAGGAGGATCTTGGAGAGAGGAGTCAGTGAGCCAGTAAGCACCATATTTAGCTAGTGAAGCAATATAATAATGATAAAAATCCGGAAAGTTAAGACCACCGTTAATTTTAGAGGCTTTCAGCTTGGCGAGAGCAATTCGAGGTTTTTTCTTGTTCCAAATGAATTCAGATAGCTTCCTATTTAGCCATTGAAAAAATGACTTACGGCATAGAAGAGGAAGCATAGAGAGAATGTAATTGATTTGAGGGGCCAAAGTCATTTTGATGGATGTTATTCTACCCCACCAGGATAAAAAAAAGTGGAGACCATCTAGATGTAGTATTTAGAACTATATTTTTGACTTTGGATATATTAAGATCTTGAGCATGAACCGGATCTTTATGTATTAAGATCCCCAAGTATTTCACAGCTTCATGCGACCATGAGAAGGGAAAGTGAGCTAGATCTGAGGGGAGAATATTATCGTTCAGAGGGAAGATCTCTGATTTCTCCCAATTGACAGAATAACCAGAAAGGAGGGAATATTGAGTGACAATATGAATAAGGTGAGGAAGAGAGACTAGAGGGTTCCTAAGAAAGAATAAAACATCATCGGCATATGCTGCTAATTTGAAGTCTCTATTAGAGGAGGGTATGCCTTTAATTAAGGGGCATTGTCGGATAGCTGAAAGGAAGGGCTCCAACACTAAATTAAATAGCAATGGTGAGAGAGGGCAGCCCTGCCGAGTACCTCTGTGAAGGGAAAATTTATTAGATAAAGAGTTATTAATCAGGATAAGAGCTGTGGGTTGGCGATATAGCGTTTCTATCCAATCCGTGAAGAATGAGCCAAAATTATACCACTTAAGGACACGGAAAAGAAAAGACCACTCCACCCGGTCAAAGGCTTTTTCAGCATCAATAGCTAGGCCTATTACAGGGTCTGACATTGTTTTAGCGTGAGCGTTAATATGATGAAAGAGACGCAGGTTATCTCCTATATATCTTTGTTTAATAAACCCTGTTTGATCTTTATGTATGAGAGACGGGATTACTTTGGTAAGTCTTAATGCAAGTAGTTTTGCCATTATCTTATAATCTAATTTAAGGAGAGAAATAGGGCGGAAGTTTTTAACCAAGGTGGCGTCTCTATCAGGTTTGGGGATTACTACAATTGTGGCCTCAGTGAAATTGAATTGTTTGTCTGGAGTGGAGTGGAGGAAATCATAATATGTAAGAAGGTAAGGCGCTAAAAGGGCTCGGAATTGTTTAAATAATTCATTAGTAAAGCTGTCTGGGCCTGGGGCTTTCCCAGCGGGTAAAGAAGATATGGCAGTTTCAATTTCTGATATAGTTATTGGGGAATCTAGTTCCAATTTAACAGAGTCCGATATGGACGGATGGGTTAAGGAGGTAAGAAAGGAATCTATATCTGATTCAGGAGCAGCAGATTCGGATTGGTATAGAGAAGCATAAAAATTTTCAAATTGAGAGGAAATTAAAGATCTGGTTTTGACTAAATGACCTGATGGATCTTGAATAGCTGTGATATGTAGTCGTTTGGATTTGGTTTTAAGGTATCTAGCCAAAGGGCGACCCATAAGATTATCTCCCATGTAGTGACCAGAGGTGGAAATGAAGATATCACGTCGGGCTGAACATGAAACCAAAGTATTATATTCATATTTAAGATTTTGGATACGTTGGAAAGTAGTTGGGTCATGTAGGTGATTAGACATATGTTGTAATTCTAAGGCTTTAATAGAATTTTCTAAGTCTTTTTCCTTTCTCATAGACTGTTTCTTTTTCCAAGAAGCTATTTTGATCAATTCACCTCTGAGGGTTGCTTTGTATGCTTCCCAGACAATTGAAGGACAATTTTCAGGATCTTTAGAGTTAATTTTAAAAAAATTC
This sequence comes from Geotrypetes seraphini, assembly GCF_902459505.1. Taxonomy (NCBI): domain Eukaryota; kingdom Metazoa; phylum Chordata; class Amphibia; order Gymnophiona; family Dermophiidae; genus Geotrypetes; species Geotrypetes seraphini. Next base: position 291,303,835 of record NC_047085.1, read on the forward strand.
CACAGTAAAAGAATTGATTTTTTCAACAATTTCCTCATCTATTTGTTATTCAGTCGCCAAGAGGGGGATTCTTTATGTGGGGCAGATATGGATATATATAAAGAGATGGCAGCGTGATCTGTGAGAGAGATTGGATGTATAATAGTATTGGTAAGATCTTGAATAAGAGAAGAGGACAAGAGAAAGAAATCAATTTTTGTGTACGTGTTATGTGGAGGTGAAAAATGTGTGTATTCTCTGCCTTTTGGGTGAAGCAAGCGCCAAGGATCTACAAGGGAGAAGGCATCATTTAAAGCATGAAGAGCTGTGAAAGACCTGGATTTGGAGGGTTTGCAAGAAGATGATCTATCAATATATAAGTCTTGAATTTTATTAAAATCCCCTCCTAATATCATAGAACAAGAATCAAATTCAACCAACGCCAGCTGCAGCTCTTTGAAGAAATCTGGGTGATCTTGGACCGGGGCGTATATATTAAGAAAAACAAAATTTACTGAGTGCACCGCAGCATACACCAGACACCATCTTCCTTCCGTGTCTGTTTTAAAAGAGTGAACTACAGGAGAAAGTTTATCATTGAGAAATATTGACACACTATTTTTCTTTCGGTGAGTTGCAGAGGAGTATAAATGAGTGGAGAATCCCTTTAATTGGAATTTCGAGGCATCAGCGGGCGGGAGGTGGGTTTCTTGCAAATAAATTACATCAGGGTGTTTATTTGACACATAGTTAGCTATCTTTTTTCTTTTAATGGGATGGTTCAAACCATTCACATTAAAGGAAAGAACATGTAAATTAGCCATAGTCTATGATATGCAGTAATAAAACATAATATATATCTCCACTGTCCAGAGAAAATAACTGATGTAGCCGTAAGGCCAGGCAGACACTCCTGTCTGAGAAGAGAAATAAAGAAAACATGAGAATAAGAGAAAAGGAATCAGTAATGTCAGCATAATGTATGGTCAGAAAGGAAATGGACCACACTATCATGTACATTTTAAAACAATTTAAGGGTGCTCTTGTGAGCACGGAGAAATTACACATATGGAACAACTAGCAAAATCCACACCACTCAATAACAGAAAACATGAGATTAGTGTGCTTAACCTAGTAGAGCATACAACATAATATATGTATTTCATTGCATAGCCTCATAAGAGAAACAGACAAAGCAAATAATGCTTTTTTTGACAGCATATCAGTATATATGTAAGGAATCTATGAATGATGCCAGGACCTCAAGCTCAGTGTAGGGAGTAATGCGGTTGTTGTATGTTGCTTTAATCCTCGCCGGGTACATCATAATGGATACTGAAACATTAAAGAAATTTCTGCTTTGATGGGGCAGTCGGGATTTAAATTTAGCTGTTTACAGCATGTGATGGAATCTGAGCCGGGGAATCACCAGCCCTTATCACAGGTAAAGAGTCTATAAATTGTTGTGCAGCCGTTCTGTCTGTGAAGGTATGTGGTTTCCCTTCTCGCCAAATACGCAGAGACGCCGGATATATGAGTGCAAACCGCACTCCCCGGCGGTGAAGTGTGGAGCAGAGCGACGCCATCGCCTTACGAAAGGAGGACACGTGTAAGGAGTAGTCATTGAATAATAATAGTTTTTGTGATACAATGTCAAATGCAAAAATATGTTTTCTTTGACCCTAGCCAACTGACAACCTTCTTGTCCGAGACCTGACTGAAAGCAGGGACAATATGAGTGCTCATTGAAGTTTGATATACTTCCTTAACTAGTGGATTTTTCTTATTTCTTATGTTACTTATTTGTGTTAATTGCTCGCTGATTCTAAGTCTTGGATTCTATCTTGAAGACTTGAGTTAAAGTTAAGCCACTAAATTCCTATTATATTGGTTAGATTATTATTATTGGTAAAATATTTTTTTCCTTTTCTGTTTAACTTTACCTTTCTGTACAAGTGGATACTTGATAAGTTAATGAAAACTTGATAAATAAATAAAAAACAACATTCTTGATTATCAAACAGATGAGATTTTAATAATTTCCTAAATATAGGATAAGAATAAGCCTGAGCAATCAGCGGGCTTATCCAGGAATCCGCTTTCCCCGCCTGATATTCTAAAGTCCTATCAAAGAATGTTTTATAGTGACAACCCCTAGGGGTGGGAGAAAATAAACATGCCCGAATTCCTGGTATGCTTTTTTGAATTAAACAATTTCAGATATGATACCAAATATGAGGGTAGTAGTCCAAAAAGGGCTTTATAACAAACACCCCTGAATTTAAAAAATTCTCTAGCCCCAAATGGCAGCCAGTGTATTATCCCAGGACAAGCAGGCAGCATATTCTCTACATGTAGATGACGTCACCGACGGAGCCCCCTAGCGGACCGCAAGCAGACTTGCTCGAAGGCCTTTCAGGCTTGCGATTGGCTCGCGCATGCGCGCGTGCCCCTCCCACCCTGCCTAGGGCATACGTCTCCTCAGCGTGTCCTCAGTTCTCTGTTTTCCGCGGAGCCAGAAGCACTGTTCCCTTGCTTCGTGCGATCTCATTGTCCCTCTTGCACCGCAACTTATTTGGTTAGTTTCTTTTGAGTCGCTGTGCTCGCGTCTTTCATTTTCTTTATTTTCTTTTTTTTTTTCAGTTTGTATATTTTTGACCGGGTTCCCGATCTTCCTTTGGCCGCAGCCCTCTTTTTTCTTATGTCCCGGCCTCGTTCTGGATTTTAAAACTGCACTAAGTGCAACCGGGTTATCTCCATCACCGATCCTCATCGTTGGTGTGTGGAGTGCCTGGGTGCAGAGTACCGTGCTGAGTCGTGTCTCCATTGTGCGACTTTACAACCACGGGCTCTTCGTAGACGGGTGGCCAAGATTCTCCAACTCTTTGGCCCCATGGAACCTGCGAGACTGGCCTCGAGCTCAGCCTCGACGCCCTCGTTGGGCGCCTAGGTCTCAAAGTCCTCGGCCTCGAAGTCCCTGTCAGTCTCGAAGGCTCCGGCCTCAGCCCCTCCTGCTACTCCGGCCTCGGGTAAGTCTCTTCTTCCCTCCTCATGTATACCTACGAACAAGCCTACCTCAGAGTCTCATGTTGGCGCCGCCTCATCAGTGTCTTCGAGACATTAATCTAAGTGTGCCTCCTCACGTAGGAAATACTCTTCTTCGAGGTCGCCCCCGAAGGAGCGCTGCTGCACCTCCAACCCACTTACGCTTGGTCTTGGTGCCTATGTTCGAGGACATGCTTAAGGCTATTATTACCACACAGTTTTCCTCGGTGGTAAGCCAACTAGTCCTGACTTCGACGCCTTTGACCTCAGTCTCGACCCAGTTGCGGTCTGACCAGCCTGAGCGTCCCCTCGTCTCTCGAGGCCTCACCCGTAAGACTCATCGGGTTTCCTCGAGTGATTCTTTGTCCCCTGAGTTGCCGGTGACTTTTCGGGGGTCCAGGCTGAGGGCCAGTTTTTCCCCCGCTACTGCGGCGAGGCTCGCCTCTTCTAAAAAGCCCCAGTCTTCCCCGCCCTGTCGGGGCAGGTCCCCGACCTTGAGACCATCCAGACACATGCTTGTCTTCGAATTGGACTCTAGTGTCTGTTCCCCATCGAGGCAATTGCTGGCTTCTAAAGGGCCTACTTCGAAGCCAGTTGGGGATTTTTCCCATACCCCGTCTTCTCTAAGGCTTCCCCAGTGATTTCCTCAAACTCCGGGGTCTTCCCCAGCAATGTTCCCTCTAATTTTTCATAGGCTGTGTGCGCAAAAAATTTCATCTGTGCGCATTTTAAAGAAAAACTAAATTTGTGTGCGCTATAAAAATGATTGCCAGAGGGCCCGGAGTTCATTTATGGGCATTTATGGGCAGGTCTTTGAGTTTAGTCTGAATTAACGAAAACACAATGTAATTTTAGTTACACTTTGTTAGTTACACTTTATGTAACATAAAGAATTAGAAGCAATAGCGAAAAACGACGAACTGGAAATAATTGGCATAGCAGAAGCCTGGTGGAATGACGAAAACAAATGGGATACAGTACTTCAAGGATACAAACTACAGAAGAGATAGAGTGGGGCAGAAAGGTGGAGGTATTGCCCTATATGTTCGTGAAGAAATAGAATCTGTGAGAGTGACTATGACGGAAGAGAAAGAGAAGCTGGAATCCCTCTGGATAAAGATTCCCAGATGCAACGGTGCTGACACAAAGATTGGCCTTTACAACCGACCACCAGGACAGGGGGAGGAAACAGACTCGGAAATGATAGAGGAAATTAAACATGAATGCAAGACAGGTAATGTTGTAATCTTGGGGGATTTCAACTTTCCGGGGATAGACTGGGACCTGGGAACCTCCAATTGTGGCAAGGAGGCAATGTTCCTGGAAGTGCTAGGGGACTGCTTCCTGGAACAACTGGTGGGGGAGCCGACAAGAGAACACGTCACCTTGGACTTGGTCCTAAACAGCATTATGGGGCCGACTAAAGATGTAGAAGTCATAGTCCCGCTGGGGACGAGCGATCAAACAGGATCAACTTCAAACTCGATGTCGGGAAGGGGAGAGGCACAAAAACCTGAACCACGACTTTAAACTTTAAAAGGGGGAGATACGATAGCATGAGAACCATGGTGAAACAACGGATCAAGAAAAAAATGGGCAAAGTCAAAACGGTAGAACAGGCATGGTCTCTTCTGAAAAATACTATCACGGAAGCACAAAGCCTCTACGTTCTGCGGATGTCCAAAGCAAAGAAAACAAATGGCAAAAGAGAGCCGGCGTGGCTTACTAAAGAGGTTAAGGAAGCCGTAAAAGAAAAGGAGGACTCCTTCAAAGCATGGAAACGCATGTAAACAACTGATACTTGGAACAAACACAAGAATGATCAGAAGAAGTGTCACAGGGCGATGAGGGATGCCAAAAAGGACTATGAGGAGAAAATAGCGCAGGAGGCCAAAAACTTCAAGCCCTTCTTCAGATACGTGAAAGGGAAAAAACCCACTGGACGACCAGGGAAGGAAAGGAAGACATTGCAACAATTCCAGATGCAGTGAAAGTGTTCAAAGGAGCAACCGAGGACAGCCTTACCACAGTAGAAGTGGACTTGGACCAGATTTACCGCCAGATTGACAAACTCAAAAGTGACTAATCTCCTGGACCGGATGGAATTCAACCAAGAGTCTTGAAAGAGCTAAAAGTGGAAATCGGTGAACTATTGCAAAAACTTGCCAACCTGTCAATCAAAACAGGACAGATACCGGACGACTGGAAGATAGCGAACGTCACACCGATATTTAAAAAAGAATCAAGAGGAGTACTGGGCAACTATAGACCTGTGAATCTCATTTCGGTCCCTGGGAAGATGGTTGAGGCGCTGATCAAGGATAGCATAACCCGGCACTTAGACACACACGACCTGATGAGAGCCAGCCAGCATGGATTCAGGAAGGGGAAGTCATGTTTGACGAACCTACTCCAATTTTTTGAGACAGTAAACAGACAAAATGATAGCGGAGAACCGGTGGATATTGGATTCTTGGATTTCCAGAAAGCTTTCGACAAAGTTCCACATGTAAGACTCCTCAGGAAACTGCAAGGCCATGGAATAGAAGGAGACATACTAAGATGGATAAGCAAATGGCTGGAGAACAGAAGGCAGAGAGTGGGCATAAATGGGAAATTCTCAGACTGGGAGACTGTGACTAGCAACGAGTGGTGGAAACCTGGAATGCTCTCCCAGAAGAGGTAATTGCGGAATCCACCGTTCTAGGGTTTAAGGGTAAGTTTGATGTACACCTCCTTATGAGTGGCTTAAGGTGACATAGGTAAGGGTAAGCTAGATGCGCATCTCTTATGAGAAGCTAAGAGTGATATGGGGGACTAATACTATGCCAGGGTACACCTGGCGAGGCCTCCGCATGTGCGGATCGCCGGACTTGATGGACCTAGGGTCTGTTCCGGAGATGGCACTTCTTATGTTCAATAAACATAAATTATGTTTCATTGAAATGTTTCATTGAGCGCTACCTATAAATAAGGTATCATTGTACTTTATATTTAAAATTTAGAAAATAACAGCAATTTAGTTTACAAAGTTTTTTCCTGCGATCTTTCATATTTATCCAGTCCGAATAAATTCTGTCAAGATCTGTTGAGCCTCCATCTTGAAGGTGACTCTTAACACGCACCAGCATTTCCAAATGCTCTAAATGTAAACGATTCCTTTGTTTAGTCTTCAAATTGTTCATTAGACTAAAACTATGCTCACAATCTGAACTAGATGCTAAGAATGTGGCACCAATGTCCATCAATTTTGCTAAATCTGCAAATTGATCATTCTAAAATGCAAATTTCGTCATATCTGGAAAGCTGCTTATCAGATTGCTTTTGATTTTTTTCTTCAACAAGGAATTTAAAGTTATTGTATTGCTGAATAATAACACTTTCCTCTGGAAGAAATTGTTTATACTTTAAACAAAGAGATCTGATAACTACATTTCCGAAGTCAAAGTCGCATTGTGATATTGCTGTACAGTCAAAAGCAGACCATTCCTCAACTTCATTTTCAGGAAATCTTTCACCCAGATGCAAACATAGGATGTTGATGAAGGTTAATATGGAATTAGTATCCACTGAAACTTTTTCTCCAGACCTCATCCTGTTGTCAAGAAGACTGTTGACTTTATCACTCCACTTAACCTTGTCGCCTAAGTATTGCATTCAAAGTTTGTTCAGTTTACCCTGTGCAAGATGATAAGCTTCCAATGGTGTCAAACCACGTTTTTGAAATGCCATGGTTAAGGAAGCCAGTTCTGATAAGACATCATTCAAAACTTCAAGTGTAATATGAAATTGTTCACTGTTCAGCTTCTTATAGCAGTACTTTGCAATAGGATCATTATCTGTCTTCTTCAAAATATTTTAACAGGGGATCATAACTTCGAATAATTGCTTTAAGTGCAAAGTGTCTAGATAACCAGCGCACTTCATTCAGAGGTCTGAAAGCAATTGATTCACATTCAGATGCATTTGCTATTTCTTAAAATTTGCATCGTTTAGTAGAAGACCGACAGAACACCGTGTACACAGTTCTCATTACAGTTTCTACTTCTTTCATCAATTTTACTTCTTTCCATGAATCAGAAAGTCCCAAATCTTCCCGATGTGCAACACAATGTTGCTGCACTAAATGTGGAATGTCTTTTCTCAGCTGTGCTGCAACACCATCTATTTTGCCCAGCATAACAGAGGCACCATCAGAGGTGAACATAACCATTTTATTCAGGTCAAGTTCATGTTTCCTATAGAATTCCCTAATTGCTGTTACTATTGATGTAGCATCACATGCTTCCAACTGTAGCATCCCACCAAATGATGTCCTATACTTATTTGAATTGACTGGCCGTTACTTAAAGTAGAGTATTAAGTACTTGTTGACAGAAATGTCTGTGCTTTCATCAACAGTTAACGTATGATACGTTGCTAATTTAATGTCTGCCATACGATCATCTTGCATGATGCCATTGATAATTCCAAGAAATTCAAACGCATAGTGTTTGCTTCTCCGGCTATCAGGTATACTAACATACTTCGCCATATGCTCATTGATATCTTGAACAGAGAGCATTGAGATATTCATCTTAATGGCCAGCACAACACTGTCGACAAGAACCTTAATTTCATCAGGACTGGAATACTTCCGTTCATTATTAATTTGCCTGTTTTCTTTTTTGGTTGGGCTTTCAAGCAACATGTTAACCAGTCCCCCTCTTAAATTCGGATTTTTACTTCTGAGTTTCCTAATACTGTCGGTATGAGATTTACTTGATAATGGCGTTTCAGAAAGTCCAGTTTCCAAACATCATCCCATATTTTTCCAGTAGAGAATTTTCCAGTTGCTTTGGCATCTTGACAATAACACAACTCCATCGTCTTCGTCATAGGTAAATATTTCACACAGTGAAACACGCATTCTATTTTGAGATTCCGGTGTCTCCGTTTCAACAATTTCAAGCCATTCAGACCTAAAAGCTGTTGCAGCTCTCTTGCGTTTTACACTTTTCACCATTCGCGGTTTAAACATTTTAAGTGTTATATCTGGTTGCAATTTAATAAACGAATACAGTTATACAACCGCAGTACCACGTTGCACACTACAATTCCACGAAATAAACAATATGGCGGAACTTCAGAAAGTCAAAGAATCGGAAGTGTTTCATATCCTATGGGCCATAGGCTATGGCCCTATGGGGCATGTGACGTGTCAAGTTCAACTGCCAAAGATAACGGAATCACACGAATGACTTAAAATTTATATTATAGCGCTTCAATAAATGTGATAAATGGGAAATCAGAACAGCTGGTCTTCTGCAACATTTCATTTTAGCAGTGAAAATCATTTTAGGCAAAAATTTATTTTTATGTGCGCGCTATTTTAATTTGTGTGCATGGGTTCGGCAAGTTGTGTTTAAGCCTGTTAGATTAACGGGTGCTAGAATAGATGTGCAGACTTAATAGTTAAAAAATTTACTGAAAACTTACCGTGAGAGGTTTAACATCCATTGTATGGTTGATTTCTTGTAAGTTTTTGTATTTTTCTTATTTGTTGTTGGATGTTGTGGGCTTAAAAAATTGTTTGGTTTCCCATTTTTCCACCAGATCTATGTGCCACTGGGGCATATAGGTGCAATTAAAAACCCCAAAGTGCCTGAGAAATATCTTCATCTTGTGAGATCTTTCTCTTCTGCAACACTATAAATGGCAGTATTTTTTCCAAACTGCTCCCCCCTCCCCAATTAACTATGCATGCAAACATGTATACCAAAGCCTTAGTTACCCCAAACCTCCGTTAACTGAACATAACAGACATACTTCCCAGACAACATAAGAAATCCTGACTAACTCAAGGGTGTATAAGAATGCTTTGTGGTCAGATGCTTCTCTGTTTGGTGGTTATATTATATTGTGCATGTGAAGGCATGTAGTTTAAAAGTGTGCATGTGCAGCTAAGGGTTTTATTATTATTGAAATTTTGGTTTTTGTGTTTTTTAATGTCATATACCTATAAAATGTCCTTATAGACAATATTCCTTGTGAAGATTCTGTTTGAATTTGGTTTTCCTTGGTTAGGGCCATCTACAACTGTCATCAGAATGTCTGAAAAACTTCTAACTCTAGAAAAAGCTACATATTAATGGCCATGGCTAAATACTGGTTTTTGCAAGTAAATGCCCACTTTTTCTAAAGTTTGCCCCTGAGCTTTATTGATTGTCATGGCGAAGGCTAATGTGACTGGAAATTGTCGCCTTCGTAATGTAAAGGGCAAATCAGTGGATGTTGGAGCCAAATCAATACGTGGAATAAAAACTAATGCTCCTTCTGCTAAACCGGTTATTACTTGAGCAATGATGGGGGTTTTTTTAAAGTCATTAATGATGAGGCGGGTACCATTGCACAATCCTCTTTTAGTATTTAGATTTCTAAGCAGCATAATGATTGCTCCTTTTTTAAGGTTGAGTTTATGTTTTCGCATACCTGTTAGAGTTAGTTCATTGAGGAATTCTATTGGATAGTTTTCTGTGTCTTCCTCAGTGGAGTCATCAATTGAGGTGGAGCCGAGATATGTTACAGTTTGTCCTTCCAAAATGTTGAGTACCTCTTCATTTATGTTGTTTACATCAGTTTTATGGGCAAAGTATAGATTTTTTTGTTAATTTTGGAATATCTGCAATCGTAATTTTTTCTCCAAAAAAGTCTTTGATGATATTTTCTGTGGTTAAAATTTGTGAAGGGATTTCAATGATGTCATCAGACAAGCCGTCAATGTGTGGCGTATCACCATTACCAACTTTGATGAGCCAAATGCTGAAATCAGTGTCTATTGATCGAATATTGTTTTTAAGGTTGAGGACTTTGAATTTGGGCCACAGGTTGTTATTCTTTATACATGCCTCAACAATTTTTGTCTGGTCAGCATGAGGCACCACGGGAAGTGTTTGACGGAAATCTCCACCAAGTAAGAAAACTTTTCCTCCAAAGGGTTTGTTGTTATCCATTATTTCTTGTAGTAGTTTGTCAACCACTGTAAGAGCTATAGAGGGGAGCCATAGTACATTCGTCCCAAATGATTAGTTTAGCGTATCATAAATTGTCAGCATCTGTAGAATTTATACGCGTATTTGATATTGAATTCTCAAGTATAGACACGGGTAATTTGAATTGGGAGTGGTATGTTCTCCCACCCTTAAGAAGATTTGCTGCTATACCTGTGGATGCTACAGGGAGTGCAATGTTACCTTGTGCACGAAATGTGCAGAGAAGTGTTGTGTAAAGGTAGGTTTTACCACTACCTCCTGGGCCATCCAAGAAGAAACAACGGTGGGAGAGATTGTTATTTTGGGTTGCTGACAATATTTCTTGTAAAGCTGTTTTTTTTATCTACTTTTAAGGTTGTCATCATTTGTTCAGCTGTTTGTTTTTCAAAGTTTTGGTCTTAGATATTTGTTAGTAGGTTAGTATTTGGTAATCCAAAATCTTCACACTTTTTTCCACGGAGTAGTAAAATGTTGGATATGCCTTTGAGTGCTATATTATGACATAGAGTGCATTCATTATTATGACTGATGTGTGTGTGAACTAAATCTTCAATAAGGTATTCTTCATATTTTAGGAAAAGGTCATTCATATTTTGTAGGGAGGCAAATATGCAGATGTATGCAAATAATTCCCTTAGTTGTTTAGGCATGTTGTAATGCACTGCATTTTCCAGAGTATTGTCCCATACTTTATCATCGTTAAGGAGGCCTCTTTGTTTTGCGGTCTCTTGGAAAGTGGGGTAGATATTTCAATTTACAGTTCTTAGAAGTTCAAAGGATTGTGCACCAGAAACATTGAGCAATAGGAGGCACAGAGAGTAGCATTCTAGATCAGATAGTAAGTTCGCAGAATACATGCGTCCAATAACTTTTTCAGCACCCCGTTGACGTAATTTCCAAGTACAATGGTCAGAGTCAAACACATAGTGTAAAGATATGTCTGGGTATAATATACTCCTTGCTTCTTCGTGGTCTTGATTTAGTTTGAACCAAGCTGTCAAATGAGTATTGTGTTGTGAAGCTATGTGTGCTGCTGTGGAAATGTTATTTGGTTTGAAAAATACAGTTTGTTCATCAGGCAGATGTACTGCTAATCTGTGTATGGTATGTGATTGATAATGCATTTCAAATCCATTCAAACGCCATGCTGCTTCTGGAGTGCTCACATAGCTTGAATTCATAAAAGTTTTAATTTCATCATGATTTAAACTAAACTAAACTAAACCTTAGGTTTATATACCACACCATCTCCGCAGACGCAGAGCTCGGCACGGTTTACAGGAATTAGGATGGGAAAGGAACTCCAATGGAAGGTTAAAGGATTAGGTGTAAGAAGGGGTGGATGGGTGGGAGAAGCCAAAGAGGGAGGAAGTGTTACAGTTTTGAGAATAGCCAGGTTTTTAGGCGTTTGCAGAAAAGTTGGAGGGAGCTTGAGGTTTGGAGCGGGGAGGTAAGGTTATTCCAGAGCTCAGTGATTCTAAAGGGGAGGGATGTCCCTAGTTTACCTGCATGAGAAATACCTTTTGTGGAAGGGAAGGATAGTTTAAGAGTTTGGGAGGATCTGGAGGAGTTAGGAGTTGCGGAGTTCCAAGATAGAGGAATAACGGGAGGAAGGATGCCATGTAGGATCTTGAAAGCTAGACATGCACATTTGAAGTGGATCCTGGGGATTACTGGGAGCCAATGGAGCTTAGACAGGAGTGGCGAGACGTGATCAAATTTACTTTTTGCGAAAATAAGCTTAGCCGTGGCGTTTTGAATCCACTAAAGTCTATGGAGGCTTTTCTTGGTTAGGTTGAGGTAGATAGAATTGCAATAGTCCAATCTGGAAAGGATGATGGATTGTACTAGGATGGCAAAGTGTTTTTGATGAAAGTAGGGTCTGACTTTCCTTAGCATATGAAGGCTGAAGAAGCATTTTTTTTACCAAGGAATAGAGATGGTCGTTGAAGGATAGAGAAGAGTCCAAGGTGACACCCAGAACTTTGCTTGAAAACTTGAGCTTTAGTGAGGAGCCGGAGGACAATGGGATGGAGGAGGGTAAATGGTCTAATTTTGGGCCGAGCCAAAGGAGTTTTTGTTTTGGACTCATTCAGTTTCATTTGTACTGTGAGTGCCCAGCATTGGAGGTTCGTTATGCATGAGGATATGTTCGTAGAGAGGTTAGTGAGGTTCGAGTCGGTCTCAAGGAGGATGAGGATGTCATCAGCGTAAGTGTAAAGTGTTTCAAGGGGGGATGGTTGGAGGAGTTTCAGGGAGGACATATAAATGTTAAAAAAAATTGGAGATAGGGGTGAGCCTTGCGGGACACCACAAGTCAGAATCCAGGGGGAGGATGAGGTGCCGCTCATGTTAACCGTGTAAGAGCGGGAACGTAAGAATTTGGAGAACCAGTCTAGAACTGTGGAGCTAATGCCTATCCGTGTTCTTCAATTACAACATTTGCACAATCATGACCTTTGTATACATATTTAAAAAGGTATTTGACGCTTTTCACAGAAGCACAGACTTTAATATTAATGTGGCAATTGTACTTTAGGGCTAGATATGGATTATATGGTACAACCCAAGTATTATCAATTGTTTTGCCGTTAAAATTTTAAAATTTGGCCTGTTTTGTCTTCTGTATTTGGGATAACCATTAATATTTGCAAAAGTTTGTTATTGAAATGGCTTTGGGTAATCCTTAGTGCATTTGCCATACACGGAGAATTTAGATTGTGTTCTCCACATGGTCCATGACTCATATGTTTTGTTACAATTGCATATAAGCGAGAAGTGGTGGTTATATTTGGAATTTCTGCAGATACAATTTTGTCTATCACTTCTGTTTTAATTTACTATCATCTTTAAGAATGAGTAGTATGTGAGCATGTGGTAAACCTCTCTTTTGAAATTCAAATACATATACAATGGCTTTTGTTGGTCCAAAAAATATGATTTTTACAGATATCATTGATTAGAGCTTTTAGTTTTATGTGAAATACTCTTGCAACTAAATCTGGTTTGACCATGTTGTAGGTTATTAACAATCTCTTCCCATTTGGGGTTGTATGTTATTGTAATGAAAAGATCAGGCTTACCATATTTTCTGACAATTGCCATTGCATTTTGATAATTTTGTAGCATGTTTCTGGGGCTACCTGTAAATGAGGAAGGCAAAATATAAGTTTTTCCAGGAATTAGGCCTGCATCGTTGGCTTCATTAATTAAATAGTCCATTAATCCTGAGTATTTTTCTACTCTTAATTTTGGCTGATTTTGGCGTGTGTAATTTAGTCTGTTGGCTTCAATTTTGACATATGCATCTACAATATATTGTTGTGTAAGCTGGCCAGCATGTAAGAAGGGATTAAATATATCTCTGATGGAAAGACGGTACCCATAATATGGCATTTGTGTTACCCTAACTCTAGGATTTTTTGACTGATTTGTTAAGCCTACTAAGGCTTGTGGTCTGTGTTGCAAAGGTATGTCAATTCCTCAGCTTTGATCCCCATATGGGAAGAACAAAGGGTAAACCATGGGTTCCAGATTAGGATCAAGGACATTAATTTTTTGTGTTATCTTTTGTGTTGGATTGTCTGCACTTGGTTTGCAGTGTATAAGGAGATCTCGTTCAAGTGGTGGTTCTCCGTCATTATTTTGAAAAATAAATGCAACCTCATTATGTGTTGATGTGTTATGCGCCTTTGGTCATTATTACAATCTTACACTATTGTCATAGACACCTCCTTAATAACATTGCCTGTTTTGAAGGCATCGTCTTCATATTCTTTTTCAACCTGTTGCAACATTTTGCAGGCCTCAGCAAATGGATTGTATTGTGCCATAAGTGTGCTTAGTGTTTGCATAAGTTCTTGATTTATTCCTGAGTTAGGTGAAATGAGCATTCTTTGTTCTGCAGCTTCAGAGGGATCTAAAATATATAATTGTGCATACTGTCTGTTTTGTCCCTGTTGTGGGTGCAGTGTGCCTACTTTGTGACAAATTGATGCATGGATGTGGAAACAGTATGGGCCATGGCCAGGAGGTGGAGCAATGTTTGCTCCCATGGAGGCAAATGCTAGGGCACTATTTATGAATCATATATTTTGGAAGAAATTTTTGCTGTAGTGATGTTGACCGGTCATGAGTTGCTGGATGAAAGGGTGATCCCGGAGGATTGGAAGATAGCCAATGTTACGCCCATCTTTTTTTTTTTCCAAATATATTTTATTGATTTTTAGATACAAAAATGCAAGGTGTACAACAAAGAAGAAAAGGTACCAATACACAGCCCCACTTCACCTTGTCCCAGACCTGTCCCCCCTCCTCCCTAGCCCACCCCTAGTCCCAACTCCAAACAGTATAAACCAGTAGAAAACACATAGTCCAGTCCAGTGCAGACCCAGCTCGACCTATTAAGCATTCAATAAATGGCTGCGTGCTCTAGGCGTTAAAGTTTCCCAAAAGGGCGCCCAGCAAAGGCAAAATACCCTTCCTTGAGCAGAATCCAGTGAAGGAAGGCCAAGCCTCTCCATAGAAGCTTGGTTAATCATCAATGTTCTCCAGCGTGAAAGTGTTGGTGAATCTGTTGTAATCCAGCACAGCAAAATCGTTTTCTTCCCCAGTAGTACCGCTCTAGACAGAAAACTGCGAAATCCCCTCGGTGCAGACCGAGGAACATGTTCCAACGTAAACAGCATCACAGGGTCCAGTAAAAAGTTGTAATTCCACATTGTTTGAATATGTACATTGAGCTGATGCCAAAAGTCAGTAATCCGAACACAAGACCAAAACTGGTGACCCAAAGTGGATGAGGATTGTTGACATTTAAGACACCGATCAGACTGACACATTTTTGCCCGAAATTGATATGAAGTAGACCTATATAACCTATGTAGAAATTTGTAATTAAGTTCAAACAAAAGGACACTTTTAGTCACCCGGGCTGACCGTAAAGTCCCCCTGCGAATCATGGAAGCAGTCACTATGCAAGGGAGATCCTGAGTCCAGCGCATAGCAATTGATTCATAAGGTGGTTCCCCCAGTTGTTCCTGTAGATGGCGATGATGGAATCGCAGGGGAATTTGCACCTGCGCCGATAAGCTCAATGCTTCCGAGAGGATCTCCATTCTGCTATCAGTGAGGGATACTCTCGGCAATGAGGCCACATAGGAAGAGAGTTGAAGGTAGGAAAGCCAATAAGTTTGCCTCCAGCCATTGTCTCTTTGTAACTCCGCAAACGTTTTTAAAGATCCTGTTGAATGGACTAATTGAAAGATATATTGGTTAGAATGCGAACTCCACACCCCGGTGGACACCGGGGCCAGTCCCACTGTGAATGCACCATTACCCCTCAAAGGCAAGTAAGGAGTCACCTGGTACGGGATCCTGAGTTGTTGACACAGCAATTTCCAGAGACGTCGCAATGGCAGTAGAAAAAGATGTAATGTAATGTAATGTAATTCATTTCTTATATACCAAAGATCCCGGGCTGAAGAAGTTTTCCGGGGCAATTGAGAAACATGAAGCAAATAACTAAAGTGGTAAGGTTCACAAAGTAACAGTTCATGTTGGGTGGCCGAAAAATGTTCAGTGCCCCTAAACCAGGTGTCTCATCTGACACGCCCGAGACAGCAACCGAAGATTGCGGAGTCCAAAGCCTCCCCGGTCCCGAAGGCGTGCCAAATGAGACAAAGACAAGCGAGCCCTTTTCCCATTCCACAATAATTTTTGTAAACACTTTCCAATCAACTTGTCATGACGAGCAGAAAGTAATACTGGTATCATTTGAAATATGTAAAGCCACTGAGGCACAAGCATCATATTATACAGTGCTATTTTACCCAGTAAAGATAATGGATAGACCCTCCAATTCTCCAGTTTTTGAGTCGTTTTGAGAATCAGGGGGTCTACGTTAAGGGTGTACAATTGAGACGGGTCAGCTGATATTACAATACCCAAATAGGTGATATGATCCGTCGCCCACACTAATGGAAATGTACCCCTCCACTGTGTCTGCACCTCCGGAGTCAGGGGCAACACCATTGATTTTGATTTATTCAGCAGCATACCTGAGTACATACTAAATTCATCTAACAGTTCTAACGCTCTGGGAAGAGAAGTCATAGGGGTTCCTAAGGTTAATAATAGGTCATCAGCGTATGCCAATACTCGTAATTGAGAATCCTCCTCCGGCATACCCTGTAATGTATCATCATGCAGTATAGTCCGCAAAAAGGGGTCCAAATACAGTAAGAAAAGCAGTGGAGAAAGCGGACTGCCCTGGCGCATTCCCCGCTCTATCTGAAATACGGGAGAATGTGTACCATTGACCAAAATACAAGCCGTGGGATCCTTATAGAGCAAGTGTAGCATATCAAGAAACCACCCTGTAAAACCCATATAAGTCAGTGTTTTAAACAAGTAGGTCCAGTCGACCTGATCAAAAGCCTTTGCTGCATCTAGGCCCACCAGTATCCCAGGAGCACCAGAGTCCCTAGTTCGCTGTAATGCAGTAAGCAGTCTATGAACGTTAAGTACTGAGTGGCGATTTTTTACAAAACCCACCTGTTCGGGCACTATTAGTTTCGGTAACAAAGTAGATAGGCGATTAGCCAGAATTTTATCTAAAAGTTTTATATCCACGTTAATTAATGAGATGGGTCGATAGGATTCGATGTCTGTTTCCATTTTTCTCGGCTTAGGTATTAGTGTAATATATGCCTGGTTAGCTCCTAAGGGAAAGGATCCACCTGTCAGTGCCTCAGTGTAATATGCCACCAGGGGTCCACTCACAGCGGGAAAGAGAAGTTTGTAAAACTCTGGAGAAAATCCATCTGGGCCAGGTGATGTACCCCCTTTAAGCTGTTGTACTGCTACCTGCAGTTCCTTACCCTGAATGGGGCGATTCAGAAACGATCTATCCTGGGACGACAAGCGGGGGACCCCTGCATCCATCAAATAATCCTCTACTTCAGGCCCTCCCAGGTTATCCCTAGAGGCATAAAATTCTCTATAGTACTGT
This sequence comes from Geotrypetes seraphini, assembly GCF_902459505.1. Taxonomy (NCBI): domain Eukaryota; kingdom Metazoa; phylum Chordata; class Amphibia; order Gymnophiona; family Dermophiidae; genus Geotrypetes; species Geotrypetes seraphini. The sequence continues at coordinate 291,320,902 of NC_047085.1, forward strand.
AAAAAACCATCCGCGATGTCAGGCATATTAGTTAATTCCTTACCCGAGGTGAGCAAGATGCGGGAAATATAACGATTAGGGCGGTGGGGTTTAGTCAAATTGGCCAACAGGCGCCCCGCCCTGTTCCCAAATCTGTAAAACTTGTAACGACAGTAGTGGAAATAATGTTGAGTACGTTCATGTAATAAAGTGTTCAGAGCAGTCAGTGCTGATGTCATGGCTTCCTGGGACTGCGAGGTGGGACGTGCAATATGGGCTCGCTTATAGTGTTGATATTCACGCTCCAATTGTAAAACACCCCTGGAAATACGATGTCTGTGTGCACTAACATAGGATATAATGTCCCCCCGGAGAACGGGCTTCGCCGCCTCCCAAAAGAGCAAGGGTCTGTCTTGATGTTGGGAATTAAAGGTCAAATAATCATCCCATTTCTGTGAAAGATATTTCTGAAAATCCAAATTTTTAGTTAAATAGGATGGAAACCTCCAAGCTCCTCCCAGAGCCAGTGCCGCTTAAAATATCAATCCAGATAGGACAATGATCGGACACTGATAAGGGACCCACCATGGAAGCCCTGATTTTTGGTAAGTAAGTTGTAGTGGTCAAAATGTAGTCTATTGGAGAAAACATATGATGTGCTCGAGACTGGTGTGTACAGTCCTTTTCCGTAGGATGTAGGACACGCCAGGGGTCTATAAGATCTAAGGTATCACACAAGTATGGTATTCCCCTGGTTGGGCCTCCAGACTGTGAAGGTCCTGGGCCCGTTCTATCCGCTGTTGGGTCTAACACCTGATTAAAGTCTCCCATTAATATCAATGGATTAGTAGGATCACGTAAACCCACCCCCGCCAAGTTGGCAAAAAAGGAGTGGTCGTATTGGTTAGGAGCATAGATCATTAACAAGTTAAAGGTAGACCCAGACATTTTAATCCTACAAAGCAATGTTCTCCCCAAAGCGTCCTTGTACAGTTGTTCAATTTTCCCCGGAAACTCCTTCCTGACCAGCAGTACCACTCCTGCTTTTTTATTAGGGGAGGAAGCATAGAAAACCTGTCCCACCCAGCTTCTCAAGAGCTTAGCATGTTCAGAGTCCGAAAGTCTGGTCTCCTGAAGACATGCAAAGTCAGCTTTATAATGTTGAAGTCGCTGAAGGATTTTACTACGTTTCACTGGAGAAGTAATCCCGCATACATTCCAAGATAGGATGCGAAAAGTAGATGGGTTCATGGATAAGGAAAGGAGAAGTGCATTGCCCCACAACCCATATTAGTTCCCCCCGGCTCCCAGCCATACCGGGGAAAACCATACAGTAAACTCACCAGCAATATAAATAATGTTTGTTGACAAGGAAACAGCTCAGAGACCGCACCGGACCGGACTGCACATAAATAAAACACTTGTCCCAACCCCCTTAAACCTAACCCCCTTTCCCCTCCCCTCCCACCCAACCCACCCCCCTCCCTCCCTCTAACTCCATTCCCTCCAGCCCTATTCCCCCCTCCATTCGGTTCCTGGTCTTTCCCAAAACCCTCCAGGTTATAGGAAAGCAGGTCACATCTCTGAGGCTATCAGAGCCCTGCCCCCACAAAAGGTGTCAAGATGCATACACAAACAACTATCAACTTAAAATACAGAAGGGTAAACCCCCATTACCCACGTTACAGTAAAATGCACACTCCATAATCAAGCTTCCCCTGAACTAGTGTCCGGGCGGTTAATAAACTCTCCCGCTAAGTCTGCAGACTCAAATACATGCCACTTTCCATTTTGTTGGATTTTCAGGACTGCAGGGTAAAGAAACATGAACCTCCTTTTTTGTTCCACAAGTTTAGTGCAAAGCGGATGAAAAACTTTACGCTTTTCAGTAAGTGCAGCAGAGTAGTCCTGGGCTATTCTCACAGGCATAGATTCATAGGTCAGTTGGTCTCTTTTAGCCCTAAATGCACGCAGCAGCTCCACTTTGTGTCTGTAGTTATGAAGCTTGCCTATGACCGCTCGGGGTCTCTGGTCAGATCCTGCTCGAGGGCCCACACAATGTGCTCTCTCAAATCTAGCTGGGCCTAATGAGGAAGGCATTGGGAGTTCACTTGCCAGCCAGGCTTCCACCACGGAAAGAAGTACAGAATCTGCAATTGTTTCAGGTAATCCGATAAAGCGTAAGTTCCCACTACGAGACCGGTTCTCTAAATCTTCTAGTTTATCTTGGCAGACACGGAGCTGAGTTGTTAATGTTGACACAGTAGTGTCCAGGGCTAGGGCTCCGTCTTCCACCGCCAAAACTCGTGTCTCCAGTTCCGTGACGCACTTAGCGTTATCAGCAAGAAGAGATTCTAACTTGGTCAGTTGTGATGAAATTGTTTCCATGCGAGGCCTCAATGCCTGTAAAATCACCCGCTGCAACTCCGATAACATTTCGGATGAGAAAGTGGCCGCCGATGCCTCTGCACGAGGCGCGGCCGCCATCTTATCCTTCCCAGGCCTCACCTTCTCCCGATCTTTTTTGGCGGATTTCGATGTCATTGCAGCGGGGGAATACGCCAGAAATCTGTCCATAGATAGTGCAATAATTCCGCCGACAATGGGGGTAAGATTTGTTCGTGCCGATGCTCAATGTTTAGTGAGGTGAGGTGCAGGGCTCCGGAGCCGAACGAACGTGCAGCCGTTCAGCTCACAGCATCACGTGACCTGTTAGACGTCTAATTACGCCCATCTTTAAAAAGGGATCAAGAGGTGACCCTGGAAACTGCAGACCGGTGAGTCTGACCTCGGTTCCGGGAAAAATGGCGGAAGCTCTGATAAAAGAAAACATCAATGAACATTTTGAAAGGAACGAACTTCTGATAACCAGCCAACATGGTTTCTGCAAGGAGAGATCGTGCCTAACGAACTTATTGCACTTCTTCGAGGGAGTTAACAAACAAATGGACAGAGGAGACCTCATTGACATCATATATCTAGATTTCCAAAAAGCCTTTGACAAGGTGCCCCATGAACATCTACTCCGGAAACTCAAGAACCATGGGGTGGAAGGAGATGTACATAGATGGATCAGAAACTGGTTGGAAGGTAGGAAGCAGAGGGTAGGAGTGAAAGGCCACTACTCGGACTGGAGGAGGGTCACGAGTGGTATCCCGCAGGGCTCGGTGCTCGGGCCGCTGCTATTTAATATATTTATAAATGATCTAGAAACAGGGACAAAGTGTGAGATAATAAAATTTGCAGACGACACCAAACTATTTAGTGGTGCTCGGACTATAGAGGACTGCGAAGAATTGCAAAGGGACTTGAACAAGCTAGGGGAATGGGCGACAAGGTGGCAGATGAAGTTCAACATTGAGAAATATAAAGTATTACATATGGGAAGCAGAAACTTGAGGTGCAACTATACGATGGGAGGGATATTATTTAATGAGAGTACACAGGAAAGGGACTTGGGGGTGATGGAGGACATGACAATGAAGCCGATGGCACAGTGCGCAGCGGCCGCTAAGAGAGCGGATAGAATGTTTGGTATAATCAAGAAGGGTATTGCGACCAGAACGAAAGAAGTTATCCTGCCGTTGTATCGGGCGATGGTGCATCCGCATCTGGTGTACTGCGTCCAATTTTGGTCGCCGTACCTTAAGAAGGATATGGCGTTACTCGAAAGGGTTCAGAGGAGAGCGACACGTCTGATAAAAGGTATGGAAAACTTTTCATATGCTGAGAGATTGGAGAAATTGGGTCTCTTTTCTCTGGAGAAGAGGAGACTAAGAGGGGATATGATAGAAACTTACAAGATCATGAAGGGCATAGAGAAAGTGGAGAGAGACAGATTCTTCAAACTTTCAAAAAATAAAAGAACAAGAGGGCACTCGGAAAAGTTGAAAGGGGACAGATTCAAAACGAATGCTAGGAAGTTCTTCTTTACCCAATGTGTGGTGGACACCTGGAATGCACTTCCAGAGGACGTAATAGGGCAGAGTACGGTAATGGGGTTTAAGAAAGGATTGGACAATTACCTACTGGAAAAGGGGATAGAGGGGTATAGATAGAGGATTACTGCACAGGTCCTGGACCTGTTGGGCCGCCGCGAGAGCGGACTGCTGGGCATGATGGACCTCAGGTCTGACCCAGCAGAGGCATTGCTTATGTTCTTATGTAGTAATTGGGGGAAGATGTACTTTTCCTTTTGAGCAACATTGTGAAAATTTAGAATCTGAAGGTCTTTCTGCTTCAAAATGTTTAGCATTACAAAAGTTACAGATATGATCTAAATATTCACATGTGTGTGTTTTAATGTTGTCTTCATTAATATTTTTCATGTCATTCAGAACTGCCATTGGTTGTATTCCGGTCCTTGACTGTTGGGTATGTTTTTTTTTTCTTCTGTGACAGATGTGTTATAATGGGTTGGTATAGGTAGATGTGTTGCTGAGTTTGTAATTGTTGTTGTTGTTCTGGAGTCAGAGTTGCTATTTTAGTTCTTTGGTGTTTTGAATTTTTTTTGACATTGATTTTTATTTTGTTCAATTGTTATATTTGCTCGTCTTTGTTTTTCTCTTTTTGGCGTGTTTTTGACGCATTCTGGAGTAAGAGTTGCTATTTTAGTTCTAAGAATATAAGAACGTAAGAAGTTGCCCCCGCTGAGTTAGACCAGAGGTCCATCTTGCTCAGCGGTCCGTCTTTGCTGTTCTGTTTTGGTGTATTTATGACGCAGTGATTGCTGTTCTTCTGGAGTAAGAGTTGCTATTTTAGTTTGTTTTTGTTCTGTATTTATTTTACGTTGATATTCCTATTCTTCAACAGATGTATTTGTTTGTCTTTGTTTTTCTCTTTCGGCCTTTTTTCTCTTCAACTCTACTTGCTGAGGTGACTGTTCTTCCTGTAGATGTCTTCTAGTAGCCATGGTGTTTTAAAATTTTTATTTGAATTTTCCTTTAAGTGTTTTGTTGAATGTTATGGTTGGAGTAGCTTGCTGTTGGTGCTGTGTATTGTAAAACAGTGAGTATTGACACTGTGGAGGCTATTTAGGCATACTGACTGCTGACACTGGTTTTTTAGGGATACTGAATGCTGTCACAGGTTTTTTTAGGCACACTGAGTGCTGTTACAGTTGTTTTTAGTCACACTGAGTGGTGGGAGTGTTTTTTTAAGTCACAATGAGTGGTGGGATTAGTTTTTTAGGCACACTGAGTGTTGGGATTTTTTTTTTTTTAGGCACACTCACTACTGGCACTATTTTTTACGCACTTTGATTGCTGGCACTGTTGGTTTTTTTGGCACACTCAGTACTATCACTGCAACCAAGCACAACCCTCCCCCCAAAGCAAAGCAACATCACTCCGTAACCCTAGCCAACCATACCTCTCCTCCAAAGCAAAGCAATATCAGTCCTTGACCCAAACTAAGCACACACCCTTTCACCCAAACCAATGCAAGATCACTCCCTGCCCACCTTCTCAGCACACCCCTCCCCACAAAGTAAATTAAGATTGTTCCTTGCTCCCTACTAACCACACTCCTCCCCTCAAAGCAAAGCAAGATCACTCCCTGATTCCAACCAAGCACACCCCCTTCATCCAAGCCAATGCAAGATCACTCCCTGGCCCCCTCCCCAGTACACCTCTTGCCCAAACTAAAGCAAAATTACTTCCTGCCCCAAGCACACAGATTTTGCCTTATCTGAGAAATTTTCCATTTTCTAAAGCAGCTCTGACAGGGTCTGACGCAGGCTCCTTGTAGCGATAGGGAAACTGCTGCTGGAGTAAACAGCCACACACAAATCACTGCAGTTGCTAGAATAGATGTGTAGAGATAGGCATTTCTTTATTTTTTATTTCTGTATGTGTGTCTTTATTTCTATTTGTCTCTCTCCCTTGCCCACTGTCTTTCTTTGTTTCTCTCTCTCTTCTTGGACGCTGTCTGTATTTCTTTCTGTCTCTCTGGTACCCTGTCTGTCTGTCATTATTTCTTTCTCTCTTTTTCCTTGGCCGATGTCTGGTTTTCTTTCTCTCTCTTTTTTTCCTTGGTCACTGTCTGTCTTGTTTTTTTTCTTTCTCTCTTTTTCCTTGGCCACTGTCTGTGTGTTTTTTTTTTCTTTCTCTTTCTCTTCTTGGCCGGTATCTGTCTGTCTTTTTTTAAAAATGTATCTTTCCTTAGCAACAGCAGCAGATGAATCCAGAGACCAATGGGATAGCACACATCTACCAGCAGGCGGAGATAGAGAAACTGATTAACAGGTGGTCCTATTGGCTGGTACTCCTCCTGTATCTCCAGAAATTTTCCATTTTCTAAAGCAGCTCTGACAGGGTCTGACGCAGGCTCCTTGTAGCGATAGGGAAACTGCTGCTGGAGTAAACAGCCACACACAAATCACTGCAGTTGCTAGAATAGATGTGTAGAGATAGGCATTTCTTTATTTTTTATTTCTGTATGTGTGTCTTTATTTCTATTTGTCTCTCTCCCTTGCCCATTGTCTTTCTTTGTTTCTCTCTCTCTTCTTGGACGCTGTCTGTATTTCTTTCTGTCTCTCTGGTACCCTGTCTGTCTGTCATTATTTCTTTCTCTCTTTTTCCTTGGCCGATGTCTGGTTTTCTTTCTCTCTCTTTTTTTCCTTGGTCACTGTCTGTCTTGTTTTTTTTCTTTCTCTCTTTTTCCTTGGCCACTGTCTGTGTGTTTTTTTTTTCTTTCTCTTTCTCTTCTTGGCCGGTATCTGTCTGTCTTTTTTTAAAAATGTATCTTTCCTTAGCAACAGCAGCAGATGAATCCAGAGACCAATGGGATAGCACACATCTACCAGCAGGCGGAGATAGAGAAACTGATTAACAGGTGGTCCTATTGGCTGGTACTCCTCCTGTATCTCCAGTATGCTCTATCTCCCAGCAGGTGATGGTCGCTATTCAACTAGCTCCTGAATTCTGGCTGTGACTAGAAAATTATTTTCTCCTGTTGAGGTTTCTCTTCAGTGAGACAGGGGTGTCCAGCTGAACGGTGCTGGCTTTAGGGGTTACACCTGGGCCCCCCAGGTCCCTGCCTCACCCTCCCTCCATTGCTAGAGGGTCTGACTGGGTCTCCATTTTTTCTTCTTTAAAAAAAAAAAAAAAGGAGACCACATTTGCTACATTCTGCCCTGTTAGTGCTGCACAACCAGCTCTTACTGGCTTCAACTGGCCCTAACAACAAGCATGTGAGTATGTATGTGTTTTTTACTGTTGTTTGAACTTCAGGTTCTGTTTGGGAGTCTTAGTACTATGGGTTCGGTTGATGTACGTTTAAGGAATGGATATTTTATTGAGGCTAAGTTTTATGACTAGAAATTCATTGAGGGAGCCGGGACTTACCCGCCCTTTGCATGCACGTGCTTGGTTTCCTTGTTGGTTACAGTGCGGCAGTAGCGGTGCGATTTCATGCTCGCACTTGTTCTCCTCGTTAGATTTCAGTGCAGCAGTAGTAGTCCTGTTTATTCTGAGGCTCTCTTTCTTCGGTGTTTGTCGCGGCCATGTGCAGCTGATTGTGCAGGTGCCGGTTTATAGCAGCACGCATGAGATGGGACATGTTTTTTCCGGCGCTGTGAGAAGCACCGCACCATTCTTCTAGTTATTCCCCGAGTCTGATTTTTTTTTCCATGCAGGCCGCAACAGGGTAAATTTTGCGGGGCTTGAATCCGACTATATTTCTAGGAGCGTTGATGCAGCGGACACGTGTTGGCGAGAATCAGGCGCGTGCTCGGGTCTCCAGCGATGGCGGGAGAGCTGCAGCATTCCAATAGTTTATTTCCAGCTGACTTTGGTCAGGGTATGCTGCGGCTTCTCTCCTTTCCGGTTTAGACAAATTGTACTTGTTTCACCAGCTTTGGGACAAGCTTGGGCAGATTTATATGTTTATGTCTGTGTTCCTACTGTATTCATTTGAAGGAAGCTGCTAGTTTAATCGGACTCTGGGGTTAGCACTCAAGGGGATTACCAGAGAGACTCTGACCTGTGCTAGGTCACCCAGTCTCGGTTTGTCTCCGGACTGTGTCGACATACGGCAGACGGGGGCTTTGGGCAGGCTGGATCCCATTCTGCTGAATTAGTTTCTCGGGGTTACACATTTCTGCAGACAACCTGGGAGTATATTTACATTTTCTCTATGGATTCCGAATCGGCACTTGGTTTGCCTGCCTCTCTTGGAGCGGCGCTTTCGGTTTTGGCACATGCCATTTCGCCTACCCAAGGCTTCACAAACGTTTTAGGTGATGTGGGCGGTGGTACCGTTTTGGCACTACCAGGCGATTCATCTAATTTCTTTTTGACTGCCTGCTTGATTCAGACGACTTCCAGTCGGGCCATTTGACTGACACGAAAAGGGTGCTATCTTTTCCTCAGTTCTTTACACGTGCATCTTCTAATTTGCACAGCGCTCTTTTCTCCTGTACTATTTATAGGTATAACGGGGTGATGTTTTTATTCATATAGGAGAGACATGTGTTTCTTTCCGGAGACTTGGGCGTGGGGTCTTGGTCTCAGATTGGTATTCTTCTTCGCTTACCATGACCAAGAGTAAGGGATTCTGTACAGTTTCTGGGATCCATATTGCTGACTCCACTGGGGACTTCGGCTTGCTTTCCCCTTCTTATGCTACAGCAGTCGCTTTTGTTCCGGTGGTTCCCAGTATCTCAGGGCTCCAATTATTTGGTATGCTCCTCCTGCATCACTCTGTATGATTTGGTGGCTCAGCGCGATTTCTCTTTTCAAGGCATGCCTCGGTCTTTGCTGGACTATCTCATGACCACTGACCATCCCGGGCTGTCGGGTTGGGGGGCTCGGTGGCTTCAATCCTCAGCTCCAGGAGTCTGGTCTTCAGAGGCGACTCAGTACTTGTTCATTCTTCTACTCTTGAGCAGGGTCAGGCTACCTTTCTGGAGCTTCAGATCATTTTTCTGGATTGCCGCTGAGGGTCCTTTTGGTCAGTATTAGGATGGGGGTATTTCTCTACAGCTTGTACTCATTGGCAAGTGAAGTTGTTCTGCTTCATTGGGTGGACTCTCATCTTCATCTTCTGTTGGAAGATCCTTTTATGGATCAGGATAAGAGTTTGGATAGACTTTCTCTCCGCGGAATCTGAGCATGGCCCATTTCTTGTATGTTACAGTGTACAGCGCTATGTACGCTCTGGAAAGTGTGCATGTTAGTAATAGTGTAATCTTCTGCATCCTGGGTATTGAGATTTGTGGCTCAGGCGTTCTAGGTCTTTTTATGGACGTGAGATCTCCTTGACCTAGACCTCATGGCTTCGTCTCTCAATTCTAAGCTTCCTAGCTTCTTTGGCAGGCCCAGGGAGTGAGAGTTAGAGGGGGTAGCTGCATGGCTCCTTTCTCGCTTCTGCCTTCTCTTTTTCAGTGTTTTCCGCTGGCTGATGATGGCTTGGATTTGCCATCTCGAGCTCGCTTTACGGGCACGGTATTTGTAGAATCTCTGGATTGGCGGCGCCATCCTTACTTTGCGGATTTGATGAGTCTTTCTACAGCCGGACTAAGAAGTTTCCTTGTATCTCCGACTTTGCTCGCCTAGGGTCCGATCAACATTGATATTTGTACTACTTTAGTATTACGACCTAGTTTTTTGAAAAATCTTGGCTGACGTGTAAGGGTTATGTGAAGCAGGTTGTTTCTTCTCTTATCCAGATGCTACGGACGTCTTCTCCTGTGGCTTCTGCTTCCTTTTGGAGGTTTTTCCTTTCTTGGGTGCTTCTTAACATTTGAACTACTCCAGAATTCCTTTTTGGCACAGGTGTATTGCCGAGGGCTTAGCGTTCAGTTCCCTTCAGCTTCTAGTGCCATTCTTGGCTTGTTACAAGGGCTAGGTATATTGCTCTTCGCTTACTTCTCAGCTTCATGTAGTTCAGTTCCTAAACAGAGTGCGGTATATTCATGCGCCTCTTAGAAAGCCCGGTTTGAAGTACAATCTTCACGTACTTCTTCTCAGTTTACCGAAGGCTTCATTTCATCCTTGTATTTTGGGATTCTAAAGGGCTGTGCCGTTGAACATGGGGTTTCTTGTGGCCATGGCTTCAGCTCTGCAGTTTTCTATGTTGCAGGCCTTGTTCAACGGGGATTTCTATTTCTGATTTCCGAAATATGGGGTATCAGTTCGGATGGTACCACTATTTCTTTCTAGGGGGGTGTCATCCTTTCTTTTATGTCATGCTCGCATTTCCTTCCTTCTTCCTGGGAGGAGAAATTGGGAGCAGTGCTTTTATTCACTGCATTTTTTGATACGTACGTAGCGTTCTCTGTGAGCTCGGTTTCTAACGACTTTTAGTTGTTTATATCTCCTTTTTGTATTCTTCAAGGGACACCTCAAACGTATGGTGGTGTCCGAAGCCTCCATCGCTCGATGTGTCCAGGAGGACATTCTTTATACTTGCTTGCTGGCAGGGAAGCGGTTGGCGAAAGAACTTCATGACCATTCCGCTGGAGAGATGACTACTTGGGCTCAGCCCAGAGGTTTTTTCCTTGGAGGAGATTTGTCTCGCGGCTAATTGGTCTTCCGAGAGTGCTTTCTCTCCACATTTCTGCTTGGATGTGAGGGCGCACGCGGTAGGGGCGTTTTGTGCTTCGATTGTTGCGGAGGTGGCGTTTGCTTTCCACCCAGATTGAGGATTGCTTTGCTACATCCCATTGGTCTCTGGATTCATCTGCTGCTGTTGCTAGGAAAAGAAAAATTATGTTCTTACCTGTTAATTTTCTTTCCCTTAGACGCAGCAGATGAATCCAGAGCCCCACCCTTTCTGGATATTGTCTCTCGTTTTTTTCTTTTGCAACTTTCGCAGTTTGTTATTATGGCAGGTTGTTTTCTGTATTATTGCATTTTGAGATTTGTTATGGGAAAGAAGTTTTTTACATGCTATGCCTATTGATGGTTACGGATGCTTGGGCAAGGAGCTATACTGGATAAACAGGAGGAGTGCCAGCCAATAGGATCACCTGTTAATCAGTTTCTCTATCTCCGCCTGCCGGTAGATGTGGGCTATCCCATTGGTCTCTGGATTCATCTGCTGCGTCTAAGGGAAAGAAAATTAACAGGTAAGAACATAATTTTTCCATCCCAGGACAAGCAGGCAGCATATTCTTAACTGATGGGTGACGGCACCGACAGAGCCCTGGTACGGACAATTTTAGAGTGATTGCACTCTAAGAACTTAGAAAGTTCCAGTAGGCTGCACCGCGCATGCGCGAGTGCCTTCCCGCCCGATGGAGGCGCGCGGTCCCCAGTTTCTTAGTTTCCGCGGAGCTAAGAAGATGCGTTTTTCTCAACGGTTGTTGAGCTTTTTTCTCTTGCCTTCCCGCTCACGTGTTTTTTCCTTTTCTCACTCAGGGCGACTGGCTATGCTCCCTCGACCTCAAGGAGGCATACACTCACATACCCATGCATCAGAACTCCAGACAGTATCTCAGATTTCAGATCCATCACCGTCATTATCAATACCGGGTGTTACCCTTCGGCCTGGCCTCATCTCCACGGGTATTCACCAAGTGTCTGATCGTGGTAGCTGCCTTTCTCAAATCTCACGGTCTCCAAGTCTTCCCTTACCTAGACGACTGGCTAATCAAGGCTCCCTCATCTCAGCTAGTGGTTCAAGCCACCAACCACACAATCTTCTTCCTTCACATCCTTGGATTCGAGATAAATTACCCGAAGTCACATCTCCTTCCCACTCAGCGACTACAATTCATTGGAGCGGTCCTCGACACCACCCTCATGAGGGCGTTTCTTCCCTCCGTCCGTCTGCAGACACTGCTCCACCTCTTTCATCATGTGCTCTTTCAAGACTCCATTTCAGCACGCCAGTTGATGGTTCTGTTAGGCCACATGACCTCGACGGTGCAGGTCACTCCGCTCGCCCGTCTCCACCTTCGTACTCCTCAGTGGACCTTGGCCACTCAATGGTCCCAGGCGACAGATCCTCTTTCACGTCACATATCTGTAACATCGTCGTTCCGACAGTCTCTGCGATGGTGGTCCAACTCCTCCAATCTTTCCAGAGGTCTTCTCTTCCATCTACCTCCTCACTCCATGATCATCACCACGGATGCTTCCCCGTATGCCTGGGAGGCGCACATGGACCACCTCCGCACACAAGGTCTTTGGACAGTCCAGGAACGAGCTCATCACATCAATTTCCTGGAACTCAGGGCAATGTTTTATGCTCTCAGGGCATTTCAACATCTTCTCTATCCCCAGGTTCTTCTCTGCACAGACAATCAAGTAGCCTTGTATTACATCAACAAGCAAGGCGGCACAGGCTCTCGCCTCTTATGTCAGGAGGCCCAACGGATCTGGTCTTGGGCGACAGCTCGCAGTCTATTTCTGAAGGCTGTTTACATTCAGGGCGAGCAGAATTCCTTAGCAGACAACCTCAGCAGAATTCTTCAACCTCACGAATGGACCCTTGACCCTGTCACTCTCCGGTACGTCTTTGCTCAGTGGGGCACCCCTTGGGTGGACCTCTTTGCAGCTCCTCACAATCATCAACTGCCCCTCTTTTGTTCCAGACTCTACTCCCCTCATTGTCTGGCAGCAGATGCTTTTCTCCTCGATTGGGCGGATCGGTTTCTTTATGCCTTTCCTCCCCTTCCTCTCATGTTGCAGACATTGTTCAAACTTCAGAGGGAGAAGGCCACCATGATTCTCATGGCCCCACGGTGGCCACGGCAACAATGGTACTCCCTTCTACTTCAGCTCAGTTCCAGGGAACCCATACTGCTACCAGTATTTCCTACTCTACTTATTCAACATCAGCAATCTCTGCTTCATCCCAACCTGCCATCTCTCCACCTGACATATTTGTTTCTCTCGGCTTGACCCCTGCTCATCCATCTCTCTCTCAGTCTGTCCATTCCATTCTGGATGCCTCCAGGAAACCATCCATTCTTCAATGTTACCAACAGAAGTGGACTCGTTTCTCTTCCTGGTGTCTCATTCATCATCATAATCCCACTACGCTACCGGTAGAACAACTGTTGGATTATTTGCTCTCTTTATCGGACTCCGGTCTCAAATCTACTTCCAACAGAGTGCACCTCAGTGCCATTACTGCTTTTCATGAGCCAGTTCACGGAAAACCTCTCACGGCTCATCCTTTGGTCACTAGGTTCATGAGGGGCCTTTTCAATGTGAAACCACCTCTTAAGCTCCCTCCAATTATCTGGGATCTTAATGTGGTTCTGTCCTCTCTCATGAAGCTTCCCTTTGAACCATTGGCCACGGCTCATCTCAAATTTCTCACTTGGAAAGTGGTCTTCCTTATTGCCCTTACCTCTGCCAGGAGGGTCAGTGAGTTGCATGCACTAGTGGCTGATCCACCCTTTACTGTTTTTCACCATGACAAGGTGGTTTTACGTACACATCCAAAGTTTCTCCCTAAAGTTGTCTCTGATTTCCACCTTAACCAGTCCATTGTCTTACCTGTCTTCTTTCCAAAGCCTCATTCTCATCCAGGAGAACAGGCTTTGCATACTCTGGACTGTAAGCGTGCTTTGGCTTACTATTTAGAATGCACTAAGCCTCACAGATCTTCTCCCCAACTTTTTCTCTCTTTTGACCCCAGTAAGTTGAGACACCCGGTTTCTAAACGTACGATCTCCAATTGGCTTGCTGCTTGCATCTCATTCTGTTATGCTCAGACCGGACTGTCACTGGAAGGTTCTGTCTCGGCCCATAAGGTTAGAGCTATGGCAGCATCTGTGGCTTTCCTCCATTCTACTCCTATTGAGGAAATCTGCAAAGCTGACACTTGGTCCTCAGTTCATACTTTTACCTCTCATTATTGTCTGGATGCGTTCTCCAGACGGGATGGACACTTCGGCCAATCTGTTTTACAACATTTATTTTCCTAATGGCCAACCTTCCCTCCATCCCTCTTTTTGTTAGCTTGGAGGTCACTCCAGTTAAGAATATGCTGCCTGCTTGTCCTGGGATAAAGCACAGTTACTTACCGTAACAGGGGACAGCAGGCAGATATTCTTACGCCCCGCCCACCTCCCCGGGTTGGCTTCTTAGCTGGCTTATCTTAACTGGGGACCGCGCGCCTCCGTTTGGGGGGAAGGCACTCGCGCATGCGCGGTGCGGCCTACTGGAACTCTCTAAGTTCTTAGAGTGCAATCACTCTAAAATTGTCTGTACCGGGGCTCCGTCGGTGCCGTCACCCATCAGTTAAGAATATCTGCCTACTGTCCCTGGATAACACCTGTTATGGTAAGTAACTGTGCTTAATTGTCCTGCTATTATTCCTGCATATACTAAATTACCATAATCCAACTTAGATAGTAGAAAGCATGAATTAAAGTATGTAAAGATTTCTCATCTAAAAAATTTCAAATAGCTCTAAGCCAGGGGTCTCAAAGTCCCTCCTTGAGGGCCACAATCCAGTTGGGTTTTCAGGATTTCCCCATTGAATATGCATGAGATCTATGTGCATGCACTGCTTTCAATGCATATTTATTGGGGAAATCCTGAAAACCCGACTGGATTGCGGCCCTCAAGGAGGGACTTTGAGATCCCTGCTCTAAGCTGTCTTAACTCACCATATCTTTTAGCCAGTAAAGAAGAAACCTGTTCTTCAAAGCTGTTCTTCAAAGGTACAGTGTCACTCAGAAACGCCTCTGTGGCAGCATGGAACTGCAGAGGGGAAGAACACTCGTTCTAAAATTCAGGCCCCAAAAATTTAATAAATGGAGAAAAAAGTGTCTGGCTCCAGGGGTGCAGAGTCACCCTTAGGTGATTGAAAATTGCAGATCTTAGGCTGCGAAGGGTCTGCAGCCTGGTGAACAGCATTACCAGCCATACTGAGCCCCAAAATCACTGAAGGCCGCCCTACCGGGCTAGTTGAGCTAAGCTGGATGCTGCCACCTCTCCCCACTGTACCACATGACATAACACAAGGACGCTCCAAAAGTGGAATAGAGCTTTGGTACATTCTGTCAGTCTGGGCTGGTTTATTAGGGAAAAAAACAGGATGAAATTTAGTTTTATCTGATAATTCACTTTCAATGAGTCCTGCTAGACCAGCCCCGGACCTACCCAGGAAGATGATAAGGTGTAGTCTTCAGAGCTGGGTTGTTCTTTTCATTTTACATCGCTGGTCTTCAGAGGGTTCCTTTTTTGAAATTGGGTTCAGCTTGTATATAGGTTCCTTTTATCAGTATCAGTATGCAAATGCCAGAACTAACAAACGACAAGTTCTAAATTGCACCACTCCCCTATATGATAATGTCACTGAAACAGTTCAAATTCTCTGCCTCCTTCTGGCAAGGTGACATAACCCATTAGTGTAGGCCAGGGGTAGGCAATTCCAGTCCTTGAGAGCTGGAGCCAAGTCAGGTTTTCAGGATCTCCACCATGAATATGTATGAGATGGATTTGCCTCCTTGAGATGCAAATCTATCTCATGCATATTTATTGTGGATATCCTTAAAACCTGACCCGTCTCCGGCTCTCGAGGACCGGAATTGCCTACCACTGGTGTAGGCTGATCTAGCAGGACTCAGAGAAAGGAAATTATCAGGAAAGACCAAATTTCATTAGCTAACAGATAATGGTACTTTTGCTTACTGTATGTTGTGATCTTATGGGATAAATAAGAGTCAAAAGTTGTCCCAGCCTTATAATTAACAATGTCTGATGTTTTACACATTTTAGTATTTACTGAAGGATTAAAATTAGGCTCTTCCTGTTTAGTTTCTAATTTTTTGGTATGAATCATGTGAGTTATCTATAACTAATTAATGTAAATTTTTGTTTAATACAGGTATTTTTCCTGTTTGTCAAAAGGAGAAAAGCTTCCCGTGAAGGAACGGGTCGAAATGCCTGTAGCAACTCAGAAAACTGACACTGGGCTAACACCAGGTTTGCTTAGAGTTTTACATAATCAGGTACTGTATATAACTTTCTATTGAGTTCTCGGAATTTCCTGGTCTGGGTGGTGACATGAATCTTTAAACCTACCACTTCATTATTAATGTTTTAATAAATTTGTTCTGTATTTTCCTCCTAATTATATAATCTTGTTTGCATATTTTTGTGTTTGGCATGCAAAATTGCACAATAGATTGAATAATGGTTGTTATGTGTATAAGTTATTGAGGCAATTGGTACTAACAACCAATTATCAGTGATAATCGGAATTAATTGGTGCTAATTGCACTAATTTGCAATTTTGTGCATAACTGTACTTAAATGCTATTCTATAACATATAACGATGGGAGGAATATGGGCATACTAAGCACTTATATGCTTAAATTTTAGAATTCTGTCAGTTTTGTGAGTGACAGCATTTAGGCATAAGCATTTACACCAGCTTTTAACATATGGTAAGTAGCTGCACCTAAAGTTAACCATATAATTGCTGTTATTCGAGAAAAAGCATGTATGAGAGTTGATTAATCAAATCATGGCAACTATTTTTTTTCTCAAAAATGCGCCAACACTGGAAATCTAATATACATGTTTGAAAGTGTATGACATGTACTTCTTTTTTTTTTTTTCAAATTCTTTATTCGTTTTCAATCTTACATCAAGTGCACAAACAATAAAACAATACAATTAAACACATCACTTGACAATCTTTCTGATTTATCTTACAATACATAAAATTACCACCCTCCCCTCCCATCATTCCTCTATTATTTCCCCAATAAGAAAAATGTAAAATATACCTCCCCCTCCACCCAATCATTAGACGACGTATATTACAATAGAAAATGGTGTTTACTCATTACAATAAGAAGTTAATGGCTCCCAAATTTTATCAAATTTCTTATAGCTTCCTTGTTGTATAGCTATTGCTCTTTCCATTTTATATATGACATGTACTTCTTAATGTTGTCACCAGATGAGATATGAGTGCAGCAGTCTTTGATAGGGGAGAAACAAAAAACATGGCATTTTAAATCATCGTTTTATTATGGCATACAGTGTACAAATACTTGTACAAAACTGTTTTAACTGTTAACATCCTTAAAAGTAGTCTCCCAGGTTGTCTTGTGTGTCATCCAGTTTGTAACATAGTAGATGACGGCAGATAAAGACCGGAATGGTCCATCCAGTCTGCCCAACCTGATTCAATTTAAATTTTTTAAATTTTTTCTTCTTAGTTATTTCTGGGAAAAATCCAAAGCTCTACCCGGTACTGTGCTTGGGTTCCTACTGCCAAAATCTCCGTGAAAACCTACTCCAGCCCATCTATACCCTCCCAGCCATTGAAGCCCTCTCCAGCCCATCCTCCCCCAAACGGCCATATATAGGCACACTTTTCCTTCTAACCCTTCAGCAATGTCACTCACAAACATATTGAACAGGATCGGCCCAAGCACCAAACCCTGAGGGACTCCGTTACTCATCTTTCCTTCCTCCGAGCGACTTCCATTAACCACCACCCTCTGGCATCTGTCCGACAGCCAGTTTCTAACCCAGTTTACCACTTTGGGTCCTAACTTCAGCTCTTCAAGTTTGTTCAACTTTGAGGAACCGTATCAAAGGCTTTGCTGAAATCTAAGTAAATTACATCTAACATATGTCCTCAATCCAGCTCTCCGGTCACCCGATCAAAAAAATTCAATCAGGTTCGTTTGGCACAATTTACTTTTTGTAAAGCCATGTTGCCTCGGATCCTGTAACCCATTCGATTCAAGGAAGCACACTATCCTTTCTTTCAGCAACATTTCCATTATTTTTCCAGCAACTGAAGTGAGGTGCACCAGCTTGTAGTTTCCCACTTCATCCCTGTGACCACTTTTGTGAATAGGGACCACATCCACTCTCCTCCAATCCCCAGTAACCACTCCTGTCTCCAGAGATTTGTTGAACAAGTCTTTAATAGGACCCGCCAGAACCTTTCTGATCTCCCTCAATATCCTGGGATGGATCCTATCTGGTCCCATCGCTTTGTCCACTTTCAGTTTTTCAAGTTGCTCATAAATACTCTCCTCCGTGAATGGCACAGAATCTACTCCATTATCTCGTGTAACTTTGCCAGACAATCTCGGTCCTTCTCTAGGATTTTCTTCTATGAACACAGAACAGAAGTATTTGTTTAGCACATTTGCTTTTTCCTCATCACTCTCCACATATCGGTTCCCAGCATCTTTTAGTTTAGCAATTCCATTTTTCATCTTCCTCCTTTCACTAATATATCTGAAAAAGGTTTTAGACATTTGTTCTTCCCCCTGTGCTTTCGCCAGATGTATCTCTCTCTTGGCTTCTTTCAGTTTCACCCTGTAGTCCTTTCTGCACTCCTCTTCTTGGGGGTTTTTATATTTCACGAACGCCAACTCTTTCGCATTTATTTTCTCCGCCACTAGTTCAGAGAACCATATCGGTTTCCTTTTTCTCTTGTTTTATTTATTTTCTTCACATAAAGGTCCATAGACATTTTTATCACTCCTTTCAACTTACACCACTGTCTTTCCACTTCTCTTATGTCCTCCCATCCTAACAGCTCTTTCTTCAGGTACTCTCCCATTTCATTAAAGTCCTTACGTTTGAAATCTAGGACTTTAAGCATCGTGCAGCCGCTCTCCACTTTAGCCATTATATCAAACCAAACCATTTGATGATCGCTACTTCCCAGGTGAACACCCACTTGAACATTAGAGATACTCTCTCCATTTGTGAGGACCATATCCATCGTGGATTCCCTCGTGGGTTCCGATACCATTTGTCTGAGCAGAGCCTTTTGAAAGGCATCCACAATCTCCCTACTTCTTTCTGATTCCGTAGACGAAACATTCCATTCCGCATCTGGCAGGTTGAAATATCCCAACTGCAGCACCTCCTCTTTCCTTCCAAACTTTTAGATATCCACAATCAGATCCTTATTTGCTGCGATTGAGTCGGAGGTCTGTAGACTACACCCACATAGATAGAAGTTCCATCTTCTCTTTTCAGAGTGATCCATATCGCTTTTTCCTCTCCCCAGGTCCCTTGCATTTCAGTCGCTTGGATATTGATCTTTACATAGAGAGCTACTCCTCCACCTTTTTGACCATCTCTGTCCTTCCTAAAAAGATTATATCCCGGTATGTTTGTATCCCATCCATGTGATTCACTGAAACATTTCTCTGTGATAGCGACAATATCTAGATCTGCCTCTAACATCAGGGCTTGCAGATCATGAACTTTGTTACTTAGACTGTGAGCATTTGTGGTCATCGCTTTCCAGCTATTTTTCAGTGGTAATCTCCTTTTCCTTATAGATTTTTGTTTCGTTTCACTTTCTGTTGCAATACCAAGAAATGAGTTGCTGATATTGTTTATGTTGCAATCTTTACTACTATTGCATCTTTTCTTTTGCCGGGGGTGTTCTCTATAATTGTCCTTCATACATACACCACCCCACCTTCTAGTTTAAATGCCTAGAAAAATATTGTCTAAATTTCTCTGCAAGGTTTCTTTTTCCTGCTGTAGTAATATGTAGCCCATCAGTGCAATATAGCTTCTTGTCCTTTCATGTATTTCCCCATCCTCCTATGTACCTGAAGCCTTCTTGATGACACCAGGCTTTGAGCCATCTATTAAAGTCCTCTGTGTTTTTCACTCTTTGCTCTCCCTTTCCATATGCAGGCAGTATTTCAGAAAAAGCTAAAGTCTTTACAAAAGATTTCACGCCCTCACCAAGCTCCCGAAAAGCTTTCTGTGCTGCAAGTGTGGAGTTGTTGGCCAGGTCATTTGTTCTCAGATGGATAACATCAGTGTTAAAATCCTTAGTTTCTTCCTTAATTATAGTCTGTATTTGCCTGGAACTCCTGGTAGCTGAGGATCCTGGAAGACATTTCACTATTTTGGTCTTCTCGCCTTGTGTTCCAAGGTTAATGCCTCTGTTGATGGAATCCCCCAACAGTAATAGTTTTCTGTGTTTGGCTTTTTTCTTGTCTCCTATCGCTGTCTTCGCTTCATTGTTTATCCTTGCGGGGTCTTTTGTTTGGTTTTTTTTGCACCCTTTTCTAAATCTGGGATGTACATATGTTGTGCTTCTTGCACTGTGCCCTTGAATAGAGACCAGGCTTGCTCTACGGTTTCTGTTTTCCTTGAGCTATTTCTGAGTTTTTTCCTTACCATTGCTCTCATAGCATCATAGTTCCCTTTCTTGAAGTTGAACGTTGTCACTATGGTTCTCTTTCCTTTTGCTGTACCTACTTCTAATTTGTACTGGATCATGTTGTGATCGCTGTTCCCTAGTGGTCCTACTACTTCCACTTCTTTTGCAGGTCCCCCTAGTCCGTTGAGGATTAGGTCAAGAGTGGCATTCCCTCTTGTTGGTTCCTTGACAAGCTGATCCATAAAGCAGTCCCTCACAGCCTCTAAGAATTCTGTTTCCCTCGCACAGTTCGAGTTTCCAATACTCCAGTTTATCCCGGGGTAGTTAAAATCTCCCATTACTGTCACGTTCCTGTTTTTGCCTTCCCACCTCAATTCTGCTGCCAGATCTTTGTCGTTTGCTTCGGTTTGTCCAGGTGGACGATAGTACAGACCCAATTTTACGTCAAGTCCATTTTTTCCCGGTAATTTAACCCATAATG
This sequence comes from Geotrypetes seraphini, assembly GCF_902459505.1. Taxonomy (NCBI): domain Eukaryota; kingdom Metazoa; phylum Chordata; class Amphibia; order Gymnophiona; family Dermophiidae; genus Geotrypetes; species Geotrypetes seraphini. The sequence goes on from NC_047085.1 coordinate 291,341,445, forward strand.
GTGGGTCAAAAGGTGCATCTTCTAGGTCACTGTTCTTCAACTGCCGGTCCGCGGACAAGTGTCGGTTCGCAAAATTTTCTGCCGGTCCGCACAGGGCCGGCGAGATCGAGTCGTCAGTTGCTTTTCCTGCCGACTGCTGTTCCTCCCAGCCTCAGGTGATCAAAACAGGCTGCCAACGTCGGGACCTTCCCTCTGTGAGTCTCACCTATTCAGAAACAGGAAGTTGTAACAAAATAGGCAGAACTCAGAGAGTGAAGGTCCCGACGTCAGCAGCCTGTCTTGATCACCGCCCCTGCCGAGTTGCTGAAGAGGGCCGCGGGGAAGGTGCAAGTGGAAGGGAGAGAGCTGCAGGTACAAGGGAAATGGTCAGCGTGTGCGAGCAAGATCTGGGGGGCCTTCAACAGTGGCTGTCTCCCCTCCCAGCAGCTCTCCTACTTGCCAGGGCAGTGATTCACCGACAACTTCATCTTTCCTCAGAGGGGGCAGCGGACCCAAGGCTTCCTAACTAAATCACTGCTACAGGCAAGTATTGAGAACTGTTGGAAGGGGAGGAAGCCACTGTAGGAGGCTGGGAAGCTGCTGGATAAAGGGAGAGCTGCTACTGGACCTGGAGGGAGGTAGAAGGAGAGATGCTGCCTGGGAGGGGAGGAGAGAAAGGGATGGGAAGAGAGTTAATGTTGGATAGGGGGAGGAGGGAAGGGAGAAGGAAAAAAGGAAGAAAACAACTGGCAGGGAGATTACAGGAGGGGAAGGGGGTCAGGGTGGAATGGAGAGATCAGATGAGGGAAAGGGGAGAGAGAGGAATGAGAAAGTAGAGAGAGATTGATGCTGGAAAGGGGTCAGCAGAGAAATGAGAGCTAGGGATAAAGACGCTAGATCTGGTGTAGGAGAGATAAAAAGGAGAGAGGAGGCACAGGCGGGATGGACAGGGGAGAGGGGCATAGAAAGAAGTCAGATACATATGGCAGGGGGAGAGGGCAGACAATGGATGGAACGCGCAGATGCTGGATTGAAGAGGCAGGGCAGACGCTGGAAGGAAAAGAGTGAAAAGAAGATGAAAGCAGAAACCAGAGACAACAAAAGGTAGAAAAAAATAATTTTATTTCTATTTTGTCATTAGAATATATCAGATTTGAAATATATATCTTGCATAGAGACACGGGTTTTGTTGGTCCGTGCTCTGTATATTTGTATTTATAAAATCACAATTGTTCAGAATATTGTTTCTTTTTATACTTTAATAAAATATGTTCAATATAAAATCATAACTGCGGCTTGTGCAGATGGGATCAGATGGTTTGCGGGGATCGAGCTCGCGGAGATGGTTTTTTTTAAATTTCAGTCTTAATAGTTTGCCGGTCCACAAAATAATTCTTTTATTTCTGCTGGTCCACGGGTGTAAAAAGGTTGAAGAACACTGGTCTAGGTCACATGGCATCTACAGTTCATGTAACTCTATTTGCCCATTTACATCTCAGGGAACCTCTGTGGACACTCTTGACCCAATGGTCTCAGGCCACCGATCTGTTCTCACATCTACTACAAGTGACCTCAGTGCTTCAACAATCCCTTCACTGGTGGTTATCATCAGCCAATCTGTCCAGGGTCCTTCTCTTCCACACTGCACAACATCAGAAGATATTGATAATGAATGCTTCCATGCTCAGTTGAGAAGCCCATCTCGATACTCAAGGCAGTTGGAATCCTTAAGAGAGATAGAAACATAGAAACATAGAAATAGACGGCAGATAAGGGCCCACGGCCCATCTAGTCTGCCCACCTTAATGTCCCTCCCCTACCTTTGCCCTGTGAATAGATCCCATGTGCCGATCCCATTTGGCCTTAAAATCAGGCACGCTGCTGGCCTCAATCACCTGTAGTGGAAGACTATTCCAGCGATCAACCACTCTTTCAGTGAAAAAGAATTTCCTGGTGTCACCTCGTAGTTTCCCGCCCCTGATTTTCAACGGATGCCCTCTTGTTGTCGTGGGACCCTTGAAAAAGAAGATATCTTCCTCCGCCTCGATGCAGCCCGTAAGATACTTGAACGTCTCGATCATGTCCCCCCTCTCTCTGCGCTCCTCGAGCGAGTATAGCTGTAATTTGTCAAGCCGTTTTTCGTATGGTAGATCTTTGAGTCCCGAGACCATCCGGGTGGCCATTCTTTGCACCGATTCCAGTCTCAGCACATCCTTGCGATAATGCGGCCTCCAGAATTGCACACAGTATTCCAGGTGGGGCCTCACCATGGATCTATACAATGGCATAATGACTTCCGCCTTACGACTGACGAAACCCTTCGTATGCAGCCCATGATTTGTCTTGCCTTGGACGAAGCCTGCTCCACTTGATTGGCAGACTTCATGTCCTCACTGACGATTACCCCCAAGTCTCGTTCTGCTACCGTTTTTGCTAGGATCTCGCCATTAAGGGTATAAGACTTGCATGGATTCTGGCTGCCCAGGTGCATAACTTTGCATTTTTTGGCATTGAAGTCAACTCTGCATCATTCTTCATGAGCTTTGAGTAATCCAAAATGCTCTATGCACATTCCAGGATTGCCTCCTCAATCAAGTAATATTCAGAGGGACAATTAAGTAGTCGTGTACTAACATAACAAACGAGGCACAGGGGTATTACCCGCTTTGCCAAGAAGCGATCAAAATTTGGTCCTGGGCGATTTCATGTAACATATTCCTCAAAGCAGTTTATCTTGCAGGGAAACAGAATGTCCTAGCAAACAAGTTGAGCAGACTCCTACAACCTCATGACTTATCATTCAACTTAACCATGTTACATCAAATATTTGTGAATTGGGGAATCCCAGAAATGGATCTCTTCGCTTCCCCTCACTAGCTCCCAGTCTTCTGTTCTACTCTAACAATTGCCTGGAATCTGATACCTTCCTTCTGGAATGGAGAAACAAATTTCTATATGCTTTCCCTCCAATACCTCTAACAGGAAGACCTTATTCAAACTTATTCAAGAACAAGCAACCATGATTCTCATAGGGCCCCAGTGGCCATATCAACCATGGTTTCCTCTTCTACAATTCAGTGAGTGAGATCCCATCATGCTTCAAATCTTTCCAGCGTTGCTGACACAAAGTGAGGGTTCTCTTCTTCATCCCAATCTACATTCATTGACTCTCACAGCGTGGTATCTTTCTCTCATACAGTGCTGGGTAAGAACTAGTTACAGTACAACTAGTCACTGTAATTAGTTACATTTTTAGGTATTATCAATGTAACTAATTACTTTTTGATAAGATCGACTAAATTAAGTAACTAGTTATTTTAGTAACTGTTAACAAAATTTACAAGTGATTTTGCGTTACTGTTTACATAGCATTGCAGAACAATTGACGTTGAATTTCTATTCATGCTATTTTACTCATTAAGCCTCCAATTCAACTCGTTTCTCTTGTCTCGCCACAAAAACTACCCAGGCAGTGAAAAAGACCTGTGGACTGGAAAAGCACTTTGTCAGAGTCCTTTGAAACTGGGACTCTCCATGGGATGCTTGAGGGGATCAATGCTGGCTGTGGCCTAACCTCAGTAAGCCCACAATGGAGAAAAATTATAATCACAATGCAAGCTCATTTGAGCATTGAATCTTCACTGAATTTTTTACGCTAGTTGGGTCAGACAGAAATATCCGTGTACATTGCAAACTTTGTCTGCAGCTGTGCAACCAATACTACAGCAGATGTTAAGAAGCACATGCAAAATGTCCACCCAGCTGCGCATGATAAACTGCCTTTGTTGTAGAGATCAGCAAGTTGTTCTTCATCAGATGCATCAGAATCCCTGCCAAAGAAACAGTAAACTTTGACTGCTTCATGGTGCAGTAACGGGAGCATCATTGGTGTAACAGAAAAGAGTCAATGATCTCATCACGAATTTTGTTATTGGGGACATGCAAGCCTTCTCAGTGGTTGAGTCACCAGAATTAATTCAGTTGGTCACTGGTTTTCAACCAGGCAAAACTGTATTGACTTGCAAGGCTCTTACTGGACACATTAAGGACCAGTATCATAAGATGACAGACCTTCAGAACAAGCTGGCACTTGTGACTGAAGTCTGCACAAAAACTGACATATAGACCTCCCAGAACAGAAGCTTTTTCAGAGTTACCGTACACTGGATCAAAATCAGTACATTGGAATGAAAGTCTGCAGCATTGGCATGTTCTCGTTTGCAAGAATTACATACTTTTGACCTGATTGCATGCACACTCGAGAAGGTCCACTCCAAATTTCGTATCAATGACAAAGTTCTCTGTATAGATCAAACTTTGTTAAGACATTCAAGGCATTCTCAGAGACAGAAACAATGGTTGTAGAACCAACACAAGTTGTGCTCTCACAAATCAACAATGAAGAGGTGACCTTCACAAACACTGCAGACATCCTAGACAACCAAACAGATGCAGAAGCAACAGAGTGTGCATTTTTATCTTGCCATCGTTGTAGTACTCACACAGTGAACTTGATTTCTTTGTCTGATTCAGAAAGGGCCAATGACTATACAAATTACAAGAAGTAGGCATAAAATTAGTCAGGGACCGCTGACCAGGCAATATGCCTGATGGGCCGCCGCGTGAGCGGACCGCTGGGCTGGATGGACCTCTGGTCTGCCCCGGCGGAGGCGACTACTTATGTACTTATGTACTTAAGTTGTAGAATCTTGGCAAAATGCAGTACCCTCTGGAACAAGTGCAGTAAAAGTCCACATGTAGCTGAAATAGTGTATGAAACTTCAGAAACCATACTTCTGTACCAAATGTTACTAGATGAAATTCATTCTAGTATGCTGTTGGCAAAGTGTATTCTATTGTGGAAAAAAAGTTTGAAACTGTGCTCAATGTGAGAAGCTGTCCCTAACAGCTTTCTGCTGAAATGAAATTGCTTTCATGTCAGATGGTGATGAAACCGATTGCTTTGGACTGGACACACTGCAGGCTGAAGACCAGTGTTTCATGAAAGTTCTTTTGCCAACAATTTCTTCCCTGCGTGCACATCTTACCTCCATCAGGCCTTCACTCAAATTTGCCAAAGCATTGCAGGCTCAGGCTGACACTGCAAATACAACTCCTGTCTGCCTGGAGCAAGAGTAAAGGATGTGACCAGCAGGATCTCCAGGATCATAGATGGCGCACGGGGAGTGGACACCGCTGTGCTTATCCACGTGGGAACAAATGATGTGAGCGGGCGGAAGTATGACAGGGAAGAGATGAAGGGCCAGCTCCGCTCACTCGGAAGACAATTGAAGATCAGGGAGGTGAAGGTGGCCTTCTCTGAAATCCTCCCTGTACCAAGAGCAGATGGAAAGAGACAAGGGGAATTGCAAGTGATCAACGCCTGGATGAGACGATGGTGCGAAGACGAAGGCTTCGACTTCGTGCGCAACTGGACGGCGTTCTGGGGAAAAAGCAAGTACTACAGAAGGGATGGACTACACCTCAACAAGGAAGGAGCAAGAGTTTTGGCAGGCAACATGAAGAAAGCAATAGAGAAGGCTTTAAACTGAAGGACAGGGGAAAGCCGACAGTCGACAACCGGTCGATGGCACGGACAACAGGATGCCCCGACGTAGGAACAAAGGACCACTACTCATACACAAGAGAGGTCGACCTCACAGCCAACAAAGGAGAACAAGCAGGAAAGGACAACTCAGACACAGGAGGGGATGACCACACAGCAAACATGGGAGATAACACAGGAGCAGTAAAGGATACCGTAAATGAAACTGTAAGGACAGCCAAGAGTAGAAGGTCCAAAAAGGTAACACGAAGGGAACTTAGATGTATGTATACAAATGCTAGAAGTCTAGGAAACAAAATGGGAGAACTAGAGACGATAGCAAGACATGAGAACATGGATATCATTGGCATAACAGAAACATGGTGGAATGAAGAAAACAAATGGGACACAGTACTACAGGGATACAAACTATATAGAAGAGATCGAGAAGGGCAGAAAGGTGGAGGTATTGCCCTATATGTTAAGGAAGAAATAGATTCTGTTGGAATGAGTACAACAGACAGGAAAGAGAAGCTGGAGTCCCTCTGGATCAAAATTCCTGGTCGCAATGGCGCAGATATAAAAATTGGCCTTTACTATCGTCCCCCAGGACAGGCGGAAGTCACTGACTCAGAAATGATGGAGGAAATCAAACAAGTATGCAAGACAGGCAATGTAGTTATATTGGGAGACTTCAATTTCCCAGGAATAGACTGGAAACTAGGAGCCTCCAACTGCGGCAAGGAGGCCAAGTTCCTGGAGGTGCTAGGGGATTGCTTCCTGGAGCAAATGGTAAAAGAGCCGACAAGAGGCGACGCCACCTTGGACTTGGTCCTAAATGGTCTCACTGGACCGATAACAGAAGTAGAAGTCATGGTTCCACTGGGAACGAGTGATCACAATGTAATCAACTTTAAACTTGACATCGGGAAAGGGAAACATGTCAAAACCTTAACCACCACCTTAAACTTTAAAAAGGGTAAATACGATTGCATGAGAGCCATGGTAACAAAACGACTCGAGAAGATGGTGGACAAACTTGAAACAGTAGATCAGGCATGGTGCCTATTGAAAAATACTATTGCAGAAGCACAAGATCTCTACATTCCGAGGATTTCCAAAGATCGGAGAACTAAAGGCAAAAGAGAACCGGCATGGCTTACCATACAGGTGAAGGAAGCCATAAAGGTAAAGAAGGACTCTTTCAAAAAATGGAAATGCACGAAGACAACCGAAGCCTGGAACAAACATAAAGATGAACAGAAGAAATGTCACAAGGCGGTGAGGGAAGCAAAACAGGACTATGAGGAAAAAATAGCCCGGGAGGCCAAAAACTTCAAGCCCTTCTTTAGATACGTGAAAGGGAAAAAACCTGCAAAAGAGGCAGTGGGACCCCTGGACGACAAGGGAAGAAAAGGGTACATCAAGGAAGATAAACAAATCGCAGACAAACTAAATTCCTTCTTTGCGTCCGTTTTTACGAAGGAGGACACCTCAACAATACCTGAAGCGGAGAAAGTGTTTGCAGGAGAAATAGAAGACAGCCTCACCACAGTTGAAGTGGACTTAGCCCAGATATACTATCAGATCGACAAACTTAAAAGTGACAAATCACCTGGACCGGATGAAATTCACCCGAGAGTCTTGAAGGAATTGAAGATTGAAATTGGAGAGTTATTGCAAAAACTTGCAAACCTGTCAATCAGAACTGGTCAGATACCAGACGACTGGAGGAAAGCGAACGTCACGCCAATTTTCAAAAAAGGATCGAGAGGAGAACCGGGCAACTATAGACCTGTGAGTCTTACGTCTGTCCCCGGCAAGATGATTGAATCACTGATCAAGGATAGCATAGTTCAGCACTTGGACACACACGACTTGATGAAACCCAGTCAACATGGATTCAGGAAAGGGAAATCGTGTCTGACGAATTTACTCCAATTCTTTGAGACCGTGAACGAGCAAATTGATAGTGGAAAGCCGGTGGACATAATATACTTGGACTTCCAGAAAGCATTTGACAAAGTTCCACACGAAAGACTTCTCAGGAAGCTACAAAGCCATGGCATAGAGGGAGATATACAAAGATGGATAGGCAAATGGCTGGAAAACCGAAAGCAGAGAGTGGGCATAAATGGGAAGTTCTCCGACTGGGAGAGAGTGACTAGTGGTGTGCCCCAGGGCTCGGTACTTGGGCCGATCCTTTTTAATATTTATATCAATGACCTGGAAAACGGAACATCCAGTGAGATCATCAAGTTTGCAGACGACACAAAACTCTGCCGGGCAATCAGATCGCAGGAGGACAGTGAGGAACTCCAGAGCGATTTGTGTCGGTTACAAAAATGGGCGGAGAAATGGCAGATGAAGTTCAACGTGGAGAAATGCAAGGTAATGCATTTAGGCAGTAAAAATAAGGAATACGAGTACAGAATGTCAGGTGCAACTCTGGGGAAAAGTGAACAAGAAAGAGATCTGGGTGTACTGATAGATAGGACCCTGAAGCCGTCGGCACAATGCGTGGCAGCGGCAAATAAGGCAAATAGAATGTTGGGCATGATAAAGAAAGGAATCTCGAGTAGATCGGAGAAAGTTATAATGCCGCTTTATAGGGCAATGGTCAGACCCCACTTGGAATACTGCGTCCAACATTGGTCTCCCTACCTAAAGAAGGATATAAAACTGCTGGAGAGGGTGCAGAGACGAGCAACTAAACTAGTGAAGGGTATGGAGAAACTGGAATATGAGGATCGACTTAAAACACTGGGATTGTTCTCCCTTGAGAAAAGGAGACTGCGTGGGGATATGATCGAGACCTTCAAAATACTGAAAGGAATTGACAAAATAGAGCAGAGAAGATTATTTACAATGTCCAATTTGACACGGACAAGAGGACATGAAATGAAGCTAAGGGGGGGCAAGTTCAGGACTAATGTCAGGAAGTTCTGCTTCACACAGAGAGTGGTTGACATCTGGAATACTCTCCCAGGGGAGATTATTGCGGAATCGACAGTCCTAGGTTTCAAAAGCAAACTAGATGCATATCTCCTTGAGATAGGCATATAAAGATATGGTTGGCTATAAAATAAGCCAGGTGAATACCTAGCAGGGCCTCCGCGTGTGCGGATCGCCGGACTTGATGGACCGAAGGTCTGATCCGGAGATGGCGCTTCTTATGTTCTTAATACAACACTATCTTCCTGTAAAGACTCCAGCTTCTTCTGCTTCTATTAATCAAATAAAGAGGATAGCGCTGTGGAGTCAGAACTAGACCTCTTCTTGAATGATGCTGCACATGATATATCTAGACTCTAGCACTATCCAACTGTGAAGGAAGTGTTTATTCTGAAGAATACAAGCCTACCATCAAGTGCACCAATGGAAAGACTCTTCAGCAATGGTGGACACCACGTAGGAACAGTTTAACAGAAGAGTATTTTGAAATGCTTTTAATGCTCTAGAGTCAATAAGAAACTCATTTGAAAATAAAGTATTCGTTGTAATGTTCATATTGTTCATATAGTTATAATTTTTTTTGTAACTAGTAAAGTAACTATTTACATTTAATGAAGAGCAATTGGAATCAGTAACTAGTTACTTTTTATCCCATTAAACCATTTATCCCATTAAACCAGTTACTTTTTTTCATAGTACTGCATCAACAACTAGCCATCATTCTGGCTAATAGAAAACCTTCCACACAATGCTGTTATCACTTTAAGTGGACTTGTTTCACAGTCTGGTGCAATCTCAACTCATTGGATCCAATAACTTGTCCTCTCCCATCTGTTGTGGACTACCTCCTGCACCTCTCTAACTCTAGTCTCAAGACTACGTTAGTAAGAATACACCTCAGTGCTATTGCAGCTTTCCATACACTTCTGGATGAGAAGCCATTATCAGTATATCCTCTAGTTTCCAGATTCATGAAAGACCCTCTTCATACCAAACCATCCATCATGCCTCCTCTAGTTGCTTGGGATCTTAGTGTTATACTTTCTGTTCTGGTGAAATCTGTTTGAACCACTCAACTTCATCTCAAGTTTCTAACTTGAAAAGTAGTCTTCCTAATCTGCATCACAACTGTGCACCAAATCTGCGAACTTCAAGTGCTTGTATTTAATCAAGTGCTCTACCTTATACAACATTCTACCACGATAGGGTAGTTCTTTGCACTTATCCCAGTTCTTCTCAAACATTGTCTCAGAATTTCACCTGAACCAGTCTATAGGCAATAAAAATCTTTACCTACAAGCAATGGCATAATAAGAGGGATGTGGCACCCCAGGTGCCAAGTCTATGGAGGTGCTGGCTCCTCTCCACCATGCCCCACCATGCTCGCGCCATCCCCCCCCGTACCTCTGTATTATCTTTGCTAGCATGAGCAACTTCTGCCTGTTGCTCATGCCAGCCTGATTCCCCTCTGAATCACTTCCAGGTCACAGGGCCAGAATGATGTCGGCGGGAAATCCAATGATGGTGTGACAAGCATGCTGCCAAAACCACTCATGGTGGCAAAGATTTAGAGGTATGTGGGGGTGGGGAGGGAGAGCACAAGTATGGAATGGGGGGTAGGAAGGAGTGGGGGGTGCCACCACCCTGGGCACCTCCTACCCTTACTACACCACAGCCTACAAGCCTTGATGTTAGAGGCAGACTTGGATATTGTAGCGATTACAGTGACGTAGTTCAGTGATTCCCATGGATGGGACACACAGGTAGTCAAAAAGGTGGAGAAGTCGCTCTCTACATAAAGACCAATATCCAAGCGACTGAAATGCAGGGGGCCTGTGGAAGGGAAGAAACAATATTATAGCTTTGAAAAGAGAAGATGGAACTATATTATTTTACTATATATTACAGACCTCCAACTCAGTTGCAGCAATTTGATAAAGATCTTGTTGCAGATATCCAAAAAGTGGGGAAGCAAGGAGAGGTGCTGTTGCTGGATGATTTCAAACTGCCGGAGGCGGATTGAAAAGTTATGTCTGCGGAATCGGAAAGAAGTAGGGAGAGGGTGGATGCCCTTCAAGGAGCTCTGCTCAGACAAATGGTGATGGAACCACAGAGAGAAAAGCGATACTGGATCTGGTGCTCACTAATGGGGACAGTGTCTCTACCTGGGCAGTAGTGGTCATCAAACAGTTTGGTTTGGTATAACTAAAGCAGAGGGTGGCCACACAAAACGCAAAGTCCTAGATTTCAAATGTGTGGACGTTAGTAACATGGAGGAGTATCTGAAGAAAGAGCTAATAGAATGGGAGGACATAAGGGAAGTGGAGCAATAAAAATTGCTACCATCCTTTATGTGAGAAAAGTAAATATAAACAATAGAAAAATGAAACTGATATGGTTCTCCAAAGAAGTGGCAGAGAAAATATTAGTGAAAGAAGGAAGATGAAATATGGAATTGTGAGATTGAAAAAAGCTATGAACTGCTATGTGGAGAGTGATGAGGAAAAAGCAAACATGCTAAACAAATGTTTCTGTTCTGTGTTCACATTAGAAAATCCTGGAGAAGGACCATGATTGGCTGGCAAAATTACATGTGAAAATGTCGTCGATACTGTGCCATTCACGGAAGAAAGTATTTATGAACAACTTGAAAAATTGAAGGTGGACAAAGCCATGGGACCGGAAGGCATCCATCCCAAAATATTGAGGGAGCTCAGAGAGGTTCTGGTGGCTCCACTAAAAGATTTGTTCAATAAATCCCTTGAGAAGGTAGTGGTTCCATGGGATTGAAGAAGAACAGATGTGGTTCCTCTTCACAAAAGTGGTCGCAGAGATGAAGTGGGAAACTATAGGCCTATAAAGCCTATAAAGTTGTTGGAAAAATAATGGAAGTGTTGCTGTGGGAGAGGATAGTGAAATTCCTAGACTCTAATGGGTTAAAAGATCCAAGACAACATGGCTTTACTAAAGGTACATCGTGCCAAATGGATCTGATTGAATTCTTTGATAGGATAACCAGAGAGTTAGATCGAAGAAGTGTGCTAGATATAATTTACTTAGATTTCAGCAAAGTCTTTGACACGGTTCCTCATAGGAGGCTCTTGAACAAACTTGACCAGCTGAAGTTGGGACCCATAGTGGTGAACAGAATGTCAGAGGGTCGTGGTTAATGGCGGACAGATGTCAGAGGGTAGTGGTTAATGGAATTTGCTCAGAGGAAGGAAAAGTGAGTAGTGGAGTGTCTCAAGGATTGGTGCTGGGGCCGATTTCTGTTCAATATGTTTGTGAGCAATATTGCCAAAGGGATAGAAGGACAGGTTTGCCTTTTTGCTGATGATACCAAGATTTGTAGCAGAGTGGACATCCCGGAGGGAGTGGAAATCATGAAAAAGGATTTGCAAAAGTTGGAAGAATGGTCTAATGTCTGGTAACTAAAATTCAATACATTTGGATTTGGATAGTAGAAATCTGAGGGAAATGTATGTGCTGGGAAGCTAGTGGCTGATATACACTGATGAGGAGAGGGACCTTGGAGTGATAGTGTCTGAGAATCTGAAGGCAACGAAGCAGTGTGAGAAGGCAGTGGCTGAAACCAGAAGGATGCTATGCTGTATAGAGAGAGGTGTAACCAGCAAAAGAAAGGAGGTATTGATGCCCCTGTACAGGTCATTGGTGAGGCCCCATTTGGAGTAGTTTCAGATACTCGCCAAGTATATAAGAAGATTTCAAGTGGTCCAAAGGAAAGCACCAAAAGAAGTGTGAGAAGAGAGTAGAGGACCTCAACATGTATACTCTGGAGGAGAAGAGGGACAGGGGTGATATGATACAGATATTTAAATATTTGAAATGTATTAATAATAGGTCCAAATCTTTTTCAGGGAAGGGAAATTTGTAAAACTAGAGGACATAAATTGAGGTGTGGTAGACTTATGAATAATGTTAGGAAATTCTTTTTCACAGAGAAGGTGGTGGATGCCTAGAATGCCCTCCCAAGGGAGGTGATAGAGAGGAAAACAGTGATGAAGTTCAAAAAAGCTTAGAATGAACACAGAGGATCTCGAATTTGAATGAGCAGACTTTCACGGTCTGAATCCCGCAAAGAGTGAACTTCAATGGCAACTCCAGTAGTTGGAACCTAAGGACAGTATCGAGTAGACTTCTAAGATCTATGGCCCAGAAATTACAAAGAAAAAAGATGTTTTAATTTAATCATGAAATTGTAATGCCTGTAATTTGCAGGACAGACTGAATGGACTGTTCAGGTCTTTATCTGCTCTCATTTACTATGTAACTATAGTTCTCCCCATCTTCTTTCCAAGGTCATAGTCTTACCCTGGTGAAGTGGCACTCCACACATATGGACTGTAAACCTACTCTTGCTTATTACTTAGACAAATCAGTGAGACTTGGTCATCCAAGTGCCGATTTAGGCTGGTTTTTAGACATATTTCCATTTCAATTATGAGCCCCCTAGCCCCCTAATACTCGGCAAAATATAAATATAGCAGATGTAAATTTGAAGAAACTGACAAACAATCACTACTTTACAAATTAACAAATAGAAATTTTTTAAAAATTGAAAACAAGTATACCATTTTATTGGACTAATCCATTTTTCATTTAACTCTCAGAGGCTATAGCCTCCTTCTTCAGGTCAGTATTGTATACTGCTGTTACATTATACTGTCCTGACCTGTGAAAGGGAGTTTTGGCCTCTAAATATTAGTAAAAAAAAATGTATTAAAATTAGTCCATTAAAAAGATTACCTTATTTTCTGTTTATAAAAGTTTTATCATTACAACTATAATACTATTTTATTCTATTGCAACAAAAAAATCTTTTTTCTACCTTTTGTTTTTCTGCTTTAATCATCTTGTCTTCACTCTCTTCTTTCTAGCCAGTATCTGTCCTCTCTCTGTCTCCCATGCAGCATTAGCCTCTTCCATCCACTGTCTGCCCTCTCCCCATTCCATATGCTATCTTCCCTCTTTATATACTCCTTCCGGAGGCTGTTATAGGGGAAAATACCATTCAGGGTGGATAAGTTCCTACTGGAACAGAACATATGCAAGTAAGGCTAGACTCAAATAGGGCACTGGTCTTTTAACTGAAGGGCCGCCTCATGAGCGGACTGCTGGGCATGATGGACCACTGGTCTGACCCAGTAGCGGCAAATCTTATGTTCTTATGTTCCATAAACTGTCTATCCTGTGCCCCTTCTCTCCTTTGTACATGATTCATTTCAGCTTCACCCTTCTCCATTTTTCTGTCTCTACCCCCTCCCTTATGATCTGGCATCTCTCTCTTCTCCTTCCTTCCCACTCCAACCCAGGTCTGGCATGTATTTCCTTCCCTTCCCTCCCTCCCTAGCATCTCTCTCTTCCCTAACATCTCCTCACCCTCCTTTCCCTCTGATTTGGCATTTGTCTCCATAGTTTCCCTTCCCTCTCCCTATGTCCTGGCATCTCTTTCCTCTCCCTCCAACTCCCCCTCCCCTTCCATTATCTGGCATCTCCTCTCCCTCCCTCCCTCCTTCCTTCCTTTCCCCTGGTCTGGCATCTGTCTCCTTCCCTCCCCCATGCCCTGGCATCTCTCCCTCCCCCTCCATGATTTGGTATCTCCATTCCTTTCCCTTCCTTCCATGGACTTAGCATCTCTCATTCTTATCCCTCCTTCCCTCTCCCCTGCAGCAGCAGCAGCATTTCTCACCCCCTTTCTCTTCTCTCCCTTCCCTGTGCAGCAGCAGCATTTATCCCCTTTCCCTCTTCCCTGTGCAGCAGCAGCTTCTCCCCTCTTTCCTGTGCAGCAGCAGCATTTCTCCCTTCCCTGTGCAACAGCAGCATTTCTCGCCCTCCCCCCTTCCGTGTGCAGCAGCAGCCTTTCACCCCAACCCCTTCCCTGTGCAGCAGCATTTCTCCCCCCCCCCCCGTTCAATTCTGGTCTCCTTATCTCAAGAAAGATATAGTGGCACTAGAAAGGTTCAAAGAAGAGCGACCAAGATGGTAAAGGGGATGGAACTCCTCTCGTATGAGGAAAGACTAAAACGGTTAGGGCTCTTCAGCTTGGAAAAGAGATGGCTGAGGGGAGATATGATTTAAGTCTACAAAATCCTGAGTGGAGTAGAACAGGTACAAGTGGATCAATTTTTCACTCCATCAAAAATTACAAAGACTAGGGGACACTCGATGAAGTTACGGGCAACTTCATTGGTTCCCTTTCGAAACTAGAGTTATTTTTAAATTCGGCTGCATTTGTTATAAAGCACTCTTCGGGCTACTACCATCATACTTATCCACCCAACTAAAATTATTCTCATCAAATAAGAACACAAGAAACTGAGGTATGTTTATATACCCTGCTCTGAAAGCCTGTCGTTTCAAAAGTTTTTTAGATAAAACTCTGGCTTTTCAAGCGGGAAAATGAACTCTTTGTTTGTGTCCTCTAATTGCCCAATCCCAATCTTACCTTGAGTTCAGAAAATTGATAAAAACCTATTTGTTTGGTAAATTTATGCGATGATTTTACATTATATTACATTGTACTGCATCATATTGTATTTCACTGTATTGTATTCCACTGAATTCTACTGTATTTTGTGTCTTCACTGATATGTCTCAGTTCTCTTGCTGTGAACCGCTATATTGTATTCCACTGAATTCTGCTGTATTTTGTGTCTGCGCTGATATGTCTCAGTTCTCTTGCTGTGAACCGCTATATTGTATTCCACTGAATTCTGCTGTATTTTGTGTCTGCGCTGATATGTCTCAGTTCTCTTGTGAGCTGCCCGGAACTTCTGGTTGGGCGGTATATAAGAAAATAAATTATTATTATTATTAAAACCAATGGGAGGCAATTTTTTTTCACTCAGAGAATAGTTAAGCTCTGGAACGTGTTGCCAGAAGATGTGGTAAGAGCAGATAGCGTAGCTGGTTTTAAGAAACGTTTGGAAAAGTTCCTGGAGGAAAAGTCCATAGTCTGTTATTGAGAAAGACATGGGGAAGCCACTGCTTGCCCTGTATTGGTAGCATAGAATATTGCTACACCTTGGGTTTTGGCTAGGTGCTAGTGACCTGAATTGGCCACCGTGAGAACGGGCTACTGGGCTTGATGCACCATTGGTCTGACCCAGTAAGGCTATTCTTATGTTCTCTTAACTATTCCCAATCTTGTAAATTTCCAAGCAAATTCTCAACCATGTAATTAGCACCCTAACCTGTAACTTTCCTGGAAATGTCCAGTTATCTTCTTTTGTAATTCACCTAGAACTGCAAGGTATTGGTGGATTAGAAGTCCCTAATATAATTTAAGATTTTTGGACTTTCCGAAATCTCTTTTAATGTTTCCTATTGATATGGTGAAATGATATTTTGTGGAAACTTTGAAGATTCCAAGAGATTTGGTTCCACCAATAACAAGAGCTCAGTATATAGTAAATTCTAAAAATGTTGTAATGAATTTAACATCTTCCTTGGAATCCTCTTTGGAAATAGTTACATAGAGAGCAATTATGGTAGTAACGTTTGCTTTGGAGCATGGCCACAATAATATTTTAAAATTTTCCTTCAGATTTCTTGATGCTTTGTTTTTTGGCTAAAAAATTAGAGTATTTCCTGATTTAGCTAAAGGTACACAAATGTGGCACAAGGCCTTTTTGGCCTATTGCACTAGGTTTTAGCCCTGGGTGCTGAATTTGTTTTACGTTTTCCTTGTGTTTGTTTTGTAACCTTTGAGGGTAATCATTTTCAATTTTTTGATCCTAAACAATTCAATGATTTTCTTAAGGCTAGAGAGGTTATTAATGTAATTGTATAAGAACCTTAACATCATTGTAATTGATTCTGAATACCTCTAAGTTTTAAAATATTTGCTTTGTTAATTTGATAAATCTTGGATCCATTACTTCACTTGTGGATGATTTAATAATATTATTTTTCTGGTTTTTCTCTTTTCTTTTCTCAATTTTGGGATTATTTCCATGTTTCTGTATATCTCTATGGTTTGGTAACATGTTAAGCTCAAAATGCAAAAAAAATTAAAAAACAAGCAAGAAGGCTCCAGGAGTGCTGGGCTCCAGAAGGAGGTGCAGCCCTTCTTCCAGTGGGCAGAAGCTCATCTTCTGGCCACGTTACCGGAGTGCAAAACTTACAGGCAGGCTTTCTCAGCAGACAAACTCTGGACCCGGGAGAGTTGTTTCTCTCGCATCAGCCTATTCAGACCATTGTTGACCATTGGGGTAGTCCTATGTTCAACCTCATGGCAAAGGCGAGGATCAAGAAAGCATTTTGATTCTTCAGCTGCAGATATGAGTGCAGAAGCACTGGGATTATTGCCCTGGTGCAGCCTTGGCTGGTGGACAAGCTGCTCAATGTGTTCCCTCCCTGGCCCATGGTGGGAAGAGTCTGAAATAAGTGGCTAGGCATCAAGGACGTGTCGTCCTAATGGCTTCAGACTGACCCCAGAGCCCATGGTATGCGGATCAGGTGCAGCTTCAGATTGATTCCCCTCTGAAATTGCAGCCACTTCAAGGACTCTCGTTTCAAGGTCTGATTGTCCTACATAAGAATAGCCTTACTAGGTCAGACCAATGGTCCATTAAGCCCAGTAACCTGTTCTCATGGTGGCTGAAGGGTTGTCGGGTAAGATTTGCCTCTTTGAGGATGATACCAAAATCTGAAATAGAGTAGACAAGCCGGATGGTGTGAATATCATGAAGAAAAACCTGGTGATGCTTGAAGAATTGTCTGAAATTTGGCAGCTAAAATTTAATGCTAAGAAATGCAAGGTCATGCATTTGGGCTGCAAAAACCAGAGGGAACGATACAGTTTAGGGGATGAAGAACTTGTGTGCACGACAGAAAAGCAGGACTTGGGTGTGATTGTATGTGATGATCTTAAGGTGGCCAAACAGGTTGAAAATGTGACAGCGAAAGCTAGAAGGATGCTAGGTTGCATAGGGAGAGGTATGGCCAGTAGGAAAAAGGAGGTATTGATGCCTCTATATAAGACTCTGGTGAGAGCTCATTTAGAATATTATGTACAATTCTAGAGGTTGCACCTTCAAAAAGATATAAAAAGGATGGAATTGGTCCAGAGGAAGGCTACTAAAATGGTATGTGGTCTTCGTGATAAGACGTATGTGGACAGACTTAAAGATCTCAATCTGTATATTTGAGATGTTTGAAGGGAGAGGGGAGATATGATAGTTGTTTAAATACCTACGTAATATAAATGTGCATGAGTCGAGTCTCTTTCATTTGAGGTGACAGGCTCCAGAGTAATCTGAGGAAATACTTTTTTATGGAACAGGTAGTAGATGTGTGGAACAGTCTCCCGGAAGAGGTGGTAGAAATGAAGACTGTATCTGAATTCAAGAGGGCCTGGGATAGGCACAAGGGATCTCTCAGAGAGAGAAAGAGATAATGGTTACTGTGTATGGGCAGACGAGATGGGCCATTCGGCCTTTATCTGCCATCATGTTTCTATGTTTATGGAGTTTCTTTCTATGATTTTATTATTGTATTGTATTCTGCTTTGATCTGCTTAGTCAGTACATGTGGTGTATAAAAATCAAATAAATATAATTAAAGAGGTACAAGCAAAAACTAAACTGGAACGCCAAGAAGCCAGAATCTGCATGTAGTGTAACACCAGAAAGATAGAAACAGAATTGCACTTTTTCTTATTCTGTGCAAAATACAAGGTTATCAGAGATGCTTCACACTCGGATCCCAAAGCCCTGTTATTCAGCTATACTTTTCTGGGTTGGAGTGGCTCATGTTAGATTAAGTGGGCCACACGTGGATTTTTAGCAGATTATCCATATAATATTGTGGAAAATCTTTACTGGTCACTCCAGCATTACCAGGTACTGCCAACGTGGTATTAGGGCCAGGGCTGCCATCAGAAATTTCTGGGCCCCTTACTGAGCAATCCTATTGGGCCCCCCACGCACCCCTTCCCCCCCCCGACACCCCCCTTCTTCCATGGGCCGAATACACACATACTTTTCTCTGTCACCGCACTCTTTGACCAAAAGATTTGTAAGCCTGCAACCACGTCAAGGTAGACTCTTTCAGCAGGGCCCTAACCTAACCTAAACTAAACTAATCTATACCTATCTATTCTAAACTAACATATGTCTAGCGCGCACAAACCCCTGCTCTACGTGGGAAAAATAACACCAGCTCAATGCTGGCGTTAGCATCTAGCGCGCGTGGCGTACACTAAAGCCACTATCGTAACTTAGTAAAAGGAGCCCTATTTTTATTAGTTAATTATTATTATTATTTTCCAATGCTCAATATGACTTCCTTTTTTAAGGTTTGACACTTGTGCCAGAATATTTTTACTAAATTTAAGAAGTATTTGCTCTCTTTCAAATGGTATAGAAGTTAAAAAAAGGGACAGGCATTAATGAAGTCATTAGGTTCAATCTAGCCATTTATTTCTGCATGAATTTAAATAACTAAAAAAAAAAGATAAATATAGCTCATCCAGTCATACAAGAAATGGCTATACAGCAGGGGTGCCTACACTTTTTGGGCTTGCGAGTTACTTTTAAAATGACCAAGTCAAAATGATCTACCAACAATAAAATTTTTAAAAAAAACACAAAGCACACTGTATGCAGAGAAAATGTTAATTATCATTTATATTCCGCGGGTTTTCAAAGAGGTCAAGTCAGACGATTCTATGCAATGTCACCTCAGGAACAACTATACAAAAATAGACCAATATACCCCCTCCCTTTTTACTAAATCGCAATAGCGGTTTTTAGAGCAGGGAGATGCACTGAATGCCCTGTGCTGCTCTCGATGCTCATAGGCTCCCTGCGCTAAAAACCGCTATTGCAGAAATAAATTCTCTAAACAGACACATTTTGATCACTAAACTGAAAATAAAATCATTTTTCCTACCTTTTTGTCTGGTGATTTCATGAGTCTCTGTTTGCACTTCCTTCTTCTGATTATAAATCCAATATTTTTTTCTTTCTGCCCCTCCCCTTTTCTTTCTGTCTCTCTTTCTTTCTCTCTCCCCCTGCCCCCCCAAGCCATCGCGCCAATTTCTCCACTTCCCCGATTCTTTCCCTACCCCCTAAGCCACCATGCCGATTTCTCCCTGCTTCCACGAGCCAGGCCAGGAATGTACAAGTGCCAGACTCACAAGACTTCACCTCTGATGTCAATTCTAACGACGGAGAGGAAGTTCCAGGCCAGCCAGGCAGCGATTGGCTGGCCCAGAACTTCCTCTCTGACGTCAGAATTGACATCGGAAGTGAAGTCTTGTGAGTCCGGCGCTTCTACGTGCCTGGCCTGGCTCAGGGAGGCAGGAAGAAAAAGATTGCCAAGGCAACGCGATCGACTCACGTTGCCTTTGCGATCTACTGGTCGATCACGCTCGACCATTTGGGCACCCCTGCTGTTATGGTATCCTGTCCTGACCTGAAGAAAGGGGTTTAGTCCCCAAAAAACTGCCTTATTTCCATTTCCTATTTATAAACTTTAATCAATAGATACAATACTACTTGATTCTACGTAAAGCAACAAAACAATTTTTTTCTACCTTTTGTCGTTTTTGCTTTAATCATCTTGTCTTCACTCTTCTTTCTAGCCAGCATCTGTCCGCTCTGTCTTCCATACAGCATCAGTCCCTTCTATCCACTGTCCGCCCTCTCCCCGTTCCATATGGCATCTTCCCTCTTTTTATGCTCCTTCAATAAACTGTCTATCCTGTGCCCCTTCTCTTCTCCTTTGTACATGATTGATTTCAGCTCTGCCACCTCTCCATTTTTCTCTCTCTGTCACCACCCCGTCCCTATGCTCTGGCATCTCTCTCTTCTCCTTTCTTTCCTTCGCACCCCACAGTCTGGTATCTTCCCTTCCCTGATTCTCTAGCATCTCACTCCTTTCCTTTTCTTCCATCTCTCCCTCCCCCTCCATGCTCTGACATCTCCTCCTTCCTTTCCCCCTTCCTTTTCCCTTGGTCTGGCATACTTTCCTCCTTCCCTCCATGCCCTGGCATCTCTTCCTCCCTCCCTTCCCTTCAATCCCTGGCATCTCGTTTCATTCCCTCCCTCATCTTCTTTCTCCCTCCACTTGCGTGCAGCAAATCTCTCCCCCTCTGCTCCCTTTCCTCCTTCTGTCACCCATGACCTGGCGTCATGAACTTCTTCAGGCAGCAGCATTCACAATTCGCTGCTGTTGTCAGCTTTGGGCATTCTTCTCTGTCGGGTCCTGCCTTCATGGAAACAGAAGTAGGCAGGACCCGGCAGAGAGGAAGGCCTGAAGCTGGCAACAGCAGTGAATTGTAAATGCTGATGCTAGCCAAAGAAGTTCATGACGCCAGGTCGAACACCCGGGGCAGACTGCTACTCTCCCCCCCATGACCCTCCTATCTCTCCCTCACTCCCATCACGAGACTCTAAACAGCACTGCTCTACTCTAAGCAGGATGCTTCAGGGCTTTCTCCTGCCGTGATTCCCTCTGGCACGTCACTGATGAGGGAAGGAGGGAGAGATAGGAGGGTTGGGGGTCGCCCGGGATGATGATGAGGCTGCTGCTGCTGCCAGCGAATCCAGCAAGGGTGAGGCCCCAAAGCACAGCACTGGCAGGCCCCCCTGACTATTTTGGGCCCTAGGCCTGTGCCTACTGGGCCTATCCTTTAA
This sequence comes from Geotrypetes seraphini, assembly GCF_902459505.1. Taxonomy (NCBI): domain Eukaryota; kingdom Metazoa; phylum Chordata; class Amphibia; order Gymnophiona; family Dermophiidae; genus Geotrypetes; species Geotrypetes seraphini. Next base: position 291,362,589 of record NC_047085.1, read on the forward strand.
TCTGGCCCTGCTTCCCCCCCCCCATATGTCCTGACATCTCTCTCTTCCACTCCATGGTATGGTATCTCCTTTCCCTCCCTCCCATGGTCTTTGCATCTATTTCCTCCTTGTCCTGATCTTCCTTCTCCCTCCTTCCCTCTCTCTCCCCAAATAGGTGCAGCAGTATTTCTCTTCCCCCTCCCCCCACTGGGTACAGCAGTATCATCAGCATTTCTCTTTCCCCCCCCAATTGGGTACAGCAGAAGCAGCATTTCTCTTCCCCCTCCCCCCTAATTGGGTGCAGCAGCATTACTCCTCCCATTCCCCCCCCCCCCCCGTCTCACACACCCAGCAGATTCGCTACAGACAAAGGCAAGTTGCAAGTTTCCCTTGGTCGCTGACCTATCTCCCAAAGGGCAGTGACAGAGGGAAGTTTACAACTTGCTGCTCTTGCTTACTTCGGGCCTTTCTCGTTGCCGGGTCCTGCCTTCACGGAAACAGAAAGTAGGCAAGACCCAGCAGCGAGAAAGGCCCGAAGTAAGCAAGAGCAAGTAAGCTTCCCTCCGTGGCTGGCCTATCTCCTGCATGCTCCGGGGCTCTAATGGTCCGTGCCGGCTTCTCTACCCCCCCCCCCCCCCGAAGTAACTTCCGGTTTTGGAGGGAAACTGGGTTCGAGTAGCTTGCTGGGGGGGTGGTTTTGTTTAAAGTCCGGCGAGTTTTTCGGCGGCTCTTCAGGTTGCGCATTAAGCAGTGGCGGCAGCAGGATTCGGCAGATGACAGCCGGGCGGGCATCTAAATTTGCTGGGTGTTGCGCCCGGCTGAAAAGCGCTGGGGAGAACACTGGGGAGCCCGGGCCCCCTGTCAGCTCCGGGCCCCTGAATGCAGGACTGGTAGTACTGCCCTGATGGCGGCCCTGATTAGGGCAGAACCAGATGTTATCTTACTTTGCTCATATTCAGATAATAATCTGGACAAGTTAAGACAGTGGGCATGATATGAGAGTGTAATTTTGGATTTAAAATTACACAAGGTGCTGTGCCCTGTATATACTACATAATTGTTTTATTTTCCGCATTTGATAACAATGCTTTGCTCTTTTTTTGCAACAGCTTTCTCATAAAGACACTATAGAGGTTACTGAACTTGAGAGAAAATGGAAACATCTTTGCTTGCCTAAAGAACAATTGAAAGCCATCCTTGAACTGGATAACTTTGGGAACATGGTGAACTGGATGAAATTTCTAGCACTTGGCTGCAGCACTCTTGGAGGAGTATGTATCAAAGCATATAGCATTACTGTATTTGTTTTTTTAAAGTTTTTCCAACCCAATGTAAATGGGATAAAAATTGTACTAAAGGGGTCAAGAATGTCTGTCTGGGAATAATAGAACACTCCATAAACTTAACATATTGGGATGAAACTTAACAGGGGAAAAAAGCCTGTGAAAAGATACATATCTCCTGATATTCAAAATTATTTAACTGGTCGGTGGCAACCGCTGACTAGTTAAATTGCAGATAGCTGGCTATCCCCAAATATTCAGCAGGAGATAATCAGTTATTTCTGCTGAATATTCGTAGTTAGTGCGTAACTGTGAGCCAGATGGGGTGTTCTGGGGGTTGATCCACTTTTCCCAGTGCTGACTGGGCAAGATTAGTGCATAGATAAGACCACATAAATAGCAGTCCTATCTTTATGCATTAACTGATGGCTAGTTAGTGCTCCTGAACTGGAGGGCTAAGGAAAGAAAACCTCACACACACACACTCAATGCAAACAAAAGTTTTCGGGAGTGAGTGTAGATCCCCTCAACCTCAGCATTATTTCTGGATTGACTCAAAGACCCCTTTCCAGCCTTGTGCCTTTTTATTAGCAATCAGATCAAAATTACACAAGCATCTGTCAGTCGAAATGTCAGCAATTACTTCAATTACCTATGGTAATGATTTACATCATACTGGAAAACACAGTTACTTACCGTAACAGATGTTATCCAGAGACAGCAGGCAGATATTCTTGCATATGGGTAACATCACCCACGGAGCCCGATACGGACAGCATGAAAACTGTACTGTCACTTTAAGTTTTAAGAAACTTTGCGACTGCCTTTCCACCTGATGCCTACTCTTGGAACCTCAGTTCTATAAGCAAGCTAAGAAGCAAACCAGGAGAGGTGGGTGGGTTGTAAGAATATCTGCCTGCTGTCTCCAGATAACACCTGTTACAGTAAGTAACTATGCTAGGACAAGCAGGCAGCATATTCTCAAATATGGGACTCCCTAGCTTACTGGAACAGGATGGAGGGAAAGTTGGCCAATGAAGTAAAGAAATTTTGTAGAAAACTACTTGGCCAAAGCGACCCTGTTTTCCGAAAAAGATTCCAGACAGGAGAGGTGCATGAATGAGGAGACTGAGGACCAAGTAGCTATATTATAGAATGTACCTATAGGAGAGGAACGTAAGAATGCAACTGAAGCCAGAATGGGTGGTAGCTTATGTGCTATCAGAGATGCCCCCCAAGTTGCAGTATAGCCCAAACATGGTAAAAGAGATACAGATTGTAAGGTATGAGGAAATAGATCTCCAGGGATAGGCAAAGCTAACCCGTGAGAAATGAAGGGGATGACCCGGTGAGAAGAGGTTCTGTAGAACTTAGTTATTTGTAAGAGAAAACCAAGGTTCATTTGCAATCCAAGGTATGAAGAATCATTTTTCCTGGGTGAGAATGAGGCTTAAAAGAGAAAAATAGAAGCACAATGTTGAGATGTAGATGACATCTCCTGACCTCTGTTGTCCCAACAAAAAGGAGGGGTACAGAGAAACTACTGTATCATGGTGCAAAACTACACAAGGCTTAAAAGAAGGGAGCAACAGTGTAGAGAGAACAAGTTGAGGGTCCCAAACCACTAGAGACCAGTGGAGGTCGACAAGACCTGTGCAAAGTTGGAAATTAGAGGCTGAACAGTTTGTAGACCTGACCATGGAAATTACTCATAATCCGAAGGCAAACTCTGAGAGAAGTGAAGCCAAGAGCTGAGTAGGAGAGGGGTAGGAAATATTCCTGGAAATCAGATATGAAGTAGGTTAAAGGCCTAATAATAAAAAGAGCCTAGAACATAGTCTGTTATTGAGAAAGACATGGGGGAAATCACTGCTTGCCCTGGATCGGTAGCATGGAATGTTGCTACTCTTTGGGATTCTAGAATCTTGTTACTCTCTGGGGTTCTGGAATCTTGCTACTCTTTGAGGTTCTGTATGGAATGTTGCTATTCCTTGGGTTTTGGCCAGGTACTATTGACCTGGATTGGCCACCATGAGAACAGGCTACTGGGCTTGATGGATCATGGGTCTGACCCAGTAAGGCTAGTCGTATGTTCTTATGGATCATAATTTACCATACACAGTCTCTTCCTCTATAAACCGCTCTGAATTGTTTATGGTATTGCGGTATATAAAAATAAAGTTATTATGATGATGATTATTATTATTATAAGTAGACTGGAGGTTGGTAGACTTCTGGAGTATTGGGGAGGGAGCAGTCCAGTTGTGAAACAAACAATGGAATGATCATTACGAGTGATTGGACATGTAACAGACCTTGGGGAGGAGGCGTACAATTGAAAAGGAAATGAGAGTCATGACTTACCAGGAATAAAGAGAGACCTGGGGGGATTGACAAAGTCAGGAAGTAATATGGGGGAAAATCCAAAGCTGTAGTAGAGTGTTCCTGTAAAGCAGTGTGTCAAAAGCACCCAGGTGGTTTGTCTCATGGGCTCAGCACACAGGCAGAATAGCAGCTCCAGTGGCACGCTGTCACTGTCTTTTCCCGCCTACACTCACATATGTGAAAGACCGGTTACCTCTGCTTCAAACCCCTGGGGTATAGAAAACTGGATGTACTGTAGACTGCAAAAAGGACTGGGGCCGAGGAAAAACACCTTCACCCTCCATCTAAAAGTTTCCACATACACACTCTTTTTTTCTGACAGAATTTAAAAATTAATGTGACCACCGACTTCCCCACCAGAATTAAAAATTGTGTCCAATGCCAAAATTAAAATTTGTGCTACCAACAAACTTTCCAAATTCATGACCAACGGTCCTCTCTATTCTCAATCAGGTCAGTAGACCCCTATCTAAAAAGACAAACTGCAGACCTCACAGACAATAGTCCTGCAGCACTTTAAGTTTGGAATGGAGACACAGTGCACATCCGAAAGTGGCGTTTTTTCCTCAGTGTTTCACTTTAACTTATTATTATTGGGATTCAAACGCAAGTTGGATGCACACCTTCTTGCATATCATATTGAGGTATACGGTAAATCCGGGTCTCCAAAAAGGAGTACCTAAATGGGCCGCCGCGTGTGCGGATCGCCGGACTAGATGGACCTCGGTCTGATCCGGTGAGGGCGTTTCTTATGTTCTTATGTAACAGTGAAAACCATCTCCCCACTTCTCATAGGGCTGCTGCAAGAAGGTTGTCTGGACGCAGCTAAAGAGTCTGGAATGATGAGAAAACCAATGTCTGCTGATGTCACCTCAAAAGGCTTCTGACTCTTGAGTGAAAACTTTTGTTCATGGCTAGACTAAAAAGTGTCATTGCTGTCTGGCCCACCAGAGGCTACAAGAAACCTGGAGGCTGATTCCTGCAGAAGCTGAACTAGCAAATTGAGTGAGAGAGGAATTGCAGGAAACACACGGAGGGATTGGTCCATTCCTTCCAGGAGAAAGGTCGCCATTACTAGACAATGAGGAGGAGATTGTCTAGAACAAAATGGTAATTTGTGAGTGAAATAAGTATGTTGAGTACTTTCCTAGGGCCAAATATTCTCTGTCCGTTGATAGCCCGAGAACTAGAATCTCCATTTGAGGTATATAGTACCATGCAACCTGAATGACTCGGCAACAAGGAGAAGTTGAGATGAAGTGGGCCCAAGCACAGAAATTATCTGTGTGCATAAAGCAAAACTGAAAAAAATGTAACAGACCTGCATAAAGGCCTGTATTGTATTGTATGGAAAATCGAGTAGGAACAGGCTATAATGCACATACTGACTCCAGAATACATAAGCATGTAATTGTAGAGTATATAGAAGAAAACTGTCAGTCCAGAGACTATGACTGAGATAAACTGTAGCAAAAAGTAAAAACATCCTAAAAAGGATGTAGAGGCTTCCTCCTCCCCTACAGGCACTCCCAAACCTTCGGGCCTTTCAGAATCAAAAGGAGATGGAGTAAAATGTTCTGTGGCGAATGTTCCTTGGAGAACCAGGTGTAAGGAAAATAGATGAAGTAAATGGATGCCTTCTGGAAGGTACTGTATAAACATTGATGGTACAGTGGAAGGCATGTTGATAGAGAAAAACTGGTTGATCCTGCTTTGAAATTAAAACAGTGCAAAGATCTGATATGGCAGGAATCTAACTTATAGGCTCTGTCTACACCCCTGTTAGATCCTGTCATTGTCTTAAATCAAAGTATCCAAGCAACAGGAAAAAATCACCATACAGGTTCTACACTCCATGTTGGAATTGTGAAGTAGTTGCAGCCTGAGCGATGCATGCTGAAATAAATTTGGAGGAATCCAACTTTACAGACTCTACACCCCTGTTAGATTCCCCTCTTAGTGGAATGGAGCCCAGGCAATAGGAAAAAAACCATTCTTACAGGCTCTACACCCATGGTGGATGTTCCACAATGCAAGTCTACACAGTGAAGTTCATAGGAAATATGAAGTATAAATGCTGCTGAAAATCAAACTCGAAATGGAATCCGTGTCGTGGACAGCTGAGGTTTTTAGTTGGCAGGCATGCTATAAATAAAAAGATAGAAACATGGCAGCTAAAGGCCAAATGGCTCATCCAGTCTGCCCATCCACAATAACCATAATCTCTTGCTCTCTCTAAGAGATCCCACATGCCTATCCCAGGCTTTCATGAATTCAGACACAGTCTCTGTCTCCACCACCTCTTCCGGGAAACTGTTCCACACATCTACCACCCTTTTTGTGAAAAAGTATTTCCTTAGATTACTTCTGAGCCTCTTAACTTCATCCTATGCTCTCTCATTCCAGAACTTCTTTTCAAATGAAAGAAACTCAACTCATGCATATTTACATCACGTAGGTATTTAAATGTCTCTATCATATCTCCGCTCTCCTGCCTTTCCTCCAAGTACACAGATTGAGATCTTTAAGTCTGTCCCCATAAGCCTTATGACGAAGACCACGCACCATTTTAGTAGCTTTCCTCTGGACCGACTCCATCCTTTTTCTATCTTTTTGAAGGTGCGGCCTCCAGAACAATACACAATATTCTAAATGAGGTTTCACAAATAGAATATAGCAGTCAAACGAACAGCATTTACTGACAATTCCATCTCTTAAGATCATTAATACTAGAAGACAATATATCTTCTCTGTTACTGCTCCACAAATCTGGAACTCCCTGCCAATTTATTTAAGAGAAGAACATAATATTGATAAATTCAAGACCAATTTAAAAACATTCCTTTTCAAAGACGCTTTTGATCAATAAGTCTTACTCTTGAATTCATTAATGTTGTATTTGACTATTCATTTTAATTCCCAACCTTGTGTTTTTGCCTGACCTCCTTTTCTATAATATTTTGTAGTTCAAATCCCCTTTTCCTCTTTACTCTTGTTTTGTTAAGTTTGTATATAGTCTAGTTTATTTTAATGGTTATGTTTAAATTAATGTTTTATTTTTTAATATTGTAATTTTAATTGTTTCTTTTTATGTATGTTTTTATGTATGTTCATCGCTTTGAAGTAAGATTAAGCGATTAATCAAAAATTTTAATAAACTTGAAACTTGAAACTTATACAGGAGCATCAATACCTCCTTTTTCCTACTGGCCCAAGAACAGAACCTTGAGGCACACCACTGGTAACATCCCTTTCCTCAGAGCGATCTCTACTGATCACTACCTTCTGTCACCTTCCACTCAACCAGTTCTTAATTCAGACCGTCACTTTATGACCCATCCTGAGGGCACTCGGTTTATTTATTAGACGTCTGTGTGGAACACAGTCAAAGGCTTTGCTAAAATCTAAATACACCACATCTAGCGCACTCCCACTATCCAATTCTCTTGTCACTTAGTCAAAGAAATTGATCCAATTTGTCTGATAAGACTACCTCTAGTGAATCCATGTTGCCTCCGATTCTGTAATTCAGAGCAGTATTCTTCAACCGCCGGTCCAAGGACCGGTGTCAGTCCGCAGAAAATTCCTACCGGTCCACGCAGGGCCAGCGAGTTCGGATTGGGGCCATCAGCGTCTGGGCTTCAATGGCGATGGGCGGCATCCCCCCCCCCCCCCGTGACACAATTCAGGATAGGCAATGGGCCCCTCCAGCACTCAAGATCGGCAACTGGCCTCCCCTACCTCCCGCGATGGCACTCAAGTTCGGCAATTGGCCTCCTCTTCCCCAGGCATCAACAGCACTTCAGATCAACAACGTTGTGCTCAGACCAAAGCTTCCCATCTGACGCAGCTTCCTGTTTCCGCCCAGGCAGTTCGAGTCAAAGGAAAGCTTTGGACTGAGCACCGCTTTGCCGATCTGAAGTGCTATTGATGCCCGAGGAAGAGGAGGCCTGTTACCAATCTTGAGTGTCATCGCAGGTGGGGGGGGGGGGAGCGTTGCCGATCTTGTTGCCAAAATCGGAAAGAGAGGTGAGAGGAAGGGAGAGAGATGGGTCTGTGGTGGATTGAGAGAAGGGGCAGATAATGGAAAGGGGGAGAGAGAAGAGGGCAGATGAGGGAAGTGGGGAAAAGGGAGAGCAAATGCTGAATGGAAGTGGAGAAAGAGAACACATACTGGATGGAAGGAGGGATAAAGGAAAAGGACATATGCTGGATGGGGGAAGAAGATAGTGAGATAGTGGAGGGGTGAAGGAAAGGGGTGGCATGCTGTGGGTAGACACAGTGAAAAGAGGGAAACTGAGGACTGCATAATAAGAAAGAATTTAATTTAGACAGAGGCAGAAAATAAAGAAGGAAGACCAGAAAAGGAAAGGGAAGAGAGAGAGGAGAGAGAGATGCCAGAGAACGGGGAAGGAGACAGATATCAGATCTGAACGGAGGAAATGAGAAGAGAGAGATGCTAAAAACCACAGGTGGGGGGAAAGAAAGATGAAAGGAGAAAGATGCCAAACCATAAGGGAACAGAGGAAGATGATGGATGCCAGACCAAAAGGGGGGGATCTAGAGGAGAGATGGCAGGGGGAGACAGACAATTTCTGGAAGGGGCAGACAGTGGATGGAAAGGGCAGATGCTGGATTGAAGAGACAGGGCTGACGCTAGAAGGAAAAGAGTGAAAAGAAGATGAAAGCAGAAACCAGAGACAACAAAAGGTAGAAAAAAATCATTTTATTTCTATTTTGTCATTAGAATATATCAGATTTGAAATATATATCCTGCTAGAGACATAACTGGGGACTACAAAGCCCAGGCAGTGATTCTTTAGCTTCCAGCAGGCCATGGGACACTCCCCTAACACTATTCCTGTCATGTGTGACTGTAGTATACTGTTAGCATGATATTTCTGTGTAGCATTCTGTAATAATTTGGCTTGTTCAGTTTTCTTGATAGTAGAGGGAATATATGTGAAGGGGAGGGGAGACAGGGGTCTGTATATTTGTATTTATAAAATGACAATTGTACAGAATATTGGTTTTTCTAATACTTTAATAAAATACGTTTGCTATATGGGATCAAATGGTTTGCGGGGACCGAGCTCGCGGAAATGGGTTTTTTAAAATTTCAGTCTTAGTAGTTTGCCGGCCCACAAAATAATTCTTTTATTTCTGCCGGTCCACAGGTGTAAAAAGGTTGAAGAACACTGATTCAGAGGATTCCAGAAACTTCACCATTCTCTGTTTTAAAAACATTTCCATTAATTTGCGTACCACAGAAGTTAGACTTGCCGGCCTGTAATTCACTACTTCTTCCTTACTTCCACTTTTGTGGAGAGGGACCACATCCACCCTTCTCCAGTCCTCTGGTACCACTCCCGACTCTAGAGACTCATTGAAAAAGTCAGTCAGCGAAGCTACCAGAACTTCTCTAACTTCCTTCAACACCCTCGGATGTACACCATCCAGCAACATTGCTTTGTCTACCTTTATTTTAGCTAGCTTCTCATGAACCGAACCTTCTGAAAATCGATCAGGGTCTACCACTTCTCCATTCCTATTCATGTTTATCTTCTGCAGTCCCGCTCCCTGCGCTTCAGCCATGAACACAGAACAGAAATATTTGTTTAGCAATTCAGCCATTTCTTTATCAGCTTCTACATATTTCTCCCCTTCACTTTTGAGTCTCACTTTTGTACTTCTTATCGCTGATATATCTAAAAAATGTCTTTTCTCCTTGTTTTACCATATCAGCTATTTTTTCTTCCATTTGCATCTTTGCTTTCCTGACTTTACAACCAGCCTCTCTTAACTTTTCCAGGTATTTTTTCCTTGGCTTGATCTTTTGTAGTTTATGAAAGCTAGCCTCTTATTTCTTACCTTTTCAGCTACTACTTTTGAGAACCAAAACGGCCTTCTTTTCCTCTTACTTTTACTTACTTGCCTCACAAAAAGATTTGTCGCCCTTACAATAACTCCTTTCAGTTTTGCCCACTGCATTTCTCCTCCTTCCAGACGTTCCCATCCAGACAACAATTCCTTGACGTAATCCCCCATCCGAACAAAGTTAGTTTTATTTAAAGTCTAGAACTTTTGCTTTGGAATGAACCCTCTCTATACCCGTTTTAATCTCTCCTGCCCTTCCCTGCCCACGGGCTCGCAGGGCTAAAAACTAAAAAGTTTAAAGTTTTAAAAAAAGGGGTTGCGTCTTGGACGGGCATGCGCAGACCATCTACAGATGGTCTGTGGATCGCACAACAGCAAACCATGCAGGTAGATGGGAGCATTCCTCCGAGCACCCTCATCTGCATATTTTATCTTCCAGAATTCGTCGGGCTAGATTCATCAATCTGTGTCCGTGATTGCCACTATATCCGACTCCTCTTCCATCACAGCTTCTAGATCCAGAATCTTGTTTCCCATGCTTAGAGCATTAGTATATACTGCTTTACAGACATTGCCCCCCCTTTCCATCCATGTACTCTTTACCCCCCAAAAACCAAAACCTTTTGGGAATGAGTTTTAGTATGCAATACATTTTTTCATGTGCTTTGCTTGAGTAATGCATTATTAAATATCTTTTTACCTTAATATCAAACTGGAGTATTCTTTATCCCACGAAACCAAAACCCATACCACTATATCTGGACGCCTCCAGCATGCCTAGCTAGCACCTAACTCACGCCCAAAAGTAGACCTGGTTTGCAATGCCTACATTTTAAGCGAGAATATAGATGCGTTAGGCTGAGTGCCATTTGATTCTGTAAATGGATGTCATAGAAACATGATGGCAGATAAAGGCCAAATGGCCCATCTAGTCTGCCCATCTACAGTAACCATTATCTCTTTCTCTCTCAGAGAGATCTCACGTGCATATCCTAAGCCCTCTTGAATTAAGACACAGTCTGTGTTTCCACCACCTCTTCCGGGAGACTGTTCCACGCATCTTCCACCATTTCCATAAAAAAGTATTTCCTCAGATTACTCTGGAGCCTGTCACCTCTTAACTTCATCCTTTGCCCTCTCATTCCAGAGTTTCCTTTCAAATTAAAGAGACTCGACTCATGCATATTTATATTATGTAGGTATTTAAACAACTCTATCAAATCTCCCCTCTCCTGCCTTTCCTCCAAAGTATACAGATTGAGATCTTTGTCTGTCCCCATACGCCTTATCATGAAGACCACACAGAATTTTAGTAGCCTTCCTCTAGACCAACTCCATCCTTTTTATATCTTTTTGAAGATGCAACCTCCAGAATTGTACACAATATTCTAAATGAGGTCTCACCAGAGTCATACAGAGGCATCAATACCTCTTTTTCCTACTGGCCATATTTCTCCCTATGCAACCTAGCATCTTTCTAGCTTTCGCTGTCACCTTTTCAACCTGTTTGGCCACCTTAAGATCATATTATCCCTTCACAAAATATTGTCACTGACTAATCACCCGTCTCAGTAATTGATAGACTCTATATGAATGGATTACTCCTCCTTGCATTCGATATCTCAATTACATACCGTAATTTTCGCTCCATAAGGCGCACCTGACCATAAGACGCACCCTAGATTTAGAGGAGGAAAACAAGAAAAGAAACATTCTGAACCAAATTCTCCCTGCCAGGCTCTGCACCCAACTCCACACTCCTTGCCAAGCTCTGCACTGTACTTTTTTAAAACACCCCCCTGTCACTTGCCAGTTAGGAAGCAGTTTTGTTGTGCATGACAACCATCCAAGAATCCTACATCAGTGAAAGAATGAAAGTAAAAAAGACAGAGGGGAAGAGAAAGAGAGAGTTGTAAGTACAGGACAGAATGAGAAAGAAGGTGCAGCCTTGTCTTCTTGGATGGGAGTGTCTTATGTGAATTTCCTTGGAGGAGACTGTTACCTAGCATTTGAAGCGCTCTCGCTGAATGGCTGGGAAATAGGTCACAGGGATCCCAGGATGTCATACTCATTTAACTCCTCCTCTTGCATGTCTCCCCCAGGCTGTAAGAAATTAAATCTCTGCCAAAAATACACAACCGGCTATACTCGTGCAGCTCTAACATATGCAGGCTATAACTGAACTTCCTTTGTAACATAAACTGGAGTTCTCAAACAAAGCAAATGCACAGCATGTCACACATATAGCTCCTATATAACATAGGAGTTCTTATAGTGCTCTAACACAAGCAGCATATCACCTGAAGCTCCTCTCTAACACAGTGCTGGAGTTCTCAAAGAGTGCAAAAATAAAGCATGTCACCTATAAAACACCTCTCCCTGGTTGTACCTTTTTAAATGCTCCCCCTGTCGTAGTATCTTTTTAGAAATGTCCCCCCCCCCCCCCGTCATACCTTATTACATGCTGCTTTTAGCCAGCGGTGTATCAGCCTGCAGAGCGAGCTTTCCGCACTCCAGCCTGGGCCAGCGCTGCTTCCTGAATGGCTGCTGTCAGTTCTCGCGGGACTCACTTGCAGCTATTGTGACTTTAGAGTTAGTCTTGTCAATATAGCTTTAATGCAAGCTATCATTGGTCCCTTTAAATTCCCCTTTCTTATTTTTTCTTTTTTTAAGTTTTTTTTATATTCTTTTATAAGCAACAAGTTTTGGGTTTGTTTTTTAAAACTAATAATTAATTTCAATAAAGTTTGTGTTCAATAAATTAATTTGTTTTCCAAAATAGTGACCTTAATAAGCATTTCTAGAGGAAGAACAAGCCTTCTATTTAAGTATTATACTTAGCTTTGTTTTCCCCATCCAGCTTTATGTACAGTTGGTGGTATAAATTTATTGTTGTACTTTGATAGTATTAAAGTGCACCTTAAGATCATCATATACAATAACACCCAAGTCCCACTCTTCTGTTGTGCACATAAGTTCTTCACTCCCTAAACTGTAGCGTTCCCTCGGGTTTTTGCAGCCCAAATGCATGACCTTGTATTTCTTAGCATTAAATTTTAGCTGCCAAATTTCAGACCATTCTTCAAGCTTCACCAGGTCTTTCTTCATATTATCCATAACATCCGGCATGTCTACTCTATTGCAGATTTTGGTATCATCTGCAAAGAGGCAAATCTTACCCAACAACCCTTCAGCAATATCGTTTATAAAAATGTTAAAAAGAACAGGCCCAAGAACAGAACCTTGAGGCACACCACTGGTAACATCCCTTTCCTCAGAGCGATCTCCATTGATCACTACCCTCTGTCGCCTTCCACTGAACCAATTCCTGGCCCAGCTCATCACTTTGGGACCCATTCCAAGGGCACTCAGTTTATTTATCAGATGTCTGTGTGGAACATTGTCAAAGGCTTTGCTAAAATCTAAATAAATCACATCAAGCGCACATCCTCTATCCAATTCTCTAGTTACCCAGTCAAAGAAATTGATCAGATTTGTCTGACAAGACCGACCTCTAGTGAATCCATGTTGCCTCCAGTCCTGTAAACTTGACCATTCTTTGTTTTAAAAGCATTTCCATTAATTTGCTTAACGCAGAAGTCAGACTTACTGGCCTGTAATTCCCTACTTTTTCCTTACTTCCACTTTTGTGGAGAGGGACCACATCCACCCTTCTCCAGTCCTCCGATACCATTCACAACTCTAGAGACTCCATATTAAAACCATGCCCACACCTATCTCATTAGGCGCTGCTTTTTCTGATAGGCATCTATGAAATTCTGTACGCCTATTATGTGAATCGCACACAGCCTTTGGACTTCTAACTTTCAATTATTGCTTGTTAAAGTCATTAATTGTGCTTATTATTCAATCTATTTGAATGCTTAAGTTGTTGGACTTCCACATTGTGGACGCCTAACTTTAGGCATCCTTTATAAAATTTGCCCCTGAGCGTCCAGGAGAGAACATTATTTCTTAAGAGACTAAATAACCTCTTTTTAAAAAGCTACTGCCTGTTCATATAATAATAATATTTAAAAAAAGTTTATATACCGCAGGACCGTAAAGTTCTATGCAGTTTACAATAATTAAAAATGCTACAGATTGAATAAAACTTACAAAGCTAAAAGCTCATAACTAAAACCTTAAAGATCAATCATTGTATAAAATTTTGAAATCAGCTACCTAAGTGCTTCAGGAACAAATATGTTTTTAGGTGTCTCCTAAATTCCTCATAAGTTTTAGTAAGCAAAAGCAGTTTTTCCAAATCTTTACCCCATAATGCTACCTGATACGAAAAAAGATGTTGTTGACATTTTTTAAATTTGCATCCTCTAACCGGTGGGGAGACAAAGTTCAAATGTGAACTTCTCTTATGTCTATTGGTTGAAAAAGAAAAAAGGGATCCAAGATTGTGCTTGGTACCTGTGACTGGTGAGACACTGTAAGAATCTGTGCTCATTGGTCTCGATTATTTTGCCAGCTTTTTTCTTTTGCGATGCCGAAGCGATGGGGTAGGAGTTCTTCTGCAGCCTCGCAGAGCTCTGGGAACCCCCCGCTCGCCACAATCGAGCAATTTTGCAGCGTTTGCAGAGGGAGCCAGCGATTTTGGGGAGCTGCCCGCTGGACTCAGTGGCATGGAGTGACGCCGACCCGGAAGTCCAAGGGCTGGAAACTACACTGAGCCCCAATTGTAGGAATCCACTTCCCCCGCCGCTGAGTGCTAGCTCACCACGTGAAGCGACTGGGAGGCTAGAATATCTGGGAACCAGCTAAGAGAGGTCTCGATGGATTTTTTAAGTCCTGAGAGAACACCAGTGGATAGAAGATCAATGGGAGAAGAAAACCAGGAGCAGCAGACAGAAGGCAGTCAAGGTGAGCTGACTTCAATTTCATATCAGCTTTCCTTTCAACCTGAAAAACTGGCTGAAGTGACTCTTGACTCAATATGGGACTTGGTTTCCAAACTGGGAGACTCACTAACTAAACAGATTAAAGAAAGAGAAAAGAATTTAAGAACTCAAAAACAATCAATAGAAGAAAATAAACAAGAAATTTCCAATGTGAAAGTAAAAGTAGAATAAATTGAAAAAGAAGTGATAATGATTAAGCAAGTTCAATCTACAATAATAAAAGATAACCAGAGTATTAGAAGAAAATTGGAGATATTGTAAAATAGTTATCGAGCCAATAACCTGCGCTTGCTGAATTTTCCAAAAGTTCCGTCGATAACCCTAAGGGATATGATAAAAAGGTACTTCATGGAGATTTTAAATATTCCTGAGGATTCAATATTTCCCCTTATTCAGATTTATTATTTGCCTTCTAAAGTAATGGAACAGCAAGTGGAAGATTTGAAACAGACTGAACAGGAACCTCAACTAGATTTAACAGCAATTTTGGAAGTATCTGATAAAGATTTGGCTAAACCAGCAACTCTTCTATTATCTGTGGCATTATTGCCAGATAAAGAATGGATATTAAAAATGTTTTTTAAAAATAAACATAAGGAGTTCCTAGGTTTGAAAATTCAAGTTTTCCCAGATATTAGTAAAGAAATCGTAGAAGACAATTTCTTTTATTGAAACCAGGAGTTACACAGTTGGGTGGTATTTTCTTCTTGCGCTTTCCATGTAAATGTATAGTAAGGTATCGTAATAACAAATATGTGTTTTTTGAACCAGCTCAACTTACAACTTTCTTGACGCTGAAATGCCTGGAAAAGGAAGGAACAACGGACTAGTAAATAGAAATTAAGCTCCTTGATCCACTCACTAAATACCTTTATTTGGTATAGGAGGACTTATCTTTTGAATTTCCTAAATGTTCACTCATAACTCTTGGATCTATTATGAGGACTTGAGATTGTTTGAATAGAGAATTTATTGGAGAATTTTTCATTTAAAAAAAAAAAAAAAGCAAAGTCAGACAATCTTTCTGTACAAAATGTTTGATTTTGTTAAAATGTAAAATTGATGAATAAAAAAGAAAAAGAAAAAAGGTCAGTTATATATTTAGGAGCTAACCCAAATAAAACCTTAAAACAGAAACAGCCAAACTTAAATTTCACAGGTGCCTCCATCGGCAGCCAATGCAGAAGTTGATAAGAAGGTGTGACGTGATCGAATTTCTTCAGCCCAAAGACCAGCCTGACTGCCGCATTTTGTACCAATTGCAATCGCTGCATTTCCTAAAGGCACATATGTTATTCCATCATCTACTATAATAAAGCGCTAAGCGCGCATGCGCACTCTTACCTACGTGATCTGTAGGTCCTTGGTGGCAGGAGTGTGCATGCGCACATACAATGGTCCCTCTCTCGCAGACCCCAAGGTGATGTGTGCTCTTGCTGGCTCCCTTACACTTCATGCCTGGCCGAAGTTTATTTTTAAGTTTAAAAGCCGCAGCGGTGGCTTCTCTCACGAGCTACACCTGCATTGGAGAAGGCTTCCGACGCAGGCAGCGATCGTGAGAGGAGCCGCCGCGGCACCTTTTAAACTTAAAAATAAACTCCGGCAAGGGACTAAGGGAGCTGACCAGACCGCGGGAAAGGAAGGGGATTAGGGGAAAATGCTGCTACTGATGTACTGGGACGTGGAGGGAGAGGGAAATACCGCTGCTGCTGCTGCACAGAGAGAAGTGCAGAGATAAGTGGAGGGGGCGGGAAATGCTGCTGCTGCACAGGGAAGTTGCGTGGGGGGAGGGAAATGCTGCTGCACAGGGAAATGGAGGGAGAGGGAATGCTGCTTCAGCTTCTGCACAGGGTAGTGGGGGGGAGGGAAATGCTGCTGCTGCACAGAGAAGTGGAGGGGCAGGGAAATACTACTGTTGCTGTTGCACAGGGAAGTGGAATGGGGCGAGGAAAATGCTGCTGCACATGGAAATGGAGGGGGAGGGATGTGCTGTTGCTGCTGCACAGAGAACTAGCGTGGGGAGAGGGAAATGCTGCTGCACAAGAAAATGGAGGGGGAGGGAATGCTGCTGCTGCGGCTGCTGTACAGGGAAGTGGGGGAGGGAAATGCTTATGCACAGAGAAGTGGGGTGGGGGGAGGGAAATGCTGATGCACAGGGAAATGGAGGGGAGGGAAATGCTGATGCACAGGGAAGTGGATTGGGGGGAAATGCTGCTGCACAGGGAAATGGATGGGGAGGGAAGGCAGCTGCACAGGGAAGTGGGGGGGGAGAGAAATGCTGCTGCTGCATAGGGGGCAGGGAGAGAGACAGATAGAAAGAAAGACAGACAGACAGCGGGAGGGAGACAGAAAGAAAGGAAGAAAGCCACGGGGGCGGGGAGAGAGACAGAAGACAAAGGGGGCCAGGGAGAGAGACAGACAGCAAGAGGGAGAGAGACAGAAAAAAATACAGACAGCGGGAGGGAGAGAGAAAGAAAGAAAGACACATATATTCTAGCACCCGTTACGGGCTAAAAGACTAGTTCATAATAAGCGGCATTTGTATTGTTTTTCCAATTTAAAATAATATGGATGCCTAGTGTAGTCATTATATTAAACAATATAGCCGTGTTTTGATGCATTGATGCCTTAATTTTAAAACTGTTGTACATTTGCTGAGATGTCAGGTTAAGATTAAAGACCTTGCTTTAATGAGACTGTTATGTTCTTTAAGGATCAAGGTGAATATATTCATTAAAACAGATTTTTGTTCATGGTAATCTAATCCTTTGTTTTTAATAGAATCCTGAGTTTAATAGGTTGACAGCCAGGCATGTATAGTGTTGATTAATATGTTCTGTTTTTCTTGTTCTATGGTTCATTTTCATGGGGGTCCCAAAGTCTATTACTAGTGCTCTGAAACATGCTAGTGAAATTCTGACAAAAGATCCAGAAGGTGGACCTGCTCGCATTCCATTCAAGACCTTCTCATTTCTGTATACTTATTTGGCTAATTTAGATGAAGACATTCCGGAGTCTGAAACTGAGACTTTTCTTGCAACTCTCCAGGAAAAAGTGTAAGTAAATTTAAGGAGAGAATGCCTTATATTTCTCCTTGTTTTATTCTTCCATAGGAAAAGAATATTAAGAGATTGATTTACCCTCAGAGGCTTAGACTACTGTTCTTCAACCGCCAGTCCGCGGACTGGTGCCAGTCCACAGAAAATTTCTGCCGGTCCGCACAGGGCCGGCGAGATCGAGTCGGCAGTTCAAGTTCCTGCCGACTGCCGTTCCTCCCAGCCTCGGGTGATCAAGACAGCCTGCCGACATCGGGGCCTTCCCTCTGTGAGTCTCGCATGTTCAGAAACAGGAAGTTGAAACAAAATAGGTGGGACTCAGAGAGGTCCTGACATCGGTAGCCTGTCTTGATCGCCGCCCCTGCTGAGTTGCTGAAGAGGGCCGCGGGGAAGATGCAAGTGGAATGGAGAGAGCTGCAGGTGGAGGGAGATGGTCAGCATGTGCGAGCAAGATCCTGGGGAGCCTTCACAGTGGCTGTCTCACTCCCAGCAGCTCTCCTACTTGCCAGGGCAGTGATTCACCGGCAACTTCCTGCAGGCAAGTACTGAGAGCTGCTGGAAGGGGAGGAAGCCACTGTAGGAGGCTGGGAAGCTGCTGGATAAAGGGAGAGCTGCTACTGGGCTTGGAGGGAGGTAGAAGGAGAGATGCTGCTGGGAGGGGAGGAGGGAAAGGGATGGGAAGAGAGTTAATGTTGGATAGGGGGAGGAGGGAAGGGAGAAGGAAAAAAAGAAAGGAGGGAAGGGAGAAAGAAAAAAGGAAGGAAACAGCTGGCAGGGAGATTACAGGAGGGGAAGGGGGTCAGGTGGAATGGAGAGATTAGATGAGGGAAAGGGGGAGAGAGGAATGAGAAAGTAGAGAGAGATTGATACTGGAAAGGGGGTCAGCAGATAAATGAGAGCGGGATAAAGATGCTAGATTTGGTGTAGGAGAGATAAAAATGAAGAAAGCAGTGAATCTGGAGTGAATGATGTAAAAAGGAGAGAGGAGGAACAGGCTGGATGGACAGGGGAGAGGAGCATAGAAAGAAGTCAGATACATATGGTAGGGAGAGAGGGCAGACAGTGGATGGAACGGGCAGATGCTGGATTGAAGAGACAGGGCAGACACTGGAAGGAAAAGAATGAAAAGAAGATGAAAGCAGAAACCAGAGACAACAAAAGGTAGGAAAATATAATTTTATTTCTATTTTGTCATTAGAATATATCAGATTTGAAATATATATCTTGCTAGAGATATAACTGGGGACTGCAGTATTCTGTTAGCATGATATTTCTGTGTAGCATTCTATAATAACTTGGCTTGTTCAGTTTTCTTGATAATAGAGGGGATATATGTGAAGGGGAGGAGAGACAGGGGTTTTGTTGGTCCGTGCTCTGTATATTTTTATTTATAAATTCACAATTGTTCAGAATATTGTTTCTTTGTATACTTTAATAAAATACGTTCAATATAAAATCATAACTACGGCTTGTGCAGATGGGATCAGATGGTTTGCAGGGACCGAGCTCACGGAGATGGGGCGGAAACGGGGTTTTTAAATTTTAGTCCTAGTAGTTTGCCGTCCACAAAATAATTCTTTTATTTCTGCCGGTCCACGGGTGTAAAAAGGTTGAAAAACACTGGCTTAGACTACCACTTTAAGAATAACAGCTAAAGCAGGTTTTCCTAGATATCTACTGTCTTGAAAGTAAATATTTATTTTTTAATTTCATTAACTTATTTGGTATGTGTAAGCTGGCTTCATTTTCTATTATCTGAGAACAAGCAGGACATGGACATCCATGGAGCCTGGTGCAAATGCTGCCCTGCATTCTTTTATCTTTTAGAAGCCTTTGGCAGGCTTGACCATGCATGCTTGCCTTCCAGTCTCCTGACTTGCACAGAACATGAAGATGCGTCTTTTTTCCTGTCATTTTTCTGTTGTCTTCCTGCTCCTTCTTAATGCAAATAGTGTGGGAGCCTTTTACTTTCATTTTTTTAGTTTCTCTTTAATTTTGTGGCATTTTAGGCCTTTTTAAAATTGAAACAATTGATTCTGTGGTGGTTATTTTTCTTATTCTGTCCCAGAAGCCTCCCACTGGCTCGACTATTATGGTAGAATCATGTCTGTGACTGATCCTCATGATGAATGCCTATCCTTTCTTGGATCTGAGCATAAGTCTGCTCACTGTTTTCTTTGTGCTTAAATGAAGAAGAGAACCTCCAAGAAAGCACAATGATACCAGGACAGGGGCCAAGCCACCCCAGAAGGAGTTAGGCTTTTGGCCTTTTGGTTGGTCTGGGTTTAGATAGGCGCAGATTGTTGGGTCCTAGAAGTTGTTTCAAGTTTAATAAAATTTTGATAAAATGACAATTTGGAAATTCCAAAGCGATATACAACAAAATATGGGGATAAAACAATTACTGACATAGACAAGGACTAACATGACTGATTAATAATAATAATAACTTTATTCTTCTATATCGCCATAGTCATGAGACTTCTAGGCGGTTCACACCAAAGAAAGCTGGACAATCAGCGAAGTTACAATGTGTTGAGATCCGGGATACAGTATACAGAAACTTACAAAAGCATATAGAATCTTACAAAAAAGTCCAGGATACAGCGTGTAGGGTCTTACAAAGAGCATATAGAGTCTTACAAAAAGGCCGAGAGATACAGGATATGGAGTCTTACAACAGGCAGTGAAAATACAGCAAACAGTCTTAAAAAGGCAGCAGAAAAAATGTTATACATTTCAGATTTGAAAGCAGGAGTGGACATATGTAGTGTTGGGTGTAGATACTTTTTAGGTGACAATTCTGTTGAATAAGGCAGTTTTTATGGCTTTTCTAAAGGCCTTATATGTCATTCTTGCTCCATTTATGTAGCTGTCTAACCAGTGTTGTTTGTTAGCTTGGTACATAAAAGTTCTATCCAGGAAGGTTTTGTATTTGCAGCCGGTAATGCTCGGGTATGCAAATAGGTTGCTGTTTCTGGTTTGTCTCGTATGGCTGTATAGAGTGAAGTGAGGAAGCAGGTATGTAGGAGCTAGTCCCCAAACCAGCTTGAAACATATGCAAGAGAACTTGAAAATTATTCGTGCCTCCATTGGCAGCCAGTGAAGTAGTTTGTATTAGGGGCTAACATGGTCGCTCTTTTTCAATCCAAATATCAAGCGGACCGCTGTGTTTTGGACAGTCCTAAGTTTCCTTACGGTTTTTTTAGGTATACCCATATAAACAATATTGCAGTAGTCCAGTGTTGAAAGCACTAGTGATTGCACTAGTAGTCTAAATGATAGAGGGTCGAAATATTTTTTGATGGACCTTAATTTCCACAGTGTCAGGAAACATTTTTTTACTACTATGTTCGTGTGTTCCACCAATGTCAAGTGTGTGTCTAGTGTGACTCCCAATATTTTTGTTGTTTTAGTAATTGGGTACGCATGATCTTTTATATGTAACGTTGTATTGGTAATTTTGTCTGTTGGGCTTGCAAGGAAGACTTTTGTTTTTTCTGTGTTTAGTTTCAGCTTGAAGTTTATTGTCCATTGTTCTATTTTGGTCATAATTTGAGAAATGTATTCTGAGGTCTCTTTCGTTATGCTGTTTTCTGGGATTAAAATGGAAATGTCATCTGCATATATGTAGTGGATTAGGTTTAGCTTTTTTAGGAAGTGACCTAGGGATGATATGTAGATGTTGAATAGAGTAGGTGACAGCGGTGAACCTTGAGGTACTCCTGAGGGGTTTTTCCAGGTGGTTGAGTACGTCCCTCCTCTAATCACCCAGTAAGATCTCTTTTTTTAGGAAACCCTGTAGCCAGTTTCTTACTCTTCCCGTGATTCCTATTCCGTCTAGGCAGTGTAGCATTATTTCGTGGTCAACCAAATCAAAAGCACTGCTGAAGATCCTTTGCTGAATAAACCGTAGAGGTGATTGAGGATCGAGGCCAGGACTGTCTCAGTGCTAAAACCTTTTCTGAATCTCGATTGGTGTTCACTGAGGATATTAAATTTGTCTAGATAGTCTACTAGCTCCAAATTGACTAGTCCTTCGAGCAGCTTAGTGAATAAGGGGATGCTTGCTATCGGTCTGTAGTTGGTTTTTAGGGCTAGTGAGTTTTTTTGGTCTTTTAGAATGGGTGTGGTTAGTATGTGTCCCATTTCTTCGTGGAATGTTCCTTCAGCGAGAGAGGTTGCTATCCAGTTAAAAAGGTCCTTTTTAAAATCTAGTGTAGCTGCTGTCATGATCTTGGAAGGACATACGTCCAGAAGGCAGTTTGATTTGGTATATTTGTTGTATAGTGTTAGGAATTGGTGCCAGTTAGGAGGTTCAAAATGGTTCCAGAGCATGTCTACTCTTGTTTCTTTTTTGTGGGGTTCTGATTGGAAATCGAAGTTGGGTGAGGGTGAAGGTATTGTCGTTCTTACATCTAAGATTTTGTTTAGTTACAAAAGGATGAGGGGAGAACTACAATTGTGATAGAAAGAGACAATTATAGGTTAACACAGAAGGACAGGGAAAAGAAGATATTAGAGCCTCTTAGAAATTTTAACCATCGAAGGCGTCTTTAAATAAAAAGAGTTTTTTTTATCCAATCATATTTATTAAATTTGCGAAAAAATACAGTCAAGTACAATAATGCAGCACAGAAGCAAAGCTGTCATAGAAAACATGACATGCAACCATAACATTATCATAAAGATCATCAATGCAATTAACTTGCCATCCCAACACCCATCCCCCCATCCCAGGACTGTGAGGGGAAAATGACACCAAGAACTCAAGTCAGGGCCGACCAATTAAGACACGGCTGCCTGCATGCGCGGGGTTAAGGTATCCAAAAAGGGCTGCCAAATAGTAAGCAACACTCGTCCCTGTTTAGTGTCCCAGTCAAGACAGATGCATGCTTTCCATAGTCAGGAGTATAGCATACGTGAGCGCCAGTGCCATAAGTAGGACTCGGAGGACCTATCCAAAAAGAAAGTATAACTTTCAGGCCTGAGAGAATCTCTCATCAAAGAAAGCCTTTAAGGCCTCTAGGTATAGGGGCTGAAGGTCAAAAATCCAAAACAGGCTATTCTTGTACAATCTCTCTGGATGCTGAACGGATGGGATCTTGTATCTCTATTAGCTTCAGCTGCAGGCAACTAAAAGATGATCCCTCCCCTTTGGGCTGCCTGCCCAGGAGCTTCCTGTCTTGCTCAGTTTGTTCTGCAGCTTCTCTGCATGGTATCATCTTAGTTAATTCTGCTCGTGATTTGTTTTATCCACGTGTTGCGGATCAACTCGGTGCGAGTGATCCTTCATCGGGAAATTGCAGATATTTTAAAGTTTGTCATGCTTCCAGAGGATGCTCTGTAAGCCTGAAACTGCAGTAAGCCCTCTGGACAGCCTGCAGATTGGATCTGGTCTCCAGGTTCGGGAGTCATCTCTCCCTTACTTCGTCAGCAAAGGGGTAGAGTACAGGCTGCTGCGGTTCCGAGGAGGTACGCCGGGATCGGAACTGCGCCACATGTCTTCCCTGATTTCTCTGAGGGGTCCTGGTGGTCGTGATCTGAGGTGGCAGGGAAGGTGAGGCAGTCAGAAGACCTGAAATATCCAGTTTATTCAGCTCCTGAGGTACTGATCTCCTTGCTTGTACTGTGTTTTACAGGTTGCCATAGACTTTCATTGCAGCACATGTCTCTGTGGTGTCTGTGAGTCACAGAGTTTGCATATTTTGGGGTGTCTTCAAATCAGGGTTTGGGGGGGTTCTCTACATGCCCTGCCCCCACCCCACCTGTAAAATTCTAATTTCGTTGTTTTTAGCATTTTCCTGCATTTTTAACGGCACCCGCGATGGCTTTCTTGGATTTTCTTTAAAGTTTTTAAAACTGTATTTTATCCCAGGACAAGCAGGCAAGTATTCTCACTAATGGGTGATGTGATCCAACGGAGCCCCGATGCGGACCCTTCTTTGAAGAAAACTTGAAGTTTCGAGTCGCCCGTACCGCGCATGCGCGAGTGCCTTCTCGCCCGATGCAACAGGCATGTTTCCTCAGTTCTTACTTTTCCGCTGAGCCGAGAAGTCCGTCTTAGACTCTCTGCGCAAAGTTCCTTTGCTTGTGCCTTCTAAGTCCGCGGTTTTGATTTTAATTGATCGTAATCGCTGATTTTCATCGTGTTTTATTGTTTTAAAAAAAATTTATTCGTACCGTTTGACCGGGCAGGCCACGTGGCCGCAGCCCCCGGCTTCGATCTTGCGGTGGAGCTTTTTCGGCCTATGTCCCAGCCTATCACCGGTTTTAAAAAGTGTGACAAGTGCCAGCGCACGATTTCGCTAACGGACCCTCATCGACACTGTGTTCGGTGTCTCGGGCCTGAACACATCCCGAAATCGTGCCGGCCTTGCTCCACACTCACCACACGTGCTTTCAAGCGCCGTTGCGTCCTGTGGGAATTGCTCTTCATGGAGTCCTTGATGGAGCCGTCGACTTCAAAGGGACCTGCACCTTCGACATCATCCGCAGCCCCACAGTCTTCCACCTCTGCGGCGCCAAGTTTCATCAAGCCCACCTCGTTTGTCCCGGCTCAGACTCCAGCGCCTGCTGCGATGCCTTCCTCAACCTCCTCAGGTCATGTAGCCCAGCAGCCCATTCTCCCAGTCGTGTTGAAAGTGCCCAAGGCCTCGAAGTCCAAGCACTCACACGCTGCTCTGAGGGAACGCGAGGCCCGCGCAAGTGGTCCCATTTCAAGTTCAAGTTTCAAGTTTATTAGTGTTTTTGATTAATCGCTTAATCACAATTCAAAGCGATGAACAGAAATAATAAACATTAAAATTACAATATTAAGGAGTAATACAATATTTAACATAGACTTAAAATCAAACAAGACTATTAACAAACTTCACAGACAAGAAAAAGGGAAAAAAGGGAATTGAACTACAAAATATTATAAATAGAATAGTCAGGGAAAAAAACACAAGGTAAGGGATGTAAAATTTCATAATCAAAATCAACACAATTAATAAATCCAAGAGGGAAAACTATCACTCAAAAGCATCTTTAAAAAGAAATGTTTTT
This sequence comes from Geotrypetes seraphini, assembly GCF_902459505.1. Lineage (NCBI taxonomy): Eukaryota > Metazoa > Chordata > Amphibia > Gymnophiona > Dermophiidae > Geotrypetes > Geotrypetes seraphini. The sequence goes on from NC_047085.1 coordinate 291,387,132, forward strand.
AAATTAGTCTTAAATTTATCGAGGTTGTGTTCTTCTCTCAAATAGATAGGAAGAGAGTTCCAGACTTGAGGAGCCGTAACGGAAAAAATAAATTGTCTTCTAGTATTGATGATCTTGAGAGAAGGAATTGTCAATAGATGTTGTTTGTTTGACCGTAATATTCTATTCGAGGAGTAAGGAATTAATAATTTGAAAATAAATGCAAGAGTTTTATAGAGTAAGGATTTGAAAGTAAGATGCAGATCCATCCTTGCCGGCCTCGTTCCAGACCATGCTACAGAAGTACTTCATCGAGCTCTTTACCACGATGGGGCCTCAGCTTCTCTCCCAAATCCAACCTAGGCACGGGGAAGCCTCCCGTGAGGTCGAGCCGCCTCCAGTGTTTCAGTGGGGAACACATTCTCAACAGGGAGCAGAGTCTCTGCGAGTGTCTGGTCTGGCAACAATGCATGCATCGCAAGGACCAGAGTCTTTGCCCATGCCACCTTTGGAGCCGATACACTCGATGCAAGGAGCAGAGTCTTTGCGAGTGCCTCCGTTGGAGCCGATTCACTCGATGCAAGGAGCAGAGTCTTTGCGAGTACCTCCGTTGGAACCGATTCATTCAATGCAAGGAGCAGAGTCTTTGCGAATGCCTCCATTGGAACCGATCACCCCGACGGGGTTTGAGCTCCTACGGCAGCAACCCCTGCTTCGATCGACTGCTTCCAGCCCTATCCATTACCTAGGGGCCTCAACGAAGCCTGCCTCACCCCGTCCATCGAGGCCAACCTCTCGACACCGATCGAGGCATTCCTTGAGACATTCAACCAGGCACGCCTCACCTCGGCGGAAACAAGCATACCTGGACTATTCACCTCCACCGATGCCAGAACTCGAGGTCACAATGGGATCTTTCTCACCATCTCGATCCCTGTCTCCAGCGGACCCGGAAGCCTCGACCTCATCGAGCCCATCACTGAGCCAGGCAACGGCAGACCAACTGTCCTTCTCCTCATTCCTCTGACAGATGGCTGAGGACATGGACATACCATTGGACATGGGTTCCAAATTCTCAAAGGAATACCTGGAGACTATGCGCCTCCCTCAACCACCCACTGAGTCCCTTAAGCTTCCATTGCACAAGCTTCTGGACCAGACCTTCGCTCGATGCCTCGAGACACCTTACTCCATCCCTGCTGTCCCAAGTAAACTGGACACCAGGTACTGCAAGGTCCATCGCAAAGGGTTCGACAGCTCTCAACTCTCTCACCAGTCCCTGTTGGTGGAGTCATCATTGAAGCAATCCCATCCCTCTCAGGTCTACGCCGCCGTCCCGCCAGGGTTACTGGACCAGCACGGACCGCCAGTGCCACATCAATCTTCTGAAACTCAGGGCGATCTTCAATGCTCTCCAGACCTTTCAACATCTCCTTCGCGACCAGGTTGTCCTCATTCGCACAGACAACCAGGTCGCCATGTACTACGTGAACAAGCCGGGAGGCACAGGATCAGCCTCTCTCTGCCAGGAAGCTCTGAAGGTGTGGGATCGGGCAACTCGCAACGACACCTTCCTCAGAGCGGTCTACATTCAGGGGGAGGACAATGCCTTAGCAGACAGCCTGAGCCGTCTTTTGCAACCTCACGAGTGGACCCTCAACTCCACGCCCCTGCATCATATCTTCTCTCTGTGGGGAACGCCTCAGATAGACCTCTTTGCAGCCCCCCCCAACTTCAAACTGCCTCACTTCTGCTCCAGGATCTACACCCCTCAGCGCCTCAAGGCAGATGCATTCCTCTTGGACTGGACGAATCGCTTTCTATATGCATTTCCTCCTTTTCCTCTCATTCAAAAGACTCTAGTCAAGCTGAAGTCAGACCATGCCACCATGATCCTGATTGCTCCACGGTGGCCCAGACAACCTTGGTACTCCCTTCTACTTCAACTCAGCAGCAGGGAGCCATACCTCCTACCAGTCTTTCCATCTCTGCTTACACAGCATCAAGGATCTCTGCTTCACCCCAACCTGCAGTCTCTACACCTGACAGCTTGGTTCCTCTCAACGTAACCCCTCTCCAGTTTTCTCAACCTGTGAGAGATGACCTGGAAGCTTCAAGGAAGCTTGCTACTAGACAATGCTACCACCAAAAGTGGACTAGATTTTCTGCTTGGTGTTTTTCTCATCATCATCATGAGCCACAACACTCCTCCTTGTCTTCAGTTTTGGATTATCTTTTGCACCTTTCCCATTCTGGTCTCAAGTCTACATCGATACGAGTCCATCTTAGTGCAATTGCTGCTTTCCATCAGCCTCTTCAAGTGAAACCTCTCTCTGCTCATCCGGTGGTTTCCAGATTCATGAAAGGACTCTTCCATGTCAATCCTCCCCTCAAACCGCCGCCGGTGGTTTGGGACCTCAGTGTGGTTCTTTCTCAGCTTATGAAACCTCCATTTGAACCTCTTCACAAGGCTCACCTGAAGTATCTCACTTGGAAAGTGGTGTTTCTCATTGGCTTCACTTCTGCCCGAAGAGTCAGTGAGCTACAAGCCTTGGTTGCGGACCCGCCTTTTACAGTATTCCATCATGACAAGGTGGTTCTCCGCACGCACCTGAAATTCCTCCCTAAAGTTGTCTCAGAATTTCATCTCAACCAACCCATTGTGCTTCCAGTGTTCTTTCCGAAGCCACATTCTCACCCTGGAGAATCTGCCCTGCATACTCTGGACTGTAAGCGTGCTTTGGCTTTCTTCCTAGAACGCACCAAACCTCACAGATCTGCTCCTCAACTTTTCATCTCCTTCGATCCGAACAAGTTGGGACATCCCGTTTCCAAGCATACCATCTCCGACTGGATGGCGGCTTGCATCTCATTCTGCTATGCCCAGGCTGGATTGCCCCTTGACAGAAAAATCACAGCCCACAAGGTCAGAGCGATGGCAGTTTCTGTAGCCTTCCTCAGATCAACAACGATTGAGGAGATTTGTAAAGCTGCCACTTGGTCCTTGGTTCATACCTTCACCTCACACTATTGTCTGGATACCTTCTCCAGACGGGATGGACAGTTTGGTCAAACATTACTACAAAATTTATTCTCCTAAGTTGCCAACTTTCCCACCATCCCATTCTGGTTAGCTTGGAGGTCACCCATTAGTGAGAATACCTGCCTGCTTCTCCTGGGATAAAGCAATGTTACTTACCGTAACAGTTGTTATCCCAGGACAAGCAGGCAGGTATTCTCACTAGTGGGGTGATGTCATCCGACAGAGCCCCGATGCGGACGTCTCACAAGCATACTTGCTTGAAGAAACTTCAGAAGTTTCGAGATGCCCGCACCGCGCATGCGCGAGTGCCTTCCCGCCCGATGCACCGGGCGTGTCTCCTCGATTCTTTTCTTTCCATGGAGCTGAGAAGTTTTGCTTCAATTCTCTGCGCTGAGTGAACCCGTGTTCTTGCCTTCTAGTACCGCGGTTTTGAGTTATTTTGCTCTTTATCGTGTGTTTTATTCATTCGTTTATTATTTAAAAAAAAAAAAAAAAAAAAATTTTTTCCGGAGATTCGACCGGGTCGGCCGCGTGGCTCAGGCCCCGCTCCTTCGATCTCGCGGCGGAGCTTTTTCAGCCTATGTCCCGGCCGATTACCGGTTTTAAAAAGTGCAGCAAGTGCCAGCGCGCGATTTCGTTGACGGACCCGCATCGACGCTGCCTGCAGTGTCTTGGTCCAGAACATCTTCCGAAATCGTGCCGGCCTTGTTCCACTCTAACAGCACGTGCTTTTAAGCGTCGCTGTTCCCTGTGGGAGTCGATGTTCAAGATGGAAGCTGCTAAAGAACCTTCGACTTCAGCTGGTGCTTCGCCTGTGCCTGCGAAGGAATCTTCGACTCCTGCTGCATCGGGTCTTTTGAAGCCGGCCTCCTTCGTCCCGACTTCGACCCCCGCCTCCTGCTGAGGTGCCTCCTTCGGTCTCCTCAGATCAGGTACCTCCTCAGACCATCCCCCCGGTGGTTATCAAAGTGCCGAAAGCTTCTAAGGCTAAGCACTCGACCACTCGAGACCGCGAAGACCGTACAGGAGGTCCCACTTCGAGTGCAGCTCCCCCCTTGGCGGCTTCGCTGCAGTCGATCATAGAGGCTCAATTCATTGATATCATGACCACCATGGCGCCCAAGTGGCTTGCCACAATCCAGGGTGGGCAAGCAGTCCCTCCTCGAGGGGTCGAGCCGCCCCCTCCTCCTCCCCCTCGCCGCTCGCTCTCACTGCTCGGGGAGGAGGAGTGGCGCTCGGCAGCCAGTTCATCGAGGCGTGCTTCGTTTAGTGACATGCCGCCTCTGAAACCCATCCCCCTTCAGGGCGAAGAAATTTGGGATATACCTTCGGGTAGTCGAAGCCCTGGGCATCGTCAGGAGGAATTCTTCCACACTCCCTATCAAGCATGCAATGCGGCTCGAGAGGCATTGGGCCATCCTCCTCTTCGCTCTACGGCCTCCAGCCCCATCTACTCCTTGGAGGCCTCTGGGGAACCGCCTAAGCATCGCCGGTCCAGGTCTCCTTTGAGACATAGGGAGGGGCATCGTTCCAGGCATTCTTCGAGGCATTCCTCTAGGCCTCAGAAGAAACTTCCTTGTGTGGGGTATCAATCTTCAGATGTCTCCCCTCCTCCGGGCCCGGAGTACGAGGATACCTATGGCTCTTTCTCGCCCTGCCGATCACAAGTTTCCTTGGATCCAGAGGCCTCGACTTCATCCAGCCCGTCCCGCCGACCTGTGTTGGCGGACCAATTGTCTTTTTTGTCTTTTCTCAGGCAGATGGGGGATGATCTCGACATCACCTTGGACTCCGGTTCCCGATACTCCAAGGAATACCTGGATACCATGCATCTGCCTCATCCTCCTGCCGAGTCTCTTCGTCTGCCTCTGCACAAGCTCCTCGACCAAACCTTCATGCGATGTTTTGAAACACCGTACTCTATTCCTGCTGTTCCTGGCAAACTGGATGCCAGGTATCGCACGGTGCATCACAAGGGGTTTGAGGGCTCCCAACTCTCCCATCAGTCCCTGTTGGTCGAGTCCTCCCTCAAAAGATCTCATCCGTCCCAGGTGTATGCCTCAGTGCCACCGGGCAGAGAGGGCCGGACCATGGATAAATTCGGGAGGCGCATCTACCAGAACTCGATGATGGCATCCAGAGTTCTCAATTACACTTTCCATTTTGCCACTTATTTGGAGTTCTTCCTGCCTGTGCTTCGAAGTTTACACCTTACATTGAATCTCAGGCTCGTTTTGAATTTGAGGAGGTAGTCGCCTCGCTGTCCCAGCTGCGCCTTCAACTGATGCAATCCTCCTATGATGCCTTCGAACTCTCGGCACGGGCTGCTGCCTGCTCCGTGGCCATGCATCGTTTGGCCTGGCTTCGCACCATTGACATGGACCCGAACCTCCAGGATAGGCTTGCCAATGTCCCCTGTGCGGGTGCGGATTTATTTGATGAATCTATTGAGACCGTGACGAAGAAGCTATTGGACCATGAAAAATCTTTCCAGTCCATCCTTCCTCCCAAGCCTAAGCCTGCTCATTCTCGTCCCTCTCGTCCGCCCTTGATCTATCAGCGGCGTTACACTCCCAGGCAGGCTCCCAGGCAGGCAGGCAACCGGCGAAGAGACAACCCCTGCAGAAGTCTCAGCAAAAACCTCAGCCTTCTGCTGTACCCAAAGCTCCTCAGCCTTTTTGACTCTCTGATAGGGAGCATAACCAACTCCGTTCTGCTTACCCCTGTCTTTCCGATTGGGGGTCGACTCCATCATTTTTATCATCAATGGACGACCATTACAACCGACCTTTGGGTCCTTACCATCATCAGAGAAGGATACTCTCTTCAGTTCCATCGGGTCCCCCAGGACCACCCTCCAAGAGAGTATCCTTCCAGCTTGACCCAGACCGCCCTTCTTTTTCAGGAAGCGCAGGCTTTGCTCCGGATTCGGGCCGTCGAGCCAGTCCCTGTGGACTAACACAACCGAGGGTTTTACTCTCGGTACTTCCTTGTTCCGAAGAAGACGGGCGACCTGCGTCCAATTCTGGACCTCCGGGTGCTCAACAAGTTCCTGGTCAAGGAGAGATTTCGCATGCTGACCCTAGCTTCTCTCTACCCCCTCCTCGAGCAGAAAGAGGCCTACACTCACATTCCCATTCATCCGGCCTCTCGCAAATTCCTCAGATTTTGGGTGGGACATCTGCATCTGCAGTATCGAGTGCTTCCATTCGGCCTGTCCTCATCTCCCAGAATCTTCACAAAATGCCTGGTTGTGGTGGCCGCTGCACTCCGGAACCAAGGTCTTCAGGTGTTTCCCTACCTCGACGACTGGCTCATCAAAGCTGCCTCGGCGCCAGGGGTCATCTCGGCGACACAACAGACTATCTGGTTCCTGCAGAGTCTGGGATTCGAAATCAACTTCCCCAAATCTCATCTGCAACCGACCCAGTCTCTCCCCTTCATCGGGGCAGTTCTCGATACTATTCAACTCAGAACTTTCCTTCCTCCTCAACATCTGGATGCTCTGCTTTGTCTCTGCCAGTCGGTGTCTTCTCACAAGTCCATCTCCGCGAGACACATGATGGTTCTCCTGGGCCATATGGCCTCTACAGATCATGTGACTCCTTTTGCCAGACTTCACCTCAGAATTCCTCAGTGGACCCTGGCATCTCAGTGGACACAAGTGTCAGATCCTCTGACTCGTCACATCATAGTCACTCCTGCTCTTCAGCAGTCTCTACATTGGTGGATGATCTCTACAAATCTATCCAGAGGTTTGCTGTTTCACTCCCCTCCCCACCAGAAGGTTCTCACAACCGATTCCTCGACCTATGCATGGGGGGCTCATCTGGACAGTCTTCGCACTCAAGGCTTCTGGACCAGTGCGGACCGGCTGTGTCATATCAATCTGCTGGAACTCAGGGCGATTTTCAATGCTCTTCAAGCTTTCCAACATCTGCTTCACGACCTGGTGGTCCTCATTCGCACGGACAATCAGGTTGCCATGTATTATGTCAACAAGAAGGGGGGCAAGAGATCGGCCTCCCTCTGCCAGGAAGCTCTCAGAGTCTGGGATTGGGCGATTCGCCACAACACCTTCCTCAAAGTTGTCTACATTCAGGGGAAAGACAATGCCTTGGCAGACAACTTAAGTCGTCTCCTCCAGCCTCACGAATGGACCCTCCATTCCAGGCCCCTTCATCAGATCTTCTCTCAGTGGGGGACGCCTCAGATAGACCTTTTTGCGGCTCCACACAACTTCAAACTGCCTCAATTCTGCCCCAGGATCTACATTCCTCATCACCTCGAGGCAGATGCCTTTCTTCTGGACTGGAGGAATCTCTTTCTATATGCATTTCCTCCGTTTCCTCTCATTCAAAAAACTCTGGTCAAGCTGAAATCCGACCATGCCACCATGATCCTGATAGCTCCTCGGTGGCCCAGACAGCCTTGGTACTCCCTTCTACTTCAACTCAGCAGCAGGGAGCCATTCCTTCTTTCACTGTTTCCTTCTCTGCTTACTCAGCATCAAGGATCTCTGCTCCACCCCAACCTGCAGTCTCTCCACCTGACAGCTTGGTTCCTCTCAACGTAACTCCTCGCCAGTTTTCCAAAGCGGTGAGAGATGTATTGGAGGCTTCTCAGAAGCTTGCTACTAGACAATGCTACTCCCAAAAGTGGACTAGATTCTCTACCTGGTGTGTTTCTAATCGTAAGGAGCCTCAACGAGCCTCCCTATCTTCTGTATTGGACTATCTTCTGCACCTGTCTCAGTCTGGCCTCAAGTCTACATCCATACGAGTCCACCTGAGTGCTATTGCGGCTTTCCATCAGCCTTTGCAAGGGAAACCTCTCTCTGCTCATCCTGTGGTTTCCAGTTTTATGAAAGGACTTTTCCATGTCAATCCTCCTCTCAAACCTCCTCCAGTGGCTTGGGACCTCAATGTTGTCCTTTCTCAACTTATGAAACCTCCTTTTGAGTCTCTAAGCAAGGCTCCGCTGAAGTTTCTCACTTGGAAAGTGGTTTTTCTGGTTGCCCTCACTTCTGCCCGCAGAGTCAGTGAGCTTCAGGCCTTAGTGGCGGATCCACCTTTCACAGTATTCCATCATGACAAGGTGGTCCTTCGCACTCATCTGAAATTCCTGCCTAAAGTGGTCTCTGAATTTCATCTCAACCAATCAATAGTTCTTCCTCTGTTTTTTCCAAAGCCTCATTCTTATCCTGGAGAATCTGCTCTTCACACTCTGGACTGTAAACGTGCTTTGGTTTTCTACCTGGATCGCACCAAATCACACAGAACTGCTCCTCAACTTTTCGTCTCCTTTGATCCAAACAAGTTGGGACGCCCTGTCTCGAAGCGTACCATCTCCAACTGGATGGCGGCTTGCATTTCTTTCTGCTATGCCCAGGCTGGATTACCCCTTCCCTGTAAAGTCACAGCCCATAAGGTCAGAGCAATGGCGGCCTCTGTTGCCTTCCTCAGATCGACACCGATTGAGGAGATTTGTAAGGCTGCCACTTGGTCCTCGGTTCATACATTCACCTCTCACTATTGTCTGGATGCTTTCTCCAGACGGGATGGACAGTTTGGCCAAACAGTATTACAAAATTTATTCTCCTAAATTGCCAACTCTCCCACCATCCCATTGAGGTTAGCATGGAGGTCACCCACTAGTGAGAATACCTGCCTGCTTGTCCTGGGATAAAGCAATGTTACTTACCGTAACAGTTGTTATCCAGGGACAGCAGGCAGCTATTCTCACGTCCCACCCACCTCCCCTGGGTTGGCTTCTCTGCTAGCTACCTGAACTGAGGAGAGACGCCCGGTGCATCGGGCAGGAAGGCACTCGCGCATGCGCGGTGCGGGCATCTCGAAACTTCTGAAGTTTCTTCAAGCAAGTATGCTTGTGAGACGTCCGCATCGGGTCTCTGTCGGATGACATCACCCCACTAGTGAGAATAGCTGCCTGCTGTCCCTGGTTAACAACTGTTACGGTAAGTAACATTGCTTTATCCAGGGACAGCAGGCAGCTATTCTCATGTCCCACCCACCTCCCCTGGGTTGGCTTCTCTGCTAGCTAGCTGAACTGAGGAGACACGCCCGGTGCATCAGGCGGGAAGGCACTTGCGCATGCGCGTTATGGGTGACTCGAAACTTCGAGTTTTCTTCAAAGAAGCATCCACATCGGGGCTCCGTTGGATCACGTCACCCTTTAGTGAGAATAGCTGCCTGCTGTCCCTGGATAACAACTGTTATGATAAATAACATTGCTTTTTGGACTTAGAAACTTCGTTTTTGCTCCAAACTTCACAGATGGCCACCTCAGGACAGGATGGGATGGATTTATGCCTTAAATGTGGTGGATGGCTTGCGGATTCGCAGTGGTGTGTTACGTGCACCGGAGCCCGCAAGGGGCATGAACTGTGCGTGGATGCCGCACTATCCTCCGGGGAGGTTCTAATTGCCTCCAATTCCACCAGAGATTCGTTTCCAGCGTCCGGGACGCCAAATTTGGGCGAGGAGGGTGCTTCTGCGAAACGCAAGCACAGTTCCGGGGATAAGTCTCATAAGTCTTCAAAACACTCCAAATCGGAGTCCCGCAGATTGGCCTGGCCGCCGGGGACTATTTTCCACCGGAATTTGTGGATATGATGTATCAGGCTTTCATGCGAAAGCGGGCTGTGACTGTGTCCCCGCCCTCTCCCCCTCAGACTCCGGTGTGACAGTCTGTGCAGCCTTTTTGTTCCAGCATGTCAGTCTGCTCTCTTGCTGGTCCACCAGAAAGCCAGAGGCACCTTCCTGCTATTGCCTTACTGCCTGCATCAATTTCTATGCCGTTGCTGTTGCACGGCTCTTTGGCGGGCTCCACTGATGTGGCTAGCCTAACGGATATCGGGGATTCCTGGAGCTCTGGGGTCCACGATCTGGGTAAGGATCAGGCGGTGCGCAGGCTATTTAAGTCCAGTTGACTTCCTGATCTTATCTCTGAATCCCTGCAGACGTTGAAACTTGATTCTGACTCCGTGGTTCAGGCGGAGTGTTTCGTAATGAGTTCTAAGCCCCCGCTTTCCGCTTCCTTTCTGGATCATGCGGATTTGACGGAAATGCTTTTGGAAGTTTGGGAGGCCCCGGAGGGTCACCTGAAGTGCGCTAGGGCCATGGCGAACTTGTATCCCATGGCTTTGGAATTTTCCGAGCACCTAGTCCCGCCGAGGGTGGATTCGGCAGTGGTTCAGGTCACTAAATGTACCTCCTTGCTGTCGGATGGAGGGGTGGTCCTGAAGGATGGCTAAGACCGTAAACTGGATTTTGTCATGAAGCATCTTTTTGATTCTGCTGTGATGGGGTTGTGAGCTGCAGCGGCCACTTCTTTTGTGGCCCAGGCATGTCATACTAAACTTTGTCAGGATCCTGAAAAGGTTGTCCTTAGGGATCTCGATTTCCTGGTCTCTGAAGTGAATAATTTGGCAGACACCCTCTATGATATTTTGAAGGTTTTTGCTAAACTGGGAGCTTATTCAGTTTCTGCTAGGAGGATGTTATGGATTCGCCAGTGGTCGGGTGATTCTTCATCCAAGGCTACTCTGAGCAAGCTGTCATCCAAAGGTTCACTCTTATTTATTCAGGGTTTGGATGATCTTATGGTAAGTGTGCAGGACCGTAAGCCTAAGGTGCTTCCTGGTCCTAGATCTCGTCCCTTCTGGAGGACCTCGCAGTTCGCCGGACCCCTTGCGGCGGGACTGCGTTTCGGAGCCTAATATAGATCTCGCTTTGGAGGTACAGCGCGCCCGCAGCCTCCCAACTCTTGACCTTCGGTCTCTTCCAAAAGAAAATTATGATGCCAGGGCTCTGGCGGGGCCTCCCTGAATCGGGGGGTGGCTGTCGGCCTTCCTTCCGAAATGGCTGAAGATAACCTCGGACCAGTGGGTTCTAGAGGTAGTCAGGGAAAGTCTGCGTTTGCACTTTTTTCGGCCACTGGCATTTTTTCATGTCCTCTCCCATGCGTCCTACAGGACGACTTGGGTTGTGGGAGATACTTCATCGTGCCAAAGAAGGACTCTGTCGATTGCAGACCAATTCTACCCTCAAAGCAGTGAATACATTCTTGCGAGTTCTGCATTTCCGGATGGAAACGATGGCACTCAGGGAGTTTTTGGCTTCCTTGGATCTCACGGAAGCGTATCTCCACATCCCGATTTTTCCAGCACATCGGAGGTTCCTGCAGTTTCATGTTCTCGGGAGGCATTTCCAGTTTGCAGCGCTCCCTTTCGATTTAGAATCAGCGTCCAGAGCCTTTACCAAGATCATGATGGTGGTGGCTGCCCATCTGCTATCTCTGGGTGCACTGGTGCATCCGTACTTTGATGACTAGCTGATCAGAGCTCCCTCATGGGAGCAGGGCCACTTGGCGGTTTGCCAAGTGGTATCTCTACTGGAGCATCTCGGATGGGTGATCAATCTGAAGAAGAGTTGCCTCATACTGACCCAGGAGTTGGAGTACCTGGGTATCCAGTTCAATTCAGGTCTGAGCTGGGTGTTTCTTCCAGAATCCAGAAAATTTAAACTCAGGAGTGCAATTCGGAACATGTTGGCGGTCCCTGCTCTGATGGCCTGGCAGTACTTGCAGGTGTTGGGTCTTATGGTGGCAACCATAGATGTGATTCTGTGGGCAAGAGCTCACCTGCGTTCTCTTCAGCTTTTACTTCTGTCGAGGTGGAATCCCTAGAGAGATGCATTGGGGATAAAGCTGCCTTGGTTGGCAGTGATGCACAGCAATATGCTGTGGTGGTTGAACCCAGTCACTCTGTCCACTCTGCAGGTCTTGGATTGGGTGACCCTGACTACAGACACGAGTCTCTCCAGTTGGGGAGCAGTTTGCATGACTGTCCCAGTCCAGGGCCGCTGGACACCGAGAGACGATGGTCAATCAATTGGCTGGAGCTACGAGCGATCCGGTTAGCTTTGCTACGGTTCCAAGTGAATCTCCATAGGAAGGCTGTCCGTGTGTTCTCGGACAATGCGACGGATGTTGCCTATGTCAACCGTCATTGGAGGCTCGGATGCTCTTTGCATGGGCGGAGCATCATCTCTTGGCTTTATCTGCAGCTCATGTGGCTGGCATCGACAACGTTCAGGCAGACTTCCTCAGTCATCAGACTCTGGACCAGGGAGAATGGTCCCTGTCCGAGCTGGCTTTCAGGGCCATAGTGCGCTGCTGGGGGCATCCAACCTTCGATCTGATGGCGTCCTCAGTGAACAGGAAGGCGGACAGATTCTTCAGCCGCCGACGAGAGGTCGGCAGCATCTGACTCGACGCTCTGGTTTTAGTACAAGTCCCCCGTCACTGGGAAGAGAGGTGCGCTTTGTTACTTGTGCCACCAAGGAATCCACCTTGGCTGCTCCAAAAACTGCTCACAGTGGATACAAGCGGGACATAGCTCTAGCACTCTTCAAAGTACCTTCCAGAAAGTCAAACTGCTCAGAGACCATAAAACTCATATCCGGATGCCAGGGAAAGGGCACAGAGTGCAAGCGCCCACTACAAAGCTATGGAGAAGTGGACAGAGCTGGCTGAGTCAGTAAGTTCAATTCCTGGTAAGATTCAGTAGGAAGTTAAGGCAGAGCCGCAAACTTAATTAAGCGCAGGGCAGTAAGATTATCACCATGATCCGGATCCAGCACACAAGCCAGAATCCCCCAATCTGGGAAGAGCTGCACTGTCAAACAATGGATCAGAGAGGTCAGGATCAGCATCCGGATCCCCAAAATCATGAGCAGGCAGAACAACAGGTGAAGGCAAGGACACACCCGAAGGTACCATACCACCCAAAAACGTCCTGGGGGGAAAGGAGACTGCTCAGGAGAAGAACCACACTTTTTTTAAAACTTTGATTACAAATCTTCATGATTTTAGAGAAAATATCCGGCTTCTGGGGCATAGAGTCACCCTTAGATGACTTAAATTCACGTCTTAGGCTGCGGAAGGTCCATAGCCAGGCTGACCAAAGAACCATCCTTGCCGAGTCCCGAAAGTAATGGAGGCCACCCCGCCGGGCTGGCTGAGCGTCTGATCACCTGCTTCTGTGGGGGAGCGGGGAAAGCTAAGCCAGTCGCCATAGCCCCCCAGCTGTGCCACGTGGCATGTGGTGCAAGGATGCTCTAAAAGCACTAAATTTGTGCAATCCTGGCATGAATTCACAAGAAGAGACCCCAAGGACTCCATCCCAGCAGTTTTCCAGGCAAGAATCAAAGTTTTGAAGAAGCAGGGAGAAGAAGAAAAAAAGATTCCTAAAAATCCAAGATAGCCGCCAGCACCAAATTTACACCAAAAATGTGATATTTTTCACACTTCCCAAAGTCCAAAAACGGTGATTTTAGGATTTTTGCAGGGAACATGCAGAAACTCAGAAAACCCCACTTCTTAAATTTTCTCCGATGTCTCGTACAAGCTGTCAGCTCCTTGTACTCACTGTGACCTGATACACTAGACTCCACAGTTCTTTCTCGATAGCTGTAGAAGAATTCACTGCCACAATGCTGGGAATGCTCTCACAAAGCTGATCGTTGGGCTGCCAGTCAGACTTTACGGTCTGACTGTGCCTTCACCCCAGCAGACCACCAGATGCGCACCAGGACGGGTGGAGGTGTGAAAACACAACCAGCCCCCTAAGCATGCCTAACAGTCTGCGCTCGTTCAAGGACGGCCATGAGCTCCAAGGAAAACTGCAGATTGACTTACAGGTAACCAAAATGGGATCGGCCTGTCAGCTGAAAACCGAAGTCTGTTAATTCTCAAGCAGGCAGAGCTCCAAAATTGCTTCAGACATGAAATTAACCAAAAAGGGGACGACATTACATAGAATTTATAACAACAAAATGGGGAGAGCAGAACGCACACAACTGCAGACATGCTTGCAGAAGGAAAGACTAGAGGGCACTAAACTGATCAATGAAGTACTACAGAGGCAGAGTGGATTCCTTCTGCAGAGCATGATGCGAGTATGGGGAAATAACCCTATTGTTTAGAATGTCTTACCTATTGCACTGGAAAGAGGTTTTTGTGCTTTTTAACTAAAGTTCTCTTTTAAATAGTAAATGATGGCAAAAAAGGACCAGTTGATCTAATTCGTCTTCCCAGTTGACTTTTCTGATATTCTACCCTTTGAGTAAATGAATAAATAAGGTAAATTTGGGAAACTGATGCTAGCACCCTTCCACAAATCTTTTAACTGACTTTTAAACTCTTTTCTTATCACTTCTCTATTTATTGCTTCCAAGCATATTTAAATTCTAATTATAGTACTTGCTTCACTACCTTTTTTGGTTTTTGCTAGTTCTGTGATTGGTCCATGTAGTATACTTTTGTGCCTTACCATTATGTTTTCAAATAATTAAAACTGTCATCAGATCTAGTGAGGTTGTAGCCTGAATATCCAATTGCCTCATTCAACTTAAGATAGTACATAATTATTACCGCTTCATATAGGTGACCCCAGTCTTTTTGTACTCATTGACTGACATTTTCTTGTACTAATGAGTCATTTAGGGGTTTGTTTGTTTTTTTACTAAGCTATGCTAATAGATTTAGTGTAGACTAACAAATTAGTGTGTGCTGAATCCTAAGAAACCCATAAGTATGAAATGGGCTTTTTAGCATTTATCGTTCACTAAATCCATTAGTGCACCTTAGTGAAAGGACCCCTTAATTTCTTACTTACTGAGTTCAACCAGTAAAGATGCAATGTGTTAATCAGGGCAGGATTAACCAATAGGCCCAGTAGGCACGTCCCTAGGGCCCAAAATGGTCAGGGGGGCCCGATGAAGGAGGACATCAACATTGTTTTTTCCAAACAGCAATGGGCCTCTCCAGCATCGATCAGCAACGCGGGCCCCATGATCAGCAACGCGGGCCCCCCCATTAGCAACGCGGCTTCCCCCCCATCGACAGAAAGTAAGACAAACAAGCAACGTGGATAAGAAAGGCAACGGGAACTGTAATTTTGCAAGCGGTGCTGCTTGCCCAAAGCTTCCCTCTGACGCAGCTTCCTGTTTCCGCCTGGGCGCATAGTGGGGTGGGGCGGGGCAGGGGGCCCAGTGTACTTGTGTGCCTAGGGGCCCTTGATGAATTAATCCTGCCCTGGTGTTAATCATTGCATTGTTGTTTAAAAGTTTCAGCTAAATCAGATTGACAAAAAAGATGGGTAGTTTTATATATCTAAAACAGTAGATAATAAATAATATGGCACATATTTAGAATTTAAAATAAAGGAGTCCTTTAATCAAACTGTGGTAAAAAATTGACCTTAGCATGTTCTTATGCAACTTATTCCCATGTGATAAGGCCATTTCTACCAGAGAGATAAAATAGCCACTTTTTCTCATTAGTGCATGGTTGTTAGCACTTGAGCCCCTACTGCCACCTATGTTGGCAATAAGGGCTTACATGCCATGAGCTAGTGCATGGCAATGTAACTGCACCAAATGATTAGCACAGAGCACACCCACTCTCCACCCTCAGACCTGCCCCAGCACTAAAAAAATTATTTTTAGAGAATGGGTAGTGTGAACTGATCCCAAAATTATTCTATGATACCTGAGCATGCCATGTAGTAAGACAGTTTTAGATTTAGTAAGCACACATTAGTGCTTACCACAGCTTAGTAAATGGACCCCAAATAATAGTTAATATTTTTATCCTAGGAAATGTAAATGGACCCCAGAATAGTTAATATTTTTATCCTAGGACAAGCAGGCAGCCTATTCTCACATATGGGTGACATCATCCACGGAGCCTGGATGCGGACAGCCTCACAAGCAGACTTGCTTGTAGAAACTCAGAAGTTTAGAGTCTGCCGCACCACGCATGCGCAAGTGCCTTCCTGCCCAGCACAGGGCGAGTCTCCTCAGTTCTCAGTTTTCCACGGAGCCGAGAAGTCTGTCTTTGACGCTCTGCGGTGAACTTTGTTCGCTTTGTGTCTTCTCTTCACCACGGTTTGTGTTTATTTTCTTTTAGCCGAATTGCTGTGCCTTTTTCTTTCTCTTAGTAAAAAAAAAAAAAAAAAAAGTTTAATTTTTTCGTCGGCTGACTGGTGGGACGGGTTGCGCGCCTGCAACTTGCGGGCTTTGACTTCGCGGTGGCTATCTTCCCTCCTATGTCCCGGCAAGCCACGGGCTTCAAGAAGTGATTTCATGGATCCACACTGCTGATGTCTTTGCTGTCTCGGGCCTGACCATAGTCCGAAGTCGTGTGAGCACTGTGCTACTCTTCAACTTTGAGCCATTAAATGTCGTCGGGTTCAAGTGGAAAAGCTGTTCAGGATGGACTCTTCAGCTACACCTGACTCAGTCAAGACTTCAACCAGAGGTGGTCCTGTTTCCACAACCCTGACCTCGAGTCTCATTAGACCTTCCTCATTCGGATCGTCTTTGGCCTCGAATACACCTGCTTTATCTTCCCCTGAGCTTACCTCAGGTCAGATACCTAAGCAGAAGGTTCCTGCGGTGGTCCTCAAGCTATCCAAGCATCAATCCTCCAAGCCGAAGCATGCTTCTACTGCCACCTCGGAGCCTTTAGCCTCAGCAAGTGGTCCAGTTTCAGTCTCAGATCCACAATTGCAGGCTTCTCTCCAGACCATGTTAGAGCAGCAATTTGTTTGGTTACTGAGCAAATACGGTCCTGCCTCGACTCTGCTTCCCATCCAGCCTGGGCAATCAGCAGTCTCTCACAAGGTCGAGTCTCTGCCTGTGCTTCAAGCTGAGTCTATACACTCTATGCAAGGAGTTGAGTCTGTGAGTGTCTGGTCTGGAATCTACGTACTCTATGCAAGGAGTCGAGTCTTTGCGAGTGTCTCAACAGGAATCTTCACACTCTATACAAGGAGCTGAATCTTTGGGAGTGCTTTGAGATTCCTCGATCCAAGCCACTGAATCTATGGGATTTCGATCTACAGCTTCTAGCCCTATTCATTCACAAGTGGCACTGCCCATTTCCAGGCATAGGGCAAAGTCTCCTCGATCTCACTTGAGACCTTCTTTCAGGCAGCACTCTCGTCATAGATCGAGGCCCTCATCGAGGCATCCATCGAGGCACAGGTCTTCTTCCGCAGAAAAGCCTTCCTTCTCCAGACCTCCATCCAGGCTTTCCAGCTCTTCGAGGCCTCCAATGCCTCGATTAAGGTCACCAATTGCACTGAGGATTCAACTGCTTCCAATGCCTCCTCCAAGTCTGTCTATTCCTTGGGTTTACCAATACTCCAGAGAGGCTTCGCCTTCATTCTCCACTCGAGGCGCCTTGAGGTCATCGAGTCCTTCTCAAGGCCAGGCTCTGGCAGATCAATTGTCCTTTTCTTCCTTTCTTTGTCAAATGGCTGATGACCTGTATATTAAATTGAACACTGGTTCTAAATACTCTGCTTCAACCTCCTGCAGAGTCACTCAAGCTTCCTCTTAATAGGCTTCTGTTTCAAACGAAATCTGGAGACTCCTTATGCTATACCTGCTGTTCCAGGCAAATTAGAATCGAGGTATAGAACTCTACATTGCAAGGGTTTTGAGAATTCACAATTATCTCATCAATCCCTCCTTGTGGAATCCTCATTGAAGAAGCCCCATCCTTCCAGAGTCTATGCCACAGTACCTCCTGGAAGAGAGGGTAAGACCATGGACAAGTTTGGCCGTCGCCTTTATCGGAATTCCATGATGGCCTCCAGAGTCCTCAACTATAATCTTATCTTCACTACTTATTTTAAGTTCCTGATTGATCATCTTCCAGGTTTTATGAAAAACCTGGATCAACATAGACATGTGGAGTTTCTAGAGCTCACTGCTACCTTGGCGCAACTCTGGTTACATCTTCTCCAGTCATCTTATGATGCCTTTGAACTTTCTTCCAGGGTCACTGCTTTTTCAGTAGCTATGCGCAGTCTGGCCTGGCTTCGCACCATTGATATGAACCCCAATCTTCATGACCGTCTGGCTAATATTCCCTGTGAGGGCAATGACCTCTTTCATGAATCCATAGAGGCCGCCACCAAGAAGTTGTCTGAACATGAGAAATCTTTTGCTTCAATTGTCAGACCAAAGCCAAAGCCAGCTACTGCAAAAACTTCTCAATCTCTTCTATGCTTCCAGAGGTGTTATCCTCCAAGGGTGGCTCCTTACACTCGAGCACCTCCCAAGAAACAACAGCAGCAGAAGCAACAGAAATTTCAGCCTTCTGCTGGGCCTAAGGCTCCACAGCCTTTTTGACTGTCTCAAACAGAGCATAACCTCCATCGTTCTGCCTCTGTCGCCCTTCCCCCCATAGGAGGTTGTCTCCATTATTTTTACCATCAATGGGAGACCATTACATCCAACCTCTGGGTGATGTCAATAATCAGGGAAGGATACTCTCTTCATTTCACTCAGGTTTCACCAGAGCTTCCTCCAAGAGAGTATCCTTCCAGTCCATCCCAGACCGCCCTTCTTCTTCAGCAAGCTCAAGCTCTGCTTCATCTCCATGCCATCTAGGAAGTTCCTCTGGAACAGCAGAGCAGGGGTTTTTACTCCCGTTATTTCCTAGTTCCGAAGAAGACGGGCGATCTGTGACCCATTCTGGATCTCAGGGCTCTCAACAAATTTTTAGTCAAAGAAAAGTTTTGCATGCTGTCCCTGGCATCCCTCTATCCCCTTCTAGATCAGAACGATTGGTTAAGTTCTCTAGATCTCAAGGAGGCTTACACTCACATTCCCATTCACCCAGCCTTCCGTCAATGCCTCAGATTTTGGGTGGGGAGTCTGCATTATCAATACAGAGTGCTACCCTTCGGCCTGGCATCATCTCCCAGAGTGTTTACCAAGTGCCCAGTGGTGGTAGCAGCAGCTCTAAGAAACCATGGTCTTCAGGTGTTTCCCTACCTAGACGACTGGCTCATCAAAGATTCAACATCTCAGGGGGTTATTGTAGCGATCCAACTGATCTACGTGGTTCCTACAAAGCTTGGGATTCAAAATCAACTTTCTCAAATCCCAACTTCAGCCCACTCATAATCTACAGTTCATCGGGACTGTTCTGGACACTATCCAACTCAGAGCATTCCTTCCTCAACAATGTCTGGATGCTCTTCTTCAGCTCTGTCACAAAGTGTCTTCCCGCTCTTCACTCTCAGCGAGACACATGATGATACTACCAGGTCACATGGCCTCAACAGTTCAAGTGGCTGAAGCAGCGGCTTGGAAGCAGGGAGCCGGGACAGGAGAGGTGCGGCGGTGAGGAGCGGGTAGCGGCGAGAGTTAGCTCCGCCCACCCGCGTCACCAGCCGCGACACCAGCGCCGGACTCCCCCTTAAGAGAAGGGAGCCGGCGCGAAGGCAGACACAGCAGCCGCGTGGCTGAAGCAGCGGCTTGGAAGCAGGGAGCCGGGACAGGAGAGGTGCGGCGGTGAGGAGCGGGTAGCGGCGAGAGTTAGCTCCGCCCACCCGCGTCACCAGCCGCGACACCAGCGCCGGACTCCCCCTTAAGAGAAGGGAGTCGGCGCGAAGGCAGACACAGCAGCCGCGTGGCTGAAGCAGCGGCTTGGAAGCAGGGAGCCGGGACAGGAGAGGTGCGGCGGTGAGGAGCGGGTAGCGGCGAGAGTTAGCTCCGCCCACCCGCGTCACCAGCCGCGACACCAGCGCCGGACTCCCCCTTAAGAGAAGGGAGCCGGCGCGAAGGCAGACACAGCAGCCGCGTGGCTGAAGCAGCGGCTTGGAAGCAGGGAGCCGGGACAGGAGAGGTGCGGCGGTGAGGAGCGGGTAGCGGCGAGAGTTAGCTCCGCCTACCCGCGTCACCAGCCGCGACACCAGCGCCGGACTCCCCCTTAAGAGGGGGGTGCCAACGGCTCGCGGCCGTTCGGCGTGCGGCGAAGGCGAGCGGCAAAGGCGCTCGCCTTAGCGAGAGCGCCTTTGTGAAGGAGCCTTAGAAGGAGCACAGGCAGCCCAGCAGCGAATTCTAAACTTCTAACTAAAAAAAAAAAAAAATATACCTTTTCTTCTGTTCCCATTCTTCTCTTCTCTCTCTATTCTTTCAGCTAGCTGCACGCCAAGCTAACTCACACTCAGCTAACCCCTTTCAGATACCCTCAGCTCTTAACTTCTTATTCTCTCAGACACCTAAATCTTTCATAATCTCGCACTAGCTCTCAGCAGGATTTTTCTAACTCTCCCTTCTCTTTCTAATTTACTGACAGGCTGACCTAATTCACAACTTGAAGATGGCAGGGAGGACTAGAAGCGCCAAGGGTACAACCACATCCAGCATTCCAGTCACCATGGGGACCCTGGAGGAGATCACGGACGGCGAACGAAGGGAGGAGGACTCAGGGCGGTGGACAGAGGTCTCCGTGCAGACCGAATCCATCCCCCGACACTACACTACAGTCTCCACGCAGACAGAGGAGGCTGCTCAGCTGGATGGAGCCCTCATGCAAGAACTACGGAGCCTCAGGGAGGAGGTGGTTCGCCTGAGAAGCATCCGAGAGGATGAAGCCTACATCGACGGAGTCGTTCAGGAGTTGTCCCAAATTACAGAGCAGACCAACGACAAGTCCATTCTTGAGACACCCAAATCATCAGTTTTTAAGCCAACATTTGGGTTACAGGAAATGGCTGGCGGCAATGACACCTGGCAGTTGGTGACCTCATCCACAGGTAAACATAGAAGATCCCCCCTCCTTTTTTCAATCTCTTCATCCTCTTCTTTTTCTCCCCAACAGGCCGACCCTACATCAACCCCTCATCTCGTCCTGAAGAATAGATTCCAGATTCTTCAGGAAGAAGCTGCCGACAAGGTACAGGAGCAGGCCCAGCACGAAGAACTCGAAGAACAGGCCCAACACGCAACCCCATCTGCTGACCGACTTCCTCCTCCTCCACAACGGAAGAAGCGCAGAGTTATAGTCATCGGGGACTCCATGCTGAGGGGCACCGAGGGACCAATCTGCAGACCGGATGCACAATCAAGAGAGGTTTGCTGTCTGCCTGGTGCCAAAATACGGGACATCACCACCAGCCTAGGGAAATTACTTACACCTCATGACCATTTTCCTATGCTTCTTATCCATATAGGTACGAATGACACTGCCAGGAACACCCCAGAAACCATCGCCAGAGACTTCGGAGCCTTGGGTGAGAGGCTGAAGCAGACGAGTGCGCAGGTAGTCTTCTCGTCAATCCTACCAGTTAGAGGCAAGGGAAGAGCCAGAGATGAATGCATCCTGAGAACGAACGAATGGCTACGAGGATGGTGTCGAGATATGAACTTCGGATTCCTGGATCATAGAGAAGCGCTGCAAGGACTACAGGGACCAGACGGACTCCATTTAACCAGCAGAGGTAAGAACATCTTCGGACACCGACTAGCCCGCCTACTTCGCAGGGCTTTAAACTAGGTAAGTTGGGGGAGGGGACCTACTCATATACTGGGGTGGAAAGGAACTATACTGATGGGACGAGTCGACACTCAAATTCCGAGGTAAGGACCCAATATGCAAACAGTTCTCTTGGAGCCACACAGACTCGGTCAGGAATAGCCTTACAGGGACTCAGCAAACACAAAGTGTGGAGGGCCATGTATGTTAATGCACACAGTTTAGGCAATAAAATTCTAGAACTAGAAACTGAAATAAGGGATGCCAACCTAGACGTGGTGGCAATATCCGAGACTTGGTTCACTGACGCACATGGGTGGGATATGGCTATACCGGGGTACAATCTACTTCGTCAGGACAGAGAGGGCAGGTTAGGTGGAGGGGTAGCACTATACATTAAGGAAGACATCAAAACTACCAGGATCACTGATGTCAAGTATACCGGGGAGTCCCTCTGGGTTAATCTGGCACGAGGTAGTAAAAAATGCCTGTATCTTGATGTGGTATACAGACCTCCAAGACAACCGGAAAACATGGATGCAGAATTAATTGAAGACATAGAGAATATAACTCTACGGGGTGACACTGTGCTGCTAGGGGACTTCAACATGCCTGACGCAGACTGGAACACATTTTCAGCAGCAACCAGCAGCAGCAGGAGGCTTCTGAACTCCATAAAAGGAGTACATCTCAGACAGATGGTAACGGAGCCCACTAGGGCCCAGACGATCCTAGACCTGGTACTCACAAACGGGGAAAGCATCTCAGAGGTCTCAGTAGGAGATACGCTAGCCTCCAGCGACCATAACATGGTATGGTTCAACATTGGGAAAGGATCCCCTAAATCAATTTCAAAAACAAAGGTGCTCAACTTTCGGGGTGCCGACTTCGCACGTATGGGAGATCACGTTCATCAGACGTTACAGGACCAAGCAGAGACCGGCAATGTGGAAACTATGTGGTCGTACCTGAAATCATCCATACACGAAGCAACTAATCGCTACATAAAATCAGTAGATAAACGGCAAAGAAACAACAAACCCCAATGGTTCACTGAAGAGATCTCACTCCTCATTAAGGAGAAGAAAAAAGCATTTCTTTCCTACAAACGCACCCAGAGAAGAGAAACTAAAGTAGAATATAAGACCAGATCGGCAGCGGTCAAAACAGCAGTTAGGGAGGCCAAACGTCGAGTGGAAGAAACTCTGGCAAAAAACATTAAAAAAGGGGACAAATCCTTCTTTAGGTATATCAGCGATAGGAAAAGGAACACAGATGGTATAGTACGCCTTAGACAACCGGACGGAAACTACGCGGTGGCGGATTCAGAAAAAGCAGAACTACTAAATGAATATTTCTGCTCAGTCTTCACCTGCGAAGCACCAGGACACGGACCACAGTTGATGATAATACAAGACGTGGATGACCCGTTTCAGAACTTTGAGTTCACTCCTGGGGACGTCTACAACGAACTGGCAAGGCTAAAGGTAAACAAGGCCATGGGACCGGACAATTTACACCCAAGAGTGCTCAGAGAATTGAGAGATGTCCTGGCAGAACCGTTGGCGGTGCTCTTCAATCTCTCACTAAGTACGGGGAAAGTTCAGTTGGACTGGAAAACAGCCAACGTCGTTCCTCTACATAAAAAGGGTTGCAAGGCTGAAGCTGCGAACTATAGACCGGTAAGCCTCACCTCTATAGTGTGCAAACTCATGGAAACACTAATTAAGTATAAATTAGATACGATCCTGAACGAGGGAAATCTCCGGGATCCCAGCCAACATGGATTCACCAAGGGTAGGTCATGCCAGTCCAATCTAATAAGCTTCTTTGACTGGGTAACAAGAAGACTGGACTCAGGAGAGTCCCTGGACGTCGTGTACCTGGACTTCAGCAAAGCGTTTGACAGCGTCCCACACCGCAGGCTGCTGAATAAGATGAAATCTATGGGATTAGGAGAGACTCTAACTGCATGGGTTAAAGATTGCCTTAGTGGCAGACTTCAGAGGGTGGTGGTCAACGGTACCCTTTCTAAAATGTCAGAGGTGACCAGCGGAGTGCCACAGGGTTCGGTCCTGGGCCCACTCCTCTTCAACATATTCATTAGGGATCTGACTCAAGGGCTCCAAGGCAAGGTAACCTTATTCGCTGATGACGCCAAACTATGCAATGTAGTAAACGGCTATAATCTTCAGGATGCTATGGAGCACGACCTGCGTACTTTAGAAAGTTGGTCCTTGATCTGGCAGCTGGGCTTCAATGCCAAGAAATGTAAGGTCATGCATCTCGGCAACGGAAATCCTTGCAGAACTTACACCCTGAATGGAGAAACTTTAGCCAAGACTACGGCAGAACGAGACTTAGGAGTAATCATCAGTGCTGACATGAAAGCATCCACTCAAGTGGAGAAGGCTTCATCTAAAGCACGGCAAATGATAGGCTGTATCAAGAGAAGCTTCGTCAACAGGAAACCTGAAGTCATGATGCCACTGTACAGAGCCATGGTGAGACCACATCTGGAATACTGTGTTCAATTCTGGAGGCCACATTACCGTAAGGATGTGCTCAGAGTTGAATCGGTTCAGCGGATGGCCACCAGGATGGTCTTGGGGCTAAAGGGTCTCCCGTACGAAGAAAGACTGAGCAAATTGCAGCTCTACACTCTCGAGGAGCGTAGGGAGAGGGGAGACATGATTGAGACATTTAAGTACATCACGGGACGGGTAGAGGTGGAAGATGATATCTTTCTTCTCAGGGGACCCTCGACCACAAGAGGACATCCGCTCAAGCTCAGGGGAGGGAAGTTCCGTGGAGACACCAGGAAATACTTCTTCACGGAGAGAGTGATTGAGCATTGGAACGAGCTTCCAGTGCAGGTGGTCGAGGCACGCAGCATCTCAGACTTCAAGAACAAATGGGATACCTATGTGGGATCCCTACGAGGTCATGCCAAGGGATAGGGTCACTAGGACTGAATGAGCGGGTCAGTAGAGTGACATTATAATTACAATTATTCTTTAGGGGGTCAGTAGATTTAAGAGGGTGGGTAAATAGTGTGGGCAGACTTGATGGGCTATGGCCCTTATCTGCCGTCATCTTTCTATGTTTCTATGTTTCTATGTTTCTATGTTTTGCCAGACTTCACCTTAGAATTCCTCAGTGGACCCTGGCATCTCAGTGGATGCAGGCTTGCGAATCACTCTCTCGACACATTACAGTCACTCCTTCGTTGAGACAGTCTCTCCGCTGGTGGATGCTCTCTTCCAATCTCTCCAGAGGTTTACTGTTTCAGACACCCCCTCATCAGAAGGTCCTCACCACAGATTCCTCGACCTACGCTTGGGGGGCTCACCTCGACGGTCTCCGTACTCAAGGCCATTGGTCCAGCACGGATCGTCAGTGTCATATCAATCTGTTGGAACTCAGAGCGATCTCCAATGCTCTCAAAGCTTTTTAACATCTTCTTCACGACCAGGTAGTCCTCATTCGGACGGACAACCAAGTCACCATGTACTATGTCAACAAGCAGGGAGGAACGGGATCTCTCCCTCTTTGCCAAGAAGCTCTGAAGGTTTGGGATTGTGCAATCCTTCACAACACCTTCCTGAAAGCTGTCTACATTCAAGGGGAGAAAAATTGTTTGGCAGACAAATTGAGTCGTCCTCACGAATGGACACTCAGTTCCTTGCTTCTTCATCACATTTTTTCTCAGTGGGGAACTCCTCAGATGGATCTCTTTGCATCTCCCCACAACCAAAAACTGCCTCAGTTCTGCTCCAGGATATATTCTCCTCATTACCTCGAGGCAGATGCTTTTCTACTGGAATGGACGAATCTTTTCCTGTATGCATTCCCTCCATTCCCTCTCATTCTCATGACTCTTGTCAAGCTCAAAATGATCATGCCACCATGATTCTGATAGCTCCTCGGTGGACGAGACAACCTTGGTACTCCCTTCTACTTCAACTCAGCAGCAGGGAACCATGCCTTCCACCAGTTTTTCCGTCTCTGCTTACACAGAGTCAAGGATCTCTAGTTCATCCCAACCTGCAGTCTCTACACCTGACAGCTTGGTACCTTTCAACATAACTCCTCTTCAGTTTTCTCAATCTGTATGAGACATTTCAGAGGCTTCTAGAAAGCCTGCCACTAGACAATGCTACCACAAAAATGGACTAGATTTTCTATTTGGTGCATCTCTCATGACAAGGAGCCTCAAGATTCCTCCTTATCTTCTGTTCTGGATTATCTTTTGCACTTATCTACCTCTGGTCTACATCTATCTGAGTCCATCTCGGTGCAATCGCTGCTTACCAATCAGCCTATTAAAGGGAAAACCCCTCTCATCCGGTGGTTTCCAAATTTATGAAAGGACTTTTCAACGTCAAACCTCCTTGCAAACTGCCTCCAGTGGTTTGGGATCACAATGTTGTTCTTGTTCAATTGATGAAGCCTCCATTTGAACCAATGTCTACGGCTCATCTGAAATATCTTACTTGGAAAGTAGTGTTTCTTATTGCCTTCACATCTGCTCGAAGAGTCAGTAAGCTGCAAGCTTTAGTTGCTGATCCTCCTTTCACTGTGTTCCATCATGACAAGGTGATCCTCCGTACTCATCCTAAATTCTTAGCTAAAGTGGTTTCAGAATTTCATCTCAACCAATATATTATACTTCCAGTGTTTTTTCCAAGGCCTCATTCTCATCCTGGAGAAGCAGCGTTTCATAATCTGGACTTTAAATGTGCTTTGGCTTTCTACTTAGAACGCACCAAACCACACAGATCTGTTCCTCAATTATTTTGTCTCCTTCAATGCGAACAAGTTGGGACATCCGATTTCTAAGCGAACCATCTCCAACTGGATGGCTCCTTGTATCTCTTTCTGCTATGCCCAGGCGGGACTGCATCTACAGAGTCACGTCACAGCCCACAAAGTCAGAGCAATGGAGGCTTCAGTAGCTTTCCTCAGATCCACTCCTATTGAGGAAATTTGCAAAGCTGCCACCTGGTCCTCAGTTCATACTTTCATCTCTCATTATTGTCTGGATGTTTTCTCCAGACGGGATGGCCATTTTGGCCAGAGAGTATTACAAAATTTATTCTCCTAAGTTGCCAGCACTCCCACCATCCCATTCTGGTTAGCTTGGAGGTCACTCATATGTGAGAATAGGCTGCCTGCTTGTCCTGGGATAAAGCACAGTTACTTACCGTAACAGTTGTTATCCAGGGACAGCAGGCAGATATTCTCACAACCCTCCCACCTCCCCTGGTTGGCTTCTCTGCTAGCTATCTGAACTGAGGAGACTTACCATATGCTGGGCGGGAAGGCACTCACGCATGCGCGATGCGGCAGACTCAAAACTTCTGAGTTTCTACAAGCAAGTCTGCTTGCACGGCTGTCCGCATCCGGGCTCCGTGAATGACATCACCCATATGTGAGAATAGCTGCCTGCTGTCCTTGGATAACAACTGTTATGGTAAGTACCTGTGCTTTTTCATTTTAGAGAATAATGATTTAAAAATATATTTTTTTATGTTACACAGGAATCTAAGAAATGATGGGATGATTAGAGTGTTAGATTTCTTCAGTTACAAAAAGGAAGTAATAGAAAAAAGTGACAGTACTATATAACAGCATCAGCAACTCAGAGAGACCATCTTTGTTAAGGTATAATCCATATATTTTATAGAAAAAAAATTAAATGTTTAAAATGGGTAATCCATGTACATTGCAGTGTTAATTACATACAACTTGATACTTTATTAAAATAAATTTGTTACAGTTTGCATCTTTCTGTTGGAGCATATTTTTATAGTTATTTTTCTCCTGATGAACAAATTTGATGTGTATATTTTACAAGGACCTTTTTAAAATAAACATTATCGATTTTTAAAAATATTGCTGAATTCTATTTAAAAGAATAAATATTACTGAATTATAATTTAACTGAATATATACTAGAAACCAGTTTATTTTAAAAAGGTGGGTTAATCTTCAAAAACACTTTTCTGGATAAGTGCTGCACACCAGGATACAGTCACAGTACATGGGCTTGTCATGCCACTGGGGCTTGTGCGCATCTGAGAAGCTGAAAGCTATGCGTCGGTAGTTTCACTACCAGCAGGGCCTTCCAAGGCAACAGGTTTCAGTGGAGATGTTAGACTAATGATGCAGTGTTGGAGGTGGAGGATTGCATTTGATAACGACAACAGCAACAACATCAAATTTATACTGCACAGAAGAAAAAGCCTGGCAATCTACTTCTGTATTCTGCCACGAAAATTTGATGATGTTCATCAAGTTGCTAGGACTCGAATACGTGTTGATTGCACCTATCAATCAAATCAACATCCAGGTAACAGAAACATAGAAATATGATGACAGATAAAGGCCAAATGGCCCAATCTAGTCTGCCTATCTGCATTAACCATTATCTTTTCCTCTGTCTAAGAGATCCCACGTGCCAATCCCATGCCTTCTTGAATTCAGATACATTCTCTGTCTCCACCACGCCCATTGGGAGACTGTTCCACACATTTACCACCCTTTCTGTAAAAAAGTATTTACTTAGGTTACTTCTGAGCCTTTCACCTCTTAACTTAATCCTATGCCCTCTCATTCTGGAGCTTCCTTTTCAAATGAAAGAGACTCGCCTCATGTGCATTTATATCATGTAGGTACTTAAATGCTGTCAGATATACTGTAGAGATCAATGAGCTCCCAAATGTAAGATGAGTTTCCAAATGTAATCTTTCGTGTTTAAAGTGTGTATTTGGCTAGTCTTTTGTGGGTGTGCTGAGAGGCCCTGAGTTCAGGCCTCAGAGGAGCAGTGGGAAGTTGAATTAATGACAACAATAGCTAGGAGGTTGCATAAAAAATATATTTTATAGGAATATGCTTAATAATACAAATTGTCACCACCTGGCCTTCGCTAGGGTAGCCGTAGTGCCATGGCGGGTGACTATGCCGACATAAGCACGGCACTCAAAAGGGAGAATTGCCCTTCAGGGTGAGTATGCCAAAACTATACAAGTCAGGTTCATTGCAAACTTAAACAGCAAAAAAACCTCCCAAACAGTTCTGGCTTTCCAAAGGATAAGTTCAGGTTTATTATATCACCTTTTCCAAGGGTGACAAGCTCAGACTCTCAGGTAAGTTTATATCATTAAGCAGAAAAACGCACAAAAAAACAACAACCCTGGCTTCTAACCATTCAGCCAAGCTTTGGTAAGTCCCACAGAGTTCAGCTCTTTCTGGGCTTCTTTTACTCCCCAAGAAGGCCCAGAAAACAAATTATCAGCAAAACAAAACAATTCTCAAAAGAAAAACCAAACACTATAACCGTGCTTAGGACTGGCGCAAAAAGACCACAGCCCAGCAAGGTACCCGGACTTCAGTAGTCCTAACCAAGTCATCTTCACCAGGCCCTTGTGTGCAATATCAGTGTCAAACTTTCATCAAGGTTAGTCAGATTAACAGTTTATATGCCTGCCTCTCACCAGCATTGGCAGGTGTTTGCTCCATGGAGCTAATTGCGGGGCCTCAAGTTGCTGTGTTGCTTTTAATAACTTTTTCTACAGAAAAAGTATCCCACAAAAGAATATCCCACCCGGATTTCACAGCACACACACCCCAACTTCATATACTCCCTAGCAATGCCAAAATACTGCAGGGTTTTTTGGTAACAGGAAAAAAACCCCAAAAGAAACAGTTCCAGCAGTTCATTGCTATCAGCTAGTTGTAACAGTAAAAGGTTTCACCAAGCATAAATACAAAAGAGAAGGAAACCCCCCCAAAATGGTTACTTACCAACCATGCAGAGGTTTATTTTCATTTCCTCTGAAAGAGTAGGATCCGGCTCTGGCTCAGCAATTTCCATGCTTTCACCTCCTAAGCGTAGCTCCGGAGTCTGGGGTTCTTCAGGACCCTGCCATTCCATTTGGTCGTCTTCTTGTGATCGCTGCTTGACCTGGCGAGCTCTTTTCAGCCACTGCTCCTGCACTGCTCTGCTTAGCTTCTGCAAGATAGGCTTAAGTTTGGTAGGGCCATACCCAAACCTAGCTGAGATAGAAGCAGGCTTCAGCTCCCCCTGGCTCTCCCGATGGTCACTCATGGGATATTCCTCCTCCTAACAGGACTCTGCCTAGGTTCAGACTGGAGATAGGTAACGTGACCATTTATTCAGACCCGCCCCCAATCCCGCCCTAACCCCACCCCCAATTTCTTCCATTCATTTTTCATGTACACACATCTTATTAATTCATAATGGTAAACATAAAATTAAAAAAAAAAACACAAAGCACACTGTACGCAGAGAAAATGTTAATTATCATTTACGAGTTTCAGATTTTTTTCAAAGATGTCAAGGCAGATGACTTTAAAATATGTAATGTCACCTCAATAACTATAGAAAAATAGACAAATATAGAGCAAAATATAGACAGCAGATATAAATTCTCAAAATGGACACATTTTGATCACTAAATTTAAAATAAAATCATTTTTCCTACCTTTGATGTCTGGTGATTTCATGAGTCTCTGGTAGAGAGTTGCGCGGGGACAGAAATCCCACCCATCCCCGCCAAAGTCCCACCCGTCCCTGCGAGGAATCCCTCCGTCCCCACCCATCCCTGCGAGGAATCCCCTCCGTCCCCACCCGTCCCTATAAACTACAAAAATAGTTATTTCATTTAATTATGCTACTGAATTAAAGGCTCTGGTAGAAACCCATTTACAAATAAGCAAAAAGACTTTATTAATTTGGAAATATTAATTGGGAAGAATACATACTTTGTAAACGGGTTTCTACCAGAGCCTCTAATGTTTATAAATTTTTATCAACACAACTAATATATACTTTATCCTAAAGCAAAAAAAAAAAAAAAGAAATAGATTTTTTTTTTCCTACCTTTGTTGCCTGGTTTCTGCTTTCCTCATGTTCT
Organism: Geotrypetes seraphini; assembly: GCF_902459505.1. Classification (NCBI taxonomy): domain Eukaryota; kingdom Metazoa; phylum Chordata; class Amphibia; order Gymnophiona; family Dermophiidae; genus Geotrypetes; species Geotrypetes seraphini. The sequence goes on from NC_047085.1 coordinate 291,417,462, forward strand.
CATTCAATTCCTTCCATCCACTGTCTCTCTTCTCTCTGCGTCTTCCATTTGCTCTGTTACTGTGTCTCCCTTTCTCCCCCCTTCCAAATTGGTCTGGCACCCATCTTCTTCCCTCCGCTCCCCCCATAGTCTGGCATCTCTGTCTTCTTCCCTGGCAGCGTCTTCTCCCCACTCTCTCTTCCCCATTTCCTTTCAGCATCCTTCTTCCCCCCATCTTCCCCATGTCCTGTCAGCGTCCTTCTCCCCCCTCTGTCTTCCCCATGTGCTTTCAGTGTTCTTCTCCCCCCCTCTGTCTTCCCCATGTCCTTTCAGCGTCCTCCCCCAGTCTTCCCCATGTCCTTTCAGCATCCTTCCCCCCATCTTCCCCATGTCCTTTCAGCGTCCTTCTCCCCCTCTGTCTTCCCCATGTCTTTCCAGCATCTTTCTCCCCCCCCCCCGTCTTCCACATGTGCTTTCAGCGTCCTTCTCCACCCCTTTGTCTTCCCCATGTGCTTTCAGCGTCCTTCTCCACCCCTTTGTCTTCCCCATGTGCTTTCAGCGTCCTTCTCCACCCCTTTGTCTTCCCCATGTGCTTTCAGCGTCCTTTTCCACCCCTTTGTCTTCCCCAGTGCTTTCAGCGTCCTTCTCCCCCCTCAGTTTTACCTTAAGCGCCTTTTCCTCTCCACCCCACCTTTCCTCCCTTTCTCCCTCCCTGCCCCTTACCTTTGTGGCGCTTACCTGCCCGACTGACAACAGAACAGGCCCGGTCCAACAAACCTCCCTGCCCTGTAGCCGCGAATCTAAATTACCTTCTTACAGCAGCTGGAGTATTGAAGCTGCTGTAAGAAAGTAATTTAAATTTGCGGCTACAGAGCAGGGAGGTTTGACAGACCGGGCCTGTTGTTGGTTGGTCGGGGGACCTGGCTGGCTGTACTGCACCCGGGGCGTACCGCCCTCCGCCATGTACCACTGCCTTTTCCCTGCCTGCCCTGCCGCAGCACACAGCCGAACGGAAGTCTTCACGATGTCAGCGCTGACGTCGGAGGGAGGGATGGCTTTGCTTAAGTCCTCCCTCCGACGTCAGCGCTGACATCAGGAAGATTTCCGTTCAGCTGTGTGCGGCAGGGCAGGTAGGGAGACGAGCCTCACGGCTAAATACATCCAGCCCCGCAGGAACCCTGCGACCCTCAGAGCGTCCCCACGATCCCCGCAACCCTAGGGGGCGTCCCCACGGGATCCCCGCGACCCTAGGGGGTGTCCCCATGGGATCCCCGTGACCCGAAGGGGGAACCCGCGGGTCCCGCGGGATTCCCGTCATCCCCGTTCCCATGCAGCTCTCTAGTCTCTGGTTGCACTTCCTTCTGACTATGCATCCAATCTTTCTTTCGCATCCAACATCTCTTTCACAATCCAGCCCCATCCCCTTTGGGTCCAGGTCTCTCTCTCTTTTTCCTCTTGCCCTCCCCAGATCCAGTGTCAGTTCTCATTTGTACCTTTGTTCCAGATCTCCCTCCTCTGTTATGATCTTAAATCTCCCTGTTCTTCCCCAGGGTCTCTCCCCCTCTGTCTGAACTTCCCATAGTCCTGCATCTGCTTCCTGTCTTTCCCCTGTGGTCCAGGCCTTTCTGTCTCTAGTCTTTCTAATCTGTTTACAACCCCCCCCCTTTCTCTGCCTCTTTCTCACCTTCCTTCCTCCCTCCCAGCAGATTTTAGCTTATCTCTCTCCTCCTTTTCTCCTCTCAGATCTGGTATGCGTCTCCTTCCTCTTTTCTTCCTCCCAGGTATGGTATCTGTCTCCTCCCCTTTCCCTCTGCTCAGGCATCTCTCTCTCCGCACCCTTCCACCTGTTCTTCCTTCTCAATTTATTTTCTGCCTCTGTCTAAATTCTTTCTTACTATTCAGTCCTCAATTTCCCTCTTTCATTGTGTCTACCTATAGCTTGCCACCTCTTTCCCTCACCCCTTCCAGTATCTAACTCTATCCTCTTCCCTCAATCCAGCATGTGCCCTTTTTTCTTTCTCCTCCCCACTTCCTTCCAGCATCTGCTGCCCCCTCCTCCACTTCCATTCAGTCTGCCCCCCTCACCCCACACTTCCATTCAGTGTCTGTCCCTCCTCTCCCCCACACTTCCATACAGCGTCTGTCCCTCCTCTCTTCCACACTTCCATTCAGTGTCTGTCCCCCTTTCTCTACCCCTTCCATCTACTGTTCACCCTCTGTCTCGCCCCCTTCCATTCTCTGCCCTCTCTATCCAGTGTCTGCCCTCTCTCTCTTCCATATGGTATCTTCCCTCTTTCTATGCTCCTTCCATAAACTGTCTCTTTTGTACATGATTCATTTCAGCTTCCCCCTCTCCATTTTTCTGTCTCCCTATGCTCTGGAATCTCTCTTCTCCTTTCCTTCCTTCCTTCCCACTCCACCCAATGGTCTGATGTCTCTATCTCCTTCCCTCTATCTCCCTCCTTTTCATCTGGTGTGGCATTTGTTTCCTCTCTCTCCCCCATGCCCTGGCATCTCTCCCTCCCCTCTATGGTCTGGTATCTCCTTTCCTTTCCCTCCCTCCCATGGACTTGGCATCTCTCGTTCCTCTCCCTTTTCCTTCTCTCCTTTTGTGTCAGCATGCCCCATGTCCAGCATCTCCCACCTGCCTTCCTACTCGTCATGTCTGGGTTTTTTCCTTCACCCTACAACCTTCATGTCCAGCATCTTCCTGTGTTCCTTTTTCTCTTCCTTATCTGATTTAGCAGCTTTCTCCCCTTTCCTGAGCCAGCCAACCCACCATCTTCCCACATCCCATTCCAGTACTTCCCCTCTTTTCCCTCAGGGAATCAGCCCTTAGCTTAATTTAGAGGCGAATGTTCCAGTTCTGCTGCGAAACTGGAGGCGATTCTTAGTTGCCATCAACCCTGCCTTCGGCTGCGCCGGTAATGCTAAACTGGAGGGTAAGCCAAAGAGAGATGCTGCGGGACTTTTCCACTTGCCTGCATCGTTCGAAGCTCTGCCGCTCTCGATCCCACCCCCCTCCGAAGTGACTTCCTGTTTTTGAGGGGCGGGATCGAGAGCGGCAGAACTTCAAGCGATGCAGGCAAGTGGAAAAGTCCCGCGGCGTCTCTCTTTGCTTTTACCGTCCAGTTTAGCATTACCGGTGCAGCCGAAGTCAGGGCTGATGGCAGCTAAGTGAGCTGCCTGGATCGTGGGGCCCCCTTGCCCTAATGCCGGCCCTGAGAATAGGGAGGGTGATTCCAGACCTGGTGGGCCCCCCCTGACCATTTCGGCACTGTAGGGAGGGAAGGAGAGAGGCAGGCTTTAGCACAGGAGGGGAAGCGATCACCGGTTCCTTGTCCCCTCGCACAGCTTCGGGACGCTGTCCCTGAAAACGGGACATTTCAGCGTCCCGAAGCAGTGGGTCGGGACAACTGGACGGTCGGACCCATAACGGGACTGTCCCGTTGAAAACCGGACGTATGGTGACCTTAGGGATAGGCAGCTCTGAGTGGCTTGAACTGCTTTCTAATGTATGGTTGCTTATTCTTTTGGCGTGGAAGCACTGTTTCACTGCTTTCCTGTGTGTCGGCTGACTGTAAAGTCTGAACTGTCACAAAATATAGAGTATACAGTTTGATTTAGAGCTGCTTCTGTGTGTATAGGGAAACATGTGGCTTTCCCAGAGCAAAGAGAGCATGTGGTTTATCTGAATGAATGTGTGTGTGTCTGGTTGTGAGGTGTGGAAGAAGAGAACTAAGAGGGAATCGAGAGAAAAGCAAGCAAAATGGGGGAGGGGGGTTGTTTGCATTTATAGGTTGAGTCTTATTCTAAAATTAGCATCTATTGTTCTTGTACAATCCCACTTTATTCCGGGACCAGTGAGTTATTTCCTTCCACCCACCCACCAGGACTTTGTAGGAAGCCTCAAACTTCAGAGGCTTAAACACCCTCCCCCTCTTACCTCATCAGTTCTTCTTCCTACAAGCCAGGCTGTAGGAGCTTGTCTTTTCTCCTCATGTTTTATTTTGTGTAATTTCAGTCTTTGCATTTGTGGTTTTTGCCCTCGTGCTACAAAGCTTTCCTGCGGTGACAGCTCCAACTGTGGGAGATCGCAGACCTTTGGGAAAAGTCTCCTTTTGGAGGGTTCCCTGCTTGTCATTAAGCCCTCTGGACAGCCTGCATGTCAGATCAGGGCTCAGGGGACCATTCCCTTGGGAGCTAGCTCACCCCAGGTTTGTCCACTAGTGGGTCAAGCACAGGCTGTGTGGTTCTGTTGAGACGCATCCAAGATTGGGGCCAGACTGCGTTCCTCCTCTAGGTATGCTATGCAGCATGTCCAAGGATGGCAGAGGTGACCAGCCTTATGGACGTCAGGCCAGTGGGGCAGTCAGAAGATTCAAAGTTCAGCTTTCCAGCAAGTTGAGGCAGAGAATCTCCCTATAAGCTGTTTCAGCTCTCTCTGCAGTGTTTTTCCTGTCAGCACATGTTTCTGTGAGTACAAGATTACAGCTTGAATCAAAAATGGGGGGGGGGGGATCTTTAAAAGGGGTTTTTAGGTGGTTGTCCCCTAAAATCTTTAAACCACTGTTTTTGAGGGTTCTCTCTGGTTTTCCTGCCATCTTGGATTTTTCCAGATTTGATTTTAAGATTTTTTTTTTTTTTTAATACTTGCCAGCTTTGAAAGAAAACCACATAAGTGACCTCCCCAGGGATTAATGCCTCATTTGTGGTGGATGGCTGTTGGATGTGTAGCCATGTTCCATGTGCACTATGGCCCATGAGGGGTGTGAGGCTTGCCCAGATTCGATGCCTTTAATCTCCAAGAAGGGTTTTCTAGTGCCTTCTGTCCTGACTCCCGCAAAAATAGCATTGGGGGCCCTGGGGAGTGCACAGGCAATGCTATGGCGAAAGATAAGCAGGCTGCTTCAGAGACTTTTCTATCTCTTAAATTTGTTTTATTTTATTTTTAATTTTTTATCTTCTTTCATTATTTCTATTTTCTATTCTTTGATTTTTGATCTTAGAAATGTATTATATGTTTGTTATTACATATTTTTAGTTTATCAGGTACTTTAGCTAGATTGTGAGCCTTCGGGACAGATAGGGTAGTTTTTCTCGAGTACCTAATTTCATTTTAGTTTGATACTTTGTAAACCGCTTAGGTCAGTAAAATGCAGGAGCGGTATATCAAATCTTAAATAAACCTCAGTGTTTCACTTTAACTTATTATTATTGGGATTCAAACGCAAGTTGGATGCACACCTTCTTGCATATCATATTGAGGGATACGGTAAATCCGGGTCTCCAAAAAGGAGTACCTAAATGGGCCACCGCGTGTGCGGATCGCCGGACTAGATGGACCTCGGTCTGATCCGGTGAGGGCGTTTCTTATGTTCTTATGTCTTGGGGATAAAACCTGATAAATCTTCCAAAAAGTCCCCAACTGGAGCGCAGGGGTCAGCTTCCACCCTGGAGGAGGGGGTTTCCCCGGATTTTGTTGATATGCTTTATCAGGCATAATTGGGGAAAAAAGTCTCTGCCTGTCTCCCTTCTGCCAGCTTCCGTGCTGTTCACAGAGACCCCTGCGACTGTGGACCAGTGTCTTTTCTCTTGGTGCCCCTTGGGGGTGCCAGCAGGTATGCTGGTAGTACCTGCAGTTACGCTAGCTTCGCTTTCCATACCTCTGCTTTTGCAGGAGGATGCCACAGTGGCCTTAGCTGTGGCAGATCTGGCGGATCTTCAGGATCCAGTTCACTGCGGAGCCACTGATTTGGGGGAGGATCCCACTGTTCGCAGATTTTAAAAGCATGCGTTTATTGTGGATTTGATCTCTGAATTTCAACAGGCATTAAAACTGCAATCTGAGCTACTTGTCACTGCAGAATGTTCCCTCATGAGTGATCAGAGGCCACAAGCCGCTTCTCTTCCTTTAACAAGCACTTTGCTTCTCAAAGGTGGATTCCTCAATGGCTCAGGTCACCACACACACTTCTCTCCCCAGTGTTGATTTTGTCCTTAGGTGTTTGTTTGATTTGGAGGCTGCTGGTGTTCAGACAGTGTCAGCCTCTTCTTTGTGGCTCGGGCATGCAATTTCAAGCTGCACCATGATCTTTACACTGTGGTGCTTTGTGACTTTGATTTTATAATCTCAGGAGTGGTATATATGGCTGATGCCTTGTATCAACCAAAACAAAAAAGTCTTAAGATCTATCATTCAAAGACCTCAGCGGTGCAGCTTGTATGAATCAAACTTTATTTCAAATATATTTTATTGAGCTCAACAAAACCAGCAAACAAGAAACCAAGCAATTACAAGCAAGCTCAGCATTTTGGATAACAAAACCCGTCCCTACAGATAAGAAAGCCCCCCCTATCCCAACACAACCCACCCCAAAATAAATAACCCCCCCCTCCCAGGGTCCTCCTTCCAAGTACATCTCATCTAGAGAAAATTATACAAAGATCAAGTAGACCAGGTGTAACAAAGGAAAACAAAGTACAGAGATTCAACAATTCAGCAAGCGACTTCGGGCCAACGGATGAATCAAACTTTATACATACAAGCACTATAATCGTCATCGGTCTTATAAATACTTTAAATATTTTCAATTATTTTTTTATTTTATTATTACGAAATCTTTTTTATTGGCAAAAAGAACAACAATGCACAACCACAGAATACAGATAAGGATTGTAACTTTTCCAATAACAGACAAGGGAGGGAGAAACCCCCCCCCCCCCAAGAGGGCTGGACTCTGATGCCCTCTCAGGGAACAAAGAGACCCCAATACCCCCCAAACAGAACAGTTGCCCCCTCCCCCAAACCACCCACCCCCCTACCCCAACAAAAAGGAATCCCAGGTCAGACAGGTGGAGCAGAATACAATTGCAATCCGTTCACGATACGACTACGACTCCTTGGCGGCAAACTGTCCAAGTAAGGAGCCCAAGTATGAATAAAGTCTCTGCTCTTACGACGAGAGGAACAAGCCAGCCTGGCCTCCCAACCCATCAGCTCATGGAGCTTGTTCCTCCAGTACCAAAAGGAGGGAGGAACATCGGCCAGCCAATGGTTCAAAATACACTTCTTCCCCAAAATATAACATTTACTCAAAAACAATTTTTCAGCAGAAGACAAACCAGAGAATGCAGGGAAGTGAGCAAACAGCATAGGAAAAACAGAAATAGAGAGAGGAACCTGAAGAAGACCCTTAAGAAAAGAGGCCAGAGTCCCCCAAAAACCCTGAATGCTCTCACAGCTCCAAAAGCCATGAAAATAAGAATTCACTTCAGTGAGACAGGTGAGACAATACTGGGTATCCACACAGCCCATATAGAAGGCCCGGCTCTGGGAGGTATAGGCCCGCAACAGGGTTCTGAAATGGCACTCACGCAGCTCCGCATTATAGACCAAAACTGGTACCCGGCGGAGAGCGCGGAGCAACCAGTCCGCCCCAAGCTCCCTCCCCAAGTCCCTCCGCCAAGCCTCCAAAACAGAGGAAAAGTTGTGAGGCGGCCCCAAGGCTGCAAGCCGCCGGTGGAAAAAGGAAACTGAGATCTGAGGTTCCGGATCCTCCCCCCCTTCCAAAAAAGCTCGAAACTGCAACCCAAAGGACAAAGAGAGGGAAGCTCGAGGAAGCGAGCGTACATAGTGCTGCAACTGACAATGTGCATAAACAAGACCAAGGGGGGGAAGACCACTGCACTGTAAATCAACACAGGACTTCAGCTCCCCATCGTCCCGCAAGACCTGAAAAAGGAACTCACTGCCCCTAGCCCGCCATCTGCCAAAAACCGAAGGCGCCAACCCCGGCGGGAAGGAAAGGTTACCAACCAAGGGCAACAGCACACTAACCCGGGGATCCTGATTCCACAAAGGAAGTACCCGCCGCCACACCTCCCAAAGAGGCCGAAACAAGACACTACGCCTACCAGAAACAGGCACCTCCACCAACCGAGCGTGAAGAAGCGACAAGAGATGAGCCGGATAAAAGTAATCACGCTCGAAGGAGATGTCAGTATACAGTGTGGTACCCAAAGCCCAATCGCTAATATGCCGCAATAGACAAGCCCAGTTGTAAAACATAATATTCGGCACCCCAAAGCCACCCAGGTCCCACGAGCCCACCAGCAAACGCCATCGCAGTTTAGGCTTCCGTCCCCCCCAACAAAACCGTGAGAGCAAAGAGTAAAAAGTCCGAATATCCCTTTGCAAAAGGTACAACGGAAGCGTCTGTAGAACGTAGAGCCATTTAGGAAATAGGACCATCCGAAAGAGGTGCACCCTCCCCATCAGGGAAAGCGGTAAATCTCGCCAAGCAGCCAGAACTGAGCTCATAGAAGACAAGAGGCGCGTAACATTCAACCTGTAAAGTTCCCGCACATCCATCGAAAGCTGGACTCCCAAATAGCGAAAAGAAGACTCTGCCCATTGCAAAGGAAAGGCCCCTCCCCAAGATTCCCGAAGCCCCGCCGAAGAGGCCAACGCCTCAGACTTAGTCAGATTCAACGCAAACCCCGAAAAGTCCCCGAACTCCCGAACGCTCTCCAGGAGGGTGGGCAAGGAACGATGCGGGTCCGTCAGAAAAACCAAAAGATCATCAGCAAAAGCCGCCACCTTAAAATGAGTGGCACCCAGCTGAAGACCACAGATATCCGCATTAGATTGTAGCTCCCGAATCAATGGGTCCAAATAAAGTGCAAAAAGCAGCGGCGAAAGAGGGCAACCCTGGCGGGTACCCCTCCGAATAGGAAAGGGGGCCGAGATCCGGTTCACTGAGATCCGCGCCTCCGGATCACTATACAGCGCCTGAAGAGCGTTAAAGAAAAAGGGGCCAAACCCGTATGCCCGCAGCATAGCAAAGAGGAACCCCCACCCCACCCGGTCAAAGGCCTTTTCAGCATCAAAACTAATAAGTAGGGCGGGGGTGCCCTCCGCGCCAGCTCGTTCCAAAGCCAGCAGGATACGACGAAGATGTTTAGACACCGGGCGCGCCCGCACAAAACCCACCTGCTGATCAGACACCAAAGAAGGCAAGACCCGGGCCAACCGATTAGCCACCACTTTAGCCATCAATTTTGTCTCAAAATTTAACAATGAGATGGGTCTGTAGGATCCCGGCAAAACCGGATCCCGACTAGGCTTCGGGAGAACGATAATCTGCGCCAGGTTCAAATAATGGGGCAAAAAACCTTTGGCAACATTCAGATTAAAGATCTCAGATAGAACCGGAGCAATGTCGTCAACGAGTAGCTTATAAAACTCCCCAAGGAAGCCATCGGGTCCCGGCGCCCTACCCAAGGGCCCCGCTCGAATCACACATTCCACTTCCTCAGCAGTAATTGGGCATTCCAACATTTCCGAGTCACCAAGGAACAGGCGGGGCAGATACAAACTGTCCAAATAGACCGTACCATCCAGGAGGTCTGGGTCCAGCGAATCGTACAAAGTTGCAAAAAAGTCACGCAAAATACGGCTAACATCCGCAGGCTGGTGATAAAGTACACCTCGGGAATCTCGCAACGCCTCCACTCCGGACCTCCCACGATGAGAGCGGGCCAACCTAGCCAACAGCCGGCTGCTTTTATTAGCAAATCGAAATAAGTGGAACCGATAGTGATCCCGAGAGCGCACTGCCCCCCGATGCAGAAGTTCATTCAACTCCTGCTGCGCCTCTAAGAGCCGTGCCCGGAGTCCTAAAGAGGCTCTAGCAGCATAACACCTCCGCAAAAACAAAACTCGACGCTCTAACGCCAAAACTGTCCGGTGACGCTGCTTTGTTTCGTGAGCCACAAACGCCAGGATCTCTCCGCGTAACACCGCCTTCGCCGTTTCCCAATAAAGGATGGGATCCTCTCTATGTTCCTGATTGGTACATTTGAAATCTCCCCATTTTTGCCTCAAAAAATCATAAAAACGGGCATTCCGGTACAGATGACAAGGGAACGTCCACTGGGTGTCACCCCCTCCAGGGGCCCCCCATTGCCAATCCAAGCCCACCCACGCATGATCGGATATCTCAATGGGGCCAAGCACCACCTCCCGAACCACGGGCAGCAAACCCCTGGACAAAAGAATCAGATCAATCCGAGAAAGCGTCCCATGGGCCCTAGATAAGTGAGAATAATCCCATTCCACCGGATGCAAAACCCTCCAAACATCCAACAAATCAAGGGAAGAAGCCAAAAGCTGAGCCCCCGTACATGTCTTGAGAGCCTCCTTACCCGTGGAAGTAGACCGATCAAGCCTCGGATCCGGAACCTCATTAAAATCCCCCCCAGCAACAAGGGAAGATCTCCAAATTGTAACAAGAGAGTACACAGTTTCCTAAAAAATTTTGCCAAGGGATTATTAGGAGCATAAAGATTGCATAAAAGCAGGGGCCTATTGTTAAGAGTAACCGATGCAATCAAGTAACGGCCCTCCGGGTCCTTGAGAACTCTGTTGACCTGCAGAGGAAGACCCTTACGAAAAAGAATCACGACTCCACCCTTCCCCCCCAGAGCCGGGGCCTCCAAATGGTCACCCACCCACCATGTACAGAGCTTAGCATGTTCCGCAGAGGTCAACCGAGTCTCCTGCAGGAAGGCCAAGGAAGCTCGCCTCCGATTTAGCTGCTGTAAAATTTTGAAACGTTTAAGTGGAGAGTGGATACCCCCCACATTCCAAGAGATCAATTTACAGTCCAGAAAGATCCAAATAGAGAGAAAAAAGCAAGGACAACAAAACCTTGTGAACAAAACCAGAGGAGTGTCCCAGCCCCCACCCCCCCAGCCATATCAACCACCAAGGAGCCCTGTATACCCCCACCAGACTGAACTTAGGATAACCCCAACCCCCTGAGAACTCTTCCCTTCCCTCCCCACAAACCCCCCTCCCTCCCCTCCCACCCCTCTTCCCCCCGACCCACCATCCACACCGCAACCCAATGGTTGCCACTTCCAAAAAGCAAGACACGCCCACCACAGGAGCACAAGAATACCCAGACTCCAACCCTCCCGCCCTCCAACGCCAGAAGGGGAGTAAACCCCCTAAGAAAGAACCACCCAGGTCCCCTATAAGCAAAAGGCCTCATACATTCCTCTCACATCCTACCCACACACACCCCTGATTCTTTCAACCAAAAGGAACCCACAAGCTACCACCCACCCTACCACACACACACTCCCACCAGTCACATCAGAATCAGCAAAGCTCCCCAGTCGCTCAGAGTTTCTGCCCCAAAGAGGCGGAAGCAAGTCCAACAGTAGTCCGACGAGGGCTGAGAAGTTGGGCCTCGGGATCCTCCCCAGAGGCATAGGTTCCACAGGCCAGCGTTCTAGGGGATCCCCCTTCAAGCATCAGCAAAGCCCACAAAGTCTAGGAGGAGGCAGCAGGAAAATGCTCATCCACAAAGGTTTGAGCGGCCTCAGGAGAGTCAAAATGATGAGCTGTACCCGAATGCATCACCCGCAGACGTGCTGGGTACTGCAAGGAAAAGGAGATGTGGCGACGAACCAGAGCAGAGCAAAGCGGAGAGAACTTACGGCGCGCCTGAGAGACCTCTGCAGAGTAGTCTTGAAAACACAAGACGGAAGTATTATTATATTGCAGTTTCTTCCCCTGCCGCAAAGCTCGGAGTACCTCCAACTTATGCCGGTAGTTCAAAATCCGGCAGATCACCACACGGGGACGTTCCGCTCCGTCTCTCCGCCTCCCCAGGCGATGGGCTCGTTCAATGCGCAGGGGTCCCAATTTCTGTGGAAGAGCCAGAGATTCGGTCAACCAGCGCTCCAGGACATCCCCCAGGTCATTCTCTGCAATTGACTCGGGCAGGCCAATGAACCTCAAATTGTTCTGGCGGGACCGGTTCTCAAGGTCCTCCACCTTGGCCCGAAGCGCTGCTAGAGAGGAAGCCTGCGCCCCCTGCTCCTGAGCCAGCCTGTGAACTGAGTCCTCCGCATTGCTGACCCACTGCTGAGTGTCCCGGACCTCAGATGTAAGCATGGCAAAGCGCTGGTCCAAAGAATCCAATTTATCAAGGATTCGCTGCAGTTTAGCACCGAGCGTGCCCTCCAGCGCGGCTTGCACTTCAGCCGACACCTCCGCAATCCAGTGCGAGTTCGGGGATTCCGGCGTGGCAGGAGCCGCGGGCGCCGCCATTTTGGATTCTGCCTGCTTCCCCCGATCTTGGCTCTTCGCCGGTGTCTTTGCGGCCATCCCTCCGCCACTCGCTCCGAAACCAGCCCGAAGCCCGACTGCAGGATCACCACCGCCGGGGGAGCGGTTGCTAGGGGAAAAATCGCCGATAATTGAAAGATCTGTGGCGGGCGTGGCGGAGCTGCAGATCTCCCAACCTTACAGCCCCATGCTTCCGCCGGAAGTCCTATTTTTTTATTTTAAATACTTTAAATAGTTTCAAATAGAAAAGTATTTGTAGAGTAAAAAATACTCATCTTAGTCTACGCAGATGGGGGTAAGCGCTCTGACATAGAACTACGTTTCGCCCACTAGGGCTGTATCAAGGAATACCCCCTTAAGTCAATAGACTCATGTTCCCCGCGTTAATCAGTTGACTTAAGGGGAAATTCCTTGATACAGACCTTGTGGGCGAAACATAGTTTGATGTCGGAGCGCTTACCCCATTCACGTAGACTAAGATGAGTATTTTTTAATCTACAAATACTTTTCTATTTGAAACTATTTAAAGTATTTAAAATAAAAAAATAATTGAAAATATTTAAAGTATTTATAAGACCGATGACGATTATGGTGCTTGTATGTATAAAGTTTGATTCATGCAGGCTGCACCGCTGAGGTCTGTGAATGATAGATCTTAAAACTTTTTGTTTTGTTTGATGTGTGCTGGTCTTAAGTATGAGAACATCGCTGAAAGTATAAAGCCTGTCTTTGATTTGTAATGCCTTGTATGACATCTTGAAAGTCTTTACTAAGCTTTCTGCCTATTCTATTTAGGCTCGCAGGATGCTCTGGATCTGGCAGTAGTCTGGCGATTTTTCTTCTACAGCAAACTTGAGCTGGTTGCCCTTTAAGGGACAGCTGCTGTTTGGTCAGGGTCTGGATGACCTTATGGCCAGTGTGCAGGATTGCAAGCCCAAGTCACTGTCCATGAATAGATCCTGACCATCCAGAGGTTTAGGATGTTCTAATTTTTGTAACTTCAGGCACTCCCATCCATACTTGGGCCTGTCTGCGGGCCAGCAGTCATTTTCATCTGCCAGCCCACAATTCAGCAGTTCTCGATGTCAGCCATCCACAGGGAGTCGTACAGTGGCTCCTGCAAAGAAGCAAGTCTTCCCCCCCTCCCCACCACACATAGGGGGACAGTTGTCAGCTTTCCTGGTGGAATGGCAGGCCATTACTTCGGACCGCTGGGTCTTGGAGGTTCTCAGGTATGGCTACAAATTGGAATTTCTCTGTCCTCTGACCGAGTATTTTCTGGATTCCCCAGCGGGCTGTCCCGAGAAGGTGGTTCAGGTGCACACCACAGACCGCAGATTACTCAATATTGTGGCCATAGAACTCATTTCAGAATGAGACTGGGGCTCTGGGAGATACTCGATATACTTCATCATTCCAAATAAAAGCTCCAATGATTGGAGACCATTTGTGGACCTCAAGGCAGTCAATACGGCACTGAAAGTGCCTCGCTTCCCCATGAAGATGGTGCGCTCAGTGATAGCATTGGTGGCGTCGGGAGAGTTTCTAGCTTTGCTGGATCTGAGGGAGATGTATCTCTACATTCCCATTTTTCTAGACCACCGGAAGTATCTAGGTTTCACGTCTTGGGGCAACATTTCCAGTTTGCAGCAATGCCCTTTGGATTGTCAGCGGTACCCAGGACCTTCACCAAAGTGATGGTGGTAGCGGCCCATCTTCTTACCCTGGGTGTCCTGATTCACCGGTATCTGGATGACTGGTGGATCAGAGCTCCCTCATAGTCCAAGGGGCATAAGGCCATTCATCAGGTGGTGCAGTTGCTGCAGTGCCTGGGCTGGGTGTCACCTTGAGCCAATGCAGGACCTGGAATACCTGGGAGTTTGGTTTCACAAAGAGTTCCTGCCTATCTCCCATCAGGAAAAGCTTAGACAGATTAACAGGGTCCTTCTGGCCACTCTGGTCTCCACGGTATGACTACCTCCGTGTTCTGGGGACCATGGTGGCAACAATCAATGTGATTCCTTGGGCCAGAGCCCATCTGCATCTGCTACAGAATGAAATGCTTTCACGTTGGAGTCCCAGCAGGACCCATTGCATGCACCCCTGCCCTAGATAATGAATGTGGCACAGAACAGTCTTACATGGTGGTTGTGACCCCTCTTGCTATCCAGGAGCCTTCCACTCTAGATCTTGGATTGGGTGACTCTATCAATGGATGCGAGTCTCAAAGGGCCAGTGGGTGCCCTCAGAGTGCAAGTGGTTCATCAATTGCTTGGAGCTTTGAGTGATTCAGCTGGCTCTTCTCCACTTCGAGAGTTGTCTCTCTCATCAAACTGTCCTTGTCTTCTCGAATAATGCCAAGGCGGTGGCTTATGTCAGGGGGGTGCGAGGGGTTCATCTCTGAGCATGAAGGCTCAGCTTCTCTTTTGATGGGTGAAGAGATATTTTGTGGTGGGTCGAGCGGCACACGTGACAGGAGTGGATAACGTTCAAGTGGATTTCTCAGTCATCAGTCTCTGGATCACAGAGTGGTCTCTCTCAAAAAGCGTTCACTTGCATAGTAGATCAGTGAGGGCATCCCACGTTCAATCTCATGGCAAATGCGACCAACAAGAAAACAGATCGGTTCTTCATTCACTGTCCCAAGGCCGGCTGCAAAGACCTGGACGTGCTGGTGCAGCCCTGGCTACAGGAAGGTCTACTATATGTCTTCTCTCCGTGGTTCACGATAGGGCGTCTGTTGAGATGGATAGCGGCCCATGGCGATCCAGTGCTCCTGGTCACACCCGATTGGCTGAGGTGGCCGTTGTATGCTGACTTGGTTCAGCTTCAGCAGGATTGGGGGCTCCAGCTACCTTGTCATTCTTGCCTCCTCACACAGGGTCCAATCACGATACAGAATCAGGCCCAATTGTCACGTTGCTAAACAGCAAAAGGAAATCCACAGTGGCTGCCTATGCAAAGACTTGGAGATGTTTTCAGGCTTGGTGCGGCCTGTGACAGGTAGACCTGGCTGCTTTGTCCGTCCCTCGGGTCCTGGAGTTCCTGCAGGATGGCATGAAGAAGGGCCTAGCGGTAGCTTCGCTCTGGATGCAGATTGCTGGTCTTTCATGTATGACCCCCTTCCTCTGAGGGAAGCCTTGGCAACTCATCCAGACATGGCTTGTTTTCTGCGGGGCGCTCTGTAGCTTAGGCCTCCATTGCAACTTCCCTGTCCGACTGGTTCTCCATTCTTTGGCTCGTCTGTCATACGAGCCTCTGGAGCAGGCAGCCCTTCTGGATCTCACGATCAAGATGGTCTTCCTGGTGGCTATTACCTCAGCTTGTAGGGATTTGGAGCTTCAGGCTCTTTTCTGACGGGTACCTTTTCTGTGTATTACGGATTCCAGTGTGAGGCTGCACACTGTTCCTTCCTTTCTTCCCAAAGTGGCTCCACTTTCCATATGAATCAGGAAGTCCACCTTCCTGCTTTTACTTCCTCTGGTTCGAGGGAGCAGGATCGGGTGTTGTGGTCCTTGGACGTGTGTAGGATACAACTCAAGCTCGAGCCTACCTCCCTAAACAGAGGATTGACAATCTAATTTGCCTCTGCAACCAAGGAACGACAATCTAATTCACCTCTAGGGCACATGGCTTCCACAGTACATGTTACTCCATTTGCCCGTCTTCATCTCAGAGATCCCCAATGAACTCTGGCTTCTAGTGGTCTCAGGCCACAGATCCACTCTCCCACCAACTCAGAGTCACCACCTCTTCGTCAATCTCTGCAAGTGGTGACTTATCCCAACGAACCTCTCCAGGAGCCTTCTTTTTCATGTGCCCCCACATCAGAAGATCTTAACGACAGATGCATCTGTATCTGGATGGGGGGCTTACCTAGACAGCCTTCATACTCAAGGGACTTGAACTGTTCAAGAGAAATCCTTTCACATCAATCTACTAGAAGTGCAAGTGATCCGCAGAGTGCTGCACACATTTTAGGATTGTCTTTTCAGTCAAGTAGTCTTGATACATACAGACAAGTTGCTATACACTATGGGGCTCTTAATCTAAACAGAAATACATCTAAAATACCGCCTAAATTGGCACTTGGACAATCAAAAAGACAAGTTGTCCAAGTGCTGATAATCAATATGGGTTTTAGACTTAACTAAAAACAGTTTAGGCCTTTTCAGTGCTGCTGTATGCCCAGAGCTGAAAGGGGTGTTTCAGGAGGAGTGGTGAGGGTGGGATTTGGGAGGGACTTGGGCCTAGCTAGACTTAGTTGTACTGCAAGTATAACCGAAAGTTGAACGAGACCGCCTAGACGAATCTTGTACATTGTGACTTAGGCGATGTAAAATCAGGTCTAAGTGCCCAGAAGGTATCCAAAGTGACCAGATAACCACTGCAGACACAAAATACAGACCCCCACACACTGTCCCAGTGATTCTAACCCCCCCCCCAACACCCTAAAAATCGGAATAAAACATATATACCTGCCTCCAGAACATCAACACCTGGCATAGGAAAGCCTAGTAGTGCAACACAGAGGTGGCTTAAGTAGTCTAGGGGTGGGCTAGTGAACCATAGAGAGGAGGACCCAGGCCCCTAAGCCACTCTAATCACTGCATTTATGGCGAAACATGTGCACCTCCAGCACTCCCCCAAACCCTATTGTACTGCCATATAGGTGACACCTGCAGTCATAAGGGCTACTGGGGTTGTAGACAGGTGGGTCTAGTAGGTTTTGGGGGGCTCACCATGAACTATAAGGGAGTGTGTTGAGATGTTTGTGGCACCCTTTTTGTGAAGTTTTCAGCAGAGCCCTGTAGGATGCTCCACTACTGTGTTGCCATGTCTGGATGGCCAGTCCATCACTTTGCTGGCTCCTCCCACATCCAAAAGGTCTTGTTCTAGGCAGTTTTGTCTTGGACTAATTTTTGGACGAGAATGGAGTATAAAGATAGACGACTTAGAGGTCTGGACGATCAAACGGCTGGATGTATAATTACACGATTCTCAAAAAAAAATATTTTGGACGTATTTTTCGAGAATGGATTTTAGACACGGGTGACTAGCGACTTAGGCCCAAAACGGACTTAGATGTATTTTTTTTATTATGCCCCTACACGTCAACAAGCAAATGGGCACAGGTTCTTGCCTTCTTTGCTAAGAAGTGTCTCAAATTTGGAATTGGGCCATTCCACAAAAAATCTTTCTCAAAGCAGTATACATGGCAGGCAAGCAGAACTGTCAGACATTCTAAGCAGATATCTTCAAACTCATGAGTGGTTCCTGAACTCAAAGACAGTACAACAAATCTTCTCAACATGGAAAACAGCTCAAATAGACCTTAAGAAGGGACGAGCAAAGAAAAAATACTAAGGAAGAACACCTACACAGGCAAGTACCACAAGCAAGAAGTAGATAAACAAAGAAGCAAGCAGTAGATAAACAAACAGCAAGCAGTAGATAAACAAACAGACAAGCAAGCAGTAGATAAACAAACACAGTAGTAGCAGAGGGCAATCACAGCAGACACAGAGGACACACACAAGCAACAGGGGTAGCAGGTTTAAAATCAAGAAAAAGACTTCACAGTAACACCGAGGACACTAAAAAGATTCCTACACAAGGACAAGCCACTTCAGATGACAGACTGGCAAGCGGACAGCAGCGGATGCAGCAAACAGAAGCAGGATGTTGAGCTATCCAGTTTTCTACACCATTTGCCATTTGTATGACTACCTCCCCTCTGGGAGGGGTCTTATGTACCGTATGCACTCGATGCGAGGAACTGGAGGGTCTGAAGAAGCAAGTCAGACTCCTGGAGGGCAGAATACTGGAACTAGAAGCACTTTGAGCAGTGGAAGAGGAGGACAGAGAGGCAGAAAACTTCATGACAGAGGAAACCATTGAGGAAGAAGTCAAGGAGTTAGAGAAGTTCATCAAACAGGCATACAGGGAGGCCATGGAAAATCACCAGCAACAGTGGAGCTGCCAAGATACACCTACAGTGAGTGAGGACCACCTGGAGGACAACCACAAGGAAGACGAATCCGGTGCAAGCCAATGCCAGGATGAGGGAAGATGGAAGTGTACAGAGAACACTGACTTACGGCTGGAGAGATGGTCATACACCAGGGACATGGACCTGCAGCTAGAGAGGCAAGGTAACTTTCAGGTCTAATTATTAAAAGAAAAAGGTTACGTGCAGAACACCTGTGGGAAGATGTGAGTTCCCCCCCATCTCAACACAGACTAACTAATTAATTGGCACCTTCTCACTTGGATCTCATCAGATGACTTCCTCGGACCAATCCAGATACAGAACTTGGATGAATAGCCTTTCTGTGGAAAGTATCATATAGGCTGAAAGACCAAGGGCCTTCCCCCAGAATCACATAGTCCCATTATGAAGACACAGATGAATGTCCTTGAATAGTATAACATTCTGGTACATACCCATAATGCATCAGGCAGAAACAGCAAAGCTGTGTACTTCTTTCTTCTTGCAAAATTCATGCTGGAAAGTTTCTTGTGCAGCAGAAAGATTTCTTGAGACAATGGTTCAGGCTTGGTGACATCATAGAGGCCTAACCTTCAGGTGTGAATACGGAATATCCCTACAGATAGAGAGGATGAAACAATTGTGGGGAACTCCATCATCAGACAAGTCGACAGCTACATAACGGGAGGAAGACAGGATCAGCTGGTGACCTGCCTACCAGGAGCCAAGGTAGAAGATATAGTGAGCTACATTGACAGGATCATCGATAGTGTGGAAGAGGAAGATACGGCAGTGGTGATCCACGTGGAGACAAACAACGTGAGCAACAGGAACTATAGCAGGGAAGGACTAAAGAACCAGTTCCAGATGCTAGGAGGGAAGTTGAAGACCAGAACGCCGAGGGTAGCATTCTCGGAGATCAAGCCGGTGCCCAGGGCTGATGAGAAGAGGCAGACGGAGCTGCAAGCAGTCAAAGCATGGATGAGGTGCTGGTGTGAGGAAGAAGGATTCCACTTCGTGCGCAACTGGACGACTTTCTGGGGAAGAGCAAACTATTCAGGAAGGATGGACTCCACCTCAGCGGAGACGGAACGAGGCTACTTGCAAGCAACATCAAGATAGAAATTAAGAAGTTTTTAGACTAGGAAGAAGGGGAAAGCTGACAGTCGACCAAGAGTCGATGGTTCGGGAACTGGAATACCCAGAGGATACCATGCAGGAAGATAGCGGGGAAGACTCACCGGATCATAGGCAAGACTGAAATCCTGACTGATTGAAAGGGACATAAGAGGGAAGGAAATGCAAGAAAGTAACGGGCCGCAAATTCAAGTGTATATACATGAACGCAAGGAGCCTAAGGAATAAGATGGGGGAATTGGAAGCTATGGCACAAAAAGATAACCTTGACATCATCGGCATCACGGAAACATAGTGGAATGAGGAAAACGTCTGGGACACTGTGCAACCGGGATACAAGCTATACTGCAGAGACAGAATAGGTCAAAAAGGTGGGGGTTTTGCCCTATATGTCAAAGAGGGAATTGAGTCTATCGGAGAGAATACGCTGGAAACGAAAAATAAGGTAGAGTCTCTATGGGTCAAAATTCCAGGAACAAATGGAACGAAAACAAAGATCGGCATCTACTACCAACCCCCAGGACAGTGTCACGACCCTAGCCCTAAAGCTGGACTCGTGCCTAGCCGTGCTAGGACTAAGGTCACCCCTAAAATACAAAACACTAATGGAAGAGGTAGGGTAGTGAGCAGTAAGAAAGAAATTACTGACTGGCCCTTTAAGTCTGAAAAAATCCAGTTGCAGGGAGTGGAGGTTGATAAGAGGAACAGCCTGGAACAGCCTCTGAGACATGCCTCTCCCTCTGCTAGTCCCCAGCTGAAGGTGATAAGCAATAATTCAGGCAAACCTAAGCAGGCAGGGCAGGTAACTCCTCCCCCTCTGAGAACAGGGCGTGGGAAGTTGTGCAATTTAGAGGCTGCCCTCAGAAGGAGAAAGGCAGTCTTTCCTGGGCCAGCTGGAGGAGAGGATCCTCCTGAGGGAGCACTGGAGTCCCAAGATATAGAAATGACTGAAGCTGATACTGACCTTGGGACCAGCCAGCAGACAGTACCTGAACCCATGGACTGGACACAGACGGAAGGACTGCCTGAAGATTCCTGCATGGACTTGAGTTAAGTGGCAGATCTGTGTAGTCTATAATATAGCAGTGATAAGCTAATGGGGTGTTGCTCAAGGCAAGCTGCCTTGGGAATCGAATGAGGCTGGTACTGCTATGTTCATTTGGAACAGGGAGAAAAAAAAAACGTTTGTTTTGTTCCAAGTTTTGAATGATTGAATACCTGAAGTTTATGAGCTATGTTTTGACTGGGTTAAGATACCTGAGGGAAGTAAGTAGCTTTGGGGAGAATCCACTTACCATTTGGGTGGGTTAGTGGAGCCATTCGTGGCATTCTGTTTTGCAGAAAAGTTTAAAAGGTGGATTCACTTACTCCCCTCCCCCCACATCAGCTTAGCTAAGCTGATTGGGAACAAGCCAGCAGAACTACAAGGCTTGGATATAGCACTAGTAAGGGTGCTAGCTTTATGGTTGCCAGCCTATTGGAGTTTTATGGCAGCAGCATTTTTGTGCAAACGTTATTGTGACCAGCTAACAACAATGACTTTTGGACTATGTAATGTTTTCCTTACTTACCTGAGTTAAGGTGATAATTGAGCTCTTTTTTTTTTTGAGTTCTGTTGAACTTTGTTTAGTGACTGGACTTTCCTTATTAATGGTGGAGTCAGGACTGGCTGTACATAGACTCCCCCATGTCACAATAAAGTGCTTTAATTTGAACTAAGATTTGATTTTCTTTTGTGACAATTATGGTTCCAGTTTTATCAAAGCTGTTCCAGCAGGACTTCCTACTTGAAGGAAGCACGTGAGGGTTGCGATGAAGTAAGCAGAGTCCGGGGAATACTGAAGCTACAGGTACCGGAGCCGCTACAACAGTCTGAAGAAATTGATGGTAAAATGACAGACGAGATTAAACACGACTAAAACCTAGGCACCTCCGCCTGCGGTAGGGAAACCAAGTTCCTGGATGCTGTAGACCAGTGTTCTTCAATCACCGTTCCATGGACCAGTGCCGGTCCACAGAAATTTCCTGCCGGTCCACAGGGCCAGCATGTGCATCAGGCCCAAAACAGTGTTCTTCAACCACCAGACCATGGTGCGATCGATGCGGCGTTATCTTCGAGCCAGCTCCCTCTTCCTAACTGATTCAGTGCACAAAGCCACGGGCAGTGGCTCCTACGGGCATCCTGCACCTGAACCGGAAGCCTTCTCTCTGACATTGCAACGTCAGAGGGAAGGCTTCCAGATGAGGCACGGGACGTGCAAGGTGCAATTAGTACTTTTATGGGGGTGGGGTCTGGGGTGGGGATGGGCGGGGTCTGGCCCATAACTTAGCCCAGTGTTCTTCAACCGCTGGTTCACAGAATAATTATTTTATTTCTGCCGGTCCATAGGTGTAAAAAGGTTGAGAAACACTGCTGTAGACGATTGCTTCCTGGAACAACTTGTCAAGGAAAATACGAGAGGAAATGCAATTCTGGAATTACGAAGGGATAAGACTCATGGTGGGGAAGAAGATTAAGAAAAGGATAAGCACTGTAAAAATGCTAGAGCAAGCATGGTCTCTTTTTAAGGACACAGTCACCAAGCCGTAAAATCTATATATACCATGTATCAACAAGGGATCCAAGAGGGAAAAGAACAAGGAATCAGCGTGGCTCACTGTAGCAGTGAAGGAAGTGTTCAGAGACAAGAAAACTTCGTTTAAGGAATGGAAAAGGTCAAAAACGGACGAAAACTGGAAAAAGCACAAACAACATCAAAACAGGTGCCATAAGGTGGTAAGAGGGGCCAAAAGAGACTACGAGGAAAAAATAGCCAAGGAGGTAAAAAAACTTCAAGCTGTTCTTTTGATATATTAAGGGGAAACGACCCGCGAAGGAAGCGGTGGGGCCGTTGGATGACCATGGAATAAAGGGAGTGCTAAAGAAGGACAAAGCCATCGCCGACAAACTGAACACATTTTTTTTGCATCTGTATTTACAGAAGAGGATATACACAACATACCAGAAGCCGGTCAGTCTAGAAGAGGTATGCAGGCAGATTGACAGGCTTAAATATGATAAATCTCCAGGAACGGATGGCATCCATCCGAGGGTAATCAAGGAACTGAAAGGGGCTATAGCTGAATTGCTTCAACTAATAGTCAATTTGTCGATCAAATCGGGAAGGATTCAGGAAGACTGGAAAGTGGCGAATGTCACGCCGATCTTCAAGAAAGGTTCGATGGGAGATCCGAGAAACTACAGACCAGTGATTCTGACCTCGGTACAGGGAAATATTGTTGAAGCGCTGATAAAGGACCACATCATAGATCACCTTGATGGACACAATCTGATGAGGACTAGCCAGCACAGCTTCAGTAAAGGAAGATCTTGTATGACGAACTTACTGCACTTCTTCGAGGGAGTAAACAGGCAGGTAGACAAGGGTGACCCGGTCGACATCGTGTATCTGGATTTTCAGAAGGCATTCGACAAGGCATGAACGACTACTTCGAAAAATTGCGAGCTATGGAAATGAGAGTGAAATACGTGGATTAAAAACTGGCTAGCGGATAGGACTGGAAAAGCATCACAAGTGGAGTGCTGAAGGGTTCGGTGCTTGGACCCGTGCTCTTCAACATATTTATAAATGACCTGGAAATTGGTACGATGAGTGAGGTGATTAAATTTGCAGACGATATGTAGTTATTCAGAGTAGTGAAGACACAGAAGGATTGCAAAGACCTGCAACGTGACATAAACACGCTCGAGAAATGGGCAGCGACATGGCAAATGAGGTTCAACATGCATAAGTGTAAGGTGATGCATGACGGTAACAAAAATCTTATACATGAATACAGGATGTCTGGTGCAGTACTTGGAGAGACCCCCCAGGAAAGAGACTTGGGAGTACTGGTCGACAAGTCAATGAAGTAATCTACGCAATGCACAGAGGCAGTGAAAAGGGCAAACAGAATGCTAGGAATGATTAAGAAGGGGATCATGAACAGATCAGAGAAGGTTATAATGCCACTGTACCAGGCCATGGTACGCCTTCACCTGGAATACTGCGTCCAGCAGTGGCGTACCAAGGGGGGGGGGGGGGGGGGCGGGGGAGAGGTCCGCCCCGGGTGCACCTCCAAGGGGGTGCACAGCCAGCCGGGTCCTGAAGCTCACTGTTGAAAACAGCACCTCAGCGCTTCTGCCGTATTTATTCCAGAGCATAAATACGGCAGCCGCACTGAAGTGTACGAAGGTCTCGCGATGACTATTGCTACCGCTGCTTCAGAAGAGATAAGTGATGTCGGAGGGGGGTGGACCGCAATGACTGGCAGCCACAAACATCGTGGGACCTTGCCGCAACTCTCTACATCTGCCAGCCCAGCCCCCCTCCGACGTCACCTCTTCCAGAGCAGAGGCAGCAGTAGTCGTCATCGCGGGATTTCGATGGAGAGAGAAAGAAGCATAGTAGGGTGGTGGGGTGGAAGGAAATAAAGGGGGTCAGGGTGGTATGGAAGGGTGGTGAAGGGTGAGAAAAGGGGTCAGGGTGGTATGGAAGGGTGGTGAAGGGTGAGAAAGGGGGTCAGGGTGGTATGGAAGGGTGGTGAAGGGAGAGAAAGTTGGTCAGGGTGGTATGGAAGAATGGTAAAGGGTGAGAAAGGGGGTCAGGGTGGTATGGAAGGGTGTGGAGGGTGAGAAAGGGGTTCAGGGTGGTATGGAAGCGTGAAGGGTGAGAAAGGGGGTCATGATAAGGAAAGATTTGGAGGGTGAGAGGGTGTCAGGGCGGTATGGAAGGGTGTGGAGGGTGAGAAAAGGGGTCAGGGTGGTATGGAAGGGTGAGAGGGGGTCACGGTGGTATGGAAGGGTGTGGAGGGTGAGAAAGGGGGTCATGGTGGTATGGAAGCATGGTGAAAGGTGAGAAAGGGGGTCAGGGTGGTATGGAAGCATTTTGAAAGGTGAGAAAGGAGGTCAGGGTGGTATGGAAGGATGGTGAAGGCAGAGAAAGGGGGTCAGGGTGGTATGGAAGGGTGTGGAGGGTGAGAAAGGGTTCAGGGTGGTATGGAAGCATGAAGGGTGAGAAAGGGGGTCAGGGTGGTAAGGAAGGGTGTGGAGGGTGAGAGGGGGTCAGGGTGGTATGGAAGGGTGTGGAGGGTGAGAAAGGGGGTCAGGGTGGTATGGAAACATAAAAACATAGAAATAGACGGCAGATAAGGGCCACAGCCCATCTAGTCTGCCCACCCCAATGACCCTCCCCTACCTTTCTCTGTGAATAGATCCCACGTGTCTATCCCATTTGGCCTTAGAATCAGCCACGCTGCTGGCCTCAATAACCTGAAGTGGAAGACTATTCCAGCGATCAACCACCCTTTCAGTGAAAAAGAATTTCCTGGTGTCCCCGTGCAGTTTCCCACCCCTGATTTTCCACGGATGCCCCCTTGTTGCCGCGGGACCCTTGAAAAAGAAGATATCTTCTTCCACCTCGATGCGGCCCGTGAGATACTTGAATGTCTCGATCATGTCACCCCTCTCTCTGCGTTCCTCGAGTGAATACAGCTGCAACTTATCCAGCCGTTTCTCGTACCGGAGATCCTTGAGTCCCGAGACCATCCGGGTGGCCATTCTCTGGACTGACTCCAGTCTCAGCACATCCTTACAGTAATGCGGCCTCTATAATTGCACACAGTTTTCCAGGTGGGGCCTCACTATGGATCTATACAATGGCATAATGACTTCAGGCTTACGGCTGACGAAATTCCTGCGTATGCAACCTATGATTTGCCTTGCCTTGGATGAAGCTTGCTCCACTTGATTGGCAGTCTTCATGTTCTCACTGACG
Source organism: Geotrypetes seraphini (assembly GCF_902459505.1). Lineage (NCBI taxonomy): Eukaryota > Metazoa > Chordata > Amphibia > Gymnophiona > Dermophiidae > Geotrypetes > Geotrypetes seraphini. Next base: position 291,442,531 of record NC_047085.1, read on the forward strand.
ATCACCCCTAAATCTCGTTCTGCTTCAGTTCTTGTTAGGATCTCGCCATTAAGGGTGTAAGTCTTGCATGGAAGGGTGGTAAAGGGAGAGAAAGGGGGTCAGGGTGGTATGGAAGGGTGAGAAAGGGGGGCAGGGTGGTATGGAAGCATGAAGGGTGAGAAAGGGGGGCAGGGTGGTAATGAAGGGTGTGGAGGGTGAGGAGGTCAGGGTGGTATGGAAGGGTATGGAGTGTGAGAAAGGGGTCAGGGTGGTATGGAAGCGTGGTGGAGGGTGAGAAAGGGGGTCAGGGTGGTATGGAAGCGTGAAGGGTGAGAAAGGGGGTCAGGGTGATATGGAAGTGTGAAGGGTGAGAAAAGGGGCAGATGCTGATGGAAGTGGGGGGAAGGGAGAGGAGAGAGTGAAATGCCAGACCATGGGGATGTGGGAGAGATGGAAGGGGGAAGAGAGTGACAAGAAGATGAGGAAAGCAGAAACCAGAGAAGACAAGGTAGAAAAAAAAATTATATTTATTATTTTTTTGCTATAGAGGAGATGCATTTCTGTTTCTGTGGTGTGGTGTTGTATTGTATGCAGAGTCCAGCTTCTTGGTGCTTCAGTTTGATCTTTGTCTACGCATTTTTATTCTATCTCCCCATTTACAAAACTGTAGAGTGTTTTTTAGCGTTGGCATCTGAGCTGTTACCACCATGGCTAAAAACCACACTACAGTTTTGTAAAAGGGGGAGGGGATAGTTTATGATTACATACTAGGCAAAGGTGTTTTCTGTATTCTGTGTGTTCGAAAATACATGATTTTCTGTTAGGATTGACTATGTAGGATTGATCTGTACTAGTCTGGCTTGTTTAGTTTTACAATGGGTTTATTGACGTACTGCTCACTGCAGTATGTAAGATGCCTTTTCCTAGGTACACTCTTGTGTGACGTGTGGATTGTTACTAAAAATCATGTTTTTTCATACAGATGGGGGGGTGGTGTCAAAAAATGATGAGCCCCGGGTGCCACATATGTTAGTTACGCCACTGCAAGTGAAATATGCTATTTTTGCTGAAATAAATAATTTATTAACCTCTCCAAGCAAAGAATGTTGCAGTGTTCTGTGTAAAGATCTGGTTGCTATCAGAAAGAATTAGAGTTATATGTAGATTCAGAAAGTTATACTGATTCTAGGCCACCTACTCTACATCACACAGCTCAAGCTTTACTCCCTGATAATGATTCCCGTTCCTTTGTTTCCAAGAATTGATAGCCATTTTCAATTCAACTCGGGAAAAAAAGGGAGCTTGGAGATAGGGGTGCTGCCATCCACCCCGATTGGTTGATATCTGACAACAGATCCTGCCTTCTACCATCCCACATTCCAACTCATGTGGTGAAACATCACATCAGCCTGTCCTTAAGACACACTCTTTGAGGTCAGAACCTGTGAGTGAAAAAACTTACTACAAACAACCACAAGAGGGAGCTCCTCTAACACCAGAATGATATACACAATTAATGAAGACATTTAGGCAATTATTTAACTCTTTTTCAGGAGCGAAAAGGGAAGAATACAAGCTCACTTTGATTCTGTAAAATTGTTCCAAAATTTCCAGGTGCAGTGTGATTCAGATAAGAGATCATTACTAAAATTGACATTTCATAAAGATACTCACACTATAGACACTACAGACTTGGCATCCATGGAACAAGAATTGAAGAAACGTTATGGCATGTTTTCAGATGCTACCAAGGCTAGGAGAGTGGCTTACACAATGCAGTGTTCAAAGAAGGAAAGCCCACGGAAATTTGCATTCTGTTTAAAGCAAGTATTCTTTCCTGTGCCTAGTCAACTTGTAACTGCTGATCGGAGAATACAGAAATCAATTTTTGAAAGGCTTGCCTGAACATATTAAAATACCTTTAGCTGGGAAACATCAGGATTCTTTCTCTTCCCTGCTTAATAAAGCAAGCTGAAAATATTTATGATGCCTGTTCCAGAGTTTCAGACGATGTTGTCACCAAGTTACTTTCTAAAGCTAGACCTAAGGATAGCAAAACCAGTGTCTGTGCTATTCAGTCATCCTTATCTCTTGAAACTAACGGTTCTGCTTCTCCTTCACAGGTTTCTTTCAGTAAACTCCAATCTTTGCAGACTGGTGCCACTCCTGCTGGATGGTGCAGAGTCAATCTAAAAAGAAGCGGTTCAACAAAAGGAAATCAACAATAGAGTAGATCAGGGCTTTGGAGGCAAAGTTGGCTCAACCTGAAGCTGCACATCTGCAATCACTGCTCGCACTCAACAGCAAGCTATCTCTTCTCAGAAAGGAGAAGGAAAATACTAGAAATCAAGGATAAATCCTTTAGGCTAAAGCCTGCTCATACACCTAGTGCTGTTATTACTGTAGAAGTTGAAACTTGAAGTTGTTCCACAGTCTTCTTCAGAAGAAGATTAAGCATGACTAACCAACTATTTGTCTTTTTCCCAGGTTGCTGTATCTACGGTACAAGCAAATATGATTGCTTATGCTATTGAAGAGACTATCTTCCCTATCATGAGGGACATGCCTTCGGACTCAGAGTAGCTATCTTCATGAGACAATGTAAGGACACACTAGTACTTCTTGAGTAAACTTGTGCCTAAGGTTCAGAGGTATACCTTTCCAGTATTTCTCCAAAAGGTGTCTGCCTGTCAGGGTTTGCTTGACACTGCTTCTGAGGTGACTCTGATTACCCAGGATTTGTTTCTTGGAAATTAGACCACATTACACGTTGTTCCTTGTGATATGTCACTTGTAGCACATGGTAATCAAAGCATTAAAATAGTAGGACAGGTTTGGCTTGTGTTGCAGATACGGAAAATGACTGAAACATCCTGTGATCATCACCACAAATCCAGGAGATAATTTTTTGATTGGTAAAGACCTTTTGAAGAGGTTGAGGCCCATCTTGGATTATGTCTAGGAAGTGGCTTGGATTCAAGTGTCCCTACCTATTCCTTAAGAGAAGGTGAAGTATATGAATAGAGTCAGAGATTTCAGCTCTGTGGAGTTCAAGGACAACTTCTATTCAAATCAATTTCCAGTGATCAACTCACCCACACCTCTTGGAGTTGAGGTATGTTATCATTGCAAAGGACACAAACATAGTAATCAGAATCAAGAAAGATCTGATATAAGAACATAAGAACATAAGCAGTGCCTCCGCCGGGTCAGACCACAGGTCCATCCTGCCCAGCAGTCCGCTCCTGCGGCGGCCCAAACAGGTCACGACCTGTCTGTATCACCAGAAGGGGCTCCCTTGCCACCTTGGTTTCTCATTTAAGTCCTGTCTTCCTATCGAAGTCCTAACCCTCCGGTCTTGCACATGCATGACCTGGTTTGGTTTCTTTACTCATTACCTGGTTAGCTTTCTATACTTGTGTTACATCCCAGCTCCTCCCTCAGTATCCCATGATCCCTTTATCCTTCAGGAATCCGTCCAATCCCTGTTTGAATCCCTGTACCATACTCTGCCTGATCACTTCCTCCGGTAGCGAATTCCAAGTGTCCACGACCCTTTGGGTGAAAAAAAAAAACTTCCTTGCATTTGTTTTGAACCTATCTCCCTTCAGTTTCTCCGAATGCCCCCTCGTATTAGCTGTCCCCTTCAGTCTGAAGAATCTGTCCCTATCCACCCTCTCCATGCCCCTCATGATCTTGAAGGTCTCTATCATATCTCCCCTGAGCCTCCTTTTTTCCAGAGAGAAGAGCCCCAGCCTATCTAATCTCTCGGCGTATGGGCAGTGTTCCAGCCCCTTTACCAGTTTCGTTGCTCTCCTTTGGACTCTCTCAAGTACCGCCATGTCCTTCTTGAGGTGCGGCGACCAATACTGAACGCAGTATTCCAGATGTGGACGCACCATCGCTCGATACAATGGCATGATGACTTCCCGTGTTCTGGTTGTTATGCCCTTCTTTATGATGCCAAGCATCCTGTTGGCTTTTTTCGAGGCTGCTGCGCACTGTGCAGATGGCTTCAGTGATGCATCCACCAGCACACCCAAGTCTCTCTCAAGTCTGCTGTCTCCCAACAATACCCACCCCCCAATTTGTAGTTGAACAACGGGTTCTTTTTCCCTATATGCATGACCTTGCATTTGTCCACGTTAAAGCGCATTTGCCATTTGTTTGCCCAGTCTTCTAGCTTGTCCAGGTCTCTTTGTAGGTCCTCACACTCCTCCCTGGTCCTAACTCTGCCGCACAGTTTGGTATCGTCTGCAAATTTTATAACCTCGCACTTTGCCTCCTTTTCCAGGTCATTGATAAATATGTTAAAGAGTAACGGCCCCAGCACCGACCCCTGTGGTACACCGCTTGTGACTCCCCGCCAGTCAGAATATTGACCCTTTACTCCGACCCTCTGCAGTCTGCCCGACAACCAGTGCTTGATCCATCTGTGCACATCCCCTCCCACCCCGTGGTTCCACAGCTTCTTAAGCAGCCTTTCATGAGGCACCTTGTCGAAAGCCTTTTGAAAATCGAGGTAAATGATGTCTGTGGGTTCCCCATTGTCCACCCGACTGCTTATTCCCTCAAAGAAGTACAGAAGGTTCGTTAGGCACGACCTTCCCTTACAGAATCCGTGTTGGCTTGTTCTCAATAGGTCATTCTTCTCGATGTGCTCGCAAATGCCGTCCTTGATCATAGCTTCCACCATCTTCCCTATAATTGAAGTCAGGCTCACCGGCCTGTAGTTCCCGGGGTCACCCCTCGATCCCTTTTTGAAGATAGGTGTGACATTCGCCAATTTCCAGTCCTCTGGTACCTCACCAGTTTTCAAGGATAGGTTGCACACATGCTGGATTGTGCCCGCTATTTCTTGTCTTAGTTCCTTCAGAACCCTTGGGTGGATCCCGTCCGGGCCCGGTGATTTGCCGCATTTTAGCCTGTCTATCTGTTTGAGGACATCCTCCTTACTTACCTCTATGTGATCCAATTTTTCAGCCTGTTCCCCACTCATGAGCTCCTCTGAGTCCGGTATATTAGATGTGTCTTCGCTCGTGAAAACCGACGAGAAGAACGTGTTCAACCTCTCAGCTACCTCTTTATCCTCCTTAATCACTCCCTTCCTATCCCCATCGTCCAACGGCCCCACCTCCTCTCTCGCTGGTCGCTTTCCCTTAACGTAACTGAAGAATGCCTTGAAGTTTTTCGCCTCTCTGGCCAGCTCCTCTTCATATTCCCCCTTTGCTTTTCTAACCTCCCGGTGGCATTCCTTTTGGCATTTCCTGTGCGTCTGGTGATTTTCCTCCGTTGGGTCCTTTTTCCATCTCCGGAAGGATACCTTTTTGTCCTTTATCGCCCTCTTTACTTCTGTTGACATCCAAACCGGGTCCTTTGATCGCTTGTTCTTGCAGCCTTTCCTGAAACTGGGGACGTACATTCTCTGTGCTTCCTGCAGGGTGTCCCTGAATAGGGTCCAGGTGCTTCCCACAGTCTCCATCCTAAAGATGTTTCTGAGCTTCCTCCCCACCATTTCCCTCATAGCAACATAGTTCCCTTTCTTGAAATTTAGCGCAGTTGTTGCGGTCCTCCTTACTATGGGTGTCTCTCTTTCTAATGTGAATCTGATCGTATTGTGATCACTGTTGCCTAGTGGTCCTCCCACTTCTATCCCTCTAGCAGGCCCCCCTAATCCGTTTAGGATGAGGTCAAGAGTAGTACCCCCTCGCGTCGGTTCTTTGACTAGTTGCTCCATGAAGCAGTCCTTCACAGTTTCTACAAATCCTGTCTCCCTAGTGCAGTTGGAGTGACCCGTACTCCAGTCTATTCCCGGGTAGTTGAAATCCCCCATCACTGTTACACTTCCAGTCCTGCATTCCTGTCTCAATTCTGCTTCCAAGTCGTGTCCGACTCCTTCTGGCGCACCAGGTGGTCGATAGTACAGCCCCAGTTTTATGCCCGCACCCTTGTTTCCGGGTAATTTGATCCATAGTGATTCCAGCCCCTCTGCCTTTGTTGCCATATCCATCCCGACCGAGTGGATAGAGTCCACCAGGTTTCTACAATTCCAATTATATCCAGGTCCTCCCCCTTGGCCACGACTTCTAGTTCACCCATCTTGGCCATGAGGCTTCTTGCGTTTGCGTATAAGCACCTCAGGTTCCGTCGTTTTTCTTCCACCTTTGCATTTACCTGGGCCACTTGCTCTTGGATTTCGGGCATTTTTTCCGTTCCCTGTGCTTCTGCTTTGCCCTCAGCCTTTACCCTCTTCTCCACATCCCCGCCACCCCACTTCCCCGCTTTTCCTCTGGGTTTTCTAGCCCTACCGGCCCCCTCCTGGGCTATCATCCCTTGAGCCTCTGTTTGATCCCCCTCGCCTTGTGGCACCTCTATATTGCCCTCAGCTTTTGCCCTCGTGCCACCCAGTCCCCTTGTGTCTCCATGCCCCTTAGTCTCCTCCCAGCAAGCTCCCCTTACCTGATGTTTCCCTCGCTGTCTGATCGTAAGATCCACCGGTCTCTCTACTTCCTCCTTGCAGTCAGCCCGTTCAGCATCTGTTCTGGATACTGTTGTCCGAAGCGTCAACATCAGATCGGCTGTCGGCTTTCCCCCTCTCCTCAGTTTAAAGCCCTGTCGATCTCCTTCCTCACATTGGCTGCCAGTAGTCTAGTTCCCACTGTGCTCAGGTGCAGGCCGTCCCGCCGGTAGAGCTTACTCTTTCCCCAGAAGGACGTCCAGTTCCTCACAAAGTGGAAGCCCTCCTCCTGGCACCATCTCCTCAACCATGCATTCACATATCTGACATTATTCTTGGAACTGATCATTTGGAGATGGTCATAACAAAACTCTACTAGTGCATATCTAGAATATCAGAATTGAGGACTTAAAACTAAACAAGGGAAAGACAAGATTGAAATATACTTTTTTTAAAACCCATTGAGCAAAGTTCTAATAACTACATCAGGTAAATAGTTTCATGTCATATCTGCACTCTAAAGAAATACAGTCCAGCTGTCATTTCTCATTCATAAGAGGCATTATTCACTGTATGAAAAATTCACCCACTTCAAACGTAATCTCTCAGGCTGTTGTTGTAAAAGTACTACAGTTCCATAAGCTGTGTCAAACATTTAACTTAGGCTAGAAAGTCAAAAACATGCAAAGGAAACATTAATAAAATTGAATCTCTATATGCTGCTGTTTAGAGATTTCTGTTTATCTACTGAGAAACAAATTTCTGTGACTCTCATGTCACATGATACAAAGATCTCTTACTACAATTTCTCCACAAGTCATATAAACCCATAAGTGCATGTAAAGTGCTCAGATCACCAACCTTAGTGCTTATTAGTACAAGTACAAGCGCAGATTGTTTGAAGGGACCATCATAGCACTTCATGACAATGCACTGGTGCATATGTCATGATAATCACAGGCTGCCATTCGAAAATATGGGTTTCAGCATCTGAACCTTACAGTCTTCTCCGGGCTCCCTCGGATTATTTCCTGTTCCAAGTTTTGAAGAAATCTCTCCGTGGACATCGTTTTTCAAGTGATGAAAACATCATGGAAGCTTTGACGTCCTGGTTTGAAATTCAAACAGAATTCTTTTCAAAGCGTTAAAATCATTGCAGAAAAAAATGGATGAGGTATATGGAGCTATCAGGGGACTATATTGAAAAATAAAACAAAAGATTTTTAAAAACTCTTTGTTTCCTATTGAAGTAGATAAATTATTGAATGCTCCTCATAGGTTTTTGAGTTCGGTTTCTGAGTCATATAGAAAATACATATTCATTAGCTCTGACTCTTGCATGGGCATAGACAAACCCTGGATTGTGCCAGTTCTCATGTTACTAACAGGACTTTTTTATTTGCAAGGTACTGATTTATGAATGGGTAGTAAGATCACATCTTCATAGCTACCAATGTCTCCTAATGACATGGGCCTCTTTCAGGTTTACTAAAAATTTGATATACCACCTTATCAAATATCAAGGGAGAGGGGCTATTTTTGTTCTTGAATGGTCTTGTAGCCTCTTGCTGTATTAAGTTTCTTGGTGATGATCGATGTAATCTTCCTTAGTTTGCTATTATGTGCTTGCTTGTCTTATGCACCATGTCTGTTTCTCTTGTTGACTCGTTAATAAAAATGATTTTTTTTTAAAAAAAGCAAACATTAAAAACAGCAATACAGCAACAGAAATACTAAGAACATAAGAATTGCCACTGCTGAGTCAGACCAGTGGTCGATCATGCCCAGCAGTCCGCTCACGTGGCGGCCCTCTGGTCTAAGACCAGCACCCTAACAGACTAGCCCTACCAGCACACGTTCTTGTTCAGCAGAAACTTGTCTAACTTTGTCTTGAATCCTTGGAGGGTGTTTTCCCCTATAACAGCCTCTGGAAGAGTGTTCCAGCTTTCTACCACTCTCTGGGTGAAGAAGAACTTCCTTACATTTGTACGGAATCTATCCCCTTTCAACTTTAAAGAGTGCCCTCTTGTTCTCTCTACCTGGGAGAAGGTGAACAACCTGTTCTTATCTACTAAGTCTATCCCCTTCAGTACCTTGAATGTTTCGATCATGTCGAGGGAGAAGAGGCCCAGTTTCTCTAATCTTATGCTGTACGGCAGCTCTTCCAGCCCTTTAATCATCTTAGTCGCTCTTCTCTGGACCCTTTCGAGTAGTACCGTGTCCTTCTTCATGAAGGCGACCAGTGCTGGACGCAGTACTCCAGGTGAGGGCGTACCATGGCCCAATACATCGACATGATAACCTTCTCTGATCTGTTCGTGATCCCCTTCTTTATCATTCCTAGCATTCTGTTTGCCCTTTTTGTTGCCACCGCACATTGTGTGGACGGCTTCATCGACTTGTCGATCAGAACTCCCAAGTCCCTTTCCTTGGAGGTCTCTCCAAGTACCGCCCCAGACATCCTGTATTCATGCATGAGATTTTTGTTACCGTCATGCATCACTTTACGCTTATCCACGTTGAACCTCATCTGCCATGTCGATGCCCATTCCTCGAGCTTGATTATGTCACGTTGCAGATCTTCGCAATCCCCCTGCATCTTTACTACTCTGAATAACTTCGTATCATCCACAAATTTAATCACCTCGCTCATCGTACCTATGTCCAGATCATTTATAAAGCTGTTAAAGAGCACGGATCCAAGCACCGAGCCCTGCGGCACACCACTGGTGACGCTCTTCCAGTCTGAGTATTGTCCATTTACCCCCACTCTCTGTTTCCTATGCTCCAGCCAGTTTTTAATCCATGTGAGTATTTCACCCTCAATTCCATGGCTTGCAATTTTCCGAAGTAGTCGTTCATGCGGAACCTTGTCGAATGCCTTCTGAAAATCCAGATATACAATGTCGACCGGATCGCCCTTGTCTATTTGTCTGTTTACTCCCTCAAAGAAGTGCAGCAAGTTCATCAAACATGATCTGCTTTTGCTAAAACCATGCTGACTGGTCCTCATCAGCCCGTGATCAATGATGCGATCGTTTATCAGTGACGCTACCATCTTTCCTGGTACCGAGGTCAGACTCACCGGTCTGTAGATCCCTGGATCTCCCCTCGACCCTTTCTTGAATATCGGTGTAACATTCGCCACCTTCCAGTCCTACGGAATCTTTCCCGATTTGATCGACAGATTGGCTATTAGTTGAAGCAGTTCAGCTATGGTCCCTTTCAGTTCCTTGATGACCCTCAAATGGATGCCATCCAGCCCTGGGGATTTATCGCTCTTAAGCCTATCAATCTGCCTACATACCTCCTCTAGACTGACCGTCAATCCTGTCAGCTTTCCGTCTTCGTTTCCAGCATATAGCCTGATGGGTTCCGGTATGCTGTGTACATCTTCTTCGGTAAATACAGATGCAAAAAATGTGTAGTTTGTCAGCGATTGCTTTGTCCTTCTTTAGCGCTCCCTTTATTCCACGGTCATCCAATGGTCCCAACACTTCCTTTGCGGATCATTTCCCCTTAATATATCGAAAGAACGGCTTGAAGTTCTTCACCTCCTTGGCTATTTTTTCCTCGTAGTCTCTTTTGGCCCCTTATACCACCTTATGGCACCTGCGTTGATGTTGTTTGTGCTTGTTCCAGTTTTCATCCATTTTTGACTTTTCCATTCCTTAAATGAAGTTTTCTTGTCTCTGATTGCTTCTTTCACCTCTACAGTGAGCCACGCGTGTTTTTTGTTGTTTTTCCTCTTGGATCCCTTGTTGATACGCGGTATATATAGATTTTGCGCCTCGGTGACTATGTCCTTAAAAAGGGACCAAGCTTGCTCTAGCATTTTTACAGTGCTTATCCTCTTCTTAATCTTCTTCCCTACCATGAGTCTCATCCCTTCGTAATTCCTTTTTCGGAAGTTCAGTGCCGTGGCTGTCATTTTGGACTGATGTTTCTCCCCTGCATCCAGATCAAAACGGATCATATTGTGATCGCTGCTTCCCAGCGTCCCTTCTACTTCTACATCTTGTGCTGGTCCTCGCAGGACATTTAGAATTAAGTCCAGAATTGCATTTCCTCTAGTATTTTCCTTGACAAGTTGTTCCAGGAAGCAATCGCCTACAGCATCCAAGAACTTGGTCTCTCTAATGCAGCCGGAGGTGCCTAGGTTCCAGTCTATTCCCGGATAGTTGAAGTCACCCATGATAACTGTGTTGCCTCCCTTACAGTTGCGTTTTATCTCGTCTGTCATTTCTCCATCAATTTCTTGTACTGCCCTGGGGGTCGGTAGTAGATGCTGATCTTCGTTTCCAGGCCATTTGATCCTGAAATGTTGACCCATAGAGACTCTAACTTATCCGTCAGTTGTGGTGTGTTCTCTCCAGCAGATTCAATTTTCTCTTTGACGTATAAGGCAATGCCCCCACCTTTTTGAGCCACTCTGTCTCTGCGGTATAGTTTGTATCCTGGTAGCAAAGTGTCCCAGACGTTTTCCTCAGTCCACCATGTTTCCGTGATGCCTATGATGTCAACGTTATCTTTTTGTGCCATGGCTTCTAATTCACCCATCTTATTTGTAAGGCTCCTTGCGTTTGTGTACATACACTTGAGTTTGCAGCTTTTTCCTTTCTTGCATTTCCTTCCCTCTTGTGTCCTTTTCGATCTCTCTTGCCTGTAATCCGGTGAATCTTTCCCTCTATCTTCTTGCACAGTATCCTCTGGGTATACCGGTTCCTGAACCATCGACTCTCTCTCTCTCTGTCGACTGTCGGATTTCCCCTTCTTCCTAGTTTAAAAACTTCTCAATTTCTCTCTTGATGTTGCTTGCAAGTAGCCTCGTTCCGTCTCTGCTGAGGTGGAGTCCATCCTTCCTGTAGAGCTTGCTCTTCCCCCAGAACGTTGTCCAGTTGTGCACGAAGTGGAATCCTTCTTCCTCACACAATGTCTTACTGGTACAAAAGGAAGCTGGGAAGAATTACAATATTTAGATAGTAAAGAATGGGAAGGAAAAAAAAAACAAAAGGAGGGGGAAGCAGGTACATCAGCCATAAGTACTTGGCTTAAGTAAGCATAAAATCTACTTTAATTTGTCCTTAAAAGGATCTTTCACTCGTTCTATGACACAACCACATGATGTGTCTTATCTGTTAGAGAAACAGCTCACAGTAAAAGAATGCAGAAAAGGAGCATAGGTAGTTATTTATTGCAGTCTAAGGTTGTGAGAGACAGAGAATCATAGAAGAGAGAAAATTATTATTAACCAGAACAGAAGAGAAAGAAATTACTATTTGTGTTAGCACTTTTCTGCATCTCTTCCATTCCCCTGAGGTTAGCTCAAGGGCTAGATAATTTCTGGCCTGTGTATAACTGCTTCTTCTTTGTGATGAAACAGTTAATATTACAGAGATGTATCATAGGAAAAATTAAAGTAGTTAAGCTATTATATTTACATTACATTTCCCTACACAGGTAAGTAACTTTGCTTTATTGAATGACAGGAAACCATAAATGGTTGGCTGAAAACAAAGTTGGTCACTCAACACTCCCCTACAATTACCTTCAAGGTTTCATGAAGTTCACAGCTAGTAATGTGTTCCCACTAAGGATTTCATAGGAAGTTTGTAGTATCAGTGGGTGGCTTATATATGGTGTGTATTGGGGGGGGAGGAGAGGACAGTGCTCATAGAAATATTCCGTTCTCCTTCACTGCTGTCTCCCTTGTTTGTCCCTTGGCCTTGTCATATTTTCAACTACTTTTCTTTCCTGCTAGATGGCAAACCATGGTGATTCTTGCTTGTTACAGGTTTCCGGGGCTCACTGTGTCTTGTCAGGTAGAAACTGACATTTCAGCCATCATGCTGTGGCTTTATTCAGGGTATGTTGTGAGATCTGCGGTTTGTGTTTGTAAATAGCTCTGATTGGGCCCACTGACCTGATTGGGAACAGGGCAGTCTGTTAGTCACTAATCTAAATTTTGGTGGGAAAATCAGTTGGTCACCAATTTGAATTTTGGTGGGACCAAGTGACTTTCCCACCAAAATTCAAATTGGTGACCAACGGACTGCCCTGTTCCCAATCAGATCAGTGGACCCACTATTTAGAAAGACAGACTGCAGACCTTACAGCACACTCTTAAGAAAGCCACAGCGTGATGGCTGAAATATTGGTTTCTACCTGACAAAAAGTAGCGAGACCTACAAACCTGCAATAACCATGATGCCAGTAGCACATGGTGATCCTTGTCTATAACTGTGCTTCCAGGCTGGCAAAGCCTTATCTCCTGGCAACTGCACTGTAGAGCAGGGGTGCCCAATATGTCGATCGCAATCGACAGGTCGCTCGCTCAGGCGACCCCAATCAATCGCAGAGCGGGTTTCCCTTTTTTTTTTCCCCTCCTGACTGGCCCGCTCCTGAATTCTGCTGCTGCCGCTGCTCAACATTTTAAAAAAAACCGGCTTGGAGAACTTATGCTCCGGGGGCTAACGTGTGCTTGTACCAGCTTCCCTTCTCTTCCCTCTGAAACCGGAAGTTATGTTGGGGGGGGGGGGGGGGGAGAGAAGGGAAGCCGGCACGCACATGTTACAGCCCTGTTCGCGGGCTAAAGCGGGAAACAGGTCAGTGAAGCTTGCGATTTGCTCTTCTTGCTGCCAGGTCCTGCCTACTTTCTGTTTCCTCAAAGGCAGGACCCGGCAGCATTTTTCCCAATAGGTCGATCTTGGGCCGATCAGCCTTTCTCTCCCCGACATCAATTCTGCCGTCGGAGAGGAAGTTCTGGCCAACGGAACTTCCTCTCCGACGGCAGATTTGACGTCGGGAAGAGGAATGCTGGTGGGCCCGAAGCAGGGAGAGCTTGGCCAGCGGCGGGCGGCGGGCGGCTTTGGGGGCCTGTTATCCGATGGCAGTGGCAGTGGCTTGAGGGAGGGCAGGCAGGGAGACAGAAGGAAAGAAGAGAAACAGGAAAAAAGAAAGGGGGCATGAAGAGAGAAAGAGAGGGCAGGGAGAGAGGAAGAAAACGTTGGGGGGGGGGGAGAATGAGGTCAGGAGGAGAGGAAGCATACAGGCTAAAAGAAAGGAAGAAAGATTGGATGCACAGTCAGAAGAAGAAAGTGCAACCAGAGACTCATGAAATCACCAGCCAAGGTAGAAAAAATGATTTTATTTTAAATTTAGTGATCAAAATGTATCTGAATTTATATCTGCTGTCTATATTTTACACTGTGGTCCCCTTTTACTAAACCGCAATAGAGGTTTTTAGTGCAGAGAGCCTATGAGTGTCGAGAGCAGCGCTGGGCATTCAGCGCAGCTCCCTGCGCTAAAAACTGCTATCGTGGTTTAGTAAAAAGGGAGGGGGGTATTTGTATGGTTGTTAGTGAGGTGACAGTGCATAGAGTCATCTGCTTTGACCTCTTTGAAAAACCCTGGAATAGGAATGATGATTAACATTTTCTATGCGTACAGTGTGCTTTGTGTTTTTTTTTAATTTTATTGTTGGTAGATCATTTTGACTTGGTCATTTTAAAAGTAGCTCGCAAGCCCAAAGAGTGTGGGCACCCCTGCTGTAGAGGCTTGTCGATTTGGCAAATGGGCTATGTTTTCTCGCAGGCATACTGTCACCTTTGTACCCCCATCCCATGGTGGGGCCAGATCTCTATTCAGCTCAAACTACTGTTTACCATTAGCTCCTGCAACCATGCTGCTGACCTCACAGCTTTGGGAAAGATTATGCCTCTTCACTGTACTCAATATGCCAACTGCACATAGGTGTGTTACATAGGTGTGTTAGAGCCTTAATGTGCGCTAGCTGCTACCGCCTCCTTTTAAGCAGGCGGTAATTTTTCAGCTAGCGTGCGCTAAAACCGTTAGCACACCTTAGTAAAATGATCCCATAGTGCTGTGCTGTCTGCTACTGTATGTACATTTCACATGCATACACAAACATGAAAACCCCAACTGCCTTTTATGTTTAAGAATATATTTTCTGCATATTCTGTTTTCTTTGAGTATTATGGAAGCAAAAGGACCGTCAGCCTTGTGGCATATTTTCTTTCTGAGTTTGCTATTTGAGTTTTACCTAGCTTTCAAAAAGGTAGCTGTTTACATCTTGTCCTTTCAGTCCTAACATTCACTTAACTGCATCATTCACATACCTCTTGAATTCCCAAGACATTTTCTACCCGTCCTCCACCCCATTATTCTAATGTAATGAATACATCAGTCACAAGACGCCCAATGGCACTTTGGTGTTTGCTTCAAGACTTTTAGCTGGTGATCAACTTAATAAGGGTTATTTGAGATCCTGCTTTTTAAAGTAGTAGTTCCCTAACCTATCTAAATCATTCTCACTACTTTCATGTTTTCTAGCTCTCACACCTCTTGTACCTTTGATACTGTACTTAAGAACAAACTCAGTTTCAGCTTTGATTTTTTTTAATATGAGAGGTTGTTTCTAGTTGCCATATTCTGCAAGTCACCTGGACCAAATGGTATACACCCCAGAGTAATGATAGAATTTAAAAATGAACTTGCAGCGCAATTACTAATTAATCTTTAAATAACAGCATAGGCCAATGTAACACCAATTAAAAAAAAAAAAAAAGAGTTCCAGAGGTGCCATGTTAGGAGTTACTGCCCAGGTTACATTGAAACTCTCAGCTTAGTGTGCAGTGGCAGCTAAGAAAGCAAATACAGGTCTCCCTTCAAAGTCACAGCAGTCCTCTCGTGAATACCATAATTTCACAAATAACTTTCTTCCCTCATATTTGCAGAGCCAGCCCCTGCAGTGATGTCAGCAGCAGTCTCGCTGTCTGGGCACTGGATTTGAAAGCAAGCCCCCACAGTGATGTCAGCAGCAGTTCAGAGAGAGCAGGTGAAGAAGAACTAAAACCAATTCAGGGAACAGGGGAATTGCATCTGTTTCGAAGGATGGAACACTTGCGAATAACTAAAGTTGCGAATACGGGGGAAACCTCTATGGAGGGAAACCTGTAAAATGTTAGTTTCAAGTTTATTTAAAAATTTATTATATCACCTAATCGGGCTTCTAGGCAGTATACATCAATAAAAGGTAATAGATAAAACAACTAGAAAATATAAACATCACTGGGGAAAAGTTGGTTTGACAAACAGATTAACAGATGAACTTGAAACAAGAGGAAAGGGTGATAGAACTACAAAATTAAAAGGAACATGGAAGGGGCAAACAAAAGGTGCGGGAATGATCTTGAGTGAGAAATGTCAAGTCCTTATGAGGACAGTTGCAATTTGAAGGCATCTCTAAACAAAAAGGTTTTAAATTTGGATTTGAAGTAATTTAAGTTTGATTCTTCTCTTAGGTAGTTGGTATGGAGTTCCAGAGGGTGGGGGCAGTAACTGAAAAGATGTTCGATCGCATGGTGTTAATATGTTTTAGAGATGGAATATTAAGAAGATGTGTAATGCAACGAAGGGTTTTAAGAGTGGTGTAAGGAATAAGAAGTCTATTGAGGAATTCTGGTTGATTACTGAATCTGGTTTTAAATGTTAGTAAAAGGATTTTGTAAATCTATGACAGGCAGCCAGTGTGCTTTGATTAGTAGTGGTGAAACAGTCAAATTTTTTTGCATGGAATATAATTTTCAACTAAAAAAAAAAAAAATCTCCAAAAATAAGCTGCTAAAGATACTTCAAAAGACACTAGAGAAGGGCAGTATAGTCAATAGGTTCTTTTAGTAGGAACTCTGCAAAAGCACTCAAATTTAATGATGTCACCAAAGTAAAAGAGTACAGATAAATTTATAATGTGGGTGGTGTGCTCTCAGTGTGAGGAGTTAGCGATACGGAGAAAATTCCCCAGCGCTTAACTAGACTGGTGAGTGAGACCAATTAACTCACTACACCTGCACACCATCACTGGGCACACTATGTGTGCATCAAAATAATAGTGAAGTGTCAATCAATAAGTGATATTTAGTTATTTGTTTGAAAAACTATAGTGCATTAAATAAAGCAGAGACACCTGCTAAGAGAATCTCCCAGTCATATCCAAAGCAAACGCAACTCAGCACTTAGCTTCATATATCTTCATCCAGGTAGATTTGTTTATATTGAGGCATTGTGTGTCATAACATCCCCATTGTAAGGTCCAACCAAGCTCAGTTTCTGGGACCCAAAGTGTCTCTTCCTCAGGGACCCGATGCTGGCCCGAAATCAAAAGTCAAAAGACGCCACAGGAGCGGCAATCAAGCGCAGTGAAAGCTGGAAAGGGTGGAGAAACCCAAGAGCTGCAAGCCCCTCTATAATCCAGCGGGAGCTGTTCAATTACAAACCATGAAAGTTCATAAAAGTCATGTTGTTTTTCCAAACAGTGATACACCATTGGTGCAGAGGCAGTAGCTGTATGTATTCTTGTGCTCAGACAGCCTCATTTTTACTTTTCTGCTGGTGCATCCCACATATAGCAGGTTACAGGGGCAGATTATAACATAAACTACCCAATGGGATAAGCAGTTGGTACACTGTTTCAGATTATATCTCTGTTGGGTCCAAGGATGGCACCAATAGGTCACCCTGAGAGAATTAACATACATATTGCATGAGCCACATTGATTGTGGGCCTCCCCCCCACAATGTGAGTTCAGAATTAGGTAGATCAGTAGGATAAACCCCTGTCAATAAATTCCCCAGATTTTTAGGATGCATGAATGCAATACAGGGACTTTCTTTGAAAGATTCATAGGTGGTCAAAATGGACCAATATTTCTTCACAATTTCCACCACAGCTTAAGCCTGATTAGAATAGGAAAGCATACATACTTGACGATCCATCTCATTCCTTGGTTGATGCTTAAGTAGTAGCTCAGAGTTAGCATAGCATGCCCTGTGATAAGCTTTTTTGATGGTCCATTCAGGATTCCCCCTGGCTCTGAATCTCAGACATTTATTCATTTGAATTTTAAACTCTTCAGGAACTGACCAACAAGGAAAGCCTGCTTAAGTCTCGCTGGAAAAATGCAAATACATATGTATGGCGATCAGTCTGTTTTCTATGGACAGTTGTAGAAAGTACAATTGTATCCTTGGTAGCTTTGGTGTCCAAATAAGTTAGAGACATGTCACTAACCACAGCAGAGAATTTAAGATGGACATCCAGGGAATTCAGCCATACACGAAATTCCTGAAATTTATTTCTGGTATTAGACCAAATTAAGGATGCATCATCTATATACCTCAGCCATAAGATAATAGAAGAAGCCATCAGAGTCATACAAGTGATGAATTTCAAATGTTGTTACGTACGGGTTGGCCACGCTGGGGGCCATGGCGATGCCATGGGTTTGAAGAAAAAACTCTCCCTAAACTTCAAAGAAATTATTTTGCAAGACAAAATTAGCCAAGGACATAAGGAAATCTTTAGGGATACAATTAACCTCCTCATTACTAGACAATGTCCCATACTGTATAGTGCCTCCAAAGTCCATGGTTATAAGCAAATCAGCCTGTTGAACCCTCACACTTTTTATACGATTTAAAAATGTGTGGTGTCTCAAACAAAAGATCTAGCTTTACATACTTCTGGTTTCAAAAACTAGTCCAACATTTTAGATAAAGGTTCAAGAATGTTGCCCCTTAGGGACACAATGGATCTCCCAGGGGGATTGACCAGAGTTTTATGTATTTTGGGGACCATGTAAAAAGTGGGGGTATGACTGGGGACTTGAGTAAAAAACTTAGCCTCCCCTTTAGTGATGGAATTGTTCTGAAGAGCAGTTTGTACCACTTGAAGAATGGTGGACTGAAGGGAAGGGGTGGGGTCACCGTCAAGCTTAGTATACCACTCATTGTTGGAAATATGAGTTTGAACTTGAGAAAAATATTGGCCTCTTGATTGAATGGCCACCGCCCCTCCCTTGTCCGCCAGTTGATGACTAAATTGGAGTCTTTTCGTAAGTCATCCAGGGCTTCATAATGAGCCCCTGACATTGGTATATTTCTGACATTTGGTGGTAGCCAGTTGATCAATATCATTTAATACCATATCGCGAAAGACTTTAATTTTCAGGTCCAAAGGACCAGGTGTCACCCAGTGAGATTTAGCATGGAATAAGGAGGCATCAGTACAAGGATTCTTTAAAGAAAAAAATAGTTTAATCTGTAAATTCCTGTCTAGACATGCTATGTCCCGATGTAAAGAAAAACAGTCAAGTTGAAGTCCTTAATAAAGGATTGTCATTTGTTCCCACCACAGCAATGGATCATTTTTTCTTTGGTAACGTCATTAAATTTGAGTGCTTTTGCAGAGTTCCTACTAAAAGAACCTATTGACTATACTGTTCTTCTCTAGTATCTTTTGGAATATAATTTTAACAGATGTATTTTGCACGATCTGCAAATGATGGAATGGAAAATAAAGATGAGAATTTTATAATGCCCTTGTATCGCTCCATGGTATGGTCACATCTCAAATACTGTGTGCAATTCTGGTTGCCACATCTCAAAAGAGATATAGTGGAATTAGAAAAGATACAAAGAAGGGTGACAAAATGATAAAACAGAGGGATAACTTCCCTATGAGGAAAGGCTAAAGCGACTAAGGCTCTTCAATCTGGAGAACAGACAGTTCAGGAGAGATGTGATAGAGGTCTATAAAATACTGAGTGGAGTAGAATGGGTATATGTGAATTGCTTGTTTTATTTTTCTAAAAATGCTTGGAGTAGACAACATGCAATGAAGTAGTAGTACCGTGTTTCCCTGAAAATAAGACCTACCCCCAAAATAAGTCCTAGCATCATTTGGGGGGTAAGTCTTAATATAAGCCCTACCCTAAAAATAAGCCCTAGTTCCGGGATTCACCAGCAACTCTTCAACCTGCCACCGCTCCCACCGCACAGCCGAACTCCTGCTTACCCTCCATCCTTCCCGCCGACTGCGAGCAAGCCCATCAGTATCGCCTGTTAGAGTGCTGCCAGATTGATGCTCCTCTGGATGAAGGTAGGGCTTGCTCATGGGCGGCAGGAAGGACAGGATGGAGGGCGAGCACATTTAACTAGGAGCGAAGAGCCTGAAATTATTAAATGAGAAAACCCACAATATTATAATTAATAATCCCATGGGCATTGATTACAGGGCTCAATTTAATACTAAAGAGGTCATTTGCATGGGAGAGTCAGAATATACAAACGCACGGAAAACCATGCAGTGAGCCACTGTGTACATCAGGTTGGAAAATTAGGTCATCACTAAACCAGTTCACACTGGTTTAGTGATGATCATTAGACAGAGAGTTTAGTGCATCTGAGCCTATATCTCCTTTGCATACTCAAGCTGGATTGACACTGCAAGTTTGTTTAACAGCTTACAATGTACAAGCTATGGCTGCCTTGGTAGCTCATTTTCACTCTGCATCGATTAAAGATATCTGCAAAGCTGCTACTTGATTCTCAATCCATACATTTATCTCTCACTAATGTTTAGAGCATAATTGCAAGAGAGACAGTCGGTTTGGACAAGCAGTTCTGCAGAATCTATTATCTTCTTAAAGCCAAATTTCTTTCCAATCTTATTTGATTTTGCCAAGTTCCTGTATTTAACCTCTTCCAGAGACATGATCCTGGCAGCTTAGAAGTCCCACATGAGAAAAGTACTATGCTTGCTTGTCCTCAGAGAAAGCAAAGATACTTACTTTTAGCAAGTGTTCTCTGAGGTAGTCCCACAACTTATCTACTTCCCTTAGTTGGATTCTTAGATTGGTTACTAAACTGATGGTCCCACAAGCCAATGTCAGACAAGAAGGCACCAGCATACGTGCGGTATAGGTACTGTGAATGAAATCACCCACATTTGAGAATATGTGCCTGAAGTCCTCGGAGAACAACTACTACAAGTAAGTCTTATTTCTAAATAAAATACCTTCTTCCAAGCCACATCTGTTTGAGTATTATTGTATTACAAAACCCACTGTTTCTAGGATGTAAATCTGGGATGAAAGAAAAATAAAATCACAGTTACTTTTATACCTGGGAATTACAATGTTCTTTTCAATGAAGGCCTCTTACCTAATAACTATCCTGAATAGTTTCCTAATTTCCAAGTAGGTATGATCTTCCTGTCTGGTCCTGCTTGGATTTTTTTTTAAAGCTGTACGCTGATATCACTATGGGTCAAAGCTATTTGCAATACTTCCCAGAGGCCTTTGCCTAGTCAGCCTAGGTTAGCTGAATTATATTTATTGAGGCTCGATGTCACCTTTCAAAATATGAATCTGCTCTTCTTCAGTCTCTTAGAACCTCCCCTAGACCAAATAAAAAATGAACAAAATGATGCCTTTTGGACTGTGTGCAGACAAGCAAAATTATCAAATACCAGTGTATAATATATATGGAAAGCACTGTAATTATTCTAGAACAGAGGCAATATTAATTTCTAAAATATGTATTTCACATATTTGAAATCTTCTGATTTGAAGGACTGATACTGTAATACTGCTAAGTGCCTTTCCAATATATTAGCGGGGCTGGCACACCCCCAGACTATGAAAGTGGCTCCTTTGACCATTTTATCTCCTTGAAGGAGGAGGGTGGGAGATATAATGATTCTAGGTTTGTGTGGTTTTAGGCTGGAGAGGTGGGTTAGTGGTTTGGGTTTTTTTGGAAACTATAATGCTCATTCAGGATTGCATCATTCTATGATGTGTGCATTCAGGATTGCAAAGGTAGGTTATGTTGATTGACACTCTCAGTTTGCATATAGTACCTTGAAGCTCTCCAAGCCACCCCAAGTACACAGATCAATGCTGCACATACTATTTTTCCAATTACAGAAAATAATTACTAGAATAGATTGTTGAATCACAGGTGTTTTCAAATCCAGTCTTTACCTAGCAGATGTAAATGTTAATTTTTTTTTTGGTCTGCTTGAAATGACAGCTGCATCACCCTCTTTAAATCTCTTTTAAAATGTCTCTGATGTCAACATGCTAAGCCAGAGCCTCAATCTTCTTAGCTAGGCGCTGATGGGATTAAAGGCCAGTTTTCCAAATGTCTTTTTCTTCGTATAAGCTGCCTTGCATTTAGTTTCTTTCTTTGGTTTTGTTATCAGATTTTCTTTCTCTGCCTTAGCCAAGCTTTATTGCTTTTTGTTGCCTTTTTTATGTGTTTGAAAATAACAGGGACCCATTGCCTATTCTGCAAGAAATTGTTTCTACTTTTTTCCTGTTAGAATATTGTAAAGAAAAACAATTCGCTGAAGGAGTTTCTCCGGGTTCGGTGGAATTGTTGCACATTTCACCGTGTTCTATCTTGGGCGCTTCAACAGGATTCATCTGCCTTTATTTGCTTTGTTGATATAAATCTTTATGGAAAGTTTTCCTTTCAGTTGAAGCTCAGAGTAAAATGTGCTTTGGAAAACTCCCGGGAAGCCCCCATCCCTTGCTTCTAGGTTATCGAAGACTGCAGCTCACTTTCAGATTCGGTCAGACACCGTTTCCCGCCCTGAAAACCAAAAGCGATGCTTTTGTGCTTGTTTGTTTCCAGCGTTTTTCTAAAGACTCCCCAAGGGTCGGACGGCAACTGCTCTAATGAAAGTAAAATCTATGACTCCTGAGGCAAATCTGCCAATCAATTGAGAACTAGTAGGTTCTGCTGAATCGAAATGAACAGGAGTATTACTCTTTTTTTTTTCTTTCTAGAAGTGACTCAAGGCAGCAGAAAAATCCCCTTTCAAGTCAGATGCTAAAATTTAATACCGCGCTGTTAACGTTTAAGAGCAGCCAAAAGTAAAGGCCGCTTGTTTCAGCTGTTCTCAGGAGAGGCGAGACGTATGTGTAAAGTCTGGACTAGGGCTGGGGGAGAGAGGCAAGCCTCGGGCTAAACTCGGCTCATGGCCCTGCCCCGGGCAGGCAAGGGAGAAAGCCGGCTGCAGCAGCAGCAAGCGGAAGGAGCAGAAAGTTTGCTCTGGCGAGGCTCCGGGGATCCGCTACCTCAGCTTCTGGCAGTTGTGCCCCAGGCGGAGGAGGACTACGAGGAGTTGGAGGATTTCTCGGACTTGCCCGACAGCGTTAGTATCGCCTCGGACGATTCCTTCTACACCCCGGAGGTGGAAACTTGGGGCGTTGCGGAGGACCCCGGTGACTGGAATAGGAAGAAAGAAGAGGGGGAAAGCAGCGGAGGGCGGAGCAGCCCAGAGCCGCTCTCTTTTTTCCGAGCCTGCTGCAGCAACAACGCGGTGGTGCTTCGCGCGTTGCTCCATCAGGGGGTCGGAGCCCAGGAGGCGTGCGAGACGGACAGAAACAAGAGGGTGAGTGGGGCTTTCCCCTTAGAGCAGTGGCCACATTGGATTTGTAGGTACTTGGAAGGCTTCAGAAAAAAATAGCTAATATCTTATTAAAGAAATGACAATTTTGCATGAGGTAAAACTTTATAGTTTATAAATCTTTCCTTTTGGCTAAGTCTTAATAATAATATTGTCATTTATAGCTTTAGAGACATACAATCAAGAAACTGTTTTATTTTACTTTTCTGATTATGATAAACATACCCAGGGCCTCAAAATAGTACCTGGCAGGGCCGCATGTGGTCCCCAGGCTGCGAGTTTGAAACCACTGCCCTAGAGGCAGTTCTCCTTGATAGCAGTGTTGTTGCTCTTTTTTCCTCCTGATAATCAGCGTTCGGCGGCAGCAACAGTTGTTGGCTGTTCTGTTTGTAGGAACCATAGCTTTGCAGGTATAGAATGAACACCTGCTTACGCAACAGGGGGGTAGAATTAGCGCTGTTACAAGTTCAAGAAAACAACCCCAAAAACTAATGCAACTGTCTGAGCCCACACAAACAACCTGTTCTGGACCCAGCGAAGGGATTTGCTCAGTGCTGTGGTGGGTTCTTTTGGTATTGGAATAATATTGGTAGTGATGTTGTTGTTATCATCATTATTATTATAAGTGCAAAGTCCAGTCAAGAATATCTGGCAGGCTGTACAAAACACATGATGATGATAATAATAAAATACTTTTTATTCCATACTGTAGAGTGATGAATAGGAAGTAGCCTGGAAGTATAAAATTTAACAGCAAGAGTTACTAATGTGTGCTATTGCATTAGCTTGTGACAGGGTTGGTTCAAGGGATTGTGGTGCTTGAGCCAACGTTTTCATTGGCACCACCCCACACCTCTGATCTAGTAGATTAATGGTCTCCAACCCTTTTCTCATATAGGGTCACAGTGTGAATATGAGAAAGCTCTGGGTGCCAGCAAAAGATTTCAAGTTTATACATATTACTAATTTTGCAAGCCGCCATGATCTTGTTCAGAATCAGTATTAAACATTAAAAATTAATACTAATATTGATTCTACAACATTCAATACTACAGTTAACATATGTCCTAGTTTCCCCAGTCATGCCTTCTTTTCGGTGCTCCCTCTTTTTGTCTGGGTTTCGCTATTTGGAAGGGGGGCGACCTGCTGGAAAATTAAAACTCGGCTCCAGACTCTGAACCCTGCTGTGGGTAGCCAGTGTGAAGTGTAAACACACAACAAGTGCCAGGTCAGCTCAGATCATGTTGGGCCAGTCATCTGATCTACTGTTGCGCACTGGGTGTCAAAGTGGATTCACTGGAACCTCCTCTCTCCTCCCTCCAACCTCATGCACCTGGTTTGTTGGGGGAGAATATGGAGGTGTGCTGGGAAGGGGGGGAGAGAGAGACTAAACTAGAAGAAGGAAGAAAGGAGGAGAGATGCTGGACCCAGGAGAGGGAACAGACAGGAAGACACAAACATGGGGAGAAGAAGATATGCCAGACCACAAGGGAGAGAGGGGCAGGGGGAAAGAAAGGGAGAGATGCTGGATCTAGCATGTGGGGAGAGGGATGAAGGGAAGAGAGAGGGAAGGGATAGATCAGAGAGAAGAGATGCTGGGTGTGGAGTAAGCATAGAGACAGACACAGAGAGCAGGAAAAGTGGTGACAGAGGGAAGAAGTGAATATAAGGGAAGGATAGGGAGGAGGAAGAAGAGGTCAGATGCTGAATGTGGGGAGGACAGGAACAAGGACACAGGAGAGATGCTGAACAAAACAGCAATGCAAAGGAGAAATGGATGGTGGACATTAAGAGAAAAGAAATGTCAAGTGAACAGGAGTCCTTAAAAAGACAAAAACAACAAAAGAGAGGAAACACGTGGATCAAATTGAATGGAAAAATAAATGGTCAGGCTACAAAGGTAGAAAAATTTATTTTATTTTGAATTTATTATTTCAAACGTCAGCTTTGGGAAATGCAACACTCACTGGGGAGCTCAGCAACAAATAATAATAATTTATTTTCTTGTATACCATCCAACCATCTGGGCGGTTCACAACAGGAGAATACTGAGACATTTCAGCAAATGGTACAGTTTCATAGAACACACTATATGTACAATTTAAAATTATATAATAAAAGTAATACAATTGTTAAAAACATTCAAGTACAATATTAAAAATTAAAACATACTAGGACAATAAGAATAGAAACAAAAGACCTCATTTAAATATATCAAACTTAGTATTTTTATTTGTCAAATAAATAGGTCTTTAATGATTTCCTAAATTTCCTAAATGTGAAGTAAGAATTAGATTGAACAATCATCGGACTTTTAGCCAGGAGTTCAACTTCCCAGCTTGATACGCCAAAGTCCTGTCTAAAAAAAAGGTCTTAAAACGACAGGCCTTTGGAGTATCAAGCTGGGAAGTTGAACTCCTGGCTAAAAGTCCGATGATAGGGGGACATAATCCAAAAAGCACCTTATAACAAATGCATCCGAACTTAAAAAGCACTCTGGCCCCAAAAGGCAACCAATGCAACTTAGTATAAAAAGGGCTAACATGATCATAACAAAAGTATCCCCAAGGACAATGTGATGCAAAGTAACAAAAAAGAAACAATCCCTGATTTTCAAACAGTTATAAACAATGTGTCATCTTCAGGAGTGCTCAGAAAAAAAGTTGTATCCCAGGACAAGCAGGCATGATATTCTCACATGTGGGTGACGTCATCTACGGAGCCCCGCGCGGACAGCTTTTCAAGCAAACTTGATTGAAGTTTCAAGTTTGCACACTGCACCACGCATGTGCTAGCCTTCCTGCCCACTAGTGGGCGCATCCCCACCTCGTGGTCCTCAGTTCAATTTCATCCGCGGAGCCAGAAGCCCTGTGGAAAAAGGTTTATTTTTTCGGTAGCTCCGGGGGCTCCCGGTAGCTGCGGCCGCGGGACCTCGCCTGTTCTCGGCCGCTTTTTGGGCCCATGTCCCGGCCCGTGACGGGATTTAAGAAGTGCGGTCGCTGTGACCGACTCCTGTCGATTACTGACCCTCATCGGTGCTGCTTGAGGTGTTTGGGGCCCCAACACCCGACTGACTCTTGTGCCAGGTGTGCCACTTTTCAAAAGCGGGCTCTCAAACGTCGCAAGGCCCGCATGGCGGAACTTTTCGCCGTTGAGTCCCCGACCGGGAAGGCCTCGAGTTCGGCCTCGGCTTCGGCCCCGGCCTTGACCTCAGCCTCGACCTCGGCCTCGGGACCCTCGGCTTCGCCTCGACCTTCGGCCCCGCCGAAGCCTGTTGCCTCGTCCAAGCCGACCTCGGGTAAGTCTCCACTTCCCTCCTCAGCTTCAGGTTCATCTAAGAAGCCATCCTCGGGCTCTTCGACGGCTGGGGGGTCTGCCTCCGCCCAGCCCAAGATATCAAAGTCGATTGCCCCGAGGGAATACTCGAGACCGAGGTCGCCCTCTGAGGAGCATTGACAGGTGTTGCCGCCTGGGATGACAATCCCGGCTTTTCAGGACTTGCTCCGGGCTTTGATTGCCTCGGAGCTGTCCGGGGCCATTGAGCACCTGCAGCAAGCTTCGACCTCGACTGCTTCGGTCTCAGCTGCCCCGCAGTTGGCGACCTCGGCCTCGGGTACTGGGGCTTCGGCCCCCGAGGTTCGTACTGCCTCGCCCTCGGCTTTGCCCTCGGACCCGACCTCGGTGGGACTACCTGAGCGGAGCTTGCGGCCCCGGGATAAGATGCGCTGGGTGCGGAGACTCTCGTCCTCTTCTTCTTCGAGGTCCTCGAGAGGCTCCTCGCCTTCGGGCAGGCCTCGGACGAGGCGCCGTCCGAGGAAGGCGAAGCGATCTCACGCCTCGCCTCGGAGACGCGGTCGTTTGTCGCCGCTCGGGGGCGAGACCTTACAGGTCTCGGAGCTCCGACTGGGCAACCCCAGCCTTTTCCGCTCCCCAGTCGGGGAAGGTTCCCGTGCCTCCTCGCTGAGGCGGAAGGGACGGACCTCGATTCCTCGTACCCCGGGGTGTTCCCCCGAGGCTCCTCTCATGCGTACTCGGTCTCCGACCCCTTCGAGGTCCCGAGAGCGTGCCTCATGGGGATCGGGGTCCGGTAGAGAGCCGAGGTATTCCCACGAGGCCTCCCCCTTCGGCTCGGCGGGGAAATCGTGGTCTCCTTCTCCACCTGCCAGACCTTCGTCTTTCTCCCGGTTTGTGCAGGATATGGCGGGGGCTTTGGGAGTGGACTTGTTGGCAGGTTCCCACTTTACCAAAGAGTTTTTGGAGGAGCAGGATCTTCCGGCTCCCCCTCAGGAATCCCCTCGCCTTCCGCTGAATAAGGTGCTTCATCAGACCTTACTGAGAAATCTGGAGACCCCTCTTACAGTCGCGGTGGTGCCGTCCAAGATGGAGTCCAAATACCGGACCCTTCCTCCTAAGGGGTTCGAGAAGGCGCAACTCTCCCACCAATCACTCTTGGTGGAGTCGGCGCTTAAGAAGGCCCAACCTGCCAGGGTATCTGCAGCGGTCCCGCCGGGGAGGGAGGGACGGACCCTCGACAAATTTGGTCGTCGCCTCTATGCTAACTCTCAGATGGTGACCAGGGTCTTAAATTATGCTTTTTCCTATTCGTCCTTCTTGCGTACCATGGTGAAGGACCTTCCATCTTTTAGGGAAGTCATGCCTGATTCCCACAGGGAGAAGTTCGCCACTTTTATGTCACAGCTGTCGCAATTGCGCTTGTACCTCTTCCACGCTGTGTACGACGCCTTTGAGCTCGCCTCAAGGGTGTCGGCCTGTGCGGTGGCTATGCGCCGGCTGGCGTGGCTCCGCACCCTCGAGATGGACTCCAACCTGCAGGAGCGGTTGGCGAACTTGCCCTGTGTGGGGTCTGAGCTGTTCGACGACTCCCTGGAGGCGGCGACCAAGCGGCTCTCAGAGCAGGAGCGTTCTCTGGCCTCCCTGGTCCGCCCCAAGCCGAAGGCCCCGCCGCAAAAACCTTTTCGTCAGGCCCCGAGGAGATATCCGCAAAAATCTACGCCGGCCTTCTCGAGACCTCCGCCCCGACGTCCACCCCAACAGGGTAGGGGAGGTCAGTCTAAACCCCCAGCGCAGGGAGCGTCCAAGCCCGCACCGTCTTTTTGACGGGATCTGCGGGTGGGGGCGGGCCCCCTCCGCGATATCGCCGAACCCCCTCCCCATCGGGGGTCGACTCCGGTCCTTTTCCGGGGCTTGGACTGAGATTACATCCGACGCATGGGTGCTCCGGACCGTCTCCGAGGGCTATTCACTAAACTTCTTGTCACAGCCTCCGGACAGGCCGCCCAGCGCTTGCCCGTCCAATCGAAGCCAGTTGCCCCTTCTCCTGGGCGAGGCCAGGGCCTTGTTGAACCTATGAGCAGTGGAGCCGGTCCCTTCAGACCAGCGAGGTCGGGGGTTTTACTCCGTTACTTTTTAGTCCCGAAAAAGACTGGGGATTTGCGCCCCATTTTGGACCTCCGGAAGCTCAACAAGTTCCTGGTCCGGGAGAAGTTCCGTATGCTATCGCTTCCGGTTTTATACCCCCTGTTGGAGGAAGGGGATTGGATGTGCTCCCTGGACTTGAAGGAAGCATATACCCATGTTCTGGTGCATCCCGCTTTCCGCAAGTTCTTACGGTTCCAGGTGGGAGAGTTGCACCTTCAGTATCGGGTCCTTCCCTTTGGTCTGGCGTCGTCCCCTCGGGTGTTCACCAAGTGTATGGTGGTAGTCTCGGGGGCTGCAGATCTTTCCCTACCTGGACGATTGGCTGATCAAGGCCCCGACCAGGGAGGGAGTTATCTTAGCGACCCAACAGACTATCATCTTCCTTCAACGACTAGGGTTCGAAGTGAACTTTCCCAAGTCTCAGTTATGCCCGGCTCAGTCTCTACAGTTCATCGGCGCCGTGCTGGACACGGTTCGCCTCCGCTCTTTCCTCCCCCCTCCTCGAAGGGAGGCCTTGCTTCGGTTGGCTCGCCAAGTGTTGCAGCTATCCGTGGTGTCGGCTCAGCGTATGATGATCCTTCTGGGCCACATGGCATCGACGGTCCACGTCACTCCCTTCGCTCGCTTGCATCTGAGGCTTCCTCAGTGGACTCTTGCCTCTCAGTGGCGACAGGATCGCGACCCAGTCTCTTGTCCGATCGCAGTGACTCCTTCTTTGAGACGCTCGCTCCGTTGGTGGACCGACTCTTCCAATCTTTCCGGAGGTTTGCTGTTTCTCGTCCCTCCATGCCGCAAGGTCCTGACCACGGACTCCTCGGAGTATGCGTGGGGTGCACATCTCGACGGTCTGCGAACGCAGGGCCTTTGGTCAGCCGAGGACCGTCGTTGTCACATCAATGTGTTGGAGCTTCGTGCCATTTTTCTGGCTGCACGTGCTTTCTGCCACCTAATGCACGATCAAGTAGTGCTCGTGCGGACGGACAACCAGGTGGCAATGTATTATGTAAACAAACAAGGGGGGACGGGCTCTTGGCCTCTATGCCAGGAGGCTCTGCGCCTTTGGGAATGGGCCGTCTCCCAGAACATGTTTCTGCGTGCGGTTTACATTCAGGGAGAGAAGAACTGTCTGGCAGACAAACTCAGTCGTCTTCTCCAGCCGCACGAGTGGTCGCTGAACGCCCGGGTTCTACGCGAGGTCTTCGACCACTGGGGGACCCCTCAGGTGGATCTGTTTGCCTCCCCGGAGACTCACAAACTACCCCTCTACTGTTCCCGGATGTATTCCCGGGACCGTCTCGAGGCCGATGCCTTCCTTCTCGATTGGGGGGGAGGTTCCTGTATGCGTTCCCTCCTTTTCCTCTGATCTTGAGAACGCTGGTACATCTCAAATCGACCAGAGCCACTATGATTCTCATTGCGCCTCGTTGGCCAAGACAGCACTGGTTCTCCCTGCTTCTTCAACTCAGTGTCAGGGAGCCTCTGCTTCTGCCTGTCTTTCCCTCTCTGCTGTCCCAGGGTCGGGGTTCGCTGTTACATCCCAATCTGCAGTCTTTACATCTGACCGCTTGGTTCCTTTCCCCTTGACTTCGATTCCTGTTTCTCGGTCGGTGAGGGAGATTTTGGAAGCCTCGCGCAAGGTCTCGACTCGGCTCTGTTATTCCCAGAAATGGACCAGATTTTCATCCTGGTGTTCCTCGAACCATCTGGACCCGAGTTCAGTGCCCGTGTCTTCGGTGCTGGACTATTTGTTGCATCTATCTCAGTCTGGACTGAAGACGACTTCCATTCGGGTGCATCTCAGTGCCATTGCGGCGTTCCATCGACATCTCGAGGGTCGATCTCTCTCTCTTCATCCTCTGGTAACTCGTTTCATGAGGGGTCTCGGGAATGTCCATCCTCCTCTGAAACCTCCTCCTGTAGTGTGGGATCTTAATGTGGTCTTGGCTCAGCTGATGAAGCCTCCTTTTGAGCCTCTTGATAAATCTCATCTTAAGTTTCTCACTTGGAAAGTGATCTTTTTGATTGCGCTCACATCCGCTCGTCGGATTAGTGAGCTGCAGGCTTTGGTTGCGGATCCACCTTTTACTGTGTTCCATCATGACAAGGTGGTTCTCCGCACCCATCCTAAATTTTTGCCTAAGGTTGTGTCTGATTTCCACCTCAATCAGTCCATTGTTCTTCCGGTGTTCTTCCCGAAGCCCCACTCTCATCATGGTGAGGCGGCGCTTCACACGCTTGACTGTAAGAGGGCGTTGGCCTTTTATCTCCAACGTACCAAGTCTCATCGGAAGGTTCCTCAATTGTTTTTGTCCTTTGATCCTAATCGATTGGGACATCCTGTTTCCAAGCACACCTTGTCCAACTGGTTGGCTGCTTGTATTTCTTTTTGCTACGCTCAGGCTGGTCTCACGCTCCATGGTCGAGTCACGGGGCATAAGGTCCGGGCTATGGCAGCTTCTGTTGCTTTCCTCCGGTCTACTCCTGTGGAGGACATCTGTAAAGCTGCCACTTGGTCTTCGGTTCATACGTTCACCTCTCACTACTGCCTGGAAACTTTGTCCAGAAGCGACGGCCGGTTTGGCCAGTCGGTGTTACGTAATCTGTTTTCCTGAATTGCCATCTTCCCACCTGCCCTTTTTTGGTTGGCTTGGAGGTCACCCACATGTGAGAATATCATGCCTGCTTGTCCTGGGATAAAGCACAGTTACTTACCGTAACAGGTGTTATCCAGGGACAGCAGGCATATATTCTCACAACCCGCCCACCTCCCCGGGGATGGCTTCTTTGCTTGATATGGAACTGGGGACCACGAGGTGGGGATGCGCCCTCTAGTGGGCAGGAAGGCTAGCACATGCGTGGTGCAGTGTGCAAACTTGAAACTTCAATCAAGTTTGCTTGAAAAGCTGTCCGTGCGGGGCTCCGTAGATGACGTCACCCACATGTGAGAATATATGCCTGCTGTCCCTGGATAACACCTGTTACGGTAAGTAACTGTGCTTTATGAGACACCAGATTTAGAGCAGCAGCCCCAGCAGTAAACTTCTCTCCTTTTTTCAGTCACAGCACGGTTTGAATGACTTATCATAGCAAAACTTCAGCTATTGAAAAAATGCTTATCAAAGATTGAAAAGAACATTTTTACTGGAGCTGAACAACACTTGTGCTGGTTTTGTCGCGTTTCGCGGGTTGGAGAAGCACTAAAGAATATGAGATCACAGTGAGACCAGTATCTGTAAAAATCAACATCGGGTTTTCTGAAGCAGCTGGTCTCGTAAAACTTTTTTTTCTGAGCACTACTGAAGATGACACATTGTTTATAATTGTTTGAAAATCAGGGATTGTTTCTTTTTTGTAGCTTTGGGAAATGTGCATCTCTGATGTTTGAAATGTAATTTTCTGTGTCTAAGAGGGTCTTTTACTAAGGTGTGCTAGCCGTATAGCATGCGCTAAATGCTAACATGTCCATAGAATATAATGAGCGTGTTAACATTTAGCTTGCGTTTAAATCAGCTAGCACGCTTCAATAAAAGAACCCCCTGTATATGCAAGGTTGACTTGTGATTTCCAGTTCAGATTTTTGCCTTCATATCACTATTGCTGATCTGGAGACCCTTGTTTTATATTTGTTGAGGGTCAGTTGTAGTGTTCTGCTAGTATGTAGTTCTTGTGTGGAGATCTGTAATAGTTCCATTTCAGTTTTTTTCTGTTCAGATGGTATATTGGTGTTTTCAGGCCTTTTAATGCATATGGTTGTTGCTCTTTGAGTTCTGGCACTTAGTGTAATTATGGCATGGTAAGATGTTTGTACATAAGAGTGAGGGAGGAGACTGGACAGGGGAAAAGAGAAGGTGAGAGATGATGGATGCAGGGAAGAAGAGTTACTGAAAGGCTGTGGAAGGAGAGAGAAATGGGCAGTGGTAGACTGGAGTGAGGGAAAGAGATGAGAAGTAGAGAATGACACGGTGACAAAATTCAGCACCGTTCCCGTCCCTGCGGATAACCGCGGGAAACCAACTTCATGTCATTCTTTAAGGAGAGAGGGAAGAATCAGAGTATAATTGGGCACAACCACTGACCCGCAAGCTTTGCTTTGAAGAATGCTGGTGTAGAAGGACTGAGGTTGAAACATACACTACAGAATGACAGTCTCTGATATCCAAAGCAGATATTGTGATATCATAATGCCTCATTCCAAAAGTGCCTAAGAGCCAATCACATCAGTGATGTCACAATGGCTTCATTATCCTTAGCTCACATAAGAATCAGAGTATGAATGGCCACAACCACTGACCCACAAGCTTTGCTTTGAAGAATGCTGGTGTAGAAGGATTGAAGTTGAGATAGACACTACAGAATGACAGTCTCTGGTATCCAAAGCAGATATTGTGATGTCATAATGCCTCATTCCACCAGTGCCTAAGAGCCAATCACATCAGTGATGTCACAATGGCTTCATTATCCTTGGCTCACATAAGAATCAGAGTATGAATGGCCACAACCACTGACCCACAAGCTTTGCTTTGAAGAATGCTGGTGTAGAAGGACTGAGGTTGAAATAGACACTAGAAAATGACATGGGATTATTTCCCGCGGTTATCCGCGAGGACGGGAACGGTGATGAATTTTGTCAATGTGTCATTCTCTAATGAGAAGTTGGATAGTGCCAAGGTGGTCAGAAGAATTCTCTATAGGATGCTGGTATTGGCTGCTGCCTTCAAAGCAGCTGCCGATCATGTGTCAGTCAAACGACGGAGCCCTATAGAGAATCACACTTCTGTGAAAGATAGGTGCCAGAAATGTAGGCCAGGGTTTCCAGGCCTACATTTCCAGTGCCTATCTCTGCAATGAATTGCGCTTGCATAGGCGCATTAGTCCACCTACACCACTTCCAGCGTTAGCCACACCAATAGTGGCATTAGGTGGTCTAAAGCGCCAACATAGGTGCAATTCTGGCACTGATCTTTTAGGCATCTTGAAACTAAGTTAAAAACATCATTTGAATTTCATCTGTAACTGGCAAAATTCATCACCGTTCCCGTCCCCGCGAATAACCTCAGGAAACCATCTTGTGTCACTCTTTAGTGTCTATCTCAACCTCAATCCATCTACACCAGCATTTTTCAATGCAAGTCTTGAGGGTCAGTGGTTGTGGCCATTTATACTCTGATTTTTCCCTCTCTCCTTAAAGAATGACATGGAGATGGTTTCCCACAGTTATCTGCGGAGACAGCCGCGTCCAGCGAAGAAGGGCACCAGAATTAAAGTAAGGTAACTGGGGGGGTGGGGGTGGGTGGGTGGTGGTTTGGGTATTTGCTCCATATGACGCACCCTTATTTCCACCAATTTTTGGGGGAGAAAAAAGTGCATCTTATGGAGTGAAAAATACAGGTAGGTATTGTAGGCATCCTTGAATAGAATTTAGCACACAGCTTTCCAATAAAAACATAACTCAAAAAAGTTATATAGTTACTTATAGAGAGCTTGGACAAACAGATGGGTTTTAAGCAACTTTCTGAATTGCATAAGATTTCCACAAACACATAACATTCTGGACAAAGCATTCCACATTGATGGTCTGACTATAGAGAAATAGGAATTCTTTGTTCGTATATACTGAATAGAAACATAGAAACAAGCGGCAGAAAAGGGCTATAGCCCACCAAGTCTGCCCATTCCATATATCCCCCCCCCCCTGAGTTTACTCACTTAAAGATCCCACGTGAGTATCCCATTTTCTCTTAAAATCCGTCACGCTGCTGGCCTTTATCACCTGGAGTGGGAGTCTGTTCCAATGATCCACAACTCTCTCGGTGAAGAAATACTTCCTGAAGTCGCCACGAAACTTCCCTCCCCTGATTTTCAGCGGATGCCCTCTGGTGGTCGAGGGTCCCATGAGCCGGAAGATATCATCTTCTGACTCGATGCGTCCCGTGATATACTTATACGTTTCAATCATATCTCCCCGTTCTCTTCTTTCCTCAAGTGAGTACAGTCGCAATTTCTTTAGTCTTTCTTCATACGTGAGATCCTTGAGCCCCAAGACCATCCTGGTGGCTGTTCGCTGTACCGACTCGATTCTCAGCACGTCCTTTCGGTAGTGAGGTCTCCAAAACTGAACGCAGTACTCTAAGTGAGGCCTCACCATGGCTCTGTACAACGGCATCACAACTTCAGGTCTCCTGCTGATGAAACCTCTGCGTATACACCCCATCATTTGTCTTGCCCTGGAGGAAGCCTTCTCCACTTGATTGGCAACCTTCATGTCCTCGCTAATGATCACTCCTAGGTCGCGTTCCGCTGTGGTCCTAACCAAGGTCTCACCATTTAGTACATAAGTTCTATGTGGGTTACTCTTTCCCAGGTGCATTACCTTGCATTTTTTAGCATTGAAGCCAAGCTGCCAAGTAGTTGACCATTTTTCCAGCAGCAGTAGATCGTGTGTCATATTATCAGGTAATAAGCTTCTGCCTACTACGTTGCAAAGTTTGGCGTCGTCGGCGAACAGCGATACCTTTCCCCTAAGTCCTTGCGTCATATCTCTTATGAATAAGTTGAATAGAATCGGACCCAGGACCGAGCCCTGCGGCACTCCACTTATCATTTTTGTGTCCAATAACCTGTGATTCTCAGATCTCAGGTTCTGCGGTGGAATGTACAATGTAAAGCATTTTTTCAAATAGTATGGCAGACAATAAGAACATAAGAATTGCTGCTGCTGGGTCAGACCAGTGGTCCATCGTGATCAGGAGTCCGATCACGTGGCAGCCCCTAGGTCAAAGACCACTGCCCTAACTGAGACCAGCCCTACCTGCATATGTTGAGTTCAGCAGGAACTTGTCTAACTTTGTTTTGAATCTCTGGAGGGTATTTTCCCCTATAACAGCCTGAGAAAGAGCATTCCAGTTTTCCACCCCTCTCTGGGTGAAGAAGAACTTCCTTACGTTTGTACGGAATCTATCCCCTTTTAACTTTAGAGAGAACCCTCTTGTTCTCCCTACCTTAGAAACATAGAAACATAGAAAAAAGCAGCAGAAAAGGGCTATAGCCCACCAAGTCTGCCCTTTCCAAGTATCCCCTCCCCTGAATTTACTCCCTTATGTGTAAATATTTTTATTAAAGTTTTCAACAAAAAAAACAACCCACACAATAGTACAAATACACTCCCCCCTCCCCCCCAAGTCCCACCCCCCCACCCAATCCCACAAACACAATCACAATTACAAAGTAAATAACCAACTTCCAGAGAAGGAAATGTCATGGGTTTAGCAAATTACTTCGAGCTCTATGTGTGAGAGTAAGCCAAAACGGTTCCCAAATGGAGCAATAAATGCGTCCCTTAGGAGAATCCAGCGTTCGTACAAGCAAGCGCTCCATAGACGCTTGTCGAAGCATGAGAGTACGCCAAAGAGACAAAGTGGGCGGGTCAGGTACAATCCAACAGTGAAGAATAGATTTTTTCCCAAGCAAAAAGGCCCTCTCCAGAAATGCCCGAAATCCTTTAGGTGATGTCCTAGGAAGATGATCCAATGTAAAAAGCATTTCAGGGCCCTGAGAATAAACATGATGCCACATAGAGGAAATGTGCCCATGTAGTAATGTCCAAAAATCTTGAATGTGAGGGCAGGTCCAGTATAAATGCCCCAATGAAGCCTGAGGCTGATGACACTTAAGGCAGGCGTCGGAAGTACTCAGTTTGACTCTATGAAGGTAGACCGGGGACCGGTGAAGTCGAAGAAGAAATTTATAGTTCATTTCAATCAAGACAACATGGGTCGTAAGTACATGTATTCGCTTAAGACCAGTCTGAATTTGTACTCCAGTAACCTCACATGGTAGATCTCTAGACCAAAGAGAAGCGTAATGATCGTAAGAAATTGATCCCTGACTCTCCCGAAGATATCTAATATGGAACTTCAGAGGTATATGGTCTTGAGCAGACAAACACAATGCTTCCGAAAGAGCTTCTCTACTACGACTGGTTAATCCTTTCTTCTGAAGAGACCGCACATAGGAGACCATCTGGGAGTATGCTAGCCAATCTCCAGGTGACCATTGATAATCCGTTTGCATAACTGTAAAGGGTGGTACAACACCATGCGAATCAACCACCTGGAAGACATATTGGGTATTAGTAGATCTCCATATCGATAGTGGGTAGATAGAGGTTCCCGGAGGGAAGTCCTTATTGTCCAAAAAAGGCAAATAAAGAGTATCAGTATGCGGTATTTGTAAAGACTTACATAATCTCCGCCACACCTGGCGAAGCGGAAGAAGAAACATACCTCCACCATATCCACTAGGAAGATGACGAGTGTGGAGCAAATAGCTAAAGTGGTATGAGCCACAAAGCGTAAGCTCCGAGGCAGTCGCCGAAAAGTAACGATTGCCCCGGAACCAATCGTTCAAGTGGCGCATTTGACATGCTTGTGAAAGTAATCGTAAATTCTGTAATCCCAAACCCCCTTGGGACTTGGGAAGCATCAAGACCGGCAGTGCCAATCTCGCACGCCTCCCATTCCACAAAAAGGATGTCAAACTTTTACCCACCAGTTTATCATGTTTAATGGACAGTAAAACCGGAAGCATTTGAAGCACATAAAGCCATTGAGGCACCAAAACCATATTATATAGAGCAATTTTGCCCAGCAGTGATAAAGGAAATTCCCTCCAAAGTTGCAATTTTTGTTGAGTAAGAGTCAGGAGTGGCAAGACATTCAAGGAGTATAATCTAGTGAGGTCCATGGGTATCTTAATCCCCAGATAAGTCAGATAATCTGTTGACCACCTTAGGGGAAAATCTCCCCTCCAGGAGCCAGGAACCTCACTAGACAGAGGCAATACCATTGATTTTTGATAGTTTAAAACCAATCCTGAATACAGACTAAACTCATCTAAGATGGTCAAAGCCCTGGTCAAAGAAGGCTGAGGAGAGGACAAAGTCAG
The DNA here is from genome assembly GCF_902459505.1 of Geotrypetes seraphini. Taxonomy (NCBI): domain Eukaryota; kingdom Metazoa; phylum Chordata; class Amphibia; order Gymnophiona; family Dermophiidae; genus Geotrypetes; species Geotrypetes seraphini. The sequence continues at coordinate 291,479,625 of NC_047085.1, forward strand.
CAAAATATCATCTGCGAAGGCTAGGACTCGAAGTTGAGAATCCCCTTCTGGGAGACCACGTAACTGATCATCATTTAGTAAAGTACGCAAGAAAGGATCTAAATAAAGCAAAAACAAGAGAGGAGATAGAGGGCTCTCCTGGCGCGTACCCCGCAATATGGGAAAGGACTCCGTCCCAACACCATTAACCAAGACACTAGCCATCGGGGCCGAGTATAACAGTTGAATCATGTCATAAAACCAACCCGTTATTCTCATATGCGTGAGAACCGCAAACAGAAAATTCCAATTGACCTGGTCAAAAGCCTTGGCCGCGTCTAAACTAACCAGGATGCCAGCGGTGCGAGTAACTTGAGTTCTATGCATCGCAGTCAACAATCGCCGAACATTAATAACCGAATGTCGATTTTTCACAAAGCCCGCCTGCTCCGGTATTATCAATTGAGGGAGTAAGACAGCCAAACGGTTAGCTAATATTTTATCCAAAATTTTTATGTCAACATTTATAAGGGAGATTGGGCGGTATGATTCTATTTCCGACGCAGGCTTGCCGGGTTTCGGAATTAAGGTAATATAAGCATGGTTAGACCTCACAGGAAATGTACCCTCCACCAACGCCTGGGCATAATAAGCCTCCAAAGGGCCAGAAATGTGCGTGGACATAATTTTATAAAATTCGGGGGAAAACCCGTCGGGGCCCGGGGCCGTGCAATTCCTCAACTGTTTAATGGCAGATTGGAGCTCTTTCCCCTGAATCGGCCTATTTAATGCCGAACGCATGGGAGAAGTCAGCCTGGGCATACCTGCATCCTCCAAATAGTCCTGTGCCTCGGGCCCCCCCTCCCCCTCCCCCTCTACAGATGAATAAAATTGCTTATAATAATTAAAGAACTGGTCAGCTATATCCCGAGTTTTGCTCACCTTCGTGCCATCAGGCAAATGTAAACAGGGGATATAGCGAAGAGATCTCTTTGGTTTAATCAAAGTAGCCAGTAATTTACCAGGCTTATTCCCATGCTTATAATAATTAAATTTAGCGTAATACATTGATTTTTTCGCACGGTCGTGCAACAGAGCATTAAGAGCATTCTGTGCTGATGTTAACCGTTCTCCAGTAGTAATCGTGGGACGATGTAGATGTTGCCGTTTAAGCACCGCACATTCCCGCTCCAACCTTAGAATACCCTGTGTTATTCTCTTCCTATAAGCTACCACATATGCAATAACATCCCCCCGGAGAACCGATTTCGCCGCCTCCCAGAACAAGAGTGGCGTCTCCCGATGTTGAGCGTTAAATCGAAGGTAGTCTTCCCATTTTTCAGTAATATATTTGACAAAATCAGGGTTATCCATTAGGTAAGCAGGGAAACGCCAACCCCCCAACCAAGGAGAGTCCCCGGTTAGGACATCCACCCATACCGGACAATGATCTGAAATCGAAAGAGGGCCAATTTCCGAAGAATCTATCAATGAAAAGGAACCCCGAGAAACCAAGATATAATCCAATCTAGAATATGTCTGGTGGGCCCGTGATTGATGGGTATAGTCTCGTTCATGAGGGTGTAGCAACCTCCAGGGGTCGAGTAACTCCAGCGCTTCACATAAATAAGGAAGGCCTCTACCCATGGAGTTTTTTTGAGCAGATCCCGCACCCGACCTATCCTGGGCATTATCTAACACTTGATTAAAGTCCCCCAGAACCAACAATGGATGGTTGGTATCCCTACCACCAACTCGGGCCAGAGCCTTAAAAAATTTGTGGTCGTATTGGTTCGGACCATACACCATTAAGACATTAAATACTTGATCTGACATAGTCACTCTACAGTAAAGAACCCGTCCCAAATTGTCTGCAAAGAGCTGTTCAATCTTTCCAGGGAATCCCTTCCAAACCAATAGTACCACCCCTGCATGCTTAGTAGAAGAGGAAGAATGAAAAACCTGACCCACCCATCCCTTTAAAAGTTTAGCATGTTCTGTTTTGGACAACCTCGTCTCTTGAAGGCAAGCAAGATCTGCTTTATGATACCGTAATCTACTCAAAATCTTGGAGCGTTTCACCGGTGACGTGATGCCTCCCACATTCCAAGATATCAACCTAAATGTCTTACCACACACCAGGACCACAAAAGCATACCTGCCACCAGTGTAATTCCCGTGGACCTCCGGGTGCCCAGCCTTCACCCAGAGGACAACCGGAAGTAAGTAGCCATAAGAACCCAAATGAAACAACATACATACAGAATGAACCCACTCTGGAATCAGAAGTTATAACAGCAGTGATCAAATATCCCAACACCTTACCCACCCCCCTCCCACCCCTCCTTCCAATCCCAACCACCCCCATATCCCCCTGTTACCTTTTCCTGAAAAACAAAAATCTTCCAGTACCCAAACTGACACTGGAAGATAGAGCACGTCTCTGGTGCCATCGGAACCTGTCCCCTTTATAAACATAAACATTGTACAGTGCAGGGTAAACAATCTACAGTTCAAATAAACCTGAAATCAGCAAACTATATGTGCATACACAATTACTGCTCAGGTTGGAGGAGGTGTGCTAGCGCCCAACCTGTTGACAAAATCTCCAGCCAATGTATCCGAGTCAAACACATGCCATTTACCATCTAAATATATCTTCAGAATGGCAGGATACAAGAACAAAAAACGACATTTGAGATCAGCCAATTTTTTGCAGATAGGGTAGAAATTTTTCCTCCGGTCCGTTAAGGCTGATGAATAATCCTGGCCAATCCTTATTGGAGCAGTTTCATATTGTAAGGTCTCCCGTTTCAATCGAAATTCCCGCAAAATTTCAACTTTGTGTCGGTAATTGTGCAGTTTTCCTATCACCACCCTAGGCCGCTGATCCTTTCCATTGCGGGGCCCAACTCTATGAACGTGCTCAAATCGAGCCGGGCCTAGTGCTGCGGGCATAGGCAGTTCACTAGCCAGCCAAGATTCTAACACGGAAAGCAGCACAGAGTCAGAGATGGTTTCTGGGAATCCCATAAATCTTAAATTACCCCTACGGGACCTGTTCTCCAGGTCCTCGAGTTTCTCCTGATGGTGGCGTAGCTGCACTTTCATCTGAGCCAGCTCTGTGTCTACCCCTCGGGCTTCGTCCTCCACCGTGGATACGCGCTCCTCCAGGGCCGTGACTCTTGTCGAATGATCTTCCAAAAGGGACTCCAGCTTAGTGAGTTGAGTCGACAGCTGTTCCATGCAGGGAGTAAGAGCCTGAGCAATTAATTGTTTAAGATCTGCTAGCGTCTCCGTGGAAAATTGTTTGAGCATGCCACCCGAGGGTTCCGCCATTTTCTCCTCAGTCTGCTTGCTCTTTTCTTTGTCTTTATCTTTTTTTGCCGATTTGGACGACATTGCCGGTGGAGACCTCGCTAAGAATCTGTCCATATATAATCCCCTCAAAATCTGTTAGAAATCGGCTAGAGAAAGTTCGCAAAATCACCCGTTTTTTAAGTTGCAGAGGGATCAGGTTCCGGAGCAGGCAATGCGAGCTGCTTGCCGGCTCACAGCATCACGTGACTCCTCGAATTTACTCCCTTAAAGATCCCACTTGAGTATCGCATTTTCTCTTAAAATCCGTCACGCTGCTGGCCTTTATCACCTGGAGTGGGAGTCTGTTCCAATGATCCACTACTCTTTCGGTGAGGGTGAACAACCTGTCTTTATCTACTAAGTCTATTCCCTTCAGTATCTTGAATGTTTCGATCAAGTTTCAAGTTTATTATGGGACTTGATAAATCGCTTAATCGGATATTCTAAGCGATTTACATTTAAAATTTACAATGTAAAATCAAAGAACAATAACAATGCAATACATAATAATACATACAATTTAAATAATGGCTAAAATATTCTAAATTTAAACAATGTTAAACACTAGGAAAGGAGGGATGAAATATAATTTTAAAGTAAAGAAGAAACATTAAGGGCAAATACAAAAAGGATATAGTTAAAACATATTCAACACAATAAAAAATTCATGAAATATAAAATTATGTCCCCTCTCAGTCTCCTATTTTTAAGGGAGAAGAGGCCCAGTTTCTCTAATCTCTCGCTGTATGAGTTTCAGAATTTTAAATTTAATATGAAATGCTATGGGCAACCAATGCAATCTCTTCAAAATAGGAGAGATATACTCATAACGAGCCACTCCCATAAGCAATCGTGCAGCAGAATTTTGTATCATTTGCAATGCTTTGATATGCACCAGCGATAAACCAAAGTAGATACCATTACAGTAGTCTACCTGTGATAATAACAAAGCATGAAGTACCTGCATCAAATCACAATCTGATATTACATTCTTCAAATGAAACAGTTTATGCAAGGCAAAATAAGCAGATTGAACTACTTTCAAAATCTGAGCCTTGAATGTTAGATGTTCATTGAGTATTATTCTAAGTGTTCTAACTTCTTCACAAACCTTGATCAAATGATCACCTACATGGATCTTAGGCCATAGGACACAGTACTACTTGAAAGAGTCCAGAGAAGAGCGACTAAAATGGTTAAGGGGCTGGAGGAGTTGCCCTACAGTGAGAGATAAGAGCAACTGGGCCTCTTCTCCCTTGAAAAGAGGAGGCTGAGAGGGGACATGATCGAAAAATTCACGATAATGAAGGGAATAAGTTGTTCACCCTCTCCAAGGTAGAGAGAACGAGAGGGCACTCTCTAAAGTTGAAAGGGGATAGATTCCGTACAAACGTAAGGAAATTCTTCTTCACCCAGAGAGTGGTAGAAAACTGGAACGATCTTCCGGAGTCTGTTATAAGGGAAAACACCCTCCAGGGCTTCAAGACAAAGTTGGACAAGTTCATGCTAAACTGGTGAGACTGGACTCTTTTGGAGCACTGGTCTTGACCTTGGGGCCGCCGCGTGAGTGGACTGCTGGGCAGGATGGACCATTGGTTTGACCCAGTAGCAGCAATTCTTATGTTCTTAACACAACCCTCTGAAAATCAATCAGGGTCTATTACTCCTCCATCTCTATTCACGTCTGTCTTCTGCGGTCCTGCTCCTGGCGCTTCAGCCGTGAACACAGTTCAGAAATATTTGTTAAGCAATTCGGTCTTTTCTTTATCAGCTTCTACATATTCCTTCCCTTCACCTTTGAGTTTCACAATGCTACTTTTGCACTTCTTCCTATCACTAATATATCTAAAAGTCTTGTCTCTCCGTTTTAACGTGTCAGCTATTTTTTCTTCCATTTGTATCTTTGCTTTCCTGACTACATGATCAGCCTCTCTTAACTTTTCCAGATATTTTTGCCTATCTTCCTCTTTCTGCGATCTTTTGTAGTTTATGAAAACTAACCTCTTATTCCTTACCTTCTCAGCTACTACTTTTGAGAACCAAAGTGGCCTTCTTTTCCTCTTACTTTTACTTACTTGCCTTACAAAAAGGTTTGTAACCCTTACAATCGCTCCTTTCAGTTTTTCCCACCGCATTTCCACTCCTTCCAGATGTTCCCACCCACACAACAATCCCTTGACGTAAACCCCCATCCAAACAAAGTTAGTTTTTTAAAAGTCTAGAACCTTTGCTTTTGAATGATTTCCAAATCCTCAGTCTTTTGCTCCAGAGCCATTACTCGCTTTTCATTTGCTTCATGCACATGTATAGCTGCACAGGCCTGGTCCTCCAAGTCATTTGTGTGTTGCTGATATGCATCCATCTCCAGCCCTGTACTGTCAAGCTGCTTATAAGCCTCTTCCGCTCTATCCAAGATCTGTTGTAATTTTTTATCTAGTGCGGCTTCCACTGCTGCTGTTACCTCTGCTACCAGTTCCGCCGTGCACATAGAGCTGATTGTAGGGCTTGGAGTGTGCTTCGGATCTGCCATTTTAGCCTCCACTTCTTTCTGCCTCTCCTTTGTCTCACCGCGTGTATTTTGTTTGTCATTCAAACACTCCTGTTGCTGCTGCATGAGAGTTGTAAATCTCCTGGGTTCCAAGCTCCCTTAAATCGATTATATCACAATAAGTTTTGGAGAGAGCCTATTATATGAAGTTTAGGGCAAGAGTGTGGCAGAGCTCAGCCAAAATGCTACTGCTCCTTTCCTCAGTGTCACATGGTTCTCTTTAGTTTTTATTATTATTTTGTAACATTATTGGAAGGTCCCCTTCTTAACAATCCAGTAGACTGTATTTCTAAGAGCCAATTACTTTCCCATAGTGATGCTTTATTTACTCTTGTAGCCTTCTAATTGGTTCAAGGGCCTATAAGTTAGAGATCATGTGGATCATGTGGATAGGAGGGAGGGAATTAAAGTTTAAATTGTGGCTTCCTGTGTCTTATTAGTTTCAAGTTTCATTAATTTTAATATACCAACCATCGACTTGCACCTGGCCGGTTTACAATGCTAAAAATGAAAGGTTAAAATAAATTATTATAGGGGGAAGGGAAATGTGAACATTAAAGACTCCTTTTACAAAGGCACGCTAGGGCCTTAATGCGCAGATTAGTGCGCACTAAATTGCCACATGCACTAGCCGTTACCGCCTCTTTAAAAATGCTAGCACACCTTTGTATAAGGAGCTCTAAGTGCTTTATGATAATACTTTAACAATTTTAAAATAGCCCCCTTAAATGCTAGCCTTTGAACTGTAACAGAGACTTTCTATGCTAAAAAAATTATCCCTTAAGTGAGCAGAGTGCTTAAAATAAAATAGTCCCCAAGTTTACATATTTAACTTTGTCTACCTTTTCCCAAGTTTACAATCAATTTCCCAGCAAATCCTTATCTCTGGAGTCCTCTCGCAACACCTATTCTGAACAAAAAACACACACTCCCAGATGCCTACTGTCCACCCATGCTGTTACTCTTGGCCCTCCTGCAACCCATGGTACCATCATCCTCTGCTTTCCATGGAGCCTGCATGGGCCTAATTATAACAAGGGCTTGTTGATGGCATGGGCCAGCCACAACCCCAGCATAGATTTTGTAACCCCATTTGGAGTTATGATCCACAATTTTTGAAGCCCTGGCCTAGACAAAGCTGAAGATTGTCCAGGGCACCTAATGCCCTTGGACCAGTCTTGTCAGGCAGTTTGGTATTATTTGGTAGTATCTTCAGTAGAATTTTTCCAAGGATTATAACATGGGGGGAATGAAAGAGGATAGTGTGCTCACATGTAACTAGGTAAGACAGCTGGGGAAATCCTCATTAACTGCACTGAAAGTAAATTATTGTCTACCCATATAGATTACAGTCTGTAGTCTTGAAGGTGGCTAATTCTTTCAGTCTTTTGCAGTAGGTGATGTATCCATTAGGTGGCATGAGAGCATTTCTATTTGTATGTATTCAGTAATAAGAAAGGGGAACCAAAGTGTCTAGGATGGTGTTGAATGTAGTGAAGCAAGAGATAGTAAAGTGAACCTTTCCCTGAATACAAGCTGTAACGCATCTATGTTTGTAACAATAAAAGACATTGGAGGTTATTTACCAAGCCTCATTCAGTTGCAAGACACCATGTTACAGGAAATAATCTGCTTCCTAAAACATATTTCTTTGGCCCCTCCACCTCACCTGGACTGGCAGCAGAGGAAGAAGCGTGGGAGCACACTCCGCTCCTTCCCCCCCCCCAATGTTCTACTGCTGAGCTAGTTGAAAAGGCTCAGCGGCAACGTTCAGCTTCTTTAATTTAATTTAAAAAGTTTTGGGTTTTTTTTTCTTTGGCCCTTCCACCTCACCTGGACTGGCAGCAGAGGAAGAAGCATGGGATTGCACTCCGCTCCTTTCCCCCAACGTTCTACCGCTGAGCCAGTTGAAAAGGCTCAGCTTCTTTAATTTAATTTAAAAAGTTTTGGGGTTTTTTCTTTGGTCCCTCCACCTCACCTGGACCGGCAGCAGAGGGAAGAAGCGTGGAAGCGCACTCCGCCCCTTCCTCCTGACGTTCTACTGCTGAGCCAGTTGAAAAGGCTCAGCGGCAACGCTCAGCTTCTTTCATTTAATTTAAAAAGTTTTGGTTTTTTTTCTTCGGCTCCTCCACCTCACCTGGACTGGCAGCAGAGGAAGAAGCGTGGGAGCGCACTCCGCTCCTTCTCCCCAACGTTCTACCGCTGAGCCAGTTGAAAAGGCTCAGTGCCCAACGGTGTGCAGCCGTTCGGCACACCATCAAAGGCACATGTCAAAGGCGCCTTAGCAAGCACCTTTGCGAAGCGACCAAGAAGTGACCAAGAAGCGACCAAAACACAACCATCTCAAGTCTATCTAAATAGGCCTCGCGAAAACACACTCCAACACTAGCCACATACAACACCACAAAACAACCGCTTCATCACCAGAAACAACTCTCAACAAGCCAAGGAAGGAACAGAACTTCCCAACCACTTCCCTCAACTACAATACCCGCCACTTTCTGCACCACAATGAAAATTACACCACAAAAATATCAAGCTATCCTACTGATTAACCTACTCCTAACCAACCGGAAGGTAACAGCAAATAACATCTCCCCAATACCAACTATATCTAACTCCAGGGGAATCACCCGACATATCAGACGGCTATCAATAGATAAAATCTCAAACTATCAGACCTACACCTACCAACCCACCACACAAACTACAGGAAGATGACCAAAACGCAACCGCACCAAAGATACTCATCTACCCGAAAATAACTCAAATCACACAAACAAACTACACCACTCTCACATGTGTATATGTGAACATCAGAGCCATAGGCCCCAAGACAGAACACACAAAGAACTGGATAAAAGAAGAAAACATAGATTGCCTTTTCCTCACAGAAACTTGGCTTACTTCAGATTCAGACCCTAGAATAATGGAAGTTTGCCCAAAGGGATACAAAATAATAGTGGTCTGCAGAGAAAACAAAAGAGGAGGAGAAATCACCATCATAGCCAAAACCACCTTAGATCTAAAAACACAAGACAAAACTACCACCCCATATATGGATCTACTAGCCTGTCAACTCTCAAGCGCATCACTCAAAGGAACACTAACATGCATGCTCTGCTACATACCTCCAGGAAACTGGAACACAGCAAAACCAAAATTCGAAGATTTCATTTACCGAAACTCACTAAAGACAACCTACAATTTAATTCTAGGAGACCTCAACTTCCACCTCGAAAACCAATCCCACAAACAAGTTGATAACTTTCTAGCATACCTTGAGGCCCTAACATACAAGATACTAGACCCTCAAACCACACACGAAAAAGGACACCAACTCGACATTGCAGCCTACATGTTGCAACAACCCAATCAAACAGAAATCCGTATATCAAATGGACACTGGCACCGATCCCTTTGGTCTGACCATTATTCGTACTCCTTCAAAATTAACTGGACCAAAAACAAAAGCAAACCAATTACACAAAAAATAACTTACAACACACGTCCACACATTGACCCCCACCAAATTCTGGACAAAAACAGACACCATAATCAAAGACTACAACCCCAAAGGCTTCATCTCTCAATGCAGCCTTCTAAGTACAGCAACCCTAGACGAGCTAGCCCCAGAACAATCCAAAACCAGAATCCATAGAAAATCAGACAAATGGTTCGACAATGAACTACTCCAACTCAAAAGACAATGCAGACAACTAGAAAGAAAATGGAGAAAAAGTAGCCAAGACTCCACAAGAACAGCATGGAGAACACTACACCAAAAATACAAACAAAAGCTAATTGAAAAAAGACATACTACACAAAGCAAGTAGGAGAAGGATCCCAAGACACAAAAAAGCTATTCCAGTTACTAAAATAACTCACAGACACCACATCATATCTGACCAATAAGAACTTTCCCCCCCTCCCTCAGCCACCGTATTAGCCACATTCTTCAAAAATAAGATCGCAAATATCAGAGCCACATTTAATGGAACACCTTCATAGAAACATAGAAATAGACGCAGATAAGGGCCACAGCCCATCTAGTCTGCCCACCCTAATGACCCTCCCCTACCTTTCTCTGTGAAGAGATCCCACGTGACGATCCCATTTTGTCTTAAAATCAGGCATGCTGCTGGCCTCGATCACCTGAAGTGGAAGACTATTCCAGCAATCAACCACTCTCTCGGTGAAAGAGTACTTCCTGGTGTCACCGTGCAGCTTCCCTCCCCTGATTTTCCACGGATACCCTCTTGTAGCCGTGGGACATTTGAAAAAGAAGATATCTTCTTCCACCTCGATACGGCCCGTGAGATATTTGAACGTCTCGATCATGTCTCCCCTTTCTCTGCGTTCCTCGAGTGAGTATAGCCGCAACTTATCCAGCCATTCCTCGTACGGGAGGTCCTTGAGTCCCGAGACCATCCGGGTGGCCATTCGCTGGACCGACTCCAGTCTCAGCACATCTTTGCGGTAATGAGGCCTCCAGAATTGTACACAGTATTCCAGATGGGGTCTCACCATGGATCTATACAATGGCATAATGACTTCAGGCTTACGGCTGACGAAACCCCTACGTATACACCCTATGATTTGCCTAGCCTTAGATGAAGCCTGCTCCACTTGATTGGCAGTCTTCATGTCTTCACTGATGATCACCCCTAAGTCCCGTTCTGCTACAGTCCTTGCTAGGATCTCACCATTAAGGGTGTAACTTTTGCATGGATTTTGGCTGCCAAGGTGCATGACTTTGCATTTTTTGGCATTGAAACCTAGTTGCCAAAAAATGTAAAGAAGAAATCTCAACTTCCCCCACAGAAAAAGAATCAATAGCTGCATACAGAATCTGGCACCACTTCTCACCTATACAATGGTCAGACTTCAACAAACTATATAACAAATACAGTCACGCAGCCTGCGTACATAACCACTGCCCACCATACCTATTGAAAACCTCCAGTACGCTATTCCGCACTCTGCTCCTACACTGGATACAAAACATATTCATAGATGGCCAGTTCCCACAAAACCTCAGCAAAATCATCATAATTCCAATCCTAAAAGATCCCAAAGGAGCAACGGACCAACCATCCAACTACAGACCCATAGCCTCAATCCCACTTTATGTCAAACTAATGGAAGGCCTAGTAGCTAAAGCCCTAAATGTATACCTAGAAAACCACAACATACTCCACCCCACACAGTATGGCTTCAGATCCAACTACAGCACTGAGACCCTACTAGGACACTCGTGGACATCACGAGACAACACTTCTGCACAGGCAAGAAAATGATGATCATACAACTAGACCTCTCCGCAGCCTTTGATCTAGTAGACCACGACATACTCTTACAAACTCTAGACTCAATAGGAATTACAGGAAAAGTTCTAACATGGTTTAAAGGAGTCCTACAATCCAGAACTTATAGAGTCAAAACAAACAAAGAAAAATCAGAACCATGGTTCAACCCATGTGGAGTGCTACAAGGATCTTCCCTATCTCCCACACTCTTCAACCTATACATTGCCTCCCTAAGCTCCTAGATCAATTGCCAAATTTCTTGAGCCCAAATCGCGTAACATTTTGATTCATTCACTAGTAATAGCTAAAATAGATTATTGTAATTCTTTACTACTCAACATCACTCAAAAAGAAAAGCGATGTCTGCAAATTATCCAAAATACTGCTATTAAATTGATCTATAACGCTAGAAAATATGATCATATTTATTGACGCTCACTGGCTCCCCATCAGTCATCGCATTCTGTTTAAGGTCATGCTGCTTATATTTAAAACCTTGGCTTACAATGAACCCCAGTTTATAGCAAGAATGTTAATTCCCCACAGCTCTACACATACACTCAGATCATCTTCTCAAAATCTATTGGCTGTACCTTCTCTAAAAATAATAGGTACACGAAGATCTGATATGTTCTCTGTAATTGGTCCTCAATAGTGGAACTCCCTGCCACAACACATTAAAAACGAAAAAGATATCCTTTCTTTTAAAAAATCCTTTAAAACGCACCTTTTTAAAGATGCTTTTAACATTTAAAATTCTTCTGACTTTTACGATACTTTTAATCTTTTAACTACCCTGCTTCCTTTTGTTTTTCCCTTATTTGTTTTTCTTGATATAACAGATGTAACTTTTTACCCCCCTTCCCTTCCAACTAAAGTCTGTCCTGTCTTAATTTTAATGTTCATGAATTGTATATTTTTATAATCTTACTCTATTTTATAATTATGTACATCGCTTTGTAATCAGATTTAGCGATTCATCAAATACTAATAAACCTTGAACCTAGACAAACTAGGGATTACCTCCTACAGCTATGCAGATGATATCACCATACTTCTCCCCTTCGACCGACTTGAGCCCTCCAATGATAGGCACAATACATGGAACACTTGAAATAGTAGCAACATGGATGAAAGAACACAAACTAAAACTTAACCCGGACAAAACAAACTTCATCCTCCTTGAAAACAGCAAAACCCCAACCTTGACTAACCTAGTAATAAACTCGATCTCATACCCCATTCAACCCACACTAAAACTCCTCAGAGTGCTGATAGACAGCGGTGGTACCATGCAACCACAAATCAACAAAATAATAAAAACATCATTCGCCACTATGAGAAACCTAAGACAAGTTAGAAAATTCTTCGACAGAAAACAATTCCAACTCGTAGTTCAATCACTAATCCTAGGCCTAATAGATTACTGCAACATACTATATCTCTCCTGCCCAGCAACAATGATAAAACAACTTCAGACAATACAAAATACAGCCCAAAGACTTATCTATACATTGAGAAAATACGACCACATCACAGAAGCATACCACGACTTGCACTGGCTCCCAATACAAGCCAGAGTACACTTCAAATTCCATTGCCTACTATTCAAAGCTATAAACGGAAACAGCCCTACCTATTGGAACAATCGACTAACTCATTCCACCTGAAACAGACATAGAAGAACCCCCACAATATTCGCACACCCACCAACCATAAATGTCAAATGAAGAAAAATGTATGTCAACTTACTGGCCACCAGAGCAGCGAAACTGGACCAATAACTCACCAACCTGCTGACTTTGACCACAGACTACAAAACTTTCAAAAAAGAAACAAAAACCCTACTGTTCAAAAAAATACATAAAACCAATATAACTCAAACAATAATGTTCTGAATCCCGCCTACATTACCAACTACCCCTTAGCAAATTAGATAATATTCAATCTATTCCTAAGTACTTCTTTATATCTCTTCAATATGTACTGCTTAAGATCATAGCAATTCTTATGTAATCCACCTTGAACTGCAAGGTAAAGGCAGAATAGAAATCACTAATGTAATGTCATGTAATATTTTCAGTTGCACAAGTATGTTTAAGTTCAGAAACAAAATTCTCATTTGCAGCTGTGTTGATGATATATGGTAGCACTCTTGCCTTTAAAAATAATGTAATATCTGGAAAATTGAAATTCCACAAACTCAACGATCACAAACAGCAAACAAATCTTTTGTGGAATTGTTCTTACTTATAGCCAGTAAAACAGTATGAAAATGTATGGAAAAATCCTTAACTTTTATTTATTTTAAAAAAGGCTCAATAAAGTGACTAAAATGTCAACTTAATTCCTTTTTTTGTAGTATTTATAAAGTTGCAATTAAATCATAACCAAAATATAGAGGAAGGGCAAACTTATGCCAAGTGTGGTTCCGATTTCAGTTAGTGATCACAATCTCAATCCCAGGTATTTAAAATTATTTTCTGAAGCACATCTCCATTTAGCACAGCAAGAATCTGATGACAATCCATATGTATTTACTTCTGGACATTCAAAGGCATAGTTTATATGTTGCCAACTTTCTGATATGCACACAGAGGGAGAAATTCTATAAGTAGGTGTCTCCATTTAGGCACTGCATGATTAGTACCTATTCTGTGCCTATAATGGCATCTGAGCCCCAGGTATCATCATTTTTACATTTGTACATCTGTAGTTCTATCAACTATAGATATGGCATAACTGTGGTTGCCTAAATACAGCAGGGATATATGATAGAGGCTATTAAAGCCAAAAAAATATCCTTTAAAGAATGGATAAAGGATCCAAATGAAGAAAATAAGAAGAGACACAAGCACTGGCAAGTTAGATGCAAAGCATCGATAAAGAAAGCTAAGAAAGAATATAAAGAGAAACTTGCCAAAGAGGCAAAAACTCATAATTTTTTTAGGTACATCAGAAGAAGAAAACCTGTGAGGGAATCCGTGGGACCACTGAATGATCAAGGAGCAAATGGGGTGCTCAGGGAGGATAAGGCCATAGTAGAAAAACTGGATGAATTTTTTGCTTCGGTTTTTACGGAAGAAGATATGAGATCTACCTGAACCAGAAATGGTTTTCAAGGGTGATGATGCAGAGGAACTGAAAGAAATCTCGGTGAATCTGGAATATGTACTAAGCCAAATTGACAAGTTACAAAGTGATAAATCAACTAACCGGATGGTATACATACCAGGGTACTAAAATAACTTAAACATTGAAATTGCTGATCTGCTGTTATTGATCTGTAACCGTCACTAAAATCATTTGTAGTATGTGAAGATTGGAGGGTGGCCAATTTTTAGAAAAGGTTCCAAGGGAGATCCAGGAAATTACAGACCGGTAACCCTATATTCAATGCTGGCAAAATAGTGGAAACAATTTAAAAAAAATAAAATTGTGGAAACATAAACAAAAATTATTTAATGGGACAGAGTCAGCATGGGTTTAGCCAAGGGATATCTTGCCACACGAATTTGCTTGACTTCTTTGAAAGTGTGAATAAATGTGAATAAAAGTATGACGTTTGATGAAGTGCATCTAGATTTTCAGAAAGCTTTTCACAAAGTTCCTCATGAGAGGCTCCTGAGAAAATTAGAGAGTCATGGGATAGGTGGAAAAGTTCAGTTGTGGATTAGGAACTATAATTATCGGATAGAAAACAGGGTTAAATGGCCATGTTCTCAATGGAGGAGAGTAAATAGTGGAGTGCCGTGAGGATCTGTACTGGGACTGGTGCTATTTAACATTTATAAATGATCTTGAAATTGGAATGATGAGTGAGGTGATTAAATTTGCAGATGACATTAAACTGTTCAAAGTTGTTAAAACACATGCAGATTATGAAAAATTAAAGGCAGACCTTAGGAAATTGGAAGACAGGGTGTCCAAGTGGCAGATGAAATTAATGTGGACAAATGTAAAGTGATGCACATTGGAAGAATAACCCAAATCATAGTTACCAGATGCTAGGGTCCACCTTGGAAGTTAGCGCCCAATAAAAGTTCTGGGTGTCATTGTAGACAATAAGATAAAACCTTCTGCCCAATGTGTGGTTGTGGCCAAAAAAAGCAAACAAGATGCTAGGAATTATTTAAAAAAGAGATGGTTAACATGATTAAGCATGTTATAATGCCTCTGTATCGCTCATTGGTTCAACCTCACCTGGAGTATTGTGTTCAGTTCTGGTCACCTTATCTCAAGAAAGCTAAAATGGAATTAGAAAAGATTCAAAGAAGAGCAACCAAGATGATAAAGGGGATTGAACTCCTCTCATATGAGGAAAGACTCTTCAGTTTAGAAAGGGCTCTTCAGTTTGGAAAAGAGATAGCTGAGGGGAGATATGATTGAAGTCTACAAAATCCTGAATGGTGTAGAACGGGTACAAGTGGATCAATTTTTTACTCCATCAAAAATTACAAAGACTAGGCCTAGGGGACACTTGATGAAGTTATAGGGAAATATTTTTAAAAAACAATAGGAGGAAATATTTTTTCACTTGGAGAATAGTTAAGTTCTGGAACGTGTTGCTAGAGGTTGTGGTAAGAGCATATAACGTAGCTGGTTTTAAGAAAGGTTTGGACAATTTCCTGAAGGAAAAGTCCTTAGTCTGTTTTTGAGACAGATGTGGGAGAAGGCACTGCTTGCCCTGGATCGGTTGCATGGAATGTTGCTACTCTAGGGTTTTGCCAGGTACTAGTGAACTGGATCGGCCACTGTGAGGATGGGCTTTTGGACTAGATGAACCATTGGCCTTACCCAAGTAAGGCTATTCTTATGTTCTTATTTTGTAAGTTGCATGCGTAAATAGGAGAAATGTCTGTATCTCACCTTTGTGATCTCCCCTTTACATGTATATGTTATACCACCTAAACATGCACTTACAGCAGTGGTTCTCAACCTTTTTTCTGTTGTGACACACATGACAGATAATATTCACATGCAAAAAGTATATACATATAATTTAATTGTTGCTTACAATGATGTAAAGGAAATACAGACAAGGGTTATGTCTGTCAGAAGGTAAAGAGAGGTGGGCTGTAACATTTTCATCTGGGGCTGGTAGCAGAAGAAAGGATCTTTAACAGTAAAGAAAAATTAAGGCAGATAAAAACCATGTAGCCTATCTAGTCAGAATGGCTGTTTTTTTTCTCCTATTTGAAATCTTGGATGTGGGATATCGCAAAGATCCCTGCTTCATTTAATTTTTCCCCCATAAAACAAACAAAAGAGTTTAAAGTGCTTGGTCTGTCTATCTTTTTATTTATGTGGACAATGTCCAAATTATTTTCCAACTAATCGATAACTGTTCAAGGTCATTTTAATAGGATGAATGATTGTTTTCAGAGTATCTCAGATTGGATGGCTAATCACAACTTAAAATTAAATTCTAATAAGCATGGTGAATGGTAAATCTTCCATTCCAGTCACTAAATCCAATATTAGTCAAATTATAAACCTACAAGCTGAGGTCTGGGAATTTGGTTAGATACTCAGTTAGGAGATGATAGTCAAATTAACCTCCCCCTCCTCTTTTATCAAGCTGTGCTAGATGTTTAGCGCGGGCCGGTGAGGTAAGTGCTCCAGTGCTCATAGGAATTCTATGAGTGCTGGAGCATTTACAATGCCAGCTCATTCTAATAACCTGTAGCGCAGCGTGATTAAAAGATGCCCTAAATGTTTACCTTTGTTCCTGTTTTCTCAGCTTCGCATTCTCTGTCAGATATGCTTCTCCCTCTCAATTGATGATTTGCAAAAAATTACACATGCCTTAATTGCTTTCAAGAATTGATTATTGCAATTCTTTATACCTAGAATTGACTTGACTAAAACTTCTATTTCAACATCTATTACAAAATACTGCAGTAAAAGCCCTATTCCAAAATTTGAATTCAACAGGATTACACTGTTGCTCATATTTTTACATTGGCTTCCCCTTATTGTCAGAATAGACTTGAAAAGCTTGTATTTGGCTCATAAAATTATCAATGGAAATTGTCCTGAGTATCTGAACTCTTTAATTTTACTTAGAAGAAACCAACCCCCCCTTTTTTTTTATGAAGCTGCATTAGGCTTTTTATCACCAGTTGCAGCAGTAAAAACCCTGACACTCGTAGAATTCCTGTGAGCGTCAGAGCTTTTACCAATGTGGCTGGCAATAAAAAAGCTTAACATGGCTTCATAAAAAGGGGGCAAGTTTTTTGTAGATCTAGTCACAAAAATAAACTTGTGGTATTTTCACCATATTCTTTAAAGCTTAAATCATCTTGCAAAATCTTTCAGTTCACTGCAGTTTCATCTTGAAATTCATTACCTGTTGCTCTTTGTTAAGAACAAGAGTGTGTGGTGCAGTGGTTAGAGCTACAGCCTCAGCAACCTGAGGTTGTAGGTTCAAATCCCTCACTGCTCCTTGTGACCCTGGGCAAGTCACTTAATCCCCCATTGCCCTAGGCACACTAGATAGAGTTTAAGCCCACCTTCTCTTTCTTCCCTTTATTTTTTTATTTCTATTTCACTTTTTAAATGTCAGTATAAATACTTTATTGAAGCCTTTAAAAGGCAATATCTTTTCTCTTTTGAGGATGTTATTAAAGTTTCTATGCCTGACAGTGGGAGCCCACCAACAATACTTCTCATTTATCTGATGACAGGGATAATTACCTTATATTAGTCTGTGCTGACCTATTCAGTGATCCCAATTATAACTTTGTTGTTCACTAATAGCAAATATTGTTTTACCCAGAAAATACCGTGTTGACATGATTACAAGATTAAACTTTTTCTCGGAAAGTGCATTCTGAAAACAACACTATTGCTAGAGGTTGAGATGTACGGTGTCTGCATGGTTTTTCTTATTACATAGAGTATATTGGACCCCAGTTCGGTTACAGAAATTAGATAGTTCAAAGTCTAATAGATGCCAGCACTGTCATCATGAAGCCAGGACATTGGACCATTTACTGTAATATTGTCCCTTGATACTTAAATTTTGGAGATCCATATAGGATCAGGTGAACAAAATATTGGAAAATCCAGTGGCATTGACGTACGATACCATCCTATTTGGTATGTTAATGAGAGCTAAAAGCCAAATACCTGCTAGGAATAACAAACTTCTCTTTATAATGACAGGGGTTGCCATACAACTTATATTGAAGAATTGGAAAAACTGGGATAGGTTAAATTACACTTTCTGGTGGGAATCTCTTTGTTATACTTTTAAAATGGAACGTCTGATGGCTATACAGCAGGAAAGTTACAGGAAATCGTTGGATGTTTGGGAGCCATTGGCTAAATTTTGTAAGGAGGGGTTTGCATTGGAATTGATTCGGGGATTTTTTTAGGTAGTTTCTTGTGGGTATTTATTTTCTTGATTACTAGGTGGGAGGGTGGGGGGGGGAAATAATTGCTTATTAATATCTGTAAGTTTATTGTGCTTTTCTTCTAATATTATACGTACATGAATTATTTGCATGCATAATTGTAGTTTGAAAATTTAATAAAGATTAAAAAAAACCAAACAAACCACTATTGCTAGAGGCATACTGGTGCCATATTTGAAGAAAGAGCCACAACTGACAACATTTAATCTGAGATAGATGACAGGAGCCTATGGGAGACTTTTACAGGTTGTGAGACCTATTCCTGCATTTTGCTGAAGTTGCTGAAGTCACAGGCTTGTGCAAACTGGTTTCAGTTCAGATGCTGATATGCTAATGTGTGGCACGTGAGTGTGTGGATTTCTTGGCTGTGAAGTTTCTCAAGGACACCAATCAATGCTGGAAAGACAATGAGCTATTTGACAGTGTTGAAAGAAAAAAATGCAAGTCAGCAAAACACTGATAAAGTGATGCCAGGCTAATGCGCTGAGGCACTGATATTGATGTACCCGTGTGAAGAATGGAAACTTCAAAAAGAAGAAAGTTCTAGAAGCTATGCCTGTCCAGGGCCCCCCAGGGAAGAATGGAGGCGTGGACTAGGAGAGGGTTAGATAGGCAGTTGGTCTTATCCAATAGGGCGATACATATTCCCAGCCAGGGGAATGATGTAAGAGAGAGATACTTTCTGTATAAAAACCCCATGCTCTTGCAGAGTTTCTTTAAAGAAGCTGCGCCATACTTACAGAAATATGCTGGCACTGATTGTATGAGGTATTTTCTCTCCATTGTATATGTCCAAACTGGTTTATTTCTGATTTGACAAATGCTGCTATAATACTAATTACTAGAATAAAAAGTTATTTGCTTTGGAATATACAATGTAATCTTGTGGGTTTTATTTTTATTTTGGGTTTTTTTTTTTCCTTCATGACGGATCCCCAGTGAGGTAAAGTAAGCAGCCTTTTATTTCAAATCACACAACAGTCAATCAAATTAAGCAAAAAAATTAACATTTAAAATAGTACATCCTGTATCAGGTAATGCACAATGAATAATTAAGGGACCCTTTTATTAAAATGCATTGAGAAATGGGTTTAATGCGTTTTAACATAGGACATTCCCACATGCTAAGACCATTTGTAACACAGCTCAGAAATAAGGCTTTTTTCTTTTGCACTTACTGCACTAATTTTTTCCTTAGTGCCTGAGACCTGCAAAAATGGGAGGTGCTGAGGAGCATATTCTATAAATGCATGCATCCAAATGGCAGATGAAATTTAATATGGACAAATGCAAAGTAATGCATATTGGGAAGAATAACCCAAATCACAGTTACCGGATGCTAGGGTCTACCTTGGGGGTTAGCGCCCAAGAAAGGGATCTGGGAGTCACTGCAGACAATACGATGAAATCTTCCACCCAATGTGTGGCGATGGCCAAAAAAGCAAACAAGATGCTAGGAATTATGAAAAAAGGGAAGGTTAATAAGACTTCTGTATCACTCCATGCTGCGTCCTCACCTGGAGTATTGCGTTCAATTCTGGTCTTATCTGAAGAAAGATATACCGGCACTAGAAAAGGTTCAAAGAAGAGCAACCAAGATGATAAAAGGGATGGAACTCCTCTCATATGAGGAAAGACTAAAAAGGTTAGGGCTCTTCAGCTTGGAAAAGAAAAGGCTGAGGGGAGATATTACTGAAGTCTACAAAATCCTGAGTGGAGTAGAATGGGTACAAGTGGATTGATTTTTCACTCTGTCAAAAATTAAAAAGACTAGGGGACACTTGATGAAACTGCAGGGAAATACTTTTAAAACCAATAGGAGGAAATATTTTTTTACTCGGAGAATAGTTAAGCTCTGGAACATGTTGCCAGTTGTTGTGGTAAAAGCGGATAGCATAGTTAGTTTTAAGAAAGATTTGGACAAATTCCTGGAGGAAAAGTCCATAGTCTGTTATTAAGACATGGGGAAAGGCACTGCTTGCCCTGGATCAGTAGCATAGAATGTTGCTACTCTTTGGGTTTTTGCCAGGTACTAGTGACCTGGATTGGCCACCTTGAGAATGGGCTACTAGGCTTGATGGACCATTGGTCTGACCTAGTAAGGCTATTCTGGCCTACATTTCTGGTGCCTTCAGGAAAACGCGGCCGCTGAACTGAATGGTAAAGGAACCTCCCTGCTGTGATGAGTTTAGTGGCACCGGTAGGGACCCGTCTCCCCCACAAAAACTACCAGCAGGAAGGATACCCAGTGCCTCTTGCTGGGACCCCCAAAGCCAACCCCCCACCCCCAAATGTCCAATGCAGGAGGAATGCTCAATTCCTCTAGCCACCACCCCACTGACACAGCCTCTGGCAGAAAGGATGCCCAGTCCCTCCTGCTGGACACTCCCCACTCCCCATAATGACCGCGGAAGGAGGGATGCCCAGTACCTCCTGCCGGACATCCCCCCATCCCCTGTAATGATCACAGTAGGACAGATGCCCAGTCCCTCCTGCCCGACACCCTCTCACCCACCCCACCCCTGTATGGGGGAAATGAAGGGATGCAGTTCTGAACCAGGGCAAGGCTGCACATAGGCCAGGTCAGCACACTGATCTAAGGCCCTGTGTAAAGATCTGAGGCCCTGTGTAAAAAGTATGGATCCTTTCTCATTCCCTCTCCGCTCCTGCCATGTCGAGAAAGCACCTTGTGACAGAATGCTGAGGCATTCCCCCTCCCTTCTCTTGTCACAAGATCCTTGCCACATATTAACCTGACCCAAGTCTACCCTTATCTTATTCCTTATCTTGTTTAACTATTCCTTATATGGGCAACAATCAGACTTTGCCTATGTGCGAAAGCAGGCCCTGAGTTTAAGGCTAATCATGAGGTGCTTAAGGAGCATGCATGAGAACCTTTGGACTGCTATAGTAAGATTATAGACATATTAAAAGTGTATACAAGGGAATCACTTTATTGTAACCCCTATACTGAAAGACCCCAAAGGTCTAATAAATAACCCGTCAAATTACAGGCCAATCGCTTCTATCCCTACATACGTCAAAATAATAGAAGGTCTAGTGGCACAACAGCTATCCATGTACCTAGAAACCCACAACATCCTACATCCATCCCAATCTGGATTCAGAACTAACCACAGTACAGAAACTCTCCTGGTATCTTTACTAGATATAGCCCGAAGACACCTCAGCCAAGGAAACAGATTGCTAATCATCCAACTTGATCTCTCAGCGGCATTCGATCTAGTGGACCATTCCATACTTCTCCAGATTCTAGACGCAATAGGAATCTCAGGTAAAGTGCACAACTGGTTCCAAGGCTTCCTTAAAACAAGAACATATAGAGTCAAGTCAAAAGAAATACTATCAGAACCATGGTCTAACCCCTGCGGAGTGCCACAAGGCTCTCCCCTCTCTCCCACACTTTTCAACCTATTCATTGCTTCCCTAGGCAGCACCCTAGATGCCCTAAACATAACATCATTCAGCTATGCGGACGACATAACCATCCTCCTTCCATCCGACATCCACGACCCCATCTCCACAGGACGCCTGAAAACTACAATGGAAACAGTAGAAAAATGGATGACAAACCATAAGTTGAAGCTGAACACGGACAAAACTAAATTCCTACTACTAGAGAAGGACAAAAAACCATCCCTAACAGAACTGGAAGTAAACTCAATCAAGTACCCAATACAGAGTTCCCTCAAAATCCTGGGAATACAACTAGACAGATGCTGCACTATGCAAACACAAATCCATAAAATCATCCAAAAAGCATTCTTCACAATGCGAAATCTGAGAAAAATAAGAAAATTCTTTAATAAAGACCAATTCAGAATCATTGTCCAATCCCTCGTGCTAAGTATGGTAGACTACTGCAACAGCCTTTACCTACCTTGCCCAATCAACACAATAAAAAAACTACAGACCGTCCAGAACACAGCCCTCAGACTCATATACTCACTCAGCAAATACGACCACATTACCAAAGCATACACAGAATCTCACTGGCTACCAATAAAAGCAAGAATACAATTCAAACTCTACTGTCTCCTATTCAAAGTAACCCACGGCGCGGCACCCAGCTACCTAAACAACCGCTTTCACTACTATCTCTTATCCAGAAGAAGGAGAACACAGAACATTTTCACCTACCCTCCTCTCAATGGTACTCGACGTAAGAAACTTTATGACAACCTACTAGGGACACAGGCAGCCAATATTAACTCCGACATCTCAAAATTACTGATCGAAATTACAGACATAAAAGAGTTCCGAAAAGAAATAAAAACACTACTGTTCAAAAAATATTTCCCATCAATCTAAACCGCCATCTAATGAGTTCCCAACCAATTCCATTGGGAACAGAATCTCTTTATCCAACCCAAACTAAACACCCATACTGTCCATATCATCAACATTAATTAACCAACATCATGCAATCATCAAAACAATAAATACACCTCCACTTATAGGCATATGATGCTACTCTCCATCCGAAGAAACTTGACTCATCTCATGGAACATCTTTTGTAATCTAGAATATATTGTAATTCTTATTCTCCACCAGTTGTAAATTGACTCAGTTGCTAGGTAACATCTCCTGTGATATTGAATGTACTGTAATTCTTCACTATTACCTGTAATTAACACTTCTCCTGTAATGTAATTCTACGGGAAATGCCCAGAAATCTTCCTTATTGTAAATCCGTGGCTATGTCTATCTGCTGCGATATTGAATGTATTGTAACTCTTCACTGTTACTTGTAATCTACTCTTCTCCTGTAATGTAATTCTACTGGAAATGTCCAGATATCATCTTTATTGTAATCCGCCTAGAACCGCAAGGCACAGGCGGAATAGAAATCCCTAATGTAATGTAATGTAATGTAATGTTATGATGTATTCAGATGTCACATGAGATAGTAGCTTTGAGAATCACTTGAGATATGTAAACATTGTGAGTTACCTTGTTATAATCCTCACTGGAAATGCATGATGAAATTGTAACCTTGCAAAGCATTAGCTAAGTAATTAAGGGAGTTAAGATACTCAATAAAAGGGTGAGAGACCATCCATTAAGGTCGCCTCATCCCGATCTGAGCCTTGTGTGAAGTCTCATTCCTACAGGAAGGCCTAAGGCAGGGATAGGGAATTCCAGTCCTCGAGAGCCGTATTCCAGTTAGATTTTCAGGATTTCCCCAATGAATATGCATGAGATCTATTTGCATGCACTGTTTTTAATGCATATTCATTGGGGAAATCCTGAAAATCCGACTGGAATACGGCTCCTGAGGACCGGAGTTCCCTACCCCTGGCCTAAGGGATCTGGCCAATCAGAATCTTAGACCATTCCCAGTGCATCCCATAATGCAATGGGAGACAGGCCTATGATTCCGTTTAGCCTAGGCATCTAAGGCCCCTCCTATTCAAGACCTGTAAAGACCACGGTGGAAGGGTTTCCCAGTCCCTCCTGCCAGACACCTCCCATAATGACCATGTCCAGGAGGGATCCCCCCTGTGAAAGTAGGCCACTGACCCCCCAGCAGGCACCCCCCAGCCCAGCCAGAACCCCCCCCACCTTTAGTAGTTGGCTGGCCATCCAGATGCTTCACCTGGCCAGCAGG
This sequence comes from Geotrypetes seraphini, assembly GCF_902459505.1. Lineage (NCBI taxonomy): Eukaryota > Metazoa > Chordata > Amphibia > Gymnophiona > Dermophiidae > Geotrypetes > Geotrypetes seraphini. Next base: position 291,503,875 of record NC_047085.1, read on the forward strand.
CCCACCTTCATCTGAATGGTGGGCCTGCCCCTTCCTGATGCATTGTGGGATGCACCGGGGAGGGCCCTAAGGGCCTAATTGGCCCAGGAACCTAAGGCCCCTTGAATAGGATGGGCCTTAGGTGCGTAGGCTAATTGGAATCATAGGCCTGTCTCCCAGTGCATTGTGGGATGCACTGGGAATGGTCTAAGATTCTGATTGGCCAGATCCCTTAGGCATTCCCCCGTACAGGGGTGGGGTAGGTGAGGGGGTGTCTGGCAGGAGGGACTAGGCATCTGTCCTACTGTGATCATTACAGAGGGTGGGGGTGTCTGGCAGGAGGGACTGGGCATTCCTCCTGCCACAGAATGTTTCAGTGGGGTGGTGGCAGGAGGAATTTGGCATGAGGAATTTGGCACTCCTCCTGCCACGGACAATCAGGGGTGGGGGGGGTCAGCTTTGGGGGTCCCAGCAGGAGGGACTGGGTATCCCTCCTGCCAGTAGTCTTTATGTGGGGGGCTGGCCGTGGCCGCTAAACTGATCACGGCAGATCTCTTGCCGCCATCAGTTCAACAGCAATGCGATTCTCTAACTGGCGCCTGTAATATGGGCGCTGGTTAGAGTGGTAGTTAGGCAGCTTATGGTGATTATGTATAGGGCACCCATGTGTGATTCTCAAAAGTCACTTAGGTGGCTTCTGAAAATGGGCATCCTATACTGAATTTGGGTCTAAGTGCTCCTCCATTAAGTCTGTTATCTAGTTAGTGTGCTTCAATGTGAATGCGCTAGCTGGATAATACTTCCATGTCCATTTTCCACCATGACATAGAGTGCAATTAATACACGGTGACAGGTCAATTATATAAAACACATTAACTTAATTTGTGGTAAGCCTTTTTTTCTCACATTAAGAAATTAGAGTCAAAAAAATATTACCTAAGGGTCATTCAATGTCAATTGGACCAATACTGAGAACTGTCCACGCTCTAACCCCTTGAAATCCAACCAAATTTTACAGAGGTGTTGTCTAGGGTCTCAAATGAAACTGCAAAATTTTTTGGATCTATCTCAATTTGGTCAGGAGCTAGGGGTGGTTGAACAAAAGCAATCGATCCACTCCCAAGCCTCATGAGACCTAAAATGCCAACTTTGCTTAAGCACTACAGCAGAAGGAAACTACCTAAGAATCTGAAATTTTGCAGTTTGGTACAACACCTTGGGGCAAGTTTCTGTGCCAAGTTTGAAATCTTTTGCAAACGTGCTTCCATTTCTACAGGTCAGCAAAGTAGGCAAAAAAATTCATGAATGAAAATTTTTGGCAGTTTGGCTCCATACTGCTGCTGGTAGGTAAGTCAGCTGAGGGTACAACTTTACCAGCAGACATGTACTATGAGGTACTTCCAAGATTTGCAGTATGAGCTTTTACAGTCAAGTGAAGTTGAAGATATGACCATCCCAAAAATATGGCTTTATGCATTGATGCAAATTGTCATTGTTTTTCAGATTCATATGGTGTTATAAGGTCATGATGAATCTGAAAGCCAGACTTGTTCATACAGCCACTGTGCTGTGACAGTTGCAAGTCAGAACATGTTCAGAAAAGCTGCATGTATCAGACATAGTACTACAACTATGCGTACATTCTTGTGAATCACATGATTATGCGTTTGGGCTTGAACTCAGTAAGTAGTTTGTGCAAGCCTATGCATGTTTGACTGTCATCTTGCAAAAGTGCACAGTAAGTTTGTCAAACGCAGAGCATAGTACAAGATGAGAACTTGTGGCTAGTGCTGTCCGATTCAGGAAAAAAAAATTTCGATTTCAATTCAGCCTATTGAATCGATTTCCCAATTTGATTCGATTTTCCTGCCCAATTGAGTGTTTTTTAAAAAAACATCCTGGTGGGTTTATTTTATAGCCTCTTCATCCCCTTTGCCTTCTCCTAACCACACTGGTGCCATGGTGTAAACAAAATAAACAAACAAAAAAGACTTTTCTTCTCTGTTAAATCCTAGCTCACGTTTGCGGTCTAACACCAGGTCTGGCAGGATACACGTTTCAAATCTGACATATTGTAATCGCAAAACAGAAAATAAAATTATTTTTTCTACCTTTTGTTATCTGGTCATTATTCAAATCTTGTCGGTTCCAGGCTCTAGTTGTCTTCTGATAACTTGTTTGCCAGGGTCTCCTTCTTTCTTCTTTCTCTGTGCTAACCATCAATCTTCTATCTCTTTCCTCCCCTTCAGTTTCCCTTCCCTTCCCTGGAGGTCTGGCATCTTTCCTTTTTTTATCTCCATCCACAGATCCACCTTTACTCAACTACCCTTTCATCCAGCATCTCTCCCTTCTTCCCCACCACCCCAGGGTCCACCATCTCTCCCTTTCTATTCCTTTCATCCCTAATCCCATTGTCCACCATCTCTCTCCCTCTCCTCTGTTTTTAGACCTATTATTTCTTCCCCCCCAAAGTCCAGCATATGCATGTCTCTTTGAAACCCCCTTCCCTCCCTCCCTCCGTGTACTTCTACACCAGGGCCCCCTCCCCTGAAGGCCTACACCCTATCCCTGAAAGCATGCCTGTCCCCCCCTGAAGGCCAGCCTGTCCCCCCTGAAGGCCTGCATGTTCCCTCCTGAAGGCCTACACCCCTCCCCCGGAAGGCCTGCACCCCCTCAAAGGCCTGCACCCCCCTGGAAGGCCTGCCTGTTCTCCCTGGCCTCCCAGCATCAATTTACTTAATTTCAGCAGCCTGCATTTGATCGCTGGTGCTAGCGATCTCTGAAAGCTGCCATACGTCTTCAGAGTTGTCTTCTCTCTGCCGCGGTCCCACCCCTCCTCTGATGTCAGAGAAGGGGAGGGACTGCGGCAGAGAGAAGAGAGCTTTGAAGACGTATGGCAGCTTGTATAGCGCCAGCGATCTTATGCAGGCTGCTGAAATTAGGTAAAGTGATTCTGGGAGGCCAGTGGGAAAGCCAGACACGAGCAAGAGGCCAGCGGGTAAGCCACTTCCCAACTGATCCTCTCCACTCGCCCTCTAAAGCAGGAGCGGCAGGCCAGCAAGAGGCAGCGCTGCCGCTCCTGCTTTAGGGGCAAGGGGGGAGGGTCAGTCAATGAATCAAGAGACCGATTTTTTGTCATGGTAAATCGATTCACCCGAAGTGAATCGGTGAATCGATTCGAATCGGGCAGCACTACTTGTGGCTGGCAAAGCTTGGTTATGAGTTTTCAGATCAATATAGTTCCACTGCACATTTACAATGAAGTGCCAATGACCCTTCAATATAAAGTTTACGGAAGCAAGTAATGTTTATCTTTAAACCATCAATTCTCACCAAAGAAAGGTCGGGTCCAAAATGAAACAGAATAGCTTCTGTAGCAAAAAAACATGCCCTTTCAAATGATATAAACCAACCAAAACTACACATTAGAGATATTTGAATCTGAAAACCAGTGAAAATTTGAATAACTACATAAAGCCATTTTTTTGGATGGTCATATCTTCAGCTTCACTTGACTGTAAAAGCTCATATTGCAAATGTTGGAAGTACCTTATGGTACATGTCTGCTGTCAGCGACCGCGTGGAGGAGGCAGGCAGAGCAAGCGGCAGCTGAGGGCAGGTGGAGGCAGAGGAGACTGAGAGCGGGGACCAAGGCGAGCAAGGAGGAGGCAGGGGACGGTGGGAGCGAGGAGCGGGTAGCGGAGAGAGTTAGCTCCGCCTACCCGCACCGCATCACCATCAGCGTCAGTGCCCGGACTCCCCCTTACACAGGAAGGGAGCCGCAGGCGAAAAGGCACAGCGACTGCGTGGAGGAGGCAGGCAGAGCAAGCGGCAGCTGAGGGCAGGCGGAGGCAGAGGAGACTGAGAGCGGTGACCAAGGCGAGCAAGGAGGAGGCAGGGTACGGTGGGAGCGAGGAGCGGGTAGCGGCGAGAGTTAGCTCCGCCCACCCACACTGCGTCACCACCAGCGTCAGTGCCCGGACTCCCCCTTACACAGGAAGGGAGCCGCGGGCGAAAAAGCACAGCGACCACGTGGAGGAGGCAGGCAGAGAAAGCAGCAGCTGAGGGCAGGCAGAGGAGACTGAGAGCGGGGACCAAGGCGAGCAAGGAGGAGGCAGGGGACGGTGGGAGCGAGGAGCGGGTAGTGGCGAGAGTTAGCTCCGCCCACCCACACTGCGTCACCACCAGCGTCAGTGCCTGGACTCCCCCTTAAAAAGGGGGGAGCCAACGGCGCGCAGCCGTTCGGCGTGCGGCAAAGGTGAGCGGCTTTGCGAAGGAGCCTTGAGAAGGAGCCAGGAGACCAGGCTGCCCAGCAGATCAAACTAGAAAGTAAGTAGCAAGTACTTCTTTCTTCTCACTTTCTTTCTCTCTTCTTCAGCTAGCTGCACAGCAGGGACCACTTTCGCGCACCACACTCCAGGAGACTAGGAAGAGAAATGAAAGCAGCAGGAACCCAGAGGAGCTTCCCAGTGTACTGCACAGAGTGTCATATGTACGACTACCTCCCTTCGGGGAGGCGGGCGTACATATGCAGTCGGTGCCAGGAACTGGAAGGCCTGAGGAAGGAGGTCGGTATACTACAGGACAGGGTCCGGGAGCTGGAGAGACACCACACCTTGGAAGAACTGTACAGGACAGCTGAGGACCCCATGAGAGAGAACCACATTGAGGAGCAAGTAATGGAGCTCGAGAAATTCATCGAGGAACCCTACAGGAGGGTGGAGGAACAGGACCATCAGCAGTGCGGACAGGAACCAACAGATGGACGACTGGAACAACCAGACACCAGGGATGAGGGACCTCACAGAAAAATCGAGCAAGCAGAGGAGGCGAAAACTCACCAGAACCCTGAGGTAGAAGTACTGACCCACACTGAGGATACTGACTTGAGACCAAAGAGAAAGCTGAAAAAGGGGAAATCTGCAATCGTAGTGGGAGACTCAATCCTGAGAAAAGTGGATAGCCACATAGCAGGAGGGAGAGAGGACCGGCTGGTGACATGTCTCCCAGGGGCAAGAACAAAGGACATCACCGACAGAATCGAGAGGATCCTGGAGGGAGCTGAGACGGAGGAGACAGCAGTAATGATCCACGTTGGAACAAATGATGTCAACAGAAGAAATTACAGCAGGACTACACTAACTAAGCAGTTCCGGATCCTGGGAAGGAAACTGAAGCTGAGGACACAGAGGATAGCGTTCTCGGAGATCCTGCTGGTACCGAGGGCGGATGTGAAGAGGCAGACCGAGCTACAAGCAATAAACGCATGGCTGAGAAGATGGTGCGAGGAGGAAGGCTTCCACTTTGTGAGGAACTGGACAACTTTTTGGGGAAAGAACAAGCTCTTCAGGAGGGACAGACTACACCTGAGCACAGCAGGGACGAGACTGCTGGCGAACAACGTCAAGAGAGGAATAGATCAGGCTTTAAACTGAGAGGAAGGGGAAAGCCGACAGTCGAGCTGCAGCCGACAGTCGAGCTGCAGTCGACAGTTCGGACAGGAGTATCAAATAAAGATATTCAGCGGGGAAACTGCTGGGAAGAAACAAAAGACGAACAAAAGGGGTGCGAGGATCAAGAGAAACTAGAGAATGAGCAGATGAGCAAACAACAGGAGCTGGAGGAGCGGGTGGAAATGAGGAAACAGGATGAGGACGAGAAAGACGCACCGCAGAAAGAGGAAAAACGACACGAAACTCAGTGTCTAGCAGCCCATGAGGGGGACGGAAAGAGGAGCAAATCAAAATCACAAGGAAAAACAGCAGGGGAAGGAAAAAAACCAGGACTTAAATTGCTTGTATGCAAATGCAAGGAGCCTAGGGGCCAAAATGGGAGAACTGGAAATCACGGCCAAGGAGGGGGACCTAGACATCATTGGAATCACAGAAACTTGGTGGATTGAGGAAAACAAATGGGACGTAGTACTGCCAGGGTACAAACTCTATAGAAGAGACAGGACCCACAAGAAGGGTGGAGGAATAGCACTCTATATAAGGGACACCATTCACTCGAACAGACTGGATACAGCAGCCAGGGAGGAAGGATTGGAATCCTTATGGGTCAAAGTACCGGGAAGAAATGGAGCTGACATAAAATTGGGACTGTACTACCGCCCACCTGAACAAGTAGAAGCAATCGACAAGGAACTGGAAGCAGAATTGAGACAGGAATGCAAAAGCGGAAGTGTGATGGTAATGGGGGATTTTAATTACTCTGGGATAGACTGGAGTATTGGAAACTGCAACTGTGCGAGGGAAGCAGAATTCCTAGAGGCTGTGAGGGACTGCTTCATGGAACAGCTTGTCAAAGAATCAATGCGAGGCAATGCCACTCTCGACCTGATCCTCAACGGGCTAGGGGGAACTGCAAAGGAAGTGGAAGTAGTAGGACCACTAGGAAACAGTGACCACAACATGATCCGGTACAAATTAGAAGTAGGAACATCAAAAGTCAAGAGAACAACAGCGACTACGTTCAACTTCAAAAAAGGGAACTACGATGCTATGAAAACAATGGTGAGAAAGAAACTTAAAAACAGCTCAAAAAGGATGGAGACCGTAGAGAGAGCCTGGTCCCTATTCAAGGACATGGTGCAGGAAGCACAAAACCTGTATGTCCCCAGGTTTAGGAAAGGGTGCAAGAAAAATCAAACGAAAGACCCGGTGTGGATAACACATGAAGTGAAGAAAGCGATAGGTGACAAGAAAAAATTGTTCCGAAAATGGAAAAAGGACCAAACCGGGGAGAACTGGGAGGAACACAAAAAACACCAAAAAGAATGTCACCGAGTGGTTAGGAAAGCAAAAAGGGAATATGAAGAGAGGCTGGCGGGAGAGGGAAGAAACTTCAAAACCTTCTTCAGATACGTTAAAGGGAAGCAACCGGCGAAAGAGGAAGTAGGACCGTTAGATGATGGAGACAGAAAGGGAGTGGTAAAGGAAGAGAAGGAGGTAGCTGAGAGGTTAAACAAGTTCTTCTTGTCAGTCTTCACGAGCGAAGACACATCCAATGTACCAGAACCTGAAGAGATCATAAGTGGAGACCAAGAAGAAAAACTGTCGCAAATAGAGGTAAGCCATGAGGATGTCCTCAAACAGATAGATAGATTGAAGAGCGACAAATCACCAGGACCAGATGGAATCCACCCAAGGGTACTAAAAGAACTGAGGAACGAAATAGCGGAAATACTCCGACACATTTGTAATCTATCCTTGAAAACTGGGGAGATCCCGGAGGACTGGAAAATAGCGAATGTCACACCTATCTTCAAAAAGGGAGCGAGGGGCGACACGGGGAACTACAAGCCAGTAAGCTTGACTTCAGTCCCGGGCAAGATTGTAGAAGCACTGATAAAAGACAGCATCAGTGAACACATAGAGAAAAATGGACAACTGAAAGCGAGCCAACATGGCTTCTGCAAGGGAAGATCATGCCAAACAAACTTACTGCACTTCTTTGAAGGGATAAACAGCCAGATGGACAAAGGGGAGCCCATAGACATCGTTTATTTCGACTTCCAAAAAGCCTTTGACAAGGTACCCCATGAGCGGCTACTTAGAAAATTGTGGAACCACGCGGTAGAAGGGGACGTATACAGATGGATTAAATACTGGTTGGCAGGCAGGAAGCAAAGGGTTGGAGTGAAGGGCCACTACTCAGACTGGAGAAGGGTCACAAGCGGTGTTCCGCAGGGGTCGGTGCTCGGACCGCTACTGTTCAATGTATTCATAAATGACCTGGAAAAGGGGACAAAGTGTGAAGTTATAAAGTTTGCGGATGACACCAAACTCTGTAGCAGGGTTAGAACAGCGGAAGAATGTGAAGACCTACAAAGGGACCTAAACAAACTGGAAGAGTGGGCAAATAAATGGCAAATGAACTTCAATATAGAGAAATGCAAAGTCATGCATATAGGGAAGAAGAATCCGATGTTCAGTTACAAAATGGGGGGATCAGTGCTAGGGGAAAGTAACCTTGAAAAAGACTTGGGTGTGCTGGTGGATGCAACAATGAAATCAACTGCACAATGTGCAGCAGCCTCAAAGAAAGCGAACAGAATGTTGGGTATTATTAAGAGGGGAATTACGACCAGGACGAAGAAAGTCATCATGCCGCTGTATCGCGCGATGTTGCGCCCGCATCTGGAGTATTGTGTCCAATTTTGGTCACCATACCTCAAGAAGGACATGGCAATGCTTGAGAGGGTTCAGAGGAGAACGACGAAAATGGTAAAAGGGATGGAGAACCTTTCTTACGCAGACAGGTTGGAAAGGCTGGGGCTCTTCTCCCTGGAAAAGCGGAGACTCAGAGGAGACATGATAGAGACTTTCAAGATCATGAAAGGTATAGAGAACGTGGAAAGGGACAGATTCTTCAGCCTATTGGGAACCACAAGAACAAGGGGGCACTCGGAGAAATTGAAATGGGACAGGTTTAGAACCAATGCTAGGAAATTCTTTTTCACTGAAAGGGTGGTGGACACCTGGAATGCGCTTCCAGAGGCTGTAATAGGACAGAGTACCCTACCGGACTTCAAGGAAGGATTGGATAAATTCCTGAAGGACACGGGGATTGAAGGATACAGACAGAGGTAGAGATAAGTTATGAAAGGGCTTAGAGGGAAGGACAAGGGGATTAATAGGGCTTAGACACTGGTCACTTTACAGGTCATGGACCTGATGGGCCGCCGCGGGAGCAGACTGCTGGGTGCGATGGACCTCTGGTCTGACCCAGTGGAGGCAACTTCTTATGTTCTTAAGTTGTACCCTCAGCTAACTTACCTACCAGCAGCAGTATGGAGCCAAACTGTGCCAAAAATTTTCATTCATGAATTTTGTTGCCTACTTTGCTGACCTGTACAAATGGAAGCACGTTTGCAAAAGATTTCAAACTTGGCATAGAAACTTGCCCCAAGGTGTTGTACCAAGCTGCAAAATTTCAGACTCCTAGATAGTTTTCTTCTGTCACAGTGCTTAAGCAAAGTTGGTGTTTTAGGTCACACAAGGCATGAGAGTGGGTCGATTGCTTTTGTTCAACCACCCCTAGCTCCTGACCAAATTGAGATAGATCCCCAAAATTTTGCAGAGTTTCATTCAAGACCTTAGACAACACCCCTGTAAAATTTGGTTGGATTTCAAGGGGGTCGAGCATGGGCTCCTGGTCCACTTGACATGGAATGACCCCTATGTTTGATTGGTATAGATCACCTGATCAAGAGAAAGTTATTTCAGCTAATGAGGAATCTAACTTCAACCTCAGATCTAACTTTATCTCAACAAATTAATCAACCCACAGCTGATGAAATGACTCTGAGAAGTAAAGAGCCAGAATCATTCATCAGTCTTTGAGTATTGCAACTGACCAAGTTTAGAAACTGAATTAACACCTTTTGAAGGAAACTTTCTTCCACCTCTTGTCCGATGAGTGTTGCTTGTCCTTTTTTTATTCCAAAACAAATTATAAAGCACAGTAATTCAATAGATGAGGGAGATCAGCTAGTAATCAAATAAATACCTCACCAAACATAAGTACTTAGTTCAATTTCATTAAATTGTAGTGGGTGATGGGAGGAATGGGATTTTTGTGTGTTGATAAGCCTTGACTGGTGGAATGTATGGTTTTTACTGTCTTCCTTGGTTATTTATATATATTCTACTAAGGACACTGTAGTTGAAGGGGGGCTCGATAGATTTTCTTCCATGGTCTATAAGAACCCAGGACCTTGGAAGGGTTTGGTTTTAGTGATCTGAGGTGGGATTTTAGGAGGGTGGGGGTAAATTAGACTCTAATGTTAAAAATTTGATGATAGGTGATTTTACTTTGTTGTTCTGTATTGTAGAAGTACTGGGTTTTTTTTGTATTTATGCTGGATGTTTTCTTCTTCTGGATATGTCACCTGTTATCAATAAAATTGTTTGAAAGTAAAAAAGATTTTCTTTTCTAATTAATAGACTGGCCTTCTTATTGCCTGTTACCAAGGTTATGTGGACATTGTAATAGCCTTAGCCCAATGTCCTCATGTTGATATAAACTGGCAGGATAATGAAGGAAGCACAGCCTTGATTACAGCTGCACAAGCAGGTAAGAATCTTGCCTACTTTTCATCATGGATTGCATATAATAATGGCAAATGAAAAATAAATCAGATCACAGTAGAATTACTAGTAGTTTTTCACAGATAGACAGTATTACTTACATATAACTGATCTAATTGATTATTGGTTATTATAAAATAGTATACACTTTTCCAATTAACAGTATATTTTGGAAGGGGGAAGCGATATAACAGTCAATATTCAGTGTGACTTATCTCTGGGTAGCAGAACCTTCTAGCTGAATATGTCCTGCTTACCCAGATTTTCAGTGGTATTCGCCCCAAATTGTGCCTCAGCCTATCCAGTTAGTGCTGGGTGGAGCAGATGTTATCCAGACACTTCTGATGTTCATTACCAGTGCCCAGTTAACTATATAAAATGCTGACCCAAAAATCTATGGTACCCAGATAACTTGTAAGTGCCACCAAGGACAGAGATGTTCAATGCCAGTACCCAGATAAGAGTTGACACTGAATATCTGGCTCTAATCCATCCAGTACCAGGCAAGGTTTAAGCAATTTAAATTGAAGAAAACAAAAATTTGTTCAAACGAATAATAATTATATGAGCCAGAGAACACATTAATGTCAAGTCAAATTGATTAACCAGACCTCAAATACCAAAGGCACTACTTAAATAGTTTTATATGCCCTTACTGGGGTGGTAAATTCATCATTGGTCTTGGTAAAGAGACATGTGCTCAAATATTTTTTATAATCTTAATTTGATAATATTTGATAAATATAAAGTGCATTTAATGCTTAAGGGGCTAGAGAAAGGAAGGCACTTATCTTTTGTGCCCGACGGGTACCCAACTGTTTCACATTCGGTTTTGTCAGGGGCTAAGGGGTAAATTCAAAAAAGGGTGCTAAAAAAATAGGTGCAAAAAAATTGAGTATAGGCAGTCCCCGGTTTAAGAATGCCCGACTTATGTCGATCTCGTACATATGAACCGGGTTCCTGCATCTCCCTTCCTGTGTCGAACATGCACCTTCTTCCTCCCTGTCCAAACAAAACCCTACTCCTCTCTTCCATGTCCCAACATGCTGCTCGTTGTCTTTCCTTCCGTTCTGCATCCCAAATTCTTGCCTCCCACGGGTGTTTACATTCTCTGGCTGGATCCCTCCTCCCAGTCGCACTTCTCTTTGCAAAGCCACTGGCTGCGGTTCCTGCATGTGGCTTGCAACTGACACTGAGTGAAGAGAGGCAAAATAGAAGTCAGATTAACAGTCATAACAAAAATATAAAACAGTTCAAGGAGAATGAGGCCTGCAAGCCTTGTCTAGCTGACAAATATTCTTGTGCACAATTTCTGTGAATAGTTTGTCTCTTGGGATTAAACCTTTTGGCCCGGATTCTGTATAGGACGTCCGTCCCAGGTGTCCTATACAGAATCGGAACAAAATCCGCCCAAAGTAAACCCAATTCTATAACCAACGTCCATGTTGCAGACGCCGGTTACAGAATTGGGTTTTTGGCCCGGATTCTATATAGGACGCGGCCGCTATACTTTATCGCGGCAAGGGATTTCCCTGCCGCGATTAGCATTTGATGAATGTTTCTGAGCAACGAAACCCGTTTGGTGCATACCAATAATATAAGGGAGAGCCTTGGCCAAGCGCAAAAACAATAACTTAGCCAAACGTTTTCCATCTACATTAATCAAAGATATAGGCCTGTAATTTGAAACCAACGTAGGATCTTTATTTGGCTTCGGAAAAACTATAATTAAAGATTCTGCCATAGTACCTGTAATATAACCTTTAATCAGTTGATCCTAATATAACTTTAATAAATGAGGTAGTAGGGTAATTTGAAATGATTTGTAAAACTCTACAGTGAACCCATCACCACCTGGAGCGGATCCAACTCTAAGGGACTTCAACGTTGTTTGTAGTTCTTTCATTGATATAGGCTCCTCAAGACTTCCTTTTATACGCTCAGGAATTGTTGATCCCTTAAATAATTTCAAAAATTCTAAACCTTCTAGTTCCTTATTTGAATAAGGCTCGGAAGAATATAAAGCTTTATAAAATCTTAAAAATTGTTTTAAAATCGTTCCAATTTGAGAATGAGTTTCCCCATTCTCATCAGTGATAGCCACAATTTTTACTCTCCTTTTTTTAGCTTTATGGTAATTAGCTAGTATTCTCCCCGCTTTATTCGAGTTTCCATAATACAGAGCTTGTTGAGAAAACAACTCTTTCCTAACCATTTGAGAGGAAATCTCATTAAATCTGTACTTAGCTTTTAAAAGAGCTTGCAAAGTATTTTGTTCCCACTTCAAGACCAATTGTGACTCCAAGTCCTTAATCTTTTGTTCCAAATTAGAGAATTCCAATTTAAATTTTTTCCTATATGAGATAATTTGCCCTCTCATGGTAGCTTTGAAAGCATCCCATAGTGTTTCTAAAGAGATTTCCTCTGAGGCATTGATTTGAAAATATTCATTCATTTTTAATTGAAATTCTTTAATAAAGTTGGAATCTGCAAGCAATGTATTATTGAACCTCTACAAAGGTCTATTACAATCTTGTTCCTCAAATTTTAAATCAATCCATATTCCAGCATGATCCAGTAAAACAATTGAATCTATGCCAGCTTTGGTAACCTGTTGAACTAATTGATTTGATACAAATACATAATCTATTCTTGAAAATAATTTATGAACCTGGGAACAAAAGAAAAATTCCCGAGCATTAAAATGGAGAATTTGCCAGATATCTTTTAATCCACAGGATTCAACTAAATTATCCAATCCCATTTCAAAATCCTACTGGGTTGTTTATCCAACAATGGATCCATAACAGCATTGAAGTCCCCAGCTACTACTAGATTAGAGGCAGCCAGTGGCAGAAGTACCTGTTGAAGAGTCTTAAAGAATTCTGCTTGATTCGAATTAGGGGCATAGATACAAAACAGCGTCAGAGCATGTTTCCCCAAGGTCATCTGTACTTGAACCCACCTTCCTGAAGGATCTGCAGAAATAAAATTAAATACAACTGAGCATTTCTTCTGGACTAAAATACCACTCCTGCTTTCTTACCCACAGCCGGCGCACAAAAACATTGCTTGACCCATCCACCTTCCAGTTTCTTAGATTCCCCCATAGTCAGATGAGTTTCCTGTATCATACATATATCCGCACCTGGCTGCTTTAAAAAATTGAGCATTTTCTTTCTTTAACAAGATGATTGAGGCCATTAACAGTTAGAGAAAACAATTTAAAATTCATTATAAAATTTCAAAGAAGAGAAACCATAATAGTATACCAAATACAACATATAAATACATCCCTTGCTCAATACACGTCCTAAACCCCTTAAACCCCTCCCCATCCCCCCCAATTCCCTACCCCCTGTGATTACTTGATGACATATATGTAGACTAGTAGCCATATCCCTCCCCCAGGCAATCTAATTCATTACTTCCCCTTATATAATTGCAATTAATCAACCCCTATAAACTAAAAAATTCCATGAATACCGAAATAAATAGATAAATATGTATAATATTTCAAAAATTGTTCTAAGATATTTCCAATTTGAGAGTGAGATAAATCTTCCTAAGAAGTGGACAAATAATTAATAAAATATAACTAAATAAAGTTCATTCCCCACCTATGTAGAAATTCATTAATGGAATTACTTAAACAAATAAATTTAATTAAATCGCAGCACATTGACAAAGATCTGATTACGGATGCGGACTGGAAAGTTTTTATCTGCGGAATCGGAAAGAAGTGGATGCCTTTCAAGGAGCTCTTCTCAGGCAAATGGTGATGGAACCCATGAGGGAAAAAGTGATACTGGATCTGGTGCTCACAAATGGAGAAAGTGTCTCTAATGTCTGGGTGGGCGCCCACCAGTGTTCCCGCTAAGCTGCGTTGGCCTGCGCTCGCGCACAAAATATTACATCGCAGCGCAAAGTTTCTCTTCACAGCGCACACACGCGTCGGTAAGGTAAGGGGACGCATTGGGGGGATTGCACTTCCCCACAATTGCCATGCTTCGGTTCCTCTTCTTCCTTCCTTCCTCCCCCCCCCCCCCGCGGGACCCTGCGGCACCATCAACTCTTACTCCCTCTAATGTCGGCCCTGCAGCTCCAGACTTCCTCGCACCTTCTCCCCTCCCCCTTTGGATCGCTATTATTTTAAATGTTATAGCCGCGGAGCTGTATCCATCAGTGGAGATGTCTAACCTCGGCCTGCCCCGGAACTCTTACTGCAACAGTGACTTCCTGTTCCTGCCTAGACGGGCGTCTGCTGCAGTAAGAGTTCCGGGGCAGGCCGAGGTTAGACATCTCCACTGATGGATACAGCTCCGCGGCTATAACATTTAAAATAATAGCGATCCAAAGGGGGAGGGGAGAAGGTGCGAGGAAGTCTGGAGCTGCAGGGCCGACATTAGAGGGAGTAAGAGTTGATGGTGCCGCAGGGTCCCGCGGGGGGGGGGGGGGAGGAAGGAAGGAAGAAGAGGAACCGAAGCATGGCAATTGTGGGGAAGTGCAGAGCTGCAGGGAAGAGTGTTGCGGTACCCAGCTGGAGGGAGAAGGAAGATGAGGGAGGGAATTAAAGGAGATGCCAGGGCTTGGAGCGTAGGAGGAAGGTATGCCAGTCTAAGGGAAAAGGAAGGGGGAGATGTGAGAGCATGGAGGGGGAGCGAAAGATGGAAGAAAAGGAAAGGAGAGAGATGCCAGAGAATCAGGGAAGGGGAGATACCAGACTATGAGGAGAGGTGTGGGAGAGGGAAGGCGAGGAGAGAGATGCCAGACCAATGGGGTGAAAGGAGAGATGGAAGGGGGAGGCATACAGTTTCTGGAAGGGGCATAGAAGGAGAGAAGATGCCATATAGGGGAAGAGAGACGGCAGACAGTGGATGGAAGGAAGAGAGTTACAAGAAGATGAGGAAAGGAGAAACCACAGAAGACAAAGGTAGAAAAAAATTTCTATTTATTTATTGCTTTAGGAGACATGTGTCACTGTTTCTGTGAAGCATTGTATGCAAAGTCCAGCTTCTTGCTGGTTCAATTTAACCTTTGTCTATGTATTTTTATTTTATCCCCCCTTTTACAAAACTGTGAAGCGTTTTTAGCACCAGCCTTGGTGGTAGCAGCTCTGATGCTCAGAATTTTATGAGCATCAGAGCTGTTACCTCCGTAGCTAAAATCCACACTACAGTTTTGTAAAAGAGGGAGGGGTTAGTTTGTGATTACATATTCCTTACTAGGCGAAGGTGTTTTCTGTGTTCTGTGTGTTCGAAAGACATGGTTTTCTGTTAGGATTGACGGTGTAGGATTGATCTGTGCTGGTCTGGCTTGTTTAGTTTTACAATGGGTGTATTGATGTACTGCTCACTGCAATATGTAAGATGCTGCCTTTTCCTAGGTACTCATGTGTGACGTGTGGTTTGTTACTAAAAATCATGTTTTTCTTACAGATGGGGGGGGGTGCCAAAAAATGATGGGCCCCGGATGTTACATATGCTAGGTACGCCACTGTATGTAAAGATACCAGAAAGCTGGCGTAGCAAAAACTTCTAAGTTTTGAGTATTTAACCCTCCCACAATCTCACGGGCACTCGTTTCAAGTTTATTGAGATTTTGATTTAAACGCAATATCAAATATTTTCAATGCGTATAACAAAAATAAATTTGGGGAAATAAATAAAACCATTTGAACCAGTGTTCCCGCTAAGCTGCGCTGGCGTGCGCTGGCGCACAAAATATTACATCGCAGCGCACACGTTTCTCGTCACAGCGCACGATCGGAAGAGGCGTACGGCAGATGGCAGGGCGGCGAGAGGAGAATCGGGCGAGTTGGCTCATAACTTGCTGGTGCCCGATATTTTTGGCTCACGGTGAAAAAAGTTTGCTCACAACACTCGCCCGCTTAGAGGGAACACTGGCGCCCACCACCTGGGAAGTAGTGATCATCATACGGTTTGGTTTTCAAATGTGCAGACTTTAGTAGCATGGGAGAATATCTGAAGAAAGAGCTGATTGATTGGGAAGACATAACAGAAGTGGGAAAACAGTGGTCCAAGTTGAAAGGTGCAATAAATAGAGCTACTGACCTTTATGTGAAGAAAATAAATAAAAACATGAGAAAAAGGAAACCAATATGGTTCTCCAAGCTAGTGGCAGAAAAAATAAAGGCAAAAGAATTGGCGTTCATGAAATATAAAAAAAATCAAGAAGAGGAGTACAGAAAGGAATATCAGATGAAACTGAAAGAAGTCAAGAGAGAGATACATCTGGTGAAAGCGGAAGAGCAAATGGTTATAAATATAAGAAAGGGAGATAAATTTTTTCAGGTATATTAGTGAAAGGAGAAAGACAAAAAATGGAATTACGAGATTGACAGAAGGTTCAAACCACTATGTGGAGAGTAATGAGGAAAAAGCAAATGTGCTAAACAAATGTTTATGTTCAGTGTTCACAGAAGAAAAACATGGAGAAAGGCCGCAATTGGTCAGCAAAATTACACCTGAGAATGGAATGGATACTGCAACGTTAACAGAAGAAAATGTTTATGAACAACTTGAAAAATTGAAGGTGGACAAAGCTATGGGACCGGATGGGATCCATCCCAGGATATTGAGGGAACTCCGAGAGTGCTGGTGGATCCTCTTAAAGATTTGTTCAATAAATCTTTAGACAGGAGAAGAGTGGGGGGACAGGGAGCCAGAAAGAAAGAAAGGAGGCAGGGTGAAACAAAGAAAAATGGGGCACGGAGAGAGAGAGAAAGACAGACATACAGAACGAAAGAGGGTATGGAGAGAGAAAGAAAGAAGGGGGCAGGGTGAAACAAAGAAAGAAATGGGGCGCGGAGAAAGAGAAAAACAGACATACAGAAAGAAAGGGGGTATGGAGAGAGAGAAAAAGAAAGAAGGGGCAGGGTGAAACAAAGAAAAAGTTTGGGAAGGGAATGAGGTCTGGAGGAGAGGAAGCATACAGGAGGCTGAAAGAAGGGAAGAAATATTGGATGCACAGTCAGAAGAATAAAGTGCAACCAGAGACTCATGAAATTACCAAAGATAGGAAAAATGATTTTATTTTCAATTTAGTGATCAAAATGTGTCTGCTTTGAGAATTTATATATGCTGTCTATATTTTGCATTATGGCCCCCTTTTACTAAACCGCAATAGCGTTTTTTAGCGCAGGGAGCCTATGAGCGTTGAGAACAGCGTGGGGCATTCAGCGCAGCTCCCTGCACTAAAAACCGCTATCGGATTTTAGTAAAAAGGGAGGGGGAATATTTGTCTATTTTTGTATATTTGTTACTGAGGTGACATTG
Organism: Geotrypetes seraphini; assembly: GCF_902459505.1. Classification (NCBI taxonomy): domain Eukaryota; kingdom Metazoa; phylum Chordata; class Amphibia; order Gymnophiona; family Dermophiidae; genus Geotrypetes; species Geotrypetes seraphini. The sequence goes on from NC_047085.1 coordinate 291,521,246, forward strand.
CATAGAGTCATCTGCCTTGACCTCTTTGAAAACCCGCGGAATATAAATGATAATTAACATTTTTTCTACGTACAGCGTGCTTTGTGTTTTTAAAATTTTATTGTTGGTAGATCATTTTGACTTGGCCACAAAGGTAAAGGGGAGGGAGGGAGGGGAGCTGCTGAAAGACATCTAGTAATCCTTGCAGGCTTGACTGTGCAGGGAATTATTTTTGTAAAATCATGTTTTGTTATGAACTGGCATTATTTAGACTTTAATTTCTATGAATGAATAGAATGAAAATGATATAAATTACTTGCTTGTTTTTATGTGCGTGCACTGAAGGAAAGTGGAGAGAGAGTGGGCTGAGGACGCTGAAGGGAAATGGGGAAGAGAGAGTGGGGAGAAGACGCTAATTTATAAATTGACAATTGTACAGAATATTGTTTCTTTTTATACTTTAATATAAACAATTCAAGGCTTGTGTGGATGGAATCAGGTGGTTTGCGGGGATGGGGACCGAGCTTACGGGGATTAGTCCAATAAAATGGTATTTTTTTATTTCTCATTATTTGTTTTATTTTTATTTGTTAATTTGTAAAGTGGTGATTGTTATGTATCAGTTTTTTCAAATTTACATCTACTGTCTTTATATTTTGCACTGTATTAGAGGACATGTATTACTGTTTTTGTGGTGTTGCATTGTATCCAGGGTCTGGTTTCTTGGCGGTTCAGTTTAACTTTTGTCTACATATTTCTATTTTTAGTTTGTGATTATTCCATATTGGGCGAGGGTGTATCTCTGTTCTGTGTATATGAAAAGAACATAGTTTTCAGTTGGCATTGACTACAGGATCAATTGACTGTGCGGGATCTGGCTTGTTTAGTTTTACAATGTATGTGTTGGTGTTCTAGTGCTCACTGCTGTGTTTAAGATGCTGCCTTTTCCTAGGTACACTCTTGTTGTGCGATATGTGGATTGTTACTAAAAATCATATTTTTCATATAGATTGGGGGGGTGTCAAAAAATGATGGGCCCCGGGTGCCATATACCCTAGGTATGCCACTGCTCATAGGAGGCTCTTAAACTCTGAGGGCTGAAGTTTGGGCCCAAAGTGGTGAACTGGATTAGAAACTGGTTGACGGACAGACACCAGAGTGTAGTGGTAAATCGTGTTTCGGCCCATGAGGGCCTGCCTCAGGAGTATAAATATAACATATAATTGAAGAAATGAGAATGTACAATTACAAAAATGAAAATGTACAATTATAAAGAGAAGAACAAAAATTGAATGAAACATATAAATGAACCATACACGTTTCAATAAACATTTACAATAAACATAAATATATTGCATAAGAGCCATATTAACTTAATATAATTATTTAAAAACTTAATTACATCAATAAACCATGGCACTATTTTTTAAAATTCATCAATAAGCCATAGCACTATTTAAAAAAATAAATATATATAAAAGATTCATAGATAACCCTAAAACATTGTTTTAGGGTTTTTAACCTTAATTGTTCTACTTTTATAGCTAAATTGTATTTCATCCCGAGTTTTCCCTATGTTTTTATTAATGTACGTGTAATTTAATTTATTATTATATATTAGTAGCTATGAAACTTGTCGTTTGTAATTTTAATTACTACAATGTATGAGTAGCTACGGTACATCTTTTTTATGTTTGTCTTCCTATATTTTGTAATATTTATCACTTTGTACATCGCTTAGAATTCGGAATAAGCGATTAATCAAATGTTATAATAAACTTGAAACTTAAAAAATTCAATTATAATGTATATATCCCTGATTAATTTAAATAAACCAATCGAATACATTATCAAATCAATAATCATAAAAACATTTTAAAATATTATGTCATAAACTAATAAACATTTTATAATACAATAAAATTTATAAGAACATAAAATATTTATTTTAAACTTTAATTATCTATAAACACGTGGAGGGGCAAAATCAAAAAAAGCGTCTAAGTTCCCTTTTGGCCTAAGTCCCTAAACGTTCAACCCAGAAGCAGGGAAAGTGTCCATAACCAAAACAAACGTTCATGTTTTGATTATGGCCTTCCTCTACCTAAACGCCCAATCTCCACTACGTCTAAAAGTACCCCCATAGCACGTCTACACTTTTTAGCCATAATGAAACAAAAACACGCCTAGGCCACAAACGTCCAACAGAAGGAGGAGCCAGTCCTTCGTCTAAAAGCTGGATTCTATAACCGGTGTCTGTCAAAAACAACACCGGTTACAGAATTCCCCCCCCCACAACGATCCAGGCAGGAGGGTGCCCAAGTCCTCCTGCCATGTTAAACTGCGACCCCCCAGGCGCCTTAGGCCCACCAGTAGGCAGGGCTTTGGTTAGGCTGGGCCAATCCGGCCCCATTCGTCGGAGGATTGTCTGCCGGACGGACGGGTTTGGCACCCGTCTGTTCGGCCAACTTACCTAAAGGTACGGGGAAGGGGGGTCACAGGTTGGCTGAGAGGGGGCCGATCGGAGGTTCTGGGGGGGCGGACGTTGGGGGAGGGGGGTTCGTCGAAGGTAGGAGGGCCTGGGATCCCTCCTGCCCATAATATAGAAAGAAACATAGAAAGAAACATAGAAAGATGACGGCAGAAAAGGGCCATAGCCCATCAAGTCTGCCCACTCCATTAACCCTCCCCAAACAACCTCCTAAGGGGTCGCTCACAGGTGGCATCACCTCTACACTGCTCTCGTAAAGATCCGACGTGGGCATCCCATTTATTCTTAAAATCTTGTATGCTGCTGGCCGCGATCACTTGTTCTGGGAGTTTGTTCCAATGGTCTACCACTCTTTCTGTGAAGAAGTATTTCCTAGTATCCCCATGAAATTTCCCACCCCTGATTCTTAGCGGATGTCCTCTTGTGGCCGACGGACCCTTGAAAGAGAAAATGTTGTCTTCCACTTCTATGCGGCCAGTGATGTACTTAAATGTCTCAATCATGTCTCCCCTCTCCCTACGCTCTTCTAGAGAGTATAGCCGCAATCTGTGCAGCCTGTCCTCGTATGAGAAATCCTTAAGCCCAAAGATCATCCTAGTGGCCATGCGCTGAACCGACTCAACTCTCAGTACATCCTTACGGTAGTGTGGCCTCCAGAATTGCACACAGTACTCCAGATGAGGTCTCACAATGGTTCTGTACAATGGCATTATGACCTCCGGCTTCCGGCTAACAAAGCTTCTACGGAAACAACCCAGCATTTATCTAGCCTTGAATATAGCCTTTTCCACTTGGATGGCTGTTTTCATGTCACCCCTAAGTCCCGCTCTGCTGCCGTCCTAGCCAAGGTCTCGCCGTTCAGTGTGTATGTTCTGCACGGGTTATTGTTGCTAAGGTGCATGATCTTGCATTTTTTCGCGTTGAAGCCCAGCTGCCAGGTTGTGGACCAATGTTCCAGTAAAAGCAGGTCTTGCTTCATGCTGTCGGACAAATCATTTTTACTTACAGTGTTACATAGTTTGGCGTCGTCAGCAAACAATACTATCTTACCTTGAAGCCCCTGGGTCAGGTCTCCTATGAATATATTGAAAAGGATCGGTCCCAATTCTCAACTGAAATTACTAGTAAAGTAACAGAGCAAGAAGCTCAATTAAATTTAATGGGGAAAAGAGTTGATAAAGTAGAATCATATGTCTCTGTGATTCAAGCATGCTTAACATCTAATATGAAAGATAATTCAGTAATACATATGCAGATGGAGAAAATTAAAAATGCTATGAGATCTAGGAACCTCCGCTTCCTGAATTTTCCTTTCTCCCATTTTCTTTCTCCTTTGGAGTTACTGAAAATGTATTTGAAAGATGTTCTTCACTATGCTCAGGTGGATGGATTTTCCCCTGATAACTTATATTACATATCCAGAAACACCAAAGTAATAGCTGAAGAGGGAGGTGTAGATCAATTAGTATCACCAGATAGCCTGAATATATCTCAGTTTTTGGAGTCCTCTAAAGATTTTATCGCAAAAAGAGCAACGTTGCTAGTAACGTTAAAATCTGAGATTGAAAAGCAAGCCATTCTTAAACTTTATTTTACAAATAAACAGGCTCTGTTCTGTGGTCAGAGATTAAATGTGTTCCAGATGTCTCCAGGCAAACACAATATAGGAGAAGACAGTTCCTACAACTCAAGACATGAGACTTGGCTATATGAGCTTTATTATGTCTTAAATTTCCCTGCAAATGTTTGATTACATATGAGAGTAATAAGTACAGTTTTGTTGATCCATCTCATTTGGAAGGTTTCCTGAAAGATAAATCAAAAGTAGATAAATTACCTGAGATTATTGCAGAGATTGATAAGAAGTGATAAAGTAAAGAAACAAATATTGGCTGCTTGTCTGAATATAATTTAAATTACCTTTTTTCTATGAGATCTATTGGGTGAAGTTACAGTCCCAATAATGTGGACTTGGATTTGAAAGATTTATTTCCTTTAATGTAACAATTTTGTTTTACATTGGTGTGTATTCCTATTTTTATTTGTTGTAAAAATGAATAAACTTATAAATTAAAAAAAGAAAAGAAAAGGGAAGTATGTATTATTTGGAAAAAGAATTAGGGAGTCACACTTAGGGTCAGTGAGAGCTGGACCTTGCAATGAGGAACAGTAGTCAAGACCATAGTTCTAATATAGCCCCAAGAAGACGACTTTACTGTGTAAGAGAAAAATTTTGTATTTTCATATTTTTTTGCCACATGAGTTAGGTAGAACATATGTATACTGTAGATCAAACAAAGCTAAATGTGCTCCATTATAGTTGATACTGTGACAGAAAACTAGATTGGAGGCAAAACTGATGCAAAAAGGCCTCTGATTATGTAGTCGTCATGGTTAGTTGAATCCATACCTTGCTGACTGCAAACTGAGATAATTAATCTTCATATGCTTTATGCTACTCAAATGGCTTTTTACTCAAGTGATTAGTTGTAAGGGATATAAGAGATTAAGGGCATCCATGAGTAGCAATGATAAGTCTGCCAATAATGAGGTTGAGTGACAATTTGTATGTTGTGGAATTTATCACTCCATTCAGCTTCTCCAAAAAATGAAATCTCAGGTACAGAATTTACTACAGTATTTAGTGCTGTCATAAAATGAGATGATATACTTTAATGATAATCCCTTTGCCTCATTTGCTGCAAAATTGCTCTGACAGTCAAATTAGGCAGATCCATGTTCTCCAGCAATGAAAATCTCAATAAAGTGTGTTTGCAAGCAGCTTAGTGTTTTGTCTGACAGTATGCCTGGGTCCTGTGCTGGCAGAGATAAATTGCACCATAATGTGTTTTTCACAAGATGATATTGATGATTACTGTAAAAAGGCTTATTTCTTGAAACATTAAAAAAAGAAGATATTTGCCAGTCATTCACATGCTACTCAAAATTATGATGCAACTTTCTGCATGCCTGTTCTAATTCTTGACAAGCTCTGATACTTGGTTCATTTTCTGTTACCTGCTGCTTTATGTTTAAATCTGCTAGTTATTCTATACTTAGTACTCAGAATGATTCAAAGATAAAACTGGGTCTTTTCAGATATTTAGAGAATAATTTTATGAAGGAATACTTAAAGAGGGTAAGTAGGCGCCAACTTGGGCATTGTTGTATTAAGACACATGTATATCTCGTCCTCCCGGGAGAGCTCAGAACGGGTTACAGTTTACATACATATTAAAGTGTATTTATACAAGGTGATGGCAAACATGGTATGGCAGGAAATTGGCTGACAGAGATGACAAAACATAGTTAACAAATCATTGTAAACCATAGCATGACAAACATAGTATTACAAGCATGGCTAGCAGCCTGACAATCATAACATTATATATACAGCATATCATGGCAAATATAGTATGGTAGATATATATGTGTGGCTAATCTAGTATGACATGACAGTATGATATGTAACATGGTAGAACCTAGCGCGGTAGACATGGGATTTCAAATATGGTGTAGTGCAGTGGTCCCCAACCCTGTCCTGGAGGACCACCAGGTCAATCGGGTTTTTAGGCTAGCCCTAATGAATATGCATGGAGCAAATTTGCATGACTGTCACTTCCATTATATGCAAATCTCTCTAATGTATATTCATTAGGGTAGCCTGAAAACCCAATTGGCCTGGTGGTCCTCTAGGACAGGGTTGGGGACCACCAGGCATAGCATGAGAATTTGTAGCATGGTAGACAGTGTGGCAAATATAGTATTAAACATAGGCAGCGGAACACTTTTTTGTTTGGGGGAGACCTGAAAGTTCTGCCCTGATCCCGCCCAATCTCTACCCCAAACCCCGCCCTTATAATAGTACTAATTGTAATACAATTTTTTTCCATTCATTTTTCATATATACCGTATTTTCACATAGATAACGCGCACCCGTGTAAAACGCGCACACGGGTATAGCGCGCGGAAAACACAAATTTATGTACAGAAATTTTTATATACCGCGCACACCCGTATACCGCGCATGCTGCCCGACTCTCCTTTCGCCCGCCCCGACTCTCCTCTGGCCACCCCGACTCTCCTTTCGCCCGCCCCGACTCTCCTTTCGCCCACCCCGACTCTCCTCTCCCCCTTGAAGTCCTGTTCCCACCCTGAAAGCCTGCTGCCCCCTCGACGTCCGATTCACCCCCCCCCCCCCGCAGGACCGCTCGCACCCCCACCCCGAAGGATCGCTCGCACGCACTCTCACCCGCACCCCCACCCTGAAGGACCGCTCGCACCCCCACAGCCTCCCGACCCCCCCCATCATGTAGAAGCTCCTACCAGTGTCCTGCTGCTTTCTCTTAGCGGTCCTGACCCTTCTGTGACCTGCGCCTGCGCTGCTTCCTCTTCCAGCGGTTCGCCCTTTCTCTAACGTCAATCCCTCTTGCCCCGCCGACTCCCCGACTCCCCGACACGATCAGGGCAAGAGGGAGCTCAAACCCTCTTGCCCTAGCCAACCGCGGCACCCCCGACACGATCGGGGCAAGAGGGAGCTCAAGCCCTCTTGCCCTCCCGACACGATCGGTGCAAAAGGGAGCCCAAGCCCTCTTGCCCCGCCGACTCCCCAACTCCCCGACAATATCGGGCCAGGAGGGAGCCCAAACCCTCCTGGTCACGGCGACCCCCTACCCCCACCCCGCACTACATTACGGCAGGAGGGATCCCAGGCCTTCCTGCCCTCGACGTAAACCCCCCTCCCCCCAATGACCGCCCCCCACAAGAACCTCCGACCACCCCCCCAGCCGACCCGCGACCCCCTTGGCCGACCCCACGACACCCCCACCCCCCTTCCCCGTACCTTTGTGTAGTTGGCCGGACAGACGGAATGAGGCCGGATTGGCCCATCCGTCCCAAAGCTCCGCCTACTGGTGGGGCCTAAGGCGCCTGGGCCAATCAGAATAGGCCCGGGAGCCTTAGGTCCCTCCTGGGGGAGGGGCCTGAGGCACATGGGCCCAACCCGACCATGTGCCCAAGGCCCCGCCCCCAGGAGGGACCTAAGGCTCCCGGGCCTATTCTGATTGGCCCAGGCGCCTTAGGCCCCACCAGTAGGCGGAGCTTTGGGACGGATGGGCCAATCTGGCCTCATTCTGTCGTTGGCTGCCTGCCGGACAGGCGGGTTTGGCTTCCGTCTGTCCGGCCAACTATACAAAGGTACGGGGTAGGGGGGTGGGGGTGTCGTGGGGGTCGGCCAGGGGGGTTGCGGGTCGGCTGGGGGGGCAGTCAGAGCTTCTTGTGGGGGGCGGTCGTTGGGGGGAGGGGGGTTTGCGTCAAGGGCAGGAGGGCCTGGGATCCCTCCTGCCCGTAATGTAGTGCGGAGTGGGGGTAGGGGGTCGCCGTGGCCAGGAGGGTTTGGGCTCCCTCCTGGCCCAATATTGTCGGGGAGTTGGGGAGTCGGCGGGGCAAGAGGGCTTGGGCTCCCTTTTGCCCCGATCGTGTCGGTGGGGCAAGAGGGCTTGAGCTCCCTCTTGCCCCGATCGTGTCGGGGGTGCCGCCGTTGGCTGGGGCAAGAGGGCTTGAGCTCCCTCTTGCCCCGATTGTGTCGGGGGTGCCGCGGTTGGCTGGGGCAAGAGAGCTTGAGCTCCCTCTTGCCCCGATCGTGTCGGGGAGTTGGCGGGGCAAGAAGGCTTGACATTAGAGAAAGGGCGAACTGCCGGAAGAGAAGCAGCAGGCGCAGGGCTCATAGAAGGGCCGAGACCGCCAAGAGGAAGCAGCAGGACACCGGTAGGAGCTTCTACATGATGGGGGGGGGGTCGGGAGGCTGTGGGGGTGCGAGCGGTCCTTCAGGGTGGGGGTGCGGGTGGGAGTGCGAGCGAGCGGTCCTTCGGGGTGGGGGTGCGAGCGGTCCTGCGGAGGGGGGGTGAATCGGACATCGGGGGGGGGAACTATGTAAAAAAAAATTATATAGCGAGCTCACGCGTATAACGCGCAAGGTTATGCACGGTTTGTAAAAACACGTATAACGCGTGCGTTATATGCGTGAAAATACGGTACACACAATATAATCTTATTAACAACACATAATGGCTAACCATAAAATTAAACTACACAAAGCACACTGTATGCTTCTAAACATTGCCTTATTTCCATTTCCTATTTATAAATTTTTATCAAGGGGGTCACGTGATGTGTTGAGCAGGGTGAGACGTGCTTCACTCGTGCTCCGGGGCCCTGAATCCCTCAGCACCGTATTGCTTATTTTGGCCAGCCCTTACCCTGCACTGAATTATCGAGGAGGTTTATGGACCGTTTTTTACAGACGCCCAGCCCGGTAATGAGCACTAAATTGAGCCGCGCCGGCAAGGACAGGGAGACTAGATCAGCGCGACCCGAGCCTAAGATGGCGGCGGGAGACTTGGGTTCCGCGCTTCCCCTGTCGGAGGCCCACATAGCGGCATTGTCGGCTTCCGTGGTGCGGGCACTGGACTCTCGCTTTGATCTTCTCTCCAGCCAGCTTACCTCTCTTGAATCCCTATTGGGGGAGACGACACGGCGGACGGGAGACTTAGAGAATCGAGTCTCGGGGGTTGAGGACACGTGCTCCTCCTCGGCAGCGGATCTGGCCTCTCTGCGTTCCCAGCTCCAGAGACAAGCGGAAAAGATCGAAGATCTTGAAAACCGCTCGAGGAGGGATAACATCCGACTGATTGGTCTACCTGAATCTGTTCCTGACTCTCGTCTCCTTTCCCTCGTGGAGTCTTGGCTTCAGCAGGAGTTGCCGCTTCCAGCGGGGGTAGGGCCCTTGAAGCTTGACCGGGCTCACCGCCTGGGCCGGCGTTCGGATGATCATGAACGCTCCCGAGTCACCATCTTCAAAGTTCACAATTCGGCGGCGAAGTCTGAACTCATGCGGCAGTACCGGCAAAAGCGGAATACTCTCTCCTATGAGGGTATCCCGGTGCGTCTGTTCCAGGACTACTCCCCTGCCTTACAAGAACGTCGACGGCGCTTCTCCCGGGTGTGCTCTGCCCTTTTTGATAAGAAACAGCGGTTCCAGCTACTCTATCCGGCGCAACTGAAGGTTTGGACTCCAGCTGGCTGGCGCCTGTATTCCACGGCGGAGGATGCCCAGGCCTACCTGGATTCCCTACCGGGAGAGGCGGGACCCTCTTCGGCTACCTGAGTCCTGGGGCAGAGTTGGTGTGGGGAGCTGTTCTCCTTTAATGAGAGGCTTTGTTTTGTTTCATCATTGCTGGCCTTTTGAGCTTTACTATTGCTTGCTTCCTATTTGGCTCTTAAGCCTTCTGGACTCTACTGCCCATGATATCTCACCCAAAGTTTGGGCTGCTCTGTGGCCTACCTGTGATACCTCTCTGTTTCACCTACAATTTGTTATTCTTGTGGTTGAGTATCTGGCTTTACAGTTTCAATCTTATAGTTTCTGTTCCGGTTATTACTGCTTGCAGTTTTGGTGGCCTTGGTTGGCTGTGGGTGTATTGAGGGGTTGTATGGATGATACCTTTGGGTGGAGTTTTTGTCCTGTGTGGTTCTGGGATTTGTCTCCTCTTGGTGGGTTGGGGTATGTTAGTGGGGGTTGAGTTCTCCGTTGGGGTGTGGACTGGGTGTGTATGGCTGGGAGTGGGTGATAGGGGGGGTATTGGTGTGGTTGAGAGTTGGTGATTGCGTGCCTACCTCCTCTGTTCTAGTGGGGCTGCTTTTACTATTTCTGCTTTACTTATATGTTCTTTTCGGGGGTATTTTGGTGCCTATTTCAGGCCTACTGGCTATTGGGCTCTATTATTCCCCGTGTTCCGGGTCTTTATGTTTTCTAGCTTCGCTCCCCTATGCTTCTCCCGGTGGGTGTGCTGTATGAATGAGGTATTTGGCGTGTCTGTGGTGTGTATGGGATTGAGGGATTTGGGGCCCGGACTACATTTTCTGTGCCTCATCTCTGTTCCACGTATGTGGGACAGGGTTTGTATTCTGGTGGGGTTTTTGGAGGGTTTGTTTCTGGGGGGTGGAGGGGGGTTGGGGGGGAAGAGGGGGGTTGGGATGGGCGGGTTGGGATTGGGAGGGGTGGGCTTTGGGGGGTGGGGGGTCCTCCTTCTCTATATTTACCTTTTAAGTTTGCTATGTTTCATTATTGGTCTTTTCTGTTCACTGCATTTTTGGCGATTTCTACTGCTCTGGGGGAGGCTGGGCCCTTGGGGTAGTTTTCACCTACCTTTCCTTTTTTGGCATTGCTTCCTTCCTGCTTTTCAACTATGAATACCCCTTTTAGAATTGCCTCTTGGAATGTTGGGGGGATCACGTCGCCTGTCAAGAGATCCAAAATACTTGTTGCTCTACAACGCTACCGGTCTGATATTGCTTGTCTACAGGAAACAAGATTGACTGATGCAGAACATCTTAAGTTGCGTCGTTCTTGGGTGGGGGAGGTGTTTTTTGCTTCTTCTTCGGGTCGTCATGGGGACATTGCAGTGCTGGTCCGTAAGTCTTCTCCAATAGGTGTCCAGGTTCTGGATAAGTCGTCTGACGGTCGCTTCTTGCTTCTTCACCTTACTTTGGGTGGTCGCTCTTATCTTTTCCTTGTGGTATATGGCCCTAATTCTGGAGAATCAGCCTTCCTACAGCGATTGCTTCATCTTCGTTCTCGCTTTCCTGATGACCCACTACTTCTTTTGGGAGATTTTAACTTGGTGATGCATCCCGATCAGGATAAGTCTAGCTCTTCTGCCTCTTCTTTGGGTTCTAAGAGTCATCTCCTTTCCGATTTCTGTGACTCACTTTCGGTTGTAGACCCGTGGCGTCTTCTCCACCCTGAGGTTCGTGACTATACCCATCTCTCTCGTGCCCATGGTACTTGGTCCTGTCTCGATTATATTTTCTTATCTACCTCTTTGTTTCCTTCTGTCCACTCGGCGGAGATTGGACCTTTGTCGATTTCGGATCATGCCCCGATTTGGGTTGATGTTGTCCTGGATCCTACCTACCTCCGCGCGCCGTCTTGGCGGTTTCCCTTTTATCTTGCTAAGGATGAGGAATTTTGTGCTTTTTTGCAGACCCAGTGGGACGATTATTCTACAAATAATGCTTCCCACATGGCTGATCCTATTTTGTTTTGGGAGGCTGGGAAGACGGTGATTAGAGGGCATATCATTTCCTTTCTTTGTGCTCGTCATAGGCGTATTAATCAGGGGATTGTTACCCTGGAACGGGCTTTGCGTTTGGCAAAGCGGTCTTTTTCTCTTCACCCTTCTCCGGGGACTCGGGACTGCTACTTGTCTACTCAGGTGGCCCTGAACTCCCTTCTCCATTCTCGTTCCCAAAAATCCAAAGCCTTTTATCATCATCGTTTCCTTCGTTACGGTAACAAACCCGGCCGTCTTATGGCTCGTTTGGTTAACGCTACGACTGGCAGGAAGCCGATTTTATCTCTGCGTACCCAGGGCGGAGGTGTGGTGTCTCGGACTTCTGAGATCTCTGGGGTCTTATTTGATTTCTTTAGTCGGTTATATGAAGCTCCGGAAGACGCTTCTTTGGATATGATATCGGACTATCTTCACTCTTCTGGGTTGCCTCGTTTGTCAGCGGATGCGATTGCCTCTCTTAATAGTCCGTTTAGGGCGGTTGAATTGGAGTCTGCTATTAAATCGCTCCGCTCTGACCGGGCTCCGGGTCCGGATGGGTTCTCGGGTGATTTCTATCGGCTCCTTTCTCCGACACTTTATGGACCTTTATTGGCATATTTTGATGCTGCTACGGCCCGTGGTTCTTTTCCACGTTTTGCAAATGAGGCCCTTATTACCTTACTCTTGAAGCCTGGTAAGACTGCTGATTTGCCGGAATCTTATCGTCCCATTTCATTGATCAATGTGGACCTTAAACTTTTTGCTCGTATGTTGGCTGATCGTCTTGCTCCTCATTTACCTCAGCTTATCCATGAGGATCAAGTAGGCTTTGTTCGGGGCCGACAGTCTGTACATAATGTCCGCAAGGTACTTCTTGCTCTTGCCCAGTGTCAATCTTTCCGGATTCCGACCTTATTTGTTAGCTTGGATGCTTCTAAGGCGTTTGATAGTATTCACTGGTCCTTCTTATTTCGTACCTTGGAGTATGTGGGGCTCGGGGGGTTCTTTCTAGACGCTGTGCGTTCCCTATATTCCAATCCCTTGGCATCATTGCTTGTTAATGGGACTTGTACTGACTCTTTCCCTATTCTTCGTGGAACCCGACAGGGCTGCCCTCTCTCCCCTCTTTTGTTTCTTCTTTCTTTGGAACCGTTGTTATGCACTCTTCGGGGGTTTGCGGAGGTACGAGGTCTCTCGGTCGGTGACTTCGAACTTAAGACCCTGGCGTACGCGGACGATATGTTTCTAATTCTTACCCGACCTGAAGATTCTCTCCCGGCGGCTCTGGATCTCATCTCTGAATTTGGGTTTTATTCAAGGCTGTCTCTTAACTTCGATAAATCCTTGGCCTTACCTTTTCCACCAGATTTACGTACTTCGTGGCGGGGTGTCTTCCCTCTTCGTTGGGCAGATTCTTCTTTGCGGTACTTGGGGGTTACTATTCCGCTAGACTTGTCTAGTTTGTACCGGTTGAATGTAGCCCCGTTGTTTCAGACGTTACAGAATAGGTTGCACCTTTGGGAGTCTCTTCCTTTCTCACTTTTGGGTCGAGTACACCTGTACAACATGCTTCTGGTCCCTTGTTGGCTTTATGTTTTCCAGATCCTTCCCCTTTATTTGACGTTTCGTGACGAGCGCCGATTGGAACGACTGGTCCAGAAATTTCTTTGGGCAGGGAAGAGGCCTCGCTTGCTTTATAAGCGGGCGGCGACTCCCTGGTATAGGGGTGGCTTGGGATTACTGAATCTCCGCTATTTGACAGTTGGTTGTGGAATGAGGCATATTAATGATCTCTTAAGGGGTACTTCGGCATTCACTAACTCAGCTCTGGAACTTTCCTGCTTTTCTTCTACTCATTTCAGTGCATATCTTCATTCTGTTCCTTCTTCAGAACCTGAGTCTCTTTCTATGAAAGTTTTACATCGACCCTTAAGGAAGGTTTGGCGTTGGGTCTGTAAATTTCACTCTCTTTCTCCTTCTGTCTCTCCCTTCCTTCCTATTCGTTTCAATGGTTCTTTCTTACCTGGGATTGATGGGCCGAGCTTTGCTCGGTGGGAAACAAGGGGCATTCATTATCTATTTCACTTGGTTAATGATGAAGGCGCCACTAAATCTTTTGCTCAGTTGCGAGCTGAATTTGATCTCCCTGTTACTGACTATTTTGCTTACATGCAAATCCATCATTATATCTCTTCCTTACCTTCTAGCTCCTTGAAGGCCGCTTGTCATGAGACTTTGTCCACGGCCTTTACCCTTGGTTCTCAACAATCGGTCCCTCTCACGTTTCATCACCGCCACTTGAAGGATGAATGCCCTTTGTTTGACCATTCTAAGCTGCGAGATGCTTGGTCCGGTGATCTTGCTGTTGATTTGCCTTCTGATGTCCTTCTTCAAGCTGTCCGGCGACTGCCTGCTTTTCGTAAATACACTACCTTTTGGGAGCAACATTTTAAATTGATTTTTCGTTTATATGTTTCTCCTAGAAGGGCTTATTTGGCTCACTTCCGTCCCCATGCAGCCTGTCTTCGCTGTCAGGCTCCGGAAGCCAGCTTAGGCCACATGTTCTGGACTTGTCCTCAGATACAACTTTTTTGGACTGCTATATTTGCTTTTGTGGAGTCTATTTGGCATGTTACTGTTCGCAGTTCCCCTTTGCTTTTATTTGGGACTGTTCCTCACTACTTTCCACGTTTCAAGGGAGTTGCAGCTTTCCTCAAGTGGTCTATCCTGATTGCCTTGAAATGCATCCTGCTGAAATGGCTTGAAGCTGAGGCACCGGACTATTCCCTTTGGAGGAGCCGCATGATCGCTCTTTTGATGTGGGAGCGAAGGGATGTGACTGACTTGGCTTCTCGACAAGGTCGTCTTTTCCAGACCACTTGGGAACCTTTCTGGAATACTTTGACCCCTCTAGCTCGTAGCCGGATACTTAATTGATGCTTTGTCTGTACTTCCCTTTTGTGCCTCTTTTGTATAGTTTGTTATTCAATTCTTTGTTAATTTGTGTTTCGAAGGAGGACCCAGGGGTGGGTATGGTGGGGAGGGGGGTTTGGGGGGGTTTGGGGGGGGGGGTGGTTCTTTTGGGACTATTTCAAACAACAAAATTTTGAGCTGTTTCTGTACTTTGTGTTACTATGTTGTGTTCTTGCTTGCTCAATAAAATATATTTGACCATAAATTTTTATCAATACAGTTACAAGACTACTTGATTCTACAAAAAGCAACAAAAAAATTTATTTCTACCTATTGTCGTTTCTGCTTTAATCATCTTCTCTTCATTCTTCTTTCTATGCAGCATTTGTCCTCTCTCCCTTCCATGCAACATCTGCCATCTCTCTTTGCCCCTTCCACCAAGCCTCTGCCCTCTCTCTCTACTCCATCTACTGTCCACCCTCCCTCTGCCCATTCTATCCACTATCCGCCCTCTCTCTCTTCCATATGGCATCTTCCCTCTTTCTGTGTCCCTTCAGTAAACTGTATATCCTGTGCCCCTTCTCTCCTTTTATACATGATTCATTTCAGCTTTACCCCCTCTCCATTTTTCTGTCTCCACCCCATCCCCTATGCTCTGGCATCTCTCTCTTCTCCTTTCCTTCCTTCCTTCCTTCCTTCCTTCCCACTCCACCTCATGGTCTGGCCTCTCTCTCCTCTCCTATCTCTCCCTCCATGCTATGGCACCTCCTCTCCTTCCTTTCCCTCTGGTCTAGCATCTGTCTCCTTCCTCCCCCCCATACCCTGGCATCCCTCCCTCCATGGTCTGGTATTTCCTTTCCTTTCCCTCCCTCCCATGGACTTGGCATCTCTCATTCCTCTCCTCTCCCTGGTCTTCCTTCTCCCTCTCTGTCCCCAATTGGATGCAACAGCAGAATTTTTCCTCCTTCTCCCTCTTTCCCCCCAATTGGGTGCAACAGCAGAATTTTTCCTCCTTCTCCCTCTCTCTCCCCAATTGGGTGCAGCAGAAGCATTTCTCTTCCCCCCTTCCCTGGTCTTCTTTTTCCCTCTCTCTCCCCAATTTGGTGCAGGAGCAGCATTTCTCTTCCCCCCCCCCCTTTCCCTGGTCTTCCTTCTCCCTCTTTTCCTCTCTCTCCCCAAAAGGGTGCTGCACAGCATTCCCCCCATGGTCTCACACAGCCCGGCAGCATTTTTCACTCCTCCCCCGCAGCATGTCTCACACAGCCCAGCAGCATTTCTTACACACACCCCCGGCACAGCATTCCCCCCGCGGTCTCACACAGCAGTCGGCAGTGCAGCATTCACAACTCACTGCTCCTGCTAGCTTCGGGTCTTCATTGCTGCTGGGTCCCACCTACTTTGTTTCCGCAAAGGCAGGATCCGGCAGTGAGGAAGGCCTGAAGTAAGTAGGAGTAGCGAGTTGAAGCCTCCCTCCCTGGCCTATCTCCTGACGCCGCCGCTATAGCCAGCAAGCGAATTCGCCCATACTCCGGGGCTCTAATGCTATGCTTACCGGCTTCGCTTCTCATCCTCCTCATGACATAACTTCCGGTTTTGTCGGAGAAGAGTCGGGAAGCTGGCAAGCGCAGCGTGAGAGCCCTGGAACCTGGGTGAAGTCGCTTGCTGGCTACGGCGGGACATAGGGCAGCTATCCTGCTTGCTCCCCTCTAATGCCGGCAATTTTTGGGGAGACTATGGCCCCTGTGCCCCCCCTGTTCCGACGCCTATGGTATGAAAGATTTTGTACTACACATGTAAAGTGAGTGGGAAAAGGTGACAGTATGACAAAATGGAACAAAGTATGGTATGTCAAAAACATGGTGTGATCGGGCATAATATATAGTAGATAGTGTGGTGGGATATTGCACAGTGGAGACTATATATTTTGCTACATGTGGTGACTTGGTAGGGTAGAGCATTATATGATGGGCAATATAAAGTGTGACAGTTCATGATACAATGGGCGAAGCACATCAGCATTTGAGACTCGTGTCAGTGGAGGGCTGGTGCTCTTCTTTGTAAGGTTTGGGAATTTGGGTAGGTGCGCACTCAGGACAAGGGAAGAGAACATAAGAACATAAGGATTGCCGCTGCTGGGTCAGACCAGTGGTCCATCATGCCCAGCAGTCCGCTCACGTGGCAGCCCTCTGGTCAAAGACCAGCAACCTAACCGAGACTAGCCCTACCAGCGCCAGTTTTTGTTTAGCAGGAACTTGTCTAACTTTGTCTTGAATCCCTGGAGGGTGTTTTCCCCTATAACAACCTCCGGAAAAGCATTCCAGCTTTCTGGGTGAAGAAGAACTTCCTTACGTTTGTACGGAATCTATCCCCTTTCAACTTTAGAGAGTGCCCTCTCGTTCTCCCTACCTTGGAGAGGGTGAACAATCTGTCCTTATCTACTAAGTCCCCTTCAGTACCTTGAATGTTTTGATCATGTCCCCTCTCAATCTCCTCTGTTTGAGGGAGCAGAGGCCCAGTTTATCTAATCTTTCGCTGTACGGCAGCACCTCCAACCCCTTAACCATCTTAGTCGCTTTTCTCTGGACCCTTTCGAGTAGTAAAGTGTCCTTCATGTACGGCGACCAGTGTTGGACGCAGTACTCCAGGTAAGGGCGCATCATGGCCCGGTACAGCGGCATGATAACCTTCTCTGATCTGTTTGTAATCCCCTTCTTTATCATTCCCAGCATTCTGTTTGCCCTTTTTCCGCTGCCGCACATTGCGTGGACAGCTTCATCAACTTG
This sequence comes from Geotrypetes seraphini, assembly GCF_902459505.1. Classification (NCBI taxonomy): domain Eukaryota; kingdom Metazoa; phylum Chordata; class Amphibia; order Gymnophiona; family Dermophiidae; genus Geotrypetes; species Geotrypetes seraphini. The sequence goes on from NC_047085.1 coordinate 291,538,525, forward strand.
TCGATCAGAACTCCCAAGTCCCTTTCCTGAGAGGTGTCTCCAAGTACCGCCCCGGACATCGTATATTCATGCATGAGATTTTTTTTACCGACATGCATCATTTTACACTTATTCATGTTGAACCTCATCTGCCATGTCGATGCCCATACCTTGAGCCTGATTATATCACGTTGCAGACCTTCGCAATCACTCTGCGTCTTCACTACTCTGAATAACTTCGTATCGTCCACAAATTTAATCACTTCGCTCGTCGTTCCTATGTCCAGATCGTTTATAAAGATGTTAAAGACCACGGGACCAAGCACCGAGCCCTGCGGCACCCCACTGGGGACATTCTTCCAGTCCGAGTATTGTACATTTACCCCCACTCTCTGTTTCCTATCCACCAGCCAGTTTTTAATCCATGTATTTCACCCTCAATTCCATGGCTTGCAATTTTCCGAAGTAGTCGTTCTTGTTGAACGCCTTCTGAAAATCCAGATATACAATGTCGACCGGATTGCCCTTGTCTATCTGTCTGTTTACTCCCTCAAAGAAGTGCAGCAAGTTAGTCAAACACGATCTACCTTTGCTAAAACCATGCTGACCGGTCCTCATCAGCCCGTGTCCATCTAGTTTATCAATGATACTGTCCTTTATCAGTGACTCTACCATCTTTCCCGGTACCGAGGTCAGACTCGCAGGTCTGTAGTTTCCCGGATCTCCCCTCGAACCTTTCTTGAAGATCAGCGTAACATTCGCCACCTTCCAGTCTTCCGGAATCTTTCCCGATTTGATCGACAGATTGGCTATTAGTTGAAGCAGTTCTGCTATGGTCCCTTTCAGTTCCTTGATGACCCTCGGATGGATACCATCGGGTCCCGGGGATTTATCGCTCTTAAGCCTATCAATCTGCTTACAGACCTCCTCTAGACTGACCGTCAATCCTGTCAGCTTTCCGTCTTCGTTTCCAGCATATAGCCTGATGGATTCCAGTATGCTGTGTACATCTTCTTCGGTAAATACAGACGCAAAAAATGTGTTCAGTTTGCCAGCAATTGCTTTGTCCTCTTTTAGCGCTCCCTTTATTCCATGGTCATCCAACGGTCCTACTGCTTCCTTCGCGGGTCGTTTCCCCTTAATATATCGAAAGAACGGCTTGAATTTCTTCACCTCCTTAGCTACTTTTTCCTCATAGTCTCTTTTGGCCCCTTTTACTGCCTTATGGCACCTGCATTGATGTTGTTTGTGCTTGTTCCAATTTTCGTCCATTTTTGACCTTTTCTATTCCTTAAATGAAGTTTTCTTGTCTCTGATAACTTCCTTCACCTCTACAGTGAGCCATGCCAGTTTTTTGTTCTTTTTCCTCTCGGATCCCTTGTTGATACGCAGTATATATAAATTTTGAGCCTCGGTGAGTGTGTCCTTAAAAAGGGACCAAGCTTGCTCTAGTGTTTTTACAGTGCTTATCCTCTTCTTAATCTTCTTCCCTACCATGAGTCTCATCCCTTCGTAATTCCCTTTTCGGAAGTTCAGTGCCATGGCTGTCATTTTGGACCAATGTTTCTCCCCTGCGTCCAGATCAAAGCGGATCATATTGTGATCGCTGCATCCCAGCGTCCCTTCTACTTCTACATCTTGTGCTGGTCCTCACAACCATTTAGAATTAAGTCCAGAACTGTATATCCTCTAGTGTTTTCCTTGACAAGTTGTTCCAGGAAGCAATCGCCTACAGCATCCAAGAACTTGGTCTCTCTAATGCAGCCGGAGGTGCCTAGGTTCCAGTCTATTCCCGGATAGTTGAAGTCACCCATGATAACTGTGTTACCTCCCTTGCAGTTGCGTTTAATATGGTCTGTCATTTCTCCATCAATTTCTTCGGACTGCTCAGGGGGGTCAATAGATGCTGATCTTCGTTTCCAGGCCATTTGTTCCTGGAATTTTGACCCTTAGAGACTATAACTCAGTGGTCTCAAACTCAAACCCTTTCCAGGGCCATATTTTGAATTTGTAGGTACTTGGAGGGCCTCAGAAAAAATAGTTAATGTCTTATTAAAGTAATGACAATTTTGCATGAGGTATAACTGTTTATAGTTTATAAATTTTTCCTTTTGGCCAAGTCTTAATAATAATATTGTAATTTACAACTAAAGAGGCAAATGATCAAGAAACTGTTTTATTTTATTTTTGTGATTATGATAAACATACCGAGGGCCTCAAAATAGTACCTGGCGGGCCGCATGTGGCCCCCGGGCCGTGAGTTTGAGACCACTGCTCTAACTTATCTGTCAGTTGTGGCGTGTTCTCTCCAATAGATTCAATTTCTTCTTTGACATAAATGGCAATGTCTCCACCTTTTTGAGCCACTCTATCTCTGCGTTATAGTTTGTATCCCAGTAGCACAGTGTCCCAGAAATTTTCCTCAGTTCACCATGTTTCCGTGATGCCTGTGATGTCAATGTTATCTTTTTGTGCCATGGCTTCTAATTCACCTATCTTATTTCTAAGGCTCCTTGCGTTCGTGTACATACACTTGAGTTTGTGGCCTGTCCCTTTCTTGCATTTCCTTTCCTCTTGTGTCCTTTTCGATCTATCTTGCCTGTAATCCAGTGAGTCTTTCCCTCTATCTTCTTGCACGGTATCCTCCTGGTATACCGGTTCCCGAACCATCGACTCTCTCTCTCAGTCGACTGTCTGCTTTCCCCTTCTTCCTAGTTTAAAAACTTGTCCACTTCTTTCTTGATGTTGCTTGCAAGTAGCCTCGTTCCGTCTCTGCTGAGGTGGAGTCCATCCTTCCTGTAGAGCTTGCTCTTCGCTCAGAATGTCGTCCAGTTGCACACAAAGTGGAATCCTTTTTCCTCACACCAGCACCGCATCCACGCGTTGACTGCTTGCAGCTCCATCTGCCTCTTCTCATCTGTCCTGGGTACCGGCAGGATTCTGAGAATGCTATCCTCGGTGTTCTGGTCTTCAGCTTCCTTCCTAGCATCCGGAACTAGTCCTTCAGTACTTCCCTGTTGTAGTTCCTGTTGCTCATGTTGTTCGTCCCCACATGGATCACCACCACCTTATCTTCTTCTTCCACACTGTTGAGGATCCTGTCAATGCGGCTCACTATGTCTTCTATCTTTGCTCCCGGTAGGCAGGTCACCAGCCGATCAAGTCTTACTCCCGCTATGTGGCTATCAACTTGTCTGATGATGGAGCCCCCATGATGATTGCTGTCCTCTCTCTCTATCTTTTCCTGATTCTCCAGCTGCAGGTCCCTGTCCCTGGTGTATGTCCATCTCTCCTGCCGCAGGTCTGTATCCTTTGTTCTCGCTGCTGTGTCACCCATTTCTTCCTGGTGGTTGTCCTTCAGGTGGTCCACACTCTCTGTAGGTGTCTTTCGGCAGTTCCACTGTTGCTGGTGATTTTCCACGGCCTCCCTGTATGCCTCCTCTATGAACTTCTCCAGCTCTCAGACTTCTTCCTCTATGGTGTCTTCTATCTTGTTCTCTGCTTCCTCTGTCTGGACGTTCTCTGCATCTCTGTCTCCCTCCTCCACTGCTTGAAGTGCCTGCAGTTCCAGTATTCTACCTTCCAGGAGTCCGACTTGTCTCTTCAGGCTCTCCAGTTCTCTGCATCGAGCGCATACATAAGACTGCCTCCCAGAGGGGAGGTAGTCATACATATGGCAGATGATGCAGAAAACTGGGTAGCCCAACATCTTGCGGTCTGCTGCTTCCATTGCTGCCTGCTTGCCGGTCTGCTGCGGATGCCTTCTGGGTCTGCTGTGGTTGCGCCTGCTCTTTTATCTACTTTTTTTTCCCCCTTTGGCTTCTCTCTCCCTCTGCCTTTCTCTGTGGCTGCTTTTCCCCTGCTCTCTCCTGCTCAGATCAACTCTGCTCCATTGGCCACTCCCCTTTTAAGGCGGAGCTTCAATGGTCGACGGGAGGTGGGCAGAGCTAACTCTTGCCAATTACCCTCTTGGTCTCCTGCCTCTGCTTCTCTCTCTGGCTCTTTTATCTGCTTTTTTCCCCCTTTGGCTTATCTTTCCCTCTGCCTCTCTCTGTGGCTGCTTTTCTCCTGCTCTCTCCTGCTCAGATCGACTCTGCTCCATTGGTTCCTCCCCTTTTAAGGGGGAGCTTCGGTGGTCGACGTCACGGGTGGGCGGAGCTAACTCTCACCGATTCCCCTTTGGTCTCCTGCCTCTTCTTCTCTCTCTGGCTCTTTTATCTGCTTTTTTCCCCTTTGGCTTTTCTCTCCCTCTGCCTCTCTGTAGCTGCTTTTCTCCTGCTCAGATCAACTCTGCTCCGTTGGCCCCTTCCCTTTTAAGGCGGAGCTTCGGTGGTCGACGTCGGGGGTGGGCTTAGCTAACTCTCGCCAATTCCCCTCTTGGTCTCCTGCCTCTGCTTCTCTCTCCTGCTCTTTTATCTGCTTTTTTCCCTCTTTGGCTTCTCTCTCCCTCTGCCTCTCTCTGTAGCTGCTTTTCTCCTGCTTTCTCCTGCTCATATTTGGGTTTTTATTGCCTTTCTGAAGTTCAGTAGACCTTCTAATGATCTTATATGGTTAGGTAGCTTGTTCCAGAGGTGTGGTAAGTAGTGCATGTAAGATCTTTTTCAGGTGGTCTCAAGGCGTAGGGCATGTCCCGGGGACATTTGTAACCGGTTTTCTTGTGAGTGGAGCAATTGATTTGGGGCATAGGCTTGATTTGGTGGCCATATAGGCTGGTACCATGTCATGCAAGAGTTTGTAGGCCATTATTAGGCCTTTGAATATACATCGTTTGTTGGTTGGCAGCCAGTGGACAGCATGCAGTGCTGGGGAGATCGGATCTCGTATGTGAAGATTTTTCAGGAGTCGGATGGTGGCATTTTGTATTTGTAGTCGATGGGTGTTTTTTGTAGTGAGCTCATCTAGGAGCATGTTGCAATAGTCCATAGGGGAGAGGACAAAAACATATAGTAGTTGAGGGAAGTCCAGCTCCGAGAAGTATCATCTGATTTTCTGTAGCTGCCGGAGGTAGTAGAGTGAGGTGGATACTACTTGGGAGATATGGTCAGAGAGCGACCTCATAGCAGCCATCAGCAAGCTAGTTATCGCCCACCAATGAATCACCATCCTTGGCAACTTAAACTTTACAAACTACCCTGACATAACCGGAGCACCAGCTGACTTCATAACAATATCAGACCTAAGCTTCCAACAGATCATCATCTCGACCACCCATGCTGCGGGCCATACTCTTGACCTAGTCTTCACACAAAAAGACCAACCCACCAACCCCCCACATCCAGTACCATGACTCCAACCCAGTATCCTGGTCCAACCACTACCTTATCAAGTTTTATCTCACAAATTCAGCTACGGAACCCCCGACCAAGAACATCATCCCACACAAGAAGACACTCAACCAAAACTCAGTCAACATTGGAAAGCTATTATGTTAGGGGGAAGCAGCCGGCTAGGAAGGAGGTGGGACCGCTGGAGATAGGAAGAGAGTGGTGGAGGAGAAAGAAATGGCGGAAAGACTAAATATGTTCTTTTCGTCAGCATTTACAAAAGAGGACACATCCAACATACTGGAACCTGAACAAATCTTCAAGGGAGACCAAACAGAAAAATTAACATTCATGGAAATAAGCCTTGAAGACGTATGCAAGCAGATAGAAAAATTAAAAACTGACAAATCACCGGGCCCGGACGGAATCCACCCTAGGGTACTGAAAGAACTAAAGGAGGAAATAGTGGAACTACTACAGCAAGTCTGTAATCTATCCCTGAAAACAGGCGTGATCTCGGAGGATTGGAAGATAGCCAGTGTTACGCCCATCTTAAAAAAGGGATCCGGGGAACTATAGACCAGTAAGTCTGACCTCGGTTCTGGGGAAAATGGCGGAACCACTGATAAAAGATAGCACCGAGGAGCATCTAGAAAGAAATAAACAAGACAATATGGCTTCTGCAAGGGAAGATCGTGCCTAACGAACTTATTGCACTTCTTCGAAGGAATTAACAAATGGATGGACAAAGGGGACTCCATAGACATCATATACTTCGACTTCCAAAAAGCCTTTGACAAGGTACCCCATGAATGCCTACTTCGGAAACTGAAGAACCATGGGGTGGAAGGAGACGTACATAGATGGATCAGGAATTGGTTGGCGGGTAGGAAACAGAGGATAGGAGTGAAGGGCCACTACTTGGACTTGAGGAGGGTCACGAGTGGTGTTCTGCAGGGGTCGGTGCTTGGACTGCTGCTATTCAATGTATTTATAAATGATCTAGAAACAGGGACGAAGTGCAAAGTAATAAAATTCACAGACGACACCAAAAAAAACAGGGACATAGTGCGAAGTAATAAAATTTGCAGTTGACACCAAACTATTTAATGGGGTTAGGACTAAAGAGGACTGCGAAGATTTATAAAGGGACCTGAACAAACTAGGGGAGTGGGCGACAAGATGGCAGATGAAGTTTAATGTAGATAAATGTAAAGTCTTGCACATAGGAAACAGAAACCCGAGGTACAACTACACGATGGGAGGGCTGGTAATGAGTGAAAGTAGCCTAGAAATGGACTTAGGGGTACTGGTAGACAAGAAAATGAAACCGTTGGCCCAGTGCGCAGCGGCCTCTAAGAAAGCGAATAGAATGCTAGGTATCATCAAGAAAGGTATTACAACCAGAACGAAGGAAGTTATCTTGCCGTTGTATCGGGCGATGGTGCGCCCGCATCTGGAGTACTGCGTCCAATACTGGTTGCCGCACCTTAAGAAGGACATGGCGATACTCGAGAGGGTTCAGAAATGAGCGACGAGATTGATAAAAGGTATGGAAAACCTTTCCTATGCTGAAAGATTGGAGAAACTGGGGCTCTTTTCCCTGGAAAAGCAGAGGCTTAGAGGACACATAATAGAGACTTACAAGATCATGAAGGGCATAGAGAAAGTGGAGAGGGACAGATTCTTCAAACCTTCGAAGACTACAAGAACGAGAGGGCATTCGGATAAATTAAAAGGGGACAGATTCAGAACCAATGCTAGGAAGAAGTTCTTCACCCAGAGGGTGGTGGACACCTGGAATGCGCTTCCAGAGGGTGTGGTAGGACAGAGTACTGTATTGGGTTTCAAGAAAGGATTAGATGTTTTCCTGAAGGAAAAGGGGATTGAAGGGTATAGATAGAGGATTAATATGCAGGTCCTGGACCTGATGGGCCACTGTGTGAGCAGGCTGCTGGGCATGATGGACCTCTGGTCTGACCCAGCAGAGGCACTGCTTATGTATCTTCAAAATAGCCAAAACAACTAGAACTGAACTATCACCCATCAAGGAAGTCATGTCATACTGGCATATGCAAGTCAAGACCCTACATGAAAACCTAGCAGAATAAAAAAAACAAACAAACCCCAACACCCACAACTCCTCTCCATGGTTTACAAACAACCTCAGGAAAAAGAAGAAAGAACTATGAAAAGCTGAAAGAAATTGGTGTAAATCCAAAAATAAAAAGGGCAAAGCCCACTGGAAAAATCTACTACAAGAGTACAAACTAGCAATCCATGTTGCAAAAAAAACCTTACTACACTAATCTCCTGCAGAAAGCTCAAACAGATCAAAGAACCTCTTCACATTAACAAAAAACTTGCTCACGGCCTCACAAGGAATAAAAAAAACCTACAAACCAACATGGGTAGTGAAACACTCTCCATCTACTTCCAAGATAAAAATTGCTGGGGTATGGGGTATCGAATCAAAATTTGCATGTATGCGATCAAACACCCAGAATGACCCACCCTCCCCCGTTTGAGAGAACCCAAAACTGAAACCCTCAATTGCCTTGAACCGGCATCTCACGAAGACCTAGCAAAAACAATCACCACCTTACGACCCTCTAGATCCATCCTCGACCTGTGATCTCTGAACCTCCTGGTCACAAAAGACGCCTTCATCAAATTGATCCTACCTCTAATAAATTGCTCCCTGGGATTGGGAACAGTACCGTAAAGCTGGAAATCTGCATCTGATCTTTAAAAAACGACCCTGGATCCAAACAAAGCTAGCAACTACAACCTTCCCTTCATCTTCAAGATCCTTGAAAAGACTGCAGTTTCACAACTCCTGAACTTTATCGACAGACAAGAACGCCCACTCCCTTTACCAATCTGGATTCAGGAAATTCCATAGCATGGAAACGATCTTAGTAGACATTATTGATGACTGCTGGAACATACTAGACAAAGGGAACAATGGGCTATCAGTCCTTTTAGACCTCAGTGCTACCTTTGATACCATTGACCATCACTGCCTCCTCGCCAGACTTTCAGATATTGAAATAAATTATCTATACGGATAACGGAAGTCTGCCCTAAGGGATACAAAATAACAGTGGTCTGCAGGGAAAAAAAAAAAAGAGGAGGAGGTCTAGTCATCTTAGTCAGAAGCTCCCTAAATCTGAATATACTAGACAAAACGTCCACCCCTTACATGGATCTACTAGCCTGCCAACTTTCATGCACCACACTAAAAGGATCCATAACTTGTATGCTCTGCTACATAACACCAGGAAATTAGAACATAGCAAGACACGAATTTGAAGATTTTATATACCGAAACTCACTAACGGCAACTTACAATCTAATCCTAGGAGACCTAAACCTCCATCTCGAAGACCAATCCTCCAAACAAGTAGAAAACCTACTGTCATTCCTCGAAGTCCTAACATACAAGATTTTAGACTCACAAACCACACATGAGAAAAGTCACCAATTAGACATCGCAGCCTTCATGACCCAACAGCCCTTACTGCCAGAGATTCAAACATCAAATGGAAAGTGGTCCCGATCCCTCTGATCAGACCTTCAACATCAACTGGGCCAAAGACAAAACCAAACCACGTAAATACACCGACCCCTCCAAATTCTGGACTAAAATAGACACAACGATCCAAGAATGCAACCCCAAGGACTTCATCTCACAATGGTGCAGGCTAAGCGCAGCTACCCTAGACGAGCTAGCCCCAATACAAACAAAAACCAGAATTAGCAGACGATCAGACAAATGGTTCGATAATGAACTACTCCTACTCAAAAGACAATGCAGATGACTAGAAAGAAAATGGAGAAAGAATAACCAAGAACCCACGAAAACAGCATGGAGAAAACTAAACCAACAATACAAGCTAAAACTAAAAGAAAAAAGAAACACACTACACCAACCTAATAGGCAAAGAAACCCAAGATACATAAAAACTATTCCAAATACTAAAAGAACTCACAGACACCAAACCCTATCAGGCCAATAATGACACCCCTCCCCCTCAATTGATGTAAATTATTTAGTCAAGAAAGTCTATTTAGATGGGAAATACCTATCAACAGAAATTATGAAAGGTTGGTCAATGTTGAGACCTCCTTGTAATTTTCCCAACTATTCTTATTTATATATAATATCTTTTAACAGACCCTCAGAGAAATGCCACCAGCCATCCTTTTAGCTGAGTACTTTAAAAACAAAATCACAACTGCCAGCACTACCCTCACCGGAACCCAAACCCAACTAGAAGAGATCACAGTGCCCCCCACAGAAAAAGAATCAGCTGCGGCAGACAGAACTTGGTCCCACTTCCCCACTATACAATGGTCTAACCTTAACAAACTACAAAAAATACAGCCACGTAGCCTGCAAAAACAACCACTGCCCTCCATACCTATTAAAATCCTCCAGTACCAAATTCCTTGCTTTCCTCTTACAATGGATACAAACCATGCTCTCAGATGGCCTTTTCCCGCAAGACCTCAGCGAAATTGTCGTCACCCCGATCCTAAAAGACCCTGAAGGAGCAACAGATCAACCATCCAACTACAGACCCATAGCCTCAATACCACTTTATGTCAAACTAATGGAAGGCCTAGTAGCCAAACTCCTCACCAACTACCTAGAAAACCACAACATACTCCACCCTACACAATCTGATTTCAGAACCAACTACAGCACAGAGACACTACTAGGTTCCCTCCTGGACACTGCTAGACAACACCTCAGCACAGGTAGAAAAATGCTAATTATACAACTGGATCTCACCGCAGCATTTGACCTGGTGGACCACAACATCCTACTACAAATACTAGATACAAGAGGAATCACAGATAAGGTACACACATGGTTTCAAGGATTCCTACAATCCAGAACTTACAGAGTAAAGTTGAACAAAGAAAAATCAGAACCATGGTCAAACCCCTGCGGCGTACCCCAAGGATCTCCATCTCTACATTGCATCCCTCGGCACTTGCCTGGACAAATTAGGCTTAACCTCCTATAGCTATGCAGACAACATCACCATTCTCCTTCCTTTTGACCATCCAACGTCCTCCATGACAGACACACTACACAGATCACTTTATTGAGAAAATTAACAAAATTTGTAAAACCTTTACATTAAACCAGCCTTTAACAGATGATTACGACCAAACTGTTTCAGAATCACTAATTTCTAAGTGCTCAAGATTTAATTTACCCAGTTTAAAAGAAATTGAATCCATCTTCAAATCTATTAATATTAAAGGATCTAAAGCTGATTTAATTCCACCATTCATTCTAAAGCAACATTTTGATATTTGGACCTTTCATTCACATTTTAGTTACTGAAAGCCTGAACCAAAACACGGTACCACTGGCATGGAAGAAATCCATTATTCGTCCTATTGTCAAAGATAAAAACGTTAGCCTTGATAACTTATCCAATTATAGGCCCATAACAAATATTCCTTTCTTAGCCAAATTGACAGAAAAAGTAGTCTTCAATCAAATTTCGGATTTTGTAGAGAAAACTAACGTGCTGCACCCTAATCAAACGGGTTTTAGACATCACCATAGTACAGAACTTTCATTGATCGGTATGACCACTTCAATTCAATACTTTCTAGATCATCACCAGTCAACTCTGTTAATCTCTATCGATCTATCAGCGGCTTTTGATACGATCGATCACCAACTACTTCTTCACAGATTGCAATCCATTGGCATTACTGAACAAGTTTTTTTTTGGTTTACATCTTATTTAACAGATCGCACTTCGGCTGTTTTCTTCAAAGACTCAACTTCAAATTACTCATTAACTACGCATGGGGTTCCTCAAGGGTCGATTCTTTCCCCTTTATTATTTAATATTTTCCTTGCCCCGCTAGTCACTCTTTGTCAATCTGTGGGTTTTCAAGTTTATGCATATGCTGACGATATTCAGCTTCTGCACCCAATAGATGCAAATAAAATGTCTGATATCCAGGAGATTAATGAAAAACTTGATCTAGTTTATCAATGGCTAAATACGAACAAACTGTCACTTAACATAAAAAAATCTAATATTATGCTATTCCCATGGAAAGAAAATTTCACTCTCATAGCTCCTATTACAATAAAAAATGTCCCTCTACAACCAGTTAACAGTATAAAAATTTTAGGGGTGACTTTTGATAACAAACTTAACTTTCACGATCATATCAGTACTATCGTTAAAACAACCTTCTATAGATTACGTAAGATTCGAGCAATTTCAAAATTTCTATGTCCGAAGTCATTAAATATTCTCATTCACTCCTTGGTGATTTCCAAACTAGATTATTGCAACGCACTTTTTAAAGGAATATCATTGAATGAAATTAAATGCCTTCAAATCATTCAAAATGTTTCTTTTAAGCTTATAACCAAATCCAGGAAATTTGATCATGTTACACCTCTTTTGAAAGACGCACATTGGCTTCCAATCACTCATCGAATAACATACAAACTTTGCTTGCTCACTTTCAAAACTCTTCTCAATAAAACACCGGCATTTATATACAAACTACTAATCCCTTACTATCCGTGCAGAACCTTAAGATCCAATGAACAAAATTTACTGACTATTCCTTCGCTCAAGATTATTAGCACAAGATGGCAGTTTATTTTTTCTGTAACTGCTCCACAGATTTGGAACGCTCTTCCAATTTACCTACGAAATGAGCATGATCTGGAAAAATTTAAAAGTAATCTAAAAACATTTCTTTTTAAAGATGCTTTTGATATTTAATCTATTAATTTAGTGACTATTGTTTTTTTTTTTTAATATTTCATTATTCATTTTCCTCATGTGTTTTCCCTTTTTTTGTTCTGCTTTTCTATCATGAATTGTATTTCACTTCCCTTCATTACCTTTTGTTATGCGTATATTGGACTATCTTTAATTTAATGTTATTATTTAAAGTCTGTAATGTTTGTTTCCCTCTGAATGTATTTTAAATTGTATATCGCTTAGAATTACGATTAAGCGATTAATCAAATGAACTATTAAGCTTGAAACTTGAAACAGGACACTTGAAACAGTAGCAACATGGATGAACAATCACAAACTGAAACTGAACCCAGACAAGACAAAATTCATTCTCCTCGAAAATAATAAAACCCCAATCATAACAAATCTAGTAATAAACTAAATCACATACCCCATACAACCCACTCTAAAACATCTAGGAATGACGATAGACAGATGCTGTACCATGTACAAAACAATTCAAAAATCATTCGCGGTCATGAGAAACTTAAGGCAAGTTCGAAAATTCTTCAACAAAACACAATTCCTGCTCTTGGTCCAGTCCCTAGTCTTAGGCCTTCTAGAGTACTGCAACATATTCTATCTCCCCTGCCCTACAACCATGCTAAAACAACTACAAACAGTTTAAAACACAGCGCTAAGACTTATCTATTCACTGAGGAAACACGACCACATCATGGCGGCATACCTCGACTCACACTGGTTCCCAATACAAGCAACAGTACAATTCAAATTCTACTGCCTACTATTTAAAACCATAAACAGAGATAGCCCAGCCTACCTAAACAACCGCCTAATCCAAACTACCTCAACCAGACATAGGAGAACCCACAAACCATTCACACAAACATTCACAATCAGAGACGTTAAATGAAAAAAACTGTACGATGGCCTTCTAGCCACACAAGCAGCAAAACTAGACTGCCAACTCTCCAATTTACTGATAACGACCCCAGACTAGAAATTGTTCAGAAAAGAAATAAAAACAATGCTACTCAAGAAATCCTTGAAGACAAACTAACACCACAAGACTCATCCCAATTCTCTGAAGCAACCCGCTCTACTCTTCAATTTCTCTGGAAATGGCCAGATCCTTATTTTTGATTTATTTGTGATTGTAAGTGATATCTTTAACAGTAAAATATCCTTGATTTATTTTATTTATACATTTATTGTGTTAAAATCCAATAAAAATATTTTATAAATGAAAAATAAATAAATGATCAAGCATTCCAGTGGTTCTCAGATATATGGCAAGATCTGCTTATGATGCAGTTGAATTATCTTCCAGAGCCTCAGCTATGTCAGTGGCCATGAGATGTCTCGTATGGTTAAGAGTCTCAGATAGGAACATAAATCTTCAGGATAGATTAGCGAACATTCCCTGCTTGGGAGATGAGCTGTTTGGTGACTCTATTGAAAATGCTACACAAAAGCTCACTGATCATGAGAAACATTGGGATGCTTTAGTTAAATCCAAGCTTAAGCCTTCAACTTCTAAATCTTTTAAGCTTTCTTCTTCATATTAAAGGCATTTTTCTTCAAAACCAGCTGCTTTTCCTAGACTGTAGCAGAATAAGCAAAAACAACAGCGCCCTCAGAAATCTCAATCGGCAGTTTCTAAAAAGCCTGCTCAGTCTTTTTGACAGACTCCTAGAGAGCATAGCCGCTGTACCTCTTTCTCAGCCTCTTCCTCAACCAATCGGAGATCAGTTCCATCTGTATTATCCCCGTTGGAAACTGATAACCAAAGATCTCTGGACTCTAAAAGTCATTCGATAGAGATACACTCTTCACTTCGTCAATATGACTCCAGATCATCCTCCAAGAGAGTATTCTTTCAATCCTCAGCAGGAGATAGAATCCCTTCTTCTCCTTAATGGTATAGAAGAGGTTCTACCTGCGCAGAGAAACCAGGGGTTTTACTCCTGATATTTTCTCATCTCAAAGAAGATGGGAGGTCTGCATCCAATTTTAGACCTCAGGGGCGTCAACATGTTTCTAGTGAAGGAAAAGTTTTGGATGTTATCCCTGGCAACTTTATATCCCTTTAAGAGACTTATACTCACATTCCAGTGAATCCGACCTCCAGAAAATTCCTCAGATTATAGGTAGCACAGCACCATTATCAATACAAGGTCCTGTCCTTTGGCCTTGCATCCTCTCCCAGAGTATTTACCAAGTGCTTTGTGGTAGTGGCAGGGGCATTGTGGGTTCAGGGTCTCCAGGTATTCCCCTATCTAGATGATTGGCTGATCAAAGATCCAACCTTGCAAGGGGTGATTGCAGCGACTTGCTTAACAATTCTCTTCCTTCAACAGTTGGGTTTTGAAATCAATTTTCCCAAATCCCAGCTTCAGCCCTCTCAGTCTCTGCAATTTATCAGATGTCTGCTAGACATCATTCATCTCAGAGCGTTTCTCCATTAGCAAAGACTAGAAAATTTGATTCATTTTTGCACGCAGACATGACTCAGGGGCTTCAAGGTAAAATAGCCTTATTCGCTGACGATGCCAAATTATGTAACACTGTGAGTGAAACCGCAAGTAAAAATGATTTGTCAGACAGCATGAGGCAGGACCTGCTTTTACTGGAACATTGGTCCACAACCTGGCAGCTGGGCTTCAATGCGAAAAAATGCAAGGTCATGCACCTTGGTAACAATAATCCGTGTAAGACATACACACTGAATGGTGAAACCTTGTCCAGGACTACAGCAGAGCGGGATTTGGGGGTGATCATTAGTGGAGACATGAAATCAGCCAATCAAGTGGAGAAGGCTTCATCTAAGGCTAGACAAATGCTGGGATGTATCCGTAGAGGCTTTGTTAGCCGGAAGCCAGAGGTCATTATGTCGTTGTACAGAAGCATGGTGAGACCTCATCTGGAGTACTGTGTGCAATTCTGGAGGCCGCACTACCGTAAGGATGTGCTGAGAGTTGAGTCAGTTCAGCGAATGGCCACCAGGATGATCCTGGGGCTCAAGGATCTCTCGTATGAAGACAGGCTGCACAAGTTGCAGCTATACTCTCTCGAGGAATGTAGGGAGAGGGGAGATATGATAGAGACATTTAAGTACATCACTGGTCGCATAGAGGTGGAAGACGACGTTTTCCTTCTAAAAGGACCCTCGTCCACAAGGGGACATCTGTTGAAAATCAGGGGGGGAAATTTAATGGGGATAAGAACATAAGAAGTTGCCCCCGCTGAGTCAGACCAGAGGTCCATCTTGCTCAGCGGTCCGCTCCCGCGGCGGCCCATCAGGCCTAGTGCCTGAACAGTGGTCCCTGATTAATTTTGTAACTTACCTCTAATCCCATCACTATAATCTACCTTTACTTTTATCTGTACCAGGAAGTACTTCTTTACTGAAAGAGTGGTGGACCATTGGAACGAGCTCCCGGAGCAGGTGATCGTAGCCAGCAGCATACAAGATTTTAAGAATAAATGGGATGCCCATGTCGGATCCCTACGAGGGTAGCATAGAGGAGGGCAGCTTGGGGACGAGTGATAGAGCGTAGATTAGGGGAGGGTTGTTGGAGTGGGCAGACTTGATGGGCTATGGCCCTTTTCTGCCGTCATTTTCTATGTTTCTATGTTTCTATCTTCTCTCAGTGGGGGACTTCTCAGATAGACTTGTATGCATCACCCCACAACCACATGCTGCCCCAGTTTTGCTCCAGGCAGTACTCTCATCAGCGTCTGGAAGCAGATGCTTTTCTACTGGATTGATACACTATTTCTCTATTCATTTCCTCCAATCCCTCTCATCCTCAAGACGCTTGTTAAGCTCAAACGGGAGGAGGCCACCATGATTCTCATAGCTCCTCAGTGGTCCAGACAACCCTAGCTTTCCCTTCTACTTCAGCTCAGTATCAAGGAACCAATCCCTCTTCAGATTTTTCTATCTCTTCTCACGCAGAGTCATGGATCTCTTCTGCATCCCAATCTTCAGTCGTTATACCTGACAGCTTGGTACCTCTCAGGTTCACATCAGCTGACCGTTATCTATCCTAGCCTGTCAGACTTATCTTAGAAGGATCATGAAAACTGTCTGTGCAACAGTGTTATCAGCAGAAATGGAAACGGTTTTCCACAGTTTCCATGGAAACGGTTTCATCATGATGGGTTTTTTTTTTTAATCTTTATTGATTTTCAAATATAACATATAACAAATCAAGAAAAGCATATTCAACCTACAGATATTCAAAAGCAATCATTTTTCCCCACCCCCTTAATTAATCAAAAATACAAATGCATATAATCTTCCAATAACCTTCTCTTATTTAAAATAGTAGTGCATTCCCACCCCCTTCCTTCCCACCCTGGATGTGTAAGGAAATAGAACAGAAATTAAAGAGAAAAGACAACTATATAAAAGTTATAAAAGATGTCAACGGCCCCTCACCAATTTAAATACCTTACAATGCCCCAACATCTCAGCATTCATTTTTTCATACTTGTAGCTGGAGCATAGGTTCGCCCACCAAAAAGGAAAATTACGGCGATCATAATTCTTCCAATTATGTGTTAAATCCACCTCTGTATCTTCAGTTTTGGATTACATTTATCCAATTCAGGCATCAAGACCACTTAGATTAGAGTTCAGCTCAATACTATCAATGCTTTTCAAAGACCAGTTGATGGAAAACCTTTCACTGCTCATCCTCTCATGTCCAGGTTCATGAAAGGACTTTTCAGTGTGAAACCATCTCTCAAACTACCTCCAGCGGCAGACTTCTCACCTTCCATCACTTTCGGCCAGGCAAATGATGGTACTATTGGGTCACATGGCTTCCATGGTGCATGTTATTCAATTTGCAGCGCAACTATCCTTTTAAGGATGTTCTCTTTTAACCAAATAGTAGAATTTTCTTCTGACCAGTCTTTCTGCTCAGAAATTCTGTTGTGTCCACCCTACCTTTTGTTTTATCCTTATTTGTTCTTTCCTTTTGAAAATATTGTAGTTCTTCGCCCTCTTTTTTGTGCTTAGTTATTGTTGTCATTGCTGTTTTTGTTTTTTGTTTTTTTAATTATGTCATTTTAATATTTGATGTCTTTTTATTATTCTGTCTTAATTGTCTTTACACCACTCAAATGTTTTGTGAATGTTAGCTGCTTTGAAACTTTGGAAAGGCAGAATAACAAAATCTAAATAAACTTGAAACTTGGCACTTCAATGGACTCTCGCACAGTGGCGTACCAAGGGGGGGGCAGGAGGGGCGGTCTGCCCCGGGTGCCAGCCCTGAGGGGGTGCTCCCAGCCTTGCCGTTCAGTCCCCCCCACCCCCGAAGGACCGCTCGCCCCATTGACCTTCCTGCACCACCTGTGAAGCAGCCCGCAGCAGGATCGCGACATCAGCGATCCCTGCGCTGCTTGGGCGCTGCTTCCTGCGCCGCGGTCCCGCCCCTCCTCTGACATCAGAGGAGGGGCGGGACCGCGGCGCAGGAAGCAGCGCCTAAGCAGCATAGGGATCGCTGACGTCGCGATCCTGCTGTAGCTGCTTCATAGGTGGTGCAGGAAGGTCAGTGGGGCGAGCGGTCCTTCGGGTGGGCGGGGGACTGAACGGCAAGGTCGGGAGCATAGGTAGTGCTGCTTCATAATTGGTGCAGGGAGGTCAGGGGGGCGAGCGGTCCTTCAGGGTGGGGTGGGCGGGCAGGCAGGCAGGCTTTCAAGGGGGAGGGGGATGACAGGCAGGCAGGCAGACCGGCCTTCAAGGGGGGAGGCAGGCCTTCAAGGGGGGCAGGCAGGCCTTCAAGGGGGGGCAGGCAGGCCTTCAAGGGGGGGCAGGCAGGCCTTCAAGGGGGGGACAGGCCTACAAGGGGGTGGGACAGGCCTTCAAGGGGGGGACAGGCCTTTGGGGGGTGGTGCAGGCCTTCGGGGGATGCAGGACTTCAGGGGGGGTGCAGACCTTCAAGGGGGGGACAGGCCTTCAAGGGGGGGACAGGCAGGTAGGCCTTCAAGGGGGGGGACAGGCCTACAAGGGGGAGACAAGCCTACAAGGGGATGGGACAGGCCTTCAAGGGGGTGCAGGCCTTCGGGGGGGGGTACAGACCTTCAAGGGGGTGCAGGCCTTCAGGGGGGGTGCAGGCCTTCAAGGAGGTGCAGGCCTTCAAGGGGGGACAGGCCTTCAAGGGGGGGACAGGCAGGCAGGCCTACAAGGGGGAGACATGCCTACAAGGTGGTGGGACAGGCCTTCAAGGGGGGACAGGCCTTCGGGGGGGTGCAGACCTTCAAGGGTGGGACAGGCAGGCCTTCAAGGGGGGGCAGACAGGCCTTCAAGGGGGGGTACAGGCCTACAAGGGGGGGGGACAGGCCTACAAGGGGATGGGACAGGCCTTCAAGGGGGGGACAGGCCTTCAGGGGGGTGCAGGCCTTCGGGGGGGTGCAGACCTTCAAGGGGGGGACAGGCAGGAAGGCCTTCAAGGGAGGGGACAGGCCTACAAGGGGGGGACAGGCCTTTAAGGGGGTGGGACAGGCCTTTAAGGGGGTGGGACAGGCCTTCAAGGGAGTGGGACAGGCCTTCAAGGGAGTGGGACAGGCCTTCAAGGGGGTGGGACAGGCCTTCAAGGGGGGTGCAGGCCTTCAAGGGGGGTGCAGGCAGACCTTTAAGGGGGGACCGGCCTTTGGGGGGGACCCTGGTTTAGAAGTACACGGGGGAAGGGGTGTTCAAAGAGACGTGCATATGCCAAACTTTGGGGGGGAGGAAGAAATAATGGGTCTGAAAATAGAGGAGAGGGAGAGAGATGATGGACCATGGGATTTAGGGAGGGAAGGAACAGAAAGGGAGAGAAATTGGACACAAGGGATGGTGTGGAGGAGGGATAGAGATACTGGATAGGAGGGTAATTGGGAAAAGAAAGGGAGAGATGGTGGACTCTGGGGTGGTGGGGAAGGAGGGAGAGATGCCGGATAAAAGGGTAGTTAAGAAAAGGTGGATCTTTTGAGGGAGATGAAAAAAAGGAAAGATACCAGACTTCCTGAGAAGGGAAGGGAAATGGAAAGGGAGGACAGAGTTGGCAGATGGTTGGTTAGCATGCAGAAAGAAGGAGACCCTGGCAAGCAAGTTATCAGAAGAAAACCAGAGCCTTGGACCAACAAGATTTGAAATATAACCAGACAACAAAAGGTAGAAAAATTAATTTTATTTTCTGTTTTGTGATTATAATATGTCAGATTTGAAATGTGTATCCTGCCAGAGCTGGTGTTGGACTGCAAACGTGAGCTAGGATTTAACAGAGAGAGGAAAAGTCCTTTTTGTTTCTTTATTTTATTTACACCACAGTGCCAGTGTGGTTAGGAGAAGCCAAAGGGGGTGAAAAGCTATAAAACCCACCAGGAGTTTTGAAAAAAATCACCCAACTGGGCAGGAAAATCGAATTGAAAAACCAATTCAATAGGCTGAATCGAATCAAAATTTTTTTCCCTGAATCTGGCAGCATTAGGTTGCGCTACTGTCTTAGACTTTAGGACCTGGGATTGGGGAGAGATGGCAACCTCAGTACTTTATAATGCAAGTGAAACGAGGATTTGGTCAGACTTTTGAAGGGTCTGCAGAAAAAAAATATTGTATAGGCCGGGGACATGAGACAGCAGGAAATGGGAACTTTTCTTCCTTCTATTTTTGTGAATGGAAAGGCTGAGGATGTCAGAGAGTTCAGTTAAAATATGTGCTTTATAAGAAAATATAATAATGTGTTTTATAAAGTTTATAGCATAGCTGGCCTACCCAGTGAGGTGTTCCTAGTGGTGGTGGTTGCAGCGTGTCAATGTGTTGAGAGGAAGAGGTGGTCTGGGAAATTCTGCTGAGCAAACTCCAGGCCCATTTCCACCCCCCAGTTAGTCCACTCCACTCAATTGGTTCACACACTGAGTGGGTCTTTGGGTGTTGTTTTGGGATCTCTTCCAGTGGTTTATCAGTATCTCCTTCTGGTCCAGGGACGGAAACTTTGTTATCCTTAGCATTGACCTACAGAATATGTTTGTAACAGCGCTGCTTGTGTGGCATTAGGCTATGTAGTGATCGAAAGAAAAAAACAGACCTTTGCACATTTTTGCACTATATGGTGGGTGTATGAGGAGATTCACATTTCCTGCACAGCTAAGTCCATGTGAAGTTACCTTGTGCTGTATTTGACATCTAGCAAGGTCTCTGTTTGAAAGGAAAGATCTAAACTTAAAAATGAAGTGGCCAGAAGTTATGGTAAAAGCAGATAGTGTAGCTGGTTTTAAGAAAGATTTGGACAAATTCCTAGAGGAAAAGTCCATAATCTGTTATTAAGACATGGGGGAAGTGTCTGCTTGCCCTGGATCGGTAGCATGGAATGTTGCTACTCTTTGGGTTTTGACCAGGTATTAGTGATTGGCTACCATGAGAATGGGCTACTGGGCATGATGGTCTGACCCAGTTAGGCTATTCTTATGTTATGTTCTCATCTGTAGGGGCCTTTGTTTTCACTTCTTATTTTAATGTATTTTTTTTCTGGGAACTTATCAGTGTTTTTTATAATGGGAACAAAAATGGAAGAGAATTAATGTGTGTGGGATGAGGGGGTAACTAATTTCTTCAGCTAAATAATTCAATCCACTTCAAACAGACATAGGAGAACTCACGCACCATTCACACACCCTCCAACCAAAAACGTCAAAAGAAAAAAACTGTTCGACAACCTCCTAACACTCGACCCCCAACTCTACAACCTATTGACCTCGACCACAAACTACAAAACCTTCAAAAAGAAATAACCCTTCTATTCAAAAAACACATAAAACCGAACTAACACAATCAGAACTGTCCCAAGCATCACCTGCAACTACTCCATATGTACTTCTGATGTCATGACAATTCAGACATAATTTATGTTATGTTATGTTTGGAATATAAGAAAATTTTCACTGCCTGTTTCTATTCTGACCATTTATTCCATTTCATGGTCATTACAAAAAATATTTTTTTACATGGGGGGGTGTCAAAAAATGATGGGCCCCGGGTGCCACATACCCTAGGTACGCCACTGATCTCGCATCTCAGTGGTCTCAAGCTCTCGACCCACTGTCTCAACACATTACGGTCACTTCTTCACATCGATAATTTCTGCAATGGTGGATGAACTATTCTGATCTTAATGTGGTTCTTGATAGATTAATGAAGCCTCCTTTCGAACTAATATCTTCAACTCATCTAAAATACTTCACTTGCAAAGTGTTTTTTCTCTGCTGCTCTTTTTTTTGCCACAATAAAGTCTAACAATTGTTTGGGTTAAGAAAAAAGAAAATTTATACCTGGAAATTTCAAAATAAAAGTGGCACAGTGAGGGGAAGGGAGCCAATCATCCCCCTCACTGTATCGAAACTCCATCTTCAAAAGCTCTCCCTTTGGCGGAAAGCCCAGCCCCCTTCTTCCCCAGAGCCTGCCTGCTTCTTTTCAGCCCTTTAAAGGGCTCAGGGCTCCAATGTTTCAACTTTAAATCTTCATCACAGTGAGGGGAACAGAGGCCAATTGTCCCCCTCACTGCACCGAGACTCCGTCTTCAAAAGCTTTCTCTTTGGTGGGAAGCCCTGCTCCCTTCTTCCCTGGAGCCTGCCTGCTTCGTTTCAGCCTTTTAAAGAGCTTGGGGCTCCAATGTTCCAACTTTAAATCTTGAGCACAGTTAGGGGAAGGGAGACCAATTGTCCCCCTCACTGCACTGAGACTTCATCTTCAAAAACTCTTGCTTTGGCGGGAAGCCCCGCCCCCTTTTTCCCTGGAGCCAACCTGTTCCTGTCAGCCCTTTAAAGGACCCTGGACTCCAGCGATCTCACCTTTGATTGTCAGCACAGTGAGGGGAAGGGAGGCCAATCGTCCCTCTCACTGCACCATGACTCCATCTTCAAAAGCTCTCTCTTCAGTGGGAAACCCTGCCCCCTCTTCCCCGGAGCCAGCCTTGCTTCTTTATAGCCCTTCAAAGGGCTCTGGGACCCAACCGGGGAGCTTGCTCTGTCGTGTCTCTTGCGTGCAGCGTCAAGTGTTTTTTTAAAAGCTCCATGCCAAGCCTTCCAGCTGACTCCACACTAGCTGATATTTCATATTACTTCGGCGTGGGAGCTTGCTCCGCCCTGTCACTTATGTGCAGCGTCAAGATTTTTTTAAAGCTTGGCGCCAATTTGTCCACCTGACTCCACACTAGCTGACATTTCATCTTACTCCACAGTAGCTGACATTCCATCTTACTTCGGCATGGGAGCTTACTCCTCCCTGTTGCTTACGTCAGTGGTTCCAAACCCTGTCCTGGAGGACCCCCAGGCCAGTCGGGTTTTCAGGATAGCCCTAATGAATATGCATGAGAGAGATCTGCATATAATGGAGGTGCCAGGCATGCATATTCCTGAAAACCCGACTGGCCTGGGGGGTCTTCTAGGACAGGGTTGGAAACCACTGGCTTACATGCAATGTCAAGCTTTTTTTAAAAGCTTTGCACCATGCTTTCCAGCTGACTCCACACTAGCTGACATTTCACCTTACTTTAGTGTGGGAGCTTGCTCCGCCCTGTCTCTTACGTGCAGTGTCAAGCTTTTTTAAAAGCTCGGCGCCAAGCTTTCCAGCTGACTCCACACTGTTAACGTTCATCATGAAATTACCTCTTTTGCTTCTCTCTCTCTTATTCTCTCTATGTTTCAATGTGTAAATTCTCTCTCCCCCAATGTATTTGGTTTCAATAGTAATAGTGAGATCTGCCCTGGCTTTAGAATTCCGTATTGGTGCATACTAGAAATCATTCTTCTAAAAAACCTTTTCAGGATGTCAACTATGCTTTTCTAAAGCCTTTTTCAACTACCAGCTTGCCTAGTTCAGCTTCTGACTCTCTTACTCCTGTCCCGATATTATATTGCAATGCTAGATCAGTATGCAACAAGGTTCAAATACTAAATGATCTACTAGAGCAGGGGCGTACAAAGTCCCTCCTCGAGGGCCGAATCCAGTCGGGTTTTCGGGATTTTCCCCAATGAATATGCATGAGATCTATGTGCATGTACTGCTTTCAATGCATATTCATTGGGGAAATCCCAAAAACCCGACTGGATTCGGCCCTCGAGGAGGGACTTTGGACACCTCTGTACTAGAGGATCTCGATCCTGGGTTCTTGTGCATTACTGAATCGTGGATTGCAAAAGATGATTTATTTACTCAAAATGAGCTCTGTTCCCATGGTTATCGAGGTCCCTGTTCTTCCAGAAACTGCTGAAAAGGAGGAGGTTTGGCACTTCTCTACAAATCATTTTTTGATGTACAGCTTCTTGAAAAAGATAGCGCTGCAACACTAGAATATACGCTAGCTACTATTAACGATGAGCTCTCTCGTCACCCATTAAGTATTTTGCTATTTTACTATCCCCTGATTCCGTAGAACAAATCTTCTGAACTAGTATTCAAGACCATAACAAATGCTTTTCTAAAATTCCAGACTATTGATTATTGGTGACATTAATCTTCATTTAGATGATAATGCTAATAAGGATGTTATCGAACTCAGCAATTTTCTCACCTCTCTGGGTTTTCCTCCTCGTAAGACCACTCCAACTCATGAAAAAGGGTACTCTCTTGATATCATTAGTTTTCTCGATCTTACTGATCATAAAACTTTAGTTGAGGATGTTCGTTGGGAACAAGTTCCATGGTCTGATCACTTTCTAGGTGCTTCTTGTCTTCTTGTTTTCATGTCGCATCTTAGGGCTCAATCTTGCACTCCAAAACTTATTACCTTCCGGAAGAAAATTGCGAGTGAACAATTTTGGACCCAATTTCTTAAACGGTTTGCTTTCTCCCCCAGGCCTGATGCCTCAGAAGTCAACTGGCACAATTGGGTAAACCTTTCTGAGTTCACCTATTGTTCACTTGCTGCTCTATCTACAAAGACGGTCTCTTACTCTCATAAGGCTCCCTGGTACCTTCCTTATCACAGAGAATTGAAACAGAAATTCCGAGCAATGGAACATAAATGGGAAAAATCAAGATCTCCTGCTGACAGACAGCCATGGAGGGATAGTATTAGGCCTTATAATGCAACATTTAAAAAAGCTAGGAAAAATTTCTACGGCGATAGAATTATCAGATCCAACAATCAAAGTAGCACCTTGTTTAATATCTGGCACTCTTTAACCATTAACAATGATTCGTCAATACACCCTTCTTCTCTAGTAGCGGATGACTTAGCAAGATTTTTCAATAAAAAGATTGCTGTCATAAGAGACTCTTATAATTCTCTGGTGTCGGGTGATACTAATTCAATCGCAATTCCAGCAGACAGAATCTGGACAGCCTTTGAGTATGTATTTGAGGCCCAGGTCTCAAACTTGTGTCATAAATTAAGATCCTGCAAATGTGCTCTAGACTCATTCCCTTCATATTTATATGAGAAAATTCCTACTCAGACCTTTTCATCTCTTACCAAATTCATCAATTCGGCCTTATCAGGTCTTTTTTCTGCAGAGATGTGTCATCTTGTTCTGTCCCCAGTTTTGAAGAAAGCAGACTTAGACCCATCTTCACCATCTAGTTATCGACCTATAGCGAATATTCCCCTACTGACTAAAATGTTAGTCAATCATATCTGCTCAGCTTTCATTATATTTGAAGAGATTTTCCATTCTTTTATCTTGCCAAAATAGATTCAGACCTAATCTCAGTACCGAATCTCTACCGATCTCATTAATCTCAAAGGTTGCAATCGCATAATAAGTTTGCAATTATGCTATCATTTAATCTATCGGCGGCCTTCAACGTCATTCACCACAATATTTTGATTTACCAACTTTCCGAGATAGGTATTGATTCCACAGCCGTAGACTAGTTTTCAAAATTATTACGATCTTGTTCATATAATGTCAATATAAATGGCACTATGTCATCCTCTTGGAAGCCATCATTCGGAGTCCCGCAGGGATCACCTCTTACCATCTATTCTTTTCAACATCTACATGACTACTTTGAAGCTTTTCCGTTTATCCCTCTGCGAAACACTATATACTTTGCAGATGACATCTTTGTTCTCCTAGAGATAGATTCGAATCTCACAAACCTCATTGGGAATATAATAGAATGTATAAAAAAACTTCAGTCATGGGCCCTTACTGTGCAAATGAAGCTGAATGAGTCTAAAACAAAATTACTTTGGCTTGGCCCAAAATTAGAGTAGAGGTCTGCACGGGAACGGGGATCGCGGGGATCCCGCGGGTCCCGCGGGGATCCCGCGGGTTCCCCCCTGGCCCACGGGACTCCCACGGGGACGCCCCCTGGCCCACGGGACTCCCACGGGGATGCCCCCCTGACCCACGGGACTCCCACGGGGACGCCCCCTTGCCCACGGGACTCCCACGGGGATGAAAACAACCTACCTAAATTCTGGCGATGCAAGCATGCAGCTTACAAGTCTGGCGTCGGGAAATAGCCATGTTGAGCAGTGAGCTCAGCACGTACACAGATGAAAGCCTTGCTTGCTGATTGGTCCGGCGGCCCCGCCCCACCGTGCCGCCGGACCAATCAGCAAGCAAGGCTTTCATCTGTGTACGTGCTGAGCTCACTGCTCAGCATGGCTATTTCCCGACGCGGGCATTAGGCTGTTTTTTGTCATTTCGGGTGGGGGATGGCAGCGGCAGCAGCAGCCTGAAAAAGAAATCATCCTGGCCGGGTTCGGTGTCATGCTCCGGAGCTTCTACAGCCTTCCTATCTCCCTCTCCCTTCTACCTGCGGCTCTCTTCGGCAACTCAGCAGCAGCTTCTGACGTCGGGGCCTACCCTCTGCGAGTCCCGCTTGTTTCAACTTACTTTTTCCACAAAGGCGGGACTCGTAGAGGGAAGGCCTCGATGTCGGCAGCTTGTCTTGATCACCGCTGCTGACGAGTTGCTTAAGAGAGCCGCGGAGCAGGGGGGTTTTGCCAGGTGCTGGTAGAAGGGAGAGGGCCAGATGCAGGACTCGTGGGTGAGGGAGCAGAAGAGAGAGAGAAAGAGAGAGGGGAGGGAAACAAAAGGAAATATTTCATACTGGGCTGGGCTGGAGTGGAGGGAGGGTGGAAAGATTCTGGCAGTAACAAAGGAAAAGGGGGGAAAACTGAAAATGGAGATAGTGACACAAAGAAGAGAAAGGGTAAGCAGGACCTACTGAATAAGGATAGAGATACAGAGGGGACATGAAGAGGAGGTGAAAAAGAGACATAGAAGTAATGCTGAAAAAGTGGGGGGGGGGGAGATAAAGACATTGAAAGGGCAAATGGTGAATATGGGGTAAAGACAAGGACAGAGACAAATGAAGATTCTGAAAAAGTGGTGAGATAGGGATATAGGTGAGATGGACACAAAGAAGGGTGATGCTGGAAAATAGGTGGAATGGTAATTCTGACAGACACAGAAGGGAAATGCTGGATCAAGGAGAGATGGGGCTCAGGCTGGATGGAATGAGGAGAAATGCCTTGTTGGCCCGGAACTTCCTCTCCTACGTCAGAATTGACGTCAGGGAGCGGAATGCTGGTCAGCGCGACGCTTCTGCAGGGAAAGCTTGGGACAGCGGTGGCTTGGGGACTATTCCCCGATGGCGGTGGCAGCAAACCGAGTGGCTTGGGGGAGGGCACGGAGAAAGAAAGAAAGGGGGCAGACAGAGAGACAGAAAGAAGGGGGAACAGGGAGACAGAAAGAAAAAGTTGGGGGAGAGAATGAGGTCTGGAGGAGAGGAAACATACAGGAGGCTGAAAGAAAGGAAGAAAGATTGGATGCACAGTCAGAAGAAGAAAGTGCAACCAGAGACTCATGAAATCACCAAACAGCAAAGATAGGAAAAATGATTTTATTTTCAATTTAGTGATCAAAATGTGTCTGTTTTGAGAATTTATATCTGCTGTCTATATTTTGCACTATGGCTCTCTTTTACTAAACCGCAATATTGTTTTTTAGCGCAGGGAGCCTATGAGCATTGAGAGCAGCGCGAGGCATTCAGCGTAACTCCCTGTGCTAAAACCTACTATTGTGGTTTAGTAAAAAGGGAGGGGGTGTATTTGTCTATTTTTGTATTTTGTTACCGAGGTGACATTGCATAGAGTCATCTGCCTTGGGAAATGTATATGGCAGATATCTTTGTTTTGTGTTCAAAAGAAAAGGAAATGCATTTCTGGTTTTATTTCTACAGTGTTGAAGTACTTGTTGGCCCTTGCTGTGACTGGTGGGGATCCCCAAGCACCACCAGCAGAGGACCTCCTCTAGAGATGGTCAGAACTCCCCTCCACCAAGCGCAGCAGTCGCTGGCAGCATCCATGAGCCACTGAGGTGCCAGCATCTGTGACTCAGGGACGCTACTGCTGCCTGCCAAGCTTGGCAAAAGGGACCCCAGGCCAACTGCAAAGGAAGTCCTCAGCTGACAGTTTGTGGGTTCTCATCAGCTGAGTATTTATATTTTATATTTACATTAGAGGTTCTGGTAGAAACCCATTTACAAAGTATGTATTCTTCCCAATTAATATTTCCAAATTAATAGTCTCTTTGCTTATTTGTAAATGGGTCTCTACCAGAGCCTTTAATTCAGTAGCATAATTAAATAAAATAACTATTTCTGAAGTTTATAGGGAAGGATGGTGACGGAGGGGATTCCTCGCGGGGACGGGTGGGGACGGAGGGGATTCCTCGCGGGGACGGGTGGGGACGGAGGGATTCCTCGCGGGGACGGGTGGGGACGGAGGGATTCCTCACGGGGACGGGTGGGGACGGAGGGATTCCTCACGGGGACGGGTGGGGATGGGTGGGATTTTGGCGGGGACGGGTGGGGACGGGTGGGATTTCTGTCCCCGCGCAACTCTCTAAATTAGAGCAGCTACCTTTATCCATTCTGTTGCCCTCAGGATCCTCATTGCAAATTGAATTCTCAAGTAAAGTTTTGGGTGTCATTATAGATTCAACGCTTTCATTCAATGACCATCTTAATTCTTTGGTTAAAAATGCTTTTGTAGTCTCCATATGTTGAAGAAAGTGAGATCCTGTTTCCATCAATAACATTTTTCTGTCCTTGTTCAAGCAATCATTCTTTCAAGGCTGGACTATTGCGAATCGGCCTATTTAAGCCTGACCAAGAAAAGCCTTCAAAGACTTCAATGGATCCAGAATACTGAGGCCAGGCTGATCTTTGCAAAAAGTAAATTTGATCATGTCTCTCCATTTCTGCAAAAACTTAATTGGCTTCCAATAATTTCCAGGTTTTACTTTGAAAATAGCTAAGTTTTCAGATGTTTTCAAAATAGTTGGAAAGGGTCCAGATAATGCAGTTGAACAGAAAAATGATTCCACTACTCAGTAATTTTGAAAAGTAGAGATTTCCCTAATTTGCCAACGTAGATAACACCTTTCAACATTGGAAAGGACAATTTAAACTTTTGAGTAGATCTGGTAATATCAGATCTTACAGAATTCCAAGACGGGAATTAAAGGGGGAAGGATGCCATTCAAGATCTTGAATGTTAAGCAGGCGCATTTAAAACCTGGAAATTATTGGAAGCCCTCTTTTATTCCAGTCCTTGCAGGTTCCCCGGTCCGGCCGAACTAGGAAGCACGGGGAGTGGCTCCAGCCTGCCCTTCTGATGCCAGTCGTAAGATGCAAACTGAAATAAATAAACTCTGCCCTTGCCCTAGCACCGTTTCTACCATGGAGGTGAGGTTGCCCGGTTCCCTCCCTTGATGCCAGGGTGGTGAAGTAAGACCTTTTTAAAGCTGCAGGGGGGGTACAGAAATGCTGCTGCATAGGGGGCAGGGAGAAAGACAGATAGTGGGAGGGAGGGAGACAGAAAGACAGACAGACATATTCTAGCAGGGGGGAGGTAAAACAAAGAGAGAAGGGCTGCTGGTGGATAAGGAGAGCAGTGAAGGAGTAGTGGTGGACACAGGGGAGGTAAAAGGAAGGGAGAATGGACAGGTGGAGCAAGCAAAGGGTGGAGAGCCTTGGCCAAGCACAAAGCCAATAACTTAGCCAGAAGTTTTCCATCTACATTAATCAAAGATATAAGCCTGTAATTTGAAACCAATATAGGATCTTTATTTGGCTTCGGCAAAACTATAGTTAAAGATTCTGCCATAGTACCTGTAATACAACCTTTAGTCAGTTGAGCCTGATATAAGTTTAATAGATGAGGTAATAGGATAATTTGAAATGATTTGTAAAACTCTACAGTGAACCCATCACCACCTGAAGCAGATCCAATTCTAAGGGACTTCAACACTACTTGTAGGTCTTTCATTGATATAGGCGCGTCAAGAGTTCCTTTTATATGCTCAGGAATTTTAGGCCCCTTAATTAACTTCAAGAACTCTGAACCCTCAAGTTCTTTATTTGAATAAAGCTCAGGAGAATATAAAGCTTTATAATATTTCAAAAATTGTTTTAAGAAATTTCCAATTTGAGAATGAGCTTCCCCATTCTCATCTATGATAGCCACAATTTTTACTTTCCTTTTTCTAGCATTAACATAATTAGCTAATACTCTTCCCGCTTTATTTGAGTTTCCATAATACAGAGCCTGTTGAAAAAATAACTCTTTCCTAACCATTTGAGAGGAAATCTCATTGTATTTATATTTAGCTTTTAAGAGGAACTGCAAAGTATTTTGTTCCCATTTCAAGGCCAATTGTGACTCTGAGTCCTTAATATTTTGTTCCAAATTTGAAAATTCTTTATTGAGTTGTTTCCTGACGTGCTGAATATGAGATTATTTGCCCTCTCATAGTAGCTTTATTTTCAAATGTTTTTATTATTTCAACAAATAACAAACAAAAACAGATAGCATAGTCAGGAAATAATATTGTAAACACCCCCCTCCCTTCCCATCCCTCCCCACCCCAAGAGTCCAATGCCACAGTAAAATTGAGAGTGAAAAGTAAATCTATTGATTCAAGAGTCTACTTCGAGCATATGGTGTGAGGTCCTGCCAGAAGCATTCCCAGGTCTGATGAAATCCACGACCCGGCCTTGATTTGAAAATATTCATTCATTTTTAATTGAAATTCTTCAATAAAGTTAGAATCTGCAAGCAGGTCTCTTACAATCTTGTTCCTCAAATTTTAATTCAATCCAAACTCCAGCATGATCCAATAAAACAAGTGAATCTTTGCCAGCTTTGGTTACCTGTTGAACTAATTGATCTGATATAAATACATAATCTATTCTTGAAAATGATTTATGAACCTGGGAGCAAAAGGAAAATTCCCGAGCATTAAAATGGAGATTCGCCAGATATCTTTTAATCCACAGGATTGAACTAAATTATCCATTGATTTCAAAATCCTACTGGGTTGTTTATCCAACAATGGATCCATAACAGCATTGAAGTCCCCAGCTACCACTAGAGGCAGCCAGTGGCAGAAATATCTGTTGAAGAGTCTTAAAAAATTCTGCTTGATTTGAATTAGGGGCATAGACACAAAACAGCATCAAAGCATGTTTCCCCAAGGTCATCTTTCCCTGATCCCACCTTCCTGAAGGATCTGCAGAAATAAAATTAAATATAGCTGAACATTTCTTATGGACTAAAATAGCCACCCCCCGCTTTATTTTCCACAGCCGGTGCAAAAAAACACTGCTTGACCCACCCTCCTTCTAATTTCTTAGATTCCCCCACAGTCAAATGAGTTTCCTGTATCATACATATATCCGCATTTTGCTGCTTTAAAAAAATTGAGTGTTTTCTTCCTCAATAGGATGAATGAGGTCATTAACATTTAAAGAAAACAATTTAAAGTTGATTGCAAAGTTTCAAAGAGGATCCATAATAGTGTATCAAATACACCACACAAATACACCCTCTATTCAATACACATCCTAAAGCCCTTAAAACCCGTCCTTGCTCCCCCAATTCCCTACCCCCTTATCATACGATTGCTTGAAGACATATATTTAGACTAGCAGCCATATCCCTCCCTCAGGCACCCTAACTCATTAGCTCCCCTTATACAATTACAATTAATCAACCCCTATAAACTAAAAAATTTCATGAATACTAAAATTAATAGATAAATATTTCCTAAGAAGTGGACAAATAATTAATAGAATATAACAACAAAATAGAGTTCATTCCCTACCCATGTGGAGATTCCTTAATGGGATTACTAAAACAAATATATTTTAAAAATATGACCAATGAATACCCTTTAAATTCCTCCAAATCATATCAAAAATCCCTCTATTAAGTTATTAAATTTATAGCAATGAGACCTGACACTTGAAATTTTAAAATATAAACCAGGGAAAAAATATAAGGTTCCAGGGTACCAAAGCAAATTATTCTATAAACTACTAAAGTTTTAAAATTCATAAAATGAGTATTTCAAAATCCTAAAAAACCCTTATTCCCCCATGAAATTAAAATTATTATTATTATTATTAGGTTCTTATATCCCGCCATACCCAAAGAGTTCTAGGCGGTTCACATCCGTTACATTAGGATCCGGTCTGAACACGGATTTACAAAAATTTTGTCGGAATTGCAGGTAGCGCGGAAGGAGGCAAAGTAGTTTTAGCACAGGTTTATCATAGTTGGGTTAGAAGATAAAAAGGAGGGAGTGGGAAACCAGAAGAGGGGGGGGGAGAGGGAGGTGGGGGTGGGGGGGGTTGGAGTGTATGCGGGGAGTAAGAACTAAGGGTCTTGTTCGCGGAAGAGGTGTGTTTTGAGAAGTTTTCTGAAGTCTAGGTAGGTCGGGGCCTCTAGCATCATTTGGGCTAGCCAGGGGTTCAGCTTGGCCGCCTGGAAGGCGAAGGTTTTGTCGATGAATCTTTTGAGCTGGCATGATTTTATGGAGGGGAAGGTAAACAACTGGATTCTGCGGGATTTCTTGTTGGTGCAATACATATTGAAATGTGGGGAGAGGTATTTTGGTGAGAGACCAAATACTGTCTTGTAACAGATGCAGGCGAACTTGAAGAGGACTCGGGATTCGAAGGGTAGCCAGTGCAGTTGGTGGTAGAAGGGGGTGATGTGTTCCCATTTGTTCAGGCCGAAAATGAGGCGGACAGCTGTATTTTGAATCAGTTTTAGTCTTCTGGTGATTTTCTTTGTGGAGCTTAGGTAAATGATATTGCAATAATCCAGTATGCTGAGGATAGAGGATTGAACTAATAGTCGAAATGCAGTGTCATCGAAGTATTTCTTTATGGTACGGAGTTTCCAGAGTGCTGAAAGGCCTTTCTTGACAGTGAGGTCGGTGTGATTTTCTAGGGATAGATGTTTGTCAAGCGTGACTCCTAGTATTTTTAATGTTTGTTCGAGTGGGAAAACCAAGCCTTTCACCTGGATTGTGGTATCTTTGATTTTGTCTTTGGGGGTGGCTAGAAAGAATTTTGTTTTGTCTGGGTTGAGCTTTAGTTTGAAGGAGAGCATCCAGAGTTCTATCTGGCTGAGTATGCTAGTTATGTAGTTGAGAAGATCCTGGGATAGACTGGTTAGAGGGATGACAATTGTGATATCATCTGCATAGATGAAGAATTTGAGCTTAAGTTTGTGAAGGAGGTTACTGAGGGAGGCGAGGTAGATATTGAACAGGGTGGGGGATAAGGGGGAGCCTTGTGGTACACCGCAGGAGTTCACCCAGCTGTAGGAGAAATTGTCATTTTTGTGTACCCTGTAGGATCTGTTTCGTAGGAACCCTTGGAACCAGCTGAGTACCTGGTTGGAGATTCCAATGTGGGCCAGGCATTCCAGGAGAATAGTGTGGTCAACTAGGTCAAACGCACTGCTTAGATCAAATTGTAAGATCAGGGCGCTGGAGCCCCGACTGAAGAGTATGTGCAGGTGGTCTAGTAAGGAGGCGATGATGGTCTCTGTGCTGTGGTCCATGCGGAAGCCCGATTGATTGTCGCTTAGGATATTGAATTTTTCCAGGTATGCGGAGAGTTCTGCTTTTACTGCCCCTTCCACGATTTTGGTGAATAGTGGTATGTTAGCTATTGGTCTGTAATTGGAAGGTGCGTTGGAAGAGTCCTTTTTGCTTTTTATGATTGGGGTTATTAAGATATGTCCTTGTTCTGGAGGGAAGTTTCCTGCGGATAGTAGGGAGTTGACCCATAGTAGCATGTTTGCTTTGAAGTAGATCGGAGCCGTTTTCATCACATTTGGGGGGCAAGTATCTAGTTTGCAGAAGGATTTGGTGTATTTGTTATAATATTTGTTGAAGGTTTTCCAGTCGATTGTGGTAAGTTGGTTCCAGTTTAGGTCGGATCTAGACCCTTGGTCTGGTTTAGCTATGTCGATGTCAGGGAGGATGGGAAAGAGCTCCAGGGGATTGGTCTTGGTGGGTAGTGCTGATCTTAGTTTTAGGATCTTGGAGTTGAAGAAATCCGCTAGGGTGTTGGCGGTTAGTGTTGAATCTTCCTGGTTGTTAGTGAGTGTTTCAATGTTGTAAAGGTTATTGACGAGTTTGAAGAGGTTGCTGCTGTTGGATGTGATGTTTCCAATTAAGTGTGAGTAGAATTTTTTCCGTTTTTCCTTGGTAAGGTTTTTGTAGGTTTTTAGTTTGAGTCTCCAGGCAGTTCTGAGTTCCTGGGTTCCTGACTTTATCCATAATCTTTCTGACTTTCTGAGGTCCCTCTTTAGCAGTAACAGCTCTGTGTCGAACCATCCCTCCTGATTTGTGGTTCTGATGTGGCGGGTTTTTGTAGGGGCTATTTCATTTAAAATGTTAGTGCTGTCAATGATCCAGGCGGACATGAGTTGATCTATTTCTTCGTCTTGTTTTATGTGGGTGTCATAGCTAGACCAGAATTCCTCTGGGTCTATCTTTCCTCTAGTAGTGTGGGTTGTGATGTTTCTTGTTTTGTTGTTTCTTGAATGTTTTTGTTGGTAACCCAAGGAAAAGTCGCATAGTCTGTGGTCAGACCATAGGGAGTCTGTCCAGTTGGCTTATTCCCCCATGAAATTAAAATTAATCAATCCATAACATAAATATTTGA
The DNA here is from genome assembly GCF_902459505.1 of Geotrypetes seraphini. NCBI lineage: Eukaryota > Metazoa > Chordata > Amphibia > Gymnophiona > Dermophiidae > Geotrypetes > Geotrypetes seraphini. The sequence goes on from NC_047085.1 coordinate 291,572,517, forward strand.
ATAAATAAATGCTCAAGAACAAATAAATAAATATTTGAATATAGTAACAAAATAAAGTACATTTTCTATATACATGGAAATTTATTAAAGTAATGAAATGACATAAACAAACATATTTCATTAATATAACCATCACTCTATCAATAAAGTTACTTAAATATATCCTGTAGCAATGAGAAGACATCTTGAAGAGACTCCATAAGGTGCTTAAAAAAAAAACCCAAAACAGCTGCTGACATGACTTGTGTCAAAGGTGCCTGTTTAGGTAAGGAGAAGCAACTCCAGTGGGAGGAGAAGCAACTCTATTTATTGCAATTGAAGATGGGACCACCAACTCAAACTGTTTGTGATGGGGAGCTAAAGGAAGATTTCTTTAGGGTTTCCAGAAAATGTTGCTCATCTTCTAGGAAGATTCAATCCTGTGCAGCTGAAAACTTCAGTAATGACAGCTTGGTGTGAAACTCTAAGGGAGAAGATCCTGGACTAGTAGAAGCAGCAGAGCTCCTCCGAGGGGAACTGATGGCAAAAGAAAGCAAATTGCAGGCAGGTGATAGGCTTGTTATCCGAGTATCCAACACTGCCGCTGGAACTTTGGTCAATAACAGTGAAGAATCAACTAGAATCCCATGGTGAAGCTGATCTAGCGGTCTCCTCTGCTGAGTCATATTTAGACATTCTGGTACATGTGCTGCTCCTGCTCTCTTAGCCTTTCCATCTGCTGATGAATCTGGGGTAGTCTGCTGTGGTGCTCAGATTCAACATGTTGCGCCTCAAGCAGTGCCTTCTGCCCCGCTTCAGAACCCCAAATCCTTTTGCCTTCCCTCCACTCAAAGGCACACAACGCAAGAAAATGTTTGACAACCTTCTGGCAACACAAGCAGCAAAACTCAACCATTCCATCTCCAACCTGCTGACAACATCGGACGACTTCAAAACATTCCGTAAAGAAATCAAAACCCTGCTTTTTAAAAAATTCATCCAAAAACCTTAAACCACTTCACATACCTTCAGCTAAGTTCACCTACCTCCAGATAATTCACCTACCTCGACTGAACTCATCTACCACCAGACAATCCTCCCCCAATTATCACACCTAATCACCCTTCAAGTAAACAGACCATAAAAAGATTGTAATCTTGCCTACTCTAACTGTATTCCATTTGCTAATATCACACTGCTAGGCACTGTCGGTTTTCTATCCAACCCATAAGATCCCCAAGAAAAAATAAAAAATAAAAAATTGTATCCTCACTGGAAAATGTCCAGTAAAATCCTCTGTAATGTGATCATCACTGGAAATGTCCAGTCAAATCTTTTGTAATCCGCCTTGAACTGCAAGGTACCCTCATCTTCTCACCCTTCATAACCTCCTGCAACTCACACCCAACTGCAATTTCGTCCCCATAGGCAACATCTAATCTAGTTGCAACGGGCGATAAGCCAACTCATATCCAGAAACACTGTTTCCCCAAATACCGAAAAATCAGATATAACAACCTAGGAACAGACGATTTTTTGGTAACATAAGATTATGCTTTGTAATATTATGTAATGTAACATAAGGTTATGCTTTGTAATATAACATAAGGTTATGCTTTGTAATATTATGTAATGTAAGTTATGCAATGTACTGGAATAATAAGGTAAAATAACACAAAGTAACCCTACGTAAAGTCTTGTAAAGTTATGTAAGATAAATTATGTAAGATAAATTATGTAAACTTAATGCAAGTTATGCAAGCACGGTAAGGATAATGTAAAGTAACGCAAAGTAACTCCACGTAAAGTTATGTAAAGTTATGTACGAAAAGTTATGTAAAGTTAGGTATGCAAAGTTTGTAAAGTTATACAAATAATTGTAATGTCATCGCCTGGAAATGACCAGCCATCTTCTAATGTAATCCGCTTAGAACCGCAAGGCACAAGCGGAATAGAAATCACTAATGTAATGTAATGTAATGTAAAATCCGTAATGTAATGTAATGTAATGTAATACTTCTATGAAGACAGCTTGCTCATGTTTTCAATCTCCCTGTGTACAAGGGCAGCGAGCCAACCGGCAATTCCGCACGAATCACCGTTCCTCTCGGTTGCATATTTCAAGTCTCCCAATACCTGCCTAGACAACTTTAGTGAGGACAGGCCGGTTGGAGCATTATCAAAGGGGATGAAACATTCTGAATGGTCAACAACTGTGGATCCAGACAGGCCCCCGTGGCGAGGCAGGGTGGGCGGGGCTGGCACCTCCGTGGGTTTGATGTGCAGCACCGGGCTCCAGTCAGGGATTTTTACTCTCAGAGGCTCGGGGCTCCTCTCGGAACTCTACTCCGACAGCTTCACGTTTGGCGCCACAAATGCCAGCTGCAGGCTATTTTTCTTAGAGATACGCTCACTGATCTGCAAAACTCGCCACAACCATGATTCTGCTCCACGACAGCCCCCAGGCCACCAAGACCCAGCCACAGAGACCTTACCCGGAAGTGGAAACAGAGAGCGTGAAATGAGAGAAAGCTGGCAGGAAAGTCTCATATAATTCCACATCTGGGCCCATGAATAACTACATCCTCAGGTCCACCTCTGAATTCCTGTGTTGAGCCACTCATACTGCACCCTGCTTCTCCTCGAGATCCCCACCGGAGATAGCTTCTAACTGCCCAATAAGCAAACCAGCGGCAGCAGAGGCCTAACAACTGGCTCAACGCAGGCCCCAGAATGGAATGAAGACAAATGAAGGCCACTCCGATTGCTCCTCCCACCTCTCTCACCATCACTAACCTCCTCTGACGTCAGGTATAAATCTGCATGTAATTAATCTAATGAGCTGGAATTTCCTTTTAGATACAGAATCTTCTCTTGCTATTTCAATGAAAAAAAAACTGTTCACATAGTTATTACAGTTAAAAATCTGTAGACAGTTGAGCTGTTAGCTGAGAGGAATGTCCCCCAAACTTCAGGCAATTTTTATAGAATTAATCGTTGGTGGAACAGTCTTTATGCCTAAAAGAAGGGGGAAACAGGGGCTCCCCTCTACCTATCTCTGGCTTTTCAACGCCGCAGCAGACTGTAATTACAGCTTTTACAGTCCGGCCTTCTATGTCAGGCACTTCTGCTGCTGTGAGTGGGAGAACTCACAGCTTAGATGGTGAGATGTCACTCTCGTTGAGCCCGCGAGGACCGCACCCCCCCCCCAATCCCCGGAGAATCACCAGTGATGCAGACTTTGCAGGAGAGCTCACTGAGCATATTGAGCGAGGCATAGTCTGCACCCGATGTAGACCCGGAAGTGAAAACAACAATGCCGACTCCTGGGTTGGAGCTGCTGTGTCTTGGGAGTGTGGAGAGAGTGGGAGCAAGCAGTGGTGAGGCAGTTGGAGCCCGGAGATTACTTTCCGGGGAAGAAACCAAAGAAAATCTGGCATTTCTCTCCCCCCTCAAGCCGCTTGTGAGACCACAGGCGATCGAGAATTTACATCTGGTATGCACTAACTTTGTTTCTATTGCTCAAAATTCAAGCTCTAGGATAACCCATTTAGAGACTTCTGTTCAACAGCACCAGGTGGATTTAAACAAACTAGAGAAATTAACAACTGAGACCTCGAATTTGGTTACTAAACAAATGTCTGATAAAATGATGCTTTTGAGGAAGATTGAAAATTTAGAAAATCAACAAAAGAACTTGAATTATCAACAAAAAAACTTGAATTTAAGGATTTAAAATTTTCCGATTGCTAAGTTTATGTCATCACATGAACTCTTTAAGAACTTCATGGTAACAGTCCTAAAGGTTCCGAAAACAAGTCTTCCCCCTTTACAGAGGATATATTATTTAAAACAAATGCAAAAGGGGAAAACTGTAGTAGATGAAGATACACAATTAGATGTTTCCGCTATATTGCAATCTTCTGATATTGAAATTCAGGGACGGGCAACATTGTTGGTCTCTCTTGTGTTTCTACAGGATAAAGAAATGTTGTTGAAGTTATATTTTAATTTAAATCAAATCACCTATTTAGGTGATAGGGTATATATATTTCCAGACATCTCAAAATGGACACAATCTAGGAGGAAAAATTTCTATTATTGCGCCCAAAAGTGATAGCCCTGGGGGCAGTGTTTCAATTGTGATTTCCTTGCAAATGTTTTGTTTCCCATCAGGGGAGTAATTATATATTTTTTGAACCTGCCCAATTAGGTTTGTTTCTTGAGGGGAAAGGTATATCGACTCATCCAGAATGAAACATGTTAAGTAGTGCGGTGATTATTTCAAGAGTAGGTTAACAACTATTACTGCTCTCTTTTTCTTTTTTTCTTTATTTCATTGTATATGAATTCCCTCTCCCTGAGGGACTTACTTTAATTTTGCCTCTCCTAATCATATTGTGGACTGTATATGATAATTATTACAGTGGTGCCTCACACAACGAACTTAATTGGTTCCAGGAGCAAGTTTGTTATGTGAAACGTTCGTTATGTGAAACGCGTTTTCCCATAGGAATACATGTAAAAAAAAAATAATTCGTTCTGCAGCATAAAATATGCTAAGATGACATAAAAAAGATAAATTTTTTGTTATTATTTTTATTTAGATACATCTAAAAACATACATCTCCCTGTCCTTTTACTTCCACTATCTTCCTATCCCATCTCTATTCCCTTTTGTCCCTCTCCCCATGATCAATCATCTCACCACCTCTCTCTGCCCTCACCCTCAGGGTTCAAGATTGCTTCCACTCTTTTTCCTGTTGTTCTCTCTGCCTGTCACCCTATGATTTAGCATCCCTTCTGCCCTTGTCCAATATTTCCCCTTCTCTCCCTCCCTCTCATCCCCTGCTCCAACATGTGCTTTCAGCGGCCTTCTCCCCCCTTAAGCGTCTTTTCTTCTCCACTCCACCTTTCCTCCCTCCCTGCCTCCACCTTTGTGGCGCTTTTGCACCCGACCGACAACAGAACAGGCCCGGTCGGACAAATCTCCCTGTCCTGTAGCCGCGAATCTAAATTACCTTCTTACAGCAGCTGGATTATTGAAGCAGCTGTAAGAGGTAATTTAGATTCGCGGCTACAGGGCAGGGAGGTTTGTCGGCCGGGCCTGTTGTCGGTCGATCGGGGGACCTGACCAGCTGTGCACATTCTTCGGGGCGGACCGCCCCCTCCCCCCTCTTTCGTTCGCCATTGCCTTCTTCCTACCTGCCCTGCCGCAGCCGCACACAGCCGACCGGAAGTCTTCCTGATGTCAGCGCTGACGTCGGAGGAAGGGAGGGCTTTGCTTAAGCCCTCCCTCTGACGTCAGCGCTGACATCGGGAAGATTTCCGTTCGGCTGTGTGCTGCGACAGGGCAGGTAAGGAGAAGGAGACTACCCTCAACCAACCCCGCTGCGATCCAACCCCGCAGGAACCCCGGAAGGATGCAGCTCGGGCGACTTCGTTGTGTGAAACGAAGTACGTTATACGGATCACGACATAAAGTTCGTTGTGCGCAGCGTCCGCTGTGCGAGGCGACCGTTATGCGAGGCACCACTGTACTTTGTTTTATTTCATGGTGCTTAGTTTGTATGGCTGAGTGACGTTATACTTTTGTATTTCCTTTTACATCTATGTACTTGGATGTATTGAAATGAAAAAAAATAAAAAATAAAAAATCTGTAGACAATTGAAAAGTCCAATTCCATGTATTAATTTAAAAACATTAAAACTCTTCTTTAATTCTCTTAAATTCAGAGAACCACAGAAAATAAATAGAAAAATAAAAACACAGTTTCCACTGACAGAACATAAGAGCAATGCCTCCACTGGGTCAGACCTGAGGTCCATCATGCCCAGCAGTCCGCTCACACGGCAGCCCAACAGGTCCAGGACCTGTGTAGTAATCCTCTATTTATACCCTTCTATCAGGAAATTGTCCAATCCTTTCTTAAACCCCAGTACCGTACTCTGCCTTATTACCTCCTCTGGAAGCGCATTCCAGGTGTCCACCACACGTTGGATAAAGAAGAACTTCCTAGCATTTTTTTTGAATATGTTCCCTTTCAATTTTTCCGAATGCCCTCTTGTTCTTTTATTTTTTTGAAAGTTTGAAGAATCTGTCCCTCTCTACTCTCTCTATGCCCTTCATGATCTTGTAAGTCTCTATCATATCCCCTCTAAGTCTCCTCTTCTCCAGGGAAAAGAGACCCAGTTTCTCCAATCTCTCAGCGTATGAGAGGTTTTCCATCCCTTTTATCAGATGTGTCGCTCTCCTCTGTACCCTCTCGAGTAACGCCATATCCTTAAGGTACGGTGACCAATATTGGACACAGTATTCCAGATGCGGGCGCACCATCGCCCGATACAACGGCAGGATAACTTATTTCGTTCTGGTTGTAATACCCTTCTTGATTATACCTAGCATTCTATTCGCTCTCTTAGCGGCACCTGAGCACTGTGCCGTCAGCTTCATTGTCACGTCCACCATTACCCCCAAGTCCCTTTCTTGGGTACTCTATATTCTATTCAATAACATCCCTCCCATCGTATAGTTGTACCTCGGGTTTCTGCTTCCCACATGCATTACTTTACATTTCTCAACGTTGAACTTCATCTGCCATCTTGTTGCCCATTCCCCTAGTTTGTTCAAGTCCCTTTGCAATTCTTCGCAGTCCTCTTTAGTCCAAGCTCCACTAAATAGTTTGGTGTCATCCGCAAATTATATTATCTCACACTTCGTCCCTGTTCTAGATCATATCTGAATATATTAAATAGCAGCGGCCCGAGCACCGAGCCCTGTGGAATACCACTCGTGACCCTCCTCCAATCCAAGTAGTGGCCCTTCACCCCTACCCTCTGTTTCCTACCCGTCAACCAATTTCTGATCCATCTATGTACGTCTTCTTCTACCCCATGGTTATTCAGTTTCCGGAGTAGACGTTCATGAGGCACCTTGTCAAAGGCTTTTTGGAAATCTAGGTATATGTCTATGGGGTCTCCTCTGTCCATCCGTTTGTTAATTCCTTCGATGAAGTGCAATAAGTTAGTTAGGCATGATCTCCCCCTGCAGAAACCATGTTGGCTGGTTATCAAAAGTTTGTTTCTTTCAAAATGTTCATCGATGTTTTCTTTTATCAGTGCTTCTGCCATTTTCCCCGGAACCGAGGTCAGACTCACCGGTCTGTAGTTTCTCGGGTCACTTCTTGATCCCTTTTTAAAGATGGGTGTGACATTGGCTATCTTCCAATCCTCCAGGATCACGCCTGTTTTCAGGATTGATCATTCAGTTCATTGGTGTTTCTTGATTAGACAAAAACTCCTTCAGTCTTTCAGGGTCTTCAAACTGGTAAAATTTGTCCTTGTATGTAACCCTCATCAGAGCAGAGTAATAAAGCCCATATTTTGCCCCAAGCTCCCTTAATGATTGCCTCAGCTGAAGGAATTGTTTACAAAGCAGCACTGTCTCTCTTGCATAGGGACGGACATAAGTTTTGAATCCTTATAAGATATATTTTTTGTTTCTTTTGCCACCCTTAGGATCTCCAAAATGTGCTGGAAGCACAGTAGGTGTAAAATTATTGGCCTAGATCTTGCCTGATCATGAGGTCTCCTTCCCGGGATCCTATGCACCCTCTCTATTTCAAATGGCACTTTTAAGTTGATTGGAAGTATTGTTGAAATTACTTCCTACAAAAAAGATGTCATATTTCTTCCTTCTGCCCCTTCCTTTAAACCCAGGATACTTACATTATTCCTTCTTGCCCGGTTTTCAAAGTCTGTCATCTGCTTTTCCATTGCTTTTAGGATCTTGTGATCAATTTTACATTGCTGCTGCTGCTCTTGTTCCACTTTCTCCACTCTGATCTCCATCTTATCCATTCTGTTGGTAACCATATCCATTTTGTTACTCATATTTGCCATTTCTTCCTTCATCCCAGCCATCTGTTCTGTAACTTCCTTCAGAGCTAGTCTGATATTTCTTAGCTCCTCAAATTAGTCAATCATGTCTAGGGCATCTTCAGGCAGAAGAGTCTTGTCAGGGGTGTGTGGGTCTTCTTTTAGCCTTTTTGCCTTCCCAATATATTTTGCAGCAGTTTCAGGCTTAGCTTGTTTATTGGAAGCCATTAGTTGAAATTTTTCCAGATTTCTTGCCTTAAAAGGGGAAAAATTGTAAAGCTGTAAACCAACAAAGGGTGCCCAGGGAAGGGAGCTCAACAGCTACACAGCCATTTTCTACGTCTCCAAGTTCCAGAATCTCGATTAATCAAATCTTTAATAAAACCTTGAAAACCTATTAACATTCTTCAATTTTCACAGTTGGGTGCCAGGAAATGCTTGGTAGTTAATGCCAATAAGAGTAATAGTCTTCCTGATGAAGAATTGTTTCAGATTATTAAAAAATTGCATTGAAAATGTTTTATTCAGCTTGTTTTAAAACTTTAAGGTTTCAGACATGGTTCCTGATAATGCACATACTTATCTGTAATAATAAAACCCTTAGCGTGCTTCTGTGCCTCCGCATGCGCAGTAGGCTGTCTGAGGAGGAGTACACACATGCTGTACACTGTTAAGGTATTCTGTCTTGACTTGAGGAAGGGGATTTAGTCCAATACAAAGATTGCCTTATTTCCATTTCCTGTTTATAAACTTTTATCAATACAGCTATAATAATAATAATAACAGTTTATATTCTGCAGGTTTACAATGATTTAAAAAGTTACAGATTGAGTAGAACTGACAGAGTTAAGATTTAGCGGTCAATTATTGTGGGGAGAGATTGTGCAGTGCAGCTGCGCAGTACACCGCTGAGCAGGGAAGCGTCTCAGCGTAGTGGCAGCAGTCCTGACCCACCAACCTCCCATTCCTTACCCAAAGCAGCAATGGCAGTGCTGTAAACAGGATGCTTTGGGTAAGGAATGGGGGGGTTGGCAGGTCAGGACTGCTGCCGCTGCTACTGCTTTGAGGCTGGAGCAAGGGAAGAAGGTTGGCGGATCAGTACCGCTGCTGCTTTAGGGCACAGAGGGAGGGAGGAGGGATTGGTAGGTCAGGACCGCTGCTGCTGCCTTGGGTAAGTAATGGGGGTCCAGGAGGCCAGACCCATGCAGAGGGAGGGCAGATCTATGGGGGTGGTGGATCAGGCATGTGTGTGTGTGTGTGGAGGGTCCACCAGGGTGAAGGGCTGGGGAGGGGAGATGGATGAATGTTAGACCCATAAGTGTGGAGGAGGAGGGTTGAGAAGTGGATGAGATAAAGTGATATAGACCAGAAATGAGGGTGGGAAGGTTGGAATAGATACTGGACCTACAAATGAGGGGGGGGGGGTGATAAGGAGAGGAAGAGGAAGAGATCAAGGTGGGAAGCGAGACAGAACTATTTTAAAGCAACTCTCAAGCAACCAAAAACTACAGTTATCCAGTAATCTCCATGGATGCCAGATAACTGAGAGTCTACTGTATTTAGGAATATTCAAGGGTTTGTTTTTTTATAGCTTTTGGGACAAGCCATTGCAAGCCAGCCCAAAGATTCAGTGCAATGGCCAGGGAGGAGGTAGATGGGGGAGTCAGGAGCTGGAGAGAGTGGTCTGAGGATACCATTGGGGGATGGGGTTTGAATTGGTGTAGACTCTGGTGTTTGGGTGTGGTTGGGTGAAGAGGGTTAAAGTGGCAGATGTTGGAATAGGGAGGGGGACAGTTGAAGTACCGTGGGAAGGGGCAGGGGAAAGATGACAGAGAAATTGGTCCTGGGATGGGGTACAAGAGAAAGGGTAAAAAAGGAAGAGAAGCTGGGTGGGGGTGGACTATAGGGACAGGAAGAATGGCCTTAGAGGCAATGGAAAGAAGGATAGATAGGAATGGAGCTGGGACTGAAAGGGTGATAAATGCAGTGGAGGATTGATGAGAGCCAAAAGGGTACAGAGGACTAAAGAAATGGTGAAAGATGAGATGGTGGGACTGGGATCAGTGGGAGGCAGGGTCTGAGCATGGTAGAGGTGGGGCATGGGTAGGGTCAGGGTATAGGTGGGGCTATTCTAGCACCCGTTACTGTAACGAATATAATGGGCTAAAACACTAGTGTATTATTAAATATAGTTTCCTGTTCAAAAGAAATATAATTTTATCAGTAAAAAACACGTTTTGTGCAGAACTGAATTAATTTTTTCTGCCTGAGCCTAGAAAGCCTCATGCTTTTCAATTCCATTCATCACTTTCTCCTTTCTTTTCTACTCTTTCACAGGCCACATAACTATCACCAACTACTTGCTTAACTATTTCCCAGGTCTTGATCTGGAAAGAAGAAATGTGCATGGGTTCACAGCACTGATGAAAGCTGCAATGCAAGGTCGCACTGATTGCGTCAGAGCTTTAATGCTGGCAGGTAGGTGGATGGCTTCAAGTTTATTTTTAACTAGCTGAATACCCGGCGTTGCCCGGATATTTATTTATCCCAAAATGTCCAACCCCCTACATGTCCCACCCCACTATGTCCCACCCCCCACGTTACCCCCCCCACATGTCCCATATGCCCCACTCCCATGTCCCAACCCCCTACCCTCCACATGTCCCAAAAGGAATGTCCCTCTCTATGGGGTTGAAGTTAGACTTAAACGGCATCGGGAGTGTCAGTATTCATCTCTGCGAGCCCGAAAACTATGGGTTGGACATTAATCTCTGTCGCTTTTGATAATTTTAACATATCACCCCCTTCCCACCCCCACAGTATTTTACCCCGTCCCACCTGCACAATATTTTTCCCCAGATAGTAAGTCATATGTGTACCAAGTTTGGTTGAAATCTCTCCATGCGTTTCAGAGTTATGCTGGGTATTCATCTGTGAGCCCGAAACAATATGGCAGGGGTGTCCAATGTCGGTCCTCGAGGGCCGCAATCCAGTCGGGTTTTCAGGATTTCCGAAAAAGTATTATTTATATATAATCAGGCAGAAGGGGAACTATACAAGGTTTGGATCATTTATATAAATCCTGAACCAATACCAAACCAATCCAATCCATTGTTTGATACATAAAGGTCCATTCTACCCGATCAAAGGCCTTCTCTGCATCCAAGGATACAGAGAAGGCTGGTTAATCCATGGCTTTTGTTAAATTTAACATGTGAAAAGCCAGCATGGTGTTATTTGAAGAATGTCTTTGAGCAACAAACCCCGTTTAGTGTATACCAATAATTTAAGGGAGAGCCTTGGCCAAGCACAAAGCCAATAACAGCCAAAAGTTTGCCATCTACATTTATCAAAGAAATAGGCCTGTAATTTGAAACCAACATAGGATCTTTATTTGGCTTCGGCAAAACAATAGTTAACGATTCTACCATAGTAGCTGTAATGCAACCTTTAGTCAGTTAAACCTGATATAAATTTAATAGATGAGGTAATAGGGTACTTTGAAATGATTTGTAAAACTCTACAGTGAAACCATCACCACCTGGAGCGGATCCAACTCTAAGGGTCTTCAATGCTGCTTGTAATTCTTTCATTGATATAGGTGCATCAAGATTTCCTTTTATATACTCAGGAATTTTAGGCCCCTTAATTAACTCCAAAAACTTTAAACCCTCAAGTTCTTTATTTGAATAAAACTCTGAAGAATACAAAACATTATAATATTTCAAAAATTATTTTAAGATAGTTCCAATTTGAGAATGAATATCCCCATTCTCATCTGTGATAGCCACAATTTTTACTTTGATCAAGTTTCAAGTTTATTAGGATTTTATATACCGCCTATCAAGGTTATCTAAGCGGTTTTACAATCAGGTACTCAAGCATTTTCCATCTCTGTCCCGGTGGGCTCACAATCTAGCTAACGTACCTGGGGCTATGGAGGATTAAGTGACTTGCCCAGGGTCACAAGGAGCAGCGCGGGGTTTGAACCCACAACCCCAGGGTGCTGAGGCTGTAGATCCAACCACTGCGCCACACACTCCACTAATTAGCTAATACTCTTCCCGCTTTATTCGAGTTTCCGTAATAGGAAATCTCATTGTATTTATATTTAGCTTTTAAGAGGGCTTATAAAGTAGTTTGCTCCAAAATTGAAAATTCTTTATTGAGTTGTTTCTTGACATGTGCTGAATATGAGATTATTTGCCCTCTCATAGTAGCTTTAAAAGCATCCCATAAGGTTTCTAAAGAGATATCATCTGAAACATTGAGTTGAAAATATTCAGTAATTTTTGACTGAAATTCCTCAATAAAGTTGGAATCTGCAAGCAATGTATTATTGAATCTCCAGACAGGTCTACTGTAATCTTGTTCATCCATTTTCAGTTCAATCCAAATTTCACCATGATCTGACAAAATGATTGGCTCTATGGCGGCCTTTGTAACCTGCTGCATTAATTGATCTGATACAAATATATAGTCTATTCTAGAAAATGATTTATGTACCCGGGAGCAGAAAGAAAATTCCCATTCTAGAAAATGATTTATGTACCCGGGAGCAGAGAGAAAATTCCCGCTCATTAAAATGAAGAATCCGCCATATATCCTTTAAACCACAGGATTGTACCAAGTTATCTAGCCCTAATGATTTTAGTATTTTATTAGTTTTTTATCCAGTATTGGATCCATAACTGCATTGAAATCCCTCGCCACCACTAAATTAGAAGCAGCCAGTGGCAGAATTTTAAAAAATATATTTTGATTTGAATTAGGTGCGTAGACATTAACAAGCCTCAGAGTATCTTTCCCCAAGCTCATATCTACCAGTACCCTTCTCCCTGTGGGATCCGCAGAAATCAATTTGAAAGTAGCAGAACATTTTCTACTAACTAAGATGGCCACCCCAGCTTTTTTCCCTACAGCAGGAGCAAAAAAACAATGCTTCATCCATCCAGCCTCCAGATTTTTTGTTTCCATGGCATTCAAATGGGTTTCCTGTATAAAGTATATATCAGCATTTTATTTTTTTTTAAAGAAGTTAAGTGTTTTTTCCTCTTCATCGGATGATTGAGACCATTGACATTTAGAGAAAATATTTTCAGAAGCATTTTGTCATTATATAAAGGAAATGGAACCACAAAACATATCCCTTAATTCCATTTATACCTAAAAACACCACCCCTTGATCAATACATGTCCACACCCCTACCATAAAATGCCCCTGACCCCACCCTCTCCCCAAATCATATGACAACTTGAAAGCACACATATAGACAAGCAACCCAACCCCCCCAGGCATCCTAAATATTTCCCCTAAAAATTATCATTAACATCCATCCCAGAATATAATAACAATATAGTAAAAAATTGAATACTATATGTAATAAATAAAAGGATTTTTAAATGATTTTTAAACAACCACCATTAAGACTAATAATTTATATTAATTGATATTATAATGAATTTCATGAATATAAATATGCATTTAATAAAGTGAACAATATATTAAACTCCTCACATCTCACTTATTAAAAAAATAAAAAAAACCTACTCCATTTGCTATTATAAGTAGTTAGCACATAACATATATTATCCTAATTAAACTAAAACCAATTTTGGGGCAAATTTAATTCCTTAAACATACATATTTTAAATCTAACCAATTACATCTCTAATTTATCTTCAATCAAGCTTTAGAGAAAAATTTTAAGAAGTCGATAATCAACCTAAAAACATAAACATTAATTAAATAGCATTAATTAAATAAAAATAAAGTTATTATTATTATTATTATTATTAGACAAAAATAAATAAATAAATAATAAAAGAAATAAATTTGTATTCTGTAAGACATTTAAAAATACTTTTAACCCTTAACTTCTCCTGTTCCATTCAGAGGTAGATCTTGTCTGAAATCTGCACATGAAGTTCCTCTTTACGTACTTCTTGTTCTACTCGTGCTTTTTCCTCACTATCCTTACGATCATCCACCAACTCTGAAACACGTTTGTTCAATATTGCATTATCTGTCTCCAGCTGGCTCTTCTCATTTAAAGTTTTGTTTAAATAATTCTCCAATGTCTCATCAGCTGACGATGTCTCAACCAACTGTGTGTCTTTTTCCTGTAGTTGCATGCTCAGTTTTCCTAAAGCATTCTCACTTTACTCAGCACATTGTTGCTGTGCTTGGGTGGCCCTTTGAGAGCCTCTTTCTCCTTTTCAATCTTCTGCTTCTGGTCATCTGTAGAGGTACTCAATATATCCAGGATCTTTTTCCGTGCCAGCGCCCACCTTAGGTGCAGTTTGTAATCTTCCATGATTACATTATCATGGCTAAAGAGAAGGAAATAATCTTTGCCAATCATCAGACCCGATCTCAAGAACAAGTTTCAGGTTTGGAAGTCAGACACCGTGATTAACCATCTGTTTTTTCAGCCAGTGGTTCCACAGATCACATTCATATTCTCAAACTGGTTCCTGCACACTCAATGTTTCTCTAAAGCAGGGATCTCAAATCCCTCCTTGAGGGCCGCAATCCAGTTGGGTTTTCAGGATTTCCCCAATGAATATGCATTGAAAGCAGTGCATGCACATATATCTCATGCATATTCATTGGGGAAATCCTGAAAACCCGACTGGATTGCAGCCCTCAAGGAGGGACTTTGAGACCCCTGCTCTAAAGCCTAGGATACGATTTTCTCTATTGCTTTCAGAATATCTTTGTGACCGAAATCCTTCTCAGGCGTACCCTCCATGCAGAGAGTAAGGAGTTGTATAGCCAGCGGTTTTTTGAAACTTGCAAATACATGGCATCTCCAGTTCCAGAGCCTCATATTCAAGGATAATCAGCTTCAGGTAACGTTTCGTGAACTACAGGATAGAGGATCTTCCCAGGTTGCTTGCATGAATAGTTTAGAAGCAAAGTGCAAGGTTTTGAGACATCTCCAGACTGCTGTTATTGTTCTGTTTGCAATCTGTGTCCCACCAGCTAGCAAGGCCACTCCTGACCTTGCTCTCCTCCTTCTGCGTCTCCTGCATTCTGTCAGGGGAGATGGACTGGGTCACTGGTGCTTCTTGCCTAAGTTGAAGTGGAACCTGATCAAGGAGAAACTTACTTGCAGTCCCTGAGGACACACATGACCTTTCATTTAAAAGCTGCGACCTCGGAGCGTTCTAAGGTTCAGTGCATAGCACACAGCACCCGCGATTGTCCCCTCTCTGAATCCTCCCATATACTTGCACTTTGTGTTTGTCTTCGGCCTCTGCCTCCTGCATTTAGTCATGTTAGATTTTGCTGAGACACAGCATCCGACTCTGGACTCAAGCAAGGTCCCAATCCTGCCTATCTTCACTTGATATACAGTGGCTGACCTCTCCTGCTCTATTGGTAATGGCTGAAAAAGTCTCCCTTCCCTCCCTCTGACATCTCCAGCTTCTAAACGTGCCTCTGATTGGAGAACCAATAGGAGGGAACAAATTCTCATCTGTCATTAGTTAAGAATGAAGCACAGATCGATTTTTATCCAATCACAGGGCATATTCAAAGGTAATTATAATGTTCTCAGGATCTTGTGTTCCATGGCAGTTGAAAGTCTAAAATTATCCGTTAAGTTTTATTATTGAATCAAATAAATATGTAGTCAATAAATCCAAGTTGTACTTGTTTATAAACAAACAAAAAACCCAATTTTGTGAAAACATGTCAGACATTTCCTCCGATGCCACCCCACAACTCACAAGGCAGTTAAATCAGTTCATTGGTGTTTCTTGCTGCTCCAGAAATTCTTTCAGTTTGTCAGGATCTTAAGAACATAAGACATAAGCAGTGCCTCCGCCGGGTCAGACCATAGGTCCATCCTGCCCGGCAGTCCGCTCCCGCGGCGGCCCAAACAGGTCACGACCTGTCTGAATCACCAGAAGGGGCTCCCTTGCCACCTTGGTTTCTCATTGAAGTCCTATCTTCCCATCGAAGTCCTAACCCTCCGGTCTTGCACATGCACGACTTGGTTGGATTTCTGTACTTATTACCTGGTTAGCGTTCTATACTTGTGTTACATCCCAGCTCCTCCCTCAGTATCCCACGATCCCTTTATCCCTCAGGAATCCGTCCAATCCCTGTTTGAATCCCTGTACCGTACTCTGCCTGATCACTTCCTCCGGTAGCGCATTCCAAGTGTCCACGACCCTTTGGGTGAAAAAAAACTTCCTTGCATTTGTTTTGAACCTATCTCCCTTCAGTTTCTCTGAATGCCCCCTCATACTTGTTGTCCCCTTCAGTCTGAAGAATCTGTCCCTATCCACCCTCTCTATGCCCCTCATGATCTTGAAGGTCTCTATCATATCTCCCCTGAGCCTCCTTTTTTCCAGAGAGAAAAGCCCCAGCCTATCCAACCTCTCGGCGTATGGCATACAAAGTTTTACCTTTGTATGTGATCCACATTATACTAGGATAATAGAGGCCATATCTTGCTCCAATCTTCTGTAATTTTTTATCTCATTGTCAAAAATTGTCTGCGTTTATTTGCTGTTTCCCTTGCAAAGTCCAGAACAAAAAGGATTTTTGAGTCTTTATAAGTTAGGTTTCTATTTTTCTTTATGACTTTTAATATTTCCAAGACATGTTGAAAACGCAGTACACGAAAAATTAGTGGACTAGGTCCTGACTGTCCATTAGCCCTTCTTCCTGGTATTCTGTGTGCCCTTTCAATCTCCAGTGGCTCTTTTAGTTTAATAGGGAGTATCTTTGGTATATTTTCCTCCAAAAAGGTTACTACATTCTTCCCTTCAATTCCCTCAGCCAAACCCCAAATTTTTAAATTATTTCTTCTTAATCTATTTTCCATATCCACCATCCTTTTCTCCAACTCTTGAATAGTTTTATGATCAGTCTTAAATTGTATCTGCTCCATTTCAATTTTCCCAACCCTTGCTTCTAGTTGCCCCACACTGCTGCTTACCATATCCATCTTTTGTTCTAGGTTTGTCAGCTGTTCAGTATTTGTTGCAATCATTGCTTTAATACTTCTTAGTTCCTCCATCATCTCAATCATGTCAAGGGCATCTAAAGATAAAAAAGCCTTAGAAGGGTTGGATCTGCCTTTTGCCTTTTAGCTTTTCCTCCAGGGTTTGAAGTCGCCTCAATTTTGGTTTGCTTGACAGAAGTCATTGTTGAGTAGAATTAGGTGTATCAGCTTCTGAGGAAAAAATTTAAATCACTTTTTAAAAAATGCTCTGAAGATGCCTAGGAGTGTGAGCTCAACAGTTACACGTCCATGCAGCTGCATCTCCAAGTTCCAGAATCAATAAAGAGGAAATTAAAGGAAAACGCAAGCAATTCTATTCAGCAAAAGTATGCTAAATATTAAAGAACTTTTTAAAATAGTATCATCTATTTTTGATGTTTCTGATTTAACATTCTGATTTAACATTCAGAAACATTCGTTTCTGATTTAACATTCAAGATAAGGCTCCATCATCTCTAGAGATTGCCACTCATTTTGAGAAGAAAATTAAAACCCTTTGACAGTCATGTTTTATTACATGTGCCTTGTACTGCATGTTTGGCAGATTTGAATTGGTACTCTTTTTGAGCCACCGAGTTGGACTCAGTTAAAAAATTTATACCTAACATATGCTAAATATGCTTATTAGACTCTTGCTCACCAACTATTATGAAAACTTCTAGCCTTATTGTTCAGAAAAATCTTTTTAATTGGTTGATTTTTATGTTGGTAGAGGGAGAGTTTCCAAAAGGAAAAGCACATATAATAATCACACCACTTGACCTGGGGTTGACACTCCCTGAGGGTATAATCAAACAGTATCTCCATATTATGTCCCATCTGAATCTGCCAATCTCTCCCTGGGAAATTGGATATAAGATAGCAATGCAACTTTATATTTCACCCGTTTGGGCTCAAGAAATGGCCATTCGCCAGGACTCTGTCCGAAGTGTCTTTGTTCCACTGCTACTCTAGGCCACATGCTATATTCTTGCCCTACTATAACCCGATTTTGGAGGATTTTACAACATATTTCAGATCTCTGGCGAATGCGATTTCTCCTAACTCCTTTGTTACTTTATTCTACGTGCCCAGTTGTGGCCCCAGTACCCAGGGGTCTGTGAGACATTTTGAAAATCTCTCTTGTGTTGGGTGTGAAATCTATTTTGTTGCATTGGTTAGACTCGGAGTCCACTACACTGGCTCAGTGGAGGGCACTGCTTATTCACCATCTGCAAATGGAGTGACTACGAATCCCTGACTTGGATACTCCTAAAGGGTGAAAATTGCAGTACACATGGGAACCATTTTGGAATTCCCTAACTCTGGTTGACCGGAGTAGATTGTTGAACTTGTGACTACCCAGTTAGCGATTGTTTCTGATCAGCTTTCCTTCACTGGAGCTATCACGTACTTTGAGGGTGGGAGGGAGAGGGTGGTGGTGGTGGTGGTGGTGGTGGTAGAAAATTTGAAAAGCTGGATTGGTATTTGAGTGGACTTATGTTTATTCATGGCTACTATGATGTAATTGCTGTGGTATTCTCTTTGTTTTGCCGTGATATTTTTCAATGAAATATGTTTTCAAAATGAAAATAATCACTTCACATCAAAAATCCCCAAAATTCCATTGCTGAGGTCAATAACTATATACCTGTTGCCTCCATACTTTTATTTGTAAAGTTAATGGAAGGAATTGTGTACCAACAATTGTTGGATTACTTGGATCAATTTTCTTTTCTGCATCCATCGCAATCTGGTTTTCGATCCTCCCATAATACTAAAACATTAATTATTTCACTCTTGAATTATTTGTATGCTTTGTTCATCAAGGGAATGGGAGCACTGCTTTTGCAGTTTGATCTAAGCAGTGCCTTTGATGTAGTTGACCATGACAACCTACTTAATTGTTTGGATGCCATGGGCATCTCGGGTAAAATACTTCGATGGTTTGGGGATTTTCTAAAACTTCGCACTTATCAAGTATATTTTAAAGGTGTGTTTTCTAACATCTGGAATAATCCGTGTGATGTGCCACAGGTCTCCATACTGTCCCTGGTGCTTTTTAATATCTATTTGGCATCTTTGGGTGAGAGACTAGCTGCTTTCAACTTGAAGTCCTGTAGCTACGCTTAATGTCATTCAAGAGATTATGTGCATTGTGAATAACTGGCTGAGAGACTATAAATTAAAACTTAACTCGGACAAAACTAAGTTCTTTTTTTGCTTCTCCCTCAAATCGGCTGGTAAATAGAAGTTTGATACTGGGCTACCTACCCTATTGAATCAGAAATTAGAATTTTAGCATGCATCTAGATAGAAACTTGTCTATGAAGGCATTTATTTCTGTGTTGGTCAAAAAATGTTTTTTTATTTTGTGGAAATTGTGCACTATTAAAGCTTATTTTGACCCTATGACATTCAGGACTTTGGTTCAATCCTTGATGCTTAGCACTCTGTATTATTGTAATTCAGTTCATCTGGCTGGGCAACATACAAATTTAGTTAGATTACATAAAATCCAAATTGTGGCAGTATGCTTGATTTTTGATCTGAAGAAATATGATCATATTACATCATATTACAGAGAGCTCCATTGGCTTCCATTTGATGCCCGGATATTATTTAAATTTAGGACTCTGTGTTACAAAGTTTTATGTGGGCAGGCACCCGAGTATTTATTGGAATTATTTACTTTTTTTAAAAAGCGGATCACCCTTTAGGTATTACATCTTTATTTGTATTTAGGTTGTATTTGTGTTTAGATTGCATTTACAAAAAGTTCTTACAGCGCCTGTTTGTCTATCAGGCTGCTAGTTGGGATAGGGAGTTACATACTCTATTTGCCCAGTTGCGTTCATACATTCATTTTAGAAAATATTCAAATTGATTTTATCTGTGAGGTTCCTAGGAAATTTTTAAAATGTCTATGATCATTTTGTAGGTACTGGGGTTGTCCAGTTTCTTGTTTTTGTGAACCGCATTGATCCGAGAGTTTTTGCAGTCTAGAAATGAAATGTATTATAATGTTATATAGGCCAGTGGTTCCCAACCCTTTCCTGGAGGAACACCAGGCCAATTGGGTTTTTAGGCTAGCCCTAATGAATATGCATGAAGCAAATTTGCATGCCTATCACTTCCATCATATGCAAATCTCTCTCATGCATATTCATTAGGGCTAGCCTGAAAACCCGATTGGCCTGGTGTTCCTCCAGGACAGGGTTGGGAATCACTGATATAGGCAACATTTTTTTATGTGATGTGGTGATCAAGTACATTCAAATAAATTCTTCAAATGGCTCAATACCAGAGACTCTAATCTTTCTTTAAAATGAGCTCAAGTCCTACAGAAATTTGTTTTTTAGACCTTCTGATATACAAAGAACAGTATAGTTTATCCACCACATTATCTAGGAAACCTACTGATCAAATGCTTATCATTATACTAGTCATCATAATCCATCTCTCAAAAGGAACTTATCATATTCACATTTTTTGAGACTAAAGCAGATTTGTACTGTTTGGTCGAAATAACTATGTGGACAGGCTACATACATGCTCCTCGATTCCTAAATATATTCCTCAGTTCTTAATTCTAACTCGGAGGAGATCAAGAAAGAAATTTAACACAAACACTTGGTTGATAGTCAAAGCTTTGACTATTTACTGAAGTTAATAAGCTCACAGTCAAGTCTCATCGTATTACCAGTGACTGGTCATTTTATTGGGATAATGACATCATTAATTAATTCATTATTAAACATACGTAGGTGGTACATCTTTCAATTAAAAATCATTTACAAATTGCATACTTCAACAATATTCTATTGGTTCTATTCAAGTCACATGATTTCCTATTAATTTTATTTTAATACTTTCCTTTAGCAACAATGACTTAACTCATCACGTGCTATTGGTTCCACCTCTGTCAGCAATAGAAGGAAGTGAACAACATGCTTACTGAGGTCATGCTGACCCTGCAGACATGTTCTCTTGCAGAATAGTTTACAGAAACGTTCTCATTTGTTAAACAATACATTCCTACGAGTAGCTCAAGGAATTATATGTTTAGAGCGGGAATGCATTGCATTGAAGAAACAACACATAGCACAGCCCATGGCTCGGTCGCGAGAATTATTGGTTTCCGCCCAGGCTGCTCTTAATACTTTAATACATGAGCGCACTAAAAAAAATTTTGTATTACACTAAGTATCTTTATTACAAACACAGGAATAAGCCTGGATGGTTATTGGCCGCACTAACTAAACCTTGGCAGCCTAATCGCTTTATTCCTTGTTTACGCCTACCTGATGGCTTGACAGTGACCACATCCGCGGATTGTTTTTTCCGCCACTATAGGCAGTTTTATTCCTTGATGGAGGGGGATCAGGGACCAGATGCTAGCGATTACCTGGAGGATGCAGGGATACCACGGTTGTCATCTCCTATGCGTTCTTCTCTGAATAAGCCAATCCAAGGGAAAGAACTACAATTGGTGGTTAAACAGCTTAAGAGCTGTTTGGTGCCGGGCCCTGATGGGTTTTTATAAATTATTGTTTCCCCATCTTTGTGGACCTTTGGAGGCTTATTATACAGTGGTGTTATTGGAGGGCGCTTTTCCGGAGGGCTCTAATCAGGCATACCTTACATTAATCCCAAAACCTGGTAAGTCGGATATTGACGTCGATTCTCATCGTCCTATACTCCTCATCAATGTAGACATCAAAATTCTGGATAAGATCTTGGCCAATCGCTTAGCATCCCTTTTACCTCAATTAATAGTATCCAAACAGGTGGAATTTGTACAAAAGCAGCATTCAGTTTTGAATGTCCGCAATTGTTAACCGCTATTCAGAGAGCTCAAGCCACATGTACAGTAGGCATACTCATTAGCCTTGATGCCGCCAAGGCTTTTAATCAGGTCAATTGGACTCGCCCTCCAGCCGACCTCTTTGTTCGTGTACCGTCGGGGGTCAGGTTCCTGAAGAAGGGCTCCTCCCGAAACCAGCGCGGTCGAACCTCTTCTCCTGGCGCGGTTTTTTGCGTTTTCAGCTTGTGAGATAGTTTCAGATAAGTATGGTGTTCATTTGATTTTTGTATGGTGATTTTTGATTTGGTTGTGTGAGTCGGGGGGGTCTGGCTGGCAGGGTTTGGGGGTCGCTCAGGTTGTTTGTGTTAAGTTTAATTTACTCACTTTGATTGTTTGATTTGTTTGATTTAGTGGACTCGGGTCCCTTTAATTTCAGCACACTTAGGGTGCTCAATGATGGTGTGTGGGTGGAGGCTTACCGCCTTGACCCAGAAGTGAAGTGTCGGAGCTGTGCTCCTATCACTGAGGGTTCACACTGAGAGCACCCTATATTATATTATATTCACCCCATTTTGGTTTATTAGTTGTGAGCCAATTTTGGCGTCCTGAGCGTCCCCCACACAAACCTTGATGTGACTAGGTTGCCTTTTGTGTTTTTTCCATCTTGTTCCAGACATTAAACCAAAATATTTTGTTCTATTAAGGAAAAATATATACTCTGTGTGCCGTGCTGTTTTAGCTACTACAGACTATGGATTTTTCCTCCAGGAACTTGCCCAAACCTTTCTTAAAACCAGCTACACTATCCACTCTTCCCACATCCTCTGGCAATGCGTTCCAAAGCTTAACTATTCTCTGAGTGAAAAAAAATTCCCCCTATTGGTTTTAAAAGTCCCTACTCCAACCCAGTTTAAGAAGTCATCCAGATATTGTATGCACAATGAGATTTTCTCACTTATCTAGAGATATACAAAACATTATAATGCCAGGCCAATAGCCAGGCCTCCACACATTGGAGGGAGGCTTTCAGAGCTTTTAGAGAAGTGGGCAGAGATTACTGCAGATCACTGGGTGCTGTACATACTACGAGAGGGGTACAAATTCAAGTTTTATCTTCTCCTTGCAGAGCTTTTTCTAGATCCCCTAGTGAGGGAAACCAGAAGTAGCAGCACAGGTCAGTACAATGGTCCAGAGATAATGATATAGCAGCCATAGAGCCTGTCCCAGAGTCCGACTCGGGCTATGGCAGATACTCAATATCTTTTATTGTACCATCAAAAGGCACCGAGGACTGGAGACCAATCCTGGATTTCAAAGCAGTCAGCTTGGCCCTCAAAATCCCACGGTTCCGAATGGAAATGGTGAGGTCAATGATTGCCTTGTTGCACTAGGGGAATTTCTGGCCTCTCTGGATTTGACAGAGGCTTATCTCCTTATCCCCATATTCATGGTTCTTTGGACAAGAGCTCACGTGTGCCTGCTTCCAGAAGCACTACTCTCTCTGTGTCAACAAAGAAATCCGCTCATTGCAGTCTAGCCTAGTGGTTGAGTCCTCTCTCTCTTTCCATGGGAGTTCCCTCCACATCATCACCTGGGTGATCTTGATGACAGACCCCAGACTTTACAGCAGGGGAGCATTTTGCAAGGACCATTCAGTCCAGGGATGCTGGTCAATCGATCACTTGGGGCTTCAAGCAATTTGGCTGGCTCTCTACAATTTGAGAATTCGCTCCAGTACAAGGTGGGGTGAGTCTTTTCAAATGATACCACACTAATGGCCTATGTCATTCACCAAGGGGGCACCAGAAGTGAACCCCTATGTCTAGAGGCCCAAATACCCTTTCGATGGGAGGAAAGGAAACCCATCTAGTGCTTTCAGCAGCATGCGTACGAGTAGACAACGTGCAAGCGGATATCTCAGCTGCCAAATCCTGGAACCAGAGGAATGGTTGCTGTCCCTGAAAGCATTCACATTTTAGTGAGGATATGGGAGTCATCCAGTGTTTGACTTGGTGGTATCAGTATCCAACAAGGAAGCGGCTCAGTTCTATCACCAACAAGAACCAGCCATGGCCACAAGACAGTCTCTATGCCTTTCCTTCATGGCCCATGATAAGTCATCTCCAGCGAAGGATCTAGGTGCATCGAAGTCAGGTACTTCTCATGGTGCTCAATTGGCCAAGACACCTGTTGTATGCAGACCTAGATCGTCTGCAACTGGATTCGCCTGTCTTTCTTGGCTTCTCACACAGGGCCCAACAGCCCTACAGGATCCAGCCTGCTTTGGGCTTGCATGGCTCTTGAGCGTGCAGCTCTAGTGCGCAGGAGCTACTAGGATGGTGTGGTTGTTACCATTTCACATGGCAAGAAGAAATCGACCATTGTAGCATACATGAAGGCCTGGCAGTGTTTCCAGATCTGGCGTTCTAGGAAGAGTGAAGGCCCAAGCTTGGCATCAATCTTGCTAGTCTGTGCCTTTCTCCAGGAGGGCCTGGAAAGGGACCTAGCAGTCGACTCCGAGTGTTCTGATAGCTGTGTTTTCTTGCTTCGGTCTTAAGCCCAAGGGGGGGAGGGCTCTTTTGCAGCCCATCCGAATGTGGTTAGGTTTTAAAGGGTGCGCTATGGCTCTGCCTTGTGCTAAGTCAGTCATTTCTGACTTAGACACCTAACCTGGTTCTCAGGGCACTTGTGAGCCCTACAAGCCACTGGACCAAGCTTCTCTGATGGATCTCTCCATGAAGACAATATTTTTTGTGGCCATTACCTGTGCCTAAAGAATGTCTGAATTTCAGGCTTTATCCTGCAGAGATCGCTTTCTTTGGTTTATGGACTCACGCGAGACCCTGTGCACTGTTTTCTCTTTTTTGCCAAAAGTGGTTTCTGGCTTCCACATCAATCAGGAGGTGCGATTTCCAGCCTACATACCCTTGGGTTTGTGTAAATATGACAAGAGTGTTAAAATCTCTGGATGTGCGCAAGCTTTTGCTAAGATACTTGGAAATCCCAAAAGGATTTATTTGTCTGATCATCTGTTCATGCTGGTTGGGGTGACCTGTAAGGCCAGACCAGCATTGAAATCGACCACCTATATTGTAGCTGGCAAGTGACCCTCTATTTCAGTGAAGGCTCATTCCATGCATGGCATCACTTTTTTATGGGTGGAATTTTCAGTGGTTTCCCCAGAAGAGATTTTGTAGAGCTATCACCTGATCTTCTCTGGAAGCTTTCACAAAGTTTTATGGAATAGATGTGATGGCCAAAAGGGATTCTGCATTAGGATTTTTATTTCTGCTGGTAGGCTCATCATTCCCACCCTGGGTTTGAGGGACTGCTCTAATATGTCCCAAGAGTTCAGAAAGAGTGGGGTTGTACAAAAAGGAAAGATTAGGTTCTTACATTGGCAATCTTGTTTCTTGTAAACCCACACACTATTCCTGAAGCCCACTCTGGGAGTTGAAGATTCACCTTATGTCTGCCTTAATGGGTACTGGTAAGTTGAACTTCTTGTTTCTTTGTCTAACCTTAGCATAAATACTATCCACGAATATTGCATTCTTCAATGCAGGGGGACTATCAGTAATTTGCTCCCACTGTATTGGTGCAGGCTGAGTTCTCAGTGTTCATTGTTTATTCTATTTTCCAAATGTTTGATGCGATGTTGCATAATATGAACAGATTAGACATTTTTCAGGGAGTTTCCCCATACCCTCCCTCTTCTGTGTCCTCTGTTTTGTCACATACTGGAAGCTGGAAGGCAGTCTAGAGGTAAGAGAGGAAGAGCAAGCTATGCAAATGATGCTTCCTATAAGAGATCTAACGAGATAGGCTTGACTACCCAAGAGTTCAGGAATAGAGTGTGGGTTTACAAGAAAGAAGATTACCAAGGTAAGAACCTAATCTTTCCTTGCCTTTCTCAGATCTAGCCAAATCTCCACAAACTATTTTTCTTAGGTTTTAGAATTATGGCAAGAAAGCAATCTTGTTCCCATAAAAGAATAAAATAATATTTAAAAAGTCAAAGCCTCATTTTAATGTGCCTTTGACTTTTGGGCATGGTTAGCAGTCCTGTAAATATTTGAAAAATTGTTAATTAAGTTTCTCTTTAGCAATGTGCTTGATTTTAATGTAATGCAGATAATTGTTAAATATTTCATTATGCTATTTTGTTTATGTAAGGATTCTTTTACTGTTATTCTTATTTTCTCATTTATTAAATATGATTCAGTTAATGAGCTGCTTTTAAGCTAAGCAGTATTTAAATAACTATAGTCCATAACTACAGTACATATCATTGAGAGCTGTTCATAGAAAAGAATTCAGGTCATGTGCTTGCAAATTTCCAGCTGAAAAGCATAATATTTCTCTAAAGTTGGCACCTTTGAACTCAAATCATTTTTTAAAAACTTTATTTAAGGCAGCTTAAAACACAAGTACAAGTAGCATTACACTTTACACACACATCAAAGAGTACAGAATCAAAGCGTGTCCGAACAATAATAGAGGAAAGTCGTCTGGTGAAGAGAACACCAGCCTCATGCAAACCCAAATTTTCAGCCCCCCATCAGCCCTCTCCTTCCCCCCCAACCTAGCAACTCCCTCCCCCTCCCGAAGCTGTGGAGGAAACATGGTAAAGAGTCCGAAACCGCTGCCAAAGTGAAACAGTGATAGCCCCCGCTGTGAGCATCGGAGACTCTTCCCAAGTCGCCATTTCCAACCTTTTATTCAGCCACATTGGTAGAGTCGGTTCAGCGAAAATCCACACTTGTAGTATAGCTTTTTAGCAAGTAGAATGCCCACCATAAGAAACCGACGCTCAGCTTCTCGGTACCCTGCTGTTCTAATTCAGAAGTGAGCTCCAACAAGAGAATCCTATAAGACTATTCACAGGGCTTGTCCCCCACCCAGTGGCGTACCTAGCACATGTGACACCCGGGGCCCATTGTTTTTTGACACCCCCGCACCTGTACAGAAAACATGATTTTTAGTAACAAGCCACACGTCACACATGAGTACCTAGGAAAAGGCAGCATCTTACATACTGCAGTGAGCAGTACATCAATAAACCCATTGTAAAACTAAATAAGCCAGACTAGTACAGATCAATCCTGCAGTCAAGCCTAACAAAAAAAAACATGTCTTTCCAACACACAGAACACAGAAAACACCTTCGCCTAGTATGGAATATGTCATCACAAACTAACCCATCCCTCTTTTACAAAACTGTAGTGTGGATTTTAGCCATAGTGGTAACAGCTCTGACGCTCATAGAATTCTGAGCATCAGAGCTGCTACCACCACGGCTGGCGCTAGAAAACGCTCCACAGTTTTGTAAAAGGGGGGATAAAATAGAAATACATAGACAAAGGTTAAATTGAACCAGTAAGATGCTGGACTCTGCATACAATGCAACACCACAGAAACAGTGACACGTCTCCTAAAGCAATAAATAAATAGAAAATTTTTTTCTACCTTTGTCTTCTGTGGTTTCTGCTTTCCTCATCTTCTTGTAACTCTCTTCCTTCCATCCACTGTCTGCCGTCTCTTTTCCCCTATATGGCATCTTCTCTCCTTCTATGCCCCTTCCATCTCTCCTTTCACCCCCATTGGTCTGGCATCTCTCTCCTCTCCTTCCCTCTCCCACACCTCTCCTCTGCAATTCCTTTCCCTTTTTTCCCTCATTTTCCTTTTCAATTTATTTTCTGCATCTGTCTAGATTACGTTCTTACTACCCTCTCATCAATGTCCTTTTTTACTGTCTATCTAAAGCTTGCCACCTCTTTTTCTCACCCCTTCCAGTATCTAACGCTATCCTCGTCCTTCAATCCAGCATGTGCCCTTTTTTCTTTCTCCTCCCCACTTCCTTCCAGCGTCTGCTCCCCCTCTCCCTCACACTTCCATTCAGTGTCTTTCCCTCTCTCTACCCCTTCCATCTACTGTTCACCTTCTGTCTTGCCCCTTCCAGTCACTGCCCTCTCTGCCCTTTCCATCCAATGTCTGCCTTCTCTCTTCCATACAACATCTTCCTTCTTACTATGCTCCTTTCATAACTATCTATCCTTTTCTCCTTTGTACATGATTGATTTCAGATCTGCCACCTCTCCATTTTTTCTCTCTGTCACCAACCCATCCCCTATGCTCTGGCATCTCTCTCTTCTCCTTTCTTTCCTTCGCACCCTACAGTCTGGTATCTGCCCTTCCTGATTCTCTGGCATTTCTCTCCTTTCCTTCCATCTTTCCCTCCCCTCCCCCTCCATGCTCTGAGATCTCCCCCTTCCTTTTCCCTTAGTCTGGCATACCTTCCTCCTTCCCTCCAAGCCCTGGCATCTCCTTTCATTCCCTCCCTCATCTTCCTTCTCACTCCAGCTGGGTACAGCAACAATCTCCCCTGCAGCTCTGGACTTCCCCACACCTGCTCGCCCCAAATTGTCAATGCTTCAGTTAGTCTTCTTTCTTCCTCCCTCCCCCCCACACGGGACCCTGCAGCACAATCAGCTCTTAGTCCTTCTAACGCCAGCCCTGCAGCTCCAGACTTCCCCACACCTGCTCCCTCCCCCCCCCCCCGATTGCTATTATTTTAAACTTTATGGCAGCCGCGGCGCTGTATTAATCGAAGGAGACTTCTAACCTCGGCCTGCTCCGGAACTCTTCCTGCAACAGCAACTTCCTGTTCCCGCCTAGGCAGGAAGTTGCTGTTGCAGGAAGAGTTCTGGGGCAGGCCGAGGTTAGAAGTCTCCTTCGATTAATACAGCGCCGCGGCTGCCATAAAGTTTAAAATAATAGCGATCGGGGGGGAGCAGGTGTGGGGAAGTCCGGAGCTGCAGGGCCAGTGTTAGAGGCAGTGAGAACAGCCAGCTTTGCACCCCCCCAAGATGTACATCCGGGGCGGACCGCCCCCCCCCCGCATCCCCCTTGGTACGCTACTGCCCCCACCGTCCCCATCACATTAAACAACCCGTTCCCAAATCTAGTCAGAGTGGGGCATTCCAAAAAAATGGTGTAATAAGGTGGCCTTCCCAATCTTACATTTAGGACAGTTATCATCATCCCACAATCCCATCTGCCAGCCCCTACTTTTACTGATGTAAGCATTATGAAGGAGCTTGAATTGAAGCTCCTGAAGGCTTGGGTTAGGACCCAGGGAGGCCGCAAAGGAAAAACTGAGAGCTAAATCACTATCCAAGATCTCCTCTCCTATCAAGTCCTCCCCAAAATGGAGAAAGATGGTGTGGGGCACTACTCTAGACTCATAGTATACCATGCCAACAGACGATTATTAGAAGCAGGAGTGCACATAAATAAATTATCCAACTCTGTGAATGTGGGACAGGCACCAGCCTCCCGCTCCAGAGATATCATATAGTGGCGGATCTGCAGATATGCAAAAGAGTGGTTAGAGGGCACCCCCTAGGTCTTCTAGCAGTTCGAGAAAAAAGAAGGGAACCATCAGCCAAGGGAACCAACTAATCAATAAAGCAACAACCACAACTAATCCATCTCTCAAAGGGCGACCGGGAAAGGCCAGCCGGGAAGGCCGGATTGCCCACCAATTCAACAAAGGGGGAGAATCCGCTGGCACAACCTATAGATCCCCGCCACCAATCCCATTTCAATGCATGAAGCAGAAAAGACAGAGTACGAGTGGGCTTTCAGATGCGACAGATGAGCAGGTGCAAATTTGTAATGCCTGTTATAAAGTTCATGAAGCCAGCACAGCAAAGCCACCACATTATATAAGTGGGTCAGTTTGTGGTATTCAATTCATGCTCTATGACGTGCCATAGGAAGGATGATATAATGCCCTGATATACTTCGACATCTTTACGCCACACCCAAAGGGGCAACATCTGTAAAGGGTACAATATTTTTGGTAAGAGGACCATCTTGGTTAATGCTACCCGCCTATTTTATTGTTAACTATTTAGATACCTGTATGATAAATAGTATATAAAAAAATAAAGAAAGTTGAAACTTGTATTTCTACTAGTGTGAAGTTCAGCTGAGCTATTATACAACCTGACATTCACATTATTGTAATCTGGATTATGTACATTACAAAAAGTGTTTATTTCAGAGATAATGTGTTTAACAAGTTAATTTGAGTGTAAACAAGTATAGTAATGTAGGTGTAGGCGAGTGCTATGGCCTGATGTGTGTTCAGGTGTCCTGTCTGCACTCTCCATATATGCTCCGATACAGGGCTGAACTTTAACATCATTTTGCACACCACTAATACTAGGAAGTTAGTTAAGTGGCCCTGGAGCCTCCCACTTCCCTGTTTTCAGCAGAAGATCTGCAAACAAAGATATAGGCAGCAGTGGCTGCTCATCTTCCTCTGTCTGCTAAAAGAGCTTAGAATAAGTTGGAGGAACAGCTTTTTGGATTCAACTGTAAGTGTTCATGTTTATTTTAAAACTACATGGCTGCTTGTGTGTACTATGATGGAAGGCTGTGTGCATGTTTCTGGATAACACTACAGGGCTATCTGTATGTTTGTGTGTATGGTGCAGGAATGTTTGTTATAGTGCATATTGTGTGTCTGTTTCTGAGCTCTGTATTGTGTGTATAGTGTATATGTTTGTGCAAGTTTTTCAGTATAGGTAAGGTGACCGTACATCCCGTTTTGAACAGGACTGTTCCCTTTTTAGATCCCCTATCCTGTTGTCCCCATGCACAGCTTCGGGACGCCAAAATGTCCCATTTTCAGGGACAAATAGCGTCCCGAAGCTGTCTGTGGGGACAGGCGATCGCTTCTCCTCCCTCTAGCGCCAAAGCCGAAGCCTGCCTCCCCGGACCTGCCCCCATTCCTGCTGCCTATCGCCGCTTCAAACCCCCCTCCTCCCCGGTTTTGAAGGCGACATTGGACCAGCACGCTTAGAGGAGACTTCTAACCTCGGCCTGTCCCGGAACTCTTCCTGCAGCAGCTGCCCACCTAGGTGGGAACAGGAAGTCGCTGTTGCAGGAAGAGTTTCAGGGCAGGCTGACAGCAGGTCTCCTCTGATGATTACAGCGCCGCGGCTGCCATAACATTTACAATAATAGCGATCCAGGGGGAGCTGGTGTGGGGAAGTCCAGAGCTGCAGGGCTGACACTGGAGTGAGAGCTGATGGTGCCGCAGGGTCCCGCTGGGGGGACTGAGGAAGGAAGAAGAGGAACTGAAGCATCGTCAATTTTGGGGGAGCAGGAGTGGGGAAGTCTGGAGCTGCAGGGGAGAGTGTTGCTGTACCCAACTGGAGGGAGAAGGAAGATGAGGGAGGGAATGAAAGGAGATGCCAGGGCTTGGAGGGAAGAAGAGATGCCAGGGCATGGAGGGAAGGAGGAAGGTATGCCAGACCAAAGGAAAAGGAAGGGGAAAGGAAGGAGGAGATATCAGAGCATGGAGGGGAGGGAAAGATGGAAGAAAAGGAAAGGAGAGAGATGCCAGGGAATCAGGGAAGGGATGATGCCAGACCATGGGATGGCAAGGAAAGAAAGGAGAAGAGAGAGATGCCAGAGCATAGGGGAGGGGTGGTGACAGAGAGAAAAATGGAGAGGTGGCAGAGCTGAAATCAATCATGTACAAAGAGAAGGGGAACAGGATACATAGTTTATGGAAGGAGCATAGAAAGAGGGACGATGCTATATGGAAGAGAGAGAGAGAGAGAGGGCGGACACTGGATGGAAAGGGCAGAGAGGGCAGTGAATGGAAGGGGCGAGACAGAGGGTGAACAGTAGATGGAAGGGCTAGAGAGAGGGAGACAGACACTGAATGGAAGTGTGGGGGGGGGAGGAGGGACAGCTGCTGAATGGAAGTGTGAGGGAGAGGGGGAGCAGACGCTGGAAGGAAGTGGGGAAGAGAAAAAAAGGGAACATGCTGGATTGAGGGAAGAGGATAGAGTTAGATTCTGGAAGGGATGGGGGAAACAGGTGGCAAGCTATAGGTAGACACAGTGAAAGAGGGAAATTGAGGACTGAATAGTAAAAAAGAATTTAGACAGAGGCAGAAAATAAATTGAGAAGATCGATCAAGGAAGAACAGGAGGAAGGGAGCGGAGAGAGAGATGCCAGAGCAGAGGGGGATGGGGAGGAAAGGGGAGGAGACAGATACTAGACCTGGGAGGAGGAAGAGGAAGGAGACAGATACTAGATCTGAGGGGAAAAAAGGAGGAAAGAGATATGCTAAAATCTGCTTGGAGGGAGGAAGGAAAGAAGGAGAGAAAGAGGCAGAGAAAGGGGATGGGTGTTGTAAGCAGATTAGAAAGACTACAGAGAGAAAGGTCTGGACGAAAGGTAAAAGACAGGAGACAGATGCAGGACTATGGGAGGTTCGGACAGAGAGGGTGAGAGAGAGAGAGAGAGAGAGAGACCTGGAACAAAGGTACAAAGGAGAACTGACACTGGATCTGGGGAGGGTAATGGAGGGAAAAGAGAGAGAGAGACCTGGACCCAAAGGGGATGGGGCTGGATTGTGAAAGAAATGTTGAATACAAAAGAAAGAAAGATTGGATGCACAGTCAGAAGGAAGTGCAACCAAGAGACTCATGAAATCACCAGACAACAAAGGTAGGAAAAATTTTATTTTCAATTTAGTGATCAAAATGTGTTTGTTTTGAGAATTTATATCTGCTGTCTATATTTTGCACTATATTTGTCTATTTTTCTATAGTTATGGAAGTGACATTGCATATTTTAAAGTAATCTGCCTTGACATCTTTGAAAAAACCCCGGAACTCGTAAATAAGAACATAAGAAATGCCTCCACTGGGTCAGACCTGAGGTCCATCGCGCCCAGCAGTCCGCTCACGCGGCGACCCAACAGGTCCAGGACCTGTGCAGTAAATTTCTATCTATA
The DNA here is from genome assembly GCF_902459505.1 of Geotrypetes seraphini. NCBI lineage: Eukaryota > Metazoa > Chordata > Amphibia > Gymnophiona > Dermophiidae > Geotrypetes > Geotrypetes seraphini. The sequence goes on from NC_047085.1 coordinate 291,605,011, forward strand.
CCCCCCTATCCCCTTTTCCAGCAGGAATTTGTCTAATCCTTTCTTAAACCCCAGTACCGTACTCTGCCCTATAACGTCCTCTGGAATTGTATTCTAGGTGTCTACCACACGTTGGGTAAAGAAGAACTTCCTAGCATTTGTTTTGAATTTGCCCCCTCTCAACTTTTCCGAATGCCCTCTTGTTTTTTTATTTTCTGAAAGTTTGAAGAATCTGTCCCTCTCTACTCTCTCTATGCCCTTCATGATCTTGTAAGTCTCTATCATATCCCTTCTTAATCTTCTCTTTTCCAGGGAAAAGAGTCCCAGTTTTTCCAATCTCTCAGCGTATGAAAGGCTTTCCATCCCCTTAATCAGTCGTGTCGCTCTCCTCTGAACTCTCTCGAGCAATGTCATATCCTTCTTAAGGTACGGAGACCAATACTGGACGCAGTACTCAAGATGTGGACGCACCATTGCCCGATACAGCGGCAGGATAACTTCTTTCGTTCTGGTTGTAATACCTTTCTTGATTATACCTAGCATTCTATTCGCTCTCTTAGCGGCAGCTGCGCACTGTGCTGTCGGCTTCATTGTCATGTCCACCATCACCCCCAAGTCCCTTTCTTGGGTACTCTCATTCAAAAACATCCCTCCCATCGCATAAGTATACCTCGGGTTTTTGCTTCCCACATGCAATACTTTACACTTCTCAACATTGAATTTCATCTGCCATCTCTCTGCCCATTCCCCTAGTTTGTCCAAGTCCCTTTGCAATTCTTCGCCGTCCTCCTTTGTCCGAGCTCCACTAAATAGTTTGGTGTTGTCTGCAAATTTTATTATCTCACACTTCGTCCCTGTTTCTAGATCATTTATGAATATGTTAAAAAGCAGCGGCCTGAGCACCGAGCCCTGCGGAACACCACTCGTGACCTTTCTCCAGTCTGAGTAGTGGCCCTTCACCCCTACCCTCTGTTTCCTACCTTCTAACCAGTTTCTGATCCATCTATGCACATCTCCGTCCACCCCATGGTTCTTCAGTTTCCGGAGTAGACGTTCATGAGGCACCTTGTCAAAGGCTTTCTGGAAATCTAGGTATATGATGTCTATGGGGTCTCCTCTGTCCATCTGTTTGTTAATTCCTTCGAAGAAGTGCAGTAAGTTAGTCAGGCACGATCTTCCCCTGCAGAAACCGTGTTGGCTGGTTTTCAGAAGTTCGTTTCTTTCAAAATGTTCATCGATGTTTTCTTTTATCAGTGCTTCCGCCATTTTCCCCGGTACTGAGGTCAGACTCACCGGTCTGTAGTTTCCCGGGTCCCCTCTTGATCCCTTTTTAAAGATGGGCGTAACGTTGGCTATCTTCCAATCCTCCGAAATCACACCTGTTTTCAGAGATAGGTTGCAAATTTGCTGCAGTAGTTCCGCTATTTCCTCCTTTAGTTCCGTCAGAACCCTTGGATGGATTCCATCTGGACCCGGTGATTTGTCAGTTTTTAGTTTTTCTATCTGCCTGCGCACATCATCAAGGCTCACTTCCATGGTTGTTAACTTTTGTGCTTGATTTCCCTTGAAGATTTGTTCAGGTTCCGGTATGTTGGTTGTGTCTTCGCTTGTAAATACCGACGAAAAGAACATGTTAAGTCTTTCTGCGACCTCTTTCTCTTCCTTCACCGCTCCCTTCCGGTCTCCGTCGTCCAGCGGTCCCAACTCCTCCCTAGCCGGCTGTTTCCCTTTAATATATCTAAAGAACGGCTTGAAATTTTGTGCTTCCTTGGCTAGCCTCTCTTCATACTCTATTTTGGCTTTTCGAACCACACGGTGACATTCTTTTTGATACTTTCTGTGATCTTTCCAGTTTCCCTCAGATTTGTCCTTCTTCCATTTTCTGAATGAGTTTTTCTTATTGCCTATCGCTTCCTTCACTATTTTAGTTATCCACGCCGGGTCTTTTGTTCGACTCTTGTTGCACCCTTTTCTGAATCTGGGGATATACAGATTTTGCGCCTCACTCACCGTATCCTTGAAAAAGGACCAGGCATGTTCTACCGTATGCCATTTTTTGGAAGTGTTCCTAAGTTTCTTCTTTACCATTCCTCTCATTGCTTCGTAGTTTCCCTTTCTGAAGTTAAAAGTTGTTGCTATGGTTCTCTTTCCTTTCAGTATTCCTATTTCCACCTTGAACTTGATCATATTATGATCGCTGTTTCCCAATGGTCCCACTACTTCCACTTCCTTTGCAGGTCCCTTTAGCCCATTTAAGATTAGATCCAGAGTGGCATTTCCTCTCGTCGGTTCTCTAACAAGCTGCTCCATGAAGCAATCTTGTACAGCCTCCAGAAAGTCTGCCTCCCTAGCGCATCTTGAGCTTCCAAGACTCCAGTCTATCCCAGGGTAGTTGAAGTCTCCCATAATAACTGTGTTACCGCTTTTGCATTCTCGCTTCATCTCGGCTTCCATTTCTTCATCGATTTCTCCGGTTTGTCCGGGTGGACGATAATATAGACCTATCTTTATTTCAGGCCTTTTCCTTCCTGGTATTTTAACCCATAGCGATTCTAGCTTGTTGGCCGTCTCTGCTGTGTCCATTCTTGTCGATTGTATGCTTTCTTTTATGTATAGTGCTATTCCACCGCCTTTCTGTCCTAATCTGTCTTGGCGATAGAGTTTGTACCCCGGCAGTGCTGTATCCCATCTGCTTTCCTCGTTCCACCATGTTTCAGAGATTCCAATGATGTCTATGTTCTCTGCAATGGCCATGGCTTCTAATTCTCCCATTTTGTTTCTTAGGCTCCTTGCATTAGTATATATGCAATTTAGCTCCTGGAATTTTGTTGCCTTCATTTCCTTTCCCTGTGCTTCTGTCTTTAGATTCTTCTCTTTGGTTACGATCTTTCTAATCTCCTCTCCTTTGTTAGTCGACTCCTGTAGTTTGTCCCTTGTTTCATCCCAGCCTTTTTTCTCCTTAGTATCTTCACGAGATACCTTTTTCCGAATCATCGACGCTTGGTCGACTGTCGGCTTTCCCCTTCTTGTTAGTTTAAAGCCTGTTCTATTCCTCTCTTGACGTTGTTTGCTAGAAGTCTAGTTCCCGCTGCGCTCAGGTGCAGTCCATCTCTCCTGTAGAGCTTGCTCTTGCCCCAGAACGTCGTCCAGTTCCTCACGAAGTGGAATCTTTCTTCCTCACACCATCTCCTCATCCATGCATTTATTGATTGTAGTTCCTCTTGCCTTTTCACATCTGCCCTCGGTACCGGTAGGATCTCTGAGAACGCTATCTTCTGGGTCCTCATCTTCAGCTTCCTTCCCAGAATCTTGAACTGTTCTATCAGTGTGTTTCTTCTGTAGTCCCTCCTGCTGACATCATTCGTCCCAATGTGGATCATTACTGTGGTCTCTTCCGTCTCTGCTCCTTCCAGGATCTTTCCAATTTTGTCCCCGATGTCCTTGGTTCTCGCTCCTGGGAGGCAGGTCACCAGTCGGTCCTCTCTCCCTCCTGCTATGTGGCTGTCCACATGCCTCAGGATCGAGTCCCCCACTAGGATCGCTGACTTTCCCTTCTTCAATGTTTGCTTCGGTCTCAGGTCGATGTCCTCGGTATGCTTCTCTCTTTCTTCCTCTGGGCATCGACTGGTCAATTTCTCGCCTTCGTGTGTTTTTCCTCCAGGGGTGTCTTCTTTGTGGTCTTCTGTTTCTTGCTCTCTCTTCGATGTTGGTGTAACCTCTTCTTTTATCTGAAGTTCATTCTCTTCCACCCTCCTCTTGTATGCCTCCTCAATGAATTTCTCGAGTTCCCTGACTTCCTCCTCAATGTGCCTCTCGCTCATGAAGTCTTCAGTTGTCCTGATTGGGTCCTCCGTGGTGTAAAGTCCTTCTAGCTCCTGTATCTTGTCCTCTAGTCGCTTGACTTCCTTCTTCAAGCTTTCCAGCTCCTGACACCGACCGCATACATACGACTGTCTCCCCGAGGGGAGGTAGTCATACATATGACAGTCGGTGCAGAACATTGGAAAGCTCATCTTCTGGTTTTCCTCTGCTTCCATAGTCGTTCCTATTTTAAGATAACACTTAAGACTACGTGTTCCTTGTGTGCCTGCTTCCTTCTGCGCCTTCTTCTTGTGTGTGCTGCCTTTGCTCTACCTTACTATACTTTGTTTGTGTGTTTGTTCCTTGTGAGACTGCTTCTTTCTGCACCTGCTTCTTGCCTTACTGCCTACTTCTTGTGTGTGCTGTGTTTGTTCTACCTTACCTTACTGTTGCTTGTGTGAGTTCGTTCCTTCTGCGCCTGCTTCTTCTGTACCCTTCAGTCTTTCCCTGGTGCTCCTGGGTGTAGTAACTTGGCCCTTCTTGAGGCCCTTCGCAAAGGCGCTCTCGCTAAGGCGAGCGCCTTTGCCGGGCACCGAACGGCTAGGCGCCATTGTCTCCTCCCCTTTAAGGGGGAGTCCGGCGCTGCCTGTGATGCGTGGGGGGGGGCGGAGCGAACTCTCGCCGCTACCCCGAGCCTACTGTCCTCCTACTTCCTTCTGCTTTCTTCGGTGCTCGGCACCAACGCTGCCTGTCTCCTCTGCTTCCTGCTCCCCTTCTCTCCTCTCTCTTCGGCACCGCGTGTGCCGCGCTGGCTCCTCCCCTTTAAGGGGGAGTCCGGCGCTGCCTGTGACGCGTGGGGGGGGGCGGAGCGAACTCTCGCCGCTACCCCGAGCCTACTGTCCTCCTACTTCCTTCTGCTTTCTTCGGTGCTCGGCACCAACGCTGCCTGTCTCCTCTGCTTCCTGCTCCCCTTCTCTCCTCTCTCTTCGGCAATGATAATTAACATTTTCTCTGCATAGTGTGCTTTGTGGTTTTTTATATATTTTATGTTTACCATTATGAATTATTAAGATATTGTGTGGGGGCAGGACTAAATATTAATAGATGTCCTGTTTTGATGAAAAAAATAAATGGTCACATTATGTATAGGACAAATCTGTATAGGACAAATTATGTCTAAGTTTAGTGCAGGGCTTGTTTGTATATAGTGCCGTGTTGTATATATGTATATTTGCAATAGTGCAGGACTATGTGTATGTTTGTATTTAAATCAAAGAATATGCTAGTTAGTATAACATATTTTACATTTATATTTTAGTGAAAGCGGCACCTCATTCACAGTGGCAAAAAGTCTGTCAACAAACACGATAAAGTCTGCTGTTTATGAGCACTTTATATTATCAAGTGATGGGAAACATTACGTGTGCCAATGTGATGCAAAAATTAGCAGTTTCAGTAGGTCTAACAAAAATGTACCTACAAGAGCATAAAATTTATAAAGACACTTGCAACGTTTTCATCCTAAAGTGTTGGAATATTTTAATTGATATCTTTCTCATTCACAACTTCTATCTACTTCTGGGATAAAAAATGTTCAGAAATCTACTGGAGACCAAACACAACTAAGAAGATTCTTTATATCTGACAAAGTTACCATAACAATGACACCAGAAAAATAAAAAAATAAAAACACATTATTGAAATGGTAGTAAAGAATAGTGTACCACTATCCTTCTTTTCACAGCCAGCCTTTTTAGGCCTAAATGGAGAAATGGCTAAAAAGCTTGGGGGCCTCTTCTATCAAACTGCGCTAGCAGTTTTTAGCACAGAGAGCTGTGCTGAATAGCCCGCGCTGCTCTCGATGCTCATAGGAACTCTATGAGCGTTGGGAGCAGTGCGGGCCATTCAGTGTGGCTCACCGCGCTACAAACTGCTAGCGCAGTTTGATAGAAGAGGCCCTTGGTGTTTCTCTGGAAAGAAAAAGTATAAGGAAACTTATAATTGAAGAGGCCAAATGTAAAAAGGAAGAACTACAAAAAGGACTGAAGGGACATTTTGTCTTCATAAAAATGGATGCATGCACATGTCACAGAGTCAATTATTTTGCTATTAATGTTAGATTTGTTGATGAAAATAATAAAACAATAACATGAACCTTGGAAGTAAAGGATACCCAGGCACACCAGTGACTATCTTCAGACGTTAGTGGAGGATGTTCTGGAAGATTTTGAAATTAAAAAGGAACAGATTCTATGTATTGTGACAGATAATGCTTCTGATATGTTGAGCACAATTGAGAAAATGAAGAAAGTGACAGACAGATATTAGAGGAAGACAGTTCTGCAAGTATTGGAGAAAGTGAAAACAAAGAGAATAGTGACATTTTGGATAACATTGTTGAAGAAGCATCTAAGCCAGTGGTTTCAAACTTGCAGCCCAGGGGCTACATGTGGCTCTCCAGGTACTATTTTGAGGCCCTCGGTATGTTTATCATAATCACAAAAGTAAAATAAAAGTTTATTGATCATATGTCTCTTAGCTATAAATGACAATATTATTAAGACTTAGCCATAAAGAAAGATTTATAAACTATAAAGTGTTTTACCTCATGCAAAATTGTCATTTCTTTAATAAGACATTAACTATTTTTTTCTAAGGCCCTCCAAGTACCTACAAATCAAAAATGTGGCCTGCAAACTGAGTTTGAAACTACTGAGTGTACTACTATTCAACATAAGTATAACAAATACTTATCAATTTAAGGGGTAGGGAGGGGGGAATTTTATTATTACATGTTTTATATGATAATGGAATATATGGGTGGGTGGGATGGGAAAGGGGAAGGGATAAGTTTTTATGTAATATAATCAATGATTGTTTGTAAGTGATGTATTTAATGTTAATGTGAATGAATATATTTAACACTTAATGTAATTTTGAAAATGAATAAAGAATATCAAACTACTATTTAACATATGCGTTGTGCTGTTCATATTCTGCAACTTGCAATAAGAGATGGATTGAAAGATCGTCATGCAGCTACTCTAATTGGCAAATTGAGGCAAGTAATTGTTGCAACCAGGGCCCCTAAAATAGATGCCATTTTGAAAAGACATGCAGGAAAAGGAGCCATTTTGGATCAAACAACATGCTGGAGAAGCACTTATTTGATGGTAAAGCATTTGCTTGAATTAAGACTTTCTTGAACATAAAAACTGCCGCTGCTGGGTCAGACCAGTGGTCCATTGTGCCCAGCAGTCCACTCACGCGGTGGCCCCCAGGCCAAAGACCAGTGCTCTAAATGAGTCCAGCCTCTTCTGAGTACTTGTGTTTTCCCCTCTAACAGATTCCGGAAGAGTGTTCCAGTTTTATCCCTTTGTATGGAATCTATCCCTTTAGAGAGTGCCCTCTCGTTCTCCCTACCTTGGAGAGGGTGAACAATCTGTCTTTATCTGCTAAGTCTATTTCCTTCAGACCATACTCTTCAAGAAAACTCTGAAAAAAGAAATAATACCGCAAGTCTCAAACTCCACCTCTCACTAAAGCCAACTACCCCAAATAAATAACCTTACCCATTTCTCACTCTTTTTGAAAATGACCAATTTTTTTTTTTTTTGTAAGTTCTTGTTGTAATACATCTTGGATAATTCTTTTGCAATCTGCCTTGAACTGCAAGGCAATGGCGGAATAGAAATCCCTAATGTAATGTATTTTGAATGTTTCGCTCATGTCCCCTCTGTCTCTTCTTTTCAAGGGAGAAGAGGCCCAGTTTCTCCAATCTTTCACTGTACAGCATTTCCTCCAGCCCCTTAACCATTTTAGTAGCTCTTCTCTGGACTCTTTCAAGTAGTACCATGTCCTTCTTCGTGTATGGCGACCAGTGCTAGATGCAGTACTCCAGGTGAGGGCGCACCATGGCCTGGTACAGTGGCATGATAACCTTTTCTGATCTGTTCATGATCCCCTTCTTAATCATTCATAGCATTCTGTTCGCCCTTTTCGCCGCCACCACGCATAGCGCGGACAGCTTCATCGACTTGTCGATCAGAACTCCCAAGTCTTTTTCCTGGGAGGTATGGAACTACGGGGTACAAGGGGAGGTCCATCGATGGATCAAAAACTGGCTGGCAAACAGGAAGCAGAGGGTTGGCGTGAAGGGCCACTACTCAGACTGGAAAGGGGTCACGAGAGGAGTTCCGCAGGGGTCGGTGCTGGGACCGCTCCTGTTCAATATCTACATAAATGACCTAGAGGCAGGAACCAAGTGTGAAGTCATTAAATTTGCAGATGACACCAAACTATACAGCAGGGCCCAAACCAGGGAAGACTGCGAAGATCTCCAAAAGGATCTAACGCAGCTGGAAAAGTGGGCCGAAAAATGGCAGATGAGCTTCAACGTGGGGAAATGCAAGGTCATGCACGTGGGGAAAAAGAACCCGATGTTCACATACAAAATGGGGGGAACACCACTAGGGGTCAGTAACCTGGAGAGAGACCTGGGAGTGATGGTAGACGCATCACTGAAGGCATCGGCGCAATGTACCACAGCCTCTAGGAAAGCAAACAGAATGTTGGGTATCATTAAGAAGGGTATTACGACCAGGACGAAGGAAGTCATCATGCCGTTGTATCATGCAATGGTACGGCCGCATCTGGAGTACTGTGTCCAGTACTGGTCACCGTACCTCAAGAAAGACATGGCGGTACTTGAGGGAGTACAAAGAAGAGCAACTAAACTGATAAAGGGAATGGAAAATCTCCCATATACCGACAGATTGAAGCAGTTGGGACTTTTCTCCCTGGAGAAGCGAAGACTTAGAGGAGACATGATAGAAACCTTCAAGATCCTGAAGGGCATAGAAAAAGTAGACAGGGACAGATTTTTCAAATTAAGGGGCACCACGAGCACAAGGGGGCACTCGAAGAAATTGAAAGGGGACAGGTTTAGAACAAACGCTAGGAAGTTCTTTTTCACTCAGAGGGTGGTGGATACATGGAACGCGCTTCCAGAGGCTGTTGTAGACAAGAAAACCTTAAATGGTTTCAAAGAAGGTTTGGATAGATTCCTAGAAGAAAAAGGGATTGAGGGGTATAGATAGGTATAGACCATTGCTCAGGCAATGGGCCTGATGGGCCGCTGCGGGAGTGGACCGCTGGGCAGGATGGACCTATGGTCTGCCTCAGCGGAGGCAACTTCTTATGTTCTTATGTTCTAGGTCTCTCCAAGTACCATCTTGGACATCTTGTATTCGTGCATGAGATTTTTGTTACAGACATCAGTGTTCTCCCTAGAATTTTTTTCCAGCCGGGTGACTTGAAAAAGTAGCCGGGTGGGGCGGGACGGGGAAATTTGGTGGTGGGGAAAATTAAGGGCTCCTTTTACTAAGCTGCGATAGTGTTTTTAGCTTTGAAATCCAGGATTGGTCTTCAGTCCTCGGTGCCTTTTGATGGTACAATAAAAGATATTGAGTATCTGCCGGAGCCCGAGTCAGACTCCGGAACAGGCTCTATGGCTGCTATATCCAGTTATCTCTGGACCATTGCACTGACCTGTGCTGCTATTTCTGGTTTCCCCACTAGGGGATCTAGAAAAAACTCTGCAAGGGGAAGATAAAACTTGAATTTGTACCCCTGTCATAGAATGTACAGCACCCAGTGATCTGCAGTAATCTCTGCCCACTTCTCTAAAAGCGCTGAAAGCCTCCCTCCAATGCATGGAGGCCTGGGCATTGGCCTGGCATTATAATGTTTTGTATATCTCTAGATAAGTGTGAAAATCTCATTGTGGATGACTTCTTAAACTGGGTTGGAGAAGGGACTTTTAAAACCAATAGGGGGAATTTTTTTTCACTCAGAGAATAGTTAAGCTTTGGAACGCATTGCCAGAGGATGTGGTAAGAGCAGATAGTGTAGCTGGTTTTAAGAAAGGTTTGGGCAAGTTCCTGGAGGAAAAGTCCATAGTCTGTAGTAGCAAAAACAGCACGGCACGCAGAGTATATATTTTTCCTTAACAGAACAAAATATTTTGGTTTAATGTCTGGAACAAGATGGAGCCATAACATAACAGGGCCCTGAAAATAAGCTAAAAGTCACACTAACATATTTGAGCATGTTTTACATTGTTAACATGACGTAATGCTGTTTTATTTCTTTATTTATGTTTTTTTTTGTTGTTTATTTAAGGTGCAGATATTTATGCAACTGATCCAAACAGAAAAATGACATCCAGAGAATGGGCACGATTCACAGGGAGATATGACACTGCCTTCCTCATGAAGAAACTGATGAATAGGCCATGTCCAGAGCAATTCTGTGATTACTATAAGCCAGAATGGCCTAAGATGAATGAACTGCTTGTCAAAGCTGCTGAGGCCAAAAGCTGTATAGAAAGGTTCTCAGAGTATATAAAGTCAGTACTGACATTCAGTTGGTACAGGGACCCTGAAGAAGATGGTGTTCTTGATCACATGGTTAGAATGACCACAAGTCTGAGTAGTCCTTTCATTGCAGTGACCTGCAAGACCGTGTGTCCAGAAAGTCCTCCCTGTGTGGGAAAACACAGGTTTGCAGTACAGGAAATCCTTAAGAAGCAAAGGACTCATGAAATGCAAGTCCAGGACAAAAAACATATAATAAACTATGCAAAACTGTTCCAGAACTCTCAGATCACTGTGATTCCTAAGAAGAAAGAAGGGAGGGCCAGTGTCTGGTCTGGAGGCTTGCCTTTACCTCAGGGGACTAATGTGACTACTGCAAGGAGCACAAGCCTAATTCCCTTGCATCTGTTTAGAAAAAGCAGCATTAGACCAGGGTTTGTCATCCCTAAAGTTCGTATTAAGAAAGCTCCATCACCTACCTACCGTCCAGAGAAAATAAAGAGACAAGACAGTGTCAAGGACAATACGTACCTACAGATTCCAAAGTGGAGGTATAAAGAAGTAAAAGAGAGGAAAAAGGGAGAACACAGAAAAGCCGAGGTGGATCAGAGATAGAGAAATGTCTGTTGGAAAAAGAACTTTTAAATGAGATATTGAAATTTGTTTCAGCCTTTAGTTGAAGGATTCCTATAATTAACTAATCTGTAGTACAGAACCAAAGATGTGGGTGAACACTGAAAGAAAAGCTTAAGAACTGGTGATCTTGTAGCTGCTGATTAAACAATTGAGGTCACTTGAGAGAGAAAACATGTGTATGCTTGCCCATAATAAATACTTCCATAATACTCTGTTGGGTAAAAGAAAAAGTAATAGATGCTTGGTAGTAGCATTCATCTTAGGCACTCATAATTCATATGTACTTTCTTAAGATGTTTGGCATTTGAATTCCCACTCAGGGAGTTTCAGGGGTTCCCTGCTGTAGCTGCTCAGCCAATCAAGGTAGGGGAATTCCCTCTCCCCCATCAGCTGAGTGGCAGGGACTTCCCAAAACCGCGATTCTGTAACTTTAAAGTTGGATTCTGTAAAGTTGGATTGTCTGTCAATCATTCTAGGGTGCCGGTTACAGAATCATGGCTTTGGGAGTCCCTGTCACTCAGCTGATGGGGGAGAGGGAATTCCCCTACCTTGATTGGCTGAGCAGCTACGGCAGGGAACCCCTGAAACTCCACCGGCTGCGGAAGGGCTGTCCACTCCCTCTTGCCGGCACCCCTCTAAACACCCCTTAAACCCACTCCTGTACCTTTTTCTTGAAGGCCAGAATGCCCGCTCCCTCTGGTTGGCAGGCCCACCTCTTCCGAATGATGGGCCTTTCCCTTCCCTGTGCATCCTGGGATGCTCCGGGGAGGGGCCTAAAGCCCTGATTGGCCCAGGGGCCTAAGGCCTCTCCCATAGGAAGGGATTTAGGCACCTGAGCCAACCAGAGTTTCTGGGATGGGAACAGGACTTTTACCCTTTGAGCTGCAATAGCTTCCACCAATATCTTTCTTCCTCACATCTGATAAGATAGCTTAGGGATCTGCTACGCTATGATCTTCTCAGGTATTTTCACCTTTACATGGCTAGGATCACTAAGCTCTCATGGTAGGAACCCCCACAACCAAAAGGAAGCAGCTGTGGCTCACCAGGTAAAATCCCTGTGCTCATTTTCCAGAGGTCATGGGTTCAAATTCCAACACATTAATTGTGGCATTCTACCTTGCAGGTGCACCTTGATGATCTCACAATGCAATGACGTAGAAGCTATGCTAAGGTCTGTATCTGTTTTTAAGCTTTTGCAAATGAAGTAATGTATTCCTTCTATATATTTTTTTTCTATGTGCTTTCTTTGCTTTCAAGAATGAGCTGATTAGAGCACTGTTTAGTCAGAAAAGAGGGAAGCTTTTTAGCAAGAAACCTAAAGCTATGCTTTTCATGTGCTGTGCTTCAGTTAATGGATTTTTCCCTCTAATTAGCAAATAGCATTGCTGTTTGTCCACAAAACTAGAAGGTTTTGCAAGCAATATATCAGTTTTGATTTGCCCTGTTTATGTAGTGCCTTATTAAATGTATTTTGAGCTTAAAGCAACCCCCCAAAAAAAAAAAAAAAAACCCCAGAGAGCTATTTAGCAGATTGTAATAAGGACATCCAAACTGTGTCTAAGTTCCGTCCATAGAACTCAGGTCTAACTGAAGCCCAAACTATGCTGAAAAGTAGACTTCCTTTACAATGCCTATAGGATCTAGTTTACAATTGCTATGCAACTTGCTAGCTCACTGTGTAGCACACACTGGTTAAACCTGCAGCCTTCTACCCTAATGTTGCAGGTTCGAATCCCAGTCAGTCTCTCTGATGGAAGAGAAATAAATAAAAACATTAAATAGATCCAACTCCCAGTATCACAATTATAATGAAAAACACCATAAAATCACCATTTTAATAACATCATAATAAAATATTATAACATTAAGGACATTGTTTGGACTTCTAACTCTCACCTAAAACCTGATTCTCTAAAGGATGCCTAAAAATTTTGACGCCTAAACAATGTTGAGTGCCACTGAACGCGATTCTACACAGGATGCCTATCTTGGACATCCAAATGGCGCCTAACTTTAGACGCACTTTGCAGAATCAGGGCCTGAATGTCTACTTTTAAATCTGTCCACTTCTGTCTGTGAAGGAGGCCTGTATATCACACCAATGTAAATACATTTTCTATTCCCTCTTTCCACTGACCCACAGTGCCCCTTCCTTACCCTGCAGATCCTGCACTTGTGTGGCTTTAATATGATCTTTAACATATAGCGCCACTCCCCCTTTTCTTTCCTACCCTGTCTTTCCTGAACAGATTGTAGCTCAGTATAACTATATCCCAGTCATGGTTCTCCATGAACCATGTCGTCTTGCTTGCCAAATCCAACTCAGCCTCTTCATCACAGCCTCTAGTTCCAGAACCTTGCTTCCCATACTTCGAGCATTATTATTTACTCACAAAGACCCTATCTTGATCCCAACCAAAGGTCTTTTATGGCCTTAAAAGAAAGAGACAAGCAGTATAATCAAATGATGAATTATTTTATTTATTCATTCATAGCTGACATCTTTCTTGATCTTTATTTTATAGTCATATAAAAAATTGCAAAACTCTCCTGCAGATAATTGATATTAAAATACAAATTTTATCATGTAAAATACTATTTGCAATGAGCACCATTTAATTTGACTGGTTAAAATTACAGAGCACACTAGAGTCCCTGATGATAATGTAAGGCTAAAGACCATCTCTTCCCCTTTAAAAATAATTATCTTTTTCATTAAAAGATTTTCTTGAAAATGATTCTACAACCAAGCACAAAACATTATTCTACATAAAATAGATTTTACCTGTCATGCAAACCACTGCCAACAGCATATTGTACCTATGTATCCTAGTGGAGTTCTATATTATGTATTTTGAATATAGATATCATAGGTGAATCTTTGTATGTTTACTATCCCGATAAAGCACTTGTGACATCCATGTCTACTGCACCATTCACTGCCCTCCCCAACACCTCCAAACAAATATTTAAACAATAAGTAGGTAGTTAGGCCCTGATTCTATAAAGTCCACCTAAAGTTAGGCACCGAATTTAATCAAAGAATGGGCTTAGTGCTGATACTGGCACTCAGCATCTAACAATTAGCTTTAATTGGACTTAATTGAAAGTTATGCAAGTAACTCTTAACACTCGATTCCATAAAATGTAGGTGCCTAACTCAAAGTACCTACACTAAAAAAGAGCGTGGTTAGGGATAGATTAGAGAATGACATGGGGAAAAAATTTATCACCATTCCCACCCCGTCCCTGTAAGCTCGTCCCTGTCCCGTCCCCGCCCTGCAAACTGTCAAATCCCACCTGCACAAGCCTCGAATAGTTATGATTTTATACTTAACTTATTTTATTAAAGTATAAAAAAAAGATTATTCTGTACAATTGTCATTTTATAAACACAAATAATACAGAGCAAGGATCAACAAAAGTCCTGTCTCCCCTTCCTTTCACAAATATCCCCTCCACTATTGTGAAAACTGAACAAACCAAATTGCTATAGAAAAAAATCAAGCTAACAGAATACTTCAGTCACACATAGCAGGAACAGTGTTAGGAGAGAGCAACTAGGGCAACTGCCCACTGGTCGGAGAAAGAGAGCCCTAAGCCTGCTGGAAGCTAAAGAAGTACAGCCTAGGCTTTGCGGTCCTCAGATATGTCTAATACCAGCTCTAGAAGAATGCGTATTTCAAATCTGAAATATTCTAATCACAAAATGTAAAATAAATTTTTTTTTTTCTACTTTTTGTTGTCTGGCAATTTTATTCTTCAAATCACATTGGTCTCAGGCTTTGATTTTGGGTTCTTTCTGTCTTCATCGTGGCATGGCTGGATCCTGAAGGTAAAATAGGCCCAAGAGGAGCTGGGGAGGAGATGCCGAGTCTGACACGGGCACAATTTTTTTTTACCACAGGAGCACAACTTTTCACTGCTTCCATGGGGTGGTGAAGTGTCTTGTCCCCATTCCTGCAGTAAACCAGTTGCAAATGTCTCCATTACTGTGGATTTACTGCGGTGACCGCAGTAAACGGTCCCCATGTCATTCTCTAGGGCAGATCATGGGTGTGTTTTTGAGTAAGGCACGTCTTTGTAAATCAGGTACCTTTAGGCTCCGATATCAGCACCTAACTTTAAGCATAGAAAATCCTGGTGTAAATTTGGGACACTTAAACATCCATTATAAAATCACGCTCAGCATAATCTAAGCATACTTAGGTGGCGTTCAGCATCCTAACATTTAAGTTTTATAGATGTAGTATTGATATTGGCGCCTAACTGTAGGTGGACTTTATAGAATCAGATCCTTACTGAATAAGGATATCTTAACCATGTACAACACAAATCTGAATGTAGTAAAAGTTTGAGACTGCAATGTTTCATCCACCTAAGTAACATCTACACATGATCTTTCTAAGCGGTTTACTCTGATGCCAATACATCTGAAAGCACTACAGTAAGTGTACAACACTCCTATATCAAGTATCTTTCCATTATGTTGAGTTTTGCAGTTAGTAAAAAAGGGTCTACTAATATAATGGCACACAAAGTAGTGAAGCTTGTTCCCCAAAGACTATCCAAGAAGTTGGCTTTACAGAATATTGACAATGAGTATCCATGAAATATACTTGCATGCAAGTATGTATATTCGGTGTACATATCCTGAGAACCTAACCTGTTGGCTAGGCCTTAAAGATTAAAAAGGGAATCATTCATCTCCTCCTAACTGGTTACTTTCCCACATTAAATTTTAGCCAATCCTACCTATATGCATATTCAACAGCCTGTTTGAAAACAAATACATGTGACAGGATGAGTGCTTATTGTGCACTGTTTGCATATGTAAGGTAATTCAAGACAAGCACATCATTCTTTGTTTCCCGTTATTCTCCATCTGCATACCATGGCATCATTCTGCTAGGTTACAAAATGTGTATAAATAAGTCTGACTGTTCACTGTTCTACAGAAAACATCTGGCTTATTGAACAGGCTACAATCAAGTTAATTTTTACCTACATTATCAGTTTATGTTGAGGACAAACATGTTACGAGGACAAGCTATTTCAGAGGTTGAGAATAAAGGTAATCCCCTCTGCCAATATACATTTCAATTAATGACACACTCACTTGATCCAGATCATAAATGTAAAATTTAAAATATATCCAGATAAATCAGATCTATAACATATTACTAATATTTTTTTCTTTATAGCAAATATATTCATTTTTAAACTTTTTGGCAAATAAGCCACTTCAGCAACTACATCTGTCCAAGAACTAATCCTGTTTTTAACTACCTGATCAGCTGTATTTATTGTCATCTTTGTATTTCAGCCACACACTCCTACTCTGGATTAAGCAAAATAGTTTATCAAACAATACTGGGGGGTTTTGGTGAATACTAGGGATGTATACAGGTTAAAAATATTTGGTTTCATTAGGCTTTTTTGCCCAAGTTTTGACTGGATTTTCCATTTTTACACATTTGGGATAATAAAAATGTTTTAAAATCCTTAGATCTTTTTAACGCACAAAAATCAACATAACCTGAGTTAATGACAGTAAACGCACTACATTTTGTCAGGTGCACCGATGAACCTAATGAACAATAGCAAATGTACATTCTTAATGAATACTAATATACACTACAAGGTTCTGAGTCAGTCAGTCTAGTTCAGGGATGTCCAGCTTCAGCCCTCACCAGGTTAGGCTTTCCACAATGAATATGCATGAGATCTATCTGCATGCAAACAGCTGTCATGCATATTCATTGGGAAAATTCTGAAAACCTGACTGGATTGTGGCCCTTGAGGACTGAGGTTGGACAACCCTGGTCTGATTCAGCATTTTGACTGGTATGCCAATTTAATCAGGAATCTTGGCAAATCCTTTTTTACCACAGGAAAAATAAATTTATAAAAGTTTGTTTGGCAGATAAAGCCAATGTTAGGCCGACATGTTTTATCCAAATATTTTGGATGCAAACCACAGTGAGGAAAAAGTACATTAAACCATGTGTTCTTGGAATGTTAAGCTAAACAATGCATGCATACATATCATCGGGAACTTAGCTATATTTAAAATTTGGGAACATCAAAAAATATTTAATGTATCCAAATTTCTATATATGCTCTGTTTTGGATGACATAGCAATAGAATTCTACTTTTCTCTATCCTTTTGGTCTAAACAGAATCAATTTTGGGGAGAGGGTGGAGGGTCAATGATTCCAAACTCAAGTTTCCTGAAACACTTGTCAGTACGCAATGAACAAAACGGAAGAAAAACTATGAAAGAAAATAGTTTAGTCTTTTTCATTCGCTGAATTTGTAATGTAAAAATGAAAGCAGCTCTAGCTCTTTGCCCGTCTGATGTATTCACTTGCTTGCAGTTTGCTTCTCACTATGACTCCTCACTTGCGAGGCTGGTGGATGTGCTGATTCATGTGCTGTGAGGGAGGCAGCTTTTCCACTGAGGGATGCGGTTTTTGGTGAGCCACTTGGGCTGCAGCTGGAGGGAAGTCCTTATCACCCTATCAGGAAAAAAGAAGAAAGATAAAAAAGCTGGCTGAAAAACAATGAGGTGCACAGAGAGACCCTAACATTCTTTGCTACTGATGTACTGTGAAGCTCACTGATGTTCTGTTATAGTTCTTTGTTCTCATGCAACTTTTTGAAAACTCAATAAAATTTCTTGGAAAAAGAACCCCAGAGGGCATAATCTGAAGTTGAGGGGTGGTTGATGCATGGAATGCGCTCCCGAGGTGGTGGAGAAGAAAATGGTGACAGAGTTCAAACAAGCATGGGATGAACATAGAGGACCTCTAATCAGAAAATAATGGGTATACATTGAAGGAATTAAGGCCAGTACTGGGCAGATTTGCATGGTCTGTGTCCTGTATATGGACATTTAGTTGAGGACGGGTTGGGAAGGGCTTCAATGGCTGGGATGGTTAAGATGGGCTGGAGTGAGCTTTAATGGAGACTCCAGTAGATAGAACCTAAGCACATGACCTGGCATGGCTCTGGGTTTCTGGCCCAGAAATATCTACGAAAAAGAACCATTTAAATTAAATGATTAATTCATGGAGCATGTATGGTTGGGCAGATTGAAAGGACCATTCAGGTCTTTCCCAAAAGAGGTAACATATTAAACGACTGCAGATAGACTGTTCCACGCATCTACCACTCTTTCTGTAAAAATGTATTTCCTTAGATTCCTCCTGAGCCTATCATCTTTCAACTTCATCCTATGCCCTCTCATTCCACAACTTCCTTTCAAATGAAAGAGACTCAACTCATGTGCATTTACATCATGTAGGTATTTAAATGTCTCTATCATATCTCCCCTCTACCGCCTTTCCTCCAAAGTAAACAGATTAAGATCTTTAAATCTGTCCCTATACGCTTTATGATGAAGACCATGCACCATTTTAATAGCCTTCCTCTGGACTGACTCCATCCTTTTTATATCTTTTTGAAGGTGCAGCCTCCAGAATTGTACACAATATTCTAAATAAGGTAGTATTATACAGGGGCATCATTACCTCCTTTTTCCTACTGGTCATACTCTCCATATGCACCCCTAGCATCCTTCTAGCTTTCGCCATCATCTTTTCAACCTGTTTGGTCACCTTAAGATCATCATATACAATCACACCCATATCTTGCTCTTCTGTCATGCACATAAGTTATTCACCCCCTAAACTGTACCGTTCCCTCTGGGTTTTGCAGCCCAAATGCATGACCTTGCATTTCTTAGCATTAAATTTTAGCTGCCAAATTTCAGACCATTTTTCAAGCTTCGCCAGGACTTTCTTCATGTTATTCACACCATCCGGCATGTCTACTCTTGTGCAGATTTTCGTATCATCCACAAGGAGGTAAATCTTATCCGACAACCCTTCAGCAATATTGTTTATAAAAATGTTAAAAAGAATAGGCCCAAGAACAGAATCTTGAGGCATACCATTTCTCAGAGCAATTTCCACTGATCACTACCTTCTGTCACCTTCCACTCAACCAGTTCTTGACCCAGGCTGTCACTTTGGGACCCATCCCAAGGGCGCTCAGTTTATTTATTAGACATCTGTGTGGAACACTGTCAAAGGCTTTGCTAATATCTAAATATACCATATCTAGCGCACATCCTCTATCCAATTCTCTGGTCACCTAGTCAAAGAAATTGATCAGATTTGTCTGACAAAACCTACCTCTAGTGAATCCATGTTGCCTCCGGTCCTGTAATCCACAGGATTCCAGAAATTTCACCATTCTCTGTTTTAAAAATGTTTTCATTAATTTGCTTACCACAGAAGTCAGACTTACCGGCCTGTAATTCCCTACTTTTTCCTTACTTTCACTTTTGTGGAGAGGGACCACATCTGCCCTTCAGTCCTCCGGTACCACTCCCGACTCTAGAGACTCATTGAAAAGGTCAGTCAGCAGAGCCACCAGTACTTCCCTAAATTCCTTCAGCACCCTTGGATGTACACCATCCAGCACCATTGCTTTGTCTACCTTTATTTTAGCTAGCTCCTCATGAACACAACCCTCTGAAAATCGATCAGGGTCTACCATTCCTCCATCCCTATACTGGGTGAAGATTTGTGCTCTGCATGTGAGAAAGAGATATGGTTTTCTGTTAGCACTGATTGCACAATTAATGTATTCTAATCTGGTTTGTTTAGTTTTCTGGGGGTATTGGTGGATAACACAATGAAGCAGGCGGCACAATGTGCAGCGGCCTCAAAAAAAGCGAACAGAATGTTGGGCATTATCAAAAAAGGTATCACTACCAGAACAAAAGAAGTTATCCTGCCACTGTATCGAGCAATAGTGCGCCCACATCTGGAATACCGCGTCCAATACTGGTCGCCATACCTCAAGAAGGACATGGCAATACTCGAGAGGGTCCAGAGGAGGGCAACGAGGATGATAAAGGGTATGGAGAACCTTTCATATGCCGAACGGTTGGACAGGCTGGGGCTCTTTACCCTGGAGAAGCGGAGACTGAGAGGGGACATGATAGAAACTTTTAAAATCATGAAAGGCATAGAGAAGGTGGAGAGGGACAGATTCTTTAGACTAGCAGGGACAACTAAAACAAGAGGTCATTCAGAAAAACTGAGAGGAGACAGATTCATAACGAATGCAAGGAGGTTCTTCTTCACTCAGAGGGTGGTGGACACCTGGAACGCGCTTCCCGGAGAGGTGATAGGACAGAGTACAATTCTGGGGTTCAAAAAGGGACTGGATGACTTCCTGGAAGCGAAGGGGATAACAGGGTACAGATAGAGGTTTACCTTACAGGACATTGAGCGAATAGGGTATGGATATTTTAGGTTAGGTAGGGAACACTTTCAGGTCATGGACCTGGGGGGCCGCCGCGGGAGCGGATTGCAGGGCATGATGGACCCCTGGTTTGACCCGGCAGAGGCAACTCTTATGTTCTTATGTTTAGTGATGTTCTAGTTCTCACTGCAGTGTTTGTGGTAGTGTTTTCCTAGGTAGGTGCTTGTTATGTGACTTGTGGAAGTTACTGTTATTATGGAATGTCAGAATTGCTCTATAGGTCCTGAGTGACATTTGTAGTGTTTTGTATTACTTCACACTATGCCAACTGGTATTGGATTTAGATCACACCTCTCTCAGTAATGGCTCAAGGCAAGTTACATTCAAGTATAGTAAGAACATAAGAAGTTGCCTCTGCTGGGTCAGACCATAGGTCCATCGTGCCCAGCAGTCCGCTCCCGTGGCAGCCCATCAGGTCCATGACTTGTAAGGTGATCCTTTGCCTAAAACCCTTCAATCCCCTTTATCCCTCTGTCTATACCCATACATAATCCTATCTATACCTCTATCTGTATCCCTCAATCCCCGCATCCATCAGGAATTTATCCAATCCTTCTTTGAAACCCCGTAATGTACTCTGTCCTACCACAGCCTCCGGAAGCGCATTCCAGGTGCCCACCACCTCTGAGTGAAAAAGAATTTCCTAGCATTGGTTCTAAACCTGTCCCCTTTCAATTTCTCTGAGTGCACCCTTGTTCTTCTGGTTCCCGATGGGTTGAAGAATCTGCCCCTCTTCACCTTCTCTATGCCCTTTATGATCTTGTAAGTCTCTATCATGTCTCCTCTGAGTCTCCAGGGAGGCTTTTCCAGGGAGAAGAGCCCTAGCCTTTCTAACCTGTCTGCGTATGAAAGGTTTTCCATACCTTTTATCATTTTCGTCGCTCTTCTCTGAACCCTCTCAAGTATCACCATGTCCTTCTTAAGGTATGGTGACCAATACTGGACACAGTACTCCAGATGCGGGTGCACCATCGCACGATACAGCGGCATGATGACTTCCTTTGTTCTGGTTGTAATACCCTTCTTAATAATGCCCAACATTCTGTTTGCTTTCTTTGAGGCTGCTGCGCATTGTGCCATTGACTTCACTGTTATATCCACCAGCACACCCAAGTCTTTTTCAAGGTTACTTTCCCCTAGTACTAATCCCCCCATTTTGTAGCTGAACATCGGGTTCTTTTTCCCTATATGCATGACCTTGAATTTCTCTATATTGAAGTTATCTGCCATTTATTTGCCCACTCCTCCAGTTTGTTCAGGTCCCTTTGTAGGTCTTCATACTCTTCCGCCGTCCTAACCCTGCTACAGAGTTTAGTGTCATCTGCAAATTTTATAACTTCACACTTTGTCCCTGTTTCTAGGTCATTAATAAATACATTGAACAGCAGCGGTCCGGAACACCGCTCGTGACTCTCCTCCAGTCTGAGTAGTAGCCCTTCACTCCAACCCTTTGCTTTCTGCCTGCCAACCAGTGTTTAACCCATCTGTATACGTTGCCTTCCACCCCGTGGTTCCACAGCTTCCTAAGTAGCCGCTCATAGGGTACCTTGTCAAAGGCTTTTTGGAAGTCAAGATAAATGATGTCTATGGGTTCCCCTTTGTCCATCTGGCTGTTTATCCCTTCAAAGAAGTGCAGTAAGTTCATTTGGCATGATCTTCCTTTGCAGAAGCAATGTTGGTTCGCTTTCATTAGTCCATTTTTTTCTATGTGTTCACAGATGCTGTCTTTTATCAGTGCTTCTACCATTTTGCCTGGAACTGAAGTCAAGCTTACCGGCCTGTAGTTCCCCGGGTCACCTCTTGATCCCTTTTTAAAGATAGGTGTAACATTTGCTATTTTCCAGTCCTCCGGGATCTCCTCAGTTTTCAAGGATAGGTTGCAAATTCGCTGGAGTATTTCCGCTATTTCGTTTCTTAGTTCTTTTAATACCCTTGGGTGGATTTCGTCCGGGCCTGGTGATTTTTCGCTTTTCAAATAACATCTTTAAATAAACGACAAACTAAAACCGCCAATTCCTCACCCACTGCTCAGAAACTTGCAGATCACTTTATTGACAAAATTAATAAGATCAGAAATACTTTTACAGTAAACCAACATATAGCGGCTGATCATGAACAAATTGTCCCAGAGTCATTATATTCAAAATGTTCAAAATTTAAAATACTTAGTCTTAAAGAAATTGAATCCACTCTTAAGTTCATTAATATTAAGGGTTCTAAGGCAGACCTCATTCCTCTTTTTATCTTCAAACGTTACTTTGAAATTTTTGGTCCTTTTATTCATACATTAGTTAATGAAAGCCTATGTCAAAACATCATGCCAAAAGCCTGGAAGAAATCAATCATCCGACCTATCATTAAAGATCAAAAAATTAGTTCCGAGGAACCATCTAATTACAGACCAATAGCAAACATCCCTTTCCTAGCAAAATTGACAGAAAAGGTAGTCTTTAATCAAATTTCAGAATTTGTTGAAAAAAACCAATGTTTTACACCCGAATCAAACCGGTTTCAGACATCACCATAGTACAGAACATTCTTTAATTGGTATGTCCACTTCTATACATTACTTTTTGGATCACCATCAATCGGTTCTATTAATTTCTATTGATCTTTCTGCAGCCTTTGATACGATCGATCACCAACTTCTAATTAATAGACTCCAATCTATTGGAATTACAGACCAAGTTCTTTCTTGGTTTGTATCATACTTCACAGACTGTACTTCTACTGTTCTTTTTAATAACTCAATGTCTAAAACCTCACAGACCACATATGGTATTCCTCAAGGATCTATTCTTTCTCCTCTGTTATTTAATATTTTTCTTGCACCATTAATGACCTTATGCCAATCTGTAGGTTTCCACGTATTTGCCTATGCTGATGATATTCAGCTTTTACATCCATTGGATGCTAATTCTTCTGACATCATAAAGATTAATGAGAAGCTCGATCAAGTTTATCATTGGCTGGACACTAACAGATTGGCACTTAACATTAACTAAAATAACGTGATGCTTTTTCCATGGAAAGATAGTTCTAAACTTGTTTCTTCTATTTCTATAAAAAAAATGTCCCCCTACAATCAGTTAACAATATAAAAATTTTAGTGGTGATTTTTGATCATAAGCTGACTTTCCATGATCACATTAGTAATATTGTTAAAACAACCTTTTACAGGCTGCGCCAAATTTGTTCACTCTCACAATTTTTATGTTCTAAATCCCTTAATATTCTAATTCACTCTTTGGTGATCTCTAAAATTGATTATTGTAATGCCCTTTTTAAGGGCATTTCTCTGAATGAAATTAAACATTTACAAATTATTAAAAATGCTTCTATTAAACTTATAACTAAAACTAGGAAATTCGACCATGGTAACTCCTCTTCTTAGGAAAGCACATTAGCTTCCTATATCTCACCGGATAACATATAAATTATGCATACTTACTTTTAAATCCCTATTTTATAAAACTCCAGAATTCATCTATAAATTATTAATCCCTTATACTCCAAATAGAACATTGAGATCCAATGAACAAAATCTATTGACGATCCCTTCTCTTAGGGTTATTAATACAAGACAGCAATTTATTTTTTCTGTTATTGCACCTCAAATTTGGAATTCCCTCCTTATCTGGAGAAATTTAAGAGTAATTTAAAAACTTTTCTTTTTAAAGATGCTTTTGATAATTAGCTAACTATTTCGCTGGTTACATTTTTAATTCCACTGTACAATATTAAGGTTTTTTGTTTTCCCTGCCTTTTGTTTTTTCCCTGATTGTCTTAGTTTCCTTTAATGATTTTGTATTTCATTCTCCTTTTTCCTTGTGTTTATGGTTTGTTAAGTTTGTCTATTAGTCCGCTTGGACGTAATATATTACTAAGTATTGTATTGTTCCCCAAATATTGTAATTTTAAAATGTTCATCGCTTAGAAATATGATTAAGCAATTAATCAAAAATTTTATTAAACTTGAAACTCTGTTTGATAACATCCTCATGGCTTACCTCTATTGTCGACAGTTTTTCTACTTGATCTCCATATAAGATCTCTTCGGGTTCTGGTACAATGGATGTATCCTCACTTGTAAAGACTGACGAGAAGAACTTGTTTAACCTATCAGCTACCTCTTTTTCCTCCTTTACCACTCCCTTTCTGTCTCCATCATCCAACGGTCCTACTTCCTCCCTCGCCAGTTGCTTTCCTTTAACGTATCTGAAGAACGATTTGAAATTTCTTGCTTCCCCAGCTATTCTCTCTTCATATTCTCTTTTTGCCCTCCTAACCACTCGGTGACATTCTTTTTGGTGTTTCCTGTGTTCCTTCCAATTTTCCCTGATTTGATCCTTTTTCTATTGTCGGAATGATTTTTTCTTGTCTCCTATCGCTTTCTTCACTTCATTGGTTATCCATATCGGGTCTTTTGTTAGATTTTTTTTTTTTTTTTTGCACCCTTTTCTAAACCTGGGGATGTACAGATTTTGTGCTTCTTGCACCATGTCCTTAAATAGGGACCAGGCTTTCTCCACAGTCTCTGCTTTTCTTGAGCTGTTTCTGAGTTTCTTTCTTACCATTGCTCTCATAGCATCGTACTTCCCTTTCTTAAAGTTGAGTGTTGTCGCTGTGGTCCTATTCACTTTTGATGTTCCTACTTCTAATTTGTACTGGATCATGTTGTAATTGCTGTTTCCTAGTGGTCCTACTACTACCACTTCCTTTGCAGTCCCCGTAGCCCGTTGAGGATTAGGTCGAGAGTGGCATTCCCTCTCGTTGGTTCCTTGACGAGCTGTTCCATGAAGCAGTCCCTCACAGCCTCTAGGAATTCTGTTTCCCTCGCGCAGTTGGAGTGTCCAATACTCCAGTCTATCCCGGGGTAGTTAAAGTCCCCCATAACTATCACATTTCCATTTTTGCATTCCCGCTTCAATTCTGCTTCCAGTTCTTTATCTTTTGCTTCTGTTTGTCCACGTGGACGATAATACAGTCCCAATTTTATGTCAACTCCATTTCTTCCTGGTAATTTAACCCATGATTCCAATCCTTCCGCCTGTGTTGCCATATCCACTCTGGTTGAGTGAAGGGTGTCCTTTATATATAGTACTATTCCTCCACCCTTCTTGTGAGTCCTGTCTCTTTTATAGAGTTTGTACCCTGGCAGTACTGTGTCCCATTTGTTTTCCTCATTCCACCATGTTTCCGTGATTCCAATGATGTCTAGGTCATCTTTTTTGGCTGTGACTTCCAGTTCTCCCATTTTGGCCTTTAGGCTCCTCGCATTTGCGTACATGCAAATTAAGTCCTGGTTTTTCCTTTTTCCTGCTGTTTTTCCTTGTGATTTGCTCCCCTTGCTGTCCCCCTCATGAGCTGCCAGCCCCTGATTTTTGTTCCTTTCTTCCTCTTTCTTTGGCGCATCGTTTTCATCTGCAACCTGTCTCCTCATTTTCACCTGTTCTTCTAGCTCCTGTAGGGCTTATAATTTTTTATATCTGAGGCAATGGAGGGTTAAATGACTAGTCCAAGATCTCAAGCAACATCAGTGGGATTTGAGCCCTGGTTTCCCTAGTTCTCAGCCTGCTGCTCTAACCATATTTGGTAACTCATCAGAAAACTAAAGGCTAGTGAAGCTGAAGCCTAGTGGCCCCTTTAGCAACCTACCAAAAACATTGCTAGGTAAATTATTTAAGGTTATTAGAAACCTCAATTTCTGTTAATTACTGTTTATGTGACCAACAGGAAGACACTGGACTGAGGAGCTAGGGCTGACTGAGAGCCAAGAATTAACGTACCTGCATATATATGAGAGGGTGCTGAAAAGTTCTCAGCCAAGAAGGGAATGACGTGGAGCCATGAAACTTACAAGTTATTCCACATATAAGAACATAAGAATTGCTGCTGCTGGGTTATACCAGTGGTCCATCGTGCCCAGCATTCCGCTCGCGCAACGGCCCTTAGGACAAAGACCAGTGCCCTAAGTCTAGCCTTACCTGCTTACGTTCTGGTTTAGCAGGAACTTGTCTAACTTTGTCTTGAATCCCTGGAGGGTGTTTTCCCCTATAACAGCCTCTGGAAGAGCATTCCAGTTTTCCACCACTCTCTAGGTGAAGAAGAACTTCCTTATGTTTGTACGGAATCTTTCCCTTTTTAAGAGTACCCTCTTGTTCTCCCTGCCTTGGAGAGGGTGAACAACCTGTCTTTATCTACTAAGTCTATTCCCTTCATGATCTTGAATGTTTGGACCATATCCCCTCTCAGTCTCCTCTTTTCAAGGGAGAAGAGGCCCAGTTTCTCTAATCTCTCATTGTACGACAACTCCTGCAGCCCCTTAACCATTTTAGTTGCTCTTCTCTGGATCCTTTCGAGTAGTACCGTGTACTTCTTCAAGTACAGCGACCAGTGCTGGACGCAGTGTTCCTGGTGGGGGCATACCATGGCCTGGTACAGTGGCATGATAACCTTTTCTGATCTGTTCGTGATCCCCTTCTTAATCATTCCTAGCATTCTGTTCGCCCTTTTCACTGCTGCCGCGCATTGCACAGACAGCTTCATTGACTTGTCGACCAGTACTCCCAAGTCTCTTTCCTGGGGGGGGTTTCTCCGAGTACTGCACCAGACATCCCGTATTAGTGTATAAGATTTTTGTTACCAACCTGCATCACTTTACACGTATCCACGTTAAACCTCATTTGCCATGTCGTGGCTCATTTCTCGAGCATGTTTGCCACGTTGCAGGTCTTTGCAATCTTGTGTCTTCACTACTCTGAATAACTTCGTATCATCTGCGTCTGCAAATTTATTCACCTCACTCGTCATACCAATTTCCAGGTCGTTTAAATGTTGAAGAACACGGGTCCAAGCATCGAACCCTGCGGCACTCCATTTGTGACGCTTTTCCAGTCCGAGTATTTTCCGTTTACCCCCACTCTCTGTTTCCTATCCACCAACTAGTTTTTAATTCACGTGAGTTTTTCACCCTTGATTCCATGGCTCACAATTTTTTGAAGTAGTCGTTCATGCGGGACCTTGTTGAACGCCTTCTGAAAATCCAGATATACAATGTTGACCGGGTCACCCTTGTCTATCTGCCTGTTAAATCCCTCGCAGTGCAGAAAGTTCGTCAAGCAAGTTCTTCCTTTGCTGAAGCTGTGTTGGTTGATCAGATTGTGTCCGTCAAGGTGAGGTCAATGATATGGTCCTTTATCAGCGCCTCTACCATATTTCCCAGTATGGAGGTCTAACTCACCAGTTTGTAGTTTCCCGGATCTCCCCTCAAACTTTTCTTGAAGATTGGCATAGCATTCACCACTTTTCAGTCTTCCGGAATCCTTTCCGATTTGATTGACAGATTGGTTATTAGTTGAAGCAGTTCAGCTATAACCCCTTTCAGTTCCTTGATTATCCTCGGATGGATTCCATCTGGTCCAAGGGATTTATCGCTTTTAAGCCTATCAATCTGCCTGCATACCTCTTCCAGACTGACCATCAACCCAGCCAGTTTCCCGTCTTTGTTTCCTGCTTATAGCCTGTTGGCTTCTGGTATGTTGTGTATATCCTCTTCAGTAAATATAGACGCAAAAAATGTGTTCAATTTGTCTGCGATGGCTTTGTCCTCATTTAGTACTCTCTTTATTCCATGGTCATCCACTTCCTTTGCGGGTCGTTTCCCCTTAATATATCAACAGAACGGCTTGAAGTTTTTTGCCTCTTTGGCTATTTTTTCCTCGTAGTTTCTTTTGGCTCTTCTTACCACCTTATGGCACCTGTTTTGATGTTGTTTGTACTTTTTCCAGTTTTTGTCCATTTTTGACCTTTTCCATTCCTTAAAGGAAGTTTTCTTGTCTCTGATCACTTCTTTCACCGCTACAGAGAGCCACACTGGTTCCTTGATATGCGGTATATATAGATTTTGCACCTCGGTGACTGTGTCCTTAAAAAAGGACCATGCTTGCTCTAGCGTTTTTATAGTGCTTATCCTCTTCTTAATCTTCTTCCCCCCATCAGTCTCATCTCTTCGTAATTCCCTTTTCAGAAGTTAAGTGCCATGGCTGTCATTCTGGATCGATGTTTTGCCCCCTGCCCAGGTTGAAGTGGATCATATTGTGATCAATGCTGCCCAGCGTCCCTTCTACGTCTATACCTTGCGCCGGTCCTCGTAGTCCATTTAGAATTAAATACTCTCGTATATTCACCCCTAAGTTCAACACACTTGGCATATTGTGTCTGAAGTTTCTGTAACCCTTCCAAAAAATACTCTGGTTACTGAAATACTGCTCCACTGCTGCAATCAACTCTGAATCACTTGGAAATTGTCGCCCTTTCAAACTGTTTTAGGGTTTGGAAACAGAAAATAGATGGAGCAAAGATCTGGTGAGTAGGATGGATGTCTATGCACTGAAACCCCCAACTGTGTCAAAACATCCATCATTTTGCCAGCCTTGTGAGCAGGCACATTGTCCTGCAAAAGGAGAACTCCTTTCTGCAGCTTCCCTCTCCTTTTTTCTTTTAATGCCTTGTTTAATTGGCACAGCAAATAGTATTCTGCATTAACTGCTTGGCCCCTTGGATACTCTGTCATTAGAAAACTTCCTGATCTCAAAACTACTGTGGCCTTGATCTTTCCTGCTGACTTTTGGGCTTTGAATTTCCTTGCCTTGGAGAACCATTAGACTGTTTCTGTTGCAGGATTAAAGTGGGGTAACCATGTTTCACCAACAGTAACTAGTTATTACAAAATGTTGGCACCACCTCACTGAAAATATTGCAAAATCAACTTGGAAGTGTCCACTCAATGTCGCTTCTCAGCATTCAAACATTTGAGCATCCACTTGATTGACAGCTTCTGCATACCCAGCTGCTTGTGGATTATACACCCATGATCCCTGGATATCTGTAGTGTCTCAGCAATTTTTTTTAGCCAATATTTGCCAATCTGCCCAAATCAGGTCATGGATATTGTCGACAATTTCAGGAGTTGACAGCATTTGAGGCCTCCCAGACCTTGCTTCATCTTTGGTCTCAAAATCTCCACTGCACAATGCTTCTTTACTGTAGAGCAGTGTGGTTCCAAACCCTGTCTTGGAGGACCTTCCAGGCCAGTTGGGTTTTCAGGATAGCCCTAATGAATATGCATGGAGCAGATTTGCATGGCTGGCACCTCCACTATATGCAGATCTTTCTCATGCATATTCATTAGGGCCATCCTGAAAACCCAACCGGCCTAGGGCTCCTCCAGGACAGGGTTGGGAACCACTGCTGATGGGCATTTGTCACTCAATGTTTGTATCATACATTCATTGATTTCCTTTGGAGTTTTCTTCTACAGGAATGGGAACTTCATGGTGGCTTAGAGCAGTGGTTCCCAACCCTGTCCTGGAGGACCAACAGGCCAATCGGGTTTTCAAGCTAGCCCTAATAAATATGCATGAGAGTGATTTGCATATAATGGAAGTGACAGGCATGCAAATCTGCTCCATACATATTCATTAGGGTGATCCTGAAAACCAGATTGGCCTGGTGGTCCACCAGGACAGGGTTGGGAACCACTGGCTTAGAGTTCCACACTTGAAAATTCCACACTTTCCATTGACATGGTTCAATGAACAATCTGAAACCATGTCAAAACATAGCATTATGATTCTGCAGATCAGCACTTTGCAATATAACATAGCACTCTTTCAGCTACAGTGGCAAAATAACGGTCAGAATTTAGGAAATTGGTTGGGCATCCCATCATATTTCCAGAATACTGCAAATACTATTCTGTCCAATATGTTGTTTTTGTTTACATTATTTTGATTTTATTTTTGGTACATAATTCCCTGGAGTGCATACAGTGTGCATAATACAATCACTCAGTAACAGAAGTACTGTCATTTTATTTTTTTCTAGGAGTGATGCTCATACAGGAGTGGAGCAGTGTTCTTTTTAAGCTGCACTAAGCACTCAGAATCTGAATTTTACTCAAGATTATAAACTACAAGTGAATAAATAGGGAAAGCATGCAGAGAATGGCTCATGAAATTCTTTCCAGCTTCCCTGTGAGTGTTTATTTATAAGTGTGTGTGAGTGGCTCACAAAATAAGGTAATAGAAAATTTTTGCTCGGTCCTGGTGTTTGGTATTCTATGCACAATGCAGAACCCTGGCCAGCATGCCTCAACAGTTGTACTTTTATTGATGTTCTTTCAATCAAAATAGAAGTTAGGAACACCCCACACACACACACTATAGGCTTAAAATGTTTATTTGCAATGCATTAGACCTATAAAATTGCATAAAATCATCTTTCTGCTTTGAGCAGAATATGCAGGGAAGAAAATTAAAACTGTAGAAATGTTCAGGGGAAGGAACAGGGATGAATCTTTGTCCTGTGTTTCTCTCTAATCTGAATCTCAACTAATGTGGATGCTAATTCTGGCCACTAGCTGCCACCGTTGAGAATGACCGAGATGCTTCCGAATTCCAGAGACTATAAACAATTCAGCAGTATACTTAGCCCTTGCTCAGTCTAGCGAGCAAAAGACCGATCTGAGAGTCAAATGTGATGCACTAGCACTGGGCCAAGCCTCCTTTTCCTTAAATTTAATTAAATAAATCAAGAATAGTTGCCATCAATATAGATTTTATATATGCTGCAATAAACTCATCCAGGCTACTACTGTAGAAGCACACAAGTTGAAATCTATTTCTTGATGGCTACCTACAGAAAATGAACTGTGAATTGAACTGTGAATTATCATGTCATGGGGTGGCCACTTCAACTCAGACACTAAGGTCTAGATTCACTAAACCTTCCAATACTGGTTTTGCGATCGTTCCCCGACCCCAACCTGATTCACTAAACAGCTTCCTGATCAATCTCCTATCCAATCCGATCCACCCATGCAAATGAGGGGAAATGGAATGCAAAAAGTAGGAAGCAATCGATTCACTAAGCCAATCTGAAAAGAAGCAACTGCAGAAAACCAGTTGGTTACTATCCTTGCCGACTCTCCTGCCCTGAAATATCAGTATCGAGGTTACAACCCCATATAAACCAACCATTAAAATTAAAACTTGTAAAATAACTTTACATATGCGTAAGAATTCATTCCTGTTTTATATTCTGTAAAATGAGCATTGGGAGCTCGTGGTTTTAACCCGTGGGTTTAAAGCATGTTCTGTTTGATAAATGTCCATAGTCTGACTACACAAAAAAATAATTCACTGCGTCGGTCACAAATCATTTCTTTCTAAAAATGTCCAAGTAGTAGGGGCCAGCAATGTAAACTACAGCTACCCCTCCCCCTTTTCTTTAGAGCTCACTTGTCATGTGTACATGACATCTTACAAACTCCAAAACCGCCGCCGTTGTCCAACAGTTCACGATTTCTCCTTCAAAACCTTCAAAGAACTGCTCCACCAGCTCCAGCCACAGCTTGCAACAAAAATCTCTGAAGAGAACAGATATCTCTCTTCTGCTGTTGTTTATATTGCAGTTTTTACAACAATGCTTTGCGGGTGGCGCATTCAATGCCCGTCCATGATGTGTGTGAATAAACCCTGCCTGCTAACTATGGAGTAAAGGGTGAAGAGCTAGCGCATGCGTAAATTGCGATCCATGGGATCGCTAGGGCAGCGTTCTCAAACTCAAACCCTTTGCAAAGCCACATTTTGGATTTATAGGTACTTGGGAGGGCAGCAGAAAAAACAGTTAATGTCTTATTAAAAAATTACAACTTTGCATGAGGTAAACTCTTTATAGTTTATAAATCTTTCCTTAATAGCTTCTGATAATTTCAGCTATACACAGCTGAAAGAAGTGCAACCTGCGGAAAGTGAAAAACTATCTTAACTTCACTTTCTGCAGGTTGCACTGCTTTCAGCTGTGTATAGCTGAAATTATCAGAAGCTATTAAGGAAAGATTTATAAACTACTAGTCTTTAAGCCCGTTACATTAACGGGTGCTAGAACATATGTGTGTGTCTGTCTTTTTTTCTCTCTCTCTCCTTAGCCGCTTTCTTTCTTTCTGCCTTTATTTTTCCTTGGCTGTCCATCACCACCCCTTGCCTGCTCCCCCTGTCCATTTTCCCTTCCTTTTACCTCCACTGTGTCCACCACCACCCCTTCACTGCTCTCCTTATGCAGCAGCAGCCCTTCTCCCTTTGTTTTACCTCCCCCCTGTCCAGCAGCACCTCTTTCCTTCTCCCTCTGTCCAACATTAGTCCTCCGTTCCTTTTTCTTCACCTCCCCTGTCCATCAGCATCTCTTTCCTTCTCCCCCTGTCCAGCAGTAGGCATCCCTTCCTTTTTTATCCTCCCTCCTCCTTCTTATCCCTATGATACTCTTACCTTGCTCTGCCCCTGATCAAAGGTTCCCGACAGCTGCCCAGTTGCACCCATTGGAAAAGTTCCCACTGCCGCATCCCGCACCCCTCCTGACGCGGCTCCCGCTGTCCTTTCTGTCTGTCTCTGTCCCTGGCCTCCTTTGCCTGTCTGTCTTTCTGTGTATCTCCCTGACTCTGTGTCTTTCTTCTTTCCTTTCTGTCTCCCTTCCTCCCTCTGTCTGTCTGTCCAAAGCAGCATTCCATCCCCCTCCATTTCCCTCCCCCCACAACAGTTCCCTGTGCACCTGCCCCTGTGTCTTTCTTATTTTCTTTGTGTTTCCCTTCCTCTCTCTGTCTGTCCAAAGCAGCATTCCATCCCCCTCCATTTCCCTCCCCTCACACCAATTCCCTGAGCACCTGCCCCTGTGTATTTCTTATTTTCTTTGTGTTTCCCTTCCTCTCTCTGTCTGTCTGTCCGTCCAAAGCAGCATTCCCTTCCCCTCCATTTCCCTCCCCCCCACCAGTTCCCTGTGCAGCAGCATTAGCGTTTCCTCTACCCCCCCCCCTTTCCCTTCCCGCGGGCCGGACTACAAAGGTGGTGATTCCAGCAGCGCTTGCATCAGTCTCCACACGCTGCTTCGGGCCCTTCTACTGCCCTGATTTACTCTGGAACGTCCCTGATGACATCATCAGAGACGCGGCAGAGCAAATCAGGGCAGTAGAAGGGCCCGAAGCAGCGTGTGGAGACTGATGAACACGCTGCTGGAATCGCCATTCGGGCCCGCGGGAAAAGAAGGGGGTGGGCGGCAAAGGAGAAACGGAGATCGGCGGCGGCGGCGGCAGGAGAAACGGAGAACGTCGTCTGGCTGCGGTCCGGCTTGTGGAGGCGATAGGCTGGTGACGTATTAGCGCGCATGCGCACTCCTTAGGCCACAGACCTACAGCGCACGGAACACGCAAATAGGAATACGCATGCGCGAGTTAGCCTTTTATTATATAGGATAAAGAGTTTACCTCATGCAAAATTGTGATTCAGATTCTAATCTAAAGTATCAACTGCAAGAGACAAGATTTTGGTGTAGTCCTCTAGGCCTTTTTGTAGAGGAGGGAATCAATATCTGACTTGTGCCTGGAAACCTTGTGCCTTAAGTGTCTGGTGGTCACATCCGCAACCGCCTTCAGCTCTCACCTCCTCCAGCACCACCTCATCAAGCAATCACAGTCAGGAGAGGTGTCAAATTTCGTGTACGAGATTACGTACACACGCACAAGCTGCACTGCCTCCAATGGTTACCTTAAGTTTTGGAAAGTTGCCCACCTCACTGCTGTAACCTCACGCAAGCACTTTCCTGCGTCTGTACGCGATTGTCCTCTCCACTACCTCACAATCGCGTACAGATGCAGGAAAGCTCTTGCATGAGGTTACAGCAGTGAGGCGGGCAACGTTCCAGAACAATAGTAACATACCGAGCGCCTCAAAATAATACCTGGTTGGCCACATGTGGACCCCAGGCCACGAGTTTGAGACCACTGCTATAGGGCATGCGTCCGATTATATCATTTGCATGTAGAAAAGGTTGTGAATTGGTCACTTGGCAAAAATCGGCCAAGAATCGCCCAACGATTCAGTCGGCAAGTTTAGTGAATCGGGGCCTAACTAAAAATATGGTCAAATCATTTTTAAAGTAGTGGTACTGCATTCTGGCAATTTCTTTTCACTTTCATACTGCTTTTCTGCATGATAAAAGCACAGTCCTTTTCCAACAATTTCTGGTATCTGACTTTGTTCTTTTAGGAGTTTAATGGGTGAGGAATGTCAGATATCAATATGGTAGGGGAAAAGCAAAGAAGACAAGAGGGGAAAAGAATATCTTAGTAAGTGAATATCCAGAGAAAGGAGAGGGTGGTGTCCAGCTTTCTCATGTCCCTCTCCAACTCTTTTCATATTTCTTCCTCCTGCTTCCCAGTTCTTTCTCTCCTTTCCTGGTGCCCATCTGGTATCCCATCTACTTAAAACTCCCCTCCATCACAGTGCTACCCACCAACCCATTTTATACTTCCATCACTTCCCTCATCTCCCAGCTTCTCTTCCACCTAATCCCTATCCTATCTCTTGTCCCAATTCCACTCTAATTCCCTTCCTGCTTACCCCCCTCCGTAACACTAATAACTCAGCAAGAGGACATGGAGGCAAACTGCTAGGACCAAACAGATTGTCATAATCCAGACCCCTGGATAGGCCATGTAACTGCAATGAATTTTGAGCTGTCATGACCCCCCACTGACTTAAGGAACCCTTCAGGTTTAAAGTCTGTTGGCAGTTGCCTTAAATAGGGCCTCAGGTAAATAACCCCTTTCCTTTTGAAATAAGGACTCAGACAACACAGATTTTATTCTGGCCATTGGCCAAATCGTGGTTAGGGTTCACCACTATCTTGCAGAGCAGAAACACACCAAACCAGTTTCAAAAATGGAAAGCAACAAACACAGGCTTTCATTTAAGGTCAGAATGGTAGAGAGTTCAATTGCTGGTTCCTAGACTTTAGGCTTTATGCTATAGTCCTCTTCACCAAGACAGCCTTGGGTACAGGTTGATTAACCAACTTTGTAATCCACATTGATAGGTTTTAAATGAAGTTCTTCAAACAAACACCCCAGAGAATGATCTTAACCCCAGAGCTCAAAACACTCTAGTCCAAACTTGCCTCTGATTCTAACCAAGTGTTCTTTAAACAAAAATGGTTTGTGAAGGAAGTGACATCACCAAGAAGATGGCAGCCTAAAACCGAGGCTCCGTCTTATACTCTAAGCAGCCTCGATGCCCCTCATGTCGGCGGTGGCTTTTCATCTTTTTATTGGGTGCCGGTCGAACTCTCTGGGCTTCCTGGGGGTGAGTGTCTAAAAAAAAGGGTTTGAAGATGGATCGCTATTGAAGGCAAATAGGTGACAGATCAACGGCTCACTGGTGTGCATGTGGATCCTGAGTTTACATTTCTTCTGCCTGTGTGAGGTGAAAGAGAGGCGGACCTCATGTAGAAGGCCCTGGATAAGCACGATGAAGGTTTCTGGGGGTTAAAACAACTTGGTATGTGGCAAGCTGGGCAGTGAGTGGTGGGAGAAAGGACAGTTGAAAAAGAACACACTGCAGAATGTCACATTCCAAAACAGATACAGAGCTTTAAAGTCACAGGCAGCGCTGGCATGAGGGAATCCTACACTGATGAGATGTCACTCTGAGCATATGTCTTATATAATTAGCTGGCTGAAAGTCAGAAATAGTAATAATCCATTATTTTCCTCTTATCACATAAGTTGATATTCCTGTTCCCTTCTACTCAATGAAAGAAAGTGTATACATAAGGGATTGAAAAAGCAGATTGAGGAAGTGATGTCACCAAGATGGCAGACTAAAACCAAGGCTTCTGGAGTCCTTCCCTGCAACTGCAACCACCTATAACTGTTGCTGAAATGGCTTTACTTTGGACCGCTGCTCTGTGGATTTGGACGGAGGAGAGTGACTCTAGCCCTGATCTGATTTTCTACTATAGCCCTAACCTGCTTTTCTACCAGTGTGTGGCCTGATTAACTTTGTCTGTTGCTGGAGCATCCCATTGCTGCTGCTGTTTGTGATTCTAGTTTGGATTGAACGGGACCGGGGGGTGCCCTACGTCGAGCAGGGGAAAGGGAGCTCCAAATATTTAGTGATTACCTGGAATTAATTGACTCCTGGAGGGTATTGCATGGCACTGAGAGGGATTATACTCATATGTCCCGGGCGCACGGTACACAGTCTCGCATAGATTATATTTGGGTGACAGAACAGGTGTTTCGAAAGCTGAAACGGGCTGAGATAGGTCCTTATACAATTTCTGATCATGCCTGGGTTCAAGTGATTTGGCAAGAAGGAGGGGGGCCTCTGGGGAAGTGGCACTGGGTATTTCCTCATGCATTGTATAGAGCAGGGGTCAGCAACCTTTTTAAAGCAAAGAGCCATTTTATCCTAAATGTTTGACCCAAGATTTACAAAGAGCCGCAATGGGTAGACAAGGGGGTTTGAGATATGATGATGTCAGAGCATGCATCTTGATATTGTCTTAAAACTCTGCATGATTTGACCACAGCACGCTCCAAGCAAGTTAAACAATCACTGAACATCACATTAAAAAAACAATTATTTAAAAGCCCCCAAAAAAAAGTTTTAGCTTCCGATGCACAAAACTATCACTGGTTTCTTAGTTGCAGCACTCTGAACCATATCTCCCACTGTTCAAGATCCCTCTTATTTTTCACATCTTCCAGTAAGACGCTGCTGCTTTCAACGCAATACCGTGCTGCTGAGACGTGCGCTGTTGGCTGTGCCGGTCCTCTGCCCCGGAACAGGAATTGACCTAAGAGTGTACCACGTCGGAAGCAGCAGCGTCATTCTGGAAGATGTGAAAAATAAGAGGGATCTTGAACAGTGTGAGGTTGTCAGAAGCACTGTTCTGAGCCGCATCCACGTGGCGAAAGAGCTGCATGTGGCTCGCGAGCCGCAGGTTGCCGATCCCTGGTATAGAGATTCGAACTATAGGGAACGATTGTTGAAAACATGGAATGAATACAAACGACATAATGCTTACGCAGAAGGGGACCCCATCTTATTTTGGGAAGCGGTGAAGGCAGTGTTGAAGGGGGATACCCTTAGTTATAGTAGTCATGTTAAGCTAGAGATAGGGAAATTCTGCATTTAAAGAAGGATGCTGCTAAGGCCCGGAGGCGGTATGGACAGATCGATCTCATGCACAAACAAGAGTTGTTGGAATATCAAGTGGCCCTTAATTACCTACTACATCAGCGGGCGAGTAAATCTCTCGCTTATTATAAGTACCAGCTTTATAGATACGGAAATAAGAGGGGGGAAACTACTGGCCCGACTGGTTTCTACCAGGACGGGTCCGCGTAGGGTTCAGGCTCTGAGGAATGAGCAGGGGAAGAGAGTTACAACTGACCCGGAGATCGGAGATATATTTTTTCGCTATTTTAAGAATCTTTATGCCTCCCCGTCGGAAGCGGGTGTAATGGCGAGGCCCTATTTGGATGGGATAGCATTGCCTCGTATCTCTGAGACAGAAAGGGAGCGTTTGAATGCACCAATAACGCCGGAGGAAGTGTATTGGGCAATAGGGAATAGTCCTTTGTTGAAGGCGCCGGGCGAGGATGGCATGCACATTGAATTTTATAAGCTCTTAAGTGAGGAGATCATTCAGCCACTTGCTCAGATGTTTACTGTCATGGTGG
This sequence comes from Geotrypetes seraphini, assembly GCF_902459505.1. Classification (NCBI taxonomy): domain Eukaryota; kingdom Metazoa; phylum Chordata; class Amphibia; order Gymnophiona; family Dermophiidae; genus Geotrypetes; species Geotrypetes seraphini. The sequence goes on from NC_047085.1 coordinate 291,642,731, forward strand.
TGCAGAGGCTTTACCGGAGGGTATGAACACGGCACGCATCTTGCTGTTGCCTAACAAGCAGGTTCGTATCGACCTATTTCCTTATTGAATACGGAGGTTAAATTGTTAGCGAAAATCATGGCAAAGCTGATGGCTGCTGTGCTTCCCTCCCTTATACACGAAGCTCAGGTGGGATTTGTGAAAGGACGAACTATAGCTAAAAATGTAAGAAAATTGTTGCTGTCTTTGGAACAGCGGGCGGCGAGCAATTTCTCACCTGTGCTGGTTAATTTTGATGCCGAAAAGGCGTTTGACAGGGTAAGGTGGGATTTTCTTTATGATACTTTAGCGGCCTATGGTTTTGATGGTATTTTTGTATCGGCAGTGCGAACATTATATGCTTTTCCACAGGCTAGAATAGTGTTGAAAGATTTTGATATGGACAGGTTCCTGATTTCTAAGGGGACGCCATTGTTGTTTGTGCTTACATTGGACCCCCTAATTCAGGATATTTATGCGATGCCATCTATAAAGGGAATTGACATCAGAGCTACCTCTTTTAAGTTATCGGCCTTTGCGGATGATATTTTAGTACATCTTACAGATCCTTTGCCTTTTTTGACAGCCTTACTGGACTTGATACAAGAATATGCAGGGTTTTGCTTAAATGTGGATAAATCAGAGGCGTTTAGCATCCTCTGCGGTAGTTCAGGCCCTATGGGGGAATGGATTTCCGTTGACATGGGCGCCTGGGCAGTTTGTGTATTTGGAGACTTTGATGACTATGCAAGTTCCCCGTTTGTATCGTCTTAATGTGGATAAGCTTCAGCAACAGACGGAGCTCTTGCTGGAGACATGGAAGGCATTGCCCCTTTCTCTGATGAGGCGCATTTGTTTGGTTAAGATGTTCATCTTTCCCAAATGGCTGCATGTTTTGCAGACTCTGCCGTTGTGCTTGCTAAAGATTTACACATTCTTTATAAAGGGGTTACTCGTTTTTGTTGGGCGGCTAAGAAACCTAAATTGAAGGTGTCTCAGTTGTTGGGGAATTGGCATAGGGGAGGATTAGGATTACCGGATGTGAGGATTTATAATTATGCGTGTCTGCTTTGTCATTTGGGTGAATATGACTAGCAATTATACCCCTCTTCTGATGGAACGTGAGTTTTTTGCTCCCTATGATGTGTTTGCATTACTGCATAGTTCTCGGAGGGCGCTGCCCCCTTCTATCAGATCCAGTATATTATTTAGCGCCTTGCAAGTGGCTTGGTGTTGGCTTGTGCATGCCTTGGGAGGAGATCCGACTGTCACTGATCTCTTGCCCTTGCGGAGAAACCCGGCCTTTCCTCCGGGAAAGGAATCAAGAGAATATCTGTCCTGGAGAGCGAAAGGAGTTACAAGTTTAAAACATATTTTGGGGGATGATGGGGAGCTGTTGGCATGTGCAGATTTACTAGCTAAGGTGGGGGAGACCTGGGGAGCGCAGTTTGCATGTCATCAAGTAAAACACTATGTGAGATCCCTTGACAGAGCACAATTGAGTTTGCACTTGGGACCAGGCTGCGGGAGTTGTTTGCTCGAGAGGAGGGTTTCTAGCATTTATGTTTCTAGCATTTATGCTAGTTTGCAAGATTTACAACCTGCCAGGGACTATCAGAGCATCAAGGGTAAATGGGAAAAGGAATTGCCGATTAATCTGCGACGCCTGGGATGACCCCGTGTTCTTGATTGCGGGAAACGTATTATAGGGTGACCTTACGTGCTTATTACACTCGTACACAGATGTTTTATAGTGGAGGTCTTCCTACACCACTATGTCATAAATGTGGGACAGGGGGTCATACTTTGGGACATGCCTTTTGGTTCTGCCCCATTATTCAGCGCTTCTGGAAGCGTATAATCTCTTATATGTCAGGGTTAATTGAGCGAGTCTTACGCAGTACCCCGGACCACTTTGTCTTGGATTTGCCAGAGGCTTTTGGCCATTTACCTAGGGGGTATCAAGCTTTGTGTAAGAAGATGAGTTTACTGGCCAGGAAATGTATTCTTCAGTGCTGGACGGTTCCGGACCCTCCGGCATATTGGCATATTGGCAGAACCAATTGCATCAGTTGGCCATTTGGGAGGCGCGAGATGCTAGAGGGTCTAGGAAACGAAAGATTTTGTTTTTGAATATATGGGAGCCTTATCTGCAAGTCTTACATCCTAAGGGTTGCAGTGCGGTTTTAAGATGGGTGTCCTAATTTGTTAGTTAGTTGGGTTGGGAGAGTAATGGTGAGTACTGGTGGGGTGGGGTGGAGAGTATCATTGGGGGGAGGAGAGGGGGGTTTGTGGAGGGGAAATGGGGTGTATTGAAGGTTCTGGCAATTAGTCAAAGATAGGATAAGTGGTTCAGGTGGGGGAAAGGGGTGGTGTGACATTTTTGGGGTTCATAAGAGTACAGAGTTTTGGAGTACCTTTTCACCCTCATTAATCTCACTTGCCCTATGTAGAGAAGGAAGAGGAGGGAGTTTGATTGATGTTACTCTTTTATTGTATATGCTTGTTCTATTATTGTATATGATGCATTATTATTTGTACTGTGCACCTTTGGGGTGTGCTGGTGTTGTATTTGCTGTGTTTGCATCAATAAAAATTGTTTGAACCTAAACATAAATGGTTTGTAAAGTTGACAAGAACTTCCCTAAGTTCCTTCAGTACCCTTGGATGTACATCATCCGGCCCCATTGCTTTGTCCACCTTTAGTTTAGCTAGCTCCTCACACACATGATCCTCTGAATATCAATCATGGTCTACCACAGCTCTATCCCTTCCGCAGTCCCACTCTCAGCACTTCAGCTGTGAACACAGAACCAGTGGCGTACCTAGGGGGGGGCGGGCCGCCCCGGGTACCAGCTCATTAGGGGTGCTCGAGCCTTGGAGTCATGGCCCGGGAACTTCCCTGCTATGGCCCGACTCCAAGGCTTCCGCGAGTCCCCGAAGTGATCCTGCCTGAGCCCTCTCTCAAATTCCATTCACCCACGGCCACACCCCCCGTCGCCGTCGGAGCTTGATCAGCAACTTCCGGTTTCCGGCTGGGTGGAAGCAAGAAAGGGAGCCCGAGCCGCGTGGAACACTGCAATTAAGGCAGGAACTGAGGGTGAGTATCGCTGGGCTGCTTGGTGGTGGTTTTATTGTTATTTTATTTCTGCCCGAATCAATTTTTTAAAAAGCCCAAAATCGGCCTCCCGAATCATCAACTGACCCTCCCCCCGTAAAGCAGGATCGGCAATTTCCTCTTGCTAGCCTGCTCCTGCTTTAGAGGGCAAGGGGGGAGGGTCAGTTGGGAATTGCTGCAATGTCCTGCTTCCCCTCTGGCCTCCTGACCCGTACCTAATTGCATTAGACAGTACTAGATGGGGGGTGTAGGCCTTAAGGGGTGGGGTGTAGGCCTTAAGAGGGAGGTGTAGGCCTTAAGGGGGGGACAGACCTTTGGGTGGGAGGTAAAGACCTTCGGGGGGGTGTAGGCTTTCAGGGGGGGACAGATCTTCGGGTGGGGGGGTGCAGGTCTTCAGGGGGGATGCAGGCCTCCAGGGGGGTGCAGGCCTTCAGGAGGTACAGACCTTCAGGGGGGGGTGCAGGCCTCCAGGGGGGTGCAGGCCTTCAGGGGGGTGCAGGCCTTCAGTGGGGTGCAGGCCTTCAGGAGGTACAGACCTTCGGGGGGGGGTGCAGGCTTTCAGGGGGGTGCAGGCCTTCAGGAGGTACAGACCTTCAGGGGGGGGTGCAGGCCTTCAGGGGGGTGCAGGCCTTCAGGAGGTACAGACCTTCAGGGGGGTGCAGGCCTTTGGGGTGGGTGCAGGCCTTTGGGGTGGGTGCAGGCCTTCGGGGTGGGTGCAGGCCTTCAGGGGGGGAAAGACCTTCGGGTGGGGGGTACAATCCTTCGGGGAGGGTGCAGGCCTTCAGGGGTGGGGGTTAGGCCTTCAGAGGGGGACAGACCTTTGGGTGGGAGGTAAAGTCCTTCGGGGGGGTGCAGGCCTTCAGGGGTGGGGTGTAGCCCTTCGGAGGGGGGACAGACCTTCGGGGGAGGGGGGTCCTGGTGTAAAAGTACACAGAGGGAGAGAGGGAAGGGGGGGTTCAAAGATACGTGCATATGCCAGACTTTGGGGGTTAGAAATAATGGGTCTAAAAACAGAGGAGTGGGAGAGAGATGGTGCATAATGGGATTTAGGGAGGGAAGGAACAGAAAGGGAGAGAACTTGGAAACAGGGGATGGTGTGGAGGGGGGATAGAGATACTGGATAGGAGGATAGTTGGGAACAGAAAGGGAGAGATGGTGGATCCTGGGGTGGTGGGGAGTTGAGAAAAGGTGAATCTGTGGATCGAGACAAAAAAAGGAAAGATGCCAGATCTCCGGGAGAGGGAAGGGAAACGGAAGGGGAGGACAGAGATGGCAGACGGATGGTTAGCACGGAGAAAGGAGACCCTGGCAAGCAAGACAACAAGAGCCTGGGACCAACAAGATTTGAATATTGACCAGAGAACAAAAGGTAGAAAAAATAATTTTATTTTCTGTTTTGTGATTACAATATGTTAGATTTGAAAAGTGTACATGAGACAGCTTGAAATGGGAACTTTTCTATTTTTGTGAATGGCAAGGCTGAGTTCAGTTAAAATATATGCTTTATAAGAAAATATAATAATGTGTTTTATAAAGTTTATAAGCATTGCTGGCATACTCGGTGAGGTGTTCCTAGTGTTGGTGGTGGTGGTAGCATGTCAGTGTGTTGAGAGGAAGAGGTAGTCTGGGAAATTCTGCTGAGCAAACTCTGGGCCCATTTCCACCCCCAGTTAGTCCACTCCACTCAACTGGTTCACACACTGAGTGGGTCTTTGGGTGTTATTTCTGGGTAGTTGTTTTAGAATCTCTTCCAGTGGTTTGTCAGTATCTCCTTCTGGTCCAAGGAAGGAAACTTTGTCAACCTTAGCATTGACCTTCAGAATATGTTTGTAACAGCGCTGCTTGTGTGGCATTAGGCTATGTAGTGATCGAAAGAAAAAAACAGACCTTTGCACATTTTTGCACTATATGGTGGGTGTATGAGGATATTCATTTCCTGCACAGTTAAGTCCGTGTGAAGTTACCTTGTGCTGTATTTGACATTTAGCAAGGTCTCTGTTTGGAAGGAAAGATATAAGCTTAAAAATGAAGTGGCCAGAAGTTATGTTAAAAGTAGATAGCGTAGCTGGTTTTAAGAAAGGTTTGGACAAATTCCTGGAGGAAAAGTCCATTGTCTGTTATTAAGACATGGGGGAAGCGTCTGCTTGCCCTGGATTGGTGCACTCAGCAGCAACAAATACTAGTTTTGGCTGGCTCTTTCCCCGCATTTCTCCTCTCTTCCCCACGATTTAATATCCAGTTCAGGCAGTAAGTAAATACATCGGCAGGGGGGGGGGGGTCTGGTAAGTCTTGGGGGCTGGGGATGGAAGGTGAGAATCAGTTCTGTAGGCTATCAGAAATTTGCTTAATTATCTACTCACATAGAAAAGCAGTAAAGTCAATAGGTTCTCTGAGTGGGAACAACCTGTTTGATCTTGCACTCTTGTGATTGACCAATTGTTTATTACTGTTTAATTTATCACATTGATTAATTTGAGCACACCTGAGGTGTCCTATGATGGTGTGCACTGCAGGCAGAGGGTGATTAACGCTTATTGTGTAAAGCGCTGGAGAATTCTCTCCTCTCGCTTACCTCTCACGCTGAGGACACCCTGCTTCAGTATAATCATTTATATGATTTATCTTATAAACATTATTACGTGGTCTTTTCCTCAAGTGCTGAGACATCAGGTTGTTCCCACTTGGAGAACCTATTGACTTTTACTGCTTTTCTGTGTGGCTTTAACATTTTTGCTATTCAGTATACCTAAACTATTATTCAGTAGAAAAAATTTGGTTTGTTCAATCAAATCCTGTGTGGACATTGGACTTCTATGAGTGAATGTTCTGCTTGATTGAACAAACTAAATTTTTTCTACTGAATAATAGTCTAGGTACAATGAAAGTAAATAGCAAAAATGTTTGAGTAGATAATTAAGGAAATCTTTTTCATATTGCTTGCTTATGGACTGGGAAAAAAGACTGTTCAAGCAAATGTCTCCAGAACTGCTTTAATGGAAAAATGTGATTTTTTTTTTTAAGTACTTTGTGAAATTTATTGTTGTTGTGAAATTTATTGTTATACTTTGTTTAAACTTAAAAAGCGGTGTCATTAACAGTGAATCGAATCGAAAAATCGATTCAACAGGGTGAATCGAATCGAATGAAATATTTTTCTCTGAATCGGGCAGCACTATTGGCTACCATGAGAATGGGTTACTGGGCATGATGGACCATTGGTGTGACCCAGTTAGGCTATTCTTATGTTATGTTCTCATCTGTAGGGGCCTTTGTTTTCACTTCTTATTTTAATGTATTTTTTTCCTGGGAACTTATCAGTGTTTTTTTATAATGGGAACAAAAATGGAAGAGAATTAATGTGTGTGGAATGGGGGGGGTAACTAATTTCTTCAGCTAAATAATTCAATCCACTTCAAACAGACATAGGAGAACTTGTGCACCATTCACACACCCTCCAACCAAAAACGTCAAAAGAAAAAAACTGTTCGACAACCTCCTAGCCATTCGAGCTGCAACACTCGACCCCCAACTCTACAACCAATTGATATCAACCACAGACTGCAAAACCTTCAAAAAGAAATAAAAACCCTTCTATTCAAAAAACACATAAAACCGAACTAACACAATCAGAACTGTCCCAAGCATCACCTGCAACTACTCCATATGTACTTCTATTGTCATGACAATTTAGACATAATTTATGTTATGTTATGTTTGGAATAAAAGAAAATTTTCACTGCCTGTTTCTATTCTGACCATTTATTCCATTTCATGGTTATTGCAAAAAAAATAAAAAAATAAAAATAATAATTTTACATGGGGGGGGGGTGTCAAAAAATGATGGGCCCCGGGTGCCACATACCCTAGGTACGTCACTGCACAGAACATAAATATTTGTTAAGCAATTCAGCCTTTTCTTTATCAGCTTCTACATATTTCTCCACTTCACCGTCAAGTTTCACAATACCATCTTTGCATGGTTTCCTATAAGTAATATATCTAAAAAATGTCTTGCTCCCCTGGTTTACCATGTCAGCTATTTTTTCTTCCATTTGCATCTTTGCTTTTCTGACTACTCGACCAGCCTTTCAACTTTTACAGATATGTCTGCCTGTCTTCCTCATTCTGTGATCTTTTGTAGTTTATGAAAGCTGTCCTCTTTTTCCTTACCTTCACAGCTTCTATTTTTGAGAAGCAAAGTGGCATTCTTTTCCACAGTTTTCAAACTCTTGCCAATCAGCATGATAAAGATATACCAGGCACTAAAATGAAGCCTGCTGGAAGCTTAACTAAGCACAGGATCACCGTACATCATAGGACTCTGTAGCAGGCCTCTTCTCCTCCAGGACCATTGTGGAGATGGAAGTTCATATCAATTAGCTGTCCTACCCTCAGTACCTCATACCTTCCTCCAGACCCTGCTCACCTAAAAGTGTCCTTATGTACACCTCTGTCAAACTGTAGTTCAAGAGCAAAATTAACAGTCTGCTGTCAGTATTCTTGAATAAGTTTGAAGAAAATGCAGTGAAAATTGAACTGAAAACAAACTCTCACCCGAGCTAAGACGCCAGAGATGAATACAGTTGGTTTAGGTGGGCTGAAAAAGAGAAAAGAAAAATATTGTAAGAAAACAGTCCAATACAGAAATTTGGCATGTGCTAATGAATTTATAATATGGTCTTTGTAAAAGACTATATATAATCAGATGCCATAACCAAAAACGGCCCTGGAAATCCAGAGATACTTGCAATGAAAATTACCACCACCAAACAGGTTATTCCTATTTTAATAAGTATATATTTAAAACCAATTACAAGTATATCACTGAATTATAATTTTTTTTTATTAATATATTAAATAAATACCAGCAAGCATTTGGCAACACCTTTTTATAAGGCTGACATAATACATATATGTCTAAGTTATACTCTGTCAAATCTGCTCAAAATGAGTTGTAATTTCTAAATATCCAATTGGCAAAACATAGCAACCAGACCCATATACTTTACTATACTGAGAAATTAAATGCACTGTGTTATAAATGAAACATTCTGGAAAGGGACAGAGTCCAAGTTATTCCTTTCACTGTTAGTCACAAATATAAGATTATGATAAAGGGGATGGTACTCTTCTCAAATGAGGAAAGAATAAAAAGGTTAGGGTTCTTCAGCTTGGAAAAGACAGCTGAGGGGAGATATGATTGAAGTCTGCAAAATCCTGAATGGAGTAAAACGGGTACAAGTGGATCGATTTTTTTTATGCCATCAAAAATTACAAAGACTAGGGGACACTCGATGAGAACCGCTTCTATGAAGCAACTTCTGGTTCCTTGATGTTCCTTCCCATTCCCCCTACCTCCCCTTACTTTTTTTTTTTAATGATGCAATTACTATTCTTCCCATCCCCTATCTCCCTTTGTATCACTTATGTCAAAGTAATTGTCTTATCCCTGTTCCCACCCCTTATTTATTTTTTAAAATTTTTATACTTAATATTTTGATATACCAACCATCAACAGTTTACAATGCTAAAAAAATATAATTACACTTAGAAACTTGGATGAAGTTTTAAAACCACTTTTAAAACCAACAAGAGGAAATATTTTTTTCACTCAAGAGAATAGTTAAGCTCTGGAACGCATTGCCAAAGGTTATGGTAAGAGTGGATAGCGTTGCTAGTTTTAAGAAGGGTTTGGACAATTTCCTGGAGGAAAAGTCCATAGTCTGTTATTGAGAAAGACATGGGGGAAAGCCACTGCTTGCCCTGGATCGGTAGCATGGAATCTTGCTACTCTATGGGTTTTGGTGAGGTACTATGAGAATGGGCTACTGGGCTTGATGGACCTTTGGTCTGACCCAGTAAGGCTATTCTTATGTTCTTATGTAGATTAGAGAACTCAAGGAACGTTTCTTTATCCACCTGAAAGTTCTAAAACTGGGATAGGACTGCGATTATCGAATTTATTTTCAGCTCATTTTCTTAACTCTAGCTCTATGGGGCTCATAATGAAAATTTTAAAACGTTCAAAAACCAGCCTAAGTTGGCACTTGGACATCCTAATAGCAGGGATGTCCAAGTGCCGATAATCAAAACCAACTTTCTGGACATGCAGTAGCACTTCTAAGCTGCTGTGCGTCCAGAGATCAAAGGGCCTTGTTGGGATGCGTGTTTTGGGTGGGCTTTATCCTGGATGTACTGCAGCCATAATCAAAGCTTTCCTAGAGGGAACTTAAGACGCTGGCAGTTAGTCCTGTTTCAGTTGCATCTAAATTCCACAAAGGTGCCCAAACTGACAAGATGACCACTGGAGGATTTAAGGCATGACCCCCCCCTTACTCCCCCCGTGGTCATGACCTCCTCCCACTGCATCCCAAGATGCATTGTGAGGGGGAAGCCCCGTCATTTGCAGCATGTGGTCTTGTATGCAGGAGGGAGTAGGCTTCCCTTCTACTGTTTTCTCATCCGAAGGTACGGGGGTCCAGAGATGTGGGAGAGAGGGATCCAGGGTGTATCTTTCCAACTCCCTCTTCTGCCACATCCAACATTTCTCTCTCTCTCCCTCTCTCATCCCCCGGACCCTGTGCAGCATCTTTTGCCCCCGTCCACCAGCCCCATGTCCAACATTTCTCCTTCTATCATCCCTCTCTAGCATCATGCTGCATCTCTCCCACCATTTCCTCCACCACTATGACCAACATTCCTCCCTCTTGCATCCATTTTCATCTGTCCCATTGTTCCCTCTCCACCACCACATCCAACACTTCTCCCTCTCATCTGTTTGTGACAGATCTAGTGTTGATGTATATGCAAGGGACTGGGGTGGAGGACCTTTCATGAGTGTAAAGATGAGTGATTAAAACTTGCAAAAAGTTAGTGCATTTGATGAGGTTTGTAGGTTTTTTTTTTGTTGGTGGGGGCGGTTGCCACAGATGATAGGTATTTGACATGGAGGGTGACACATCATTGGAATTACAGATAGGTGGTTGGCTATTTTTACCTAGTTTGGGTTTCCTGTGTGCTGACGAATGAGTTGGAATGGGATAGAGTGGTACGGGGAGATCATCTCTTAGGGTAAAGGGGCCTAGGAGTGGTAGGTATAACAAAAAAAACCAATTTCATTGTCTCTATCCTGCACAGCTGGGATTGAGATATGGATTCTTCAGTGGTGATGTTAGCCCTCTGTTAGGCAGACAGTTTTATGGATTGCAGCAGCTTTTTTTTTGGGGGGGGGGGGGGGGGGCGGGCAGGGGGAGTTTAGGAAGAGCTTTCAGTTTGGTCCTTCTTGGCCTGCATACAGGGCCCTTTGGTATGGTTCGCCAGCCCTTTAAAGGGCTAAAAAAGGCCAAATTCTGAGGGGGTAGAGCTTGTTCACTGGCAGGAAGATCAGGCAGTCAGTCCAGGGGGGTGGGAGACAAGATGGTGGTATTTCCCTTCCTCCTGCACAGCTGATCAGAACAGCCAGTTCTTTCGGCGGCACTTTAAAGGGCTGAAGAAGGCCCAAGTCTGAGGGGGCAGAGCTTGTTCGAAGGAGGGGTGGGAGGCAAGATGGTGGTGGTTCCCTTCCTCCTGCACAGTTGATCAGAACAGCTAGTTCTTTCGGCGGCACTTTAAAGGGCTGAAGAAGGCCCAAGTCTGAGGGGGCGGAGTTTGCTCACCAGTGGGAAGTTCAGGCAATCGGTCTGGTGGGGTGGGAGGCATGATGGCGGTAGTTCCCTTCTACTGTATCCGCCTATCAACAAAGGGGTAGACTCTCTGTGTCTTTACCAAAATGCAACCAGAAACTGGGTCTTTAATATCCAGATGTTATTAGCTATATTAATCTACATTCCCATTCCAAAGAATCATTTAGCTGTCAGAAGAGCATTTTGTTCTCATGAATGGTCTCTGGGAGTTCCTTCTTTCAGCAGTGAAGAACACTTCTGACTGGCCTTTCTGCCAGAAGAGAATGCAAAACTTGTTCACTTTTGTTGCATTCTTCTTTTCCCCCTACATCTGGCTTCAGATGTCCTAGTAATTTCTCTCCATTCAACTTTTCACCTACTGAGTGTCATACACAAGCTTCAGCAAAGCTAGAACCCCATGATTTTACTGACTTCTACAGAACTGAAACATAGAGAAAAAAAAGATAAGAGACCATATTAGCCTATCCAGTTTGTCTAACCACACCATCTATTATCGTTATCCTTTCCTGTCCCTTGGAGATCTTATGTGCTTGTCCTATGCTTTCTTGAAGGCAGAGAAATTCTTTGTCTCCACCACTCATCTCTTCCCTCTAACCTGCTTGATAAGAGGAAAGCTGCAGTCTTTCAGGTTTTGCAACTCCTGCTCGCACAACCCTAGCATTTCAATAAATTTTACATTGTAAGAGCTCTTGTGCCCCCAAATGGCTGCCCCTTTCACCCAGACTCATTTCGTTTATGGCTCTCCTTCCCAAGGCCTTTAACAGAAGAGGAACAGTCAAGGTGGGAGTAAAAATGCCTTCTCTTTGGTCCTTGCTAGGAAGGAATAGGAAGGACAAACTGGGAATCGCAAGAGCCAAACCTGGGCCAGTTTACAGGAGGTGGGGAACTCAGAGTATAAGAGGATACCAAAAAGACTGTTGATGAAAGAGAAAACAAGAAGTTGTGCAGGAAAAGAAAAAACAGCATAGAGGAATATAGGGAATGAGAAAAAATAATAAGTTTGTGTAGTGTAAGAAAAAAAAAAAGAATTAAAAAGATAGAGGGCAGGTGAAAAGGCAAAGGGCATGGAGGGAAAGAGAAAGATGATCTTACAGGAGGAAAGTAGGCAGATGTGCAGCAGAGCTGCGATACAAGAAAAAAAAATCTAGGAGGGATGGGCAAGAAGAAAAGGAGAAAATATAGGGGAAGGAGATAAAACAGTAACAGAAGGATAAAAAGGACAGACATTGCCATAGAAAAAAATGAAAGAAAAGAAAATCTACAGGGATGGAAACTGCAATCCTGAAGAGTCCTAAATTAGTAAGGTTGCTGGGTCATCATTAATGAATATGCATAACATGTATTTGCATACATCTGAGGTACTGCTTTCAAATATAAATCTCATTAATATTTATTAAGGATATTTGAAAATCTGATTGGTTTTGGGCCCAATAGACAATTATTTAACAGAATGTTTTATTTAGAAATTGCTACAGAAAAAAACCCCAGACTGGAGCCAAATGGGCCGGAGCAATGGGGGATTATTTCTGCTCTTACTACACTACTAGGCCACCAGTGCTTCTAAGGCAGGCCCAGGAAGGGCTCAGAGGTGGTGGAAAGGCAGCACCTTTGGTTAGGTGGGAGGGGGCAACTTTTGTCAGGGGCAGGGAGTATGCGGGCCCAGTTGGAGGTGGGGTCATGGCATACCGTTTTCCATTTTGACTTCATTTTCAGCTGAAACAGTGTGGCAAATTTCTGCAGATTCATTTTTGGCCAAAATCAAAAAAATTGTTTTTGATTGCCCTCTAATGTATAACTCTAGCCACACAGTATAAGCAGTTCGAAACACAAAGCTCAGAGCAGGGGGAACTATGTTATTCTGTACATCTCCTTCCATTTGGGATGGTGATGAGTTGAGGGAAAATACAGGTAGATATTCTGGTGTCAACTTCTAAATCTAAATCAAATTTGTCCAGACCTTCTCAGAAAAACTGTGGAGGCAGTTGTTATAATCTTTACCTAATTGTAATGTATGCCCAACATAGGAGTTACTGTTGACTAAGATGTCAGGGTATGTCATCCTTGCTGAAATGTTACAAAACTGTAGGTTTATTGCTATCTGAAAAAGTTTGAAATATCAAGCCCCCCTCCAAAAAAGAACCTCAACAACTAGGAAAATCAGCATCATATACGTTTAACACCAGAATTTTAGAATGTCTGACATAGCAAGAATGGGAATAAAACTCCAGCAACAAACAGAATAAGTGTATGACGCAGAGCCCCACCCCCCACATAAAAGGCAGATTTGAAATACATCTGAAACATCTGCATCTATTTTAAAATGAATTTTTTAGTTAGAAAGCAGATTACAAGTCTGGAATTTTGCAAACTGTATTTACTCCAAGGATATGTTTAATCTGCTGAAAATCTGACAGCTGTTGTGAAGATACACTATGCCTATCTCAAAGAAAAACCCACCCAACAATTTATAAACAAAAAAGGCTAAATTTTGCTGCCTTACCGAATGAAGACTATACTATTTTCAAATGGTCATTTGCATTTCTATTAAAAAGGGACTCTAGTGCATATTTAAATGCCATCTGGGAAACCTTTTTTAAAATAGATGACAGCAAGATCTCTAACAGGGAGAACACAAAATCAGCATTCAAAATGCCTTAAAAAGTTATTGGAAAGACTTCCTCTGCCCTTCCCTCTCTTCTGTTCCTCCTCCACCTTCCTGTGAGTCCACCTCTCCCTTGTCCTCCTTCCTCTGCCCTTCCCCATCTTTCCCTCTTGTTATTTGCCTCCTCTGCCCTCCCCAAGTCAATTTCTCCCTCTCAGTCTTCAGCTCCCTCTTCCCTCTCCTGAGAACATCTCTTTTGCTACCTCTTGTGCCCCCTGCACTCCAGAGTCCATCTCTCCTTGTCCTTTCAAACCCCCACCCTACAGGTTCAACTCTCCCTCATCCCAAAGTCTAATATCTCTTCTTCTCCGAGTCTGCCATTTTTTTCCTCCCTCCTTTCTAGCACCCCCCCCCCCCGAAGACAAAATCTCTGTCTCCAGTCTAGCATCACTTGCACTCTCTCCCTCCCACTGTCTCCACCCAAACCCACCCCAAGCCATCTTCCCCCTTCAGTTTTCACTTCACTCCTCTAAGACTCTCCCCCCCTTTACTCTGGAGCTTCAGCTGTAGCTTTACCCCTCCCTTTAGTATCTCTCCTTCCTTCCCTCTGAATCTACTTTATTTGCATTGCAGAAGTTACAGGCAGCTGCAATTCACAAAGGCAGCCAGCCCCAGAATCTTCTTTCTACTACTCCACCTGCCCCTCAGGGATAGAGAGTTACATCAGAGATGGAGGGTTGCAATAGTGGAAATTTGATGCCAGAGCCGGTGGCTTATGTGAATCGCTGTCACTGGTAACTTCTATAATGCAAAGTGGAGGGGGAGGAAGGGTAGAGGCTGGAGGAAGAGTGTGACAGCAATGACTGAAGTTTCAGAGGAAAAGGAAAGAGGGTCTGAGGAAGGAAGTAAAAGCTGACAATTAGGCAGTCCGGCCAGTGATAAAATGCTATTCCCTGAAGCCCACCTCAGTTGACTTCATGAAAGGCCCGCCCTATCTCAGCCACTCTGTGGAAAGAAAACCATGGATATGCTACACCAGCAGTGGAAGGTGAGGAAGGAGAACAGGTGGAGAACAAAAACCTGTATAGGTTTACAGGTGAAGATAAGACCTCCATGATACTGGAGGTGAAGATAGACCCCTGAGAACCCCAGATTAGGGAGAATTAGAAGTCCTTGAGCATGCGCAGATGCATGCTCAAGGCAGGCAGAAGCTGGAAGATCTTCTAGGCACCGGCACGATCTATGCCTGCGTGCCGGTGCCAGACGGGGGGGGGGGGGGGGGGGGAGGTAAGTTTAAGTTGTTCGGGCGGGGGGGCTGGTTTGCGCAGGGGGGGGGTTGCTCGCAAATCGAGTCAACACTCGGTTTGCGAGTCAAAAGTTTGCTGAGTGTTTTGCTCGTCTTGCAAAACACTCGCAAACCGGGTTACTCGCAAACCGAGGTTTGACTGTATACAGATTGAGATCTTTAAGTCTGTCCCCATATGCCTTACGACGAAGACCACACACCATTTTAGTAGTCTTCCTTTGGACCGACTCCTTTTTATTTTTTTTGAAGGTGCGGCCTCCAGAATTGTACACAATATTTTAAATGAGGTCTCATCAGAGTCTTATACGTATCAAGCAATGGATTGGTTTGGTATTGGTTCTGGATTTATACAAATAATTCAAACCTTGAATAGTTCTCCTTCTGCCAGATTATATATAAATAATACTTTTTCGGAGCGTTTCTGTCTGGAGAGGGGAGTTAGACAAGGATGTCCGTTATCTCCTTTGCTGTTTGATATTGTTTTGGAACCCTTGTTATTAGCTATTCAACAGGCAAAGGAGATCCAGGGTATTCCTTATGCAGGTCGGGAATACAAGGTCTCTGCTTATGCCATATTGCTTCCTTTGAGGAATCCAGAAACAACCATTCCACATTTACTAGATTTGATTGAAAGATTTGGAAAATTTTCAGGATATAAAATAAATTGGAGCAAATCAGAGAATCTTCCGATTAATGTACATTGTCAAAAAGGATTGTTTGATTTATTCCCCTTTCTTTGGAAGGAAGAGGGTATAAAGTATTTAGAAATTTGGATTTACAAAACGCTGGAAGAAACGATGAAAGTAAATGAAAAATCCTTATTGCTAAAGGTCACAGAAATGTGTGAGCAATGGAATCCATTACATCTGTCTTGATGGAGGAGAGTTCAGACGGTGAAAATTATGATTTTGCCTGTGGTTTGTTACTAAAAGGGTATGTTACCAGTGTTTTTTCAGGAGTCCTTTTACAAAAAATTAAATAGTATTCTTACAAAATTTATTTGCCTGGGGAAAGCAGCAAGAATTGCTTTAGTATCCTTACAAAAGCCAATTGTGGAGGATGGGGTAAATTTTCCAAATTTTTATAGGTACCATCAAGCCTATATAATGCGTCAGGGTATGTATTGGATCCTCCCCGAGCTCATGGAAAATCTTCCAGACTGGTTAAGGTTGGAATGGCAACTCCTGTCTCCACTGAGATTGTGTCATGTTTTGAGTATCAAGATGCCTAGGTTGTATAAGGACAATAGAATTTTAATGGACACATGGAAGACTTTAAAATGTATTACCAATTTAACAGATATTCCAATTCATAAATCCACTTCTCATTCCCTTTGGTTGAACCCCAAGATTCAGATTGGGGGGTTTAAGGTCATCTGGAAACAATGGATGAAGGCGGGCATATGTGCTTTAGATGATGTAGTATCGGACAGAAAGCTGCTTGAGTTTTCACGACAGCAACAAAAATTTGACATTGCTAAATCTCAGTTATAGGTGGTTGCAGTTGAAGCAGGCCATTCAGGAGGGGTTCCCTGATTGGAAAAAAATCTTAAAAATCAGTATAGTTTACTGTTCCTGTGCTTCGAGGGGATTTCCTGGGTCACCAGGCCGCTCAGTGGTATAAATTAATATCTGGATTTTTGAACAAGAAACCAAAAACTGGTCTTTGTGACATTTGGAGCATTGAGATAAAGCATCAGATTACTGTGTCTCAATGGCCACGAATCTGGACTTGGAGGATGAGATGTACGGTGGCTACATCTATGAGACACACTTGTTTTTTTGTTTTTTTTTGTTACATAGAGCAGTTCGGTTACAGAAATTAGATAGTTCCAAGTCTAATAGATGTTGGCACTGTCATTTGAAACCTGGGACATTAGATCATGTATTATTTTATTGTCCCTTGATACTTCAATTTTGGAGATCCATTTGGGATCAAGTATACAAAGTAATGGAAAATCCAATTGACACTAACATATGATAAGAGCTAAAAGCCAAATATTATCTCACAATAATAAACTTCTCTTTATTATGACAGGGGTTGCCATACAGCTTATTCTAAGGAATTGGAAAAACTGGGATAGACTGAAATATTCCTTTTGGTGGGAATCTCTCTTGTCACGTTTTTAAGATGGAACGTAACATGGCCATACAACAGGGACATTATAAGAAGTTTCTGAAGATTTGGGAGCCACTGACAAAATTTTGCAAAGAATGATTGATGATTATACCCTTTGGTCATACACGTCCACGGTGGGTTGGGAGGGGGGTTTGGTAAATATTTTTAATTCTTTAATTTGAGTGTAGTTTTTGGATATAATTATGGGGAGGTAATATATCTTTTTCTCATAGATTATAATTGTAATTGTATTTAAGTGCTTTTATAGTTATAAGATTGTATTATATTTTGCACTTACTTATGGCTTTAAAAACGAATAAAGAAATTTAAAAAAAATTTAAAAAAAGAGTCTTATACAGGGGCATCAATACCTCCTTTTTCCTACTGGCCCTACCTCTCCCTATGAAACCTAGCATCCTTCTAGCTTTCACCGTCACCTTTTCAACCTGTTTGGCCACCTTAAGATCATCACATAAAATCACACCCAAGTCCTGCTCTTCACCCCCTAAATTGTACTGTTCCCTTGCGTTTTTGCAGCCAAAATACATGATCTTGCATTTTTTAGCATTAAATTTTAGCTGCCAAATTTCAGACCATTCTTCAAGCTTTGCCAGACCATTCTTCATGTTATTCACACCATCCTGGGTATCTACTCTATTGCAGATTTTGATATCATCCGTAGAAAGGCAAATCTTACCCGACAGCCCTGCAGCAATATCATTTATAAAAATGTTACAAAGAATAGGCCCAAGAACAAAATCTTGAATCACTACCGTCTGTCGCCTTCCACTCAACCAGTTTTTGATCCAGCCCGTCACTTTGGGACCCATCCTGAGGGCACTCAGTTTATTTATTAGATGTCTTAATGGAACACTGCCAATGGCTTTGCTAAAATCTAAATACACCACATCTAGCGCACTCCCTCTATCCAATTCTCTGGCCACCCAGTCAAAGAAATTGATCAGATTTGTCTGACAAGACCTAACTCTAGTGAATCCATGTTGCCTCCAGCCCTGTAATCCACTGGATTCCAGAAACTTCACCATTCTCTATTTTAAGTGTTTCCATTAAATTTGCTTACCACAGAAGTAAGACTTACCGGCCTGTAATTCCCTACTTCTTCCTTACTTCCACTTTTGTGGAGAGGGACCACATCCACCTTTCTCCAGTCCTCCGGTACCACTCCCGACTCTAGAGACTCATTGAAAAGGTCAGTCAGCTGAGCCACCAGAACTTCCCTAAGTTCCTTCAGTACACCATCCAGCCCCATCGCTTTGTCTACTTTCATTTTAGATAGCAACTCACGAACACAACGCTCTGAAATCGATCAGGGTCTACCACTCTTCCATCTCTATTCACGTTTGTCTTCTGTGGTCCTGCTCCTGGCGCTTCAGTCGTGAACACAGAACAGAAATATCTGTTAAGCAATTCAGACCTTTCTTTATAAGCTTCTACATATTTCTCCCCTTCACGTTTGACTCTCACAATGCCACTTTTGCACTTCTTCCTATCACTAATATATCTAAAAAATTGCTTGGTTCCCTATTTTTCTATCAGCTATTTTTTCTTCCAATTGATTATTTGCTTTTCTGACTACACAACCAACCTCTCTTAACTTTTCCAAATATTTTTGCTGTCTTTCTCTTTCTGTGATCTTTTGTAGTTTATGAAAGCTAACCTCTTATTCCTTCTCAGCTACTACTTTTGAGAACCAAAATGGCCTTCTTTTCCTCTTACTTTTAATTACTTGCCTCACAAAAAGGTTTGTCGTTCTTACAATTACTCCACTGCATTTCCATTCCTTCTAGACGTCCTCATCCAGAAAACAATTCCTTGACATAATTCTCCATCCAAGCAAAATTCGTTTTTGTTTTTTTTTAAGAGTCTAGAACCTTTGCTTTTGAATGAGCCCTCTCTATACCCATCTTAATATTAAGCCGTACCATGCAGTGATCACTGGATGCCAGATGATCACCCACTATAACTATCAGAAACAGTTTCCCTGTTTGTAAGCACCAAGTCCAGTATGCCCCCTTCTTGCGTGGGTTCCATTACCAACTGCTGGAACAGTTCTTGTAGAGAATCCTGGATATCTCTACTTCTTGAAGACCCTGCAATAGGGATACCCCAATCAATATCCAGCATGTTAAAATCACCTATTAGTAAAACTTCCCCTTTTTTAGATATATTTTGAATGTCTACTATTAAATCTCTGTCCATTTCTTCCATCTGTGAAGGAGGCCTGTATATCACACCAATGTAAATATATTTACCATTCCCTTTCCAAATAGATCCAAAGTGCCTCTTCCTTGCCCTGAAGATCCTGCAATTATGTGGCTTTAATATGATCTTTAACATATAACGCTACTCCTCCTCCATTTCTTCCTACTCTCCTGAACAGATTAAAACTGCATCCCAGTCATGGTCCTCCATGAACCAAGTCTCTGTAATCGCCATTATATCCAACTCATCTTCTTCCATCACCGCTTCTAGATCCCATACTTCGAAAATTAGTATATACTGCTTTCCAGACATTGTCCCCTTTTCCCATCCATGTAGAGGTATTCAGTGATTTACTTACCTGAGGGTTTTGATCACCCTGCCCCATCACTTCTAGTTTAAAACCCTCTTCAGTAGATTAGCCAGCCTGCTATGTTGTAGAGTCCTCACCAGCAAACCTGAGATCCAACCTTAGGCAACCTGGACACTTTATATGGCATCCAGAGAGCACGATGAGCCAGATAAAACAAGGATTGAGTAACAGAAGCAGATAGAACAGGTCGACAGACTCTAATCCAAAAACCTACCCAGTCCTCCACCCCTACAACATCTCCCAATTCATGTTCCCTAATATGTTGTTCCAAGGTAGAACATCTAGCATCACTCTTGAACTTAAAACTTTCTGTAGACTAAAGAAGCTCTTTTATTTTGCCTAAATAATCCCACACAAAAATCACATAAGCCAGTGTCCCCCCCCTCCACACCTGCTCATTCAATTTAGAGCCTTTCAAACAGTGCTGAAGCTGTAACCAATGATAATACCGACACATATCCAAACCATATTACCTGCTCAGTTCCTCAAAAGACTTAAAAACACACTCCTGTTCAATAACTAGACCACATTCCAAATCCTTTATCTTGCCAATCACCTAACTGACAATAGCCCCTTGGATTTTAATATCAGAATTATGACAAAGAAACAAGGTTAACATCTGGCCAAGTCAAATGCAAACCATCTGCTAGAAACTAGAACACTTCAGGAACAGCCTACAGAACAGAAGGAAAAAATACTACATGGGAAACCTGCATGATATGTAATTTCTTAAAAAGACTGGGAACACCATAGCTTGCTCCAACTGCAACCATTGATGGCTACATTAATCTCCTATTGCAAAAATCAAGCCACCACAGCAGCCATCATGAAAACTAAATTATACAACTTGAAATCTGGAAAGTTAAACCTCTCCCCCCCCTTTCTCTATGCAATTTAAGCTTACGCATAGAAATTCTTGGAGGTTTACCTGAAGAGTCTCATTGACAGAATCTTTGGGTAATTTTTGCAATCTACATCAATTAAAGAAATAGGCCTGTAATCAATGAAGTTCTCTCATCCTGGTTTTGGCAACACCACAATACGAGATTCCCCAAAACAATCAACATTTCCTCCTCTGTCCAATGACACCTGACAATACTGTAACAAATAAGGGACCAGTAAATCCTGAAACACAAAGTAGAACTTCACAGGCAAGCCAAAATCTTGATTTCATTTTTAAGAGTCCTACATAGATGGGGGACCTTTTTCTAAAATATCACCAGAGTCGAGCTTGTTCCAATCTGGACATCTCAATTCCAATCTTCACATTTCTATGTAAAATGGGCTTACTGTATATTTGTTAACCTGTTTATTGCTCATCATTGTTTGCATAGCAAAAATTAAGTTAACCAGATAATAAGGCTAGCTATCTTGCATCATTTCTAGATATTGTTTCACAATGTGTTGGGATTTTTTTTTTTTTTCATACTGTAATATTTCCCCGACTACTGTGGTTTTGGGCAACTAGGAAATTTAAACAAATAAAAAAGAAACCCTTTAGAGCAGGGATCTCAAAGTCCCTCCTTGAGGGCCGCTATCCATTTGGGTTTTCAGGATTTCCCCAATGAATATGCATTGAAAGCAGTGCATGCACATAGATCTCATGCATATTCATTGGGGAAATCCTGAAAACCTGACTGGACTGCGGTCCTCAAGGAGGAACTTTGAGACTCCTGCTTTAGAGACTTATTTCCAAATACCAGCTAGAATAACTTAGTTATTCATTCAATTTCAGTAATAGAAAACTGTGTTACAAGTGTCTCCTGAATGTCCATCGAAAGTTAGAAGGTCCAAGCATAAATGTACTTCTCTACACAATTCACTATGCAATAGGGGCACAGCTAACAAAAACAAACTAGGGGCTCCTTTTACTAAGCTGTGCTAGCGGTTTTAGCACGCGCTGCAATGCCATGCGCGCTAGACGCTAACACCACCATTGAGCGGGCGTTAGTTTTTACACGTAGCGCGGAGGGGGGGGCAGTGCGCGGTAAAAACGCTAGCGCACCTTAGCAAAAGGAGCCCTAAGTTTACCTCTTTCAGTAGCACACCACAAAAGTAAGCTATCCTGAGCCGATTATGATCTTGAAGAATATATGAGAGGCAGATCTTTAAATGTAACGTACTAACCCTTTACAGCCATAACTGTCAACATTAACAATTAAAATTCTAGACAAAATGCAATTGGGAAATCAATGGAAAATCTTTCAACACCAGATCATTCTCTCTCTCAAAATTAGTGCCCACAAAGAGTTCTGCTTCTGAGGATGAAATGGAAACTGTCCTGTACCTCTCTCCCAAACAGATAAAAGCTACAAATATAAATAGTTCTACTGCAGTCTAAAGAGACTGTTCCTGTGGGCAAAGAATACAAATAAAACAAGTGGGGGGGGGGGGAAAAGCATGCATAACATGACTTATGAAATTTTTTCCAACCTGTGTGTTTGACTTTGAGGAGAGAGAGGGAAAGAATGAAATACAGTACTCCCTCGATATTCGTGTGCGAATGTTGAAAAACCGTGAATATGTTTTTTAGCAGGGGAGACAGGAGAGGGCAGCCAGAGCGCCGGCGAGTGAAGGAAATCACTTGCGGTATGCTCCGACCGCCTCTTCCTGTATTAAAGTCGGGCCTCACCAATCAGGAGCTGCTTTGACATGCAGCTCCTAACTGGTGAGGCCCGACTTTAGTAGAGGAAGAGGCGGTCAGAGCATACCATAAGTGATTTCCTTCACTCGCCGGTGCTCCGGCAGCCCTCTCCTGCCCGGTCATTTGCAGTCGGAAAATACCGCGAATGACCGGGACCACGAATCACAGACCACGAATTCACGGGGGAACACTGTATTACAATATTTAGCTTTTATTAGTGCCTCTGAAAGGATACAGACAGAGTAAGAGCAGTATTAGGTCAGCATTCAAAGCAATTTATCCAAGTAATTAAAATGTTACCTGGATAAACTGCCCCAAATAAGAACGTCCTTCCACTCAGCATGCACAGGGGGTCATTTGTAGCAGTGGATTTTTACCAGGGCTGTGGAGTCGGTAGATAAATGTTCCGACTCCTCAGTTTTTTGTACTTCAGACTCCGACTCCAGGTACCCAAAATTTCCTCCGACTCCGACTCCACAGCACTGGTTAATTTTCAGATCGTTAAAATGGAATGTCAAGTTGAGAGAAATGAGCATTTTCAACATCACCTTCTTTTTGCTTTTAATCAAGGTTCTAAGGCCGCAGAAGCTGCTCGCAGAAGCTGCTCGTATATAGTGGTGCTATAGCTGAAAGAATCGCTCGTGATTGGTATGCCAAGTTCAAAAATGGAGTCGGTAGATAAATGTTCCAACTCCGACTCCTCAGTTTTTTGTACTTCTGACTCCGACTCCAGGTACCCGAAATTTCCTCCGACTCCCACTCCTCGACTCCGACTCCACAGCCCTGATTTTTACAACTTAAATTTTCAAAAGGGAAACTATTTATGACACTGGCCCGATCATGAGAAACAAACTTATTCTTCGCACACATACAGACTCTTCTGTGTTACACTGTAAGATTATTGCAGATGTCAATACCTCTTTTCCTTAGCCTGCAGCAACCTTGCCTTCTCCTCATCTCTCTCCCAAAGATATTCACTTGCTTTCTCCAAGATAAGCCAAGGGCTTCCTGCAGGCTCCCTGCCTCTTGTAGATACTTCCTAAGCATAGTGTACTCTCCCATTGGCTGGATCGTGTGTCCCCCACTACATTTCAGTATACTGAAGTTTCTATGCTGCTGACACTAGATTTGCTTCTTCTACAGAAATGCACTAGGGCATTCTTTTGGGAGGAGTAACTTATTTTTCTGGAACCACCTGGTATCACCCGGCCAATTTTCAAACTTGATATTTCTTCTCATTGTTTTTCCCATGCCAAATTTGGGTCATATTCCATTAAATTTTCAGAGAGTGATTTTGCCCCAGATAGACATTCTTGACCCCTTATACAATTTCTGTTACCCAAGTTTCAAGTTTATTTAAAATTTCTTATACCGCCCAATCAAGCCTTCTAGGCGGTGTACAAAAACACCAAAAAAAATGTGGCAAATAAAATACAATTTAAATAGAAACAGACCAGGGGAAATGACAATTTTAAAAGACATTGATGAACGGGAACAAAAGGAAAGAAGGGTTAGAACTACAACTGATAGATTCAAGAAAGGTTTTACCTTCAGTTCCCCCTCTCTTTGTCATTCTTTCCCTTGTGTAGTCTCTTTCTCTCTAAGTCGTCCTTAAAAGGACAGTTTAAGTTAGAAAAGCATCAAGGAAGAGAAATGTCTAACTTCACCTTAAAATTGGCAAGAGTTGTTTTTTCATGTAAGTAATTTGAGATACTGTTCCAAAGAGAGGGGGCACTAACGGAGAAAATTGTAGTCCTCATTGTGCTTATGTGTTTCAATGAGAGGATGGTAAGAAGGTTGTGAGCTGCAGATCTTAAAGTCCTAGTTTGGTTACATGGGATAACTAAGTTATTAATAAATTCTGGCTGGTTATTTACTCTGGTTTTAAAAGTTAGTAGGTTCTATTGGTAACCAATGAGCTTTATGTAAAAGAGGAGTAACTGGATTGGTAAATAGAAAAAGATGCAGCAAAACAAAAAGATTGTGGAACAGAAGACCAGATATACCAGTTTGTAGTTTAATAAGCATCCAATTAACTTAAAAACAATCCATAAAGGATGTATACAGTCACAAGTGATCCCACAAGATAAAAACCAAATAGTGTATAAAATACAAATGACCCAACCCGGGCCATGTTTCAGCAAAATGAAATGCCTTCCTCAGGGGTCTTATAGGGTCCTTGGCTACATGGAAGTCACAAAAAATCCAAGTAGTTTAAGAGGCTACAAATGAATAGCACGGCACACAAGCCTTCAATGTAAGCTGGTGTCATTGGAAGCTTGAATGCTGTGCTGTTCATTTGTAGACTCTTAAACTACTTGGATTTTTTTGTGACTTCCATGTAGCCAAGGACCCTATAAGACCCCTGAGGAAGGCATTTCATTTTGCTGAAACATGGCCCAGGTTGGGTCATTTGTATTTTATACACTATTTGGGGTTTTTATCTTGTGAGATCACTTGTGCTTATTGTTTTTAAGTTATTTGGACACTTATTAGGCTACAAACTGGTACATCTGATCTTCTGTTCCACTATCTTTTTATTGTTTTGCTGCTTCATTTCCTTTGTTGAACCTTTTGGTGCTATTTTTGAGCATAAAAAGATGACATTACCAAAACCACCAACTGTGGTCATCATAAATAGAAAGACATGAACCACCACCTCCAAAATGATGACAGTGCTGCTCACCTGCTGCTCTCCCACTCCTGGTCATCCTTGTCCTTTTCTTCCTTGGTGTCGGTGCTGTGTGGGTGCTTCTGCACAATGCGCATCCCACCGGCTTTCACTTGAATGAAAACATATCACAAGTTAAACTTAAAATAGAGCTAAGGTAGAAAGGTGGGAATGCCTGTGAAGTGGGTAATTAAAGCAACCTTCCAGCTTAAACCAGAATTCTGTTCTAGAGATTTCTGAGAGAATAATATTCAGTAGCCTGGCACCAGTCATGTCCCTTCATAGACCCGGGCCGGGACTGATTTTACAGTGACTTCTACTGGTCCACTACATGGCATTTTAGAAATATTGCGGATTGATGCTTCCTCTTAGCTTCAGAAGACCACCGTGGTTCCTTATCCAATTCCAAAGAACCACAATGGCATCTAAAAGAGATTTTAAAAAAGGACTAGGCCCCCCCTCCCGCAATAAGCAGTTCACGGTAGAGAGCTGCATGGGAACGGAGTCAGCAAGGATACCCCTGGGTCCATGGGGATCCCAACAGGATCGCCCCAGGGTTGCAGGGATTCCTCGGGGATAGAGGCACCTCTTGAGGGGCTCCCGCAAGTATGTTACCTTACTTATTCAAGAAAGCACAGTTATTTACCGTAACAGGTGTTATCCAGGGACAGCAGGCAGATATTCTTAACGCATGGGTGACATCACTGACGGAGCCCCGGTACAGACACTTTTAACTAGAAAGTTCTAGTTGGCCGCACCGCGCATGCGCGAGTGCCTTCCCACCCGACGGAGGAGTGCGTGGTCCCCAGTTAAGATAAGCCAGCTAAGAAGCCAACCCGGGGAGGTGGGTAGGACGTAAGAATATCTGCCTGCTGTCCCTGGATAACACCTGTTACGGTAAGTAACTGTGCTTTATCCCAGGACAAGCAGGCAGCATATTCTTAACGCATGGGTGACCTCTAAGCGAACAGAGAGGGAAGGAGGGATGGTTGGCCTTTAGGAAAATAAATTATGTAACACAGATTGGCCGAAGTGTCCATCCCGTCTGGAGAAGGTATCCAGACAGTAGTGAATAGTGAACGTGTGAACTGAGGACCAAGTGGCAGCCTTGCAGATTTCCTCGATGGGCGTGGAACGGAGGAAAGCCACAGAAGCAGCCATAGCTCTGACTCTGTGGGCCGTAACAGCACCTTCCAGTGAGAGACCGGCCCGAGCATAACAGAACGCAATGCAGGCAGCAAGCCAGTTGGAAAGCGTCCGTTTAGAGACAGGACGACCTAGACGGTTAGGGTCGAAGGACAAAAAGAGCTGAGGTGACGAGCGGTGAGCCCTGGTACGGTCAAGGTAGTATGCAAGGGCACGCTTACAGTCCAGCGTGTGCAACGTCTGTTCCCCAGGATGAGAATGGGGCTTAGGGAAAAAGACAGGCAACACAATGGACTGGTTGAGGTGAAATTCCGAGACCACCTTGGGAAGGAATTTAGGATGGGTACACAGAACCACCTTGTCATGGTGAAAAACAGTGAAAGGGGGGTCGGCAACCAGTGCATGCAGCTCACTAACCCTCCTGGCAGAGGTGATGGCAATGAGGAAAAGCACCTTCCACGTAAGAAATTTGAGCGAAGTTGTGGCAAGAGGCTCAAAAGGAGATTTCATGAGGGCTGATAAAACCACATTCAGGTCCCAGACGACTGGAGGAGGCTTCAGAGGTGGTTTGACATTGAAGAGGCCTCTCATGAATCGGGAAACCAGGGGATGAGCCGTGAGAGGTTTTCCGAGGATAGGCTCATGAAATGCAGTGATGGCACTGAGGTGGACTCTGATTGAGGTAGACTTGAGGCCAGCGTCGGACAGAGAGAGCAAATAGTCCAGTACAGTTTCCACCGCCAATGAGGTGGGATCGTGGTGATGTACTAGACACCAAGAGGAGAACCGGGTCCACTTCTGATGGTAACATTGGAGGGTGGCCGGTTTCCTGGAGGCATCCAAAATACGATGGACAGGCTGAGACAGATTCTCTGGAGAGGTCAGCCCGAGAGAAACCAAGCTGTCAGGTGGAGCGAGGACAGATTGGGATGTAGTAGAGACTGATGCTGCTGTGTAAGTAGAGTAGGAAACACAGGGAGAGGAATGGGCTCCCTGGAGCTGAGCTGGAGCAGGAGGGAGAACCAGTGTTGACGAGGCCACCGAGGGGCGATGAGAATCATGGTGGCTCTGTCCCTGCGGAGTTTGAATAACGTCCGCAACATCAGAGGCAGTGGAGGAAAGGCATAGAGGAACCGATCCGTCCAGTTGAGCAGGAATGCATCCGGGGCCAGACGATGAGGAGAGAAGAGAACAGAAATGGGGCAGCTGATGGTTGTGAGGAGCTGCAAAGAGGTCCACCTGAGGAGTGCCCCACCGAGCGAAGATGGAGCGGAGTGTGGGAGGATCCAGAGTCCACTCGTGAGATTGAAGGATGCGGCTGAGATTGTCGGCCAGGGATTTCTGTTCGCCCTGGATATAGACAGCCTTGAGGAAGAGACTGTGGGCCGTGGCCCAGGTCCAGATGCGGATGGCCTCCTGAGAGAGGAGGGGAGATCCGGTGCCGCCTTGCTTGTTTATGTAGTACATGGCGACTTGATTGTCTGTGCACAGGAGAAGAACCTGAGGGTAGAGAAGGTGCTGGAAGGCCTTGAGAGCATAGAACATGGCCCTGAGTTCCAGGAAATTGATGTGATGTTGACGCTCCTGATGGGTCCAGAGTCCCTGGGTGCGAAGATCTCCCAGGTGAGCTCCCCATGCATAGGGGGAGGCATCTGTGGTTATGATCATGGAGTGAGGGGGTAGATGAAAGAGTAGACCCCTGGAAAGATTGGAGGAGTTCAACCACCATTGAAGAGATTGCTGAAGAGACGATGTCACAGAGATGGGATGAGAAAGAGGATCCGTGGTCTGTGACCATTGGTTGGCTAGAGTCCACTGAGGTGTCCTGAGGTGGAGTCGCGCCAGAGGAAGCACATGGACCGTCGAGGCCATGTGGCCCAGGACCATCATCTGCCGAGCTGGAATGGAGTGATGAAGGAGCACCTGACGGCAGAGGTGGAGCAGGGTCCGTTGGTGGTCGGAGGGGAGAAACGCCCTCATCAGAGTGGTGTCGAGAACGGCTCCGATGAACTGAAGTCGCTGTGTGGGAAGCAGATGCGACTTGGGGTAGTTGATCTCGAACCCCAGGAGATGGAGGAAGGAGATGGTGTGCTGAGTGGCTTGTAGCACAAGTGGAGACGTAGGTGCTTTCACCAACCAATCGTCCAAGTAGGGGAACACCTGGAGGTTGTGAGACCTGAGAAAAGCCGCCACCACAATAAGGCACTTGGTGAACACCCTGGGCGATGATGCGAGGCCAAAGGGTAGCACTTTGTACTGATAGTGATGGTGCTGGATCTGAAACCGTAGGTAGCGACGTGAAGTCGGATTGATTGGAATGTGAGTGTAGGCCTCTTTGAGGTCTAGGGAACATAGCCAGTCGTGTTGAGAGAGAAGAGGGTAGAGCTTGGCAAGGGAGAGCATTCTGAACTTTTCCTTGACCAGACACTTGTTGAGGTCCCGGAGATCGAGGATGGGACAGAGGTCTCCTGTCTTCTTGGGAACCAGGAAGTAGCGGGAGTAGAATCCCTGACCCCTTTGGTCTGAGGGTACCTCTTTGATGGTGTTGAGAAGAAGGAGGGAGTGGACCTCCCTCAGGAGGAGGGAGGATTGGGAGGAGTGGAAAGCAGACTCTTTGGGAGGACTGTCTGGTGGAAGAGTCTGAAAGTTGAGAGAGTAGCCGTGGCGAATGATGTTGGAGGCGTCCTCCGATAGGCTGAGGAAGAGGCAATGATGGTGGGAGACTGGCCATGCCCTGGAGAAAAGAGTCAAAAGGGTTGAGATGGTTTTGACGGAGGGAGAGGCTTGGCAGGTTGGTGAGACTGGGCGCGAGCCTGAGTTTGATGCTGGTGACGAGGTTGGCGAGGTTGCTGAGGTGGCGGGTTGAGAGGTCTGGCCGAGAACCTGCGCTGGTAGGAAGACTGCTGTCTGAAGGGGTGAGCAGGCGGAGTCTTCTTTTTAGGTTTCACCAGAGTATCCCACCTGGTCTCGTGTGCCAAGAGTTTCTGGGTTGTTGAGTCCAGGGACTCCCCGAAGAGTTCATCACCAAGACAAGGTGCGTTAGCCAGGCGGTCTTGGTGGTTGATGTCGAGGTCAGAAACCCTCAGCCAGGCTAGACGTCGCATGGCAACAGCCATGGCAGATGCTCGAGAGGTCAGCTCAAACGAGTCATAAATGGAGCGTACCATGAATTTCCGGAGTTGGAGCAGACTGGAAATTTGCTGTTGGAAGAGGGGGACCTTACATTCAGGAATGTATTTCTGTAAGGAGGAGAGTTGTTGCACCAGATGCTTCATGTAGGAGAAGTGAAAGTTGTAATTATTAGCCCTGTTGGCCAGCATCGCATTCTGGAAAAGGCACTTGCCAAACTTATCCATAGTTTTCCCCTCTCTGCCAGGAGGGTTGGAGGCATAGACACTGGAGCCCTGAGTTTTCTTTAAGGTGGACTCCACCAGGAGAGATTCATGGGGCAATTGAGGCTTGTCAAACCCTGGGATTGGAATGACCCGGTATAAGCTATCCAGTTTGCGAGGGACCCCGGGGACAGTGAGGGGGTTCTCCCAGTTTTTATAAAAAGTTTCCCGTAGGATGTTGTGGACGGGTAACTTAAGAAATTCCTTGGGAGGTTGCTCAAAGTCTAGGGCATTGAGAAAAGCCTGGGACTTTTTAGAGTCGGACTCTAAGGGAATGGGAAGAGCCGTCGACATCTCCCTGAGGAATTTGGTGAAAGAGGACTGTTCGGGTTTTGAACCGGTATCAGCCACCGAGGGTTCCTCGTCTGTTGACGAAGCGTCTTCCTCGGTACCGTGCGGGGATTCTTCCCATAAGTCCGGGTCCCTGATGTCGGGGTGCGCACGGCGGGACATCGGTGTAGAGGGCTCGGCATGGCGGGTCTTGGAGAGAGACTTGCCGGAGCGTACCAAGGCGGTACCGGGAGAGGAAGACCGGTGCCATTCCTGGTACCGGGAAGGGTCGGTATCAGAGCGGGCCTGTACCGTAGGTTGGGAACGGTGTGGTTCAGCCGAGAGCACCGGCATGGAAGTGTTAAGCGGTACCGAGGGGGTCGACACCGATGGAATTGTGCGAGGTTCGGACCGGTCTGGTACCGGAAGGTGTGGGGCTAACATCGCCGGCAACAGTTGCTGGAGTTCCTGCTGTAGCTGTTCTTGTAATTGGGCTTGGAGTATGGCCGTGATACGGTCGTCCAGGGGAGGCACCGGTACCACTTTTTTCTTCTTTGGTACCATAGGTGCCGCTCTAAGCTCCGGCGATGAGGAGGCCGATGATGAGGCACTCACCGATATCGGAGCGGAGCGTTTGCGGGGTCGGTGCGGTGCCGGGAGGACCGGCGTCGCAGCCGTGGCAGGAGGGCGCTCAAGGGAAGTGGAAGGCTTCTTAGCCGGCTTACCTGGGGCCAGCGACCCCAAAGAAGGATCCAGCATCGTCGAAGTAGTCGGTGCCGACTTTTGAGGTGCCGTCGACGTCGCGGCAGATTCCATGGCAGATCCGGTACCGAAAAGAATATTTTGCTGGATCTGCCTATTTTTCAATGTGCGCTTTTTAAGGGTAGCACAGCGGGTGCAGGTGTTAGCCCGATGCTCCGGACCCAAGCACTGCAGGCACCAATTGTGCGGGTCGGTGAGAGAGATCGGGCGTGCACACCGCTGGCACTTCTTAAAGCCTGGTTGAGGGGGCATGAAGGGAAACACGGCCTCCGCAAAATCGAAGCCGGAGGCCTGTATGGTGGCAACAGGCCCCGCCGGGGCCGGCCTGAAAAAATAAAGAAAACTCGACGAGTTTTTTTTTTTTTTTGAAAATAAAAGTTAAGTAATCCGAAGGGAAAAAATAGAAGAAAAACAAAAAATTATTCGAGCGGGAAGGCAGAAACCGATTTTTTCAATGGCCGTTGAAAACACATGTGTCTTCTTCACTCCGCGGAAACGAAGAAACTGGGGACCACGCACTCCTCCGTCGGGCGGGAAGGCACTCGCGCATGCGCGGTGCGGCCAACTAGAACTTTCTAGTTAAAAGTGTCTGTACCGGGGCTCCGTCGGTGACGTCACCCATGCGTTAAGAATATGCTGCCTGCTTGTCCTGGGATAATATAAGAACATAAGAATTGCTGCTGCTGGATCAGACCAATGGTCCATCGTGCCCAGCAGTCTGCTTCCACAGTGACCCTTAGGTCAAAGACCAGTGCCCTAAGTCTAATGTTTCTTACAAGCTGCCCACAGTTGACCCAGAAGCTATGCCTCCGACATCAGAGGGAAGGCTTCCCAGTCAGTAACGTGCAGTGTGTAGGAACCCCTGCTCATGGCTTTATTAAGAAATAAGTGTGGCTGGAAGGCAGGAAAGAGGGCTGCTTGGATGGCTCTGGTACACACCCTTGGGTGGGAACTCGCATGTGCGCTGAGACAAAGAAAGGAAGGAGGGGGCATGAACTTATGGACAAAAATGGAGGGAGAGGGAGGGAGCACATTGGGACATGACAGAGGCATAAACCTAGGGCAAAGGTTGGAAGGAAGGAAGGAATGTGGGAGCACAAACTTGTGACAATGGAAGGAGGGAAAGAGATGCTGAAGTGCGGGAGGGAATAGAAAGGGAGAATTGATGGGCATGGGTATGCGAGAGGGAAAAGATGGTGCACATGGGGAAAGGAAGAAAGAGAAGTATTGGGTATAGGGAGGGAGAGAATTGTTGGACATGGTGGTGGGAGAGGATTAAGGTAGAGATGAATGGGGGAGATAAAGATGAGAGGGCAAAATATTGGATATGGTGTTGGAGAACAGTGGAATAGATTGAAAGGAATGCAAGAGGGAGGAATGTTGGACATGGTATTGGAGGGAATGGAGGGAAAGATGTGGCATATTGCTGGAGAGGGGTTATAGAAGAAGAAATGGTGGGCAGGGGTGAAAGATGCTGCTCATGGTCCGGAGGATGAGAGAAGGAGAAATGTTGTATGTGGGAGAGATGCACCTTGGATTGCTCTCTCTCTCTCTCTCTCTCCCTTTGTATCAAGGGAGGGAATGAGTGAAAAAGAGATGGTGGATAGTGAGAGAGAGAGAGGAGTGGAGGAGGGAGGAAGAAATGCTGTGCAGGAGTGGGGAGGAGGAAAAGGGAGAACGATCCAGGATAGCAGGGAGGGAGGATCTTGTACAATGGGAGGAGGAAAGAGAGAAATGCTGTACCATAGTAGGAGGTACCAATGGACAGCAACCGCTTGAAGAAGAATTTGCAGGATAGGAAAGCAGAAAAAAGAAAACTGAAAGCAACTTGATGGAAAAATAAGCCTCCAGACAACAAAGGTTAAAAAAGGAATTTATTAACTGAAATATGTTAGCTTTGGGAAATGAATATAACGGATGTCTTTGCATTATGTTCAACAGAAAAGGAAATTCATTTCTGGTTTTATTTCTCCAGTATTGAAGAAAGTTTGGATAGATTCCTAGAAGAAAAAGGGATTGAAGGGTATAGATAGGTATAGACCACTACTCAGGCGATGGGCCTGATGGGCCGCCGCGGGAGCGGACCGCTGGGCAGGATGGACCTATGGTCTGCCTCAGCGGAGGCAACTTCTTATGTTCTTATGTTCTTACTTACTTGCTGACCCTTGCAGTGGATGGAGATCCCCAAGCACCACCAGCTGAAGACCTCCTCCAAAGATAGCCAGAACTTCCTTCTACAAGTATAGCAGTCATTGGCAGCATTCTTGAGCCACTGACATGCCAGCATCTGTGGCTTAGAGATGTTGCTGCTGCCTTCCAAGCTTGGTAAAAGGGATTTTTGGCTATCTTCAGAGGAAATCTTCAGCTGACATAGTATGAGGGTCCTCATTAGCTGGACTATTTATATTTACATTAGAGGATCTGGCAGAGATCCATTTAAAAAATATTCCATCTTTCCAATTAATATTTCCAAATTAACAAACCCCCTCTTTTACAATTGCTGGCAGCATGGGCTGGCGTGGTAAATGCTCTGATGGCCACAGGAACTGAATGGGCATCGGAGCATTTGCCAAGCGGCACACAATTTGCCAAGCGGCACAGTATTTTTGCTTACTTGTAAATGGGCCTCTACCACAGCCTTTAGTTCAGTAGCATAATTAAATAAAATAACTACCTCTGAAGTTTATGAGGACGGGTGAGGATGGAAGATATTACTTGCAGGGACAGGCGGAGGTGGATTTGATTTCTGTCCCCTGCAACTCTCTAGCTCACGTTTCCGGTTTGTGATACAAACAAACTGTAAAGCCACACAAGAACCAGAAACAAATTTGGCCTACTCAATTTTCTGCATTTTGTGTACCACAGAAAATAGATAACTGTGGCTTGACCTTCTTGGCTAGCAGGGATCATCTGTGCTTATCTCAAGGTTTTCTTGAATTTTGTTACAGTTTTTTGCCTGTACTGCCTACACTGAGATTCTATAAACACTGAGATTCTATAAACACATTATATTACAAGAATTAAATCTTGTCTTTTGCAGTTGATACTTTGATAGTTTTTCACTTTCTGCACATTGCACTGCTTTCAGCTGTGTATAGCTGAAAATAATTGCTTCTGATAATTTCAGATAATCCACATTTTGGATGTGTAAGTGCTTGCCTCATGCAAAGTTGTCATTTCTTTAATAAGATATTAACTATTTTTTTATGTGTCCCTCCAAGTACCTAAAAATCCAAAATGTAGCCCTGCAATGGGTTTGAGTTTGAGACCACCACATACCCACAGTCATATTTTAATCAGTATGTCATGAGTTGATTTTTTTGATTGATCCTGTAATCAAAGCTCGGGGGGGGGGGGAAGGAGGAGGATCTTGTTTATTATGCTATTGTTTTGATTGTAAGCTTTGTTTCTTTATTGCTGTTTTTGTAATGTTATTTGTTCTCTTACTTGTATTTTTGAAACTTTAATAAATATGATTAAAAACAAAAAGGGGGTAATCTTTTCATGCCTCTAAATCAGGAGTGTCAAAGTCTCTCCTTGAGGGCCGCAATTCAGTCAAGTTTTCAGGATTTCCCCAATGAATATGCATGAGATCTATTAGCATACAATGAAAGCAGTGCATGCAAATAGATCTCATGAATATTCATTGGGGAAATCCTGAAAACCCGACTGGATTGCATTTCTCTACATTAAACTTCATCTGCCATCTCATCGCCCACTCTCCTAGTTTGTTCAGGTCCCTTTGTAAATCTTTGAAAACCTCTTTAGTCCTAGCCCCACTAAATAGTTTGGTGTCGTCTGCGAATTTTATTATTTCGCACTTCGTCTCTGTTTCTAGATCATTTATAAATACATTGAATAGCAGCGGTCCAAGCACCGACCCCTGCGGAACACCACTCATGACCCTCCTCCAGTCCAAGTAGCGGCCCTTCACTCCTATCCTCTGCTTCCTACCCGCCAACCAATTCCTGATCCATCTATGTACGTCTCCTTCCACCCCATGGTTCTTCAGTTTCCGAAGTAGGTGTTCATGGGGTACCTTGTCAAAGGCTTTTTGGAAATCTAAGTATATGATGTCTATGGGGTCCCCTTTGTCCATCCTTCAAAGAAGTGCAATAAGTTCGTTAGGCACAATCTTCCCTTGCATAGCCATGTTGGCTTGTTATCAGAAGCTGATTTCTTTCTAGATGCTCATTGATGCAGCCTTTTATCAGTGCTTCCGCTATTTTCCCCGGAACCGAGGTCAGACTTACTGGTCTGTAGTTCCCCGGGTCACCTCTTGATCCCTTTTTAAAGATGGGCGTAACATTGGCTATCTTCCAATCCTCCAGGATAACTCCTGTTTTCAAGGATAGATTACAAACTTGCTGTAGTAGTCCCATTATTTCCTCCTTTAGTTCTTTCAGAACCCTAGGGTGGATTCCGTCCGGGCCCGGCAATTTGTCAGTTTTTAATTTTTATATCTGCCTATATACATCTTCGAGGCTTACTTCCATTGATGTTAATTTTTCTGCTTGGTCTCCTTTGAAGATTTGCTCAGGTTCCGGTATGTTGGATGGTCCTCTTTTGTAAATACAGACGAAAAGAACATGTTTAGTCTTTCTGTCACTTCTTTCTCTTCCTTCACCACTACCTTCCTGTGTCCGTCATCCAGCGGTCCCACTTCCTCCCTAGCCGGCTGCTTCCCTTTAACATATCTGAAGAACGGTTTGAAATTTTGTGCTTCCCTGGCTAGCCTCTCTTCATATTCTCTTTTGGCTTTTCTAACCACAAGGTGACATTCTTTTTGATACTCCCTGTGCTCTTTCCAGTTCTCCTCGGTTTTGCCCTTTTTCCCATTTCCTGAATGAATTTTTCTTATCACTTATTGCTTTCTTCACTTCTTTAGTTATCCATGCCGGGTCTTTTGTTCAACTCTTTTTGCACCCTTTTCTGAATCTGAATACAGATTTTGTGCCTCGCTCACCATGTCCTTGAATAAAGACCAGGCTTGCTCTATAGTCTGCCATTTCTTTGAGCTGTTCCTAAGTTTCTTCCTTACCATTGCCCTTGTTGATTCGTAGTTTCCTTTCTTGAAGTTAAAAGTTGTCGCTGTGGTTCTCTTTCCCTTCGGTGTTCGTACTTCAACTTTGAACTTGATCATATTATAATCGCTATTTCCCAGCGGTCCCACTACTTCCACTTCCTTTGCAGTCCTCCTAGCCCATTTAGAATTACCGTATTTTCTCACATATAACGCACGCGTTATACGTGGTTTTTACAAACCGCGCATACCCTTGCGCGTTGTACAAATTTTTTTTACATAGTTCCCCCCCAACGCCCGATTCATCACCTGGAAGGAGCGCTCGCACTCCCACCCCGAAGGACCGCTCGCACCCCCACCCGAAGGACTGCTCGCACCCCCACAGCCTCCCCCCCTCCCCCATGGAGAAGCTGTCTACCTTGTTTCCGGATGCCAGCCCAGCTGCTTCCTCTGCCGGCAGTCCTGCCCCTTCTCAGAGCCCTGTGCTGCGCTGCTTCCTCTTCAGGCGGTCCCGCCCTTTCTCTGACGTCAGAGAAAGGGCGGGACCGCTGGAAGAAAAAGCAGCGCAGCAGGGCTCAGAGAAGGGGCGGGACCGCCGGCAGAGGAAACAGCTGGGCTCGCTAGCATCCGGAAACAAGGTAGACAGCTTCTCCATGGGGGAGGGGGGGAGGCTGTGGAGGTGCGAGCGGTCCTTCAGTGTGAGCGGTCCTGCGGGGGGGTGAATCGGATGGCGGGGGGGGCATCAGGCTTTCAGGGTAGGGACAGGACTTCAAGGGGGAAAGGAGAGTCGGGGCGGGCGAAAAGAGAGTCGGGGTCTCCAGAGGAGAGTCGGGGCGAGCGAAAGGAGAGTCAGGCAGCATGCGCAGTATACGGGTGTGCGCGGTATATAAAAATTTCTGTACATAAATTTGTGTTTTCGCGCGCTATACCCATGTGCGCGTTTTACACAGGTGCGCGTTATCTACGTGAAAATACGGTAGATCCAGAGTGGTGTCCCCTCTCGTCGGTTCTCTGACAAGCTGCTCCATGAAGCAATCCTGTATAGCATCCAGGAATCCGGTCTCCCTAGCGCATTTTGAGTTTCCAAGACTCCAGTCTATCCCGGGATAGTTGAAGTCTCCCATAATAATCGTTTTACCACTTTTGCATTCCCGCTTCATCTTGGCTTCCATTTATTCATCGATAGCTTCGGTTTGCCCAGGTGGACGATAGTACAGGCCCATCTTTATCTCGGGCCCTTTCCTTCCTGGTATTTTAACCCATAGCGATTCTATTTTGTTGGTCGTCGCTGCTGTGTCCACTCTGGTAGAGTATATGCTTTCTTTTATGTATAGGGCTATTCCTCCTCCTTTCTGACCTGACCTGGCGATAAGAGTTTGTACCGCGGCAGTGCTGTATCCCATTTGTTTTCTTCATTCCACCATGTTTTGGAGACCCCAATGATGTCTAGATTCTCAGTTTGGGCCATGACTTCTAATTCCCCCATTTTGTTCCTTAGGCTCCTTGCATTAGTATATATGCGATTTAAATCCTGGTATGCTTTTGTTTTCATTTCCTTTCTCTGTGCTTCGTTCTTTATTTTCTTCTCTTGTGCTACAATCCTCTTCTAGGTCAGTGAACTCCTGTGTTTTGCCTGTTGTTTCTTCCCAGCAATTTTCCCTCTTAGTATCTTTGCGGGATACCTTCTTCTGAATCGTCGACACTTGGTCGACTGTCGGATTTCCCCTTCTTCTTAGTTTAAAGCCTGTTCTATTCCTTTCCTGATGTTGTTTGCTAGAAGCCTAGTCCCCGCCGCGCTCAGGTGCAGTCCATCTCTCCTGAAGAGCTTGCTCTTGCCCCAAAATGTTGTCCAGTTCCTCAAGAAGTGGAAACCCTCTTCCTCACATAATAATTAAGGCTGTACAATTAACAAGTTGTTTAATGGTTCCATGCCGTGCTTGACCCCCCCCCCCCCCCAATTAACAGTTCCATGCACTACTTGAACTCACCTAACGCTGGCAGGGGGAAGGGATGTCAAGCAGGGCATTGAAGGAGGAAAGGACACGAGTGGTGTCCTTCCCTTTTTCCACCCCTCTGCCTCGCCTTTGAAAATTCAAGGGGATTGCCTAGGCCCTGCCTCTGCTGTTAGGGTGCAGTTACAGGCCCTGGTCCCTCTCCTCTTTGCCAGGCAAGGTAAAGACTCGGAAAGATGGATACAACTGATCCCACTCAGACTCAACTTGGCAGAAGTGCCAGGAGCTGAGCCGCTGGGTCAGCTCAGAGAAAGGCCAAGCCGTGGAGTTGTGGTGGCCTGACTGCTGTGGGACAGTTGCTCACAGGGGGGCCTTGTTTATGGCCACTTACTCAGTTGTGGGATCAAGCAAAGATGAAGATGCTGCTGGAGCAGACATCAATGGCACTGTGGATGGGCTGAAAGCACTGCACCAGTCTTACAATGAGAAGTTTAATATGGCAATTTCTGGTACAGAATGGTGCCTACGTACACCAGTCAAACAATGAGGGCTGGATGCCCCTCTATGCAGCCACTGCCTGTGGATTTATGGAAATTGCTAACAGTAGAGAGCGCCCCTCTGGATATGGCGTACAAGAATATAATGATAGGAAATAACTACAGTACTAAAGTTCTAGGAAGTGGGAATAGCATTAATACATCTTAGAGCTATATTAAAACTGGCATAAGGCTGTTAAGGGCAGAACAGCCGGAGCTGCAGCGATTCTCAAGCACTGCTGGTGGCCTCCTCAGAGCTCTACCTCTGCCACAGCTTGCTGAACCAGAAACAGGAAGTAGCATTTAGAGTCAGTCTATTACAGAGGAAGAGCTCCGAAGAGACTGCTGGCAGCACTTGAGGACAACTCAGCACCAGCAATCCACTTGAATTTTTAAAGGTGAGGCAGGAGGGCTTCAGACTAGGGAGTGAAAAGAGAAGGACAGCCCACTTCCATGGGTCCCTTGGAGCTGCCCTGCTTGACCCCCCCCAAAAAATAAAAATAAACCTTCTTGACTTAAAACTAAGAAATGCTAGTTAGGAGGGCATTGGGCAGTGGAGAAGAGAAAGGGAGAGATAGTGGACCTGGGGGTGGTGGAGAAGGAGAGCTACCAGATGGAAGGGCATTTGGTGGATGGGAAGGGGACAGGGAGGAGAGTAACTAGGGCAACCCCTCCAGTAGGTCTAACATCAGACCTACTCCCTCTGACCACCCTCCACCTCAGAATAGTTGGTCTCTCCCCCCTCACCAGAAAACCGTTGGTGCCACTGTCCCCCTATTCTCCCCCCAAAGAGCTATTTGTCCCACTAACCCCTCCCTCCGGAGAGCTGCTAATGCCTGTGCCCTCTTCCAGAAAGCTACTGATGCCGTTGCCCCCCTCCCCCAAATAGAGCTGATGGAGAAAAAATAAATAGTGAATAGGGAGGAGGCCTTAGAAACAGTTGACAGCACAGAACTGTGCTGTGAGCACATAAAAACAGCATCAAGTCAGAGAATGAGAAGATTAGAAAGAAAATAACCAGACAAAGGCAAGATAAATGATTTATTTTTTCTTTAGTAATTGAAATATGTCAATTTTGAGAATTTACATCTGCTATCTCTATATTGCACTCTCCAGGGAGCACTCTAATGTGATTAATTGTGCGATTAAAAATTTTAGGTGATATACAGTCCTAATAATTTATTACAATTCTTATAATAATCTTTTCTGTGATTGCTTATAACAGCATTAGGTAGGTACAATTTATTATAGCATTATCCTGAAGATTTACTTTTACATGAATAGGCGATAATGCCAGCGGAAATAAACCATGTATCACTAGACCAGTAGTCTTCAATGCAAGGCCCACAAGCCAATGGCGGCCCACGGAGCTGTCCAAGGCTCCATCCCCCTCATGGAATCCAATGCTTCTCCTTCCCAGCAGCCGCTCATTCATGCTGTTGGTGACTTGAAAAGTGAAAGTAGTAAATATTCTGCCTTTGTTAGATCGGAAGCTTTCTCTCTGCTACTGCTTCCTCTCCTCACATAGGCAGGAAGCAATAGCATATGGAAAGCTTCCAGGCTGCCCAAGGCAGTATGGTTACTGAATTCATGCTGCTGGTGGCCTGAAGAGTGAAAAGAGCAGCTGCCAGGAAGGAAAAGGGTGAGCAAGCACCAGATCATTGGAGGGGGGGAGGAGGGTTAGAAAGAGATCCTGGACAGCAGGAATGGGAAGGAAAGAAAGAGGGCCAGACCTCCGGAGGAAAGGGAGGACACAGATGCTAGACCACGGTAGGGAGGAGGAGGGAAGGAAAGGAGATACCAGACCACAAGGAAGAAAGGGAAAGACTACTGGAGGGGGGACAGGAAGGAGAGAGATGTTGGACTACAGTGGGAGGGGGGGGAGAGATGCCAGACCAGGGAAGGAAAGAGATACCACACCACAGAAAGGAGGAAAAGGAAAGGAGAGATGATGGACTACTGGAGGGGGAAGGAAAGTAGGAAAGAGATTCCAGGTATGGGGGAGTAAAGGACAGAGATGCCAGACCACGTAAGGGAGGAGGGAAGGGAAGGAGAGGATATATACCAGATCATAAGAAGGGAGAAATGGAAGGAGAGATGTCGGACTACTGGGGGGGGAGGGGGAGGAAAGAGATGCTAGACCAGGGAAGGAAAGGAGAAGAGAGAGATTCCAGACCTAGGTAGGTGAGAGGAAGAAGGGAAGGACAGAGATGCCTGACCACAGAGGGGGAAAGACGGAAGGGAAGGAGAGAAGATGTCAGGCCAGAGGGGGAGAAAGAGGGATGAGATGCTGCACAGGAATGGGAGGGGAGGGGAAAGGAAGAGAGATGGAAGAAATGCTGTTTGATAGGAATAGGAGAGAAGAAAGTGGAAGGAGATGGTACACATGGATGGAGAAGAGGGGAAGGGCAGAGAGAGGGAAAAGACGTTGAACATGGATAGATGGGAAGGGAAGACATCGAAAAATCAAATAGATTTGCGAAGGAATCAGAAAAATTGAAGAAAGATGAATATTAAAAGTTAATGCTAAAGATAGATGTAGGGCAAAAAGTGAAGGGGAGAAATACAGGAAATGCATAAGGTGGCCCTGGAAAAAGAGATTAGGTTCTTACTTTGCTCATATCTTTTCTAGTAGATAGGTGTGTCATTCTGGATGGACGGGTAATATCCCAGGATTTTAGCAACATTTTATAGAAAGAAACAACAAGTTTTGGCAGTTTGTTGGATATGCGAAGAAAAGGACAGATGAGTCAAAGTGATCTCAAGGTTGTGAGCCAAGAAAGGGAGGATGAGAGTGTTATCCACCGACACAGAGAAAGTAGATAGAAGAGAGGTAGGTTTAGGAGGAAAGATATATAGTTCAGTCTTGGCCATGCTTAATTTTAGATGGCTGCAAGACATCCATGTACCAATGTCAGAGAGGCAGGCCAAGACTTGGACCTGGACTGTTGTAGAAATTTTAAGCACAGAGAGGTAGATTTGAGAGTCATCAGCATAGAGATAGTACCGGAAGCCATGGGAGGAGATTAGAGTGTCAAAGAAAGAAGTATAGATGGAAAAAAAGAAGAGGTCCCAGGACAGAGCCCCGAAGTACACCGACCGATAATGGAATGGTAACAGAGGAGGATCTTCCAGAGTATATACTAAGGTCCGGATTCTATAAATGGCATCCCAATTGTAGGTGGCGGTAGGCGTCCTACCGCTGTCTAACCAGCCAATCGGGATGCACTTTTTTTTTTTTTTAAACTCCCGAGGCAGGCCGCCTACATTGGAGGTGCCTCCGGGAGACTAGGAAGGCATGCAAGACCGCTTAAGCTCACCTAAGGCTAGGTGTGGACTGGCCCAGAAGTAGCCTTAGGCGGACCTAGGTGGCTGTGCACATCTCCCTAAGCCAGTGGGAGATGCGTACAATGTAGGCCCGCAAAATGCAGGCCTACATTGTAAGTAGACATGGACGCTGAGCTTATCATGGCAAGGGATCTCCCTGCTGTGATAAGTTTAGCAGTCATAATTGTGGCCGCTGCCCCCCCCTTGCAAATAGATTGAGAATGAGGACGGAGTAGTGGCCTTTGGATGTGGCAAGGAGCAGGTCATTGGAGACTAGCAAGGGCAGTTTCTATAGAATGGAGAGGGCAAAAACCTGATTGAAGGGGGTCACAAATAGCTTAGAGATGAAAGAAAATCAAGACAATGATGGCAAACAGCATGGTTAAGTAGCTTGGATAAGAAAGGGAGAAGAGAGACGGGACAATAATTGGAGGTGCAGGTAGAGCCAACCAAAGGTTTTTTGAGGAGTGGCTTAACTATGGAGTGTTTGAAGGTGTCAGGTACAGTCTAAGTTGAGAGGGATAGGTTGAGGATTTGGCAGGTAGCAGGGATGATAGTAGGAAAGATAGTGGTCAGTAGATGGGAAATGATGGATCGGAGGAACAGGTGGTGAGTTTGGAAGAGGAGAAAAAAATGTGTGGTTTCCTCTTTTGTGATATCTGTGAAGGATGAAAAGGTCGCATGGATCAACATGGTGGATGGGAAGAGGGATAGTTGGAGGCGATTTGGTCGAGAACTCAAGGTTAAACTACTTACACCTCATGACCATTTTCCTATGCTTCTTATCCATATAGGTACGAATGACACTGCCAGGAACACCCCGGAGACCATCACCAGAGACTTCGGAGCCTTGGGTGAGAGGCTGAAGCAGGCAAGTGCGCAGGTAGTCTTCTCATCAATCCTCCCAGTTAGAGGCAAGGGAAGAGCCAGAGATGAATGCATCCGGAGAACGAACGAATGGCTACAAGGATGGTGTCGAGATATGAACTTCGGATTCCTGGATCATAGAGAGGCGCTGCAGGGACTACAGGGACCAGACGGACTCCATTTGACCAGCAGAGGTAAGAACGTCTTCGGACACCGACTAGCCCGCCTGATTCGCAGGGCTTTAAACTAGGTAAGTTGGGGGAGGGGACCTACTCATATACTGGTGTGGAAAGGAACTATCCTGATGGGACGAGTCGACACTCTGTTTCCGAGGTAAGGACCCAATATGCAAACAGTTCTCTAGGAGCCACACAGACTCAGTCAGGAATAGCCTTACAGGGACTCAGCAAACACAAAGTGTGGAGGCCATGTATGTTAATGCACACAGTTTAGGCAATAAAATTCTAGAACTGGAAACTGAAATAAGGGATGCCAACCTGGACGTGGTGGCAATATCCGAGACTTGGTTCACAGACGCACATGGGTGGGATATGGCTATACCGGGGTACAATTTACTTCGTCAGGACAGAAAGGGCAGGTTAGGTGGAGGGGTAGCACTATACATTAAAGAGGACATCAAAACCACCAGGATCACTGATGTCAAGTATACCGGGGAATCCCTCTGGGTAAACCTGGCAAGAGGTGGCAAAAAATGCCTGTATCTTGGAGTGGTATACAGACCTCCAAGACAACCGGAAGACATGGATGCAGAATTAATTGAAGACATAGAGAATATAACTCTACGGGGCGACACTGTACTGCTAGGGGACTTCAACATACCTGATGCAGACTGGAACACATTTTCAGCAACAACCAGCAGCAGCAGGAGGCTTTTGACCTCCATAAAAGGAGTACATCTCAGACAGATGATAACGGAACCCACTAGAGCCCAGGCGATCCTAGACCTGGTACTCACCAACGGGGAAAGCGTCTCAGAGGTCTCGGTAGGAGATACGCTAGCCTCCAGCGATCATAACATGGTATGGTTCAACCTTGGGAAAGGATCCCCTAAATCAATTACAAAAACAAAGGTGCTCCAATTCCGGGGCACCGACTTCGCACGCATGGGGGATTTCGTTCATCAGATGCTGCAGGACCATGCAGGGACCAGCAATGTGGAAACTATGTGGTCGTACCTAAAATCATCCATACACGAAGCAACTAATCGCTACATAAAATCAGTAGATAAACGACAAAGAAACAACAAACCCCAATGGTTCACTGAAGAGATCTCGCACCTCATTAAGGAAAAGAAAAAAGCATTTCTTTCCTACAAACGTACGCAGAGAAGAGAAACTAAAGTAGAATATAAGACCAGATCTGCAACGGTCAAAACAGCAGTTAGGGAGGCCAAACTTCGAGTGGAAGAAACTCTGGCAAAGAACATTAAAAAAGGGGACAAATCCTTCTTTAGGTATATCAGTGATAGGAAAAGGAATACAGACGGTATAGTACGCCTTAGACAACCGGACGGGAACTACACGGTGGCGGATACAGAAAAAGCAGAACTACTAAATGAATATTTCTGCTCAGTCTTCACCTGCGAAGCACCGGGACACGGACCACAGTTGATGATAAAACAAGACGTGGATGACCCGTTTCAGAATTTTGAGTTCACACCTGGGGACGTTTACAACGAACTGGCAAGGCTAAAGGTAAACAAGGCCATGGGACCAGA
The DNA here is from genome assembly GCF_902459505.1 of Geotrypetes seraphini. Classification (NCBI taxonomy): domain Eukaryota; kingdom Metazoa; phylum Chordata; class Amphibia; order Gymnophiona; family Dermophiidae; genus Geotrypetes; species Geotrypetes seraphini. The sequence goes on from NC_047085.1 coordinate 291,686,496, forward strand.
CAATTTACACCCAAGAGTGCTCAGAGAATTGAGAGATGTTCTGGCGGAACCGTTAGCAGTGCTCTTCAATCTCTCACTAAGTATGGGGAAAGTTCCGTTAGATTGGAAAACAGCCAACGTCATTCCTCTACATAAAAAGGGTTGCAAGGCTGAGGCTGCAAACTATAGACCGGTAAGCCTCACCTCAATAGTGTGTAAACTCATGGAAACACTAATTAAGTATAAATTAGATACGATCCTGAACGAGGGAAATCTCCGGGATCCCAGCCAACATGGATTCACCAAGGGTAGGTCATGCCAGTCAAATCTAATCAACTTCTTTGACTGGGTAACAAGAAGACTGGACTCAGGAGAGTCCTTGGACGTTGTGTACCTGGACTTCAGCAAAGCGTTCGACAGCGTCCCACACCGCAGGCTGCTGAACAAGATGAAATCGATGGGATTAGGAGAGACTCTAACTGCATGGGTTAAAGATTGGCTTAATGGCAGACTTCAGAGGGTGGTAGTTAACGGTACCCGCTCTAAAATGTCAGAGGTGACTAGCGGAGTGCCACAGGGTTCGGTCCTGGGCCCACTCCTCTTCAACATATTCATTGGGGATCTGACTCAAGGGCTTCAAGGCAAAGTAACCTTATTCGCTGATGACGCCAAACTATGCAATATAGTAAACTGCCATAATCTACAAGATGCTATGGAGCAAGACCTGCATACTTTAGAAAGTTGGTCCTTGATGTGGCAGCTGGGCTTTAACGCCAAGAAATGTAAGGTCATGCATCTCGGTAACGGAAATCCTTGCAGAACTTACACCCTGAATGGAGAAACTTTAACCAGGACTACGGCAGAACGAGACTTAGGAGTAATCATCAGTGCTGACATGAAAGCAGCCACTCAAGTGGAGAAGGCTTCATCTAAAGCACGGCAGATGATAGGTTGTATCAAGAGAAGCTTCGTCAACAGGAAACCTGAAGTCATGATGCCATTGTACAGAGCCATGGTGAGACCTCATCTGGAGTACTGTGTGCAATTCTGGAGGCCACATTACCGTAAGGATGTGCTCAGAATTGAGTCGGTTCAGCGGATGGCCACCAGGATGGTCTCGGGGCTAAAGGGTCTCCCGTACGAGGAAAGACTGAGCAAATTGCAGCTCTACACTCTTGAAGAGCGTAGGGAGAGGGGAGACATGATTGAGACATTTAAGTACATCACGGGACGGGTCGAGGTGGAAGAGGATATCTTTCTTCTCAGGGGACCCTCGACCACAAGAGGACATCCGCTCAAACTCAGGGGAGGGAAGTTTCGTGGAGACGCAAGGAAGTACTTCTTCACGGAGAGAGTGATCGAGCATTGGAACAAGCTTTCAGTGCAGGTGGTCGAGGCACGCAGCATCCCAGACTTCAAGAACAAATGGGATACCCATGTGGGATCCCTACGGGGTCATGCCAAGGGATAGGGTCACTAGGACTTGAATGAGCGGGTCAGTAGAGTGGCAGTATAATTACAATTATACTTAAGGGGTCAGAAGACTTAAGAGGGTGGGTAAATAGTGTGGGCAGACTTGATGGGCTATATGGCCCTTATCTGCCGTCATCTTTCTATGTTTCTATGTTTCTAATCTAAAAGTGTAACAGATTGTTAAAGGATTTAGGTATTATTGTGGACAATATATTGAAATCTTTTGTTCTATTTTACAGCAGCTGTTGCCAGAAAAAGAAAACAGAATGTTAGGAAATAATAGGAAAGCAAAAGAAAATAAAAGAGAACATCCTAATGCCTTTCTAGTTCTCTGTGGAGAGACCACATATTGAGTACTGTGTGCAATTCTGGTCATTGCATCTTAAAAAATGATTTAGTGGAACTGGAACAGATACAAAGAAGGGCAAATAAAATGATTAAAGGGATGGAAGGACTCTTATATGAAGAAAGGCTAAAGAGGACAGGGTTCTTCAGCTTGGAGAAGAAATGGCTAAAGGGAGATAAGAAAAAGTCTATAAAATCTTGGATGTGAAACGATGGATCACTGGTCTGACCCAGCAGTGGCAATTCTTATGTTCTTATGATTATACTTTCTGAAACAGAAAACAGACTAGAGGATATATAATGAAGTTACACAGTAGCATATTAAAATAGGATAAATATTTTTTCACTCAATGTACAATATAGTTAGAACTCTGGAACTCATTGTCAGAGCAAGTGATAAAAGGAATTATGACAGGGTATAAGGTCATGAATTGGATATACCGCCTTTCTGTGGCTACAACCAAAGCAGTTTACATACATTATATTCAGGTACTATAGCTGGATTTAAATAATATTTGGGGAAAGTCCTGGAGGAACAGTCCATAAACCACAGACCTGTGAAAAGCCACTGCTTATCCACGAGATTAGATAGCATAGAATCATACTACTCTTTTGGACGCTGCCAAGTACATGTGACCTGGACTGGCCACTGCTGGAAACTGGATACTGAGCTGGATGGTCTGATCCAGTAGATCAACTCTTACGTTCTTAAACAAATAAAAATGTTACCAACTGCAATCCTGATTTTCAAGGTTACGTTTCAGCAGCTCAGAATGATACAAGGACTGCATCCTAAGTGCGCCCCATGAAACAATTAGACATAACTGCGAACCACCAACTAAATTTTGGTGTTATCAATGCCCCTATAAATTCACAAAGGCAATGAATAAGTACAAGAACGCCAGCAGTAGATTATGATTCTATTTATATGATGCTATTTATGGCTAATCCATGTTTACAAAGCACTACAGCTGTGCCATGCACCAACATTTCAGCAGAGGATTGATGGTCTCAGTAAGAATAAAGAGCACAAAGCATGACGAAGCCATGCACCAGAAGATACTGTAACTAGAGCCATACACAGGGAAAGGAGAAGTATGCTGGGTAAGAGGCTGTCTAAAACTCCACCAGGTGGTTCTGAAAAATCTTCAACACTAGGAAACTAATCCTATTTGAGAGGTCACAAGTCTGCCAGTGGCTTCCTCAGAAATCACTTAAAAACAGCAACACAGACATCACAAATATATTTAAAGGAAGCCAGTGAAGCTAACCTCGTATGCAAATAATAATAAAAAATCCTAAGAGATTTAAAAAGTTAGCTCAAGTAATAATCAACTTGCCAGTCTTCACAATATGCAAAACGTACAATGGTCATTGTGCTATGTCTGCGTTGCTGTTTTTGTGATCTCCGAGGAAGCCACTTGCTTATTGTGAAGATTGTCAAGTTGATTATTACTTGAGCTGACTTTTTTAATCTCTTAGGCTGATTTTTTTTTTAATTTAAATATATCTATAGTATACACATACCTTGTTTCCCCGAAAATAAGACAGTGTCATATTAATTTTAGGCCCAAAAAAGGCACTAGGTCTTATTTTCGGGTATGTACTTGATCATCTCTCCCTTCTTCTTCTTCACCCCAATTCTTCCTCTTTCCTTTCTCTCCCCAACATGTGCAGCATCTTTCCTCCCCTCCCTCCCATCCCTCGTGCAGCAGGACCCTTGCCCAGCTTCTATCCTTCCCTCCCTCCCATCGGAACCCGGCAGCGAGCCCTAATTACCTCCCTAAGCAGTGTCGGGCCGGCAGTACTCTAACAGGCTGCTTTGGCATTGTCCGCCTGTGAACTCTGCTGCGTTACTGATGACATCATCAGTAACGCGGCAGAGTGAATTCACAGGCGGGCAAACCCGAAGCAGCCTGTTAAGAGTGCTGCCGGCCCGACGCTGCTTAGGGAGGTAAGTAGTGCTTGCGGCCGGGTTCCAATGGGAGGGAGGGATGGGGATTCGGCTGCATGGCAGGTGCGGGAGCTCGTGGAGAGGGGGGGATGGGGTGCTCTCTCAAAAGGTCCTGCTGCACAAGGGATGGGAAGGAGCGAAGGGAAACTGCCGGCAAATCCCGGGACTAGGGCTTATTTTGGGGGTAGGTCTTATTTTTGGGGAAACACAGTATACATATGCTTCCTCTAATTATATATATATATATGTATACATATGCTTCCTCTAATATATATAGTCTTATAGCCCTGTTACATTAACGGGTGCTAGAATATGTGTGTGTGTCTGTCTTTATTTCTTTCTCTCTCTCTCCTTAGCCGCTTTCTGTATTTCTGTCTTTCTTTTTCCTTGTCTGTCCACCACCACCCCTTGCCTGCTCCCCCTGTCCATTCTCCCTTCCTTTTACCTCCCTTGTGTCCACCACCACCCCTTCACTGCTCCCCTTATCCAGAAGCAGCCCTTCTCCCTTTGTTTTACCTCCCCCTGTCCATCATCACCTCTTTCCTGCTCCCCCTGAACAGCAGTAGGCCTCCCTTCCTTTTTTTTCCACCCCCCTGTCCATCAGCACCTCTTCCCCTGTCCAGCAGCACCTCTTTCCTGCTCCCCCTGTCCAGCAGTAGGCCTCCCTTCCTTTTTCTTCCCCCTCCCATCCATTAGCACATCTTTCCTGCTCCCCCTGTCCAGCAGTAGGCCTCCCTTCCTTTTTCTCCCCCCCTCCATCTATCAGCACCTCTTCCCCTGTCCATCAGCACCTCTTTCCTGCTCCCCTTGTCCAGCAGTAGGCCTCCCTTCCTTTTTCTTTCCCCCCTGTCCATCAGCACCTTCTCCCCTGTCCATCAACACCCCTTTCCTGCTCCCCCTGTCCAGCAGTATGCCTCCCTTCCTTTTTCTGCCCCCCCTGCCCATCAGCACCTCTTCCTCTGTCCATCCCTGCTCCCCCCTGTCCAGCAGTATGCCTCCCTTCCTTTTTCTGCCCCCCCCCTCCGTCGTCTGCACCTCTTCCTCTGTCCAGCAGCACCCCTTACCTCCTCTCACGTCTGCCCTCCGCCGACAGCTGCCTCAAGCCACCGCGGCCTGCAGGCGTCGACAGCGCCCAAAGCCGACAGCCACCTCATCTCAAAGCCCTCCTCCCAGCAGCCGCCGCCAGCGCCGTTCCGTGAAGCCCTCCTCCTAGCAGACGCCGCTCCGCACCACCTTTCATGCTCCTTAGCGCACATGCGCACTCTGCTGACCACAGCCCGACAGATCAGGAAACAGGGAACATGGGGGTAAGAGTGCGCATGCGAGCTTAGCATTTTATTATATAGATATAAAATTAGAGGAAGCATATGTATACTGTGTTTCCCCGAAAATAAGACCTAGTAGGGCGCGTGTATCACCTGAACATTTCTTACATTATTTATTTTGTGAGCACAGCAATGTTGCACAATTTATACCAATTAACTTTTGATACTGGGCTGCATGAAAAGAATTCCCAATCATGACCAATGCAAAATATTGGCCCAATACTATTGAGCACCCTATGTAAACTTTCACCCTTGTCCCCCTCCCAACATTTATGATCACACTAATGCCACCTCCCCCAGAATAATTTGGCTAAATAGGCTTTTTGACAGCTACCCATTTTCCCTATAGGTAAAAAATACACACTGACACATCATTGAGTATGTGCCATTAAAGACCTATTTTTTGACTGCAATTGCTCTTTTGTGCCCCCCTTCCCTCTGCCAAGCTGCTGTCCTAAGCAGCAGCTAGTCTTGCCTAATGGATGGGCCAGCCCTGCCCCAAAACCTATATCTATGTTAATATCTGCCATAATCAAGAGTACAAAACATGTGTAATCTGAATCCAGTATCTTTCCCGAAATTATTTTAATTAAAGAGAAACAAAACCACCTTAAGGCTTGGCAAAGGTCTGGTGACTCATTATGCTGTACGCCTTGTTAGAAGACCAACATGCAGAATAAGATCATTTTTTTACATATATTCTTAAGTGTTTACATAGCAACATCATAAATGTCAGAAAACAAAGATCTGACTGGTCCATCCAACCTGCCTAACAAGGTGCCAGAGTTGAATCTGGCACTCTGCACAGGTTCCACTTCAAGATTAAATACTGGTATACTTTATCTTCATCTCTGCCAATTTTGGGGCACAGACCAAAAGGTCTGCCCAGCATCAGACTTAATTCCAGACTATTGGGAAGTCAGATTGTCTCCTTGGAATAGCCAGACTGGGGATGCTGTCAAATGAACACTCACAGGGAATGAGTAAAAGGGAAATCTCTGCCACCACACAACATTGCATCTAGCAGTTAGAACTAACCTGTATCTGAACCAAGTTTTGGAAGGAGCTATCTTCAGTAGCCCCTGGCCAAGGGCTTTCATATGATAACTAGAACAGCAAGTGAGGAATGGTTTACAGAAAACAGTTCAGACAACTACACATGATGATATATAGCTCCTATAAGGACAAATTTTAACCAAGCTGTAAATCAAACAGGGTATGAGAAAAACATCTCTTCCTCCTGTGATGGCCCCTGCTCTTCAGAAAAAAAACAAGTTTTAAAAAATTTTAGATTTAGTAAATTATTTAAAGAAAAAGAGTTTGAATTGAGGCTATGCTTATATGAACATGCAGAAATGGATAAAGACCTAGATACATGCCTCAAAAACAATCAATACCAATACAGTTTTTAATTAAATTAGGTTTTCAATTTTAGGCCAGGAAAAGAACCCTGGTCAGAAAAGCCTACACAGTAACTTTCCTTCTTATAAACTTCTCCTCCAGTTTCAATAAAAATAGTTACTGCTCTTGAAATAACATTTTTAAGGTGAATCAAAAGTAATTTCTCAATTCATAAAAGTTCATTGGAAATCATGCACGTGTAGACTTTAAAAAACCACCACAAACAGAAGTGGGATTTCCCTAACTAGAGAACGAGCTAGTTTTTGCTAAGACCCATCATATAAGGGTGTTTCACCATAACACAGAAAGAATATCTTTTTGATCTAACCATAATTTCCGTGGGGCATTATAAGAGCAAAAACGTAAGAGACCAAACTCTCCAGACAGTCTGTCATTTATATAAACCAAGATTTTTGCAAGACTGCACACTTCTATGCGACTACTACCCCTTCTCCTCAAAAATGATCCACGCGACAACCCTATATAATACACGTTTTCCCACGGGCAGTAATCACAGGACTAGGCCAAAAGCAGTGCTGTTTGAATCATAAACTGGCCATATATGCTACACTAGTAACCAAAACGATTTTATTTTTAAATCCACAAATATTAATGGGTTACAAAGAATGAAGATATTTTGTTATCTACATTACGCTAGGGGTCTCAAAGTGAGCGCAATCAATAATCAAAATCATACAGTAAACACAAAGATATAATAAAAATTGTTTGTCAACTTAGCTCCTCCCAACTGTATGCAAATAAAGTTATGAAATAAGCCAGAAACCCTTTTAAGTTTCCTTCAGTACTGGTGAGTTTACAGAAACCCATACTACTAACCAGGTTATGCTAATCATCCAACCCGGAAAACACAACAAAGTCCAAACTACAGGGACTTTCCCTTCCCAATGCAATCACGACAACACTTGACAGCCACAATTATTGCCACGGTAAACACATTTGACACAGCACGCAATGCGCATTCCTAGCGTTCTTTCTTTCATCCTACACACTCTCTTCCTCGTCCCCTGCGATCAGAGACAAAAGAAGCTGGCAAGGCGTGCCGTACCAGCAGGAGGGTGGCCGGCTTTGGTTCCTGGTTTATCGTTTGGAGGAGATGACATAGCGTTCCCTTCTAAAACACGAGGTCTCGAAATAATACACAGCGAACGTTCCGCGCTCTAAACACATCAGCGGCACAGGCTCCGCCCCCACCGCCGCCAGCTCTGCAACGTGGCCTTTTTGCAGCCGCTCACACCCAGCGCCGCCGCGTGACATCATCCCCTCCTCCTCCGAGAGCTGACTGGCTGAGGCGCGTGCAGACCTCGTTCTTGGGTTGGGCTTTGGTGTGGAACTCCGAAAGTTATTGGTGTGGCTACTAACGTTGTTATAACAAAATCACTGTCTTGCGCGCATCAGGAAGATTTTTTTTTTTTTTAGGCAGCCTGAGTTTACGTGGACAACTTGACACAACCTATGCTTTATTTGGCAAGGCTTATTTTCTGCCAGCTTTCCAACCCAGAACACTGTCGAACGTATTACTTCCCTTTCTCCACAAGCGAGGAAGGCGACTCCCTGCCTTTTTGCTTCAACCGGGGCTGCTTTTAACAGTGGTTAAAAGAGCATCTGCTTCAGGTCCCCCCATTGATAAACTTAGCCTTAAGTTTGCTTTCTCTCGCTGCCTGCTTTGTTGCCCTCTCCCTGGGCCCAACATCTCACCCTCTCTTTCCCTTGTGTTCTTGACCTGTAGGAGGGGCCTTAGGCAACTGGGAGGGGCCAAGGGGATCTGGCCAATCGGAATCTTAGGCCACTCCCAGTACATCCCAAAATGCACTGGGAGATGGGCCTAACATTCTGGTTGGACAAGGAGCCTAAGACCCCTCCTACAGGAGGGGCCTTAAGCGTCTGGGCTAATCAGGTCCTTAGGCCCCTCCCTGCTGCAGATCTGCCATACCTTCAAAGGTCTGGCCTGCAAGAACCGTCTGGCTGGCCAACGAAAGCAGCTTAGAGGGGGGGAGAGTCCTGGTGGAGTACTGGTAGGATGGGGGGGTTAGGCAGGTCCGGGAGGGGAGTATTTTGGGGGGTAAGCAGGAGGAACTGGACATCCCTCCTCCCATCAATCATTGGGTGTTTGCAGGGTGTCGGCAGGAGGGATTGGGTATCCCTCCTGCCGGGAACATGGGGGGGGGGGTGTTTGCGGGGTGTCAGTATGGATTGGGCATCACTCCTGCTGGTGTACATTGGTGAGGGTTTGCGGGGTATCAGCAGGAGGGATTGGGCATCCTTCCTGCCAGGGAACATTGCGGAAGGGTTCGGGGGATCGCGACAGAAGAGATTGGGTATCTCTCCTGCCGCGATCATTATGGGGGTGGGGGGACGGGTTGTCTGTGCTGCTGAGCTGATCGCGGCAGCCGCAGTCAGCTCAGCAGCCCGATCCGGAACTTATTATACCTGTTTTGACTTGGTCTAAGTCAAAATGTATAAGTTCCGTCCAGGTCAGTGGTCGGCAAACCGCGGCTTGCGAGCCGCATGTGGATCTTTAGCCACTTGAGTGCGGATCGTGCTTCTGCTAGCTAGAGCAGGGCAGTGCCGGTGACAGCCTTCGTGTAATGATAGATTGCGCCAGCGATTCGGATCCCACTGTTATTGACTGCCTCGCCAGGAGAGATTTTTCTTGTAGAGTTTTTTTTTCCCAACTCCCACCAGGTTTGTTTAAAAAAAAAAAGGTCGAAATTTGCATCTTATGGAAGCTAAAAATAGAAAGTTGTAAGGGAGGGGGAGATGAGCTGAAAACGGAATGCAGGCCTCCTAAGGCAGACTGATGGGCCTCTGACTTCTAAGTTCGATCCTGCATTTATTTTATTTTATTCTGTTTACTCCCCCCTCCTTTTTATTATTTTGTGTGTAGAGGGGTCGAATGGAAGATAATTTGGAAAGGTAATTAAGGAGGAGGAGGAGCTATGGCGTGAAACTGTCAGCCACCCTCTTTATTTAATCCTGCAGGACAGCCTCAGCGGTTTGGTGGTTTTTATTGTGAAATATATTTATTGAGCCCAACAAGAGCGGCAAACAGAGAACACAGCAATCCAGCGCAAAGTTTCAACAACCAGTAAACCCCCTGCCCTTCCCCCCAAACCCCCCACCCCAGTCCTTCTATCCATCAGGGAGAAAGATACCCAAGTAAAAGAAAAGGAAGTATACAGGCAAGGACTAGGAACCAGGGAACAGAACAAATTAACAGTTCAGTAAGCAACTATGAGCCGTGTTCCAAAAGGGTTCCCATGTACGCTGGAATACTCGCACAAACAAGGAGGAGAAATCCTGCGCTCCCACATCAAGAGCGTTATCAGGCAACAGCGCTATAGAGAATAGTCAGGTGCCTCCACCTCCAACCACTTGAGCAAGATGCACTTCAGAGCAATCAGCACTGCCCACCGAAGGAAAGCTGCCGATCCCAGTTGTTGAGGGTGAAAATGAAGAGAGGCACCAAACAACAGAAGAGGAGAGCATTGTGTAGTCATGGTCCAAATACGGTCCACAAAGAGGAAAATAGAATCCCAAAAGGATTGAATGGAAGTGCAAGTCCAGAACATGTGTCCCAATCCTGCTTCACGGGCACTGCAGCGAAGGCAAGCCGCAGAGGTTCGAATCCCGATCAGGTGGGCTCATTTAGGTGAGACATACAGACACAGAATCAATTTATAATGTTCCCAAAACAGAGTATACTTACATAAAGCAGGCAGTTTTTTAATCGCATGCAAGATCACATCCTCAGGCAAGTCCACATTAAGATCACGAGCCCATGCAGCCCACAAGTGGGTAGAATCAAGCAGGGGGGACTCATCCTTAAATGCCTGTGGTGGAATTTTAAGGGAGCAGGCAGTTGAGAACCAAATGTAAATGCAGTAGAGTAGACAACTGCCCTTGACAGGAAGCCATAAGGTGACTTCGAGGCAGGGAAGGGAATGATGAATTTGCAAATAAGCAAAACCATCAGTTTGAGGAAGGGCAAAGTTCTCACACAGCTGGGCAAAGGAATTGATCGTCCCATCGTCTTCCAACAGGTGGAACAAGTAATGAATCCCCCCTGCTTCCCATCTGACAAAACTGGCTCCATCCACCACAGGCAGGAAGTTCTTGTTAAAACGTAAGGGCAAACAGGGAGAAACAGTAGGACTAAGAGAATGAAATGCCCAATGCCAATGCCCAATGCCAGACCCTCCGCAGAGGATCATGTAATATTGTTCTGGGGAGGGGCCCTGGCCAGGAGGAAAGAGCATAATGAAGAAATGCACTAAAGTGAGTCGTGGTAAAACAGTAAAGTTCTAAGGAAGTGTTAGTAAAAGTAGAAGTACCCCGGAAAAGGTCATTGATATGACGCATGCCACAGCCAATCACCAGGAAGTGAAGGTTCAAGAAGCCCAAGCCGCCCTTATACCAATAAGGCTGATAGGGCAAGCGAGCTCGCTTACCCGCCCAAAGAAACCTCTGAACCAAACGCGCACACCGTTTTTCATCCGCAGAAGTCAAATATAAGGAGAGAACCTGAAAGACATATAACCAACACAGAACAAGAAGCATATTATACAAGCTCACCCTACCCAGAAGCGAAAGTGGGAGGCCCTGCCATAACTGCAATTGATTCACGAGAGCCTGAAACAAGGGTTTGACATTCCGAGAGTAAAAATGAGAGAGATCAATAGGGATCCGCACCCCCAAGTATTTCAACGCTGACTTTGTCTACCGCAGAGGGACTTTCAACGCTGACTTTGTCCCCGTCAAGAAGTGCGTACCACAGGGCTAGAGGGTAGAGCAACAGATTTAGAGAGAGGCCAGAATAAAACCCAAATTCAGAAATAAGATCCAGCACAGATGATAAAGAAACCTCGGGGTCTGTTAAAATCAAAAACATATCATCTGTGAAAGCCAGCATCTTCAAATGCGCCCCCGCGACCCTAAGGCCGTGCACCTCATCAAAGAGATGAAGTGTACAAAAGAGGGGTTCCAATGAAAGCAGAAAAAGCAGAGGAGAGAGAGGACAACCCTGCCGGGTACTCCGAAGGATGGGAAAGGAATCAGTGCGAATTCCATTAATCAGCAGCGACACCCGAGGATTGGAATATAGAGATCGCACCACCTGGAGATAAAACCTCCCCAAGCCCAACAAACTCAAGAGTACAAAACAAGAAGGACCAATGAACGCTATCAAAAGCTTTAGAGCATCCAAACTAACAAACAGTGCAGGAATCTGATGTTGCTGACAATGGGCAAGCGCAAAAAGGACCTTGCGCACATTGCAGACTGATTGGCGGCCCCGAACAAAACCAACCTGGTCCGCATGGATAATAGTAGGAAGATAAGCAAGACAATTAACCAACATACGGAAAAGAAGTTTAAGATCCTCGTTGATCAAGGAGCTCAGACGATAAGCCTCCTTACCCGGCTTCAAAAACAACGTGATAAAGGCTTCATTGGCATAACAGGGAAAGGATCCATGAGCGATAGCAGTATTAAAGTAGTCCATCAAAGGACCACAGAGATGGGGGTGAAAGAATACGATAAAATTCACCCAAGAACCCATCCGGGGCCAGGGGCCTTTCCCATGCGGAGAGTCTTTATGGCGGACTGCAATTCGAGCGCCTGAAAGGGGCTGTTGAGGTTGGACACGACATCCTCCGGGAGACGAGGCAACCCAGAGGACCTAAAGTAATCCGTCATATGCTCCATGGGGACATCATTGGGAGCCACATACAACCGGGAAAAGTAATCATACAGAGTATCAGACACCTCCGCAGTACGAGACACGTGATCCCCCCCCCCCCCCCCAGGCGTCCGAAGCATCAAAATCAGCTTACGACCAATCTTGGCATCCACAAAACATGCCAGCAAGCGCCTGGGCCTATTACCAAACTGCTGAAAGTGGTGCTTGTGATAAGCCGCCCTCTTCTGAGAACGTGAATGGAGCAGAAAGTTAAGCACCTCCTGGGCCGATAAATACTGTTCCTGGGTCACTGCGGAAGGAGCGGAGTGAAAGGTCCACTTAGCAATACGGAGGGCGCACTCCAGTTACAATGCCGCGATTAATCCGTTTATTCCGTTCACAAAAAAAGGAAATAATGTGGCCTCGAAGCACATTTTTTGCAGCTTCCTAGAACAAAATAGGATCCTCCTGATGCTGTGCATTAGTGGCAAGATAATCCTCCCATTGAGTCTGCAAAAATTTCTGAAACTGTACATCATTTGCTAAATAAAAAGGGAAGCGTCAAGCAGAACGAGTATAAGCAGGATCCAACTGAATGTCTATCCAGATCGGAGTATGATTAGAGATACTCAAGGGGCCAATCTCTGCCAAGGATACCAAAGGAAACAATCCTGGAGACACAAAAATATAGTCAATCCGAGACCAGGTATTATGTGCACGGGAAAGATGAGTATAATCACGGACCTCCAGATGTAGAAGATGCCAAGGGTCAATCACGGATAGGGTATCACAAAAATCAGTAAGAAGTCGGCCTCTGGCCCCTAAAGAAGGAGACACAGTGCCAGACTTGTCACAGTCGGGATCTCTGACCAAATTAAAATCACCAACCAGAAGCGACCCAGAATGATGAGCACAAAGGGCTACCAACTGTTGCAAAAAGGAGCATTCTGACAAATTAGGACCATAGACCACAGCAACAAATAGTGCTGGTCACCCAACGTGAGCCGCAAAAGTAGGTAACGACCATCCAAGGACTTATCCAGGACCGGAACTCCCTGGACCAACGAACTAACACCGCAATACCCCCATGTTGCCCAGAGGAGGAGGCAAAATACATCTTCCCTACCCAGGAGCGACGCAATTTAAGATGCTCCGCATCTTGTAAGCAGACTATATCTGAGCAATAACGCTGAAGTGCGACCAAGATTTTAGACCGCTTAATCGGCAAAGTTATACCCCCCACATTCCAAGAGGTAAGTCTAAATGGAGTACTCAGATCAGCTAGGGCGAGGATAAAAAGAAGCCAATACACAAGAAAAAAACACCGGAATAACACCCCAGGAGCCCAGCCTCCCCCAGGGCAACAAGTTTCAAAGAGAAGAGCGACAGAAAGGAGATAAATAGAAGTGACCAAAAGTCTAGGTCTACTAGAGAAACAGAAAAGAGAAGTCCTCGGTTAGTAAAAGGACAAGGGCAAGACTCCCCAAAGCCATCCCCAAGGTAGAAAAACCCAGAGGAACACAAAACAAAAAGGGCACAAAGCAACAATAGCAGTAATCCCAGAAGCCAAACAAAAGCACAAATGAAGGAGGACTGACCCATCCCAACCCAAAACCTCACCTCCCACCCCCCCAAATGAACCCCCCCATGCTCCCAACAGAGAACGCTCGCCCCGTCTTACCTAGGCAGGCCGAAGCAACGGAGTCACGTTCTGATGTGAACAGGGCCCCCAGTCCCCCCACCCAACCCCACCTATTCAATTAAGCCAACAAACTAAGGCCAAACACCAGAAACAATTCCCCCATTCACACAAACCGAATCATCCACTGCACACACACACACTTACAGCTCCTTCCCAGCAGGGACACCCCAAATCAGCCAAATACACTCCAGCAGTATATAGTGTAAAATAGAACACCAAGCCTCAAGAAGCCTACAAGGAACCACCACACCCCACCAAGTACCCAGACTCAATACAGATGCCCTCCCCCTACAAGCAATCGCTCCCAGTGAATCAAACCTCAGGCATACCAAATGTAAACATTCATACCCCTATGCACTCCAAAAGCCCAGACATGCGGTGAACAGGAGCAAGGGCCCGACATCCAGAGATAGCAATAAGTCCCAAGCAAATCAGATAGACCACACCACTGGTAGAAATGTCCAATAACCGGGCCCCAGAAAGAAAATCCCCAGAGAGCTAGGACTAACAGCAACTACTCCAGCCTGCTCAAGGCGCCGATGAGGGACCAGGATCAGCAGGCAAAGCGTCCAGGTAGGCCTGGGTGGCCTCGACAGTGTCATAACTCTTCCACCTGGCGCTCGTCCAGATCTTCAGGAATAATCCTGAAATAGCCGGATCAGGGTTCCCTCATAGCTAAGAGTATTTCTTTTCAGTTTGTAGTGCCGCATCAATTCGGCCTAATGGGCCGAGTTATGGACCTTGAGGATAGTCCCCCTGGCATGTGTGTGATCATCCGCCCTGCCGAGCAGGTGTGCTCGATCCAGCCTCAAAGGCCCCATGCCAGCCAGCAACGGAAGCTCCGTTTGTAAACCAGGATTCGAGTGTGGTCAAAAAATGAGAGTCGGGGACCGCCTCCGGTAAGCCCACCAGGCGGAGATTATCCCTCCTGGAGCGATTCTCGAGATCCTCAAGTTTCTCGGCTTGCCACTGTAGTTGTTCTCTGAGAGAAAGGAGATCCACTGCAGAAGAAGTATGCACATCCTGTACCAGCGCTACCCTAGTTTCCAGCTCGCCAGTATGTCGGTTAGTCTCGGTTAATAAAGATTCCAATGAAATGAGCTGTCCCAATGGTTGATCGAATCGGGAGTCCAGGGCGTGCACCACCGATACTGAAAGCGCTTCAATGTGTGCATCGGAAAGGTGGAGCGCGGAACCCGACTCTACCCCCGCCATCTTAGCGTCTGGCTTCGGAATCCTCGAGTCTTTTTCCTTATCTTTTCTCGTTGCCTTCCCACTCATAACTGCTTAAATGGTGGACAAACCTGTCCATGCACTGTCCCAAGTACGAGTCCTCTGATATAGGCTCCAAGTGAGGCAGGGTGAGGTGGGATACAACCAGGGGCCCCAGAGCCAGAGCAAGACATGTCTTGCTCTGTTCAGCACATCACGTGACTCTTTGGTAGGTTTTATAAAGTTCTCTAAGGATGAACCTGCCAATCCATGTAAGTTATCCTCTCACTCTATGCAGATAACCTCTTTTCTCCACCCCATGAGCTCCCTTTTTTTTTTTTTTTTTGGTGTGTGTGTGGGGGGGGGAGGGGGTAGGTGAGTTATGTTTTGCTTTGATTAGAAGTATACTATGCTTTATTCTTTTCCAAAATGGGGGATGCTGTGTGTATAGCCCATGTCTTTTTTAATTGCATACAAACAAAAGAATAGCCTATGTTTTGTATTTGAGTTTTGGTCCTTTGTACACCATTATGGATTGTATATAAATAAACAGTTTGTATTTGTATGATGTATTTGTTTGATAAATTAGAGGTGTTTTCAGTGGCAATTGTTTGGGCTACTCCGACATAAGTTGGGCTGCATTTGGCCATAAGTTTGGCTGGAAATTTTTTTGCCATCTGGCAACCCTGACTCAAATCGAAAAAAAGTTGGACACTACAGAGCAGGAGTTAAAAGCTCAGAGGAGCTTCTGTTACTCAGTATAGGGTGGTTTTGTGGAACGATTGGTTACATAGAAACATAGAAAAATAGAAGATGACGGCAGAAAAGGGCCATAGCCCATCAAGTCTGCCCACTCTAACGACCCCACCCCCTTGAATTTACCCCCTAGAGATACCACATGTGTATCCCATTTCCATTTTTACCCCCCTAGAGATCCCACATGTGTATCCCATTTCCTTTTAAAATCTGGCACGCTTATGGCCTGAATCACCTGAAGTGGAAGTTCATTCCAACGATCGACCACCCTTTCGGTGAAGAAGTACTTCCTGGTGTCGCCATGAAATTTCCCACCCCTGATTTTCAGCGGATGCTCCCTTGTGGCCGAGGGACCCTTAAGAAAGAAGATATCATCCTCCACCTCAATACGGCCCGTGATATATTTAAACGTCTCTATTATATCCCCTCTCTCTCTCTACGTTCCTCGAGTGAATATAGCTGCAATTTATTCAGCCTTTCCTCATACGGGAGGTCTTTGAGTCCCAAGACCATCCTTGTGGCCATTCGTTGTACCGACTCAACACTCAGCACATCTTTTTGGTAATGTGGCCTCCAGAATTGCACACAATACTCCAGATGAGACCTCACCATGGATCTGTACAACGGCATTATAACTTCTGGCTTCCGGTGGATACAACCCATCATTTGTCTTGCCTTTGATGAAGCCTTCTCCACTTGATTGGCAGTCTTCATGTCTTCGCTAATGATCACCCCCAAATCACGTTCCGCCTTGGTCCTAACTAAGGTCTCACCATTTAGTGTGTACGTTTTGCATGGATTCCTGCTGCCAAGGTGCATGACCTTACATTTTCTAGCATTGAAGTTTAGCTGCCAAGTCGAGGACCAGTGTTCCAATAGAAGTAGGTCCTGCGTCATACTGTCTGGTAAAGTGTTCTCACTTACTATGTTGCATAGTTTGGCGTCATCGGCGAATAATGTGATTTTACCCTGAAGCCCCTGAGTCAGATCTCCCACAAATATGTTGAAGAGGATCGGGCCCAAGACCGAGCCCTGAGGCACTCCACTGATCACCTCTAACGTTTTTGAAGGGGCACCATTCATCACCACTCTGAAGTCTACCATTTAGCCAATCACTATCCCATGTAGTTAATGTCTCTCCCAGTCCCATTGATTTCATCTTGCTCAATAGTCTGCGGTGTGGGACGCTATCAAAAGCTTCCGCGCTCGGGGAGTTTCAAAAAGAAGAATGTGAGCGACTTGGGGGGGGGGGTTATGATTGATATTACAGAGGAAAAGGCCTATGAATTCAGTATCTTTTTAAAAAAACTTTTCGGAGACGATGGATCTGGATATGGAGGTTTGGGGGAGAGAGGAGGAGGAGAGAGAGAAAGAGACAGAAAAGGGCCTTGAGGAGGGGTGGGAAAGTAGAATTAAACCAAAAGGGAGGGGGAATACAGGGCAGATGCTGGACTAGAGGGTTATAGAGGAAGAGAAAGAAACTGCAGAGAGGGGAAACACCCTAAACTGAGGAGAGAGATATGCATATGCCAGGCCCTGGGGAGGTAGAAGACAGTGAGAGATACAGAAAGACTTGAAACAAAGGTGGGAGGACTCAAAATATTAGCAGAAGGAAGATAGAGGGAGAAACCTGAAACAAAGGGGAGGCAGAAAAGAGGGAGAAGATGTTGAACTTGGGGGTGTATAAAGGAAAGAGAGAAAGAGACTGTAGAGAGGTGGAAAGATTCTGGACCAAGGAGGGAGGAAGGAAGGAGAGAGGCAGAGAAAAACCTGGAAGAAAGGAGAACAAATGCTGGACATGGGGGTGTTTGTAAGCAACAGAGAGACAGAGGCCTGGACCAAAGTGGCAGACTGGATGGGCCATTTGGTTTTTATCTGCCATCATCTTTGAATGACATGAGGCAGATGCTGGACTATGGGAGGTGCAGACAGAAGAGACGGGGATGGGGAGACCCTGAGGAAGAGGGAGAGAGAAATAAGGAAAAAAGCATTGACTTTGTAGTTCATTGTAAATTTAACTGTTGTGACCTCCTCATCTCCCCTTACAGCCACACCCATACCTCCGGGCCTTTTACAATGAACTACAAAGCAGCTAATTTTACAATGAACTACAAAGTGAATGCTTCAGTTGTCTGAATCTATTTGTTTTTGCTGAATGTGTAAGTGTCTGAAGAGAGCTAGAAGTGGCAAAAGATGAAAGTTAGATTTATATCGGGTGCAGGAGAATATTTAATGGTGTGGGTTCAAAGGCTTGAGGCAGGAGTAGTTTCAGAAGTGTCCCTGAAGAGAGCCAGAAGTAGCAAGAGATGCAGGAAAATTGTTAATGGGGGATTCAAAGGCTTGAGGCAGGAATAGTTAAAGAAGTGTAAAACTGAACTAGTCTAAAACTGTGTATTTGTGCTCAATGTGAAAAACTACTGCTTCAAACCTTTGATCCCACACCATTTACAATTCCCCTGCACTGATATAAATCCAACTCTCATCTCTTGCTACTTCTGGCTCTCTTCAGGGACACTTCTGAAATTACTCCTGCCTTAAGCCTTTGAACCCACACCATTAACAATTCTCCTGAACTGATATAAATCAGTGAAGAGAGCCGGAAGTGGCAAGAGATGAGAGTTAGATTTATATCATTGCAGATTTGTTAGTGGGGTGGGCTCAAAGGCTTGAGGCAGGACTCTGGGAAGACAAGAGAGTGAGGAGGGAGAGAGAGAAATAAAGAAAACAAGAATTGATTTTGTAGTTCATTGTAAATTTAGCTGTTATGGCCTCCTCATCTCCCCTTATAGCCACACCCATACCTCCCGGCCATTTACAATGAACTACAAAGCAGCTAAATTTACAATGAACTACAAAGTGGCAAGAAATGAGAGCTGGATTTAAGCCAGTGCAGAATTGTTAATGGGGTGGGCTTAAAGGCTTTATGTGGGAGTGTAGGAAGACAAAATAGGGAGGAAGTAGAGAGAGAAATAAAAGCTAATTGTAGAAATGAACCACAAAGCAGCTCAATGTACACATGCACCACAAAGCAGCTCAATGTACACATGAACCACAAAGCAGCTCAATGTACACATGCACCACAAAGCAGCTAAGTATACACATGAACCACAAAGCAGCTGAACTACAAAGCAGCTAAATATACAAATGAACTACCAAGCAGCTAAATGTACAAATGAACTACAAAGTGGATGCTTCAGTTTTACACATTGAGCAAGAACATACAGTTTCAGAAGTGTCCCTGAAGAAAGCTGGAAGTGACAAGCGATCAGTTAGATTTATATCAATGCAGAATTGTTAGTGGGGTGGGCTTAAAGGCATTAGGCAGGAGGTAGGAAGACAAAAGAGGGAGGAGGGAGAGAGAAATAAGAGCTAAATGTACACATGAACCACAAAGCAGCTCAATGTACAAATGAACTACAAAGTGGATGCTTTGAACAAGAACATACAGTTTCAAAAGTGTCCCTGAAGAGATCCAGAAGTTGCAAAAGATGAGGGTTGGATTTATCTCAGTGCAGGGGAATTGTTAGTGGGGTGGGTTCAAAAGCTTTAATTAAGCAGGAGTCTGGGAAGACAAAAGAGGGAGGAGGTAGAGAGAGAAACAACGGCTAAATGTACAATGAACTATAAAGCAGCTAAATTTACAATGAACGACAAAGTAGATGCTTCAGTTTTACATATTGAGTAACAACATAGTTTCAGAAGTGACCTTGAGAGCTAGAAGTGGCAAGAAATGAGAGCTGGATTTATGTCACTGCAGGGGAATTAATGGGGTGGGTTCAAAGGCTTTAAGCAGGAGTCTAGGAATACAAAAGAGGGTGGAGAGAGAGAATTATCAGCTCAATTTACAATAAACTACAAATCAGCTAAATTTACAATGAACCACAACGTGAATGCTTCAGTTTTACATAATGAGCAAGAACATTCAGTTTCTTAAGTGTCCCTAAAGAAAGCCAGAAGTGGGACAAGCCGAGAGCTGGATTTATGTCCATGCAGGGGAATTGTAAATGGAGTGTGTTCAAAGGCTTTAAGCAGGAGTCTGGGAAGACAAACAGGGAGGAGGTAGAGAAATAAAAAACAAACAAGCATTTACTTTGTAGTTCATTGTAAAAGGCCCGGAGGTTTGCGTGTGGCTATAAGGGGAGATGAGGCCACAAAAAACAGCTAAATTTACAATGAACTACAAAGTGAATGCTGCAGATTTACACATTGAGCAAGAACACACAGTTTCAGAAGTGTCCATGAAGAGAACCAGAAGTGGCAAGAGATGAGAGTTGGATTTAATTCGGTGCAGGGGAATTGTTAAGTGGATGGGTTCAAATGATTTAAGAAGGAATCTTGGAAGACAAAAGAGGAAGGAGGTAGAGAGAGAAATAACAGTGAAATCTACAATGAGCTACAAAGCAGCTAAATTTACAATTCAGTGTACATTTAGTTGCTTTGTAGTTCATTGTAAATTTAGCTGGGTTTTTGTGGCCTCATCTCCCCTTATAGCCACAACCAAACCTCCAGGCCTTTCACAATGAACAACAAAGCAGCTAATTTTACAAAGTGAATGCTGCAGTTTTACACATCGACCAAGAACTCACAGTTTCAGAAGTGTCCATGAAGAAAACCAGAAGTGGCAAGAGATGAGAATTGGATTTATGTCTGTGCAGGGGAATTGTTAATGGGATGGGTTCGACAAAAGAGGGAGGAGTAGCGAGAGGAATAACAGCTAATTTTACCTTGAACTACAAAGGATTTATGTTGGTGCAGGGGAATTGTTAATGGGGTGGGTTCAAATGCTTTAAGGAGTCTGGGAAAACAAAAGAGGGAGGAGATAGAGAAATGACAGCTAAATCTACAATGAGCTACAAACCAGCTAAATGTAAAAAGCAGCTAAATTTACAATTCTCCTGCACTGACAGATATTCATTCTCATCTCTTGTCACTTCTGGCTTTCTTCAGGGACACTTCTGAGACTATATGTTCTTGCTCAATGTGTTAAACTGAAGCATTCACTTTGTAGTTCATTGTAAATTTAGCTGTTTTTTGTGGCCTCCTCATCTCCCCTTATAGCCAAAGTGAATGCTGCAGTTTTACACATTGAGTAAGAACATACAGTCAGAAGTGTCCATGAAGAGAACCAGAAATGGCAAGAGATGAGAGTTGGATTTAAGTTGGTGCAGGGGAATTATTAATGAGGTGGGTTCAAATGCTTTAAGATGGAGTCTGGGAAGAAAAAAGAGGGAGGGGGTAGAAAGAGAAATAACAGCTAAATCTACGAGCTACAAAGCAGCTAAATTACAATGAACTACAAAGCAGCTAAATCTACAATTTCCCTACACTGACAGAAATCCAACTCTCATCTCTTGTCACTTCTGGCTCTCTTCAGGGATACTTCTGAAACTGTATGTTCTTGCTCAATGTGTAAAACTGAAGCATTCACTTTGTAGTTCATCATAAATTTACAGTAAAACTCAGAGCAGAACAGATTCATTATAGATGGACATTTCCATTTGGATTACAATTTAATGCGAAGGGAGCATCGTATCGCTTTTCAACTAAATCTACAGCCCTTCAAACCTTTCAATTTTTAGGATGGGGAGAAGAAAATTCTGTTGCATGACAAGAGAAGAAACAACAGACAACTCAAATATCGAAATGGCAACAAGTTGGAGCTGGTAGGGGCAGGCTTCGTTCTGCCGTTAAGAAATAAGATGATTAAGATTGTAAATAATGATAATGAGACTTATTAATTTGCTATAAGCATTAATAGATTATATGACATGAATACTAAAAGAGGAGTTTTGGGTAGAATTTATAAGTATGATACATTTTATGTCTTATAATCTCTAGAGAAATAAGGGGGGAAAATAAATAAAGAGCACTCCAGCGGAGGGTCCTTTCTGTGGAGAGATGTCTTTAAGACAGGGGATAGGGGGATGTGTGAGATGGTTGGAGAGAAGGGTTTGGGGATGGTCTGGGGAGATGGGTGGTTGGCTGTTATTTTATTTGTGGTTGTGTGATTTTATGCATGGGTTTTGTGGGAGAGTGATAAATGTGGGTATGATTGGGATATCTGATGTTGTAAATGGAAGGTTAGAATGAGGGGTAAAAGTAAATCTGAGATGTTTGAGTTGAATATGGTAACTATCAATGCTAGAGGCCTGAATTCTCCCTTTAAAAGAAAATGCCTAGTAAAGGAGGCGTTGCAATTAAAAGCATCAATATGTTTGATTCAAGAAACACATTTGATGTCTAAAATCGACTATTGCAATTCTCTTTTTAAGGGAATTGCTTTACATGAAATAAAACATCTACAAATTATACAAAATGCATCAATTAAGCTAATAACCAAATCTAGAAAGTTTGATCATGTAACACCACTTCTTAAAAATGCTCACTGGCTTCCAGTTATTCACAGAATAACGTTTAAACTTTGTATAATTTCTTTCAAAGCCCTCTATAATATGACCCCCGCTTTTTTATTTAAGTTACTAATTCCATATTCTGCAAGGAGAATTTTAAGATCTAATGAACAAAACTTATTGTCTATTCCCTCGTTGAAAATTATAAACACTAGACGACAATTTATTTTTTCATGTACTGCACCGTTGAAGTTTCTTGAAGAGTCCTTAATACAAAGACCTTCCTTCAAACACATCAAATACCAAAGCACCAGGGTAAGAATGTTCTGGGTAATGGCACCCATGTGGTGGAATGCCTTACACTGGAAAATTGAAGGTTAGAAAAGAACACCGGAAAGTTCTTGAAAGCAATAAAGACTATCCTTTTCTCAAACTACTTCAACTGAAACTATGAAGTTGACAGAGAAAGAAAACCAGATCGTTCAGGTAAATATTAGTTGAAATGGCCAACCTCATTAAGAGGTATGTAAAAGTGTATAATGTATTTAGTGGCAATTATTAACCTAGTAGTACATGTGTACATACATAGGACAACTGATTTGGTATAAAAAAGTGCATATAAGTAGGATGATGATGAATAATTGGCATAACCGTACCGGTATTAATAACTATGTAACACCACCACAGAGCTCTGTGTATTTCAGTATTGTTAACACCTCACAACTCCTTATGATAACACCTTTACAGAAGCTCATGTTGTGTAGCGTCTTTGCAGAGGCTCTTGTAGATCACTTTGAATTGACTCCCCAGTCATTAGTAGTGGTATAGAAGCTTTCAATAATCATCATCATATCGCACGATTAAATCATATTAACCTTTAACTTGCCCGGATCCTGT
The DNA here is from genome assembly GCF_902459505.1 of Geotrypetes seraphini. Taxonomy (NCBI): domain Eukaryota; kingdom Metazoa; phylum Chordata; class Amphibia; order Gymnophiona; family Dermophiidae; genus Geotrypetes; species Geotrypetes seraphini. Next base: position 291,709,588 of record NC_047085.1, read on the forward strand.
CTCTTCATTTTAACAGTATTGAACTTCTCAGGGACATATTGACATGTCAGTTTTTGTGCCCACCTTCCCAGATGCCATCCATGCTTTGCCTACCCATTTGATCACATTGTCAGGCCAGTCAAAGTGCCTTACACCTTATTGTACACTTTTACATTAGGTTTTGGCTGCTCACATCCCTCTCTGCCTCTCTCCTTATGACATTAATGGGCCCACCTCAAATAACCATTAGTACGATTAAACAAGGAGCAAATGAACATAAGAACATAAGAATTGCCACTGCTGGGTCAGACCAGTGGTACATCGTGCTCAGCAGTCCGCTCACGTGGCGGCCCTTACTTCAAAGACCAGTGCTCTGAGTCTAGCCTTACCTGTGTACGTTTTGATTCAGCAGAAAACTTATCTAACTTTGTATTGAATCCCTGGAGGCTGTTCTCCCCTATAAAAGCCTCCGGAAGAGCGTTCCAGTTTTCTACCACTCTCTGGGTGAAAAGAACTTCCTTAGGTTTGTACAGAATCTATCCCCTTTTAACTTTAGAGAGTGCCCTCTCGTTCTCTCTATCTTGGAGAGGATGAACAACCTGTCTATCTACTTATCTATTCCTTTCATTATCATGAATGTTTCAATCATGTCCCCTCTCAGTCTCCTCTTTTCAAGGGAGAAGAGGCCCAGTTTCTCTAATCTCTCACTGTACGGCAACTCCTCCAGTCCCTTAACCATTTTAGTCGCTCTTCTCTGGACCCTCTCGAGTAGTACCGTGTCCTTCATATACGGCGACCAGTGCTGGACGCAGTATTCCAGGTGGGGGCGTACAATGGCCTGGTACAGCAGCATGATAACCTTCTCCGATCTGTTCGTGATCCCCTTCTTAATCATTCCTAGCATTCTGTTCGCCCTTTTCACTGCTGCCGCGCATTGCACAGACAGCTTCATTGACTTGTCGACCAGTACTCCCAAGTCTCTTTCCTGGGGGGGGTTTCTCCGAGTACTGCACCAGACATCCCGTATTAGTGTATAAGATTTTTGTTACCAACCTGCATCACTTTACACGTATCCACGTTAAACCTCATTTGCCATGTCGCGGCCCATTTCTCGAGCATGTTTATGTCACATTGCAGGTGTTCGCAATCCTTCTGCATCCTCACTACTCTGAATAACTTCGTATCATCTGCAAATTTAATCACCTCGCTCATCGTACCAATTTCCAGGTCGTTTATAAATATGTTGAACAGCACGGGTCCAAGCACCAAACCCTGAGCACTCCACTCGTGATGCTTTTCTTGTCCAAGTATTGTCCATTTACCCCCACTCTCTGTTTCCTATCCGCCAGCCAGTTTTTAATCCACGTGAGTATTTCACCCTTGGCTTGCAATTTTTTGAAGTAGTCGTTCATGTGGAACCTAGCTGAATGCGTTCTGAAAACCCAGTTATACAATGTTGACCGGGTCACCCTTGTCTATCTGCCTGTTTACTCCCTCGAAGAAGTGCAGCAAGTTCGTCAAGCAAGATCTTCCTTTCCTGAAGCCGTGCTGGCTGGTCCTCATCAGATTGTGTCCATCAAGGTGATCAATGATGCGGTCCTTTATCAGCGCCTCTACCATCTTTCCCGATACCTAGATCAGACTCACTGGTCTATAGTTTCCCGATCTCCCTCCGAACCTTTCTTGAAGATCGGCGTAACAATCGTCACTTTCCAGTCTTCCGGAATCCTTCCCGATTTGATCAACAGATTGGTTATTAGTTGAAGCAGTTCAGCTATAGCCCCTTTCAGTTCTTGGATTACCCTTGGATGGATTCCATCTGGTCCTGGGGATTTATCGTTTTTAAGTCTATCAATGTGCCTGCATACCTCTTCTAGACTGACCGTCAATCCTGTCAGTTTTCCGTCTTCATATCCAGCATATAGCCTGTCGGCTTCCGGTATGTTGTGTATATCCTCTTCGGTGAATACAGACGCAAAAAATGTGTTCAGTTTGTCGGCGATGGCTTTGTCCTCCTTTAGCACTCCCTTTATTCCATGGTCATCCAACGGCCCTATCACTTCCTTCGCGGGTCGTTTCCCCTTAATATATTGAAAGAACGGCTTGAAGTTTTTCGCTTCCTTGGCTATTTTTTCCTCGTAGTCTCCAGAGAGAAGCGTGGTAGCACTGCCCCGCCCCTCTCCCGAACCCGCAGGAGATCGCCAACCTTAAAACAGGTTGTACCGACAGAGACAAGCCTCTTTCCTTGGCCCCAGCACTGTTGTCTGCTGGCCGCCGAGCACACTTTGCTATTCAGGCCGGAGAGGAGCGTGGGAGCACTGCTCTGCCCTCCTCCCAAACCCGCAGGAGATCGCCGACCTTAAAACAGGCCACACCAACGGCGCCTTTGCGAAGCACCTACGCGAGGTGCCTACGCAGAAGCACCAAGCTCCAACACAGTACAGACCTCCAACAGACTGCACCACAGACCTCAACCATGAACTCCAACCTGATAAGTATTACAAAGAACCGATAACTATTTCCGCTTAGCTGTTGCAAAATACTGAATAAGCCACAGTCAGTAAATTAGCAGCACACGGCCACAATATTTCAACAGCCAATGTAGTACGAAACCTATAGTACACTGCAGCAGCAGGCAGCCGCGTAAATCATTAAAAACCACTGTAGCCTTGCAAATCTTCCCAGCCCTGCCAACCTATTCCATAGTCAGTAGCCCTGCAACATTGTTGCCTGCAACTATGTAACAGCATGTAACACCACTGTAGCATTCCTAGTCTCTGTACCAATCTTTAGAAACTATATAACAGCATGTATCAACATGTAACATCCTTGTAGCTTTCAGCATGTAACAGCATGTAACAGTTTGTTACATCACTGCAGCATTCCTAAACCTTTGTACCAATCTTAAACAATTATGTAACTGCATGTAATAGCATCTACCAGCATGTAACAACTTTGTTGCTCTCTTCAGCCTTGCAATTCCACAATAATTTAAAGCCTGCACAACATTACTCTTATACATCTACCTCTACTCTTACAAACCTCCAACAACAATCTCTTCCTCTATCAAGCCCGCCACTATGGCCTGGCCAAACTCTCACCAATGTGCTATACTGCTCATACTCTATCTTATCACCATCAGGATCTGCACAGCCGACCCAATATACTCCGCTCACATCCCAGTTCACTACTCCTCATACTGCACGGCAAAATCCAAATTTTATACACATACACTCCACGCCCCATATGTCCACCCAGGCACAAGTCCACCCCCTAACCCCCCACCTCCCCATAGATCAACCAAACCTCGCATAAAAAAACAAAGATCACTGAAAAAACTAGCTTACTCCCACTACTCTCCAATTGACCCCACTAACTACCAGAACCTCCAAGGTTTCTATCTAAACATAAGATCTATGAGAAATAAATCCATTCTGATTAAAGACTGGCTGACCGAAACCAACCCCGACTTCGTTATACTCACTGAAACCTGGCTGCTATCAGACACAGATATTATTATCAAAGACTGCCTTCCCCCAGGCTTCAAGATTTTGTCCCTAGCCAGAACCTGGGGAAGGGGAGGCGGACTAGCAATAATCTTCAAAGATCACCTAAACTGCACCACACTTAACACCAAATCATCCCTCAACCTAGAAATTCTAGCCGCCTCACTAACTTCAAAGTCCTTAGCCTCCTCCCTAACAATCACACTGTGCTACATCCCTCCAAAAAAATGGACCCCAGCCAAAGAGGACTTCGAAGAATTTCTACTATCCAACACTCTAGCTAGTCCATACAACCTTTTATGCGGAGACATCAACATTCACCTAGAGCAAACAGACCTTCCAGACATATCTGACTTTTGGTCACTAATCTCGCAACTAGGCTACTTCAAACCCCTGCCCATCGCAACCCACCAAAGAGGCCATCAGTTAGACCTGGTGACATTCTCCGTCAAAGAACCATCCACCCCCAAATGCTACTGGAAACAAGACAACTGGACAGACTCCCTATGGTCCAACCACAAACTATGCCACTTCTCCATTCACTGCCAACAAAAAAACCACCAAAAACAGAATATCAAGAAACACCAAAACTCACACCACTAGAGGTAAAATCGACCCGGCCGAATTCTGGTCCCTCTATGAATCGTCCTTAAAACAAAACGACGAAATGGACCAACTCATGACCTCCTGGATCAAAGACAGCACAAATATCTTAAATGAAATTGCCCCCTTAAAAACCCGCAGAATCAGATCTCCAAACCAAGACGGATGGCTTGATTCAGAGTTACTACAGGCAAAGAGGGACCTCAGAAGATCAGAAAGACAATGGATTAAATCTGGTGCCCAAGAACACAGAGCTGCATGGAGACTCAAACTAAAAAACTACAAAAACCTCACCAAGGACAAACGAAAAAAACTTCTATGCACACAAAATTGGAAATGTTACAAACAATAGCAGTAACCTCTTCAAACTGGTCAACGACCTCTACAACCTCGAAGCTCTCACCGACAACTGAGTTGAAGAACCCACATTAACTCCTCCATCTATCCCCCCTTGAAACAATTTACACCTATGCTGATGACATCCTTGTCCTTCTCGAGATCGACTCGAACCTCACTAATCTCTCAGAGAACATATCCTCTTGTATCTCAAACCTCCAATGTTGGGCCCACACCATCCAAATGAAATTGAATGAATCCAAGACAAAACTACTTTGGCTTGGCTCAAAATTAGTTCAGCTACCCACCTCAATCCCACTATCCTCTGGCTCCACTCTGCAGCTCAAATTCTCCAGCAAGGTCCTGGGCGTCATCATTGATTCTACATTGTCCTTCAATGACCACCTCAACTCCCTGGTAAAAAAATGCTATTTCAGCTTACACATGCTGAGGAAAGTAAGATCCTGTTTCCATCAAAAACATTTTGCCGTTCTCGTCCAATCCATCATCCTCTCCAGACTGGACTATTGTAATTCTATCTTCAAAGAAAAACTTTCACAGACTCCAACGGATTCAAAATGCCGCGGCCAAGCTTATCTTTGCAAAAAGTAAATTCGATCGTGTCTCACCGCTCTTTTTCAAGCTTCACTGGCTTCCGATAATTTCCAGAGTCCACTTCAAATGCATCTGCCTAACTTTCAAGATCCTCAACGGCATCCTTTCTCCATTAATTCCACTTTCTTGGAACTCCTCAAATCTTAATATCACCAGACCTACCCAAAAATCGAAATTATCCTTCCCCTCATTAAAAGGCATTTCCCACCCAGGAAAACTGGGGACTTCCCTCCCTTTCAGATTCACCGAGCTCTGGAACAACCTTACCTCCCCTCTTCGGAACCTGAGTTCTCTCCAACCCTTCCGTAAACATCTGAAAACCTGGCTTTTCTCAAAAATCTAACACTCCTTCCTCATCTGACATCCTAGCCCTCTAACATTCTTCTTTCCTCCGATCTTCATCTAGCCCTCTCACCACAATTCCTGTAAACCGTGCCGAGCTCCATGACTATGGAGATGGTGCGGTATACAAACCTAAGGTTTAGTTTAGTTTAGTTTAACCACTAACACCCTTGCAGACTTCTTTAACTGAAAGATACAGAAACTAAGATCTTCGATAACTGCCCCAGCCAACCCCCATGGGGACTTTCCAATCCAACCCCCATGGGGACTTTCCAATCCTTCAAAACTCAGACAGGCCCAAGCCAGACCCAGGATCCAGAACAGACCTAAGCTGGAACCAATTCACAACTATCGACTGGCAAACCTTTCTCAAATATTTTAACAAATACTCCAACTCCTTCTGTAGACTGGATACCTGCCCCCCCCCCCAACATTATGAAAACTGCTCCAATCCATTTCAAAGCTAATATGTTGGCTTGGGTAAACCTCCTACTATCCACTGGCAGTTTCCACAGGCCACATTTCGATAACTCCAATCATAAAAACACCCCCTCCAACTACAGACCAATCGCAAGCATCCCACTATTCACCAAAATAGCAGAAGGGGTGGTAAACGCCGAACTTACCACATACCTAGAAAAATTTGGTATCCTAAATGACAACCAATCAGGCTTCCGCTCCAATCACAGCACCGAAACCATCATCGCCTCCCTCCTAGATCACATACACACACTCTTCATCCTGGGATCCAGTGCCCTGGTTTTACAACTAGACCTGAGCAGCGCTTTCGATCTAGTTGACCATGACATTCTCCTAGATTGCCTTGCCTATATCGGCATCTCCGGCCAGGTCCTTAACTGGTTCAATGGGTTCCTACGGAACAGATCTTACAGGGTATTTAAGAATGACTCCTACTCTTACACCTGGGAAAACTCCTGCGGTGTGCCACAGGGCTCCCCCCTATCCCCCACCCTGTTCAATGTCTACCTCACCTCCCTAGGAAACCTCCTGCAAAGCCTCAAGCTTAAATTCTTTATCTACGCAGACGACATTACCATAGTCATCCCACTAACCAGTTTCACACAAGAACTCCTCACCTCCCTTGCAAGCATACTCAGTCAAATTGAACTCTGGATGCTATCCTACAGACTAAAACTAAACCCAAACAAAACAAAATTCTTTTGGCAACCCCCAAAGACAAAATCAAAGACACCACAATTCAAGTAAAAGGATCCATTTTCCCCCTCGAACAAACCTTAAAAATACTAGGAGTCACACTGGACAAACATACTGATATCATAGTCAGGAAATGTATCTCGATGCTATGGAAACTCCGTACCATAAAAAAATACTTTGACGACACTTCATTCCGCCTACTAGTACAATCATCCATCCTCAGCATAATGGACTACTGCAACATCATTTACTTGAGCGCCACAAAGAAAACCATCAGGAGACTAAGAATAATCCAGAACACCGCAGTTCGCCTCATATTTGGCCTGAAAAAATGGGATCACATCACCCCTTTCTACCACAAACTCCACTGGCTCCCACTAGAATCCAGAATCATATTCAAATTCGCCTGTTTTTGTTACAAAACAATATTCGGTTTATCCTCAAGCTACATCTCCCCTCACTTCACCCTAAACCACAACACTAAGAACTCCCGCAGAATTCAACTCTTCGCCTTCCCCTCCCTAAAACTATGCCACTCAAAAAAATTCCTTGACAAAACCTTCGCCTTCCGGGCCGCCAAACTAAACCCATGGCTAGCCCAAATGGTCCTCAAGGCCCCCAACTACCTTGACTTTAGAAAATTACTCAAAACCCACCTATTCCAAGACCAGGACCCTTAATACCCCTTCATTAACCTCCACCTCTCCCCTAATGAACCCCCCTGAATCCCCCCTCTCCCCCTTACTTCTCTTCACTGTTCACAACTCTGATCAATCTTGTACGGAACCACTTGTAACTCTGTTTAATTAATGTGAACCGCCTAGAACTCATCTGGGTATGGCGGTATACAAAAATAAAGTTATTATTATTATTATTATTATTTTGGCTCCTCTTTCCGCCTTATGGCACCTGCTTTGATGTTGTATGTGCTTTTTCCCATTTTTGTCTGATTTTGACCTTTTCCATTCCTTAAACATAGTGTTCTTGTCTCTGATCGTTTCCTTCACCGCTACAGTGAGCCACACCGGTTCCATGTTCTTTTTTCTCTTGGATCCCTTGTTGATATGCGGTATATATAGATTTTGCGCCTCGGTGACTGTGTCCTTGAAAAGGGACCATGCTTGCTCTAGCATTTTTACAGTGCTTATCCTCTTCTTAATCTTCTTCCCCACCATGAGTCTCAGCCTACACCTAAATCAGAGCATTTCATTGCTGTCTGGAATTTTACCTTATCCAAATATTTGCAACTACAGAAATACAAGGCATAGGAGTTCATTTACTTTATAATGCATGAAAATTTGATCATGCAACTCCTCTTTTGCAAGAGCAGCACTGGCTTCCAGTTGCAAACTGGAGTATTTAAGACCTTGATTCTGGCCCATCAAGCTTTCATAAGTGCATGAATCATTGTAATTCTGGGACAGACTGTAATTGTTTCATACCCAAAGTGTTGCTTCTAACAGTGACCAATCCACATTACAAGTACCTTGAAGGATGTCCAAAAAAGTAGTGGATTTTCCTAAGTTCACCTTAATAATCTTAAACCCTACTATGCTAACTGCTTTTACCACATTCTATGGCAATAAATTCCAGTGCTTAATTACACATTTGTTGAAAAGATATTTTTTCTGATCTGTTTTAAACAGACTACTTAGTAGATTCATTGCATGTCCTCATGTCCTTGTCCTTTTGAAAAGAGTAAACAAGTGATTCAAGTCTATCCATTCTACTCCATTCATTATTTTATAGACCTCTATCATATTTCCCCTTAGCCATATCTTCACCAAGGTGAACAGCTCTAGCCTCTTTAGCCTGTCTTCATAGAGAAGTTGTCCCATCCACTTTATTATTTTGGTTGCCCTTCTCTGTATCTTTTTTTCTACTACTACTACTATTTATCACTTATATTGCGCTAAAAGGCTTATGCAGCACTGTACTTTACCACTGTCCTTACCAGGCTCTGTTGATGATGTCACCACATGTGAGCATATGTTGCCTGCTTGTCTAAGGATAATGTCTATCTGGCGGAGATCTCCGAGAATCTCGGCGAGAGGGAGAATTAGAAGGTCTTGAGCATGCGCAGATGCATGCTCAAGGCCGGCAGAGGCAGGAAGATCTAGCGGTGCCGGTTCGAGTGGGGGGGGGGCCTTTGCGAGCGGCGAGTGATGCCAGTTATCAGGGGAGGGGTGCTCGCAAATCGAGTCAACACTCGGTTTGCGAGATAAGTTTTGCAAGAATGTTATGCTCATCTTGCAAAACACTCGCAAACCGGGTTACTCACAAACCGAGGTTTGACTGTATTATCTTATGACAGAGGTGATGACTAATATATAAAGAAATTATTTTTATCCATTGATTTATGGTAAATATATATAATTAGTATATCTAAATGAAGATGGTAAACAAAAAACACAGGTTAGCATCACAGGTATTTAACTACTCAAAAAAATGCCACAAATTGATCACGGGTACCACTTTAGATGAAAAAAAAGTGTCATCAAATGTCATACAAAAGATGGCTGGCCCCATGGCTTATGCTGATGTGTTCTGCAATGTGATGTAGGATATCCAAACTTGTGCCTCCCTGGTCCAATTTAATTTAGAAAGAAAGGCAACTGTTATCAGATAGCCAGTAGCAATGAGGAAGTGCTTTGAATGATGCAGTTCTACAAACTTGGTATGAACAGCAGTTATCCACATCTGCTTAGGAAGAGTTGTGGATAACGGACTCCTGAGGGATCAAAGAATGAAATATGAAAAAAAAAAAAAAAATCTATTATAAATAAACCCCAAGTATTGCTAAAAAAACGGAATGATCAGGCCACATTACCCCCCAAAAAAAAATTTAAGGTGTTTACATATTCAAAAATGTATTCTTACAAAAAGAGAACTATCTTCATTCCTGGATACTTGTTTTTTTAGCAACTGAATAAGTAAAAGACATATGATGAAAAGATAGAGGATATCATTCAAATTCACTTAATTATATTACTTCAGAGGTATACCAAACAAATTACAGTGACTCATCTTGGTCATTAAAGTGATGCAGGGTATAAGATTAAAGCATTCTTCTAGTTGGAATGTTAGTTAATGGCCAGCAAAAAAGCCTTTATGTAAAGTGCATGGGGCTCTTGCATTAGCTAATGGTGCTGAATATAGTGTCAGACAATTTGTGTAGTAGGCATCCAGCAAGTGTAACTATGATGCTTAAAACCCTAAAATGTTTCTATGTATCTGATAATTCATAATGAAAAGGTTTGCTGTGGGACTGAAGAATTACAATTCTGCATTTATACAATTTTATTTTATTTGCAGATTTTGATATACTGTTTCTCAACTTCATATCAAAACGTTGCACAATAGGTTTAAAACATACAACAAAACACTATGGGGCTCATAATCGAAAGAGAAAAATGTCCAAAAACCAGCCTAAGTCGGCACTTAGACGAACATTTCTCAAAAACGTCCAAGAGCCGATAATAAAACCGGGTTTTGGATGTATTTCTAAACGACCTAGGCCTTCATAGTGCCGCTCAACGTCCAAAGCTAAACGGGGTGTTTCAGGAGGGTGTGTCGAGGGCGGGAGTTGGGCGGGACGTGGGCCGGCTTAGACTTAGTCGTACAGCATGTATAACCAAAAGTTTAACAACAGAGCCTAGACAGATCTTGAACGTTGTGACTTAGACCATGTAAAACATGGTCTAAGTCATAAACACCCACCTAAATTCACCAGATAAGCACTGAAAATACATAACACAGACCCCCACACACTACCCCAGTGATCACCAACCCCCCCACCCCCATAAAAATTTTATTCACAACTTTAAATTTCAGCCTCCAGACCATCATCATCTGGCCGCCTGGCATAGGAAAGCCTAGTTGTCCAGCCCAGAGGCTGCTTAAGTCATCTTGGGGGTGGGTTAGGGACCCATAGAGAGGAGGACCCATGCCCATAAGCCCCTATAATCACTGCATTGATACATAAACATGTGCACTCCCCTATATACCCCAAAACCCTTTTTTACTGGCATATAAGTGGTTCCTGCAGCCATAAGGGCTATTGGGGTGGTAGATAAGTGGGTCTAGGGAATTCTGGAGGTGGTGTGGGGAGTTGTAGTGAGATGAAGACATGGAGCCCTTTTTATAAAGTTCACAGCAGTGCCCTGTAAGGTACCCCACTATTTAGGTGGCATGTCTGGGTATGCAGTCCATCACTTTGCAGACCCCTCCCACGTCCAACAGTGCTTGTTCTAGGCATTTTGGACTTGGACGGAAAGTTGGATGGAAATGTGGTATAAAGATGGACGATTTAGCGGTTTAGACGATCAGATCGGCAGGACGTATAATTAGACGATTTTCGAAAGTAAAAAAAAGTAGGACCTATCTTTCAAAAATGTGTCTTAGGCTCTTTTTAACTTTGGACGACTTGCAAGGTGAACGTAAACGGACTTAGACGTCCCTTTTGATTATGCCCCTCAATATGTATCAATGTAGTCATGAATTTGATATGCCACCTTTCTGGGTACAATCAAAGTGGTTCACATATACTATATGCAGGTACTTTTTATTTTGTCCCTATTAGGCTCACAATCTAACCCCCATTTTACAAAGTCATGCTAGCGGCTGCCGCACAGCAAAAGCTCCAAAGCCCTTTAAATCCCTATGAGCTTCGGGGCAGTTACTGCAGTAGCAGCTGCTAGTGTGGCTTTGTAAAAGAGGGGAAGTAAGTTCTGTACCTTGGGCAATTTAGGGTTAGAAAAGAAACAAGACTGGTTTATTATCACAAAAAAAAACCCCAACAATTTTTCTTTCTTCAGGATGCTGGTAGCTTTCAAACAGAGCACAGTTCTCTTCAGAGAAGAAAAAAAAAGTTTGGCAAAAGTACACAAGGAGCACACGTTTTCCCTCCCTAGGCTTTATCACCAGCAATCAATTAGCTTTAAGTACTTCTTCAAGATAATAAAAAAAAACACCCCAACAAAAGACATATCAACTTCAGTCTTTTCAGCAGGAAAAAACCCCATCCAAACACTCCATGATCTCAGGACACTGTTCAAAGTCCATGCTTTCCTTTGCATTTTCCAGCATTTCAGGAACAGGCTGCCAGTCCATCCTTTTGTAGGTTACAAACAGTCTCTTATGAATCCAATTCCTGCATCACACCATGGGAAGGGGACGAACAAAATGGGACTCAGGGGCTGGCACCCCAAGAAGGGGACGACAAGAGAATCAACCCACAAGGAAGAACAACAGGGAAAGTAAAAAACCATAACTTAAATTGCTTGTACGCCAATGCAAGGAGTCTACGGACCAAAATGGGAGAGCTAGAAGTCATGGCCAACAAAGAGGACCTAGACATAATTGGAATCACAGAAACATGGTGGTCTGAGGACAACAAATGGGACGTAGTACTACCAGGTTATAAACTCTATAGGAAAGACAGGACATGTAAGAAGGGAGGAGGAATAGCGCTATACATAAAGGACTCCATTCACTCGACCAGGATGGATACGGCAACAAGGGCAGAAGGTTTGGAATCGCTATGGGTTAAGTTAACAGGAAGAAAGGGAGCCGACACAAAATTGGGACTTTATTATCGCCCACCTGGACAGCCAGAAACAAGTGACAATGACCTAGAAGCAGAATTGAGGCAGGAATGCAAAAGCGGAAGGGTGACGGTTATGGGAGACTTCAACCACCCTGGGATAGACTGGAGCATTGGACACTCCAGCAGCGCGAGGGAAACAAAGTTCCTGGAGGCTGTGAGGGATTGCTTCTTGGAGCAGCTGGTCCAGGAACCGACACGAGGAGATACCACTCTTGACCTAATCCTCAACGGTCTAGGGGGCCCCGCAAAGGAGGTGGTAGTAGTAGGGCCACTAGGAAACAGTGATCACAACATGATCCAGTACAAACTAGAAATGGGAACATCAAAAGTGAAGAGAACCACAGCGATGGCACTCAACTTCAGAAAAGGGAACTACGAAGCTATGAGGAAAATGGTGAGACATAAACTCAGAAACAGCTCACGGAAGATGGAGACCGTAGAGAAAGCCTGGTCCCTACTCAAGAACACGGTGCAAAAAGCACAAAACATGTACATCCCCAGGTTTAGGAAAGGGCGCAAACAGAATCAAACAAAAAACAAGGTGTGGATAACAAAGGAAGTAAAGAAGGCGATAAGCGACAAGAAATCATCATTCAGAAAATGGAAAAAGGACCAAACTGAGGAAAACCGGAAGGAACACCAAAAACACCAGAAAGAGTGCCACCGAGTGGTTAGGGAAGCAAAAAGAGAATACGAAGAGAAGCTGGCTGGGGAGGCGAGAAACTTCAAACCGTTCTTTAGGTATGTGAAGGGGAGGCAACCGGCAAGGGAGGAAGTGGGACCGTTGGATGATGGAACCAGAAAGGGAGTGGTAAGAGAGGAAAAAGAGGTAGCAGACAGGTTAAATAAGTTTTTCTCGTCGGTCTTCACGAGCGAGGACACATCCAATGTACCAGAACCTGAGGAGATTATAAGTGGGGATCTAGATGAAAAGCTGGAGCGAATAGAAGTAAGCCATGAGGACGTCCTACGACAGATAGATAGATTAAAAAGCGACAAATCACCGGGCCCGGATGGAATCCACCCAAGGGTACTAAAAGAACTGAGAAAGGAAATAGCGGAAACACTCCAGCAAATATGTAATCTATCATTGAAAACTGGGGAGATCCCGGAGGACTGGAAAATAGCAAATGTCACGCCTATCTTTAAGAAAGGATCAAGAGGAGACCCGGGAAACTACAGGCCGGTGAGCTTGACTTCGGTTCCGGGTAAGATGATGGAAGCACTTATTAAGGACAGCATCTGCGAGCACATGGAAAAAAATGGGCAGCTGAGGGAGAGCCAACATGGCTTCTGCAAGGGAAGGTCTTGCCTCACAAACTTACTACATTTCTTTGAGGGAATAAACAGCCAGATAGACAAAGGGGAACCCATAGACATAATTTACCTCGACTTCCAAAAAGCTTTCGACAAGGTACCCCATGAACGGCTGCTTAGGAAGCTGTGGAACCACGGAGTGGAGGGGGATGTATACCGATGGATTAAACACTGGTTGGCGGGCAGAAAACAGAGGGTTGGAGTGAAGGGCCAATACTCAGACTGGCAACGGGTCACGAGTGGAGTTCCGCAGGGGTCGGTGTTGGGACCGCTCTTGTTCAATATATTTATAGACGATCTGGAGACAGGGACGAAATGTGAGGTTATCAAATTTGCAGATGACACCAAACTCTGCAGCAGGGTTAGAACCACGGAAGACTGTGAAAACCTGCAAAGGGACCTAACGAAGCTGGAAGAGTGGGCCAAAAAGTGGCAGATGCGTTTTAATATAGAGAAATGCAAGGTCATGCATGTTGGGAAAAAGAACCCGATGTTCAGCTATACAATGGGGGGAACATTGCTAGATGTAAGTACCCTTGAAAGAGACCTGGGTGTGCTGGTGGATACAACAATGAAAGCATCAGCACAATGCGCGACAGCCTCAAAGAAAGCAAACAGAATGCTGGGTATCATCAAGAAGGGTATCACGACCAGGACAAAGGAAGTCATCATGCCACTGTACCGTGCAATGGTGCGCCCGCATCTGGAGTACTGTGTCCAGTATTGGTCGCCGTACCTCAAGAAGGACATAGCATTGCTTGAGGGGGTCCAGAGAAGAGCGACGAAAATGGTAAGAGGTATGGAAAACCTTTCATATGCCGACAGGCTAGAACAGCTGGGGCTGTTCTCCCTGGAAAAGAGGAGACTTAGAGGAGACATGATACAAACTTTCAAGATCCTGAAAGGCATAGATAAGGTAGACAGGGACAGATTCTTCAGACTGTGGGGAACAAGTACAAGGGGGCACTCGGAGAAACTGAAAGGGGATAGGTTTAGAACCAATGCCAGGAAGTTCTTCTTCACCCAGAGAGTGGTGGACACATGGAACGCACTCCCGGAGGTTGTGGTGGGGCAGAAGACACTACAGGGATTCAAAGAAGGTTTGGATAAATTCTTGAAGGAAAAGGGGATTGAAGGATACAGATAGAAGTAAGGATAGGTTTTTTTAGGGCAGGGAACACTTGACAGGTCATGGACCTGATGGGCCGCCGCGGGTGCAGACCGCTGGGTGCGATGGACCTCTGGTCTGATCCCGGTGGAGGCAACTTCTTATGTTCTTATGTTCTACCTGCTCATGTTTTCTCTCAAGCAGTTTTCTTAGTAGCTCTACATTTGCCTTTCTGGGCTGTTTCCTTCCTCCTTGGCCAGGTGCCGGGTCTCTCTTTGAGAAGAAAAGCTGCTCCCTAAAGTTCTGTGCACCAGGGCCCCACCCCCTCCCTCTAGTTGGGACAGGATAAGATTTAAAGGGACCTGCACTTTGGGACTCAGCTTTTATAGACTTTAAAGTGACAGCTTTGTATCTGGGACTTTTAATTTGGTTCTCCTTTCTCTCAGGGTTTCTAAACCTTTTCTTCCTGGGATGCTGGTAGGACTAGGTTCATATTCTTGAAGTTCAAGCTCAGGGTTTGCAGGGTCTCTGTCACACTCTGTACTCTCTTTCAGGATGCGCTCTTTAAGAGCAGGGAGACCCCTCTTTCTCTTACTATTGCTCCCAGCACGATTGTCTCTCCTCGACCTGCAACTGAGAGTTCCCTGACTTCCAGCTATGCATACTGATCTTCCCTTCCCAAGCTGGATCATCGATTTCTCCATAATCTACATCTTGAAACTGGGACTTTTACTAATTGTTCTCCACTGCACATACTCGCATTGACAACACCTCTGAGTACTATTGGAGGGATCCACCATGGGTATACAGGCTGTAAGGCAGGATTACCTTTTTTGTACAATATAACAATGAGATAAACAGGGCATATTTTTCTTAATGGTTTAGAGCCTATTATGCATGGCACAACTCTTTGGTTTATCACTACATGATGTTTATTACTGCTGCATGATGCTAACACCATCAAAAGTGTAGAACAAGTTAGGATGGATCATCTATCCCACCCATCATAACAAACATACAAACGTAAGGAAGTTCTTCTTCACCCAGAGAGTGGTAGAAAACTGGAACGCTCTTCCGGAATCTGTCATAGGGGAAAACACCTTCCAGGGATTCAAGACAAAGTTAGACAAGTTCCTGCTGAACAAGAATGTGCGTAGGTAGGGCTAGTCTCAGTTAGGGCGTTGTCTTTGACCAGAGAGTCGCCGCATGAGCAGACTGCTGGGCATGATGGACCACTGGTCTGACCCAGCAGCGGCAATTCATATGCTCTTAACTCTGCTTATTACATTACCTGGACTCTGATGGAGGGATCCAATCTAGGCATAGAGCCTACTAAGTTGGATCACCTCCCACATTTTTCCATTTGCCGGAGAGATCCACTATTGGTGTACAGCTGTTAAAGTGGATCACCTTTCTTTCCTTGACTGTCTGTTTCATCCACATTCTCCTCTGAGGCCTAAAAGATGGAGACGGTTCACTGATTATGTTCCCTCAGCAGGATCAGCCAGGTTCTTCAACACAGAACACAGAACATCTACTACTGTACCATCAATGCTAATAAAATAGTCCAGGAGAAATTCTCACTATTCTTTTGGAATATCTTCCCTATTGCCCATTTACTAATATCAAAAGGACAATGGCCTAGATTCACTAACCTCATTTTTTTGGGCGATCCGAGTGTGATCCGTGGCCAAGTCTTGCTGGGCGACTGATTCACAACACTTCCTGCATTCAAATTATCTAGTCGGAAGCATGCCCATGGATCACTGATGAGCAATTGGGACACATGCGCCTTCCTTCTCTAGCCTTCTCCCCTCACCCTGCACGCTGCAGGAGAAAGCCCAATGACTTTAAAGAGGATGGCGCTTTTTAAGCTCCTCTTATGGGGCTACTGCCTCCATCCTAAATATACAGAAACTCGGGTTAGTTCTGACTTCGATGCTGCCGCCTGCTTCTTTTTCTTTTTAGACTCTGGGCAAGACAAGTCCGCGCTTGCTAGTGGAAAGCTCAGGTGAATCGGCCAACGATGGCCGGGCTGGGAGCATGTAATGCCTCAGCCTACACCACAGATTTTTTTCTTTTTTCCCCCTGATAAAGGCATATGGCAGACAAATAAAAATATGACAAATAGCAAATTGAGCAAGTAAAGCAAAAAGCAAATGAAACCATAAAACGTGTAATGGCAAGTCAAGAAAAAACTCAGAAGAGGTAAGCAAAAGGGAAGAGCCATGTGGCACATATTATAAAGGAAGCATTGTAAAAACGAACCATGCCACTGAACTGATTTGGCTTATTATGGTGAGGAATATCAGAGGAGTGTAACTGCGTGTGCAGGAGGAGGAAGGGAGAAGCTGCAGCATTGGGTGGAGAGGCAGGCTTGCCGTTTGAATACACAGGCAGGCAGGGTGGCAGAGTGCAGTTTTTTCAGGGCTGCAGGGCTGGGATTTCAGTGAGCGACTGGTCCTCAGCAGTCGCTTGGTTTTCGATCGGCTATCCGAGTCGGTGTGCCTTAAATTGTTTAGTGAATCAAGGCCCTTCCTACTTTGCATGCCATTTACCCTAATTTGCATGCGAAAATTAGATCGGGTGCGGAGTGCATGGGGAGTGAGGTTAGTGAATTGGGTCAGAGGGAAATCAGGTGGCAAAGGGCTTGCAAACCGATCGGTACATAATCGGTTTGCTTAGTGAATCTAGCCCAGTGTCAAGATCAACCTTCATCTTCATCTATTTCTTTATTTTAAAGACCTTAGGGCTGGCTGTAGGGGAGGAGGAGACCAGTAAATAGCTGCTTTATTCTTGGTAGAGAGGATGGTGAGTTTAGCTTCCTCTTTTACAAAAAGATTTAATGTACTTTTTTATTTTATTTTATTCATTTTCTATCCCGGATGTTAGGGTCCACCTTGGGGATTAGTACACCAGAAAAGGATCTGGGTATCATTGTAGACAATACGATGAAACCTTCCGCCCAATATGCAGCGGCAGCCAAAAAAGCAAACAGGATGCTAGGAATTATTTTAAAAGGGATGGTTAATAAGACTAAGAATATTATAATGCCTCTGTATCGCTCAATGGTTCAACTCTCATTTCGATATAGGGACACTGGATCATCTGCTGTTCTATTGTCAAAAATTACAAAGACTAGGGGACACTCAATGAAGTTACAGGGAAATACTTTTAAAACCAATAGGAGGAAATATTTTTTTACTCAGAGAAGAGTTAAGCTCTGTAACGTGTTCTCAGAGGATGTGGTAAGAGCGGATAGCGTAGCTGGTTTTAAGAAAGATTTGGACAATTTCCTGGAGGAAAAGTCCATAGTCTGTTA
Source organism: Geotrypetes seraphini (assembly GCF_902459505.1). Classification (NCBI taxonomy): domain Eukaryota; kingdom Metazoa; phylum Chordata; class Amphibia; order Gymnophiona; family Dermophiidae; genus Geotrypetes; species Geotrypetes seraphini. The sequence continues at coordinate 291,727,500 of NC_047085.1, forward strand.
TTGAGAAAGACATGGGAGAAGCCACTGCTTGCCCTATATTGGTAGCATGGAATATTGCTGCTCCTTGGGTTTTGGCCAGGTACTAGTGACCTGGATTGGCCACTGTGAGAACGGGCTACTGGGCTTGATGGACCATTGGTCTGACCCAGTAAGGCTATTCTTATGTTCTTATGTCCCCAAAGAGCTCAGAATGGGTTACAGGTTTAACATACATCATTTCTGTACAAGTTTTTAAGTTACCACTAGTGTATACATAAATAGATGTTTTAAATTAAATTCTATTGATGTAGAGATAACCGTGATAGAACCCTCATTCATAAAATATACATAGAACACTAACAAATAATATCCCCACTTGTAAATATATTATTTCTGTATCTAGATGCTTTTTGAAAGGTTTAACAAGCTAAAGTCCAGGAATTAGCCAAGTAAACTTCTGTTTTTAAAACATTGCTCCCACTAACTAGCAACATTTAACCTCCTAATCTCACAAAGTGGCCAGATTTAGTCAGTTCAAAATAGATGGCTTTTGGAGCATTCTGGGAAGGGTTTATTAATTAGCAAGTTAGCACAGATTTTCAACTTAAAATGTACCTATAACTGGCTAAAATGAACTGGTTATCTTATTTACTCAGGAATTCTTTAAAGATGGACTCCCTGGTACCTCTAAGGACATTGTAGTGTTGTGATGCGCATATAGTAAAGTAGTTTGAGTAGGTAGGGATATTGTTTGTAAATGTAAGTGTTCTATGCATATTTTATGAATGAGAGTTTTATCACGGTTATCTCTATATCAATAGAATTTATTTTAAAACATCTATTTATGTATACACTAGTGGTAACTTGTTAAGATTGGTGCTTAAATGTATGTAAACCATTCTTTTTAAAGAAAGAGGTGAAGCATCAGAGTATTGTAATGATAGCTGAAATGTCTACAGTACTGTGGATCCAAATGCCTATGGGATTATGCAACATGTTAGAACAGGTAAGAAGTAAATTTCTGATTACAAGGTTTTGTTTATGCTGAAAATATTTTTCACACAAGTACAGTATGTAATGCTGACAGAAGTAGTGAAATTGGGAATTAAATTAAAAAAAACAACAGGCATAGAGTTGAGGAAAAAATAGGTATTGTGTATATGGAAGCTTTAAAATATTATGAAAGTACTTTTTGAAAATCGGATCTGCCCCCATCTAAAAAATGAAAACATAAAAATAGAAAAATGTTTTAAAAAATTGCATGGGTGATTAGAGACCTAGGGCTCCTTTTACAAAGGCGCGCTAGAGCCTTAACACTTAGAATAGCGCGCACTAAATTGTCACATGTGCTAGCTGCTACTGCCTCCTTTTTTATTTTTGGCTAACGCGTGCTATAGCACACGCTAATCCAGTGGATGCGCTAAAATGCATAGTGCAACTTCGTAAAAGAAGCCCCTAGAGCAAAATTCCTAGTTTCCCTAAGCTTGAAACGTTTTATCAAGTGCTAATTGTGATCCTAAAGAGCACAAGTATCTAAATGTGAGGGCTCAAAGTATCCATGTATATATTGTCACACAGCTATCCCCTGCTCTGACCAGCAGGTGGCTTAGCTGTGCCGAATCCTGACCTGTCGGTGTGGCTTCCCCAGGAAAGAGGAAGGCTTTTCAGGTAAAACAGACCTAGGCACCTGCCTAGTCTGCTAGGCCACACTGAGATACTTTGCCAAAAAGGAGACACGATTCAGGTTTGTTCAAATTCACATACTTAGGCTTTATTGAACAGGGGGTCTGAATACTTTCAGCCACCCTCATGCAATGCAAAAATTAAGCATAAAACAAAAAAAAAACAAAAAAAAAAAACAGCATATAGTTGTCAGAATTGTCAGAATGGCTTAAAGTTCAAGTTCCCTGGACTTTCTCTGTTTTAAAGATAGTCCTCTTCACCAGGGTTCAAATAAACAGAAATGCCATGAAAATAAACTTCCAAACAATGAAAAGAACTGCATAAACAAAGCAGATAAATGGAGTAGCACACTTTAGAAATAAAGTTCCAGGCTTTCCAGCTAACCTAGCTGGATAACGTGTCTAGTTTCCAGAGCGGACTCCTAGGCTCATTAGCATCAGCTGAGCTTTCCAGCCGATGGAGCACAGCAGGGTATTAGATAAGTTGTGAGCTTTACTGAGGCTTTATCACAGAGACTTCACACTATTAACAATACAGTTCTTTAAGCAAACCCTGACCTCCGGGCAGTCCCAAAGTGAAATGGAGAGGTTTTCCAGTACTCAAACGCAGCTTAGTGAGACAGATTCTTGGTTCTCCTTTAGCTTATGGACTAACCTCCATTCCCTCTGGGTTATAGTCAGCTTCTGGACACACTTCAGCAGTGTCCATTGCCTCCTCTTTTCCAGCAGCTGGGCTCAAGCTTGGGAAGTCCTCTGCCATCTCCACGTCCTCACTACTGTTGGGTTGAGGAGGGAGACTTCTCTCCTTATCTGCCTGTTTGCACTGCTACTGGTCGTTCCTTTGCCTTGGTTCCTCAGCTTCCCCTCCGTTCCTGCTCTCCTCTCTGTGTGATTCAGGGCTCTGCTTTTATGTGTGTCATAGCCCCAATCCTCCCTCCTAGGAGCAGGGGGGTTGAGCAGGAAATCCCTAGGAAAATAACTGGTTTCTCCTAGGCTGACAATGTGCATACCTTGCAGGACTAGGATTCCACTTCTCAGTAAAAGCCCTATCAGGCTTTCTGATGAACTTATTCTGATATGGCACTCTCTGCCGAATATTCTTAGGCTCATACCTTTCCTGCTCTACCTCACTGTCTGAGGGATAGTCAGCCAATTACAAATCCTTACTTTTAACCTGGTCAGCTCTCCTGACCAGGGACCGTGCTCTGCTTTTATCCATTACAGGGACAAAGCTGGCTACGGGTTTGTTACAATATGAAAATCATTCCTTGAGGGGATCTCTGAGTAAAGTATAGTATCTGCATTGGAGTGTTTATATTAATCTCTCCTCTTCTGCAGATTAAATACATTTTCATGATATTTTACATTTTTGCTTTAATTTTTTAATTTTTTGGGGCCCAATATCATCTTTCATGACAGTCGCTATTTGTAATTTTTATATTAGTCTTCCAGAAGCTAAATTAAATTGTAGTGAATCAAGCAAAAAATGTAATTGAAACTCTGACAAAAAGTAGCATATTCCTTCATGCTTGAGTTTCTCAGCAGCTGTATGCAAGCTACAGGGACATGTGTTATATTGTGGTAGTGCTACACTTCTTAAAATGTTAATGTTAGCTGTAGAGAACTGACTCCTGTTGGCATAATTTAAGAAAAACTGAGTCAGCAAAACTAAATTAGAATATCATAAAAATTCATGTTCCGTATGCAGAAATTTGTCCATAAGAATTAGGGTCTAAAAGCTGTACAAATGGCACACAGATACATTCATTAAGTCACCCAACAACAGAACTGTGAGACTGAAAATAAATTAAAGCCTGAAATCTATGAAAATATGAAGACCACTATGTAAAAAGTTTCCAACTTATTCTTTGGTTTGAACGCTAGAAACATAGAAACATGATGGCAGATAAAGGCCAATTGACCCATCCAGTCTTGCCCATCCACAGCATCCACTATCTCCTTCTTTCCCTAAGAGATCCCACCTGCCTATCTCACTCTTTCTTGTCTCCATCATCTCTTCCCGGAGACTATTTCACACATCTACCACCCTGTCTGTAAAAGAATATTTCCTTAGATTACTCCTGAGTCTGTTACCTCTTAACTTCACCCTATGCCCTCTCATTCTAGAGCTTCCTTTCAAGTGAAAGAGGCTCACCTCATGCGCATTTATGCCAAATAGGTATTTAAACATCTCTATCATATCTCCCCTCTCCCACTTTTCCTCCAAAGTACACATATTGAGATCTTTAAGTCTATCTTCATACGACTTATGACAAAGACCCGCGCCCATTTTAGTACCGATTCCATCCTGTTTATATTTTTTGAAGGTGTGGAGGGCCATAATAAAAAAAACATCTAAGTCCCCTTTTAGCCTAAGCCCCTAAACACTGAAAGTAGCAGCAGGGAAATGTCCATTTTCAAAAAAAACGTCCAAAATGAGTTTTTTTTTTTTTTTTGAGAATGGCCTACCTTTACATTCAGCAGTTTAATCGCCCAGACCACCATGACATCTAAAATTAAAACACATTCCCAAGCAAAAAATCGCCCAAGTCCCAAACGCCCAAAACAAGATCTTTTAGGCAAAGGAGGGGCCAGTCCTTTACCTATAAGCTGGATTCTGTAACCAGTGTCTGTCAAAAACAGCACCGGTTACAGAATCCCACCCCCCACCCCCTGCAACGATTGTGGCAGGAGAGATGCCTAATCTCTCTTACCGCAATCGCAATCCCCCCAAATGGCTGCTTACAGGCAGGAAGGATCCCAAGCCCTCCTGTTGACACCCTCCCAAAAGGCCCCGATCAAGGCCCCTACCCCTGCAAACCCCCCATGACAATACCAGCACGTGACTCCTTTTGTCAGACTTCACCTCAGAATTCCTCAGTGGACCCTGGCATCTCAGTAGACGCAGACTTGCGACCCATTCTCTCAACACATTACAGTCACTCCTTTGTTAAGACAGTCTCCGTTGGTGGATGCTCTCTTCCAATCTCTCCAGAGGCTTTGCTGTTTCAAATGCCCCCTCATCAAAAAGTCCTCACAACAGATTCCTCGACCTACGCATGGGGGGCTCATCTCGATGGTCTCCGTACTCAAGGCCACTTGACCAGTATGGATCGTCAGTGTCACATCAATCTGTTGGAACTCAGAGCGATCTTCAATGCTCTCAAAGCTTTTCAACATCTTCACGACCAGGTCCCCATGTACTATGTCAACAAACAGGGGGGGATGGGATCTCCCTCTCTTTGTCAAGAAGCTCTGAAGGTTTGGGACTGGGAAATCCTCCACAACACCTTCCTCAAAGCTATCTACATCCAAGGGGCAAAAAACTGTTTGGCAGACAAATTGAGTCATCTGCAACCTCACGAATGGACACTCCATTCCTCGCCTCTTTACATTTTTTCACAGTGGGGAATGCCTCAGATAGATCTTTTTGCAGCTCCCTACAACCACAAACTGCCTCAATTCTGCTCCAGGATATATTCTCCTCATCGTCTCGAGGCAGATGCTTTTCTATTGGAATGGACAAATCATTTTCTGTATGCTTTCTCTCCATTCCCTCTCATTCTCTAGACTCTTGTCAAGTTGAAGAATGATCATGCCACCATGATTCTGATAGCTCCTCAGTGGCCAAGACAACCTTGGTACTCTCTTCTACTTCAACTCAGCAGCAGGGAGCCATACCATCTACCAGTTTTTCCATCTCTGCTTATACAGTGTCAAGGATCTCTACTTCATCCCAACCTGCAGTCTCTACACTTGATAGCTTGGTACCTCTCAACATAACTCCGCTTCAGTTTTCTCAACCTGTAAGAGACATTTTAGAGGCTTCTAGAAAGCCTGCCACTAGACAATGCTACCACCAAAAATGGACTAGATTTTCTACGTGGTGCATCTCTCATGGTAAGGAGCCTCAAGATTCCTCCTTATCTTCTGTTCTAGATTATCTTTTGCACTTATCCACCTCTGGCCTCAAGTCTACATTGATCCGAGTCCATCTCAGTTCAATTACTGCTTTCCATCAGCCTACTGAAGGGAAACCCCTCTTTGCTCATCTGGTGGATTCCAGATTTATGAAAGGACTTTTCAATGTCAAACCTCCTCTCAAACCGCCTCCAGGGGTTTGGGATCTCAATGTTCTTGCTCAATTGATGAAAGCCTCCATTTGAACCAATGTCTACGGCTCATCTTAAGAATCTTACTTGGAAAGTGGTTTTTCTCATTGCCCTCACATCTGCTCGAAGAGTCAGTGAACTGCAAGCATTAGTTGCTGATCCACCTTTCACTGTATTCCATCATGACAAGGTGGTCCTCCGTACTCATCCTAAATTCTTACCTAAAGTGGTTTCAGAATTTCATCTCAACCAATCTATTTTACTTCCAGTGTTTTTTCCAAGACCTCATTCTCATCCTGGAGAATCAGCTCTTCATACTCTGGACTGTAAGTGTGCTTTGGCCTTTTACTTGGAACGCACCAAATCACACAGAACCGCTCCTCAACTTTTTGTCTCCTTCGATCCAAACAAGTTGGGACATCCAATCTCTAAGCGTACCATCTCCAACTGGATGGCTGCTTTCATCTCTTTCTGCTATGTCCAGGCTGGATTACAACTACAGAGTTGAGTCACAGCCCACAAAGTTAGAGCAATGGCAGCTTCGGTGGCTTTCCTCAGATCCACGCCTATTGAGGAAATTTGCAAAGCTGCTACCTGGTCCTCAGTTCATACTTTCACTTCTCACTATTGTCTGGATGGTTTCTCCAGATGGGATGGCCATTTTGGCCAGAGAGTATTATAAAATTTATTTTCCTAAGTTGCCAATGCTCCCACCATCCCATTCTGGTTAACTTGGAGGTCACCCATATGTGAGAATAGGAGTTGTTATCCAGGGACAGCAGGCAGCTATTCTCACAACCCACCCACCTCCGCTGGTTGGCTTCTCTGCTAGCTATCTGAACTGAGGAGACTCACCCTGTGCTGGGTGGGAAGGCGGTGCAGCTGACTTGAAACTTCTAAAGTTTTCTACAAGCAAGTATGCTTGCGAGGTTGTCTGCATCTGGGCTCCATGGATGACGTCACCCATATGTGAGAATAGCTGCCTGCTGTCCCTGGATAACAACTGTTACGGTAAGTAACTGTGCTATATATTTAAAATGATTAGAAAAACATTGAAATTCATGTTAGATAATGGGTAAGGCAGATGGCAGTGAAAGAGTTATGGGCATGATAGCTAAGGGAAAAAAACCTCTGTGGTGCCCTTCTTCCTTTGGTGCCCTAGGCACTTTCTTATTTTGCTTAATGATTAATCCAGGGCTTCTCTCTTAATTCTTTCTTGGCTTTTCTTTTGGCCATGAGGCCTATGTTTACATTATCTGCCTCATGGAAGTAGATGTGCCTAAGACTTGAAAAGGTTGAGAACCATTTCTATAAAATGCATCTTCCAAACATCTGAATAGTTTCTAGTGTAATAGGGATAGTATGCTAAACTAAGGGTCTTCCATCCACTCCTGCAAGTTCATTGCAAGAGATACTGATTACTGTTTTCAACACCTCCTTCTCTTACTTGCTCTCTGCTGCCCCCTGCCAGTTATTTCTTCTGCAAGTGAGTCTGCAGGAGCAACATTGATCTGCTAAGATGGATCAGGTCAGCTATTTCGTCAGACTACAATGTCTGCAGTAAGCAGCCTCCCTTCACTCTTAGAGCGCATTCGATGAGATTTGCCAGACATCGACTTTCACCAGACTTTATAGGGTGAATTTAGCAGTGCATGAGGACTCCTCCTTTGGAGCATCATTCTTGAGGGCAGGCTTTATCTCTCCCACATGGGTTTTCAGGGACTGCTTAGGTATGTCCCTTGGTTCAGCATATTACTATGTTTCACAGTTATTATAACTATATATTCTTGTCCATTAATAATTTTGTATAAAAAGATTTTTGGTGATGTGCTCAGACCTGTAACCCAATAAATAGTGTAGTCACTGTATTGAGTTTAACAAGGGGACCATCATTGCAATCACCTGTCCCCGACCCTCCCTGAATGAACTTGAACTTATTCAGATTCTATAATAGTACTTATCTGAATGGAGAGGTATTTGTTGTTAAACTTGGGCTGGTTAAATCTCAATGGTGACTGTGTTCAAACGAATAAAGTGATGCTTAAAATCCAAAGGTGATAATTTATGTAGTCATCAATCCCCGTCCCCCCGACTCGAGTTTCGTATTCTTCGTCAGGGAGGGACACTGAAAAATCTAAATCTAAATCAAAACATGGTCATTATTTTACTTTGCTTAACAATTATTTTATGAGATCCAAGCTTCAACTTGTCTAAATATTATTACAGTTTTTCTAATTAAATTGTCTAAATACCTGTTACTGGCTAACTGAGGCCAGACACGTTCAAAATCTTCTGGCCATCTGTAAAGCACTGCTGTAACTGTGCGCTTTTAAAGGAAGCTAAGCGGAAAAGGGGGTTGATCCTGTTAGACCCCGGATGTAAACAGCGCCAGGGATATGCTACTATATAACTAACCACTCTATATCCACATTCAAACCTGTTGGTTGTAAGGTCTGCCAATTATATATGAACCGCTGTTCTTTTTGAATAAGCATTTTGGATATATCCCCTTCAGTGTTATGGATTTGTATTAGCACTGTGTATTTGAGATCTTCCAATGCATGTGATTTTTCCAACCAATGAGATACCAAGGGGGCGGAGACACGGTTTTTTCTTATGTTGCTCAGATGTTCTATGATTCGTGTTTTGATCATACGAATCGTTTGGCCTATATATAATTTTTTACAGGGATACTGTATACAATAAACCACCTTCTTGGATTCACAATCTGTTCCTGTGTTTAATTTAAAGTGTCGTCCTTCCGACCCTGGTATTTCAATGTAATTCGTGTCAAGTATATAACGGCAGACCCTGCATTTGCCACAAGGTTTGTGGGGAAGCTTGTTTCTGGTATCATAATGATTTAAATTATGCTTTAACTGTTCACCTAAATTTTTTGCTCTAGAAAAAGCAAATTTGGGCTGATTTTGCAGAGATGGATAATATTGCAATATTGGCCAATATTTTAATATAATGTGCTTTATGGCATTGCTTTTATTAGTATAGGGCATGACACAAACTATGTGTTGCTCTTCTTGCTTACTTTGCTTATCTTGCATTAGCCATGATCGGTGACAGTTTTTTGCCCTTTTCCACGCTTTCTTAACGGTTTTCGCAGGATACCCCCTCTGTGTAAATCTGGTATACATTTCAAAGGCCTCTTTCTCAAAATCAGCTTCCTCTGAGCATATTCTCCGTAATCGGAGAAACTGCCCAGTAGGGATACTGTTTTTTAATGGCCGTGGGTGGAAACTCTGATACTGTAATAAAGTGTTTCTATCCGATGACTTTTTGTGTAGAGTGGTGGATATATGTTGATTCTGTTTGACAATTTTTATATCTAAAAATGTAACTTGGTTTTTATTTGTTGTATATGTAAAAGTTATATTTCTATCTTTGTGGTTAAGTTCTTCTAAAAATGTATTTAAATTTTCTTCTCCACCACTCCACACAAAAAAGACATCATCTATGAAACGCTTCCAGCATAAAACATGCTGGAAGTGTGGTGAAGTATAAACATATAATTCCTCGAACTGAGTCATATAAAGACACGCTAGCGTGGGGGCTACTGTGGCCCCCATTGCCACCCCTTTTGTTTGGAGGAAAATATCATTTTCAAATTTAAAGTAATTGTTGTAAATAACTAGTTCGGCTAATTCTGTCAATAAAGATGTCTTAAGAGCTGTTAAATTTAGTTTCATTAGATGTGTTTTGACTAAATTTACTGCTTCCTTCTGTGGGACGTTAGTATATAATGCCACTACATCGGCTGTGACAAGTATTGAATCTTCCGTAATTGAGTTCCGGAAATATTGTTCTATAACTTTTAGAAAATGAGTTGAGTCCTTAATATCTGACTCTGCCCGAGGAACTAAATGTTTTAATTGACTATCCAAGTATTGAGATATAGGCTCAAAAACTGAGCCTATACCTACAACGATTGGACGTCCCGGTGGTTTAGTGTCTGATTTGTGTATTTTTGGTATAAAATTGATTTTGGGTATCCTGGGAAAATCGCTCGTTAGGAATCTAATTTCTTTAGACGTAAGTATTTGTGAATCCCTGGCGCTGTTTATTAAAATATTGGCCAATATTGCAATATTATCCATCTCTGCAAAATCAGCCCAAATTTGCTTTTTCTAGAGCAAAAAATTTAGGTGAACAGTTAAAGCATAATTTATATCATTATGATACCAGAAACAAGCTTCCCCACAAACCTTGTGGCAAATGCAGGGTCTGCCGTTATATACTTGACACGAATTACATTGAAATACCAGGGTCGGAAGGACGACACTTTAAATTAAACACAGGAACAGATTGTGAATCCAAGAAGGTGGTTTATTGTATACAATGTCCCTGTAAAAAATTATATATAGGCCAAACGATTCGTATGATCAAAACACGAATCATAGAACATCTGAGCAACATAAGAAAAAACCGTGTCTCCGCCCCCTTGGTATCTCATTGGTTGGAAAAATCACATGAATTGGAAGATCTCAAATACACAGTGCTAATACAAATCCATAACACTGAAGGGGATATATCCAAAATGCTTATTCAAAAAGAACAGCGGTTCATATATAATTGGCAGACCTTACAACCAACAGGTTTGAATGTGGATATAGAGTGGTTAGTTATATAGTAGCATATCCCTGGCGCTGTTTACATCCGGGGTCTAACAGGATCAACCCCCTTTTCCGCTTAGCTTCCATTAAAAGCGCACAGTTACAGCAGTGCTTTACAGATGGCCAGAAGATTTTGAACGTGTCTGGCCTCAGTTATCCAGTAACAGGTATTTAGACAATTTAATTAGAAAAACTGTAATAATATTTAGAAAAGTTGAAGCTTGGATCTCATAAAATAATTGTTAAGCAAAGTAAAATAATGACCATGTTTTGATTTAGATTTAGATTTTCAGTGTCCCTCCCTGACGAAGAATACGAAACTCGAGTCGGGGGGACGGGGATTGATGACTACATAAATTATCACCTTTGGATTTTAAGCATCACTTTATTCGTTTGAACACAGTCACCATTGAGATTTAACCAGCCCAAGTTTAACAACAAATACCTCTCCATTCAGATAAGTACTATTATAGAATCTGAATAAGTTCAAGTTCATTCAGGGAGGGTCGGGGACAGGTGATTGCAATGATGGTCCCCTTGTTAAACTCAATACAGTGACTACACTATTTATTGGGTTACAGGTCTGAGCACATCACCAAAAATCTTTTTATACAAAATTATTAATGGACAAGAATATATAGTTATAATAACTGTGAAACATAGTAATATACTAATTTTAGTTATTCACAGAGTAACACTGTATATTTCCCAATTATTGTTCGCCTTGGTTCAGCATACCATCCCTATTGCACTGGTAAAAAGAGATTAGGTTCTTACCTTGATATCTTTTCCAGTAGATATAAATGGTATGCGCCTGCCTGGACCTCCTGCTGCCTGAAGGCTACTTCTCTGACTTTTCTGCCAACTATTGTAAATTGGAAGACATTGTATATTCCAAGTTTCCAAGTTTATTAAATATTTTGATTTATCGCCTATTCAAAATTCAAGGCGATGTACAAGTAAATAAAAGTTTTTGGTAATGTACATACAATAATTAAATTAAAAAATAATAAACTTATGTATACAGATTACAATACATTTTAGAGGGAATTTCTACAAACTATAATGAAACAAAAGGAAAATTATTTAATGGTTACAATCGCTATTAAAAACATTAAATTCAAGGGAAAAACATTAGGAAGGGGAAACGAAGACATTTGGCCTAATAATTAAATTAAGAGTATGAAGGATTTAATCGTTAAAAGCATCTATAAATAGAAAACTTTTTAGTTCAGACTTAAATTTTGACAGGTTTTTTTTCTTGTCTTAGATATAGTGGGAGGTTGTTCCAGGTTTGAGGGGCTGTTATTGAAAAGATTGTGCTACGTCTTGTGTTAATTACTTTTAGTGATGGAATTGCTAATAGGTGTTGGTCTTGCGATCTAAGAGATCTAGAGGTGGTATAAGGTATCAAAAGTCTATATATAAAGGCTGGAGTTTTGTATTCTATAGCTTTAAAAGTGAGTAAACATAGTTTATATAATATGCGATGTACTACTGGAAGCCAGTGTGCTTTCTTAAGTAGGGGTGAAACATGATCAAATTTTTTTGCTTTATATATTATTTTAATAGCGGCATTCTGAATTAATTGTAACCGCCTAAGCTCTTTCTGTGGCAAACCTATAAGTAATGCATTACAGTAGTCAATTTTAGAGACTACAAGGGAATGAATTAAGATATTTAAAGATTTTGCACATAAAAATTTTGATATCGATCGAATCTGGCGAAGTCTATAAAAAGTAGATCTTACCACTTGGCTTATGTGATCATGGAAAGACAATTTATTGTCAAATGTTACTCCTAGGATCTTGATGTTCCTAGCCATCTGCAAAGTAATGCCCTTAATAGATATAGGCGAAGAAAGTATTTCACCATCTTTCCACGGGAAAAACATAAGATTTGATTTCTGAATATTTAAGGCGAGTTTGTTGGTTTCAAGCCAGCAATAAATTTGGTTTAGTTTCTCATTTATTGTTGCTATTTCTTGTGGATTTTTAGTGTTAATTGGATGTATTAATTGGATATCGTCTGCATACGCATATACTGTGAATCCAATGGATTGGCACAGAGTCAACAGAGGGGCTAAGAAAATATTAAATAAAATAGGCGAAAGGATGGAGCCTTGGGGGATTCCATAAGAAAGAGAAAAACTATTTGAAATGGTATTGTTAAAAGAAACAATCGATGTACGGTTATCAAAATAAGACTGGAACCAAAGTAGAACTTGATCTGTAAGCCCGATTGACTGAAGTCTATTTATTAGAAGGGTGTGGTCAATGGTGTCGAAAGCAGACGATAAATCAAGAGAAATCAAAATGACGGAAGAATGGTGATCTAGATGGTATAGGATTGATGTTGTCAAACCGATTAAGGAGTGTTTGGTAGAATGGTTTAATCTAAATCCTGTTTGATTTGGATGTAGCACATTTGTTTTTTCGATGAATTCAGATATTTGGTTGAAGACAATTTTTTCAGTTATTTTAGCTAAATATGGAATATTGGCAATGGGCCTATAATTATTTTTTATATCAGAGCCTATCTTTTGATCTTTGATAACTGGGCGTATATGAGATTTCTTCCAGTCTAATGGAACTTTACTTTGTTGCAAACTGATTTTGATTAATGTATGTAAATAAGGACCAAATATAGAAAAATATTTCTTAAGGATAAGAGGAGGTATTGATTCATTAAATGTTCCTTTATGATTGATAGTTTTAATAATTGTTTCTAATTCTTTGAGGTTAGGAGGTTTAAATTGAGAGCATTTTGCATTAAGTGATGAGTTTGATTCATGTTCTATTTTAGTTGATGATGATTGTTGTATCATAAAATTATTTCTGATTTTTTTAAGTTTATCAACGAAGGTGTCAGCTAATTCTTGCGCAGTAGGAAGGGATTTAATGTCAATAGTAGAGCTATTGGAATGATGATTAATAGATTTTAAAATGCTGTATAGTACCGTGATATTTTTAGCCTGAATGATTTGCTTAGAATAATACTTCGATTTAGCATGAAGTATTTTTTCTCTATAGAATGCAGCATGTTCTTTATATTTTGAAAGGTTTGATTGATTTTTATCTTTTCTCCATTTTCGTTCTAATGAACGAAGTTGTTTTTTAATTAGGTTTAATTCTGAATTAAACCAAGGATTACTTTTCTGACGTGGTGTGATATATTTTGTTTGCGTTGGGGCCAATTTGTCGATGAGGGATTGGGTAGCATTCTGCCATTTATATAAGAGGACTTCTATAGTTGTTGATTCTAAATCTCCAAAATCTATGTAGAGATTTGATGAAATAGATTCAACTGAGAGTTTCCTGAAATCTTTAAATTGTCTAATTTGGGGTTTTTTGTTTAATTTTGATGATTCTACTAAAAAAGATATAGATATTAAATAATGATCAGACCAGGGTATTGGCTGTATAGAATGAAATTGAAAATGGGACTTATTTGGTAATGATGTGGGGGTTAAGATCATATCAATTGTATGGCCTGCTATGTGTGTTGGAGCTAAAAATGACGGGGATAAGTCTATCAGTCTGAGATGAGAAAGAAATTATTTGGTGTAATTATTGTTTACTTCTTCAAAGTGGATATTAAAATCTCCTAACACTAGTGGATTAGCGGTAGATGAACAAAAATCAAAAAGTAGTGATTGTAAATAAAAGAAATTATTGCTATTAACGGGTGGTGGAAGGTAAATTAAAAGAATATCTAACTTAGGTTTCTTCCTCAGAGAAAATTGAAGAAATTCAATTGGACTGTTTGGGGGGGAAGAATCTAATCTTATCACTAATGAATCCTGAAAGATAACTGCTAAACCTCCTCCCCGTTTCTGAAGGCGATGATTAAAGATGAAGGAAAACCCTGGGGGACAGGCATAGGAAAAATAGGCTTCCTCCCCATCTGTGAGCCAGGTTTCTACCAGACATAATATATTGTAAGAAGATTGAATGAGCAGGTCTTTAACCAGATGGTATTTACTTTTTAATGAGCGGACATTTAGTAACCCTATTTTTATTTTATCTGAGTATGAATGATTTATAGTTTCAATTTGTAGTAAATTTGGATTAATAGTGGACCAATAAGGATTATTAGTTAATGTTAAGGAATATGGTTTGGAAGGTCTGTGACCGATAGTCACCGGAATTTGAATGTATATAGTTACTTAAGGGTTTCTCCAGAGTTCCACAGTTGATTATAGCTTTTTGATAATAAAGATTATTTGCTCCTTTTCTGTCCATGGTGTGTCTATGAGCTAGGTGTTTATATTTATGAGCAGATCAAAATCTTGTTGGGGGAAGGTCTCCCCGTTCTCCTCCTGTTGGGCTGTCAGTGGCTTTGAAACCAAATGACTTGGGGCAGCAGAGAGCAGGGAGAAGGATGAGGTACTGAAAACAGTGATCAGTATCTCCTGCAATGAACTCATGTGAGCGGATGGAAGACCCTTGGTTCAGCATACTATCCCTATCTCCTGGAAAATATATTATCAAGGTAAGAACCTAATTTCTTTTTCAAGCCCTTTGCTTAGAATGTTGTCTAGAAGGATAAACATTGCATATTGCTGACTTAATACTGCTCAACTTTGTTGCACTAAAAGTAAGAATTTCGTAGTACAAACCAAGATAAAATTATTTAACATCCTTCCCTGAAAATCAGCGTTCACACTATGTCAGATGTGATGTTATTTGGGTAGCAGAACACTTAGCACATGAAGGTTTAGTGCTTACTTAAAGTCCCCAGTGCCAATAAGATTGGGAATTGCTTGCCTTTCATATTAGAAAATAGAAACATTCAAACAAGCTAAAATCAATTGTGTAACTAATTTGATTTAAATAATGATTATCTGGTTCTCCTGCCCTTATATCTCCTCATTGCCCGGTCTCTTCCATAGAAGAAACATCCTTAATAATATCCTCAGGCAAGCAACCGCAAAATTCTGTAATGAGTATTCTGTAACTCAATGTGTTTTATTCTCAGGGAAATAGATTGCTTTTCCAACATTTCCTCCTCAGAGTTTAACTTGGTACCTATTTAGAGCTCTGTTCTGCAAGGAGTTTCTGTCATTGTGCACCTAAATGAAGGAAAAATCTTTTCACTAAATCCAGACAAAAATACTAGATTGAAAAGATATCTGAGGCATGCAATGGCCTTCATTTACTACATTGCATTAACCCACCTGTCAACCAAAACAACCAAATGTGAGCGAGTGAAGAGAAAGCTAATATCAAGCCAGCTCATCTCTTGGTCCAGTACAAAATGTTTGTGCCCCACGTGATGGTCTCAGCTGGCATGTGCTTCAGTGGCGAGGGACGACTGCACTTTGTGGACAAGAAAGCTACTATTGACCATGCATATTACATTGGCCATCTTCTTCCTAATCTCATCATGACCTGCAATCTACTGCTGCCCACTGGATTCATCTTCCAGCAAAATGATGCGCCAGTACACAGCACGCATTTTGCAGGACTGGCTCCAGGCCAGATTTTTTTTTACAGAGGACCAGTGGCCTCCAAATTCATCAGACCTAAACCCTCTGGACTACAATATCTGGGGGGCAATGTTGAAGGCCTAGTACAAGATTCACCCAAAGCTGCAAACAATCAACAAACTCAAGGAAGCTCTGCAGATGATCTGGGACAACGATTGATAAGGAAACGATTGATAAGGCTGTTATTGATAAGGCCACAGGAAACGATTGATAAGGCTGTTAAGAACTTCCCAAAGTGCCTGAAGGCCTATGTTAAAGCTGGGGGGTAGACAGTCTGAACATTCACAGTGACTGAAAAAATTCTTATAATTGTATCGTTTGAATTACATTATTTTATAGTGCTTCAGCTTGAACATTTTTAATATGCAAAAATCACTAGGTAGTATGTAATATAACATAAGAACATAAGAAGCGCTATCTCCGGAACAGACCCTAGATCCATCAAGCCAGCGATCCGCACATGCGGTGGCCCTGCTAGGTGAACCCTGGCATAGTTTTAGTCCCCATATCGCTCTAAGCTTCTTGTAAAGAGAAGTGCATCTAGTTACCCTTACCTATGTCACTTCATGCCACTCATAAGGAGATGTACATCTAACTTACCTTTAAATCCTAGAATGGTGGATTCCGCAATTACCTCTTCTGGGAGAGCATTCCAGGTGTCCACCACTCGTTGTGTGAAGCAGAACTTCCTGCTATTTGTCCTGAACTTGTCCTCCCTTAGCTTCAGCCCATGTCCTCTTGTCCGTGCCACATTGGACATTGTAAATAATGTTTTTTCCTGCTCTATTTTGTCGATTACTTTCAGTATTTTGAAAGTCTCGATCATATCCTCTCACAATCTCCTTTTCTCAAGGGAGAACAACCCCAGTCTCTTAAGTCTTTCCTTGTAATCCAGGTTCTCCATACCTTTCACCAGCTTTGTTGCTTGTCTTTGCACCCTCTCTAGCAGGTTTATATCCTTCTTTAGGTATGGAGACCAATGCTGGACACAGTATTCCAAGTGCGGTCTGACCATTGCTCTATAAAATGGCATTATAATTTTCTCCAATCTACTTGTGATTCCCTTCTTTATCATGCCTAGCATTCTATTCGCGTTCTTCGCTGCCGCCGCGCATTGCACCGACGGCTTCAGTGTCCTATCGATTAATACTCCCAGGTCCTTTTCCTGTTCAATTTTTCCCAGAGTTGCACCTGACAACTCTTATTTTTTCTGCCTAAGTGCATCACTTTGCATTTTTCCACATTAAACTTCATCTCACTAAATACATAACATTTCTTGAAATTCAAAGCAGTTGCTGAGAAAACTGTTGAAAAAAACCCTGTAGGGCCTTACTTTTTTGTGCCTCACCCTTTAGAAGGAAACATAGAAGGAAAATAGGAGAGGTTTAAAAGAAAAGGGTGATCAGAGTGTTGATTTAGGTGCTGAAATCTAGGTGCTCATCAACCAGAAAAGGTAGAATCAGAATTGCACTGAACACTTGTGTGACTACATTGAACTCTCAGAGAGAAGTGGCAAGGTCAATTAGCAAGGGACAATTAATAGAACTTAGAACACTATCAGGTACCTTTAAGGGAAGGTGATAGATTGGTTTCTGGGACTGAATTGGCTACACCCCCAGATTAGAGCAAGAAGGGTAAAGAATGACTGTCTTTGGATGAACTGGTTGGTCGCGTTCGTAATGTTGACACCTGAAAGGTAGAGAGATCTCTATATAATTGTTTCTGTAATTGTAAAATAGCCAGCAGATGGCAGCGTATGATCATAACCTGTGGAAAATATTGCTATGGCAACCAAATAATTTTGTGTATACCATTGTCACATAGGTTTAGCATGGCAAACAGCTTTTGCTAGTAAGCAAGCTAGTATGTTCCCCTTCTGTTCAGGTCCTTTTTCATCTGTATTTTCACTGTAATTAAATGGATTATTTGAAACTTATCTCTTGTACCAAAGCAATGAATGTTTTCTTAGTGGATCTATCAGTAATTATGAAAACATTACCTAATCATCAACACATAAAGCAAGTTATAAAAACACAAATCTGCACACACCATTCCTTGCACTCACTAGCCAGAGATACAGATCACAATGCAGTAGAGCAGTGTTCTTCAACCACCGGTCCACGGTGCAATCGATGAGGTGTAATCTTCGAGCCAGCTTCCTCTTCTTCAGTGCTGCAGTGCACAATGCCGCGGGCAGCAGTTCCTATGCGTGTCCTGCACCTGAACAGGAAGCCTTCTTTCTGACATCACAATATCAGCGAGAAGGCTTCCAGATGAGGTGCGGGACATGCGCAAGGAACCACTGCCCATGGCTTTGTACACTGCAGCACTGAGGAAGAGGGAGCTAGCCCGAAGATAACATCAGGGGCGGCATAAAATGGCCAGGCAGGAGCAGGCCAGAAAGTAAGGTGGGAGGAGGGAGACAACAAAGGTAGGGGGAATGATTTTACTTTTAAATTTAGGGCTCCTTTTACAAATTAAAGGGCATTCCCAAAACATGTGAGATAATGTCGCTTTAGGGCAGGGATGTCAAACTCAATCACATAAGGGGCTGAAATCTGAAAAAAAGGCTAAGTAAAATTTTTAATTAAGATAATTAGGGGTCCTTTAATTAAGGTACGCTAACCGATTTAGCGTGTGCTAAATGTGCACCTTAATAAAATGACGCCTAAGTGATTAAGGCTTAGTCTTAGTAGAAGTATAGGGTTACAACGTCTCCAACCCCACACCAGCTCTGTGGTGTAAACAAAATAAATATTGTAATCATAAAAACAGAAAATAAAATTATTTTTTCTACCTTTTGTTGGTCCCAGGCTCTGGTTGTTTTCTGATAACTCGCTTGCCAGGGTCTCCTGTCGTTTTCTTCTTTCTCCGTGCTAACTATTAATCTTCCATCTCTGTCCTCCCCTTCCATTTTCCTCCCCTTCCCCGGAGGTCTGGCATCTTTCCTGGTCTCCTCTGGCTTGCCGGCATGAACCGATGCCACTGCTGCTGCTCTTCACTTGCGTCTGCCTTCACCTGGTCTTCTGTTCAAAGCAGCCTGCTGAGGATTGCTGGCCGGCTGTAGCGAACCTCGCAGGCTGCTGTCCACCTTGGTAGCACGTTCCCTCTGATGCGATCCCGCCCCTCCTCTTATGTACAGGATAACATCAGAGGGAAAGTGCTACCGAGGTGGACAGCGGCCTGTGAGGTTCGCTACAGCCAGCCGGTGATCCTCAGCTTTGAAAAAGAGATCAGGTGAAGGCAGATGTGAGTGAATAGCAGCAGCGGCAGCAGCAGTTCGTGCCAGGGGGCCAGATTTACTATAAAATTTAAAATGTCTGGCGGGCCAATTTTTAACACACCGTGGGACAGATTTGGCCCGTGGGACAGAGTTTGACATGTCTGCTTTAGGGTGACCACATTTTAGACAAGAACCCACAGAAATAATTGTTGCTCTATATGCTCGCCAAGGCGCTATATACAAGTGACAGATAAATTTGTATCCCATCTCAAAGTAAGAAAGGTCAGGCAAGAGACCATTTAGTAAAGATAAAAACCTTTTGAGATGAGTACCTTGCAAATTTATCTGCAATTCAGCATTCCAATCTTGGGCCACTTTATCATAATCCATAATTGGAGAAAATTCCAACATCGAATGTCTAAAGTACTATCAGTTGTGCCTCTAACCAAAGTACATCTGATAAAGTCTCATAAGTTTTTAAACATAAAAATTTGGAAGGTAGGGAGGATATATAAAATCTTAACTGAAGGTATGAAAGAAATATCTAAACATGGCCATCCATATTCAGTACATAGTTCCATCATCCCTAAGGATTTGATACAAATAAATAATATTCCCTCTCTTGTTTGCCCCAAAACCAGCTGATAACATTCCAGATCTAAAGGATGCATTACCACTGATTGGCAATAAAGGAATAATTTGAAAATTAAAATCTAATTTTTTGCAAATGTGACGCCAGGTGGTTCTTAAGGGTGCAAATAATAATACTAAAAATATTTTAAAAGAACTCCATACAAATAAAAAAAATAAAGTCACAATCACACTATTAGACGAAGCATAATTTCATGTGTTCTAAGTACTCAAGGATCCCACTGAGTCCTGCCCATGAACTTCTAAGGATAGGCTAATTCAAAATAATGTGTTTTGAATGCTTTTTTAAAAGCAAGGAATGATGTCAGGTTTTTAATAGAATGTGGAAGATTGTTCCAAAGTGTGGGATAAAGAAAGAAGAATGCAGAGTGAATTCATAAAAGGCCTTTGATGGATGGGGTGGGGGAGGGGATAGTCAGGCGGTGAGCATCCAGTGAACAGAGGGATCATGCAGGGGTATAAGCTATAATTAAGTTTGAAAGGTAAGAGGGAATGTTTGTATGAAGGGCTTTGTGAGCGAGACAGAGGTACTAGATTCAGTAATGAACCGGGGGCTAGTGCAATGATCTAAATAATGGCGAGAAATGGTCAAAGAAATTGGTGTTCAAAAGAAATCTTGCAGCTGTGTTGTGAAAAGTTTGAAGTCTTTTTAATTAAACTTAAGAAAGCCCTGCATAAATCACATTACAGTAATCTAGATATGGAATAACAAATGCAATGAGAGTTTGCAATGCTATTTTTTTTTTAATATAAGGATCGCGGAAGACATAATTGATGTAGAGCATAAAAACCATCTCTGAGAACTTTAGATACTTGATCATGAAATGTTAATGCACTATTACAAATAATTCCTAAATGATTCAACTGCTTTAACTGGATGATTGAGCAATATGGGAACAGCAGAAGTACGAAGAGAGCAACCTGTAATCCAACAAGCAGTAGTCTTTTCTCAGCTGAGAATTAATTTATGAGTAGCGAACCAATAGGCCATAGCTTCTACACAAACGACTAAACTTTGAAAAGTCAGGAGAGGTATATGTTGTTTGAAAAACTAGGCGCTGCAGAGAGCAAATTTCATCTTTAAGCAAGCAGGCAGGAGAGTGAGAGGCACTGCAGAGAGAGGTAGAGGAAGAGAAGCCAAAGGAGAGGAAAGGGGAGAAAAGTGGAGAGAGAAGTAGAAGCAGGATGGGAATCGGTGAGAGTTAGCTCCGCCCACCTCCCGACGTCGACCACCAAAGCTTCCCCTTAAAAGGGGAGGGGCCAATGGAGCGAAGTTCATCTTTAAGCAGGCAGGCAGGAGAGTGAGAGGTGCTGCAGAGAGAGATAGAGGGAGAGAAGCCAAAGGAGAGGAAAGGGGAGAAAAGTGGAGGGAGAAGTAGAAGCAGGAGGGGAATTAGTGAGAATTAGCTCCGCCCACCTCCCTTAAAAGGGGAGGGGCCAACAGCACTCAGCTGTTCAGCGCGCGTAGAAGGCAAGCGTTTAAGGCGCTCGCCTTAGCGAAAGCGCCTTTGCAAAGGGCCTTGAAGAAGGGATGAGCCACCGCTAAGGAGAGCAAGAAGGAGACCACAGGAGGCGCAGAAGACAAAGCAGGTACAACAGGTACAGAGGAAACACAACCAGGCATACACAGATGACACAGTAGAGAACACACAACCACACACCACTAAAGGAGAGCAGAAGGAGAACACAGCAGACACAGAAGACATCCACAGCAGACCGGCAAGCAGGCAGCAATGGAAGCAGCAGACAGAAGCAAGATGTTGAGCTACCCAGTTTTCTGCACCGTCTGCCATATGTATGACTACCTCCCTCTGGGAGGCGGTCTTACGTATGCGCTCGATGCGGAGAACTGTAGAGCCTGAAGACACAAGTCAGACTCCTGGAGGGTAGAATACTGGAACTGGAGGCACTTCAAGCAGGGAGGCACTTCAAGCAGGGAGACAGAGATGCAGAGAACGTCAAGACAGAGGAAGCAGAGAACAAGACAGAGGACACCATTGAGGAAGAAGTCCGAGAGTTTGAGAAGTTCATAGAGGGGGCATACAGGGAGGCCGTGGAAAATCACCAGCAACAGTGGAACTGCCAAATTACATCTACAGAGAGTGTGGACCACCCAACGGACAACCACCATGAATAAATGGGTGACACAGCAGCGAGAATGAAGGACACGGACCTTGGAGAGATGGACATACACCAGGGACATGGACCTGCGGCTGGAGAATCAAGAGGAGATAGAGAGGACAGCAATCATTGTGGGGGATTCCATCATCAGACAAGTTGACAGCCACATAGCAGGAGGAAGACTGGATCGGCTGGTGACCTGCCTACTGGGAGCAAAGGTAGAAGACATAGTGAGCTGCATCGACAGGATCATTGACAGTGTGGAAGAAGAAGATATGGCGGTGGTGATCCATGTGGGGATGAACAACGTGAGCAACAGGAACTACAACAGGGAAGGACTGAAGGACCAGTTCCGGATGCTAGGAAGGAAGTTGAAGACCAGAACGCAGAGGATAGCATTTTCGGAGATCCTGCCGGTACCCAGGGCTGATGAGAAGAGGCAGATGGAGCTGCAAGCAATCAATGCGTGGATGCGGCGCTGGTGTGAGGAAGAAGGATTCCACTTCGTGCGCAACTGGATGACGTTCTGGGGGAAGAGCAAGCTATACATGAAGGACGGACTCCACCTCAGCAGAGACGGAACCAGGCTACTTGCAAGCAACATCAAGAGAGAAGTGGAGAAGTTTTTAAACTAGGAAGAAGGGGAAAGCCGACAGTCAACCGAGAGAGAGAGTCGATAGTTCGGGAACCGGTATATCCGGAGGATACCATGCAAGAAGGTAGAGGGAAGGACTCACCGGATCACAGGCAAGACAGATCGAAAGGGACACAAGAGGGAAGGAAATGCAAGAAAGGAACAGACCGCAAACTCAAGTGTATGTACACGAACGCAAGGAGTCTTAGGAATAAGATGGGAGAATTAGAAGCCATGGCGCAAAAAGACAACGTTGACATTATAGGCATCATGGAAACATGGTGGACTGAGGAAAACATCTGGGACACTGTGTTACCAGGATACAAACTATGCTGCAGAGACAGAATGGTTCAAAAAGGTGGGGGCATTGCCATATATGTCAAAGATGGAATTGAATCTACTGGAGAAACACACCACAACTGACAGATAAGTTAGAGCAGTGTTCTTCAACCACCGGTCCATGGACCGGAGCCAGTCCACAGAAATTTCCTGCCGGTCCACAGGATCGGCATGTGCATCAGGCCCAAAACTGTGTTCTTCAACTGCCGGTCTGCGGTGCTATTGATGCGTTGTTAATAAGATTATATTGTATGTATATATGAAAAATGAATGGAAAAAATAGTGGTACAATTAGGACTATGGGGGCAGGGTCTGGGCTGGAGATTGGGTGGAGATGGGCAGGGTCTGGCCCATGTTCTTCAACTGCCAGTCTGTGGACCGATGTCGGTCCACAAAAAATTATTTTATTTCTGCCGGTCCATAGGTGTAAAAAGATTGAAGAACACTGAGTTAGAGTCTCTATGGGTCAAAATTCTGGGAACAAATGGCCTGGAAATGAAGATCGGCATCTACTACCGACCCCCAGGGTAGTCCGAAGAAATTGACGGAGCAATGACGGACGAGATTAAACGCAACTGCAAGAGAGGCAACGCAGTTATCATGGGTGACTTAAACTATCTGGGAATAGACTGGAACCTAGGCACCTCCGGCTGCGTTAGAGAGACCAAGTTCTTGGATGCTGTAGGCAATTGCTTCCTGGAACAACTTGTCAAGGAAATACGAGAGGAAATGCAATTCTGGACTTAATTTTAAATGGCCTGCGAGGACCGGCACAAGATGTAGAAGTAGAAGGGACACTGGGAAACAGCGATCACAATATGATCCGCTTCAATCTGGACGCAGGGTAGAAACATCGGTCCAAAACAACAGCCACGGCACTGAACTTCCGAAAAGGAAATTACGAAGGGATGAGACACATGGTAGGGAAGAAGATTAAGAAGAGGATAGGCACTGTAAAAATGCTTGAGCAAGCTTGGTCCCTTTTCAAAGACACGGTCACTGAGGCACAAAATCTATATATACCGCGTATCAACAAGGGATCCAAGAGGAAAAAGAACAAAGAACCGGCGTGGCTCACTGTAGAGGTGAAGGAAGCAATCAGAGACAAGAAATCTTCGTTTAAGCAATGGAAAAGTAAAAAATGGACGAAAACTGGAATAAACGCAAACATCATCAACGCAGATGCCATAAGGCGGTAAAAGGGGCCAAAAGAGACTACGAGGAAAAAATAGCCAAGGAGGCAAAAAACTTCAAGCCGTTCTTTCGATATATCAAGGAGAAATGACCCGTGGGACCGTTGGATGACCATGGAATAAAGGAAGCGCTAAAAGAGGACAAAGCAATCGCCGGCAAGCTGAACATATTTTTTGCGTCTGTATTTACTGAAAAAGATTTACACAGTATACTGGAACCCATCAGGATATATGCTGGAAACGAAGACAGAAACTGACAGGATTGACGGTCAGTCTAGAGGAGATGTGTAGGCAGATTGATAGGCTTAAGAGCAATAAATCCCCGGGACCAGATGGCATCCATCCAAGGGTCATAATGGAACTGAAAGGGACCATAGCTGAACTGCTTCAATTAATAGCTAATCTGCCAATCAAATCGGGAAAGATTCCAGAAGACTGGAAGGTGGTGAATGTTACGCCGATCTTCAAGAAAGGCTCGACGGATGATCCGGGAAACTACAGACCGGTGAGTCTGACCTCAGTACTGGGTAAGATGGTAGAGGCGCTGATAAAGGGTTGCATCATTGATCACCTTGACGGACATGGGCTGATGAGGACCAGTCAGCACGGTGTTAGCAAAGGCAGATCGTGTGTGACGAACTTGCTGCACTTCTTTGAAGGAGAAATCAGGCAGATAGACAAAGGCGGCCCGGTCGACATTGTATATCTGGATTTTCAGAAGGCGTTTGACAAGGTTCCACATGAACAACTACTTCGGAAAATTGCGAGCCATGGAATTAAGGGCGAAATACTCATGTGGATTAAAAACTGTCTGGATCATAGGAAACAGAGAGTGGGGGTAAATGGACAATACTCGGACTGGAGGAGCATCACCAGTGGGGTGCCACAGGGCTGAGAACTTGGGCCCGTGCTCTTCAACATCTTTATAAATGATCTAGACATTGGTATGACGAGTGAGGTGATTAAATTTGCAGATGATACGAAGTTATTCAGAGTAGTGAAGACGCAGGAGGATTGTGCAGATCTGCAACGTGACATAATCAGGCTCGAGGAAAGGGCATCAACATGGTAGATGAGGTTCAACGTGGATAAGTGTAAAATGATGCATGTAGGTAACAAAAATCTCATGCATGAATACAGGATGTCCGGGGCAGTACTTGGAGAGACCTCCCAGGAACGAGACTTGGGAGTTCTGATCAACAAGTTGATGAAGCCGTCCGCGCAATGTGCAGCGGCGGTGAAAAGGGCGAACAGAATGCTAGGAATAATAAAGAAGGGGATCACAAACAGATCGGAGAAGGTTATCATGCCGTTGTACTGGGCTATGGTCCAGCACTGGTCGCCGTACATGAAAAAGGACACGGTACTACTTGAAAGGGTCCAGAGAAGAGCGACTAAGATGGTTAAGGGACTGGAGGAGCAGCAAAAGATTAGAGAAACTGGGCCTCTTCTCCCTCGAACAGAGGAGATTGAGAGGGGACATGATTGAAACATTCAAGGTACTGAAAGGGATAGACTTGGTAGATAAGAACAGGTTGTTCACCCTCTCCAACGTAGGGAGAACGAGAGGGAACTCTCTAAAATTGAAAGGGGATAGATTCCGTAGGAACATAAGGAAGTTCTTTTTCACCCAGAGAGTGGTAGAAAACTGTAACGCTCTTCCAGGGTCTGTCATAGGGGAGAACACCCTCCAGGGATTCAAGACAAAGTTGGACAGGTTTATTCTAAATCAGAACGTATGCAAGTAGGGCTGGTCTCAGTTGGGGCGTTGGTCTTTGACCAGGGGGCCACCGCGTGACCAAGCAGCGGCAATTCTTATGTTCTTATGAGAATGTCAACTGCATAGGCATAAAAAGAGATTCTGAATTCTTGGATTAGCGTAAACCACGGACTCAGGAAAATATTAAAGAGAACAGATGAAAGGAAAGAGCCCTGGGGATACCACAATTAAGCAGATAAATAAAATAGGACGTGTAGTTGAATTTTACAAAAAAGGAGCGACCTGTTAAAAAAGAGTGAAACCATGAAAGGCACTGTCCTGAGATACCTATTTTAAATAACAATGTGCACAGTCATTTTACATGCACAACTTGATTAATTGTCTTAATTGGTTCTGATAATTGGCAATTAACACCTCATAATTTGGTAACACTAATTAAAAGTTATACACGCAACTCAGCGTGATTGTATAAGCAGTATTTGCCAGTTGCAGTGCATGAATTTGAAAAGGGGTGTGTGGCCAGGGATGGATCATGGGTGCCCCTAGAGACTCAAAGGTGAAGGGGAGAAATTTGTAGAAGCTGATAAAGATAAGGCTGACTTGCTTAACAAATATTGCTGTTTTGTTTTCACAGCTGAAGTGCTGACAGCAGGACCGCAGAAGACAAACACAAATAGGCTGGAGGTGTGATAGACCCTGATTGATTTTCACAGAATTGTGTTTGTGAGGAGCTATCTAAACTAAAAGTGATAAAGCAAAGGAACCGAAGAGTGTACATCCGAGGGTACTAAAGGAACTTAGGGAAGTTCTGGTGGCTCCGCTGGCTGACCCTTTCAGTGCTTTTCTAGAGTCAGAAGTGGTACCGGAGAACTGGAGAAGGGTGGATATGGTCCCTCTCCACAAAAGAGGTGGCTCCGTTGGCTGACCCTTTCAGTGCTTTTCTAGAGTCAGAAGTGGTACCGGAGAACTGGAGAAGGGTGGATATGGTCCCTCTCCACAAAAGAGGAAGGAAGACGTAAAGAACTACAGGCTGGAAAGTCTGCCTCTAGTGAATTCATGTTGCCTCGGGTCTTGTAATCCACTAGATTCCAGAAATATCACTATTCTCTGTTTTAAAAACATTTCCATTAATTTACTTATCACAGAAGTCAGACCTAGACTTCTGTGGTAAGTAAATTAATGGAAACACTTTTAAAACAGAGAATAGTGACTTTTCTGGAATCTAGTGGATTACAGGACCCAAAGCAACATAGATTCACTAGAGGCAGTTCTTATCAGACAAAACATCAATTTTTTTGATTGGTGACCGGAGATTTGAATAGAGGGAGTGCACTAGATGTGGTGTATTTAGATTTTAGCAAAGCCTTAGACAGTGTTCCACACAGGTACCTAATAAATAAACTGAGTACCCTTTCATTCTCAGTATGGGCCTCAAAGTGATGGACTGGATCAGGAACTGGTTGAGTGGAAGGTGACAAAGGTTAGTGATTAATGGAGAACTCTCTGAGGAATGGGATGTTACCTGTGGTGTGCCTCAAGGTTCAGTTCTTGGGTCTGCTCTTTTTAATATTTTTCTAAGCGATATTGCAGATGGGCTGTCAGGTAAGGTTTGCTTCTTTGTGGATGATACCAAAATTTGCAATAAAGTAGACGCCCCTGATTGTGTGACTAACATGAGAAAGGACCTAGTGAAGCTTGAAGAATGGTCTGAAATTTGACAGCTAAAATATAATGCTAAGAAATGCAAGGTCTTGCATTTGAGCTGCACAAATCCGAGGGAATGGTACAGTTTAGGGTATTTGTACATGAAAGAGGAGTGGGACTTGGGTGAGATAGTATGTGATAATGTTAAGGTGGTCAAACAGGTCGAAAAGATGTCAGTGAAAGCTAGAAGGATACTAGGGTGCAACGGGAGAGGTATGGCCAGTAGGAAAAAGGAGATATTGATGCCCCTGTATAAGACTAGGGTGAGACCTAATTTAGAATATTGTGTACAATTCTGAAGACCACATTTTCAAAAAGATATAAATAGGATGTAGTCTGTCCAGAGGAAGGCTACTAAAATGGTCGGTGGTCTTCATCATAAGGCTTTTGGGATAGTCTTAAAGATCTCAATATATACACTTTGGAGGAGAGGGGAGATATAGTAGAGATGTTTAAATACTTTCATGGCATACAGTATATGCACATGAGGCAAATTTCCATTTGAAAGAAAGCTCCAGAATGAGAGGGCATAGGATGAAGTTAAGAAGTGATAGGCTCAGGAAATACTATTTTACAGAAATTGTGGAAGATGCATAGAATAGTCTCGCGGTAGGTGGTGGTGACAAAGACTGTTGTCTGAATTCAAGAAAGCGTGGGACAGGCACATGGAATCTGTTAGGAAGATGAGGAGTTAGTGGATGCTGCAGATGGAAAGACTGGGTGGGCCATTTGGCCTTTATCTGCCATCATGTTTCTATAAACATCCATTTCTCCTGTATTGTAGGAAAGGCTTTACATTGGCAGATTCTGTTCTAAAATACTGGTCAGACTTGAGATGCACTGCTCTGCACGTTTTAGTTACTATTTCTACAACCTATCTGAAATGGGGATGCTTGTCTCCAGTTTTAGGCAGTTATGGGACACCCTGTGGCATGAGGCCCCAGGACAATTACTTTTGTTGCCATCCCTAACACCAGCCTTGGAGGGAGATGTAATAAAAATAATAGCAAGATGGCATGGTGTTTCAGAATTAAGGTCACATTTGGAGTAAATTCTGATTTGACTGAAAGCCCAGGGAAAAATGATGGTGCCAGACAAAAATGATGGTGCCAGACAAAAAGGATGGTGCCAGATAAAAATGAAATATAGAATGAGAAATATTTATGAAAAGATGCAAGCATGTAAATTGGATGCAAGATAGAAGATGCCAATTATATTCATTATTCAAAACATGCTGTAAAACAAATGCAATTATTTTGCTCTTAATGGACTGTATTTAAGGTGTTCCAAAATGAAATTGTTTAACAACTGATAACAGAACCCTTCAGTTATTTTGGAATTCAGAATCAGTGGAAAATCAATAATATCCCATCCATAAAATTCCAAAACTCCATGAGATTTTCAGATTAAAAATTTCTAAATCAAAACTAATGAATGACTTTAAATACCGACAATAAAGCATATTGAATATGGAGTGGTAAAGTTTAAGCCATACAGTTACTGCTTATCTTTAGCACAGACACTTGATTGTTAGTGACCCTTATCTGCTCTGTATTGTTATGTCCTTTGTCCTTTCTGCCAAGGTACTACAAAGGAACCAGCATCTTTGGCATCAAATGAGCTTTTTACAGCCATTACAAGAATCTGAATTTCACAAGCCTAAAATGTGCTTGCAGGAGACAGTATACTGGGAAGCTGCCCAAGAAAGGACTGACCACTGTTAGAGATATGATGTTGGCAGCATTTTCATTTCTGTTGAGTTTTGGTAGAATGTTACATACATGCATAACAGCAAAAGAAGAGGCACAGGAGATGTCAAAAACAATCTTCAGTTGCGTATGCTTTATTGGTGGTTTATCAAAAGTTCAAAAACATGTTTTTTTAAAGGTATCATCAAATTAATTTGCTGTATTTATTTTTTAATTGATTTGTTTTTTATTCAGTCAATGACATTTAATTATCTTTTCATTTTTTAGTATGTCAATGATATTCATCATACAATTAATTGGCTATTTCTTCTACACTTTCTTCTTTAATGAAATTCAAAATATAATTAATTGGCTACCCCCTTTTTTAAAAATTCATTATCCAGTAAGCATAACTTTTTATTTAAAAAATTCAGCATCCAGTGACCATAACAATTTCACAATACAACCCTATTTCATATCATTATAATTTTCATTCATTTATTTATATGCTTGCATATTTATATCAAATAGCTTTTTAGTTTATATGTGCAACCTGTGTTAACTTCATATATTGATTTTATCCCTCTCCCATTCATGTATTTGCTCAGCTATTCAGAACTTATACCTGTTTTGACTTGGTCTAAATCAAAATGTATAAATTCCGACTGGGCAACCTCGTTAAACTTTTGGTTATACTTGCTGTGTGATTAAGTTTAGGTTGGCCCCCTCCCGCCCTTCCCCGTCCTCCAAAAATGCCTCTTTTCGCTCTAGGAGTTCAGAGGCAGGGGAAAGGCCTAAGCTAATTTTAGATACATTGTGACCAGTCAGACTCCATGCCTGCCAAGGTCCCTGGGGATGCTGAAAAGAAAGGGGACAGGAAACCCAAAAAGGGGGTGCCCAGGACCCAGCCCCGCCACCATTTGGATCTTCCTGAGCCTGTTATCAACCCAGAGCCGGGGGTTGGAAATCTTTACACAGACCTCCTCATGAACACAGCAGAACTAGGACCCTGGAGTGTAAAGCCAGACCTGAGAGCAAGCAGAGTAACCATTATCCAGGTCACCACCGGGGGAGCCAAAGAGAGGAGCAGCTAGGTACTGACTCAGCTAGAACAGGGCATGTCTTCCCCCTTGAAAAGCCAGCAGTCCTAAACAAGTTGTTAGGCAGGTTAGGGAGGAAGCTTAGAGCTCTCCCTGAGGAGGAGCTGCCTGGCTCAAACGAGGGTAATGCCTGTCTACCTATGGAAGTGGATGAAGCTGAAGCCACTTCAGAGTTACAAGCAACTGATGAGGAGATGCCCATGGAGTTGCAAGGGGAACTGCCTGCTGAGGATTTGTATGGAGCACCAGAGCTGATGGAAGTTGGAGTGGTAACCAGCTCTAGCTGATCACCAAGACTGTGAGTTGTTGGTTTTTGTTTTTTTTTACTATTGTTGGCTGGGTTCTTTTTCTGCTCCCAGTTTTTTTCATGAACTTCCTGGATTGTGCACTTTTTTGTAAAGCTGGGAATGTCGTGGGGAGAAGTTTGCTTCCATCTGGGTGGGAATTTTGAAAAGCAGTTAGTGGTTTTTCTAAGCAAACTTGTGACACTCCTCTTTGCCCAGCCCTGCTCCATTTTAGGCTGAAGGCTTTTTGTGTTTATGCTGGGAATATTTGAATGAGAAAGTATATTTTCCAGGACTTGAATGTTGGTTCTATGAACTGTGCTTACCTGAGCTCTGCTAGGAGCAGACTTGGGGAAAAGAAGCTTTATTGAAAAGCAGCTCTGTGAAAGAGTAAATCACAGGGAGAACTGTTGCTACTAGGAGTGAAAATCCTGAATGTTACCTGAGTTTTCTTCTGGTCATTTCTTTTTGTTATGTTCATTTTTGGTAGTATGTTGGGAGATTGAGCCATTCTGAACTTTATTTTGAATAATAAATTTTCTTTTATTACCATCCTGGAACTGTGTTGGTGGTTTTTGTATAGTTCCTTTAAATCCTGAGTCACACGCTAATGTAATTTTGGACTGTGGCCATTGTGCAGAGTCCTGTTCTAAGGCTCTGGTGCTGGCTACAACATTTAAAAAAAGCTTTGATTATTGGTACTTGGACAATCTGTCTTTTTGATTGTCCAAGTACTGATTTAGGACACTTTTTGGACTTTTTATTTTTATTATGAGTCCCATAATGTCTCAATTGAAGATATGAAAAAATATCTAAATGAGGCCATCCATTCAGTATGTAATTGAGAGAAGATTGGAAGAATACCATCATCTCCAAGGATTTGATGCAAGTATGTAACAGTCCCTCTCTTATCTGCCCGAAAACCAGTAGACTTGATATCAGGTTGAAATATCCATTTCCACTAATTCTTCAGAACAGCAGACTAACCTAGAGGAATGAAGAAGATAACTGAAGGATAAGGTTTCCAGAAATGTTGTTCCACTGGGGTCCAAGAAAAATAAGATGTAGAAAGAAGCCAGTCATATATATGTCTCATATTACAAAAATCTATAAATTGATGTAAAGGCAATTTATAGATTTTGCCTTTACGTCAATTTATAGATTTTTGTAATATGAGACATATATATAAATCTATAAATTGACGTAAAGGCAATAAACCAAGACCTCCTCTATCTGAGGGGCATGGCGTGGAAGCCTAATATGGTGGAAGCTTAATCGCTGAGCTCCATACCTCTGAAAGCCTTTGCGGTATTATTATATACAATTTTCTTCAAAACAATTGATTTCACAGCTGAAAATGTCCTCCTCGCATCAAACAAAGAATGATTTGTCTTTTGTGGGAGGATATGCAAAAAGAATTAAAGCTGATCCCCCGACTCCAGCCTTTTCCGTCGGACGAAGTGAATGACAACGCAGGCATTATAGTTGAGTTACGAAATATATGCTGGAGGTAAAGGAGGAAGTTTCTAACTTAGCCAAGAAAATAGAAATTGCAAATGCTTGTGGAAGAGAGAATGGAAAAAGTAGAAGAAACTTTATTACAATGTAAATCTGATCATCAATCTATTCAACGATTGGAAAATAGAATTGAGCAGATGAAGAACAAATCCAGTCGCAATAATTTGAGGATTTTAAATTTAAAAGAAGGATTGGAGGGGAAAGATGCCATTTCTTTTTTAGAAAATATTATTCCTAAACTAGTGCCATTGAATCCTCGATTTCCGTTAGAGATCAATAGGGCTCATATAATCCAGATAAAATCAAATACAAAAGGGATTCCAAGACCATTAATATTCAGAGTATTGAGATATCAGCAGACAATAGAAATATTAAATTTGGCTAAAGCTAATAAAGATTTAATGTATAAAGGGACAAAACTGATCTTCATTCCTGATTTCGCTAAAGCCACTGCTGAAAAACGTAAAAAAATTTATTCAATTAAGACCTAGGTTAAAGGAGTTAGGAGCAAAGTATGGTCTTATGTACCCTGCAATAATGAAGATCACATTAGATCAGGGGTGCCCAACACGTCGATCGCAATCGACCAGTAGCTCAGGAAGGCAACGCGAGTCGATCGCGGAGCCCATCCCGGGCTCCGTGATAGACTTGTGTTGCCGTCCTGATCTACCGGGCTGATCAGCCTTTCTCTCCAGTGTTCTCTCTAGGGCCTTTTAGCTGGACGGTCCGCCCAGCTATCATCTGCTGCTGCCGCCGCTGCTGAACATTAAAAAAAAAAACGGCTTGGAGATTTCAGCCTGTAGCGAACATATGCTCCGTGGCTCTAACGTGTGCGTGCCGGCTTCCCTTCTCTTCCCTCAGAGACCGGAAGTTATGTCCGGGGGGGGGGGGAGGTGGGAGAAGGGAAGCCGGCACGCACATGTTGAGAGCCCTGAAGCAAGCGTTCGCTATGGGCTAAGGCGGGAGACAGGCTAGTGAAGCATTTGCTCTTCTTGCTGCCGGGTCCTGCCTACTTTCTGTTTCTGCGAAGGCAGGACGTGGCAGCATTTCCCCCAATAGGTCGATCGCGATCTTGGGCCAATTAGCCTTCCTCTCCCCGACGGCAGAATTGACGTCGGGGAGAGGAATGCTGGTCGGCCAAAGCAGGGACAGCTTGGGGTGGCGTCGGCTTTCGGGCCTGTTATTGGTGGTGGTTTGGGTCCTGGTCCCCGAAGGCAGTGGCTTGGGGGAGGGCAGGGAGAAAGAAAGAAAAAGGGCAGGCAAGGAGACAGAAGGAAAGAAGAGAAACAGAAAAAAAAGAAAGGGAGGCAGAGAGAAAGAAAGGGCAGGGAAGAGGAAGGAAAAGTTGGGGGAAGGAATGAGGTCTGGAGGAGAGGAAGCATACAGGCTAAAAGAAGGGAAGAAAGATTGGATGTACAGTCAGAAGAAGAAAGTGCAACCAGAGACTCATGAAATCACCAGACAAGGTAGGAAAAATGATTTTATTTTAAATTTAGTGATCAAAATGTGTCTGAATTTATATCTGCTGTCTATATTTTACACTAAAGTCCCCTTTTACTAAACCGCAATAGTTTTTTAGCGCAGGGAGCCAATGAGCATCGAGAGCAGCGCTGGGCATTCAGCGCAGCTCCCTGCGCTCTAAAAACTGCTATCGTGGTTTAGTAAAAAGGGATGGGGGTATATTTGTCTATTTTTGTATGGTTGTTACTGAGGTGAAAGAGTCATCTGCTTTGACCTCTTTGAAAAACCCTGGAATAGGAATGATAATTAACATTTTCTATGCACACTATGTATAGTGTGCATTGTGTTTTTTTAAAAATTTTATTGTTGGTAGATCATTTTGACTTGGTCATTTTAAAAGTAGCTCGCAAGCCCAAAAAGTGTGGGCACCCCTGCATTAGATTATAAGACCTGTCAATTTGAAGATCCGGAAGAGCTCATAAAGTTCCTTATACAACAGAACCAATGAATATGTGATTTTGGGTAATTTAAAAATAAAAGGAAATGATTTGATATAAGAAAGATTGGTTAAATGGTTAAATTAAATGGCACTTGATAAAAATAGGTAAATAACTGATTGGTTAGTGTGCAAATGAAAACTAATAATTGAAGAAAGAAGAAGAGGAAAAGTGAAAGGAACAATGGAATGCAGTTTAAACTAAATGGAGAAATGCGGATGTGTAGAATTGGATATATGAATTAATAGGAGGTGAAGTGCTTGGTGATCGATTGAGGATATCTGTTCTTCGGTATCAGGAAATCGGTATAAGTTGAACAGTGCTTTTCTACTGTAGGGTCATCGGACAGAGTAAAGAAGGAGGGAAAATAATTAGATAGCTATACAAAGATATATAATATGATAAGTTGCCACAGAAAACGGAAGTTCATAAGGAGACAGTCATGCTGATACAGGATGTGATTCTTTGTATAGGAAAGA
This sequence comes from Geotrypetes seraphini, assembly GCF_902459505.1. Classification (NCBI taxonomy): domain Eukaryota; kingdom Metazoa; phylum Chordata; class Amphibia; order Gymnophiona; family Dermophiidae; genus Geotrypetes; species Geotrypetes seraphini. The sequence goes on from NC_047085.1 coordinate 291,762,001, forward strand.
TGGATTGGTATTATAGTTTAACTTTATTACAGTAACAGTCAACCTCATAAATGACAAGTAATGGCTTCACATACAAAAGACTGAAGTTTATTTTATTATTTCGACGTTGTTATTTGTGGAAAATAGGGGAATAGATCCAATGAGGTGACATAACCAACGGTTTTGAAGAAGATTATTAATATTCAGCTGGAAAAAGGACATGCGTCTTAAGTTTGCTATGGGGAAACCTTCTTTGCTCTAATGAATATCATTTGGTCATCATTATTGCCTGTCTGCATGGAATATAGTAAATCAGTTGTGAGTGATAGGAACAGCGATTGAACAAAGGGAAAGTGCTGTCTGTTTAGAACATAAGAACATAAAAACATAAGAAGTTGCCTCCGCTGAGTCAGACCAGAGGTCCATCGCGCCCAGCAGTTCGCTCCCACGGCGGCCCATCAGGCCCATTGCCTGAGCAGTGGTCCTTGACTATTTTTATAATCTATCTCTACTCCTATCCCTATCCTTAATTCTTATCTGTACCCCTCAATTCCCTTGTTCTCTAGGAACCTATCTTAAACTTCTGCCCGATCAATCTACCAGATCTGATCCGCCCATGCAAATGAGGGCAAATGGCATGCAAAAGTTGGAAACAATTGATTCACTAAGCAGAAGAAGAAACCCTGATCGGGCTTGCCGATCAGAAAAGAAGTGACTGCTGAGGACTAGTCACTTACTATACTTGCCGACTCTCCTGCCCTGTTCCACCCTGAAATATCAGTATTGAGGTTACAAGCCCATATAAAACAATCATCAAAATTAAAAATAAAACTGCAAATTAACTTTACATATCCGTAAAAATTCATTTTTTAATATATTCTGTAAAAAGCGCATTGCGAGTCCATGGTTTTAATCTGCGGGTTTAAAGCATGTTCTGTTCAATAATCTGGCTTCATTGCATCAGCCACAAAATGCTGATTTATATTTTAGTCAGGAGACACACCTATCAATGATGGAATCAAGAAAACTGGAAGGGGGTTGGGTTCGCCAAAAATGTTTTGCCCCTGCGGTTGGCAAGAAAGCTGGGGTTGCCATATTAATAAATAACATATCCAAATTGGATGTAATGGAGAAATACTTTAAGGATCTCAAGCGCTCACAGCTAAAAGCCTGATGTATTTTTCAAGCTAATAACTATAGGGTGAGCTATCATCGGTCCTGTAAATTCTCCTATTTTCTCAATTTTTTATCGAAACATTCTTTTTTCATTTTTGTTATTTTAAATATTTTAAATGTGTTAAATATTGTACAAATCTTATTTTGCTTCATATAAATACTTTGCAAATCTTTTTTTTGATTCATATACTGGTCTTCATTTAGTAAACAGTACTCTCCCGTTCAAAAATATAGATGCCATATAGGCGCAGAGAGACGGCAGACAGTAACAAGAAGATGAGGAAAGCAGAAACCAGAGAAGACAAAGGTAGGAAAACATTTTCTATTTATTTATTGCTTTAGGAGACATGTGTCACTGTTTCTGTGGTGTTGCATTGTATGCAGAGTCCAGTTTCTTGCTGGTTCAATTTAACCTTTGTCTATGTATTTCTACTTTATCCCTCCTTTTACAAAACTGTGGAGCGTTTTTTAGCACCAGCCGTAGGGGTAGCAGCTCTGATGCTCAGAATTCTATGAGTGTCAGAGCTGTTACCACCGTGGCTAAAATTCACACTACAGTTTTGTAAAAGGGGGAGGGGTTAGTTTGTGATGATATATTCCATACTAAGCGAAGGTGTTTTCTGTGTTCTGTGTGTTTGAAAGACATGGTTTTCTGTTAGGATTGACGGTATAGGATTGATCTGTACTAGTCTGGCTTGTTTAGTTTTACAATGGGTGTATTGATATTGTTCTGGTCACTGCAATATGTAAGATGCTGCCTTTTCCTAGGTACTCATATGTGACTTTATTTTTTATTTTATTTTATAAGTATTTATATACCACTTATAACCTAAGTGGTGTACATGCAGGTTCTCAAGCATTTTTCCCTATCTATCCTGGCAGGCTCACACTCTATCTAATGTACGTGTGGCTTGTTACTAAAAATCATGTTTTTCGTACAGATGGAGGAGGGGGGATGCCAAAAAATGATGGGTCCTGGGTGTCACATATGCTAGGTATGCCACTGCCCCTCCCCCACCATGGTGTCAGACACTTCATTGTGGATAACGAATGACTTCAAACTCTGGGCTAGATTCACTAAATCTTCCGATCGTATCCCAACGGGTTTTGCGATCGTTCCCTGACGCTGATCTGATTCACTAAACTTCTGCCCGATCAATCTACCAGATCTGATCCGCCCATGCAAATGAGGGCAAATGGCATGCAAAAGTTGGAAACAATTGATTCACTAAGCAGAAGAAGAAACCCTGATTGGGCTTGCCGATCAGAAAAGAAGTGACTGCCGAGGACTAGTCACTTACTATACTTGCCGACTCTCCTGCCCTGTTCCGCCCTGAAATATCAGTATTGAGGTTACAAGCCCATATAAAACAATCATCAAAATTAAAAATAAAACTGCAAATTAACTTTACATATCCGTAAAAATTCATTTTTTAATATATTCTGTAAAAAGCGCATTGCGAGTCCATGGTTTTAATCTGCGGGTTTAAAGCATGTTCTGTTCAATAATCTGGCTTCATTGCATCAGCCACAAATCATTCCTTTTTAAAAATGTCCAACTCGTAGGGCCAGCAAAAGTGAACTGCGGCCACCTCTCCCCTTTTCTTTTGAGCTCGCTTGTGCTTTACGGGCAGTGCATTCGACACCCACCAATGATGTGTTGGAATAAACCCCGCCTACTAACTACGTAGTGAAGGGCGAAGAGCCAGCACATGCGTAAATTGCATCAATAACCAACAAGGATACTCTGCGCATGCGTTTCGATCGCTCTTACAGCGTAGGGTGTGCGTCCAATCAGATCATTTGCATGTACTCGGCATTTGCATGTACTTGGTATTTGCAGAACTTGGCCAAGAATCGCCCAACAACGATCCAGATCGGTAGGTTTAGTGAATCTAGGCCTCTGTGTTCTGTCACATAGATAAGAGTGAATCTAATCAAGAGCAGATAAGAAAATCCCCATACCTCATAATAAAAATAGTAACCAATCATGATGAACTTATCAAATTTTATTAGATCCAATTGAACCCAAAAAGCATCATTATCCGGATAATCTCCAGCCCTAATATTGTCTACAGCTTGAATGAAATAAACCAAGCTGCTGGCTAATATCCAGAAAACTAGCAACCTGCTTTTATACCATCTGCTGCAACACTTTTGTAAATAATGACAGATTTGAAATAGGGTGAAAATCGAAATAAGTGAAACCATCTCTCTTACCCTTGTTTAAAATGGACGCAAAACCCTCTTGAAGTGATAAATGGACAGGATGCACTAGAAAATGTGCAAGCAAGCTACAAGATCTATATAAGAATTACGGTAACTAGGATCTTTATCAAGCAAAATAGCAGAGCAAAGAACAGAAAGAAGGCAAAGTCCATTCAACTGAACTGTTCACAACATACACTCCTTGATCTAATCTTGGGGACTACATCAGTCCCTTACACTTAAAACTAAGTCAACATAGCCTGCAGATTCAATTACTGGTAAACAAGGGGGAGGGTGAGAGGGGCACATAATACAAAATCAACATTCAGTAGAGTTCTCTAAAATCATCTTTTCACTGTTTGAAAAGTCCTGAGATCCTGTTCAGCAAATTTAAATTAAATTCAAACTCCACCATGGTCTGACAAAATGGCCTTCCCTACTTCCCCAGACTCCTTGAGAAAGGAAGATTTTGGGCTTCACATGAAAGAAAATGTAAAGATTGCTCTTTGATACTGTCTATATTTATACTTTGTGAACAAAGCAGTTGATCACTCTTCTTCACAATGGCGTCAGCATCTGGCATCAGTTTTGTTGTTGAAATAATAATAATAATTTTATTCTTATATACCGCCAAAGCCATATTAGTTCGAGTCGGTTTACAAACAATCAGCGAGAATAGGCGCACTGGACAGTCATCAGTTGAAATGTGTGAACAGGTATATGGGGGCCGCGCCAAGTATAGATTTAAAACAAAGACAGGCAAATTTGAATAGGACTCTTGCCTCCAGGGACAGCCAATGAAGTTTTTGGTAATAGGGGGTTATGTGGTCCCATTTTTTAATGCCAAAAATCAGTTGGACGGCTGAGTTTTGGATGATTCGGAGTCTTTGAAAGGTTTTCTTGAAAGACCCCAGATAAATGATGTTGCAGTAGTCGGGTATTCTTAGTATGGAAGCTTGCACCAATAAACGGAATGAAGTTGCGTCGAAGAACTTTCTGATGGTTCTTAGTTTCCATAGAGTCAAGAAACCTTTTCTAATCAATAGCTCAGTGTGTGCTTCAAGAGTAAAGTAATGGTCAAGAGTTACTCCCAGAATTTTTATGGAGTTGACAATAGGATAGACTTGATTATTCAAGGAAATTGAAGAGTCTTTGAGTTTGTCATTTGGGCTAGCTAGGAAAAATTTGTTTTTTTCTGATCTGAGTTTCAGTTTGAATTGGGCCATCCAAAGCAGAGATGCTGGTCTGATTCTGGGTTCTGTAGCAAGATTCTGGGTTCTGATTCTGGGTTCTGTAGCAAGATTCTGGTCTGATTCTAGATTCTGTAGCAAGATTCATTGCAAGTGAAAGTTTGCTCACGTTCAGGCAATAAATGGAGTTAAACAAAATTAAGATTTTCTGAACTGCATTGAGTCTCTTTAGGAATTTAACTTTACTCTGAGTTGCATAGAATTCATCCAGTTTTGTGGAACTGTACTTTTAAGATGCTTCATTCTGAGGATCGATGAGTTTTTCTGGGACTTTTTTTTTCTGTTAAAATGCAGCAGACATCATTAATCCATTTCCAAGAGATGGGGAAACTCATAGTAACATAGTAAATGATAGCAGATAAAGAACCTGTATGTTCTATCCAGTCGGCCTATAAGATGGACACATTTGTACCTGCAACTCTATCATTAAAAAACTATATCACAAACTTAGCTGTCAGTAATTCATCACATGACAGTCACATATAGGCAGTTATATACAGTACATATGATGCAAGCTTGGAACATAATACCACAATCCAATAATTACTAAAGAGTTATTCTATTATCATGGATGCAGCATAGCCACATTTTATTATCAATACATGATTAATCCTTCAGGATATAAAATTATACAATTATGTAGGAAGAATAGACAAGGAGGGGGGTCTAACTCACATTTTAAAATCATTTATAAATTTTACATTGTTGGATTTTAAGCAGACGAACGATGTAGAGATTGTAGCCTATCAACTTACAGATTTGATTTTAAGTGACTTTTACCTGTTTACTTTATTTTATCTACCTCTGGGTAGCTAGTCAAGAGCTTGTGATGGTTAATTTGAATTTGTGACACATCCTTGACATCTTCTTACTGTTTGATACTTGGAGATTTAGATTTGCATTTGGAGGATTCTATAATACATGCAGTTCAGGAATATGTATCTTGGATTCTTTGGACTATATTATTCCTACTTTCTCTCAAACTGATAATGAAAGGTCATCATTTAGATTTAGTTGCTTTTGCCACAAGGAAAAAGTTATTTACCACATAATATTATCTCAGATGAGTTCTGAAAGGTGAGTTATGGTTAGGATCACTATTTGTGTTCTTTTAATTTAAATTGGCATAAATTAAATATAGTACAGTGTGCACCAATTAAGCAAGTTGTATTTTGTGGACATATAGACCCAGTTCAGTTCTAGTCATGTTATGATTTAAGGATTCCTCTATCTTCGTTTAATTTTTACTCTCATTGGGAAACATCCTCTGTTGATATTTTAGATGATATTTCACCCAAATGTCTACATAATAAATATCAACATAAATTGAACCAGTGGTACATCGTGAATTTTAAATTTAAAGTGTGCTTTAAGAAGCCTGGTGTAAAACAGGTGGAACGGATGTGAGATGCAGTAGAGCGAAGGAGTATGAGAATATAAGAGGAAGTTAAAGGAAAAGCAGTGTTGAAGGATGGGATTTTTTTTTCTAGGAAGTGCATTTCTTTTTGCAGGCTACCCCAGAGTTCTTCCATTAATATTCTGCAAAAAATATGTTTACCAGCTGAAGCTGTTTTATTATCTTATGCTGATTTTTTTTTTTTTTAATTAATCCTACTGAATCTAAATATGGTAGATATTACAGCTAAGGTTACAGATTGCATGAACAGCATGGGAGATTGGGCTTTTACTTATAAGTTGAAATTGAATGCAAGTAAGAGGAAGGCTCTCTGGTTTCATAACTCTCTACTTTCTGTTCCTTCATCTATCAGTTTACAATCAGGTTCTACTTTGCAAGTAGATAAAACGTCAGGTATTCTTTTTAGACTCCTCTCTTACATTTGAAGATCAAATTTCCCATTTATGGAGGAAAACTATATATCTTGTTTTTATGAACATCATTGTACAACTTTGTTCCAGATGTTAGTGTTACCTCAACTTGATTACTGTAATTCGTTATATTTGAACTTAACATCAAAATTGGTTAAAAACTGCAGTTGCTCCAAATTCTGCAGTGAGGTAATATTTGGTCTTAAAAGATACAAAAGTGTTGTCTCAACCTATAATAATCTACATGGGTTATTGGTTGAGAGGTGAATTAAGTTTAAATCTACTTGTATAGTTTATTGTATATTACAAACTGATTCTTCAGATGATTTGAGCCTGCTTTTTTCTTATGTGCATTATTCTTCTACTAGACTTTGCAGTACTTTATTATTACATTATCCCCAGGTTAGAGGAGTATGGTATAAACAACAGTTTAACTCCTCTTTTGTTTATGCTGTTATTACAATCTGGAATAACTTGTCTGGGTGGGAAAGTCTGGAAGGAGTGGAAATGCAGTGGGCAAAACTGAAAGGATTGATTGTAAAGGTGACAAACCTTTTTGTGAGGCAAGTAAGTATAAGTAATAGGAAAAGAAAACTACTTTGGTTCTCAAAAGTAATAGCCGAAAAGGTAAGGAATAAGAGGTTAGCTTTCATAAACTACAAAATATCGCAGAAAGAGGAAGTTAAGAGAGGCTGGTCATGAAGTCAGGAAAGCAAAAATGCAAATGGAAGAAAAAATAGCTGTAAAATGGGGAGACAAGACTTTTTAAAGATATATTAGTGATAGGAAGAAGTGCAAAAGAGGCATTGCGAGACTCAAAGGTGAAGGGGAGGAATATGTAGAAGCTGATAAAGAAAAGGCCGAATTACTTAATAAATATTTCTGTGTTCACGGCTGAAGCGCCAGGAGCGGGACCACAGAAGACAAACGTGAATAGGGATGGAGGAATAATAGACACTGATCGATTTTCAGAGGGTTGTGTTCGTGAGGAGCTAGCTAAAATAAAGGTAGACAAAGTGATGGGGCAGGATGGTGTACATCCGAGAGTGCTGAAGGAACTTAGGGAAGTTCTGGTAGCTCTGCTGACTGACCTTTTCAATGAGTCTCTAGAGTTGGGAGTGGTACCGGAGGACTGGAGAAGGGTGGATGTGGTCCCTCTCTACAAAAGTGGAAGTAAGTAAGAAGTAGGAAATTACAGGCTGGTAAGTCTGACTTCTGTGGTAAGCACATTAATGGAAACACTTTTAAAACAGAGAATGATCAAGTTTCTGGAATCCTGTAGCAATATGGATTCCCTAGAGGTACCGTATTTTCACGCAAATAACACGCACCCGTATAAAACGCGCACACGTGTATAGCGCGCAGAAATCACGATGATAAGCACAAAAACTTTGGTATAACGCGCTCACGATTATACCGCGCATGCTGCCCGACTCTCCGTTCACCCCCCTGACTTCCGTGCACTGCCCCGCCTCTCCGTGCGCTGTCCCGACTCTCCGTTCACCCCCCCTGACTTCCGTGCACTGCCCCGCCTCTCCGTGCGCTGTCCCGACTCTCCGTTCACCCCCCCCTGACTTCCATGCACTGCCCTGACTTTTCGTGCGCTGTCCCGACTCTCCGTTCACCCCCCCTGACTTCCGTGCACTGCCCTGACTTTCCGTGCGCTGTCCCGACTCTCCGTTCACCCCCCTGACTTCCGTGCACTGCCCCGCCTCTCCGTGCGCTGTCCCGACTCTCCGTTCACCCCCCCCTGACTTCCATGCACTGCCCTGACTTTTCGTGCGCTGTCCCGACTCTCCGTTCACCCCCCCTGACTTCCGTGCACTGCCCTGACTTTCCGTGCGCTGTCCCGACTCTCCGTTCACCCCCCTGACTTCCGTGCACTGCCCCGCCTCTCCGTGCGCTGTCCCGACTCTCCGTTCACCCCCCCCCGACGTCCGATTCATCCCCCCCCCCCCCGGCAGGACCATTCGCACCCCCACCCCGAAGGACCGCCGACTCCCCGACAATATCGGGCCAGGAGGGAGCCCAAACCCTCCTGGCCACGGCGACCCCCTACCCCCACCCCGCACTACATTACGGGCAGGAGGGATCCCAGGCCCTCCTGCCCTCGACGCAAACCCCCCTCCCCCCAACGACCGCCCCCCCCAAGAACCTCCGACCGCTCCCCCAGCCGACCCGCGACCCCCCTGGCGACCCCCACGACCCCCCACCCCCCTTCCCCGTACCTTTGGTAGTTGGGCCAGAAGGGAGCCCAAACCCTCCTGGCCACGGCGACCCCCTAACCCCACCCCGCACTACATTACGGGCAGGAGGGATCCCAGGCCCTCCTGCCCTCGACGCAAACCCCCCTCCCCCCCAACGACCGCCCCCCCCCAAGAACCTCCGACCGCTCCCCCAGCCGACCCGTGACCCCCCTGGCGACCCCCACGACCCCCCCACCCCCCTTCCCCGTACCTTTGGTAGTTGGCCGGACAGACGGGAGCCAAACCCGCCTGTCCGGCAGGCAGCCAACGAAGGAATGAGGCCGGATTGGCCCATCCGTCCTAAAGCTCCGCCTACTGGTGGGGCCTAAGGCGCGTGGGCCAATCAGAATAGGCCCTGGAGCCTTAGGTCCCACCTGGGGGCGCGGCCTGAGGCACATGGGCCCAACCCGACCATGTGCCTCAGGCCGCGCCCCCAGGTGGGACCTAAGGCTCCAGGGCCTATTCTGATTGGCCCACGCGCCTTAGGCCCCACCAGTAGGCGGAGCTTTAGGACGGATGGGCCAATCCGGCCTCATTCCTTCGTTGGCTGCCTGCCGGACAGGCGGGTTTGGCTCCCGTCTGTCCGGCCAACTTCCAAAGGTACGGGGAAGGGGGGTGGGGGGGTCGTGGGGGTCGGCCAGGGGGGTCGCGGGTCGGCTGGGGGGGCGGTCGGAGGTTCTTGGGGGGGACGGTCGTTGGGGGGGAGGGGGGTTTGCGTCGAGGGCAGGAGGGCCTGGGATCCCTCCTGCCCGTAATGTAGTGCGGGGTGGGGTTAGGGGGTCGCCGTGGCCAGGAGGGTTTGGGCTCCCTTCTGGCCCGATATTGTCGGGAAGTCGGCGGTCCTTCGGGGTGGGGGTGCGAGTGGTCCTGCCGGGGGGGGGGATGTATCGGACGTCGGGGAGTCGGCCGGGCAAGAGGGCTTGGGCTCCCTCTTGCTCCGATCGTGGATGCGGGTGCGGGTGGGAGCGCGTGCGAGTGGTCGTTCGGGGTGGGGGTGCGAGTGGTCCTGCTGGGGGGGTGAATCGGGCGTCGGGCGGGGTGGGAACTATGTTTTAAAACTTTCGTATACCGCGCTCACACATATAACGCGCGAGGGGTATGCGCGGTAGGTAAAAACGCGTATAACGCGCGCGTTATATGCGTGAAAATACGGTAGGTCTTGTCAGACAAATTTGATCAATTTTTTTGAATGGGTGACCAGAGAATTGGATAGAGGATGTGCGCTAGATGTGGTGTATTTAGATTTTAGCAAAGCCTTTGACAGTGTTCCACACAGACGTCTAATAAATAAATTGAGTGCCCATGGGATGTGTCCCAAAGTGACAGGCTGGGTCAGGAACTGGTTGAGTGGAAGGCGACAGAGGAGGTGATCAATGGAGATCACTCTGAGGAAAGGGACGTTACCAGTGGTGTGCTTTTTTTTTTTTTTAAATATCTTTATTCATTTTGAAGCCATAAATAAGTGTACCATATAATATAATTATATTACACTAAAAAAGCACTTAAGTTCAGTTAAAATTGTAATCTATGACAAATAGATATATCACTCCCCCCATACTTATATGAAAAAGTACACTCAAATTAAGGAATTAAAAATATATTCCAACCACCCTTTCCACCCTGGACATGCATGATCAAAGGGCAAAATCAACCATCACTCATTGCAAAATTTTGTCATTGTTTCCCAAATCTTCAGAAACTGTTAGACTTGGAACTATCTAATTTCTGTAATCTAACCAGAGTCCAAAATGCTCTATGTAACAAAAAAAACCCACGTTTGTCTCATAGAACTGTATATTTCAACCTCCAAGTCCAGATTCGTGTCCATTGAGACGCAGTAATTTGATGCTTTATTTCAATGCTCCAAATTTCACGAAGGCCATTTTTTGATTTCTTATTCAAAAATCCAGATATTAATTTATACCACTGAGCGGCCTGGTGACCCAGGAAATCCATCTGGAAGCACAGGAATGGCAAACTATACTGAATTTTAAGATTTTTCCAGTCAGGGAACCCCTCCTGAATGGCTTGCTCCAACTACAACTATATATAACTTTGATATTTAGCAATACAAAATGTTTGTTACAGTCGTGAAAAATCAAGCAGCTTTCAGTCTGATACTACATCATCTAGAGCACAGTTCTTTAACCGCCGGTCCGCAGACCGGTGCCGGTCCACAGAAAATTTCTGCCGGTCCACGCAGGGCTGTCGAGATCAAGTCGGCAGTTAAATTTCCTGCCGACTGCGGTTCCTGCTTACTAATGTTCCTCCCAGCCTCAGGTGATTAAGACAGGCTGCTGACGTCGGGGCCTTCCTTCTCTGAGTCTCGCCTGTTCGGAAACAGGAAGTTGAAACAAAATAGGCGGGACTCAGAGAGTGAAGGTCCCGACGTCGACAGTCTGTCTTGATCGCCGCCCCTGCCGAGTTGCTGAAGAGGGCCGCGGGGAAGTTACAAGTAGAATGGAGAGAGCTGCAGATACAGGTGCAGGTGGAGGGAGATGGTCAGCGTGTGCGAGCAAGATCCTGGGGAGCCTTCACAGTGACTTCCTCCCCTCCCACCAGCTCTCCTACTTGCCAGGGCAGTGATTTACCTGCAACTTCCTGCAGGCAAGTACTGAGAGCTGCTGGAAGGGGAGATAGCCACTGTAGGAGGCAGGGAAGCTGCTGGATAAAGGGAGAGCTGTTACTGGACTTGGAGAGAGTTAGAAGGAGAGATGCTGCTGGGAGGGGAGGAGGGAAAGGGATGGGAAGGGAGAAGGAGAGATGCTGCTGGAAGGGGATAAGGGAAAGGGATGTGAAGAGAGTTAATCTTGGATAGAGGAAGGAGGTAAGGGAGAAGAAGGAGAGATACTGCTGGGAGGGGAGGAGGGAAATGGATGGGAAGAGAGTTAATATTGGATAGAGGGAGGAGGGAAGGGAGAAGGAAAAAAAGGAAGGAGAGAAGGGAGAAAGAAAAAAGGAAGGAAACAGCTGGCAGGGAGATTACAGGAGGGGAAGGGGGTCAGGGTGGAATGGAGAGATCAGATGAGGGAAAGAGGAGAGAGAGGAATGAGAAAGTAGAGAGACATTGATGCTGGAAAGGGGGTCAGCAGAGAAATGAGAGAGGGATAAAGATGCTAGATCTGGTGTAGGAGAGATAAAAATGAAGAAGGCAGTGAAGCTGGAATGAATGATGTAAAAAGGAGAGAGGAGGAACAGGCTGGATGGACAGGGAAGAGGGGCATAGAAAGAAGTCAGATACATATGGAAGGGGGAGAGGGCAGACATTGGATGGAACGGACAGATGCTGGAAGGAAAAGAGTGAAAAGAAGATGAAAGCAGAAATCAGAGACAACAAAAGGTAGAAAAAAATAATTTTATTTCTATTTTGTCATTAGAATATATCAGATTTGAAATATATATCCTGCTAGAGACATAACTTGGGACTGCAGTATTCTGTTAGCATGATATTTCTATGTAGCATTCTATAATAACTTGGCTTGTTCAGTTTTCTTGATAGTAGAGGGGATATATGTGAAGGGGAGGGGAGACAGGGGTTTTGTTGATCCGTGCTCTGTATATTTGTATTTATAAAATCATAATTTTTCAGAATATTGTTTCTTTTTATACTTTAATAAAATACGTTCAATATAAAATCATAATTGCGGCTTGTGCAGATGGGATCAGATGCTTTGCGGGGACCGAGCTCGCGGAGATGAGGCATAAACGGGGTTTTTAAATTTTAGTCCTAGTAGTTTGCCGTTCCACAAAATAATTCTTTTATTTCTGCCGGTCCACAGGTGTAAAAAGGTTGAAGAACACTGATCTAGAGTACGTATGCCCGCCTTCATCCAGTGCTTCCAGATGACCTTAAACCCGCCAATTTAAATCTTGGAGTTAAACAAAAGGGACTGACAAGTGGATCTATGAATTGGAATATCTGTTAAATTCTTAATAAATTTTAATGTCTCCCAAGTGTTCAATAAAATTTTATTGTCCTTATACAGCCTAGGTAGCTTGATACTCAAAATGTGACACAATCTCAGTGGAGACAGGAGTTGCCATTCCAGCCACAACCAATCTGGAAGATTTTCCATGAGCTCAGGGAGGATCCAATACATACCCTGATGCATTATATAGGCTTGATGGCAGTGGCGTACCTAGCATATGTGACACCCGTGGCCCATTATTTTTTGAAACACCCTCCCCCCCCATCTGTACGAAAAACATCATTTTTAGTAACAATCCACACGTCACACATGAGTACCTAGGAAAAGGCAGCATCTTACATACTGCAGTGAGCAGTACAACATCAATACACCCAGTGTAAAACTAAACAAGCCAGACTAGTACAGATCAATCCTACTGCGTCATTCCTAACAGAAAACCATGTCTTTCGAACAGAACACAGAAAACACCTTCGCCTAGTATGAAATATGTCATCACAAACTAACCCCTCCCCATTTTACAAAACTGTAGTGTGGATTTTAGCTACAGTGGTAACATCTCTGGCGCTCATAGAATTCAGAGTATCAGAGCTACCACCACGGCTGGGGCAAGAAAATGCTCCACAGTTTTGTAAAAGGGGGGATAAAATAGAAATACAGTGGTACCTCGGTTTACGAGTGCACCGGTTTGCGAGTGTTTTGCAAGACGAGCAAAACATTCGCAAAATTGGCGCCTCGGAAACCGAGCGTGTCTCAATTTGTGAGCGGCGCCCCCCACGATCCGGCACTCTCCCCCCCGCGATCCGGCACCCCCCCGCCTCGATTGGGCACCCCCCTGCCGCAATTGGGCAGCCCCCGCCGCTTCTTACTGTCATCTGGGCACCGGCACCGGCATGTCGGAGGTCTCGGAGAGAACGTGAACTCGCAGGCCTTGAGCATGCGCAGATGCTCAAGGCCCAGCAAGAAGAGGAGGCCGATCTTCAGGCACCGGCACCAACGCACAGGACATGCCGGTGCTGGTGCCCAGATGACAGTAAGAAGCGGCGGGGGGTGCCGAATCGCGACAGGGGGTGCCCAATTGCAGGGGGGGGGGTGCCGAATCACAGGGGGGGCCTTCGGGGGAGCAATGCCGGTTCTCGTGGGGGGGAATAGAGCAGCGCCACTGGCCTCGGGGGGTGGGAACATATCAAAGCAAGTTTCTATTATTGCCTATGGGGAAACTCGCTTTAATAAACGAGCATTTTGGATTACGAGCATGCTCCTGGAACGGATTATGCTCGTAATCCAAGGTATCACTGTACATAGACAAAGGTTAAATTGAACCAGCAAGAAGATGAACTCTGCATACAATGCAACACCACAGAAACAGTGACACATGTCTCCTAAAGCAATAAATAAATAGAAAAGTTTTGTTCTACCTTTGTCTTTTCTGGTTTCTGCTTTCCTCATCTTCTTGTTACTCTCTTCCTTCCATCCACTGTCTGCCGTCTCTCTGCCCCTATATGGCATCTTCTCTCCTTCTATGCCCCTTCCAGAAACTGTATGCCTCCCACTTCTATCTCTCCTTTCACCCCATTGGTCTGGCATCTCTCTCCTCTCCTTCCCTCTCCCACACCTCTCTTCTGCAATCCCTTTCTTCCCTCATTTCCCTTTTCAATTTATTTTCTGCATCCATCTAGATTACGTTCTTACTACCCTCTCTTCAATTTCCTTTTTTACTGTCTACCTACAGCTCGCCACCTCTTTCCCTCACCCCCTCCAGTATTTCCCTAACTCAATCCTTTTCCCCCATCATGTGCCCTCCTTTTATTTATCCCCTCCTTCCATCATGTGCCCTCTTTCTCTACCCCTTCCATCTAGTACCTTCTCTTCTCTCTGTCCACTTCCCTCTTCTGTTCCCCTCTTTCTCTCCTCCCATTTCCTTCCTGCATTTGCTTCCTTATCTCTCCCATCCGCACTTCCATCCAGCATAGGCTCCCCCTCTAACCGCCACACTACCATCCAATGTCTGCCCTTTCTCTCTCCATCCACAGCTCTTCAATCAGCATCTGCCCCCTTTCTTTCCCTCCAATCCAATTCCATCCAGTATCCTTCCCCCTTATGTCTCTCTCCCCTTTCCCTGTACATCAATTCCATCAGCATCACCCTTCCATACCACCCTGCCCCCTTTCTCTCCCTGCACCACTCTTTCATTCCAGCAGTCCTGCTCCTTTCCCGCAATGACTGTAGCTGCTGGCTGCCGGTCCACCCAACTACGACGTACTAGCTCTGAAGCAGAGTCGGCAGCCGTGTGCTGGAAGGTCCTGCAATGACTCTTCTGCAGGCTTTGCTCAGGAAGAAGTATGTTTCACAGAGGGGGTTGACCCGGCAGAAGAAAGGGAGTTGCAGCAAGGTCCCGCAATAACTGCATCTGCCGGGTCCACCCCCTCCAACGTAACTTACTTCTTCCGGAGCAAAGCCGGCAAACGAGTCATCGAGGGACCTTCCTGCACCTCAGCGCAGTTGCCGACTCTGCTCTAGAGCAGTTTTTTTTCAACCTTTTTACACCGGCAGAAATAAAAATTATTATGTGTACCGGCAAACTACTAAGACTGAAATTTAAAAAAACACATTTCCGCCCCATCTACGCAAGCTTGGTCCCCGCAAACCATCTGATCCCATCCGCACAAGCCTCAGTTATGATTTTATATTGAACATATTTTATTAAAGTATAAAAAGAAATAATATTCTGTACAATTGTCATTTTATAAATATAAATATACAGAACAAGGACCAACAAAACCCCTGTCTCCCCTCCCCTTCACATGCATTCCATATACTATCAAGAAAACTGAACAAGCCAAATTATTACAGAATGCTACACAGAAATATCATGCTAACAGAATACTGCAGTCACACATGACAGTAATAGTGTTAGGGAAGTCCCCCCTGGACTAAGAGAGCCCTAAACCAGCTGGAAGCTAAAGATGCAGTTCCCAGTTATGTCTCTAGTAGGATATATATTTCAAATCTGATATATTCTAATGACAAAATAGAAATAAAATGATTTTTTTCTACCTTTTGTTGTCTCTGGTTTCCGCTTTTATCTTCTTTTCACTCTTTTCCTTCCAGCGTCTGCCTTGTCTCTTCAATTCAGCATCTGCCCATTCCATCCACTGTCTGCCCCTTCCAGAAACTGTCTGTTTCCCCCTGCCATCTCTCCTCTGGTCTTCCTTCTTTATTTTCTGCCTCCATCTAAATTAAATTCTTTCTTACTATGCAGTACTCAGTTTCCCTCTTTTCATTGTGTCTACCCACAGCATGCCACCCCTTTCCTTCACCCCTCCACTTATCTTCACAGCTGTTGATGTAAGCCAGGATGTAAGCTGTTGATGTAAGCAGTCACATTTCCAGCATTGAAATGAAGACAAGGAACCAATGTCCAGATCCAACAAGGCACTTGTTTCACCAACGAATGGCTGCTTCAGAGAATTCCATGGACGGAATAGGAGGGAATTCTCTGAAGCAGCCATTCGTTGGTGAAACAAGTGCCTTATTTTCTGATTCTAAATCTTCTGTGTTCATCCCACACTTCTTTGAACTCAGTCACAGTTTTACTCTCCATCACCTCTCTCGGGAACGCATTCCAGGCATCCACTATCCTCTCCGTAAAGTAGAATTTCCTAACATTGCCCCTGAATCTACCACCCCTCAACCTCAAATTGTGTCCTCTGGTTTTACCATTTTCCTTTCTCTGGAATAGATTTCTATGTTGTACGTTCTACGTTAATACCCTTCAAGTATTTGAACATCTGAATCATATCTCTCCTGTCTCTCCTTTCCTCTAGGGTATACATATTCAGGGCTTCTAGGCTCTCCTCATACGTCTTCTGGCGCAAGCCTCCTATCATTTTCGTCGCCCTCCTCTGGACCGCCTCAAGTCTTCTTACGTCCTTCGCCAGATACGGTCTCCAAAACTGAACACAATACTCCAAGTGGATCCTTACCAATTACCTGTACAGGGGCATCAACATCTTCCTTCTACTGACTACGCCTCTCTTTATATAGCCCAGCATCCTTCTGGGCAGCAACCACTGCCTTGACACACTGTTTTATCGCCTTTAGATCTTCGGACAATATCACCTCAACGTCCCTCTCCCCGTCCGTGCATATCAGCTTCTCTCCTCCCAGCATATACGGTTATTTCCTATTATTAATCCCCAAATGCATTACTCTGCATTTCTTTGCATTGAATTTTAGTTGCCAGGCATTAGACCATTCCTCTAACTTTTGCAGATCCTTTTTCATATTTTCCACTCCCTCTTCGGTGTCTACTCTGTTACAAATCTTGGTATCATCTGCAAAAAGGCACCCTTTTCCTTCTAACCCTTCAGCAATGTCACTCACAAACATATTGAACAGGATTGGCCCCAGCACCGAACCCTGAGGGACTCCACTACTCACCTTTCCTTCCTTCGAGCGACTTCCATTAACCACCACCCTCTGGCGTCTGTCCGACAGCCAGTTTCTGACCCAGTTCACCACTTTGGGTCCTAACTTCAGCCCTTCAAGTTTGTTCAACAGCCTTCTATGAGGAACTGTATCAAAGGCTTTGCTGAAATCCAAGTAAATTACATCTAGCATATGTCCTTGATCCAGCTCTCTGGTCACCCAATCAAAAAATTCAATCAGGTTCGTTTGGCACGATTTACCTTTTGTAAAGCCATGTTGCCTCGGATCCTGTAACCCATTAGATTCAAGGAAGTACACTATCCTTTCTTTCAGCAACACTTCCATTATTTTTCTGTAGTTTCCTGCTTCATCCCTGTGACCACTTTTATGAATAGGGACCACATCTGCTCTTCTCCAATCCCCAGGAATCAATCCCGTCTCCAGAGATTTGTTGAACAAGTCTTTAATAGGACTCGCCAGAACCTCTCTGAGCTCCCTTAGTATCCTGGGATGGATTCCGTCTGGTCCCATCGCTTTGTCCACCTTTGTCCACCTTCAGTTTCTCAAGTTGCTCATAAACACCCTCCTCCGTGAACGGCGCAGAATCTACTCCATTTTCTCGTGTAACTTTGCCAGACAATCTCGGTCCTTTTCCAGGATTTTCTTCTGTGAACACAGAACAGAAGTATTTGTTTAGCACATTTCTTTCTCCTCATCACATGGTTCCCAGCATCTTTTAGCCTAGCAATTCCATTTTTCTTCTTCCTCCTTTCACTAATATATCTGAAATTTTTTAAATACATTTTTAGCCATTTGTTCTTCTGCCTGTGCTTTCGCCAGACATATCTCTCTCTTGGCTTCTTTCAGTTTCACCCTGTAGTCCTTTCTGCTCTCCTCTTCTTGGTTTTTTTATATTTCACGGATGCCAACTCTTTCGCCTTTATTTTCTCAGCCACTAGGTTGGAGAACCATATCGGCTTCCTTTTTCTCTTGTTTTTATTGATTTTCTTCACATAAAGGTCCATAGCCATTTTTATCGCTCCTTTCAGCTTAGACCACTGTCTTTCCACTTCTCTTATGTCCTCCCATCCTAACAGCTCTTTCTTCAGGTACTCTCCCATTGCATTTAAGTCCATACGTTTGAAATCTAGGACTTTTAGTATTGTGCGGCCGCTCTCCACTTTAGCCGTTATATCAAACCAAACCGTTTGATGATCGCTACTTCCCAGGTGAGCACCCACTCAAATATTAGAGATACTCTCTCCATTTGTGAGGACCAGATCCAATATCGCTTTTTCCCTTGTGGGTTCTGTCACCATTTGTCTGAGCAGAGCCTCTTGAAAGGCATCCACAATCTCCCTACTTCTTTCCAATTCCGCAGACGGAACATTCCAGTCCGCATCCGGTAGGTTGAAATCTCCCAACAGCAGAACCTCCTCATTCCTTCCAAATTTTTGGATATCCACAATCAGATCCTTATCAATTTGCTGCGATTGAGTCAGAGGTCTGTAGACTACACCCACGTAGATAGAAGTTCCATCTTCTCTTTTCAGAGCAATCCATATCGCTTCTTCCTCTCCCCAGGTCATAAGAACATAAGAAGTTGCCTCCGCTGAGTCAGACCAGAGGTCCATCCTGCCCAGCGGTCCGCTCTCGCGACGCCCATTAGGCCTAATTGCCTGAACAGTGTCCCTGACTAATTTGTAACTGCCTCTAATCCTCTAATCCTATCCCTATTACCTACCTCTACTCCTATCTGTACCCCTCAATCCCTTTGTCCTCCAGGTACCTGTCCAGACCCTCTTTGAAGCCCTGTAGCGTGTTCCTGCTTATCACATTCTCCGGTAGCGCGTTCCATGTATCCACCACCCTCTGAGTGAAAAAGAACTTCCTAGCGTTTGTTCTAAACCTTTCCCCTTTCAATTTCTCTGAGTGCCCCCTTGTACTTGTGTTTCCCTGTAATTTGAAAAATCTGTCCCTGTCTACTCTTTCTATGCCCTTCATGATCTTGAAGGTTTCTATCATGTCTCCTCTGTCTCCGCTTTTCCAGGGAGAAAAGCCCCAGCTTCTTCAGTCTGTCAGTATATGAGAGGTCTTCCATACCCTTTATTAGCTTAGTTGCTCTTTTCTGGACTCTCTCAAGTACCGCCATGTCCTTCTTGAGGTACGGCGACCAGTACTGGTCCCTTGCATTTCGGTCGCTTGGATATTGATCTTTATATAGAGAGCTACTCCTCCACTTTTTTGCCATCTCTGTCCTTCCTAAAAAGATTATATCCCGGTATGTTTGCATCCCATCCATGTGATTCACTGAACCATGTCTCTGTGATAGCGACAATATCTAGATCTGCCTCTAACATCAGGGCTTGCAGATCATGAACTTTGTTGCTTAGACTGCGAGCATTTCTGGTCATCGCTTTCCAGCTATTTTTCAGCGATAACCTCCTTTTTCGTATGGATTTTTGTTTCGTTTCACTTTCCGTTGCAATACTAAGAAATGAGTTGCTGATATTGTTTATGTTGCAGTCTTTACTACTATCACATCTTTTCTTTTGTTGGGGATGGTCTCTATAATTGTCCTTCGTACATACACCACCCCCACCTTCTAGTTTAAATGCCTAGAAAAATATTGTCTTAATTTCTCTGCAAGGTTTCTTTTTCCTGCAGTAGTAATATGTAACCCATCAGTGCAATATAGCTTCTTGTCCTTCCATGTATTTCCCCATCCTCCTATGTACCTGAAGCCTTCTTGATGACACCAGGCTTTGAGTCATCTATTAAAGTCCTCTGTGTTTTTCACTCTTTTCTCTCCCTTTCCATATGTAGGCAGTATTTCAGAAAAAGCTAAAGTCTTTACAAAAGGTTTCACGCCCTCACCAAGCTCCCGAAAAGCTTTCTGTGCTGCAAGTGTGGAGTTGTTGGCCAGGTCATTTGTTCCCAGATGGATAACAACATCAGTGTTAAAATCCTTAGTTTCTTACTTAATTATAGTCTGTATTTGCCTGGAACTCCTGGTAGCTGAGGATCCTGGAAGACATTTCACTATTTTGGTCTCCTCGACTTGTGTTCCAAGGTTAATGCCTCTGATGATGGAATCCCCCAACAGTAATAGTTTTCTGTTTTTGGCTTTTTTATTTGTGCTTAGGGTGCGCTTGTTCTCTTGAGTTATCTTCATTGGTTCCAGTCCCACCTCCCTTCTGTTTTCTTGAGTATCGCAGTGCCCTAGTAGAGCGAAGGAATTCTGTAGAGGTAATATTTGTGAAGGTGGATGTTTCTGTGTTACATGTCACAGTCTTCCTGAGCCTTCTGTGACCCATTTATTCCTGGGCTGTTTTATTCTTTGAGGTAGAGGGGGTAAGTTGGCATGATTTTGTGGAGTGATGGAAGCTGCTTTAATTATATTCAATTCCTGTTTAAGTTTTCAGAGCTCCTCCTTAATACTAGCAAGTTGAAGACAGATGGGGCAAGCCTTAAGCCTCCAAATAGTATGTCTTGGAATTAAAGCACCACAGTAATTGCATAGAATAAAGGTCATCTTGATTGGTTGTGAAGTGACTGCAGTAAGATCGTTGCGTCTTTGGATCGCAATCCTGGCTTACATCAACAGCTGTGAAGTTAAGTGTTTCCTTCCTGAAGGTTCTTTTTCCTGTTCCCTGTGCACAGTGGTGAAATATTTTCCTATTTTGAAAGATTTCATTTAGAGAAGTAGTGGAGTTTTTTTGCCTATGATACAGAGTAAGAACGTCTAAAAAAACTAATTGGGTTGCCGTCTGCATATAAAATTAGTTGAGGGTTTTTCTCCACTTTACTTAAATGGTTTTTCAAAGGATAGTTCCACCACTTGGCTTATAATATATTTGCAACAATTTTTTTTGTTGCTGTAATTTATTTAAGATTTTATTGTTAGTATTGTTTCTAGAGAGTCATTTAAATACCTACATAATATAAATGTGCATGAGTCATGTCTTTCATTTGAAAGGAAAATTTGCAATGAGAGGGCATAGGATGAAGTTAAGAGGTGATAGGCTCCGGAGTAGTGCTGCCCGATTCAGGAAAAAATATTTTGATTTTATTCTATTTGATTCAGCCTATTGAATCGATTTTCCTGCCCAAACAGGTATTTTTTCAAACATCCTGATGGGCTTATTTTATAGCCTCTTCACCCCCTTGGCACCTCTCCTACCCACACTGGCGCTGTGGTGTAAACAAAATAAACAAAAAAGACTTCCTCTCTCTGTTAAATTCTTGCTCACGTTCTAACACCACCTCTGGCAGGATACACATTTCAAATCTGATATATTGTAATCACAAAATAGAAAATAAAATTATTTTTTCTACCTTTTGTTGTAACTTCCAGTTTCGCAAAACTGGAAGTTACATTAGATGGAAGGATTCCGGTGGCAGAGGGAAAGCCCGAACAGGTCTCTAGCAAGGGGGGCAGACGAATTAGCGAGTTTGATTTTTTACAAAATCAAATCGATTAGAATCGATTCACCCGAAGTGAATTGGTGAATCGATTAGAATCGCGAATTGGGTAGCACTACTCCAGAGTAATCTGAGGAAATACTTTTTTATGGAAAGGGTGGTAGATGCGTGGAACAGTCTTCCAGAAGAGGTGGTGGAAATGGAGACTGTGTCTGAATTCAAGAGGGCCTGGGATAGGCACGTGGGATCTCTTGTAGAGAGAAAGAGATAATGGTTACTGTGGATGGGCAGACTAGATGGGCCATTTGGCCTTTATCTGCCATCATGCTTCTATGTTTCTAACTTACCTGTTCAGATAAGGACTGAAGTTAATTATGTAAGGTTTCATTAAAAAAAATGAAAACTTTTTAATATGATTTTGTATAATTCTTATTATATGACAATATTTTAAATATTAATTGCCTCTGTATTTTCCCATAGACTGTATGGCTTCTTGGATGTAAGTCGCCTTGAACCCTGTTAGTATAGTGTGATTCATAAATTGTGTATTAGATTAGATTTTACTCAGCATTAATAGGAAAGTCAGAGGTTACAATGAAGAAAGTGTTTCATTTAGTAAATAAACTGCTGGATGTTGATAGTGCAGGTGCCTCAGGAAGTGCCCTCCTACCTTAGAAGACTTGGCGCAATATTTTCATTCACAGGTAGATGACTTGAGATCATCTTGTCAGGTTACTTTTCAGTGTTGTGAGCAAATCTTTCAGTTTACTTCTAAATTTTGTATGCTGATTTGTTTTGGAGTACATTCAAGCATTTTGATTGATTTTTATTTTTAAAAATTATATGCTAAATATGTTTCTTCTTATTGTAATTTGGACACTTGCCCACCAAGGCTTTTATAAGCAAAGTCCTATCAATTTTGTTGGGAGCTTTTTAAATGGTTACAATTTATGCTTCAGCACGGCAAGTTCCTTGTAGATCAGGGATATATTGTTAACGTTCACTATTCATCACCCTACCCCCTCAGATCTGGCCATTCACCACCAACACGTTCAGGAACTTTTAGGCTATTGTCCTTTCCACCTCTCCTAAACTACTATATCACACAAGACTGTCAACGAAGCCGTCCTCTCTTATACCATTCTCTCCTCTGCTCTAGATATCCTTGCTCTTCCAATCTCACATCCTGTTAGGCGTGCCAAACCCCAACCCTGGCTCACCCCCCGCAATCCACTATCTGCGCTCATGTGCCGGTTATGCTGAATGTCTCTGGCTTAAATGCCATGCGCCCGCCAACTTCATACACTTCAAATTCATGCTGACATCATTCCATTCTTCCCTCTCGCTTGCCAAACAAGAATACTATATCCACTTCTCTTAGCTCCAATCCTCATCGTCTCTTTACCACACTAAACTCCTGTCAATTTTGCCCCAGACAATGGAAGATTTCTTCTGCATTAAAATTCAGAAGATTCACATTGAGCTCTCAACCAGGCTGCTTCCCCCTCCCTCCATCTGCCCGTCTAGATTACGTTCTTACTACCCTCTCAATTTCTTTTTTTACTGTCTACCTACAGCTCACCACCTCTTTCCTTCACCCCCTCCAGTATTTCACTAATTCAATCCTTTTCCCCCATCATGTGCCTTCCTTTTATTTATCACCTCCTTCCATCATGTGCCCTCTTTCTCTACCCCTTCCATCTAGTACCTTCTCTTCTTTCTGTCCACTTCCATCCAGCATCTGCTCCCTTCTTTCTCTCCTCCCATTTACTTCCTGCATTTGCTCCCTTATCTCTCCCATCCGCACTTCCATCTAGCATAGGCTCCCCCTCTACCCTCCCCACTGCCATCCAATGCCTGCCCTCTCTCCATTCACCCTTCAATTAGCATCTACCCCTTTCTTTCCCTCCAATCCAATTCCATCCAGTATCCTTTCCCCCTTATGCCTCTCTTCCCTTTCCCTGCACACCAATTCCATCAATACCACCCTTCCCCCTTTCTGTCCCTCCATCACTCCTGCTCCCTTCATGCAGCAAGGTTCCGCGCTGAGTCTGCCGGCTCTGCTCCAGAAGTAAGTTACATCGGAGGGGGTGGACCCGGCAGACGCAGTCATTGCAACTCCCTGCGTCTGCCGGGTCCACCCCCTCCGACATAACTTACTTCTTCCGGAGCAGATCCAGCAGACGTACTCAGCGCGGCTGCCGACTCTGCTCCAAAGCAAGTATATCGGAGGGGGGTGCACCGGAAGCCGTGATGAGGTGCAGGTCTTTCTCAATAGTAGGGAAGGACATTTCGGAACCGGACCGCTATGCACCCCCCTAGGGCGTGCACCCAGGGCGGACCGCCCCCCACCTAGGTACGCCACTGGTTACAAGATAAGCCTCTCTCCTGTTTGGAGGAAATAAAGTTGGAGTTTGGTTTGTTCATAACAATCTGTGTGATCTGGCACTATTCAGAAGAGAGTTGAGAATATTTCTGGTCTGATTCTGGCTCACAAATATACTGTATACACTCAAATATAAGATGAGAGTTTTGGGCCCCCCAATGGGGTCTCATCTTATATTCAGGTTAGCTCCCACCTGTCCTCCTCCCGGACTTGTTGCAGGCCTGCTGTATGATCTGGTGGGCCGGGACAGGAAGGATCCCTCCTGTCTCCTGTCCCGGTGGACTCGCATACCTTTTTGAATCTCTGGTGGTTCAGCAGTACTGGGCAGACTTACATGGTCTGTGTCTGTATATGGCCGTTTGGGGGAAGATGGGCTGGGGAGGGCTTCAATGGCTGGGAAGGTGTAGATGGGCTGGAGTGAGTTTTGACGGAGATTTCGGCAGTTGGAACCCAAGCACAGTACTGCGTAGAGCTTTGGATTCTTGCCCAGAAATAACTAAGAAGAAAAAAGTTAAAAAATTTAAATTGAATCAGGTCGGGCAGAGTGGATGGACCATTCAGGTCTTTATCTGCTGTCATCTACTATGTTACTATATTACAGTGAAATGGGCAGGAGCAAGATTTCCGCGCTCCTGTCATGCGTTGAGCCCCTCCCAGAATAGCTGCATCATGTTCTCACGGGCCAGTGGTGTACCGGGCAGGACTGAGCTTTATACGCTCCTACCTGGCCCTGAGCTGCTCCCTGAATGGCTGTTGCCAGTTCTTGTGGGACTCATTAGAACTTACAGGTAACATTTAGGGAGTGGCTCAGGGCTGGGTAGGAGTGCAAAAAGCTTGCTCCTACCCGGTACATCGCTGGGACGTGAGAAATCGAGGCAGCCATTCCTGCATGGGGTAGGAACGCGGAAAGCTCACTCTTGCCTGGTACACCATTGAACCACCAGGGATTTAAAAAGCTACATGGGTAGAGGTGGGATGGAGGTAAAATTGTCAGAGTCAGCCGGGACAGGAGGGAGAGAGGGGTGACAGGGCAGGGAGCTGGGACAGGATGCAGAGCCTGGCAGGGAGGGAAGGGGGAAAGGATGGAGAGCCTGGCAGGGCAGGGAGTGAGGGGGCTGGGTACAGAACCTGGCAGGGGAGGGGGCAGGGCACAGATCTTGTATTCCAGTCAACCTTATATTCCAGTCAACCTTATATTCCAGTCAACCTTTTTTCCTCCTTATTGGGAGGAAAAAGGATACCTCAACTTATACTCGGGTACCTCGGATCAACTTATATTCGAGTATATATGACAACTTGTGAGGACCTCTACCCGGTAGCCAGGATAACCAAAAGGACCATTCTTACACAGTGTAGAAAAATGAGCTCATTTTTTAGGACTTCCTCTTTGTCTTTGATTCATTGTTTGTACCAGTGACATGGAGATCTATCTATGGATCCAATCCTCAGGACACACCCAGCTAGTTAGGTTTCCAGGATATCCACAGTGCATAGGCATGAGATAAATTTGCAAACACTACCTTCATTATGTGAAAATTTATCTCATGCCCATTCATTGAAGATATCCTGAAAACCTGACTGGTAATGTATGTCCTGGGTTGAGAAGGCCTGATCTATGGTAACATATACTCCAGCAGAGCTTCAGATGTAGAAAGCAGCTGGAGACCATCTTATACAATTTAAGCCCTTGTGCTGTGCCTTTCATTCATTCCATTCTTCTTAGACATTCTTATGTGATTTCAATTTTGCAGTTAAATCCCCTGCCAAAAATCAAGAGCTCTTCCTTGCCCTTGATGTCAGCACTGTCATGGAGAACAGCGAGTAGTGCATGAAGCAATGTACTTTTCTTCTTGGCTTAGAGGCCAAGTAATGTAATGTAATGTAATGTAATTTATTTCTTATATACCGCTACATCCGTTAGGTTCTAAGCGGTTTACAGAAAATATACATTAAGATTAGAAATAAGAAAGGTACTTGAAAAATTCCCTTACTGTCCCGAAGGCTCACAATCTAACTAAAGTACCTGGAGGGTCTTCATCAATTACTTTGATACAGTGAGCAATAGTCTTTTATGATAAAGTGAGGCTCTTATATCTCTTATGACACTTGGGACACAGCAAACCAGCAACATAGACCATATGTCGTTTCATAAACTCTCCTTTTGAAAAGGGTTATTTTTTTGCTGCAATATTCAGTGCCAAAAGACAGTTTGCCTTTGTAGTTTCTTCTTGAACTATGACTTGTCAAATAAAAATGTTTTGTTGATCTCTTAAGTTAGTAGCAGTTTTCTCAAATGTAACTGCTTTTTCTTAAGTTACTCCCATAATTGGGGATGCTGTGTAGTGAAAAGGTGATTCAAACAAGGGCTGGCAAACTAGACAGTTGTCTAGGGCAGCAACTTTAGGGGAAGAGGGGCAGCAAAGAGAAGCCAGGCATGGTCAAACTAAAACCATAGACTTTCCAGCTACACAAAGAATCAGGAAGAATGGGCAATTTTCAAATAGATCAAACAAAAGCACAATCCAAGTAGTCTGCAGTAAAGCACAAACCGAACAAAGAAAAAACTGCAGACCAGAGTACAAGATGCAGGTTGGGTTTATTTAAAACATATATTGCGGTTAATGTCACCAACTCATTGCTCTACTGCAGTGGTCTCAAACTCAAACTCTTTGCAGGGCCACATTTTGGGATTTGTAGGTACTTGGAGGGCCTCAGAAAAAATAGTTAATATCTTATTAAAGAAATGACAATTTTTCATGAGGTAAAACTCTTTACAGTTTATTAACCTTTCCTTTTGGCCAGGTCTTAATAATATTGTAATTTATAGCTAAAGAGACATATGATCAAGAAACTGTTTTATTTTACTTTTGTGATTATGATAAACATACCGAGGGCCTCAAAACTGTACCTGAAGGGCCGCATATGGCCCCCGGGCAGCGTGTTTGAGACCACTGCTCTACTGTGATTTTCCCACTCTCTCGGCGATTTATTTGGTGTTTTAAAGGGTCACGTCTATTTGTGTTGCAGTTTGATTTTGAGACCTTTACAGATTAGGGACCCCTGATGAAGGCGTGTTAACTGAAACACGGACCATGTTAGGTCCCCTGGTTTGTATAAAGGTGGTGACATTAACCGCAATATATATTTGTTTTAAATAAACCCAACCTGCATCTTGTACTCTGGTCTGCAATTTTTTCTTTGTTCAATTTTCAAATAGTCAATTTGCCTTGTAAATGGCATTTAGAAATGGCTCTCATTATGTTTACTATTTGAAAGCATGATAATTATTTACATTTCATATATACCGCTTCTATTTGAAGCGGTTTACATTCAGGTACTCTTAAGTATTTCTCCCTATCTGTCCCAGTGGGCTCACAATCTAACTGGGGTCCCTGGGGCAAAGGAGTGTTAAGTGACTTGCCCAGGGTCACAAAGAGCAGTATGTGCATTGAACCTAGCTGAGGCAGGGGTTCTAACCACTAAACTACATCTGTGGGCTGACTCATGAAAGTATCTTAAAATCTAATTGCAAAACTTGAAAAACTACTCACTTCTAAATCTTCTATGGCTGTTTTTGTATAACTTAAATATACCAATACATGTTAATTGTGATTCATATGTTGCTTTTTATGACTTTACATATATTAATGAAAAAGATGAAAATCTGGCATTATGCTGAGCTGCTCGTAAATAAAAGTCACTTCCACTTCAGGCACTACATCGATTTGCCAGATTTTACCGGTGAGTTTTGAGAATCTTCCTCAGAGTCTTTTGGGTGTTCTTACCTGGCTGTCTAAGCTCTTCACATTCCATTTCCTTCATTAAAGCTACTTCTGTTGGCTCAGGATTTAGCCACACCTTTTTCAGTAGTAGCTCAAAGTGAGTCATATTCAGGTATACCAGGTATTTCCGTCGTGAGAGGGCTTATAGTCTTAGGTTTGTACTTGAAGGAATGGAGGGTTAAGTAACTTGCCCAAGACCACAAGGAACAGCAGTAGGTGGGGATTCTCTGGTTGTCAGCCTACAAGTAAAATCCATTGCTTCAGGCTCTTGAGGTAGCTGAAAGCTGTTGCCCTTGCCTGCGCTTTCTCCTAAACTTCTACAAATGTCTCGGCCTTAAAGAGCTCTCAATTCTGCCCTCTCTGTTGGTTTCTAGAAAAACTAATGAGGTTTGTGCTCACCAGTAGAAAAGGAGAGAACCAAAGACTAAGGTGTCCTTTTACTAGAGTGTGTTAATGGATTTAGCGTGTGCTAATGGAGTACTGTAATATTCGTTAAGTGCTATAAACTGTACGGTATTTAGGGCTCGATTCTGTATAGGATGCCTATTTTAAGCACCGCTTTGAAATTCATGTGCAGTTTTTTTCAAAATTGGTGTGGTAACTGATCATATCAGTTTTCAGCCAATAAAAAAAAAAAAAAATTAAATTAACAATTATAAATTTGGCATGGAACTCTCAGGACACCTAGCAATGCCTAAGTCGAGGTGCCCTCAAACTCATAACAATGCATATCTAATGCAGGTGTGAATAGGGGAGGAAAATAGGTATGGTTGACTTAGGTGTCACTAGGCATCTGAGTTAGGGGCCAGTAAATTAGGCCAAGCAAAACCTGGCCTAATATACTTATCTCTAGTTTGCCTAGCGATGCCTAAGTACACCTAGGTGCTGCTAGGCGGGATTCTATACAGGATGCCTAGAGGTTGATTGACAACTGTGTCACTAGGCGCTGTTTATAGAATCTGGTTCTTAGTGTGTGTTAAATCTGTTAGTGCACCTCAGTAAAAGGGCCCCTAAATTTCCTAGGAAACCACGATAAATGATATTAAATCTTCTGTAGTGCACATGACCCACAGAGACTTCCAGGGTGTTACAGTGCACTAAATTCACTCTTAATGAAGCAGATACTGCTGTCTACGGAAGTGAATGATACGGAGAAAACTGTGACTCGGTCAAAAGAACAAATAGAATAACTGACTTATCACACAGACACAGAAAAACATGCAAACACACACATACAAGCAAGCATATTTTTTTCTTGATAATTTCTTAGGAATAGACATATTTAGCAAATATGGATGACAGATCAATTGTAATTTATTTTTTAACACTGTATCATCATAAAGAAAACTGGTATAAATGAAAAAATCTATTTCAAATATCTACATCTAAAATTTTAGGCAGTGAAAAAGCACTTTGTTGACAAGGAGTGTGGAATGATGTATGTTAATTGTCAGAAACTGCTGAATGCCTTGTTTAATTGCCACAAACATATTCACATATCAGAACGAACAATACTGCTAAATATTCCTTTGTTTCTTTTTTTTTAATATCTTTCTTTTTTTGTTAAAACATATGGGGGAAAGAAAACAATTCAACCCCTGCTTCCCCCTGGAAATTCATACATCTTTCAAAAGTCTGAAACTGAAGCAATATTTAGAACCATTGATGAAGAAACACTGTGGCATTGGTGTAATATACACAATGCACTTGATTTTTTTAAATCTGTAATGTACATCAAATACTTTACAACAAAGCATTAACAAAAGGCAAAAAACACCTTGCTGTACAGAGTAAACCCCGAATGCAACTTGAAGCCTAGATGATTCACAATGAATGAGAGTAAACAAAATATGAGAAGCTGTTCCCCATAATTATGTAAACCTTTTTGCGGTTTCTTGTGCTTAGCAATAGTCTCCTTAGTGCACTTCTACTGCCATTTGCTCCCTTCTCCTTCCTTCTTCCACATTCACTATACAACAGTCTCCTTTAGACTCTACAGGATAAAAGTAAAAATTATCCTGTACTACACACACATATATATAATATGTATATATATATTTTAAAATGCTTTCTAAGGATCCACTTTTCAAGTTTAACTTTCAGTCTTTTAGCCTTCTACAACATCTTAATCATATTTTCCATAATTGATTACCGAGGCCTTCCTATGGAACAGGCTTGAACAAATTAATAGCCTCATTTACTAACCTGCATTAATGAGGTCTATTTATTATGGAGTCGGTATTCAGCATGGTTTAAGTGGACCAGCTGCTGAATATCAGCTTTGACTGTTGTAGTTCTGCCCAGGTAGTGCCAGGGAGGTCCAGATAAGAGTTAAGAGAGAAGCCAGCAGTTATATGGGCACTGGCCATATTCAGTGCTGGTGCTTGCATAGTTAAGCAGACATACAGGACCTTTCTTTTGTCCAGGTCTCTCTTTGCCTGCTTATCTATATAGGTGCTAGCACTGACTATTAGTTGGCACCTTCATAACTTCTGGATCACTGCCTGACCCCGAATGTTCAATGCCAGTGTCTGGAACTGGCTTAGCATTGAATATGTGGGCTTAATTCTGTCTGTAGCTGTCGGTCTTAAAAACATACAACCACAGGCTGAATATCAACCAGTATGGGTCTAACTCAAATTAATGCACATTAATGTGCACTAATATATGTTAGCTCTTTAACACACGTTAGTAACTGAGGGCCTAGATTTGCAGGAAATAAAATGTCTTGTGGTATGCATGCACATGCACAGCTCCTAGATCTTTGCTTCATGATCAAGTTTCAAACCCAGGAGTCCGGAGAGGCTGGATAGTGGCTTGTTTCATAGTTAAGTTCACTGTACGGCCGAGCAGCTGAATAGAAGTCAACATAGTTGCCAGTGGATTTTAGTCCTAGGTGCATGTTGTACTCGCTTGCTGGTGGGCGATGGTGCACCTGATCCTCAAAGAATGATTCATCAAAATTCCTGGTTGAGTTCTGAAATGGTTGATATGTATCATAGTCTTTCCTACTGGGCTCTTGTGGCACTGGCTGTGTTGAAACCTGGAAGTAAAAAAATACCCATGACCTGCTGGAACTACAGGCACACTAGAAAAAGGAAAACTTGTCTTGCAACACTAGAAAGATACACTTGAGAACATAAGATGTGGTCAACAGATCCCTACGAGCAGATCCATTCCTTGTTGCTTTTTAACAGCAGTTAAATTTAAAGGAAAGGAGGAAGAGGTTAGTTTGTGTTTCTGTTACAGCAACCAGGTGACCTTTTCCATCTATACAGGGCTGAACGGTATACTAATCTACTATTTATTATCATCTAGAGGTTGGGGAATTGTAAGCAAATAATAAATAAGCACCGATATGTGTTTTAACATCTATAAATATGGACAGCAGATACTATAAACCACGTGCTTAAAAGACCTTCACCAACCTGTGGGTAGATTTAACCATCTAAGGCAGTGGTTCTTTCTAATGGAAGCACGGGTGAAGTTTAAGTTTGGTTGCTTCTGTTTTAAGGCTTTGTTTGTTTTAGCTCCCCAATATATAATTGAGCATTTCTCTTTTGCAACCAACAGACATAAGAGAAACTCAAATCTGAATTTTGTTTTTCCGCCTGTTAGAGGATGTAAACTTAAAAAACATCATCTAAATCTTTTTTCATATCAAGCAGCGTTATGGGGTAAGGATTTAGAACAATTGCTTTTGCTTACTGACAGGGGGAATTTAGGAGACATCTGTTATCAAAGTATTTAGGCAGCTAATTCGTAAAAATTTTATTATGCACTATTTTGATCATTTTAGTGTCTCAAATTATTGGCTTTTAACTTTTTTAGTTCTATTCAACTTCTTTTATTGGTTTTTAAAAAACTATTTTAAACCGCATAGAACTTTACGGCCTTGCGGTATGTAAACTGATTATTATTAATTAATGTAATAACTAATTGTATTTTCATCTATGTTTGGAGAGAAGAAGAAAGAACTGTAAATAGTTACTATTTGATCAGTGAAGATAGTGTACTGTGCCTAAATCATTTACAGGACAGTAAAGTTTGGCTCAGAAAGAAAAGATTGTGTGTGGAGAATATTTCTGACTCAAAGGGCTCCTTTTACAAAGGTGCGCTAGGGCCTTAACGCGCGGAATAGCACGCGCGAAATTGCCATGCATGCTAGCCGCTACTGCCTCCTTTTAAGCAGGCAGTAATATTTTTGCTAGCGAGCACTACAGCGTGCGCTAATACGGTGCATGTGCTAAAAATGCTAGCGCACCTTTGTAAAAGGAGCCCAAAGTCTGGTGCTACTTGCTATGGCCTCCTATGTCCTGTCCCTGATCTCAAACCAATAAATTTGATGTGTATCCCTTCCATCCAGCTTTGCACACCGGTCAACCACCTAGGTGTGCAAATAAGGGGGTTACACAAATATATCTTTGAAGCTGCTAAATAGCTTCCCAACTGTTTGCTCACTCGGTTTTGGCAGTACCAAGAAAATCAGCCACTCTGCCTCATGAGATCAGCCTGCAGTGCTGCATCTTAAGTTCTATGAATTTGGGCATCCAAGTACTATGATGTTCTGCATTCATATGCTATATATACAGTAGTAGACGTCTTCCCTATCAATAGTCAACCTAAATAATTATCAATCTTATGTTTTCACAGAACTTATGAGGGATCAAAGTTAGTATATTACAGAGGCTAACAGTAAACTAGTCATTACAAGAATGTTACAAATGATAATGTGTGCATTAGTCTACCTTTATAAAATTTCTTATTTAAAAGCTGAGAGCTCCACATTTCTCTGTGCTTTGTTTATCAAAGGAAGTGTTACCATCTTTCCAGTATGCACCAGTGAGATGGTAGACTTCAAAACAGCTGGCCTCATAAGAATACATATAAAACCAACTGTTTGGTTTTGGGTTACAGAAAAGGAAGAAGGAAATTATCTGGGAATCAGAAAAATAGTGTAAAATAGTTTTCAGCTAAATTGTTAGATCTTAGGCGTTCTTGTAGGAAACTTGAGAGAAAATGGAAAAAACAGCCTAATGATGAGTCTAAAAATGAATGGAGAAGCGATTTCTATATATAAAAAGAAACTGATTGAAGTAAGAAAAAATTATTATTCTAATCTTGTTGGATTAGATGTTAGAGATACTAGTAGCTTTTCAAAATGGTTAGTTCTCTGGTCAATACAGATAAAAAGGTTAATGTCCCATCTGAAAACCCACCATCAGCATATCAGCTAGCAGAATATTTTAAAGAGAAAGTTAGGGGAATTAAATCTCAATTTTTAACAAAAACAAAGGAATGGGGATTATGGTTAGAAATATAAATTCTATTATGGTAGACTTAAATTGGTCTGATTTTGACATAGTGGACTGGAATGAATTTTTTAAAGTCTATAACAGATATGCAAAATCATTCTGTTATCTTAACTTATATTTTGAAGACGGACCCATTATTCTTCAAGAATGTTGTATACGATTGGATAAATAAGATGCTATCAAAAGGTTTTTTTCCTATTGATTTGAAAGAAATAGTGTTTACACCGATATTAAAAGATGCAAAAGGAAGATTAGATCAAGTTTCAAATTATAGACCAGTTGCATCAATACCTTTTTTGGTAAAGGTTATGGAAGGACTGGTCAATACTTAACTGAATTCATTTTTGGACAAGTTTGATATTTGCATTCATCACTATCTGGTTTTTGTAAGGGCTACAGTACAGAGATGGTTTTAGGATCTATGTTGGATATTTTAAGATCTCAAGTTTCAAAAGGTAATAGAGTCCTAATTTTACAATTTGACCTTTCAAGTGCATTTGATTTAGTTGATCATGTGTTATTAAGATTGATGGATTATATTGGAATTATTTGAAATGTGGCTAAATGGTTTCAGGGTTTTTTGAAAATATCTCACAAAGTTAAAATTCTATCAGATAACTGGCAGCCTACATATGGGGTACCGCAAGGTTCTTCCTTATCCTCCTCTTTTTAATGTATTTTTATATTTGTTGAGTTATGAGCTCGAGAAGTTTAATTATACTACATTTTTCTTTGCAGTTGATATCACAGTTTTGATACTATTTTCAGATAATTTAGAGCATGTGAAATTTAAAGCAAATCATTGCATACATTTAATTGAGCAATTGATGATTGATTTTTGGTTGAAATTAAATAGTGAAAAAACACAATTATTAATGCTAAACCATCCTAATTTAGGATCTTATGAAAGTTCATTGAAGATCGATAATGTAGACTGTACAGTGGATTAGGATCTTGGGGGTGCACTTTGATATTATTTTGTCATTGGCTCCACGTCACTAAGTTGGTAAAAAAAACTTGTTTGGGTTATTCTGGAAATTGAGAAGAATTAGGAATTATTTTGATCATTATCAATTTCATCTATTAGCTCAGTCTTTGTTTTTATCACTAATAGATTATTGCAATATCACTTTTTTGGATTGTCCTAAAATAATACTGCACAAATTGCAAATGTTACTAAATACAGTTGGCTGATACTTGGATTGAAAAAAGTGACAGAATTATACCATGTATGTTAAGGCTGCACTGATTCCCTGTTAAAACTAGAATTCAGTTCAAGTCTTTCTATATGGTATTTAAAATACATCAAGGGGAAGTACCATCTTATATGCCCCCATTATTGTGTTATTCAGATACTACATTATATGGTCTAAGACAATACTTGCCCTTTCAATTTCCGGAGGTAAGAGAGTTAAAATATACCAAAATGTTCACTACCACTCTAGCCTATTAAGCTGCCAAACTCTGGAGAACTTTGCCAGATCAGATTAGTTCAATGAGAGATTATAAAAGTTTTAGAAAGGCCTTGAAAACTTATTTGTTTAAGGAATATAGAAACATGATAGCAGATAAAGGCCAAATGGCCCATCTAGTCTGCCCATCTGCAGTAACCATTATCTCTTTCTCCCTCTGAGAGATCCCATGTAATTTTCTTAATCTTTTTATTGTACTGAATATTGTCTTGGCTGAGTGGCAAATTATGTCCCCATTACGGCTGTCTCATGTGTTGAGTATCAAGTTACCTAGTTAAGTTAAAGACAATAGTATTATATTTGACACCTGGAAAACCTTGAAATTTATTAACAATTTAAAAGAAATGCCAGTAGATAATTCCACGTGTCAATCCTTATGGCTAAACTCCAAGATTCAAATTGGTGAGTCTAAGATTGCCTGGAAGCAGGCAGGCATACATACACTAGATGATGTTATATTAAATGGGAAAATGCTTGATTTTTCACAACTGCAACAATCTTTTGGTATTTCAAAGTCTCAAATTTATAAGTGGTTTCAGCTGAAGCAAGCTATTCAGAAGGGGTTCTCTGAATGGCGAAATTTTAAAAATTATTATAGCGTGAAGGTTCTGTGCTTCCAGAAAGATTTGCTAGGACATCAGGCCGCTCGGTGGTATAAATTAATATCTGAATTCTTGAATAAAAAGCTAAAAACTTATCTTAGAGACATTTGGAGCATTGAGATAAAGCAGCATATTTCTGTATCTCAATGGCCACGAATTTGTACTTGGAGGATGAGATGTACAGCATCAGCATCTATGAGATAAACATGTTTTTTTTTGTTTTTGTTACATACAAGTTTCTGGACCCCTGTTCGTTTACAAAAATTAGACAGTTCTAAATCTAATAGATGCTAGCACTGTCATCTTGATATAGGGACACTGGATCATCTGCTGTTCTATTGTCCTTTGATACTTAACTTTTGGAAGTCAATATGGGGACAGATTAATACCATACTGGAGGCATCAATTCCATTGACGTATGTGGAACGTTATTGAATATTAAGCTCCCCATTGACTGCTATAAATGCCGGCTTTTCCTAATTATGACCGAGATAGCCATGCAAATGATTACTCGCAATTGGAACAATTGGGATCACCTTAGTTTTCCTTTCTGGTAGGCGAGCTTATGCTTAATTTATAAGTATAAGAAAATGAATGCTGACTTGCTGGAGCATAATAAGATATTCAAATTGGTTTGGGGTCCATTGACATCTTTAGTAGATTTGTTATAGTTGCCCTTATCTTCCATTGTATTGCACCCACACATATGGAGGGTGGGAGCAGGAGGGGGGTATATCTTTTGTTTTGGTATTATTCCTGATGGTAATGATGGATGGGAGAGGGAATTTTTATCTTTTGTATAGATTCTGATTGTTTAGAAGTGCTTATTTGATTATTATTATTTGTATGTAAATTATATTGCATTTTCTGTTGGCATTAAAAACTAAAAGTTAAAAAAAGAAAAGAATATTGTCTTTGCTAACCGCTTTGAACTTCTTTTGAGGTATTTGCAGTATACAAATAAAAATTGTATTGTATTGTATTTCAAACCTTTGTATAGATCTGCATTTGTTAGTATGCATGTGATCCATAAGCGCACTCATCTGGTACAGTCTGGAAGCTGTCTGTATGAGACAAGCGAAACCACTTGCAAAACGACCACAAACCACCCACAAGCCAGTTAGTTTTGGTTTAGCTATAAGCTAAATAGTGACAAATGACAAAGGAAAAACAAGACCTAGAAAGATCTATAAGGAGAAGATTTTCCTACAGTGTAGTTAAAGTTGGTACAAAGGGACGTGGTAACCGGGGTTCCAACTGTTAGAAAGAAGTGAGGAGAAGAACAGTTCAGTGCTATGAGAGGAATCTGCTACCTACCTGCATTCCTTCATCACACCTAAGAGGATTCGCTACTGAAGTGGAAGGGACCTGCCTTCCAGCCATTAAAGGCAGGATGTACAAAGCTACAACACCACAGTAAAAAATATTGTGGTGGGAAAGATTTTTTTTTACTGCTGATGCTCAGTACAAAAGCATGCAAATTACCGTGTTTCCCCGAAAATAAGACAGTCATATTAATTTTGGGCCCAAAAATGGCACTAGGTCTTATTTTCAGGTAGGTCTTATTTTTTT
The DNA here is from genome assembly GCF_902459505.1 of Geotrypetes seraphini. Taxonomy (NCBI): domain Eukaryota; kingdom Metazoa; phylum Chordata; class Amphibia; order Gymnophiona; family Dermophiidae; genus Geotrypetes; species Geotrypetes seraphini. Next base: position 291,798,598 of record NC_047085.1, read on the forward strand.
TCATGTACAATGATTGTCTCTCCCTTCCTCTCTTCTACCCCCAATTCTTCCTATTTCCTTTCTCTCTCCTACATGGAGCCCTGCTCTGCCCCCCCCCCGATCCAGCTGGAGGACACACACTGAAAAGGCCCAGCGCCTGCACCTTCCACCAACTTGCCAGCCAGATCGGGACCAGCGTGGGAGCCCTGCTCCGCCCCCCCGATCCAGCCGGAGGACACACACTAAAAGGCCCAGCGCCTGCACCTTCCACCAACTTGCCAGCCAGATCGGGACCAGCGTGGGAGCCCTGCTCCGCCCCCCCCTCCGATCCAGCCGGAGGACACACACTGAAAAGGCCCAGCGCCTGCACCTTCAACCAACTTGCCAGCCAGATCGGGACCAGCGTGGGAGCCCTGCTCCGCCACCCCCCCCTCGATCCAGCCGGAGGACACACACTGAAAAGGCCCAGCGCCTGCACCTTCCACCAACTTACCAGCCAGATCGGGACCAGCGTGGGAGCCCTGCTCCACCCCCCCCGATCCAGCTGGAGGACACACACTGAAAAGGCCCAGCGTGGGAGCCCTGCTCCACCCCCCCCCGATCCAGCCGGAGGACACACACTGAAAAGGCCCAGCGCCAACGGCGTGCTGCCGTTCGGTGCGCCAACGAAGGCGCACGACAAAGGCGCCTGCGCCTTTGTGAGCGCCTTCGTGGAGCGCCTGCACGAAACGCCTGCGCCCCAAAGACCAGACCACCTGAACGCCTGTCGACCTCCAAGTCAGGTAATATCTTCATATCACAGCTTCTCACCGATACTCGGTTACTGCATCTTGTATTCAACTGCCTAGTCTTAACTTGGTTAGTCATTACCTTACTGTTTACCTGTCTCTACAGCAAATAATTTTCTGACTCAGTACCTTCTCTCTCAGTACTACCACTTTTACGCTACTCTGTTAAATCAGTGCATTAACATGATACCCCCTCATCACAGCATGTGGTTACTACTTATTATCTTACACTTGCTTAGCTCTAGATGCAAGGCAACCTCACCACCCTAACTCCCCCCTCCTCCCACCCCATTCTTTATTCGCACCTTCAAGCCCAACCCCCCCCCCCACCCTTATCAAGGCTTCCTTCGACATCCAAGAGATCCCAATCCTAACTACTTTCCGCAGACCTGCCAGACCCTATACCAAAAAAACCAGAGTACTAAAAAACATAGCTCCCACCCTTCCCTCCCCCTTCACCCCCCTAAGCTATACCAGCCTCAGAGGTTCCTACCTGAACATAAGATCTATGAGGAACAAATCCCAATTAATCCACGATTGGCTCACCGACACCAACCCTGATTTCGTCTTACTAACAGAGACTTGGCTGCTCTCAGATGAAGACATTGTCATCCAAGAATGCCTCCCCCCTAACTTCAAAATTCTCTCCTTAGCAAGAGAAAGAGGCAGGGGTGGGGGTCTGGCTGTAATCCTCAAAGACAACTTAAATGGCTCCATACTCAGCTCTAAATCCTACCCAACCTTGGAAATCCTCTCTCTAAAGCTTCAATCAGAACTGCTAATCGACTCCCTTACTATCATTCTGACATATATTCCACCCAAAAAATGGTCAGCAGCCAAAGAAGAATTTCAGGAATTCCTTCTATCCAATTCACTTTCGGGCCCTTACAACCTCTTATGCGGCGACCTTAACCAACATTTAGAGAATCCAGATCTACCTGAACCCACCGAATGCTGGTCCTTTCTAACATCCCTAAGCTTCCCTCACGCCCCCCCAATATCAACCCACACAAAAGGCCATCAACTTTACATTGTATCACTGAACAATTCACACTCAACAAACCCTACGATCCGACTAATATCAGAAACCTGGTCAGACTCACTTTGATCCTACCACAAAATATGCAACTTCGAGTTAGAATGGCAACAGACATCATCAACGAGGAACGCGAAACACAAACCCACTCTATTTAAAACAAGCAAAGGCAAACTCAACCCCGTAGAATTCTGGTCTCACTATGACATTATCCACAACCACGACGAGGATCCCAACCTCTTCATGAACTCCTGGATCTCCACCAGCATCCAAATCCTTAACGAAATGGCCCCACTGAAAAAAAGAAGGTTCAGACCTAGAAACCAATCGGGATGGTTTGACTCAGAGCTCCTTGGGATAAAGAGAGAATTAAGAAGACTAGAAAGGAAGTGGACAAAGTTAGGAACACCAGAATAACAGAGACACCTGGCGCCAAATGCTAGCTATCTACAAAAACACCATCTCAAAAAAGAAAAAAACCTTCTACGCCAACATTATAGGCAACACCTCCTTAAACAGTAGCAAACTATTCAAACTTGTCAACGACCTGTTCGACACCCACCCCTACACAAACCCAGTAGAAGATTCCACGATCACAGCACACGACCTGGCCGATTTCTTCAACTCAAAAATATCTAAATCAAGACTTGCCCTCCCAAACTCACATGACTCCCACTGGAACTACACCATCCTACACAGAATCTAGCTCTCTGTAATGTAAAGTTATGCTATGTAAAATAATGTAATGTAAAGTTATGTAAGTACTGTAAGGTAATGTAAAGTAATGGAATGTAAAACTACGCAAAGTTATGTAAAGTAAGGTATGCAAAGTTTGTAAAGTAATGTAAAGTATTGTATTGTCATCTCCTGGAAATGACCAGCCATCTTCTAATGTAATCTGCTTAGAACCGCAAGGTACAAGCGGAATAGAAATCACTAATGTAATGTAATGTAATGTAATGTAATCCTACAGGATCCTGACTCCTCTTCTAAAGCCGACATGAGCTGGTCCAACTTCAAGGAAACAGACTGGCTAACGTTCATCAAGTTCTACAATAAATATACAAAATCTTATTGCAAATTAGACCCCTGCCTCCCTAACGTGATGAAAGCTGCCCCCATCTACTTCAAAACCAATCTGCTAATCTGGATCAATCTACAATTATCCGTTGGGAAATTTCCGGAAGACCTAGGACAAATTATTATTATCCCCATAAAAAAGAACAAAAAAGAAGCAACCAACATCATCTCCAACTATAGACCCGTCGCAAATATCCCTCTGGCTGCCAAATTAATGGAAGGCCTGGTAAATGCAGATCTAAACAACTACTTAGATAAATTCAACTTACTGCACACCAACCAATCTGGTTTCAGACCCGGCTTCAGCACAGAAACTATAATGGCCTCCCTTCTAAACTTCCTACACTCCCTTCTCAGTCAAGGCTTCAACGCTTTGATCCTCCAACTGGATCTAAGCAGCGCCTTTGACCTAGTCGACCACTCAATCATGCTGAACTGTTTGGAGTCAATTGGCATCTCTGGAAACACCCTTACCTGGTCAGGGGATTTCTCGAACTTACCAAGTACTCAAAGATGATAATCTCTCCTTCAACTGGAACAACAACTGCGGACTCCCCCAAGGCTCCCCGCTCTCACCGACCCTCTTCAATATCTACCTCATCTCATTGAGTCACCTATTACAGAGCTTAAATCTCACTTTCCACATTTACGCTGATGATATCACTATCGTACTGCCACTATCCGATATTTCGCCGAATTTCATCATTCTCCTATCCAACATCCTAAACCAAATAGAACTCTGGATGAAGTCCTACAAACTTAAACTGAACACAGAAAACACCAAATTTTTCCTAGCCTCTCCCAACGAGCAGATAAAGGACAACAAGATTCACGTGAATGGTAAAGATTACGAAATTGATCAATCTATTAAAATACTCGGGGTTACCCTTGACAGATACCTAACAATAGAAAAACACACTGATCTAATGTTCAAAAAATGTATCTCTGCCCTTTGGAAACTTCGCACCATCAAAAAATTATTTGACGAATCATCCTTTCGTCTACTAGTACAAGCCTCCATCCTGAGTACTCTGGACTACTGCAACATCATATTTCTGGGAGCATACAAAAAGTCCCTCCACAAGCTAAGATTAATCCAAAACACTGCCGTCCGTCTCATCTTCGGACTCAAGAAATGGGAACATATCTCGCCATATCTCCAAATACTCCACTGGTTACCAGTTGAATCCAGAATACTTTTCAAATTCGCCTGCATCAGCTTCAAAGCGATCTTCAGGATGCTACCAACTTACCTAGCTTCCCAATTCCTCACCTACCGTCCAATAAAGACCTCCCGCAGAACAAACCTTTTTACTTATCCATCCCTGAAATCATGTCACTACAAGAAGTACCTAAACAGAATGCTTTCTTTCCAGGCTGCCCAACTGAACACATGGCTAGCAAAACCAATACTCGAAGCCACATCATACGCGGACTTCAGAAAATCCCTGAAGACCCGCCTCTTCAACATCACCTAAACTCTCCCCCTACCAGTTATAACCCTCCTCGAAAGTCCTTCCCCTTCCTTCTCCCTCCCCCAATGCTTAATGCTGTACACCTCTCTTACGCACTTTATACTTATCCAGCTGTAAACAGCATTGATCTCTAGTAACTGTTCATACTGCACCAGCCTATAACTTACTATAACACCCTGTATCCTATCGTAAACATCCTGTAACTGTTCTCTTGTAAATATCTTGTACCTTTTGTAAATACCCCAGTACTTGCTCACTTTGTTTTATCCTGTATCTTTGTAAACATCCTGTAACTGTTCTCTTGTTATTATTTTTTACCTTATTGTAAACACCCATTACCTTGTATCTTATTGTAAACATCCTGTAACTGCTTTCTTGTTATTACCTATTGTAATCACCCAGTACCTGCTCACTTTGTATTATCCTGTATCCTACTGGTAACACTGTACTCTCTCTAGACACGACTTTCACTGTAAACCGCTTTGAACTTAGGGTATAGCGGTATATAAGAAATAAAATTATTATTATTATTATTATCTCCCCTCCCCTCTCACCCATCTCCTTGTGCAGTATCTTTCTATCCCTCCCTCCCATCCCCTTGTGCAGCAGAACCCTTGAAGCTTCTATCCCTCCATTCCTCCCATCCCCATGTGCAGCATCTTTCTATCACTCCCATCCCCCCTGTCGCTGCTTCGCACCCCCCTGCTGACCCTTTTATCTCTCCCTCCCATCCGAACCCTGACTGCGAGCCGAAATACCTGGAAACAAACGGCAGTCTCGACAGCTAGGCTCCCCCTCTAATTCCCTATATGAACACTATGTTCTGACTCCCCTTTTGTCCTGTGTGTCTGTCATAATTAGATTATAAGCTCTTCTGAGCAGGGACAATCTCTTGCTTGTACATTATGTAGCATTGTGTGTCTGGTAGCGCTACAGAAATAATAAATTGTTGTTGGCATAGGCAGCAAAATGTCATTTTGTTTGGGGGGCCCAAAGGCTCCATACTAGACAGCAGAATGGCACCTCTCACCAGCTCACAACTCCCCTATCCATCCCCTCCTGATGCTGTACTTTTTAAATCTTCAGGCAGCCACCGTGCAGCATCAATGAGCAGGCCTGCTCCCAGAAGGAGAATGAAGGGCTCCGAGACAGGCCTACTACATTGACGCTGAGTGGCGGCTGCCAAAAGATTTAAAAGTACAGCACCGGGAGGGGTTGGGTGGGCGGGAACTGATCAGTAACAACCAATTTTTGGGGAGGACCAGGAACCAGGAAACTAAATAAGAAAGAAGGTATACCACTTGAAAATATTTGATGAGAGATAATATTGTATTTGAAAGGAATGCGATAGGAGACAGGGAGGATATGCTCAGTTTTTAACAGTGATGTAACATGGTCGAACTTGGAAGGACGATAAAGTAATCTAACTGCAGTGTTCTGAACTAATTGTAGTCATTGCAAATGATATTTCAGAAGACCAATAAGAATGGACTTGCAGTAATCAAGCTTGGATAACACTAGGGAATGTATAAGAAGATGGAGTGAACTTTGTTGAAGAAATGAGCAAATGGATCGAATGTGACAACATAAAAGGAAGAAGATACCACCTTAGAGATATGAGAATGGAAGTGTAATGTATTAACTATTTCAACACCTAAGATTTTGGTTGTTGATGAGAATTTTAAGGAGACTCCATTCATAGTGAAGTTTAAGGTGTTTTCTGGTGCATTTCTTAAAGAAAAGAGCAACACTGCGTTTTTTGAGAATTAACTTTAAGTTTATTTAGTGTGAGCTAATCTGCAATAGTGTCCAATTTTGCAGAGATGAATGAATAAGGTGATTGCGATTGAGTCTTGAGTGGAAAGATGAGCTGGATATCTGCATAAACGAAGAATGTAAATCCTAAGGACTGTAGAATTAGAGTTAGAGGTGCGAGAAAAATATTGAAAAGTATTAGGCCTAAAATAGAACCCTGTGGTATACCTGATTGCATTCGATAGGAAATAGAGAAGGTATTAGAATGATTGACAGAAAATGTTCGAATGGTCAAATATGATTTAAACCATTGGAGAGCTGAACTATTGACCTTTATTTCTTCCAAGTGATGAAGCAGTATGTTGTGATCCACCAAATCGAAGGCTGCAGACATGTCCAAAGAAAATAGAACAACGTCATGATTGCTGTCCAGTATCTGTCTAATATAGTTTTGTAAACCCAGGAGAGTATGTTCTGTAGAGTGATTTGGGCGAAAGCCAGTCTGGCGAGGGTGTAGTACATTTGTTTTTATAAGAAAATCTGGTAGTTGAGTTGCAACTAAGAAACAAACGGTAGGTTAGAGGTAAGCCTGTAATTGATCACGATATTAGGATCAGAGCTAAGGCTTTTCAAAAGAGGAGTAAACTACTGCTTTTTTATCCATTTTAAAGGAAAATCAACGGTGGATAGGCTGTTATTGACAATAATGGCTCAAGAAGTGGATCAATGAAACGTGATAAGAGTAAAGCAGGAATAGGATCAGTTGGAGATGTATGTTTCAAATGTGTGATTATTTTCTTCAAAGAGGTACAAGTTTGAAGATTAAAAGAAGTAAGCGATGCAACTGGTACCACAGACAATGAAGATGAGGAGTAGCAAAGTGATGAATTAGCGACACACGAGAGAATGTCATTTTGAGAGGAGACAAGTCGCTAGATTGTCACTTAGAGAGCAAGTAACAGATGAAGAAATAGGCACCAAGATGTCTTGTAAGCTAATAATTTTGTCATGAAATCCTGGTGCAAATTCTTCTGCAGTGAGAGTGGTCGTCGAAACAGAAGGGGACGGATTAGAAAGTGAATATAATAACCAATAAAGATAGGATGAATTTAGATCGCGTTTGAGAATGGTGGATACATAAGTGCGTTTAGCATTAAGCAGCATGTGAGAATACTTTAGTGAAATTTTATTAAATTTCAAGAAGTGGTGAATGAAGGATTTCACCGCCAAGAGCGTTCAGTGTTGTGCAATTGGGGATGCAGAAGGATAAGGCCAGAGTGATACCAAGGCTGTGAATTGCTTTGCTTTGAAGAAACTGTATGTAAAAGGGCAGAGTCATCATTCCAAATGTGAATCTGGTCAGATAATGAGCATGATGTATAATTATCTGGAAAAGCATCACAGTGCTTAAAGAAAGATTCGGAAGTAAGGGTCTTCAGTTTCCTGACTTGTTTTACTGAGGAAGTAGAGACAGAGGGAGATTCAGGATTGACAATGGTACATAAGAATTGCAGGAGTGCATGTTCCGACCAAGGAATTGGAAGAACAACTGGGATTGAAAAATCAGAAACAGATGATTGGAAAGTTAAAGCAATGTCTAGGAGATGACGAGCAGAATGAGAAAAATAGAAAAAGCCTTTGTTAAGGCATCAAATGAGTCATAACAATATATATTTAAATCTCTCAGAACAAGAAGAGGTGAGGATGAAGTAAGATAAAAACTAATAAAGTCCTGTAAAATCATCAAAGAAGAACCAGTGACTAGTGGTGCATTATAAATGAGAAGTAGTACCATTGGAGAAATTATTTTTAAAGTTAAATGTTCGAAAGCAGATGAATAAGAGGAGCTATGGTCCTGTAGCGAGGCAGTGATCCTGGAAGAGATCAGAACTGCTAGGCCTCCACCCCTGCAATGTTTACGGTGACAACAAAAGAATGAATAACCGGAGGAGCATGATTGTTGTAAAAGAGCCTTGTCACCCAGAGATAACCAGGGGCTAGATTCACTAACCTCACGGATCTGATCCAATCCATGGGTGATCTGATCCGATCCGTGGCCGGGCGACTGATTCACAACGCGTCCTCATGCAAATGGATGCGATTGGAGGCAAGCCCCACACCGACCCAAGAGTGATACTGGATGGCGATTCTGATGCATGCGCAGACCATCTTTGCATGTAGAAGGAAGAGCTGGAAACTTTCTAGTGTTAACACAAAATTGGATCGTAAAGTGCATTTCCAACTCCTGAATCTATTTGAATCTTACTTTGCCACGGAGCCAGAAATATTTTTTTTTCTGGATCAATGAATTTGATGCACTTTTATGAATTCCAAGTGGAAACTTCTTTTTGTATTTCATTTACTTTCATTTTTGCTGCTTACACCATGGGGAACATGACTCCTGTTTTCTTTTTGAACCTGCAGTTAAGAAGGGCATCGTATGAGAATTGGGCTTTCAATTTAAGAAGGTCATTTGTTTTCTTTTGCAGTAAATATCATTTTGCCATTTGAAGAGCAATTTACAATAAAATGAAATAATTTTTTTGTGAGCCCGTGGTTTTAACCCACGGGTATAAAGCGGGGCTGCACTGCAGCGTGTTCTGGAACAGAACAGAACACGCTGTAGTACTCCATGCTTTAAACCCATGGGTTAAAACCAAGGGCTTGCACTGCGGGGAAGGGCGGCAGAGAGCAGGAGTCGGGGCGGTAAGAGCAGGAGAGTTGGGGCGGCAAGAGCAAGGCAGTTTTTACTTTATCAGGGCTGCAGGACAGTCGGCAAGGACTTGAGCGACTGGTTCTCAGCAGTCACTTCTTTTTGGATCAGCCAGCCCAATCAGTGTTCCTTCTTGAGTTTAGTGAATTGCTGCCTTCTGCTTTGCATACCATTTTCCCTCATTTGCATGCGCGGATCGGATCGGGAGTAAGGTTAATGAATTGTGTCGGGGTTGCAAAGTGGTCGCAAACTGGTCGGGACACGATTGGTGGGCTTCATGAATCTAGCTCCAGGTCTCTAAAAGAGCAAGAATGTTATGGTGTTCTTTTTCAGAAATGAGTAAACCAAATGAGTCTTGGGTCAGAGAGAATGAATGTTAAGACTAGCTAACTTCAATTGCATTGAACCAGGAAGATTAAATGGAGATTTGAGTTCATTTTGAGACATTGGTGGAATTGAGATAAAGGACTTTACTTGTGGAACGAAGTTGGTATGCGACCCCATAATACTGGGTTGTGAAACTGAGTTGACAGAGAATTTCGGTCAGCAGAAGTACGTAACAAGTTATCCAGGTTTAGAAAATTAATCAATAGAGGTAAGAGAAGAAGATATAAAAGAAGACTTTGAAAATGCACGAAGGAGTGCACTAAGGAGCACGTCATGCTTCTCATTTGTGCTCCTTCGTCATGCGAGATGTTGTGCGCCAGTGGCTCGTACCACTGAAGAGACAAGGTCTTAAAGTAGTCACTAGTGGGCAGAGCTTGAGAGACTTAAGAACATAAGAACATAAGAACTGCCATCTCCGGATCAGACCCATGGTCCATCGAGTCCGGCGATCCGCACACGCGGAGGCCCAGTCAGGTATGCACCTGATGTAGTTTTAGTCACCCATATCCCTCTATGCCTCTCGTAAGGAGATGTGCATCTAATTTGCCTTTGAATCCTAGCACAGTGGATTCCTTAATAACCTCCTTTGGGAGAGCATTCCAGGCGTCTACCACTCGCTGCGTAAAGCAGAACTTCCTGACATTTGTCCTGGACTTGTCCCCCCTTAGCTTCAAACCATGTCCTCTTGTCCGTGTCGCGTTGGACAATGTAAATAATTTATTTTCCTGCTCTATTTTATCGATGCCTTTCAGCATTTTGAACGTCTCGATCATGTCCCCTCGCAGCCTCCTCTTCTCAAGGGAGAACAGTCCCAGTTTCTTGAGTCGTTCCTCATATTCCAAGTTCTCCATACCTCTTATTAGCTTCGTTGCTCGTCTCTGCACCCTCTCCAGCAGTTTTATATCCTTCTTTAGGTTGGGAGACCAATGTTGGACACAGTATTCCAAGTGTGGTCTGACCATTGCTCTATAAAGTGGCATTATGACTTACTCCGATCTACTCGTGATTCCTTTCTTTATCATGCCTAACATTCTGTTTGCTTTCTTTGCCGCTGCCGCGCATTGTGCCGACGGCTTCAGGGTCCTATCTATCAGTACACCCTGGTCCTTTTCTTGTTCGCTCTTACCCAGAGTTGCGCCTGACATTCTTTACTCGTGTTCCTTATTCTTACTACCTAAATGCATTACTTTGCATTTCTCCACATTGAACTTCATCTGCCATTGCTCTGCCCATTTCTCTAACTGATACAAGTCGCTCTGGAGTTCCTCGCTATCCTCCTGCGATCTGATTGCCCGGCATAGCTTTGTGTCGTCTGCAAACTTAATGATCTCACTGGATATTCCGTCTTCCAGGTCATTGATATAAATATTAAATAGGATCGGCCCAAGTACCAAGCCCTGGGGCACACCACTAGTCACTTTCTCCCAGTCTGAGAACTTCCCATTTATGCCCACTCTCTGCTTTCTGTTTTCCAGCCATTTGCCTATCCACCTTTGTATATCTCCCTCTATTCCATGGCTTTGTAGTTTCCTGAGAAGTCTTTCATGTGGAACTTTGTCGAAAGCTTTCTGGAAGTCCAAATATATTATGTCCACCGGCATTCCACTATCAATTTGCTTGTTCACGGTCTCAAAAAATTGAAGTAAATTCGTTAAACATGATTTCCCTTTCCTGAACCCATGTTGACTGGGTTTCATCAAGTTGTGTGTATCTAGGTGCCGGACTATGCTATCCTTGATCAGTGCTTCAACCATCTTTCCAGGGACAGACGTAAGGCTCACAGGTCTGTAGTTGCCCGGTTTCCCTCTCGATCCTTTTTTGAAAATTGGCGTGACATTCGCTATCTTCCAGTCATCTGGTATCTGTCCAGTTCTGATTGTCAGATTGGCAAGTTTTTGCAATAGCTCTCCGATTTCAACCTTCAATTCCTTTAAAACTCTCGGGTGAATTCCATCCGGTCCAGGGGATTTGTCACTTTTAAGTTTGTCGATCTGGTAGTATATCTGGTCCAACTCCACTTCAACTGTGGTGAGGCTGTCTTCTATTACTCCACTAAACACTTTCACTGCCGAAGAGAGGAGAAGAGGAGCAGTGAGGAGAAAGGCAGCGTTTCACTGCTCAGTGGGGAGGAAGACAGCGTCGGTGCTGAGCACCGAAGAAAGGAGGCAGTAACAGCAGGAACCAGGCTCGGGGAAGCGGCGAGAGTTCACTCCGCTCCGCCCCCCCCCCGTCAGAGGCAGCGCCGGACTAACCCTTAAAGGGGGAGGAGCCAGCGCGGCACACGCGGTGCCGAAGAGAGGAGAAGAGGAGCAGTGAGGAGAAAGGCAGCGTTTCACTGCTCAGTGGGGAGGAAGACAGCATCGGTGCCGAGCACCGAAGAAAGGAGGCAGTAACAGCAGGAACCAGGCTCGGGGAAGCGGCGAGAGTTCGCTCCGCCCCCCCCCCCGCGTCAGAGGCAGCGCCGGACTAACCCTTAAAGGGGGAGAAGCCAATGGCGCCCAGCCGTTCGGCGCCCGGCGAAGGCGCGCGGCAAAGGCGCTCGCCTTAGCGAGAGCGCCTTTGCGAAGGGCCTCAAGAAGGGCCAAGTTACTACACCCAGGAACACCAGGGAAAGACTGAAAGGTACGGAAGAAGCAGGCGCAGAAGGAACGACACACACAAACAACGGTAAGGTAAGGTAGAGCAAAGGCAGTACACACAAGAAGAAGGCAAGAAGCAGGCACACAAAGAACAAACACAAACAAAAGTATAGTAAGGTAGAGCGAAGGCAGCACACACAAGAAGAAAGCGCTGAAGAAAGCAGGCACACAAGGAGCACGTAATCTTAAGTGTTATCTTAAAGTAGGAACGACTATGGAAGCAGAGGGAAACCAGAAGATGAGCTTTCCAGTGTTCTGCACCGACTGTCATATGTATGACTACCTCCCCCGGGGAGACAGTCATATGTATGCGGTCGGTGTCAGGAACTGGAAAGCTTGAAGAAGGAAGTCAAGTGACTAGAGGACAAGATACAGGAACTAGAAGGACTTTACACCACGGAAGACCCAGTCAGGACAGCTGAAGATTTCACGAGCGAGAGACACATCGAGGAGGAAGTCAGGGAACTTGAGAAATTCATTGAAGAAGCATACAAGAGGAGGGTGGAAGAGAACGAGCTTCAGATGATAGAAGAAGCTACACCTACATCGAAGGGAGAACAAGAAGCAGAAGACCTCAAAGAAGACACCCACAAAGAGAAATTGGCCAGTCGATGCCCAGAAGAAGAGAGAGCGAAGCACACCGAGGACATTGACCTGAGACCGAAGCGAACATTGAAGAAGGGAAAATCAGCGATCCTAGTGGGGGACTCGATCCTGAGGCATGTGGACAGCCACATAGCAGGAGGGAGGGAGGACCGACTGGTGACCTGCCTCCCAGGAGCGAGAACCAAGGACATCGTGGACAAAATTGGAAAGATCCTGGAAGGTGCGGAGACGGAAGAGACCGCAGTAATGATCCACATTGGGACGAATGATGTCAACAGAAGAGACTACAAAAGAAGTTCGCTGATAGAACAGTTCAAGATTCTGGGAAGGAAGCTGAAGATGAGGACCCAGAAGATAGCATTCTCAGAGATCCTACCGGTACCGAGGGCAGATGTAAAAAGGCAGGATGAACTACAATCAATAAATGCGTGGATGAGGAGATGGTGTGAGGAAGAAGGATTCCACTTCGTGAGGAACTGGATGACGTTCTGGGGCAAGAGCAAACTCTACAGGAGAGATGGATTGCACCTGAGCACAGCGGGAACTAGACTTCTAGCAAACAATGTCAAGAGAGGAATAGAACAGGCTTTAAACTAAGAAGAAGGGGAAAGCCGACAGTCGACCAAGCGTCGATGTTTCGGAAAAAGGTATCCCGTGAAGATACTGAGGGGAAAAAAGGCTGGGAAGAAACAATGGACAAATTACAGGAGTCGACTAACCAAGAAGAGAAGGTTAGAAAGATTGTAGCCAAAGAGAAGAATCTAAAGACCGAAGCACAGGGAAAGGAATTAAAGGCAACAAAATTCCAGGAGCTAAATTGCATATATACTAATGCAAGGAGCCTAAGAAACAAAATGGGGGAATGCGGAGGACATAGACATCATTGGAATCTCTGAAACATGGTGGAATGAGGAAAGCAAATGGGATACAGCACTGCCGGGGTACAAGCTCTATCGCCAGGACAGGTCAGGACAGAAAGGCGGTGGAATAGCACTATACATAAAAGAAAGCATACAATCGACAAGAATGGACACAGCGGAGACGGCCAACAAGCTAGAATCACTATGGGTTAAAATACCAGGAAGGAAAGGGCCTGAAATAAAGATAGGCCTATACTATCGTCCACCCGGACAAACCGGAGACATCGATGAAGAAATGGAAGCCGAGATGAAGCGAGAATGCAAAGGCGGTAACACGGTTATTATGGGAGACTTCAACTACCCTGGGATAGACTGGAGTCTCGGAAGCTCAAGATGCGCTAGGGAGACAGAATTTCTGGAGGCTGTACAATATTGCTTCATGGAACAGCTTGTTAGAGAACCGACAAGAGGAAATGCCACTCTGGATCTAATCCTAAATGGGCTAAGGGGACCTGCAAAGGAAGTGGAAGTAGTGGGACCGTTGGGAAACAGCGATCATAATATGATCAAGTTCAAGATGGAAGTAGGAATACTGAAAGGAAAGAGAACCATAGCGACAACTTTTAACTTCAGGAAGGGTAACTACGAAGCAATGAGGGGAATGGTAAAGAAGAAACTTAGGAACACTTCCCAAAAATGGCAGACGGTAGAACATGCTGGTCCTTTTTAAAGGACACGGTGAGCGAGGCGCAAAATCTATATATCCCCAGATTCAGAAAAGGGTGCAACAAGAGTCGAATAAAAGACCCGGCGTGGATAACTAAAATAGTGAAGGAAGCGATAAGCAATAAGAAAAATTCATTCAGAAAATGGAAAAGGGACAAAACTGAGGTAAACTGGAGAGAGCACAGGAAGTATCAAAAAGAATGTCACCGTGTGGTTCGAAAAGCCAAAAGAGAGTATGAAGAGAGACTAGCCAGGGAAGCACGAAATTTCAAACCGTTCTTTAGATATGTTAAAGGGAAACAGCCGGCTAGGGAGGAGGTGGGACCACTGGATGACGGAGACAGGAAGGGAGCGGTGAAGGAAGTGAAAGAGGTCGCAGAAAGACTTAACATGTTCTTTTCATCTGTATTCACAAACGAAGACACAACCAACATACCGGAACCTGAGCAATTCTTCAATGGAAATCAAGCACAAAAGTTAACATCCATAGAAGTGAGCCTTGATGATGTGCGCAGACAGATAGAAAAACTAAAAACTGACAAATCCCCGGGTCCGGATGGAATCCATCCAAGGGTGCTGAAGGAACTAAAGGAGGAAATAGCGGAACTACTACAGCAAATTTGCAACCTATCTCTGAAAACAGGTGTGATTCCGGAGGATTGGAAGATAGCCAACGTTACGCCCATCTTTAAAAAGGGATCAAGAGGAGACCCGGGAAACTACAGACCGGTGAGTCTGACCTCTGTTCCGGGGAAAATGGCGGAAGCACTAATAAAAGAAAAAATTGATGAACATTTTGAAAAACACGAACTTCTGATAACCAGCCAACATGGTTTCTGCAGAGGGAGATCATGTCTGACCAACTTATTGCACTTCTTCGAGGGAATTAACAAACAGATGGACAAAGGAGACCCCATAGACATCATATACCTAGATTTCCAGAAAGCCTTTGACAAGGTGCCTCATGAACGTCTACTCCGGAAACTGAAGAACCATGGGGTGGACGGAGACGTGTATAGATGGATCAGAAACTGGTTAGCGGGTAGGAAACAGAGGGTAGGGGTGAAGGGACACTACTCAGACTGGAGGAAGGTCACGAGTGGTGTTCCGCAGGGCTCAGTGCTCGGGCCGCTGCTATTTAATATATTCATAAATGATCTAGAAACAGGAACAAAGAGTGAGATACGGACGACACCAAACTATTTAGTAGAGCTCGGACAAAGGAGGACTGTGAAAAATTGCAAAGGGACTTGGACAAATTGGGGGAATGGGCAGAGAGATGGCAGATGAAGTTCAATGTTGAGAAATGTAAAGTATTGCATGTGGGAATCAGAAACCCGAGGCACAGCTATACGATGGGAGGGATGTTATTGAATGAGAGTACCCAAGAAAGGGACTTGGGGGTAATGGTGGACATGACAATGAAGCCGACGGCACAGTGCGCAGCGGCCGCCAAGAGAGCGAATAAAATGCTGGGGATAATCAAGAAGGGTATTACAACAAGAACGAAAGAAGTTATCCTGCCGCTGTACCGGGCAATGGTGCGTCCGCATCTTGAGTACTGCGTCCAGTATTGGTCACCATACCTTAAGAAGGATATGGTGTTACTCGAGAGAGTTCAGAGGAGAGCGACATGACTGATTAAGGGGATGGAAAGCCTTTCATATGCTGAGAGATTGGAGAAACTGGGTCTCTTTTCCCTGGAGAAGAGAAGACTTAGAGGGGATATGATAGAGACTTACAAGATCATGAAGGGCATAGAGAGAGTAGAGAGGGACAGATTCTTCAAACTTTCAGAACATAAAAAAACAAGAGGACATTCGGAAAAGTTGAAAGGGGACAGATTCAAAACGAATGCTAGGAAGTTCTTCTTTACCCAACGTGTGGTGGACACCTGGAATGCGCTTCCAGAGGACGTTATAGGGCAGCGAACGGTACTGGGGTTTAAGAAAAGATTGGACAATTTCCTGCTGGAAAAGGGGATAGAGGGGTATAGATAAAAGATTACTGCACAGGTCCTGGACCTGATGGGCCGCCGCATGAGTGGACTGCTGGGCGCGATGGACCTCAGGACTGACCCAGCGGAGGCATTTCTTATGTTCTTATGTTCTTCTGGTATTTTAGCGGTATCCTCCTCCGTAAAGACGGACGCAAAGAAGGAATTTAGTTTGTCTGCAATTTGTTTATCTTCCTTGATGTACCCTTTTCTTCCCTGGTCGTCCAGGGGTCCCACCGCCTCTTTTGCGGGTTTTTTCCCTTTCACGTATCTAAAGAAGGGTTTTAAGTTTTTGGCCTCTTGCGCTATTTTTTCCTCATAGTCCTTTTTGGCATCCCTCACCGCCTTGTGACATTTCTTCTGATCATCTTTATGTTTTTTCCATGCTTCGGTTGTTTTCATGTGTTTCCATTTTTTGAAAGAGTCCTTCTTTTCTTTTATGGCTTCCCTCACCTGACTTGGAGCTGCCTGTCCCTTGTGGCAATAGCCCTGGTTGTATCTCTGTTTAGAGGGCACTGTTTAGGAGAGCTAGCGGACTGATTTTCATCGCTGTAGGTATTAGGTGAAATTTGATAAAACAAAAGATCAATAAATACAAAAAGAGTGTTTAAAACAAAATAAAGGCAATAAAGATCAGTGATAGTTCACGTTTGGCTGTCTGGGTAGGTAGATTTCCAAACCCAGATAGCTGTGAACACTTGAGGTCTTTCAGCCTAAAAATACATTAAACCTCATAATATTGTATATGTAGGTTTTTTGTTAAAGAACCCTCTTATATACATCTGTTTTCAAGGGATTTTTGTCATAGACTTGGTATATGGAGGATTAGTGTATCTCTTTAATGCCAGCTCTGAGCATGAGAGGCATGCTCTGAGTGGCAGCTAAGGGAATGCTCTGGATGCCCCTGTTGCCCTACCCTAGTTCAGGCCTTGCCTTTGTAAATAGACAGAAAGAAAATAGCTTTAAAAGCTTGCCAATTGCTTTCTGCCTCTGAGATAAATGTCCACACTCAGTTCGTATTCCATAGAGGCAGCCTGCTGGGATTTAAAATTAAGATCCACCAAGAGAAGCCTAGTTCACATTGAAAACCATTCAATTCCATGGAGAAGTTCAACAAAAGTTATATTTTTTCAGTTCAGACACACAGCAGTAATGAAAGCTTGAGGATACAAATATACTTTACAGAAAGCTCTGATAGAAGTCTGCACCCAGGATAGTTTCTAGATTTTGGCACTACTTACAGTCAAATTTGTTGCAGGGATGCCAACAGCCACCCTGCTCCTATCCTCTGGTAAAGATATAAGAATGCTTGCTACCTGTGAAAAGATATAAAAATAAAGTGAATGTAAAATAGTACAGTATATTAATAATGGATATATTCAAAGACCCATTTTACATAGGGTGTGTAGGCTTGAAATGGAACATCCAAGTTGGGATATTGAAAATTTCCATTTTATTTTGGAACAAAATGGCTGGTAAACATTGAGCCTTTTGTAAAATAGGAACAAGACCACTGGAAATACAGATGTTGTTTCCTATATGAGCCACGGAAGCAACAATTCTTTAAACCTACTCTTTAAAACAGCAGCACTGCCTTTGCTTCTTTGTGCAAGCATTGCTTGCACAGCAATGTAAGTGCCGATTTTCACAGTGTTCAAGAAAATTATACATGTAAGAATAGCCAATCAAGAATTCAAGCTCCTAAACACATTATTTTAGATTTTAAAGGTCATTTAAATTACCAGAGAACTAAGCACAAATTGTCCCATTAGTCATTCTTCTAAAACCCTGGAAAACGCAAAAATATTGCCATCATTTATGTGGGCCTTGAAGAAAGTGCAGAGGCTAACAGGGAAATAATAATAAATAAATGCATGTATATTGCTATACAGGACTGGGAATATACACATGCAGCCCCATTTTAGACAGAACATTGAAAACAGAATTGAGATGTGAACAATTCCAGTATTATTTTAGAAAAGGATCCGCTTATGTGGAGACTTTTCTAAAATACATATAGGAGTGGATGTGTAAATGGATTAGTAAATGATGGCATATCATAGTACGTACGCATAAAGTGAAAGGAACCTCAGAATAAAGGAAGTTAAATAAGGTCTAAAACTAACAGGTGTTTAACTTAAGCCTAAAATTGTGATTGTTAGCGTCTTCTTGTAAACTCAAACCACAGAAACTAGGTCTAATTTTCAGCTGGCAGTGCGGTTAGCTACCACCACTTGTGCTAAACCTAGATATTCAATACCAAGTCATATCCAGCAACTGGCATTGAATATCCAGTTTCAGTTTTATCTACA
The DNA here is from genome assembly GCF_902459505.1 of Geotrypetes seraphini. Classification (NCBI taxonomy): domain Eukaryota; kingdom Metazoa; phylum Chordata; class Amphibia; order Gymnophiona; family Dermophiidae; genus Geotrypetes; species Geotrypetes seraphini. Next base: position 291,816,950 of record NC_047085.1, read on the forward strand.
GCAACTTAACTAATTAAACTCATGTTTAGAGCTAATCAGTTAAGTATTTAGGTTTGGATTCTAAAAACAGCACCAAGTTAGGTGGCGGTAGGCGCTCTACTGCCACCTAACTTAATTGCTTTAATTGGTTTAATCAGCACAGTAATTGACTGCACTGTTTAAAAACCAATTAAAATCCATTTTAAAAAAAGCTGGGGGAGGGGTGCCACGTGATGGCAGCGTTCTGAACAGACGTGCCTCTCCACAGCTCCAGGCCATGCCATCACGATTTATCTATGAGAAGCCCTAACTTCTTTTTTTGGGTGTACCAATTCCCACCACATAGGAGCTCTTTACTATGGGGCATCTGCTGGGGATTTTGTCTGGGCGCTTTTCACCTGCAATGTCTAACAAATCACAGAGAGGACTAAAAGATAAGCAGAAAGGCCAGAACTCCAAGATGGCGGAGGGTCACGAGGTGCCTATGTTCACACTCCAAGAGGTCACAATCCAAGAACTCACTCACTCACTCACGTTGGTAATGGAGGACAAGATGGTGAAAATACATACTTTCATGGAAGATATCAAAGAAAGCCTAGATTCTCAAGCGAGTCACCTGCAATGAGCGAAAGATCGTATAGTTCAACAAGAAGAATGCACAGCTAATTTTAAGGAGAGCATCCACATTCAGGAGTCTGCACACAAATCGTTCTCTAATCGGACTGAAAACCAAGAAAATATAGAGCATCGGAACAACTTAAGATTTATCAGGATCCCTAACTCCATACGTGATGTGGATCTCCGTTCAGGGTTGGAAGGATGACTCCCCAAGGCTTTGGATTTACAGGACAATGTGGCACATTTCTGCATTAAAAGAGCACACCGCGTGGGACAGCGGAGAGAAAATAAACAATGGCCACGCCTGGTTATAGCCAGATTTCTCAACTTGTAGTAAAAGAAAAAGTTCTCTCTCAGTATTGCAAGGGGAAGGATTTGAACTTTGATGGCCACAAAATTCTCAACTTCTAAGATTTTTCCTCCCAAGTATCTTCGCGTTGGCAGGCAATGGACCCTCCTGCAACGAGCTGTTCAAATGCAACATACATATCTCTTTGCTGTACTCAGCCCATGTTAGGGTCCTCTATAACAATAAAATCTCATTTCTGGATGCACCAAGGGACCTGGAGCTTTTTATTAAGTTTTTTCCTTCCACATCAGATACCAATTGAGGGGTGACTTGATCTGTGGCTGCCAGCAGAGTGTGCTGCTCCTCCTTCAAATAGACTTGGTTTGCAATCAGTAATTGCAGTATTCCTGCTGCATTTTGAACTCTTGTTTTCATGTGTTGTCTGTGGGCTCTTGCATATGTTCCCGTCACCTTTGGGCATGACACTGATTCACGTTTACCTTACTTCGCTATGGTCTTACCGTGTTGTGCGGGGTTTTTTGTTTTGTTTTTTTTATCCCACCTTGGCATGCTGCTATGGACTTCTCTTTATAGCTGAATGGCAAGCTGTGGGTTTTCATGTCCACCTGATTATGTTCTTTTTTATGTTTCCCTAGTGTTCTGATTTTCATTGTCCTGCTATTTTTGGCTGGTTGGTGGGTTTCATATGTGGTTCTTAGTTGACTCTGGCCTACACTTACAGGTGTGGCCCGGGGCTGTTGTGCTTCAACTTCTTAGTCTGGGGGAGTTTGCTGTGTGCTGGGTATGAGTGAGTTTGCTCTGGTCTTCTTTTGGGCTATGCTGTATAAGTGTGCAAGGTCTTCTTTTGGGCTATGCTGTATAAGTGTGCAATGCAATGGGACATCCTTATCCTCCTCTGGTATTGCACTGCTTATTACATATGTGTCTGATGTTATGATTCTATTATTTTCACATGGCTAATTTGATTGTAAAATCTCTTAATGTAGATGGGATCCATTCCCCTATAAAATGTACTAAGATTTTAGTATCCTTAAAGAGAGAACACACTGACATAGCATTTCTCCAAGAAACGCATTTAAATATGGTGGAACACCTTAAACTCAGAAAGGACTGGGTGGGCCAGTTAAGTTTTGAACATAAGAACATAAGAATTGTCGCTGCTGGGTCAGACCAGTGGTCCATCGTGCCCAGCAGTCTGCTCACGCAGTGGCCCTTAGGTCAAAGACCAGTGCCCTAATTGAGACTAGCCTTACCTGCGTACGTTCTGGTTCTGCAGGAACTTGTCTAACTTTGTCTTGAATCCCTGGAGGATGTTTTCCCTTATAACAGCCTCCGGAAGAGCGTTCCAGTTTTCTACCACTCTCTGGGTGAAGAAGAACTTCCTTACGTTTGTATGGAATCTATCACCTTCTAACTTTAGAGAGTGCCCTCTCGTTCTCTCTACCTTGGAGCCCTTTAACCATTTTAGTCACTCTTCTCTGGACCCTTTCGAGTAGTACTGTGTCCTTCTTCATGTACGGCGAGCAGTGCTGGACGCAGTATTCCAAGTGAGGGCTATCATGGCTCGGTACAGCGGCATGATAACCTTCTCCTATCTGCTCGTGATCCCCTTCTTAATCATTCCTAACATTTTGTTCGCCCTTTTCGCAGCCGCCGCGTATTGCGCGGACGGCTTTATCAACCAGTACTCCCAGGTCTCTTTCCTGGGGGTCTCTCCAAGTACTGCACTGGACATCCTGTATTAGTGTATAAGATTTTTGTTACCGACATGCAACACCTTACACTTATCCACTTTAAACCTCATTTGCCATATTGTGGCCTATTTCTCAAGCGTGTTTATGCCATGTTGCAGGTCTTCGCAATCCTTCTGCGTCTTCATCACTTTGAATAACTTCGTATTATCCGCAAATTTAATCACTTTGCTTGTCATACCAATTTCCAGGTCGTTTATAAATATGTTGAAGAGCATGGGTCCAAGCACCGAACCCCATGGCACTCCACTTGTGACGCTTTTCCAGTCCGAGTATTGTCCATTTACCCCCACTCTTTGTTTCCTATCCGCCAACCAGTTTTTAATCCACATGAATATTTCACCCTCGATCCCATGGCTTGCAATTTTTAGAAGTAGTCGTTCATGCGGGAGCTTGTCGAATGCCTTCTGAAAATCCAGATATACAATGTTACTCCCTTGAAGAAGTGCAGCAAGTTCGTCAAGCAAATCTTCCCTTGCTGAAGCCGTGCTGGCTGGTCCTGATCAGATTGTGTCCATCAAAGTGTGTTCATACTTTTATTTGTTTATAACTAGCTTATCTTCAAAGCATCTATTTAAGTATGTAAAACACTATTTCACACCCACAAGTTGCTTCTAAAGTAACAGAGAGGGCAATTCTCAGTAGCCCACAAACTTGCAAAATATGTAGTTTGGGTTATGTGCACTTTGTGGGTAGTTTCTCTCTGAAAATTAACTAGTGTAAAGCATACTCATTAAAAGGTGAAAGGAAATGGGACTTGTATACTGCAATGGAGGGTCACAAGGAGCAATACTGTGATTTGATCCCACAGCCTCAGGGTTCTGAGGCAGCAGCTCTACCACTAGGCCGCTCCTCACACTATATACCCAGCATCCCATATTTGTGCTGACAGCTGTAGGGATTATTCCTTCTTCTCACACCTGGGGTTAGGCCTCTATGATGTCACAAAGCCTGAATCATCTTTTGCAAGAAGAGAAAAGAAGAAATCATTTTTGTTGCCTGCTGCCTGCCAGGTGCATTCTGGACTTGTTTACAAGAACTCTGTGTTTCTTCAGTCAAGAACATCTGCCCGGCTCAGCTCCTGAGAAAGTTGTAGGAGGAATTAGCTTCCATGATCGGTATGTGTCTCTCTCTTATCTACTGAGGCACCTCTCTGGAAGGCTGGTATACGAAGATACAGAATGGCTACTAATTGGTGAAAGACTACTAATTGGGACTGTTTCTGGATTGGTCAGAGGGAGGTCATCTGATGAGAACTAAGGAGAAGGTAGCTAATTAATTTTTAGTCTGTGATGAGATGTAAGGGAATTTGGATCTTAGCATAGGATTCTCTGCACACCTTCTATAATAATAAAATCTGAGAAGTTACCTCTTGTGATTAGCTCTCTTCCAGGGAGTGAAGGAACAGGACCTTTTATCCAGACCTGGATCTTAGCATAGGATTCTCTGCACACCTTCTATAATAATAAAATCTGAGAAGTTACCTCTTGTGATTAGCTCTCTTCCAGGGAGTGAAGGAACAGGACCTTTTATCCAGACCTGGTGTTCATATCACTTAAGGAACTATTGCTGACAGACTTAACAGCTTACTGCAGTGAATAACAGATTCTTGCTGACCGAGAGAATTTCTACAAAGTGCTACGCTGAGAAAGGACAAATTTCCTCCCCCTTGATTGAAGTAGGCTTGGCCGAAGAATGGTGAGGAAGGAATCATATTTTTCTTATAAGTGGGGCTAGGTAGATCTCTGATTGGTTTTCAGGAAAGGAATTGTTAATTATTCTGAGTGATAAACTGTAATAGATTGCTACTAATCAGGAATTATTATTATAAGGAATTAATTAGTATGTAAGAAATAGTTATATTTGCTCATTTACTTAGGGATTATTGTGTAATAATTATGTAATGAGAAATATGTATGTACAGAGACATTGTGAACAATAATTAGTTATTATTTACTGCTGGCTTGTGAATTATATTTTTCTATTTCTATAATAAAATATTTCATATAGCCCTGGTCTCTGTTCTTAGTATAAACTGGCAAAAATACAGAATCCAAGGAGGTGTTTATAGGGTATCCTATATGCGAGACGTGTGCATGATTTATTTATGTAACACTACTTTATTGTACCCATAAATCTACCTATACAGCTAAGAGCTTAAAGGAGTAAAACAGCAATGCACTTTGAAAAGTCCTGCTGTTTCCTCCCCTAACCTAAACATTTCTCTTCCTAGAACATTTCATTTCTTAACCTTGTTAACAGTACATGACAAACCTACATTTGACAGATCAAAGTGCAACTTTCAGGCAAACCATTTTCCACAGGTAAATATCTAGCCAAGCAAATGACTCTGAAAATAACCTTCTAACTATGGATCTCTGTAGTCAATTGCACATTTAAGGGATAATTTCATAAATTTAGGTAGGTAAAAGAGCTTTTGTAAGATTCTCTCAGAGATTACATGCATAAAAGTATGTGTGATGATAAGAAGTCACTATCAATATGTAGGCACGTGGAGTACAATTTGGGCAGAGCCGTGATTTATGCTCACATTTTCAATCTAGCTGTTATTTCTGCCAGCTTGCTCCTATTATGTTATAAAGGCACACTGGACCAAATTCTACATATGGTGATAAAAATATGAGCACTAAGGTCCAGATTCTATAAATGGTCTAACTTAAGTTGAAACGGTTGCTTAAAACCGATTAAAAGCGGTTTTAAAAAAATGTTGGCACCTAAAAAAATGGCGCCATAATTGTATCTATAGAGGCATATTATGACACTTAACGATACTATAGGCACGATTTACATTAAAGGCATGCGGTGGAAATGTAGGCCTTGAAAACCCTGGCCTATATTTCCAGTGCCTATCTTTCCCAAAGGCGCAATTTTATAAACAGATGACACATGATCTGAAGTCATTGTTAAAACGGCCACTGCTAACAATGCCATATATAGAATCCAGGCCTAAGCGCTACTTTATAAATGGCACCCTGAGTTGAGTGCCATTTATGTATAAACTGTTTTTTTTCAAGACAACTAAAACTGACAAGGTAAAATACAGACAATCAGAATTTGCGCATAACAAATAAGCAACTGGCAAATATACAATCAAGTGGACAAAGCAAGTCCCAAGTCTTGGTTCTTATGACCCAGATCTTGGTACACAGGAGAGTATTTCAGATATCCCCTATAAACCCAACCCTCACCCCCATCCCGACCAAGAAGCTGAAAAATGTGTAGAAACATGACAAGAGAAATGACAAAAGGAAGAGTTATGACCCAGAGAATGACCCTCAGGGAGCTACAGAGAGTTCAACGTCTGGCTGCAAAGCCTATGCGGGAGGGACTGAACTTAGGAATCCCATACGTCCAAGAATTTCTTCTTATATTTGCAAGTACCCTTGGCATCCATTGCTTCCCAACCCATCAGTTCCTGGATACTAATTCTCCATCCCCAGAACGAAGGAGCCTGGTCGGACATCCACTCCCTCAGAATAGCTTTGTGCCCTAAAATACTTAACTTCTGAACCCAGAGACAGGGTCCCCGCCCAATTCTACTAGAACCCAGCAATCCCAATAACAGTACTTTAGAAGAGACCACCAATCTCTGGCCCAAAACCCAGGACATATAGGCTCCCACCCGCTTCCAAAAAGCCTGTATACTGGGACACACCCAAAAGGCGTGAAGAAAGTTTGCAGCCTCAAGGTTACATTTCAAACACAGGTGAGCCTGAAGGAAACCCATTCTATGCAGCTAAGAGGGTGTCACATAAGCTCTATGAAGAAGCCAAAAAGCATTTTCTCTCAACTGCATGCTATGAACCTCTAGTGGGATGCTGCACAGTCCCGCACATACATCCCATTGAGATATCAGACTGCCCAAATCGCTCTCCCACCTATGATACACCTGTGAAAAATCACCAAAGAGGCCACCTTAGCCAGTGCTCCATGGGTGCCTGAAATAGATATCCAATCCATAGAAATAAGGTCAAAAAATTGGCGTACCTTCTCTGCCAGAGGAAATCCCTTGGCATTCTTGTCCAGGGAAAAGAAATAATGTTTCAGCTGACAAAAAGCATAACAATCATCCCACTAAGAGAAGTCCTCAGCTGATATCAGAAAGCCCCCTGGTCCTTGTAAATGCTCCAAAAGTGTTATCCCAGCCATTTCCCAATGTTGGAATGCCCTGTTCTCCAGCCCCGGCAAAAAAGCCAAATTTCCCCAAATGGGTAGCAATGGAGATATGCTTGGATTACCCCTCAGTCGCTGAACCAAGTACCGCCACGCATCCCATAGTGCTGCAATCAACCAACTGGCCCATAGGGTCAGAGGTAAAAGTTTTGCAGGCGCCTATAAATTGGAATGAAAGTGATAGGGAGCCAGAAACGCACATTCCTGCAATAGGGGCGTATAATGCTGACCACCATGAACATAAGAATAGCCTTACTGGGTCAGACCAATGGTCCATTAAGCTCAGTAACCTGTTCTCAGGGTGGCCAATCCAGGTCACTAGTACCTGGCCATTTTAGTCTTTCCTCATATGAGAGGAGTTCCATCCCCTTTACCATCTTGGTTGCCCTTCTTTGAACCTTTTCTAGCACCAGCCATGAACATGGTGGAGAAGAAAAGCCGTATTATACAATCAAACGGCCGATAACCCCAGTCCCCCAAACTCCCGAGAGCCCAGCAAATAAGAAAATGCGATTTTAGGCTATGAAGGATCTGAAGCACCTGCAGCATATATAACCACTTAGGAAAAATTACCATTTTATACAGGTTGATGTGTCCTAAAAGAGAAAGGGGAAGGACAGACCAAGCCTCCAGCCTGCTCCTGGTATCATCAAGCAAAAGCTGGACGTTCAGAGTATACAAATCCCGGACATCTTGGGAGATCCTAGTTCCCAAATATCTAAAAGAGCGGTCAGCCCACCGCAGAGGAAAGGGTGACCCCTGGGCCTGCTGCGGGTCTCCCACTGGCACCAAAGCCTCCGACTTGTCCAAGTTTTATTTAAATCATTTTTATTAAATTTTCAATATAAATAGAAACAATTTCAACAATATAATATCTAATAAAATTAATTAATTAACTAATTTAATAACAACTAATTCCTTCTATATATCTTCCCATTTCCATTCCCCCCCCCCAGGGCTGCATAAAACCCCCAAACCATATATAATTAATATGTTTTCAAGATCAATCTATTACAATACTACTACATGCTTCAGAAGTTAATGTATTTAAAAAAGGTTGCCAAATTGCGAGTAACACCTGTCCCTTCCTAGTGTCCCATTCAGAAATAGACATATTTTCCATTATTAAAAGATGGAACATATTAGAGTGCCATTGACTATAAGTTGGACGGATTGATTTTATCCAAAGTGAAAGGATAATCTTCAAACCTGAAAGTATAGTTCGTTTTAAAAAACTTTTAAATGTACTTGGAATAAGATGTTGTATATAAACTATAACTATTACAATGCCATTTTGTGTTCCACATACTACTAACTCTAGAAAAAACTACATTCCAAAATTGGTTTACCCAAGGACAAATCCAAAACATATGGGATAAAGTGGCTTTATAATAATCACAGTTGGCTGGTTTTCAGGTTTTTATTTATATTTGATGGATCGCTTATTCAAATTACTAAGCGATTTACAACTTCATAAAAGCAGGTTACAATAAGTAAACAACAAACACAAGTCTTAGAACTAACAATTTTAAGACGTACACGAAACGTAAGGATAAGGGGTAAAGTTATATCTTCATGGCTTAAGAAAAGAGAGAAAATAAGGGATGATATAATGGGAAGAGGTAAAAAATCCGAGCCCTAATATTTGTATCTAAAGAAGGAGGTTAAAGATTAAACGCGTCTTTAAAAAGACAACTTTTTAGAAGTTTCTTAAATTGACTGAGGTCTTTTTCTTCTCTGATGTAATGGGGAAGAGCATTCCACAATTGGGGAGCCATTACTGCCGTCAGTTCTCGCAGGAAGAGGCGGGGAACTAGGCAGCCTTGTGCGCCGCTCTGCCACAAGAGAAGAGGACTTGGAGGCAGCCGCGTCCAGTGAGGGAGGGCGCTGGAATTAAAAAAAGGTAAGGGGGGTATGATTTTAAAAAGTATGCAGGGGAGGGAGGCTGGCTGGCTGGCTGGCTGCCAGTACACGTGCCTACCATTAGACCCCCAGAGGGGGGACAGGGGACACCATTTGGTCAGGAATTTTTTTTTCTTGGTTGTGGGTGCGTTTTATGGTCAGGTGCGTCTTATAGAGCGAAAAATATGGTAGGTTGAGAATCAGGAGACCCAGCTTCAAATACCATTTTAGCTATTTGTGATTTTTTTTTTTTTAATTGTGAACCCTCTAGGAACAAAATAATGCATACTGTACCTGAATGTAAACCACTTCAATAGCCTTCAGACTTTCAGGTGTTTTATATATTCAGGTACAGTATTTTTCTATCAGGGCTAGCAATTAAAAAAAAAAAAAGAGTTGAAGTGGGATTTGAACCTGGATCCCTTTATTCCACATCTACTACACTAACCATTAGCCTACTCCTCACACCTGAATGCTGCTCTGTTAAGAATGTCTATAATACCTTAATTTGTCATAGACCCTGGTATCCCTTACCAGTTTCACATTCAGGGGAGAAGGCGGGGGACAGCTACCACTGGGGGATTAAAGAGGTGTTATGTTTTAATCCCTCTAGTGGACAGCTGCTCAATCAGAACACCTTTCTGTAACCTTGATGTGACAAGTACCAGATCTAAATACGGATGCTCAGTTTTTTTAGACTTGGATATCCCTTCCCTTTCTGTGATCCGAGTTGGATGTCCATATTATAGGCCCTCCCTAGTGCCATTCAAAACATACTCAGACTAGACCTCCTTGGCATATGTATGCACTGTAGTGTTCGATGTCCATATCATTGGGATTTGGATATCTATGAAATATGAACATCTAATGCCACTTTTCAGACGTCCAAAACAAGAATAAAATAACCACTATAGGTTATTTGCCTTTACAAAATAGGCACCCACATGGCCTTCATATGCAGGGGACCTGTTAAAAAGTTACTTCTTTGTTGTTTCAGTCTTTGGTTTCCTACAGCTTGCTGTAGATTCATAGACTGAACAAGCACTGAATATAAAATTACAATAGAGAACACTGTGAATATCAGATGCACAGTGTTCTAAAAAGCACAGATTCTCAAGTAAAATGTGTTTTAAAATTCAGTCTAGATTCAATAAATTTACCTGGTTGTGTTTGATATCATCAGTAGGTGCGCCATAAGAATTTCTGTACAATGTTGAGGTTCCAGTGTTTTGTGCTACAATAAGAAAAATTAAAAGAAATAAGACATTCAAAGCATTAATACTGTACTAATATATTTTCAGGCACATTGGGAATCTTTTACTAAAGATTAGTATAAGATATTTGACGCAGGGCCCATAGGAATAAAATAGATCCTGTGGCAGATAACTTGCACTAACTTTTGTTAAAAGACCCTTGTAGTTTTCTATTGATTACTGACCCTTGCTTTAAGAGAATAAATTTACCGCCCCCCCCCCCTTTTACAAAGCCGTGCTAAAGCCACGAGGCCCTTTAAACCTCTATGGGCTTCAGGGCAGTTACTGCAGTGGCAACTGCTAGCACGGCTTTGTAGAAGAGGATATTAAATACTATGAGGGGCATTCAATAATTTATCTACCTCAGTAGGACAGAAAAAATTTTTGTTTTATTTTTCAATATAGACCCCTGATAGCTCTATACGCTTCATTCACTCTTCCTGCAATGACTTTAACCTCTTTGAAAAGAATTCTTCAGTCTGACCTTCAAACCAGGATGTCACAGCTTCCTTGACTTCTTCATCACTTGAAAAACATAGTCCATGGAGAGATTTCTTCAAAACTCAGAACAGGAAATATTCCGAGGGAGCCAGGTCAGGACTGTAGGATGGATGGTTCAGCTGCTGAACATCGTCACTCCACAGAGTTTTTTTGGTTTTCAGCTGCTGAAAGCCACATTCTTAGATGGCAACCTGGGATTGTTGTGATGTGTGCACTGGTCCATTGCGGTGAAAAAGAAGCATGCCTGCTGTCAGTTTTCCTCATCTTTTCTGCTAGATTGACTCCTGCAAAGTGATCATTGTGTTGGCGTATCTCTCCCCAGTTATAGTTGTTTTATATAGCATGAACTCCAGAAGCACAAGTCCTTCATCATCCCAGAAGACAGTTGCTATGACTTTGCCTGCAGATTTTTCTGTCTTGAACAGTTTTGGGGTGAGGGATGACTTGTGCTTCCACTGCATTGACTCCATTATGGACTCAGGATCTCTGTGATAGACCCAAGTCTCATTTCTAGTCAACAAACGATGAAAAAAATTCACTTGGTCTTCACAAAGCATTTCCAAGTTCTCCTGACAGCACTGGAGCCTCATGGCCTTCTGACATGGCATCAGCATTCTTGGAACCCATGTTGCACTTACCTTGGACATGCCCAACTTTTCATGAATTATTTTTCAAACTGTACCTGCTGAGATGCCCATTTCTTCAGCTATTTGGGAAACCTTAATTTGTCTGTCTGACAAAATTAAATCCTCAACTTTCTTGCACACTTCCGTGGAAGTTGCTTCCACAGGTTGTCCAGTGTGAGGGTCATAAGAACATAAGAAGTTGCCTCCGCTGAGGCAGACCAGAGGTCCATCTTGCCCAGCGGTCCGCACCCGCGGCGGCCCATCAGGCCTAATTGCCTGAACAGTGTCCCTGACTAATTATGTAACTGTCTCTAGTCCTCTAATCCTATCCCTATAACCTACCTCTACTCCTATCTGTACCCCTCAATCCCTTTGTCCTCCAGGTACCTATCCAATCCTTCTTTGAAGCCCTGTAGCGTGCTCCTGCTTATCACATCCTCCTCAATGGACTCTGTACCCCACTTAAACTGCTTGCTCCAAAATTTTTACTTTGTAGGATGAAGGGGCAGACTCACCATAAACTGCAGTCATGCGTTCATGGTCTCTTTTGGCTTTTTCCCTTCTTTTGAGAGAAATGTTATCACTGAATGGTGCTCCAAATCTAGCAGTTTCTTGATTCGCATGAGGATTCTCCTGACATCCTGTCTCTTAGAATGTTAGACTTGCACTGAGCTGCAACTGTGCATGTGTAATCTTGAGACATGTCACATCATGCACAGACTTGTTTCAACATTCTTGCTACTTTCTTTCATACTTAGGTAAATGAATTATTGAATGCACCTCGTAATTCTTCTGAAAAAAGATGATGCTGAGAAATACTTTTATGAAGCATTTTTCTATGAAGCATGCTTACTGCATAAAATGACTCCTATGAAATTGCACAGCTGAATATGTACATCATTCCCAGGGGTGTAGTTTGAATGGAGTGGAGATGGGAGTACACACACACATTTATACTTGCCTTGGAGCAGGTATAAGTTGTGTGTGAGGATTGTGCAATATTGGGAGTGCTTCTGGGAGACTATTTTTTATCTTTTTTTTTTTAATTTAAAGGAGGTATTTATTAACAAACCATCAGCAATACATATTCCGATCTACAACAGTTTAAAAATAAACACAAGCTTTTAGTCAGCCGATATGCTAATGTAAAACAATCAATATGATAACCTCCAAAGTCAGCATATATAAAAGCTAATATCAAACACATATGTAAGATATTTTTTATAAAGAAACATAGGCATCTACATTGCCTTCGCAAAAAGGCATAAAATAGGTGAATACTTTTTCAATGTTTTACATAAGTAAAACTGCTATTTATATCTATATTTAGTACTAATTATGATTTATTTTCTGATCTGTTATAAAATCAGCCCCCAAAAGTCTTCTGGAATAAGAATAATATTCCCCCCCTTAACTAATATATGGTTTAGTTCCAATAAACTATAACGGGATCAAAATTTAAAATGATTTATCTGGGTAAGAGAGGCTCCTACTCAATTAAATCAAACTGGCTGGCCCTAGAAGATAGTCAACGACAACTAGATAGTGGCATTATTAAAATTTAGGGCTCCTTTTACTAAGGTGTGCTAGCGTTTTTAGCGCGTGCTAAATGAAAAATACTGACACAAGCTCTATGAAGGCGTTAGCGTTTAGCACTTGGGACATTGTAGTGCATGCTAAAACCGCTAGTGCACGTTAGTAAAAGGAGCCCTTAGTCAAAAGGGATTTTATAAACTATAAAGAGTTTTACCTCATGCAAAATTGCCATTTCTTTAATAAGACATTAACTATTTTTTCTGAGGCTCTCCAAGTACCTAGAAATCCAAAATGTGGCCCTGCAAAGGGTTTGAGTTTGAGATCACTGTGCTAGACAGATAGGGAGCAGAGAGAATGATGTTGGCCTGGAGAGATATAAGTCATATACAGACCCTGAAAAGATTACATGATGGATGGGATTTGGAGAAGGGTTAGGGGAACAAAATAAAAGAAGATGACTGGGACTTGGTGACTGAGTGGGAGGATGTTGAAGGGCAAAGCATTTTTCATTTTATTTTCATAACCATACAAACAAACACCCTTCAGGGATTCAAGACAAAGTTAGACAAGTTCCTACTGAATAAGGACGTACGCTGGTAGGGCTAGTCTGAGTGAGGGTGCTGGTCTTTGACCAAAAGGGCCGCCATGTGAGCGGACTGCTGGGCATGATGGACCACTGGTCTGAAACAGCAGCGGCAACTCTTATGTTCTTATGTACTGGGTCAAACCAATGGTCCATCTAGCCCAGTATCCTGTTTCAAACAGTGGCCAATCTAGGTCACAAAATATCTGGTAGAAACCCAAATAGGAGCAACATTCCATACCACTGATCCCAGAGCAAGCAGTGACTTCCCTCAGAGAATTATTGATGAGATAGATGGAGAAGGAATTTTGAGGAGATAGTGAAGACCTGGCAATTATAGGTAATAATGGTGGTGTATTGATGGGTTAGGAGAATTAGTGAAGGTATGAAGTGGGAAAGTAAGAGATAGGGACTGAAGTGTGCAGAATGGTTAAGATATAACGTGAATGGGCTAGAAAAATGGAAGGGAGAAGCACTGAAAAGGGTTGATGAGGATGTCACTTAAAATATGACTGTTATTATATCACAATAAAGTACTATTAATGATATTTAATTTTGTTGTATTTATTAATTGTAACCATAAAAACAAAGAGATTTGAACTAAAAAAGAAAGGGATGGGGTATTGAGCAGGGTTTTAAGAGGAAGGGGATGAGTTTCTGAAGGGGCTGAGAATGTAGAAATGAGGTTAAAAAGATAATGAAAGAGTGGACCATTTCTGTTTTTTTTTTTTTTTTATTAATGGCCATGCACTAATGTTGCCATTAGCATGTGGCCATTAAAAAAAAATTACCACATAAGTTCTTATCACCATCAATTTTTTTAGAAGGTACGGGCTCATGCTATTCCTGCACTAATCAATTAGTGTGCGCTAATGTAGATGCTGCTGGGAAGGCTTCTGGGTCAGCTGCGGGCCATGTGTAGGACCTGCGGTCGTGGCTTTGGGAAGAGGAAACCAGTCACAGGAGGCAACACCAACAAGAGGGAGGCAAGTGAGAAAGAGGAAGAAGGGGATGTTGGGACATGGAAGGGAGGAAAAAGGGTGCATTGAGACAGGAAGGGAAGGCTTCCAAATCAGCTGTGGGCTGCGTTTAGGAACCGCAGTCGCGGCTTTGAGAAGAGAAGTATTGTAGGGAGGAGGGAGCTGGCCACAGGAGGCAATAATAATAATAATTTTATTCTTATATACCGCCAAAGCGGTTTACAATAAGATGTGCTGGACAATCAGAGAAATAGGCACAATCATCAAATACATGCATACAGAAGAAAAAGAAGTAAAAACAGTAAAATTCTTAGGTTACAAATCAATTAAACAATTTCATTTTTACTGATTTTCTAAAACTAAAATAGGATGAGGAGTACATAATAATGTTACCCAGACAATTATTCAAATTACCTGCCTGGAAAGCAAGAGTTCTGTCCAGGAATCTTTTATAACAACAGGCCTTTATTGTTGGATAAGTGAACATATGAATTCTACATGTAGGCCTATTAGAACAATCCAAATTAAAATGAGAAACCAAGTACGTAGGGGCCAAACCAAGTATTGATAAAACAAAGACAAAAAAATTTCAACAAAACTCTTGCTTCCAGGGGCAGCCAGTGTAGTTTTTGATAATAGGGACTTATATATTCCCATTTTTTTCAAACCAAAAATCAATCGAACTGTCGAATTTTGAATAACTTGGAGTCTTTGAAGAGTTTTCTTAAAAGTTCCCAAGTAAATGATGTTACAATAGTCAAGAATGCTTAAAATGGAAGACTGAACCAATAAACGGAATGATACTGCATCAAAATATTTTCTGATGGTTCTGAGCGGAAGGGAGGCAAGTGAGAAGGAGGACGAGGGGCACATTGGGACACAGAAGGGAGGAAGAGGGACATATTGGGACACAGGAGGAAGAGAGGAAACTTCAGACAAAGGATAGAAGGAGGGAGGGAGCATGAATTTGGGACACAGAATGGAGAGAGGGGAGCTTGAACTTGGGACATAGGATGGAAGAATGGAGGGAGTGAGGAAAAGAGCTGCTAAGGTAGGAGAGGGAATAGAAAAGGAGAATTGTTGGGCATGGGAGTCTGAGTGAGAGGGAAAGAGAGATGGTGCACACAGGGAAATGAAGAAACAGGAGAGTTGTTGGGCATAGGGAGAAAGAGAGAAGTATTGGAGATGGTGATGGGAGCAGTGGCGTACCTAGGGTATGTGGCACCCGGGGCCCATCATTTTTTGACCCCCCCCCCATCTATATGAAAAATATGGTTTTTAGTAACAATCCACATATCGCACAACAAGAGTGTACCTAGGAAAAGGCAGCATCTTAAACACTGCAGTGAGGACTAGAACACCAACACATACATTGTAAAACTAAACAAGCCAGATCCCGCACAGTCAATTGATCCTGTAATCAATGCCAACTGAAAACTATATTCTTTTCATACACACAGAACAGAGATACACCCTCACCTAATATGGAATAATCACAAACTAAAAATAGAAATATGTAGACAAAAGTTAAACTGAACCGCCAAGAAACCAGACCCTGGATACAATGCAACACCACAAAAACAGTAACACATGTCCTCTAATACAGTGAAAAATATAAAGACAGTAGATGTAAATTTGAAAAAACTGATACATAACAATCACCACTTTACAAATTAACAAATAAAAATAAAACAAATAATGAGAAATAAAAAAATACCATTTTATTGGACTAATCCCTGTAAGCTCGGTCCCCATCCCCGCAAACCACCTGATTCCATCCACACAAGCCTTGAATTGTTTATATTAAAGTTTAAAAAGAAACAATATTCTGTACACTTGTCAATTTATAAATCAGCGTCTTCTCCCCACTCTCTCTTCCCCATTTCCCTTCAGCGTCCTCAGCCCACTCTCTCTCCACTTTCCTTCAGCGCACGCACATAAAAACAAGCAAGTAATTTTATATCATTTTCATTCTATTCATTCATAGAAATTAAAGTCTAAATAATGCCAGTCACCAACTCTCGCCACCCGACGTCAATTCTAACGTCGGAGAGGACGTTCTGGGCCAGCCAGGCAGCGATTGGATGGCCCAGAACGTCCTCTCCGATATCAGAATTGACGCGGGTGGCGAGATTTGGTCAGGGCGACAGGGAAAAGCAGGGAGAATTCAGCGCTGGCCTGTTCCTGATGGCGGCGGTGGCACTCAAGTGGCTACAGAGCCGCAGTTTGCCGGCCTAGGGAGAACACTGGAGGGTAGCCAGCTGTGCACCCCCTTGGGGGCGTAAACCCGGGGTGGACCGCCCCCACCTCACCCCACCCCCCACCTTGGTATGCCACTGTCTGTACCTCACTCCCTCCCTATGACCAAAAATTCTCCTTTCTTCTATTCCCCATGTACACAACCATCTCTTTCCCTTCCTTCCTCTCTCCCAAGTCCATGCCTTCTGTGTCCAAAAACCCATTACCTCCCCCACCTCAGCATCTCTTTCCCTCCCTTACTCTCTCCCAAGTCCATGCCTTCTGTGTCCAAAAGCACATTCTCTCCCCCACCTCAGCATCTCTTTCCCTCCATTTCTCTCTCCCAAGTCCATGCCTTCTGTGTCCAAAAACGCATTCCCTCCCCCACCTCAGCATCTCTTTCCCTCCCTTCTCTCTCCCAAGTCCATGCCTTCTGTGTCCAAAAACCCATTCCCTCCCCCACCTCAGCATCTCTTTCCCTCCCTTCCTCTCTCCCAAGTCCATGCCTTTTGTGTTCAAAAACTCATTCCATCTCCCAACTAAGCATCTCTTTTCCTCCCTTCCTCTCTCCCAAGTCCATGCCTTCTGTGTTCAAAAACGCACTCCCTCCCCCCTTTTGTGTTCCGCGTTTGCCTCTCAGCCCATCTTAGCAACTTTCTCAGCAAAATGAAGCTCGAGCCGCGAGGCTTGTCTTCTATTTCCTGCCTGCCCTGCCGCTCACATATAGCCGATCGGAAGTCTTCCCCGATGTCAGCGCTGACGTCGGAGGGCAGGCTTTGCTTAAGCCCTTCCTCCGACGTCAGCGCTGACATCGGGGAAGATTTCCGATCGGCTATATGTGAGCGGCAGGGCAGGTAGGAACAGAAGACGAGCCTCGCGGCTCGAGATGTATTTGACCTCGTGGGTCCCCCGTTGTCCCTGTTCAGCTCTCTCCTGTGCACCCCCTTGGGGCGTGCACTTGGGGCGGACCTCCCCCCTCCCGCCCCCTCCTAGGTATGCCACTGGGTGGGAGAGGCATGAGGTACAGATGCATGGGGAAGAGAGAGATGAGAGGGAAAAATATTGGATGTGGTGGTGGAGAGGGAAGTTTCAAGTTTCAAGTTTATTATATTGTTTGATTAAACGCTTTTCCAATTTCAAAGCGTTTTACATAAATAAAATAGAGATAAAATGGACTCACTTATACAATTACTATTCTTCTAAACGAACTAGGTAACAACATTGGACATGAAGACAACTGATAACAATGGGAAGGTGGGGAGGAAATACAATATTTGTTAAAAGATTACATAGAAGGGAAACATATTAGGGAGGTAATGGGATAAAATGAGAGACCAAAAAAAGGTCAAGAAAAATGAGTATTTATAATCTGTCAATTAAAGGCTTCTTTAAAAAGAAGACATTTAAGGTTCTTTTTAAATATTTGGAACAGTGGGACGGATGAAGAACCAAAGTAAGTGTAAACCTTCTATCTTTTATTTCTATTTAAACTACAGTACTTTATATTGAGGGCTGATTCTTTAATGTTCTTTAATATTTAGTGTCTATATAGTGTATTGTACAGGATCTGAGTTACTTACAAATTTAACTTAAGAATGGTTTAAAAAATGGAACCCGCTCCTACCCTGGGGACTGCCTGTATTAAATAACTAGGACATGCAGGTGCACAGTATTTAGGCATGAGCACTTATGCCAGCCAAAGCTTATATAACTCCTCGTGCCCACATATAGAAGATTTGCACATATCTTAAAGTATTCCATAAGGTATTTAAGTGAACACCTCACCCATGAGTACAGCCACCTGCAAAGAACACATTAGAGAATAACATGGGGAAAAAAATCTGTCCCCGTCCCCACCCCGTCCCTGTGAGCTTGGTCCTGTCCTTGCCAGCTCGGTTCCCGTCCCCCCTCCCATCCCTGCAAGCCATCTGATCCCATCTGCACAAGCCTCAAATAGTTATGATTTTATACTGAACCTATTTCATAAAAGTAAAATCTGTATAATTGTCGTTTTATAAACACAAATAATACACATTCCATCCATCCACATACGGTCCACACACAGATGGACACATATATCCCAATAATGGGGCAATAATTCTTTTTTTTTTTTAAATACATCTGCCAACAACCCATCTCTTGTTTTGAGACATCATGTTATTTTTCTTCCCGATTTTTAGAGGATGTTTTCCCACCTCCTGTTTGGTTTTGTTTTTCTTTTTTGCTTGACCCTTTGGTCCAAGTCTCTTTAAAATTTTGTTTTTATATTGTTCGTTATCTGATTTGGTTTTTATCTATTACGTTTTTAACATCACCACACAGCATCATTCAACATATATCAATTTTATTCTAACTGTAGTTTTTTAAATTAATTTTTGTACTCCTCTTCATCGTAACACTGAGACGAAGCCTCTAAAACGTCATTTTCCTGGCTGCCCTGATTTTTAACCATGGCATGGTCAATCTTTCATTTTCAGAAACATAAGGATTTTTATTCCCTATGAGTTTATTTTATCCCTACGAGTTCAGTTTATTCTCTTTATTTTATCACTTGTTATTCCTCTTTATCTTTTAACTATTGTCACGTCTACACGTGACTTACCCAACTTAGCCACTTCTACAAGCTGCCTTTCAGATTAAAGGTGGTTCAATGCGCCCTCTCTATTATTCCAACATCGATTCCAATGCTCAAAAGTTTTTCCCTCAGCTACCTGTCTATATGGTTAAGGCAGGGGTGTCAAACTCCCTCCTCAAGGGCCGCAATCCAGTTGGGTTTTCGGGATTTCCCCAATGAATATGCATGAGATCTATTTGCATGCACTGCTTTCATTGTATGCTAACAGATCTCATGCATATTCATTGTGGAAATCCTGAAAACCCGACTGGATTGCGGCCCTCGAGGAGGGACTTTCTATCCTCCTTTCTTTAACCATTCAAGCTTGTCGCTATGCAATTTACTTTTATTTTACCATTGTTTCTTTACAGTGTATGCACGGTTACCACAGTTTTGAACCAGGTATGATCCATTTTTTACCATTTTTGTTCTCATGTCCTTATGTTACAGCCTGTTTTACAAAGCTGCGCTAGCGGCCGCCACGCGGCAACAGCCCCAAAGCCCTTTAAATCTCTATGGGCTTCGGGGCTGTTACCGCACAGGAGCTGCTAGTATGGCTTTGTAAAACAGGCACTAAGTTTCAGAGGAGTCACTTTGCACCTCACCTTTTCCAGTGGTTGCTTTTGTTTTTGACTATTTTTCTGTAAGCCCTTTGTTTAGGAAAATTCTTTTGTAGCACCCGATTGGTCTTTTCCTGTTTTGTCATGGTGTTCATTCAGTCTTTATTTATAATATGATTACCTGTTTTATATATATTTTTTTCCCTTCCATACAGCTCCTTTTCATTTCCTCTTCTGTTTCTCAAGCCACTCGGTACACTTGCAATAAAGCAAGCTAGACTAATGTCAGTATTTTTGCTTATGCTTTTAGTTTAAATGGTTATTATTTAATTTGCTCTTTTATGTTTTATCTGTGTTTTAAATATGCCATATTATATTTCACAGCCTCTATATTATATATTTAAATTACATTATATTACAGATTTCTATTCCGCCATTATCTTTCGGTTCAAAGCGGATTACAAAAAGAGTTATGGATGAGGGTTACAACGTTAGGTCAGAGAAGGTTTCCAAGAGAGGGAAAAGTAGGATCTGGGGTTAGGGAGGGGATGGTAAGAGGGGGGTTAAGCTTTATCATGATATTAAGCTTTATCCTGGTATTCATGGTATTAAGCTTTATTAAGGGATTTCTTGAAGAGTATAGTTTTTATTTCCTTTTTGAACATCTTGTAGTCTGGGGTTGTTGTCAATAGGTTGGAGACTTGGTTGTCTATCTTCGCTGCCTGAGTGGCCAGTAGGCCGTCGTATAGTTTTTTCTGTTTTACTTCTTTGATTGGGGGGTAAGTGAATGGGGGGGGGGGGTGTTTTTCTATGCCTGGTAGAGGTGGTTTGGATGAGGCGGTCGTTTAGGTAGATTGGGCTGTCTCCATTTATAGTTTTAAATAGCATACAGTAGAATTTAAATTGTATTCTTTCCTGGATTGGAAGCCAATGAGAATTGATAAATGCCGGTTTTATTGATATTTGCACCATTGGTTATGCTTTTAGTTTGTCTTATGGTCATTGTTTATGTTCACCTTTTAAGATTTCAAGTTTTACATTGATATTTTCCCTATATCACACTTCACATATGCATGTAACTCTGATGCATTCATTGATATTTTATTTGTATAGTTTTAATGTGTTTTACATTTTTCATAGTGTTCCCAGAGGAAGGCATTTACACACGCCAAAACTAGGATCCTTGTTGGGACTGTGCGCTTGATATAATAAAGACTTATTTTTGGTTGAAAGGACATCTCCCTTGCCTTTCTTTTGTGCTGTTGGTACTTTAAGACAAAGTTTTCTCTGTTTGCCTGTTTACAAATAATACACAGCAAGGATCAACAAAACCCCTGTCTCCTCTCCCCTCCCCTTCACAAATATCCCCTCCACTATCGAGAAAGCTGAATAAGCTAAATTATTACAGAATGCTACACAGAAATTCTGCATGACAGGAATAGTGTTAGGGGAAGTTAGGGCAACTGCCCCCTGGTCAGAGAGAGCCCTAAGTCAGCTGGAAGCTAAAGAAACACTGCCTGGGCTTTGCGGTCCCCAATTATGTCTAACATCAGCTATATCAGGATACAAATTTCAAATCTGATATATTCTAATCACAAAATAGAAAATAAAATGTTGGACACCCCCCCTCTTCTACAAAGCCGCGCGGTAATGGCCCTGAAGCCCATAGAGATTTAAAGGGCTTCAGGGCTGTTGCCGTGCGGCTTTGTAGAAGAGGGGGTATTCCAACATTCCTCCCCCTTGCATCCCCTTCAATCTGTCCCTCTGTTCCCTCTCCACCACCATATCCAACATTTCTCCCTATCATCCTTCTCTTCCCCATGTATCTCTACCTCACTCCTCTCTCTCTATGCACAACAATTTTCCTTTCTTCCTTTCCCCATGTGCACTGTCTCTTTCCTTCTCTCTCACATACTCATGCCCAACAATTCTCCCTTTCTATTCCCTCCCTCATGTCCCCAGATCACGCCCCCTCCCTTCCTTCTGTGTCCTGAGCTTGTGTCCCCCTCTCTGCCTTTGTCCCAAATTTGAGCTCCTACCATGTCCCAATGCGCTCCTTCCCCCCCTCCTTTCTCCCTTTGTCCCACGTTATCCAAATTCTTCCTTACTTGTTCCCTTCAGGGCCGTCCATCTGGGCATGCCCTCTCCGTCGAAGCTGACCCGGAAGGCTTCCCTCTGATGTCAGAGCTGATGTCGGAGGGAAGCCTTCCGGGTCCCAATTATCTCAATAGTCCTCCTTTCAGCTGGGCTGCTCCATTCTGCTTTCAGCGGAATTTGTTTACAGGGATATATGCAGTAGCTCTTGCACGCTGCATGTGGCTGACCCATCTGAGAATGCCCCCCTCCGCCGAAGCCAACTATGAAGGCTTCCCTCCGATGTCAGAGCTGACACTGCATGAGGCTGACCCATTTGGGCATGCCCCCTCTGACGGAAAGATGGCTTCTAGGACAGCCACGTGCAGCATACAAGAGCTGTTGCATGAGTCCCTGCAAACAAGTGCCGCTGAAGGCAGGAAGGAGCAGCCCAGCTGGAAGGAGGACAGTTAAGGTAACTGGGATCCCCAGCTGACCCGGTAGGCTTCCCTCCAATGTTAGCTGACATCGGAGGGATGCCTTCTGGGTTGACTTCAGAGGAAGGGGGGGGCCTGTTTATAAATGGAATCCCTGGTGGCGGTGGCAAATGCATTGGGTTATTGAGAAAGACATGGGGGAAGCCACTGCTTGCCCTGGATCGGTAGCATGGAATATTGCTACTCCTTGGGTTTTGGCCAGGTACTAAGGACCAGGATTGGCCACTGTGCGAATGGGCTACTGGGCTTGATGAACCATTGGTCTGACCCAGTAAGGCTATTCTTATGTTTAATGAGATTTATTGTGAAAACTAAGAAAATATCTATGCTATTTTTATGTTCTTATGTTTTTGCTACCGGGGAGGGGCGGGAGAGAAATGGTCTGCCCTGGGTGCTCCAAGGCCTGGCGTCATGAACTTCTTTGGGCAGCAACAGCATTTACAATTTGCTGCTGTTGCTGGTTTCAGGCCTTCCTCTCGGCTGGGTCATGCCTACTTCCTGATTCCATAAAGGCAGGACCCGCCAGAGAAAAAGACCCGAAGCTGGCAACAGCTGCGCATTGTGAATGCTGCTGCCCAAAAAAGTTCATGACGCCAGGCCCTGGAGCACCTGCTTAGGGGCTTCACTGCTGACTGGGGACAGGGTGACAGGAGGGGGAGAGAATTGTTGCATCCAACTGGAGGGAGACAGAGAGGGAGAGGGAAGATGAGGAAAGGAGGGCAGGAAAGGAAGGAATGAAAGGGAAAGGAAGGAATGAAAGGAGATGCCAGGGCATGGAGGGATGGGAGGAAGGAGATGCCAGGGCATGGAGGGAAGGAGGAAGGTATGCCAGACCAAGGGAAAAGGAAGAGGGAAAGGAAGGAGGAGATGTCAGAACATGGAGGGGGAGGGAGAGATGGAAGAAAAGGAAAGGAGAGAGATGCCAGGGAATCAGGGAAGGAGACAGAGATGCCAGACCGTGGGGTGGGAAGGAAAGAGAGAGATGCCAGAGCATAGGGGAGGGGGTGGCGACAAAGAGAGAAAAATGAAGAGGTGGCAGAGCTAAAATGAATCATGTAGAAAGGAGAGAAGGGGCACAGGATAGACAGTTTATAGAAGGAGCATAGAAAGAGGGAAGATGCCATATGGAATGGGGAGAGGGCGGGCAGTGGATGTAAGGGGCTGATGTATGGAAGACAGAGAGAGGACAGATGCTGGCTAAAAAGAAGAGAGTGAAGACAAGATGATTAAAGCAGAAACAAGAAAAGGTAGAAAAATACTTTTTGTTGCTTTAGAATAAAATAGTATCGTAGTTGTATTAATAAAACTTTTATAAACAAAAAAAGTAATCTTTTTTATGAGACTAATTTTAATACATTTTTTACTAACTTTTAGAGACCAAAACCCCCTTTCTCAGGTCAGGACAGTATATAATGTAGCAGCAGTATACTTTATTGACCTGATGAAGGAGGCTTTGGCCTCTGAAAGTTAATTGAAAAATGGATTAGTCCAATAAAATGGTATATTCTTATTTTCAATTTTTGTTTTATTTCTTTTTAATTTGTAAAGTGGTGATTGTTTGTCAGTTTCTTCAAATGTACATCTACTATATTTATATTTTGCAGAGTATTAGGGGGTTATGTGTCATTGTTTCTGTGGTTTTTCACTGGTTTGGCTTCTTGGTGGTTCCGTTTAAACTTTATCTACATATTTCTATTTTTAGTTTGTGATTACTTATTCTATACTGGGTGAGGGTGTGTCTGTATTGTGTGTATGAAAGACATGGTTTTCTGTTAGGTTTGATCTATACTAGTCTGGCTTGTTTAGTTTTACAATGGGTTTATTGACATACTGCTCACTGCAGTATGTAAGATGCTATTTTTTCCTAGGTACATTCTTGTGTGACTTGTGGATTGTTACTAAAAATCATGTTTTTCATACAGATGGGGGGGTGTCAAAAAATGATGGGCCCCGGGTGTCACATATGCTAGGTACGCCACTGAGTCTTTACAGAAGACAAAACTACAAGATTGAAAAAACTTCTCTTTTTCAGGTTTATTTAACATTTACCTTCAAACATAAGATGAGGCTGAGCTAATAATAGTTTTAACATACATAGGCTTTCAAAAAGATAAAGAAGCAACAATTTTTTTTATTTTTATTTTTTATTATTTATTTATTCAATTTTCAAATATTACAATTCAAGATTCACTTGTACAGAAAGCTTTAAGTCAAGAAAAGAAAATCACAGCAATATTATAAATTCAAGATACCAATTAACTTAAATCAGCTCAAGTCCACAAAAGATCCAAAATGTAATTATAAACGGAAAAATAAAGAAATATTATTAAGGAAAATAATGCAAATCAGCTGATAAGGACATCTTAATTATTCTATATTCCTCTATTCTTTTCCTTCTCAAGCCGAGAAAGAGATAGGAAAGTTGTCAGCTGGTAAGGCTCAAAGAAAACATATTTTTGGGAATTATATTGTATAACACATTTACAAGGATAACACAGGAAAAAAGTTGCTCCAAGAGCTATTATTCCCGGTTTTAACATAAGAAACTCTTTTCTTCGCCTTTGTGTGTCCCTGGCTAAATCTGGGAACATTTGTATTTTGAGTCCCATAAATTCTTTCGCTCTATTTTTAAAGAAAAGTCTCAAAATCCAATTCTTGTCCATTGTTACAGCTAAAGTTGCCACTAGTGTTGCAGGAGTAGCCATTTCTTTATCTGATAATTCCAATAATACCGATACATCTATTGGTCCTTGGATATTTTCCTGTTGCTGAATTTGATTTTTCTTAGGGAGATAGTACACCTGTGTAAATGGAGGTAATGAACCCTCAGGAACTTCCAATATTTCCGTCAGGTATCGTTTTAACATCTCTCGCGGAGTAATTGTTGTAATTCGTGGAAAATTAATCAATCTGATATTGTTGCCTCTTGAAAAATTTTCAAATGTTTCAATCTTCCTTCTTAAATTTACATTGTCCTTAATTAAAGTCTCTTGAAGCTGTTTGGAAGATTTTAATTCATTTTTGATAGTGTCTAAAGATATATTAGAGTCAGCAATATCCTGCTTTATTAAGGTAATTTCTTTTTCTTGATCTTTCATTTTCCCCTCCACTTGCACTTGTTGAACATTAATTGTTTTCGCCATATTTGCCACCAGGTCCCACAGGGCATCTAAAGTAACTTCTTGGGGCTTAACTATGGTAGGAAATTGTAAATGAGTAATCAATAGTTTATGCTCACCATTCGACCGCTCTCCTCCACTTCCCCCCGCCTGAGTAGGTCCAATTTCAGTTGTTGCAGCAACCCCGTCCATATTCAGGCTCTCCTGCAGAGCTTGTGAGCCTGAATCGGCTTCCTCAACACAGCTCCGCGCAGCCTCTAGGGGAGAGCTCATCCCGACTTCCGGTAGGCTCTCGACCCCTGGGGAGCTGGTTGCACGGGGGTGCAAAGGAGTAGGTCTTACGTCGGGGCTCAGAGTGGTCTCAAGACTTCGGTGAGACACCTCCGTTCCGTTCCCACGGGGTGTCTCTAACTGCAATCCCGACATCATCATGGTGCCCTGGAATCGCCGAAACAGCGCTTCTATATTGCCGGAGGTAGGTGTTCTGGAGCGCAGGGAGGCCCCACCGGTGCTCTTTCCCCTTCTTTTCGGCATGTTGAAGGCAAAATACAGCTCTGAGAAAACTCAGAAATTTTAACTTTAGCGTCTGTTCGGCGACCTGCTTCAGCGGTTTGCATCCGCGGCCATCTTGGATCTATCCTGCCTCAAGAAGCAACAATCTTATTAGCTAAGTGACAGCGCCTTCTTTCAAAGAAAGATAGTCTTTGTTTTCAGAAATTCAATTTTGGTTTTATTACAAAGCTGCAGAACGGTGGGAAGGGCTGACAGAAGACAACAGTCAAAAATATATTTGAAATAAAGGGGTTTGGTCTATAAAAGTCCTCTCAAATGACTCAAATTATGATTTGCTCAGTAAGACACTTGGAAAACCGTGCTTTTATAAATATGCAAAACTTGGAATTTTATGAACGTTTTCACCTCTTTGTTGGTTTACAAAAAAGGATTAAATAAAAAAAGAACACATGCAGATTATCATTTCTTGTCTTAACTGTCTCTATTTCCTAATTTATATTTTTAAAACAGTCTTTGTTCAGCTCTGATATCTGTCAATCAACAGTGGCAAATTAATTGTGAATAAAGTCATTCATTCATACAAAAGGTATTTGACATGAACGATGTTATGTGATCATGAATGTTTTTATTAGATAGATTGTGAGCCCACCGGGACAGATAGGGAAAATGCTTGAGTACCTGATTGTAAAACCGCTTAGATAACCTTGATAGGCGGTATATAAAATCCTAATAAACTTGAAAACTTGATATTGTAAACTGTCTAGGTCAGGGGTGCCCAATAGGTCGATCGCGATCGACCGGTAGATCGCCCAGGCAAAGTGAGTCGATCGCGGAGCCCATCCCGGGCTCCGTGATAGACTCACTTTACCTTAGCAATCTACCGGGCCGTCGGAGAGGAAGTTCGGGCCAGCCAATTGCTGCCTGGCTGAGCCGGAACTTCCTCTCCGATGGCAGAATTGACATCGGGGAGAGGAATGCTGGTCATCCCGATGCAGGGAGAGCTTGGGGTGGCGGCAGCTTTGGGGCCTGTTACCCGATGGCAGCAGCGGCGGCTTGGTGGAGGGCAGGGAGAAAGAAAAAAAGGGGGCAGACAGGGAGACAGAAGGGAAACAGAAAAAAATAAAAGGGGGCATGAAGAGAGAAAAAAAGAAAGGGAGGCAGGGAGAAAGAAAGGGTAGGGAGAGAGGAAGAAAAAGTTGGGGGAGGGAATGAGGTCTGGAGGAGAGGAAGCATACAGGCTGAAAGAAGGGAAGAAAGATTGGATGCACAGTCAGAAGAAAGTGCAACCAGAGAATCATGAAATCACAAGACAACAAAGGTAGGAAAAATGATTTTATTTTAAATTTAGTGATCAAAATGTATCTGAATTTATATCTGCTGTCTATATTTTGCACTATGGCCCCCTTTTTACTAAACCACAATAGTGTTTTTTAGCACAGGGAGCCTATGAGTGTCGAGAGCAGCGCTGGGCATTCAGTGCTGCTCCCTAAGCTAAAAACTGCTATTGTGGTTTAGTAAAAAGGTATATTTGTCTATTTTTGTATGGTTGTTACTGAGGTGACAGTGCAGAGTCATCTGCCTTGACCTCTTTGAAAAAACCCCGGAATAGGAATGATAATTAACATTTTCTCAGCATACAGTGTGCTTTGTGTTTTTTTAAAATTTTATTGTTGGTAGATCATTTTGACTTAGTCATTTTAAAAGTAGCTCGCAAGCCCAAAAAGTGTGGGCACCCCTGGTCTAGGTGGTAAGTAGGTAAAAAATATAGTCAAACCTCGGTTTGCGAGTAACGCGGTTTGCGAGCATTTTGCAAGATGAGCAAAACACTCGAGCACACATTAACTCGCATAACGACTGTTGATCCGATAAGCGAGCTGTCACCACACCACTCCACCCGGCTTTGCGTCCCCTGAAAATACCCCTCTCCCCCGAGGCCACCGGCGCTGCTCCCTCCCTTCGTGAACAAGATGATCAGTGCTGCTGTCCACCTCCTCCCCCACTGCCCGGCATTGTGCTTACCATACATACGCCGGTGCTGAAAGTGCCTGCCGCTGATGTTCTCTGCTGGGTAACTGCAGGGCCTTGAGAATCTGATGTTCTTGGGCCTGTTCTTTTTAACATTTTTATAAACAATATTGCTGAAGGGTTGTCGGATAAAATTTACCTCTTTGTGGATGATACGAAAATCTGCACAAGAGTAGACATGCCGGATGGTGTGAATAACATGAAGAAAGACCTGGCAAAGCTTGAAGAATGGTCTGAAATTTGGCAGCTAAAATTTAATGCTAAGAAATGCAAGATCAGGGAACGGTGCAGATTAGGGAGTGAAGAGCTTATGTGCATGACAGAAGAATGGGACTTTAGTGTGATTGTATGTGTTGATCTTAGAATGGCCAAACAGGTTGAAAACGTGACAACGAAAGCTAGAAGGATGCTAGGTTGCATAGGGAGAGGTATGGCTAGTAGGAAAAAGGAGGTATTGATGCCCCTGTATAAGACTTTGGTGAGACCTCATTTAGAATTCTGGAGGCCGCACCTTCAAAAAGATATATAACGGATGGAGTCGGTCCAGAGGATGGCTACTAAAATGGTATGTGGTCTTCATCATAAGGCGTATGGGGACAGTCTTAAAGATCTCAATCTGTATACCTTGGAGGAAAGGCGGGAGAGGGGAGATATGATAGAGACGTAATGTAAATGTGCATGAGTTGAGTCCCTTTAATTTGAAAGGAAACTCTGCAATGAGAGGGCATAGGATGAAGTTAAGAGGTGATAGGCTCCGGAGTAATCTGAGGAAATACTTTTTTACGGAAAGGGTGGTAGATGCGTGGAACCGTCTCCCGGAAGAGGTGGTGGAAACAAAGACTGTGTCTGAATTCAAGAAGGCCTAGGCTAGGCACTTGGGATCTCTCGGAGAGAGAAAGAGATAATGGTTATTGCGGATAAGAAGACTAGATGGGCCATTTGGCCTTTATCTGCTATCATGTTTTTATGAATAAACAATTGATTGCTGATGTGAAAGAATCATACAAAAAAAAAAAAAAGAAGAACAAAAAAAGAATAATTGGGAGCAAAGGATAAACAGAGAAATAAGGAGCACATAAACCCAGAGTGAATTTCAGGATCAGTGGAAGCTCAAGGCATTCTACTGCCTGAAGTTAGGAATGAGATGGTGCCTCCTCCAAAGAGCCCAAAGCAGAAAGCCTCTTAAAACTCCATCAGGGAGCTGCTGAAAGAGCATATTCCCTGGCTATATTCTAGAAAAAAATGAAAGCTTTGCAAATATTAGTAATACTCCACAAAAATTATTGAAGTTAGATTATATAGCCGGGAAGGCCAATATATACTACTACCATTTATTATTTCTATAGCGCTACCAGATGTATGCAGCACTGTACATTAAATATGCAAGAGACAGTCCCTACTCGAAAGAGCTTGCAATCTAATTATGACAGTGTAATACAATGATCACAATTCAAATTTCTTATTAAATATATCCACTAACAAAATTTCAGAGAAAAGTCTCCACACACAGTTATGTCTAACATTTTTCTAAACTGTAAACGGTCAGAACAGGTCCTCAGAATGCCAGGGAGGGAACTCTATAATTTTACTCCTGCCACTGACACCATTGCCTTTCTAGATTTAGCATACCGAACAGTTTTCTCCTTTGTAGAGGTCAGTCTCATAGTACCCTCAAACACCTCCTCGGCTGGCCTGCGCAACTGTGCGCAGAACCCTCTGCATTCTAATTAATTAAGCAGATTCCTCTGCCAACTGCCTCCATTTGATGAGAATGTTGCACTCAATGAAATTTGTTACTTGGAGGGTTGTTTTTGACTTGGGTGGATGTTAAAACGAGTGCTATTCCTACATAATATACATAAATTAGAGAGTAAAACAGTCTAACAAACATCATTGTCCTATCTTTCCATCAGATAATCTTAGGATTCCACAGTTACAACTGCAAAATCACCTTTGCAGGTTAGAAACTGCATTTGTTGCATATACCAACTGTACTCCCACTTTCATCAATGCTGTCATTCCCTTGGCCCTTATGTCCTCCTGCAAGTTGTGAATAGTAGCCAGTACTTGCACTTTATTTTGAAGAAACATAAGATTTGAAGTTAATAACACTCTGTTAAACTGATTTGGTCGTTTAGCTGACTAGGGCAATTGGCTAGATAGATTTAAGTATAACATGATAGAGTGTAGGTATACCAACTGCAACGAACAGTACTGCAGACATATGTACAAGATGCAGGCAAAGTTTATTTAAAACAAACAAATGAATTGTTGCGTACAAATAGACCACTTTTTACAAAATATGGGACCCAACAAGGTCTTTGTTTCGATTAACCCTTGACCAACCGACACCCCCCCCCCCCGAGGCATGCCTCCACTTGGGGGCTGAAACATGGACTGTGTCGGGTCATTGGCTGGATCCTTTCAATATAAGGACATTATGTCCATAGTACTTTTTATACATGTGTTTTTATTCATGTGCTCTTGTATTTATTTTGAATTAATAGAAATAAAATATTGTTTGTCCCAAGGCTGACGTGTTCTATTCCACTCCCCACTTGTTCTCTCTTTGTTCTGAAATCGTACCCATTAAGAATAAAGTTTCAAACGTTTAGTAGGATATGCACATGTAAATTGGTTCCATGGCTATGTGGGTATAGAGTTACCAGACGTCCGGATTTATCCGGACATGTCCAGGTATCCGGACGTCTTTTCAAAACCCGGCATTTTGTCCAGGGAGTAAATGTCCCTCCGGCTGGCCTTTCTTCGACAAAGGTCTAGGGATGTTTGGGTAGGTGTCTGGAGATTTGGAGGTGCTGGGGTGGGGGCCTGCAGGTTTGGGGGTGTTGGTGGTGTCTTAAGTTCAGGAGGGTGTCGGCAGGAGGAAGCAGGCATCCCTCCTGCCAGTCTTCAATGGGGGAGGGGGGAGGTTCCAGGAAGGTGTTGGGGGTTCTGTAGGGATGTCGGCAGGAGGGAGTGGACATCTTTCCTGCCATTCTCGGATTTGGGGGGGGAAGGGTTTTTGGGAGGGTCATAGTAATATAGTGAATGACGGCAGATAAAGACCTGAATGGTCCATTCAGTCTGTCCATTAGTTATTCTCATTAAAAATACATAATTCAATTAACTTGTCTCTTCTTTGATATTTCTGGGCCATAGACTAAAGTGCACCTGGTATTGTCCTAGGGGTTCTAACTGCTGAATTTGCCACTTAAGCTCACTCCAGTCTATCCAACCATCCTATTTGCAGGTAATCTACTGTAAAGTTTGGCCAGTAACTTCTTCATGTTCCAAGTTAGTGGAGTTCCCATTGATGCCCTCCCCAGCCCATCCTGCATCGAATTACCATATATGGGACACAAATCGTACAAGTCTGTCAAATACTGGCCTTGGTTCTTTAATACCTTTTGTTTTCTAATTAGAGATCCTCTGTGTTTATCCCACACTTTTTTGAATTCCATCACCATTTTCCTCTCCATCACCTCCCTTGGGAGGGCATTCCAGGCATCCACCACCCTCTTCGTGAAAAAGAATTTCCTAACATTACTCCTAAGTCTTCTTCCCTGCAACCTCAAGTTATGCCCTCTAGTTTTGTTTAAGTTGGGTTGTTTTTGTTATAAAGCTTTATATGGTACAGCTCCACTCTATCTGGTTAATAGATTTTCCATAGCATCATATAAACACAGCAGAAAATCTCATGCTTTGTTTAATTTTCCCTCTGCACAGGGCTGTAAAAGCAAGAAATTTTTTGATCACACTTTGGCATTCCAGGTAGCTTCCCATGATAAAGAATTTTGATCATTGTTGCTTATAGCTTATCTCTTTTCAAAGTATTTGGTCAAATAACTCATTCTTTTCTTACAGATTATGTTCATTGTTTATTAATTTTTGTAAACCGCGTTGAACTTACGGTTATACAGTTAATAAGCACAATGGTATGTTATGTTCTCTGGAAAAGATTTGGTTCTATATTAATACCTTTCAAGTATTTAAATATCTGTATTATATCTCCCCTGTTCCTCCTTTCCTCTAGAGCAGTGGTCCCCTAACCCTGTCCTGGAGGACCACCAGCCAGTCAGATTTTTAGGATAGCCCTAATGAATATACATGGAGCAGATTTGCATGCCTGTCACCTCCATTATATGTAAATCTTTGTCATGCATATTCATTTGGGCTATCCTGAAAACCTGACTGACTGGTGGTCCTCCAGGACAGGGTTGATGGGACCACTGCTCTAGAGTATACATATTTAGCTCTTCCAGTTTCTTTTCGTACTTCTTTTGGTTCAAACGCATTACCATTTTCATTGCCTTCCTCTGGACTGCTTCGTCTTTTTATATCCTTCGCTAGATATGGCCTCCAAAACTGAACACAATACTCCAAGTGTGATCTCACCAATGACTTATTTAGGGGCATCAACACCTCCCTTCTTCTGCTGGTTATTCCTCTTTCTATACAGTCTAGTATCCTTCTGGCTACAGCTAGCACCTTATCACACTGTTTAGAAGCCTTTAGATCAGGGGTGCCCAACGCGTCGATCGCGATCTACCAGTAGCTCAGGAAGGCAACGTGAGTTGATCGCAGAGCCCATCCCGGGCTCTGTGATAGACTCGTGTTGCCGTCCCGATCTACCGGGCCTATCAGCCATCCTCTCCCCGACGTCAAAGACGCCGACGCCGGGTATTAGGCTGTTTTTGTCATTGGGGGGGGGGGGGGTTTGCTTGGTGGCGTGGCGGCGGCAGCAACAGCAACAGCCTGAAAAAGAAATCATCCTGGCCCGGGTCGGTGTCATACTCCGGAACTTCTACCTCTTCCAGCAGCCCTCTCCCTTCTACCTGTTTCCAGCCACACCCCCTGCTCCGCGGCTCTCTTCGGCAACTCAGCAGCAGCGATGACACAAGCTTCTGACGTCGGGGCCTACCCTCTGCAAGTCCCGCTTGTTTCAACTTCCTTTTTCCACAAAGGCGGAACTCGTAGAGGGAAGGCCTCGATGTCGGCAGCTTGTCTTCATCACCGCTGCTGACGAGTTGCTTAAGAGAGCCGCGGAGCAGGGGGGTTTTGCCAGGTGCAGGTAGAAGGGAGAGGGCCAGATGCAGGACTCGTGGGTGAGGGAGGAGAAGAGAGAGAGAAAGAGAGAGGGGAGGGAAACAAAAGGAAATATTTCATACTGGGCTGGGCCGGAGTGGAGGGAGGGTGGAAAGATTCTGGCTACAGGGTGCATTAACAAAGGAAAAGGGGGGAAAGCTGAAAATAGAGATAGTGACACAAAGAAGAGAAAGAGTAAGCAGGACCTACTGAATAAGGATAGAGATACAGAGGGGACATGAAGAGGAGGTGAAATAGAGACATAGAAGTAATGCTGAAAAAGTGTGTGTGTGTGGGGGGGAGATAAAGACATTGAAAGGGCAAATGGTGAACATGGGGTAAAGACTAGGACAGAGACAAATGAAGATTCTGAAAAAGTGGTGAGATAGGGATATAGGTGAGATGGACACAAAGAAGGGTGATGCTGGAAAATAGGTGGAATGGTAATTCTGACAGACACAGAAGGGAAATGCTGGATCAAGGAGAGATGGGGCTCAGGCTGGATGGAATGAGGAGAAATGCCTTGTTGGCCCGGAACTTCCTCTCCTACGTCAGAATTGACGTCAGGGAGCGGAATGCTGGTCAGCGCAACGCTTCTGCAGGGAAAGCTTGGAACGGCGGTGGCTTGGGGGCTGTTCCCCAATGGCGGTGGCAGCAAACCGAGTGGCTTGGGGAGAGCACGGAGAAAGAAAGAAAGGGGGCAGACAGGGAGACAGAAAGAAAAAGTTGGGGGAGAGAATGAGGTCTGGAGGAGAGGAAACATACAGGAGGCTGAAAGAAAGGAAGAAAGTCCTTCTGACTGGATGCACAGTCAGAAGAAGAAAGTGCAACCAGAGACTCATGAAATCACCAAACAGCAAAGGTAGGAAAAATGATTTTATTTTCAATTTAGTGTTCAAAATGTGTCAGTTTTGAGAATTTATATCTGCTGTCTATATTTTGCACTATGGCTCCCTTTTACTAAACCGCAATAGCGTTTTTTAGCGCAGGGAGCCTATGAGCATTGAGAGCAGCATGAGGCATTCAGCGTAACTCCCTGTGCTAAAACCTACTATTGTGGTTTAGTAAAAAGGGAGGGGGTGTATTTGTCTATTTTTGTATTTTGTTACTGAGGTGACATTGCATAGAGTCATCTGCCGTGACCTCTTTGAAAAAACCCGGAATATGAATAATTAACATTTTCTCTGCCTTTCAGTGTGCTTTGTGTTTTTTTTTTTTATTTTATTGTTGGTAGATCATTTTGACTTAGTCATTATAAAAGTAGCTCGCAAGCCCATAAAGTATGGGCACCCCTGCTTTAGATCCTCAGACACAATCACCCCAAGGTTCCTATCTCTGTTTGTGCTCCGTCGGTGGCAGGAGGGAGTGGGTATCCCTCCTGCTGATTTCAGGGGTTCTTGTCAGGGGGTTCCCTGCTGCAGCCGGTCAGCTGATTGCAGCAGAGGTATTTTCTCCCTGGTTAGCTGAGCCAGCAGGACTATCCAAAGCTGCAGCTTTGGGGAATCTTACTGGCTCAGCTGATCGGGGATTCCCTTGCCGTGATCAGCCCAGCCATCCATGTCTACTTTTAACATTTGAAATGTAGGCCAGCATTTTGCTAGCCTACATTTCAGGTGTGTGTTGTGGCCCTAGGAGACGCCTAGAGCCACTTAAGCTCATCTATGGCCACTTCTGGGTGAAACCACACCCAGCCTTGGGTGAGCTTAACTGTTCCTACTTCCTAGACTTGTGACAAATGCCTAAAGTGAAGGCATCCTTCCTCAAGGTTTTTTTTTTTTAATACTTGTTTCTCGATTGGTTGCCAGACTGCTGTAGGACGCCTACTGCCGCCTACAATCGAGATGTCCACTTATGGAATCAGCCCCTTATTGTTGAGTTATTGATGGTATCTGCAATAAATGTTTTGAGGTTAGAAATAGATTAAAAAAAATATTGCATGATTTCACTAGATGGGCATTTACTTTGGTGAACCTAAAATTGTTGTTTATGAAATTGAAAAAACTAGGGATGAGTGGTAAAGTCTTGCAGTGGTTTGCATCTTTTTTGTTTGATAGGACTTTTCATGTTTCAAATGGGGTTGAATCCTCCACAGAAGCCTCTGTAGGAAAAGGAGTTCCTCAAGGATTAGAATTGTTGGCATTATTGTTCAATGTTTATATGGAGTCATTGGGAAAGGTTTTTGAGTCAATGAACATCTATTATAGACAATATGCAGATGATATTTTATTTTTTCCCAGTTGATAGATTGGGGAAAGATCTGAAAAAATAGATTAGAATTCTGCATGTTAAAAGTTGTGGATTGGATGAATGCCCATGATTTGAGTTTGAACATGAGAAGACTGAAGTAAAGCTTGTGGGACAGGATAGTGAAGAGATGTGGCCATAGTTGTGGATGTATTTGGTGTAGACTTATTGGTCAAAAAGGAAATGATAGTATTGGGGGTAAAACTGAACTCTGGTTTAACGATGAAGTGTCAAATTGATAAAACTATTCAGGTCTGTTTTGGCTACTTATATAAATTATATCGTTTAAAGCCGATGCTGACACCTTTTGATTTTAGAACTGTAGTTTAGGGAATGGTTACCTCCAGATAGAATACTGTAACACACTGTACCTTGGAATAACTAAAACATAGAACAGTGCATTGCAGTTGGTCCAAAATGCAGCAGAATGGTTGGTTATGGGTGATGCAAAAAAAATAAAAATAAAAAAATGAGCACATAACCTCAGTCCTTCAGAAGTTGTACTAGTTACCAGTAGTACAGAGAGACCAATATAAAGTACTGTATATACTTGACTATAAACCTATCTGAGTTTAAACTGAGATAACAGTTTTCCCCACAAAAAGGCTAAATTAGACTTGGATATTGAATACCAGGCCTTATCAGAGCACCAGCACTCAACATTCAGGTCTTTGGGGTCACATGGAGGCTATCCAAATATTGCCAATATACAATATCCATATAGTTGACTGGGCATAGTTACTGTACAAGGCTGCTATTTATGCGGTCAAATAAGCCTGATTAGATATGTGAGCACCAGCACTGAATATCATCAATGTTCATTTAACTTCCAGCTCTTCCCCAATACCCCAGCTCTAACTGGAGAGTGCTTCAGCAGTCAGAGCAGATATTCAGCAGCAATGTGTGGATTAAGTGCCACTGAATAGTGGCTCCTGAGAGATGGCCAGATAGATTTAATTGGACAGCAGCCTTTCCTACTCGGCTAAGATACTTCCAATAGTGATGTGTATAAGTGTGGGTCCAAACAATCATGTACTCATCTACTTTGCATATGAAGTGACAAAGTTAAACTGAAACACAAAATTTTAACTCTCTGATCCTACAGCATAGGTTCTGGTTCCCTGTCTGAGCTCCCTACAAAAACGTCTGAGACACCAATTCACTGTCCTATTTTTATTTTTATCCTCAACCTAAAGTTCAGATCTACTTGTCCCCCTGTCCATCTCACACATTCAAAAATTACTCCCCCAAAGAATCCCAAAATCTTTGACAGTAGGAATCAGGATCTTATAGGAGATGATTATCAAAATGGGGGCTATAATAACCCAGGTAGGGTTTTGATGTCTCTGGAATAGTCTGTTTTGCCCTGAGATTGGTAGCATGGACTATTGCTACTATTTGGTTTCTGCCAGGACCTTATGACCTGGATTAGCCATTGTTGGAAACAGGATACTGGGCTAGCTGGGCCATTGCTGAGACTTTAATTGGCCCACAGATGGACTACTTCTACATCTGAATGGTAGGGATGCCCTGCGCTGCCTGGCTCTTAAACTATGAGCCTGTTAGCCTAGGGCAGGGGTGGGCAAATCCGGTCCTCGAGGGACGGAACCCAGTCAGGTTTTCAGGATTTCCCCAATGAATATGCATTGAAAGCAGTGCATGCAAATAGATCTCATGCATATTCATTGGGGAAATCCTGAAAACCCGACTGGATTCTGACCCTCGGGGACCGGAGTTGCCCACCCCTGGCCTAGGGGATTTTGACATGCACATTGTTATACATGCTGAAAAACCCACCTAGCATGGGTCTTTTACTCTTGTAAATACTGTGCATGCTAAAAAAAATAAATAAAAATAATGTGCTATTTAATGACATGCTCCTGTATGTGATGCCATCAGTATTAAAAACAACTATTCTCTCCATGTTAGTCAGAATGTACATTTATAT
Organism: Geotrypetes seraphini; assembly: GCF_902459505.1. NCBI lineage: Eukaryota > Metazoa > Chordata > Amphibia > Gymnophiona > Dermophiidae > Geotrypetes > Geotrypetes seraphini. The sequence continues at coordinate 291,854,099 of NC_047085.1, forward strand.
TTGTCATAAAATCTTAAAAACAGGGTCTTCACTTGATTGCATCACTGTGTTCCTATTGCATTCCATGATACACATGAATGTAGAAATGCTATATCTGTTGATGGCAATTTTGTATTGTATATGTAGTTATGTACTGCCACTGTAAAATTTCTAATAAAAAAATAGGAACAACATTTGTTTTTCTAATCATCAAAGACAGTTAAGACAATCTTGGGTATGACATTTACTGGCAAGAATGGACTATGCAGTGCAAAGGAATATGAAAATAAATGATTCTAACTAGATAAGAGAAGTGGGAAGGCTGTGTATCAAAGTTTCATGAGTTCAACAATTTCTTTGCTGCAGTAAGCTCTAGCATATAAAGGGGGTCCTTTTACTAAGCCACATTAAGCACAGGCTTATGCGTCCTTTGGTAGTTTTTGCATGTATGCATGGTACTCAAGCTGCTTGGTAACAGGGTCCCTAAGTGCATGCCTACCAGTTGTGTGAATGAGAGCACATAAGGCAGAGCTCTTCATGTTGTCATGTATTATATAAAATGAAATTTAGATAATTTCTAAATGGCTTTTTTTCATTGCCAGTGACTTGCTTTCCTTGGATTCTTCAGAATTACCAGTCCAGTCTTAGAACATTTTCTGTAAACTCCAGTGATCATTCATGGTGAATGCCTCTACTAGTCCAAGCAGACAGAATTCATTTTAATATAAATAGATTACAATCCTTATTTAGCTATATTGCAGTGTAATATCAGCAAAAGATGTCCTCTCAAATTTTAAACATATTCTGTGAACTAAGGACAAAATATTTGATTGGATTCAAGATGAATTCCAACCTCACTGGATAAGAAATTTATGAGGACTGCACCCTATCAACCTAGTCAGGGCCACTTTTACCAATGAGCAAAAGGGGAGCTGCTCTGAGCCCATTAATAAAAGGGACCCAAACACCCAGTTGCCCATTGATAAAAAGAAGGAATGGTCGGATGACTATTTAATGACAGGGCTTGGGCCGATTTCCATCCCTTTCAGCCTATGCACTTGTGAAGGTCCTGCTAGTCCCACCCTCTCTGACATATTCCTGACTCATATGAAATGCATCAGAGGAGACAGGCCTAGCAAGACCTTCACAAGCAAATAGTCTCAAAGACTTCATGGCACTTCTTGCTGGTGCTTTGTTTATTGCTGCTATGGGCTCACAGCTGACCTAGGTGGGATGACAGGGGGTAATTTTGGATAGGTGTGTAGGAAGGCAAAAAAGAGAAAAATAGTGATGCTGGACTTGGACCGGGGGGAGGGCGGGAGGCTGAGAAAGAGAGCGATGCTGAACAGATGGGATAGAAGAAAGGAGGGAAGGAAGAGAATTGGAGCAATGTTGGTCTGGGTAATGATGGGTTGGGGGAAGACACTGCTGGACTGGGGGATGGATGCTTGCGTGTGGAGAAAGGGCACTGCTGGATTGGGGGAAAGAAGGTGATGCTGCACAGATGGGAGAGAGGGAAAAGAGTAGGGGAAATTCTGGACTGGATGGAGTGTGGGACACAGGTATTGTTAAGAGATGGCAGGGGGTCACAAATGCCATCCTCTAAAAAATATCAAACTATATTAATCACTCTGAGTACTGAACCTTCAAAGACTTCAGTGGTGCTGCTATGCAGCTTTAAATCTTTGCTATGCAGTCTTACTATACAATTGTCATTGGTTAATGATCTTCCCTATTTATATTGTTATTTTCTTGATAAAAATCATCACTCTTAATAATTTTAAATTTATAGAAAACTTTTAAATATACTCATCTACAAAATTTTTTTTCTCAAGTGGCTACGGGATGATTCTCTGACATACAATCTATGTTTCAAGCACTGCTGTTCAAAGAATTCCCTTTTAATTGCCATCCCTGTCATCTCTGTCATTTCTTAGTTAAAAAATGGCATACCGTATTTTCTCGCATATAACGCGCGCGTTATACGTGGTTTTAACGTACCGCGCATACCCTTGCACGTTATATGCGTGAGCGCGTTGTATAAAATTTTTTTTACATAGTTCCCCCCCCCCGACGTCCGATTCACCCCCCCCGCAGGACCGCTCGCACCCCCACCCCGAAGGACTGCTCGCACGCACCCGCACCCCCACCCCGAAGGACCGCTCGCACGCACTCCCACCCGCACCCCCACCCTGAAGGACCGCTCGCACCCCGACAGCCTCCCGACCCCCCCCCATCATGTAGAAGCTCCTACCGGTGTCCTGCTGCTTCCTCTTGGCGGTCCCGACACCCGACACGATCGGGGCAAGAGGGAGCTCAAGCCCTCTTGCCCCAGTCAAACGCGGCACCCCCGACACGATCGGGGCAAGAGAGAGCAAAAGCCCTCTTGCCCCAGCCAACCGCGGCACCCCCGACACGATCGGGGCAAGAGGGAGCTCAAGCCCTCTTGCCCTCCCGACTCCCCGACACGATCGTGGCAAAAGGGAGTCCAAACCCTCTTGCCCCGCCGACTCCCCAACTCCCCGACAATATCGGGCCAGGAGGGAGCCCAAGTCCTCCTGGCCCTGGCGACCCCCCCCTAGTTGTTCGGGCCAGGAGGGAGCCCAAACCCTCCTGGCCACGGCGACCCCCTACCCCCACCCCGCACTACATTACGGGCAGGAGGGATCCCAGGCCCTCCTGCCCTCGACGCAAACCCCCCTCCCCTAAACGACCGCCCCCCCCCAAGAACCTCCGACCGCCCCCCCAGCCGACCCGCGACCCCCCTGGACGACCCCCACGACACCCCCACCCCCCTTCCCCGTACCTTTGTGTAGTTGGCCGGACAGACGGGAGTCAAACTCGCCTGTCCGGCAGGCAGTCAACGACGGAATGAGGCCGGATTGGCCCATCAGTCCCAAAGCTCCGCCTACTGGTGGGGCCTAAGGCGCCTGGGCCAATCAGAATAGGCCCGGGAGCCTTAGGTCCCACCTGGGGGCGGGGCCTGAGGCACATGGGCCCAACCCGACCATGTGCCCAAGGCCCCGCCCCCAGGAGGGACCTAAGGCTCCCGGGCCTATTCTGATTGGCCCAGGAGCTTTAGGCCCCACCAGTAGACGGAGCTTTGGGACGGATGGGCCAATCCGGCCTCATTCCGTCGTTGGCTGCCTGCCGGACAGGCGGGTTTGGCTCCCGTCTGTCCGGCCAACTACACAAAGGTACGGGGAAGGGGGGTGGGGGTGTCGTGGGGGTCGGCCAGGGGGGGTCGCGGGTCGGCTGGGGGGGGCGGTCGGATATTCTTGGGGGGGGGCGGTCGTTTAGGGGAGGGGGGTTTGTGTCGAGGGCAGGAGGGCCTGGGATCCCTCCTGCCCGTAATGTAGTGCAGGGTGGGGGTAGGGGGTCGCCGTGGCCAGGAGGGTTTGGGCTCCCTCCTGGCCCGAACAACTAGCGGGGGGGGGGGGGTCTTGGGCTCCCTCCTGGCCCGATATTGTCGGGGAGTTGGGGAGTCGGCGGGGCAAGAAGGCTTGGGCTCCCTTTTGCCCCGATCGTGTCGGGGGTGCCGCGGTTGGCTGGGGCAAGAGGGCTTGAGCTCCCTCTTGCCCCGATTGTGTCGGGGAGTCGGGACGGCCAAGAGGAAGCAGCAGGACATCGGTAGGAGCTTCTACATGATGGGGGGGTCAGGAGGCTGTGGGGGTGCGAGCGGTCCTTCAGGGTGGGGGTGCGGGTGCGGTTGGGAGTGCATGCGAGCGGTCCTTCGGGGTGGGGGTGCAGGTGCGTGCGAGCTGTCCTTCGGGGTGGGGGTGCGAGCAGTCCTGCGGGGGGGGGTGAATCGGACGTCGGGGGGGGGCATCAGGCTTTCAGGGTGGGGACAGGACTTCAAGGGGGAGAGGAGAGTCGGGGCGGGCGAAAGGAGAGTCGGGGTGGCCAGAGGAGAGTCGGGGCGGGCGAAAGGAGAGTCGGGCAGCATGCGCGGTATACGGGTGTGCGCGGTATATAAAAATTTCTGTACATAAATTTGTGTTTTTTGCGTGCTATACCCGTGTGCGCGTTTTACACGGGTTCGCGTTATCTACGTGAAAATACGGTACTCCCTCTTTGCCACTGCAGTTTAAGCCATCAGACTGAGCCTTTTGTAAATTGATGCCTGACTGATGTCTTGCTGCCCTGGATAATTTCAGCCATTCCTCTCCCTATTTTGTACTCTGTGGAAAGTAAGGACCATTAAAAAATACTTTGATGATACATCCTTTAGATCAGTGGTTCCCAACCCTGTCCTGGAGGACCACCAGGCCAATCGGGTTTTCAGGCTAGCACTAATGAATATGCATGAGAGAGATTTGTATATAATGGAAGTTACAGATATGCAAATCTGCTTCATGCAGATTAGGGCAATCCTGAAAACTCGATTGGCCTGGTGGTCCTCCAGGACAGGGTTGGGAACCACTGCTTTAGATTACTGGTGCAGTCTCTGATCCTATCAATTCTGGACTACTGTAACATCGTTTATCTAGGTATCCCAAAGAAAACAGTACAAAAATTAAGCATAGTGCAAAGATAGTGCAAAACACTGCAGTTCACTTGATCTTCGGATTGAGGAAAAACAACCACATTAGCCCTTACTACAAAAGGCTGCACTGGTTGCCAATTGAGGCACGAATGCTATTCAATTTGTTTCAAGCAGGTCTGGGGACTAGCGCCTTCTTACCTACTACCACATTTCATATTACACAACCCCACACGACCAACCAGAAAACATAACATATTTACATACCCAAAGATCACAGGCTGCAAATACAAATCCTTTTTGGACAGGTCCTTCATGTTCCAAGCAAGCAAACAGCAGTCTTGACTGGGAAATTACATTAATGGAACCAGGCTGACCTACGGCGCATTCCGGAAAGCAATAAAAATTGCACTATTTGACAAATTCATCTCCTAAACTGAAACCTCACCTCTTATTAAGTTATATTTTCCCTCTGTCAATCTTGGTGTAATATGCTGTCCTTTTATGTAATAAGCTGTATGCCCACTTCTTGCATTTTATAATTCGCTGATTGTCCAGCCTTCTTCGATGTGAACTGCCTAGAAGTCTTTCGACTGTGGCAGTATAGAAGAATAAAGTTATTATTATTATTATAAGTTATTATTACCCAGACATGAACTCTCTCCCCATCACTCAAACTCCCTATCATCCTGGTCTGATCCCTCTACCCACTGCACAGCCTCCTTTCCCATCTCCTGCTGATGTGGGACCAGATCTTAGTGGTCCCATGGCAGCAGGAGCTGACAATTCATTAAGCATTTATTTTATAAGGGGAGGAAAGAAGCTATGTGATGGGTAGAGGGATCAAACAGGGGTGATAAGGAGCAATTAGGAGAGTGATCCTACAAGATAAAAAGGACACAGAGTTATGGGGAGAGGGCTTGGGATGGGTAATAGGGAAGCTGAGCCATGGGTTGTGAAAGGGGATGAGAGAGAGAAAGCATTTAGGAGGAAGTCCCTGGATGGAAGAGAACAAGAACGAAGTAACAATCAAAAGAGGAGGGAGTTTGAGAACGGAGAAAGAGTTTTTGGAGGAAGGGGTAGAGAGGTGGTAAGAAATAGTATAAATAGACAGGTCTGTGAAAGGAGAGATAAATAATTGGAAGTGGGAAGAAAATGAACGAGGGGGAATAGTTAGTTGATGGGGTAAGGGAGGGGCGGTTGGGTGACATAGAAGGTGCTGGAACTGGTGAGGGAATGAGAGTTAGAGAAAAGTAAATGAAGGTTTGGGAGGTAATGAGTACCGAGAATAGAAATTGGAGATATAGGGAGTGAATAAGTGAAAGAGAGAGTATAGGAGGCTGGGAAAAGAAAGGGAACAGGAGAGTATGAGACAGGGACAGCAGGAAGATTGGGGAAATGAAAAGCTGGTAAGCAGGTAAGAAGTTAAAAGAAGATGACTGAGGACGAGAGGTGAGAGGAGAATATGAGGGATAAAATGCAAGTATAGAAGCAGAAAAGAGAAAAATGGAGAAAAATGATGAAAGAGCACATCAATGGATTGGGGGGAGGGGGAGTTGCCATCCACAAAAGTTTGTCCAGGACCCCATAGGTGATTAAAGTGACCCTGTATCTAGTGCAAAGTATCTTAATTTTGGATAACTGGATCATATTCAAACCTCTTCTGCCTACATGTGTGGCCTGTATTAAGGATTTGCCATGCTATAGAACTTATTTGGATGTCTATAGTGTGTACAAAATACCTCCCTACAGCCACTAAGTGCTAGCAGAATTGGTTTGAATAGGGCCCATGGAGTTTTTAATCATACCTGTCATGGTGTCTTTCCTGGACATGTGTTCTCCTTTATTTCCATGATACGAGGCATTGGTTCCAGTTGACTCATAGTCCACTTTCCTTTCTTTCATGCTGATCGTTTCCCGGGGTGAGGCTGGGGCACTTGCTAAATAATTAAAATGTGTTACTGTAAACATATTTCATAGCGGGTGTAAAACAGCACAGAATTAATACCCACAGGTTCATGTTCAGTATGCAGTGTTGAATGTGAACAAAAAACTATACTCGAAGACGGAAAAACCAGCACTGTCCGACTTGTATCAGTAGTAAAAATCATCTGTTGTAAAATTATCTTGCTAGGTTCATGTGCCAGTGATTCTTTTCTGTTTACGAATTTTCCTTTATTAAGGGAGTAATTTATACCACTAGCCATTTCCCGTCTCTCGCACCCATTGTTATCTCTTCCAATGCAACCTATCTGATGTCCTTTTAGGACAAATTTTGTGATTAGAGGGTTGTCATCACATAGGATTACTACCTTCAGGATCACATATTTCTATTATTATACTTTTTGTCGATGTTTACTTCCTCTGATCCTCTTCTACTTTTAAAACACAAGTCACCATGTGTTATATGTGACTTACTAGATAAAAAAAAATGCACTATACAATTATTAGTTGGGAAATAACAGCCTATTTAGCATTTTGAATGGATCTAGTTGTATGTCAGACTAATAATTCTATTATGTAAATGCAGGTGATTTTAGCAGGTTTACATGAAAATGGATTTCAGAAAATTATTCAAAGTAAATGGGAGTTAATACATTTGACAATCTGATGATACATTTGTATCTGTATAAAATTAAATTTTATATAAATTTTAATTGCATTTTTCTAAAAGCTTTTTGCTCCTGTGAGTTATTTTACTTTTGTTCTTGAGCGATCCTGCTTATAAGCACATCTGCTTTTAAGCCATACAATACATAATGATTATCAAGCAACAGAAAGTCAAAAGTAGCTCTGCCAATTACACTGGACTTGAGAATGGTAAAACTCCTTCTGATGCTTCAGTGCATGAAGCGGAACAAAAGCTGCATCATTCCACTAGAGGATGTGGGGCAATCCTTCTCCATGTTCCTTTTTTTTTCTTTTTAAAGAAAATAATATTTTAAAGCACATATTTAACATTCGTCAGTTGCTTGTGTGTTTTGTGTGTGTTGTTAAGGACAGGAATGGCTCATCTCAAAGTCTTCCCACATATGAAGACAATTTTAGTAAGTGATGTGAATGATATTACGCCTGCTTATATAAAATGTATTGTGTGTATAATCATACTTGGAAAATTAAGTAAAACCAGGATCATCTTTTTGTGAATCAGATGCACATATACAAAATTAAGACTGCCAAAGGTTGCCTTTTATCTTATTCTTTGATAGAATTTAGGGAAGCAGCACTGTATTCCACATAGCATTAAAAAAAAAAAAAATACAAGCAAAGGTCACTCACTATTAGGTTTCCCATACTGTGGTATGGGAAAATGAACTCTGTGAATCCAAGGCTAGCAGATTATCAGCAAAGGTGGGAAGCGAGAATTGTAGGATGAGGGATGTAGAGAGGGACTTTTTTGAAAGGTCGGCCAAGTCTGAATTGGGATGTTCTGCCGATAATGTCCAGAAAACCCCCATCCATCTGACAGCCATTTGTGAACAGGAAAAATGTCTGATTTTCTTGTTTGAAAATGACCTATGAGAGGGATGTCTTAGCCTGAGCCTCACCATACAGAGCATTGAGATCTGAGTACCATTTGTTGCTTGACACATGCAAAAGGGATACAGTGCATACAAAATCCTGTTTCTCTATTGCTAGTCCTGTCTTATGGAACGCTTTGACTGGTTTTTTTAGATTCTCTGAAAGACTGTTACATTTTAGAAAATTACAGAAGACTTATCTTTTTGCACAGGCATTTTTTTGCTAGAGGTACTTTTCCCTGGTTATGATGATGTAACTTTCCTTTCTGATAGATATGGCAAGACTTACCCCAGTAGGTCTCTATGTAAAGATTGATATCCTAGCGACTGAAATGCAGGGGACCTTGGAGAGGAAAAAGCGATATGGATCGCTTTGAAAAGACAAGATGAAACTTCTATTTATGTGGGTGTAGTCTAAAGACCTCGGATTCAATTGCAGCAAATTGATAAAGATCTGATTGCGGATATCCAAAAGTTTGGAAAGAAAGAGGAGGTGCTGCTGTTGGGTGACTTCAATCTGCCGGATGCGGACTACAATGTTCCATCTGCGGAATCGGAAAGAAATAGGGAGATTGTAGATGCCTTTCAAGAGGCTCTGCTTAGACAAATAGTGACGGAACCCATGAGGGAAAAAGTGATACTAGATCTGGTCCTCACAAATGGGGAGAGCATCTTAAATAGTGATCATCAAACAGTTTGGTTTGATATAACAGCTAAAGTGGAGGGTGGCCACACAAAACTCAAAGTCCTACATTTCAAACATACAGACTTTAGTATAATGGAAGTGAACCTGAAGAAAGAGCTGTTAGGATGGGAGGACATAAGGGAAGTGGAAAAACAATGGTCTAAGCTGAAAGGAGCAATAAAAATGGCTACTGACCTTTATGTGAGGAAAATAAATAAAAACAAGAGAAAAGGAAACTTGTTGTGGAGAAAATAAAGGCAAAAGAGCTGGTGTTCATGAAATATAAAAATACCCAAGAAGAGGAGTACAGAAAGGACTACCGGGTGAAACTGAAAGAAGCCAAGAGAGAGATACGTCTGGCGAAAGTGCAAGCGGAAGAGCAAAAGGTTAGGAATATATATAAAAGGGGGCAGATATATTAGTGAAAGGAAGAAGAAGAAAAATGGCATTGTGAGACTAAAAGATGATATGTACCAATATGTGGAGAGTGATGAGGAAAAAGCAAACATGTTAAAAAAATACTTCTGATCTGTGTTCACGGAAGAAGATCCTGGAGAAGGACCAAGATTTTCTGACAAAGTTACACACAAGAATGGAGCAGATACCATGTCGTTCATGGAAGAAAGTGTTTATGAACAACTTGAAAAATTGAAGGTATATGGATATATCCTGACGTCGCAAAGACTACGCAAGAACGGAGGAAATAATTTCTTTCTATGCGTCAAGATACTATTAATTTGGGAGCAACGTTTCTTCTAGCATACCCCTGCAAATGCTTGGTTAAGTATTTGGGAGTCAAATACACTTTTTTTTCTCCAAACCATCTGAAGGAATTCCTAGATGTGAAGAAGATCATCAAGGACTGAGGGATAATGAAATTTTAATAGCTGGCGCTTAGATACATTAAGCCTATTTGTTAATTAAATTCTTCTTTAATTTTTCTCTCATATATTTTCTTGAATGACCACCCCCCAAAAATTGAGGTCTAAGAAGGGGATAAAAAAATACTTTTTATTTCCATATGTATGCGTTTATAATACTTCTGTGTTGTTTTTGCCTCCCTGTGTTTATTGTAGCAAGATATATTCTTGTAAATTTTGTTGAATATAGAAATAAATAATTTAAAAAAAAAGAAAAATTGAAGGTGGACAAAATGATGGACTGGACAGGATCCATCTCAGGATTTTGAGGGAGCTCAGAGAGATTCTGGCGGGTCCTATTAAAGATTTGTTCAACAAATCTTTGGAAACAGGAGTGGTTCCTGGGGATTGGAGAAGAGCGGATGTGGTCCCTATTCACAAAAGTGGTCACAGAAATGAAGCGGGAAACTACAGGCCGGTAAGCCTCACTTCGGTTATTGGAAAAATAATGGAAGTGTTGCTGAAAGAAAAGAAAGGATAGTGAAATTCCTAGAATCAAATGGGTTACAGCAGGGGTGCCCACACTTTTTGGGCTTGCGAGCTACTTCTAAAATGACCAAGTCAAAATGATCTACCAACAATAAAATTTTAAAAAAACACAAAGCACACTGTACACATAGAAAATGTTAATTATCATTCCTATTCCAGGGTTTTTCAAAGAGGTCAAGCAGATGACTCTATGCACTATCACCTCAGTAACAACCATACAAAAATAGACAAATATACCCCCTCCCTTTTTACTAAACCACGATAGCAGTTTTAGCGCAGGGAGCTGCGCTGAATGCCCAGCGCTGCTCTCGACGCTCAAAGGCTCCCTGTGCTAAAAACCTCTATTGTGGTTTAGTAAAAGGGGACCTTAGTGTAAAATATAGACAGCAGATATAAATTCTGACACATTTTGATCACTAAATTTAAAATAAAATAATTTTTCCTACCTTGTCTGGTGATTTCATGAGTCTCTGGTTGCACTTTCTTCTTCTGACTGTGCATCCAATCTTTCTTCCCTTCTTTTAGCCTGTATGCTTCCTCTCCTCCAGACCTCATTCCCTCCCCCAACTTTTCCTTCTTCTCTCCCTTCCCTTTCTTTCTCTCTGCCTCCCTTTCTTTTTTTTTCTGTTTCTCTTCTTTCCTTCTGTCTCCCTGCCTGCCCTTTTTCTTTCTTTCTCCCTGCCCTCCCCCAAGCCACTGCCACTGCCAACGGGGACCAAACTGCCATCGCGACCAGGACCCAAACTGCCACCAATAACAGGCCCGAAAGCCGATGCCGCCCCAAGCTGTCCCTACTTCGGCCGACCAGCATCGCAATCGACCTATTGGGGGAAATGCTGCCGGGTCCTGCCTTCGCGGAAACAGAAAGTAGGCAGGACCCGGTAGCAAGAAGAGGAAATGCTTCACTAACCTGTCTCCCGCCTTAGCCCATAGCGAACACTTGCTTCAGGGCTCTCAACATGTGCGTGCCGGCCTCCCCCCCCCCCGGACATAACTTCCGGTTTCGGAGGGAAAAGAAGAGAAGCCGGCACGCACACGTTAGAGCCCGGAGCATAAGTTCGCTACGGGCTGAAATCTCCAATCCGGGTTTTTTTCAAATGTTCAGCAGCCGCGGCAGCAGATGACAGCTGGGCGGACCGCCCAGCTAAAAGGCCCTAGGGAGAACACAGAGGAAGGCTGATCGGCCCGGTAGATCAGGACGGCAACACGAGTCTAGCGATCGACTCACGTTGCCTTCCTGAGCTACTGGTCGATCGCGATCGACGTGTTGGGCACCCCTGGGTTACAGGATCCGAGGCAACATGGTTTTACAAAAGGTAAATTGCGCCAGATGAATCTGATTGAATTACTTAATTGGGTGACTGGAGAATTGGATCAAGGGCATATGCTAGATATAATTTACCTAGATTTCAGCAAAGCATTTGACACAGTTCCTCATAGAAGGCTCTTGAACACACATGACAGGCTGAAGTTAGGATCCAAAGTGGTGAACTGGATTAGAAACTGGTTGACAGCCAGAGGATGATGGTTAAAGGAATTTGCTCGAAGGAGGGAAAGGTGAGTAGTGGAGTCCCTCGGATCGATGCTGGGGCCAATCCTGTTCAATACTTGAGTACCTGATTGTAAAACCGCTTAGATAACATTTATAGGCGATATATAAACACCTAATAAACTTGAATATGTTTGTGAGCAACACTGCCGAAGGGTTAGAAGGAAAAGTTTGCCTTTTTGTGGATGATACCAAGATTTGTAACAAAGTAGACATCCCAGAGGAGTGGAAAACATGAAAAAGGATCTGAAAAAGTTAGAAGAATGGTCCAATAGCTGGCAACTAAAATTCAATGCAAAGAAGTGCAGAGTAATGCATTTGAGGATTAGAAATCGGAAGGAGCCATATGTGCTGGGAGGTGAGAGGCTGATATGCAAGGATGGGGAAAGTGACCTTGGGGTGATAGTGTCTGAAGATCTAAAGGCAAAGAAACAGTGTGACAAGGCAGTGGCTGTTGCCAGAAAGATGCTAGGCTGTATAGTGAGAGGAGTGACCAGTAGAAGAAAGAAGGTGTTGATGCCTCTGTACAGGTAGATGGTGAGGCCCCACTTGGAGCATTGTGTTCAATTTTGGAGACTGTATCTGGCGAAGGACATAAAAAGACTTGAAGCAGTCCAGAGGAAGGCGAAGTAAATGGTAGGAGGTTTGTGACAGAAGACATATGAGGAGAGACTGGAATCCCTGAATATGTATACCTTAGAGGAAAGAAGGGATAGGGGAGATATGATTCAGATGTTCAAATACTTGAAAGGTATTAACATAGAACTAAATCTATTCCGGAGAAAGGAAAATGGTAAAACCAGAGGGCATAATTTGAGGTTGAGGGGTGGTAGATTCAAGAGTAATGTTAGGAAATTCTTTATGGAGAAGGGTGGTTGATGCATGGAATGCGCTCCCAAGGAAGGTGGTGGATAAGAAAACAGTGACAGAGTTCAAACAAGCATGGGATGAACACAGAGGATCTCTAATCAGAAAATAATGGGTATACATTGAAGGAACTAAGGCCAGTACTGGACAGGCTTGCACGGCCTGTGTCCCATATATGGACATTCAGTTGAGGACAGGCTGGGGAGGGTTTCAATGGCTGAGATGGTTAAAATGGGCTGGAGTGAGCTTTGATGGAGACTCAAGTAGATGGAACATAAGCACAATACTGGGCAGGGCTCTGGGTTTCTGGCCCCAAAATATCTATGAAAAAGGACCATTTAAACTAAATTAATTTATGGAGCATGTATGGTTAGGCAGACTGGATGGACGACTTGGGTAATTATCTGCTGTCATTTATTATGTTACTATTTACTTTTGTTATTTGGATATTTGTAGATACTGTATGTATGTCTTTGATGCTGTGTATGTTAATTGTGAGCCGTTTTCAAAAGTGAAATATCCAACTTTTGTTCTCAAGAAAGCAGGCCTAAAAATGTCTATCTGGCATCATTTTGAGAGAAATAGCCATATAGACGTCCCTGTACAGCAGAGGGGCAGCCTAGTGCTTAGTGCAGTGCACTTTAAATAATAGCACCCAGGTGCACCTCCCCCCATAACTCTCATATGATGAATTGTGAACCCTCCAGGAACAGAAAATAAAACTACTGTACACAACTACAATCACCTTCTATCCTGCAGGTATCTTCTTTAGTTGAGTACAGTAGATATTTGGTTGGTTTTCGAGGACTCACAATTTCCATTCCACTGCATTGACCATTAGGTAATTTGGGGACCTGCATGCTGCTCCATTGTGTATGCCTATATTACCTGCAGCTGTCTGACAGCCTAGTATCCACTGTCACTTTCACTTCTTAGGGGGGTGGGATGGGGTCAGTGACCTCTGGGGGATTAGAGAGAGATCATGCCTCAATCCCTTCAGTGGTCATCTGGACAGTCAGAGCATTATCTTGTAAATTGGAAGTGATAGAAACAGATCTATACAAAATGGCCTCCTTGTTTGCCTTGGACATAAGATAACATAAGAATAGCCTCACTGGGTCAGACCAAAGTTCCATCAAGCCCAGTAGCCTGTTCTCATGGTAGCCAATCCAGGTCATTAGTACCTGGCCAAAGGGCAGGATTAATTCATCAAGGGCCCCTAGGCACACAAGTACACTGGGGCCCCTGCCCCACCCCACCCCGCCCCGCCCCACCATGCCTCGCCCCCCTGCCTCACCCTCATGTATTTACCCATTTTGTTATTTACTTCTTTATTTCCACTTTATTTCTTATATTTTAAAATTCAAAACAAACAACAAAGATTACCATACCAATGCCAGTGTACAGTTTTTATTCTATGCAACCTCCAAACATCTCTGAACAAATCCCCCCTGTCTGCTCTTCCATATGGCATTTGCTCTTTTTCTAAGCCTCTTCCAAAAATTATCTGTCTCTCCCTTCCATCTCTCTCTCCCTCCCCCCCTCCATTGGTGTGGCATCCATCTTCATCCTTTCCCTGCTCCAATGGTCTGGCATCTCTCTCCTCTCCTTCCCTTCCCTCTCCCATACCCCTGTGGTCTGGCATTTCACTCTCTCTTCTCCCTTTCCCCCACTTCCATCAACATCTGCCCCCTTTCTTTCCCTCCAACCCAATTCCATCCAGTATCCTTCCCCCTTATGTTTCTCTTCCCTTTCCTTGCACACCAATTCCATCAGCATCTGCCCCTTTATCTCCCTCCACCACCCTTCCATGCTCCTTTCTCTTCCCCCTCCAAACATTGCAGCTGCCGGCTCTGCCCTCTGAGATCCATTAGAACAGCTGACGGCAACGGGTTACCCCCCTGCATCAATGGCAACGGGCCCCCCCTGCATCAACGGCAACGCGGCCGGATCTCTTACAGGAAGGTCCCGCGATGACTGCGTCTGCCGATCCATCCCCCTCCGACGTCACTTCTTCCAGAGCAAGTAAGTGACGTCAGAGAGGGATGGACCGGCAGACGCAGGTCATTGTGGGACCTTCCTGTAAGAGATCTGGCCGCATTGCCGTTGATGCAGGGGGAGGAGGCCCGTTGCCGTTGATGCAGGGGGGGAGTCCGTTGCCATTGATGTGTGGGGGGCCGTTGATGCGGGGGGGGGGGGGGCCTTTGCTGTTTAAAAATATGGCATGATGAGTTGTCCTCCTTCAGCAGGCCAACCTCACAGTTTTGGGCCCTAGGCACGTGCCTACTGGGCCTATTGATTAATCCGGCTCTGCCTGGCCAAACCCCAAGGAGTAGCAACATTCCATGTTACCAATCCAAGGCAAGCAGTGGCTTCCCCCGTGGCTTTCTCCAGGAAATTATCCAAATCCTTCTTAAAACCAACTACACTATCCACTCTTACCACTTTTCTTCCTGTTCCATTATCACTAAAAGACATCCTGTCCTTGTCACACCTCAAATACATCACTTGCTATTGGGCAAACTCAGTGAAAAATGTCCCGATTCTGCCTTTTTGACATTTTTAGACATTTTGTTTTTCTTTCCATTTTGAGATGTCCATTTGCTTTTAAAATGAGAGCACCAAAGCTTCTACAAATAAAGACAGAATATTTGTCACCTAAACAATAGCACTGTGACTCCTCATAACAAAGTATGACATGGAAGCCGCTTTTGTCTTTAAAGACTCCATTCCTTAGACAATTGAAAAGTAAGTTTATTTCTAAGCTCTGGTTCAAGGCTACAGTATCTTTTTTAAAATTATTACTACCAGTCATCGGTAGCTGTATAGAAGCTTTCAATAAACAAGATTACTTTTTTGGAATATGAATTTGTTGATTTTGATGTGGGAACCTCCTTCCTCCTAAAATACTTATCTGGAAATCAAGTTTCAATTTATTTGATATACTATATCATAAGTGTGTTTTCTGAGTGGTTTACAATACACAAAAAAACACAATACAAAGCATCTTTGAAAAGGATTACAATATTTGATAGGATAGAGTGAGAACTAGGGTGTGGGAGACAGAAGGGAAATTTAATGTAGCTCAGTGTTCTCCCTAGGGCCTTTTAATTTAGATGACCGCTCGGCTAAATTCTGCTGCTGCTGCCGCCACTGCTCAACATAAAAAAAAAAACAAAAACGACTTGGAGATTTCACGCCTTAGCCCGAAGCGAACTTATGCTCCGGGGATCTAACGTGTGCGTGCCGGCTTCCCTCCTCTTCCCTCCGAAATCGGAAGTTATGTCTGGGGGGTGGGGGGAAGAGAAGGGAAGCCGGCACGGACATGTTAGAGCCCCGAAGCATGCGTTCGCTACAGGCTAAGGCAGGAGACAAGTCAGTGAAGCTTACAATTTGCTCTTCTTGCTGCCGGATCCTGCTTACTTTCTGTTTCCGCGAAGGCAGGACCAGGCAGCATTTCTCCCAATAGATTGATTGCGATCTTGGGCCGATCAGCCTTCCTCTCACCAACGTCAATTCTGCCGTTGGAGAGGAAGTTCTGGCCAGCCAATCACTGCCTGGCTGGGCCGGAACTTCCTCTCTGACGTCGGGGAGAGGAATGCTTGTCGGCCCGAAGCAGGGAAGCAGGGAGAGCTTGGGGCGGCGGCGGTGGCTTTGGGGCCTGTTATCCGATGGCGGTGGCTTGAGGGCATGTTCCCCAATGGCAGCGGCAGTGGCTTGGGGGAGGGCAGGGAGAAAGAAAGAAAGAGGGCAGGCAGGGAGACAGAAGGAAAGAAGAGAAACAGAAAAAAAGAAAGGAGGCATGATGAGAGAAAGAAAGAAAGGTCATGGAGAGAGGAAGAAAAAGTTGGGGGAGGGAATGAGGTCTGGAGGAGAGGAAGCATACAGGCTGAAAGAAGAGAAGAAAGATTGGATGCACAGTCAGAAGAAGAAAGTGCAACCAGAGACTCATGAAATCACCAGACAAGGTATGAAAATGATTTTATTTTAAATTTAGTGATCAAAATGTGTCTGAATTTATATCTGCTGTCTATATTTTACACTATGGTCCCCTTTTACTAAACCGCAATAGTGGTTTTTAGCGCAGGGAGCCTATGAGCGTCGAGAGCAGCGCTGGGCATTCAGCGCAGCTCTCTGCGCTAAAAACTGCTATCGTGGTTTAGTAAAAAGGGAGGGGGTATATTTGTCTATTTTTGTATGGTTGTTAATGAGGTGACAGTGCATAGAGTCATCTGCTTTGACCTCTTTGAATAAACCCGGATAGGAACATTTTCTATGTTTCTTTTAAATTTTATTGTTGGTCATTTTAAAAGTAGCTCACAAGCCCAAAAAGTGTGGGCACCCCTGCTCTAGAACATCACTCCTTAGTTTTATCAAGTGGTGCAGTGAGGGGCCAGCACTTTACATCTTATCACCTCATTCTTTCTTTTTTAATCCTCATGTACAGCACGGTTCTTTATTCTAAGCAGCTCTGGCACTAACAGTACTAAGGGTGCCTTATGCTACTTTCAATACCACTTGCAGTCAGGTTCGGCATTTTATCATGGTTTTGATTTTTTATTTAGTTTTTCACCAGTATTTTCATTTATTTATTAAAGCAGCCTTTTTTAACAGCCCGATGCCCCTCGCCTATCAGTGTGCATTCAATCCACTGCCAACACTTTTTTGGCTCCTCTTTCAACGGATCAAATATCATAGCCCCCCTGTCGCATGTTCACATTTATTCTGTGTACGAGTTTATCTCATCCGTGCAGAGACCTTTTTGGTAAGTCCATTTTACTCTCCCTTTTTTACTTTTCCGAGTGCTGTGGTTTTATTCTTTGGTTTTAATAGAAGCTCATTTGAACAATAATTTAGAATAGATCTTTCCCAGGTTTCACTTTTCATCTACCTGGTCGGCTTGTCTTTGAGCTACTATTGGCTTATGTTTACAAGATACACTCTGTATTATCAGCTGTTCATTTCCCATATGTTTACTTTTGCCCTGTTTAGGTCTATATAGTCTAGGCATACTGTTTGTAACCAGCCATCATTTCAAGTATGTATATGCCATATTTTAGGGGGGGGGGTTAAGTTCTTTTAGCATGTTATTTTTTAATTCTGAGTTCGGTGTTACAATATATTGTTCTTGGTTTTTAGTTTACACATTATTTATTCTTTTCTATGACATGTTCTCATCGCAATTTTAATCAAAAGTATAAATAGGTATCCATATTTCCATTCAAGTTTCATCACGGTGCTCTGGTTTTGGCTCCAGTATTTATCACTTCCTTCCACAGGTCTGGTTATCCGTAACTGTCTCATATTTTAAAGACTCACTCGTCATAATTAGCGGAGATCCACACGTCTCTTCATAATGGACATGCCCGATTTTAGCATTTGAATCTTAGTACTATGGGTTTGGTCTTTTCTGGTTTCCTTTCTATAGCTTTTCGTCTGGAGTCTTTTGAGTTTAGAATTACATTTTATGACATATTTTTGGGGTTATAATTGTATGATATGTCTAAATCGGTCAAGTTATCCATTCTTTTATTATTTTTTGTTCCCTCATACAATGGCAGACCGCCTCGGGTGCCAGCCTTAGGGGGGTACACAGCCGGCTGGATCCAGAACCTTCCAAGCTGCTCTAAATGGCACCTGCACCTCAGTGCGGCTGCCGTACTTATTCCGAAGCAGAGTTGGCAGCCGCACTGAAGTGCAGGAAGGTCCCGCGATGACGGCATTTGCCACCTCTGCCTCCGGAAGACGAAAGTGATGTTGGAAGGGGTGGACTGGCAGCTGCAGTCATTGCGGAACCTTGCCGCAACTCCCTGCATCTTCCGGCCCACCCCCTCCAACGTCACTTACATCTTGCAGAGACAACAGAAGCAGTCATCATGAGACCTTGCTGGTTTAGAGGGAGAGAGGAGCAAAGAAGCATGGTGGAGGGAGAAAAAGGAGATCAGGGTGGTATGGAAGGGTGGTGGAGGGAGAGGAAGGGGGCAGATGCTGATGGAATTGGTGTGCAGGGAAAAGAGAGAGAGACAGATATTGGGTGGAATTGGGTTGGAGGGAAAGAAATGGGGCAGATGCTGATGGAAGTGGGGGTAGGGAGAAGAGAGAGTGAAATGCCAGACCATGGGGGTGTGGGAGAGAGAAGGGAAGAAGAAGAGAGAGATGCCAGACCATTGGAGGAGGGAAGGGAAGAAGATGGATGCCAGAATAATAGGGGTGAAGGGAGAGGAGAGAAGATGCCATATAGAAGGGGCAGAGAGAGGGTAGACAGTGGATGAAAGGAAGAGAGTGACAAGACTATGAGGAAAGCAGAAACCAGAGAAGACAATGTAGAAAACAATTCTATTTATTCATTTTTTTGCTTTAGGGGAGATGCATGCTGTTTCTGTGGTGTTGCATTGTATGCAGAGTCTAGCTTCTTGGTGGTTCAATTTAACCTTTGTCTACGTTTTTCTATTTTATCCCCCCATTTACAAAACTGTAGAGCGTTTTTTTAGCACCGGCCATGGAATTCTATGAGAGTCTGAGCTGTTACCACCATGGCTAAAAACCACATTACAGTTTTGTAAAAGGGAGAGGGGTTAGTTTGTGATTACATATTCCATACTAGGCGAAGGTGTTTTCTGTGTTCTGTGTGTTCAAAAGACATGGTTTTCAGTTAGGATTGACTATGTAGGATTGATCTGTACTAATCTGGCTTGTTTAATTTTACAATGGGTGTATTGATGTACTGCTTACTGCAGTATGTAAGATGCTGTCTTTCCTAGGTACACTCTTGTGTGATGTGTGGATTCTTACTAAAAATCATGTTTTTCATTCAGATGGGGGGAGGGGGTGTCAAAAATGATGGGTCTCGGGTGTCACATATGCTAGGTACACCACTGCCTTCATAGTTTATATCTAATCCACAAGCCTGCTTTTAGGACCTACAGGGTATGTATCACTCTGATTCATGACAATTTCACTTCTCATGTTATCTTATCCATTCTTTTTATTATACAACTGCCCAGATAAGCATCATTCTTTGACGTGATTGGACCTTGAAAACTAACGGCAACAGTGTTCTCCCCAGAAATTTGTTCCAGCCATGAAAAACATTTGCTGCATTTAGTGTGCCGCAAAAAACATTTGCTCCGTTTAGTGTACAGGAGTTAAAAAAGTTTGAGAGACGCTGTTCTATACCATTTGAAAGAGGGCAAATATCTAATTATTCACTTCTAGAATTGGATACTTCTTAAATTTAATAAAAATATTATGGAACAAGTGTCAAACCTTAAGAAAGGCAGTCATATTGAGCATTGGAAAATAACTAATAATAATTAACTAAAACAAATAGTACACATTTAGGGCTCCTTTTACTAAGCTGTGATAGCGGATTTACCGTGCGCTTGGCTCGCGCAGAATTGCCGCACGTTCTAGACGCTAATGCCAGCATTGAGGTGGCGTTAGTTCTAGCCGTGTAGCGCGGCAATTCTGCACGCGCTAAAAATTGTATTGCAGCTTAGTAAAAGGAGCCCTTAATTTTCCCCACCACCAAATTTCCCTGTCCCGCCCCTCCCGGCTACTTTTTCATGCCACCCGTCTGGAAAAAATTTCTGGGGAGAACACTTTAGCTGATATTTTCAAATAGAAAAAGCAGTTTTCTCTAGGTTTCTAAAGGCTGCCACAGATTTATTTGGTTATCTACTCTTTTATTTGTGATAAAAAAGCAATAATTTACAGTCATTCATTCTAGTATCAAAGAACTCTCAGGGTTAATTTTTATTAAAGAAAATGTAAATAATGTTGCTCTTCCTGAATATCAGTGGCACCAGCACACCAATGCACTCTAAATGTAGACTTGCTAAATTTGTAGTGGTAACAGTGGTGTACTAATGGGAGGGGGGCCACCCCGGGCAAAATCCCCGGGCACCATTTTTGCGGGGAGCACCAGTGCCTATCATCTCTGCCCCTCTCCCCCGGCATACCTCTTTAAATGTTCACTGGCGCAAGCAGCATCTTCCACTTGCTGCTTGCGCTAGCCTTGGCTCCCTTCTAATGTCACTTCCTGGTCACGGGACCAAGACATGACGTCAGAAGGGAGCTGAAGCCAGCACAAGCAGCAGGTGGAAGATGCTTCTCATGATGGCAAACATTTCAAGAGATATGTGGCAAGAAAGAGGGGGGGGGGGGCAACAGCATGACAATGCCAGGCACCAGAACCCTGGGCACCAATCTCCCTTATTACGCCACTGAGTGGTAAGTAGGGGTGTTTAAAAAAAAAAAAAAATCTTTATTGATTTTCAAAGCATATAAAAAGTACAACAATTATACATTCAAAAATATCAAAGAACAGCATTTACATACATGCAATTAACTGAAACAACTTACCCTACCCCCTCCTCCCACCTTTCCCTCCCTCCCTACCTGGATATGTGTGGAAACCAAAGTAATTCAGAAACTAAGGTATTAATCAATCTGTTGTTTAACAAATGACTCCAATAGACTCCAAATCTCTTTAAAAATCTTACCATTTCCAGATTGTTCCGCTATTATCCTTTCATATTGATAGTATAAACAAAGGGCTCCTTTTAATAAGCTGCACTAGTGGTTTTAGCGCGCTTAGCGCGTGCTGCATTGCCCCGCGCGCTAGACGCTAACGCCACCATTGAGCTGGCGTTAGTTCTTGGCGTGTAGTGCTGGGTTAGCGCACGTGGCAATGCAGCAAGCGATAAAAATGCTAGCGCACCTTAGTAAAAGGAGCCCAAACTGTTTCCCACCAAAAAGAAAAATTTAACCTATCCCAATTTTTCCAATTCCTAGTAATTAATTGCATGGCCACCCCCGTCATAATAATAAGTCTATTTTTATATTTGCCAATAGGACTATTAATTATAACAGTGTCCCAAATAAAATCATGTCATATGATAGTGGAATAGAGATACCTAAAACCAAGTTGACTTCCAGAAATTGAGTATCAACGGGCAATAAAATAAAAGATGAACAAATATCCCTACTTCAAGTTGACAGTGCCAGAATCTATTAGATTTTAAGTTATCCAATTTTTGTAAACGAACAGGGGTCCAAAATATTCTATATAACAAAATATCCATTCAGAGTATGGTGGGCCTGCTGCGCAGACGGGCTTGGGACTCATCCGTCTGTTCAACTTACTGTAAGAACATAAGAACATAAGAAATGCCTTCCTCGGATCAGACCTAGGTCCATCTAGTCCGGCGATCCGCACACACGGAGGCCCATTTAGGTACTCCTTTATGGAGACCTGGTTTTCCCGTAACCCTCAATATGATTAGCAAGAAGGTATGCATCCAACTTACGTTTGAAACCCAGAACAGTAGTCTCCATCACAACCTCTTCTGAGAGAGCATTCCAAGTGCCCACCACTCTTTGTATGAAACAGAACTTTCCGATGTTAGTCCTGAACCTGCTGCCGCTCAGTTTCAGACTATGACCTCTTGTCCGTGTCACATCTGAAAATGTTAGTAATGAGGGTTCCTGATCTATTTTGTCAAATCCTTTTAATATTTTAAAAGTCTCTATCATATCTCCTCTTCTCGAGGGTGAACAATCTCTTCTCTTCTCGAGGGTGAACAATCCCAGTTTCTTGAGGCGTTCTCTGTAGCTCAATTTCTCCATACCTTTGACTAGTTTGGTGGCTCGCCTCTGCACCCTCTCCAGCAGAGTTATATCCTTCTTAAGGTATGGAGACCAGTGCTGGACACAGTATTCTAAGTGTGGTCTAACCATAGCTCTATAAAGTGGCATTATAACTTCCTCCGATCTACTCGTGATCCCCTTCTTAATCATACCCAACATCCTGTTTGCTTTTTTCGCCGCCACCGCACATTGAACCGAAGGTTTAAGGGTTCTATCAATCACTACCCCCAGATCCTTTTCTTGTTCGTATTTGGTTAAAGTCACCCCCCACATCCTATAGTCATGTTCTTTGTTTTTCTTTCCCAAATGCATCACCTTGCATTTGTCTAAGTTAAAATTCATCTGCCACTTTTTCGCCCACGTCTCCAGCTGGTTGAGATCCTTCTGCAGATTCTCGCAGTCTCTTAGAGTGCCAACCGCCCGACATAATTTTGTATCATCTGCAAACTTGATTATATTGCATGTTGTTTCCTCTTCCAGGTCATTTATAAAAATATTGAACAAGATAGGCCCAAGAACCGAGCCCTGAGGCATGCCGCTAGTTACTTTCTCCCAGTCCGAAAATTTCCCATTTATGCACACCCTCTGTATTCTGTTTTCTAACCATTTGCTGATCCATCTGTGCACTTCTCCTCCTATTCCATGACTTTGTAATTTAGTCATGAGCCTTGCATGCGGGACCTTGTCAAATGCCTTCTGGAAATCCAAGTAAATTATGTCCACTGGATCCCCCCTATCCATTGGTTTGCTCACCTTGTCAAAGAATTGTAGTAAATTTGTCAAACATGACTTCCCTTTCCTGAAGCCGTGTTGACTATCTCTTATCAGGTTGTGACCCTCCAAGTGTTGTACGATGGTATCTTTAATTAGTGCTTCAATTATCTTTCCAGGAACTGAGGTGAGACTCACGGGTCTGTAATTTCCTGGTTCCCCTCTTGTTCCTTTTTTTTTTTTTTTTTTTAAATATCTTTATTCGTTTTTACATTATGCAAACAAGTGTACAATAATTCAAGTCATACTATACATTCTTCACTTGAAACTCTACATTCATTTTATACCATAAACTATCTCCCCTCCCTCCCTTTCCATATATTACCTCTCATAATGTCATATAACCCACCCATCCCTCCTCCCCCCTACATATATTTAATGGGGATAAATATAATTATTTATTTATTATAATATTCAATTAATGGTCTCCACACCTCTTTAAATTTCTTATAATAACCTCTCTTGATTGCCAATGTTTTTTCCATTTCATACACCTGACAAATAGCTATCTTCCAGTTATCTGGTATTTGCCCGGTTTTTATTGACATGTTAGCCAAGGAAGTGAAGGGGGGTGAAGGGGGGTGTCGGGGGTGGGGGTGGTCGGGGGGTGGCGAAAGGGGGATGGGGAGGGTCGATTGGGGGTTCGGGGAGCATTCACATTAGGGGGTGTGCTATGGGCAGGAGAGCCTGGGATCCCTCCTGCCCATATTGTAGGGGTGGGGGTCATGGGTGTGTCTTAGCAGGAGGGGTTGGGCTCCCTCCTACCAGTATTGGTTCAGGGTTCGGGGGTGGATCGCAATTGCAGCAGGAGAGATTGGGCATCTCTCTTTCCGCGGGTCACAGCAGTTCGGGGGTAGGGATCGCAATTGCAGCAGGAGAGATGAGCCATCTCTCCTGCTATGATCGATGCGGTGGGAGGTGGGCAGCCGTGATCAGCTCAGCGGCCCCTATTCGGAACTTATACCTATTTTGACTTGGTTTAAGTCAAAACGTATAAGTTCCGACTGAGCAACCTGCTCAAATTTTTGGTTATACTTGCTGTACGACTAAGTCTAGGTTGGCCCACCTCCTGCCCTTTCCCTTCCTCTAAAAATGCCTCTTTTCGCTCTAGGCGTTTAGAGGCAGGGGAAAGGCCTAAGCTAGTTTTAGATACGTCTAAAACCAGATTTGATTATTGGTACTTGGACAATCTGGCTTTTTGATCATCCAAGAACCGATTTAGGCTACTTTTTAAAATTTTTATTATGAGCCCCCTAGCATATGGAATCCTCCAGGGACTCCATATGAAGTAACTTTTTTCAATTATGAAATAGCATGGCCATTAATTAGGAAAATAGGAAAGTAGGCCATTTTCCAGCAGTGGCAAGCGGCACACTAAGGCCATTTTGCCATGGTTTTAGTGAATGTTACAAACTCCAAAGGTACTGCAATGATATAATCAAAGGAAACCGAATTTTGATTTGATTACTTCCCCAACACAAAGTACCTACAGAAAGTAGTAACTGCTTTATCATGGATATTTATTCAAGCAGGCCTTTTCTGGAGAATCTTAGTCATAGTTGGGCAGCTGGACTGGTATCAGTACATATGATATATTATTTTTTTGTTTTGCTTATTATTGCTTGTTTTGCTGTCCTCTTGATTATTGTAGTTCTTTTCCTTTCTGTTTTTTATTGATTGTAAATTGCTGTGATGGTTCATGAGGAATGGTATACAATTTTTTAATAAGCAAACATATTTTTTAATAGCCAAAAGACACATAAGGGTTAATTCTATAATTGGGTGCCACAATTTAGGTATCTAGATGCAGTATGCTGGACACTAAGGGGCTCATAATCGAAACGGAAATACATCTAAAAACAGGTTATCAAACTGCCAATAACTGAACCAGGTTTTAGACATGGTATGGCCCCCAATTACCTGAACAACCGTCTTTGCTGCTAC
The DNA here is from genome assembly GCF_902459505.1 of Geotrypetes seraphini. Taxonomy (NCBI): domain Eukaryota; kingdom Metazoa; phylum Chordata; class Amphibia; order Gymnophiona; family Dermophiidae; genus Geotrypetes; species Geotrypetes seraphini. The sequence goes on from NC_047085.1 coordinate 291,878,958, forward strand.
CGACTACCCAGATCAAGAAGAACTCAGAATCTTTTCACCTTCCCCCCTCATAATGGTACCCGACGTAAGAAACTTTACGACAGCCTTCTAGCAACTCAGGCAGCGAAAATTGACCCCACCATCACCAAACTGATGATCAAAACAACAGACATCAAAGTGTTTTGGAAAGAAATCAAAACATTTCTTTTCAAAAAACACGTCCTTACTTAATATTCCCCTCCCCAATCGCACAAGCACTCTCTCCAGCAAATAACACACTAGTCATCCCCTTGAACCTCATTTACCAAAAATATCCAAACTCCTAAATAAGCATCTCCCTTAGGTATCCATTTAACCTTCTCCTAAATAAGCATCTCCCTTAGGTATCAACTTAACTGATTCCTTCAAAGTTAGGTATCTTTCTTCAGTTGCCTATATTGTTTTCCCCACTGAACCTTGTAACTACTTAAACCCTGTCAAGTTATTCTATCGATAAATCCAGATATCTTATACTTGTATTTCTATACCACAACATGTAATTTACTTAAATCGTTGTAATGTAATTCTCTCAGTAATGTCCTGATCTCTTTTAACTGTAATCCGCTTAGAACCGCAAGGCACAGGCGGAATAGAAATCACAAATGTAATGTAATGTAATATTTAAAAATGACCTAAGCCTTCACAGTGCTGCTGAACGACCAGAGCTAAAAGGGGCATTTCAGGAGGAGTGTCAAGGGTGGGATTTGGGCAGAATGTGGGCCTTCTTAGATTTAATCGTACTGCATGTATAACCGAAAGTTTTACAACACTGCCTAGACAGAACCTGGATGTTGTGACTTAGGCTTTCTAAAACCAGGTCTAAGTCACAAGAAGGTATCCAAAGTGACCAGATAAGCACTGCAGACACAAAATACAGACCACCACACACTGTCCCAGTCATCACTGACCCCCCACCTCCATAAAAATCGTAATAACAACTCTACATATCTGCCTCCAGAACATCAGCACCTGGCAGCCTGGCTTAGGAAAGCCTAGTAGAATTGCACAAAGGTGACTTAAATGGTCTTGGGGGTGGGTTAGTGAACCATGGAGAGGAGGACCCATAAGCCACTCTAATCACTGCATTCATAGTGAAACATGGACACCCCCCAAAAACCCTTTTGTACTGCCATATAAGTGGCTCCTACAGCCATAAGGGCTACTGGGGTGGTAGATAGGTGGGGTCTAGTAGATTTTAGGGGTGTTTTGGGGAGCTGTAGTGAGATGTTTATGTGGGACCATTTTTGTGAAGTTCACAGCAGTGCCCTATAAAGTATCCCACTATTCTGGTGTCATGTCTGGGTGTCCAGTCCATCACTTTTCTGGCCCCTCCTGCGCCCAAAAGGTCTTTTTCTAGGCGTTTGTGACTTGGACAAATTTTTGGATGAAAATGGGGTATAAAGATTGACAACTTAGCAGTCTGGGCAATCAGATGGCTGGACGTACAGTTGTAAGATTTAAAAAAAAAAAAAAGTTGGATGTATTTTTCGAAAATAAACCTTTTCCCGTGTCCGACTTTGGGCGACTTGTGACTTAGGCCCAAAACGAAGTTAGACATTTCTTTTGATTAAGCCCCTCTAAGGGGCTCATAATAATTTTTTTTTAAAGTATAAAAGTGGCCTACATCGGTACTTGGACAATCAAAAAGACAGATCATCCAAGTACCGATAATCAAAGCTGGTTTTAGACATATCTAAAACCAGCTTAGGCTTTTCCCCTGCCTCTGAACCCTACAGCGAAAAGAGGCGTTTTTAGAGGAGGGGAGAGGACAGGAGGTGGGCTGACCTAGACTTATTCGTACTGCAAGTATAACTAAAAGTTTAACTAGATTTCCCAGTCGGAATTTATACATTTTGACTTAGACATAGTCAAAACGGGTATAAGTTCTGAATAGGGGCCGTTGAGCTGATCACAGCTGCTGTGATCAGCTCAGCAGCCCCAGCAACCTGCTCCTCCCCAATGATTGCGATTCCCCCCAAAGGCCACAAACCGGCAGGAGGGATATCAAGCCCTCCTACCGGCACCCCGAACCCCCGATAATACCAGCAGGAGGGATCCCAGGCCCTCCTGCCGAAGACGCAGCCCTCCCCATGAACCCCCCCTGACAATACCAGCAGGAGGGAGTCCAGACCCTCCTGCCGAAGATGAAGCCCCCCGCGAACCCCACCCCCTACGAATATCGGCAGGAGGGATCCCAAGCCCTCCTGCTGAAAATGGCCCCCCACCCCCCTGTGAACCCCCGAACAACTCTACCAGCACCCCAGACACCCCCACCCTACTAACCTTAACTTTGGCCAGCCAGATCTCTGGTCTGTCCGGCAAGCCCACCATCCTTTGAATGGCAGGCCTGCTCCTTCCTGGTGCATTGTGGGATGCACCGGGGAGGGGCCTAGGGCCTGATTGGCCCAGGTGCCTAAGGCCCACCCATAACTTGGCCAACTGGAATTGGGATCCCTAGGTCTTTTTTAGGGTGTTTGGGACGGACGGACAATTTTTGGGTTGGGAATGTGTTTTAAGGTTAGACGTTGTGGTTATCTGGGCGATTAAACTGCTGAACGTAGAGGTAGGCCATTCTAAAAAAAAAACTCATTTTGGACATTTTTTTTTGAGAATAGACATTTCCCTGCTGCTACTTTCAGCGTTTAGTGACTTAGGTCAAAAGGGGACTTAGATGGGTTTTTTTTTTTATTATGCCCCTCCACCTCTTTAATACCATCTGGGTGCCAAGATTCTATTGTAGAATACTACCATGTTTGTATGCCCACTTACACCATGTCAATAGGGGTAATGCATGTAACTACATATGAAACTATGCACCTTGTTACCACTCCCAGCCTAACCTTATCTACAGAAATGCATCCCAACATAGAAACATAGAAGATGACGGCAGAAAAGGGCTACAGCCCATTAAGTCTGCCCACTCTGCTTACCCACCCCCTGTCTATGCCCTAATGACCCAATTTTCTTATCTTGACCCTCGTAGGGATCCCACATGGGTATCCCATTTATTCTTAAAGTCTGGCACGCTGTCTGCCTCGATCACCTGCACTGGAAGCTTGTTCCAATGACCAACCACTCTCTCTGTGAAGAAATACTTTCTGGTGTCGCCATGAAATTTTCCACCCCTGAGTTTGAGCGGGTGCTCTCTTGTGGCCGAGGGTCCCTTGAGAAAGAAAATATCATCTTCCACTTCGACACATCCCGTGAGGTACTTAAATGTTTAGATCATGTCTCCCCTCTCCCTACGTTCCTCGAGAGTGTAGAGCTGCAATTTGTTCAGTCTCTCTTCATACGAGAGACCCTTGAGCCCCGAGATCATCCTGGTGGCCGTCCGCTGAACCGATTCAACTCTGCGTACATCTTTACTGTAATGTGGCCTCCAGAATTGCACACAGTACTCCAGATGAGGTCTCACTATGGCCCTGTACAACGGCATTATGACTTCAGGCTTTCGGCTGACGAAACTTCTATTGATACAACCCAATATTGCCTTAGATGAAGCCTTCTCCACTTGATTGGCAGTTTTCATGTCTGCACTGATGATTACTCCTAAATCTCGTTCTGCTGAAGTCCTAGTTAAAGTTTTTCCGTTCAAGAAGTACATCCTGCATGCTAACCTTATACGTCCTGCAGCTAACCTTATATGCTCACACATTGTTGATCAATATGTAATTTTATCCACACATAGGTTGGGCAATTTAAACACTGACTTGAAATATTGACCTCTTTGTATATAAAAATATGGATAACATTCTCCAGAGCCATAGCTAGCTACACAGGGCAAAAGGGAGGCAGGTGCACTAAAACTGCACCCTGTCCATTGCTTCCCCTGCTTGGCTATGACACAGTGAGGAGGTGAGAAACACTATGGGGCGTGTTGCAAAGGGTGTGTTTCTCGTTGGGGCCTGAAATTCTACCTTGTAAGCTCATCAAACAAAATCAGAAGGAATAAGAAGGAAGAAGGCTTTAATGTTACTAATGGGTTATAATAGAAAGAATTAGCAAAAGAGATAGATGCTAATGTCCGTGGTTAAAACAAAACAATTACTTTCAGATATTTAAAAAAATAATGTTACCTCAGAAATTAAATAAGTTCTTAATTAGATTTTATTGTCCATAAAAATTAAATTTGAATAGTGTATCCATTGTAAATTAACAAATAATCCTTATTTTTAATTAATTTTTAATTATTAATATAGCCACAACAATGTATTTAGACTCAACTAATAACAGATAAATTATTTCAGTATGTAAATTATTTCATTTCTTGCCTGGGTAGATAAACATTGAAATTAATAAACAAATACACACTATAAGGACAATTTTTTAAAAAAGATATATGTATTGTGACATGGAAGCTCCTGTCACTGGTTTAAAACCTACTTTAAACCCTGCCACCAAACCAAATTCCTAAGCCAAGGAAGCTGCCCATTAAGTCTATTTCCAGTGCTAGGATCAGGCAGGCAGGAATGGAGAGAATGGAGAAGAGGTGGCAGAGAAGGGCAGAGTACCTGCTCCAGGGCACTATAATCCCTTTTATAACTCAGTGGGTAATTCTCTAGCTAAACCTCTAGTGAGGAAAGCTGTTCCAGTAAGGGGTAAGGAAAGGGGTGGAACTGACAGGCAGAATGGACCTAGAGCAGGAGTAAAAGCCAGCCTGCAGCATAAATCAAAAACAGCTGAGAAAACCCGGGAGCACTCAGGAACTGGGAGAGAAGGGCATGCCTTACAGAGCAGAGAGGGGAAGGTTAGGAGCTCTCTCTTACTGCCGAGGGCTAGGGAACTCCCTAGCCCACAGCTCTTCCCACCTAACAAACTGTTGCTTCCTAGGCAGAGGCTCATTGGAAGAGAAAAGCTTCCTAAGCAGGGCTGGCCAGCTGCTGCCTCTGAGGAGAATCTGTACTGACTACTGTGCTTATTGTTTTTAAATACAAAATGCTCTGAATATTTTTGGGGAGACGTGCAGAATGTAACTCAAATTGTTCTTTTTTTAAAACAACAACAGATAAAACTCTACTCATGAGATATTTGTCACTTTCTCTATGCAATAAGGTTCGTATTTCACATGTCTAGAGACCTGGATGATGCTGTAAAGAAAACTCCACACTATAGGACATACAAGTACCACCAATTTAAGAGATGGAGGTCAAGAGGAAGTTCAGGGGAAACCTCATCAGAATATATCCAGCAGAAAGAAATTGACCAGAGAGAGAAATTTCAGTAATTGGTAAATCCAAGTTGAACTGAATTGAAGTGTTTGTATAGTGAAAAAACTGTCTCAGAAGAACGCCAAGAGAGATCTAATTACACAGAGCTAGGATAACTGAAAGATTAACATACTATATGGACCTGTAGAAGGTGGCTGTGTGAGCTTGCAACCAGGGTTTTAACAACTAGAAAGAGTGCAAGTATAAGAGTGTTTTGGTTGCAGCAGTAGTTACCATATATACTTAAATATAAACCGAGATTTTTGGGACACCAAAAATGGCCCAAAAACGGGGGTCTTCGTTTATACTTGTGTCAGCACTGACTCGGCCCCTTCCCGAACCTGTTTGCAGGCTTCCGTCAGGCCTGCCTTGAAATCTGATGATCCAGCAGTGGCCATCTCCTGTCCTAACCGATTCTAATTATTTTTCTCTCTCTTGCCTCTTCCCTGCATATCTTTTAGTTTCCCTGGTGGTCCAGCAGTGAATCATGGAAGGAGTGACCTTCCTTCGCTCCTGCCTGTGCAGAGCCGCTAGCAGCTCTTCTCATGCCCTTTAGTATCCCTGGTGTTCTAGTGGTGAACCAGGTCAGGCGCAACGTTACCTCATTCCTTCCTAATTAGCTGCTGTGAGTTCTCACAGTCCGCAATTTTGGAACTCTTTTTCTGGAATGCCCATCAGACCTGTGGTCGTATTACCCTTGATATCTTGAATGTCATCAAAATGTCTTCCTTTCAATATTTCCTTTATCTTCAGGTAAAGAAAAAAGTAATTGGGGGCTAGATCAGGTGAGTAGGGAGGGTGTTCCAATATAGTTTATTTTCTGGCTAAAAACTCCCTCACAGACAGTGCCAAGTGAGCTGGTGCATTGTTGTGTTGCAAGAACCATGAGTTGTTGGCGAAAAGTTCAGGTTGTTTCTGTCTAACTTTTTCACACAGCCTTTTCAGCACTTCCAAATAGAAAACTTGGTTAACCGTCTGTCCAGTTGGTACAAATTCATAATGAACAATCCCTCTGATATCAAAAAAGGTTAGCAACATCTGCTAGACTTTTGATTTGGACTGGCAGGACTTGTTTATTTATTTCGATTTCTATCTTGTCCTCCCGGAAGCTCAGAACGGGTTACAAAAGGACATTCACAGTAAACTATAAAGACAATCACAGTAGCTAAGGACATGACTGTTTGCACAGAGGCAGCCACAGTAATTTACAAAAGAAGTTCACATTAAAGTAAGGACATGATTGGTTGCAAAACAAGCATTCATATAGAGGAGACGGCCATTCAGTTGAAGAGGAAGGTCTGCACTGCTTTTCGGAAGGCCATTAGTGAGTTCTGTGATCTTATCTGCACAGTTTGGTCATGGAGACTTGACTGACTTCCATTGTGCACTTTGACACTTTATTTCAGGGTCGTATCGGTACACCCATGTTTCATCACCAGTGGTAACTCAGCCCAAAACATTGTCTTGCTTCTCCAAAATATCTTGGCAAACTTCAACTCTCCTTTGCTTTTGTTCATCGGTGAGCTCCTCTGGGACCATTTTTACACACACCTTTCTCATGCCAAGATTTTCAGATAAGGTTTTCTTGTTTCTCTGTCGATTTTACTTGTTCTTCTATGCTTCTAACAGTCAACCAATGATGTTGATGCACAATTTGACATATTATTGCAATGTTTTCATCAGTTCTGCTTGTTATTGTCCACCTTGACCTTTCTTCATCAGTGACACTTTCTCTCCCCTCTGAAAAACATTTAATCCTTTTGTACACTGCTGTTTTCTTCATGGCATTATCCCTATAAATTTGGATTAACATGTCCCTGATTCCACTTCCACTCTTGCCAAGTTTAACAAGAAAGTTAATGTTTGTTTTTTGCTCTAATTCAAGCTCTGACATTCTTGTGATGGCACACATAAACATGCAACAACAATAATGAACACTACTCAGCAAGACACTGCCACACGTCAACATGAACACAGCTGTGAGACATTGATATACAAAGGTTGTGAAACTTTACTGAGTTGTTTGTATAGTGCTGCAAAGATAAGCGCAAGGAGGCAAGTTTGTGAACTTAATTGTCAGATCTCATAAGTGAAACAGTCAAGCACACATGATTTGATATCTTTTCCCTTTAAAATCCAAACTTCCTTTATTTAGGTATTCAATTCAGTCACTCTATAATTGAAACTACAGATAAAAATATGAATCTTCTATCATCATTAAAAGATATAATTTCTAGATGGTCCCCTTTCTTTCTTTTTTTTTTATTTCTTTATTCATTTTCAGACTTACAATAAGTGTGACAATAAATCCAAACAAATTAATAATAAATATATCACTTAATAATCATCAATGTACAAATAGTATGCTCTTATCTCCTACCCTTCCCACCCTTTCCTATCATATAATCAAATACCTTGTACAATATGTAATAATAAAATTACCCCCTCACAACTGAATTTTTAAATTTAAGGGAAACAATGTCTTCTAATCAGTACAATACTTTGTTAATGGCTCCCACACATCTTGAAATTTCCTGAAACATCCCCGCTGTATTGCAATAAATCTCTCCATTTTATAAACATGACATAAGGAATTCCACCAGAAATTATAATTTAACCTACTCCAATTTTAACAATTATACATAATTTGTTGAATGGCAACCCCAGTCATTATAAGTAATAATTTATTATTATTTATAGAAATCTGACTTTTTGCTCTCATTGCCATACCAAACATCACAGTATCATATGATAATGCCACTGGGTTGTCTAATAAACAATTAATTTGGTCCCAAATTGATTTCCAAAAATTCATAATAAATGGACAATCTAATATAATAAAATGATAGGCTGCGCATGCGCACTAAAAAAAACGTGTTCCCTGATTTGTCGCGAAAATACAATTGCGCATGCGCGGCCCCGGCGGCGGCTTTCAAATAAAAAAAAATTACATAGCTGCGGCGGCCTTCCTCACCCCAGGCTCCTCTCTCGAACTGGACCAGGATCGACAGAGAGGAGCTGCGGCAGCGTCGGCTTTCAACGACGAAGAAGCTGCAGTCGGAGCCTCCCCCGCCACGCACAACCAGCTCCCTCTCCTGCAGCTCAGGCACCACAAGCGCGCAACCCCGTCCCCGCGTCTGCCTACCCTTCCCCCCAACACAGCGCATTTCCCCCCCCCCCAACTAATCAATAAATGGAGCCGGGCCGCGCTCCGCAACAGACCAGAGGAGTTCTTTGCCGCTCACCCCCCTTCCCTTGCCGCTGACCCGAATACCTACCTGATGTCATCAGAGACGCGGCAGAGCAAATAAGGGCAGTAGAAGGACCCGAAGCAGCGTGTGAAGACTGCTGCACAGGCTGCTTGAATCGCCGAGTTACAAGGGAAGGGAAGGGAAGGGGGGGGGGCGCAAGGACTCTATCCGAGTAAATAAAAAAACTCTGGACAGGGGGAGCAGGAAGAGGTCATGATGGACAGGGGGGGGGAAAGGAAGGGAGGCCTATTGTTGGACAGGGGGAGCAGGAAGAGGTGCAGATGGACAGGGGGGAAATTAAGGGAGACCTGCTGATGGACAGGGGGGGAAATGAAGGGAGGTCTACTGCTGGACAGGGGGAGCAGGAAGAATTGAAATGAGGAATTGAAATCCTTCTCACAGTTACAAAGTGTATTACATCTAGACATCCTTCAAACTTTAAAATGGCGAAATATGGTAAAAATAAGACGCCTATTGGCGCCTAAATAAATGGCACTGGAATCATGCCTACATAGGTGCTTTAGGCTGCTAAATGCCAAAGTATACATGCCCAATGTCAGAAGTGGCATTAGGCTGCCTAAAGTGCCTACATAGGCGCAATTCATGCAAAGATAGGCACCAGAAATGTAGGCCCAGAAAATCCTGGCCTACATTTTCCATGTCTATTTTTGCCTGGGATCCTGAAAATAGTACACAGCATTTCATCAGCTGATCGCAGCAGAGGAATTCCCGATCAGGTGAGCCAGCAGGACTCCCCAAAACTGCGTCTTCGGCAAATCTTGCCAGTTCAGATGATTGGGAATTCCCCTGCTGCGATGAGCTTAACCGAGAGGGATATCCCCATTTCTTCTCTCCCTCAGAGAACCCACCACTTCTTGTGACGACCAAGATGACATCAGCTTTTACCTTCCGTTTGTCACAAGAAGTGGTGGGTTCTCTGAGGCAGCCCGCGAAGGTGAAACGCATCAGAACCCGACAGTACCATCACAGTATGCTTCTCTGACTCCACCAGGCTATGGACTCTTTAGTGTTCATTGAAATTGATTGAAGTCACAAGTATGAATCAACATTAAGCACTAAGCACTTTATATAAATGAAAATAATCACAACAAAAAAGATACAAAGATAAATTAAACAGTTTTATTAGTGTAGGAGGAAGTGCAGTGATAAACCAAGGGGGTCTGCATTTTGGGGGCGTGTCCCCATTTGCGGGTTCTCTACCTGAGGGTTCTGAGCACTTCCAAGATAGTTTACATATAATATATTCTGTTTAAACAACACAGGGAGGAGATTGGTAATATATATAAGTAAATATAGATATGTTCATACCTGTACTTGCTCTTATAGAATAGATGCACCACCCACTTACTTTTGGCACCTAACTTTGGTGCTCAGTTATAGAATTGCCCCCATAGTGCACAAATGTTCTTTTAATTCTTTAATTCTTTATTTGATTTTAACAATAGACAATCTAAAAAAAAGTCAAAAAGCAATAACAGTCTGTATATCTACAAGATATTTCTTATTACAGGAAATAATGAAAAATTATACAGATTGTAGTTAGTCCACCATATATATAGGGAAGGAGCTGAAATTAGAAATAAGATAAAGAAATAAATATTAAAGAAAACTAAAGATGTGGTGATACAGATCCTAAACAGTCCTTTCTTTTCGAGCTAACATACTGGAATAACTCAGGAAGCTTCTAAAGGTTGTACTTTAGAGGAAATAAATTTGGATAATTGCTGCGGCTCATAAAATACATATCTGTTCCCATTAAATATCATAACACACTTGCAGGGATATCTCAAAACAAAGGTTGCTCCCAACTGAATGACCTTCGGCCTCAAAATCAAAACTTGTTTCCTTCGCTTTTGAGTAGGACGCGACACATCTGGATACATTCTTATAACGTTAGTCAAAAGGGAACTTCCTTATATTTGAAAAACAGCTTAAGCATCCAATCCCTATCTGAATCTATAGCAAATTGAACCAATAATGTAGCTGAAGTCTGGACCTCCATATCCGACTTCTCCAGGAAATTAGATAAGTCCAAACTGTCAGCAGATAAATTCTGCTGGTTTGGGCTTTGAGCTTTAATTCGTCTAGGTAAATAATATATTTTGGAGATAGGTGGGTATGAGGGTCGGATACTTTAAGAACTTCATTCAAATATCTTTTAAACATTGTTAAAGCAGTTGTCGGAAATATTTTTAGGAAATTAATGATCCGGAGATTACATCTCCTAATGGAATTTTCCACCATTTCTTGTTTAAAGTGCAAACTTGCACTATCTTTAACCCAAGTCAATGCCTGGGCCTCCAAAGTCTTTATCCTGGTGTCCGCATCATCTGTTTTAATTTCCAAACTTAATACTTTAGTCCTAAGTTCTGTATTTTCAGAAAGCACCATGGTACACCTTGAGGAAAGCTGCTCAATTTGATTTCCCAAGGAAATTTGTAAGCTGGCTATCGCCTCCCATAGTGATTCCATATTAAAGACCTTAGGTCTAATCAGAGGGGCAATCTCAGTTCTGGGCCCTGCAGTTGAGAATACAGTACCTTGTGCACAAATGTTCTTACACAAATTTACATCTGCTCTGAAGACGGTATAAATGTGTACATGAACTTGAATATTTTATTAAAACCCCAAATATAATGCAACTCCACTTTTGCTCCACCACAATTACATCTGCAAACATAAACCATCTTTTGAAACATGTATTGACATCTGCATATTCAGCTATGGAATTCCATTAAAGCCCTTGCTTGCAAGTAAAATGTGTTTTTACACACAGAAAATGCCTTATAAAATAAACCCCATCTCTGTATATACAGTATTTTGATGATATTTTAAAATATCTGCATGAACTTTTCCAGCCAAACCTATCATTTTTCATTTCCATTTATTTAGGTTTAATTTACTGCCTATCCTTATGATTCAAGGCAATATACAAAAAATACTGTAAAATAAAGTAATCATACAGTACATAAAAATCAATAAACCAAAATAAAAATCATGACAATTATATTTCATAAATACAATGCAATCAGCAGATTTTATATATTGTTATACTAAATATAAAGCCCTCAAACTGTTAACTAGCCCATGCTCTACTACATTGGAAACTCTGGAGATCACTTAGAGATCACTGACTTTCCTGAATATAAGTTAAGGCACATATTCTGTAAACGGCGCCCAACCAGCACCTAACTTAAGTGCAAAAAGCCATTAAAAAACCCTGTTAAAAAAATGTAGGTGCCTATCAGCACCTAAAAAAAGGACACCTGTATCACAGCTATGGAGACACTTTACAATTCCTAATACCACTGTAGGTGTGGTTAACGCTGGAAGTGGCGTTAGGTGTCATAAAGCGCCTCTGTAGCCACGATTCGTGTGAAAGGTAGGTTGCTGGAAATGTAAGCCTTGAAAACCCTAGCCTACATTTCCAGCACCTCCCTTTCATGAAACCACGTTTCTATAAATGGTGCTGTTGCGTGATTGACAAGTGATCAGCAGCCATTTTTTCGGTGGACACCGCCGGTGGCGCTGCTTATAGATTCTGGGCCTAAGTATTTCCTAAACTTAATGAAATTCCCTCTTCTGAATAACTTGTACAAAAGGGGAGTTCCAAATTTTACAAATGCAGAAATACCAGTGCTTATCAGTTTACAGATCCTGAGTACACTAGCCCCCTCGTCTACAAAGCCGCATTAGCGGCAACAGCCCCGAAGTCCTTTAAATCTCAATGGGCTTCGGGGCTGTTACCGCGCGGCTTTGTAGAAGAGGGGGTAGATCTTAACACATTTTCCTGAGATGCATTTTATCATTATCTGTCAGATACCAAGGACTTTTGTCACACACAAGTTTAAGCATCAGACAATTTTAAATTAACATAGAAACATGATGGCAGAAAAAGGCCAAATGGCCCATCTAGTCTGCCCATCCGCAGTAACCATTATATCTTTCTCTTAAGAGATGCCTATCCCAAGTCTTCTTGAATTCAGCTTTCCTTTTGGCACATAAGGCGACCCAATTTTGCCCTGCTTCATTTCTAGGAAGTCCTTTCACTCCCACAGAAATCCTATGTACTTGTTCCAAGATTTTCTGACTTCCTACAATAGCTAAGATAGAATTTAAACTTTTGTTTTGTATGATTTTGTATGGTTTGTCTTTATTTTGGGGCATTTTTGCTAAGCTGCAGATCTATAAGAGCTAGAGAGCCAACACAACAATACAAGAGAAATGTAGTCATTCATCTTAGTATCAGATGTAACTGAGCAGGTTGATTTTTGATCACCTGCCATCCTTGCAGGCTTTTCTTAGGTAATCCTGCAAGTAAAACATGGCAATAATCCAATAAATTCAAAACATAGGGGTCCTTTTATTTAGTAACCGATTTAGTGCACACTAAATGCTAAGGCTCCCATAGATGCCTTATCATTTAGCATGCACTAATCTTTAGCCTAGAAATCGTTTGGTTATGGCGGTATAGAAGAATAAAGTTATGTTATGTTAATAAAAGGACCCCAAAGTTTAATTTTAGTTTAATTTTTGTACTTGCAAGGAATATTTTTACAAGGTAGACTGAACAAAGTCTCCTAAACTCCCTTTCAGAAATCAAAAACGATGTCTGTAAACAAATTACAACTAAACGCCTCCAAGACAGAACTCTTTTGGATCCTCAAAGAACACTGCAACCGTACCTGTCCATCGCTGTGCTGGGACTCGACTACCATAACTGCAAAAGACCAAGCGAGCAGCCTAGGAATATTCCTTGACTGCATCCTGTCACTTTCCAACCATATCTCTCAGATGATCTCTTCCTTATTCTACTACCTCCAAGAACTCAAAAAAAATACTTCACCCAACTACTCTATGCCTTAGTACTCTCCCGCTTGAATTACTGCAATGCACTATTCAACAGTCTCATGGCAAAGAACATACGTCTCCAGCATGTAGAAAACGCGGCAATCAGACTTCTAAAAAACCTCTATGCCCAGGATCCTGTCTCCTAGCAATTATGATCTGTCAACAATTTTTATATGGCATGATTCCAAAATTCTTTAAGAGTAAGATGTCTAGTTATCAACCAACAAGTTCACTGCGTTCGGAAAAGTCAGCATTGTTGAAAACAAATGTCAACCCCAAATATGCAGAAACCAATGCAGTGACCTTTTCATGTGCGGGGTAAAACTATGGAATGCCCTTGTTGGCCAAATTTGGAAATGTAGTGACAGGGGTTCATTTAGAAAACTGTTAAAAACACAATTATTTATTGATGCATTTTTCTGAGTATTGATTGTTGTTAGAATTAATGCTGTCTGTTTCTACTTGTCCTGATTTTTTAAAAACATTTTATGTATGTAACCATTTTGTAAACTGTTTTGATATAAAACAGTATAGAAATTTTTTTAATATATAAAATAAATAGTGTCGACTCAGTGGCTGCCCCTAGCCAAATGTTGTGTCTTCAAGGGCCTGATGTTAGCATGCAAATCCTTGCACAACGTAGTGATGGCTAAGCTTCCTCTGTATGTGATGAACAGGTCCCTCCGCTCCTAGGATGAAATATGCCTCAAAACGCCCTAGGTCGTGCCCTTCACCTGCAAATCGCCAAACGACGTTCCTACTCCCACATCATATCAAACTGCTGGAATCGACTGACCCTGCAGATCAGATCCCTTGAAGGACTTCTCAACTTTAGGAAAGCAATAAAAACACACTTCTTCAATGAACTCCCCTGCCCATGACCGATAGATTACAAAGAAATGCATACTGGTACCAGATCCCAGTATGTGTCACGTTAGAAAAAACGTACTGAAAAATCTTGCCCTGTAACTATGGCAAATTTAACCTGTAAATTGTCTATGTGTGTCAAGTTAGGAAAAACTTGTACTGGAAGACTTGCACTGTAAGGATAACTACATTTCTCCCTCCGTAATTGTGGTTCCAGCAATCGCGGTTTCGATTATTCACGGTTTTTAGCTTGCTGGCTCCTCCCCCCAAATTACGTCAGCTTGCATAGAGAAATCACTAATTCCAAGCATATACAGAGAAAATTGCTGGTTCCCAGCACTTTCTTCACCTTGTTTTGCCTCTTCTTCAGGAACATGTTATTCACGGTTTCACCATATTCACGATGGTTTTTAATAGAAAACAGCAAATAACATATGAAAAAGTTATTTGTGGTTTTTCTGTATTTGCGGTTCTGTTAATCCCCTATCACAGCGAATACAGAGGGAGAAGTGTGTCGCAAATTCTAACCTGTAAACTGTATATTATTAGCATTAGACCCCTAATATGTGTCAAGTTAGGATAAAAACTTGTATCGTAAACTTGTACTGTAATTAAGGCAAATCCAGTGCAAATCATAACCTGTCAACTCTATAATATGTATGTTTAACCTGTAACCCATTCTGAACTCTTTGGTGAAAACGGGATATAAAACAAATTAAATAAATAAGTAAACAAATTGGTGTTTCCCCCCCCCCCTAATTTCTGTGCTGTTCAAATTATTGTGCATACTTGAATTTAAACCGATCCGAATATAAACCAAGGTAACCTTTTATCCCCTCCAGAACACCTGGGCTCAGTCACACATGCAGAAAACAGAAAAAAACATTTTCAAATACAAGTCCACAAACTAAGAGTACTATTGTACACAAAAAAACCCTACTATGCCAGACTCTGCACACAGTACCCCACAAAAGAAATAGAAAGAAATGCATTTTTTTCCTGAACAGTCTAAAATATAAAAACAACAGATATAAAATTTCAAAATTAACATATTTCAATCACTAAATTGAAAATAATTTTTTTTTCCTACCTTTGTTATTTGTTGATTTTATTTTTCTGGTCATCTTGTTCCATTTGTGCTCGTACTATTTCCAAAGCCTCCTTATGCATCTGCTGTTTCTTTCCTCTCCTTCACTTTTTGCACTATATCCTTCTTTGACTCTGATTTTCATATTCAGTTTTCTTCCATTTTTCTGTTTCCATCTCACCATCTCTTCCCCCCGTCCATGTGCACCATCTCTTTCCTCCTCTTCCACTTTTCCATCCATGTGCCATCATCTCTTTCTTCTCCCCTCCATCCATGTGCCCCCATTCCTCTTCTCTCTGTCCCTCTCATTCAGCATCTCTCCCTTCTTCCTCCTTCCCTCTCCCCCCTCCCCCCCCGGTTCCACCTAATGTTCTTCCACATGGTTCTGATGCCCCCCTCATCATGAAAGCTACAAAGAGGTCGCCAGCATGTGAGTGATTCTCTTGCACTGTGGGCTGGCCTCCGCTGCACCATTCCTTTGCTGCAGTCCACCCAAGCGGAAACAGGAAGTTGCTTCAGAGGGGGGGGAGTACCACGGCAAAAGAAAAGTACAAAGAAGGCCACCGGCAGTGCTGGAGAATCAAAGAACAGTGGCATAGGCACTCCTATCCTCCACTATCTGCTCTTCCCTGCCCCAGACTGACATCGCACTTACACGTCAGATGCTCTGGAAACCGTCACCAATGCTCTATGCTGGTGAAAGGCCTTGATTATCTGCGCATGCTCAAGGCTCGCTGGACTCCCTTCGAGAATCCCGGAGAGGGCAGGAGCCAGCAGGCCTTGAGCATGTGAAGATGCTCATGGTTCTTCAGCCCAGCCCAGAGTGCTGGCATCAGCTTCCAGAGCATCGGGAGTGTAAGTGTGATGTCAGTCTGGGGCAGGGGAGAGCAGATAGTGGAAGATAGGGGGGGAGGAGTCAAGAGATAGCAAAGTCAGTTATTGGGGGGAAGGATATAATAACGTTAGTCATCAGGGAGATCAAAGTGCTGGTCATAGGGAGGGGAGATAGCTATGTTGGTCACTGGAAGGGTGGGGGGAGATAACAGTGCTGATCATCGGAGGGGGTTGGAGATACAGTGTCAAACATCAAGGGTGGGGGGTGGGGTGGAAGAAAACAGCGTTGGTTATCAGGTGGGGAAGGGAGGGAAAAAGCACCATCATTGGAAAGTGGCTCAGATATAAACCAAGACATTTTTGGCCCCATAATCTTGGTTTATATTCGAGTATATATGGTAAGATGAGAGTCCAAATAAATACCTGTCTATTTTCAAATAAAGATTTGGGTTAGGCAAGGATGATTTCCCAATCCAGAAAATTCCTGTCTTGGATATGTTTAGATATAATTTGTTAGCAAGAATAATACAAATATTTATTAAGCCTGGAGCCATTTATAGCCTGCCTCAAGTTAAAGTAGATTTGTATGCCATCTGAATAACAATGCAGTCCAGATCCATATAATTTCACCACATTTTGTAACTGATGCAAATAGATGTTAAATGAAGTGGTAGATTTATTAACTGACTTTTCATGAAGAGATTCATCCAAAGCAATTTACAATACATTGAATAGTAATCAGGTACTCTTGTAAGTATAAAAATTACCTTATGTAGTATGCTACATTTTGCATAAGATCCCATTATAATAGACAGGCTTTAAACCAATGGAGAATCCTGCCTCTGACATTTAGGACCTGAATTCCATAGTCTTTATTTTAGAAGTATTTTTATATTTAAATAGCAGAGCACATACACTTGTAAATAACAGTTTCAGAAAGCCACTATTTAACATGGAGATCCATACCATGCAGAGATTTCAAGGAGGAATGATTTGGATGTGGCTTGGATAAAACAAAGATCTACATATATATTCCCTACTTTACAATGGGGAATATATGTATACGAGAAAACATTTTACCATCAGATTTTGCATCAGTTCAGAAGTAATACAGATTTTAAAACAAGGCTTGTTTCAGCCAGGGCTTTACAGTGGGATTAAGGGAGTATTACTCTTTAATCCCCTGTTGCTTATATCTGAATCCAAAATGAATAATAAATAATTTGGCTCCTGTAAGGGTGTTTCCATATTTGCACCTGAAGGTTAGGCCTCTCTGACATCATCAAAGCCTGAACCATTGTCTACAAGAAATCATGGTCTGCAAGAAATCTTTCTGCTGCAAGAAATCTTTCCAGCATGAATTGCAAGAAGAAAGAAGAAACATCTTTACTGTTTCTGCCTGATGCATTATGGGTATATACCAGAATGTTATTCTACTCAAGGACATCCATCTGTGCCTTCATAATGGGACTGTGTGATTCTTGGGGAAGTTATCCTGTTCTTATCTGTCTAACAGCCCTGGGTCTACCAGCCTATATGATACTTTACACAGAGAGGCTATTCATCTAAGTTCTGTTTCTGGATTGGTCCGAGGAAGTCATCTGATGAGATCCAAGTGAGAAGGTGCTAATTAATTAGTCTGTGTTGGGATGCGAGGAAGCTCACATCTTACCACAGGTCTCCTGCACGTAACCTTTTCTTTTAATAATTAGACCTGTAAAGTTACCTCGGATGACTCTCTGCCTAAGAGAGAGAGATTCGGACTCTAATACAGCTCTGAATTCCGGCACTTCAAGGAACTTGACTGCCAATGAATTATAGCCTTCCCCGGGACTGACGAACACGTGTACTTTTAACAAGGATTTCCTGCATCTCTTAAAGCTAACAAGAAGGTTTTCCATTTCACCTACTTTTCGCCAGAGGCTAATCAAAGGGTGAGAATACGGAATTTACTCTCTTATCAGCTGGGTTAGATAAGGATCCGATTGTGATATGGGACAAGGTTTGTGAAGCTCCCTTGGTGATAATGTAATCATTTGCTAATCAGGGATTATTATTATTATAAGGAATTGTGTAGTGTGTGTAACAATTAGTTTTACTTAGTTTCTAACAAGTGTATTGTGATAATTATGTACTGAGTTTCATTTATGTAATCAGATATTTTGTGAACAATATTTAGATATTGCAGCTGGCTTGTGAATTATATTTTTCTATTTTCATAATCAAAGTATTTCTCATTAGCCTGGGTCTTGTGTCGTGTAAACAGGCAATAAAGCTGAACCTGGATCAGAGTTTATGGTTTTCCCTAGACAAAACTAACAGGCATGTAATTTGTTTATGTAACTGATTAGTGTACCATAAATCTTCCTACACTCCCTCCTGCCCCATTGAGTCGGGGAAAGTCGGGGTGCCGCAGGTCAAGAGGGATTGGGCTCCCTCTTGCCCCGATCGTACTCGGTGGGGCCAGGAGGGCTTGGGCGCTCTCTTGGCCCGATTGGAGGGGTGGATCGCTGTAGGAGAGATGGGTCATCTCTCCTGCCGTGCTGCGTTTGGCGGCACTTGGTGGTATCGCTATTGCGGCAGGGGAGATGACCCATCTCTCCTGCCCCGATGGTTGCAGTGGGGGGTGGGTAGGTTGCCGGGCCGCTGAGCTGATCGCGCCAGCCGCCATCAGCTCAGCGGCCCCTTTTTCGGCAGTTATACCTGTTTTGACTTGGTCTAAGTCAAAACGTATAAGTGCCAACTAGGCAACCTGTCAAAATCTTTGGTTATACGTGTTGTACGCCTAGGTGTAGGTCGGCCCACCTCCCGCCCATCGCCCGCCCTTTCCCCTCCTCTAAAAACGTCTCTTTTCTCTCTGTGCGTTTAGATGCAGGGGAAAGGCCTAAGCTGGTTTTAGATACGTCTAAAACCAGCTTTGATTATGGGTACTTGGACTATCAGGCTTTTTGATCGTACAAGTAGCCATTTAGGCCACTTTTAGATTTTTTTTTTTTATTATGAACCCCATAGTATCTAGTTGAGGGTCTTTATTGGAGCCGTTATCTATATTCTCAGACAATTTCTTAAATCCATTGGTTAAAGGTAGTTTTTCTTTTTTTATTTTATATTTATCAAATTTTACATTTTATAAATCAAGTATCCACTTGTACAGAAAGTTGAAGAAAAGCAGAAAAATAATACTCATAGGTAAAATACATAATAATCAACTAAATAAAATAAATGTTTAGCTTAAATTCAGCTCAAGTCCTCAAAATTAGATCCAAGATGGATGAGGCGGACATATTAACAGATGCTAACGAAAATCAAATCAAATATTAGGAAAACAAAGTCCCTTAGCTGAGGAAGGATATCATTTATTCAATTGGACCTCTCTTGATTTCCCTTCATCCAGTCGAGTTCCTGCCAGAAAAGCTGTCAACTGGAATGGCTCAAAGAATACATATTTCTTCATATGGTACTGTATTACACATTTGCAAGGGTGTCGTAGGAAAAAGGTCCCTCCAAGAGATATAACACCTGGCTTCATCAAAAGAAACTCTCGCCTTCTTCTCTGGGTTTCCCGTGCCAAATCTGGGAACATTAATATTTTATGTCCAAGAAATTCTTTCATTTTATTCCTAAAGTACATTCTAAGCAACCAGTTTTTATCTGGTGCAAGGGCCACCGTAAGAAGCAATGTTGCCGGAGATGCTAGCTCTCTGTCCGAAAGTTCCAAGATTGCAGAAACATTAAGTGGTTGATTATCCTCCTGTTGTTTAGGTGGTAATTTAGTAGTTTTCATTGGTAAGTAATATACTTGAGTAAGTGGTGGTAATGTATCCTCTGGAATACCCAAAATCTCTACCAAATAACGTTTCATCATATCTCTAGGTGTCACAGAGGCTATCTTAGGAAAATTAATCAAACGGAGATTATTATTACGAGAAAAGTTCTCCAAATTTTCCAATTTTCTGCGCAAACTTGTGTTATCTTTTACCATTGCTTCATTAAGCTGTTTTGATGCTTTTAACTCCTGTTGTATATTCAGAATTGAGTTCTTGGATTCATCAACTTCAACTTTTATATTTTTTATATCATTTTCTTGAAGAGTAATTTTATTTTCCAGCTGCAAAAGCTGGGGCTTAACAGACTTGGCTAGGTCAGCAACTAAATCCCAGATTGAGTCCAGTGTTACTTCTCTGGGTTTTTCAATAACATATGAAAGATTGGGAATTTGAATAGTCTCACCGGTTATCAGTTGATTCTGGCAATCCTTCTGCTGGGCTGAAATGATCCCTGATGTTTCCAAATCCTCTGTACTTCTTGGACTCACCTGAAAACTCA
The DNA here is from genome assembly GCF_902459505.1 of Geotrypetes seraphini. NCBI lineage: Eukaryota > Metazoa > Chordata > Amphibia > Gymnophiona > Dermophiidae > Geotrypetes > Geotrypetes seraphini. Next base: position 291,899,420 of record NC_047085.1, read on the forward strand.
GGGAGTCCATCTCCACGCTCCCCTCTCTGTTTTTCCTGGCCTCCGAGGGTAGGTGCTTGCTTCCTTCCGGGAGCTCCTCCACTCGTGGGGAGCTGGTAACCTGAGGAGGTGGGGGAGGTGCCCTAGCGTCGGGGCTGAGCGTAGTCTCTAGCCCCAAGGAGATCACCTCGTTTCCGCCTCTCTGAGGCGTCTCCAGCGGGGGGGGTGCCGACGCTGCCGGGATATCCTGCATCCGACGCAGGAGCTCTTCAATATTGCCGAACGAGGGGACCGCCGAACGCCGCGAGGCTCCAGCGGCGCTGCGGCCTCTCCTCTTCGGCATTCTGAGTAAGTAACTCTTTCCTTTCTGAAAAGTTTTCAGAAAATCTCCGGCGTGCTGCTCAGCGTCCGGGACCGTCGGCCATCTTGAGGTAGTTTTTCTTACATACAAGATTCGAGTGACTTTATAAATAAATTGAAAATGATTACAGAGGTTGCTGACATAACATATATGGTGATGTTGGATGTAAAATCCCTATATACAGTCATCCCACAAGATGAGGCTGCACAGGTGATAATGCAGGAATTGGATAAAAGTGCCGGAGATCGAAGAGTACCAACAGAGGTGATTTTATGGTTAAGTGAAATGGCCATGAACAACAACTTATTTATGTATGAGAACAGATTTTTCAAACTGATTTCTGGGGTAGCCATGGGGGCCACCATGGCACCTTCAGTGGGACACTTGTATATGAAAGCCTATGAAGAACAGTGGATATTACATAATGATTTTTTAGAACACATCAAGCTGTGGGTATGCTTCATAGATGATATATTCATGCTATGGGCAGGCCCGGAAGAGTGCCTGGAGGAATTTTTTATTTGGCTCAACAATAGGCACCAGCGATCCAGTTTAGTATTGAGAAGAACAGTACATTGATATCCTTTCTTGATTTAGTAATTACAAAGACTGACAGTTTATTTGAAACTGAAATTTACCACAAGTCAACTGATAGGAATACGTTCCTCTATTATACTAGCTGTCACCCAAGAAAACTGAAAGATAGTTTGCCCATATCCCAATTCCTCAGGTATAGGAGGAATTGTTCCTCTCTGGAAACCTATAAATTCAAGCTAGGGAATTACATCAGAAGTTACAGCAATGGGGATATCCCGGTAGAATGTTGAGAACTGCATATACAAGAACCAGATATGTAAATAGGGATTTACTTTTGGAAAAGAGATTAAAGCCAAAGGAAAACTGGTGTCCCATGTGTGTCCTCGCTTTTGGAGGGGGAGTAGGGGAAGTAGCCAGAATTGTGAAGAAACACTGGTTGATTGCCCAGTTACATCCGCTGTTTGTTGATAAGAACCTGAGGGTAGCATATAGCCATCAGCGGAATCTTATGGAGATATTGTGTCCCTCAGACACGTCTATTAAACGGGATTCAAAGGTGACACAAGGCAAACACATGAAATGTGGTAAATGCAAGACCTGTGAAACAACTAGAGAGGTCACTGGCAGCTTCCTCCACCCACAGACAGGAGTCAACATCTATTTAAGACACAGAACTTCCTGTGATACTTCATACGTAGTATATGCGATAATCTTCCCCTGTCTGAAGTTATACATAGGGCAGATGACTCGATCATTCTGCACTAGGATTGGGGAACACAGGAGCAGTCTAGCTTGCAAAAGATTAGAAGAGCCCTTAGTTCAACACTATGTACAGGTGGGCCATGCAGCTACTGAATTTCAATGTTTGATCTTGGATCATGTTCCACTCATGACAAGAGGGGGTGACAGGAGACTGGTCCTAATGCGGAAGGAACAAGAGTGGATTTTTCGTATGAACTCTGAAGAACCCAAGGGATTAAATGCTAAAATTGAATGGCACTTATTTTTTTAGTCACAATGAAGATCTTTACAATAGTTATAACAATGACTTTTTCATCAATGTCCTGAGTGAAGCCTGGTTGTAACATTGACAAGTGGAAGTCAGCTGTTGGTAATTGACAGCACACGTCGGGCGTTATTACGTCATGACGTATATAAATAAGAGCACTTCGAGGCATCTTTGCCGTATTGAGCGTGATAAGAATCGCTGAGTAAGTAGGGACACAGGGAGAGGTGTCCTTTCACCATTCTTACTCTGACATTGCTGTTTATCTGTTTCCTTTGTACAGGAGTCTACCGCCCTGACGCAGCTACATAGCGAAACGCCAGCTAGCTTTACATTGGCGGGAGCGGACCAGCAAAGACAGCAAGAAAGAATTTCAGTGGTGTTGAACGCATATGAATAATCACCCTGCCTGAGCTAAGTTTTCCTATATATTTTTTGGACTTAGTCTCTATAAACTTAAAAAGTAGGCAGGAGGGGGAGAGGGCCAATGAGGTTGTTTCCCTTTCTAGTGCGGCTGTTTAGTTAACTAGCTGACAGCGCACGGGGATCTGAGGCCACTCCTCTTATATAGAGTAAAAATTGAAAAATGAGAGTCAAAGATAAGTGTAGATGAAAGAACACTCACTACTGATCTCTAGTTTGAAAAACTAAGAGTAAATACAGAGAGGCATTTTTGACTGTATTCAGATTGGTCTCTCTGCATCCTATAATATATCTGGATTTAAATAGTGGGGTTCCCCAGGGGTCTGTGCTGGGACTGCTGCTTTTTAACATATTTATTAATGATTTAGAGATGGGAATAACTAATGAGATAATTAAATTTGATGATGGCACAAAGTTGTTAAATCACAAGAGGATTGTGAAAAATTGCAAGAGGACCTTTCGAGACTTGAAGACTGGGCGATAAAATGGCAGATGATGTTTAATATGAGCAATTGCAAAGTGATGCATGTGGGAAAGAGGAACCCGAACTATAGCTATATGATGCTGGGTTCTGTGTTAGGAGTCACTGCCCAGGAAAAGGATCTAGGTGTCATTGTTGAGGTTACGTTGAAACCCTCATCTCAATGTACAGGCAGCTGCTAAGAAAGAAAATAGAATGCTAGGAATTATCAGGAAAGGAATGGAAAACAAAGATGAAAATGTTATAATGCCCTTGTATCACTTTATGGTATGGTCATACCTCAAATACTGTGTGCAGTTCTGGTCCCCATATCTCAAAAAAGATATAGCAGAATTAGAAAAAGTACAGAGAAGGGCGACAAAAATGATAAAAGGGATGGGATGACTTCCCTATGATGAAAGGCTAAAATGGCTAGGGCTCTTCAGCTTGGAGAAGAGACAGCTCAGGGGTAATATCATAGAGATCTATAAAATAATGAGTGGAGTGGAAAGGGTAGATGTGAATCCCTTGTTCACTCTTTCCTAAAATACTAGGACTAGGAGGCATGCGACGAAGCTACTAAGTAGTAGATTTAAAACAAACCGGAAAAAATATTTCTTCACACAACATGTAATTAAACTCTAGAATTCATTACTTTGAATCTCCCAATCCATCAGAATATAAGACCAAAGGTACATCTATCCCAGTATCCTAAGAACATAAGAATTGCCGCTGCTGGGTCAGACCAGTGGTCCATTGTGCCCAGCAGTCTGCTCACGCGGTGGCCCTCTGGTCAAAGACCAACACCCTAATCAAAGACTAGCCCTACCAGCGCACATTCTTTTTCAGCAGGAACTTGTCTAACTTTGACTTGAATCTCTGGAGGGTGTTTTCCCCCAATGCAGACTCCGGAAGAGCGTTCCAGTTTTCTACCACTCTCTGGGTGAAGAAGAACTTCCTTATGCTTGTACAGAATTTATCCCCTTTCAGCAGTGGCCAATCCAGGTCACAAGTTCCAGGCAGATTTCCAAATGGTAGCAAGATTCCAAGCTACCAATCCCAGGGATCAATCCAACTAGTCCAATAAGCAGAAGCAAGGTCCGCCTGGCATTCAACCCAGGTCCCCGGCTGTGTAGTGTTGCAGATGGGCAATCACATCAGGGCAGACTATATACCGTGTTTCCCCAACAATAAGACACTGTCTTATATTAACTTTGGGTCCAAAAAAATGTACTAGGGCTTATTTTGGGGGGATGTCTCATTTTTTATTGTGTACAATGATCATCTCTCACCCATCCCTTTGTGTAGCATATTTCTATCCCTCCCTCCCATCCTCCCATGCAGCAGAACCCCCCCAAAAAATTCATTGTGTGGCATTAGATCTAATCTAATCTAAGCATTGTTCTTGTATGCCACATCTTCCCTATAAAATAGCTTTAAGTGGTTAACAAATAAATAAATTACAGATCATCCTTAAACAAAACGGAATTTCAGATGTCATAACATTTCTGAAATAAAAAAGTCTTGAGATCTTTGTGGAACATGGGCTTTTCTGAGATAACTACAGCTCCAAAGGATAAGCCACTTGCCTGTTTACTGTAATGGAAGCCTGTGCTGAAGTGTGTTTGGCACCATTTTGACAACTTTTAAAAGACTGTTATACTCAATGTTTGAGGTGTCACAGCCCAACTAAAGATAGTGTTTGGGGCTAGAAATCCCAGGACTGCTGCAGTGGGTGATCTTCACTAATTTTGGGGTGTTGTACAGATAAAACGAAGACATTTCCCCCATGCAGCAGAGCCCTGATGACCCCGTCAACCCATCCCCCTGTGCAGCATCTTTCTATCTCCCCCTCCCATCCCCCTGTGCATCAGAACCGACGACGACCTTCTCACTGTGAGGCCGACATACCTCCGTTTCAAACAGCAGTGGTGGCAGCACTGAAAAGGCTACTTTGCGGCCTTCCCCACTGGGGCCTTCCCTGTGCCGCCTCACCGATGACATCAATAGTGATGTGGCACAGGGATGGGAAGGTGGGGAATGTTGTGCATGCCAGCAAATACATATGCAATTCTGCATATCCTTGTAAATATTTTGCAAAAGGCTCTAAGTTAGGCAGGGCATTTTGTAGAATATTGCTGGAACTGAGCATATCCTGACCCAATGCCACAGCTATGGTTGGTGCAGGGTGGGCACAGGCCCAACCAGCAGCAGCACCACAATCCCCTCTCTCCCACTGGTGGCCTGATATCTGCCCCCATTTCTAAACCCCGCCCCAGTAATTAATTTTCACTGCCTGTGCAAGCCAGGCAGGCTACCTTATGCCACATACAACTAGTAAGGAAACAGGAAGTGATGTCAACAAGGGCAGAGTGAAACCTGCAGTGCTGGCACAAACAGCAGCAATGAATCACTGTGACTGCCTCTGAGGTACAATGGGGAGGGGGAATCAGAGATAGGGGAGTTGCGAGAGAGGGAGAGATATTGGGCATGAGAGGTAGGGGGAGGGGAGGCTAAGGGGGAAAAAAACCCTATATATTAATGGGGGGCAAAAAATGTTCATCGACAATGGCTGAATATGACCCCTTTATTTTTTAGTGAGTGGGTAGCATGCGCACATGGCAAAATTACTACTAGATGCCTCAGAGTGCCCTGCGGTATGCCATTTTTTTTGCTGTAGTAAGTATGCGTTAGTGCTTATCGCAGCTTTGTAAAAGGGCCCCTAAGTCTGTTAAGTCAATGCTGGATAAAACTCTGTCCAGTATTCTTTGGAGCAAATTCCCTCAACATAACAGTGTTCCCTCTGATTATTTGTGGCTCCCCTTAATCTTGGGGAAGTCATTTAACTCTCTATTGCCTCAGGTATAAACTTACTGGCTCAAGTGCACTATGTGCTATACAATGACTACTATCCATTTAGTCATGTCCGACCCTTGGGCACTCTGTAGGCCAGTCCTCGCCTTGCTATAGCACAGGGATCTCAAAGTCCCTCCTTGAGGGCCGCTTTCCAGTCGGGTTTTCAGGATTTCCCCAATGAATATGCATGAGATCTATGTGCATGCACTGCTTTCAATGCAAATTCATTGGGGAAATCCTGAAAACCGACTGGATTGCAGCCCTCAAGGAGGGACTTTGAGATCCCTGTGCTATAGCACATAACTAAAATGCGCATACATATGGGTGGAACATGGGCAGAACATGTATGTCACCCATCACACATACCTTAAAGAATACTATAAATTGCATACACTATATGGCTCACTCAAACATATGACGGCAATAAGACCTAATTAACCTGATCCAATCTAAGCAATGCAATAGCGCTGGGTATATTCTCAGTATTTTTTAAAATTCTTTCTCAATCCGATTTCCTATCAGGAGTACATCTTGGGAATTCAGATTTCCACCTTTATCAACAGATACAGGTGGTGGGGTTCTTCATAATTCCCAGTACTGTTTCCTACTACAGTGGTACCTCGGTTTACGAGTGCACCGGTTTGCGAGTGTTTTGCAAGACGAGCAAAACATTCGCAAAATCGGTGCCTCGGAAACCGAGCGTGCCTCGATTTGCGAGTGGCGCCCCCCGCAATCCGGCACCCTCCCCCCCATGATTCAGCACCCCCCCATTGCAATCTGAAGTCCCCCAGACCCACCCAAACCCGCTTCTTACTGTCATCTGGGCCTCGGCACTGGCACCAGCATGTCCTGTGCGTTGGTGCCGGTGCCCGAAGATCGGCCTCCTCTTCTTGCTGGGCCTTGAGCATCTGCGCATGCTCAAGGCCTGCGAGTTCACGCTCTCTCCAGTAGGCTTTCTGTATAAAGTAGTTAGCAATCTTCCTTCTGATTTTATGATCTTAATGTCTAAGAACAGTTTTCTACAAATAGTTTCAGTTTTCTAAGAATAGTTTCCATCCCTGTGGGTTGAAGCGCAGTTTACCGATTAGCCAATTTCTTCGCTTGAGAAGAATATGTCACTTGAAGAAAGAACATAAGAACATAAGAAGCGCCATCTCCGGATCAGACCTTCGGTCCATCAAGTCCGGCGATCCGCACACGCGGAGGCCCTGCCAGGTATACACCTGGCTTATTTTATAGCCAACCATATCTTTATATGCCTCTCTCAAGGAGATATGCATCTAGTTTGCTTTTGAAGCCTAGGACTGTCGATTCTGCAATAATCTCTCCTGGGAGAGTATTCCAGATGTCAACCACTCTCTGTGTGAAGCAGAACTTCCTGATATTAGTCCTGAACTTGTCCCCCCTTAGCTTCATTTCATGTCCTCTTGTCCGTGTCAAATTGGACAATGTAAATAATCTCTGCTCTATTTTGTCGATTCCTTTCAGTATTTTGAAGGTCTCGATCATATCCCCACGCAGTCTCCTCTTCTCAAGGGAGAACAATCCCAGTGTTTTAAGTCGATCCTCATATTCCAGTTTCTCCATACCCTTCACCAGTTTAGTCGCTCGTCTCTGCACCCTCTCCAGCAGTTTTATATCTTTCTTTAGGTAGGGAGACCAATGTTGGACACAGTATTCCAAGTGGGGTCTGACCATTGCCCTATAAAGCGGCATTATAACTTTCTCCGATCTACTTGAGATTCCTTTCTTTATCATGCCCAACATTCTATTTGCCTTCTTTGCCGCTGCCGCGCATTGTGCCGACGGCTTCAGGGTCCTATCTATCAGTACACCCAGATCCCTTTCTTGTTCACTTTTTCCCAGAGTTGCACCTGACATTCTGTACTCGTATTCCTTATTTTTACTGCCTAAATGCATTACCTTGCATTTCTCCACGTTGAACTTCATCTGCCATTTCTCCGCCCACTTTTCTAACCGACACAAATCTCTCTGGAGTTCCTCACTGTCCTCCTGCGATCTGATTGCCCGGCAGAGTTTTGTGTCGTCTGCAAACTTGATGATCTCACTGGATGTTCCGTTTTCCAGGTCATTGATATAAATATTAAAAAGGATCGGCCCAAGTACCGAGCCCTGGGGTACACCACTAGTCACTTTCTCCCAGTCGGAGAACTTCCCATTAATGCCCACTCTCTGCTTCCTGTTATCCAGCCATTTGCCTATCCATCTTTGTATATCTCCCTCTATGCCATGGCTTTGTAGTTTTCTGAGAAGTCTTTCGTGTGGGACTTTGTCAAATGCTTTCTGGAAGTCCAAGTATATTATGTCCACCGGCTTTCCACTATCAATTTGCTTGTTTACGGTCTCAAAGAATTGGAGTAAATTCGTCAAACACGATTTCGCTTTCCTGAATCCATGTTGACTGGGTTTCATCAAGTCGTGTGTGTCCAAGTGCTGAACTATGCTATCCTTGATCAGTGATTCAATCATCTTGCCGGGGACAGACGTAAGACTCACAGGTCTATAGTTGCCCGGTTCTCCTCTTGATCCTTTCTTGAAAATTGGCGTGACGTTCGCTTTCCTCCAGTCGTCTGGTATCTGACCAGTTCTGATTGACAGGTTTGCAAGTTTTTGCAATAACTCTCCAATTTCAACCTTCAATTCCTTCAAAACTCTCGGGTGAATTTCATCCGGTCCAGGGGATTTGTCACTTTTAAGTTTGTCGATCTGGTAGTATATCTGATCTAAGTTCACTTCAAATGTGGTGAGGCTGTCCTCTATTTCTCCTGTAAACAGTTTCTCCGCTTCAGGTATTGTTGAGGTGTCCTCCTTTGTAAAGACGGACGCAAAGAAGGAATTTAGTTTGTCTGCGATTTGTTTATCTTCCTTGATGTACCCTTTTCTTCCCTTGTCGTCCAGGGGTCCCACTGCCTCTTTTGCAGGTTTTTTCCCTTTCACGTATCTAAAGAAGGGCTTGAAGTTTTTGGCCTCCCGGGCTATTTTTTCCTCATAGTCCTGTTTTGCTTCCCTCACCGCCTTGTGACATTTCTTCTGTTCATCTTTATGTTTGTTCCAGGCTTCGGTTGTCTTCGTGCATTTCCATTTTTTGAAAGAGTCCTTCTTTTCTTTTATGGCTTCCTTCACCTGTATGGTAAGCCATGCCGGTTCTCCTTTGCTTTTAGTTCTCCGATCTTTGGAAATCCTCGGAATGTAGAGATCTTGTGCTTCTGCAATAGTATTTTTCAATAGGCACCATGCCTGATCTACTGTTTCAAGTTTGTCCACCATCTTCTCGAGTCGTTTTGTTACCATGGCTCTCATGCAATCGTATTTACCCTTTTTAAAGTTTAAGGTGGTGGTTAAGGTTTTGGCATGTTTCCCTTTCCCGATGTCAAGTTTAAAGTTGATTACATTGTGATCACTCGTTCCCAGTGGAACCACGACTTCTACTTCTGTTATCGGTCCGGTGAGACCATTTAGGACCAAGTCCAAGGTGGCGTCGCCTCTTGTCGGCTCTTTTACCATTTGCTCCAGGAAGCAATCCCCTAGCACCTCCAGGAATTTGGCCTCCTTGCCGCAGTTGGAGGCTCCTAGTTTCCAGTCTATTCCTGGGAAATTGAAGTCTCCCAATATAACTACATTGCCTGTCTTGCATACTTGTTTGATTTCCTCCATCATTTCTGAGTCAGTGACCTCCGCCTGTCCTGGGGGACGATAGTAAAGGCCAATTTTTGTATCTGCGCCATTGCGACCAGGAATTTTGATCCAGAGGGACTCCAGCTTCTCTTTCCTGTCTGTTGTAATCATTCCAACAGAATCTATTTCTTCCTTAACATATAGGGCAATACCTCCACCTTTCAGCCCTTCTCGATCCCTTCTATATAGTTTGTATCCCTGTAGTACTGTGTCCCATTTGTTTTCTTCATTCCACCATGTTTCTGTTATGCCAATGATATCCATGTTCTCATGTCTTGCTATCATCTCTAGCTCTCCCATTTTGTTTCCTAGACTTCTAGCATTTGTATACATACATCTAAGTTCCCTTCGTGTTGCCTTTTTGGACCTTCTACTCTTGGCTGTCCTCACAGTTTCATTTATGGTATCCTTTACTGCTCCTGTGTTATCTCCCATGTTTGCTGTGTGGTCATCCCATCCTGTGTCTGAGTTGTCCCTTCCTGCTTGTTCTCCTTTGTTGGCTGTGAGGTCGACCTCTCTTGTGTATGAGTAGTAGTCCTTTGTTCCTACGTCGGTGCATCCTGTTTTCCGTGCCATCGACCGGCGGTCGACTGTCGGCTTTCCCCTGTCCTTCAGTTTAAAGCCTTCTCTATTGCTTTCTTCATGTTGCCTGCCAAAACTCTTGCTCCTTCCTTGTTGAGGTGTAGTCCATCCCTTCTGTAGTACTTGCTTTTTCCCCAGAACGCCGTCCAGTTGCGCACGAAGTCGAAGCCTTCGTCTTCGCACCATCGTCTCATCCAGGCGTTGATCACTTGCAATTCCCCTTGTCTCTTTCCATCTGCTCTTGGTACAGGGAGGATTTCAGAGAAGGCCACCTTCACCTCCCTGATCTTTAGTTGTCTTCCGAGTGAGCGGAGCTGGCCCTTCATCTCTTCCCTGTCATACTTCCGCCCGCTCACATCATTTGTTCCCACGTGGATAAGCACAGCGGTGTCCACTCCCCGTGCGCCATCTATGATCCTGGAGATCCTGTTAGTCACATCCTTTACTCTTGCTCCAGGCAGACAGGTGACGACTCTGTCCTCTCTTCCTCCTGCGGTGTGGCTGTCCACATGTCGTATAATGGAGTCGCCTACGATGATCCCCATCTTCTTTATTCGGGAGTTCCTTGGGGTGCGTAGGTCCACGTCCTTGGAGTAGGGCCAGTCATCTTCCTCCAATGATACTCTTGAAATTGTTTCCTGTTCTTTGGGTGGGGGGACATCTTCCTGTGCTCTCACTATTCCTCCTGGTGTGCGGTTGTCTCCTACCTCGTCTTCGTTTTCTTCTGTGTTTGCATGGGTGTCTTCTCTCTTCACATGGGTTTCCTGAGTACAGTTTTCCAGCCCTGGGATCTCTACATGGTGCTGATGGGCTTCCTCTATGAACATTTCTAGATCCTTGACCTCGTCGTTTGGGCTGTACTCCACTAGAATCTTCTCCTGTGCTCGGATTCTGTCTTCGAGTTCCATCACTGTTCCCTCCAATAGTCTTACCTGACATTTCAAGCTATCCATCTCCATGCATCGATCGCAAATGTATGCCTGGATCCCCGAAGGGAGGTAGTCATACATGTTGCAGTTGATACAGAAGACAGGAAAGCTCATCTTCTGACTTCCTTGGGCTTCCATTTCGTGCTTCACTCGTGGGTTGTCTGAGTGATTTGTTGTGACCTACTGCTGCTCTTATTCCTACTGATCCTACCTTCCCCTTACCTTCTGACTTCCTGACTGCAGGCTTCCTATTTGAGTGAGACTGTTTGTGTTACAGTGCCTGTGTCTTTGTGTGCTTGTGTCCCTTGCCTGCTGCTTCCTTGTGTTGCTTGCCTTGTTGTCTCTCTCGTGTGTGCTGTCTCTGCTCTACCTCACCTTGATTGTATGTGCGGGTTGGTTTCTTTTGTGTCTGTCTCTTACTTACCTTCTGTGCTTGTCGGTTCCTTACCGGTCTGTTCTCCTCTGGTGTTCTTGAGAGTAGTGCTCGTCCCTTGCAAGGCCCTTCGCAAAGGCGCTCTCGCTAAGGCGAGCGCCTTTACCGCTCGCCTTCGCCGCGCGCCGAACGGCTGGGCGCCGTTGGCTCCTCCCCTTTTCAAGGGGGAGTCTGGCGCTGCCTCTGACGTGTAGGGGGTGGGCGGAGCGTACTCTCGCCGCTTCCCCGAGTCTTCGGCTCTCCTGCCTCTTGTCAAAGCTTCCCCGACTTCTCTCCTAGCTCTGACCGCCTGTGCACGCTGCTCCTTCTTCCTGAACTCGGCACCAGCGTCTGTGTGCCGCGTTGGCTCCTCCCCTTTTCAAGGGGGAGTCCGGCGCTGCCTCTGACGTGTAGGGGGTGGGCGGAGCGTACTCTCGCCGCTTCCCCGAGTCTTCGGCTCTCCTGCCTCTTGTCAAAGCTTCCCCGACTTCTCTCCTAGCTCTGACCGCCTGTGCACGCTGCTCCTTCTTCCTGAACTCGGCACCAGCGTCTGTGTGCCGCGTTGGCTCCTCCCCTTTTCAAGGGGGAGTCCGGCGCTGCCTCTGACGTGTAGGGGGTGGGCGGAGCGTACTCTCGCCGCTTCCCCGAGTCTTCGGCTCTCCTGCCTCTTGTCAAAGCTTCCCCGACTTCTCTCCTAGCTCTGACCGCCTGTGCACGCTGCTCCTTCTTCCTGAACTCGGCACCAGCGTCTGTGTGCCGCGTTGGCTCCTCCCCTTTTCAAGGGGGAGTCCGGCGCTGCCTCTGACGTGTAGGGGGTGGGCGGAGCGTACTCTCGCCGCTTCCCCGAGTCTTCGGCTCTCCTGCCTCTTGTCAAAGCTTCCCCGACTTCTCTCCTAGCTCTGACCGCCTGTGCACGCTGCTCCTTCTTCCTGAACTCGGCACCAGCGTCTGTGTGCCGCGTTGGCTCCTCCCCTTTTCAAGGGGGAGTCCGGCGCTGCCTCTGACGTGTAGGGGGTGGGCGGAGCGTACTCTCGCCGCTTCCCCGAGTCTTCGGCTCTCCTGCCTCTTGTCACTTATAAGAGCATATAGGCTTATCACTTATAGCTGGAATCGCTAATTTTACAATATGCCAATGTTTCAGCACAATATGTGAGATTGTTTGGGCATGAATAGAATATTGTTGAACAAAAGCGACAGTTTCTTGATTAGTATTATTATGCGAATCATATAGTAACAGTAATTCGCGCTGAGCATACTTAGTGCGCTTGTATGCTTTCTGAACAGCATCACGGGGGTAGCCTCGCTGATAGAACCATCTTTTCATATCCTTGGCTTGGTGCCGAGTTCAGGAAGAAGGAGCAGCGTGCACAGGCGGTCAGAGCTAGGAGAGAAGTCGGGGAGACTTCTCTCCTAGCTCTGACCGCCTGTGCACGCTGCTCCTTCTTCCTGAACTCGGCACCAAGCCAAGGATATGAAAAGGATGGTTCTATCAGCGAGGCTACCCCCGTGATGCTGTTCAGAAAGCATACAAGCGCACTAAGTATGCTCAGCGCGAATTACTGTTACTATATGATTCGCATAATAATACTAATCAAGAAACTGTCGCTTTTGTTCAACAATATTCTATTCATGCCCAAACAATCTCACATATTGTGCTGAAACATTGGCATATTGTAAAATTAGCGATTCCAGCTATAAGTGATAAGCCTATATGCTCTTATAAGTGAGGTAAAAGCATTGGGGAAAGCATAAATCACAGCATCTTGAGGGAACCAATAACTTATACTAAGGGAGCCCATCTACCCTGTGGACAGTGTCAATGATGTCCATATACTTTGGCTGGTGAAATATGGAATCATCTGATTACGGGTAAAACATACCAAGCTAGACACTTTACTAACTGTAATTCTCACCACTTTATATATCTTATACAATGCCCCTGTTCCAAGTTATATATCGGGCGTACAACTCGCACGATCAAAATAAGGTTAACTGAGCATAAATCTATAGTCAACACTCAGAATGAGGCCTCCCCCCTGGTCCGCCATTGGAAATTATGCAGACATAGGTTAGTAGATCTGAAATGGAGGGTCTTAGATGTTATCCAGATAGGGTGGGAGAGGGGTAATATTGAATGTACACTGAACCTTAGAGAACTGAGATGGATGTTTGAACTTCAGACTATGGCTCCGGATGGTCTCAATGAAACCACGGACTGGATGGTCCAAGTTGACAGCTGATTTGACATCTGGCCTCCTCAGTAGTTCATTTGACAGTACGTGACGTACGTTATGACGTTGTAATGAGGGAGGGTGTATTTTAGTGCTGGTTGAGAACGCCGTGGCCATTTTTGAATCGCTGACGGCTGGTTATACTAGGAGAAGCTATGCTGTAATATCCAGGTAAATACAAGTTAGCATTTATAGCATCAGAATATAAATGGGATTATATTGTCGATAGATTAATCCTTACCATTGTTGATTTTTGCTTTTTAGTTCCCCCGACCTTGAGAAAGTTAGGCAAAAAGCATCAGGAAGGGGAATGGACTTCAAATAAAGCTAAGTTCATTATTTATATATTTATTGATAAGTAAAAAACATAAAAAATAGTAAATGAAATAGTAGGAAACAGTACTGGGAATTATGAAGAACCCCACCACCTGTATCTATTGATAAAGGTGGAAATCTGAATTCCCAAGATGTACTCCTGATAGGAAATCGGATTGAGAAAGAATTAAAAAAAATACTGAGAATATACCCAGCGCTATTTCATTGTTTAGATTGGATCGGGTTAATTTGGTGTAAAGAGTGAGATTCTCTTCATATACGCTAGAAATATTGGAAGATGGCCATAAGACCTGCCATTAGTGGATATGCCTAAACGTAGCTTAATGCTATAACACAGTGGTTCCCAACCCTCTCCTAGAGGACCACCAGGCTAGTCGGGTTTTCAGGATCGCCCTAATGAATATGCATGAGAGAGATCTGCATATAATGGAGGTACAAGGCATGCAAATCTGCACCATGCATATTCATTAGGGCTATCCTGAAACACGACTGGCCTAGTGGTCCTTCAGGACAGGGTTGGGAACCACTTCTATAACAGAATTTTGGCATCAAGATGTTGTTATAAAACTGATGCTCAGTGCATGACATAGAGATGTTGCTACTACTACTATTTATCATATAGCGCTGAAAGGTGTTAGATACCAAGTTATTGAATTACCCCCTTTAGATTGTAAGCATTGCAAGGCCAGGAAAATACCTACTGCTCCTACATCGTCTTGAGCTACAACTGAAAAAGATGGGTGAAAAATCAAAAAATCTTTTTTCTTCCTTTTCCTCGGTGAAATTTTCAGACTTTTTTCTTTAAAGAAAGCAGAAAAATCCTCAGAAACCAAAGTTCTCTTGAATTAGGAGAATTGCAGTATATTAACTCCAACAGAAAAAAAAAATTGCAAATGGCCACACTGCAAGTTTTCAAAGGAAAAGTATGCAAGTATTTTTGCTTTGAAAGCTGGTACAAAACCCTTTGTGCATTGTTTTAATCTCAATGCAGACAGAGTTTAAAAATGAAACTCTAGATATAAATTAATTTTGCAGTGATTTTGTCCCCATCATATACGTAGTCTTACCTGAACGATTGTTAGGAGACATGCGCACTGGAGAGATGGAGGGAGTGCGTGATGAGGAGTATGGTCTTTGTCGATCTCTCTCTATGGTGGAAGATGAGGCTACAAAATGATACTGTGACCATCCATCCTGCAAGACAATCCAGAAAATGAAGATTATACTGTTGAAGTCCAGCAAAACCCCATTAACATGAAAATCACATATCAAAGAATATTTTTAATCCTGTATACTGTAGAAATGACAAAGGGACTTATATTCTTTCCCTTTATCTTTTTTTATATCATGCACACACACGTGTTGGTTAATTAGGGCTGGATTTTATTTTGGTGATTTTTATCTATGATGTTGGGCATTAGGAATGTTGGTTAGACATTCTATGATGTTTAAATTGTGACAGAGAAGCTCCTGCCTGCTTAAACCCCACTCAGTGGACTGTCTTGGATATTCAGGAGTACTTAACCTCACAGTGTTGCTGAATATAGAAACATAGAAATATGATGGCAGATAAAGATCAAATGGCCCATCTAGTCTTCCCATCCTAAGTAACTATTATCTCTTCCTCTCTCTAATAAGAGATCTCACGTGCCTATCCCACGCTTTCTTGAATTCAGACACAGTCTCTGTCTCCACCACTTCTTCTGGGAGACTGTTCCACGCTTCTACCACCCTTTCTGTAAAAAAGTATTTCCTTAGATTATTCCTGAGCCTATTACCGCTTAACTTCATCCTATACCCTCTCATTTCAGAGCTTCCTTTCAAATTAAAGAGATTCGACTCATGCGCATTTACATTGCATATGTATTTAAATGTCTCTATCATATCTCCCCTCTCCCGCCTTTCTTCCAAAGTATACAGATTGAAATCTTTAAGTCTGTCCCCATATGCCAATATTACGAGCAAGGCCATATTACCACCAAAGAGTACCAGTTTCTCTTGGAAAAATATCCCAGAACACCAACCATCCGCTTTGTGCCGAAAATTCATAAAAGCATCAATAGGCCACCTGGGAGACCTATAGTAAACACTAGAACCAGTTTACTAGAACCACTCTCCAAATTTCTCGATGTATTCCTAAGGACAGAGGCAGCAAAGGTGCAGTCTTACTTGAAAGATTCCTCTCATTTTTTGAGGATTCTCCAAGAAACAACCCCCCACAATGGATCAATTCTTGTTACTCTCGACGTAGTGTCTTTATATACAAAGATCCCCCAGAATGAAGCCCTCGCTATTATTGAAGATACTATAGGGAACAGAACCGAACACCTGAGAATTTCAAACTCTTTCCTCTTAAAACTAGCTGAATGGGTTCTTAAAAACAGCTTCTTTGAATATAAGGACACTATATATCAGCAGACAGAGGGGGTTGCAATGGGGGTAACAGTGGCCCCTTCTATAGCCACCCTATATGTAGGGAAGTTTGAGACAGAATTTATATACCCTTCGGCATTCTTCCAGTCTATTCAGGTCTGGAAAAGATTTTTGGATGACATTTTTATATTATGGGATGGGTCAGAACAGGATTTGGAGAGGTTTTGTATATGGATTAACACCTTAAATCCACATCTTCAATTTGTGGCTCACCACAGCAAAACTACAATTGAATTTCTTGACATCCTTATTAATAAAGATGATACAGGGTTACATACCACTTTATACAGAAAAAGTGTAGCTAGGAATACACTTCTTCATTTCAACAGCTACCATCCATACCATCTTAGATATAACTTACCGATCAGTCAATATCTGAGAATACGAAGGGTATGTTCTACCTTAACTGAATTCAAAAGGGTTGCTAAAGAACTGGAGGGAAGATTCCTAGGAAGGGGGTACCCTAGAAAAGCTGTTAGACAAGCTTACCTTAGGGCAAGGTATGCCCAGAGAGACCTTCTGCTGCAAGAAAAACCTAAGGATAAGGAGGAAGATCGTCTCGTGTGTGTCTTGCCATACTCTGTAGCATCAGGAGTATTAATCTCCTATATTAAACAATTCTGGTCTATACTGAGTTTACATGAAATATTCACAGAGTTTCCCCTGTTTTCTCACCGCCGGGGCAGGACCATTGGTCAAGCACTTCTTAAATCCGATAAGATTAAAATGGACCCCAGTAAAATCAAGGGCCATGAAAAGTGCCAACAGTGTCAATGGTGTCATTCGACACTGGAAGGGCCCCAATGGACTGACCCTCAGTCGAAGTATGTAATCAATGCTAGGACTAATACAAACTGTAAGTCCCTTCGAGTCATCTACGTGATTGTATGTCCTTGTAATCTAGTGTATGTTGGGCGCACCAAGAGAGCGATTAATGTTCGTCTCAACGAACATAAATCAAGGATTACAACGTTAACCATACAAGCCCCAATAGTCCAGCATTGTATTGATAAAGATCATGAAATCCATCAATTAAGATGGAGAGTCATAGACCATATGGAAGTGAATGAACTAAAAGGGGACTGGGAACAGAGATTTAACACGCTTGAACAACGGTGGATTTACCGTTTAAATTCAGTAGTGCCAAATGGACTCAATAACGAACTAGAGTGGGCTTCCCTCATTTAAGAGATGTCAAAAAATTTATATCGGGGTAGTCTCGGGATGTCCTCTTGTCTATAGAGATTCAATGTACCCAGGGATTAAAGAACTGATTCCAACCCCTGACGTCACTGCTCACAAAATGGTGGCCGGTGACGTACGGTGGGATGGAACCTATAAATCATGTGACTTTAAGCCGGCCAGCCATTTCGCTTTGGCGCTTTGGAGGCAGAATGTTTATGAACGGTAAGAACGACTTAAACACGTTTTAGACTATTATATTTGGCAATAACGCTACAATCAGCCGGGAAGGTAGATTAGCATAACTCAGACTCATACTTTATATTTTACAGGGAGTTGGAGCCTTGAGGAAGCCCACTAATATACACGGGCGAAACATGTTGGTGCTGTTACAAAAACTCCCATATACAGCGTCTTGCTAAACAAGCCAACAGCTTAAAGCTAAGTACCTTTAGTAGTGAATAACGCACTTATAATATTGCAAATAAGCATAAAAATTAAAAAATATTGGTCCCAATGAGGAGGGTGAGCATAAAGCCACGTACCATGAGAGTAATTGAGTAGGTGGTGGCCCGCTGAGGGACCATAAAACTGCTAATGAATATTAAACTGAATGAATGTAATTAATGCAGTGAGATAATTTCTCCCTGTTGAAGCACACTTGTATTAGTTGTACTTTTCATTCAAACTGATTTGAAAACAGTGCCTCAGTTTACATTTTATGATAAATATGGCACAAGACGAAACAGACTTTATAGGGTACACTGACGAACAATTCAGGTCTATAGTATCTAGACCTGCTTTATTAGATGACGTGGAGGAGATCCCTGGGCAATCCACCTGGCAAGAATGGGAATCCACACAGAAGAGACTAATACGAGCGGAGTTACATGGGAGCACTCTTGTTCAATACCTAAAGAGTGCCATGATACCTCGAGGACTACGGATCCTCAAAGAACCTATGTTGATGGGCATGGACAAGTCCTTCATGGATAAGTGGACCGCTATATTAAATAGATGCTCCCGAGATTTGATGATCTTGCTGGTGGAGACCACGACAGTGATTGAACAAGATTTAAAGGTTAAGAGTGTTGACATGGAACAAGAATTGCAGAGGAAAATGGAAAAGGAGGAATATGAAAATAAACGAAAAGAATTGGATGCGATGTTACAAGATCTACGTGACTCAGTTAAACAAACCAAAATAAAAAAATGGAAACGTGATGAAAGGGATTACACCACAGGAAAGGTCTATACCTGGAATAGAAGAAATATCCCAACTCAAATTAAAACCAAAAAGAAAATAGCATTTGATGCATCTTCAACTGATTCTGACGCACTGAGTGGTGATTCAGGGGAGACGCCGGTCTCGAAATTGTCGGGGGAAGAAACTCAGCAACAATACATCAGGGCCCCAAACACAAAGACCAAAAACAGAGGAAGGGGTCAAGCTCGAGGCAGAACAGCGAAGATGAAATAACACCTTTAGTTATTAATATATCTTCCACGACATTAACTTCAAACCAAAACTCTGTGCTTCAGCTGGGTTTGGGATATGTGATCCAGGAAAGGCCAGATTTCTTTATTCTTAAAATAGCTTTCCATAAATTCATCAGGAAACTTAACATTAGGTTATTTTTCCAAACACAGACGGGTATATCTACCGTATTTTCGCGGATATAACGCGCGCGTTATACGTGATTTTACGTACCGCGCATACCCCTCGCGCGTTATATGCCTGAGCGCGGTATACAAAAGTTTTTAAACATAGTTCCCACCCCGCCCGACGCCCGATTCACCCCCCCAGCAGGACCGCTCGCACCCCCACCCCGAACGACCGCTCGCACGCGCTCCCACCCGCACCCGCATCCACGATCGGAGCAAGAGGGAGCCCAAGCCCTCTTGCCCGGCCGACTCCCCGACGTCCGATACATCCCCCCCCCGGCAGGACCACTCGCACCCTCACCCCGAAGGACCGCCGACTCCCCAACAATATCGGGCCAGGAGGGAGCCCAAACCCTCCTGGCCACGGCGACCCCCTAACCCCACCCCGCACTACATTACGGGCAGGAGGGATCCCAGGCCCTCCTGCCCTCGACGCAAACCCCCTCCCCCCAACGACCGCCCCCCCCCAAGAACCTCCGCCCGTCCCTCAGCCGACCCGCGACCCCCCTGGCCGACCCCCACGACACCCCCACCCGCCTTCCCCGTACTTTGTGTAGTTGGGCCAGAAGGGAGCCCAAACCCTCCTGGCCACGGCGACCCCCTAACCCCACCCCGCACTACATTACGGGCAGGAGGGATCCCAGGCCCTCCTGCCCTCGACGCAAACCCCCCTCCCTCCAACGACCGTCCCCCCCCAAGAACCTCCGACCGACCCGCGACCCCCCTGGCCGACCCCCCCACCCCCCTTCCCCGTACCTTTGGAAGTTGGCCGGACAGACGGGAGCCAAACCCGCCTGTCCGGCAGGCAGCCAACGAAGGAATGAGGCCGGATTGGCCCATCCGTCCTAAAGCTCCGCCTACTGGTGGGGCCTAAGGCGCGTGGGCCAATCAGAATAGGCCCTGGAGCCTTAGGTCCCACCTGGGGGCGCGGCCTGAGACACATGGGCCAAACCCGACCATGTGTCTCAGGCCGCGCCCCCAGGTGGGACCTAAGGCTCCAGGGCCTATTCTGATTGGCCCACGCGCCTTAGGCCCCACCAGTAGGCGGAGCTTTAGGACGGATGGGCCAATCCGGCCTCATTCCTTCGTTGGCTGCCTGCCGGACAGGCGGGTTTGGCTCCCGTCTGTCCGGCCAACTTCCAAAGGTACGGGGAAGGGGGGTGGGGGGGTCGGCCAGGGGGGTCGCGGGTCGGTCGGAGGTTCTTGGGGGGGGGGGCGGTCGGTGGAGGGGGGGGTTTGCGTCGAGGGCAGGAGGGCCTGGGATCCCTCCTGCCCGTAATGTAGTGCGGGGTGGGGTTAGGGGGTCGCCGTGGCCAGGAGGGTTTGGGCTCCCTTCTGGCCCAACTACACAAAGTACGGGGAAGGCGGGTGGGGGTGTCGTGGGGGTCGGCCAGGGGGGTCGCGGGTCGGCTGGGGGACGGGCGGAGGTTCTTGGGGGGGGGCGGTCGTTGGGGGGAGGGGGTTTGCGTCGAGGGCAGGAGGGCCTGGGATCCCTCCTGCCCGTAATGTAGTGCGGGGTGGGGTTAGGGGGTCGCCGTGGCCAGGAGGATTTGGGCTCCCTCCTGGCCCAATATAGTCGGGGAGTCGGCGGTCCTTCGGGGTGGGGGTGCGAGTGGTCCTGCCGAGGGGGGAGAAGAATCGGACGTCGAGGGGGGGCATCAGGCTTTCAGGATGGGGACAGGACTTCAAGGGGGGACAGGCAGACCTTCAAGGGGGGACAGGCAGACCTTCAAGGGGGGACAGGACTTCAAGGGGGACAGGCACGGAGAGGCGGGGCAGTGCACCGAAAGTCAGGGCGGGTGAACGGTGAGTCGGGGCAACCAGAGGAGAGTCGGGGCAGTGCACCGAAAGTCAGGGTGAGTCGGGGCAACCAGAGGAGAGTCGGGGCAGTGCACCGAAAGTCAGGGTGAGTCGGGGCAACCAGATGAGAGTCGGGGAGGGCGAAAGGAGAGTCGGGGTGGCCAGAGGAGAGTCGGGCAGCATGCGCGTTATATGCCTGAGCGCGGTATAGAAAAGTTTTTGTACATATCATCGTGATTTCTGCGCGCTATACCCCTGTGCGCGTTTTACAATGGTGCGCGTTATATCCGCGAAAATACGGTAATCATGAAGATCTGTCCATCGTAAAAAAAGAATCCAAATGGATACCTCCGGGACAGCTGGACCCAGCATTGCAAACATTTAAAGAACTAGTACTGGATGGGCTAACTAAATATGAGAGAACGTTTAAATCCTCGGATATTCAGTACAACCTCACTTACCAACAACACCAAGCACTTCACCAACTCCGGGAGATGGATAATATCATTATCACCAAAGCAGATAAAGGAGGGGCAATAGTGGTTCAAGACCCTCAGATTTACCAGGAAGAAGCAGATAGGCAATTACAAGATAGGACAGCCTATAAGGTCCTTTTACAAGATCCGACAGGCCCATTAATGAAGGAAATCTTTTCATTTATTACCCAATATTACGAGCAAGGCCATATTACCACCAAAGAGTACCAGTTTCTCTTGGAAAAATATCCCAGAACACCAACCATCCGCTTTGTGCCGAAAATTCATAAAAGCATCAATAGGCCACCTGGGAGACCTATAGTAAACACTAGAACCAGTTTACTAGAACCACTCTCCAAATTTCTCGATGTATTCCTAAGGACAGAGGCAGCAAAGGTGCAGTCTTACTTGAAAGATTCCTCTCATTTTTTGAGGATTCTCCAAGAAACAACCCCCCACAATGGATCAATTCTTGTTACTCTCGACGTAGTGTCTTTATATACAAAGATCCCCCAGAATGAAGCCCTCGCTATTATTGAAGATACTATAGGGAACAGAACCGAACACCTGAGAATTTCAAACTCTTTCCTCTTAAAACTAGCTGAATGGGTTCTTAAAAACAGCTTCTTTGAATATAAGGACACTATATATCAGCAGACAGAGGGGGTTGCAATGGGGGTAACAGTGGCCCCTTCTATAGCCACCCTATATGTAGGGAAGTTTGAGACAGAATTTATATACCCTTCGGCATTCTTCCAGTCTATTCAGGTCTGGAAAAGATTTTTGGATGACATTTTTATATTATGGGATGGGTCAGAACAGGATTTGGAGAGGTTTTGTATATGGATTAACACCTTAAATCCACATCTTCAATTTGTGGCTCACCACAGCAAAACTACAATTGAATTTCTTGACATCCTTATTAATAAAGATGATACAGGGTTACATACCACTTTATACAGAAAAAGTGTAGCTAGGAATACACTTCTTCATTTCAACAGCTACCATCCATACCATCTTAGATATAACTTACCGATCAGTCAATATCTGAGAATACGAAGGGTATGTTCTACCTTAACTGAATTCAAAAGGGTTGCTAAAGAACTGGAGGGAAGATTCCTAGGAAGGGGGTACCCTAGAAAAGCTGTTAGACAAGCTTACCTTAGGGCAAGGTATGCCCAGAGAGACCTTCTGCTGCAAGAAAAACCTAAGGATAAGGAGGAAGATCGTCTCGTGTGTGTCTTGCCATACTCTGTAGCATCAGGAGTATTAATCTCCTATATTAAACAATTCTGGTCTATACTGAGTTTACATGAAATATTCACAGAGTTTCCCCTGTTTTCTCACCGCCGGGGCAGGACCATTGGTCAAGCACTTCTTAAATCCGATAAGATTAAAATGGACCCCAGTAAAATCAAGGGCCATGAAAAGTGCCAACAGTGTCAATGGTGTCATTCGACACTGGAAGGGCCCCAATGGACTGACCCTCAGTCGAAGTATGTAATCAATGCTAGGACTAATACAAACTGTAAGTCCCTTCGAGTCATCTACGTGATTGTATGTCCTTGTAATCTAGTGTATGTTGGGCGCACCAAGAGAGCGATTAATGTTCGTCTCAACGAACATAAATCAAGGATTACAACGTTAACCATACAAGCCCCAATAGTCCAGCATTGTATTGATAAAGATCATGAAATCCATCAATTAAGATGGAGAGTCATAGACCATATGGAAGTGAATGAACTAAAAGGGGACTGGGAACAGAGATTTAACACGCTTGAACAACGGTGGATTTACCGTTTAAATTCAGTAGTGCCAAATGGACTCAATAACGAACTAGAGTGGGCTTCCCTCATTTAAGAGATGTCAAAAAATTTATATCGGGGTAGTCTCGGGATGTCCTCTTGTCTATAGAGATTCAATGTACCCAGGGATTAAAGAACTGATTCCAACCCCTGACGTCACTGCTCACAAAATGGTGGCCGGTGACGTACGGTGGGATGGAACCTATAAATCATGTGACTTTAAGCCGGCCAGCCATTTCGCTTTGGCGCTTTGGAGGCAGAATGTTTATGAACGGTAAGAACGACTTAAACACGTTTTAGACTATTATATTTGGCAATAACGCTACAATCAGCCGGGAAGGTAGATTAGCATAACTCAGACTCATACTTTATATTTTACAGGGAGTTGGAGCCTTGAGGAAGCCCACTAATATACACGGGCGAAACATGTTGGTGCTGTTACAAAAACTCCCATATACAGCGTCTTGCTAAACAAGCCAACAGCTTAAAGCTAAGTACCTTTAGTAGTGAATAACGCACTTATAATATTGCAAATAAGCATAAAAATTAAAAAATATTGGTCCCAATGAGGAGGGTGAGCATAAAGCCACGTACCATGAGAGTAATTGAGTAGGTGGTGGCCCGCTGAGGGACCATAAAACTGCTAATGAATATTAAACTGAATGAATGTAATTAATGCAGTGAGATAATTTCTCCCTGTTGAAGCACACTTGTATTAGTTGTACTTTTCATTCAAACTGATTTGAAAACAGTGCCTCAGTTTACATTTTATGATAAATATGGCACAAGACGAAACAGACTTTATAGGGTACACTGACGAACAATTCAGGTCTATAGTATCTAGACCTGCTTTATTAGATGACGTGGAGGAGATCCCTGGGCAATCCACCTGGCAAGAATGGGAATCCACACAGAAGAGACTAATACGAGCGGAGTTACATGGGAGCACTCTTGTTCAATACCTAAAGAGTGCCATGATACCTCGAGGACTACGGATCCTCAAAGAACCTATGTTGATGGGCATGGACAAGTCCTTCATGGATAAGTGGACCGCTATATTAAATAGATGCTCCCGAGATTTGATGATCTTGCTGGTGGAGACCACGACAGTGATTGAACAAGATTTAAAGGTTAAGAGTGTTGACATGGAACAAGAATTGCAGAGGAAAATGGAAAAGGAGGAATATGAAAATAAACGAAAAGAATTGGATGCGATGTTACAAGATCTACGTGACTCAGTTAAACAAACCAAAATAAAAAAAATGGAAACGTGATGAAAGGGATTACACCACAGGAAAGGTCTATACCTGGAATAGAAGAAATATCCCAACTCAAATTAAAACCAAAAAGAAAATAGCATTTGATGCATCTTCAACTGATTCTGACGCACTGAGTGGTGATTCAGGGGAGACGCCGGTCTCGAAATTGTCGGGGGAAGAAACTCAGCAACAATACATCAGGGCCCCAAACACAAAGACCAAAAACAGAGGAAGGGGTCAAGCTCGAGGCAGAACAGCGAAGATGAAATAACACCTTTAGTTATTAATATATCTTCCACGACATTAACTTCAAACCAAAACTCTGTGCTTCAGCTGGGTTTGGGATATGTGATCCAGGAAAGGCCAGATTTCTTTATTCTTAAAATAGCTTTCCATAAATTCATCAGGAAACTTAACATTAGGTTATTTTTCCAAACACAGACGGGTATATCTAATCATGAAGATCTGTCCATCGTGAAAAAAGAATCCAAATGGATACCTCCGGGACAGCTGGACCCAGCATTGCAAACATTTAAAGAACTAGTACTGGATGGGCTAACTAAATATGAGAGAACGTTTAAATCCTCGGATATTCAGTACAACCTCACTTACCAACAACACCAAGCACTTCACCAACTCCGGGAGATGGATAATATCATTATCACCAAAGCAGATAAAGGAGGGGCAATAGTGGTTCAAGACCCTCAGATTTACCAGGAAGAAGCAGATAGGCAATTACAAGATAGGACAGCCTATAAGGTCCTTTTACAAGATCCGACAGGCCCATTAATGAAGGAAATCTTTTCATTTATTACCCAATATTACGAGCAAGGCCATATTACCACCAAAGAGTACCAGTTTCTCTTGGAAAAATATCCCAGAACACCAACCATCCGCTTTGTGCCGAAAATTCATAAAAGCATCAATAGGCCACCTGGGAGACCTATAGTAAACACTAGAACCAGTTTACTAGAACCACTCTCCAAATTTCTCGATGTATTCCTAAGGACAGAGGCAGCAAAGGTGCAGTCTTACTTGAAAGATTCCTCTCATTTTTTGAGGATTCTCCAAGAAACAACCCCCCACAATGGATCAATTCTTGTTACTCTCGACGTAGTGTCTTTATATACAAAGATCCCCCAGAATGAAGCCCTCGCTATTATTGAAGATACTATAGGGAACAGAACCGAACACCTGAGAATTTCAAACTCTTTCCTCTTAAAACTAGCTGAATGGGTTCTTAAAAACAGCTTCTTTGAATATAAGGACACTATATATCAGCAGACAGAGGGGGTTGCAATGGGGGTAACAGTGGCCCCTTCTATAGCCACCCTATATGTAGGGAAGTTTGAGACAGAATTTATATACCCTTCGGCATTCTTCCAGTCTATTCAGGTCTGGAAAAGATTTTTGGATGACATTTTTATATTATGGGATGGGTCAGAACAGGATTTGGAGAGGTTTTGTATATGGATTAACACCTTAAATCCACATCTTCAATTTGTGGCTCACCACAGCAAAACTACAATTGAATTTCTTGACATCCTTATTAATAAAGATGATACAGGGTTACATACCACTTTATACAGAAAAAGTGTAGCTAGGAATACACTTCTTCATTTCAACAGCTACCATCCATACCATCTTAGATATAACTTACCGATCAGTCAATATCTGAGAATACGAAGGGTATGTTCTACCTTAACTGAATTCAAAAGGGTTGCTAAAGAACTGGAGGGAAGATTCCTAGGAAGGGGGTACCCTAGAAAAGCTGTTAGACAAGCTTACCTTAGGGCAAGGTATGCCCAGAGAGACCTTCTGCTGCAAGAAAAACCTAAGGATAAGGAGGAAGATCGTCTCGTGTGTGTCTTGCCATACTCTGTAGCATCAGGAGTATTAATCTCCTATATTAAACAATTCTGGTCTATATTGAGTTTACATGAAATATTCACAGAGTTTCCCCTGTTTTCTCACCGCCGGGGCAGGACCATTGGTCAAGCACTTCTTAAATCCGATAAGATTAAAATGGACCCCAGTAAAATCAAGGGCCATGAAAAGTGCCAACAGTGTCAATGGTGTCATTCGACACTGGAAGGGCCCCAATGGACTGACCCTCAGTCGAAGTATGTAATCAATGCTAGGACTAATACAAACTGTAAGTCCCTTCGAGTCATCTACGTGATTGTATGTCCTTGTAATCTAGTGTATGTTGGGCGCACCAAGAGAGCGATTAATGTTCGTCTCAACGAACATAAATCAAGGATTACAACGTTAACCATACAAGCCCCAATAGTCCAGCATTGTATTGATAAAGATCATGAAATCCATCAATTAAGATGGAGAGTCATAGACCATATGGAAGTGAATGAACTAAAAGGGGACTGGGAACAGAGATTTAACACGCTTGAACAACGGTGGATTTACCGTTTAAATTCAGTAGTGCCAAATGGACTCAATAACGAACTAGAGTGGGCTTCCCTCATTTAAGAGATGTCAAAAAATTTATATCGGGGTAGTCTCGGGATGTCCTCTTGTCTATAGAGATTCAATGTACCCAGGGATTAAAGAACTGATTCCAACCCCTGACGTCACTGCTCACAAAATGGTGGCCGGTGACGTACGGTGGGATGGAACCTATAAATCATGTGACTTTAAGCCGGCCAGCCATTTCGCTTTGGCGCTTTGGAGGCAGAATGTTTATGAACGGTAAGAACGACTTAAACACGTTTTAGACTATTATATTTGGCAATAACGCTACAATCAGCCGGGAAGGTAGATTAGCATAACTCAGACTCATACTTTATATTTTACAGGGAGTTGGAGCCTTGAGGAAGCCCACTAATATACACGGGCGAAACATGTTGGTGCTGTTACAAAAACTCCCATATACAGCGTCTTGCTAAACAAGCCAACAGCTTAAAGCTAAGTACCTTTAGTAGTGAATAACGCACTTATAATATTGCAAATAAGCATAAAAATTAAAAAATATTGGTCCCAATGAGGAGGGTGAGCATAAAGCCACGTACCATGAGAGTAATTGAGTAGGTGGTGGCCCGCTGAGGGACCATAAAACTGCTAATGAATATTAAACTGAATGAATGTAATTAATGCAGTGAGATAATTTCTCCCTGTTGAAGCACACTTGTATTAGTTGTACTTTTCATTCAAACTGATTTGAAAACAGTGCCTCAGTTTACATTTTATGATAAATATGGCACAAGACGAAACAGACTTTATAGGGTACACTGACGAACAATTCAGGTCTATAGTATCTAGACCTGCTTTATTAGATGACGTGGAGGAGATCCCTGGGCAATCCACCTGGCAAGAATGGGAATCCACACAGAAGAGACTAATACGAGCGGAGTTACATGGGAGCACTCTTGTTCAATACCTAAAGAGTGCCATGATACCTCGAGGACTACGGATCCTCAAAGAACCTATGTTGATGGGCATGGACAAGTCCTTCATGGATAAGTGGACCGCTATATTAAATAGATGCTCCCGAGATTTGATGATCTTGCTGGTGGAGACCACGACAGTGATTGAACAAGATTTAAAGGTTAAGAGTGTTGACATGGAACAAGAATTGCAGAGGAAAATGGAAAAGGAGGAATATGAAAATAAACGAAAAGAATTGGATGCGATGTTACAAGATCTACGTGACTCAGTTAAACAAACCAAAATAAAAAAATGGAAACGTGATGAAAGGGATTACACCACAGGAAAGGTCTATACCTGGAATAGAAGAAATATCCCAACTCAAATTAAAACCAAAAAGAAAATAGCATTTGATGCATCTTCAACTGATTCTGACGCACTGAGTGGTGATTCAGGGGAGACGCCGGTCTCGAAATTGTCGGGGGAAGAAACTCAGCAACAATACATCAGGGCCCCAAACACAAAGACCAAAAACAGAGGAAGGGGTCAAGCTCGAGGCAGAACAGCGAAGATGAAATAACACCTTTAGTTATTAATATATCTTCCACGACATTAACTTCAAACCAAAACTCTGTGCTTCAGCTGGGTTTGGGATATGTGATCCAGGAAAGGCCAGATTTCTTTATTCTTAAAATAGCTTTCCATAAATTCATCAGGAAACTTAACATTAGGTTATTTTTCCAAACACAGACGGGTATATCTAATCATGAAGATCTGTCCATCGTGAAAAAAGAATCCAAATGGATACCTCCGGGACAGCTGGACCCAGCATTGCAAACATTTAAAGAACTAGTACTGGATGGGCTAACTAAATATGAGAGAACGTTTAAATCCTCGGATATTCAGTACAACCTCACTTACCAACAACACCAAGCACTTCACCAACTCCGGGAGATGGATAATATCATTATCACCAAAGCAGATAAAGGAGGGGCAATAGTGGTTCAAGACCCTCAGATTTACCAGGAAGAAGCAGATAGGCAATTACAAGATAGGACAGCCTATAAGGTCCTTTTACAAGATCCGACAGGCCCATTAATGAAGGAAATCTTTTCATTTATTACCCAATATTACGAGCAAGGCCATATTACCACCAAAGAGTACCAGTTTCTCTTGGAAAAATATCCCAGAACACCAACCATCCGCTTTGTGCCGAAAATTCATAAAAGCATCAATAGGCCACCTGGGAGACCTATAGTAAACACTAGAACCAGTTTACTAGAACCACTCTCCAAATTTCTCGATGTATTCCTAAGGACAGAGGCAGCAAAGGTGCAGTCTTACTTGAAAGATTCCTCTCATTTTTTGAGGATTCTCCAAGAAACAACCCCCACAATGGATCAATTCTTGTTACTCTCGACGTAGTGTCTTTATATACAAAGATCCCCCAGAATGAAGCCCTCGCTATTATTGAAGATACTATAGGGAACAGAACCGAACACCTGAGAATTTCAAACTCTTTCCTCTTAAAACTAGCTGAATGGGTTCTTAAAAACAGCTTCTTTGAATATAAGGACACTATATATCAGCAGACAGAGGGGGTTGCAATGGGGGTAACAGTGGCCCCTTCTATAGCCACCCTATATGTAGGGAAGTTTGAGACAGAATTTATATACCCTTCGGCATTCTTCCAGTCTATTCAGGTCTGGAAAAGATTTTTGGATGACATTTTTATATTATGGGATGGGTCAGAACAGGATTTGGAGAGGTTTTGTATATGGATTAACACCTTAAATCCACATCTTCAATTTGTGGCTCACCACAGCAAAACTACAATTGAATTTCTTGACATCCTTATTAATAAAGATGATACAGGGTTACATACCACTTTATACAGAAAAAGTGTAGCTAGGAATACACTTCTTCATTTCAACAGCTACCATCCATACCATCTTAGATATAACTTACCGATCAGTCAATATCTGAGAATACGAAGGGTATGTTCTACCTTAACTGAATTCAAAAGGGTTGCTAAAGAACTGGAGGGAAGATTCCTAGGAAGGGGGTACCCTAGAAAAGCTGTTAGACAAGCTTACCTTAGGGCAAGGTATGCCCAGAGAGACCTTCTGCTGCAAGAAAAACCTAAGGATAAGGAGGAAGATCGTCTCGTGTGTGTCTTGCCATACTCTGTAGCATCAGGAGTATTAATCTCCTATATTAAACAATTCTGGTCTATACTGAGTTTACATGAAATATTCACAGAGTTTCCCCTGTTTTCTCACCGCCGGGGCAGGACCATTGGTCAAGCACTTCTTAAATCCGATAAGATTAAAATGGACCCCAGTAAAATCAAGGGCCATGAAAAGTGCCAACAGTGTCAATGGTGTCATTCGACACTGGAAGGGCCCCAATGGACTGACCCTCAGTCGAAGTATGTAATCAATGCTAGGACTAATACAAACTGTAAGTCCCTTCGAGTCATCTACGTGATTGTATGTCCTTGTAATCTAGTGTATGTTGGGCGCACCAAGAGAGCGATTAATGTTCGTCTCAACGAACATAAATCAAGGATTACAACGTTAACCATACAAGCCCCAATAGTCCAGCATTGTATTGATAAAGATCATGAAATCCATCAATTAAGATGGAGAGTCATAGACCATATGGAAGTGAATGAACTAAAAGGGGACTGGGAACAGAGATTTAACACGCTTGAACAACGGTGGATTTACCGTTTAAATTCAGTAGTGCCAAATGGACTCAATAACGAACTAGAGTGGGCTTCCCTCATTTAAGAGATGTCAAAAAATTTATATCGGGGTAGTCTCGGGATGTCCTCTTGTCTATAGAGATTCAATGTACCCAGGGATTAAAGAACTGATTCCAACCCCTGACGTCACTGCTCACAAAATGGTGGCCGGTG
Source organism: Geotrypetes seraphini (assembly GCF_902459505.1). Classification (NCBI taxonomy): domain Eukaryota; kingdom Metazoa; phylum Chordata; class Amphibia; order Gymnophiona; family Dermophiidae; genus Geotrypetes; species Geotrypetes seraphini. The sequence continues at coordinate 291,930,152 of NC_047085.1, forward strand.
ACGTACGGTGGGATGGAACCTATAAATCATGTGACTTTAAGCCGGCCAGCCATTTCGCTTTGGCGCTTTGGAGGCAGAATGTTTATGAACGGTAAGAACGACTTAAACACGTTTTAGACTATTATATTTGGCAATAACGCTACAATCAGCCGGGAAGGTAGATTAGCATAACTCAGACTCATACTTTATATTTTACAGGGAGTTGGAGCCTTGAGGAAGCCCACTAATATACACGGGCGAAACATGTTGGTGCTGTTACAAAAACTCCCATATACAGCGTCTTGCTAAACAAGCCAACAGCTTAAAGCTAAGTACCTTTAGTAGTGAATAACGCACTTATAATATTGCAAATAAGCATAAAAATTAAAAAATATTGGTCCCAATGAGGAGGGTGAGCATAAAGCCACGTACCATGAGAGTAATTGAGTAGGTGGTGGCCCGCTGAGGGACCATAAAACTGCTAATGAATATTAAACTGAATGAATGTAATTAATGCAGTGAGATAATTTCTCCCTGTTGAAGCACACTTGTATTAGTTGTACTTTTCATTCAAACTGATTTGAAAACAGTGCCTCAGTTTACATTTTATGATAAATATGGCACAAGACGAAACAGACTTTATAGGGTACACTGACGAACAATTCAGGTCTATAGTATCTAGACCTGCTTTATTAGATGACGTGGAGGAGATCCCTGGGCAATCCACCTGGCAAGAATGGGAATCCACACAGAAGAGACTAATACGAGCGGAGTTACATGGGAGCACTCTTGTTCAATACCTAAAGAGTGCCATGATACCTCGAGGACTACGGATCCTCAAAGAACCTATGTTGATGGGCATGGACAAGTCCTTCATGGATAAGTGGACCGCTATATTAAATAGATGCTCCCGAGATTTGATGATCTTGCTGGTGGAGACCACGACAGTGATTGAACAAGATTTAAAGGTTAAGAGTGTTGACATGGAACAAGAATTGCAGAGGAAAATGGAAAAGGAGGAATATGAAAATAAACGAAAAGAATTGGATGCGATGTTACAAGATCTACGTGACTCAGTTAAACAAACCAAAATAAAAAAATGGAAACGTGATGAAAGGGATTACACCACAGGAAAGGTCTATACCTGGAATAGAAGAAATATCCCAACTCAAATTAAAACCAAAAAGAAAATAGCATTTGATGCATCTTCAACTGATTCTGACGCACTGAGTGGTGATTCAGGGGAGACGCCGGTCTCGAAATTGTCGGGGGAAGAAACTCAGCAACAATACATCAGGGCCCCAAACACAAAGACCAAAAACAGAGGAAGGGGTCAAGCTCGAGGCAGAACAGCGAAGATGAAATAACACCTTTAGTTATTAATATATCTTCCACGACATTAACTTCAAACCAAAACTCTGTGCTTCAGCTGGGTTTGGGATATGTGATCCAGGAAAGGCCAGATTTCTTTATTCTTAAAATAGCTTTCCATAAATTCATCAGGAAACTTAACATTAGGTTATTTTTCCAAACACAGACGGGTATATCTACCGTATTTTCGCGGATATAACGCGCGCGTTATACGTGATTTTACGTACCGCGCATACCCCTCGCGCGTTATATGCCTGAGCGCGGTATACAAAAGTTTTTAAACATAGTTCCCACCCCGCCCGACGCCCGATTCACCCCCCCAGCAGGACCGCTCGCACCCCCACCCCGAACGACCGCTCGCACGCGCTCCCACCCGCACCCGCATCCACGATCGGAGCAAGAGGGAGCCCAAGCCCTCTTGCCCGGCCGACTCCCCGACGTCCGATACATCCCCCCCCCCGGCAGGACCACTCGCACCCTCACCCCGAAGGACCGCCGACTCCCCAACAATATCGGGCCAGGAGGGAGCCCAAACCCTCCTGGCCACGGCGACCCCCTAACCCCACCCCGCACTACATTACGGGCAGGAGGGATCCCAGGCCCTCCTGCCCTCGACGCAAACCCCCTCCCCCCAACGACCGCCCCCCCCCAAGAACCTCCGCCCGTCCCTCAGCCGACCCGCGACCCCCCTGGCCGACCCCCACGGACACCCCCACCCGCCTTCCCCGTACTTTGTGTAGTTGGGCCAGAAGGGAGCCCAAACCCTCCTGGCCACGGCGACCCCCTAACCCCACCCCGCACTACATTACGGGCAGGAGGGATCCCAGGCCCTCCTGCCCTCGACGCAAACCCCCCTCCCTCCAACGACCGTCCCCCCCCAAGAACCTCCGACCGACCCGCGACCCCCCTGGCCGACCCCCCCACCCCCCTTCCCCGTACCTTTGGAAGTTGGCCGGACAGACGGGAGCCAAACCCGCCTGTCCGGCAGGCAGCCAACGAAGGAATGAGGCCGGATTGGCCCATCCGTCCTAAAGCTCCGCCTACTGGTGGGGCCTAAGGCGCGTGGGCCAATCAGAATAGGCCCTGGAGCCTTAGGTCCCACCTGGGGGCGCGGCCTGAGACACATGGGCCAAACCCGACCATGTGTCTCAGGCCGCGCCCCCAGGTGGGACCTAAGGCTCCAGGGCCTATTCTGATTGGCCCACGCGCCTTAGGCCCCACCAGTAGGCGGAGCTTTAGGACGGATGGGCCAATCCGGCCTCATTCATTCGTTGGCTGCCTGCCGGACAGGCGGGTTTGGCTCCCGTCTGTCCGGCCAACTTCCAAAGGTACGGGGAAGGGGGGTGGGGGGGTCGGCCAGGGGGGTCGCGGGTCGGTCGGAGGTTCTGGGGGGGGGGGCGGGCGGTGGGGGGGGGGGTTTGCGTCGAGGGCAGGAGGGCCTGGGATCCCTCCTGCCCGTAATGTAGTGCGGGGGGGGGTTAGGGGGTCGCCGTGGCCAGGAGGGTTTGGGCTCCCTTCTGGCCCAACTACACAAAGTACGGGGAAGGCGGGTGGGGGTGTCGTGGGGGTCGGCCAGGGGGGTCGCGGGTCGGCTGGGGGACGGGCGGAGGTTCTTGGGGGGGGGCGGTCGTTGGGGGGAGGGGGTTTGCGTCGAGGGCAGGAGGGCCTGGGATCCCTCCTGCCCGTAATGTAGTGCGGGGTGGGGTTAGGGGGTCGCCGTGGCCAGGAGGATTTGGGCTCCCTCCTGGCCCAATATAGTCGGGGAGTCGGCGGTCCTTCGGGGTGGGGGTGCGAGTGGTCCTGCCGAGGGGGGAGAAGAATCGGACGTCGAGGGGGGGCATCAGGCTTTCAGGATGGGGACAGGACTTCAAGGGGGGACAGGCAGACCTTCAAGGGGGGACAGGCAGACCTTCAAGGGGGGACAGGACTTCAAGGGGGACAGGCACGGAGAGGCGGGGCAGTGCACCGAAAGTCAGGGGCGGGGGAACGGTGAGTCGGGGCAACCAGAGGAGAGTCGGGGCAGTGCACCGAAAGTCAGGGTGAGTCGGGGCAACCAGAGGAGAGTCGGGGCAGTGCACCGAAAGTCAGGGTGAGTCGGGGCAACCAGATGAGAGTCGGGGAGGGCGAAAGGAGAGTCGGGGTGGCCAGAGGAGAGTCGGGCAGCATGCGCGTTATATGCCTGAGCGCGGTATAGAAAAGTTTTTGTACATATCATCGTGATTTCTGCGCGCTATACCCCTGTGCGCGTTTTACAATGGTGCGCGTTATATCCGCGAAAATACGGTAATCATGAAGATCTGTCCATCGTAAAAAAAGAATCCAAATGGATACCTCCGGGACAGCTGGACCCAGCATTGCAAACATTTAAAGAACTAGTACTGGATGGGCTAACTAAATATGAGAGAACGTTTAAATCCTCGGATATTCAGTACAACCTCACTTACCAACAACACCAAGCACTTCACCAACTCCGGGAGATGGATAATATCATTATCACCAAAGCAGATAAAGGAGGGGCAATAGTGGTTCAAGACCCTCAGATTTACCAGGAAGAAGCAGATAGGCAATTACAAGATAGGACAGCCTATAAGGTCCTTTTACAAGATCCGACAGGCCCATTAATGAAGGAAATCTTTTCATTTATTACCCAATATTACGAGCAAGGCCATATTACCACCAAAGAGTACCAGTTTCTCTTGGAAAAATATCCCAGAACACCAACCATCCGCTTTGTGCCGAAAATTCATAAAAGCATCAATAGGCCACCTGGGAGACCTATAGTAAACACTAGAACCAGTTTACTAGAACCACTCTCCAAATTTCTCGATGTATTCCTAAGGACAGAGGCAGCAAAGGTGCAGTCTTACTTGAAAGATTCCTCTCATTTTTTGAGGATTCTCCAAGAAACAACCCCCCACAATGGATCAATTCTTGTTACTCTCGACGTAGTGTCTTTATATACAAAGATCCCCCAGAATGAAGCCCTCGCTATTATTGAAGATACTATAGGGAACAGAACCGAACACCTGAGAATTTCAAACTCTTTCCTCTTAAAACTAGCTGAATGGGTTCTTAAAAACAGCTTCTTTGAATATAAGGACACTATATATCAGCAGACAGAGGGGGTTGCAATGGGGGTAACAGTGGCCCCTTCTATAGCCACCCTATATGTAGGGAAGTTTGAGACAGAATTTATATACCCTTCGGCATTCTTCCAGTCTATTCAGGTCTGGAAAAGATTTTTGGATGACATTTTTATATTATGGGATGGGTCAGAACAGGATTTGGAGAGGTTTTGTATATGGATTAACACCTTAAATCCACATCTTCAATTTGTGGCTCACCACAGCAAAACTACAATTGAATTTCTTGACATCCTTATTAATAAAGATGATACAGGGTTACATACCACTTTATACAGAAAAAGTGTAGCTAGGAATACACTTCTTCATTTCAACAGCTACCATCCATACCATCTTAGATATAACTTACCGATCAGTCAATATCTGAGAATACGAAGGGTATGTTCTACCTTAACTGAATTCAAAAGGGTTGCTAAAGAACTGGAGGGAAGATTCCTAGGAAGGGGGTACCCTAGAAAAGCTGTTAGACAAGCTTACCTTAGGGCAAGGTATGCCCAGAGAGACCTTCTGCTGCAAGAAAAACCTAAGGATAAGGAGGAAGATCGTCTCGTGTGTGTCTTGCCATACTCTGTAGCATCAGGAGTATTAATCTCCTATATTAAACAATTCTGGTCTATACTGAGTTTACATGAAATATTCACAGAGTTTCCCCTGTTTTCTCACCGCCGGGGCAGGACCATTGGTCAAGCACTTCTTAAATCCGATAAGATTAAAATGGACCCCAGTAAAATCAAGGGCCATGAAAAGTGCCAACAGTGTCAATGGTGTCATTCGACACTGGAAGGGCCCCAATGGACTGACCCTCAGTCGAAGTATGTAATCAATGCTAGGACTAATACAAACTGTAAGTCCCTTCGAGTCATCTACGTGATTGTATGTCCTTGTAATCTAGTGTATGTTGGGCGCACCAAGAGAGCGATTAATGTTCGTCTCAACGAACATAAATCAAGGATTACAACGTTAACCATACAAGCCCCAATAGTCCAGCATTGTATTGATAAAGATCATGAAATCCATCAATTAAGATGGAGAGTCATAGACCATATGGAAGTGAATGAACTAAAAGGGGACTGGGAACAGAGATTTAACACGCTTGAACAACGGTGGATTTACCGTTTAAATTCAGTAGTGCCAAATGGACTCAATAACGAACTAGAGTGGGCTTCCCTCATTTAAGAGATGTCAAAAAATTTATATCGGGGTAGTCTCGGGATGTCCTCTTGTCTATAGAGATTCAATGTACCCAGGGATTAAAGAACTGATTCCAACCCCTGACGTCACTGCTCACAAAATGGTGGCCGGTGACGTACGGTGGGATGGAACCTATAAATCATGTGACTTTAAGCCGGCCAGCCATTTCGCTTTGGCGCTTTGGAGGCAGAATGTTTATGAACGGTAAGAACGACTTAAACACGTTTTAGACTATTATATTTGGCAATAACGCTACAATCAGCCGGGAAGGTAGATTAGCATAACTCAGACTCATACTTTATATTTTACAGGGAGTTGGAGCCTTGAGGAAGCCCACTAATATACACGGGCGAAACATGTTGGTGCTGTTACAAAAACTCCCATATACAGCGTCTTGCTAAACAAGCCAACAGCTTAAAGCTAAGTACCTTTAGTAGTGAATAACGCACTTATAATATTGCAAATAAGCATAAAAATTAAAAAATATTGGTCCCAATGAGGAGGGTGAGCATAAAGCCACGTACCATGAGAGTAATTGAGTAGGTGGTGGCCCGCTGAGGGACCATAAAACTGCTAATGAATATTAAACTGAATGAATGTAATTAATGCAGTGAGATAATTTCTCCCTGTTGAAGCACACTTGTATTAGTTGTACTTTTCATTCAAACTGATTTGAAAACAGTGCCTCAGTTTACATTTTATGATAAATATGGCACAAGACGAAACAGACTTTATAGGGTACACTGACGAACAATTCAGGTCTATAGTATCTAGACCTGCTTTATTAGATGACGTGGAGGAGATCCCTGGGCAATCCACCTGGCAAGAATGGGAATCCACACAGAAGAGACTAATACGAGCGGAGTTACATGGGAGCACTCTTGTTCAATACCTAAAGAGTGCCATGATACCTCGAGGACTACGGATCCTCAAAGAACCTATGTTGATGGGCATGGACAAGTCCTTCATGGATAAGTGGACCGCTATATTAAATAGATGCTCCCGAGATTTGATGATCTTGCTGGTGGAGACCACGACAGTGATTGAACAAGATTTAAAGGTTAAGAGTGTTGACATGGAACAAGAATTGCAGAGGAAAATGGAAAAGGAGGAATATGAAAATAAACGAAAAGAATTGGATGCGATGTTACAAGATCTACGTGACTCAGTTAAACAAACCAAAATAAAAAAATGGAAACGTGATGAAAGGGATTACACCACAGGAAAGGTCTATACCTGGAATAGAAGAAATATCCCAACTCAAATTAAAACCAAAAAGAAAATAGCATTTGATGCATCTTCAACTGATTCTGACGCACTGAGTGGTGATTCAGGGGAGACGCCGGTCTCGAAATTGTCGGGGGAAGAAACTCAGCAACAATACATCAGGGCCCCAAACACAAAGACCAAAAACAGAGGAAGGGGTCAAGCTCGAGGCAGAACAGCGAAGATGAAATAACACCTTTAGTTATTAATATATCTTCCACGACATTAACTTCAAACCAAAACTCTGTGCTTCAGCTGGGTTTGGGATATGTGATCCAGGAAAGGCCAGATTTCTTTATTCTTAAAATAGCTTTCCATAAATTCATCAGGAAACTTAACATTAGGTTATTTTTCCAAACACAGACGGGTATATCTAATCATGAAGATCTGTCCATCGTGAAAAAAGAATCCAAATGGATACCTCCGGGACAGCTGGACCCAGCATTGCAAACATTTAAAGAACTAGTACTGGATGGGCTAACTAAATATGAGAGAACGTTTAAATCCTCGGATATTCAGTACAACCTCACTTACCAACAACACCAAGCACTTCACCAACTCCGGGAGATGGATAATATCATTATCACCAAAGCAGATAAAGGAGGGGCAATAGTGGTTCAAGACCCTCAGATTTACCAGGAAGAAGCAGATAGGCAATTACAAGATAGGACAGCCTATAAGGTCCTTTTACAAGATCCGACAGGCCCATTAATGAAGGAAATCTTTTCATTTATTACCCAATATTACGAGCAAGGCCATATTACCACCAAAGAGTACCAGTTTCTCTTGGAAAAATATCCCAGAACACCAACCATCCGCTTTGTGCCGAAAATTCATAAAAGCATCAATAGGCCACCTGGGAGACCTATAGTAAACACTAGAACCAGTTTACTAGAACCACTCTCCAAATTTCTCGATGTATTCCTAAGGACAGAGGCAGCAAAGGTGCAGTCTTACTTGAAAGATTCCTCTCATTTTTGAGGATTCTCCAAGAAACAACCCCCCACAATGGATCAATTCTTGTTACTCTCGACGTAGTGTCTTTATATACAAAGATCCCCCAGAATGAAGCCCTCGCTATTATTGAAGATACTATAGGGAACAGAACCGAACACCTGAGAATTTCAAACTCTTTCCTCTTAAAACTAGCTGAATGGGTTCTTAAAAACAGCTTCTTTGAATATAAGGACACTATATATCAGCAGACAGAGGGGGTTGCAATGGGGGTAACAGTGGCCCCTTCTATAGCCACCCTATATGTAGGGAAGTTTGAGACAGAATTTATATACCCTTCGGCATTCTTCCAGTCTATTCAGGTCTGGAAAAGATTTTTGGATGACATTTTTATATTATGGGATGGGTCAGAACAGGATTTGGAGAGGTTTTGTATATGGATTAACACCTTAAATCCACATCTTCAATTTGTGGCTCACCACAGCAAAACTACAATTGAATTTCTTGACATCCTTATTAATAAAGATGATACAGGGTTACATACCACTTTATACAGAAAAAGTGTAGCTAGGAATACACTTCTTCATTTCAACAGCTACCATCCATACCATCTTAGATATAACTTACCGATCAGTCAATATCTGAGAATACGAAGGGTATGTTCTACCTTAACTGAATTCAAAAGGGTTGCTAAAGAACTGGAGGGAAGATTCCTAGGAAGGGGGTACCCTAGAAAAGCTGTTAGACAAGCTTACCTTAGGGCAAGGTATGCCCAGAGAGACCTTCTGCTGCAAGAAAAACCTAAGGATAAGGAGGAAGATCGTCTCGTGTGTGTCTTGCCATACTCTGTAGCATCAGGAGTATTAATCTCCTATATTAAACAATTCTGGTCTATACTGAGTTTACATGAAATATTCACAGAGTTTCCCCTGTTTTCTCACCGCCGGGGCAGGACCATTGGTCAAGCACTTCTTAAATCCGATAAGATTAAAATGGACCCCAGTAAAATCAAGGGCCATGAAAAGTGCCAACAGTGTCAATGGTGTCATTCGACACTGGAAGGGCCCCAATGGACTGACCCTCAGTCGAAGTATGTAATCAATGCTAGGACTAATACAAACTGTAAGTCCCTTCGAGTCATCTACGTGATTGTATGTCCTTGTAATCTAGTGTATGTTGGGCGCACCAAGAGAGCGATTAATGTTCGTCTCAACGAACATAAATCAAGGATTACAACGTTAACCATACAAGCCCCAATAGTCCAGCATTGTATTGATAAAGATCATGAAATCCATCAATTAAGATGGAGAGTCATAGACCATATGGAAGTGAATGAACTAAAAGGGGACTGGGAACAGAGATTTAACACGCTTGAACAACGGTGGATTTACCGTTTAAATTCAGTAGTGCCAAATGGACTCAATAACGAACTAGAGTGGGCTTCCCTCATTTAAGAGATGTCAAAAAATTTATATCGGGGTAGTCTCGGGATGTCCTCTTGTCTATAGAGATTCAATGTACCCAGGGATTAAAGAACTGATTCCAACCCCTGACGTCACTGCTCACAAAATGGTGGCCGGTGACGTACGGTGGGATGGAACCTATAAATCATGTGACTTTAAGCCGGCCAGCCATTTCGCTTTGGCGCTTTGGAGGCAGAATGTTTATGAACGGTAAGAACGACTTAAACACGTTTTAGACTATTATATTTGGCAATAACGCTACAATCAGCCGGGAAGGTAGATTAGCATAACTCAGACTCATACTTTATATTTTACAGGGAGTTGGAGCCTTGAGGAAGCCCACTAATATACACGGGCGAAACATGTTGGTGCTGTTACAAAAACTCCCATATACAGCGTCTTGCTAAACAAGCCAACAGCTTAAAGCCTAGTACCTTTAGTAGTGAATAACGCACTTATAATATTGCAAATAAGCATAAAAATTAAAAAATATTGGTCCCAATGAGGAGGGTGAGCATAAAGCCACGTACCATGAGAGTAATTGAGTAGGTGGTGGCCCGCTGAGGGACCATAAAACTGCTAATGAATATTAAACTGAATGAATGTAATTAATGCAGTGAGATAATTTCTCCCTGTTGAAGCACACTTGTATTAGTTGTACTTTTCATTCAAACTGATTTGAAAACAGTGCCTCAGTTTACATTTTATGATGAAGACCATGCACTATTTTAGTAGCCTTCCTCTGGACCGATTCCATCCTTTTTATATCTTTTTGAAGATGCGGTCTCCAGAATTGTACACAATATTCTAAATGAGGTCTCACCAAAGTCTTATACAGGGGCATCAATACCTCCTTTTTCCTACTGGCCATACCTCTTCCTATGCACCCTAGAATCCTTATAGCTTTTGTCGTCATCTTTTCAACCTTGTTTGGCCACCTTAAGATCATCACATACAATTACACCTAAGTTCCGCTCTTCTGTCGTGCACATAAGTTCTTTACCCCCTAAACTGTACCGTTCCTTTGGGTTTTTGCAGCCTAAATGCATGACCTTGCATTTCATAGCATTAAATTTTAGCTGCCAAATTTCATATCATTCTTCAAGCTTTGCCAGGTTTTTCTTTATGTTATTCACACCATCTGGGATATATACTCTATGCAGATTTTGGTATCGTACATTATGCTCTGCAGCTATGGAATACATTACCCTCCTATCTCAGGGAAGAACAAAATCTCGATCGCTTTAAGAGCATCCTGAAGTCCTTTATGTATAGAGATGTTTTTCAAGCATAAGTATTAAATGTATGAAACACGAACCTCAGGAGGCGTCAGACATTCTCCCTGTAAGCCCTGTTTTCTGCTTTCCCTGGTTTGTTTTCTTTCCTGCCCCTATTGTATCATGTTGGTCTTTGTCTGGTTTGGTATATGTTCTTAATTTGTAATAATATATACAATTTTTAAATTGTACATTGCTTAGAAGTATTATAAGCGATACAGTCAAATTTTAAATAAACCTGAAACCTGATCAACCGCAAAGAGGCAAATCTTACCTGACAGCCCTTCAGCAATATCGCTTATAAAAATGTTAAAAAGAACAGGTCCAACAATAGAACCTTGAGGCACACAACTGGTAACATCCCTTTCTTCAGAGTGATATTCATTGACCACTACTCTCTGTCGTCTTCCACTATTCAGTTTCTGACCTAGCCTTTCACTTTGGGGACCATCCCATGGCACTATCCACTTACTGCTGGTTGAAAATTGGGAAGGAGTTGGCAGTTAGGTCGACTCTAGCCATGTTCAAAACCAATGCCTGCATAAGTAACCAGGCAGACTGGACAGCACATAAGGCAGTCCTATCTTTGACTGCTTAACTATGCAGATGTCGGCACCAAATTGCTAGCTCCTGCATAACTTCTGGGTCAGTGGCTGAAGCAGATATTCAGTTCTGGTACATGGATAGGCCCAGCATTGAATATCCAGATTAGATTCAGCCCATGGCAGTCAATTGCTTTAAAATCACTCACCGCCATAGGCTGAGTATTGGCGAGGAGGAGCTGTTGTTTATAAGTGTTTTCTAAAGTACAAAGATACTGTTTATTACACCATTATACCATTCCTTGAGAAAATTTGGAAAATGTATAAAAATCTAAGTAAATAAATTTAATACATGATAAATTGTATTTTTTTGTGGTAATTATACCTGATAATGCTGGCTTTATTAGCTAAAATTCAGTGAATGCAGGGAAACTGGAGGTAATATCCAGTACGATATTTGTATCGATACCCTACACTGAGCTATCAGCAATAATGCCAAATTATGTTGGCTTTTTCAGTCAGAAAAGTATGTGAAACTCAAAATCGTCAATTAGAAGTGGAAAAATTCTAAGGCTTCATGTTGCTCAGACACGTAAAAATTGATGCCTGGAACCTGCCATTAGCCCAGGTCCACAGGAAAAGCCGTTGATGCAGACTTGGGTTGTTCTCTGTTCCAACATAAGAGGACAAACTGCAGGAAGGGAGAGAATGGCAAAAAGAATCAAATATTAAAGAAAAAGAGAATATAAAAGCATCAAAATCAAGAAAGCAAACATAAAAAATAAACAAAGAAACAGCATACATGAGAAAGAAAGAAATGTGAAAACAAAAATAACATAAAAATCAATAACAAAAAAACAAAACAAAAATGAAGTGAATGCAAAAAAGTAAAAAGGAAAAATTATTGCTGGCTTTTACAAAGGTGTGGTAGAGGTTAATGCTCTGATGCTCATAAAATTCTTATGAGCGTCGAAGCATTTACCTTGCCGGCTTGTGGTAGAAACCTCTACCATGGCTTTGTAAAAGGAGCCCTATATTTTGTCCTGGCTCCCAAAATCTTTGGCTGATGCTCAAACTTTCGTTTTGCATCTCACTAACACTACCTTCTTGTTTTTGTCTGCAGATTTTGCTGCTGACTGCCTTCTTACAGCCGATCACATTACTCCTTTTCTGCCTCCCATTGCCATTCATCCTCTAAGGTGACTTTACCTCATCTCTGCTTTAAAACTCAAAACTCCACAAGGTGTTTTTGTCACAGGCATGCACTGAAGGAGCATCTAATGTATCTCTGGGCACCTTGTTATGCAACGCATGATTATAGTATCCAGTCTATTGGCAGGACTCCTTTTTCAGGAGCACCTATGGCATCTTCATCTTTGTTCTGTATAGTGGAGTCATAGTCCAAAGGATTCACTCCAAGGTAAGGCTCTGCATCTTCCATGAACCTTCATATTGCTACCTTCACAGGATACTCACTCTCCCACTGTTTCTTCTGATCTGCTTAGGACTGGCTTACTTAATATCCATTCTCTCTGTCACAAAGCACATCACAACTCTGTCCATAAACTGCACATTCTCTGCCTTATTGAAATGTGGCTGTGGCCAGAGAAAACCTTTCATTTTTTTTTTCTTCAATTTAAAATTTTTATTAGTTTTACCATGCACAAGAAAAGGATACACCGGAGCTTGTTCCTGTGGCTACAGCTTATCCTACTGTAACAGATCCAATAATTGAGACAGAGCCATAGGATTTTTATACACCTCCAGACTGTCTCTTCTTGGTTAGGGTTACTAGACGTTCGGGAAAACTTGGACATGTCCTCTTTTTAGAGGACTGTCCGGGCTCCCGGATGGACTTTCCAAAACCTGGCATTTTTCTGGGTTTTGGAAAGCCCCGATGAGCTCTGGCCGCTTCTGGAGGGCCTCTGAGCATGCGCAGATGACATCACATACATTCCCACATGCTCCAGGTCCTCCAGATGCAGCTGGAGCTCATCGGGGAAAAGAAAAGGCTATGTGGGGGCAGGGCTGGAGGCAGAACTGGGTGGGGCTGGGGCAGAATAGGGCAGGGCAGGAGATGGAATGGGGCGGGGTCAAACATTTGGAGTTTTGTAGAAGAAAATATGGTAACCATATTCTTGGTTCATGCCTCTGCTTTTCAGTGAGGTCAATGTTCTTTGCTTCATTTTTGGTTCTGCCGTCTTTATCATTACATTTTACTTACCATCCTCCTCCTCCTATGATGACCTCTATCAAGGAACTCACTCTCCTCCTAGCCAAGGTATGTGTTTCTAGTTTACCTCTTTTCATTCTGGGTGACTTTCAACATCTTGCCATCAAACCATTCTTCTTTTTGTCTCGCTTTTCCAGCCCTGGTTTCACTCAGCATGTCATAAGAACATAAGAATTGCCATACTGGGACAGAACAAATGTTCATTAAGCTCAGTATCCCGTTTCTAACAGTGGCCAACCCAGGTCCCAAGTACCTAGCTAGATCCCAAGTAATAAAACAGATTTTATTCTGCTTATCCTAAGAATAAGCAGTGGATTATCCAAGCCACCTCAATAATGGCCTATGGACTTCTCTTTTAGGAATTAATCCATACTTTTTTAAAAACCCTGCTAAGGTAACTGATTTCACCACATTCTCCGGCAACGAATTCCAGAGTTTAATTACACGCTGTGTGAAGAAGTTTTTTCTCTGGTGTGTTTTAAATCTACTACTTAGTAGCTTCATCGCATGCCCACTGGTCCTAGTATTTTTGGAAAGAGCAAACAAGTGATTCACATCTACCCTTTCCATTTTACTCAGTATTTTATAGACGTCTATCATATCACCCCTGAGCTGTATCTTCTCCAAGCTGAAGAGCCTTTTCTCATAGGGAAAGTTATCCCATCCCTTTTATCATTTTTGTCGCCCTTCTCTGTACCTTTTCTAATTCTGCAACATCTTTTTTGAGATATAGCGAACAGAAATGCACACAGTATTCGAGGTGCGGACGTAGCATAGAGAGGTACAAGAGCATTATAACATTTTCATCTTTGTTTTCCATTCCTTTCCTAATTCCTAACATTCTATTTTCTTTCTTAGCTGTCGCCACACAATGAGCTGAAAGTTTTAACGTGTCCTCAACACGTTAGATCCTTTTCCTGGGCAGTGACTCCTAACACAGAACCTTGGATCTATAGTTTTAAATTTATTGAATTTTTGAATTTCCTATTTGTAAACTCTGCCTCCTTATTTTTATTTTAGATATGATGTATTTGGCAGTGGAATACCAAGTGGGGAGGGGGGAAGTCCACCCCAGGAGCAGACCATAACGGAGTGCTCCCGGGGTTGGAGTCATGGTCTGGGAACTTTGCTGCTCGGCTGGAATCATGCTTTCCTCTCTGCCAGGTCCTGCCTTCATGGAAGCAGGAGGAACTGGCAGAGAGGAAGGCCCAACATTGTCAGAGCAGTGAGTTAAGGCTGCTGACCAAGAAAGAACTCACATACCTCCGGGCCTGCCTTCTAAGGCAGCAGCAGCAGCGGTGGCTCGCTGTTGGAGGCAGAACTATGAACAGGCTTCTTGTGGCTCAGCCTCCGAGACATTCCCTCTGCTGCATCACTGATGATGCGGTAGAGAAGTCCTAGCGGAGTAGGCCACAAACAGCCCATTTGGTGCTGCTTCTAACGGTCGGCCACTACTAACACTGCTGCTGCCGTTGGAGGCCTGAAGGAAAGTCAAATCTTAGAGTGGGGGGGTTAGTAAGGTCCGGAGATGCTGCACATGGAGGGAGATTTGAGGGAGGAATGGAAAGCTGCTGCACATGGGGGTTGAGAAGAATTGTTGGACATGGGCTGGAGAAGAGGAAGGAAAATGCAACAAAGAGGTAGAAAGAGATGAGAGGAAGAAATCCTGTATATGGTGGAGGGGAGGGAGACATGAATGGAGAAGAGAGAAGGAAAAATGTTGGACATAGGGTGGAAGGCAGGGAGAGATGCTGCATGGGGAAAGAGAAAATGTTGCACATGATAATGGATGAGAGGAAGAGGAGAGATGCTGCATTTAGCACTCTGGGCCATGGTAGAAATCTCTTATCGTGGCGTAGAAAAGGGGTGGGGGGGGGGGGAGTAAAGCATCCTCAGTGTCACTGCTCATTGATTTTTAAAGGTTCTCTAATAATTGGCATTATGCTTAAAAGCAATATACAAGGATTCTTCAAAAAGTTTCAGCACTTTCACATTTTCATGGGAAATGCTTGGGGTGGGAGAAGAGGTAAGAGGATGTGTCGTAGAATGTCATGTGACTAGTCAATCAGGCAAGCCGGTTCACCTGTGGAAAAGTGATGCAATTTGCTTTTGAATGTGGAAATGTTTTGAAGATCCCTCGTACATACAATTTATTTTTAAGCTTCTTCATGTAAAACAGAGTCTTGATTTCGATTTTAGGGTAGCCTATTTGTAGATGATGCAATGGAATTATCCCCATCAATATTTCTAAAAGCTATAAGTGTTTCAATATTTGAACAATTTTGTAAGAAGTCAAAAGGGTTTTATTTCAAGTGTAATGTAAAAAATACATACCACCTGACAGGTTGGTTGCTTTCATTAGTTTGTTTCAGCTCTAGTGCACTTAATGAAATTTAATTAAATTGATTTGAGCACTTAAAGGTAGATAGAGGGTCTCCTGTGGAGAGCAAGAACTATCTCTAAAAGCAAAGACTGTGCAAATGTATTATAGAAACCAATTTACCTGCCATCAGCTGATCCCTAATGAAGAGAAAACTGAAAGAACTTGACAAACTGGAAAGAAATTTAATGCAATTTTGTTACGCAAAGTACGCTATTGTTAACTGCCAGGCATTAATTAATAGAAAACAGCTATATGTACAAGTACTGCCAAAACTGCTCTCCCACATATAAAAATTCTTTTCAAGCATTAGAAATGAAATGGCTTAGTTGCATCCCACTGCAATTTAATATATGCATGAAATGTTCTAAATGTCTAGAAGCTGTCCTCCTAACTTCTTATGAGATCATGTTATCTGCCTAACATGATTCGGCTTGCCAGTCAGTAGAATAAAATGAACTACTAAATGGTCAATAGTAAACAAAGCACACTATAATCAATGTAATAACATCTGTAAGCTTCCCTTTTTCTGCACTGCTTAACTTGGTGCCACTTAAGAAGAGGGATAACATGCACTTAATTCAGAAATGCGCTAATGACATTGAAAGGCAACACAGTTCTCAGCCTCTAGTTTCAACCAATATTTGCTTTTTTTTTTTGTCATCCAGGCTTTCCAAATACATAATATAAATGAAGCAATGTTACCTGGAATTTGATAGTTATACAGAGGGTTTTTTAAATTCTATCCAAGCTAATGGATAATAGAAGAAATTAAGCTTAAGGGGCTGACTGCAATTAGGGACAAAATAATAAATGGAATGGGCTCATATTAGGTGTGAGGGAAAACCCAGAAAAAAGGCAGTTCAAAAACAGGCCATATCGGACTGGAGATCCCAGAAAAATAAGCTCTCCTGTAAAAAAAAAAAAAAAAGTCTTACCACATTTCAATAGAAGAAAAAGTTCTAACTTGTTGTGAGGTTTTCAGGGGCTCAAGTCTATGAGACTGGAGTGTTGCAGCTGAGCTGCAGAAATCATTTAGCTGCAGCCCTAGTTTAAGGAAATATGACCTATAGTGGTAGAAAGAAATGACCTCTGAGAGGGAAAAGAGGATGAGATGAAGAAGAAGAAGACCTGGTGTGATACAGGTGAAGCAAAACAAGTCCTTTGGATAAAGGTGAAGTAACCAGACCTCATAAGAGAAAAACCCCCTCCCCTCCCTCTTGCTCTAATAAATCAGTATATGAACTGTAAAAGATATTTCATAACCCACTTGCCAGCTGGCCTATAGTGATTGAGAAATGTTCTGTTTCTGAGTTAGCTATGGTAAGCAAAAACTTGTAAGAAACAAGACTTAAATTCCGATGCATGGCACCTGGCCGGATATTATGCAAAGAGGAACACAGCTCATGGTCAGAAAAACAGAGTACTCAAGAACATTATTTAGCAAGATATATCATGTGTTACCACAGCAGAGAAGGAATTTTGGACTCGGAATTGCATATATGGTAAGGGGAAAAGGACATTTGCGGGAAAAGGTTAGGCCTTACGGCAAACTGAACAGACGTATAAGATGACACAAATAGATAAGCCAATAAATGAATCTACTTATGTATTGACGTATAAGAAAAATAACCAATAAAGATGTATCATGTGATTTAGGCTAACGTGGTATTGACCACCAAGAAATGTATAAAACCAGGCCTATAAGCAGAAGTAAGCTGAACAGACATCAGAGGACCCTCAGGCCTGAGGATCACATCTGTTCCATTATATGCTGAATGATTTATTCTTGTAAGCTGTTACTGATTTATTAATAAATGTATATCTATTGAAACCAGTATATAGTGTGTGGAGTCTCCATTTCGAGGTAGGCCTAGACAGCGGCCTACTTCAATGGTGACCCACGACTGCGTAGGACACGAGCCTTAAACGACCTCACTGGATTGCAGGCATAAAATCTGCTTGTCAGATTGCCTCTCCATTACTGTTGGCCAAAAGTTTGATTCTGGGTTTTATTTCTGTACTTATGCATTGTTTTCAACTGAACTTCCTTATTTTACAGAGTTGCTGTGTTGCCTTCTTTATCTTGTTCCCCTTTTTTTTATGCCGCACTTCTCCTTCATTTCCTTTTTACACCAGCAATTGAATATGTTCTGCCTTATATTTTCTTTTTCAGCACTAATTTTTTTTTGTTTTTTTTTACGTAGGACTCACTGGTGTCAAATTTGGATGGTCCCGGACCCTGGAGCGGTTTTTCTGCATTGCCTTGCCCGGGACCGGGTTCCCATCCTCAATTGTCCTATTGGTCCTTCACGCTACAGTTAGGAAAAAAATAAAACAAGAACTTGGGGGTAACGCAGAGTAGTATAAGGACTGGCGTTAAAGTAGTCAGCGTAGTATAGGGACTGGCGTTAGAGTAGTCAGCATAGTATAAGGACTGGCATTAAAGTAGCCAGCGTAATATAGGGACTGGCGCTGGGGTAGCAAACATAGCATAAGGGACTGGTGTTAGAGTAGCAAACATAGCATAAGGGACTGGTGTTAGAGTAGCCAGCATAGCATAAGGACTGGTGCTAGAGTAGCCAGCATAGCATAAGGACTGGTGCTAGAGTAGCCAGCATAGCATAAAGACTGGTGAGAAAAGAAGCCAGGATAGCATATATAGTGGAGCAATATTTACGGCCGTTATTACTTTATCTCTGTGTAAATCTTATGTTTACTTCTTCTCCAAACTCTTTCCTTGGTACAGACACTGATTCAATTGCTGGTTGAATTCTTTCCTCTGCTCGGATAACGCCTGGCCTTCCATTTTTCTGTCCACAGGTTAACCATTTTGTAATATTACATTGTATAGTGATATTGTATTTTGATGCTTCTATGAATCCACTGTCTTACATTTTGATGTTTCTCTGCATCCGCATCGTTGGTGCCATGTGAAATCAGTCACCTATATATATCTCTTTGGTAAATAATCTCTAAATCTGACCTATTACTGTTATCTATATATATTCATTTTCTGTCAGCATGCATCTTTGTGAACCTTCATTATCATAAGTGTTGAGGAACTGATGCCTGACTTCTTTTATCTCGTTCTTCCTAAATTTTCCTCCTGGTACCGGCTGGTGCATACTTGGTGTTCAGGCATATTTTTGAGGGCGGTCTTTATGCCAGTAATCTCTACTGAATGCCCATGAAATATATGTCTTCAAATCTATCTTTCTCAGCCTCTCTTCTCCATGAGAGTCCTGGTATCTTTTCCCCGGGTCATTGCACATGACCTACAGGGGTTCAGGGACACACATCGTTGTTCGTCTGTGATCACAACCAGACACTGACTCATACACTAACTTCCTGTGTCAGCGTCTCACTGGTGATCTGCTCCGCATCCTAATTTCTTATCTATTCCTGTAGTCTAATAAGCCTCTAAAGGGAATCCAGAGGGGAAGCGCCCCATGGCTATAAACCCCTCTTACACATACATTATTAGTCTGATCTACAAACAAGCTCCTCCGTTCCTGTTACCATCACAATCTCTCCCTGTAGATTTGTATATTATTGACCACCCAGAGGGGTGGGCTGCCCAGAGAGGTGGACTGTGGGGGCTTGCCAAACTAGCCACACCATTTGCTATCTCTTAGGTTATTTCACAACTGTTGAGCTCCATTTCAACAGCTATGAAGAGGGGGGTGAATAAAGGTGACATTATTTTTGTTTTTTGATCACAGACGGATTTCGCATACACTATAAACAGATTACTGGAGATCAGAGAAAGATAATGCACGAAGAAAGCAGAAACTGTATTTGCACAAGAAATAAATATATGTCCAATTAATAGACAAGGTGACAATGCAAGGAAAAAACAAAAAACAAAAAAAAACCCCTTTTGTCTTTATAGGTCCAGGATTTTAATATTGCCACCTACGTTTCTTTCTTTTTACTAATGACTATTTTGTTTCCTAGAGTCAGGGAAAACTGCAGTGTTCCTGTCTCGGGAAACCACATCTTGAACAGGCATGCCCATTATGTCTGATTTCTCCCGCTACTCTTGCTGACATTAGGAATCCCCCTGTTTTATTCTTCTCTGGCTGCCAGTGCTAGCCATGATTATTTGTCTTGTGCCTCTAGCCCTAGTTTTTCTTTCTCTTGCCTGTTCCCTCGTGATTCCATCTGCCGTTGGTTTTTCACCGATCTTCTGTTAAGCCGTTGCTTAGACAATCCTGTTCCTCCTTCTGCCCCCATATTTCCTACCATGGTTGAGCCGAAAGTATACACCTCTTCTCTGCATTGTGCTTTGTGTTACCTAGCCCCTTATGATGTCACCATACTGCTTGCTTATGACGTTGCTTTCCCTGACATACCATCTTACCTTGCCAAGCTTTCTTTATTTACGCTTGATATGTTGTCTTCCTGGATTTTATTAGTGTAAGTGGTATTATCATGTGTGGTCACTATTTTGTATGGGTTTTGGCTTATTAGTTCTGTTTTTATGGGTTCTTTTTTTTTTGCTAATGACAAGAGAGGGTCTTCTAGCCTTAGTACAGCTCTGAGTCTGCGTTTTACTGTAATAATTTCAGCTTGTCATGCTGTCTGATGGCTTCCTTTGTTCTTCCGTTTATGCTGTTTGCTTTACATTTTAGCTGTCGCTTGTGTACTGGCCTGTGTAATATATGGCACTTTATGGGAAAGCGAAAGCATTGCTCTCGTGGTTCTTGTTTCCTGTTCTTTTGTGGTCACGAACCAGAAAAAAAAGAAAAACGGGGAGTGAGGGGGATGAGATTGAATGAGACTGAAAGAGGAAGTATATATTTTAACTGTGTTTCAATGTTACCATAAGCTTTCATTAAAACAATTATTTATTTCATATAAGTTTGCTGGATTATAAAGGATTGTTTTTGAGAAAGAGAAGAACAAAATTACAGAAAAGATTTGAGATCACTATTGTTTTTATATATAAAGACAAACAGTATTGGAAAGAAGGGATAAGAGACATATACCGGAAGTCAATAGAAAGTGTTATGTTAGATTGGCAATGAAGTGAATATATAAGCAAATTATTGAAGTTCATAGAAAGATAGTGTACGTAAATAGGAAGGATTCGTGACGAGTGATTATGTCTAACCAAATAACTGACAGGCATTAAGTATAACTGACAATGTAAAAATAAATGCACCCTTTGTCTTTCTAGGTCTGGGATTTTTATTATGGGCGTTTCCCATTACTAACGATCATTTGTTTTCTAGAGTTAGGAAAAACTACAATGCACTCGAAGAGAACACCTAATGCTAATACTCTAAATAGAAAAAAATTAATTTTTATGTCGGTCCGTTTTCCAGTACATGAGTTATTATTTGTTGTATTATGACATGTGTCAACTTCAGTGTTTATGGAAATACGAGTGGATTTCCATTTATGAGCGCTCACTATAATTACCAATATAACGAAAGAAGATTTAATTTTTCACTACTCTCCACAACGATTTCAAACCTTATTCTTTGTCTGTGATCAAAGTTTAAGAAATGAGTTATGCTTCTTCTTCCTCTTTTTCCGTTACACAAACATACATAGTTATTTCCTGGTTGATGTGTCTGTGTTTAGGGACACTGGGAAATGTAGTGCTCTATTTCTTTAATTTGAAATTATCAGCAGCTATTTTCTTTTTGTTTTTTTCATTATTCCTGTCTCTACAATAACTGGAACATATTGCATAGGGTTCTTATGATCCACTCCTATCCCAAATGGTAATATTAATTAATGTTGTGCTAACATACCGAAGTGAGAATAACTTCTGCTTTTTATTTCTTAAACCCCAAGCCAAGTTTTTGAGTGTTCCAACAGAGAAACATATTCTATAATGTTAACCCATTAAAAGTTGTTCACTTCTTGTTAGAAAAATTATTTGTCTAGCTTTAAGCAATGTGTATTGTTCTGTTTGGTTTTTTTCCCTTAATGAAATATATTATGAGCTAAACAACTATGACTTTGCTAGATTTCTATTTATGAGTACTCAATATAATTAGCAATATAAAAACTATTGTTCCTTTACTTATCATAACAGTTTTGAAAAACTTCTAGCAGTCTTTCTCTCTCTGCCTTTTCTTGGAACTTGTAAAAGAAATGTTACTTCCTCTTTTTCTTATATATTCTCTGATACACGCAGGAATACTTTCTGGTTTAATACAATACAATCAGCGTTTGGCTTTATTTAAAAAAATGGTTCTAACTGTTGCTTAAGAACTTTTCTAATAAGTTGCTGAAGGAAATGTCTAGTCCTATTGATTGGAATTCAAAAATATTTTAGTTTAGGTCTTTTTGCTGATTGAATATTAGTGAAAGTCAATATTAGTGAGTCAAACAAAATTGAACCCATGATTCGATAGAATCCCATGGGAAGGACATTTCTCCCATAAATCCTATTTTATTTTAATTTTTAGGGTTTATCCTCTTTATTTTAGTATGTTTCAATATAACCTATGTGTTAATATGTCTAAGGCTATAGCTTAGCCATCCTTTTGCTTGGGTTTGACTCTTTGCTAATTCATATTTATGTTTAGCATATTACTCCTGTCCTTTGAACATCATATGCCATTGTAACTATAACTCCCTTAGGCTGACAAATATAATTCAGCCATTACATATATTAGACCTTAGTCTATTTGAATTAAAGCAGATAAGTTTTTGTTTTCTTTTGTATGCCATCTTTTAACGCTGTACCTATCCTGTTAGTAATATTGCTCAGGTATTGTTGGAAACAAGTAGATGATATATACAGTACAGATATTTCTGCCTTATTAATTGTGGATCACTTCACAAAGACAATTGCCATATCAGAGGAAGCTGTATGCTATATGAGAATCCGTGTTTACACCCTTTTAATTAATTAATGACTTATTTACATAAGTATGGACTAATGCTATTTGAAATATCATCGATGAAAAATTTTCAGCCGTATGAAACCCTGATGACGGATGAGCCCCAAAGGAAGGATCGTGCTACCAGAGAAAGCGCCTAGACTTACCAGCAAAGACTTCCTGACTGTTGCTACCAAAGACAGGATGACCTTTATGACCTTGAACTTCTACAGCTTTAATTATGGACTTATTAATTTGCACTTTAACTCTTTTATGGACTCATGCAGTATTAGTATATATATTTTTTCATGTGTTGATAATTATTTCTAACAGCCCTATTGCAAGATTTGGGTGTTTTTTTTGATTGTGACTTTATGCATTTTCATCCTGTTTTGACTCCCACAATAGCTCCCTAGTTATTTTCCCTTCCAGTCAGATTCTTTCCATCCCCTTTCTTGCTGCTAAGCTGAGGAGAAGTGCAGTGAAGAAGAAGTAATGAGCTCAGCTGAAGGATGATGACGTAAGATTTGATGTGGTTACCTGGACTTTCACCCCTGGCGTCTGGACCCAGCCGAGTCTGCACTGATCCCAGCTATTTTGGAAGAGCATGGAAATAATCTAACTTGTTAATTTATCCCTCCATCCCTTTTGGATGTAGTATGCTCATAACAGGATGAAGCCATAAAAGGAGAATATATTAAAACGTATCAGATTAAATTATGAACCCCTGCAGATGCCTAGTTGCTCGAACTATCCCAAATGTTGTAATAGAGACCCCTATACAGACCCATACACAACATTTTTGATAATCTTGACTTGGCTGATTTTGATGTACCTCCCTATGAAACACCAATAGCTGATTTCCCCTCCTAAGAGCCACCACCACGTCAGTACTTTATTCTGATGTTTCTAACACACTAGTATAAGCTCTGCAGTCATGCCTACCTGACTTTTCCGTTGCATATTATCCTAATTATTGATCGCATATTATCACATTGTATTAATAATTTTATTGTGACATGTTATGCTGCTCTGTTCCGGGTTAGTATAGTATGGGTGGGCACTTGTCCTTTTCATTTTTACCATATACAATTTCAAGTACGTGGCCCTAGGCCTGTGCTGTATGATCACTGACACAATCTACCTTCTGACCGAATATCCGGATGTCAAAGCCACCTGAAGGGGCTTTGAAGAGGGGATGAGAGGGAAAAGAGGATGAGATGAAGAAGAAGAAGACCTGGTGTGATACAGGTGAAGCAAAACAAGTCCTTTGGATAAAGGTGAAGTAACCAGACCTCATAAGAGAAAAACCCCCTCCCCTCCCTCTTGCTCTAATAAATCAGTATATGAACTGTAAAAGATATTTCATAACCCACTTGCCAGCTGGCCTATAGTGATTGAGAAATGTTCTGTTTCTGAGTTAGCTATGGTAAGCAAAAACTTGTAAGAAACAAGACTTAAATTCCGATGCATGGCACCTGGCCGGATATTATGCAATGAGGAACACAGCTCATGGTCAGAAAAACAGAGTACTCAAGAACATTATTTAGCAAGATATATCATGTGTTACCACAGCAGAGAAGGAATTTTGGACTCGGAATTGCATATATGGTAAGGGGAAAAGGACATTTGCGGGAAAAGGTTAGGCCTTACGGCAAACTGAACAGACGTATAAGATGACACAAATAGATAAGCCAATAAATGAATCTACTTATGTATTGACGTATAAGAAAAATAACCAATAAAGATGTATCATGTGATTTAGGCTAACGTGGTATTGACCACCAAGAAATGTATAAAACCAGGCCTATAAGCAGAAGTAAGCTGAACAGACATCAGAGGACCCTCAGGCCTGAGGATCACATCTGTTCCATTATATGCTGAATGATTTATTCTTGTAAGCTGTTACTGATTTATTAATAAATGTATATCTATTGAAACCAGTATATAGTGTGTGGAGTCTCCATTTCGAGGTAGGCCTAGACAGCGGCCTACTTCACCTCCTCCTGGAGGAGACCACTGGACTAGAGAATGACATGGGGACAAAATTTTCCCCGTCAGAACTCAATTTCCCTGTGCCATCCCAGCAAGTTTTGTTGCTGTCCCTGTCCCATTCCTGTAAGCTCCGTCTTATGATTATAAAGTGTTTGAGGCTTGTGCAGATGAAGACAGAGCTTGCAGGAACAGATCAGGGACAGGAAAATAACTTACCTGGATAGGAAAATGAGTTTCCATGGGGATGAGGAAAAATCTGTCCCTGTGTCATTCTCTATATTGGACCAACAAGAGGTGAGCCTAATCAATTATTATATATAGCCAGGCAGACACACCCTTGCTGGTATAACAGCTCTTGGTGGGCTTGCCCTGCGTTTACTGCTATCCAATTTCTTTTTACTACCTAGTAGAGTTCTACCCTACTGTTCTTTGTACCTACAGTATTTCCTACTTCTTGCCTGGTTTCTTCTCCAAGCCCTGCCTTGGGTCTAGCTACTTCTTCTTTGCGCCTGTCCAGGGAAGGTCCTGGCACGTAGCACAGAAACGTTAATACTGTGAAACATATCTGTTAGGGAATTACTCCTTTCAAATTACCTCACCCCTCGTCTCTATTCTTTCAGTCACAGATATACACACAGATGCACATTGTGACAAGGACCCTGCCAACCCTGAGCTTGAACCTCAGGAATATGAGCCTTGTCCTACCAGCGACTTAGGAAGGAAGGGTTTAGAACCCTTGAGAGAAAGACAGAACCTAATTAATTAAAAGTCCCAGTTATTAAACTTCCACTTTAAAGTCTGAAAAAGCTGAGTCCCAGTTTAAGAGTGCAGGTCCCTTTAAATCTTCTCCTGTCCTAGCCAGAGAGAGGGGGTGGAGCCCCGGAACATGGAACTTTAGGGAACAGCCTTACTTACCATAGGGAATCCCAGCACCTGGCCAAGGAGGAAGGAAACAGCCCAGAAAGGCAAATGTAGAGCTGCTAAGAAAACTGATGGAGAGAAAACATGAGCAAGTAGAAGTGCCTGATATTGAAATGCAGGAATTGGATTTAGAAGAGGCTGTTTGTGACCAGGGCTGGATTAAAGGGTAGGCCCAGTAGGCATGTGCCTAGGGCCCAAAAATATCAGGGGGGCCCAAGAGCTGGCTTTAGGGGAGGAGCAAACAGGCAGGGGGCCTCCGACTGCCTGGTGAAGTCAGGTTCCCTCCCTCCCTTCCTTTACAAGCGAACTGAGCTCAGGCTGCGGGGCTCTAACACTGCGCGCACTGGCTTCCCTTCTCTGAAACAGGAAGTGATGTCATCCCTGTTTCGGAGGAGAAGGGAAGCCGGCATGCGCAGCATTAGAGCCCCACAGCCTGAGTTCAGTTCGCTTTAACACTGGCACCTACCACGCTCCGGCCCCCAAGCATGAGACTTTTTTGGTAGCTGCAGCATCA
Source organism: Geotrypetes seraphini (assembly GCF_902459505.1). Lineage (NCBI taxonomy): Eukaryota > Metazoa > Chordata > Amphibia > Gymnophiona > Dermophiidae > Geotrypetes > Geotrypetes seraphini. Next base: position 291,956,229 of record NC_047085.1, read on the forward strand.
GACGCGCCCCGCGCATCTCCCTTGTGCGGCCATAGCGGCACCTATCTGGACAACCAAAGGAGCCCCGCTTTGAGCCGTCGCCTTTCTTCACTGTGTCTGCCCGAGGAGAGCGCTGCTGAACACAAATGGGTGAGTGCCGCTCTCCCTACCCTCTTCTCCTCTCCCGCTTGCTTTGCTCCCCAGAGCTGGAGAAGTTGCTTGCAGACCACCGGCAGATGCCCAGCGCTGAATGCCTTGTGCTACATTGCACCAAGGTATGCGCTATGCAGAAAAGGTTCTCCGAGTTTTTCCTGTTGCAAGACTTGTGCTTGGAGAACGTTTGGCCTTGTGTTTCTGTCCAAGATTACCGTTGAAGTGATTCATTGTGTAGCACAAGACCTATGACAGATTTGGGGGAGGAGAGCGAAGGAGGGAGAAGGAAGAAAGATGCCAAGATCATGGGAGGGAGGGGAAAGAAAAGAGATACCAGATCATGGAGTGAGAGAGAAGGAAGGAGAGAAAATGCCATTTAATAGAGGGGGGAGGGAGAGATAGAAGAGAAAGAAAGGAGAGAGATGCCAGGCCATTGGGTTGAGTAGGAAGGAAAGGAGAAGAGAGAGATGCCAGATCATAGGAGGAGTGGGGACAGAAAAATGGAGAGGGGGTGAAGCTGAAATTTAAGAGGCTCAGGACAGAAAGTTTATTGAAGGGACATAGAAAGACAGAAGATGCCATATGGAAGAGAGAGAGAGGGCGAACACTGGATGGAAAGGGCAATGGATGGAAGGGGCAATACAGAGGGTGAACAGTAGATGGAAGTGTGGGGGAGAGGGGAGGCAGACACTGAATGGAAGTGTGGGGGAGGGGGCAGACAATGAATGGAAGGGGATGAGAGAGAGGAGCAGATGCTGGAAGGAAGTGCGGAGGAGAAAGAAAAAAGGGCACGTGCTGGATTGGGGGAAGAGGATAGAGTTAAATACTGAACCGGGTTAGGGAAAGAGGTGGCAAGCTATAGGTAGACACAATGAAAAAGGGACTGCTGGGCACGATGGACCATTGGTCTGACCCAATAGCGGCAATTCTTATGTTCTTATGATTTATGATGTGAATCTAAATTTCATTGTTACTGTGAATTCTCACAACATATCGTTTTTGAACATTTCTATCACCGTACAACAATTGAGATTTATCATGACCATGTACAGTATCAACCCCCCCTCCTCCCCTCCCAATTTGCTTCAGTATGATTCATTTCATCCTAGACATTTGAGAATCAATCTTCCTGTGGGACAGTTTCTTAGGCTGCGTAGATTGTGCACTATCACCACTGCGTTTAAAGAACGGGCAGTGGACATGTGGTAGAGATTTAAAGATAGGGATTACCATCAAAGGATCATCAAAAAGGCATATGAACGTGTTTATATGCACAAAGGGAGCACCTGATGACACCTTCTAACTCTCAGGAATCATCATCGTTAGTGTGTGTACTCCAATATTCTTATCATGCCTTTCAAATCAAGAACATTATTAATCAATTTTGGCATATTTTACAAACACATAAGCCATTTCAAATTCCACCCCGATTTGCATTTTCAAGCAGTAAAAATCTTCGAGAACTCTTAACTGGATCACATTTCTCAATCATGGGAACTTTGACCAGGATCACAACTGGAGGACATAATAGTTGTGGAAAGTGCTCAGCATGTCAATGTGTGATATCTACTAGAGAATGACATGGTGGTTGTTACCCTTGGCTAGCCACGAGTAATCCACCGAAATGGTGACCAAAAAAAAAAAAGGTTACCATGAGATCGGGAACAAGGCCATTCACTGCCCTGTGGAGCAGTGAATATTGAGCACGTGCGGTGAACGAGAGTGCAGTCCGGAAGCCCCCTCTCTCCTGCCAGCTGTCTTCTCTTGTGGTGTAACTGGCAATTTCTATAAGGCTATGCGCTGTATTACAGCCAGAGCCTTGAAGTCACGTCGCGTTGCCTGCTGGAAAAGTCTCCTCCGATGCAACTTCCTTTTTCCAGTTGCATCGGAGGAGACTTTTCCAGCAGGCATCGTGACGCGACTTCAAGGCTCCGGCTGTAATACAGCGCATAGACTTATAGAAATCGCCAGTTTCGCCACAAGAGAAGGTAAAGGAAAGGGAGGGAGGGAGGGAGATGCATGGCTAGCCGGCAGGAGGGAACTGCTGGACCACATGAAGGGTGCTGGGGGTGGGGGGATGGAAAGGAGAAGACGCTGAAGCAGCCTGAAGGGAACTAGGGAAGAAAGAGAGGGGAGAAGACGCTGGGAAATGGGGAAGAGAGAGTAGGAAGAAGACGCTGGGAAATGGGGAAGAGAGAGTGGGGAGAAGACGCTAGGAAATGGGGAAGAGAGAGTGCGGTAAGATGCTGGGAAATGGGGAAGAGAGAGTGGGGAGAAGACGCTAGGAAATGGGGAAGAGAGAGTGGGGAGAAGACGCTGGAAATGGGGAAGAGTGAGGAGAAGATGCTGGGAAATGGGGAACAGAGAGTAGGGAGAAGATGCTGGGAAATGCGGAAGAGAAAGTGGGGAGAAGATGCTGAGAAATGGGGAACAGAGAATGGGGAGAAGATGCTGGCAGGGAAGAAGACAGAGATGCAAGACTATGGGGGAGTGGAGGGAAGAAGATGGGTGCCAGATCAATTGGGGGGGGGGTGAAGGGAGAAGCACAGTAACAGAGCAAATGGAAGACGCAGAGAGACGGCAGACAGTGGATGGAAGGAATTGAATGAGAAGATGAGGGAAGCAGAAACCAAACAACAAAGGTAGAAAAAAAATTTTCTACCTGGACCGTAAGGCCTTTCTTGATCTTTTTGCTACCGTGCACGCCATGGGGGGTTCCACAGACTTTAGGGAAATGCAATTTAAAATTTTGCATCGGGCTTATTTATCTCGGGCTCAGGGAGCTCGTATGGGCCTCTGGGAGGACGCCGTGTGTGTTAAATGTAAGCGTTTCGTGGGTACCCTAACTCACCACTTTTTGGAGTGCCCTTCTTCGGCAATCTGGCTGCAGGTTCTCCCCTTTTTGGAGCGCCTTTTTCACCGAGCTATACCATGGTCTTATGGTTTTCTGCTCTTGGGGGATCAGCGGGATTTGATTGAGGGGGGGCTCACGCTCCCTCAACGCAGGGTTCTTTACATGGCTGTCTTGGTAGTAAAAAAGCTCCTGTTGCAGCATTGGGTGGACGAGTCTGTTGCATCCTTTCAGCATTGGCTGGCTCGTTTGGCAATGGTGGGACGCTATGAGCTTCAGCGTCTTCCTAAGGCTGGGAGTTTGATTCACCGCTGCTATCGAGATCTGTGGCAGAGGGTGTTGCAGCTCTGCTCCGGTTTGGAGTCGGAGGGCATGTCTTCCTCTTCCTCTTTTTGATTTGGTTCCTCGGGGGGGTGGTTGCGATATCTCCCTCTGTTTTCTTGATTTTGCTTTTGCTTTTGTTTTGGATCTTTCTCGGGGGGCTGCACCGGTGTGGATGTAGGGGGGGAGGAGTGGGCGGTTTGGATGTTTGGCTGTCTAGTGGTATGTGTGGGGGATGATTGTTGTGGTCTGGGTTGCGTGAGTGGGATTGGCGTGTGTTTGCGTGGTGGGGATTGGTATTTTAAAATGTCAATTGTGAGGGGAACCCACACATGGGGTTTTTTGTACTGCGATTTTTGTTGTTCTGATATCTTGTACTGTTTTTGGATGCTCTGTTTTCTGATTGTTCCACTCGTGGTTGTGTGTTCCTTTGCAGTTGTCAATAAAGATAATTTACAAAAAAAAAAAAAAAAGAAAAAAAATTTTCTATTTATTTATTTTGCTTTAGGATAAAGTAGTATATTAATTGTTTATAAAAATTTATAAACAAAGCCCTGCCAGCTGAACATCTCTTTCTCTAGTTCAGCAGCCAGAACTTTGATTTATAAGGAAGGAATAAGCTAAATATTGCAGTACTGAGGCTTGTATGGATGCTGCGGGGACAGGGCGGTTAAGGGGACAGTGGGGACGGGGTGGTAAAGAGGATGGTGGGACTGGGACGGGGCGGTGACAGGGACATAATTTTTCCCTGTGTCATTCTCTAATATCTACTACTGTTTTCTTTGTTAAATCCATGATTGAAGGTGTGTCATCATTTACGGAAAAATAACAAATGTGGAAGCAAGAGAGTTGTTTATCTTATTTAATGCCCCTGCTCTTTGTTTTACATCAATCACACTGTCAGAGTTATTCACACAAGTATTATTGAGCACTTAAGAAAGATTTGTTGGGGCAAAATGGAAGCACCCGTAGTACAGCATAGGGTTGAACATAAACATACTATTTATGGCCTTTTGTACATTGTGCTTGAATCTATCACCTTGCCAAGGGGAGACAACCTAGCAGTTTGTCTCTGGCAAAAGAAACAAGAATGTATTAAGACCTCTGTGTCTTAATTGGGAAACTGAATGATGGACAGGTATGAGAATCTTTGTACACTGTTACAATGATCCTTTAAACAATCAGCTATTTTTTCTATTGGTGCTTGTACATCACTAGTTATGTCTTTACAAGTTGTTGTGTGGAATGCTTAAAAGGGGAGTTAACAAGCAGACAGCTTTTTTGAACCGTTACGAGCCAACAAAATCAGATACCGTCCTTCCTTTAGCTATGAATTTGTAAGTAATACATTGTGTTTATGTACGTAAAGATAGTGTTTCACTCACTTACATCTTATGTTTTTTGTAAACACCGGATGAATTTTGATTGTAAGAATGCACGTTTTTGAAGGGTTCTCTGAGGCAGCGGTTCATGCGAAATGCGTCAGAACCCAGAGAGAGTACTGCGAAGATATTATTTTATTCAGCACATTCAAAATAAGTACAGTATTTTTCAGTTGTAATCAGTAATGCTGCTAAGAGTTATAAGTGCTACGATTGAGGTAAGAGACACCTTATGGTGGGGGCTTGAACCACACAACGGTCTCAATTTTGAATATTTTCTGAGCACTTTGTAAACTCAATTATAAATCTATTGAATTATAACAAGTAAGATTGCTGGTATTTCTTTATTTCAGCATTACTACTTTATAAAATGTCAGACATAGAAGACTTTTCCTCTGAGAGCAGTCCTAAGTAATCATAACTTTTGGATTTTTAGTCTGACTGTCTAAATAATGCTGAAGGTGATTCACAGCATTTTTGATTCTGAGGTATTATAAATCCCTGCCCAAACAGCTTAGTCTAAGTGGGTACCTGAGGCAATGCGAGATAAACAGCCTTGCCCAAGGTCATATGGAGTGTCAGTGGGGAGAGTGCTGTAAAAGGCTCTAATTTATGTTTTAATTTAAGAAGTTTATGTGCCATAAAATCATTTACATGAAGCAAAAGCTATAAAAACAATTACTGAAATTGCAATTCAATGTAAATTAATATGATTTACAATGTCACACATTCTAAAGTAGCAATAGGATGGTATTTCTGTTGAGAACAAATGGTGTTTCAATGGTAAGAGCTAACAAAAACCATAACCAATTTGACAAATGATATAAATTAGAGTGCAGTTGATTTTTGGATCACAGATTGAAATCTAAAATAAGCTCATACAGGGAACAACCAGATGGAGCTTCATTGTTCTGGACTGCAATATCATCTCAGTGAAAAATAATTATACAAATTTTAGATAATTATTTTATACTATCTACAAAAGAGAATACCTAGGATATTTGTTAGATGCACTAAAGATACTGACTAGAGAATGACACAGGAAAAAAATTTGTCCCCGTCACCTCACCATCCCTGCGACCAGTATCCCTGCACCACCCCGTTACTACGACCACTGTCCCCACCCCGTTCCCATCCCCACAACCACTGTCCCCGCCCCAACCCCACGACCACTGTGCCCGCCCCGTCCCCGCAACTGTCCACTCCTTCCTTCCTAGTGTGAGTGACATGCGCTATCATGGATCGTGCGGTCCAGAAGCCCCCTCCCGCCCGATTGCCGCGTCCTGCCATCTCCCTCCCTCCACCTCACCTTAGGTGCCTGCCGAGTCCAACTTTAATTCTTCTCCCAGCTGCACGCTTTCGATAAGCCACATGCGCGGCTGCTTGAGCTGTTGAATCTTCTCCGCTGACCCAACTTCCTGTTTTCGGTTGCATCAGAGGAGATTCAACAATTCAAGCAGCCGCGCATGCGCAGCTTATTGAAAGCGTGCTGGCTGGGAGAAGAATTAAAGTCGGATTTGGCAGGCACCTAAGGTGGAGGGAGGGAGATGGCAGGACGTGGGATGCGGCGATCTGGTGGAGATGCTGGACCACGCGATCCGTGCTGGCTTCACTGCGGAGACAAGACCATTCACTGCTCCACGGGGAAGTGAATGGCCTTGTCTCCGTCCCTGCAGCAACCACTAATTTTTCTCTGCCCATTTCAGCGGGTTACCCGCGGCTACTCGCGGCTAGCCGTGGGTAACAACCACCGTGCCATTCTCTAATACCGACTCAATCGCTGTTGGTTGATTCTCTGGCCAATTCTCCAGCAGCGATCGATACACTATCAAGTTTGTATGCAAATGATTTGCACAGACCGATCAATCACTCAGTGAGCGAGTGACACGTGCAAAGCAGTAACAGCAGTGACAAGGAAAGCATCCTTTCTTTTTTTTAGATTCAAACAATTTTTATTGATGCAAACACAGCAAATAAAACACCAGCGCATCCCAAAGGTGCACAGTACAAATAATAATGCATCATATACAATAATAGAACAAGCATATACAATAAAAGAGTAACATCGACCAAACTCCCTCCCCTTCCTTTTCTACATAGGGCAAGTGAGATTAATGAGGGTGGAAAGGTACTTCAAAGCCCTGTACTCTTATGAACCCCAAAAATTTTACACCACCCCTTCCCCCAACCTGAACCACTTATCCTATCTTTGACTAATTGCCAGAACCTTCAATACACCCCATTTCCCTCCTCAAACCCCCCTCTCCTCCCCCCATGATACTCTCCACCCCGCCCCACCAGTACTCACCATTACTTTCCCAATCCAACTAACTAACAAATTAGGACACCCATCTTAAAACCGCTCTGCGACCCTTAGGATGTAAGACTTGCAAATAAGGCTGAGAACTTTTCAGTGGCCCCTCATATTAGGCTCTTAAATGAATGACAGAGGCCTAAATCTAGGAGCATAATTTTTAAGCTCCCAATTTGGGTGATTTTTTAACAGGAAAGAAGCGCTTATGTTTGAATGAAAATGGAGGACAAATATAGGCATCTAAATTAGGAGATATTTTCAATGGCCTTTGCCATTGTTTAACATAAAGGAAATCAATGATTCCTCAATGTTGATGCATCTCCAGCATCTAATGCAGCTCTGACACCCCATGGGACCAATGCATCTGATGCCAATGATGGTGGATCAGATGTAGGTGAACAGAAAAACGGCTGGTCCTACCACCTGGCCCGCTCACTCATGTCTAAAACAGCCCAAAAATGCTCTTATTCAAATTACATACCCAGACTATGGCACATCATCCCCCATCCATTAGATGGTAGAGAGTCTATGGAACTTCAGGAAGGCCATGAAAACCTTCCTCTTTACAAACCCAGCTCCTTAAAGACCTGCATCTGCACACATGACTAATGGATCTCAAAAGCACCACCTAATACACCAAACAGACTCACTAAAGCTTGTATGCCACCGCAAGCATAACTTGAACTAATACCAAACTTAAAATTCACTTCAAACAAAATCAAATTGTACTATATTCTGAAAAACCAACCTCATTCCTAGTAAACTTATCCGTGTTACGCACCGGATCAAAAATCGCAATACTTCAATGATGCACACACCTGCAAAGCAAAAACTATTTTACCTCTATGTTATGCTATGTCTATATGGAAAATGCTGCAATTTAAACCACCTTATGTCCATTAAGTCTGTATTTTCAAGTCTGTATGTCATCACTATAATGTAAATATTGAAATTTAAACCACCTTATGTCCACCAAGTCTGTATTTCCCACTAAAGGTTGCCCTGCTTATACTGTGAATGTACTCTTGTGACCTGTTCTGGGCTCCTTTGGGAGGATGGGATAAATAAATGATTAAATAAATAAATAAATAAATGAAGAGTCTTTCTCTTTATTCTTCATTGCCACAGAGTCCCCCGTTTTCATCAACTAAAACACAGATGACAATTAGCGGGCTCCTGATCAGGCTTCAAGCACTGCAAACGTCACTTGATGATAAAAAAAAAATTACTTGAGAATCCAGTAGCACTTTCATATGATATCATATTATTTGGTACATCAATGAGGAAAAAGAGTCAAATTTCCTCCAAAAATCATAAACTTTTACTTATAATGACAGGAGTTGGCATTCAACAAATTACAAGAAATTGGAAAAATTATGATAGATTAAGTTAATTTTTGGTGGAATTCACTGTCATATTTTCAAAATGGAGAGGATATTAGCTATTCAGCAGGGACGTTATAAAAATTTCATTGATGTTTGGGAGCCATTAACAAATTATTCTAAGGATTGTTTATAATTAATAATTTATTTCTTCCCCTTTATTTATTGAAGCATAGGGTGGGGGGAGGGCAGGATTAATTTTAAATTATCTGAAATTATAAGAATAAAATGGAGGGAGGGAGGGAGAAATAGTATTATGATTTCAATATATGTAAGATTAATAAGTTATATTAAAGTGAATATGATGGTATTATTATATACTTGTTGAAAGTTTAAAAATGAATAAAGATTTTTAAAAAATAATAATAATATGGCAAATGGAGTTTAATTTGAATCAGAAGACATTTTTAGATTGCAGCAGGAAAAGGGAAGACTGATGAGGCTCCATGCTATTATACAGGGTAGGAAATGTGATGCATGCATGGTGAATCAGTCTAAAGATTCTTGAAATACAGCTCAGTTTTTTACCAGAGGAGTTATAGTAAGCAACATCATCTAGTTTTGAGGACTTGCTATCCTGCTTGTCATCAGAGAAAATGAGTAACCATTTCAGTATCTTTAACAGAGATTTTCTAAAGCATTCATAAAAGATTTAGAAGGAACTACTAAATCTATGTACTTTTTAAGGCAACAAAAGCAGAAAGAAACAAAATCCAGCTTAAATTCCCATTTCTACCTAGTTTTAATGCCTTTAGATTCCTTTTCATCATTGATTTAGTTTCATTCAATCAGGTAAAAGGGATTTATGTTTAAGAAAAAATACTTTAAGGTCACACAATCATTTCTTCCAAGACTAGGAGCCTCAAAATAAAGATTAATAAATGCAATCTGGGTTATTTCTTTGATAAAGTGACATCTTCAAATGCAGTGGTCTAATTTGTTCATTTCATAACAGGATTTACTGCTTTTCAGTTTGTATAGCTTGAGTGCTTTGAAAGCAAGTCCAATTAATGTTCAAAATGCTAGACCAAAGAGAAGCGTAAAGCAATTTCTTCTTCTCTTTAAAACTCATTATTGGAAAGCTTTGAGTTTCTAAATTGTATCTCCTCCTTCAAATATTCTTTTCTTAGTAGATTGTTCATTATTTCCCTAGTCTTCTCAGTTTTAAACTGTGGCTTTTGGTTATGATCATGTAAGTGTGATCATGTTGAAGGAACTATTTCAAATGCTGAAGTACCCATTTTGTCTTGCAATATGGCCTAAAAGCTCTATTTAGCTATTATGAAGGAATTCCTGTTTACTGAAAGAAAATTAAAAAAAACATGTAATGACTATAACACTTGTAAGAAAACAGCAAACTAGGCAAGGGATGACTGTCTGGTCTGACGATCAAACTGAGCTCTATAAACATATTTTGTATATCTTATATGTCACTGTTGTACTAATCACCTTTGTTTTACTTCAAGCACTAATTTCAACACAAGGCTGATGTGGTTAAGTGAACACTCAGACCCACAGCTGAGGTCCGGTGAAACAAGTTCACGGGGCAGCTGTTAAGGAGACCATCATAGTTGTTCACAGTCTCCTCCACCAAACAAAGACTAAATAACAGAAAATAAAACTTAAATAAAAATAAAATCATAAATTTCACAAAAACTTAACTTTGAATGGTGTAGATGGTACACATAACTGCTCCGGGCTCCTCCGTTTATTCACAATACCGACCCCCCAACCTAGGTTTCACCCGCTGGCTTCTTCAGGAGGGGTACTACAATTACAAGATAACTCAAATCAACACTGCACCACACAGCTTGCTAACTTAATAAACACTACATTTGAAATACTCAATGTACACACTCTCTCTACAACTTACCGGCACAAACACTCCATACTGCTCACACACGCACTACTGACAAGAAGAACTTCCCAGCAGGCCACGCTTTAAATACACTCCCCTTTTACTACCTACTACATCATCACTTCTGACATCATGATTGATTATAATTGAAACCATTCAATATCATTGTTTAATCCTGTGGGGGCCAAGGTATGCCATTGGAATATAAACTTCTGCTCCAAATAAAGAAGATGTTGAGTGATATTTCCAGATTCTTTATAAGCACACATAAGAACAGTATATTGTAATTCCTCAATAGAGTGTTGTTGCTCAATCCAATGGCTCACCAGGGGGGCAGTTACACGTTTGCATCTTATATTGCTCAAGTGTTCGGCAATGCGGATTTTAATAGCACGCCGGGTATGTCCTATGTAATACAGCCTAAAAGGGCAAATAATGCAATATATTACTGCAGATGACAAACAATTAGTGCCTGTTCTTAAATAAAATTTCTTACCCCCTGTTTGAGGAATTACCACTTGGTCAGTGTTGAGGACATGAGGGCAATACACACACTGATGACAACGTACGTGAGGACCCTCTCTGTTCTGTTGGACAGGGTCACGATGTTTCAAAATCTGACCTAAATTCCGGCCCCTAGTGTGAGCAAATAAAGGGATGTCATTCAAGCTCTCATGTACCTGCAGCACTGGTCAGTGTTTCAAAATAATTTTTCTAATTTGTTGACTTCGATTGGAATAAGGCAATACACATACCACGGCTCCACTATTCTCCCTTTGTTGGGGACGAAATAGCCACTCCCGCTGACAGTTACGGGCTCTCTTCCATGCCCGTTTAACTACCCGGGGAGGATAACCTCTCTCTATAAACTTTGTGTATAAAAGCATGACCTGCTGCTGAAAATCCCACTCGTCAGAACAGATCCTCCGCAACCTTAAAAATTGTCCCACCGGGATACTATCTCTAAGGGGTTTTGGATGATAACTGTGATAATGTAGGAGAGTGTTCCGATCGGACGGTTTCCTATAAAGGGTAGACCTCAGCTGTGGGTCTGAGTGTTCACTTAACCACATCAGCCTTGTGTTAAAATTAGTGCTTGAAGTAAAACAAAGGTGATTAGTACAACAGTGATTTATAAGCATCACCTTGGATAAATATATTTCCTTGCTGTTTTTTGATTATATTCTAACATTGGGATAATGACAGCCCTGGGATGGACCTCCAAATCGGGGCTCACAGACGATCGGATCTCTGCTTTAATGGCCAGCTCTAGGCTATTTGATGAAGTTAATTCAGATCCTATCTGCTCCTGGGAAGAAGTTAAATCGTTGAATAAAGCTTTGATTAGGGCTGAATTGCATTCAGCGACATTGGTAGAATACTGCCATGCCCAGAGGGTACCCCGAGGACTTAGGATTCGGAAAGAACCTAGATTTATGGATAACACACAGTATGTTCAAAATTGGAATTTAACTCTAACACGCTGTTCTATAGACCTGATGCTGCTCACTGTTGATGCTCTAGCTCCTATTATTCAAGAACAAAGGAGTGAGTTGGCTGATAAATTAGAACAGTTAAAAGGTCAACACTCTGAGGAAGTGTTTGTACAAAATGTACAAGAATTGGAAGCACAGATGAAGAACTATACCAGTGAGCAAAGAGCTATAAAGGTCAAAAAATATCATCGAGATCACTTAGACTACACACGTGGATATGTATATCCTTGGATGAATAAAAAAGTCAATACACGGAAGAGCCGACAGACGGCAAAGAAGGTGCTGTTCAAATTGTCCACTAGTGGGTCCTCTACAGATACAGATGAGCATGTAACATCTAAAGGAAAGATCCCAGTTAAATCAGTAGAATTCCAACCTACACTATCGGATTCTTTTTTACGATTACCCACTCAACCACCAACAGAGGTGACGGAGATAGTGGACCCAGCAGTGAGACCCAAGGTCATTCGACCCAAAGAGAAGAAATCAACACGCAAGTAAACACAGGCGTGTTTAATTTGTCTTCAAGAGTCCTTACTACGGCGGAGGAGGACTTGTTAACTAAAGGACTATCGTTTGTACCTGTCAACAAGTATGATGCTTTTCAGACCCGAGCGTCCCTATATCGATTCTTCCGGGTATTAAGGTTAAAAACTTTTTTTGCAGACAAGTCATCCACAACAGACCCTATAGAAGCAAGAGGAATGAAATTAAAATCTAAGTGGATTCCTCCAGGAGCGCCTGATGTCTCTGTAGCAGCCTTCGAGAGAGCAGTATTGAGGGACGTTGATCTTGCTGAAAAATCACAATTAAAATGTGGTTCTAATTTATCTTTGCAGCAGTTCAGCATGCTACGGTCATTACAGCAGGATCCTACTATCATTATCCAACGCGCCGATAAAGGCGGTGGGATAGTGATACAGGACCATGACCAATACTGTATGGAAGCTTTAAAGCAATTATTAGATGTAAGCTTCTATAGGGAAGTCGATATTGATCCCACTAAGGATATCAAGAATGCAATTGATATCATACTAAATACAGCACGTCAAGCTGAGGTTATCACAGTTAAAGAGTTTAAATGTTTGAATGTGGAATTCCCTGAAATCCCATATATATACTTCAACCCCAAAATCCATAAGTCTCTCACGTGCAGTCGGTGTCAGGAACTGGAAAGCCTGAGGATGGAGGTCGGCAGATTGAGGGTCAGGGTACAGGAACTAGAGGGACTGGAGGAACTGCGCACCACAGAGGAGACGAGCTGGTCTACCCAGATCACAGACGGAGAAGGCCCCATTGTGGACCAGGTGAGGGACCTCGAGAGATTCATCGAGGAGGCCTATAGGACGGTGGAGGAACGGGAGCAGCAGCAGCACAGACGGATGTCGGCAGACGAGACCCAGGATCCACAAGGCGACACCGGGGAAGGACCTAGCGGAGGGACCACGCAAAAGGAGGAGACCACAACTCACCAGGACCCAGAGGGAGAGACACCACATTATACCGAGGACACGGACCTGAGGCAGAGGTGGTTGCTGAGGAAAGGGAAGTCTGCTATTGTGGTGGGAGACTCGATCTTGAGAGAGGTAGACAGTCACGTAGCTGGAGGAAGGGAGGACCGGCTAGTGACTTGTCTGCCAGGGGCCAAGACACGAGACATCACTGATAGGATCGAGAGGATCCTGGACGGAGCAGAGACAGAGGAGACTGCGGTAATAATCCACGTCGGAACAAACGATGTGAGCCGGAGGAACTTCAGCATGGACGCACTGACTGACCAGTTCAGGGTCCTGGGACGAAAGCTGAAGCGGAGCACACGGAGGATAGCATTCTCGGAGATCCTGCCTGTACCGAGAGCAGATGCAAAGAGGCAGGCAGACCTCCAAGCTGTAAATGCATGGTTGAGGAGATGGTGCCAGGAGGAGGGTTTCCGCTTTGTGAGGAACTGGACGTCCTTCTGGGGAAAGAGCAAGCTCTACCGGCGGGACGGCCTGCACCTGAGCACAGCGGGAACCAGACTACTGGCAGCCAATGTGAGGAAGGAGATCGAGAGGGCTTTAAACTGAGGAGAGGGGGAAAGCCGACAGCTGATCTGATGTTGACGCTTCGGACAACAGTATCCAGAACAGATGCTGAACGGGCTGACTGCAGGAAGGAAACAGAGGGACCGGAAGACCTCAAAATCAGACAGCGAGGGAAACATCAGGTAAAGGGAGCTTGCTGGGAGAAGACTAAGGGGCATGGGGACACAGAGGGACTGAGTGGCATGAAGGCGAAAGCCGAGGGTAACATGGAAGTACCACAAGGCGAGGGGGATCAAACAGAGGCTCAAGGGATGATAGCCCAGGATGGGGCCGGTAGGGCTAGAAATCCCAGAGGAAAAGCGGGAAAGTGGGGTGGCAGAAATGTGGGGGAGCTGAAACCTAAGAGGGTAAAGGCTGAGGGCAAAGCAGAAGCACAGAGAGCGGGAAAACTGCCAGAAATCCAAGGGCAAGTGGCCCAGGTAAATGCAGAGGTGGAAGAAAAACGACGGGACCTGCGGTGCCTATACACAAATGCAAGAAGCCTCACGGCCAAGATGGGTGAACTAGAAGTCATGGCCAAGGGGGAGGACCTGGATATAATTGGAATTGTAGAAACCTGGTGGACAGAGGAAAATCAATGGGATGTAGCGCTGCCGGGGTACAAGCTCTATAGGAGGGACAGGACCCACAAAAAGGGGGGAGGCATAACACTATATATAAAGGACACTATCCACTCAGTCAGGATGGATATGGCAACGAAGGCAGAGGGGCTGGAATTGCTATGGGTCAAATTACCGGGAAACAAGGACGCGGGCATAAAACTGGGGCTGTACTATCGACCACCTGGTGCGCCAGAGGGAGTCGGACACGACTTAGAAGAGGAATTGAGACAGGAGTGCAGGACTGGAAGTGTAACAGTGATGGGGGACTTCAACTACCCAGGGATAGACTGGAGTACGGGTCACTCCAACTGCACTAGGGAGACAGGATTTGTAGAAGCTGTGAAGGACTGCTTTATGGAGCAACTAGTCAAAGAACCGACGCGAGGGGGTACTACTCTTGACCTCATCCTAAACGGATTAGGGGGGCCTGCAAGAGGGGCAGAAGTGGGAGGACCACTAGGCAACAGTGACCACAACACGATCAGATTCACATTAGAAAGAGGGACACCCATAGTTAGGAGGACCGCAACAACTGCACTGAACTTCAAGAAAGGGAACTATGTTGCTATGAGGGAAATGGTGGGGAGAAAGCTCAGAAACATCTTTAGGATGGAGACTGTGGAAAGCACCTGGACCCTATTCAGGGACACCCTGCAAGAAGCACAGAGAATGTACGTCCCCAATTTCAGGAAAGGCTGCAAGAACAAGCGATCAAAAGACCCGGTTTGGATGTCAATAGAAGTAAAGAGGGCGATAAAGGACAAAAAAGTATCCTTCCGGAGATGGAAAAAGGATCCAACAGAGGAAAATCACCAGGCACACAAGAAATGCCAAAAGGAATGCCACCGGGAGGTTAGAAAAGCAAAGGGAAAATACGAAGAGGGGCTGGCCAGGGAGGCGAAAAACTTCAAGGCATTCTTCAGTTACGTAAAGGGGAAGCGACCAGCGAGAGAGGAAGTGGGGCCGTTGGACGATGGGGACAGGAAGGGAGTGGTTAAGGAGGATAAAGAGGTAGCTGAGAGGTTGAACACGTTCTTCTCGTTGGTTTTCACGAGCGAAGACACATCTAATATACCGGACTCAGAGGAGCTCATGAGTGGGGAACAGGCTGAGAAACTAGAGCACATAGAGGTAAGTAAGGAGGATGCCCTCAAACAGATAGACAGGTTAAAATGTGGCAAATCACCGGGCCCGGACGGGATCCACCCAAGGGTTCTGAAGGAACTAAGACAGGAAATAGCGGGCACAATCCAGCATGTTTGCAACCTATCCTTGAAAACTGGTGAGGTACCAGAGGACTGGAAATTGGCAAATGTTACACCCATCTTCATGAAGGGATCGAGGGGTGACCCCGGGAACTACAGGCCGGTGAGCCTAACTTCAATTATAGGGAAGATGGTGGAAGCTATGATCAAGGACGCCATTTGCGAGCACATCGAGAGGAATGGCCTACTGAGAACAAGCCAGCATGGATTCTGCAAGGGAAGGTCGTGCCTAACGAACCTTCTGTACTTCTTTGAGGGAATAAGCAGTCGGGTGGACAATGGGGAGCCCATAGACATCATTTACCTCGATTTTCAGAAGGCTTTCGACAAGGTGCCACATGAAAGGCTACTTAAGAAGCTGTGGAACCACGGGGTGGGAGGGGATGTGCACAGATGGATCAAACACTGGTTGTCGAGTAGACTGCAGAGGGTTGGAGTAAAGGGTCAATTTTCTGACTGGCGGGGAGTCACGAGCGGTGTGCCACAGGGATCGGTGCTGGGGCCGTTGCTTTTTAACATATTCATAAATGACCTGGAAAAGGAGGCAAAGTGTGAGGTTATAAAATTCGCAGACGATACCAAACTGTGCGGCAGAGTTAGGACCAGGGAGGAGTGTGAGGACCTACAAAGGGACCTGGACAAGCTGGAAGACTGGGCAAACAAATGGCAAATGCGCTTCAACGTGGACAAATGCAAGGTCATGCATATAGGGAAAAAGAACCCGTTGTTCAACTACAAATTGGGGGGGTATTGTTGGGAGACAGCAGACTCGAGAGAGACTTGGGTGTGTTGGTGGATGCATCACTGAAGCCATCTGCACAGTGCGCAGCAGCCTCGAAAAAAGCCAACAGGATGCTGGGCATCATAAAGAAGGGCATAACAACCAGAACACGGGAAGTCATCATGCCATTGTATCGAGCGATGGTGCGTCCGCATCTGGAATACTGCGTTCAGTATTGGTCGCCACACCTCAAGAAGGACATGGCGGTACTTGAGAGAGTCCAAAGGAGAGCAACGAGAATGGTAAGAGGGCTGGAACACTGCTCATACGCCGAGAGGCTGGAAAGGCTGGGGCTCTTCTCTCTGGAGAAAAGGAGGCTCAGGGGAGATATGATAGAGACCTTCAAGATCATGAGGGGCATAGAGAGGGTGAATAGGGACAGATTCTTCAGACTAAAGGGGACAGCAAATACAAGGGGGCATTCTGAGAAACTGAAGGGAGATAGGTTCAAAACAAATGCAAGGAAGTTTTTTTTCACCCAGAGGGTCGTGGACACTTGGAATGCACTACCAGAGGAAGTGATCAAACAGAGTACGGTCCAAGGATTCAAACAGGGATTGGACAGATTCCTGACGGATAAAGGGATCGTGGGATACTGAGGGAGGAGCTGGGATGTAACACAAGTATAGAATGTTAACCAGGTAATGAGTATAAACCAACCAGGTCGTGCATGTGCAAAACTGGAGGGCTAGGACTTCGATAGGAAGGCAGGACTTAAACGAGATACCAAGGTGGCAAGGGAGCCCCTTCTAGTGATTCAGACAGGTCGTGACCTGTTTGGGCCGCCGCGGGAGCGGACTGCTGGGCAGGATGGACCTATGGTCTGACCGGCAGAGGCACTGCTTATGTTCTTATGTTCTTATCTGCTCTGACGAGTGGGATTTTCAGCAGCAGGCCATGCTTTTATACACAAAGTTTATGGAGAGAGGTTATCCTCCCCGGGTAGTTAAACGGGCATGGAAGAGAGCCCGTAACTGTCAACGGGAGTGGCTATTTCGTCCCCAACAAAGGGAGAATAGTGGAGCCGTGGTATGTGTATTGCCTTATTCCAATCGAAGTCAACAAATTAGAAAAATCATTTTGAAACACTGGCCAGTGCTGCAGGTACATGAGAGCTTGAACGACAGCCCTTTATTTGCCCATACTAGGGGCCAGAATTTAGGTCAGATTTTGAAACATCGTGACCCTGTCCAACAGAACAGAGAGGGTCCTCACGTACGTTGTCATCAGTGTGTGTATTGCCCTCATGTCCTCAACACTGACCAAGTGGTAATTCCTCAAACAGAGGGTAAGAAATTTTATTTAAGAACAGGCACTAATTGTTTGTCATCTGCAGTAATATATTGCATTATTTGCCCTTGTAGGCTGTATTACATAGGACATACCCGGCGTGCTATTAAAATCCGCATTGCCGAACACTTGAGCAATATAAGATGCAAACGTGTAACTGCCCCCCTGGTGAGCCATTGGATTGAGCAACAACACTCTATTGAGGAATTACAATATACTGTTCTTATGTGTATTACATAGAGATTGGAGAAACTGGGTCTCTTTTCCCTGGAGAAGAGGAGACTTAGAGGGGATATGATAGAGACTTATAAGATCATGAGGGGCATAGAGAGAGTAGAGAGGGACAGATTCTTCAAACTTTCAAAAAATAAAAGAACAAGAGGCCATTCGGAAAAGTTGAAAGGGGACAGATTCAATACAAATGCCAGGAAGTTCTTCTTTACCCAACGTGTGGTGGACACTTGGAATGCGCTTCCAGAGGACGTTATAGGGCAGAATACAGTACTGGGATTTAAGAGAGGATTGGACATTTTCCTGCTGGAAAAGGGAATAGAAGGGTATAAATAGAGGATTACTGCTCAGGTCCTGGACCTGTTGGGCCGCCGCGTGAGCAGATTGCTGGGCAAGATGGACCTCAGGTCTGACCCAGCAGAGGCATTGCTTATGTTCTTATGTGTGCTTATAAAGAATCTGGAAATATCACTCAACATCTTCTTTATTTGGAGCAGAAGTTTATATTCCAATGGCATACCTTGGCCCCCACAGGATTAAACAATGATATTGAATGGTTTCAATTATAATCAATCATGATGTCAGAAGTGATGATGTAGTAGGTAGTAAAAGGGGAGTGTATTTAAAGCGTGGCCTGCTGGGAAGTTCTTCTTGTCAGTAGTGCGTGTGTGAGCAGTATGGAGTGTTTGTGCCGGTAAGATGTAGAGAGAGTGTGTACATTGAATATTTCAAATGTAGTGTTTATTAAGTTAGCAAGCTGTGTGGTGCAGTGTTGATTTGAGTTATCTTGTAATTGTAGTACCCCTCCTGAAGAAGCCAGCGGGTGAAACCTAGGTTGGGGGGTCGGTATTGTGAATAAACGGAGGAGCCCGGAGCAGTTATGTGTACCATCTACACCATTCAAAGTTAAGTTGTTGTGAAATTTATGATTTTATTTTTATTTAAGTTTTATTTTCTGTTATTTAGTCTTTGTTTGGTGGAGGAGACTGTGAACAACTATGATGGTCTCCTTAACAGCTGCCCCGTGAACTTGTTTCACCGGACCTCAGCTGTGGGTCTGAGTGTTCACTTAACCACATCAGCCTTGTGTTGAAATTAGTGCTTGAAGTAAAACAAAGGTGATTAGTACAACAGTGATTTATAAGCATCACCTTGGATAAATATATTCCCTTGTTGTTTTTTGAGCATATCTTATATGGAAATGCTCATTTTCTTAATCTAAACATTCTTAAATTGAGTCCCCCAGACAGGTTTGTGTAGGAGGATCGCCATAACATACTTGATTTATGAGCGGGTTTCTAGTTCAGATTTTGTTTACAACTTCTATTTCCAATTTGTGATCACAAATTCTCTAGAAAGTCTGTCTGTGGATGAAGTCATCATAATTTAAAGGCACACAATTCTAGCAATCCAAACTTGAAAGAAACCCAGCAATAAATCAGATAGAAAGAAAAAAACTTAATGAATATATCAGCAATAAGAACTTAAAACTCCAAGTACATTATAAAGTGTGTGTGGGGGCGGCAGGTATGAAAAAAAAATACAAAGGGAGCATTTCCCAAAAAGCACAGTTACTGTTAACAGGTGTTATCCTGGGACAGCAGGCAGATATTCTCACATGTGGGTGACGTCATCCAAGGAGCCTCGGTATAAACAGTGAAAAGTGTAGTATCACTTTAAGCTTTAGCAAGCTTTTAGACTGCCCGCAACGCACATGCGTGAGTGCCTTCTCACCCAACACCAGTTCGTGAGGCTGTCAGTTTTATGCCCAAGCGAAGAAGTCAACTAGCGGAGGTGGGCGGGTTGTGGAATATCTGCCTGCTGTCCCAGGATAACACCTTTTATGGTAAGTAATTGTGCTTTATCCTTAGACAAGCAGGAAGCATAATCTCATATGTAGGACTCTTTTCTTCCACACACAAGATTTTATTCTGTGTTTATGTAGGTTTTTGCTAGTCCTCTAGTATTATGCTTCTGTCCAGCAATTTTATTTCTCCTCATTTTGGTTTTCTCCCTTACGTTCTTATCTGTGCAATGAGATGACATGAGAAAACTGAGGTTTTCTCCTCACGAAAAAACATTGAGGTTACCTTTTCCTCTCATGTTTTCTGATATTGCTGACCCTTTTTTTTAGAAATATCTCTACTGATTCCTAAGAAGATTCTATTCAGCACCTTATCTCAGCAGACACTTTGCCCCTTTTTGTTCAGTTGGGTCATACTCAGCTCTACAGTATCTCCTTACCTTCAGTTGATGCCACTGGCTCAGGAATAATTTCTTTGATAATTTGGGATAAAGAATGGCTAAGTTCAGGTTAAAAATGGCCAGGGTGAACAACCTGCCTTTACCTACTAGGTCTATTCCCTTCATAAGAACATAAGAAGCGCCATCTCCGGAACAGACCCTAAACAGGTCCATCTCCAGAACAGGTCCATCAAGTCCGGCGATCCGCACACGCGGAGGCCCCGCCAGGTGTACCCTGGCATAGTTTTGGTCCCCATATCGCTCCAAGCTTCTCGTAAAGAGAAGTGCATCTAGCCTATCCCTACCCATGTCACTTCATGCCACTCATAAGGAGATGTACATCTAACTTACCCTTAAATCCTAGAATGGTGGATTCCGCAATTACCTCTTCTGGGAGAGCATTCCAGGTGTCCACCACTCGTGTGAAGCAGAACTTCCTGATATTTGTCTTGAACTTGTCCCCCCTTAGCTTCAGCCCATGTCCTCTTGTCCGTGCCACATTGGACATTGTAAATAACTTTTTTTCCTGCTCTATTTTGTCGATTCCTTTCAGTATTTTGAATGTCTCGATCATATCCCCTCGTAGTCTCCTTTTCTCAAGGGAGAACAACCCCAGTCTCTTAAGTCTTTCCTCGTAATCCAGGTTCTCCATACCTTTCACCAGCTTTGTTGCTCGTCTCTGCACCCTCTCTAGCAGTATGATATCCTTCTTTAGGTATGGAGACCAATGCTGGACGCAGTATTCCAAGTGTGGTCTGACCATCGCTCTATAAAGCGGCATTATGACTTTCTCCGATCTACTCATGATTCCCTTCTTTATCATGCCTAGCATTCTATTCGTGTTCTTCGCTGCCGCCGCACATTGCACCGATGGCTTCAGTGTCCTATCGATTAATACTCCCAGGTCCTTTTCCTGTTCAGATTTTCCCAGAGTTGCACCTGACATACTATACTTGTGTTCCTTATTTTTTCTGCCTAAGTGCATCACTTTGCATTTTTCTACATTGAACTTCATCTGCCATTTATCTGCCCAATTCTCCAATCGGCTCAAGTCACTCTGGAGTTCTTCACTGTCCTTCTGCGATTTGATGGCCTGGCATAGCTTTGTGTCATCTGCAAACTTGATGATCTCACTGGATGTTCCATCCTCTAGGTCATTGATGAAGATATTAAATAAGATGGGCCCAAGTACCGAGCCCTGGGGCACACCGCTAGTCACATTTTCCCAGTCCGAGAACTTCCCATTTATGCCCACTCTCTGCCTTCTGTTCTCCAGCCATTTGCCTATCCATCTTAGTATATCTCCTTCTATTCCATGGCCCTGCAGTTTCCTGAGGAGTCTTACATGTGGAACTTTGTCGAACGCTTTCTGAAAATCCAAGTATATAATATCCACCGGTTCTCCATTATCAATTTGTCTGTTCACTGTCTCAAAAAATTGAAGTAGGTTCGTCAAGCATGACTTCCCTTTCCTGAATCCATGTTGGCTGGCTTTCATCAGGTCGTGTGTGTCTAGGTGCCGGGTTATGCTATCCTTGATCAGCGCCTCAACCATCTTCCCAGGGACCGACGTGAGACTCACAGGTCTATAGTTGCTTGGTACTCCTCTTGATCCTCTTTTGAATATCGGCGTGACGTTCGCTATCTTCCAGTCGTGTGGTATCTGCCCTGTTTTGATTGACAGATTGGCAAGTTTTTGGAATAGTTCTCCAATTTCCACTTTTAGCTCTTTCAAGACTCTCGGATGAATTCCATCCGGTCCAGGGGATTTGTTGCTTTTGAGTTTGTCGATCTGGCGGTATATCTGGTCCAAGTCCACGTCTACTGTGGTAAGGCCGTCCTCTGTTACTCCTTTGAACACTTTCACTGCTTCTGGAATTGTTGCAGTATCTTCCTTTGTAAAGACAGACGCAAAGAATGAATTTAGTCTGTCTGCGATTTGTTTGTCTTCCTTGATGTACCCTTTCCTTCCCTGGTCGTCCAGCGGTCCCACCGCCTCATTTGCGGGTTTTCTCCCTTTCACGTACTTGAAGAAGGGCTTGAAGTTTTTGGCCTCCTGCGCTATTTTCTCCTCATAGTCCTTTTTGGCATCCCTCACTGCCCTGTGACACTTCTTCTGATCACCCTTGTGTTTGTTCCAAGTTTCGATTGTTTTCGTGCATTTCCATGCTTTGAAGGAGTCCTTCTTTTCTTTTATGGCTTCCTTCACCTCTTTAGTAAGCCACGCCGGCTCTCTTTTGCCTTTGGTTTTCTTTGCTTTGGATATCCTCGGAATATAGAGGCTTTGTGCTTCCATGATAGTATTTTTCAGAAGGGACCATGCCTGTTCTACCGTTTTGACTTTGCCCATTTTTTTCTTGATCCGTTGTTTCACCATGGCTCTCATGCTATCATATCTTCCCCTTTTGAAGTTTAAAGTTGTGGTTGAGGTTTTGGTACTTTTCCCCTTCCCGACATTGAGTCTGAAGTTGATCATGTTGTGATCGCTCGTCCCCAGCGGGACCGTGACTTCTACTTCCTTTGCTGGCCCCGTAATGCCGTTTAGGACCAAGTCCAAGGTGACGTTTCCTCTTGTCGGCTCTCCCACCAATTGTTCCAGAAAGCAGTCCCTAGCACTTCCAGGAACATTGCCTCCTTGCTACAATTTGAAATTCCCAGGTTCCAGTCTATTCCAGGAAAATTGAAATCCCCCAAGATTATGACATTACCTGTCTTACATTCGTGTTTAATTTCCTCTATCATTTCCACGTCTGTTTCTTCCATTTGTCCTGGCGGTCGATAGAAAGGCCAATCTTTGTGTCAGCTCCGTTGTGTCTGGGAATCTTTATCCAGAGGGATTTCAGCTTCTCTTTCTCTTCTGTCATAGTCTCTCTCACAGATTCTATTTCTTCACGAACCTATAGTGCAACACCTCCACCTTTCTGCCCCACTCTATCTCTTCTGTACAGTTTGTATCCCTGAAGTACTGTATCCCATTTGTTTTCGTCATTCCACCAGGTTTCTGTTATGCCAATGATTTCCAGTTCTTCGTTCTTTGCTATTGCTTCTAATTCTCCCATTTTGTTTCTCAAACTTCTAGCGTTCGTATACATACATTTGAGTTCCCTTTGTGTTGCCTTCTTAGACTCCTTAAGCTTAGCAGTCTCCCCTGGTTCCTTCACGGTATCCTTCCTTGCTCCTGTATTGTCTCTCTTAAATGCTTTGTGGTCGTCCCCTCCTGTGTCTGAGTAGTTGTCCATAGTTCCTTCTTTGGGACATCCTGTCGCCCGGACCATTGACTGGTGGTCGACTGCCGGCTTTCCCCTGACCTTTAGTTTAAAGCCTTCTCGATGGCCTTCTTGAAGTTGCCTGTCAATACTCTTGCTCCTTCCACGTTGAGGTGCAGTCCGTCCTTCCTGTAGTACTTGCTTCTTTTCCAGAACGTTGTCCAGTTGCGCACGAAGTCAAAGCCTTCCTCTTCGCACCATTGTCTCATCCAGGCGTTGATCGCTTGCACTTCCCCTTGCCTCCTTCCATCTGCTCTTGGTACCGGGAGGATCTCGGAGAAGGCCACCTTCACCTCCCTGATCTTCAGTATTCTTCCGAGTGAGCGGAGCTGACCCTTCATTTCTTCCCTGTCATACTTCCGTCCGCTCACATCGTTGGTTCCCACGTGAATAAGCACAGCAGTGTCCTCTCCTCCTGCGCTGTCTATGATCCTGGAGATCCTATTGGCCACATCCTTCACTCTTGCTCCTGGCAGGCAGGTGACGATTCTATCCTCTCTCCCTCCTGCGGTGTAGCTGTCCACATGCCGTACGATGGAGTCTCCCACGATGATCCCCATTATCATTATCTTGAATGTTTCGATCATGTCCCCTCTCAGTCTCTTCTTTTCAAGGGAGAAGAGGCCCAGTTTCTCTAACCTCTCACTGTACAGCAACTCCTCCAACCCCTTAACCATTTTTATCGCTCTTCTCTGGACTCTTTCGAGTGGCACTGTGTCCTTCTTCATGTACTCCAGGTGAAGGCATACCATGGCCCGGTACAGCAGCATGATAACCCTCTCTGATCTGTTCATGATCCCCTTCTTAATCATTCCTAGCATTCTGTTTACCCTTTTTGCCGCTGCCACACATTGCGTGGATGGCTTCATAGACTTGTCGACCAGTACTCCCAATTTTCTTTCCTTGGGGGGTCTCTCCAAGTACTGCAACAGACATCCTGTATTCGTGTATAAGATTTTTGCTACCGACATGCATCACCTTACACTTATCTACATTAAACCTCATTTGCCATGTCGCTGCCCATTTCTTGAGAGTGTTTATGTTACATTGCACGTCTTCACTACTCTGAATAACTTTGTATCGTCTGCAAATTTAATCACCTCACTCATCGTATCAATTTCCAGGTCGTTTATAAATATGTTGAAGAGCACGGGTCCGAGCACCGAACCCTGCGGTACTCCACTCATGATGCTTTTCCAGTTCAAGTATTGTCCATTTACCCCAACTCTCTGTTTCCTATCCGCCAGCCAGTTTTTAATCCACATGAGTATTTCACCCTCAATTCCAGGGCTCACAATTTTTCAAAGTAGTCGTTCATGCGGAACCTTGTTGAACACCTTCTGAAAATCCAGATATACAATGTCGACCAGATCACCTTTGTCTATCTGCCTGTTTACTCCCTCGAAGAAGTGCAGCAAGTTCGTCAAGCAAGATCTTCCTTTGCTGAAGTCGTGCTGGCTGATCCTCATCAGATCGTGTCCGTCAAGGTGATTAATGATGCGGTCCTTTATCAGTGCCTCTACCATCTTTCCTTGTACTGAGGTCAGACTCACTGGTCTGTAGTTTCCTGGATCTCCCCTCAAACCTTTCTTGAAGATTGGTGTAACATTCGCCATCTTCCAGTCTTCCGGAATCCTTCCCGATTTGTTCGACAGATTGACTATTAGTTGAAGCAGTTCAGCTATAGCCCCTTTCAGTTCCTTGATTACCCTCGGATGGATGCCATCCGGTCCCGGGGATTTATCATTTTTAAGCCTATCAATCTACCTGCATACCTCTTCTAGACTGACCGTCAACCCCGTCAGTTTCCTGTTTTTATTTCCTGCGTATAGCCTGTTGGCTTCCAGTATGTGTTCAGTTTGTTGGCGATGGCCTTGTCCTCCTTTAGCACTCCCTTTATTCCATGGTCATCCAACGGCCCCACCGCTTCCTTCGCGAGTCATTTCCCCTTAATATATTGAAAGAACAGCTTGAAATTTTTCACCTCCTTGGCTATTTTCTCCTCATAGTCTCTTTTGGCCCCTCTTACCACCTTATGACATCTGCTTTGATGTTGTTTGTGCTTTTTCCAGTTTTCGTCCGTTTTTGACTTTTTCCATTCCTTAAATGAAGTCTTCTTGTCTCTGATCGCTTCCTTCACCGATACAGTGAGCCACGCCGGTTATTTGTTCTTTTTCCTCTTGAATTCCTTGTTGATAAGAGGTATCTTAATAAATCTTCCGAAGTACACCAGACCCAAAAAATGTCAACTATAAAGTGAAACCAGCAACAGATTGAAATTGAGAAGCCGGATACAACAACCTCTCCGCAAATGATGACATAAAAAGATTAGCAATGCTAGGAGCTGCTTTAGTGCCCATGGCCACACCTTGGCATTGCTGATAAAACTGGTCATCAAAACAGAAATAGTTCTTAGTGAGTACCAGTTGTGCCAGGGCCATCGAAAAAGCTTCCTGCTGGGGTATACTCAATAAACAGGGGAATGACGTAGTCTAAGGTGACCAAAAAGCTTCCAGATGGTATCTCAGTTTTGTCCTGTAATTGTTTCAAAAAAAATCCGTGGTGTCTTTTATATATGATTAGGCCTTTCTCACAAACAGTTGTAAAAAGTGATCCAAAAACCTGAACAAAGCTCTAATACGGTATCTTTTAAAGAAACAATTGGTCTACCTGGAGGTGAAATTAAAGATTTGTGGATTTTGGGAACTGTATAAACACTGGGGTTCTTGGATTGGAACTCTAGAAAGCGACTTCCTGGTTTCGTGATCATACGTGTAGTCTGGACTTCTTGAACTACAACACTGATGGGTTTTTTTGAATTTCGTTCAAAGGATCATTGTCTAAACATCTATAATTCTGAGTATTCCCAAGTTGGCACAGAGCTTCCTCGCGATACTGGGACCGGTCCATAACAACAATGGATCCTCCCTTGTCAGCTGGTATTACTATAATACGGGTATCCTCCTGAAGGCTTGAAATTCTGTCATAGTC
This sequence comes from Geotrypetes seraphini, assembly GCF_902459505.1. NCBI lineage: Eukaryota > Metazoa > Chordata > Amphibia > Gymnophiona > Dermophiidae > Geotrypetes > Geotrypetes seraphini. The sequence goes on from NC_047085.1 coordinate 291,982,719, forward strand.
ATATTGATATATTGTTTATTATCCCCTCCCGATTCCATGGCCTTAATGTCCCTCAAAACCAGATCTCTAAAGGTTGCAATATTGGGATCAATGGGGCCTGGAGGACTCTAAGAGGACTTAGGACATAAAATTGAAGTATCATGTTCAAAAGAATTGGTAGAAAAATATAATTTCACTTGCACATTCCAAATGATGCGCTCTAGGTCACATCTCGCTTTGAAAACATGTTTCCACTTCTATATTGAAGTAAAAGTGTACAGGAGTCCAATGCCATGGGTTCGTTACTTTGGTTTCCTATCACCTTCTTAAGTACTTCTGTTTCATATGGCACTTATACTAGGAGCCACATCTATCATGGTTTGTTCTACATTTCTTATTTTACTTGGATGAAATTTTATTTATTTTGATTTCCAAGTTTCTAATGAGCTATTGTCAGAGGATAGTAGTTAAAAAAAAAGTTCAACTACTTTCCTTGTAGACATATACTTTCATAGGTTCAGATTCCATTTTTAGGGTTCATAGTCATTGGAGCGCAAGACACCAGTACGCCGACAATCCAGCGCTGACAATTCAGCGTAAGATAGAAGTGCGCCGCCAAAACCCTGCGGCACCTCACTGGTGATGCTCTTCCAATCCGAGTATTGTCCATTTACCCCCACTCTCTGTTTCCTATGCTCCAGCCAGTTTTTAATCCATGTGAGTATTTCACCCTCGATTCCATGGCTCGCAATTTTCTGAAGTAGTTGTTTATGTGGAATCTTGTCGAACACCTTCTGAAAATCCAAATATACAATGTCGACCGGGTCGCCCTTCTCTATCTGCCTGTTTACTCCCTTTCCCTTTTTTTCCCTCATTTTCTTTTTCAATTTATTTTCTGCATCTGTCTATATTACGTTCTTACTACCCTCTCATCAATGTCCTTTTTTACTGTCTACCTAAAGCTTGCCATCTCTTTCCCTCACCCCTCCAGTGTTTCCCTAACTCAATCCTTTTCTCCCCATCATGTGCCCTCCTTTTATTTATCTCCTCCTTCCATCGTGTACCCTCTTTCTCCAACCCTTCCATCTAGTATCTTCTCTCTCTGTCCACTTCCATCCAGCGTCTGCTCCCCTCTTTCTCTCCAAGACTCCAATTGGCCCAGATAACAAAGGCCACTTCCAAGTGCTATTCAGAGTCTTAGGTCACTCCCAGTGCATCCCAGGATACACCGGGAAGGAGGCCTAAGGCTCTGATTGGCCCAGGTGCCTAAGGCTCTACTCACTAGATATTGCTCCATCTGACTATTTTCTGTTTACAAACCTTACAAAGAGTTTGAAAGGGCAACAATTTTTTGAGTGATTCACAGGTGACTGCAGCAGCGCAGCACTATATTAGTGACCAGACATCAGAGTATTTTTTGGAAGGGTAATAGAAACTTCAGACACAATGTGCCAAGTGTGTTGAACTTAGGGGTGAATATGTAGAATAGCTTGTAAGTTTCATGGCTCTACGTCATTCCCTTTTTATGTTGGGCTGAGACCTTTTCAACACCCCTTCGTATATATCCAGTTATGCTAGTATTCTGTAAAGAAAAGTAGGCATCTAAGTTCCTTTACAATAGGTTCCTACCAAGTACTCTGTTACAGACTTTCCTTCTAAGTCTTAATAAATTTCCAAAAAGGCCAATGTAGGCATACAACTCTCAAAATTAAGAGCATAAATTCTTTAAATATCAAGCCCATCCTTTTTCTAATGCTGGCATAGCAAGAGGACTAATAAAGCAAGCTAAACTTTGACTTAACTGTTATCAAAACAAACTGACCCCCCTTTTTATAAAGCTGCGCTAGAGGTTTTTAGCATGGGCCCGTGAGGTAAGTGCTCCGATGCTCATAGGAATTCTAAAGAGCATTGGAGCATTTACTGCATTAAAATCTTCTAGTGCAGCTTGATAAAAGGGGTCGTGAATAATCTGTTTCCAGCAAAAAATTAAGCATGCATTCAATTTGCCTTTGGTTGAATCTATTCATGCTTTGTTGTTCAGTTAGATGAACTTTCATTTGGATCTAAAAGGACACAGATGAGCTAGTAATTATTGAGCACTATGTGAATATTATATATAGCTACATCATGTTCCAGCAACAGTACACAACCAGAGATATATCACAGTCCTTTGGTTTCATTGTCCCCAAGAGGTGCAACAAGATTTTACTGTCAAAATGTTACTGAGCTTTTCCCTATACCATTTCAGTGACATGGTACAATGAGCAGCATTACTCAAAAGTTTATTTATAGAGATAGCTGTAGAGATGTACAGAAGTCATTTTCAGAGTGTCTTAAAATGTCAGCTTTTTCTAACTGACCTTTATTGCTAGTGCTTACTGTTGGTCTCTTGAACGGTAGGGTAACCAAAAAAATCTCTGTATCCCTGTTGTACATTACTAATCCACCCAGCTCTCATGAATTTAGATTATATGACAAGCATATGCAAATATTTTCCTTAATTCACATTTCAGATCACTCTGGATAGACCATCCCTAGCACATGCATCTAGAATTCATGTGTCAAATACAAGGCCAGCGGGCCGAATCCAGCCCAGCTGGCCGTTTTCTGTGACCCGCGGTGACACAGCGTCGGCTTGAGAGTGAAGCAATGTTTTCCTCATTGCCGCCCCGGGTGTTTTAACTTTTGGCCGGTTCCCTCCTCCTCATTGCCTCATTCGGGTTTCTGTATACAAAGCTGCGGACAGCGGCTCCTTGCATCTCATCTGGAAGCTTTCTCTTTCACATTGCAACGTCAGAGAGAAGGTTTCCGGTTCAGGCGCAGGACATGCGTTGGAGTCACCGCCTACGGCTTTGTGCACAGCAACGAATGCTGCAGTGAGGAGAAGGGAGTTGGCCAGAAGGTAAACACCCACTGAAGGGAGGCAGCTAGTTGAGGAACAGAATGGAGGGAGAGGAGTGTGTTGGGACTCGAAAAAGAGGGAGCACAAACTTCAGACAAATGATAGGAGGGAAGGAAAGGAGAGAAGGGGCATGATCTTGGGACATAGAATGAAGGGAAGGAAAGAGGGGAGTATGAGAATGGAAGAATGGAGTGAGGGAAAGAGATGCTGAGGTGAGGTAGGGAATAGAAAGGGAGAATTGGGTGTCTGAGAGAGGGAAAGAGAGATGGTGCATATGAGGAGATGAAGAAAGAGAATTGTTGGGCAGAGAGAGGGAGAGATAATTATTGGACATGGTGGTGGGAGAGGAGTAAGGTAAAGATGCATGGGGAAGAGAGAGATATCAGATCACTGGAATGGGAAGGAGAGAGAGATGCCAGACCACGGAATGGAAGGGAAGGAGGGGGAGAGAGATACCAGACTACAGAGAGGATAGATGCCAGACCGCAAAAAGGAGAGGAGAGAAGGAAAGAGATGTTAGACCTCAGGAAGAGGGGGGGGGGGAGGAAAGAGATGTTAGACCTCGGGAAGAGGGGGGGGAAGGAGAAAGAGATGCCAGACCATGAGAGAGGAGAGATATTCCAGGCTATGGGAAGGAAAGAAGAAAGTTGCCAGACCATATGAGGGGGAAGGGGGAAGATAGAGTTGTCTGACCATGGGAGAGGGATGAGATGGTGCACAGTAATGGGTGCGGCAAGGAAGAGATAAGAACAAATGCTTCTTATGAATAGATGTTAATAGGGAAGAAGAAAAAGGGAGAAGATGGTACACATCGATAGATGGGAAGGGAAGACATTGTGACAGGGAAGCTCCTGTCACGGGTTCAAAATCTGCTTTAAACCCTGCCACTACTCAATGGATATTTCTGCTCAGTCTTTACCTATGAGGTGCCGGGATCCGGACTGCAGCCGCAAACAAGGGTGTGCTCGGAGGATCCGTTCCGGGATTTTGAATTTACCATGAGCAATGTATACTATGAGCTATCAAGGCTAAAAGTGAACAAAGCAATGGGGCTGGATAATCTGCACCCCAGAGTACTTCAAGAACTGAGAGATGTCCTGGCAGAGCCATTATCTGAGCTTTTCAATCTTTCCCTAAACAAGGGAAAAAAGTCCCCTTGGACTGGTAAATTGCTAATGTTATTCCGTTCCACAAAAAGGGATGCAGGTCAGAGGCTGAAAATTACAGACCGGTGAGTTTCATCAATAGTGTGTAAACTTATGGAAACGATTAAAAACAGATTGGATACGATTCTAGATGATGAGAAGCTGAGGGACCCTCAGCAGCATGTGTTCACGAAGGGAAGGTCTTGTCAATCAAATCTGATAAGCTTCTTTGACTTGGTAACGAAACAACTGGACAGGGGGGAATCCCTGGATATCGTGTATTTAGACTTTAGTAATGCTTTTGATAGTGTCCCACACCGTAGGTTATTAAACAAGATGAAAGCGATGGGATTAGGAGAAACTTTGACTACATGGGTTAAAGACTGGCTCAGTGGTAGACTTCAGAGGGTAATGGTAAATGGTACCCCCTCAGAACATCGGCTGTGACCAGTGGAGTGCCGCAGGGCTCGGTCTTGGGTCTGATACTGTTTAATATCTTTGTACAAGACCTGCCTCAGGGACTTCGAGGTAAAATTACATTATTCGCCGATGACGCTAAGCTATGCAATGTGGTTGACAGTGCAACCGTGCCCGAAACTATGAGGCAGGACCCACTTTTACTGGAACAATGGTCTAAAACTTGGCAACTGAGCTTTAATGCCAAAAAGTGTAAGGTTATGCACCTTGGTAGCGGTAACCCCAGCAGAACATACACCCTGAACGGGGAAACCTTAACAAGAACCGTTGAAGATCGGGACCTGGGTGTAATCATTAGCGAAGATATGAAGACGGCCATTTAGGTGAAGAAAGCTTCAGCCAAGGCTAGACGTATGCTGGGTTGCATCCGAAGAAGTTTTGTCAGCCGAAAGCCTGAAGTCATAATGCCGTTGTACAGGTCCATAGTGAGAACTCATCTGGAGTACTGTGTTCAGTTTTGCAGGCCACATTATCAAAAAGACATGAAGAGAATTGAATCGGTCCAGCGAATGGCCACCAAGATGGTCTCAGGACTCAAGAATCTCCCATATGAAGAGCGTCTAAGCAGGCTGCAGCTATATTCTCTCGAAGAACGCAGAGAGAGAGAGGAGACATGATAGAGACATTCAAATATCTTACAGGCCGTATCGAGGTGGAAGAAGATATCCTTTTTCTTACGGGTCCCACGGCAACAAGAGGGCATCCGCTCAAACTCAAGGGTGGGAGATTTCATGGTGACATCAGGAAGTACTTCTTCACCGAAAGGGTGGTTGATCGTTGGAATGGCCTTCCATGTCAGGTAGTTGAGGCCAGCAATGTGCTTGACTTCAAGAAACAATGGGATAAACATGTGGGTTCACTTCGGGAAATTGCTTAGGGGAGTGTTCTTTTAAGGGTAGGGTTCTTCTGAGTGGGCAGACGTGTTGGGTCATATTCATGTTTCTATGTTTCATATTCTACAGCAAGTGTGCCTATTCCTAATCACAATAAGCTGCCCATTAACTCTGTTCCCAGTGCTAAGATCAGACAGGCAGGGAAGAACAGCGAAGGGATGGCAGAGAAGAACAGAATACCTGTTCCAAGTCACTATAATCCCTTTTATAAACCATCTGTTAATTTTCCAGTAAAACCTCTGGTCAGGCAATCTGACACAGCAAGGGTTAAGAAAAGGGGTGGAGCTGACAAGCAGAATGTGGCTAGAGCACCAGTGAAAGTTACACAGCAGGATAAATCAAGCCCAGCTGAGAACAGAGAGAGGCAATCAGGAACCTGGAGGGAAGGACGTTCCTCGCAGCACAGGGAACTAGGGGGAAGGCTAGGAGCTCTGTCTTACTGCCTTCTGCTAAGAAACCTCCATCCCACAGCACTGCCTTGCTGACAGAACTTTGCTTTCCAAGCAGAGGCTAATTGGAAGGGAAAAGCTCCATGAGCAGGGCTTGCCAAATGATATCCCAGAGGATAGCTTGTACCCAGCTTCAGAGAGTGAGGAGTCTCTTATGGAAGTAGGGGGGATGAAATGGACTGCAGCACAGAAGCCCTAGACTATATGTCTGAATGCCGCATGAGGCAGTAAGGTACTGTTTGGGGGAAGGGACTGAAAGTTTGTTCTATAACAATGGGCTAAAGTACTTAAAGAAACATTTCTGTCCTTTTGTGGGACTGTAAAATGAACGAGTGTTTGATGTGTGAATTTGAGGATTGCCTAATAACCAAAATTAAACCAGAATCCTTGTATGCAAGCAAAGCATAGTGAGTGGGGGATGGGTAATGCTAACTAACCTTAGAAGGAGAAATAAAGCCTGAGGTGGATTCAGTGACCTGACATTGCACATCCCTGATAGTAGGAACTTTTGGGAGGGAATCTTAAAACAAGGGTGGATGGTTCCCAGCCCACTGCCCAGAAATAAGAAGGGTCAGTTGATATACATACTTCAGGCAATCAGGTGGGGAGAACTTCCTTAAGAAACACAGTGGGCTCAATACAATAATTGTGCCATGTCTAAAAAGATTGGAGCTAAACTGTTGTATACAATTTCTTGAAACCACAATGCTGCCCAGAACTGTGCAAAGCATGGCAGCAGAACTGTGAGAAAGAAACCCAGTTTAAAGGGAAATATTTTTGTTTCTATTTTCCTTTCTGATTGATGCAAAAAAAAAAAAAAAATGTCTGTAAAGAAGAACTTTTGTTTGTGATAAATTTTTTCCAAGCATCATCAGCCGGTGTTGCTGTATTAGAACCAGTGCAATTGAACTGGATAATAAAACTTGGAACTGGCAATTATTGGTGGAAGGGTTTTTTCCTTTTCTTTTTCTCTACTGTGCTTATTCCAGAGTGGTCCTCCAAAGAGCGCTAATACTTGCACCTGGAAAGGAAGCTGGGTTGCCAGCACTAGGCTTACCCCTGGCCCTGTCACAACATGGAAAAGTAGACAGATTTTGAGAAGAAAGTAGAAAAATGGAAGTTGAATGTTAAAAGTTAATGCTAAAGATGGATGTATGGCAGAAAGTGAAGGAGAGAAAAACAGCAAATGGATAAAGTGGCCCTGGATATACAGTTAAGAGCACAGACAGAAGATAGTGCCTCCAGAAACTTGGAAAAGAAGGTTTGAAAAACAAAATCAGCAGACAACAAAGGTAGGGGAAACAATTTTATTTTCAATTTAGTGATTGAATTGTGTCAGTTTTGCGAATTTACATCTGCTGTCTATATTTTGCACTGTTACATTACATTACATTAGTGATTTTTATTCCGCCATTACCTTGCGGTTCAAGAGAAGGGAGAGAGTCTCAGGCAGCGCATGAGGCAGGAGAGAGAGAGAGTCTCGGGCAGCGCAGAGGCAGGAGAGGGTTCGCGAGGGCGAGCGGCAAAAGAGGAACGCAGCTTCGGGGTAGCGGTGAGTAGCCCCGCCCACCCCCACCGCGTCAGCAGTAGGCGCCGGGCCCCTCCATAAAAGGAGGAGAGCCGACGGTGAGGCCACTGCTCGAGAAGGGAGAGAGTCTCAGGCAGCGCACGAGGCAGGAGAGAGAGAGAGTCTCGGGCAGCGCAGAGGCAGGAGAGGGTTCGCGAGGGCGAGCGGCAAAAGAGGAACGCAGCTTCGGGGTAGCGGCGAGTAGCCCCGCCCACCCCCACCGCGTCAGCAGTAGGCGCCGGGCCCCTCCATAAAAGGAGGAGAGCCGACGGTCAGGCCACTGCTCGAGAAGGGAGAGAGTCTCAGGCAGCGCACGAGGCAGGATAGAGAGAGAGTCTCGGGCAGCGCAGAGGCAGGAGAGGGTTCACGAGGGCGAGCGGCAAAAGAGGAACGCAGCTTCGGGGTAGCGGCGAGTAGCCCCGCCCACCCCCACCGCGTCAGCAGTAGGCGCCGGGCCCCTCCATAAAAGGAGGCGGGCCAACGGCGAGCAGCCGTTCGGCGCGCAGCGAAGGCGAGCGGCAAAGGTGCTCGCGTTAGCGAGAGCGCCTTTGCGAAGGGCCTTGAGAAGGGTCTAATATAAACTCTTCATTCTACCACTCGATCAATCACACTCTTCCTCTTTTTTTTGTTCTCACACCCATACACTTTCTTACACTCTCTTAAACCTTAAACCTCTCAGACTATATAAATAAAAAAATAAAAAAAAAAACTTTCTGAAATCTTTTATATCTCTTCACCTTTCTCCTTACATACTCTCTGACATCTCAACCTTTCTCTTTACAGAAATAAATCCCTCTAACTTCGAAATGGCAGGGAGGACACGGAGTACCAAAGCTACTATCAAGATCGACACTCCAGCATCCGGAGGATCCCAGGGGATGGTCGAGGTCTGTACACAGAAGGCTGAGGGCGACATGGATAAGAGGGCAGAGGCCTCAGTGCAGACTGAGACCTTCCCCCCCCTCTCCGAGTGCTCTACAGTCTCTACGCAGACAGAGGAGCTGGGAAATTTAGGCGAGGATATCTTGCAGGAACTACTGAGCCTCAGGGAGGAGGTGAAGCGCCTGAGGAGCATAAGGGATGACGAGGCCTTCATCGACGAAGCCATCCTGGAACTGTCACACATCACAGAGAAGACCCACGACAGGTCCATCCTCGACACGCCCAAACCTACAGCACTAAACACAATGATTGGAGATGCTGGCCCCTGGCAACTAGTAACCTCCTCTACGGGCAAGCAAAATAAACCCACCTCATTCTCACTCTCTTCTTCTTTTTCTCTTCAACAGGATAACCGTTCAGCATTACCACAGCTAACTCTAAGTAATAGATTTCAGATCTTACAGGATGGAACCACCGAGGAAATAGCAGAAGAGGCTCATGAGGATACCCAGCTCACAACGTCAAATCCAGAACACGCAGACCGACCCCCTCGGAAGGAACGAAGAGTGGTAGTCATTGGTGACTCCATGCTAAGGGGCACCGAGGGACCAATTTGCAGGCCTAATTTGCAATCAAGAGAGGTCTGCTGTCTCCCTGGAGCCAAGATCCAGGATATTACCACTAACCTAGACAAAATCCTAAAACCTAATGATCATTTTCCCATGTTTCTCATCCATGTAGGCACAAACGACACTGCTAGGAATGCCACAGAGAACATCCCCAGAGATTTTGGAGCGCTGGGAAAGAAGTTGAAGCAGATAGGAGCACAGGTGGTCTTTTCGTCAATCCTTCCAGTAAGAAACAAAGGCAGAGCTAGAGAAGAGCGTATTCAACGGACTAACGAATGGCTCCGAGAATGGTGCATAGAAATGAACTTTGGATTCCTAAACCACGGCGAGACGCTCCAAGGACTACAAGGACTCCACCTAACCAGAAGAGGTAGAAACGTATTTGGACATCGATTGGCCCGCCTACTCCATAGGGCTTTAAACTAGTTAAGTTGGGGGAGGGTACATACTTATATTCCAGAGCAGTAAGAAACCACTCTGAGGAGGCAAGTCGCACTACCAAGTCTAAGGTAAGTACCAATAATATCCACAATAATTCAGGGAGAAATATCACTGATAATTTAGGAGCCACACTAACTCATAAAGTAAACTCTTCACAGATATGGAGGGCCATGTATGTTAATGCACACAGCTTGGGCAATAAAATTCTAGAATTAGAAACTGAGATAGCAAACGCCGATCTTGACGTGATAGCGATATCCGAAACCTGGTTCATGGAATCGCATGGGTGGGATATGGTTATACCAGGGTACAACCTACTTCATTGCGACCAAGTGGGGAAATTGGGAGGAGGAGTAGCGCTATACACTAAGGAAAGCATCAAAACCACCAGAATCACAGATGTTAGATACACTGGGGAATCCCTCTGGGTAAACCTGGCCAGAGGGAATGAAAAATGCCTATACCTTGGTGTGATATATAGACCTCCCAGGCAACAGGAGGACAAAGACATGGAATTAATCGAGGACATAGAGAACATCACACTTCGCGGGGACTCAGTAATGCTAGGAGACTTCAACATGCCAGATGCAGATTGGAACACACTCTCCGCGACTACGGGTAGCACCAGAAGAATATTAAACTCCATAAAGGGTGCACCTCTCAAGCAATTGGTATTGGAGCCCACCAGGGACCAGGCGTTACTAGACCTGGTTCTCACCAACGGAGATAGCGTCACGGAAGTCTCAGTAGGGGACACACTGGCCTCCAGCGACCATATGATATGGCTCAACCTCAAGAAAGGTTTCCCAAAAACAAACACAGCAACAAGGGTTCTCAACTTTAGAGGCATAGACTTCAACCGCATGGGAGATTTCGTCCATCAGGAGCTACATAAACAGGCAAAAACTGACAATGTGGAGGTTATGTGGTCGTCTCTGAAGTCCATACTACACGCAGCAACAGACCGATACATAAAGACAGTAAGTAAACGCAGGAGAAACAAAAGACCCCAATGGTTCAGTAAAGAAATTTCAGACCTAGTTAAACAGAAAAAAGATGCTTTTATCGCCTGCAAACATTTAGGCAGAGAGGGGGCAAAAGAGAACTATCTAGACATATCCAAAGCTGTCAAAACAGCAGTCAGAGAGGCCAAACTCCGAATGGAGGAAGAGCTAGCACGGAAAATTAAGAAAGGGGATAAATCTTTCTTCAGCTATATTAGTGACAGGAAAAGAAACAGAGATGGGATAGTACGCCTGAAGCAATCGGACGGTAACTTTGCGGAATCAGACTCTGAGAAGGCAGAATTACTAAACCAATACTTCTGTTCAGTGTTCACCCGCGAAACGCCGGGAGCTGGTCCACAGCTGCAGACGGGAGATAACCGAAGAGACCCGTTTCAAGATTTCGAATTTACGCCCAGTAGTGTCTACGGCGAACTTTCAAGACTCAAAGTAAACAAAGCCATGGGGCCGGATAACCTACACCCCAGAGTGCTCAGGGAGTTAAGGGAAGTCCTGGCAGAACCTTTATCTGTTCTTTTCAATCTTTCCCTAAGCACAGGAAGGGTCCCCTTAGACTGGAAAACAGCCAACGTAATCCCACTCCACAAAAAGGGCTGCAGGACAGAGACAGCAAACTACAGACCGGTGAGTCTCACGTCTATAGTGTGTAAACTCATGGAAACACTGATCAAACAGAATATTGACAAAATCCTTGACAAAGAAAAACTGCGTGATCCACACCAACACGGGTTCACCCGGGGCAGATCCTGCCAATCTAATCTGATTAGCTTTTTTGACTGGGTTACTAGACAACTGGACGCCGGAGAGTCACTGGACGTGGTATATTTGGACTTTAGTAAAGCATTTGATAGTGTCCCTCATCGAAGATTACTGAACAAGCTGAAATCAATGGGATTAGGAGACATTCTAACTACATGGGTTGGGGATTGGCTGAGCGGCAGACTTCAAAAGGTGGTGGTGAACGGTACCCCATCCGAAGCGTCGGAAGTGATCAGTGGAGTGCCGCAGGGTTCGGTCCTGGGCCCGATCCTATTCAACTTATTCATAAGAGATATGACGCAAGGACTTAGAGGAAGGGTATCACTGTTCGCCGACGACGCCAAACTTTGCAACATAGTAGGCAGTGGCTTATCACCTGATAATATGACACACGACCTACTGCTGCTGGAACAATGGTCAAAAACTTGGCAGCTAGGCTTCAATGCTAAAAAATGCAAAATAATGCACTTGGGCAGGAGAAACCCACGTAGAACTTATGTACTAAATGGTGAGACCTTGGTTAGGACCACGGCGGAACGCGATCTAGGAGTGATCATTAGTGAGGACATGAAGGTTGCCAATCAAGTGGAGAAGGCTTCCTCCAGGGCACGACAAATGATGGGGTGTATCCGTAGAGGTTTCGTCAGCAGGAGACCTGAAGTCATGATGCCGCTGTACAGAGCCATGGTGAGGCCTCACTTAGAGTACTGTGTTCAGTTTTGGAGCCCACACTACCGAAAGGATGTGCTGAGGATCGAGTCGGTTCAGCGAAAGTCCACCAGGATGGTCATGGGGCTCAAGGATCTCACGTATGAAGAAAGACTAAAGAAGTTGCGGCTGTACTCACTTGAGGAAAGAAGAGAACGGGGAGATATGATTGAAACGTATAAGTACATCACGGGACGCATCAAGTCGGAAGAGGATATATTCTGGCTCATGGGACCCTCGACCACCAGAGGGCATCCGCTGAAAATCAGGGGAGGGAAATTTCATGGCAATCCCAGGAAGTACTTCTTCACCGAAAGAGTGGTGGATCATTGGAATAGACTCCCACCCCAGGTGACAGATTTAAAAAAAAAAAATGGGATACTCATGTGGGATCTTTAAGGGAGTAAATTCAGGAGGGGGGGATACTTGGAATGGGCAGACTTGGTGGGCTATAGCCCTTTTCTGCCGCTTTTTTCTATGTTTCTAAGGCGGATTACAGAAGAGGATTTTATAATTACAGAAGAGGATTTCTGGACATGTCCAGAGGTGTTACAGAGTAGAGTGGATTGCTTTAGAAGATTGAAATGTTTCAAACGGTGTTAGTTAGTTTTCATGGATTTTTTGAATAGCAGGGTTTTTATTTCTTTTCTGAAAGTTTTGTAGTTTGGGGTCGCGATTAGTAGATTGGAGAGTTGGTGGTCTAGTTTTGCTGCCTATGTGGCTAGTAGGCCATTGTACAATTTTTTCCATTTGATGTCTCTGATTGTAGGGTATGTGAATGTTGTCTGGGTTCTCATGTGTCTGGTTGTAGTTTGGATTAGGTGGTTGTTCAAGTAGGCTGGGCTGTCACCATTTATGGATTTAAATAATAGACAGTAGAATTTAAATAGTATTCTTGTTGAATTGGGAGCCAGTGTGAGTCGAGGTATGCCTCAGTGATGTGGTTGTGTTTTCTTAGTGAATAGATTAGTCTCAGGGCTGTGTTTTGTACTGTTTGTAGGTGTTTTATCATTGTTGCAGTAGTCAAGGAGACCTAGGACTAGGGACTGTACCATGAGCTGTAATTGTTTTCTGTCGAAGAATTTTTGAACTTGCCTTAGGTTTCTCATGACCACAAATGATTTCTGTATTGTTTTGTTGATTTGTGGTTGCATGGTGCAGCATCTGTCTATCGACATTCCCAGAAGTTTTAAAGTGGGTTGAATGGGGTATGTGATAGAGTTTATTACTAGGTTTGTTATAGTTGGGGTTTTATTTTTTTCAAGGCGTATGAATTTTGTTTTGTCTGGGTTCAGTTCTAGTTTGTGGTCTTTCATCCATGTTGCCACTATTTCTAGAGTTCTGTGTAGTGTGTCTGTCATGGTGGGCGTTGGCTGATCAAAAGGAAGGAGAATGGTGATGTCGTCTGCATAGCTATAGGTTAAGCCTATTTTGTCTAGGCAGGTGCCGAGAGATGAAATGTAGAGATTGAAGAATGTTGGGGATAATGGCGACCCTTGGGGTATGCCACAGGGGTTGGACCATGATTCTGATTTATTTTTGTTTGTCTTTACTCTGTAGGTCCTGTATTGTAGGAATCCTTGAAACCAGGTGTATACTTTGCCTGTGATTCCTCTTGTATCTAGTATTTGTAGCAGGATGTTGTGGTCTACCAGATCAAATGCTGCAGTGAAATCTAGTTGAATAATCAGCATTTTTTTGCCTGTGCTGAGGTGTTGTCTAGCTGTGTCCAGAAGGGATCCTAGTAGTATCTCAGTGCTGAAGTTGGTTCTGAATTAAAACTGTATATAGTGGAGCAAATTGTGGTTTTCTAGGTAGTTGGTGAGGAGTTTGGCTACGAGGCCTTCCATTAGCTTGACATATAGTGCAATTGAGGCTATGGGTCTGTAGTTGGATGGTTGATCTGTTGCTCCTTTTGGGTCTTTTTAAGATTGGGGTGACAATGATTTCGGAGAGGTCTTGTGGGAAAAGGCTATCTGTGAGCATGGTTTGTATCCGTTGCATGAGGAGAGTGCAGAATTTTAGGCTGGAGGTTTTTAATAGGTATGGAGGGCATTGGTTGAGGTCGCAAGCTGCGTGGCTGTATTTTTTATTGAGGTTTTTTTGTGGCTTTTTAAAAGATTCTTTATTCATTTTCAAATTTACAATAAGTGTAACAATATATCCAATCAAATTAACAATAAATATAACACTTAATAATCATCAATGGTACAAATAATATGCTCTTATCTCCCACCCTTCCTTATCATATAATCAATACCCTATACAATATGTAACAATAAATTTACCCTCCCCTCCTCCCTTACAATCAAACTTGTAAATTTAAGGGAAAAAAAAAAAATAAAATGTCATCTAATCAGTACAATACTTTGTAAATGGCTCCCACACATCCTGAAATTTCCTGAAAAAACCGCGCTGTATTGCAATAAATCTTTCCATTTTATAAACATAACATAAGGAATTCCACCAGAAATTATAATTTAATCTACTCCAATTTTTCCAATTATACGTAATTTGTTGAATGGCAACCCCAGTCATTATAAGTAATAATTTGTTATTATTTGTAGAAAACTGACTTTTTGCTCTCATTGCCATACCAAATAGCACAGTTTCATATGATAATGCCACTGGGTTATCTAATAAACAATTAATTTGGTCCCAAATTGATTTCCAGAAATCCATAATAAATGGATCTAAAGTCCCTGCTTCGAGATGACAGTGGCAACATTTATTAGACTTAGAGCTATTCAATTTTTGTAATCGAACAGGGGTCCATAATGCTCTGTGTAACAGAAAAAAAACAAGTTTGTCTCATAGATGCTGACATCCTCCAAGTCCAAATTCGTGGCCATTGAGACACAGTAATTTGGTGTCTCTCAGAACAGTATTTAGTTTCTTTTTAATAAATCCAGTCAGCAATTTATCCCACTGGGCGGCCTGGTGACCCAAGAAGTCCGCCTGAAAGTATAAGAACTCCATACTAAAATGATTACTAAGGTTTTTCCATTCAGGAAACCCCGCCTGAATGGCTTGGTTCAGTTGCAACCATCTAAAACATTCTGATTTATTAAGACCATATTTATGTTGCAACTGTGAAAATTCAAGCATTTTACCATTAGAGATAACATCATCTAATAAACGTATTCCTGCTATCATCCAATGCTTCCAGGAGAGCCTTTCTCCGCCAGTTTGAATCTTGGAGTTCAGCCATATAGATTGATTTGTAGATTTGTGAACTGGAGTTGTTGTTAAATTACTTACATAACGCAGTGTTTTCCATGTATCAGCTAATATTCTGTTATCTTTACTGTAACTAGGCATTTTGATACTGAGCAAATGACAAAGGCGCAAAGGAGACATGAGTTGCCATTCAAGCCACAACCAATCTGGGAGTTTTTCCATGAGCTTTGGGAGGATCCAATACATACCCTGGCGCAAAATATAGGCTTGATGATACCTATAAAAAATGGGAAAATTTACCCCTCCCTCTGAAATTGGCCTTTGTAAAGATACCAAGGCTACTCTGGGAGTTTTACCCAGCCAAATAAATTTTATGAGGATCCTTGAAAATAAACCGGCAACATACCCATCGGATAACAAACCACAGGCAAGATCATCATCTTAATAGTTTGGACTCTCCCCCACCATATTTCTGTGACCTTCTGTAATAACGATTTTTCATTTATTTTTATTGTTTCTTCCATTGTATTTTTAATCCTAATGTCTAAATATTTTATTCCATCTTCCTTCCATAGAAAGGGAAATGAATCAAACAAACCTTTTGTACAATGGATATTGAGTGGAAGAATTTCTGTTTTACTCCAATTTATCTTGTAACCTGAAAATTTTCCAAATTTCTCAATCATTTCAAGTAAGCAAGGAATGGTTATCTCAGGATTTCTCAAATAGAGCAATATATCATCTGCGTAAGCTGAGACCTTATATTCCCGATCTCTACGAGGAATACCCTGAATCTCATCTGCTTGCTGAATAGCTAGTAACAGGGGTTCCAATACAATATCAAAAAGCAGAGGAGATAAAGGACAGCCTTGTGTAACCCCCCTCTGCAACCTAAAGCCATCTGAGAGATTATTATTAATATACAATTTAGCAACAGGGGAGCAATACAATGTTTGAATCATTTGTATAAATCATAAACCAATAACAAACCATTCCAACGCTTGATACATGAAGGTCCATTCAACACGATCAAAGGCCTTTTCTGTATCAAGGGATACAGAAAAAGCTGGATCATTTAAGGCTTTTGATAAATTCAACATATGCAAGGTAAGCCTAGTGTCATTAGAAGAATGTCTTTGAGCAACGAATCCAGTTTGGTGCATCCCAATAATAAAAGGGACAGCTTTAGCCAAACGTATTGCTAATGTTTTAGCTAAAAGTTTTCCATCAACATTAATTAAAGAAATAGGCCTGTAATTTGAAACCAGAGTGGGATCTTTATTTGGCTTTGGCAAGCCTATAGTTAATGATTCCGCCATGGTACCTGTAATACAACCATTAGTTAGTTGATTCTGATATAGATTTAGTAAATATGGTAATAGAGTAATTTGGAATGATTTATAAAACTCTACTGTAAAACCATCTACGCCTGGAGCGGATCCAACTCTAAGGGCCTTCAATGCTGCTTGCAATTCCTTAATTGATATTGGCTTTTCTAAACTTTCTTTTATATGCTCAGGAACTTTCGGCCCCTTGATTAAATTTAAAAATTCCAATCCATTTTTTTCTTTATCTAAATAAGGCTCAGAAGAATACAGATCTTTATAAAATTGTAAAAATTGTTTTAAAATAGAATCAATTTGTATACAAGAATTTCCTTTTTCATCTTTTATTGCCAATACATTTGTTTTTTGTTTTTTTGCTTTTAAATAATTTGCCAATAATCTTCCCGCCTTATTTGAATTTGCATAATACAATGCTTGTTGAGAAAATAAATCTTTCCTTATCATTTTAGAAGAAATCTCATTATATTTCCCTTTAGCTTTCAAAAGATCTTGTAAAATGGAATATTCCCATTTATCCTTTAATTTTGATTCCAATATCTTAATTTCTTGTTCTAACCTAGAAAATTGATATTTAATTTGTTTTTTAGTATATGCCAAAAAAGAAATAATTTGGCCTCTTATGGTTGCCTTATAAGCATCCCATAAGGTCTACACTGAGATATCTTCCGTATTATTTATTTGAAAGTAATCATTTATTTTTAACTGAATTTTCTCAATAAAATTAGGTTCTACAAGCAAAGCATTATCAAATCTCCACACAGATCTTCTAACCTCCTGATCACTTATTTTAATTTTAATCCACATCCCACCATGATCAGATAAAATAATTGGATCAATGGAGACTTGTGTTACTTGCTGAACTAATGCATTTGAAATAAATATATAATCTATTCTTGACAATGATTTGTGGACATGGGAGCAGAACGAAAATTCCCAATCATTAAAATGAAATATTCGCCATATATCTTTTAAATCACAATTTTGAACCAGATTATCCAACCCTAATGATTTTATAATTCTACTAGGTTTTTTTGTCCATTAAAGGATCTATAACAGCATTAAAATCCCCTGCCACAACTAAATTAGAAGCAGCCAGTGGTAACAATAATTGTTGTTGAGATTTGAAAAATTCAATCTGATTCGAATTAAGTGCATATACATTGAATAGCGCCATGGTAGTATTTCCCAGATTCATGTCTACATGTATCCACCTTCCTAAGGGATCAGCAGCAATTAATTTGAATGTAGCATTACATCTCTTATTCACCAATATAGCAACACCTGCTTTTTTCTTTACGGCTGGGGCATAAAAGCAATGTTTCACCCAGTCTCCTTGAAGCTTTTGAGACTCTAAAGCTGATAAGTGAGACTCCTGGATGCAACATATATCAATATTCTGTTGTTTTAAGAATAAAAGTACCTTCTTTCTTTTTATTGGATGGTTGAGGCCATTTACATTTAGTGAAAATAATTTAAGTTCCATCTATGTTTTTATTTATAGCACATTTGAACTCCAACAAATACATTAATTTATTATAATTTTCATACACATAAATCATTCCCTTCAATTTACTATATATAACATTCTTCCCCACTCTTAATTCCTTAAATATTATATTTCAACGATACCAAAAATCATTCCCTATGCCCTCCCCTATCCCTCCCCTCCTAATAATGAGATTACTTGAAGACATCTGTTCAGACCGGCCACCCTTTCCCTACCATAAGCATCTTGATTGACTATTCCTCCTTTACTATTAAAAAAAATTGTTCAATCTATATAATTAAAACCCCTTACTATCTTTTAGTTAAATATCTAGCTTTTTATATAAAATCTTCATGAATTCATTTCAGTTAAGAATATGTACTTTGAATTACATTATATTAATAAGATCCATCTAAATACGAAAACTGCATTAGAATTTTCTTTACATCCCCTCTTAAAAGTGGTAAATTGATTTTAAAACTATTAGTGCATTACAATGTATCAACATCAATTATGCTAAAAGTTCTTTATTAAAGTATGTTTACCATCAAAGTATGTTCTTTATTAAGGTATGTTTACCATCAAAGTAATAATTAACAAGCTCATGAAAACCATTGAGTTAATTTAAACTCCATCAGAACTATAGAATTATTTAAATATTAATGATTTAAAATAAAATAAATAAGGATTTTCTTTTTAATATTATGACATCAGAAAATGTAATAATTTTCAAATCTTATTTAAGATATCAATATAATATTTCATTTTATTTTAAGAATTACTATTGTAACATTACACTTTCTATAATAAATCTATTTCTGTTAACCACTATCACTTTCCTAAAAGTAAAATCGAATATACTTAACATGACATCATTTTGGCTTTAATATTTTCATCAATATCATTTTAATTTGCTGCTATATGAATTATGATAGAAAAGGCCTAAAATTTAAAAACTGAAATTAACAAACCTTCAGCAAATGTATTCTTGTCCCTTGGTTTGTCTGTATAAATGCTCACTCTGAGGCACCGAATCTGGCAGCATCTATATTTTCAGGAGTGGCTGGTGCCAACAACGATCCGTCCATATTGTAAATCTAAACACTCCAACATCCTTAAACTTCACTTCCTTGGGCTCAGACATTTCTTCCGATTCTGTCATTAAAGCCATATTTGATTGTGCTGCCATTTGGACATTGTCAGCTTCCTTCGCCGTTGTTTATCCCCTTAAACAAAAAGCGCTGATACTATCCGACGCCAGCTGTTTTTGGCCAGGTTAAGGATGAGCTGCGGGGAGTGGAGGACCCGTAGGGTATCGCTTCAGTTTCTCAGATCTAGGCTCCAGAGCTATGACAAATGGCTGCTCCCTTTAGCATTATAAGACACCGGAAACCGGAAGTGCTGAAGTTATTTGACACCAGGAAGTCTGCTGAACAATTTGCAGTCCAAAAATGTTTCATAATGCCACAGGAGCTACCCAAGCGCATATATTGAGTTTGTTAAGGTTGGACCATTGTATTGTGGAGAAGTGGGACTAGGTTCTATCTGCTGCAGCTGATTCTTTTTCTGTGGGGGTTGGGGTTCCTGCAAAGTTTGTCCTGGCAGTTGTAATTTTGTTTTTAAAGTATTCAGCTATAAGGGTGGCTGAAGGGGGAGGGTTGTCGTCTGGCTAGGTAGGGTTTGGTGTCTGTGAGTTCTTTTAGTAATTGGAATAGTTTTTTTGTGTCTTGGGCTTCTATGCCTATCTGGTTTGTGTAGTATGTCTTTCTTTTTTCTTTTAGTTTTAGTTTGTATTGTTGGTTTAGTTTTTCCATGCTGCTCTTGTGTGTTCTTGGTTACTTTTTCTCCATTTTCTTTCTAGTTGTCTGTTCAGTAACAAATGCACTTGTTTATTTTTCTCTGGAGTTGTACTGCATGCAGAGTCTTGAATCTTAGGGTTTTGTTTTATATATTAGTACTTTTAGTTTGTAGTCCCATATTTGCATAGGGGTTATTTGTGTTCTGGTAGGAATGAATGTTGAGAAGCATACAGTGTGCTTTGTGTAATTTAATTTTGTGGTTAACCATTATGTGTTGTTAATAAGATTATATTGTGTGTTTATATGAAAAATGAATGGAAAAATGGTATTACAATTAGTACTATTATAGGGGCAGGGTCTGGCCCGCAACTTAGCCTGTGTTTTAGATTTCAGCCCCTTAATGTGATTGAGTTTGACGCTTCTGACCTAAATGTAATAGCTTATCTGGATATCATCTGAGCACTGTTGATAACTGGATAATTATTAAGCCTGCCCTTTTGTTAAATGGATAATACACAGCCGTTAAGGGAGATTTTTGGCTCCATATATATATACACATCAATATAGTAGCTGAAAATCCATAGGTAGAGGAGTCATAGTAAACCTAATACTCTGTTTTAATTTCAGTCTCAATGATAATAGTAATGATCAGTAATAACCAATCCTATGTGTCAGTACAATATTCTATATTTAGAAATAAACCCCAGAAGATTCAAAATCAATTCGTCTATTTAAGAGACACTTTTTCTAGAAAAATAGAGTGACCTCAAGAATATAAGATATGCTATGTTGGATCAGACTAATGACAAATCTAGGAATATATGAAAAGCCACTGTGAAATCAAAGCAAGCTCCATCAAGCTCAACATCTTGTTCCCCACAATAGCCAGACAAGTTCATAAGAACTTGACAGATCCCAAAAAGTAGATCCATTTTCCACAGCTCATTTCCAGAGATAAACAATGGCTTTCCCCAAGTCTACTTGGAAAATAATTTTTATGGACTTTTTTTCTGGGAACATATCCAATCCCCTTTTGAATCCTATTATGTTAGTCGCCTTGACCAAATCTTATGGCAACAGATTCTACAGCTTATTATATACTGTATTAAAAAAACTGTATGATTTGTTTTCAGTCTGATGGTCTTTAATATCACTGAATGTCCTCTTGTTTATTTGTATTGTTGCAAAATCTACACAACTATTCCCTATTTAATTATTCTATCTACTTAAAATTTTATAAACGTCTATCATATTCCCTTCTCAGTTGTCTTTTCTCCAAACTGAAAATCCTGTTTGTAAGGGAGCTACTGCATCTCCTTTATCATTTTTTCACCCTTCTCTGAACCTTTTTTAAGTTGTACTGTAATCTTTTTGAGACAGGGAGATTAGAATTGTATACAGTAATCAAGGTACAGACCTACCTTGATCTGTATATGCTATTTGTTTTTTTAGCAGCTGTGGCACATTGTGATGAAAATTTCAACTCCAAGATCTTGTTCTTGGGTAGCCTTGTAAGACCCCAACATTTTGTAGCTGTAATTGGAGCTATTTGTCTCTGTGTGCATCACTATGCACTTGTTCACATTTCATTTCATCTGTCATTTAGAGGTCCTGTCTGCCAAAATCCTTTTGTATTCTGTCTTTGACAGTGCACAGCAAACCCTAATAGGGGGATTCATCTTTGTTACTTACTTCCACAAGTAAGAGATGGCAATTCCCAAGTCTGTCTGGCTAGTAATTGTTGATAAGCCTAACCTCCAAAAATCTGTGCAAACCTTTTCAAAATACAGCTATGCTACTAGAATTGACTATAACCTCCAGGAATTTTTTTATTTTTTCTGTAAATTTAGAATTACTGTTTATTATCAATTTGCTACACTGCCTAATTTGTGAACAAATCTAGGCAGTGTACAATATCCAAAATGAAACAAAAGTGAGAAAAAGAAGCCATTAAAAATAGAAAATCAAGAAAAGATAAAATTAAAATATAAGTAACTGAATAAATAGTGAATAAAAGATAGAATCTTCATGAATCAAAGCAATATGAAATAAATGAGTTTAAAGTTAGATTTAAATGTTTGGTAAGAGGGCTCTGGAGTGTTAAAAGTAAATTATTCCTGTGAAAAGGTGCCAAAAGAATTAGGCACTGTGTTGGGTAGATTCCCAAAGAGCTTGGGACAGAACTGGCAAGACCAATCTATGGTCATTCAAGAACAGAACAATATGAGATGGTAAGTATAGAATGGTGAGAGCCAGCGTGTAAGGCTCTAACACTAAAGTCATTTTAGTATTTTAAACTGAATGCATGTAGTAACAGGGAGCCAATGCAATTGGTGAAGTAATAGAGAAACAAGCATGACAAAGGAATTGCACAGCAGCATTTTGTAGGGATTGTAACCTTTTAAGTTTGAGTTTTGTGATACTGGCATAGAAAGCATTACAATAGTTAAGTTTTGATCTTATAAAAGAATGATGAAGTATGCAGAAGGCATACTGGTAAAGGCAGATGGATCTAAGTCTATGTAAAGACAAGAAACTGGGAAGGGGTAAAACGCGGACCTCACAGATCTGACAGACCTCACGGATCTAAAACCGCATGTCCTTAAAAAATCTGAGGTCCATGTCCGTGCCACTTGTAGTTTCTGTCTCTGATAGACCTGTATGAGATTTTAGCGCTAATGGATCCATCTCAGCATAGGGAGGGAAAAGTATTAGGATCCGTCAGCGCTAAAATCTCATAGAGGTCTGTCAGAGACTGAGGCCCTCGTTTTACCCCTTCTCCATGAAAGGCAGAGCAGAGGGGTACATCGAGCAATTCAGAGGAAGGAAAGCAGCCGAGGCTCTGCCTCATGCCTACGATCCTCAGACTGAACCCCGGCAGCACCCAGCAACGTTTGGAGACTTCTTTTCCATAATGCACGTCCCAAACCTATGTTCCCGCTCTCTTTGTCTTTCCGAAAACTTATACATAAGAAGGCTTCTACTCTGCCGCTCCAGCACTAGTCTCTGGCTCTGACCTCTTTGAGATTTTAGCACTGACGGATCCTAACACTTTTCCCTCCCTATGCTGAGACGGATCCGTCAGCGCTAAAATCTCATAGAGGTCCTTCTAGAGACCTCAACCTCCACCTCAGAAACCTTACTAGCATATCTCGAGGCCTTAACATATAAAATCTTAGATCCTCAAACCACACACGAAAAAGGACACCAACTAGATATTGCAGTCTAAATGTCCCAACAGACCACACAACCAGAGATCCAAACGTCAAACGGAAAATGGAACCGTTCCCTTTGGTCTGATCACTACACTTACTCCTTCGAAATCAATTGGACCAGTAACAAAAACATTCCAAATACTCAACAAACAACTTACAACTCACGCAAACATATAGATCCCACCACATTCTGGATAAAAACAGGCACCATAATCCAATACTACACACCCAAAGACTTCATCTCAAAATGGAACCATTTAAGTACTGCAACCCTGGACGAACTAGCCCCAGAAAAACCCAAAACCACAGAAAATCAGACAAGTGGTTCGACAACGAACTACTCCAACTCAAAAGATAATGCAGACAACTAGAAAGAAAATGGAGAAAAAGCAGCCAAGAATCCACAAAAACAGCATGGTAACAAACCGAAAATACAAACTGAAAGAAAAAAGAAAATCATACTACTCAAAACAAATAGAAGGACCCCAAGACACAAAAAAGCTATTCCAGCTACTAAAAGTTCTCACAAACACCACACCCTACATAGCCACCAGCAACTCCCCCCTCCTTCAGCCACCCTCTTAGCCACATACTTCAAAAACAAGATCGCAAACATCAGAGCCTCATTCAACGGAACCCCCACACACATACAGACATCATTTCCCCCTACAGAAAAAGAACCAGTTGCAGCAGATAGAACCTGGTCCCATTTCTCACCCATACAATGGTCAGACTTCAACATTCTATATAATAAATACAGCCATGCAGCCTGCGACTTAACCATTGCCCCCATACCTACTGAAAACCTCAAGTACATTATTCCGCTCCCTGCTTCTACAATGGATACATTCTTTACTACTAGAGGGTCATTTCCCACAAGAACTCAGCAAAATCATCATAACTCCGATATTAAAAGACCCCAAAAGAGCAACGGACCAACCATCCAACTACAGGCCCATAGCCTCAATCCCACTGTACGTCAAACTGATGGAAGGCCTCGTAGCCAAAACTTTAACCTCATACCTAGATAATCACAACTTACTCCACTACACACAGTCTGGCTTCAGAGCCAACTACAGCACGGAGACCCTACTAGGAACACTAATGGACACTGCCAGACAATACCTCTGTACAGGCAAGAAAATCCTTCTCATACGACTAGATCTCTCTGCAGCCTTCGACCTGGTAGATCACGACATTCTTCTACAAACTCTAGACTCCCTAGGAATCTCAGGCAAGGTACTTGCATGGTTCAAAGGCTTCCTACAATCCAGAACCTACAGGGTTAAAATAATGCAAGAAAAATCAGAACCATGGTCCAACCCCTGCGGAGTTTCCCAAGGATCACCCCTATGATCCACACTATTCAATATATACATAGCCTCCCTCAGCTCCTACCTAGACAATCATGGCATAACTTCATACAGCTATGCAGATGACATCACTATTCTCCTCCCCTTTGACCACCCAGAACCCACCATGACAATCACAATACACAGAACACTCAAAACAGTAGCAACATGGATGACAGAGCACACTTAACCCTGAAAAAACAAACTTCATCCTCCTAGAAAACAACAAAACTTCAACCTTAACAAATCTAGTAATAAACTCGATCTCATACCCCATTTAACCCACACTAAAACTTCTGGGAGTAATAATTGACAGAGGCTGTACCATGCAACCACAAATCAACAAAGTAATAAAAGCATCATTCGTGACCATGAGAAATCTAAGACAAATCCGAAAATTCTTTGCCAGGAAACAAATCCTACTTTTGGTACAATCTCTTATCCTTGGACTAATAGACTACTGCAACATACTATACCTCCCATGCCCAGCGACCATGATAACACAATTACAAACAATACAAAATATAGCCCTAAGACTCTTTCTGGAATTGGAAGCCAGTGTGAGTTGAGGTATGCCTCTGTAATGTGGTCATGTTTCCTCAGTGAGTATACAAGCCTCAGAGCTGTGTTTTGAATTGTTTGTAATTGTTTTGTCATTGTTGCAGGGCAGGGGAGATAGAGGATGTTGCAATAGTCTAGCAGACCTAGGATTAGGGATTGTACAATAAGCTGGAATTGTGTTCTTTCGAAGAATTTTCGGACTTGGCTTAAGTTTCTCATAACTGTGAATGACTTCTGTATTGCTTTATTTATTTGAGGTTGCATAGTGCAGCATCTGTCTATCGTCATTCCTAGTAGTTTAAGGGTGGTTTGAATGGGGTGGTTGATTGAATTTATTTCTATATTGGTTATGGTTGGAACTTTGTTATTTTCGAGGAGGATGGATTTTGTTTTGTCTGGGTTCAGTTTCAGTTTGTGATCTTTCATCCAGGTCGCTACAGTTTCTAGTATTCGGTGTAGTGTGTCTGTAATAGAGGGCTTAGGTTGATCAAAAGGTATGAAAATAGCGATGTCGTCTGCATAGCTATAGGATGTTAGACCTAGTTTGTACAGGTATGCACCGAGTGAGGCAGTATAGAGATTGAAGAGGGTGGGGGATAGTGGGGATCCTTGGGGTACGCCGTAGGGCTCTGATTTTTCTCTATCTGATTTTACTCTGTATGTTCTGGATTTTAGGAAACCTTCAAACCATGAGTATACTTTATCTGAGATACCTATTGTGTCCAGAATTTGTAGTAGGATGCCGTGGTCTACCAGGTCGAATGCTGCGGTCAGGTCCTGTTATATGAACAGCATTTTTTTTCTTGTGCTGAGGTGTTGTCTAGCTATTCTTAAGTTGTCTAGATGTTCTTAAGTAAAACGGAATCCTCATGTCTAAAATATTATTTCTAGCTCCAAAGTATGGGTGACTATGAAAATAACCTTAGAAATGCGAGGGGCCACAGTCCAACCAATAAGTTCTCAGCCCAACCAATAAGAGAATGACGTGGAGCCATGAAACTTACAAGTTATTCCACACTTTTCTAGACACTTTTTTTGTTTCATTTCATATCATTGAAATGAAAAATATGCCATAACTTGTAAGTCTCATGGCTCCGTCTCAGTCTGGGAATCCTTTAATAATCTAAAGCAGTGTTTCTCAACTCGGTCCTGAAGTACCCACTTGCCAGTCCGGTTTTCAAGAAATCCACAATGAATATGCATGAAAGACATTTGCATATAATGGAGGCAGTGTTTGCAAATCAAGTTTATGCAAATTTAATGTGGATATCCTGAAAACCTAACTGGCAAGGGGGTACTCCAGGACTGAGTTGAGAAACAAGTTTCAAGTTGATTAAAAATTTGTTTGATCGCTTTACATAAAAGGCCACATTATCCCACAGACTTCCTCAAACCACTGTGTTCCTATGAAAATACACAGAACACCCATGTAAAAAGAAGTATACATTCTAAATTGGTGGTTATCAACTCACTCCTCAGGATACTGCCCACTCTGGTTTTTACAATAGCCACAGTGAATATTCATGAGATAGAATTATAAGAAATAGAGACAATGCATACAAGTTTATGTTATGCATATTCATTGCATATATCTGAAATCTAGTCTGACTTGATGTGTCCAAAGGACTGTGCTAAGAACTCTTGCTATAAAGCAGGGCTGGATTTAAATGAAAAGAGGCCCTAGGCTATTCCACTTATGAGGCCCTTTCACCTCCCATTTTTAAGTTTGTAAATTACATGAGAGATAATAAAATACATCATTACTGTGATATATATCAATATATTAAATGAAACATATTGTTATTGGTACTAACCTTTATAAAAAATGTGACACGGATAATAAATAAAAAAAAGTCGAGAACACTTATTTGGACATTTATTCTCAGCACCATATATAGTACTTGTAACAATAATTAATCAAACATAACACACATTGCCCCTTCCTATGTCCATAGTGCCCCCAGTGCGTCCTTCCTCACCTCACCCCCCCTCTGATGCCCGCCTGCCTCCCATCCCCCTTCCATTGAACACCCCCCCAGGCCATCCTGCCTGCCTGCCTTCCATTAAACCCCCCACCCCCCCTCCGATGCCAATCTGGGCCACCCTGTCCTGACGGATCCACATTTTGCCTCTCTCCCCGCGGGGCTGGGCTTTGCCCAGCTGTTTCTGGACTGACGTCTTTCCCTCCCCGATCCTCCTCCCAGGGCGAGAAAAAGAAAGGGAGAAGCCGAGTCGGCGCCCCGTTGCGGCCGGAGCCGGTTCCGATCCTGAAGCGTAGAATTTCTCCTTATTTTCGGTTCAGTGTTTTAGTGTTCACTGTTTTTAGAATAGTGTAATTTTAATTTTGCTAACAATTTGAATGTAGGCCCCTCTTGATCTTGAGGCCCTAGGCTGAAGCCTAGTTAGCCTATAGGAAAATCCGGCCCTGCTATAAAGGTATCTTCAATATATCCTGGTGACCACATGGGAGACTTGGAATAATTAAGAAAATGGTAATTTAGATGTAGATTTTAGAAAGGACATATCAACAAAACTTGGAAATGATATGTGGTTATAACTAATTCTCCATCTTGTTTGGCTGCCTATATGGTAGAGACTTAATAACCAGCATTCAAACAGGGGTGATTGGGGCCTGCACAGAGTGTTGGGCACAGCCCTAGCCACCTTGTTGGGAAGACTGGACGGACTGGGCAGGTCTTTATTTGCTGTCCTTTACTGTGTTACATATACAGTATTGGGAAACTTTAGCCAATTTACAGGTATTTGTACAATATTTTCCTGCCTTCCTTATTCCTTCATTACAATCAAAGGGTAAATTAGGCAAACATACAAAAAGTCCAAGTCCACTCAGAAGGGTTCTACTTTGTAATATAACAACATATAATACAGCTCTGGGAATGACTTTTTCCATCTTAAAGAAGGCCTATATTTATGAACACTTTAGTTTTAAAATATAGTTTCGTGTTATTTCTGATTTCACAGAAAAATGCCAATACTCCAGAAGAGCTATATTCTCAAGACTTCAGGCAATTTAGATCTTATTTAGTCAGTGACAGTCAAGGCCATGTTTAAACTATTTCCACTTCATTAAAAGCCTGCTACAGTACCCTTCTTCACTGCTGAAGGTCAAAAATAATTATAGGAGCTATCTGGCATTAAAATTTTCACAGCAGACTATAAACTTATATGTAAAGTCCTTCAAGAAAGGAATGAGAAAATATACAGGTTTCATTGTACAAATAAATTAAATACAACTTTAAAATTAGGTGGCCCTAAACACCATTTTCTATTGAAAAATTTAATATACATTAGAAATGGGCCTTCACAAAACAATTATTTTTCCATACAGCACTGTGACATTTACATGAAGAATAAGAGTGCTACAGAAGGAAATTTCCATAGCTGTTTACCTATAAAAACATATATACTGAAAACTGCACCCATAGAATTTGGGTGGAAGTATTGTGTTGGTCAGAATGCAGATATATTTACATGTGAAAGAAAAGAGACAGGGGAGGGGATATGGAAAGGCTAGGGGAAGATGATTAGAATATGTGCATATTTATGATTCAAACTGAGACAACTTCAGCACTATCTCTTATAAAAATGTTAAAAAGAACAGGCCCAAGAACCAAACCTTTTGTCACACCATGCCATTTAACCTTGTCTCTACCATGCTACCTTATCTCAGTGCTGCCAATGGTGGTGAAAATTATTGAGAGGGTGGTAAGGACAGTTGATAAGAAGGGTGGGTTAGATCCATTTCAATATGGGTTTGGGGGAAAACACAGTATGAAACTGTTATTGGTGTCAATTGTAGATTAATTATGATATGGTATGGATGAAAAGAGATTGTTTTATGACACTGGGTATATCTTTGGCATTTGATTCAGTGAAATTTGACCTATTGATGAGATTGTATGAGTTAGGACTTCGGGGATATATTTATGAGAGATTTGTGTCTTATTTGATGGGAAATCAATGCAAGTGAAGACTGGGGGTGAGGTATCTCCAATGTACTCTGTAGTTATAGGAATACAACAAAGGTTGGAATTATTTATCATTTTGTTTGAAATCTACATGGACCTAGTGAAGAAGATATTCCAGGATTTGGGAGTTTCCCGTCAGCTCTATGCAGATGGTATCCAGTTTTTCTTTCTGGATTGGGGGCAATGGGACAGTATGTTCAGCAGTTATGGTTATATTTTGAAAAGATCAGTAAATGGATGAGAGAGAATCATCTGGTGCTGAATGTGGAGAAAACAGAATTTATGTTGGTAGGTAGACCTATAGATCTGGAGATGCTGAGGGAGGTTATGTTTATATTGTCACCGGTGAAGAAATATATAAAATGTTTGGGTGCTGTATTAGATTCTAGCTTTTGTGTTGAAGAGTAGATAAAGCAGGTGATACTAAGCTTAAGGTATCTATCTGGTGATAAAATATGGTCAAAGATTGAAAAAGTGGGGATGGAGCAGTATACATCAACCGGGAATTTATAGAAATGTACATTTCCTCATCATTGAGACTTTATTCTGTGTATAAATCCCTGGTTGATGTGCACCATTCCATCCCCACTTTTTCAGTCTTTGATTGCTTTTCGTGGGATTTTGTTTCCTTGGGTTTTTTTTTTTTTTCTTTATGAATAATGTATAGTCAACCAGATTAACTAAACAGCTGTCTCCTCTGGCTCTAAGCACTGTGATATCACCACCAGTAATACAATACAATACAACTTCTTATATCCTTCAATTTTCAACAGGGAATCATTGCGGCTTACAACAAGATGAGTTATATTTGTGATATAGTGCTGTTGATAAGTGAGTTTAATATTGCTAGGTTAGTTTAAGGATGGCAGTCTATGGGATGAAGAGGGCTGGGAAGAGTTGAGTCTACTGGGGGAAGAGATAGGTCTTTAATCTTTTCCTGAACAGGCAATGTGTGAGTAATCATCGCAGATAGGCAGGTAGACTGTTCCAGATACGTTGTCCTAGGAACTCGAAGGTGGAGTTAAACATCCTCTTCCAAAGTACTCTTTGCGAGGATGGAAATGATATCTTAAATCGCTGCGTGGTCCTTGAGTTAAGGAAGTTGTGTGAGACTGGAATACTGGCCACTAGTCTACTTGAGTTTCCTATGAAGATGGACTTGTAAATCATACAGGTTAACTTATAGTGAATTCTTTTTTTCACAGGTAGCCAATGTAGTTCGAGTAGCTCTCTTAAAGCAGTAGGATTGGAAGATTAGCCTTGCAGCTGAATTTTGGAGCACTTGCAGGCGCGTTAGTTTTTTCTCTGTGGCACTATAGTAGAGGGAGTTGCAATAGTCTAGGTGGGGTAGTAAGACAGCTTGCGCCACCTTCCTAAAGCTGCTTTGGGACAGGGCCGGTCTGATTGATCTTAGTTGTCTCAATTTGAAGGAAAACTTCTTTGCCAGAGAAGTGATCTGGCCTTTGAATGTTAGAATGGAATCCAGTGTAACTCCTAGTACCTTTGCGGAGTTCGTTATTTCAAGCGTCTTGCCTATAGGTAGCACTAGTTCTTTGCAAGGTAACAGACCATAGTTGCCGAACCAGAGCACCCTGGTCTGATGTTTGTTGATTTTAAGGAAGTTATGGGCCCATGTACTTAGGTGTTCAACAGCAGCTTTTATGAGGTACATAGTGCCTTCCAGAGATTCTTTGGTTGCGCAAAGTATGAAAATGTCATCTGCATAAGAGAAAATATGTGGCTGGAGGAAGAAAAGGCTGTTGCCCACTGCTTTTAGGTAGATGTTGAATAGGGAGGGTGAGATTGGGGAGTCTTGTGGGACCCCATAGGAGGACACCCAGTTTTGGGATCTTTGGTTGCCCTTCCAGACCTCATAGGACCCGTTTTTCAGGAACTGTGATAACCAGCTGAGGACTGTTCCTTGCATACCAAGTTCGTTTAATCTCAGGAGCGGGAGTGAATGATCCACAGTGTCAAAGGCAACTGATATACCAAACTGCATCAAGACTGACTGTGTTCCCTTGTTCAGATAGTGTTTGGCTGTTGAGGTTAGTTCCAGTAGAAGAGATTTGGTGCTGTGTATGACCCTGAAGCCTTGTTGCATGCAGTGGAATCCATCCTATTGGTTAATGAAGTCAGAAAGTTGTGTTTTGATGCAGAATTCTAACAGCTTTGCTGGCCAGGGTATTCATGCTATGGGTCTGAAGCTCTCGACCTTAGCTAAGTTGAGGCCTGGGTTTTTTGGTATAGGTGTCATCGTAATTACCGATACTACATTGGGGTAGATGCCTTTGCTTAAGCATGTATTGATCAGGTCTATCAGTCAGAGGAGGAAGACAGGGGGAACCTGGCACAGTAGTTTTGCTGGACATATGTTTAGGCTGGATGTTTTTTTTAAAGCCTTTTTAACCAGTTTGAGATCTCTTTGGCTGTGACTAGGAAGAAGTTTAACTAGCATCTGTCAGCAGGGACACCTTCCTCAGCAGTGTGGCATGTTTGGTCTTGTCCGACACTTTCTTCTAAGGAAGTAGTGTGCCAACTGCGTTGTGTCTGGTTGATTTGAAGCTGAGCCGCCACAGATGGCCTGCATTGCTGTCAAGGAGTTGAAAATCTTGACGAGGCTTTTAGTGGAGTTTTCTGATTGACTTATGAGATTCTCAAAGTATGCCTTTTGGCCTCAGATGTGGCCTGTTGGTATTGTTTTATTTTTCTTCTGTAATGGATGTGTCATTCCTACTGCTGGTTCTTCTTCAAGGCCCTTCCTAATTGCCTGGCTTTAGTACTTATGGTAAATAGTCCATCCGAGAACCATGGCCTGCTTTTCTGCTTGGAGACCATGCTGTTAAGAGGAGCTATCCTGTCTAAGGTTGTCGTGACTGTGCGGTGCCAGGAGTCGAGGGCCTCATCCATGTTATTACTCACAGGGGAGAGATGGGCCATGGTTTTCTCCCAGAAAGCCTCTGCTGGAATCTTGCCTTACTTCATTACCTGTGTTCTCATTGGCTTTGTGTACAGATGTTTTAGGCAGTTTCAGGTAATAATTTGAAAGATGGTGGTCTGAACATATCAGCGGTTCCCATATGATATGGTCTACTAGAGGGAAGTTTTATCCTCTGGATGAGTAGGAGATAAAGTCAAGGCTGTGGCTATCCCTGTGTTTCGGGATTGGAGCTGGACTATGGATATCCAGTTGTTCGAGCAGTTTTATGAAGGTGCGACTTTGGGTCATTGCATATTTCTAGGTGGAGGTTGAGGTCTCCCAGCATCACCAAGTTAGGGAACAGTGTGCGCAATGAGAGATCAGTTTGAGGAGCTTGTCCTCCACCATGTTCCAGTTGCCAGGTGGCCGGTTTAGTAGCAGCAGGCCTACATCTTTACCTCCCTTGTGGTTCTTCAGGGTGCAGATCATGTACTCCAGGTCTGAGTCCGCCCATTTGTCAAGGATGTTTATAGTTTAAGAATGACTTGTATATTAGTAGGAGGCCTCCACCTCTTTTGTGAGTTCTCCGTGAGTGTATTATCTTGAATCCTGGAGGGCATAGATCTATGAGGGTTGGTGAGTTTTCATCTGGAATCCACATTTCTGTGATGCAGATTATGTTTGTTTGGCTGTCGGCTATAAAATCATTTATGATTAGGGTCTTGTTGCAAACAAGGGAACATTAGGGAAGCCTGACACTATTAAAATTAGAGATGTTCATCCTCCTTTTGCCATTCCATTGTTATTTAAATATATTTTTGGCTAAGAGGCATCAAAAAATGATCAAAATATCTGTCACCTCCTAAAACAGAGGATAAGGATGTTCATTTTTAAACTTACTATTTAAGGAATCTATCTGTTACTTCTGCTTAAAAGAAAAACACAGATATGGCTGTATTCAATATCTGTTCTTCCTATCCTTTTCTAAGACTACTATAGTGTAAATATTTAGTATACAGAACAGACACATGGAATTATTTCATGTGCCATTTGGTAAAAGTTTATTCTAGTTCTTCCTAATACAGGATAGTAAATTAAAATCAATTTTATTTTGGCATGAACAGAAAATATACCATGAGAAAAGCTTACCTTCTTGTAGAGACTTCTCAGGTCTCTATACTGCCACATGCTGTTTAGGACCTGAGATGCTGCCTTCACCACCTTTGGGGAGTGCCTGATTTAAGAGAAAGCAGAAAAAAAGTTGCCATTTCATAAAATATGGAACTTTAGATATCTTTTATTTAGAGGATTTTTATTGAAAAATAAAGTGAAAGACCTTGATGTTTTTCTAAAGGACTACTAAAAAATTAAAATAAAGAAAAGGCCTGTTATCTAGTTAGCTGAAAGTGCCAGTTGACTGGGCAGTACACTTTAGACAAGTGGCCTCCAACCTTTCTCACGTAAAGGGCTGCAGTGTGAAAACGAGTAAGTTCTAAGGGCCACAACAGATTTCAAGCTTACACATAATACTAATTTTGCAAACCACTTTGACCTGCTCATTCAGACTGGGTATTAAACAAAAATTAATCCTAATATTGATTCTGCAACACTTCAATGATATATTTTAAAAACTAATTTTATTTTGGATTGTCAACAGTAGCAAATTCCATAAATGAGACACCTGAGTTACATACTTAAGAGATTGCCAGATGTAGTTGCTCTCTCAAGTGGGCAAGATTGAAATTAATGCATTTACAAGATTTGAAGAGCATTTCAGCTAACTGCTTGAGGGCCACAATGGAGAACTTTGAGGGCCATGTGTTGGAGACTACCAGTTTCAGTGGCGTACCATCAGGGCTTTCAGTGAATCCCTAGCTGTATTTTTGTTATTTAAATTTTTGCTCAACCAATCAAACGAAAAAAAGCATGGGTGTATGGCTGGGAATTCAGTGAAATCCTTGATGGCATTGCTCTGAATTTGATTGGTTGAGTAAGCAGTAGGCAGAAGCCACAATAGCGTCTGCCTACTATTTGTTCAACCAATCAAACTGCATGAAGCAAAAGTAGGATGTACTCAGGGGATAAAGTGGCATGTCCTCAAGAGATTCAGGGAATGCTTGAGAATCCCCAGACTTCAGCCATACATTTTTTTGTTTACTTTTTTCTTGGTGCAGTCTGATTAGGTGTCCACCCTCTACATCCCTTCAGAAGAAAGAAGAGTGGACAAGACTCACAGTGCAGCTGTGTATTATTTTAATGGAAACTGGCACAAAGGGCTGACGCTCAGTTCAACAGTAAATGCTTTACCAGGATAAACGGGAGATGAGACCAGTGTCCAATGTCTGCAATGCTCCTCCCCCCAAACTTCTCCTCCTGGCTGCTACTGCGGTGGCTGGGAGGAACTGCGAGCTTCCCAGCTCTGCATCTCTGGCTGGCTTACTTTTCCGCCTACCTGTAGGTTGCAAAGGGCCGATTGTCAGCCAGCCTGGCCAGTTGCTGGCAGAACATATAAACTGGCAAGGGAAAAGCTGCTTTGTTTCCCTGTCCCAGTATCCCTCGCTCCCTTTTCCCCACCTTCCCCTGCTGGTTCCACACCTCTGCAACTTCCCTTCCCTTCCTTACCCCTGCTGAGGTGCACTTTGCTTTTAATGTTTCACAAGGTCTGCTCTGGGGTCTGCCCTCTCCAGTGTCCCACCCACCATGTATAAACAAAATTGCAGCACAGAGGGTGGGATGTGTCAGAGGGTAGGTCATGGAGAAGTCCTGTGTTCGAAACACCGAAAGCAAAGTACACTGCAGCAGGGGTGAGGAAAGGAAGCCACAGAGGTACTAGACCAGTGGGGAAGGGGAGGTACTGGACATAAGAACATAAGAATTGCCACTGCTCGGTCAGACCAGTGGGTCAGACTGACCAGCAGTCCGCTCACTTGGCAGCCCTCAGGTCAAAGACCAGTGCTCTAAATGAGTACAGCCTCACCTGCGTACATTCCAGTTCAGCAGGAACTTGTCCAACTTTGTCTTGAAACCCTGGAGGGTGTTTTCCCCTATAACATATTCCAGAAGAGTGTTCCAGTTTTCCACTACTCTCTGGGTGAAGAAGAATTTCCTTATATTTGTATGGAATCTATCCCCTTTCAGCTTTAGAGAGTGCCCTCTCGTTCTCCCTACCTTGGAAAGGATGAACAGTCTGTCTTTGTCTACTAAGTCTATTCCCTTCAGTATTTTGGACGTTTCGATCAAGTCCCCTCTCAGTCTCCTCTTTTCAAGGGAGAAGAGGCCAAGTTTCTCCAATCTTTCAATGTATGGCAACTCCTCCAGCCCCTTAACCAATTTAGTCGCTCTTTTCTGGACCCTTTTAAGTAGTACCGTGTCCTTCTTCATGTACGGCAACCAGTGCTGGACGCAGTATTCCAGGTGAGGGCGCACCATGGCCCGGTACAGCAGCATGATAACCCTCTCTGATCTGTTCGTGACCCCCTTTTTAATCATTCCTAGCATTCTGTGAGGGGGGTCAAGCAAGATGGAGGGGAGAGAGGTACTGGACCTATGGGGGGACAGCTGGATTTGTAAAGGAGGAAGTTGGAGGAAGGGGAGACAGAAACGGGACATATAAGAAAGGGAAGGGGTGGCTGGAGGGAGGGGGGGTGAGAGAAACTAGACCTGTAAGGGATGGAAGGGTGAGAGGAACTGGACCTGTAAGGGGAAGGGAAGGGGAACCTGGAGGGAAGGGAGAGAGGAACTGTACCTGCAAGGGGGAGGGGATGGCTGGGGAGGAGGGGGAGACTGAAGAGAGGAAAGAGAGGACCTGAACCTGCAATGGGGAGAGTGAAAGGGGTAGCAGGGGAGCAAGGGGAACTAGACGTTTGAGGGAAGGGACAGAGGTGTTGGACCTCTGGGGGGGAGGGGAGGGATGAAGGAAGAAAGATTGGTGGAGAAATACTGTACCTCCTGGATAGGTGGGGGTGGAGCAGACTGCAGGAGGGATTGAAAAAGAGAGATGGCACTGAGGAGGGGTGACAATTCTGGACCCACACATGGGGTGGTGGAAAGAGCGAGAGACCAAACTAGAGAATAATGGAAGAGAGAGAGTGAGAGATGGTGGATCAGTGTACTTTATTATGCGGAAGGGAAAAAGAGAGACAGGAGTTTGGGGGAAGAGACAGGGTAATGCTGGGGGGCATAGATAGGGGTGATGTTGGATGATGGGGGCATAAAAGAGAAAACAGAAGATCCTGGATGCCCAGGGCAGGTGGGAGGAGAGGGAGAACACTAAGTTATTACTACAGCAGTCCCCTTAGTCTATGGTAGTACTACTGAGCCTGCCTTTAATACTGAGGACCCAAAAGCAGTATTTTTCCTGGCTGAAACGTCTACTCTATAGAACCTGGTAAAGGTATGAAGAGTAGACCATGTTGCTGCTCTACAAATCTCCACGGGGGAGATCGCCCACATACATGGAGGAAATCAACATTTTAATCCATCTGGAGATTGAGGCCTTGGACGCAGGCCTGCCTTTCTTAGCATTACTGGTCAGAACAAAAAGATGATCAGAAAGTTTTGAGTTTCTGGTAACTTCAAGGTAGTGAAGAAGCACTCTCCTGACATCCAGCAAATGCCGATGTAATCGCCACCAAGAACACCGTTTTGACCACCAGATCTAAGAAAGAAGCCTCCTGTGAGGGCTTAAATCAGTGGTTCCCAAACCTGTCTTGGGGGTCCCCCAGCCAGTCAGGTTTTCAAGATATCCCTAATGAATATGCATGAGAGAGATTTGCATATAATGGAAGTGACAGGTATGCAAATCTCTCTCATGCATATTCATTAGGGATATCTTGAAAACCTGACTGGCTGGGGGTCCCCCAGGACAGGTTTGGGAACCACTGGCTTAAATGAAGCAATACTGAGACCTTGCAAAACGGTATTAAAGGATGGGAATGGTAGATGCACTGGAGAGTGCAAACTCAGTACCCCTTTTAAAGAATCTTACTACTTCTGGCACTATTGTGCTTTCTTGGAGGCTGGAGAGGGACGAGCCAGAGGTTTGCTGCTTTCTGCCCCTGCTGAATCTCTGTTGCAACACCTGAAAGGACCTCTGTGTCACTTGGCCTCCCATGTACGAATGGAATCTTTGAGAGCCTCAAAAATTCCTGCACTCCAAACTCCAAGCCGCCCAAGGTCTGCTATCTGGCAAGGCCATAGGGCAAAAGTCCATAACACTGGCTATCAGTTTATCCAGACACTTTCCAAATAGCATCTGCCTCTTGAAGGGAAGCCTACTTAGGGTGGCCTTAGAAGCCGAGTCTTCTACCCATTGTCTGACCCAAAGCATTCTTTGGGCAGAAATAAAATAGGTTGACACCTTGCTCATGACTCTTATGATGTCATATAGAGCGTCTGTTACATAATTCACTCCAGAAGGGATCATCTGAGGGTCCTTGTCTTCCTGCAAGGCCGGGACCCGAAATAGCCGAATGTGGCAAGCATGTGCCACAAAGGAAGCTGTGGCTGCAACTTTAATTCCTAAGGCTAAAGCTTCAAACTGCTTCTTGAGAACTATGTCTACCTTGCGATCCTGAGTATCCTTCAATATTACACGTATTTCATTGGGCAAGGAAGTCCAGTTGGTGACCTGTGCTACCAGTGAATCCACCTTAGGCTGAACAAATAGATGTTGAAACTTCAAAGTCATGGGGTAAAGCTTGACCATAGTCTTGGCTACTTGCAAGGACCCCTATGGAGACACCCAGTGGTCTGTGACTAGCTTTGTGATATCAGGATGTGAGGGAAACAACATGGTTGGAGTCACTGAGCCACTCATAATTGAGCACTGTGACATGGAGGCAGCAGAAATTCTAGCTACAATTCACACAGCAAATTAGCTATTATGCCTAGGAGTGCTGATGCACTGAACAGCCACTGCAATGTGGAGTCTTTCCCCTGGTCCAGGGCCACCACTGATTCTTGTCTGCTGGTCTCATGCAAAGAACCAGACTCTGCCAGGGAAACTGAACATAAGAACATAAGTTGCCTCCGCTGGGTCAGACTAGAGGTCCATCGTGCCCAGCAGTCCGCACCTGCGGCGGCCCATCAGGCCCATGACCTGTAATGTGATCCTTCTCTAAACCCTTTGATCCCTTTTATCCTTCTATCCATACTCTATCTAAAACCTATCTCTACCTCTATCTGTATCCCTCAATCCCCCTATCGTTCAGGAATTTATCCAATCCTTCTTTGAACCCCCGTAGTGTACTCTGTCCTAGCACAACCTCCGGAAGCGCATTCCAGGTGTCCACCACCCTCTGTGTAAAAAAGAACTTCCTAACATTGGTTCTAAACTTGTCCCATAAGAACATAAGAAGTTGCCACCACTGGGTCAGACCAGAGATCCATCGCGCCCAGCGGTCCACTCCCGCGGCGGCCCATCAGGTCTGTGACCTGTGAAGTGGTTCCTGACTATTTCTGTAACTTACCTCTACATCTATCTGTAACCCTCAATCCCCTCATCCTTTAGGAACCTATCTAAACCTTCCTTGAAACCCTGTAGTGTGCTCTGGCCTATCATAACCTCCGGAAGCGCGCTCCATGTGTCCATCACCCTCTGGGTAAAAAAGAACTTCCTCGCATTTGTTCTAAACCTGTCCCCTCTCAATTTCTCCGAGTGACCCCTTGTACTTGTGGTTCCCCATAGTCTGAAGAATCTGTCCCTGTCTACCTTCTCTATGCCCCTCAGGATTTTGAAGGTTTCTATCATGTCTCCTCTAAGTCTCCGCTTTTCCAGGAAGAACAGCCCCAGCATTTTCAACCTGTCAGCGTATGAAAAGTTTTCCATACTATTTACCAGTTTAGTTGCTCTCCTCTGGACCCCCTCAAGTATTGCCATGTCCTTCTTGAGGTACGGAGACCAGTACTGGACACAGTACTCCAGATGTGGGCGCACCATTACACGATATAGCAGCATGATGACTTCCTTCGTCCTGGTCGTGATACCCTTTTTAATGATACCCAACATTCTGTTCGCTTTCTTTGAGGCTGTCGCACATTGTGCTGATGCTTTCAATGTTGTGTCCACCATCACCCCCAGGTCTCTTTCAAGGTTGCTCACCCCTAGCAGTGATCCTCCCATTTTGTAGCTGAACATCGGGTTCTTTTTCCCTACATGCATGACCTTGCATTTCTCTATGTTAAAACTCATCTGCCACTTTTTTGCCCACTCTTCCAGTCTCGTTAGGTCTCTTTGCAGGTCTTCGCAGTCTTCCGTGTTTCTAACCCTGCTGCAGAGTTTGGTGTCATCAGCAAATTTAATAACCTCACATTTCGTCCGCATCTCCAGGTCGTTGATAAATATATTGAACAGGAGCGGTCCCAGCACCGACCCCTGTGGAACTCTGCTTGTGACCCATTGCCAGTCTGAGTAATGGCCATTTACTCCAACCCTCTGTTTCCTGCCTGCCAGCTAGTGTTTGATCCATCGGTGGACATCCCCCTGCACCCCGTGGCTCCACAGCTTCCTAAGCAGTCTTTCGTGAGGTACCTTGTCGAAGGCCTTTTGGAAGTCAAGGTAAATGATGTCTATGGATTCCCCTTTATCCACCTGGCTGTTTATTCCCTCAAAGAAATACAGTAAGTTCGTGAGGCATGACCTTCCCTTGCAGAAGCCGTGCTGGCTCGCCTTCAGTTGTCCATTGTTTTCTATGTGTTCGTAGATTGTGTCCTTGACCAGTGCTTCCATCATCTTTCCCGGAACCGAGGTCAAGCTCACCGGCCTGTAGTTTCCCGGGTCACCCCTTGATCCCTTCTTAAAGATGGGCGTGACATTGGCTATTTTCCAGTCCTCTGGGATCTCCCCAGTTTTCAAGGTTACAAATTTGGCGTAGTGTTTCCGCTATTTCGTTTTTCAGTTCCTTTAATACCCTTGGGTGAATGCCGTCCGGACCTGGTGATTTGTCGCTCTTCAGTCTGTCTATCTGTCTGAGAACATCCTCTTTGCTTACTTCTAGTTGGACCAGCTTTTCATCATGGTCTCCGTTTATGTTCTCCTCAGGTTCTGGGATATTGGATGTGTCATCTCTTGTGAAGACTGACGAGAAGAACTTGTTTAACCTGTCAGCTATCTCTTTTTCCTCTTTAACCACTCCCTTCCTGTCTCCATCGTCCAAAGGTCCCACTTCCTGCCTGGCTGGTTGTTTCCCCTTCACATACCTGAAGAATGGTTTGAAGTTTTTTGCTTCCCCCACCAGTCTCTCCTCATATTCTCTTTTTGCTTTCCTAAGCACTCGGTGACAGTCCTTTTGGTGCCTTTTGTGCTCCTTCTGGTTGTCCTTAGTTTGGTCCTTTTTCAATTTTCTAAATGATGTTTTCTTGTCACTTATCGCCTTTCTCACTGCATTTGTTATCCACGCCGGGTTTTTGGTTCGATTTTTTTTGCACCCTTTCCTAAATATGGGGACATATAGGTTTTGTGCTTCGTGCACCGTGCCCTTGAATAGGGCCCAGGCTTCCTCTACGGTCTCCATCTTCCCTGAGCTGTTGCTGAGTTTCTTCCCCCCTTTCAGCTTCTCTGAGTGCCCCCTTGTGCTTGTGGTTCCCAATAATCTGAAGAATCTGTCCCTTTCTACCTTCTCTATGCCTTTCATGATCTTGAAAGTCTCTATCATGTCTCCTCTGAGTCTCCTCTTTTCAAGGGAGAAGAGCCCCAGCCTTCCCATCCTGTCTGCGTATGAAAGGTTTTCCATACCTTTTATCATTTTCGTCGCTCTTCTCTGGACCCTTTCAAGTATTGCCATGTCCTTCTTGAGGTACGGTGACCAATACTGGACACAGTACTCCAGATGCGGGCGCACCATTGCACGATACAGCGGCATGATGACCTCCTTCGTCCTGGTTGTAATGCCCTTCTTAATAATACCCAACATTCTGTTTGCTTTCTTTGAGGCTGCTGCACATTGTGCCGTTGATTTCATTGTAGTATCTACCAGTACACCCAAGTCTTTTTCAAGGTTACTATCCCCTAGCACTGATCCCCCCCATTTTGTAGCTGAACATCGTTTTTTTTTCTTCCCTAAATGCATGACCTTGCATTTCTCTATATTAAAGCGCATTTGCCATTTACTTGCCCACTCTTCCAGTTTGTTTAGATCCCTTTGTAGGTCTTCACATTCTTCCATGGTTCTAACCCTGTTGCAGAGTTTGGTGTCATCCGCAAATTTTATAACTTCACACTTCGTCCTCGCTTCTGGGACAATAAGTGCATGGAATCAGACCTTCCATCCTCTCAGTCGATATCAGATTGGACATCCTGGTCCAGCTCTGGGTCCTCATCTGCACATAGTGTCAGCTGTGGACTAATCCCACATGTTGCCACTACTGTTGCGCCTTCAGCAGATGCTGGGGCACCCCGTCAGTTTAAATTAGCATTCCATACCAGGCTCACAAAATCCAGGGTGAAGCCTTGCATGGGTGGGGGAGGGGGGGATTTCGCTGACCTTGGCAGGGACTCCCTGAAAGTCTTCCTGATCACCACAATGCTCACACATCTGTGCTTAGCCATATCTCTTTCACAGGGATCTGGAACGGGCCTTTTCCCTTGGGACCAAGCCTCCTGTGAATCCCCAGCCCTGGATGGAGGAGAGGATAATGTTTGGGGAATATAAGGAAAGGAAATGGGAGGGCTTGCATGAGAGAAAGAAATGGAAATTTGTAGGTAGATATTTCCATTCCCTGGAGCGCTTGCAGTATAAGTGTGTATGTGAGGCAATGGAATGTTAAAAGCCTTGTCTAAGAAATCAAGGAACAACCAAAAGATTTGAACCCTGGCTGGAAGCCATTAGGTACAGATGACATCTATTCCAAAGATGCCTTGTAACCCAACTATTAACTAAAGGCTGGCAGATCTAAAGCCTGTTGGCTATTTGCTAATCTACAGTCCTAGGCAAATCTGAGAAACAAGAGGGGCTTGACAGTCCCACCTATCGACTCCCATTAAGAGATGATGTGATGGAGCCGCCAAGCTTCTCTTGCTGTTTCTCTGGGGGTGAGAGGTGATATGCTGGGGCCGCTGAGCCCCTCTTTTTGCTTTTCTGGGGTTGTTATATGTTAAGATTTTTGTTTACTGGTTCTGTTTTGTGTGTTAAGGAAATTTTCATGAATGTCAAAGGCAGCTGTACCATCAGTTCAGCCCAAAGCCACAGAGTTTGTGATCTTGTTAACTGCTTCTGTTTCCAGTGTTAAGGACATGGATGTTTCAGGCAACCGTACCATCAGTTTGTCTCATAGTGA
The DNA here is from genome assembly GCF_902459505.1 of Geotrypetes seraphini. Taxonomy (NCBI): domain Eukaryota; kingdom Metazoa; phylum Chordata; class Amphibia; order Gymnophiona; family Dermophiidae; genus Geotrypetes; species Geotrypetes seraphini. The sequence continues at coordinate 292,024,698 of NC_047085.1, forward strand.
CAATGACTTTGCAATGTCTACTCTCACTCCTATTTGAGTATGATCTGAAGAAGGAATGGGTGACAAGTCAAAGCTATTTATTTTTTGTAGCATGCATTCTTGAGGTCATGTGTGTGCCGCTCTCTTCTTTTGCCTCTTGTTTGTGAGTCCACAATAACTTGCTGCTTCAGCCTCAAAATATCAACAAGTCTCTATTGCTGAAAGTAGTTTTTGTTGGAGTCTGCAGTTCTATACTATATAATGTCAGTCTGTGAATAACTGAAGGATAGATTTCAGAAAGGCGGTAGTGATAGAGAACTTAAGACAAAAGGGGAAGTAGTAAATTTTATAGGTGATTCTCAGAAAGAGACCAAGACACATTGTTCAGCACAAACTTTGAGAGCACATTAACCTTTGTTAAAGTTATGTATTGCACTAAGGTTTAGTACAGGAGTATCCAACCTGAGTCCTTGAGAACTTTAATTTAGTCAGGTTTTCTGGATTTCTCCAATGAATATGCATGAGATTATTTGTATGCACTGCCTCTGTTCTTTTAATATCCCTTGACCTCTCTTCGGCATTTGACACCGTGGATCATGACCTTCTTGAAGCTATAGGTATCACCAATCAAGTCTTGGCTTGGTTTCGCTCCTATTTTACCAATCGATCTTCAATAGTTTCATTTAATAATACTATTTCAGAAAATGTCATCACAAATTTCGGAATTCCCCAAGGGTCTCCTTTCATCCCTCCTGTTTAACATCTTTCTCACTCCCTTGATGACCCTCTGCCAGTCTATAAGGTTCAATGTGTTTGCCTATGCAGATGACATCCAGCTTCTTCACCCTCTAGATCTTGAGAACCCCTCAGAAATTCAATCCATCAATAAGAAACTCACATAAATTCATCATTGGCTTGATACAAATCGGTCGGCGCTTAACGTCAATAAGTCTAACGTAATGTTCTTCCCTTGGAAAGAAGGACTTAAACTTCACTCTCCTATTCCTTTGATATGCATCACTCTCCAAGCAGTTACCTCCATCAAGATATTAGGGGTCATATTAGCAGCGTAGTCAAATCCACATTCTTCAGACTACGACAAATCTGTTCAGTTTCTAAATGGCTAGAACCCAAATCTCTTAACGTATTAATCCATTCATTGGTCATTTCCAGAATTGACTACTGTAATGCCTTGTTCACAGGAATTTCCCTTAAAGAAATTAGATGCTTACAACTTATCCAAAATGCCTCGATCAGACTCATTTGGAAAGCAAAAATATTTGATCATGTTTCACCACTCCTCAAAAAATCTCATTGGCTCCCGGTGGCACATCGAATAACTTACAAGATATGTCTACTAAGTCTTAAATCAATACTTAATAAAACCCATTCCTTTATTGACAGAGTCTTAATAACCTATGCCTCCATCTGATCACTTAGATCTAATGATCAACATTTGCTGATTGTTCCCTCTCTCAAATCCATTAATATAAGGAGACAATATATTTTATCAGTTGTCGCTCCGCAACTGTGGAATTCCCTCCCAATATACACAAGGGATGAACGTCTCATCGATAGGTTTAAAAGCAAGTTAAAATGCTTTCTTTTTTTAAAGATGCTTTTGACTGCTAGTTTTTTATAGTTAGGTTACACTTTTTAATTCCAGCTTTTGATTTTTTTTTTTGTATCCCTCCCTATTGTTATATCCTTTACTCGTCTCATTTACTATCATACATTGTATTTCTTCCCCCACTTCCCTTTCGGTCCTGTTTTTGTTATGTGATTTGTCTATGTTATTTGTCTGTTATTTGTACTCACTATTCAGTACAAATAACATAGTGATGTATTATTGCTGCTTAACATAGTGCTGTATTTTTTTTAGATTTGTTCATCGCTTTGTATTAAGATTAAGCGATTTATGAAATTTTAAATAAAACTTGAAACTTGTAGCCAAAAAGATCTCATACATATTCATTGTGGAAATCCTAAAAACCTGAATTGGCAAGGTCCGAGGTTGCTCACCTACTGAATTCCCTGCTATAAATGTCACCGCACACCACTGACTGCTTTAGACCTGTATAGAGCTTGAGCAAGTTTACCCTGAATGTGAGAATCCTAGTGCCAATGAAAAAAAAACCCTTTTTCAGGATAATTCTATAACGTTGTTGTCTGTATTTAGACATCACACATGCCCATAGACCATTTGGATGCTGGCATATCTATAATAATAAAACCCTAAGCGCGCATGCGCACTCCCACTTGCGTGTTCTGTGATCAGTAGGTCCTTGGCAGGTAGGAGTGCGCATGTGCGCCTAGGGTTCTGTTTTCCTGTAAGCCAGTTTGTCGTCGTCGTCGCCCCCCCCCCCCCCCCGCCGCACCCAAACCCCCGTTGACCCTCCCACCCGACCCTCCCACCGTGAGACGACCACAATCCTCCTGCCTCCAGAGGCATCTGCAGCACTACAAACACGCTGCCTTGCGGCCCTCCACTGCCCCGATTTCCTCTGCCGCATCCCTGATGACATCATCAGAGACGCGGCAGAGGAAATCAGGGCAGCAGAAAGCCACAAAGCAGCACGCCCAGAGCGCTGCGGACGCTGCTGGAGCCGGGAGGCCCGTTGGTCGACTCGCAATGGGAGGGTCAGTGGGGTCGGCTGCATGGCGGCGGTAGTGGCGGGGGGGGGTGAAGATGGAAACCTGCTTCTCAAGGATTATACTGCAAAGAGGGATGGGAGAGAGGCAGGAAGGCAGGCAGGCTGGCTTCGGAGGGTGGGGGTGGGACAAAGTCTGGAAGGCAGAGAGGGGGACATAGGAAGGAGGCACTGGGGGGCACTAAGGACATAGGATGGGACACTAAGGACATAGGAAGGTGGAACTGGGGGCACTAAGGATATAGGAAGGAGGCACTGAGGGCACTAAGGACATAGGATGGGACACTATGAACATAGGAAGGGGGCCACGGAGAGACAGGCAGGCATGGCGCAACAAAAAAATACAGGCAGGCAGGGGGCCAGGGAGACAGAGACAGAAAGAAAGACAGACAGACAGGGGGCCAGAGAGAGACACAGACAGAAAGAATGACAGACAGACAGCGTCCAAGAAGAGAGAGAGACAAAGAAAAAACAAAAACCAGACAGACAGACACCCGTTAATGTAACGGGCTTAAACACTAGTATATGCATAAATATCAAATATATGCCTAAGCACTATTCTAAAACTATGCGACTATCTGAGAATGTATAGGCTTCAGATGGATTGGGTATGCATTTATGCATACTTATATAATACTACAAGTTTGCATGCATCTCTGGAACACAGCTGAACACATTTACACTAGAGAGCTGCATGGTAACGAGGACGACGGGAATCCCGCGGGACCCGCGGGCATCCCGTGGGTTCCCCCTTCGGGTCACGGGGATCCCGTGGGGACGCCCCCTAGGTTCGCGGGGATCCCATGGGAACGCCTCTGAGGGTCGCGGGGTTCCTGCGGGGCTGGATGTACTCAGTTGCGCGGCTCTTCTTCTCCCTACCTGCTCTGCTTGCAGCACAGAGCTGAACGGAAGTCTTCCCGACGTCAGCGCTGACATCGGAGGGGAGGGAGGGCTTAAACAAAGCCCTCCCTCCGACGTCAGTGCTGATGTCGGGAAGACTTCCGTTCGGCTCTGTGCTGCAGACAGGGCAGGTAAGGAGAAGGAGAATAGCCTCGCGGCTCGAGTGGATACTAAGGGAGGGGGGCGGTCCGCCCCGGGCAGCACAGCCGGCCAGGTCCCCATACTTTTGTGGCGCTTCCCCGACCGACCGACAACAGCCCCGGTCTGACAAACCTCCCTGCCCTTAACCGCGAATCTAAATTACCTTCTTACAGCAGCTGTAAGAAGGTAATTTAGATTCGCGGTTAAGGGCAGGGAGGTTTGTCGGACCGGGGCTGTTGTCGGTTGGTCGGTCGGGGAAGCGCCACAAAAGTAAGGGGACCTGGCCGGCTGTGCTGCACCCGGGGTGGGAGAGGAGGAGGGGGGGGAAGGACACTGAAAGCACTTGTGGAAGACAGAGGGGGGAGCAGGACGCTGACAGGACATGGGGAAGACGGGGGTGTGTGTGTGTGGAGAAGGACGCTGAAAGGCCATGGGGAAGACAGAGAGGGAGAAGAATCCTGAAAGGACATGGGGAAGACAGAGGGGGGAGAAGGACACTGAAAGCACTTGTGGAAGACAGAGGGGGGTGAAGGACGCTGACAGGACATGGGGAAGATGGGGGGGGGGGAGAAGGACGCTGAAAAGAAATGGGGAAGAGAGAGTGGGGAGAAGACGCTGGCAGGGAAAAAGACAGAGATGCCAGACTATGGGGGGAGCGGAGGGAAGAAGATGGTGCCAGACCAATTTGGAAGGGGGGAGAAAGGGAGAGGCACAGTAACAGAGCAAATGGAAGACGCAGAAGGAAGAGAGACAGTGGATAGAAGGAATTGAATGAGAACATAAGGAAAGCAGAAACCAGGCAACAAAGGTAGGAAAAGAATTCTATTTCATTTTTTTTTTTTTTTTTTTTTGCTTCAGGATAAAATAGTATATTAGTTGTGTTGATAAAAATTTATAAACATTAGAAGCTCTGCTAGAAATCCGTTTACAAAGTATGTATTCTTCCCAATTAATATTTCCAAATTAATAAAGTCTTTTTGCTTATTTGTAAATGGGTTTCTACCAGGGCCTTTAATTCAGTAGCATAATTAAATAAAATAACTATTTCTGAAGTTTATAGGGAAGGGCGGGGCGGAAGGGATTCCTCACGGGGACGGGCGGGGACGGAGGGGATTCTTCGCGGGGACAGGTGGGAACGGAGGGATTCCTCACGGGGACGGGTGTGATTCCTCACGGGGACGGGTGGGACTTTGGCGGGGATGGGTGGGGACGGGTGGGATTTCTGTCCCCGCGCAACTCTCTAATTTACACCAGCTCTATGGCAGTATAAGTGCTTATGGCTTAGCATATACACATACCTATACATATGAAGGGCAGCTGAAAAGTTCTCAGCCCAACCAACACAGTTTGGGCAGTCTCCATCAAGGACTATAACCTTAGTTCAGTGATTTTCTACTTTTTTTCATTCCATCAGCAAAATACAGAACAAAACAAGTGGAAAATCGCTGGACTAAGGGGTCCTTTTAGTAAGGTGCACTAGCCGTTTTAGCGCACACTAAATATTAATGCGCACTAAACGCCAACGCGTCCATTATAGTCTATGGACGCGTTAGCATTTAGCGTCACTAAAATGGCTAGCGGGTCTTAGTAAAAGACCCCCTAAGTGTATAGCCCTTGATAGAGACTGCCCCATCTTTGCTGGTTGGGCTGAGAACATTTCATCGGCCCCTCATATATACCTGGTTAGGCTAATACTCTATAAAAGAAAGTAGGTACCTAGTTTCCTTTATATATAGGTATGCTATTATAGAATTACCCCCTATGTGCCAGCAGTTGCTTCAGTGAAGTTAACCATTTGCACCCTCTTCCAGAAAGTAACAGATGAGGTGACCTCACTCACATCTAGCAATAAACTAATGTTTCCAGCAAATGCTCCCAATAAGATTTCTGGAGAATGATTTGGATGAAAATCATCTTGCCTAGCCAGACAGCAAAATATATGTGAATGGAATATTGATGACACTATGCTTTACTATAATTAGTTTCAAAAATTACTCCTTTATTAGCTTAACTTGTGAAGAGATGAGAACACTTCCAATGTGTGAAAGCACTTAAGTCTATATTGGAAATATTTTCCAGGCCTGTTTAATAGCAATCTGAGACTGGATAACAAAGGATTCAGACAGACTATCTGAGATCAAGACTTCATTTTCTTATTAGCTGCAAAATGTCTATAGGGGAATGAGCAAACAAGTTTCTTAACTGAGGAAGCAATCTTCCACACGTTGATACTGGTTTGTGTTAGACTATGGAGTTAATGTGCATTTTGAGATGTTCACTGTCTGATTAAGGCACTTGTGAGACAGGCACACACTAGGGGGCTGTGTAAGAATCATGAATTGTGTTTTGGAAGAAATGGCAGTGAAATTGAAGAATATGAATCACTGAAGAAAGGTTTAAAGAAAGTAGGCAGGACAGAGCAATGCAAAATTCAAATGAAACACTAATGAGAGAGTTATAGTAAATTATATTTATATATAAATGATAGAAAAAACTAACTTTGTATTAAGGGACAGTTTTCTGTAAGAACAAAAAAGTATAAGTCAAGGTATTACTTCTTTGAGAGGCAATAGCTAAAGTGTGTAGCTTTCTAGATACTCAAAATGTAGAAAATGTTAAAATATTCTAGAAGACAAATGTATGCAGACTGTACTCACTGAAATGCCTTCATTTTCCACTTCAATAGCTCTGTTTAGAGATTTAAAAATCTAGCTAACATCATTAAATGCTGTACATTATAGCCAGGAGAACTTGGTATTAACGTAGCTCTGATTTGATCTTTTCCCAAATGACAGTAATAGAAGAGAATGAACCATGGTTTGTGCTCTTTGAAGCAGTCAATAGTTGGGAATTTTAAGGGCTTTCATGTTTTTTGAGACGCCTCATAACAGAGCATTCTCTATGCTGTGTGCTAATTTAAATGTACCTACAACAACCACAACTTCTGTCCCCACAATTTCCCACACACCAGCACAAATCTGCCATCAAAATCCCCCACTACTCATATCTCCATAAATTTAAATTGGCACTCTAACACTGTGAAAGGCCAGAGCTGAGACACAATAACATCACCCCACCCATTCTCTTTCCAGTGGGTCTCCTGGAGCACAGAAATTTTTGTTGTTACTCTTAAGAGTGCTCTGTACCTTCTTGCAATTGAAAGGGACTCTAATTCTGCAATATTTGATAAAAGCTATCGCATATTTCATTAGGAAAAAGGCCCTGCCAAAAAGAGAGCAGCATGGGAATGAGGTTGAAATCCCATGGGGTTCCCCCTGGGTCCGTGGCGATCCCACAGAGATCCCCCCAACCCCTGGGGTTAAAGGGATGGCAGCATCTCAAGGGGCTCCCATGGGTGTGTTACCTCACTCGTCCCAGAAGTGCCTCCTTCCTGCCTTCTAAGAGCACTTGCCTATTTTTATTTTATTTTATTATTAATTTTTAATTACAATTCTTACAGAATAGCATACAGAAATTGGATACAGAAAATTAAGAAAACGGCAATGAGCCCAATAAACAATATTATCCCTCTAGCCCACATTATGAGAGGACATCTCTTTATAATTCAAGGAAGTAATAGGAGCTCTTATAAATATACAAGATCAATAATAAAAAATAAAGGAAAAGTAATAATAAGGGCCTCTTCTATTAAACTAAGCTAGCAGTTTCTAGTGCGGGGAGCCGCGCTGAATGGCCAGTGCTGCTCCCGACACTCATAGAGTTCCTATAAGCGTCAGGAGCAGCATGGGCCATTCAGCACGACTCTCTGTGCTAAAAACTGCTAGCGCAGTTTAATTGAAGAGGGGGGGGGGGGTTAGACTCCAAGAATTATATGGTGAAAATGATTTAGACTCCTCAAATAATCAAGACAAATAAGAATTAACTCTACTGTTGCTCTCACAATCTTAAAAATTGTTACAACTGCATAACATCCCAAAATATATATTCTTTCTCTTGAAGTTTAATTAACCATTTACAAGGAAATTTTAAGTAGAAGGTGGCACCTAAAGCCATCAATCTTGGTTTCAACAATAGAAACAACTTTCTTCTCAATTGTGTAGCTTTAGCCATATCTGGGAATATCAATATTGTATCTCCACAAAATTTAGTAGCTTTATTCCTAAAATAGGTCCTCATAATAAGTCCTTTATCAATCTCTAGTCCTCCACGAAACCTGTTAAATCCAAATCTATTGATACCAATTGATCCAAACCTTGTTCAGGACTTGATTTTTTTCTTTTTTTGGGGAACATAAAAACAATTGGAAATTACTAGTACATCTTTGTTGGAAGTCCCAATATCTACTTTAAATATTTCTGTAATAATATCTCAGGTATTAATAAGTGAGTCATTGGGAAATTAACCAAACGCAGATTTCTAGATCAATATAAGTTTTCTAGTTTCAAGTTCAAGTTTATTGATTTTGATATACCAACCATCAAATTAATATCTAGCTGGTTTACAATAAGATTACAGGATAGAAAAGAAAAAAAATAACAAAAAAGTATATATATAATTAATTTAATAGTATTGTGTGAACATAAATAACATTACAAGACAAACTGGAAAGTGAGGGTGGAAGGGAGGGAAGGTTAAAAGTTACATATTGGAGATAGAAAAAGGTGACAGTGGGGTTAGGATAAAACATGAGGGGGGGGGTCATAATATCAGAGCTATTTAATGTTTGCAAAAGAGGGAATAAGTGAGACTCTATATGATATCAAATGCATCGCGGAAGAGGAAGGTTTTTAGTCCTGTCTTAAATTTGTCAATTCGTGGCTCGTTGCGGAGGTACAGTGGTATGGAGTTCCAGAGGGTTGGGGCAGTTACTGCAAAATTTACTTTTCGTGTATTGTAAAATTCTATAACTTCAAGTTTAGAATGAACAACATCCAAATCTTTAACTGCATAGGAAGAAACCTTCTGCAGAGTGGAAATATGTGACTCAGAAAGTATCACTCTCTCATCAAGTATCTTCAAGTCAGAATCGACATTTTCAAATTTGTGTACAACCTCTTGTGAAAATTCAACATTCTGTTTAATTACTGATTTTTAACAACCCCTCCATACAGGAATTTAAAATCCACAAATCTCTTAAGGTAATGTCTTGTGAGTTCTTTGAGGCAACAGATTCCTCAGAAGAAATTGCTTGTATGGAAATGATTTTTGGCAATTCTCCAAAAATAATTTTGGAGTTTTTTTTGAGGAACTGTATCACTCTTAGACTTGGAAGCCTGATTGGTACCAAGATCACTGGAACCAATTGGTGGGGGAGGAGGAGTTCTGTCCAAGGGACTTAAAGATGCACCCGATATAGAATCGGCGTCCCTATTAGTAGCTATAGTCCCAGATGCTGGCACTACATAGTGATTCATGGGGCCTCCCACAGAGGGAGTTGAACTCAAAAGTTTTATCTTTCTTTTCCCCGTCATAAAATGGGGAACTTGTAAGAGTTAGGAAAAAAGAGGTAAAATTTTTTTTCTCACCCTCCTTTTGGCTCACCATGGCTCGTTGTGGCTTCCAAGGGCTTCCACACCCTTTGGCCACACACGCAGTCACGGCGTCCTTTTAAATCATCTCTGGAAGACCCTAGTGACATCGCCGATCTTGACATTGCCGATCTGTCCAACACACTACCAACAGGAAATCCCGCACCCAGAAGGAGCGCTACAGAACAGAGGCACCGTGAAACACTTGGAGGCACTCTGGGGGGGGGAGGCGGCAGTTTGAGGTGCCAGTGCCTGTTCATATGGGAGGGCCGTCATTGAGAGAGGGGGGCTTATTTTTTCTTTTTTCTAATGGGGCAGATATTTTTGTGCATCAGGAAACCATTTAAGAGCATCAATCACTCTACTGGTTTACATGGCTTTTTAATATTAATGAGCTTATTTGCATGTTCGGATTGGGGAATGAGAGATTGTGCAGAAAACCACACGGTGAGCCGTATTCTGCATCGGGTCGGCAAATGCAATTGTTGCTAAAGCTGTCAAAACAGGTTTAGCGATGATCGCTGACTTTAGTGCATCTGGGCCTAAGTTAGATGGTGTGTTCTAACATTACCTGGCACAACATACACAATTTTGTGGTCAGATGAGACATATACAGTAGGTAAGATACATTGTTTATATATATATATTTGATATGGTACCAGAAATGTTAACATACTTGTCTCCTTTACTCTTTGAAATTCCAACCAGTTTTTCAATGCCTCCTGCATCCCGCAAAGCCTTGGCATTCTCCATGTTTTTAGTTATGACTTCATGCAGAGTACAGCAAATGGCAGTGACGGTGTCATCAGACATGGCCTTGCTTGCTGAGTTGTTGCTATTGTTCCCTCCTGGAAGACGGTGGACCAGGTCTCGCATGGCATATTTGCCTTTTTTATTTATGCAAGGAAGGTAGGGAAAGCATAACAGAATGGCAAAGAAGAATGGTGGTGATGTGAGAAGGGTAAAAAGAAAAATAAACCTGTGTTAGCATAATGTCCAATCACTCAAAACATTTCATTTTTGCTCTTTTAATATCATTTCAGAGTTCATTGATGTTCAGCCGTTATTGCAGTTAAGTGGATAGCAACTTCTTTCTGCCCCCAGGTGTATAAGACAACTCAGTCAAGGCAATCAAAAAAGTCTGGTCATTGTGTACTGATGGATAACAGCATGAGTGTTGTTCATTACAAAGCACGTGCATACTCAACAGAAAATACTCTTCAACGCACCCAGGAAAGAAAATGGTTTGACAATAAGTCAGCAGCTAGTATGAATTCTTAGTCAACATCTGTGGAAAACTGCAGAAAACTTATTTGAACCATACAAAACTATGCAAGGGCACAGACTTAAATTAAATTTCATCTCATCCATATGATTTGGTGACATGCTCCCAAGCAAGAGAGACAGTTTCAATTCTGGGCTGCAACACCTGCTTCTTTGCACTGTCTGGAGCTAGGGACTCTGCAGAGAATGAGGATGATATTCACCAGCATTTAGGCAGTCAGTGACAGCATCAATTATACAATTGTGAGTTTTATTTGTTAGATATCTCCAGTGGTTCTACATATAAATTTAGCTATTTCATACATAGAATGGTCAAACTGATCTATACAGAAAAGGAAAATGGCTTGGGCCCTGGTGAGAGTGGTGGAAAGGTTATACATTCAGTGACAAAATTCAGTCGGAACATACATAAGCACATCATAGGTAGAAACTGGAATTGGGTACAGCTCAGGCCACATTTTAGAACAGGATCTGCTGATGTAGAGACTGTTCTAAAATACATGACAGAATAAACATGTAGCTGCTGGCAGGGACGAATATCTAAACTCCCCTTTTACAAAGCTGTGCTACTGAGCAGCGCGAGCTAAATGCTGAGCCGCCCATTCTATTTCTATGGGTGGCTCAGCATTTAGCTTGTGCTGCTCAGCAGCGTAGCTTTGTAAAAGGGGGGGGGGGGGGGATAAGATACACAAGGATAGTTTTTTAGGGGAAAAAATTGCACATAGAAAGTAATGGTACCTAGACTTGCATGTGGCCACACCCATATGTGTAGGTTGTAAAAATATTAACCTACATGTGTAAGCTTTATGGCTAACCTAAATATTTAAAGTTAAGCATGGTTTGTTTGTTTTTTAAAATCTTTTTTCATTTTCGAACTTACAATATGTGTCAATATGTCAAACAAATTAACAATAAGTATATCACTTAATAATCATCAATAGTACAAATGATATTCTCTTATCTCCCACCCCTTCCTATTATATAATCAATACCTCGTACAATATGTAATCATAAAATTACCCCCTCTCATAATTGAACCTATAAATTTAAAGGAAAAGATGTCATCTAATCAGTACAATATTTTGTTAATGGCTCCCACACATCTTGAAATTTCCTAAAACATCCTCACTGTATTGCAATAAATCTTTCCATTTTATAAATATGACATAAGGAATTCCACCAGAAATTATAATTTAATCTACTCCAGTTTTTCCAATTACAGTGGTACCTTGGATTACGAGCATAATCCGTTCCAGGAGCATGCTCGTAATCCAAAATGCTCGTATATCAAAGCAAGTTTCCCCATAGGAAGTAAGGGAAACTTGCTTTGATATGTTCCCACCCCCCCCCCTCGAGGCCAGCAGCGCTGCTCCCCCCCCCACAAGAACCGGCATTGCTCCCTCTGAAGGCCCCCCCGTGAACCGGCACCCTCCCCCCCGCGATCCGGCACCCCCCCTCTGCCGCCATCGGGCCCCCCCCGCCGCCATCGGGCACCCCCCCGCCGCGACCTGAGGTCCCCCCAACCCACCCGAACCCTCTTCTTACTTTTCTGTAGCCTCCGCAGCGGTACCGGCATCAGCATGTCCTGTGCATGCCGGTGCCTGAAGATCTGCTTCCTGTGCTGGGCCTGAGAGTTCACGTTCGACGTGAGAGTTCACGTTCGACGTGAACTCTCAGGGCCAGCACAGGAAGCAGATCTTCAGGCACCGGCATGCACAGGACATGCTGATGCCGGTACCGCTACGGAGGCTACAGAAAAGTAAGAAGAGGGTTCGGGTGGGTTGGGGGGACCTCAGGTCGCGGCGGGGGGGGTGCCCGATGGCGGCGTGGGGGGGTGCCGGATCGCGGGGGGGGGGAGGGTGCCAGTTCGCCGGGGGGGCGCTCGCAAATCAAAGCGCGCTCGGTTTCCGAGGCGCCGATTTTGCGAATGTTTTGCTCGTCTTGCAAAACACTCGCAAACCAGTGCACTCGTAAACCGAGGTACCACTGTATACGTAATTTGTTGAATGACAACCCCAGTCATTATAACTAATAATTTGTTATTATTTGAAGAGATCTGACTTTTTGCTCTCATTGCCATACCAAACAGCACAGTATCATATGATAATGCCACTGGATTGTCTAGCAAACAATTAATTTGGTCCCAAATTGATTTCCAAAAAGTCACAATAAATGGACAATAGAAAAATAATAAATGATCTAAAGTCCCTGCTTTGAGATGACGGTGCCAACTTCAGCATGGTTTTTTTTAAAGCTGGCACTTATATAGTTAACAGCAAAAAAACATGAAGGGCTTCTAAGACAGAGATAGCAGAAATTTATTATGAGACCCAACATATGCTGTGTTTTGGTATGAATTGGTTTTGTTGAAAAGAATATATTAAACTGGGAAAACAGGCAACAAGAAGACCTTGAAAGGTTGGTCAATGTAAAGACCCCCTCGTGATATTCCCAATTAGTTTATCTTGTTATATAAAGCTGTGCATAGCCGACCCTCAGAAATGCCACCAGCCATTCAAATACATTTTATAGTGGTTGGATTTAAACATTACATCCTCACCGGGTCAATGTTGTGAATGTAAAACTTTTTATAAATAACTTTTTATAAATATAAAGCTAATACTTAGCTTAGCTTAGGTGGTCCATTCTAAGGGATCCTGTCACCTATTATTTTTAGGGGGACCCTTGATACAGCACAGACTGTGCAAAACATGTCGGGTCATGTTCCCAGGGTTTATCTGGCACAGGATAAATACACTGAACCTTAGTACTTTTTACTATTATCTAATAAATTATTTATTTAAGCATATTATTTAAATAAAAACACTTACAAATGAATGAATTAGCCAGTGATGATTGCACCACGTAATTTCTTCCCACAGTAATAAGATACTACAGCGGTGGAGTGGTGGGGCTGAGGCTTTTTCATTTATCTACTCATGAGTTTGGAAGGTTAAGACTCTGATCCAGTATACACTTTTTATAAAAGTTTTAATACACATGTAACATGATTTTTGTTCCTGAACAGTAAGTGTAATTTCCTAAATGCTCATGCCTATAAAGTACAGAAAATGTCTGCTATTTACATAAATCTTTGCTTTTGTGAACAGGATGGTAAAATTTTGCAATTTGCAACACTGAATTTTCATCTTTTCATACTTATATACTGTGAACCCCCCCCCAAAAAAAAAATGTTTTTCATATTTTCCACAGAACTCGGCTGATTCTTATGAAATTTAGTATATCGTGTCCTGAATGAAGTTGATGCAAAATGTTGTAAATATTTCCCATGGCACCACAACACTACCTTGTGAAAATGAATTGTTGCTATGGGATACACGCAGAAGCAGTCAACAGTTTGTAAACAGTCTCTGTATCAAAATGGTTTTCACTGCAGAAGACCAAATTCTGATGAAGAACTTGGTACTACTAAAAGGTTACAGCAGATGACGATTGTTGAAAAGAGTTCTCACAGAAGGGCTGGAACAAAAATGGCCTTGATGTGCACTGTAGATCATAAGCAGTGGACGACCGCGCTCAATTTGAACACAAGAGCACATTGACGTTATATGCCAAATAGCAAGACAAGCAGGAATAAGCAAGACCACTCTGAAATTAAGTCTCTTAAAAAGCATTGTGCCCAACAGTTAACTTTACACAACAAAGACACACACCTGAAATGGTGCAAGCAGCTTCAGACCAGTGTAAACCAGATGAAAAGAGATTTACAGTAGCTCTACCGTTTAACATACAGAATGATCGCCTGTACGTGCCTTTAACAACACTGAAGTGTGAAGTTAATGCCAAATGCCTGCTGTGGACCTGCCAGACCTTCAGCCAATCAGTCATGGTCTCAGTCGCAATCTCAAAATTCAGATTCACAGATCTGTTCTTCATCGATCCTGGGGTTAAAATCAATGGTGCTTACTATCGGGACACAGAAGCTGTTGCCAGTGATCTATCCCATGCAGTGAGACTATTTTATCTTCCAGCATTACATCGGGCAAAGGACACCATAGAACTGCTACATCAGGAGACCCCAGACTTCGTTAATCCAGACCTTTGGCCTGCACATTCACCAGACCTAAACCCAGTTGACTACTGGATCTGGGGGCTGATACAGGAACGCGTCTACCAGACAGCGATATCTGACATCGAAGACTTTAAATGACATCTCATCTCTGTTTGGGCTGAGCTGAAGCAGAACATCATTGACATGTCTATAGATCAGTGGTGGCCAAGGTTGAGAGCGTGCCTTCGTGCAAAGGGAGCGCACTTCGAATATCTGCTTAACTGAAACACTACTTTTTGACTTTACATTTTTCTGCAAGATACACCATAAAACATTTTGTTGTGTTTTTATTTAGTTCATGATTCATTTTCACAAGGTAGTGTTGTGGTGCGGTAGGAAATATTTACAACATTTTATATCAACTTCATTCAGGACATGACACACTAAGGGCTCCTTTTACTAAGCTGCGATAGCATTTTTTAGCGTGTGCAGAATTTTAGCACACGGTAAACCCACGCTACGCAGCTAGAACTAACACCAGCTCAATGCTGGCGTTAGCACCTAGCGCGCACGGCAATTCTGCGCATGCTAAAACTGCTATCGCAGCTTAGTAAAAGGAGCCCTAAATTTCATAAGAATTGGATGAGTTCTGTGGAAGATACAACAAAATCTATTTTAGTGTGGGGGTTTTTTCGTTTCACAGTGTAGTCATAAAAAGCAACATATGAATCATAACATGTATTTATATTGAGGTTATACAAGAATGGTCTAATGTCTAGCAACTAAAATACAATGCGAAGAAGTACAGAGTGATGCATTTGGGGGGTAGAAATCCAAGGGAACCGTATGTGCTGGGAGGTGAGAAGCTGATAAGCATTGACGGAGAGACAGACCTTGGGGTGATTGTGTCTGAGGATCTAAAGGCATCTAAACAGTGTGATAAGGTGATGGCTGTAGCCAGAAGGATGCTAGGCTGTATATAAAGAGGAATAGCCTGCAAAAGGGAGGTGTCAATGCTCCTATATAGGTCATTGGTGAGGCCACACTTGGTGTATTATGTTCAGTTTTGGAGGCCATATCTGGTGAAGGATATAAAAAGACTTGAAGTGGTCCAGAGGAAGGCGACAAAAATGGTAAGGGGTTTGAACCAAAATAAGTATGAGAAAAGACTGGAAGACCTAAATATGTATACTCTGGATGAGAGACAGAGGAGATATGATACAGACATTTAAATACTTGAAAGGTATTAATATAGAACCAAATCTATTCCAGAGAAGAGAAAATGGTAAAACTAGAGGGCATAATTTGAGGTTGCAGAGAGGAAGACTCAGGAGCAATGTTAAGAAATTATTTTTCATGGAGAGGGTGGTAGATGCCTGGAATGCCCTCCTGAGGGAAGTGGTGGAGAGGAAAACATTGATGGAATTCAAAAAAGTGCGGGTTAAACATAGAGGAACTCTAATTAGAAAACGAAGGATGTAAATTAAAGAGCTAAGGCCGGTACTGGACAGACTTGCATGGTCTTGTGTCCCATATCTGGTGATTTGGTGTAGGATGGGCTGGGGAGGGCATCAATGGGAACTCCACTAACTTGGAACATGATGATGTTACTGGCCAGACTTTAGGGTAGATATCCTGCAAACAGGATGGTTGGCTAGGTTAGAGTGAGCTTGGATGGCAACTTCAGCATTTGGAACCGAATCAGCCCCCATATGTAGTCTCCCATCCTGATTTCATTATATTTTCCTTGGTAGCGAATTTCGAAGTCCAATATATTCTGGTGGAAGCACTCACCTTGCTCCTCTGAGTATGTTCCCATGTTCTCCCTGAATGTCTCAAGATGAGACTCAAAGGCATGGACTTTGAGAGACATCCTACAGCCTATTTTACTGCAATTTTTCAGCAGATTCTCAATCAACTCCATGTAGTTTTCAGCCTTGTGATTGCCAAGCCCACCTTCTCCTTTGTAGTTAAATTCCTTGAACTCCATGATCTTCTTTATCTGTAGTCCAATGAAGACACCAGCTTTAACCTTTGCCTCACACAGAGGGAAGATGTCTTGAAGGTACTTGTCTATCTAGAACTCTGACAAATTGTTTACCGTATTTTCGCGGATATAACGCGCACCTGTGTAAAACGCGCACAGGGGTATAGCGCGCAGAAATCACGATATGTACCAAAACTTTTCTATACCGCGCTCAGGCATATAACGCGCATGATGCCCGACGCTCCTTTCGCCCGCCCTGACTTTCCGTGCGCTGTCCCGACTCTCCGTTCACCCCCCCTGACTTCCGTGCACTGCCCTGACTTTCCGTGCGCTGTCCTGACTCTCCGTTCACCCCCCCTGACTTTCCGTGCACTGTCCCCCCTTGAAGTCCTGTCCCCCCTTGAAGGTCTGTCCCCATCCTGAAAGCCTGATGCCCCCCCCCGACGTCCGATACATCCCCCCCCCGGCAGGACCACTCGCACCCTCACCCCGAAGGACCGCCGACTCCCCAACAATATCGGGCCAGGAGGGAGCCCAAACCCTCCTGGCCACGGCGACCCCCTAACCCCACCCCGCACTACATTACGGGCAGGAGGGATCCCAGGCCCTCCTGCCCTCGACGCAAACCCCCTCCCCCCAACGACCGCCCCCCCCCCAAGAACCTCCGCCCGTCCCCCAGCCGACCCGCGACCCCCCTGGCCGACCCCCACGACACCCCCACCCGCCTTCCCCGTACCTTTGTGTAGTTGGGCCAGAAGGGAGCCCAAACCCTCCTGGCCACGGCGACCCCCTAACCCCACCCCGCACTATATTACGGGCAGGAGGGATCCCAGGCCCTCCTGCCCTCGACGCAAACCCCCTCCCCCCCCAACGACCGCCCCCCCCAAGAACCTCCGCCCGTCCCCCAGCCGACCCGCGACCCCCCTGGCCGACCCCCACGACCCCCCCACCCCCCTTCCCCGTACCTTTGGAAGTTGGCCGGACAGACGGGAGCCAAACCCGCCTGTCCGGCAGGCAGCCAACGAAGGAATGAGGCCGGATTGGCCCATCCGTCCTAAAGCTCCGCCTACTGGTGGGGCCTAAGGCGCGTGGGCCAATCAGAATAGGCCCTGGAGCCTTAGGTCCCACCTGGGGGCGCGGCCTGAGGCACATGGGCCAAACCCGACCATGTGCCTCAGGCCGCGCCCCCAGGTGGGACCTAAGGCTCCAGGGCCTATTCTGATTGGCCCACGCGCCTTAGGCCCCACCAGTAGGCGGAGCTTTAGGACGGATGGGCCAATCCGGCCTCATTCCTTCGTTGGCTGCCTGCCGGACAGGCGGGTTTGGCTCCCGTCTGTCCGGCCAACTTCCAAAGGTACGGGGAAGGGGGGTGGGGGGGTCGTGGGGGTCGGCCAGGGGGGTCGCAGGTCGGCTGGGGGGGCGGTCGGAGGTTCTTGGGGGGGGGGCGGTCGTTGGAGGGAGGGGGGTTTGCGTCGAGGGCAGGAGGGCCTGGGATCCCTCCTGCCCGTAATGTAGTGCGGGGTGGGGTTAGGGGGTCGCCGTGGCCAGGAGGGTTTGGGCTCCCTTCTGGCCCAACTACACAAAGGTACGGGGAAGGCGGGTGGGGGTGTCGTGGGGGTCGGCCAGGGGGGTCGCGGGTCGGCTGGGGGACGGGCGGAGGTTCTTGGGGGGGGCGGTCGTTGGGGGGAGGGGGTTTGCGTCGAGGGCAGGAGGGCCTGGGATCCCTCCTGCCCGTAATGTAGTGCGGGGTGGGGGTAGGGGGTCGCCGTGGCCAGGAGGGTTTGGGCTCCCTCCTGGCCCGATATTGTCGGGAAGTCGGCGGTCCTTCGGGGGGGGGGGGATGTATCGGACGTCGGGGAGTCGGCCGGGCAAGAGGGCTTGGGCTCCCTCTTGCTCCGATCGTGGATGCGGGTGCGGGTGGGAGCGCGTGCGAGCGGTCGTTCGGGGTGGGGGTGCGAGCGGTCCTGCTGGGGGGGTGAATCGGGCGTCGGGCGGGGTGGGAACTATGTTTAAAAACTTTTCTATACCGCGCTCAGGCATATAACGCGCGAGGGGTATGCGCGGTAGGTAAAATCGCGTATAACGCGCGCGTTATATCCGCGAAAATACGGTAATTAGTCCCAATTTGATATGCAGTGGTGACATCAGCAACTTCTGGGGGAGGGGGGTCCACCAATGGTTCCCATTTGATGTTGCTTCTCCCCACAGGTAACTCGGTCCGCTGAGGCCAGTCCACCCTTTGATAGTGTGCCTTTATAACCCTGCTGTCCCAAAGGCAGAGAAAGCAAGGAAATTTGATAAAATCACCTTGGAGACCGTATTTGGCAAAGGACATAAGAAGACTTGAAGTAGTCCAGAGAAAGGCCACAAAAATGGAAGGAGGTTTTCATCAAAAGATGTACGAGGAGAGACTAGAAGCCCTGAATATGTATACCCTAGAGAAGTGGTTCTCAACCCTGTCCTAGGGGACCCCCCAGCCAGTCGGGTTTTCAAGATATCCCTAATGAATATGCATGAGAGAGATTTGCATATAATGGAAGTGACAGGTATGCAAATCTCTCTCATGCATATTCATTAGGGATATCTTGAAATCCCGACTGGCTGGGGGGTCCCCTAGGACAGGGTTGAGAACCACTGCCCTAGAGGAAAGAAGGGATAGGGGAGATAATAATAATAATAATAATAATAATAATAATTTATTTTCTTGTATACCGCCCAACCAGTAGTTCTGGGCGGTTCACAACAGGAGAATACTGAGACATTTCAGCACATGGTACAGTTTCATAGAACACACTATCTACGTACTATCTAAAATTATATAATAAAATTATAGTTCACCCTTTTTCCCTTATGTATCACTAATTAATTGTGTACATAGATTGTATGTTTACCTGTCTAAATTGTTTTACTTTGTCCCCCAAACATTTTTATTGTTACACGCATTGAAAATATTTGACATTGCATTTATATCAAACTTTTAATAAACTTGAATAAAAGTAATACAATTGTTAAAAACATTCAAGTACAATATTAAAAATTATTAAAAATTAAAACATACCATGACAATAAGAATAGAAACAAAAGACCTCATTTAAATATATCAAAATTAATATTCTTATTTGTCAAATAAATAGGTTTTTAATGATTTCCTAAATGTGAAATAAGAATTAGATTTTACAATCATTGGACTTCATCATTGGAGTTCATCTTCCCATCTTGATACTTCAAGGTCCTGTCCTGATTCAGATGTTCAAATACTTGACAGGCATTAACATAGAACAAAATATTTTCCAGAGAAAGGTAAATGGTAAAACCAGAGGGCATAATTTGAGGTTGAGGGGTAGTAGACTCAAAAGTAATGTTAGGAAATTCTTTATAGAGAGGGTGGTTGATGCCTAGAATATGCTCCCGAAGGAGGTGGTTGAGAGGAAAATGGTGACAGAGTTAAAAAAAAGCATGGGATGAAAACAGAGGGTCTCTAATTAGAAAATAATGGGTATATATTGAAGAACTAAGGTCAGAACTGGGCAGACTTGCATGGTCTGTGTCCCGTATATGGCCATTCATTTGAGGATGGGCTGAGGAAAACTTTGACGGCTGGGATGGTTTAGATGAGCTCTTTGATGGAGACTCCAGTAGATGGAACCTAAGCACAGTACCAGGCAGAGTTCTAGGTTTCTGGCCCAAAAATATCTAAGAAAAAGAACAATTTAAATTAAATCATTAATTTATAGAGTGTATGGTTGGACAGTTTGAATGGACCATTTGGGTCTTTATCTGCCATCATTTACTATGTTACTATTAGGAATGCCACCATTTTGAAGTCTCCAATGACCTCCCAGCCATACTCATCATACTTCAAGGTGCCTAGTAAGGTCTTGATGCTGTTGTAATTCTCTTTGAGGTGCAGTGAGTGAGCCAATGGAAAAGACAAGTACTTTGTTCCTATTATGGAGCAGCATGACTGAATGAGCTGTCAATGAAGAGATGCCACACTTTCAGATTACAGGCAATTCCAATGGCCTTAAACAAGCTGGCCATATTGTGTTTTGTGCATCTAGCCCCCTGTGATTTTCAATCCGGTCCTCAGATCTGCCAGGCTAGCCAGTTTTCAAGATATTCACAAAGAATATGCGAGAAATAGTTCTGAATAAAATGGAGACAACACAGGCAAATCTCTCTCCTATTTATTCATTGTGGATAACCTGAAAATTTGACTGGTTAGGTATGTCTGGAGGACTGGGTTGAGAATCCCTACTTTAATCTGTGGCCTTTCTGTCAAGACATATGTAGATACCCTTGATTTTTTTTTATTTTTATAAGTATTCATGAGATGATGTACATTTAGTGGTGTCAATTCAAATAAAGTGAAAGTTAAGAGATGTCTTCAGTCACCATACATAAGACTTCAAGGTCAGTTTTGCAACTTTCATGAACACTGGATAGAAGTCAAATTTAAAAATGAAAGAAGCAGTGAGGCAGAAAATTTGTTTAAGCTCCCATAAACAAAAATACCTATCAAAGAGGTAATGTTTATTGGCCTGTATCTGCATTTCAAGCAACTACAAACGACATTTTGCTTGTTTCAAATAGAAAAAAGTAGCAAAGTATAAATGTAATCTACATAATATTTATACAAATCTCAAATTACATAACAAATTATCAATCAACAAATTCTTATTTACCCTGTTATTGCAAAAGGAAGGAAAGACCTCAAAGGTCTGGAGCTAAATCTGAAACAGATTGCTCACAATGGACCACATTTTCTTTCACTGGTCAAAAAACCTCCTACATTCTTCAGTATTTTTATCTACTTTTTAATTGCAACATTTCCTCATTTTTCATCATGTTTTGTAAACTATTTTATGGTTCAAAAATATGTTTAAACAAATATGATGAAAATTGAGGAAATGTTGCAATTAAAAAGTAGATAAAAATTGTTATGAGTAATGTAGGAGATTTTTTGACCAATGAAAGAAAATGTGATCCATTGTGAGCAGTCTGGTTTTAGATTTAGCTCTGAATCTAAGGTAAGAATTAATTGTGTGATAATTTAGAACATAAGAACTGCCATCTCCGGATCAGTCCGGCGATCCGCATACGCAGAGGCCCAGCCAGGTGTACACCTGGCTTAATTTTGGTTACCCATATCCCTCTATGCCTCTCGTAAGTAGATGTGCATCTGGTTTGCTTTTAAATCCTAGAACGGTGGATTCCACAATAACCTCCTCTGGGACAGCATTCCAGGTGTCCACCACTCGTTGTGTCAATTTGTTATATAATTTGAGATTTGTATAAATATTAATTAGAAGATTTCTTTTATACTTTGCTACTTTTTTCTGGATGCATAAGCATAATATGTAACGAGGTACTCCATGGAGGGGCATAATCATAAGAAACGTCTAAGTCCATTTTGGGCCTAAGTCGCAAATCGCCCAAAGTCAGACATTGGAAAAGGTCCATTTTCAAAAAATACGTCCTATATATATATATTTTTCTGAAAATTGTCTAACTGTATGTCCAGCTGTCTGATCGTTTAGACTGCTAAGTCATCCATCTTTATACCCCATTTTCGTCCAAAAATTTGTCCAAGTCAAAAACGGTTAGAAAAAGACCTTTTAGACATGGGCGGGGTCAGCAAAGTGATGGACTGGACACCTAAACATTGCACCAGAGTAGTGGGGTACCTTATAGGGCACTGCTGTGAACTTTACAAAAAGGGTGCCACATACACATCTCACCACATCAACCTTATAGGTCATGGTGAGCCCCCCCAAACACCCCCCAGAACTGACTAGATCCATCTGTCTACAACCCCAATAGCCCTTATGGCTGCAGGTGCCACTTATATGGCAGTACAAAAGGGTTTTGGGGGTGCACATGTTTCCACATGAATGCAGTGATTATAGTGGCTTATGGGCCTGGGTCCTTCTCTCCATGGTTCACAAACCCACCCTCAAGACCACTTAAGCCACCTCTGTGCAGCTCTACTAGGCTTTCCTATGCCAAGCTGCCAGGTGCTGATGTTCTGGAGGCAGATATATAAAATTGTTATTACGATTTTTACGGGGGTGGGGAAGGAGTCAGTGATGACTGGGGCAGTGTGTGGGGGTCTGTATTTTGTGTCTGCAATGCTTATCTGGTCACTTTGGATATCTTCTATGGACTTAGACCTGGTTTTAGATGACCTAAGTCACAACGTCCAAGTTCCGTCTAGGCAGTGTTGTAAAACTTTGGTTATACATGCAGTACGACTAAGTCTAGGATGGCCCACATCCCGCCCAAATCCTGCCCTTGACACTCCTCCTGAAACGCTCCTTTTAGCTCTGGGCATACTGCAGCACTGTGAAGACTTAAGTCATTTTTAGATACGTCTAAAACTCGGTTTGATCAGCACTTGCACTGATCGTCCTATGCCGATTCAGGCCAGTTTTTAGTCGTATTTCTGTTTCGATTATGAGCCCCATAGTTTATATTGTTTGTTTCAAATAAACATGTTCATAGCATGAGGTGGATATAAAGGCAAAAAAAAGAAATGGTACTGAACAGAATATTTAATCTTTCAACTTCTCTAAAACATCAAACTAAATGATATATATGATATTTCTAAATGACATACCTATTAATTCTTTATTCCGGACATCTAAGGCCATATTTCGCAAAGCCGTGGCAACTGCACATACCACACGGTCATTGTCTATTCGTAGTAGTTCCACCAGGATGGGCAGGCCTTTTTCTTTACGTACAGCAGCACGGATATACACTGACCACTGCCAAAAAGACAGCAAAAAAAAAAAGAAACTTATAGAGAAAAATGTAATTGTAAATAATTAGAACCACAGGCAATAAAGTGAAGCAAATCTGAATTCAGAAGCTTATTCCCTTGGGACTGGTTGGTTTGGGTACTAGAAAGAAATAGTGTGCTTCAACATCAGCAGAGATGCTGTGGCCATTATCGACCAAAAGTGGCATTAAAAATAGGAGACCTCAGAAGGAGTTTCCTGTGAGTGTCAGTGAGTGTCCCTGCGTGAACTATCTTTACATTTGCCATCTGCAAGGGAGCTGGGGTGGGGAAAAAAGAATGACCACTGGAAAGAAAGATGGAATAAAATGATTTTAAAAAGAGCTATGGAATGTGGAGTTCTTGTCTAGATGAAATGACAATGGTGAGTTCGATCTTCATTATTATAAAGTGGTTCACTTTGTAAATCTGTGGCTGCTTAAATTTAACAGTATTCAAAAACCCCCTCATTCTACTAGCACCTATGTACTGTACATGATTGTTACATTTATGTGTGAAAGGGCTAGCCATGCGCTTAGCAATGTTCCCCTGGTTGTTCGCGGTTGGTGGTTCGCGGTCCCGATCATTTGCGGTATTTTCCAACCGCGAACTGCCGACAAGGAGAGGGCAGCGGGAGAGGCAGGAGAGAGCAGCTGGAGTGCCGGCAAGTGCAGGAAATCACTCGCGGTATGCTCCAACCACCTTTTCCTGCACTACGTTGGGCCTTATCCAATCAGGAGCTGCTTTGACACAGATCCTTCAAAAAACCTCTCATACTATCAAACACTTTATTTTGTGTATATTTATAATTTTTTAATAATTTTAAATACTTTCAAAAGTGATATCTTCAGACACTACTGTACATTCATTAAATCCTTATATATGTAGTGAATGAAGTTTTACTAGAAATTGTGAATACATTTTTCTTGAATATAATCAGATGCACATTGAATATTGGATAATAACTGCTGACATGAAAATAAAGAGCCCCCAAACTTAACTCAAAATAAGTCCCTCAGTCCAATACTGATGGTGCCCGTTTCGCCACACTTGAATCGGCTTCTTCCGGGGATACACACAGGACTGAAATAAACAAGACTGGCTCAACAAGATTGTTGAAACGTCAGCTCAAAGTTTTAAACTTGTATTCCTTTAATGGCATCTCGAGAATGTACAGTAGTGTCTGAAGATATCACTTTTGAAAGTATTTAAAATTATTAAAAAATTATAAATATACACAAAATAAAGTGTTTGATAGTATGAGAGGTTTTTTTGTAGGATCTGTGATTGAAATCTGGAACTAAGTCTCAGACTTGAATCTTTCAGTATGCCATCAGATTCTGAGATCCTTTTTTCCTCTCATATATGGCTAAACACTCTTTAATTTGTTAGTGGAAGTCATAGTATTATCTAAACTTTACAGCACCCTCTTCTAGTTGAACTTGGCACCTCAGCTATGTAGCATAAGAACATAAGAATTGCCGCTGCTGGGTCAGACCAGTGGTCCATCGTGCCAAGCAGTCCACTCACGTGGCGGCCCTCTGGTCAATGATCAGCTCCCTAACTGAGACTAGCCATACCTATGTATGTTCTGGTTCATTAGGAACTTGTCTAACTTTGTCTTGAATCCCTGGAGGGTGTTTTCCCTTATGATAGACTCTGGAAGAGCGTTCCAGTTTTCTACCACTCTCCGGATGAAGAAGAACTTCCTTACATTCGTACGGAATCTATCCCTTTTCAGTTTTAGAGAGTGCCCTCTTATTCTCCCTACCTTGGAGAGGGTGAACAACCTTCCTTATCTACTAAGTCTATTCCCTTCAGTACCTTGAATGTTTTGATCATGTCCCCTCTCAATCTCCTCAGTTCAAGGGAGAAAAGGCCCAGTTTCTCTAATCTTTCACTGTATGGCAACTCCTCCAGCCTCTTAACCATCTTAGTTGCTCTTCTCTGGACACTTTCGAGTAGTACCCTGGTCCTTCTTCATGTACGGCAACCAGTGCTGGATGCAGTACTCCAGGTGAGGGCGCACCATGGCCAGGTACAGTGGCATGATAACCTGGAACGCGCTTCCCGGAGAGGTGATAAGCCAGAGTACAATTCTGGGGTTCAAAAAGGGACTGGATGACTTCCTGGAAGCGAAGGGAATAACGGGGTACAGATAGAGGTTTACCTCACAGGACACTGAGCAAATAGGGTATGGACTTTTTAGGTTAGGTAGGGAACATTTTCAGGTCATGGACCTGGAGGGCCGCCGCAGGAGCGGACTGCCGGGCGCAATGGACCCCTGGTCTGACCCGGCAGAGGCAATGCTTATGTTCTTATGTTCTCTGATCTCTTTGTGATCCCCTTCTTTATCATTCCTAGCATTCTGTTCATCCTTTTCACCGCCGCTGCACATTGCGTGGACAGCTTCATCGACTTATTGATCATAACTCCCTAGCCTCTTTTCTGGGAGGTCTCTCCAAGTATCGCCCCGGACATCCTGTATTCATTCATGAGATTTTTGTTACCTACATGCATCACTTTACACATATCCACTTTGAACCTCATCTGCCATGTTGATGCCCATTCCTCGAGCATGATTATGTCACGTTGCAGATCTTCGCAATCCTCCTGTGTCTTCACTACTCTGAATAACTTTGTATCGTCCACAAATTTAATCACCTCACTTGTCGTACCAATGTCCAGATCGTTTATAAAGATGTTGAAGAGCACGGGTCCAAGCAACGAGCCCTGCGGCACCCCACTGGTGATGCTCTTCCAGTCCGAGTATTTTCCATTCACCCCCCTCACCTCCCATTCTCTGTTTCCTATGCTTCAGCCATTTTTTAATCCAAGTGAGTATTTCACCCTCGATTCCATGTCAAATGCCTTCTGAAAATCCAGATATACAATGTTGACCGGGTCGCCCTTGTCTATCTGTCTGTTTACTCCCTCAAAGAAGTGCAGCAAAATGTTTTATTGAAATGTAGGAGTATTGGCATCATATCTATGCTATCTGAATGTTCTAATGTATGCTTAAGTGTTCCATTGCTCATATGCTGACATTGTATTATACCTAAGCTATTTGAATGTTATTCTGTGCTATTATGGTATTATTTGTATTCTAATGATATATTTCTGTTGTTCTACGAAGATGTTAAATACACTTTTATATATTCCTGACACTATTTCATGTTAGTCCTGTTATTAAATTTCAATTTGCTGTTTTACTACTTGGGGGTCTAGCTAGATACTTGGGACCTGGGTTGCTGGATTTGATGCTGGACTTGATGGACCTTCGGTCTGTCCCAGTATGGCAATTCTTATGTTCTTAGTTCCAAGGTTACTTCATTTATTGTATTCATGTTTATATTTGGTCATTTTACTATTGTAATGCTGTTAACAAAATTGTAAGTTTTATGTCAAACTGAACTTGCTGTTCACTGCCTCAAGTGAATCTCTTCATAAAGGCGATTACTAAAACCCAATAAATAATGAAATGTTGGCACTCTGAATTGTCCCCCTCCCCTGCACTTTTAAGTCACGGTGAACTTCAGAAACATAATACAAGTATTAATAAAAGCTATGTAGTTTGTCCTACTCCAGCATCGGGAGGTTATTAATCTAATCTGGAATTTATATTCTGCTGAACCTCATAAGGTACAAAGTGGATAACAATAATAAAGGCCAGATTCTGTATACTGCAATATTGTCTATTATGCAGGTCTTTGGAGGAATCTTTATAGAATACGACTGGTCCAGAATAGTTAATTTTTAACCTGGAAAAAAAAAATCAGACTATGTCACTGCTTTCTATCGCAGGCTACACTGGTTGCCAATTGAGGATAGGGTCATTCTCAAATTTGGGTTGCTATGTTACAAAGTGTTGTTTGGCCTTACAGCTGACTACCTTATGGAACATTTCGTACTGGCTGTTCCAAAATGTTCCCAACAAATTTTCACATCCTTTGCCTTTCCTCCTGTTAAGTACTGTCGCTATAAAAGTTACTTTAACAGATTAATTTCTTTTCAGACAGCAGTTAGAGATAAAGGATTAAGCCAGTTAATAGCTAGTGCAGTGTCCTATAAACATTTTTAGTAAGCTCTTGAAAACATATCTATTTGATAAATTCTTATGAGAAGATTTGTACTGAACAATTTTAAATTTGTAATTCCTTAGACTGACCCAGCTTCTTCAAGTTGTAAACCGCATAGAACTGGAAGGTAATGTGGTATACAAAGGACAATGTAATGTACTGTACATTAGGCGCTGCTAGGCACCCTAATTGAGAACGCCTAGCGATGCCTAACTTCAAAATCTGTGCTTAGCCTTGTAAAAAATTGGCGTGGTAATTGACCACATAATCAAAAAATTTAAAGTTACCAATTAAGAGTCCAGTGCCAAACTCTTAGGATGCCTAGTGACGCCTATGTGGAGGCACCCTCCAACGTCTACCTGAAAAGCAGGTGTGCTTAGGGGCAGAGAATAGGTGTGTTTGACTTAGGCATTGTTAGGTGTCTGAGTCAGGCACTAGTAAATTAGGCCAAGTACCTCTAGTACGCCTAGCAATGCCTAAGTGCCACTAGGCAAGATTCAATAATAATAATAATAATTTTATTCTTATATACTGCCATAGCCATGATAGTTCAAGGCGGTTTACAACAAGATGAGCTGGACAATCAGCAAAGTGGTTACAATAAAGAGTTATCAAATATAAATCATGATGTTTCGAGGCAGTTTACAACAAAAGGTGCTGGACAAACAGCGAAGTGGTCACAATACAAAGTCATTGAATACAAGCTTGCAGAGTGGAAGAAGTGGAAAGTTATAAGATTCTTAGGTTACAAATCAATTAAACAAATTCGTTTTTACAGATTTTTAAAAATTGTGGTAGGATGAGGAATGCGTGATGATGTTACTCAGCCAATCATTCTATTTGCCTGCCTGGAAGGCGAGAGTTCTTTCCAGGAATCTTTTGTAGTGACAGGCCTTAATTGTCAGATAGGTGAACAGATGAATTCTACGTGTGGGCCTAATATAACTATCCAGATCAAATTGAGAAACCAGGTACGTGGGGGCCAGACCAAATATTGATTTATAACAAAGACAGAAAAATTTAAACAGAACTTGTAATTCCAGGGGCAGCCAATGAAGTTTTTGGTAATAGGGACTAATGTGTTCCCATTTCTTCAGCCCAAAAATCAGTTGCACTGCTGAGTTTTGAATAACTCTAAGTCTTAGAATGGTTTTTTTGAAGGAACCCAAGTAGATGATGTTGCAATAATCAAGCATGCTTAAGATGGAAGATTGAACAAATAAGCAGAATGATGCTGCATCAAAGTATTTTCTGATGGTTCTGAGCTTCCAGAGTATCGAGAAGCATTTTCTAACCAATAAATCTGTGTGAACATTGTGGCAGGGAGCCTGGGCAGGGTGATAGAGATCCTGTGCCGCGCGCCCAGCCAGTCTCTGTGCCCTCCAAAGAACCTAGGTTGAAACCAGAAACCCTGCCGTTCAGAAAACTACACTTCCCAAGAGCCTCTAGTTTGCTTCCTGTGCCAAGAGGAAAGAACAGGGAGGAACCGGGGTTAGAGAGGGATGGTATCTTTAAGGTTTCCCCTCAAGCCTAGAGCAGTGCAGCTGGAGAAAGTTAGACAAACTTGTGCTGCACCTTTTAATCCTGTCCCTTTAAGGAGAGACAGAGAATTACATTGGCTTCAAGTCAGGAAGCCTCTGCTGTGCTCACTGATTGTAATTAGGGGGAGGGGCCTGACACATGTGAGCCCTGATCCTCCAGCAAAGCGGGGACAGAGAGGAGAGCCGTGGGGGCGTGTTAAGGCATGCCTTTTGACTCCAGATAAGAACTGGGAGGAGAGGAGAGCTGGAGGAGAGGAACAGCTGAGAGAGAGCCGAGTAGCTAGGGATGGAAGAGTCAAGTGGAGGAGTCCTGGGAACAGTAAGGACGGAGATTTCCTTGCTGAGGAATTACTTATGTTTGAGGCCGGGCATGACTGTGTGCAACTCTCTCTGGGCTGAAACCAGAGCCCAGGGCGCCTGAGTAATGCCATCTGAAATGGACTCAGCTAGAGAATGACACGGGGAAAAAATCTGTCCCCATCACCGCCCCACCATCCTCTGCACCGCCCCGTCACCACCGTTCCCTTCACCGCCCCGTCACCGTCACCGCCATCCCTTTCACCACCCCGTCACCGCCACTGCCATCCCATTCACCGCCCCGTCACCGTCCCCGCTGCATCCATATAAGCCTTAGTACTGTAATATTTAGCTTATTCCTTTCTTATAAATCAAAGTTCCTGCTGCTGAACTAGAGAAAGAGATGTTCAGCTGGCAGGGCTTTGTTTATAAATTTTTATCAACACAACTAATATACTATTTTATCCTAAAGCAAAAAATAAATAAATAAATATAATTTTTTTTTCTACTTTTGTTGTCTGGTTTCTGCTTTCCACATCTTCTCATTCAATTCCTTCCATCCACTGTGTGTCTTCTCTCTGCGTCTTCCACTTGCTGTTACTGTGTCTCTCCTTTCACCCCCCCCCCCCCTCCAATTGGTCTAGCACCCATCTTCTTCCCTCCGCTCCCCCATAGTCTGGCATCTGTCTTCTTCCCACTCTGTCTTCCACATTTCCCTTCGGGGTCTGTTCCTCTCCACCCTCCTTCAATGTCTGTCCTATTCCTTTCCACCACCACCCTTCCCTCCCTCCTTTACCATCTGTTCCTTTCTACTACCCTTCAGCTCCTCTCGCATGGCCTATCTATCTACCTTCCTCCCTCTTATTTTCATGGCACGTTACAATGTAATTTGTGCAAGCCACTGGAGCCTGAAAGCTCGGTCCCTGTCCCATCCCCACAAACCATCTCGCTTCTGTGCTATTTTCCCCATTTCTAATATCTCCCCTATGTATCTGCCATTGCCCCCCCCTGTGTCCATATACCATCCCCATGGCATGTCCCCTTTATGTCACTGTCCCTATGCCCCATGCACATAATTTCCCCTCTTTCTGTTACCTTCCTGTGTCCAGATTTCCCCTATCTTCCTCTTCCATACCAGTGTGTCTCTTCTTTTCAACCCCATCTAGCTTTTTTCCCTCTTTCTTCCCCTCACCCCCCCTTGCTTCTAGCATCTGGCTCACCTGCCTGTCCTTCCCTTTCTTTTCTGCTGTGGGTTTTTCTTTCCGTCTTCATCCCCTTGGCCCAGAATCCTTTTCCCTTTCACTCCCTCCTTCCAATTTGAGCCGGGAACACAAGCGATCGCACGATCCCCGCAACCACCACCCGCCTGCCCAATCGATCCTACTGTTTAGCCAGCTCTCTCCCTTCTCCTCACCTTAGTTGTAGGTTTTGTTTTTCGGCGACATGCACGCTTTCCCAAAGAGCCGCGCACGCGCGGCTGCTCAGTGTTCAATCTTCTGCTCTGCTGCAACTTCCTGTTTCTGGTTGCGTCAGAGCAGAAGATCGAAACTGAGCAGCAGCAGGTGCGCGGCTCTCTGATAGTGTGCGGGTTGCCGAAAAAGAAAACCTACAAACTAAGGTGAGGAGAAGGGAGAGAGCTGGCTAAACACTAGGATCGATTGGGCAGGCGGGTGTGTGCTGCGGGGACCGCGCGATCCTTCATGCCTCACTGCGGGGACAAGATCATTCACCGCCCCAAGGGCGGTGAATGGCCTTGTCCCCATCGCCGCAGCGACTGCTAGTTTTCATTCCCCGTTTCGGCGGGTGACCCGCGGCTAAAATGCAGTGGCCGCGGGTAAACCACCACCGTGTCATTCTCTAGACTCAGCTGAATGAACAATATATGGAAAACCAGAAGCTTCCTGCATTCTGTGAGACAGTAAGAAAAGCTGGTGTTTTGAATGTTTTTCTCTCAAATATGTGAACTGAGGTTTTTGGAGGGAGAAGACCGGCAGTAAATGCTGAACTAAACTCATATTTAGACAAATTCAACTTACTGCACAACAACCAGTCAGGCTTCAGACCTGGTCACAGCACCGAAACAATCATGGCCTCACTACTTAACCACCTTTACGCCCTCCTCGCCCAAGGTACCAGCGCCATGAACCTACAACTGGACCTAAGTAGCGCCTTTGACCTAGTAGATCACACCATTCCTTTGAACTGCCTAGAAACCACAGGCATCACAGGCTACGCTCACAATTGGTTCCAGGGATTCCTCAGGAACAGATCCTACCAGGTATTCAAAGATGACAAACTTTCCCTTAGCTGGAATAACAACTGCGGATTACCTCAGGGTTCCCCCCTATCCCCAACCCTCTTTAATATCTATCTCAGCTCATTAGGAAATGACATACCTGCTACAAAGCCTAGGGCTCACCTTCTACATCTACACAGATGATATTACTGTAGTGATTCCGCTAACCGCCCTAACATCACAATTCTCCAACTCCTTAACCAACATCCTAAATCAAATAGAGCGCTGGATGATGGCCTTCAAACTGAAACTCAACACAGAAAAAACCAAATTCTTCCTGGCATCACCCAACGAAAAGATAAAAGAAAATTCAATTCACCTACAGAGCCGAGATACAAAATTGACCAAACCATAAAGATTCTGGGGGTAACACTTGACAAACATCTAACCATGGAAAACCACACAAACCTACTGTTTAAAAAATGTATTTCGGTCCTCTGGAAACTTCGCACTATTAAAAAATTCTTCGATGAAAAGTCTTTCCGTTTACTAGTACAATCATCCATCTTAAGCACCCTAGATTACTGTAACATCATATACCTAGGAGCTTATAAAAAGAACCTCAACAAGCTGAGATTAATTCAGAACACCACGATCCTTCACGGTTTAAAAACATGGGAACACATTTCCCCTTATTATCAGAAACTCCACTGGTTACCCGCAGAATCCAGAGTCCTCTTCAAGTTTGCTTGTTTTTGCTACAAAGCTGTCTTTGGGATTCTTCCAGCTTACCTAATCTCCAAGTTCTCCCCCAACGAGTCCAACAAGAGCACTCGCAGAACAAACCTATTTAATTACCCCTCCTTGAAATCTTACCAATACAAAAAGTTTCTAGATAGAATGTTATCATTCCAGGCAGCTAGGCTGAACACATGGCTTGGAAAGCCCATACTTGAGGCCACTACATACGCAGACTTTAGAAAATCCCTGAAAACTCGACTGTTTAACAAATTCTAAATTCCCATACCCAACTCTTCCTCGCCATGACCCTTCCACCTCGCTCCCTATTTCCAAGGCCCAAAACTAATTATACTTTCCACCTTGAATCTCATGTACTAACATAATGTATCTTTATTGTAACCCACCTGCACCCCATGTACTGACAAAACGTATCTTTATTGTAACCCATGTACTGACTAAATGTATCTTTATGGTAACCCACCTTGATAGTAAACCACTTGTATTGTAACCCACTTGCATCCCATGTACTGACAAAATATATCTTTACTGTAACCCACTTGTATCCCATGTACTGACAAAATATATCTTTACTTTAACTTGTATCCCATGTACTGACAAAATGAATCTTTAATGTAAACCACTTGCATCCCATGTACTGACTAAATGTATCTTTATTGTAAACCGTTTCTATCCCATGTACTGTCAAATGCATCTTTATTGTAAACTGCTTCGAACTTCACGGTATAGCGGTATATAAGAAATAAATTATTATTATTATTTTGAAAGTTATTTTTGCCTTTTGTGTTCTTTCTATTTTTCCTGTGTTGGGAAATTGTGTGACCTAGAAGGGGTTACAAAACCCGGACTGGACTTTTTAAACAAAGAGCCTGTGGAAAAGGGAACCCTGTAGAAGGCTCCAGAGGAAAAAAAAGCCTTTTTCTTTTGTTGTTTTGTTTTCTAAGGTTGAGAACTGTTTGCCTCAGTAGTGCCTAGTTTGCTGAATTGTTTATAAAAGACTTTAGACTTGAGACCTCCAGGATTGGAGGGAAAGTTGCTTTATTCAGCCTACCGTTTTCTTCTGGGAGAAACAGCCTGGCCAGTTGGACCAGGGCGGGGCTGCTCTTCCAGCATAGCTCTGAGGACAAACGAAGTTTTGAAGTCAAAAGTTATTTTTGTTCTTGTTCTAATTTGGTGAAGTTATAAGAAGTGCCACAGCTTTAAATATTGGGTTTTTGTTTAAGGACTAGATTTAACCCGGAGGCACCAACTGTTTTGTATAATCGCTCAATTATGCCATCGGACCTGACTATGAATACAATTATCATTATCAATTAAATCCAGCACTGGCTGTGTTTTGGGAAAACTCAGTGTGGCTTATTTCTTTCTGGTGCTAAGTGGAAAAGCTTGGTTGGAGTATACCAGTGGGCCTGGGAGCCACAAACAAACTCTATCCCTTGTGGCACGGGGCCCTGGGTAGGTCATATCGGCCTAGCCCAAGCGCCCCTGCCACAACATTTAGAGTAAGGTGATGGTCCAGAGTCACTCCCAGAATTTTTATGGAATGGTCAATAGGGAAGACCTGACCATTCAAGAAGATTGATGAGTTTTTAATTTTGTCGTTCGGGCTTGCCAGGAAAAAATTGTTTTTGTCTGAGTTAAGTTTCAGTTTGAATTCGGTCATCCATAATTCGATTTGCTTTCGAATGGATGATAGTTGATTTTTTGTCTCAGAAGTCAGGGTAGTAAGGGGAATAACTATAGTGATGTCATCTGCATAGATATAAAATTTAACTTTTAAGCTTTGTAGTAAGTTCCCTAATGAGGCTAGGTAAATGTTGAACAGTGTAGAGGATAGAGGAGAGCCCTGCGGGACTCTGCAAGAGTTTACCCAGCTGCAGGATTGTTTATTGTCACTATAGACTTGATATGATCGTTTGCTCAAAAAAAACCTGAAACCATTTTAACACATTGCCTGAAAGACCAATTGACTCCAAACAGTCAATCAAAATAGCATGATCGACCAGATCGAAGGCATTACTTAATTAAGTCCAATTGCAGAACTAGTGCACTAGTGCCTTGACTGAATAAGGTATGGAGGAAATCTAGTAGTGATGCAATGACCGTTTCAGTGCTAAACCCAGATCGAAAACCTGACTGATTGTCTGTAGTAAGCTAAATTTGTCCAAATACATTACTAATTCTTGGTTGACCAAACCTTCCATCAGTTTAACGAATAAGAGAGTGCTCGCAATGGGTCTGTAATTTGATGTCAGCTTGATGGATTCCTTAGGATTTTTTACGATGCCTAGAAGTTGATTGACAACCATGATGAGTGGTGCTTACAATGTTAGCGTGCTTAAGCCACATTTTTAGAATCTGGCCCTAAGTAGAGAATGACACGATGACAAATTTGTCCCTGTCCCTACGATGAGTTCCATTTCCCATCCCATCTCTGCGAGTTCTGTAATAGGAACATAAAAATAGCCTTACTGGGTCTGATCAATGGTCCATCAATCCCAGTAGCTTGTTCTCATGGTGGACAATCCAGGTCACTAGTACCTGGCCAAACTTCAAAGAGTAGCAACATTCCATGCTACCGATCCAGGGTATGCAGTGGCTTACCCCATGTCTTTCCTCAATAACAGACTATGGACTTTTCCTCCAAGAAATTGTTCATAACCTTCTTAAAACTAGCTATGCTATCTGCTCTTTCCCCAAAACTTCTGTTCCTGTCCTTGTACCATTCCTGCAAGCTCTGTCCTCATCTGCACAAGCCTTGAACACTTTAAAATAATAAGTGTTTGAGGCTTGTGCGGTTAAGGCAGAGATTGCAGGGATGGGAAAATTGAGTTCCCAGAGGGACGGGGACAAGTTTGTCCCCATGTCATTCTGAAGAAGTGCATAATACAAAACCAGAAGCATTACATTATATATCGAATGCATAAGCATATCAACCAAGATATTTCTGAAAAAAGAATGCTTTCAGTGATCATCTTAAAAGAATATGAATTTGAACATTAAGATCTGTTGGAAAAGAATTACAGCATGGAACAGCTTGAAACCCAAAGGAATTTTTCAAGATCTTAAGATAGTATATACCCTATGGTGAGGGAAAATGAAGAACAAATTCTGAATGAGATCCATGAATCTGATATGACAACCTCTCCCACCTCTGACTTAGCAGGTAACAACCACCGCTGAAAATCTGACTGTGTTTTCAGTATGCATCTTGGATGTTTGTTCAAAGGATACTGGATTTCATGCTTTAGCAGTAACTATAAAGAATATTTAGGCCCCTTTATTAAATTGTGGAAAAATGTAGCTTTAACATGCTGTGCTAAGGCCACTTTTTCCACAGATGGAAAATGACCGATTTTTTCATTTTCTAAATTAATGGCCATGCGCTAATTTCGCCATTAGTGCGAACATTAAAATAGGGTGTGAGCTCCTACCACCTCTTATTTAGTTGGTGGTAAGAGACCCCATGCCAACCCCGTACTAATTAATTAGCGTGCAGCAATGCCCCACGTGCGAACTGATTAATGCTGCCATGCCCATTCTCCACCTTTAGACACAATCCTTTTCAGAAAAATACAAATTATTTTTTCTGTGCATGCTCAAAGTACACATTTACTACAGGACACCAGAGCGCATATCGTGGTAAACCTTTTTTAATCAGTAGTAAGCATGCGCTAGCACTAGCACTAGCAGACGGATCTTTAATCAGCACCCATGTTGGGGGCCGCCGATTGCATGTCAATCACTCGACAGCGCCAATTATAGAATCACAACTAATCAGCCAAGATAGGCATCTGAAATGGAGGCCTGGAAAACCCTGGCCTACATTTAAGCCGCCTATCTTTGCCACTAGACCACAGCAGCCATATGCTGATTGCGGCAGGGGATTTTATCCCCAAGCAGCTGAGCCAGCAGGGCTCCCTGAAGAGTCCTACTGGCTCAGCTGATGGGGGAGAGGGGAGAGAAAATTCCCTTGCTGCAATCAGTTGAGCCGGCTGTGGCGGACAGAGGACTCCCCCCCAATCGGCAGGAGGGATGCCCACTCCCTCCTGCATGCCACCCGAAACACACACCCCAACCACAATTGGCAGAAGTGATGCCCACTCCCTCCTGCCGCTGGCCCCTCTGAACACCTGACCCCCCCAACTGCGATTGGCAGAAGGGATACCCATTCCCTCCTGCCATTGGCTCCTCTGAACGCCTGATGTCCCCAACCACTGACACCGCCTGAACCCCCCCAAACCTCAATACCCCACCCTGGTACCCAAAAGCCACTTTGCCCCTCCCCCCGCCGTACCATTTGTAGTCAGGCCAGAAAGAGGAATGCCTACTCCCTTCAGCTAGCAGGCTCGCTTCTTCAAAATGGCTTGCCTTCCCTTCCCAGTGCAATCTGGGATGCCTTAGGCTCCAGGTCAATCAGGGTCTTAGGCCCTCTTCTCGATGCATCCTGGGATACACTGGGAGGAGCCTAAGACTCCCATTAGCCTGGATAAGGTATGCACTGGGAAGGGGAGGTCCCATTTTGAAGAGGCAAACCTGCAGGCTGGAGAGAATAGGCATCTCTCCAGCTGGCCTGTCTGCAAAAGGTATGAGGGTGTTGAGGTGGGCTTAGGGGTGCCAAGGTGAGGTATTGGGGAGGGTGTTGGGGTGCCAGAGGTATGGGCCAGCAGCAGGAGTGAGTGGACATTCCTCCTGAGCTGGGGATGGAGTGTCAGGGTTCAGAGCTTGGTTAGGGAGGTATCAGGTAGCAGGAGGGAGTGGGAATCCCTCCACCAATCGTGGTTGGGGGTGTTTTGGGTGTCAGGGGAGGGAGTAGGCATCCCTCCTGCTAACTGGGAAGGGGGGGGGGGTTCTGTCTGCCACATCCGGCTCAGCTGATTGCAGCTTATGGCTGCTGTGGGCTAGCGGCAAAGATAGACAGCTGAAAAGTAGGCCAGAGTTTTTCAGGCCTAAATTTCAGCTGCCTATTTGCATGAATCGCGGCTAAGTGACCGCTTTAGCCCACCTAATGTCATTTCTGGCAATGGCCACACCTATTTTGGCATTCCAGGTCTAAAGCGGCTACTTAGCCGTGTTTCCAGTTGCCTTTTACTTAGGCTTCGGTAGGCGTTTCAACACTGCCTTTTTCAATTAACTTAGGCATCGGCAGGGCGCCTACCGCCGCCTAAGTTTAGGCACTGGTTATAGAATTTTCTCCTTAGTGCAGTTTACTAAAAGGGTCCCTAAGTAGTGTTATAAATTTTATCAAGTTGAAATCACACTAGGGAAAAAGATGTAGGGGGGTCAGTAGGTGCTGTTTTGCAAAATGCTGCCAGCAGGGCAGTGGTAAATGAGGATCCCTCTTACCCCCATTGGACCATATTTATAGCTTTCAAAGAATATCTCTGCAATTTTCATATTACCTTTCATGCTAGAAAAGCATGCCTAATTTGCTAGTCTAGAATTCATACTTCCAACATTGCTTTTCTTAACAGAAACTGATCAGAGTTTCCCTGCTCAATGCTGTCAGGAGGTGCACGTAAGACATATTATTCAACCAGTAGTGGTGCTGAAGCCAAAAAGCTCAAGTCACTCTGTTTTGAAACTTGTATTACAGGGATAGAAAGATGTTCTAGTATATGGACATGTTCTAGAGGACTTTCAATAAAATAGCTCTTCCCACTTCCCAATAAAATAGCTCTTCCCACTTTCCATTTAGAAGTAACTATAAAGAATATTACTTAAAACATTTGCTTGTTAACTTATTCCCAAACTTTTATTTACTTCTTGTGCTACTTCTTTCTTGCCTCTATCTGCCCATCCCTAAGGCACTTTGGGCCAAATTCTATAAATGGCACCCTGATTGCAGGCGACGGTAGGCATCCTATCACTGTCTAACGAGCCAATCAGGATGCAAGTTTAAAAAAAAATAAACACCCCGAGGCTGGCTGCCTACACTGTAAGCGTCTGTTGCAGGTGCAGGGAGGTGCCTATGGACGCTTAAACTTGCCCAAGGCTGGGCGTGATGTGGTTTTGCCCGAAAGTGGCCTTGGGCGATAGATGCATGAAATGTAAGTCATTGAAATGCTGGCCTACATTTCAATTAGACATGGCCGCTAAACTGATTGTAGGAAGGAAATCTCCCTGCCGTGATCAGCTGAGCATCCGTGGCAGGGAACCCACCCTCCCCCGTGAAGTTGACCGGCAGGAGGGTTGCACACTCTTTTCTGCCATTGCCATCCCCTTCCCCGAAGCATCCCCCAGCAGAGGAGTGCCCAATTCTCCCTGCCACCACCCCTCAAAGTATCCCCCGGCAGAAGGAGTGCCCAATTCCTCCTGCTGCCACCACCCTGAAGCATCGCTCTCCCCCAAAAGCATCCCCTGGCAGTGCCCAATTCCTCCTGCTGCCACCCCCTGAAGCATCGCCCCCCCCCAAATCATCTCTAGGCATGAGGAGTGCCCAGTTCCTCCCCAAAGCATCCCCCGACCACCTGGTGACCACCACCCCTTTTCAGGGCCCACCTACCGGCATTCCCCCCTAACAGGAAGACCACTCCCTCACTGCCCCTGTACTTTTTAAAATAATCAAAATATTACACAATACTGATGAAAAAGTAAAAGATTGATTAGTTACATGTTTAGTATTGAGTAATATTTTGATTATTTTTATATGCAATTGATTTTTTTAATTATGACTTTATATGTATTTCATTAAATTACAATAATAATTTTTAGGTTTATTTATGATTCATATTGGATGTTGTGTATGTCACCTGTCAAATTTTTATGATATAATTTTATATATTTTAGACCTCCGAGGCAGGCTAAGGGCCGAAACACTAACAGTGTTGGGTCTTTTTCCTCTGGAAAGAAATATATGTCCCAGATCTTCAAGCATCTGCACTCTTTATTGGGTGATATTTTGTTTGTTGTGTACTTTGCATTCCTTTTCATTGCATGTTGTACAGAAAGTAATGACAGGTTTTGGTAGTCTGTTGGATATGTGAAGAGAAAGAAAGAGAACGAAAATAAAAGCTGAGCAGTTGGCAGATGCTTCAAACAAACAAGAAAGAGCAATTGTCATTTTTAATTTCAAGAGCATCAATGAAAAGGCAATTATAGCAGATGAAATTATTTATTTTTCCATCTGATTACCTTTCAGACCCCTGAATCAGGCCATTGGCCGAAACACATATGTGTCGAGTCTTGATTGATGTAATAAAGGAATAACATAACAAAATTTTTTATATACCACAGCTACCTTGCGGTTCTGTGCAGTTAACAAAAATAAAAATGCAGTTGTACATGGTATAAACACAATTAATTAATCAGAATATTTCCCGAATAAAACAGTCTTCATAGATTTTCTAAATGTCAGGTAAGAAGTAGGGAAAGAAAAATACATACTAAATTGTTTATCCTGTAATTCTGACTGATACGCTAAGATCTTACTTAAAGAAGCGCCTGTACACACATCCTTTTACAGAAGGAAAATCAAAGAGTCGAAGATTACGTAGATGTTTTCTATTGGCAAATTTAAAATAATCCATAAGATAACTGGGTAATAACCCACTGAGAGCCTTGAAGTTGAAACATATATAGCCAAACTTAAGATCATTCATGCCTCTATTGGCAACCAGTGCAGTCTAAGATAATACTGCGTCAGGTGATCGGTTCTTTTCAGTCCAAAAATCAAACACACAGGAGTACTCTAAATAATCTGCAACCTTTAAAAATTTTTCTTGGATATTGAAAGATAAAATTTGTTTTTTTCAATTACAGCAAACCTTTCATGAGAACCGCTTCAATGAAGTGACCCCCCTCTCTGTGCTGTATTTTTCCCTTCCCTCCTCCTATTTTTATTTTTACAATGTAATTAATAATAATAAATAATAATAATAAATTTATTTTTATATACCGCCTTACCCGAGAGTTCTAAGCGGTTCACAACAACAATTGAATAAGATACCAACAGTACAAGTTTTATAAAACAGCAATTAAAAACCAGTAAACAGAGAAATACATAAAATTATAAAATGCATAAAAAGAATGCAGAGAATTTTACATAGCAAAAATATAAAAAAATGTTAAGACCCTAGTCTAGTAAATAATTGAGTTTTTATCTGTTTTCTAAAATCCAGATAAGAAGAGGCCTCTAACACACACTGGGCAATCCAAATATTTAGTTTGACTGCCTGAAAGGCAAAGATTCTTTCACAAAAACTTTTATACTGGTAAAATTTAACTGAGGGATAGGCGAACAGATGCAATCTTCGAGAACTCTTGTTTGTATAACTTAGATTGAGGTGAGAGTTTAGGTAACTCGGAAGCATACCGAATGTTATTTTGTAACAGAAACAGAACTTAAACAGAACTCTGGATTCAAATGGCAGTCAATGGAGTTTTTGATAGAAAGGGGTGATGTGTTTCCATTTTTTTAGACCGTAAATAAGGAGAACAGCCGTGTTCTGGACTACCCTTAATTTTCTAGTAATTTTCTTGGGAGCGCCTACATATATAATATTGCAGTAGTCAAGAATACTCAGGATAGAGGATTGGACTAGTAGGCGAAAGGAAACTTTGTCAAAATATTTTTTAATAGTACGGAGTTTCCAGAGCACTGCAAAGCTTTTCTTAAACACTAAATCAGAATGCTTTTCTAGTGTGAGATGTTTATCTAAAGTTACTCCTAGTATTTTTAGAGATTGTTCAATATTATAATTCATCCCATTTACCTGTATCATAGTAGCCTTGATTTTATCATTAGGGGCTGCTAGAAAAAAATTGGTCTTTATTTAATTTTAATCTATAAGCAGACATCCAGAATTCCACCTGATTTAAAATGATTGATAGAGAGTTTATAAGCTCAGATGTAAGGGAGCTTAATGGGATAACAATAGTGATGTTGTCTGCACAAATGAAGAATTTAAGCTTTAAACTCTGCAAAAGGTTAACCAATGAAACAAGATAGATGTTAAACAGGGTAGGGGACAAAGGGGAGCCCTGAGGTACTTCACACCGGTTGGCCCAGCCATAAGAAAGTTTATCATCCTTTAACACCTTGTAAGATCTTTTTCCCAGGAATCTTTGGAACCAATTCAGGACATTGCCTGAGATTCCTATGGATTCTAAACAGTACAAAAGGATAGAATGATCCACCAAATCAAATGCACTGCTTAGGTCAAGTTGCAGAATCATAGCTAAAAAGTGAGTGCAAGTGATCAATCAATGAAGCTATGACTGTTTCCGTGCTGTAGCCTGCCTGAAAACCAGATTGGTTGTCATGAAGAATATTGTATTTATCCAGATAGATAGTAAGTTCAGCGTTTACTAACCCTTCCAGTATTTTGGTGGCGATAGGGATACTGGCAATAGGTCTAAAATTGGATGCTATATTAGAGGGTTCTTTAGCATTTTTTATGATTGGTGTGATCATAATATGATCTTGTTCTACTGGGAATTTTCCTAAGGATAATAGCAAATTAATCCAAATTAGCAACTTGGCCTTGAAGGTAACTGGAGCACTCCTCATGACATTTGGCGGACAGGTGTCCAGTCTACAATAAGATTTAACATATTTATTGTACAATTTGTTAAATAATTGCCAATCAATAACAGTAAACTTGCTCCAACACAAATCGGTTCTAGGAGCATCAGAGTCCTGCAGAATAGAATAACACCAATAGGGCTTTGCAGGCTCAGTTAGTGAAGATCTCGAGTTTTGTATTTTGAGATTGAAAAAGTCGGCCAGACTGTTCGCAGATAAAATAAATTCTTCATGAATGTTAGTAAAGGTCTCTATATCAAATA
Organism: Geotrypetes seraphini; assembly: GCF_902459505.1. Taxonomy (NCBI): domain Eukaryota; kingdom Metazoa; phylum Chordata; class Amphibia; order Gymnophiona; family Dermophiidae; genus Geotrypetes; species Geotrypetes seraphini. The sequence goes on from NC_047085.1 coordinate 292,066,623, forward strand.
AATCATTTACCAGTATAAAAAGGTTCCTACTATTAATAGAGACATTACCAATTTTTTGGGCATAGAAGTTTTTACGTTTTTCCATAGCCATATTTTATAGATTTTCAATTTTAATCTCCAAGCATCTTTAATTTCTTGGATTCCTGATTTTAACCTTTGTCTTTCCATTTTCCTCAAATCCCTCTTTGACTTTAATAATTCTGAATCATACCAACCATCTAAATTTCTGAATCTTTTTCTGCGGGTTTTAATAGGAGCCATCTCATTCAAGATATGGGTACCATTATTAGTCCAAATCTCCATAAATTTTTCAGTTTCTTCATTTTGCTTTGAGATTATCTCATAATAAGACCAAAATTCCACGGGATCTATCCTACCTCTACTGGCATGAAATAATTCCAACTGGTGACCTCAGTGGTGGGTTTTAACTGAAAAGGGTTTAAAATATCCTAATGAGGAGATAAATGACCAAAATTCTATAATTTCGGATTGGTCTATTTGTTCGAGATAAATGTTAATATCCCCACATAATAAGTTATATGGACCTGATAACGAGTAGGCTAATAAAAATTCTGAAAACTCTTCCTTTGCTAAGTTCCATTTATTTGGTGGAATATAGAACAAAGTGGTTGTTAAAGTGCCCATTAAGGGTTTAGATCAGTGGTCTCAAACTCAAACCCTTTGCAGGGCCACATTTTGGATTTGTAGGTACTTGGAGGGCCACAGAAAAAATAGTTGATGTCTTATTAAAGAAATAATAATTTTGCAGGAGGTAAAAGTCTTTATAGTTTATAAATCTTTCCTTTTGGCTAAGTTGTAATAATAATACTGTAATTTATAGCTAAAGAGACATATGATCAAGAAACTGTTTTATTTTACTTTTGTGATTATGATAAACATAGCAAGGGCCTCAAAATAGTACCTGGTGGGCCGCATGCGGCCCCCGAGCCACGAGTTTGAGACCACTGGTTTAGATGTTAGTGTAAGAGATAAAATTTCTAGATTGGAAGTAGATTTAGAATTCAGAATGGAACAATTTAAGTAGTCCCTAAAAATTATTGCCAATTCTCCTCCCCTACCCCAGGCTCTTACTAAAGATAAAATTTTGAAACCTGGGGGGAAGCAATCCTGAATAATAACATCCTTATCTGATAGCAACCAGGTTTCTGTGAGTAGAACAAAGTCAGGATTAATTTCTTTCAGCCAGTCTTTTATCAATAAAGACTTGTTCCTCATAGATCTTATATTTAAGTAGAAGCCACATAAATTTTGATAGCTAGAAGGATCTATTGGGGAGTAGTGAGAATAGGATAAGTTTTTCAATAACTGGCTTTTTAATATAAGGCTTAATTGGTCTGCACAAAGCTGATACAGTTGGTATTGGAAATGGTTAAGATACTGTATAATCGTATAAAGTACGATATAAAATCGTTGGAGATCTTATCTTTGCAGTGCGGAATGTAGTATAATGAACTGGGATTGAAACTGGCATTAGTGGGTTAGTTGCCCTACTTCTAGAACTAATTAGATAAAATAGAAACAGTAATAAACACAGTCAAGAATTAGACAAAGCCATGATACAAATTCAATTAAATTCCGACTGTTGGAATTAAGCTAAAAACTAAGAATTAGTTAAAAATTAATCTATAAAAAAGTCCTAATCCTCCACAGGTAAAAATAAGTTCATCTAATAATAAAAATCATAACTTGACAAGTAAAAGTGACTTCATCTGCGGTAGTAAAACTCTTATCCCATAATAAATTCATTCATCACATAATAAATAACTTTGTACCGAATATTAAAATTAATATCTATCAAATGACTTAACTTCATTAGTTACTTAAATTTATTGATAGTACCAATCCCTAGAATTCATAAACAATCTCAACTGAAGAAAGAGGAATCGGGAAACTTGTCTATCTATATGTCCAAACAATCCAATTAGAAAATTAAAAAGATAAAAGTACCAGATTGGTGGGAATTGCAACAGAAACAATAAACTAAACTTCCGGATCTTGGCTTATAGAAAAACCTTCCTTTAGCTTCAACCAGTCGCTTCACAAAGGTGCTCACTAAGGCGCATGCGCCTTAGACGTGTGCCTTAGACGGCACGCCGAACGGCAGCATGCCGTTAAGATGGATCCTTATGAGAGGCTGGTCGCTGATGACAATCTCCGTCAGCTGGTAGACAGTCAGCTGGGTCGGTGGGATGCCGCACACTTCCGGGTCGTGACTGGAACTGGCTCTAAACAGAGCCGTTGTGGTGGACCCGCAGTAGGTAAAGAAGCACTCTTGCACCGATATAAGGTGGGAGATAGACAAATAATAGGCCCCAAGAGCACAGGAAATGGCAGTGCTGTGAGCCAGTCTAGCAGCACGCCGTTAGGATGGATCCTTATGAGAGGCAGGTCGCTGATGACAATCTCCGTCAGCTGGTAGGCAGCTGGGTCGACGGGACACCACACACTTCCGGGTCCTGACTGGAACTGGAAGGGCTCTAAACAGAGCCGTTGTGGTGGACCTGCAGTAGGTAAAAAAGCACTCTTGCACCGATATAAGGTGGGAGATAGGCAAGTAATCGGCCCCAGGAGCTCTGGAACTCCAAACCTTCCCCACCCCAAACTCCTCTCGTATCTAGTTCTGTCAATGTCTTTGTCTCAATTTGCTTTTACCCTGCTTTCCATTTATTTTTAATTTTTATATGTTTAGTATTGTGAACCGACCAGATACATGTAGATGGTCGGTATTTCAAATTATAAATAAACTTGGAAACTTGGAGAGCACATTACAATAATCCAATGTACTAAGAACAAGAGACTGAACCAGCAATCTAAATGAAAAGAAGTCAAAATACAACTTAATTGTTCTTAGTTTCCAGAGTAAGAAATAAGATTTCCTAATTAAAGAATTAATATGAAAATCAAAAGAAAGTTTGCGATCAAAATAGATTCCCAAGATTTTTACAATCGGTAAGATAGAATAAGTTGTGCCATTCAGTCTTATTGAATCATCGCCTTTGCTGTTTTTCTTGTTCTCTACCTCTACCAGTTTTGTCGTGAAGGGAAGAAGTATGCAGGTGGACCCCAAGTATACTACTGTCCCCCAAGAAAGAATGAATAGAAAGATGAAAAAATGTTTACAGAGGATGATTTCAATTACCAACATATAAAATACAACAACCACTCTTTTCCAATGCAGAGAGAAAACATGATACCATAAATTGGAGTACACATTCAAATGTGAAGAAAAAAAGGCCTCAGTATGAGCTACTATAAGCTAGGAATCCACTGCTATAGCCTAACAAACCAAATGCAGTAGATACATCTTAGTCACTGGTCAGAAAAAAACTCCACTTCAACTAAGACTCCGAAACTTGGACCTTGGGTTAATATATATGAGTCTCCAGAACAAAAATTATTAAATAGTAGGCACACCAAATACCATTTCAAAATTCACAAAATTGGCAACTTATCTGTCAAATGTCCAGCCACAGTGTCTGCTAAATTATTATCTCACCAGAAGTACCCTGAAGATCCAAGGAGCTCACTCACATCACTGGTATCATGTCTTGCGATTTCAATTACCCCAATATTGACTGGAAAAATGTTGCATCAGGGAGTGTTAAGGAGATAAAATACTTAAATATAATAAATGAATGCTTCTTGGAACAACTGGTTCAGGAACCAACAAAAAGGGGACCTATTTTATATTTAGTCCTTAATGGAATACAAGGCAAACATAGTACAAGAGGTAACTGTGTTGAGTCTGCTGGGAAACAGTGATCATAATGATCAAATGTGAGCTGATATCTGGAGTGAAGTCCCTAAAGAAATCTACTGTAGCAGTATTTAATTTTCGAAAGGGCAACTACAATAAAATGAGGAAAATGGTTAAGAAGCTAAAAGAATAGGCGGCAAAGGTTAGGACATTAAATTAGGCATGGACATTATTTTAAAACACCATTGTGGAAGCACAGACCAGATATATTCCACGTATTAGCAAAGGTGGCATGAAGAGCAAATGACAGCCAGCATGATTAAAAGTGAAAGTGAAAGAGGCTATTAGAGCCAAAACAGCATTCTTTAAAGAATGGAAAGGATCCAAATGAAGAAAATAAGAAGCAATATAAGCATTGGCAAGTAAAATGCAAAGCACTGAAAAAGAAGGCTAAAAGAGAATATGAAGAGAAACTTGCGAAAGAGGCAAAAATTCATAGTAACAAATTTTTAGGTACATCAGAAGCAGAAAACCTGTGAGGAAATCCACTGGATCATCAAGGAACAAAAGGGGCACATAGGCCCAGATTCACTAAAAGGTAGCGAGCGATTCAATCGCTGTTGGCCGGTTATTGGCTGATTTTGAAACAGCGATTGATTCACTACCTTTTTTGCATGCAAATGATTTGCACAGAGGTGCAAATCATTTGCATGCAAACTCCCCGATTCAATCACTCAGTGAGTGATTGAGTTGGGGTAGCCCTAACAGTAGTGACAGGAGAAGCAGCCTTCTATCACTGCTGTCAGCGGCTTTTTTCCTTTTTTAAAAAATAGGCCAGATATTTTGCATGGCCACTTAAAAAAAAAAAGGTCCCCTCCCTGACAAATGCACTCCCGAACCCCCTGAAGGAGGGATGCCCATTCCCTCCTGCCATCGCCCGGCTTCCTCACCAAAAACCCCCTCAAAACGGCAGGAGGGATGCCGACTCCCTCCTGCCGGCAAATACCTCCCCCATCCCTTAAAAAACTTAGCAGGAGAGATGCCCACTCCCTCCTGCCACCAACCCCAGCTCCCCTCCTCCCTTCCTGTATCTTTCAAAGTTGGAAGCAGGAGGGGTGCTCAGTCCCTCCTGCTCCGTAGGGCTCCTCCGTGCGAATGCGGGCTTTAGGCCCCGCCCCGGTGCATCATGTGATGCATGGGGTGGGGCCTAAGGCCCTGATTGGCTCAGGTGCCTCAGGTCCCTCCCATGGGGGAGGGAAGTGGGGATGGGCCTGGGCCCAGCCATTGGCAGTGGGGGTTTGTGACAGCAGGAGGGAGTTGGCATCCCTCCTGCCATATTCAAATGGGATGGGGAATGATAGGGGGGGGCAGGGGCTTTTTTTTTTTAGAGAATGTTTTTTATAGGGACTGGGCCCACTGTAAGCGAAGCGCCAATGGCAGGAGGGAGTCAGCATCCCTACTGCTTTTTTTTTTCGGGGGGGGGGGGGGAGAGGGCAGCGGGGCCGCGTTTGTGTGTGTAGGCATCCCTCCTGCAATTTGTGGGTCAGGGCGTGCATTTGACAGGCCTGCCTGTCTTTTATTAATTTTTTTTTTAGGACAGATATTTTGCGTGTGTAACACATGCAAAATATCTGTGCCATGGAAAAAAATGAATAAAAAAGACAGGCAGGCCTGTCAAAAAAACTGGCAGACCTGTCGGTAACACAGGTCTGCAGCAGTTGGGTTTGACAATAGTGAAACCCGATTCAAAATAGCAAAACAATTGTTAGTAATTCAATCCCTTGGCCCTTTTGCATGGGGTTTTACTAATTTGCATGGGAAGATTGGATCGGAGTGCTGAATGATTGGGATAGAGGTTAGTGAATTGGGTTGGAGGAAAATCGGGTTGCACGATCAGTTTGCTTAGTGAATCTAGCCCTTAGGGAGGATAAGGCCATAGTGGAGAGACTGAATGAATTCTTTGCTTTGGTCTTTACAGAAGAAGATATAAGAGATCTACCTGAACCAGAAATGTTTTTCAAGGGCAATGATGCGGAAGAGATGAAAGAAATCTCAGTGAACCTGGAAGAAGTACTGACCCAAACCGACAAGTTAAAGAGTGATAAATCACTTGGTCCACATGTTATGCACCCCAGGGTAATGAAAGAAAAACATTACAGTAAATTGCTGATCTGCTGTTAGTGATATGTAACCTGTTGCTATTATCTGTAATCTATCACTAAAATCGTCCGTAATGCCTGAAGACTGGAGGGTTGCCAATGATAGGCCGATTTTTAAAAAGTGTTCCGGGGTAAAATTAAAAACCAGTAAGCCGGACTTCAGTGCTGGGTAAAATAGTGGAATATATTATAAAAAATAAAATTATAGAACAAACATTGTCTCTTCTATCAAACTGCGCAAGCAGTTTGTAGTGCAGTGAGCCACACTGAATGGCCTGCACTGCTCCTGACGCTCATAGAGTTCCTATGAGTGTTGGGAGCAGCGTGGCTCTCTGCACTAAAAACTGCTAGTGCAGTTTGCTAGAAGAGGCCCATAGACAAATGTTGTTTGATGGGACAGAGTCAGCATGGGTTCAGTCAAGGGAGGTCCATTTCTCTCCTCAATGTGGATTTAAAACTTTTATCCTGAGTATTGGCCAATAGACTCTCAGATCTTCTCCCTGATTTGCCCAGAGCAAGTAAGTTTCATCCTGTTGTCTATAGCTTACTGTAAACTCAAGTGCATCCTGGTGGTCTTGGTTATCTTGGATGCCAAAAAGTCATTTGATAAAGTCCAACGGGATTACCTGTTCACAGTGTTACAATATATAGGTATCTCAGGCTGTTTTGTTTTCAGGCTATCCAGACTCTATATCATGACCCAGTAGCTTCTGTCCTCATGAATGGGAGGGTCACCCCTCTTGCCTTTGCTTTTCTTTCTATACTTAGAACCCTTACTTTGCACTATAATAAAGGATGGTTATGAGCGAGGTATAATCGTGGGAGGACAGCAGGTGAAAGTCTTGGCTTTTGCTGATGACATACTATTAGTCTTATCTAATGTACAGCCCTCTATAACAGCTTTACTGAGGCTTGTCAATGAATTTAGATTTTACTCAGGATTTAGGCTCAATAACCATAAATCTGTGGTTCAAGCATAGATTTACCTATCACGCTTACTACCTTAGACAAAGAAGGTAGAGCTGTTGATATTATCTGGAATCACTTTGAAAATCCAGATTGGAGCCACTTCCTCAAGCTTTACTCAAAATATGTAAATCTGTGGTTCAAGCATAGATTTACCTATCACGCTTACTGCCTTAGACAAAGAAGGTAGAGCTGTTGATATTATCTGGAATCATTTTGAAAACCCAGATTAGAGCCACTTCCTCAAGCTTTACTCAAAATATGTAAAATCCAATTGCCTATTAGACAACTGCCCACTGATTATTATGAAAACAGCTCCTAACTCCTTCAAGGCTGAACTTTTTAACTGGGTTTCATCATGCATGCATACCGGTAAATTCCCAGAGGAACTTGGTCATATCCTCGTGACTCCTATTATCAAAAACCCAAGGAGTCCGTTTCCTTAACGGCCAACTACAGACTCATTGCCAACATACCATTCTTTCTTAAACTAATGGAAGGTCTGGTTAACATCAACCTCACGAAATATTTAGAGAAGTTCAACATTCTACATGTTTTTCAATCTGGCTTCCAAACAAATTACAGCACTGAAACAGTTTTGGCCTCTATGACTGACCATCTTTTCCATTTGTTTTCCCGGGGAAAAAGCACACTGGTACTGTAGTTCGACCTGAGCAATGCCTTCGACCTTGTTGATCATGACCTCCTACTTAGGTGCCTTGATTCCATCGGCATTTCCGGACAGGTACTAAATTGGTTCATGAGTTTCCTAAAAAACATACTTACCAGGTCTACAGCTAAGGAACCTTCTCTCAAGCTTGGTCCAATCCTTGTGGAGTGCCACAGGGCTCCCCACTCTCCCCCTCACTTTTCAATATCTACATAGCTTCACTGGGAAATATGCTATCCGATTTAAAACTGAAATCGTACATATACACGGATGATAAAACAATTATTATTCCCATAACCTCATTGACCCAAGAGACAGAACAATTCATCTCATCCGTCCTTACCAAGGTAGAACATTGGACTATGCACACCAAACTAAAACTGAATCCTGAAAAAAACCAAGATTTTCTTGGCAAGTCCCAATAACAAGATCGTGAACACCTCCTTGAGGCTAAATGGATCAGACTACCCAATTAATCCCACAACTAAAATCCTTGGCGTCACCCTGGACCAAAGCCTGACGTTTGAAGATCACACTAATGCTCAAGTCAAAAAATGCTTTCTCACTCTATGGAAACTTTTTACCACTAAACAATACTTCGATTTCTTTTCCTTTCAACTGCTGGTTCAATCCCTGATCATAAGTACCTTAGACTACTGCAATATTATATTCTTGGGATCTCTCAAGAAAACCATCAAATGACTGAGAGTCATCCAAAATGCTGCAGTCCGTCTCATTTATGGCCTCAAAAAATCAGACCATATAAGCCCATATTACAAAAAATTACACTGTCTGCCTGTGGAAGCTAGGGTCATTTTAAAGTTTACTTGCCTTTGCTTCAAAACCATGACAGGTTCATCCCCAACCTATCTGTCTCACCAATTCGAATTCCCAGGCACAACTACCGTATTTTCGCGGATATAACGCGCGCGTTATACGTGATTTTACGTACCGCGCATACCCCTCGCGCGTTATATGCCTGAGCGCGGTATACAAAAGTTTTTAAACATAGTTCCCACCCCGCCCGACGCCCGATTCACCCCCCCAGCAGGACCGCTCGCACCCCCACTCCGAACGACCGCTCGCACGCGCTCCCACCCGCACCCGCATCCACGATCGGAGCAAGAGGGAGCCCAAGCCCTCTTGCCCGGCCGACTCCCCGACGTCCGATTCTTCTCCCCCCTCGGCAGGACCACTCACACCCCCACCCCGAAGGACCGCCGACTCCCCGACAATATTGGGCCAGGAGGGAGCCCAAATCCTCCTGGCCACGGCGACCCCCTAACCCCACCCCGCACTACATTACGGGCAGGAGGGATCCCAGGCCCTCCTGCCCTCGATGCAAACCCCCTCCCCCCAATGACCGCCCCCCCCCAAGAACCTCCGCCCGTCCCCCAGCCGACCCGCGACCCCCCTGGCCGACCCCCACGACACCCCCACCCGCCTTCCCCGTACTTTGTGTAGTTGGGCCAGAAGGGAGCCCAAACCCTCCTGGCCACGGCGACCCCCTAACCCCACCCCGCACTACATTACGGGCAGGAGGGATCCCAGGCCCTCCTGCCCTCGACGCAAACCCCCCTCCCTCCAACGACCGCCCCCCCCAAGAACCTCCGACCGACCCGCGACCCCCCTGGCCGACCCCCCCACCCCCCTTCCCCGTACCTTTGGAAGTTGGCTGGACAGACGGGAGCCAAACCCGCCTGTCCGGCAGGCAGCCAACGAAGGAATGAGGCCGGATTGGCCCATCCGTCCTAAAGCTCCGCCTACTGGTGGGGCCTAAGGCGCGTGGGCCAATCAGAATAGGCCCTGGAGCCTTAGGTCCCACCTGGGGGCGCGGCCTGAGACACATGGTCGGGTTTGGCCCATGTGCCTCAGGCCGCGCCCCCAGGTGGGACCTAAGGCTCCAGGGCCTATTCTGATTGGCCCACGCGCCTTAGGCCCCACCAGTAGGCGGAGCTTTAGGACGGATGGGCCAATCCGGCCTCATTCCTTCGTTGGCTGCCTGCCGGACAGGCGGGTTTGGCTCCCGTCTGTCCGGCCAACTTCCAAAGGTACGGGGAAGGGGGGTGGGGGGGTCGGCCAGGGGGGTCGCGGGTCGGTCGGAGGTTCTTGGGGGGGGGGCGGTCGTTGGAGGGAGGGGGGTTTGCGTCGAGGGCAGGAGGGCCTGGGATCCCTCCTGCCCGTAATGTAGTGCGGGGTGGGGTTAGGGGGTCGCCGTGGCCAGGAGGGTTTGGGCTCCCTTCTGGCCCAACTACACAAAGTACGGGGAAGGCGGGTGGGGGTGTCGTGGGGGTCGGCCAGGGGGGTCGCGGGTCGGCTGGGGGACGGGCGGAGGTTCTTGGGGGGGGGCGGTCGTTGGGGGGAGGGGGTTTGCGTCGAGGGCAGGAGGGCCTGGGATCCCTCCTGCCCGTAATGTAGTGCGGGGTGGGGTTAGGGGGTCGCCGTGGCCAGGAGGATTTGGGCTCCCTCCTGGCCCAATATTGTCGGGGAGTCGGCGGTCCTTCGGGGTGGGGGTGCGAGTGGTCCTGCCGAGGGGGGAGAAGAATCGGACGTCGAGGGGGGGCATCAGGCTTTCAGGATGGGGACAGGACTTCAAGGGGGGACAGGCAGATCTTCAAGGGGGGACAGGCAGACCTTCAAGGGGGGACAGGACTTCAAGGGGGACAGGCACGGAGAGGCGGGGCAGTGCACCGAAAGTCAGGGCGGGTGAACGGTGAGTCGGGGCAACCAGAGGAGAGTCGGGGCAGTGCACCGAAAGTCAGGGTGAGTCGGGGCAACCAGAGGAGAGTCGGGGAGGGCGAAAGGAGAGTCGGGGTGGCCAGAGGAGAGTCGGGGAGAGCGAAAAGAGAGTCGGGGTGGCCAGAGGAGAGTCGGGCAGCATGCGCGTTATATGCCTGAGCGCGGTATAGAAAAGTTTTTGTACATATCATCGTGATTTCTGCGCGCTATACCCCTGTGCGCGTTTTACAATGGTGCGCGTTATATCCGCGAAAATACGGTAATATACGCAGTACCTACTTGTTCGCTTTTCCATCCCTAAAGGGCTGCACCTACAAGAGATACCTCGATAGAACACTATCATTCCAAGCAGGCAAATGGAACAAATGTTTAATCAACTTCATCTCAAACGCACTTTCGTACCAAACGTTTAGGAAGTCAATAAAAACTTATCTCTGACAAATTTCTCTGACCCCACTTCAACCTGATGTACTTCCAAAACACTTCCAGATAAACCTGACTAAACTTAACATGCTAATGTAATTTCGAAAGTTCTCTGTAATGTCGCTGTATGTAAACTGCCTAGACCTGTTTGTGGTATGGCGGTATATAAAAATAAAGTTATTATTATTAGAGCCGGATATTCCTGCTTCATGGCAAGGAGCTTTTCCCTTAACGTGGGCAGAGGAAGCAATAAAATATTTAGGCATTTTTGTGCCTTGTGACTTAAATCAATTGTATTCCCTTAAGATCACTACCTGCCTATGCTTCATAGAACAGAAACTGTCAGTGTGGAGGGCTTATCCCCTCTATCTTCCCTACCGGTTATCTCTATCAAATGCTACCTTTAACACTTACGTCTTGAACCCATAAAAGTATAATATGGGCCTTAAATAAGGTTGGTGTACAAGGTAGTTCCTTCTCCGAGAGTTGGGGGGGGGGGGGGGGCGGGGGCTCTTAAGTATTCAATTATTTTCTACGATGTGTCAACTCTGCCACATTAATGATTGGTTCAGGGATCTCCATACAATCTCCTTTACTTCGGCGAAGACAGCCTTACTGTACCTATACCATTTCAGTGCTATATTCCACGCATATCAGAAACACTTTCATCCACTTCTACAGACCTATTTATTCTGCCATGCGATTGGCATGGCAGTGGCTATGCTCTTTATTAAAGGTTCACTCTGATTCCACACCCTTGTTGCCAATTGGGGCAATCCTGATTTTGAACCGGGTAGGATTCATGAGCATTTCAACATTGGAAGGCCTGGGGAATTTGTTATCACTACCATGTTCTTACTGAAAAGGGAGGCTGACCTCTACCATTTTCTTAATGAAGAGGGAGCCTCCCAGCCTTTTTTAGCTTTACAGAGTTTTTATTACCCACTCAGGACTTATATGCTTATTGGCAATTGCGTCACTATATACTTTCTTTGCCCTCCTCAACATTGACCTTCAAATCCCATGAGCAGCTGAAAGAGGCCCTCTGTCCAGATGCACAACATACTATCCCCTAAGATTTCATCATAAAAGTCTGCAGGAATTATTATCAGACTATGACTATATGTGTCTCAGTACGCAATGGTCTGCGGACTTAGGTGTGGCCATATCGGTTGATGCCCTCAAACGTTACATCAACATGATGTCTCATTACACCTATCAGTTCCACTCTGGGAAATCAGCTATAAGATGGTTATGCAATATTATATCTCACCCAGTTGAGCCCAGCGAATGACCCTTCGTTGGACTCAATGTGTCTGAAATGTGGTAATCTTGCTCATATGTTTTATCTATGCACGGCTGTTCAGCATTTTTGGAAGAGGATCTTGCAACATATTTCTGTCCTGTGGCAGACACACTGTTCATTAACACCCATGTTAATGTCCAATAGCTGCCCCAATGCCCAAGGGTATGCAAGACTTTTTTAAAACTATATTGCTGCATTGGCTAATCCCAGAGACTCCCACTTTGGCACAGTGGAGGGCACTCCTTATACAGCATTTGCAGATGGAATAGCAGAGAATGCCCAATTTAGACACTCCTGGAAGAAGACGGCTACAGTTCACTTGGGAACCATTTTGGAATACATTAACATCAACTGCCTGAAGTAGATTATTCAACTTGTGACCAGTTTGTACTGTCCTTTCTCTTCTTTTAGAGCAAGCTTGAACATTATTTTGGATATCAGGGATAGGGATGGGATGGGAGGGTAGGAGAAAATAAAAAATGTGATTGTACTTGCTTATTTTCTCATACAGTGCAGTTGTTGTATTTTGATTGTACTACTTCAGTATATGGTTATTTGCATTGTCTTCAATAAAATACATTAAAAAAGGTGAGCCAATTGATGTATGCATCTAGATTTTCATAAAGCTTTTGATAAATTTCCTCATAAGAAACTCCTGAGAAAATTAGAGTCATAGGATAGGAGGCAATGCCAGTTTTGGATTAGGAATTGGTACTGGACAGAAAATAGAGGGTAGTGTTAAACAGTCATTTTTCTCAGTGAAGGAGGGTAAATAGTAGAGTGCCACAGGGATCTGTACTGGGACTGATGTGGAGGTGAGGAGTGGCCTAGTGGTAGAGCTGCTGCCTCTGCACCCAGAGGTTGTGGGACTGAATCCCAGGGCTGCTCCAAGTCACTTAATCCTCCATTGCCCCAGGTACAAAATAAGTATCTGTATATAGTATATGTAAACTGTTTTGAGTGTGGTTATACAACTACAAAAAGGTGGTATACAAGTCCCAGTCCCTTTCCCTATTTAACATATTTATAAATGATCTGGAAATTGGAACAAGTAAGGTAATTAAATTTGCAGATGACATAAAACTATTCAGAGTTGTCGAAATATGTGAGGACTGTGAAAAATTGCAGGAAGACTTTAGGAAACTGGAAGACTGGGCATTCAAATGACAGATTAAATTTAATGTGGACAAATGCAAAGTGATGCACATTGGGAAAAATAATCCAAATCATAGTTACCTTATGCTGGGGTCTACCTTAGGAGTTATCACCCAAGAAAAAAAATTTTGGGTGCTACTGTAGACACTACATTGAATTCTTCTGCCCAGTGTGCAGCTGCAGCACAAAAAAAGCAAACAGGATGCTAGAAATTATTAGGAAACTGATATAGACATAGAAACATAGAGTATGATGGCAGAAAAGGGCCGGCGGCCCAACAAGTCTGCCCACTCAAGAACCCTCCCTCCCTTGAGAATCCATCTTTTAAGCATAACTCTGTAGCAACCCCATCTGTTTGTCCCATCATCTCTTGAAGTTGAGCATGCTACTGGCCTTGACCACCTGACCATTCCATCAATCAATCACCCTTTTGGTGAAGAAGTATTTCCTGGTGTCACCATGAAATCTTCCCCCCTTAAGTTTTAGCGGATGCCCTCTTGTCGCCGTGGGACCCTTAAGAAAAAAGATTTCTTCCTCCACTTCAATGCTGCCAGTGATATATTTGAATGTTTCTATCATGTCCCCCCTATTTCTGCGCTCCTCGAGAGAATATAAGCGCAGTCTGCTCAGACGTTCTTCATATGGGAGATCTTTAAGTCCTGAGACCATCCTAGTGGCCATTCTCTGGATCGCCTCCATTCTCTTCACATCATTTTGATAATGTGGCCTCCAAAACTGGACATAGTTAATAAGACCAAGAACATTATAATGCTTCTATATCACTCCATGGCGATACCTCATCTTGAGTACTGCAGACAGGTTTGGGCACCATATCTCAAAAAAGATATAGCAGAATTAGAATAGGTTCAGAGTAAAGCGACCAAAATAATAAAGGGGATGGAACTCCTTTGCATAAGGAAAGACTACAGAGGTTGGGGCACTTCAGTTTGTTGAAGTTATATGGGAATTAACCTAAATATATATAAATAGAAGCAAAGTAAAGTTAAAAAAAAAAAAAAAAAAGGCTGATGACGAGGAGGGTGTGTGAATCTCACTGCAATGAGAAGGTTTGAGCTTTGAGTGACACCATTGAAGCCTGAGTAAAGTTGCTTAATGGAATTAAGGAAGGAAAGCTTTAAAAGAACTGTGGGGTATATCCTAGGAGTTGTTAGTAGTATTCCATAAATTATATGGACATTTTCACCAGCCAACCCTGAGTTCTTGCAATGGCATATACTTAACTGTTCTTATTAACAGCAATGTTGCTCAATTTTATATGTTCAGGTAAATTTTCACTCTACAAAACAATCATCAGCTTTGCCTGCAGAAAGTAGCAAAATGATCATGCTTCTGGACAAATTGATATCTTTACTAACATCTGCAGCTCTATAGGTAAGTTGAGATTTAAAATGGTGAAGAGGGGCCTAAAATGAAATAACACTTGTTCTATATAAAGCAACACATGTAATATATACTAAGGCCCAGATTCACTAATCTGCCCGATCGGGCCCAATCTGGACAGGTCCGACGAATTCAGGAATGAAAAATATGCAGATGGGGGCGATCGGAAGAACGCCCCCCCCATCTGCCTGCATGGATCGCCATTGTGCTATCCGCGCGCATGTGCAGACCATCTGTAGATGGTCTGCGCAAGACCGTCCGAGACACGACCTTTTTAAACTTAAACCTTTTTTTTGTTAGTTTTTAGCCCTGCGAGACTGTGGTTTTAACCCATGGAGAAGGGCAGGAGAGCTTCGAGGAAGGGTAGGAGAATGGCAAAGCAGCAGGAGATATTTGGGGAAGGGAAGGAGAACAGCGATGCGGCAGGAGAGATTCGGGGAAGATTGAGGCAGAGCAGGGCAGCATGCGGGGCGAGCAGCAAGAGTTAAGAAGCAGAGCAAAGCAGGGCGGCATTCGGGGCGAGCAGGCAGGAGAGATTGCAGGGAAGAGAGCAGGGCTTCCAGTCGGAAAGACATTTTCGACTGGTCCCCAGCAGTCGCTTCTTCAGGTGATTGGCCAGCCCAGTCTGAAATTTGGTGTTGTGAATCGCATCCCAGCCTACTTTGCATGCGTTTCACCTCATTTGCATGCACGGATTCGAAGCAGATCGCAGGAGAGGTAAGTGAATCAGGCTGGGGGGAAATTTGATAATAAAGGGGTCGCAAACTGATCGGTACACGATCGGTTTGCTTTGTGAATCTAGCCTTAACTGTGCTTTGAAAAGCTTCCTGTGCAAGACTAAAGTGAATTCAGTAGTCTGGCTGGGGGGGGGGGGAAGTACCCCCTGATGTGACTCAGTAGATAACATTACATCAAGGCTACCAGGTTTGACACCTCAGAGTAACAATACAAGAAGGAAAGACCATTAATCTAACTGAGCATCTTTTCAAAGCTGAGCAGAAACAAGAAACAATGTTGAAAACTAGAAGACAGGGCCCTTTAATATAATAGCCAATTAGTGTCTAGTTTTTGCAGGCTGGTTATGTTATGCTTGGGGGGGGGGGGGGGGCTTTCCTTCAACTCATTTCAAACTAGATATGTCACTAATATGCTCATTTTAATTCCCTTCCAGAGCTGAGAAATGGATTAGTTTCTGTTTGTTCCTGTGTTTTTTTTCTTTCTGCCTATGGGCTGTCATGAAACTGCCAGTGTTATCACACTGCATGTCAATCACCATTATCAGATATAAAGCAGAATAACTAAAAAAAGACTATAAAGTCTTTGAAAAGCAAACAGAGACAGATGGATGGCCATCTCTATGTAAATATATGAATTATTCAGCAGGCTCATATTCTAGTTTACTTTCAACTGCTTAAACCTGCTTAGATATTTTAAAAGGAAAGTTTTAGAATCTACAAAGCACAATGTGGGTTCAAACCCACACTGCTCCTTGTGACCCCGGGTAAGGTAGATAGATAGTGAGCCTGCAGGGACAGATGGAAAAATGCTTGAGTACCTGAATAATTTAATATAAACCGTTCAGAGCTTCCCTGGAAGAACAGTATAGAAAATTGAATGAATAAATAAATAAACAAATCTGTTCACTTCATTTTGGCTGTCTCAAACACTTGGAATACTATGATAGCATATTTGACAAAATATAAAAAAAATAAGGGGATGGTGGTAATAAATGCATGCTTCAACCTGTATTAAAAATAATGGTTGTTACTGAACTTTAGTGTAATGAAATAAAACAGGAAGGTGGCCATTTTAATTTACTATTTATTACTTTTACATAACAATGAAAGGCATACGCAGCTTTATACATTTAACATGTTACAGCGGTCCCAGCTTACAACCTAATTTGGACAAACGGAAAATCTGGACCCCTAAACCTGCCCCGAGGCCAGCCCAGTTCCACCTATCTCCACTCGTTACACCCCGCCGCATAGAGAGAAGAGTAAGGTAGAGATACATGGAGAATAGAAGGATGAGAGGGAGAAATGTTGGATATGGTGGTGGAGAGGGAACAGAGGGACAGACTGAAGGGGATGCAAGGGGGAGGAATGTTGGACATAGTCAGTAGAGAATGACACGGGGAAAAAATCTGTCCTCGTCACCGCCCCGTCCCTGGCCCACCGTCCCCTTCACCACCATTCCCTGCACCGCCCCGTCACTATCACCACCATCCCCTTCACCGCTCCGTCACCGTCCCCGCAGCATCCATATAAGCCTTAGTACTGCAATATTTAGCTTATTCCTTTCTTATAAATCAAAGTTCCTGCTGCTGAACTAGAGAAAGAGATGTTCAGCTGGCGGGGCTTTGTTTATAAATTTTTATCAACACAACTAATATACTACTTTATCCTAAATAAATAGAATTTTTTTTTCTACCTTTGTTGTCTGGTTTCTGATTTCTACATCTTCTCATTCAATTCCTTCCATCCACTCTGTGTCTTCTCTCTGCATCTTCCATTTGCTGTTACTGTGCCTCTCCCTTCACCCCCCCCCCAATTGGTCTAGCACCAATCTTCTTCCCTCCGCTCCCCCATAGTCTGGCATCTGTCTTTTTCCCTTCCAGCGTCTTCTCCCCACTCTGTCTTCCACATTTCTGTCTTCCACATTTCCCTTCAGGGTCTGTTCCTCTCTACCCTCTTTCAATGTCTGTTCTATTCCTTTCTACCACCACCCTTCCCTCCCTCCTTTACCATCTGTTCCTTTCTACCACCCTTCAGCTCCTCTCGCGTGGCTTATCTATCTACCTCCCTCCCTCTTATTTTTGTGGCACGTTACAATGTAATTTGTGCAAGCCGCTGGAGCCTGCAAGCTCGGTCCCTGTCCCATCCCCACAAACCATCTCGCTTCTGTGTTCCTATTTTCCCCATTTCTAATATCTCCCCTATGTATCTGACATTGCCCCCACCCCCGTGTCCATATACCATCCCCATGGCATGTCCCCTTTATGTCTCTGTCCCTATGCCCCATGCACATAATTTCCACTCTTTCTATTACCTTCCTGTGTCCAGACTTCCCCTATCTTCCTCTTCCATACCAGTGTGTCTCTTCTTTTCAATCCCATCTAGCTTCTCTCCCTCTTTCTTCCCCCCACCCCTGCTTCCAGCATCTGGCTCACCTGCCTGTCCGCCCCTTTCTTTCCTGCTGGGGGTTTCTTTCTTTCCCTCTTCATCCCCTTGGCCCAGAATCTTTTTCCCTTTCACTCCCTCCTTCCTAGTGTGAGCCGGGAACACGCACGATCGCGTGGTCCAGCAGTCCCCACCCGCCCGATCGCAGCATTTAGCCAGCTCCCTCCCTCCACCTCACCTTATATGCCAAGTTTGCTGGCTTTCTTTTTCCCGAGCCACACGTGCGGCTGCGCAAGTTGATCAATCTTCTCCTCTCCTGCAACTTCCTGTTTCTGGTTGCATCAGAGGAGAAGATTGATCAACTCGCGCAGCCGCGTGTGCGCGTCTTTTTGAACGTGTGCGACTTGGGAAAAAGAAAGCCAGCAAACAGCATATAAGGTGAGGTGGAGGGAGGGAGCTGGTTAAACGCTGTGATCGGGCGGGCGGGGGCTGCTGGACCGCGCGATCCTTGATGCCTCACTGCGGAGACAAGACCATTCACCGCTCCACGGGGTGGTGAATAGTCTTGTCCCCGTCCCCGCAGCGACTACTATTTTTCTTTCCCTGTTTCGGTGGGTTACCCGCGGCTACTCGCGGCTAGCCACGGGTAACAACCACCGTGTCATTCTCTAATAGTCAGGGCTGGATTAATCACTAGGCCAAGTAGGCACATGCCTAGGGCCCAAAACTGTGAGGGGGGCCCACTGAAGGAGGGTGACTCACCTTACTATTTTTCAACAGCAACGGGCCTCCCCCTGCAGTAACGGCAATGAGCCCCCCCCACGCAGTAACGGCAACGGACCACCTGCCCGCCCCACAGCAACGGCAATGTGGCCGGATATGTTACTGGAAGGTCCTGCGATTATTGCTTCTGCCGGTCCAGCCCCCTCTGACGTCACTTACTTGCTCTGGAAAAAGTGACGTCGGAGGGGGCTGGACCGGCAGAAGCAGTCATCGCGGCACTTTCCTGTAACACATTCGGCCGCATTGGTGTTGCTGTTGCTGTGGTTGGGCGGGCGGGCCCATTGCCGTTACTGTGGGGGGGGCATTGCTGTTACTGCGGAGGGGGCCCATTGCTGTGGGGGAGAGGTGTTGCCATGGGGGAAAGAGAAAGGAGGATGGAAGGGTGCTGGAGGGAGAGAAAGGGAGCAGGGTGGTATGGAAGGGTTGTGAGAAGGATGGTATGGAAGGGTGGTGGAGGAAGAGAAAGGGGGCAAGGTGGTATGGAAGGGTGGTGGAAGGAGAGAAAGGGGCTAATGGAATTGGTGTGCAGGGGAAGGGGAGAGATATGAGGGGAAGGATACTGGTTGGAATTGGGTTGAAGGGAGAGAAAGGGGGCAGATGCTGATGAAAGTGGGAGGAAGGGAGAGAAGAGAGTGAAATGTCCAATCATGGGGATGTGGGAGAGGGAAGGAGAGGGAGAGATGCCAGACCATTGGAGGAGGGAAGAGAAGATGATGGATGCCACACCAATGGGGGGGGAGGAGGGGATGAAGAGATGGAAGGGAGAGGCAGACAATTTCTGGAAGAGGCACAGGACAGAAGATGAAAAGAAGAGTGACAAGAAGATGAGGAGGGCAGAAACCAGAGAAGACAAAGGTAGAAAAAAATTTCTATTTATTTATTTTTTTGCTTTAGGGGACATTGTTGTTTCTGTGGTGTTGCATTGTATGCAGAGTCCAGCTTCTTGGTGGTTTTATTTAACCTTTGTCTACGTATTTATATTTTATCCCCCCTTTTACAAAACTATTGAGCATTTTTTAGCGCTGGCCGTGGCTAAAAACCATACTACAGTTTTGTAAAAGGGGGAGAGGTTAGTTTGTGATTACATATTCCATACTAGGCAAAGGTGTTTTCTGTGGGATGCAAACATACCGGGATATAATCTTTTTAGGAAGGACAGAGATGGTCATAAAGGTGGAGGAGTAGCTCTCTATGTAAAGATCAATATCCAAGCGACCGAAATGCAAGGGACCTGGGGAGAGGAAGAAGCGATATGGATTGCTCTGAAAAGAGAAGATGGAACTTCTATCTACGTGGGTGTAGTCTACAGACCTCCGACTCAATCGCAGCAAATTGATAAGGATCTGATTGTGGATATCCAAAAGGAAAGAGGAGGTTCTGCTGTTGGGAGATTTCAACCTGCCAGATGCGGACTGGAATGTTCCGTCTGCGGAATCGGAAAGAAGTAGGGAGATTGTGGATGCCTTTCAAGAGGCTCTGCTCAGACAAATGGTGACGGAACCCACAAGGGAAAAAGCGATATTGGATCTGGTCCTCACAAATGGAGAGAGTATCTCTAATGTTCGAGTGGGTGCTCACCTGGGTAGTAGCGATCATCAAACGGTTTGGTTTGATATAACGGCTAAAGTGGAGAGCGGCCGCACGATACTTAAAGTCCTAGATTTCAAACATACGGACTTTAATGCAATGGGAAAGTACCTGAAGAAAGAGCTGTTAGGATGGGAGGACATAAGAGAAGTGGAAAGACAGTGGTCTAAGCTGAAAGAAGCGATAAAAATGGCTACGGACCTTTATGTGAAGAAAATCAATAAAAACAAGAGAAAAAGGAAGCCGATATGGTTCTCCAACCTAGTGGCTGAGAAAATAAAGGCGAAAGAGTTGGCGTTCATGAAATATAAAAAAACCCAAGAAGAGGAGAGCAGAAAGGACTACAGGGTGAAACTGAAAGAAGCCAAGAGAGAGATACGTTTGGCGAAGGCACAGGCGGAAGAACAAATGGCTAAAAATGTAAAAATGGGAGATAAAATTTTTTTTAGATATATTAGTGAAAGGAGGAAGATAAAAAATGGAATTGCTAGGCTAAAAGATGCTGGGAACAAATATGTGGAGAGTGATGAGGAGAAAGCAAATGTGCTAAACAAATACTTCTGTTCTGTGTTCACAGAAGAAAATCCTGGAGAAGGACCGAGATTGTCTGGCAAGGTTACACGAGAAAATGGAGTAGATTCTGCGCCGTTCACGGAGGAGGGTGTTTATGAGCAACTTGAAAAACTGAAGCTGGACAAAGCGATGGGACCAGACGGGATCCATCCCAGGATACTAAGGGAGCTCAGAGAGGTTCTGGCGAGTCCTTTTAAAGACTTGTTCAACAAATCTCTGGAGACGGGAGTGATTCCTGGGGATTGGAGGAGAGCGGATGTGGTCCCTATTCATAAAAGTGGTCACAGGGATGAAGCAGGAAACTACAGGCCGGTGAGCCTCACTTCAGTTGTTGGAAAAATAATGGAAGTGTTGCTGAAAGAAAGGATAGTGTATTTCCTTGAATCTAATGGGTTACAGGATCCGAGGCAACATGGCTTTACAAAAGGTAAATCGAGCCAAACGAACCTGATTGAATTTTTTGATTGGGTAACCAGAGAGCTGGATCGAGGACATATGCTAGATGTAATTTACTTGGATTTCAGCAAAGCCTTTGATACAGTTCCTCATAGGAGGCTGTTGAACAAACTTGAAGGGCTGAAGTTAGGACCCAAAGTGGTGAACTGGGTCAGAAACTGGCTGTCGGACAGACGCCAGAGGGTGGTGATAAATGGAAGTCGCTCGAAGGAAGGAAAGGTGACTAGTGGAGTCCCTCAGGGTTCGGTGCTGGGGCCAATCCTGTTCAATATGTATGTAAGTGACATTGCTGAAGGGTTAGAAGGAAAAGTGTGCCTTTTTGCAGATGATACCAAGATTTGTAACAGAGTAGACACCGAAGAGGGAGTGGAGAATATGAAAAAGGATCTGCAAAAGTTAGAGGAATGGTCTAATGCCTGGCAACTAAAATTCAATGCAAAGAAATGCAGAGTAATGCATTTGGGGATTAATAATAGGAAGGAACCGTATATGCTGGGAGGAGAGAAGCTGATATGCACGGACGGGGAGAGGGTCCTTGGGGTGATAGTGTCCGAAGATCTAAAGGCGAAAAAACAGTGTGACAAGGCAGTGGCTGCTGCCAGAAGGATTCTGGGCTGTATAAAGAGAGGCGTAGTCAGTAGAAGGAAGAAGGTGTTGATGCCCCTGTACAGGTCATTGGTGAGGCCCCACTTGGAGTATTGTGTTCAGTTTTGGAGACCGTATCTGGCGAAAGACGTAAGAAGACTTGAGGCGGTCCAGAGGAGGGAGACGAAAATGATAGGAGGCTTGCGCCAGAAGACGTATGAGGAGAGACTGGAAGCCCTGAATATGTATACCCTAGAGGAAAGGAGAGACAGGGGAGATATGATTCAGACGTTCAAATACTTAAAGGGTATTAACGTAGAACAAAATCTTTTCCAGAGAAAGGAAAATGGTAAAACCAGAGGACATAATTTGAGGTTGAGGGGTGGTAGATTCAGGGGCAATGTTAGGAAATTCTATTTTACGGAGAGGGTGGTGGATGCCTGGAATGCGCTCCCGAGAGAGGTGGTGGAGAGTAAAACTGTGACTGAGTTCAAAGAAGCGTGGGATGAACACAGAAGATTTAGAATCAGAAAATAATATTAAATATTGAACTAAGGCCAGTTACTGGGCAGACTTGCACGGTCTGTGTCTGTGTATGGCCGTTTGGTGAAGGATGGGCAGGGGAGGGCTTCAATGGCTGGGAGGGTGTAGATGGGCTGGAGTAAGTCTTAACAGAGATTTCGGCAGTTGGAACCCAAGCATAGTACCGGGTAAAGCTTTGGATTCTTGCCCAGAAATAGCTAAGAAGAAAAAAAAATAAAAAAAAATAAATTTAAATTGAATCAGGTTGGGCAGACTGGATGGACCATTCGGGTCGTTATCTGCCGTCATCTACTATGTTACTATGTTACTATGTGTTCAGTTTGTATGAAAGACATGGTATTTTTGTTAGTGTTGACCAGCCTTGTTTGGCAAAATGCATCAGTCATGATTCTTGGGAGCACCTTGAATTAACCTGATTTGAATCGCCTTATTTTTCTGCCAATCTTCTTTTGTTTCATGTTGGATTCTTTGGTGGACTGGTTGCCTTGTTGTTTCGTTGCAAGTTAACATACATGGAGTGGAACGTGCTAGAGGAGTTACAGATTTGGTTGTTTATACATAGTAACATAGTAGATGACGGCAGATAAAGACCCAAATGGTCCATCCAGTCTGCCCAACCTGATTCAATTTAAATTTTTTTAAATTTTTCTTTTTAGCTATTTCTGGGCAAGAATCCAAAGCTCTACCCGGTACTGTGCTTGGGTTCCAACTGCCGAAATCTCTGTCAAAACCTACTGCAGCCCATCTACACCCTCCCAGCCATTGAAGCCCTCTCCAGCCCATCCTCCCCCAAACTGCCAAACACAGACCGTGCAAATCTGCCCAGTACTGGCCTTAGTTCAATATTTAATATTATTTTCTAATTCTAGATCCTCTGTGTTCATCCCACGCTTTTTTTAACATATGGGTTACAGTGTTCCCGCTAAGCTGCGCTGGCGTGCGCTTGCGCACAAAATATTACCTCGCAGCGCACAAGTTTCTCGTCACAGCGCACACAGTGTAGAGCACAGTTCTTCAACCGGCGGACCGGTGCCGGTCCGCAAACAAAATCTTGCTGGTCCGCGAAGGATTCGGTCCCCGCCGCAACGAAAGGCCGGCGTCAGCTGACTTGCAACTTCCTGTTGCAGTCGCTGTGCCGGGACTCCTGCCTTCGCCGGGACTCCTGCCTTCCACCGCGTTTGCCTCCTGCCTTGTCTCCGCACCTCCAGACCAGCAGCGGCAGCTGTGTATGCTTTTAACTTCGGCACAGAGCTGCCCCTAATCAATAGTTTAGCGCGGTTTCATAAGGCAGCCTCGGGGCCTTTGCTAGGCCGGCCCACATCACATCATCGAAGCGGGCCGGCTATCAAAGGCCCCGAAGCTGCCTCATGAAACCGCGCTAAACTATTGATTAGGGGCAGCTCTGTGCCGAAGTTAAAAGCATACAGAGCTGCCGCTGCTGGTCTGAACTCTTGGGCCGCTGAAGGAGGGCAAAAAGCAGCTGTCCTGGAGGTTTCCCTTCCTCTCGCCTTTACAGGTTCCTTTTTTCCACCTTTTTTTTTTTCCTTCAAACGGCAACGGGCCCCAGCATCGACATCAATCAAGTAAGTTCCACTGTCAATCAAGCGGTTCTGCTCGGCCAAAGCTTCCCCTGTGACATGAGCCACCCTCAGGGGAAAGAAAGTGACCCACAAAGGTGAGGGGAAGGGGGGCAGATGATGGAAGTTGGGGGGGGGAGAGAGAGAGAGAGAGAGAGAAGGGGCAGATGATGGAATGGAGGAGATGAGAGAGAGAGAGAAGGGGACAGATGATGGAAGTGAGAAGAAGGGAGAGAGAGCAGAAGGCAGATGGATGTCAGTTGAGAGGGGAGAGCAGATGCTGAATGGAAGTGGGGAAAGAACACATACTGGATGGAAGGAGGAGATAAATAAAGGGGGAAGAAAATAGTAAGATAATGGAGGGGTGAGGGAAAGGGGTGACAAGCTGTGTGTAGACACAGTGAAAAGAGGGAAACGGGACTAAATAGTAAGAAAGAATTTAATTTAGATGGAGGCAGAAAATAGAGAAGGAAGACCAGAGAAGAAAAGGGAAGAGAGAGTAGAGAATGATCAGATCTGAGTGGAGGAAATGAGAAGAGAGATATGCTAAAAACCACAGGGGGGAGGGAAGGATAGAGATGCCAGACCATGAGGGGAACAGAAGGAAGATGATGGATGCTAGACCAAATTGGGGGGTGGGGGGGGGCAGGAGGAGAGATGGCAGTGCTTCTTTAGCTTCCAGCTGGCTTAGGGCTCTCTCTGACCAGGGGGCAGTTGCCCTAGTTCCACTCCCCTAACACCATTCCTGTCATGTGTGACTGTGATATTCTGTTACTTGATATTTGTGTAGCATTCTGTAATAATTTGGCTTATTCAGTTTTCTTGATAGTAGAGGGGATATATGTGAAGGGGAGGGGAGACAGGGGTTTTGTTGATTTTGCCCTGTATTATTTGTATTTATAAAATGACAATTGTATAGAATATTGTTTCTTTTTATACTTTAATAAAATATGTTCAATATAAAATTATAACTATTTGAGGCTTGTGCGGATGGGATCAGATGGTTTTTGGGACCGAGCTTGCGGGGACGGGGCGGCGATGGTTTTTTAAAAAAAATTTCAGTCTTAGTAGTTTGCCGGTCCACGAAATAATTATTTTATTTCCGCCGGTCCATAGGTGTAAAAAGGTTGAAGAACACTGCCTTAGAGAGTTTCCCTTTGTAAATTTTCCTGTTACACTATACGGACTAGAGTATGTCCCCATGAACCTACAAATCTTAAATTCAGTTCCATAACTGGCCTGGAACTTAAGCTGGCCTGATGCCTTGACAACATATTTATTTGGCTCATAACTTGCTGGCGCCCGATATTTTTAGCTCACAGTGAAAAAAGTTTGCTCACAACACCCGCCCGCTTAGAGGGAACACTGAGATAGTATTACTGCTTTACAAATATTTGAACACTTTTATATATGTTATATACATATTTTATATATGCATGGAAAGGGTTCAGAGTTAAAGTCCTGGGTAAGTAGGTGGGAAGGGAAGGAAGGGGGATTTGTTCAGAGATGTTTGGGGGTTGCATAGAAGAAAAACTGTGCACTGGTATGCTAATCTTTGTTTGTTATGAATTAAAAAAAAAGAAATACAAGTGGAAATAAAGAAGTAAATAAGAAAACAGATAAATGGGGTGGGACAAGAGCAGGGCATGGGTGGGGTCAGGGCAGGGCAGGGCATGGGCAGGGCAGGGCTGGGGGGGGCCCAGGATACTTGGGTGCCTAGGGGCCCTCGAAAAATTAATCCTGCCCTGGATATAGTGATGGAGGGAGAGATGTGGCATGGTGTTGGAGAGGGGTGATAGAAGAAGAATTGGGCATAGGGCTGGTGGGCAGTGGAGAAAAATGCTGCACATGATCCAGGGGGATGAGAGGGAGAAATGTTGGATGTGGCAGTAGAGGGGGTGGGAAAGATGCCTGAATCTCTCAAGACAGATGGACAGTGAGAGAGAAATGGAGACATGTTGCCAATAGGGGTGGAGGAGAGAGGAAGAAAAGTTGGACTCATGGAGGGACAGAGAGAGATGTTGGTTGGGGAAGGGAATGAGGTCCGGAGGAGAGGAAGCATGCAGAAGGCAGAAAGAAAGAAATATTGGATGCATAGTCAGAAGGAAATTCAACCAGACAACAAAGGTAGGAAAAATTATTTTATTTTCAATTTAGTGTTTGATAAATTTGTATAATGAAATCTAAGGAAATCGTGACTTCATTAACTATATATTTTGATGTATTATTGCTGTGTTTTCACAGTTTTCTTGTAGTAAACTGCACTGAACTGTGAGGTATTGTGGTATAAAAATAAAATTATTATTACCTATACCGGACTTGGTCTTTGATAATGGACAAAGTCGATTCGTTGCATTAAGCTTACCTCTGTGGGTGGGAGGGGGTTGTTGATTGGGGTGATCTCCTGCAGAAACCACAGGAGGTCCCTCTTTGGTGTATTTAGGGCTTAAGGGATTGGGGGGGATTGTTGAGTTCTGGTTGTGGATGGATATCGGGGACCTCATTGTACTGCTGGTGTTACTTATTGTACTATTTTGATCTGTTGCCTGGTTTTTACTGTTTGGCTGTTTTATGTTTGTGATGTCACTGATACTCACATTACTGTTTTATATTTCAAAATTTTCAATAAAAATTTATTAATTAAAAAAGAAATTATTATTATTATTACATAGGAAATGAGAATATCATTCGTCATTTCAATTCAGTGGATTTCACACTGCACCAACAGGCTCTTTAACCAATCGTATTTGTATAACAACAAAACATGCATATATTGTTTATTAGATGCAAATCTGCCTCATTTATAATCATTATTAAAATGAGTTTCTTTACCTTCCAACTACCTGCAGCCAGATTCTGAAGTGCCCCTGCTGCTCCTTCCAGTGTATCTGGGTTGGAGCACTCCGATAAAAGTGTGAGGTAGGGTTTAACTATTGAAGGGTGCCACAGCATTTGGATTCCTTTTGGTGGGTCTGTGCAGTCTGGAAGAGGTCCCACTCCATCCCACTGTTTGAGAAATAGAAAAGAAAAATCCAAAAAGTTACAAAATTATATTAAAAAAATAGCAATGGTATTAAATTAGCATCATTAGTTAAAGTAGTAATACTAGTACTTATACTACTTTGGAAATGACAATGAAAATCAAAAATCTCCTCTTAGCTTCCTCTCCTATGTGAATTTTGGTTCCTGAAGGGAAGGGAGAGGACAGGAACACCAATAATACGTCGTAGATGGGATGCAAATGCTTTGGAACCGCATACTGTCAGTGCATGAATAAGCGAATCTGCTTCCAGAGTAGTCTTCCAGAAGTCACCAAAGAAGCACTCAGAGAGCTCCGGAGGCAGGCAGGAGGCCACCACCAAAAACAACTCATAATGTATGATTTTTGAGTGACTTATATAAGACAACTGTGGCCATTGATAAAAAAAAATAAAATCAACTAGATATCAAGGTCTACAGCACCACATTTTACTGCATATAAACAAGTCCCTTGTTACCATATGGCTCCAGAAAAAGGAGGACGGATTGAGACCTGTGCAGATCTGTCCCATTAAAAAAGCCACCCCCCCCTGCTAGAACTCCCAAGCCACCATTCCCCCCTGAACCCAAAAAAGAAGGCAGGAGGGATGCCCACTCCCTCCTGCCATGAAGGACCTCCCCCTTCCACCCCACAGAAAAAGGCAAGAGGGATGCCCACTCCCACATGCCCCCGAAGGCACCTGCCCACTCTCTAAAAAAAAACAGTAGGAGGGATACCCACTTCCTCCTGCCTGCAAATACCTTCCTCTCTCCACCGTAGAAAAGGGGAGGAGCCTGAGGCATCTGAGCCAATTAGGGCCTTAGACCCCCCTCCCTGAGCATCACATGATGCACCTGGGAGGGGCCTAGGGCCCAGTGTCATCGCGGGAGGAGGTGTTTTTAGTACATCATGCACCCAACTTCCAGGTACAGAGACGGGGGAGGGAAGCCTCCGGTGGCAGGAGAATGGGCATCCCTCATGCCCTTTTTTTCGGGTGGGGGGAGAGAAGTATTTGCAGGCAGGAGGGAGTAGGTATCCCTCCTGCTGTTTTTTTCAGGGAGCAGGAGTGTCTTCGGGGCAGGAGGGAGTGGACATCCCTCCTGCCATTTTTTTTCAGGAAGTGGGCGCATTCAGGGGCAGGAGGGAGTGGGCATCCCTCCAGCCTTTTCTTGGGGGGAGGGGAGAGGAAAGTCCAGGTGGGTTGCTGCAATTGTCGGGTGGTGGAGTGCGCAATGTTGGGGGTCATTGAAGAGGTTTTGCAGTGGCGGTGGGGGATTTTTTTCTTTTTTTTATGGGACAGATATTTTGCATGTGTAATATACGCAAAATATCAGTGCCATTGAAAAAAAAGAAAAAAAAAACCCAGACAGACCTGTTGGTAACACAGTTATCGATAAGGTCTACAGCAGTCAGGTTTCAGGATCGGTAAAACCCGATGCTAAATAGCCAAGCAATGTAAATGAATCAATCGCTTGGCTATTTTGCATGGAGTTTTACTAATTTGCATAGCTGGATCAGAAAATGGGTGATCGTGGGGAAAAACACGCAGTGGGCTGTTTAGTTAATCGGGTCAGTTAGCAGCGATCGTTGCTAAACCTGTGAAAACAGGTTTAGCGACAATTGCTGACTTTAGCGAATCAAGGCTCATCCTATCCCAGCTAGATTACAGCAACTCCCTCTATGCTAGCATCAATTCCTCCCTACTGCATAAGCTTCATCTGATTCAAAATACAGCAATAAGACTAATATTCAAACTAAAAAAGTATGACTACATTTTTCATTACAATAGACTGCATTGGCTACCTATTAACAGTTGAATAAACTTTAAACTATTGTGTAATGTTCCACATATTACATGTAAACTCTCCAGAAACACTTATAAGCCTATTCACCAACTCATGGTTTTCTTCCTCAAAAAGACAGGGTAGGAAGAAAAGGAGGGGGGAGTAGTATTATATATTAAAGCCACACAATTGCAAGATCTGCAGGGCAAGGAAGAGGGACTGTGGATCAATTTGGAATGAGGGAATGGTGAATATATTTACATTGGTATGGTATACAGGCCTCCTTCACAGACAGAAGAAGTAGATAGAGATTTAATAGTAGGCATTCAGAATATATCTAAAAAAAGGGGAAGTCTTGCTAATAGGTGATTTTAACATGCCGGATGTTGATTGGGGTATCCCTATTAAAGGGGCTTCTAAAAGTAGGGAGATTCTGGATTCTCTACAAGAAGAACTGTTGCAGCAGTTGGTAATGGAACCCACACGGGATGGGGTCATACTGGACTTAGTGCTTACAAACAGGGAAAGTGTTTCAGATCATCTGGCATCCAGTGATCACTGCATGGTATGGTTTAATATTAAGATGGGTATAGAGAGGGCTCATTCAAAAGCAAAGGTTCTAGACTTTTAAAAAAAACTAACTTTGTTCGGATAGGGATTTATGTCAAGGAATTATTGTCTGGATGGGAATGTCTGGAAGGAGTGGAAATGCGGTGGGCAAAACTGAAAGGAGCGATTGTAAGGGCGACAAACCTTTTTGTGAGGCAAGTAAGTAAAAGTAAGAGGAAAAGAAGGCTGCTTTGGTTCTCAAAAGTAGTAGCTGAGAAGATAAGGAATAAGAGGTTAGCTTTCATAAATTACAAAAGAGGAAGACAGGCAAAAATATCTGGAAAAGTTAAGAGAGGCTGTTCGACTAGTCAGGAAAGTAAAGATACAAATAGCTGATACGGTAAAATGGGGAGACAAAACATTTTTGTTAGATATATCAGTGATAGGAAGAAGTGCAAAAGTGGCATTGTGAGACTCAAAAGTGAAGGGGAGGAATATGTAGAAGCTGATAAAGAAAAGGCTGAATTGCTTAACAAAAATTTATGTTCTTTGTTCATGGCTGAAGCTCCGGGAGCACGACCACAGAAGACAAACAACAATGGAGTAGTGGTAGACCCTGACTGATTTTCAGAGGATTGTGTTTGTGAGGAGCTAGCTAAATTAAAGGTAGAGAAAGCGATGGGGCTGGATGGTGTACATCTGAGGGTGCTGAAAGTTCTGGTGGCTCAGCTGACTTGACATTTTCAATGCTTCTCTAGTCGGGAGTGGTACCGGAGGAATGGAGAAGGGCAGATGTGATCCCTCTACACAAAAGTGGAAGTAAGGTAGAAGTAGGGAATTACAGGCCAGTAAGTCTGACTACTGTGGTAATCAAATTAATGGAAATGCTTTTAAAACAGAGAATGGTCAAGTTTCTGGAATCTGGTGGATTACAGAACTGAAAGCAACATGGATTCACTAGAGGTAGGTATTGTCAGACAAATCTATAAATTTCTTTGACTGGGTGACCAGAGAATTGGATGGAGGAAGTGCACTAGATGTGGTGTATTTAGATTTTAACAAAGCCTTTGACAGTGTTCCAGATAGACGTCTAATAAATAAACTGAGTGCCCTCGAGATGGGCCCAAAAGTGATGGGCTGAGTCAAAAGCTGGTTGAGTGGAAGATGACAACAGGTAGTGGTCAATGGAGATAGCTCTGAGGAAAGGGATGCTACCAGTGGTGTGCCTCAGGGTTCTGTTCTTGGGCATGTTCCTTTTAACATTTTTATAAGCGATATTATTGAAGGGCTGTCAGGTAAGATTTGCCTCTTTGCGGATGATACTAAAATCTGCAATAGAGTAGACATCCCAAATGGTGTGAATAACATGAAGAAAGACCTGGCGAAGCTTGAAGAATGGTCTGAAATTTGGCACGTTAAATTTAATGCTATGAAACGCAAGGTCAAGCATTTGGCCTGCACGTGCCTAGGGCCCGAAACTGTGGCCACTATGAGAACAGGCTACTGGACTTGATGGACCATTGGTCTGACCCAGTAAGGCTATTCTTATGTTCTTAAGGCTGGAGAGGGGCACAAGAGAGACTGGGAGAAGGCCGGGGAGAGGCACAAGAGAGAAACTGAGGGAAGGCTGGAGAGAGACATAAGAGAGACTAGAGAAGGTTGGAGAAGGGCACAAGAGGTTGGGTATGAGTGAATCAGGCTGAGTGAAGGATATGGGGGTATGAAAAAGAGAGATACAGTGAGTGAAAGCTATGGTGGGGGTAAGAGACAGACTGGGTAAAGGTTGTTAGGGGGGGATGAGAGAGAGAGATAAAGAGAGACTGGGTGAAGGCTAGAGAATGGGGACATGAGACACTGATGGGGGACCCATGTTATGATGATAGGTGAAATGAACAGGTATTTTCATCTTTGAATCTAGAGGATGCTGTCACACAGCTGTCAGCATGCTTTGAGAAGGGGAATCGTTGCTGTCTGCACTTTAAGGAACTGATTTGTTAAAGTTTCTTTTCCCATAGACACAAAATAGGGAAAAAACCTTAGTAAGTCAATCTCTAAAAGAGCTACTGCTAATCATTGAGGACACTGTTGGAAGAATGTGAAAAGAGAAGTGAGAAAGGTCTTAGATGCTGGTTGCTCTGAGTTGCCTCCTAGATTTAAATTGATAGAAGCTTGACCTAAGCCAGGGGTAGGCAATTCTGGTCCTCGAGAGCCGAAGCCAGGTCAGGTTTTCAGGATATCCACCATGAATATGTATGAGATGGATTTGCATGCACTGCCTCCTTGAGATGCAAATCTATCTCATGCATATTTATTGTGGATATCCTGAAAACCTGACCTGGCTCCTGCTCTCGAGGACCAGAATTGCCTACCCCAAAGCAATTGCAGTGATTTTTGCTTCTTTTGGGAGGGAGGTTCAACTGTGACAGTTGTTTAGGGCATAATCTGGCTGCCATTACATATCTGCCTCATAGATAGGGTTACCCCCACCCTCTTTTTTCTATGTTGCAACAATGAAGGTGGTTAACGACATAGTCGAGCGAGGTGTTAAACTAATAGCTGGCTTTGTCACTGGCATTACCACAGACCCAGTGCAGCATGAGGCCTTGTTGCAAGGAGTTGAACAGCAATGCAGGCTTTATCCTGACTATATCAAGAAGATATTGAATGTTTAAGTGTTTGAAATGCCATTGGTAAATGACTATACCAAAGTGTACATGTTTAGGTATTGGTGAAGTATGTTAAATTTCTGTTATTTTCCACAATAAAGTGCTGATATTGAAGGTTCATTTAATAAAATACTGCTAGATTTTTTTTTGCATAAAATGCATTTTTATCAATGTATCATTGCTGAATATGAAAACATAAGTTAAAACTATAATACCAAGAAATTTGCTCCATTAAGCACAAATAATAGCAAATTTTAAGAAAAACTGAGATTTATGTAATCACTAGCTTTGAGTGATCCCAGGATAGCCTTTAAAAATTATTCTCTGATCAAACACAATCAAATTCATGGGAAATACTTCAATTTGCACAGTTTTTCCAATATGTTTTTTCGGAAAACCCCTCTGTACATCTTTAATGATTTATCCCCCAAACACATCACCTGAAAAGTCTCCCTCTGTGGACTTCAGTCTTACTCATAAAGACAGTAAAATTTACCTTTTGGGGTGGACTATCTTGTATTGGCGAATCTAGGCCTGGTCTGAGTACCATGTCCATGACACATCTTTTTGTGTAGCATCAATGTACACAGTCGTTCTATACTACCCTACACACTTTTACTATCAATACTTTCCATAAGAAATTAACCCATTAATGACAGTGACTAGCATGCAACTTTTTCCCTTATATTGCTTAAAGAAAAAAAAAGATTTAACAATAACATTTATGTCCGCACAGATGGTTTTGTATCAATCCTGCAAGTGGCTGCAATAGGAGGGATCCCTCCCGCATCCTGCCCCAGCCGATTCTATGAATTTTTACCTCCCTCCCATCTCCCTGCGTACCTTTAGTATCCTTGGTGGCCAAGCAGTGAATCGCAGCAGGAGCAACCTTCCTTCATGAATTTGCAGCAGCCAATCATGGGCAGGAGTGAAGGAAGGTCACTCCTGCTACGGTTCACTGCTGGACCATCGGAAATTGTCCAAACCTTTCTTAAAACCAGCTACACTATCCTCTCTTACCACAACCTCTGGCAATGCATTTCAGAGCTTAACTATTCTCCGAGTGAAAAAATTTCCTCCTATTGGTTTTAAAAGTATTTCCTTGTAACTTCATTGAGTGTCCCCTAGTCTTTGTAATTTTTGACGGAGTGAAAAATCAATCCACTTGTACCCGTTCTACTCTTCAAGATTTTGTAGACTTCAGTCTCTCCTCCTATCCTGGCTACTGCTGGACCACCAGGTCTTACGGCAGGCCCGGCAGAGTCCTGCAACAGGTTTGGGAAGGGGGCAGGTCAGCGCTGACCCGAATATTAATTGAGACCCCCATCTTTGGGTTCATAGACTAAAGTGTGCGGGACAACCGCACACCGACAAAGCTGCTAGAACAAATGTGTGCAGGATGGATTAAAACTTAACTTTAAAGCATTCTGAGGGTTTTTTTTGGGGGGGAACCCCCTCCCCACTTTACTTAGAAATGTTGCCGCTGCCATTGGGGGGACCCCCCCCCTTACAGAGGAATGTGTAATTTTTCCCTCTTTTATAGGGAAAAATTACAGTTTCCTCTCTAAGTGGGGGGTTCCCCGAATCCCTACCCCAATGACAACACTTCGGGGGGGTTCCCATTTTTTGGCCCCAAAATCTGTTTATATTCCAATATATATGGTATGTGAGAATCATCAAAAATGATGGGAGTGTTTCTGACCCTTCAGAAACTCAAGTGAAATTATTCTTTATAAAGAACAATATTCAACAGATCTAAATTATAAAATGTATAAAATTCTGATATCGTGAAATATGCTGAGATCTTTTCTATCAGTAATTTCAATTACAGAAGAGGGTCACCATATGTCATTCATATAGTTTGCTATATGGAAATGCTTTCTTGAGAACAGTGTTATATATAATCAGAAAGAGAAATCAACCTTTTCACAAAGAATTCTGAGATTAAGGCATCAGGAACTCTCTCACTATCCTCTGCATGAAAGACAATTGATCTTGCTGAATCTCATATTCCCGTATCAGTTGTTTGTTTACTTTGCTCATCAGCTTCGTCCTGCTCCTTTTGAACTTTCGAGCTCAAAACCATAGCACCATACATTCCACATGCCCCCTAATTCTATAAAGTCGTGTGCCCAAAGTTGCAACTAGCATGCAATTTAGAGAATAAGATCAGTTACTTGTATTACTTTTTTATTTTTTTATATTTATTTATTTATCAAACTTTCATTAACATATCAAGTATCCACTTGTACAGAAAGATAAAGTTAAACAGAAAAAGAAAAACACTTTACCAATAATAATGATTTAACCAGTATAACAGAAATTTAGTAGCTTAACTTTAACAAAATCCAAGGCTTAGAATCAGCGAGCAATTAATAACACAAATAAGAAACATTAGAAATAAGAAAAATCCATCAGTTAAGGAAGTATATCAAACTTTGATAAGCACTCATGTTGTCCCTGCTTTCAGTCGGGCCTCAGACAAGAAGGTTGTCAGTTGGCTAGGGTTGAAAAAAAACATATTT
Source organism: Geotrypetes seraphini (assembly GCF_902459505.1). Lineage (NCBI taxonomy): Eukaryota > Metazoa > Chordata > Amphibia > Gymnophiona > Dermophiidae > Geotrypetes > Geotrypetes seraphini. The sequence goes on from NC_047085.1 coordinate 292,100,929, forward strand.
TTGCATTTGATATTGTATCACACATTTGCATGGGTGACGGAGAAAAAAAGTCGCCCCAAGAGCAATAACATCTGGTTTCATAATCAGAAATTCACGTCTATGTTCACGTCTCGTGCCAGATCGGGAAACATTTGTATTTTAAATCCAAGAAATTCCTTTTGTTTGTTTTTAAAGAAGAGTCTAAGTAACCAATTTTTATCTGGTGCTAAAGCTACCGTAAGAAGTGTTGCCGCTGTTGCCACTTCCCTATCCAAAAGTTCCAAAAGCGATTAGGTGATTGTTGATCATCCTATAATTTTAATTGTCCTTCTCTTCTAATAGGTAAATAATACACCTGAGAAAAAGGTGGCAACAGATCCTATGATATTTCCAAAACTTCCATCATGTAGCATTTTAACATATCTCTAGGAGGTATTGTCACTACTCTGGGAAAGCTGATTAATCTAAGATTATTGTTACGAGAAAAGTTTTCTAAAGATTCAATTTTTCTTCTCAAATTTATATTATCTCTTACTAGTTTCCATAATTTGTTTAGATACTACGGTAGAATTTTTAAGTTTTAAAATCTTTAATTTCAGTTTTAAGAACTTTAATTTCAGTTTCTTGGATATTGACTTTTTGCTCCAGCTGGAGCAGCTGGGACTTAGCCAGGTCTGCTACGAGATCCCAAATGGAATCCAATATTACCTCTGGGGGTTTCTCCAATGTAAATCTTTTGAGTCTCAACATTCATATTCTCACCAACCGGCTTCTCCTTCTGGTCAGGGCTCTTCTGTTTGCTATCCAACCTCAAAGCAGATGAAACCCCAGACTCCAAGTTCCCCTCACTGGTCTCACCGGCCTCCGGGGAGAAGTGCATTCCATTCTCCGGTTGCTCCTCTATCCGCGGGGAGCTGGCAGTCTGGAGAGGAGGGGAAGGTGCCCTGGCGTCAGGACTTAAGGTGGTCTCCAAACCCAAGGAGATCACTTCTGTCTCGCCCCGGAGCGTCTCCAGTGGGTGCATTGACGCCGCCGATACTTCCTGCATTCGTCGCAGGAGCTCATCAATAGTGCCGAGACTGGGCTGGCCTGAGCATCGCGAGGCTCCAGCGGCGCTTCAGCCTCTCCTTTTCGGCATGGCTCACAGGACAATATCTCGTAAGTAATCGAAGACAAACTTTTTGATGAGACGTGCTGTGGCGAAGCACTCAGCTAATGGTTCCATCTTGGATCCCCGTTGCTTGTATTACTTAATAGATTAATTGGATGCTAATTGGCCTTAACCAATTACTGGCTATAATTTGTGCCTTGCTACACTTATGCCACCCCTCTCCTTAAATCACTTCACTGGCTCCCTAGCTGCATTCACAAACAGTTCAAGCTCCTATTGCTAACCTACAAGTGTGTTCATTCTGCTGCCCCTCAATATCTCTCCTCTCTTTTCTCTCCTTATACACCTCACAGAGAACTCTGTTCCTCAGATAAGCTGCTCTCAGTGGTACCCTTCTCCTCCACTGCCAATTCCAGACTTTGTTCCTTTCATCTAGCTGCCACCTATGCCTGGAATAAATTACCCGAGTTTGTCTGCCAAGCCCCTTCCCTTGTTTAAAAGCAAACTGAAAACCCACCTTTTTGATATAGCCTTCAATCCATAACCCTACTTCCCATTGCTCACCAACCCAGCCAGCAGATTAACCATTCCCCTTAACTGTATCCATGACATCCTGTTTGTCTGTCTTGTCTGTTTAGATTGTCTTTTCTGTGACTCTGTACAGTGTTGTGTATGTCTGGTAGCGCTATAGAAATAATAGTAATAGTATTAGTAGTAATGTAAAGAAAGATTAGGTTCTTACCTCAACAATCTTATTTCTTGTAGATGTGTCTACTGGTCCTGAACACTAGGGTTATGCATATGAACCCGCAAGTTGCTTGCAGGATGCTGTCAATCATCTTTTGAATTCCGCCTCCTTTCCAGGGAGCTGCTTCTGCCTCCTTAGTTTGTACAAAAACAATCAAGTAGCACTGTAATGACAGACATAACTGGAAGGAGGGAAATAGGGAAAAATCCCTGACACTACAATTCTATTCTTCTTTTAACCAACATATCCATTAACATTATAATATGCAAGTAACTGATTGAAACAAATGCAAAAACTGTGTGAAACCAGCACTTATCTTAAACAGAGCTCGTAGCTACTCGCATGTCCTGCTACCGTGCACATACTTTCTTGAGCATTTTCCTTTTATCTATCTATCTATCTATCTATATCTATATATTCTCTAAGTTCACCTGAAAGACAGAATTCTCCAAATTTGAACTGATCTTAAGGGAGAAGCAGGCAAAGCCCACTGACAGTGTAGGGCTTCAAGACCACTAGACACATCTACAGGAAGGAAGATTTTCGAGGCAAGAACCTAATCTTTCTTGCTAGTGCAATGTGTCTAGTGGTTCTGAATGCTAGGGATGTACCAAAGCAGTCCCTGAAGTCTAGGGTGGGCCCACTGAACCTGCCTTCAAAATGGAAGGCATGAAAGCAGCATCTTTCCTGGTTTCTACATCCACCCTATAGAACCTGGTGAAGGTATGAAGGGTAGATCAAGTAGCTGCTCTACAGATTTCCTTGGGTGAAACCGCCCATCTCCGCCCATGAGGAAGTGACTCCTCTAGTGGAGTGCGCTTTCAATGCAATTAGTGGCTGTTTATCACAGCTCAAATACATGGAGGAAATGGCTATTTTAATCCATCTGGAAATCAAGGTTTTAGACACCGGCCTCCCTTTCTTGACTTGACAGGTCAGAACAAAAAGGTGATTCAATATGTGAAATTCAAAGGTAACTTTGAGGTACTGGAGAAACACTCACTTGACATCCAGCAAATGCAACATTTATTCTTTTTCTTAGACCCTGTAGGGTGAAAAATGGGCAAATGGATTTTCTGATTAACGTGGAAGCCTGAGACTACTTTTGGTAAGAATGACAGAACTGTGCGTAAGGAGAGCCCTGCTTCCTTAAACTTAAGGAATGGTTCCCTGCAGGACAGAACTTGTAATTCAGGAATTCACCTTGCTGATGTAATCAGAACCAGAAACACCATCTTGACTGAAAGATCCAGAAGGGAAGCCTCCCATAAGGGCTCATAAGGAGCTTTACTGTGACCTTGTAATACAGCATTAAAAGTCCAGGAAGAGAAAGGAAGATGCAACCGAAGAGCCCCTTTAATGAACCAGGCGATATCTGGTTGAGAGGCCAGAAAGCCTCTTTCTCCCCAAGTTTGGAAACAGGAAAGACCAGCTATCTACACATTCAGCGAAGCAACTGACAGACCCTTCTGAAATCCCTCTTGCAAAAAGTCCAAGACTTCCGAAATCAGAACTCGTAAGGACTCTACATTATCCACAGCACACCAGTGTTGATAGGACTTCTAGGCCATCAGATCCATCTGTGGATGTTCCCACCACGGAACTATGGAGGTGAATGCTTGGGGGAACAGAAATCATTCCCCCGGGTCGAGTGTATGCCGTCTGAAAAAGTTGGCCTGCACATTTTCCATCCCCGCTACATATGTGGTTCAGAGGATCTGCAAATGAGTTTATGCCCACCCTCAGATGAGTTGAGCTTCTAAACATAATGGGGTGCTTCTGGTGCCTCCTTGCCTGTTGACATAGGCCACTGATGTCGCATTGTTCAAGAAGAGTCCGATTGCCTTTCCTTCCAAAGACTTCCACAGTGCCAGAAGCACTAGTTGAATGGCTCTGAGTACTAGTCGATTTATGGAACACTTTTGCTAAACCAAAGAACGACGACCTTGAACTGGGTGTCTGCGCGAGTCAATCAAACTTCTCCTCTCCTGCAACTTCCTGTTTCCGGTTGCGTCAGAGGAGAAGATTGATTGACTCGCGCAGCCGCGCGTGCACGGATTTTTGAACACGTGCGGCTCGGAAAAAAGGAAGCCGGAAAACTCGAAATTTAAGGTGAGGTGGAGGGAGGGAGCTGGATAAATGCTATGGGCGGGCGGGCGGTGGCTGCGGGGACCGCGCGATCCTTGATACCTCACTGCGGAGATAAGACCATTCACCGCCCCGCGGGCGGTGAATGGCCTTGTCCCCGTCGCCGCAGCGACTGCTAGTTTTCTTCCCCGTTTTTGGCGGGTGACCTGCGGCTAAAATGCGGTGGCCGCGGGTAAACCGCCACCGTGTCATTCTCTAGCGTAGATGAAAACCTAAGTGATCCTTCCAATCTGCCCAACAGTCACACATATTAAGAGGGAAGGAGTGACCTAGTGGTTAAAGTTGCTGCTCCAGTACCCTGAGGTTGTGAGTTTGATCCTAGCCTGATCCCTGTGAGTCTGGGTACCACAGTTACTGCAGATTGTGAGCTTGCCAGGACAAAAGGGGAAAATACTTAAAGAGTACCTGATTACTGTTCAATGTACTATAAACCACTTTGGAGTCACTTTGGAGCTACCTTGCAATTAAGATTTTCAAGTAAATGATTTCTTTACAAAATACTCAATATATTTTTATGAAGCTTCTCAGTTGAAACTTTTCTTGAAAGGAAAGATGCTTCCTTTTGACTTATGCAATGGATCTAATGTACCAAGTTCATATAGGAACTTGGTTCGTTGAGGTTTCAGAGCGTATTCTGTGAGCTGCTAGTTCCTGTGAATAACATCCTGTCTTCCCCCGCCCCCTGTGACATCAGCAGGGGCATCAAGGATTTGAAGGGGTGCCGTGTGCCAAAGTTCAAGTACCGTTGCGCTGATGAAGAAGAATGACTGGCCACAAGGTTTGGTTGATCCATTCCAGAAGTGAGTGAAGTAACCTGTAATTTTATCATATTGGCAATTCCAGTAATTGTTGGACCATTCTCCATTAGTAAATTGTTACCATGAATAACAAAAAACTAGATTCCTGCAACAATTACTTGAGTTGTTCATTCATTCAAGGGAATCATCATCTAGTTTGTCTCTGTTACTTTTGAATGCTCAATGAATTAGAAATAACATTGAATTAATAAGAGACTTATTGGAACTTTATCATCCTGATTTACAGTATTTTTTGCTCCATAAAATGCACTTTTTTCCACTCAAAAGAACTTACACGAGAACTTACGGCAGCAAATCAGGAAGCAGCGCAGGGCTGAGTGGGAGAGCATAAAGCTTGCTCCAGACGGCCGCACTGCTGATTTGTTTGCCGCTGGCATGGAAATGAGGAGCCCAGAAGGCTGCCGCGGCAGGCAGGAAGAGAGCGAAGCCGGCTGGAAATGATGATGGCAGACTTTTTAAAGGTACGGGGGGCTTGACTGTGGCTGGCTGGCTGGTTAGCTGGTTTAGGGCTGGCAAGCCTGGGGCTGGCTGGCCTGGAGCTGGCTGGCTGGTTTGGGGCTGGCAGGCTGGCTAGGGGCAGGCTGGCTTGGGGCTGCCTACCATTAGACATGCCCACCACTAGATGTGCTTTTGTACCCTGTCCTGGCCTCCGCTAGAGGTGGGTGCGTCTTATGGTCAGGTGCATCTTATGGAGCAAAAAATATGGTATTTTGTATTAAGGAGACTTGGCTAACTAAATGAGAAACTATGCTTATTACTCAATTCGGTCAATTTTTGTTAGATCTAGAGTTGGTAAAAAAAACAAAGATGGTGGTTTATTAATCTTAGCGAACCAATAAATTTAATTCATGCAGAAAGTTTTGATTAATACTAATGTGTGTGAGTTTTGTATGTTGACAGTACATCTTTCTTAGATACAGTTAACTCTCAGTTATCTGGCACCCATGGAGATTGGTGGATGCTATAACTGTAGTATTTTTAGAGTAACTCCCAAGTAACCATACTTGAGAGTTACTCTAAAAGTACTGCAGTTTTGTCTCCTCGATGGACCCTCCCAAACACTTCTTGGCACCTCCCCCGATCTGTCCTCTCTCCCTCTGCACAGGTTTGGCCTCCTGGACTCCCCTCAGTTACCGAAGCAGCAGCAGAAGCTAGTCAGCAGTGGCATCGCTGTAAGCAAGCTGCTTGCAGCCAGCCCCGGCAGGGCTTTTCCTCTGGCTCAGGATCGATGCTGCTGCTTTGGGGGCTTGAGGGAACCTGAATTTTTTTTGTTGTTGTTGGTAGGGTGAGAGTGCTGGTTGCTTGAGTACCTGTTAATTGAGATTCTACTGTATTGTGTTAATAATATCTCTTTCACAATATTATAGTATATTGTTGGGAGAATTAATTTACATTTTGATTTGATAGCATCTGATTAAATTGTTTCAGAATTTTTGGACACTCTTTTGGGTTTAAGTTGGAGTCAGATTTTATCTGGATGTTCTTATTATGAAGGGAACTTATTAGATTTATGTTTTTTTTAGATAGAACTTTTCTAGCTAGTCATATGGTTTCTACTTTGAAGATTCTTGTACTACTGCTACTACTATTATTTCTAAAGCGCTACCAGACGTACGCAGAACAGTACAGAGTTATGAAGGAGACCGTCCCTGCTTGAATAAGCTTACAATCAATCTAATCAATCAAGACAAACAGGATGCCGTGGTAGGGATTACAGCTAGCAGGGATATTTAAACTGCTAGCTAGGGTGGTGAGGAGTAGGGTTATAAGTTGAAGGCAATCTTGAAAAGGAAGATTATCATAGAAACATGATGGCAGATAAAGGCCAAATGGCCCATCTAGTCTGCCGATCCAAAGCAACCATTATCTCTTCCTCTCTCTAAGAAATCCCATGTGACTATCCCAGGCTTTCTTGAAATCAGGCACATTCTCTGTCTCTGGAGACTGTTCCATGCATCTACCACCCTTTCTGTAAAAAAGTATTTCCTCAGATTACTACAGAGCCTATCACCTTTTAACTATATCCTATGCCCTTCATTCCAGAGCTTCCTTTCAAATGAGATTCGACTCGTGCATTTATATCATGTACGTATTTAAACATCTCTAACATATCTACCCTCTCCTGCCTTTCCTCCAACGTATACAGATTGAGATCTTTAAGTCTGTCCCCATACGCCTTATGATGAAGACCACACACCATTTTAGTAGCCTTCCTCTGGACCGACTCCATCCTTTTTATATCTTTTTGAAGGTTCAGCCTCCAGAATTGTACACAATATTTTAAATGAGGTCTCACTAGAGCAGGGGTGTCCAATGTCGGTCCTCGAGGGCCGCAATCCAGTCGGGTTTTCAGGATTTCCCCAATGAATATGCATGAGATCTATTTGCATGCACTGCTTTCAATGCATATTCATTGGGGAAATCCTGAAAACCCGACTGGATTGCGGCTCTCGAGGACCGACATTGTACACCCCTGCACTAGAGCCTTATACAGTGGCATCAATACCTCATTTTTTCTACTGGCCATATTTCTCCCTATGCAACCAAGCATCCTTCTAGCTTTCGCCATCACCTTTTCAACCTGTTTGGCCACCTTAAGATCATCACATACAATCACACCCAAGTCTTCTGTCATTCACTTAAGTTCTTCACTCCCTAAACTGTACCATTCCCTCAGGTTTTGCAGCCCAAATGCATGACCTTGCATTTTTTAGCATTAAAGTTTAGCTGCCAAATTTCAGACCATTCTTCAATCTTCACCAGGTCTTTCCTCATGTTATTCACACCATGTAAACAGCCTGCCCCATGCTATGTTCCCTCTACGCGGAGCAAGTGAACAATTGCTCATAAATTCTAGAAGTGTTGCTCATAGATTTTACATGGCTGCTCACAAAAATACTTGCAAATCTGGAAAATTTGGTGTTTTAGAACTTGTCACTCACATGAGAGAAATTTGCTCGCAACTAGTCAATTGTTAGTGAGAGTGTTAGCCCCATGGCTTTAGGAGGATTTGAGAATCTTAAAATCCTTTAGGAAAAAAAAATATGCGACTGGCATAAATATTCAAACCTGTATTATATATCTGAATATAAAACATATGTGCAGACTTATCAACAGGAGAAACTAAATGCTAAAAAGCTTTATGATGATAACATAATTTCCAAAACATCTTCTTCTTTAAGATGGTAAAACATTTAATTTTTTTGCCTTCTATGATATTGTATTGTGGAATATCATGTCACAAATTTGCCAATTTATTTATAAAAAAAAAAAAGGTGGATGATATTGTGGGGTTTTTGGGTAATCCTACTTTACCCCTTAATAGCCTAGTCACCTAGAGACTAATTGGATGAGTTTTTCAGAGGTGTCTCAGGAGCAAGTGAAGTTCATAATGTCCAAAGTGAATGCTTCACATTGTCTGTTAGATACCGTACTCACAAGATTATTAAAAGCATGAAGGATGATGACTTAGCTCCATTGTCTATTTTTATCAATAAATCTTTGTCTGAAGATAAAGTTCTAAATGCCTTGAAAGAAGTAGCTATTCGTCTTTTATTGAAATGTAAGAATCTTGATCCCAAGTAAGTGACAAATTATCAACCTGTTTCTTCTTTGAAATTTCTAGTAAAAATATTAGAGAAAATTGTTTTAAATCAGTTACAGAACTTTCTTGAACAAAATGAATTAGTTGACATTTGTCAGTATGGCTTTAGAACAAAGCATTCTACTGATAAGTTATTGATCTCTTTTATGCTGGTTTTGATCAAGGTGAAAAATACTTTGTGGTATTCCTAGATGTGTCTGTTACTTTTGACACCATCTATCATTAGATTTTATTAAATAGACTTCATTCAATAAATAGTATTTATTATTTCTATAGCACTACCAGGTACACGCAACGCTGTACATTTCCCTACTTCTTCCTTACTTCCACTTTTGCAATTTTTGAGATGGTCCCTGCTCACAAGAGCTTATAATCTAATTAGTTTAAATCATTCTTTACTGAACATTATTTTCAGGTATGTGTGGGTGAAAGCTCTGCCTGGATGCCCATTTATATGGGTATACCTCAAGGCTCTGCTCTTTCTGCAGTTTTGTTTAATAATATACTTTTTACAAATCATTACAGTTGTTCCAGAAATACAGATATAAAATTGAAAATTAAATAAGAAAACATTATAATAGTATCTATCTATCTATCTCTATATCTATCTCTTTATCAGACCACAATAATAATAGAAAGGGGGAGAGAACAACAAAAGATAAAGGAGATCAAATCAAAAAAACCTATTTAAGGTAAAGACACCACATGATCTAAGCCTTAACAACAAATATTAAGAACGTAAGAATTGCCATACTTGGACAGACTGAAGGCTCCATCAAGTCCAGTATCCTGTTTCTAACAATGGCCAACCCAAGTCCCACGTATCTAGCTAGATCCCAAATAATAAAACAGATTTTATGCTGCTTATCCTAGGAATAAGCAGTGGATTTCCTCAAGCCATCTCAATAATGGCCTATGGAAAAAATGGCTATCTGTAAAAAAAAATGTCAAGGAAATTCAAGTGATGTACTTAATTTCAATTGTCAATTTATTGATACATTGTTGTAAGATGTAAAAATGAATAAAGATTATGAAAAAAAGGTCATATACTGCTACAGCTGTTGATATTATCAGTAGTGGATTTCTGTAATTCACTTTGTTTAGGTCTTTAAAAAAACTATGGTCCACTCACTACAGATTGTTCAAAATTCTGCAGCTAGATTGTTGCTAGGTTTATCAATATTTGAGCATTGAAGGAGTAGCTCTGGTCACTGCTGAAGTTTTATCATTCTATTGGTAGCTTGAGGTCATCTGACAAAATTATTATTGGATATGCCATCATTTAAACAAGTGAGATTGGAAGTGAATTGTATTGCTATGATAAAAATTGAGGGTGAACAAATCTGGAATGAATTATGTATACTGACATCAATAATTTCAGAAATATTTGAAGGCTTTCTTTTTTAAAAAAAATCTTTATTAATTTTCAAACTTACAATAAGTATGTCAATATGTTAAAACAAATTAACAATAAGTATATCACTTAATAATCATCAATAGTACAAATGATATTCTCTTATCTCCCACCCTTCCTATTATATAATCAATACCTTGTACAATATGTAATCATAAAATTACCCCCCTCCCCCCTCATAATTGAACCTGTAAAATTTAAGAGAAAAAATGTCATCTAATCAGTACAATATTTTGTTAATGGCTCCCACACATCTTGAAATTTCCTAAAACATCCTTACTGTATTGCAATAATTCTTTCCATTTTATAAATATGATATAAGGAATTCCACCAGAAATTATAATTTAATCTACTCCAGTTTTTCCAATTATACGTAATTTGTTGAATGGCAACCCCAGTCATTATAAGTAATAATTTGTTATTATTTGAAGGGATCTGACTTTTTGCTCTCATTGCCATACCAAACAGCACAGTATCATATGATAATGCCACTGGATTGTCAGGTAAACAATTAATTTGGTCCCAAATTGATTTCCAAAAAGTCATAACAAATGGACAATAGAATAATAAATGATCTAAAGTCCCTGCTTCGAGATGACAGTTCAGTTGCAAAAATTGGATAGCTCTAAGTCTATTTGAAGGCTTTCATTTTCTCTCAGGCTTTCCCAGAATAACAACATTTAGTGGCTCACGATATGATGATTACATATTTGTATTGCTGTTTTACTTGTTTTTATTGTTCTTTTGTTTATATGCATTTACATATTTAAATTGTACACCCATCTAGAACAATTGGATAGGGTGGTTTAGAAATATTTTAAATAAAAAATCTATATAATAAAACCGTAGGCGGCGCATGCGCAGTCTTATCAGCGTGCTTCCGTGATCCGTATGTCCGTGGCCGCCAAGACTGCAGCATGCCCCGCGCTTACTACGGCCCCACGCGGCACTTCACTCCATTTTCGCCAGAGCGGTTTGCCCAGATAGGGGAAGCTGAACAGCTCACTCCCGCCTCTGATCGACTTCCTGTTCACAACCCCCCCCCCCCCAAACAACCGCATAGGAAAAACTCACTCCCTGCTCTCCTGTCACGGCGGTTTCTCCACATAGGGAAAAACTCAATCAATGCTTCCTCTACTCGGCTGAACTCGCCTGCTCCCAGTGGGCCAAGAGAGAGGGGGGAGTGGCTGCCGTGGTGATCTGGCCGACTCCCTGGTGACAGGAGCCGCGGCGGCACCTTTAAAGTGAAAAAATAACTGTGGCAAGGGAGCCGACCAACTGGCAGTTCAAGTTGGAGCTTCAGTCTGGCCTGCTCCCTGCCGTATTGTATTTTTTAGTTGAAAGAAGCGGCGGTGGCTCCTCTCACGATCCCCGCCTGGGTCAGACTTCCGACGCAGGTGGGGATCATGAGAGGAGCCACCGCCGCGTCTTTCAAATAAAAAAATACAATATGGCAAGGCGGGCAGGGAGCAGGCCAGACCAAAGCTCCAACTTGAACTGCCAGTTGGCCGGCTCCCTTGCCACAGTTATTTTTTCACTTTAAAGGTGCCGCCGCGGCTCCTGTCACCAGGGAGTCGGCCAGATCACCACGGCAGCCACTCCCCCCTCTCTCTTGGCCCACTGGGAGCAGGCGAGTGAAGCCCGGTACTTCCGGGTAGCTAAGGGGCGGAGCGCGGCGCGTGCTCAGGGTCCGGGTGGAGAAGCCGGTGCTACAGCCGCTTGCACACATTAGATCACTCCCAACCGTTCGAGGAGAACTGAGGGCTGGAAGAGTAGGTATGAGAAGGGGGTTGGGTTTGGGGGCTATAAAGGAATATGTGAGAGAAGGGAGCTGGGGATGAAAAAAGGATGAGATGGGAGAAGGGGGGCTACAAAAGGGGGCATGTGAGAGAAAGGGGCTGAAGACAGGAGCTGGAAGAATAAGTGAAGGGGGAATGAAGAGGGAGTTCTATGGAGGTGAAGGACAGAGAAAGGGGACAGATTTTTAAGTTGGTGAAAAAAGGTGGAAATAGGGAGGGTAAAAGGGGAAATGGGAGCCTGAATAGAGGGGGTAAGACATAAGAAGAATAGCCATACTGGATAAGACTAATCTATTCTAGCACCCGTTAATGTAAGGTGATGATGGACAGGGGGGATGTAAAACAAAGGGGCTGCTGCTGGATAAGGTGAGCAGTGATGGAGTGGTGGAGGACACAGGGGAGGTAAAAGGAAGGGATAATGGATGGGGAGCAGGCAAGGGGTGGTTGTGGACAGCCAAGGAAACCTCCCCCCCCCAAAAAAAAACACAGAAAGCGACTAAGGAGAGAGAAAAATAAATAAAGACAGACAGACACACACACACATATATTCTAGCACCCGTTAATGTAACGGGCTATAAGACTAGTAAATAAATAAAATATGAATATGGCAAGAGTAAATTACTTCTTTTTCTTTGATATTAGTGCTTAAGATACCATATGGTTTTGGATTCTTGCCCCTTCCTATTGTGGACTAAAATCCTTGTTGACTCTTCGTATTCTCCTTTTTGATGTAACAATCATTCTTAATCATTGATTTGATTCCTACAAAAATGTGTCTTTGGTTGTATAAAACAACAATGAATGTGGTAAAAAAAAAAAAAAAAAATACTTGATCCTGGTCTTTCTTTGCCTATTCTGTGACATAGACCATAGAAGTCTGACCAGTGCTATTCTTATGTTTCATTTAATGGAGTCCACCTGGCACTGTCCTGCTACAGTATGTACATGTGTTACTAGCAAGTTAGTTACTTCTTCCATTAAAGAACATAAGAATAGTCTTACTGGGTTAGACCAATGGCACATCTAGCCCAGTAGCCCATCTTCATGGTGACCAATCCAGGTCATAAGTACCTGGCAAAAACCCAACTAGTAGCAACATATCCACATCCATAGACTCATCCATACAGACACAAAGACACTGGGGCATGTACATGCACCCCCCAAAATATGGACACAGAGACACAACACACACATACACACAAAGCACACACACACAGACGCACACAAACAAAACAAAGGCACACACAAAGGAGAAGGAAATAATTCCATGAGGCATGCTCTGCATGCTTTCCCATGCACCCCTCTCTTTTTCCACTGTTACCCTTCCCCTATCACATCTAGACTGTTTCTTAGGGCTCCTTTTACGAAGGTGCGCAAGGGTTTTTAGCACATGCACAAAATTACTATGTGCTATAGCGAGTGGTAGCCGTAAATCTACTGCCTCCTGAGGCGGTAGTGGCTAGCGCGCTCGGGAATTTAACATGCGCTATTGCGCATATTAAGGCCTTAGCGCACTTTGTAAAAGGAGCCTTTAGTGATTGAACCATATAGTTTAGTTTAGGTTACAAAAAGACTTTCTATATCCCATTTCGCAAGTTATAATAAAGCTCTCTACACACAAAAAGTAAATCACAACATAGGCAGCGGAATGCTTTTTTGTTTGGGGGGCTGAAAGCTCCGCCCCAGACCCCGCCCCCATAATAGTACTAATTGTAATATCATTTTTCCCATTCATTTTTCATATATACATACAATATAATCTTATTAACAACATATAATGGTTAACCACAAAATCAAACTACACAAAGCACACTGTATGCTTCTCAACATTCATTCCTACAGAACACCTGGACTTGGCCACACATGCAGAACACAGATAACCCCTATATGGGACCACAAACTAAAAGTACTAATATATAAAAATGAAACCCCTAAGATGCAAGACTCTGCATACAATGCAATACCATAGAAACAGTGACACATGTCCCCTAATACTGTGCATAATATGAAGACAGTAGATGTAAATTGAAAAAACTGATACATACTGTAGGGTCATGAAATAGTTAACTGTTGTTTAAAATATTGCTCTGGCCTACATAGCTGAAAACAGTGTTTAATCTATTGACTTCATCTGCCTAAAATGTATGTCCCTACCTTACCACATTGTAAGCTGAATAGATAAGAGTTTGAGCCATGATGTACCCTGCCCTTCTGTACATTTAACTGTAAGAGTTAGATAAGTGTCCTGCTAGTGACCTGCTAGTGTGAGCTTAGAACCAATGAGTGTTAAGAAAAGTAACACGTGAAAAGCTTTTTCTAGAATTCAGTTGTATAGCCAGAAAAATGAATAAATATCTCTGTAACTTCCTGGTTTCGGCACTTCTGAGCCAGCTTGGAGCTCAGGGGTCCAGCATGCATGCTGTGAATAAAACTTGTATTTTCTTCACGCCTCTGACTTTGTGTGTCCAAGTGACCTTTCATTTGGCTTCCGAACAGGGACTTGAAGGTCTCTTGACCACTGGTTACTCGATTGGTCACTTGTTTCTGGTCCTACGGCTGATATGTCTGCTTAGCCGGCTGCCTTCCTTTTGGGGGGTTGGCAGACCTCAGGACGTTGGACCGCTTCAACTGACTTATCTAGTCTCAGTTTAAAGTACAAGAATCTGTATCTGTATCTGTACCTGGTGTGGCCACTATCTGGTAAGTGGGGATTGATCATCCCTATCCTGTCTGTCGTCTCCTGCCTAGTAAGCCACGTGATCTGTCGCTGAAAAGTTGTGGGAAAGGGATTCTAGGAACTGTTATTTTCTGGTTGAGTAACTGAACTGAAATCTGTTGTGTTTTGTGTGTTTGAGAGTGTCTGAGACGTCCTTGAGGACGAAGCGAGTGTGGACCTGTTAGTACTGCGTTTCCCTAGTCCAGAGATGGGCGGGGCCAGGAATTCAGGGAAGTGTTTTTGTCCTCCATTGCACAATGGGGGGATGTCTGTCTACCTGTGGGGATCCCTTGATATGTTAGCTAATTTTAAAAAAGGAATTTGTCTTTGATTATACTTAACAAATCAACCCTTATTTGTCTGTGCCAGTTAGAATGGCCGATATTTGGTGTGGGCTGGCCCCCTCTGGCTCCCTGGAAGAGGACATAACCCGTTAAGTTTTTATGCATTCGTTTGCTGTCGGTTCCTCTTCCAGTCAGCCTATTTTGCATTCCAATTGGAAAACCCTTCACCGTCCTTGCTTCAGACCTTGCCAAATTCTTCCCTTCATCTGATTCCCAAGTCCTGCAGTATCCCGGGTTTTTTTATGAGTTCTGTCTGTCCAAATGTATTAGTGAAGTTTAAACTGTCAGTTGTTCACAGCATGAGAGGAGAGTACTTTTCCTTTTGTGCTGATAAGGGCCATGAAATGTTTAGCACTTCAAATGTGGTTTCTCCTGAAACAGATAAGTGGTTTTGCATTTGAAGTTTTTGGCTATGTTATAAAATGTATATGCATATTCAGAAATGCATATAAACGAAAAATATGATTTCTGGAACTTATATTCCATGCTAAAAAGAAGTTCTTTGTCCAAATTTAGTAGTTATTTGTCTAAATTTAAAAGTTCTGAAAAGGACTACATCTGTAATTTGATCTCTTTGATCTTTAAGCAACTCTCTCTCCTTTGTGAAATTCTGTAGGAAGGGGGAGTAAGTCTCTACTGAGACCCATGTTGATTGTAAAAAAAAATAAAAATGAACAATGTTTAAACTTGCGAGTACAGTAAAACTTTGGTTTGGGAGCATAATTTGTTCCAGAAGTATGCTTGTATTCCAGGGCACTAATGTACAAAAATATACATACTTGTATTGCAAGCCCTTGCTCGTTTGGAACAGTCACTGCATTCCTGCAGCGTCATATAGAGAGGAACCATTGGCTCAGTTGTGAAAATGTGATGTTTCTATACTGTATGTATGTGTATTGCAAGACGTTGCTGGTATAGCAAGTTAAAATTTAATCATTGCTTGTCTTATAGAACACTTGCAAACCAAGTTATTTGCAATCCAAAGTTTTACTGTATATTCCAATCTTTGTTTTGTATTTCTGTATATAAAAATTGTAAGTTTACTTATAACAATGTAATTTTTAGGAATGCTTTTGTATTGAAGTAAATATTTTTGCCAGTCAGCTGATAGTGAAGGGACTGCTGCTTTAGAGAGCGCTTGTGTCAGACTACCCTGCTTAGTGGGTGGATCCAGAACTGCTTTTAGCTTAATTTTATAAGTCAGCTCTTTGGGGTAGGAACCTGATATTGAATAGGGATTGAGAACAATTCTTATGTGTTAGTACACATCTTAAGTTCAATTATTTTGTACCTTCTCTAATCTTTTGTAAACCACATAGCTCTTCACGGTATTGCGGTATATAAACTGTTATTATTATTATTTATCTGAGTCTTTCAGATAGTGGGTCTGCCTTTTAAATTTTCCTGTGGCCATATTTACATTGATTTCAAGTATGCCTTCCTCGTGTCACCTACCTTGGCTTTCAAATCTCCAAGGGTACCAGGTCCCTTCCTACACCGAGGTCTAGGCTGTCTGTAGTCTCCCTGTCCCTGATAACTGCAAGGCTCTGAGCACCTTTCTCAGTATTGCAGGATACTGTCCCATCTGGATCCCTGATTTCTCTACTATTGCTCGTCCTCTGTATGATTCCACCAAAGGCGCTGACTCAGCCCCTTTTGTCTGGACCCAACTTCAGGAGCGGTCTTTTCGCTGCCTCCAAAAACTTCTGACTCAGGCCCCTGCCTTCTGGCCCTTCTGCCCAAGAAGCTGAGCTTTATGCCCTCACTTTTGCCCTGCGCCACTCTGCCTCTCAGTCTTGCAATATATATATACTGACTCCAAATATGCTTTCCTTAACTTGCATGCCCATGGGGCCATCTGGAAACATTGAGGTTTCATTACAGCCTCCGGCCGCCTGATCCATCATGCTCCCCTCATTCTTGACCTTCTTGAGGCCGTACAACTACCCTCACGTGTTTCTGTTATGCTCTGCCATGCTTACAGACGCGTGATGGACCTTGTCTCTCGTGGCAATGCCCTTGCCAACCGCACAGCCCGAGCTGCCAGTCTCTGCCCCCTCTTTCGGCTCCTCTGTATACAATCATTCCTTTTCTGGATTCCCTTACACCCCAGTACGCTTCTCAGGAACAGACTTGGGCATGCATTATTTTGGGCCAGTCTGTCCTGAAAGGGGGGTGGATACAAAATGCGCCAATTCAAGTGCCAATCCAGACCCCACACACTGATACTTCAAACGCAAGCAAAGCGGGTACCCTCATATTCATTCCTCAACACCTGGCCCTCATGATTGTCAAAAGATGCCATGATCTGGCACATTCTGGAGAACCCGCTATGAAAATTGACTCTCAGGAGACATTTCTTTATCAATCACCTTGATCAGCTAGTCCGGAATATGGTCCGACAGTGTGTTGTCGGTTCTAGAATAAAATTCCCAATCAGATGACTGCCACCTCTTGGATACCAACCTATTGGAACATATCTGATGCAGGTTCTGTCTGTAGATTTTACCCACATGCCCATTTCCGTTCCCTCAGTCACTTCCTAGTCTTCACAGACACCCTGACTAGATGGGTCAAAGCCTTCCTTACTTGCACTGAACGCGCCAGAGACGTAACCAAACAACTCCTGAATAATTCCGTGCCTTGATCTCCTTGTTTTTATAGGCAGTAACAATGGCCCTGCTTTCATTGCCGATGTTGTCCAACAAATTGCTCAGGCCCTCCAAATTGAATAGAAATTATATGCTGCTTACCATCCTGAGAGCTCTGGTCAGGTCGAAAGAATAAACAGAACTCTTAAGACCCTTCTCACAAAATGAATTGAAGAAACTAATCTGTCCTGGCCTGTCCTGCTGCCTTCTGTTCTTTTTCAGATTAGATGCATCCCATCTAAGCCCCATTTGAGCTCATGTCCGGCTGGCCACCACCCATTGTGAACCCAGATCCTGGTTCCTTTGCTACTCTGGGATCAGATATCCTCCAGAGTCAGGTCCAGTCTTTAGCTAAAGCCCTTTAAGAGCTCCACAAATGGGTCCTGGAAAGGGCCCCCACTATCGATAGCTACACAAGTCCATGGGTATGTCCCTGTAAATACAGTATGGCTAAAACTTGGAAGTCAGACCCCCTGAAACCTAGGTGGATAGGTCCTTTTACTGTCCTAATTTCTTCTCTTACAGTTGTCAAAGGTGTCCGGACATGAAACTTGGTTCCACTACAACACGGATCTTCAGCTGAAGCTTTCTAAGACCTCAAAAGTTCTGAATATTTACCACTGTACTTAGCAGGTGTTCTGAATATAATTCTTTATAAGTGTTTGAGTTTAATTGACTGCCTGTGGTTCACACTGCCTTTAGCAAGTGTCTTGAGTATAACTGTTTGAAGTTTTCTAAGTTGTGCCTGAAAGAAAAATGAGTTTCCTATGTTAGTATATATATATATATATATGATATTTGTGTTGCCCTCACTTATGTTTCTTTCTTCTGTATTTTGTACTTAACAAGTGCCCCTAGCCCTTTGCCTGATGTTTGTTTGCATGAAGGAGTTAAGTACAGTGTCAAACATTTGAGGGTATTTTCTGTTTCCAACCTACTGGTGATGAAGTTTAAAAGTGGGCGGAAATCTGCATTGATGATGTTGAGGGTCCACTTATCAACTAGACTCTTATTGTAGACCCCACTCGCCCGGTGTCTTTGTATTGTGATACATGTGTGCTATTTGATGTTTCTCAAGGTCATGGTACTACCCCTAATACAGTTTTGTGTGGCTCCCTAGATTGACAGCGTTATTATACCAAATGTGCTAAGTATATAGGTCTGTATAACCTGATGCCTTTAAGAACTGCCCCTATGAGGAAACCTTCACTAATGGTGGAGCCTGTCCTTTATGAGAAAGAATACCCCGTCTGCCTCCCTTACTATAGGTCCTAGCTCCGGCCCCTTGTGTACTACAGGCTACTGTAATCCCATGGTTTTCACTATCACTGACCCATATAACTGGAATGCCAATGTCCAAGTCCAGAAGGCCAGAGACTGCATGGCATTGTATATTGATGGTAAAAGGTGAGACCCAGGTACTGATGTATATGTCCGAATTGTATCCCACTCATGTGCTCCTGTCTATCACTCTGTGGTGTTTCCCCAGTTTTATTAAATTATGAAAGTAGATACTAATATCCTGTAATCACTAGAAATCTGTTTATATAGTTTGCTGAAACTATAGCTCAGACTCTTAATGTTAGCAATTATTTTGTATGAGGAGGGACTGGTATGGGAGAACAGTGGCTATGGGAGGCAAAGCAGCTGGACATGTTAAACCTGACTTCACAGACCCTCACTTTTACGTCAGATCCACGACCTTCACGATGGGCCTTGTGAACCTCCATTGTTGCTTCCCACTGTCTTCAGCCCTTCAGACACTGAATTATGGTCAGCTCCTGATAGTTGATACTGGCTCTGTGATCTGTTTGCCTACTCTTGATTGCCTGCTAACTAGACTGGTACATGTGTACTTTGCATGATCCGTTCCAGCTTCTTCCTGTTACCGCTGGCCGATGGTGAACACCTGGGAGCCCCTGTATTCAACACCAGAGATCGCCAAAAGTGGTCTACTTCCACCAATTCCCTTAAAATAGGTGAATGGGGTGATGACTGGCCTGCAGAACAGATCATTGCTGCTTATGGACCTGCCACATGGACCGAGGATGACACCTGGGGCTATCGGACCCCAATCTATATGCTGAACTGCATTATTTGTCTATAAGCTGTACTTGAACTGATAACCAATGAGACCTCCCGAGCTTTGAGTACCATTGGCAGAGCGAATGCTAAAATGCGCACTGCTATTTATCAGAATCGTCTAGCTTTGGACTATTTACTAGCTGCTGTGCCTGTGATAAATTCAACCTCTCCAACTGCTGCCTTGAACTTGAGTAAAGTGATTGAGAACGATGTGGATCGTATCACCAAACTGGCTCATGTTCCTGACCAGACCTGGCGTGACCTTACTGCAGACTGGATCTCTGGTACCTTCAGCTCCTGGTTGCCCTCTGGTTCAGCACTGAATATCATCTTGCTGGTTGCCGCCCTGTCTTCTCTGCTCCTTTGCTGCCTGCCCTGTATGGTCCCCATAGCCATAAAGCTGCTCCACTGAACTATGGACTCTGTTGTCAAACGTTCCACTGCTGCATTGGCCCTCTCCCAGTATCGTCCCTTACCCACTGGGGACCCCGACTTTCCTGACCCCTAACTTTATTTTGTCAGGCTTGGCTCCTTAGGTACGCCAGCCTGAAAGGGGGGAATGTAGGGTCATGAAATAGTTAACTGTTGTTTAAAATATTGCTCTGGCCTACATAGCTGAAAACAGTGTTTAATCTATTGACTTCATCTGCCTAAAATGTATGTCCCTACCTTACCACATTGTAAGCTGAATAGATAAGAGTTTGAGCCATGATGTACCCTGCCCTTCTGTACATTTAACTGTAAGAGTTAGATAAGTGTCCTGCTAGTGACCTGCTAGTGTGAGCTTAGAACCAATGAGTGTTAAGAAAAGTAACACGTGAAAAGCTTTTTCTAGAATTCAGTTGTATAGCCAGAAAAATGAATAAATATCTCTGTAACTTCCTGGTTTCGGCACTTCTGAGCCAGCTTGGAGCTCAGGGGTCCAGCATGCATGCTGTGAATAAAACTTGTATTTTCTTCACGCCTCTGACTTTGTGTGTCCAAGTGACCTTTCAATACAATCACCCATTTACAAATTAACAAACAGAAATAAAACAAATAATGAGAAATAAGAAAATACCATTTTATTGGACTAATCCATTTTTCAATTAACTTTCAGAGGCCACATCTTTCTTCAGGGCAGTACAGTATACTGCTGTTATGGTATCCTGTCCTGACCTGAGGTAAGGGATTTAGTCTCAAAAAGATTGCCTTATTTCCATTTCCTATTTATAAACTTTTATCAATACAGTTACAATACTACTTAATTTTACATAAAGCAACAAAACAATTTATTTCTACCTTTTGTCGTTTCTGCTTTAACCATCTTCTCTTCACTCTCTTCTTTCTATACAGCATTTGTCCTCTCTTCCTTCCATGCAACATCTGCCCTCTCTCTTTGCCCCTTCCACTCAGTCTCTGCTCTCTCTCTACCCCTTCCATCCACTATTCACCCTCGTTACCCTTTCCATCCAGTGTCCATCCTCTCTCTCTTCCATATGCCATCTTCCTTCTTTCTATGTCCCTTCAATAAACTGTATATCCCGTGCCCCTTCTCTCCTTTGTACATGATTCATTTCAGCTTCACCCCCCCTTTCCATGTTTCTGTCTCCACCCCCTACTCTATGCTTTAACATCTCTCACTTCTCTTTTCCTTCCTTCCTTCCTTCCTTCCCACTCCACCCCATGGTCTGGCATCTCAATATTTTCCCTTCCCTCCCCCCCATGCCCTGGCATCTCTCTCCTCTCCTATCTCTCCCTCCATGCTCTGGCATCTCTTCTCCCTCTCCTTCCTTTCCCTCTGATCTGGCATTTGTCTCCTTAGTTTCCCTTCCCTCCCCCATGCCCTGACATCTCTCTCCTCTCCTTCCATCTCCCCATCCCCCTCCATTATCTGGTATCTCCTCTCCTTCCTTTCTCTCCCTCCCTTCTTTTCCTTTGGTCTGGCATCTGTCTCCTTTCCTCCCCCCCCCCATGCCCTGGCATCTCTCCCTCTCCTCTCCATGGTCTGGTATCTCCTTTCCTTCTTTCCTTTCCCTCCCTCCCATGGACTTGGCATCTCTCGTTCCTCTTCTCTCCCTTCCCTGGTCTTCCTTCTCCCTCTTTCCCTCTCTCTCCCCAATTGGTCAGCAGCAGCATTTCTCTTCCCCCTTCCCTGTTTCACACACAGCGTCAACAGCGCAGCAATCATAACTCACTGCTCCTGTTTCCGCAAAAGGCAGGATCCAGCACACAGGAGCAGCGAGTTGTACACTTCCCTCTCTCCCTTCAACTCCCTCACTGCCCTATTTCCTGCCATAGCCCACAAATAAATTCACCCACGCTCTGGGGCTCTAACACTGTGCTTGTCCTTCTCCTCCCTCCCACCTCATGATGTAACTTCCGGTTTCAGAGAAGGGTTGGGAAGCAGGCAAGCATAGTGTTAGAGCCCCAGAGCATGGGTGAATTCGCTTCCAGGCTACGGCGGGAGATAGGGCAGTTGCCCTGTTTGCTTCCCCTTAACACTGGCCCTGGAGCCACGGCCAATTTTTGGAGAGGCCACGGCCCCTGTGCCCCCCCATTCCGATGCCTATGAATCACAAAGGCACACAATTACTTCACCAATACAACAAAGATTCAGAAAAGGCAGACAGATAAGTCAGACTAAATACAGGCATGAAAAAAAAAGAATTAGATCTCAGCCCTAATCAGGGCTTTACCATAACATTGGATACCTCCTACACATGTCCCTGGCAGTCCTTCTTTGCAGTGCTCAAACCCCCCCCTCTCAGGGTTGTCATTCTCCCAACTTCTAAAGGATTGAAATGGAACTGAACCTCCTCAATGTAGATAACAAACAAACTTTATACAGGTTCTGTATGCAATTGTATAGATTTTTTTGAAAATTTCTTAAATTTTTGAGAATTTCTTAAATTTTTACACTTTTAGACAGGAGGGGAAGACCTCAGAAGCCTGCACCATCAAGAATATCAATTCTCTAATGATCATACAGCAGGACAGGTTTTTAATCATAGGTCTCACACACCCCTCCACACCGGTTGACAGCTCAATATTCTGATTGTGTGTTTAAACACTTCACTCATTTAAACCGGTGAAAAAATGAAATGCACTTATCCTTAACTACAGATAAGTGCATTTCATTTTTTCACCGGTTTAAATGAGTGAAGTGTTTAAACACACAATCAGAATATTGAGCTGTCAACCGGTGTGGAGGGGTGTGTGAGACCTATGATTAAAAACCTGTCCTGCTGTATGATCATTAGAGAATTGATATTCTTGATGGTGCAGGCTTCTGAGGTCTTCCCCTCCTGTCTAAAAGTGTAAAAATTTAAGAAATTCTCAAAAATTTAAGAAATTCTCAAAAAAATCTATACAATTGCATACAGAACCTGTATAAAGTTTGTTTGTATTCTCCCAACTTCCACACATGGCTGTTTCTGCCCTCCAAACCTTCCTCAAGTGCTGCTGTGTCACCAAAAGCATGTTGTCTCTCCCACTGCCCAAAGCCTCTCTCTGTAGCTTCTCACCTCTTTTGATAGAATTTCCAGTTTCCAGGTGGGACGTTATAACCAATTGACTTTCCCACCAAAATTCAAATTGATGACCAACAGACTTTCCTGCCTCATTCACCTCAAGTCCCAACCAATCAGGCTTGAGGATCTATTATATAATGACAAACTGCAGACCTCTCAGTATACCCTGAAGAAAGCCACAGCATGATGACTGAAACATCAGTTCTACCTGACAAGACGCAGTGAGACCCAGAAACCTACAACAAGCTTGATGCCCTGAAAAAAACATATAACCCAGTTTCTCGAGGAGAACATCTTTAAACTTACCAGAGACTTTTCCATTCTATGGGGAAAAGAGACCAACTAATTTTCCCACCAAAATTCAAATTTGTAACCAACTGAATTTCCCACCAAAATTCAAATTGGTGACCAATGGACTTTTCTTCCTCATTTACCTCAATCCCCAACCAATTGGGTTTGAGAACCTACTGTATAAATATCAAATGCAGACCTTATAGCATATTCTGAAGAAAGCTACAGCATGAAGGCTGAAATGTCAATTCTACCTGACAAGACACAGCGAGACCCGTAAACCTGCAACAAGCATGCTGCCAGCTGCAGAAACAAACAAAATTAAATAAGATGATACTTTTTTATTGGACTAACTTAAAACGTTAAGTTTAATCCACTTAAAAGTTATCAAATTCATTTCTTTTTTATTTTGTTTTGTTTCTATATATTGTCTTTAAAGCGGACTAACACAGCGGACTATTTTATTGTAAAAAAACCATTTTGCATATATTGTTAGAGCTAATACGTTTACAGAGCTGCAAAGATGCTAACTATGGCTCAAATCACAGAAAGAAAGGCTTCTTTAGCTTAGTGATGAAATACAACAGCAGAACCATATAGTATCATATAACATATGAGTCTCATTCACATACCTAGCCGACACACACACAGCTTTGGGTTTAAGATTCATACAAAGGTGAGAGCAGAGATGGGAGCATGGTGGCAGAAATAGATTTTTCTTTGCAGACATCAAATCACTAGTGTCTTTCCTTCAGCTGTCTTTATCACATTTGTCCCAGTCAACAGTACAGCCTGAGAAAAAGCTGATGGAAGTAGGTCCTGCCCCTGCTACCCCCAAAATGGTTGCTCTCTATACAGTTGCCTAGATTTTTTAGTACTTCCATCAGCTTTAGCCCAATCTGACCAGCACCCAGCTCAGGATAGCAGCCCTCATTGATTATAAGCCTGAAGAAAAAAACATATGATTTTTAAGTCCTGCTTTGAATTTTGCTTCAGAAGACTGAGTTCATATCATGTTTCCCCGAAAATAAGGCCTACCCCAAAAATAAGCCCTAGTTGAAGTGCTGGATTTGCCACCAGCAGCACTTCATCCCACCCTGCCGCTGTGCACCCTCCCCCCACTGACCCTTCCATCTTTCCCTTCCCACGCGGACCGCGAAACCAACATACCATTACCTTCTTCCAAACAGCAGCGTCAAAACAGCAACCTAAATGGGCTGCTTTGGGCCTTCTCGCTGGAGCATTCCTCTGCTGCATCACTGATGATGTCATCAGCAATGTGGCATACGGAACGCCCTGGCAGGAGAAAAGCCAATGCAGCCCGTTTAGATTGCTGCCGCGACGCTGCTGTTTAGAAGAAGGTAATGGTATGTCGGTCTCGCGGTCGACGTGGGGAGGGAGAAATGAAAGGGTCAGCAGGGGAAGGGTGCGTGGTGGGAATAGAAAGATGCTGTGGGTTTGTGATTGGGCATTGCTTCTTTGACAATAAGACCTAGTGCATTTTTTGGGCCCCAAATTAATATAAGAAAGTGTCTTATTTGGGGGGAAACATGGTAGATATGGAATTAAAGAACTGCAGAAACAGGGAGCTAAGCGGTGAGTGGACTCAAGGTAAAACATCATTGTGGAAGACCAAACAAAAGCCTAACATAGAACTACTGTTGCATACATAAGAACATAAGAATAGCCTTGATGCATTGTTGATGTATTATGTACAATGAGGTGCTCTTATGTTGTATTTGATGTTGTTCGCATCAATAAAAATTGTTTGAACTTAAGAATAGCCTTACTGGGTCAGACCAATGGTCTATCAAGCCAAGTAGCCTGTTCTCATGGTGGCCAATCCAGGTCATTAGTACCTAGCCAAAACCCAAGGAGTAGCAATATTCCATGCTACTGATCCAGGGCAAGTAGTGGCTTCCCCTTTGTCTTTCTCAATAACAGACTATGGACTTTTCCTCCAGAACTTGTCCAAACCTTTCTTAAAACCAGTTATGCTATCCACTCTTACCACAACCTTAACTATTCTCAGAGTGAAAAAAATTTCCTGCTATTGGTTTTAAAAGTATTTCTTTGTCATTTTCATCGAGTGTCCCCTAGTCTTTGTAATTTTTGACGGATTTTGTAATTTTTGACTCAGGATTTTGTAGACTTCAATCATATCTCCCCTCAGCCGTCTCTTTTCCAAGCTGAAGAGCCCTAACCATTTTAGTCTTTTAGTCTTATCTCCTAATGAGATAAGAATCTCAGATGAAGGAAGAAGCACCTTCCTGTCTAACCACAAAGCTTCTGATTTAACTGTTTTAAGCACAGTTTTATTCTAGATGAACCACATGACCATAGAGGCCATAAAGCTGATTAAAAAAATCTGAAGTAAAAGTAGTCAGAATTTATATATGCCACTATCTTTGCATCCTCAGTGTAATAATACCACTAAGACCACAGTTTTGTACAAGAGTGGATTTTGGAGTCATGAATAAATTGAAATGGGTGGGTGAGAGTACATGATAGTGGTAAAGTACAGGAGCAGGTTGAACAAAGGAGTACCTTGAAAGAGCAATTGCTGAAATAAGCGGAATGATTAACAATGCTGTACTAGTAACTTTGGGGCTCATAATAATAATAATAATAATAATAAAAACATTCAAAAGTGGCCTAAATCGGTACTTGGACGATCAAAAAGACAGATCATCCAAGTACCAATAATCAAAGCTGGTGTCTAAAACCAGATTAGGCCTTTACCCTGCCTCTGAACGCCTAGAGCAAAAAGGGGAGTTTTTAGAGGGGAAAGGGTGGGAGGTGGCCGACCTAGACTTAGTCGTACTGCAGGTATAACCAAAAGTTTAACAAGATTGCCCAGTCGGAATTTATACGTTTTGACTTAGACCAAGTCAAAACAGGTATAAGTTCTAAACAGGGGCCGCTGAGCTGATCGTGGCTGCCCCGGAAACCTGTCTACCCCCCACCACAACGATCATCTCTCCTGCCGCGATCGTGATCCCCCCAGAACTGCCACAAACTGGCAGGGTAGATTCCCAATCTCTCCTGCCGGCACCCCCCCCCCCCCCCGACAAACCTGAATACTGGCAGGAGGGATCCCAAGCCCTTCTGCCGATGGCGCACCCCCGAACCACCCACCCCACAACAATACTGCAGGAGGTATCCCAAGCCCTCCTGCCGACGGCACCCCCCGAACCACTCACCCCCTGACAATACTTGCAGGAGGGAGCCCAGGCCCTCCTGCTGAAGACACCCCCTCAATCCCCTGAATGCCACCCTGAACCTCTGAATGGTCCCCCCACTACTCGGCCCTCCTAACCCCAGACACCCCTCCTAGCTTACCTTAACATTGGCCAGCCAGCCTGGTCCCCTGTCCATCCATCTGGCAGGCCCGCCATCCTTGGAATGGCGGGCCTAAGGCCTGATTGGCTCATGTGCCTAAAGCCCTGCTCATAAGAGGGGCATTAGGCATCTGGGTCAACCAGAATCGGGCCAGTTGACTAAGGTCCCTCCTATGGGTGGGGTCTTAGGCACGTTGGCAAACCAAATCCTTGGTTCAAGTCAAAAGTCAAAGAATTTATCATAAAATTTAATAAAAATTGGAATAAATAAAGTAGAATAAAAATTTATGTCTGAAAATCGATTCACTTATACCCATTCTACACCACTCAATCATATCTCCCTTCCAAACTGAAGAGCCCTAACCTCTTTAACTTTTCCTCATACGAGACAAGTTCCTTTTCCTTTATCATTTTAGTTGCTCTTCTTTGAACCTTTTCTTATTCCACTATATCTTTGTTGAGATACGGTGACCAGATGCAGAGAAATTATAGAAGGGCTAAACTGGGTTTCTTCAACAGAGGACAAATAATGGCCTATATCTAAAGAGAATGGAAGGTGAATTGAGAACAAATTTTGCTGGCAATGGAGATGCTGGAGAATAGGAGTTCTTCATTGAAGAAAAACCTTTACTCATAGTAAATCCAGTAGTAAAACTGAACAAGTTCCAAATGTACTGTATGAATTAATACTGTAAGCATCATGAGCTAAAGGTGATCAGTCAGAATTAGAGTGAGGAAAAAATCTTTTTATCTAACTTTACAGATCTTAAAAAGGAAGTTAGTAACGGTCTCTAGGTTATGAAACTGAACTGTCTTTTCCTGCAATTGACTAGGCAACCTCAACAGATTAGATAAAGCACACTATGATCTGTTTGGCTGATTAATGCAAAAGTGGATCAATCTGGAAAAGTAATCCATTTTAGCCAAATAAATAGGGGCTCATAATAAAAAAAACACATCTAAAAACCTGCCAAGTCAGCACTTGGATGACCTAAAAGACAGGTCGGTTCAAGTGCCGATAAGTGGGTTTTTAGATGTACCCAGAGACTTTTTAGGCCTCTGAATGCCGTTGTGCACCCAGAGCTGAAAGGGGCGTTTTTGAAGGAGTGGTGAGGGTGGGATATGGACGGGACATGAGCCGACTTAGACTTAGTCGTACTGCAGGGATAATCGAAAGTTTTACGAGGCTGCCTGGATGGAACTTATATGTTGAGAGTTAGACGATGTAAAACCAAGTCTAAGGGCCAGATTCTGTATAGGTTGGGATGCCGCTAAGCTGATTGTGGCAAGGGAATCTCCCTGCCGCGATCAGTTTAGCGGCCGCAGCAGGGAACCCATCCCCTCTGCAAAGACTACTGGAAGTAGGGATGCCTAGTCCCTTCTGCTGGAACCACCGAAGCTGCCGCATCCCACCTATGAATGTCCATAGTAGAAGGAGTGCCAAATTCCTCTTGCCGCCACCTCGTCAAGACATCCACCTGGCAGGAGAGATGCCCAGTCCCTCCTGCAGGAATTCCCGAAGTCGCCCCCCCCACTCCCGAAAGTCCGTGGCAGGAGGAGTGCCAAATTCTTCCTGCCACCACCTCACTGAGACATCCACCCAGCAGAAGGGAGACCCGTTTTCTCCTGATGAACCCTCCCCCCGCAAAGATCATTGGCAGGAGGGATGCCTACTCCTTCCTGCCAGAATCCCCTCACCTCCCCCCAAATCATTGGCAGGAGGGATGCCTAGACCCTCCTGTTGGAATCATGCTCCGAAAGGTTAGACAATTTTTGAAAAAAAAATATTTTGGATGTTTTCGGGAATGGACATTTTGCTTCTGGCGACTCTGAGCGACTAGCACCCTACATCCAAATTGGACTTAGATGTTTCTTTTGATTATGCCCCTCATATGGTCTCAATAGAAGGAACAGCATTCTATACAAAGGGCAAGAATGATGGGGGAAACATCTTTTTTTGTACTTTCAGTCATAAACGTCTGCTACTGGAGCATGCAAAAACCTTGACAAAAGCATGGCTGATGCAAACGATATAGCTTTCTTAGTGATTGCTATACATAGTGGTGCATACTGACCAACTCATGTAGTTTTGCTACTAGTTGCTATGTGTACTGTCTATAAGAGGTGATGAAGCACAGCTATACCTATTGCCATGAGACAGTGGCATCTTGTGGTTAAACTGCAAAACCCATCCTTTGAAAACTGCTGACATTTACATCGAGTGGTTTGATTTTCATTTTATTATTCTTTCCAAAACAACCAGATGTTTGTCTGTCACACCATTCAAACTGCCCCAACTATCTCCCCTCCAATTCAGAGACATACACAAAGACAGTAGACACATCCCTGCACTCACACATATACATATACACAGGCAACACAGATACACACACAGATAAATACACACAGAGGAGTTGGAAATTATTCCATGAGCCATGCTCCACATGCTTTCCCCATTCGTTTGTTTGATTGTTTTTTTTAAGAAAAAAAGTGCCAGTTACTCACATGCAGGGCTGTCCCATGGTAGCCCCGTCCCCTGCAATCGGTCACAGAGCCTGTGAAAAGGCAGTGTTGCAAACATTACATATTGCCCTTAGAACATCAAAACATCTCCTACTGGAAAAACAAAAACAGTTGCACTGGTATGGATCTTTATACCAAAACTGCACAATAGCAGAACCCTCCCCTCAGACTCCAGGTGTTACCAACCCACAATTTTTGAAAATGTTTCTCAGTGCTTGTCTGCTCAGACACTCTTAGACAGGGGATATACCCCAGCTCTGATCAGCTGGTAGTCACATTCATGCTTCTTGTCTTCAACAGCCATACAAAAAAGTTGAAATCAACTGTAAAGTATGTCCAAGTTTACACCACTGTATTGCGACAGTTGTTGCAGGTGCCCCTCCTCCCCCCTTCTGGGCTTGTATGCTTGAAGATTCATATACTGATGCAAAGGGCAGCATAATATCCTGACTAAGACTCTGAGCTCTGCTTGCCTACTGTCTGTGATAGCCCTGGAGATAACAGATAAAACCTCCTTCCCCATTCTTGTACTCTAGTGCAGTGTTTCTCAACACGCGGCAAGGGTATGCGGGCTGCTTCCTGGAAGTACGCGGCCTGGCTGCCAGTGGGGATCGCTCCGTGCTTGCCCACTCCCTGCTGACACCGCTGCCGGGAATCCCAACTTGCCTCCCTCCCTCCCTCCCTGCCTGCCTGTCTGCTCGCTGCACTGCCCCCACCTCCAAAGCTGACCCTGTTACTTCGTTGGAGCTGGACTGGCTCCCTCATCCCTCAGCAGCACTCCATGCAAGGACGCAGGCAGCGACTCACATGCTGCATAGCTGTACCTGAACCTTCTCTCTGACGTCAGCCATGTGCAGCGTGTGAATCACTGCACGTGCCTTCCCTGCACGGAGTTGCTGCTGTGGGAGGATGGAGCTAATCCGGCTCCAACAAAGAAACAGGGTCAGCTTTGGGGGTGGGGGGTGATTCGGCGGGCGGACAGACAGGCAGGGAGGGACCCTCAGCAGCAGCTTCAGCAGGGGGTGGGCGGAAAAGGGAGAAATGTTGGATGTGGCAGTAGAAGGGATGGGAGAGATTGCTTTATCTCTCAAGTCAGATGGACAGTGAAAGAGAGAGAGAGACATATTTGCCAATAGGTATGGAGGAGAGGGGAAGAAAAGTTGGATCATGGAGGGACAGAGAGAGAGAGAGAGATGTTGGTTGGGAAAGGGAATGGGGTCCGGAGGAGAGGAAATGTGCAGGAGGTAGAAAGAAAGAAATATTGGATGCACAGTCAGAAGAAAATGCAACCACTCATGAAATCACCAGACAAAGGTTAGGACTGTAAACCAGGTGTGGATATTATTTAAAAATACCATTGTGGAAGCCCAGACCAGAAGTATTCCACGTATCAGCAAAGGTGGAAAAAAGAGGAAACAAGAGCCAGCGTGGTTAAAAGGTGAAGTGAATGAGGCTATTAGAGCCCAAAAAATCCTTTAAAGAATGGAAAAAGGATCCAAGTGAAGAAAATAAGAAGAAACACAAGCACTGGCAAGTTAGATGCAAAAACTCATAATAATCTTTTAGGCATATCAGAAGCAGAAAACCAGTGAGGGAATCTGTGGGACCGTTGGATGATCAACGAGCAAAAGGGGCGCTCAGGGAGGATAAGGCCATAGCGGAGAGACTGAATGAATTCTTTGCTTCAGTCTTTATGGAATAAGATGTAAGAGATCAACCTAAACTGGAAATGGTTTTTAAGGGTGATGATGCAGAGGAACTGAAAGAAATCTTGGCGAATCTGGAAGATGTACTAAGCCAAATCGAGAAGTTAAAAAGTGATAAATCGCCTTGACCAGATGGTATACATCCCAGGGTACTAAAAGAACTCAAACATGAAATTGCTGACCTGCTGTTAGTGATTTGTAACCTGTAACAAAAATCGTCTGTAGTACCTGAAGACTGGAGGGTGGCCAATGTTACGCCGATTTTTAAAAAGGGCTCCAGGGGAGATCCAGGAAATTACAGATCGGTAAGCCTCACTTCAGTGACAGGCAAAATGGTAGAAACAATTATAAAAAATAAAATTGTGGAACACGTACACAAACATGATTTAATGAGACAGAGTCAGCATGGGTTCAGTCAAGGAAGATCTTGTCTCACCCATTTGCTTGACTTTTTTGAAGGTGTGAATAAATATGTGGATAAAGGTGAGTCAGTTGATGTAGTGTATCTAGATTTTTATAAAGCTTTTGATAAAGTTCCTCATGAGAGGCTCCTGAGAAAATTAAAGAGTCATAGGATAGGTGGCAAAGTTCAGTTGTGGATTAGGAATTGGTTATTGAATAGAAAACAGAGGGTAGGTTTAAATGGTCATTTTACTCAATGGAAGAGAGTAAACAGTGGAGTGCCGCAGGGATCTGTACTGGGACTGGTTCTATTTAACTTATTTATAAGTGATCTGTAAATTAGAATAACGAGTGAGGTGATTAAAATTTCAGATTACACTAAACTGTTCAAAGTTGTTAAAATGCATGCGGATTGTGAAAAATTGCAGGCAGACCTTAGGAAATTGGAAGACTTGGCATCCAAGTGGCAGATGAAATTTAGGGCTCCTTTTACGAAGGTGTGCTAGCGGTTTTAGTGCATGCACTGGATTAGCGCATGCTAGCCGAAAATCTACTGCTCGCTCAAAAGGAGGTGGTAGCGGGCTAGCGTACGTGGCAATTTAGTGCGTACTATTCCGCGCGTTAAGGCCCTTGAGCGGCTTTGTAAAAGGAGCCCTTAATGTGGACAAATGCAAAGTGATGCACATTGGAAAGAATAACTCGAATCACAGTTACAGGATGCTAGCTTCCACATTGGGGGTTAGAGGCCAAGAAAAGGATCTGGGTGTCATTGTAGACAATATGA
This sequence comes from Geotrypetes seraphini, assembly GCF_902459505.1. NCBI lineage: Eukaryota > Metazoa > Chordata > Amphibia > Gymnophiona > Dermophiidae > Geotrypetes > Geotrypetes seraphini. The sequence goes on from NC_047085.1 coordinate 292,132,905, forward strand.
TGAAACCTTCCGCCCAATGTGCGGTGGCAGCTAAGAAAGCAAACAGGATGCTAGGAATTATTAAAAAAGGGATGGATAACAAGACTAAGAATGTTATAATGCCCCTGTATCGCTCCATGGTGCGACCTCACCTGGAGTATTGCGTTCAATTCTGGTCTCCTTATCTCAAGAAAGATATAGTGGTGCTAGAAAAGGTTCAAAGAAGAGCAACCAAGATGATAAAGGGGATGGAACTCCTCTCGTATGAGGACAGACTAAAATGGTTACGGCTCTTCAGCTTGGAAAAGAGGCAGCTGAGGAGAGATATGACTGAAGACTACAAAATCCTGAGTAGAATAGAATGGGTACAAGTACATCAATTTTTCACTCCGTCAAAAATTACAAAGACTAGGGGATAATCGATGAAGCTACAGTGAAATACTTTAAAAAACAATAGAAGGAAATTTTTTTCACTCAGAGAATAGTTAAGCTGTGGAACGCATTGCCAGAGGTTGTGGTAAGAGTGGATAGTGTAGTTGGTTTTAAGAAAGGTTTGAACAATTTCCTGGAGAAAATGTCCATAGTCAGTTATTGCGAAAGACATAGGAGAAGCCACTGCTTACCCTGAATTGGTAGCATGGAATATTGCTACTCCTTGGGTTTTGGCCAGGAACTAGTGACCTGGATTGGCCACCATAAGAACTGGCAACTGGCTTGATGGGCCATTGGTCTGACCCAGTAAGGCTATTTTAATGTTCTTAACAAATGTAGGAAAAATAATTTTATTTTCAATTTAGTGATCAAAATGTGTCAGTTTTGTGAATTTATATTTGCTGTCTATATTTTGCTCTATATTTGTCTATTTTTCTATAGTTGTTACTGATTGCATATTTTAAAGCCATCTGCCTTGATCTATTGAAAAAAAAATCCCGAATATAAATGATAATTAACATTTTTTCTGCGTACTGTGTGTTTTGTGTTTTTAAAATTTTGTGGTTTACCATTATGTATTAATAAGATTGTATTGTGTGTATATGAAAAATGGATGGAAGAAACTGGATTATAATTAGTACTATTATTATGGGGGTGCAGTCTGGGTCGGACCTTGGTCAGGGATACTCGGTTGGTATTTGTTAAACTTATGGGATACTTGGCTTGAAGAAGTTGAGAAACACTGCTCTAGTGGGTTATTTGTGCCTGTAGCTAAAGAGGTTGCTGAAGATTTCAGGACTCTTAAAGTGCCTTATTCTCTACTGACACCAAAGTGAGGAGTACTGTGAGAAAGAGAAAGACTGACACATTGGGGGTGGGAGAAGGGGGACTTCCCCCCATTCCACATCTACAGAGTTCTCCTCTCCTATCTCAGGCCAGATATTTTACCACAAATCTTCAGTCCTCTCTATTTCTCTCCTTTTCCCTCATTTTGGGTTATTTTTTCCCTGAATCCAAAACCTACCGTGTTTCCCCGAAAATAAGCCCTAGCATGATTTTTGCGGTAGGTCTTAATATAAGCCCTACCCCCGAAAATAAGCCCTAGTCACCGGCGGCAGCAGCACTCCCCCTGCGAACCTTCCATTCTCTCCCACCCATCTGAACCCCGACCGCAAGACCTTACTTATAACAAACCACATCGTCGGCACCACAGGCCAAGGAATGCCCAGGCGTGAGAAAGCCGTGATGGAGCCTGTGCTGCCGATAATGCAGTTTGTTATAAGGTATTGTATTTTGGTCTCGCGTTTGGGGTTCTGATGGGTGGGAGAGATGAAAGGGTCAGCAGGGAGAGGGGGTATGCGGCTGCGGCAGAAGGGATTAAAAAATGTTCCATAGGGGATGGGAGGAAGGGAGGGATATAAGCTGCATGGGTTCTGCTGCACAAGGAATGGGAAGAAGGGAGGGATATAGGCTGCAAGGGTTCTGCTGCACAAGGAGATGGGAGGGAGAGGGAGGGATAGAAAGATACTGCACAAGGGGATGGATGAGAGGGAAGGAAAGATGCTGCATATGTGGGGGAGAGAAAGGAAATAGGAAGAATTGTGTGGAGGAGTGGAAGAGAGAGAGATAATCATTGTACATGAAAAAAAATAAGACCTCCCTGAAAATAATACACTCTCTTATATTAATTTTGGGCCCAAAAAGGCTACCGTGTTCCCCCGAAAATAAGACCTACCTCGAAAATAAGCCCTAACATGATTTTCAGGGTAAACGAAACTAAACTAAAACTTAGTTTTGTATACCGGGTCTTTAGTCAGAAAGGAACTCGACTCAGTTAACAGTACCTAAAAAAATACTTAAAAAAGTAACAATCAGAAAATATTAATATGACTAGTTTCCAAAGTATTTGGCAAATAAAATAGTTTTTAAAGATTTACAAAAAAGTTGAAAAGGACCAGGACTCCCGCTTCCCCGACCCTTCCATCTCTCCTCCACCAACCGCGAGACCAAAATATCTTGTAATGTAATTTATGTAATGTAATGTAATTTATTTCTTATATACCGCTAAACTCCGTTAGGATTCTAAGCGGTTTACAGAAAAAATAGACAATAGGGTACATTAAAATTATAAGTAAAATAGGTACTTGTAACAAACGGCAACGTTGGCAGCAATCTAGACAGGCTGCTTTGGGGCCTTCCCTTGCCGGGGCGTTCCGTGTGCTGTGTTGCTGATGACATCATCAGTGATACGGCAGAGGAATGCTCAGGCAGGAGAAAGCCATGAAGAAGCCTGTCTAGAATGCTGCCGACATTGCCGTTTGTTACAAGGTATTTCGGTCTCGCGGTTGACGAGGGAGAGATGGAAGGGTCAGGGGGGATGGAAGGGATAGAAGATGCAAGGGTTCTGCTGCACAAGGGAATGGGTGAGAGGGGAGGAAAGATGTTGCACATGGAGAGAGAAAGGAAATAGGAAGAATTGAGGTAGAGGAGAGAAAGGGAGAGATGATCATTTTTCATGAAAAAAATAAGACCTACCCCGAAAATAAGACCTAGTGCCTTTTTTGGACCCAAAATAAATATGACAGTGTCTTATTTTGAGGGAAACACGGTATTTTCCTTCCATTCCTTCCTATATCAGCTATGCTCGTTCTTTTCCCCCCAAGTCCTCTCTCTTCTCTGTTCTTCCCTTACATTCTTGGTCTTCACTTTCCCTCTCTCTCTTCTTTTTCCCCATCCATTCCTGGTTCTCATTCACTCCTTATGCATACTCCTAGGTATCATTCCCCTCTCTCAAGGCCCTTCTTCCACCTCCCTCCAGTTACTCTCTCCACTTCTTCCCCTTCCCTTCAAACATTTCATGAACCGCACCTAGAAAACACAGCAATATTTTACGGTAGCCTAAGAACAACACTGAGCCTTCTTGTCCCTTCCCTCCTTTCCCATGCAGGTTGAGCTATAGGCTTCAGAACAGGAGGAGCCATAACCCCCCTAAAATCCTAAGCATACCAAGATTTCCCCACTTTCTCCCCGCTGCCGCTGTTTTGGCGGCAAAACAAAGATTAAGGCCATAGTGAGGCTTATCTGCTCATCCTATAAGAACATAAGAATAGCCATGGCTGGCTCTCCCCTGGACCTGGAAGTATTGTCAGAGGGGAGTGAAATGGGCAGCCACAAGGATGAACAGGGAAATCCTGCAATGACTTTTATCTTTGCTTTTCTACCAATGCTACTGCTGTTAGTCTGGAAAAACTGCAGCAGTGGTGATTGGGGTGTCAGGTGGGAGGGAGTAGATGCTGGATGTAGGAGAGGAGAGGAGCCAGGCTCTGGATAGAAGGAGGAGATGAGGATAGATGTGCTGGATGGTCTGGAGAGACACACTGGATATAAAGAGGAGGAGAGTAAGGACAGACACTGAACAGAAGAGAGGAGAGAGGGGGCAGATGCTGGATATTGGTGGGGAGAGAAAGAAAAGGCACCCACTGGATGGAAGGAACCAAAAAGAGGGCAAGCATTGGATGGCAGGGATGAGAGAGAGGGGCAGATGCTGGTTGGATGGGGGGGGGGGAAGAGAGGGGCAGTCATTGGTGGAAGGGGAAAGAGAGCAGACAGCTGGAACAAGAAAAGAGAGTGGGGTCAGATCCTGGATGGAAGGGAGGAGAGAGAGGGTGAGCTAAAAGAGGTCACACACTGATAGAACTGGAAGAGAGAGGGGACAAATCCTGAATGGGGGAGGGGACTAGAAAATGGATAGAAATAGTGAGAGACTGGAAAATAAGAGGAAGTGAAGTTTGAGAGTCAAAGAGAGAAAGAAATGGCAAGCTGTAGGCAGACACATTAAAAAAGGTGGAATTGAAGAATGTATAGTAGGAAATAATTAAATCTGGACAGAAGCAGGAAAATAAAACTTTAAGAAATCTGAAAGGAAAAGGAGCAGAAAAGAGAGAAAATGAAATGAACAGGACATCTTGGCAAGAGTTAAGGAGAAGTTGAGGAAAGCAGAAACCAGACACTGGGACCAACACAATTAGAATATGTAAATGGCCAGACAGCAAAGATAGAAACAATTAAATTTTATTTTTAGTATAGAAAAAAAGTAGTGTGGTAGGTGTGTTATTTAACATTTATAAATATAGAAAATGGAAATAAGGTGATATTTATTGGACTAATTTTAATACCTTTTTCACTAATTGTTGGAGAGCAAACCCTCCCTTCTCCTGTCAGAACAAGATATAACAGCATATATTGTCCTGACCTGAGGAAGGTGATTTTGGCCTCTGAAAGATAGTCCAATAAATGGTATCATCTATTTTCCACTTTTTGTTTTATTTATATTTGTTAACATATATATTAATTGGACTACGTCAGCTTTTGCAATTAACGTCTGTTGTTTTATATTATACACAGTACAGTGGGATATGCATCGCTTTTTCTCTTTTTTCTGGTATTGCACTGTGGCTTACTGGGGGTCAGCTTAAAATTTGACTACATATTTCTATTTTTAATTTGTGGTTAGTTGTTCTATACTGGGTGAGGATCTGTCTGTGCTCTGCATGTATGAAAGAGACATGGTTTTCTGTTAGCATTAACTGTGCAAGATGGATCTATACTAATTTGGCTTCTTTAATTTTCTAATAAGAGTTTTTTGATGCTCTATATCCATTACAGTGTTTGGTACTGTTTTCTTAAGGTCCTTCTTATGTGATTTATGGAAGTTATTGCCATTGCACTTTAGGTTCTGGGTGACATTTGTAGTTTTTTATATTACTTCACATACACCTTGTAGCAAGATTTATGGTACACTAATCAGTTACATAAACAAATTACGTGTCTGATAGATGTGTCTAGGGAAAACCATAAACTCAGCCAGGTCCAAATTTCTTTGTCTATTTATACGACACAAAACCCAGGCTAATGAGAAATACTTTTATTATGAAAATAGAAAAATATAATTCACAAGCCAGCTGCAATATCTAAATATTGTTCACAGAATATCTGATTACATAAATGAAACTCAGTGCATAATTATCACAATACATTTGTTAGATAACTAAGTAAACTAATTCTTACACACACTAAACAATTCCTTATAATAATAATAATCCCTGATTAGCAGCAAATGATTACAGTTATCACCAAGGTAGCTTTACAAACCTTAACCTATATCACAATTGGATGCACTTATCTAACCACAGCTGATAAGATAATAAATTCCTTATTCTCACCATTCAGTAAGGCCTCCGCCGAAACTTAGGTGAAATGGAAATCGTTTCTTTTTAGCTTAATAGACGTAGAAAATCCTTTGGTTACAGGAACGAGTGTTCGTCAGCCACTGGTACAGCTATAATTTATTGGCAGCCAAGTTTCCTTGAAGTGATGGAATTCAGAGCTGTTTAAGGTCCGATTCACTCTCTCTCAGGCAGAGAGTCACACGAGGTAACTGTCCAGGTATAATTATTAAGAAAGCGATGCGTGCAGGACACCTGTGGTAAGATGTGAGCTTCCTCGCATCCCGACACAGACTAATTATAATTAGCACCTTTTCACTTGGATCTCGTCAGATGACTTCCTCGGACCAATCCAGAAACAGAACTTAGATGAATAGCCTTTCTGTGCAAGGTCTCATACAGGCTGGGAGACACAGGCGCCGTTAGACAGATAAGAACAGGATAGGAGTATACCTCCCACAAGAATCACACAGTCTAATTATGAAGACATAGATGAATGTCCTTGACTAGAATACCATTCTGGTACATACCCAGAATGCATCAGGCAGAAACAGCAAAGATGTGTTCTTCTTTCTCTCTTCTTGCAAAGTTCATGCTGGAAAGATTTCTTGCAGACAATGGTTCAGGCTTGATGATGTATATACCTTTTATTCTCCCTGAACCTGGCAGAGTTTATGGTTTTCCCTAGACAAAACTAACAGACACGTAACTTGTTTATGTAACTGATTAGTGTACCATAAATCTTGCTACAACCTGATACTAGATTTTGGATTAGAATGACACCTCTCTCAGTAATAGCTTAAGGCAAGTTTCATTCAGGCACAGTACTATTTGCATGTCCTTGGAGGGCTTATAATTTAAGCTTTGTTGCTAGTTAAGTGACTTGTCCAAGATTTCAAGGAGCAGCAGTGACCTCCCTGGTTCTTGTCCTGCAGCTTTATTAGGTACAACAAATACAGCTAACACATTATCTATATTAACTGCACCTAGTCTTTGGTAATTCAACTGCTTACTATAGGCTAGTAGAGCTGAAGTCTGGTAGCTATTTGGCAACCAACCAAAAAAACAATAGGTAAATCTTTTTATGGTTGGTAGTAACCTCAGGATTTCTGTTAGTGCTGATGAACATCACTGTTTACATGGAAGACAGATTAAGATTGGACTGGCAAGCTAAAGTATTAAAGTACATCCATATATTTCCAGGATATTGCAAATACTTCTGTTTAATACGCTGCATTGTTTTGCCATGCATTATTTTGATCTTTTTGGTACATAATTTCCTGAAGTGCAATAGAGTGTTTATAATACCATTAGTAACAGAGGTGATGGGGAAGCAGCTGGTAGATAGTGAAAGGGTCCTTCCCTGTTGTGTTCAGAAGTTCCCCTAATGTCCCCCTCAATTTTTTTAAGACTAGTGCTTGTACCCTCTAAGCTGCACCACACATCCAGTAGCTAGTAAAATTCAGAGTAGCTATAAACATAGTTAAATTGTAGGTGAAATAAATAGGGAAAGCATGCAGAGCATGGCTCATGGAATTCTTTCCAGCCTCCTGCGTTTATGTATGTGTGTGTAATCTATAAGAAGTGCTCACAATGTACTGTAATAGAAAATTCTCATGTCAATTCAGTCTTTAGAGGGAACACTGCTCTAAATTATCCTTCTATCTACCTTCCTCAGCCCTCACGATGAGTTTAACACCTTGAATCTCTCCTCCATGAAAGGGATACTCCAAACAGCATAGAACCAAAAGCATAGAGGCTGAAAGGCATAGGGCCTTGAGAATCTGCGCATGTCCAATGCATACCAGCTCTATGCCCTCTGAAGTAGGAAGTTTGCAGGGGGATGGAGGAGGCAGGCCTTGAGCATGCGCAGATGTTCAAGGCCCCTTGTCTGCCAACTTCTATGCTTTTGGTGCTGTTCCAGTTGCCAGTTGGAGTATCACTGTCCTAGGGGAGGAAGGTATGGCATTAAATATGTGCCAGGGGGCTGGGAAGTGGAAAGAAGAGCTGGAGACCATGGGGTGGGTGGGGGAAAAGAGAAATACTGAGAACTATACTGGGGTGTTTAGAGGTAAGGAAGGATACTGGACAACATGGGGGTGACTAAGGGATGGCAGGTAAGGAAAGTGGAGATGCTAGAGCTGGGAGCGGAGCATGGGTGGGGTTGGAGCTTGGCACCCCCAAACAAAAAGGCATTCTGCTGATGCTGGGTTGAAGGAGTGCTAGATCGGATTCATCTGTATTTTGGGGCCAATTTCTTGGATTCCTTAGTTTATTCTGTAAGGCAGGCCCTGCAATGTAGCAGAAGACAGTATCCAGTTCAGTGCTGTTGCTACCTGGTGGGGTATGGGAACCTGAATTGGAAGGGCAGAGTACCACATTTAGTATAGGTTTGGTGTGCCCTGAACCAGTGCAACCATAACCGGGATGTCTAAAAAATAGGGGAGAAAATATATTTTTCAGCTGGGAAGAAGGTACTGAAAGTAAGTACTGGAATATACTGCCAGAAAAAAAAGGCTCTGCATATACTTATATTGTATCATTTTCTGTGCTTCACTCATACTGGAGGGTGCAGGGCTACATGTTCATAGTATTTCTTATAAATCATGAAGAGAAAAAATTTGTAAGAAAAATAATTGGTAATTCTGTACTGAGCTATATTACGTTTTGCCATTCACCAACCAACATTTCAACTACAATTCAAGCATAAAACATGTTGAAGGATTAAGAAAAAAGCCACCATTAATAATTTCTATGACTAGAAGATCACAAGGGGAAGAAAGATAGTAATTTGAAATAAAGTTTCCACCCACGAACACCTGTTATGTAAAGCATATTGTGCAGGAAAAATATATTCTGAACACCAACAAACGAAGTGCTGAAGACTAAAATTATTAGGAAAAACTGAGCTGACTGTGATTGGACTTGTAATTTTTACCATAGCTGGATGCTCTGATTTTGATTTTCATATCACAAAGAGCCAACCTGCTGATTCTCCAGCCACAAACCTTACTTCCTCTTACCATGCTTCCTCTTATTCTCTGACAAATTATTTTTTAAAGGATTGGGTTATGGAGAAAAAAAAATTTACACTGAGCAACTTCATCCCTTAAAATATAACAAAAAATGACCTGTGGGTGGTTTTATTAAGCTGCAGTACAAAGTGGTCTTTTTTGTATATTAAGGCCTTTTTTAACTGTATTCTTAAAAATGCCCCTTTCTATGTTTTGCATTAATGCTCATGTGGTAATATTTCCATTAACGCTCAACCATTTTTCAATTACTGTGAGCACTTACCACCACTTATTTTGTAGGTGTAAGGGCTCCTGCATTTGGAATGAGATGATTTATCATGACTGTTTCAAGGGATGGTTCAACAAAGCCACAATGAATTGTCATCTCCACAATGGCCGTGATAAACCACAACCAATCGTGCCTGAATTCACCCCCCCCCCTGCCAGTAACTCTGCTCCTCACGCCAGTGCCTCTCCTCTTCTCTGCCCCCACCGGTACCTCTCTTTCTCTCTGCCCCCATCCTCTGACAGCACATCTTCCATCCCCTGCTTGGCCAATCTTGGCTCCCTTCTGACGTCAATTCCTAGTCGCGGGACCAGAATGTGACATCAGAGGGGAGACAAAGCCAGTGTGAGCAGGGGGTGGAAGATGCAGGCCGGGGGAGATGTTACTACCTTGGAGGGGGTGGAGGGATGCAGGGGGCACTCATTTTGAGGGATATCAGGAGTGCTCCTACTTTGAGGGGAGTGTGAAGGGTGCTCCTTCTTGGAGGCTATTTGGGGCATAGCCCCACCACATGAGATCAGGTGCATGGGGAGATATGGAGGGGATCTTTTATTTTGGGGGTGGCGGGGCACTCCTACTATGGGGTTGGGGTGGGGGTGCTACTACCTTAGGGGTATGTGGGGGCCCCCCCACAAAGGTCATGTGCTGCCATCATGGCCGTTTCAACGATGAAACAATTGTGCTGAATCGGCACTTTACAGGGGTTCAAGGAAGGTTTGGATAGGTTCCTAGAGGATAGGGAGATTGAAGGGTACAGATAGAACTAGAGGTAGGTTATAAAAGTGGACAAAAACCACTTCACAGGTCACGGACCTGGTAGGCCACCGCGGGAGCGGACCGCTGGGCGAGATGGACCTCTGGTCTGACTCAGTGGAGGCAACTTCTTATGTTCTTATGGCTGTGATGAATTGTCCTAGACCTTTCTGCATTATCCATGTGCTAACTAGTTAGCATGCGGTAATGTAGATGTGCTAACTGGTTAGTGCAGAAGGCTCACTCTGCCTATGACACACCTCCTCAAAAAAAATTCAAAAATTTTTTTAGCGTGGTTACTGTGCACAGATTTCAAAGTTACCACAGGACGCCTGAGCATGTCATATGATACTCAATTTTTTGTTGTGTAAGGCGCGCATTAGCGCCTAATGCAGCTTAGTAAAAGGGTCCCTTAGTGAATGTTAGAGCACACAAATGAAAAGCAGGGTCACTTATTAAGCATTAGAAATATAATTTAAATAAAATTAAAAAATATATATATGATCAATTTGCAACTTAAAAATAATCATTTGTTCTACTTTTTTTTTATATATATATTCTATTGCTCTTGTTTCTCCACTACTTTTCTTATCTGCCGTTTCCTGATCTGTTTCCTGGTTCTCCTTGTCATTTTAGCTTTCCCCTGTTTATTCCTTCGCCATTTTGTTTCAATTCTCCACCTCTTTTTTACACTTCTTCCCTTCTACTTCTCTTTCTATCCCTTTCTACTCCCCAAACTCCATCTTCACTTTCCTCTTTCAGGATACCACACCCTAGATTCAATTCTATTCCTAGTCCCTCAACCTTCTTCTTCCCATTGTTATCACTTCTGTGTGGAAATGCTGTTATAAAGTTTGCACTTAGGGGTAAATTCTATAAGAGGCACCAAATAAATAGGTGCCCAAAGTTAGGCGCATATCCTAATTAGTAAATTGGCTTCAATCATGAGCTTTAACAAGCTCATAGTTGAAACAAATATAAATTGGGCGATAGCTGCCTATCTTCTTATGCGTGATTCTATAAAAGATTGGCGCCTAGAAGCGCCTAACAGTAAAATAGGCATGTTTAGGAATGGATAGTAACTTAGGTGTTGCTAGGCGTGATTCTGTAAAAGACTTAGGTCCCTATAATGTATGCCTTTGAAATCCTAGCCTACATTACAGGCACCTAAATTTTAAGTTAGGCACCACTAAGCATGATTCTGTAATGGGTGCCTAAGAGTGATTGAGACAGAGGCTGTGTCATAAGAACATAAGAATATAAGAACTGCCATCTCCAGATCAGACCTTCGGTCCATCAAGTTCGGCAATCCGCACATGCGGAGGCCCAGCCAGGTGTACATCTGGCATAATTTTAGTCACCTATATTCCTCTATGCCTCTCGTAAGGAGATGTGCATCTAGTTTGCTTTTAAATCCTAGAACGGTCGATTCCGCAATAACCTCCTCTGGGAGAGCATTCCAGGTGTCCACCACTCGTTGCGTGAATTCAAGAAGGCCTGGAATAGGCACATGGGATCTCTCAGTGAGAGAAAGAGATAATGGTTACTGTGGATGGGCAGACTAAGATAGGCCATTTGGCCTTTATCTGCTATCATGTTTCTATAACATGTGATAGGTTCCATATAAGTGCCTTTCTTTGTAGGCAACAATTACAAAATCTGGCCCTTAGCGCACTTCATGCCGGAGCTTTAATATCAATAACCTTTGGAGAATTTACCCCTATGAGTTTATATCAGACATTGATGTAGTTTAAAAATATCATCTTGGAAGCCCAGACTACTCTTTTTCCATAAATTAAAAATGGCAGTAGTAGTAAAGAGCAAGTGGGCAAACTTAGGGATCGTTTACTATAGTGTGGTAGTTTTTGCCTTTACTGCACTTTTAACACAAACATTAGCATGTGGTACAGTGCATTCTCACTATTTATGTGTTCAGTATTTGTTATTTCATGCTTCAATGGGTGTGTAAATTGTGACTGCTTTTTGCTATTCATGCTGCTTTGTTCACATATTCGCAGAAATGCGCATTTCAAAATAGCCTTCTTTTGCTTTCATTTTTGATGTTTGCTTTTGAAAATGGCCAGAAAGCATTCAGGGAATGAGTCTGATACTTTGTTTGGAGTGTTATTTCATTGCTTTTTAATACTTTATTGAGAGCCTTCATTGAAGAGCAACCAAGTGTTCTGCAGAGTATTTCTTCCCTGCTAGTTGCTTCTTTGTTTACAAAACAGCCCAGGAGATTGAAATCCTTTACAACTTCTATTTTATCGCCTTCAAGCTCAAAATCTTCATCATTTTCTGTGTTCATGATCTTTGTCTTGTTTATGTTCAATTCTAATCCTATATTATGACTTTCGGCTTTGACATTTCTCAGTAGATACAGCATGTCTTCTTTGCTGCTGGTGATGAACATTATATCATTTGCATAGCACAGATTGTTTATTGATTGACCACCAACTTTGAAGCCAACGCTCTCTTCTTCCAAATTTGCTTTTCTGAAGATGGCTTCACCATAAAGGTTGAAAGGTAAAATGGGGATCCCAACAATTGTTATGAAGACAATTCATATGATATGACAATTGATAGTATACAATTGGCAGGATCTTCCTACCAGTTGTTGCCCTACTAATTGTCATACCCAATTGTCCTACATCTACCAAGTAAAAATCTTAAAATTGTCCTACCAATTGTCTTATCTTACCAATTGCCATAGATCTGGTAAGGTGACAAGATGCATTCTTGCCTGATGCCACATTTTATTGGAAACCAATCAATGTTACCATTTTTAGTTCTCACTGGAGCTTCTTAATTTTTGTAGAGACTCTTTATCAGTTGAGTTAGGTGTTTGGGTATTCCATTTGTGCTAGAATTCTCCATCATTTATCGTGATCCACACAGTCAAAAGCTTTGCTGTAGTTGATGAAGCAAAAGTATAGGTGATTTTGGTATTCTTTACTTTTCTCTAAGATCCATCTAACATTGGCAATTATGTCTTGTTCCTCGACCTTTTATGAAACCAGCCTGAACTTCAGGTACAACAACAAAAATTCCAAAGCCTATTCCTCAACTTATGGGATTCCCCAAGGTTCTATTTTGTCCCCCCTTCTATTCAATATTTTCCTTTCCCCATTACTGAGCATCTGCCAATCAATAGGCTTTACATCATTTACTTACGCGGACGATATTCAGCTTCTCCATCCTTTTAATCCAGAAAACAATGAAGATATCACAGCCAGGGCTGTGGAGTCGGTAGATAAATGTTCCAACTCCGACTCCTCAGTTTTTTGTACTTCAGACTCTGACTCTGACTCCAGTACCCGAAATTTCCTCCGACTTCGACTCCTCGACTCCGACTTCACAGCACTGGTTAATTTTCAGATCGTTAAAATGGAATGTCAAGTTGAGAGAAATGAGCATTTTCGACACCACCTTCTTTTTGCTTTTAATCAAGGTTCTAAGGCCGCAGAAGCTGCTCGCAACATTTGTGCTGTGTATATAGTGGGTGCTATAGCTTAAAGAATCACTCGTGATTGGTATGCCAAGTTCAAAAATGGAGTTGGTAGATAAATGTTCCGACTCCGACTCCTCAGTTTTTTGTACTTCTGACTCCGACTCCAGGTACCCGAAATTTCCTCCGACTCCAACTCCATAGCCCTGATCACAGCTATTAATAAGAAACTTGAAATTGTACAAAATTGGCTCAACTCTAACAAACTAGCATTAAACATACAAAAAACAAAATCTATGCTTTTCACCTGGAAAAAGGACATAATCCTGAGGACCTCTTTTGTCCTTAATAATATCCCCTTAGAGTTAGAAACATAGAAGATGACGGCAGAAAAGGGCTACAGCCCATCAAGTCTGCCCACTCTGCTTACACACCCCCTGTCTATGCCCTAATGACCCAATTCCCTTATCTTGACCCTCGTAGGGATCCCACATGGGTATCCCATTTATTCTTAAAGTCTGGCACGCTGTTTGCCTCGATCACCTGCACTGGAAGCTTGTTCCAATGATCAACCACTCTCTCTGTGAAGAAATACTTTCTGGTGTTGCCATGAAATTTTCCGCCTCTGAGTTTGAGCGGGTGCCCTCTTGTGGCCGAGGGTCCCTTGAGAAAGAAAATATCATCTTCCACTTCGACACGTCCTGTGAGGTACTTAAATGTTTTGATCATGTCTCCCCTCTCCCTACGTTCCTCAAGAGTGTAGAGCTGCAATTTGTTCAGTCTCTCTTCGTACGAGAGACCCTTGAGCCCCGAGATCATCCTGGTGGCCGTCCGTTGAACCGATTCAATTCTGCGCACATCTTTACTGTAATGTGGCCTCCAGAATTGCACACAGTACTCCAGATGATATCTTAATTCATAATGGTAACCATAAAATTTAAAAAAACTACAAAGCACACTATATGCAGAGAAAATGTTAATTATCATTTATATTTGGGGGGGATTTTCAAAGATGTCATGGCAAATGATTTTCAAATATGCAATGTCACCTCAGTAACTAAAGAAAAATAGACAAATATAGTGCAAAATATAGACAGCAGATATAAATTCTCAAAACTGACACGTTTTGATCACTAAATTAAAAATGAAATCATTTTTCTTACCTTTGTTGTCTTGTGATCTCATGAGTCTCTGGTTGCATTTCCTTCTGTCTGTATATCCTTTCTTTTGTTTCTTTCTTTCTGCACTCAGGCCCAACAATTGTCCCTTTCTATTCCCTCCCTCCTTCCTTCCCATGTCCTTAGTGCCCTCAGTGCCTCTATCCCGTGTCTTTAGTGCCCCCAGTGCCTCCGTCCTGTGTCCTTAGTGCCCCTTCCTATGTCTTTAGTGCCCCCAGTGCCTCCTTCCCATGTCTTTAGTGCTCCCAGTGCCTCCTTCCCATGTCCTTAGTGCCCCTTCCTATCCTTAGTGCCCCCAGTACTTCCTTCCCATGTCTTTAGTGCCCCCAGTGCCTCCTTCTCAAGTCCTTAGTGCCCCTTCCCATGTCTTTAGTGCCCCCAATGCCTCCTTCCCATGTCTTTAGTGCTCCAGTGCCTCCTTCCCATTTCTTTAGTGCCCCCAGTGCCTCCTTCCTATGTCCCTCTCACTGCCTTCCACACTTTGTCCCACCCCCACCCCCAAGCCAGCCTGCCTGCCTGTCTACCACTCTCCCTCCCTCCCTCTCTGGCCAAAGCCAGCCTGCTTGCCTGCCTATCTATCTCCTTCCCTCCCTGCAGCAAAAAAAAAAAAGCCTCCCATTTTTCCCCCCGTCTGCTGCTCTTACTGCCCTGCCACTACAGCTGCTAAACCCGACAGGAAATCTTCTTTCCGACGTCAATTCTGACGTCGGAGAGGACGATCTGGGCCAGCCAGGCAGTTCTGAAGTCTCAATGTGTGGTTGACACAATGGTACAGGGATGAGGGATTTAGATTTGTTAGGAACTGGCAGCCTTCTGGGAAACGGGGAGCTTATTCCGAAAGAACAGACTCCACCTTAACCGGGATAGAACCAGGCTGCTGACGCTAACATTTAAAAAGGAGATAAAGTCGCTTTTCTAAACTGAGATGGGGGGGTGGGGGGTGGGAGAAGCCAATAGTTGCCCAGGAGCAGATGGTTTGGTATGGAGTATCCTTGAAGGATACTATTGAAACAGGATATTTAGGGAGTCCGAACTAGTACTGCCTGATTCACGATTCGAATCGGTTCACTGATTTATTTCGGGTGAATCGATTCGAATCGGTTCAAAACAAAAAAAACGGCTTCCCGATTCACCTGACCCTCCCCCCTCGCAGTTCCGCCCCCTCCTCTGACATCAGAGGAAGGGCGGGACTGCGACGGAGGAACCAACTCCAAAGCGGTACTAAGATCCCTAATACCGCAATCTTGTTTGCAGGCTATTCCGGCTGGAAGGTAAATAGTGCGAGGAGGCCAGTGGGGGAAGCAGAAGGCCAGTGGGGTGGAAGCCGGACGCCAGGGGGGGGGGGGAGTTGAGCAGTCCTTCGGGGTGAAACAGGCAGGCAGGCCTTCAAAGGGGGGTGGACAGGCCTTAAGGGGTGGGATAGGCTTTCAAGGGGGCACAAGCCTTCAAGGGGGACAGGCAGGCCTTCAAAGGGGGGAGGCAAGTCTTCAAGGGGGGGGGGACAGGCCTTTAGGGGGGACAGGCAGACCTTCAGGGGTGGGATAGGCTTTCAAGGGGGGACAAGCCTTCAAGGGGGGAGGCAGGCCTTCAAAGGTGGGGACAGGTCTTCAAGGGGGGGACAGGCCTTTAGGGGGGACAGGCAGGCTTTCAAGGGGGGATAGGCCTTCAAGGGGGGGACAAGCCTTCAAGGGGGGGGAGGCAGGCCTTTAAAGGGGGGGACAGGTCTTCAGGGGCCTTTAAAGGGGGGGACAGGTCTTCAGGGCTGGGATAGGCCTTCAAGGGGGGATAGGCTTTCAAGGGGGAGACAAGCCTTCAAGGGGGACAGGCAGGCCTTCAAAGGGGGGAGGCAGGCCTTCAAAGGGGGACAGGTCTTCAAGGGGGGGACTGGCAGGCCTTCAGGGGTGGGATAGGTCTTCAAGGAGGGGGGACATGCAGGCCTTCAGGGGTGGGATAGGTCTTCAAAGGGGGGGGGACAAGCCTTCAAGGGGGAGGCAGGCCTTCAAAGGAGGGGACAGGTCTTCAAGGGGCGGAACAGGCAGGCCTTAAGGAGTGGGGTGCAGGCCTTCATGGGGGGACAGACCTTCAAGGGGGGACAGAACTTCAGGGGAGGGGGCCCTGGTATAGAAGTACATGGAGAGAGAGAAGGGGGGTTCCAAGAGATGTGCACATGCCGGACTTTGGGGAGGAAAAAATGGATCTGAAAATAGAGGAGAAGGAGAGAGATGATGGACAATGGGATTTAGGGAGGGAAGGAACAGAAAGGGAGAGAAGTTGGACGCAAGGGATGGTGTGGAGAGGTGGATAGAGATACTGGATAGGAGGGTAGTTGGGAAAAGAAAGGGAGAGATGGTGGACCCTGGGGTGGTGGGGAAGGAAGGAGAGATGTTGGATGAAAGGGTAGTTAAGAAAAGGTGGATCTGTGGAGGGAGACGAAAAAAAGGAAAGATGCCAGATCTCCTGGGGAGGGAAGAGAAACGGAAGGGGAGGACAGAGATGGAAGATGGATGGTTAGCAGGGAGAAAGAAGAAAGAAGGAGACCCTGGCAAGCAAGTTATCAGAAGACAACCATAGCCTGAGACCAACAAAATTTAAATAATAACCAGACAACAAAAGGTAAAAAAACTAATTCTATTTTCTGTTTTGTGATTACAATATGTCAGATTTGAAATGTGTATCCTGCCAGAGCTGGTGTTAGACCGCAAACGTGAGCTAGGATTTAACAGAGAGAGGAAAAGTCTTTTTTGTTTATTTATTTTATTTACACCACAGCGCCAGTGTGGTTAGGAGAAGGCAAAGGGGTTGAAGAGGCTGTAAAATAAACCCACCAGGATGTTTGACAAAAAAAAAACACCCAATTGGGCAGGAAAATCGAATCGAAAAACCAATTCAATAGGCTGAATCGAATCGAATTGAAATTTTTCCCCCTGAATCGGGCAGCACTAGTCCCAACAGAGAGGTTTCAATAATGGTGAAAGAAAGCCAGGAGTGTTTAAGAGGAAGGTAGAATAAAGGACTCAAATTATCCCTGTCATCTGAGCAGCCTGTAGATACAAGGAAAAACACAATTTGAAGTGTCTGTATATAAATGCTAGAAGCCTAAAAAATAAAACAGGAGAGTTAGAGTACATAGCACTGAATGATGAGGTAGATATAATAGGCATCTCAGAGACCTGGTAGAAACAGGACAATCAATGGGACACTGTGTTACCTGGGTAGAAATTATATCACAAGGAAAGAGTAGATCAAATTGGGAGGGAGTGAGCAAGGGACATTGATACCTCTTGAAAGCTCAAGGTTTGAAAAAGAATAAAACATGCAAAATGACACCAGCGCAAGGTTTTAAAAATTATAATTAAGATTTATTGAGTTATTGTTTCTATTTTTCCATTATGAGATTCAAAAGAATAAAGCATAATTGCTTGCATTAACAGTTGCGCTAATGGGAGATCGTTATAGTTACCAAATGCTGGCCTTCTGATAACGAGCTCACCTCAGGATCTCATGACCCTCTATTATATACTTTTGGCTCAGTGACATCATCAGGTTGACAACCAATAAAATAACATGGGTGGTCTTAAAAGTTAGACAAAGTAAAAAGTTTTAGAAAAGTACATTTGTTTGCTTATATTCATAACATTTCCAATATTCCTTTATCATTCTTAAAACTTATTTCAAAGAATTTACAATTATTACCAGAGTGCTGAAAAGTTATCAGCCTTAGAGGAAAACACTCTCCCTAAGCTGACAGGTTATGGATCTGCACACAGAAACCTTAGCCTGGAGGAGGAGAGGCTGGTTTCCCCCTCTCTATGCTAGAGACTGTTAATTATGTCCAGATGTTGTGCCCTTTGAATTTCTTTAGGTTGCAAAAATATATAATATATTTTTCAAAACCCATTCTTTTGTTTAATACACAGTCATACAATTCACTCCAGCACTTGCTTGGGCCCAAGCATTCCATACATTCATAATTTTCATTCATAACTATATTTAATTCCTGTTATATCTTAGTATGGGACACATTATCTTCCTCACCAGTCTAAAGCACATGTGGTATTAATTAACACCACGATGCTGAGAACAAAGACTTGGAAAACAAAATGGATTCCAAAGACCGAGAAGATATAGAAAAGACAGAGAACCCAAAATGGATTCCATGTATCCTTTATGATTTCCTCCATGATCTAGCCTAACAGCAAAGTACATAAAAAGAATACCATTTTTTCCCTTATATTAATCTGTAGTGTGTTTTTCTGGCTTTAGCTTCATTTATATTCAGATTTTTATTGACCAGTTTGTCGTACGCTTCTATTGGGCGTGTCCTTAACTATCACATATGTTTGTATCTAACTAGAATTACCCAGAATCATACGAAAAACAGGCACTTTTGTAGAAAAACTCCACAAAAATACTGCACTATCATGCTCTGCTATCTATTCCATTACCGTCCCATAAACATCACCCCCTACTGGCCACGAGCCACTACTCCTCAGGGGGTGGGGGGGTTGCGCTACCCATCTCATCGCAGATATTCTTCAAAATATCTTGCATCTTACACCACATAATCCATGGAAACTCAGCCACCCCACTCATCCAACTATTCTCAGCGGCCTGGTCCACCTCTGGGAGAATCATAAGCAGAATACAATTAAATCTGCCTTCAGCAAAAAATCTCCACTACAGGCACATGTTACACTCCATGTTTACCATCATGGGTGTAAAGGCTTGGAATGACTTACCAGATATAATCAGAAAAGAAACTAACCACACGTCATTCCGGAAGAAGTTGAAAACCCTCCTCTTTGACAGCTGAACCAATATGCCTCTATCAGAAATGGACCTAACCTCATCATATTCTGGACGTAGATGATATCCCCTCCCTGACACTGAGTTTTCCTCGATCCCTTCTCCTCCCTCTATTCAAGACCCTCCTTTTAAGCTCTCCTCTATACCCCTTTTAACCCTTCTATGTAAGTCACCTAGACCCTGAATAGGTATGAGCTTGGAAGATTATGATTAGATATAACTTTGAACCTAACCATTGATCTTTGAAAGAGACAAAAGTTATTCTCTTATCTTTCCTAACCCCCCCTTTTATTCTTACCTTGAGTGTTTTCTTTTCTTTTAACAAATGTAGTTCCTTCCCACCTACCCCAATGTTCCTGTACGTTTGGTAAAACCAAAATTATGGGCTCCTTTTATCAAGCCGCGCTAGCGGGGTTAACGTGCGTGACTTTTCATCACGCGCTAACCCCCGCGCTGGCCAAAAACTACCGCCTGCTCAAGAGGAGACAGTAGCAGCTAGCGCGGCTGGCGGTTTAACGCGCGCTATTACGCGTGTTAAACCGCTAGTGCAGCTTGATAAAAGGAGCCCTATATTTATGCATTTTAACACTGTTAAGTTTTTATTTTTGTATTTTGCCTAGAAACCTTAGAATAGGCGATTATATCAAATTTTAATAAAACTTGAAACTTGATTTAGTCTTTTCTGGTTCAGAAGATCTACTGTTCAGTTGTGGATTAGGAATTGGTTATCTGATGGAAAACAAAGGGTAGGGTTAAATGACCATTTTTCTCAAAGGAGGAGAGTAAATAGTGGAGTGCCAGGGGGAACTGTACTGGGACTGATGCTATTTAAATTATTTATAAATGATCTAGAAAATGAAATGACAAGCGAGGTGATTAAATTTGAAGATGACACTAAACTATTCAAAGTTCTTATAACGCATGCAGAGTTTGAAAAATTGCAAGCAGATAATTAGAAGACTGGGCATCCACACACCAGATAAAATTTAATGTGGACAAATGCAAAATGATGAACATTGGGAACAATGACCTAAATCATAGTTACCAGATGCTAGGATCCACCTTGGGGATTAGCACCCATGAAAAAAATCTGGGTGTCATTGTATGTAGACAATACGCTGAAACAATCCACCCAATGTGTGGCAGCAACCATAAAGCAAACAAGATGCTAGGAATTATTAAAAAAAGAGATGGTCTATGTTGGACTATGACTCTGTATTACTTTAACAAGTTGTATTACTTGTGAATAATATGATAATTAATAAAAAAAATTTTTAAAGGATGGTAAACAAGACTACAAATGTTATAATGCCTCTGTACTCATCTTGAGTACTGTGTTCAATTCTGGTTTCCTTATCTCAAGAAAGATATAGCAGCACTGGAAAAGGTTAAAAGAAGAGCGACCAAGATGAAAAAGAGGTTGGAACTCCTCCCGTATGAGGCAAGACTAAAAAGGTTAGGGTTTTTCAGATTGGAAAAGAGAAGGCTGAGGTGAGATATGACTGAAGTCTACAAAATCCTGAGTGGAATAGAATGGGTAGAAGTGGATTGATTTTTCACTTCATCAAAAATTACAAAGACTAGGGGACATTCGAAGTTACAGGGAAATACTTTTAAAACCAATAGGAGGAAATATGTTTTCACTCAGAGAATTTTTAAGCTCTGGAACGCATTGCCAGAAGTTGTGGTAAGAGCAGATAGTGTAGCTGGTTTTAAGAAAGGTTTAGACAATTTCCTGGAGGAAAAGTCCATAATCTGTTATGGAAAAAGATATGGGGAAAGCCACTGCTTGCTCTGGATCGGTAGCATAGAATGTTGCTACTCTTTGGGTTTTGGCAAGGTACTAGTGATCTGATTGGCCATCATGAGAACGGACTACTGGGCTTGATGGACCATTTTGCTGACCCAGTAAGCACAGTTACTTACCGTAACAGGTGTTATCCAGGGACAGCAGGCAGATATTTTCACACAAGGGTGACGTTACCGACGGAGCCCTGGCACGGCCCACTTCAAAAGTGTATCGCCACTTTAAATCTTTGGAAAGTTCTCGATAGCCCACACCGTGCATGTGAGAGTGCCTTCCCGCCCGACGTAAGTGCACAGTCTCTCAGTTAAGATAAGCAAGCTGGATAACACCTGCTATAGTAAGTAACTGTGTTTTATCTCAGGACAAGCAGGCAGCATATTCTCACACATGGGTGACCTCCAAGCTAACTAGAATGGGATGGTGGGAGAGTTAGCCTACAAGAAAATATTATACTGACCAGCCGAAGTGCCCATCCCGTCTGGAGAAAGACTCAAGACAATAATGCAAGGTGAATGTATAAACTGAGGACCAGGTGGCAGCTTTACAGATTTCCTCAGTAGGAATAGATCTAAGGACAGTGAAAGAAGCTGCCATAAGCTCGGACTTTGTGAGCTGTGACATGACTCTCCAGGCGCAGTCCAGTCTGAATATAGCATTACAATATACAAGCAGCTACCCAGTTGGAAATCATTCTCTTGGAAACAGGATGTCCCAACTTATTAGGATCAAATGAGACGAAAAGCTGGGAAGATTTTCTATGTAGCTTTGTCCTGTCAATGGAATAGGCCAAAGCACGTTTACAGTCCAGAGTGTGTAATGACCTTTCTCCTGCATGAGAATGAGGCTTAGGGAAAAAAAAAACTGGGAGAACAATCGACTTGATTGAGATGAATCTCTGTCACAACTTTCAGAAGAAACTTGGGATGCGTGCGTGGAACCACTTTATCATAGCGAAAAACTGTGAAGGGTGGATCTGTCACCAACGCTTGTAACTCACTGACCCTCCTGGCAGAAGTGAGCAAGATAAGAAAATCAACTTTCCAAATAAGAATATTGAGATGAATCATGGCCTCGTCATCCCGGATACTTCTTAAGCGCATGACCTTCTCTCTCAAGCTATTCAGTTCTTGTAAAAGGCTGTTCTCTAGTTGATCCGTCGTTTCTGTCTGCGTAGAAACTGTAGCCATTTTTGTGGGGATGGCCTCGGTCTGTACAGATACCTCTGTGCTCTGTCCCAGCTCTCCCTCTGTTTCCGTGGCCACCCCCTCGATCCCTTTGGTGACTGGACCGCCTACCTTGATTGTAGTCCTGTTGCTTCTGGTTCTACCTGCCATTTTTTTTAAAAAAGATATTTGTAAGTTATTTAATCGGGTATTCGTTAGTTGTCAGACAGTTGAAGGTTAGAAGGATGAAGGTTAGAAGGATGAAGGGTGTCAGCTAATTGTTAGTTATACTGCCTGTTTATTAGTTTGCAAGTTTGAGGATAGGGTGACTGCTGGTAAGAAGAAATTAGAAATTAAGCAGCAAGTTTAAGAAAGTTAGTGATAGAAGGTTATAGAGGGGCTGGGATAGCTTAAAAGCTGGGTTAAAGGTTAATTAGCTAGTTATCAGTGAAGGTGATTGTACTCTGCCTTGTTGTGTATTCGGATCCTACGTTGGCAGTTTTCTGGAGCCCCTCCTAGAGGTCCTTCTCGAGGCCCTTCGCAAAGGTGCTCTCCTTCGCTGCGCGCCGAACGGCTGCGCGCCGTTAGCTCACCCCCTTTTATGGGGGATCTCGGCTGTGACGTCGGGGGTGGGCGGAGCTACCACCCGCCTCTGTTCGCTCCCTTTGCCGCTTCTCCTGCCTTCTCCGCTCCTCTCCACCCCCTTGTACCACCTCCTCCGACTCTCCTGCGCTTCTCCTGCCCTGCACCTGGACTCAAGCACACACACACACAGCACCTCTGATCCTCCGATCCTCTCCGCTCTCAGCTCCCCACGTGCTTGTGTCCAGAAGGCTGGTTCAGTGATGTGGACCCTCTGCCTGCTCGCCCCCTTTTATGGGGGATCTCGGCTGTGACATCGGGGGTGGGCGGAGCTACCACCCGCCTCTGTCCGCTTCCTTTGCCGCTTCTCCTGCCTTCTCCGCTCCTCTCCGCCCCCTTGTACCGCCTCCTCCGACTCTCCTGCGCTTCTCCTGCCCTGCACCTGGACTCAAGCACACACACACAGCACCTCTGATCCTCCGATCCTCTCCGCTCTCAGCACCCCACGTGCTTGTGTCCAGAAGGCTGGTTCACCATACCCATCAATCCCAAAGGGAGGTCCTGCCACGCCTGCCACAACTGGCTAATCTCCTCCAAGGGCTGCAAGACATTAGCAGCGTATAGGGTGGAAGGGTGCGTGCTCAGGAAGATACTCAAGTATCTCTTGGGCTTACTCATAGGTAGGATAGCCAATAACGCATGCAATGGTTCCGGCGGTCCCCCGGCCAACAATAAAAGTTCAGACTTAGTACAGTTAACTTGAAGGCCAGATAGCGTCCCAAAGGATTTCACCACCGCAAGTGCCCTATCCAAATGGGCGGAGGCCTGATCCAGATATAATAAAATATCATCTGTGAATAAGCTGATCTTGCACTCTCGATCCCCTCCACTCTCACCCCCCCATATGGTCGCTCCATCTGATTTTAATGGCAAGGGGCTCTATGGCCAAAAGAAAAAGCGGAGGAGACAAAGGACAGCCCTGCCGAGCTCCTCGCTGGAGACCAAAGCAAGCAGTCAGTCCCCCATTGATCAGCAGGTGTGCCTGTGGCTCTGCATACAAAGTCCTCACCCATGCCAGGAAGGAGCCCTCAAACCCATACTGCTCCAGTGTCCAGAAAAGATATTCCCAGGAGATGCTGTCGAATGCCTTCTGCATATCTAAGCCTGCAATCGCCGATTGTCCCCATACTCCCCACATGGTCCCGAATTGTGCCCAACACATTCAGCAGGTTCATGGATGCATAGCGGCCCGGTACAAAGCCCACCTGATCTGGGTGAATAAGGCAGGGCAAAATAGAGCTCAACCTGCAAGCCAAAGTAGCCGCCAACAGCTTAATATCCTGATCTAAGAGAGAGATGGGCCTGTAAGAGCTCACCAGTTCATGGTCTTTGCCAGGCTTCAGTAAAAGAACCACATGGGCTAAGTTGTCCTGAAATGTGCCCCCTCCTGTAGACACTCCATTATACAGGGCACACAGGGGTTTTGCTACTAAATCCTGGAGTATTCTATAATATTCCGGGCCAAGGCCATCATCAGAGTGAGGGAGCGTATACTGGTCAAAACTTCCTCCTTCGTTAGCGGACTATTTAAGGCTTGTATTTGCGAAGGCTCGAGACCCGGTTTGTGAAGATCAGAGAAAAAGGAGACGAGAGCCAGTGAGCGCCTGGTGTACAAAGTCTGATAATAGGAAACAAATTGTTCTGCTATTTGCTGAGAATTGGTGCACCGCATTCCCTGGTCATCTCTGATGGAAGTAATTATTTGGTTGTTTTTTTAGGCGGACACACTAAGTTAGCTAAGAGCTGTCCAGTTTTACTCCCCCCACCTGTACATCTGGTACCGATGAAAACGCAAAGTGTTCTGCATACGGTCATTGAGCACCCTCTCAATCTGTTCCTGGAGAATCTTGAGGTCTCGTTTGAATGAGTCAGACAGAAACTGAATATGACGTTGTCTGAGAGCATGCAATTTGCTCGTAAGCTGCAGCAATTCCCTGTCATGCTCCCTCCTCTTATGCGCCGTATAGGCTATAATATGCCCATGCAGCACTGCTTTAGAAGCATACCAGTGTGTTCCAGGGCCCATGTCTGCAGTCTGATTGGTCAACTGGTAATCCACCCATTTAACTCTAAGATAGGCCCGAAACTCCTGATCTGAGTACAATTGGGGGGACATTTTCCACGACATACCCTTAGTTGGGGATGAAAAAGAAAAGGCAACCCCCACAGGAGCATGATCTGAGACAGTGTAGTCATAGATATCTGCGTGCGTAGCCGCAGCAAACAGCCAGTGATCAAGAAGGAGATAGTCCAGTCTCGCATAAACAGTGTGCACATGAGAGAAGAATGTAAAGTCCAAGTCGTACAGGTGTAACGTTCGCCAAATGTCCACGAAGTCCAAGTGGCTGGACAGAAAGTTAAACCCCCCCAGTAGCCTGATCACGGGGCCTCACTCTCGGTGGTTTGTAGTCGATACCCGGATCAGCGGTGATATTGAAATCACCGCCCACAAGGATATCCCGACAAGCGAGACAGGAAGGAAGAAAAGAAACTATGAGTGTACACGTTCGGGGCATAGACATTACAGCTTCATTCCCCAAAGCTCCCCCAGAACCAGAACAAATCGCCCATCACAATCCTGAAACATCTTGTGGAACTGGAAAGGTAGTTTTTTATGAAGAAGGATTACCACCCCACGCTGTCGGCCCCCAAATGAAGAGGAGTACACCTCCCCCACCCAATTTATGCAGAGTTTGGAGTGTTCCAGCTGGGACAGGTGAGTCTCCTGGATAAAGGCTACATCTGAATTCAATTTTCTTAGGGTAGCCAGCATTTGGGATCTTTTTATGGGTGACCGAAGGCCATCCAAAATAAGTGTGATCACCTTCAAATCAGCCATTGTTATAGGGCCAATACCCAGTCAGAGGGACAGAACATGACGTCATCCACCCCAATAGAACCCCCCAGCTAGGTCCTGGGGCAGAAAAGATCCAATAGCAGCCCTCCCATATAGGTACAATCATACCACACAGACACTCTCCCACCAACAACCACACTCCCCAGTCACTCCCATGCATACTTCCCCAGACACTCCCCCACCGCCCACCCATCCCCTCCCCTACTACTTCCATTGTGGTAGGTCCCACCCCCAGCCCCGCAAAACCCAAATGCACACTTCCCACCCCGCTCACAAGGGAGCCCCCCCACACCCTCCCATACAGCAACCCACTGAAGAGCAGAAAATAGCCAAGATACCAAACACCCCCAACAAATAGAAGTGGCAAGAACATCAGAGAAAGAAAAACCTGGGCTATGGACAAATGCCATGCCCTGGTAACCTCAAAAGGTTGCAGAGATGGCATACTGAACAGAGAAAAGGTAGAGGAAATTGCCGAATACAGCCCTTGGAAGCAAACTGACTCAAGGCCAGGACAGGGGCTGGGGACAGTCTGGGGAGCTTAGACCGCAGCGATCTTTGCAGGAGAAAAAATCCCCAGCAGACACAGAATGCGGTCTTCAGTGAAGCTACCCCATCGTTCCAGCAGTCCAATCCTTGGTCCAACCGGCTACATTCCAGAGCTAGTATCATATACATGGAAACAAAAGTTAACAGGCCCAGCCAGGGCCGAAGAAGGCGGTCACGCCTTGAGGTTATCCACGAATAGGCGGGCTTCATCTACATCCTTCAGGGTGAATGATTTGCCGTCCTTTCAGACTCGCAGCTTAGCTGGAAAAGTGAGGGTGAATTGGATGCCCTTAGAGTGCAGTGCTGAGCAATAGGGTGTCATTAGCTTGCGCTGCGCCGCCACTCTGATGGAGTAATCGTTGAAGAGGAGTATCTTCGCTCTATTGTATTCCAAGGGCCCCTTTTTATGGTATGCCCGCAGGATGTTCTCTTTCTCCCTCCAGCTGTTGTATCTGGCTACTGCGGAGCGGGGTCTTCAGTTCTCCGGCTGTTGCAAGGAGCCGATCCGGTGGGCCCGTTCTCAGGCAAAGAGCATTCCGGCTTCTTTCAGCTGCAGCTGTTCCGGGAGCCAGGAGGAAAAGATGTTATAGAGCTCTGCGTCCGTGACTGCCTCCGGGAGCCCCACCAGCCTGAGATTATTTCTTAGACTCCGGTTCTACTGCTCATCAAGCTGCTCTTTCAGAAGTTCAGTTTCTTTTTGCAGTGTGATCACTCAGGCGTCAAGGCCGCTGCACGTGTCTTCCTGCGCTGCTACTCTTTGCTCTACTTCAGTAAGCTGGCGAGCATGAGAATCAGACTTCTCATGCATTTCCTCCATTCCCGAATGAAATTTATTCAAGCGGTCAGCCAGCGCTGCGGATACCGATCGTGTTATCTCCTGCACCCAGTCCCCTGCGGGGACTGTAAAAGTCGTGATCTCCATCCCCATTTTGGCTGGTCAGAGCCATTTTGGGGTCAGAGCAGGCCGATCTTTAACTGCTCTTGCTGGTTTTATAGGCATGCCAGATAGCAGGGTGCCGTGGAAACCACTGCTGACATGGCGAAGCACTTTCTCTCCCACCCCTAAAAGCACGATCTGGTCTTCAGTGGTGATCAGCAAAATATCTTAGCCGATATTAGTGAGGGTATGAGGGAGCTCCGCTTGCCCGTGTCCTCTCAGGCAGGATGCATCACGTGACTCCCCCGCATCAGCCAAATTGAAATTGGCCAAGGCAGATGAACAGGAACTGCCGGGCCAAAAACCCGCGAGGGAAAAAAAAGAAAGATTTTTTTTTTTAACCGAAGACAAAGTAAAATTTAAAAAAACAGAAAGAAACACAAAAATGACTAAAAAGTCACAAACGCATCTTCTTAGCTCCGCGGAAACTAAGAAACTGAGGGACCGCGTGCCTACGTCAGGTGGGAAGGCAATTGCACATAAGCGGTGCGGGCTATCGCAAACTTTCCAAAGATTTAAAGTGGCGATGCGCTTTTGAAGTGGTCCATGCCGGGGCTCCGTCGGTGACGTCACCCATGTGTGAGAATATGCTGCCTGCTTGTCCTGGGATAAAGGCTATTCTTATGTTCTGTTAAACTTATTTTGCCACCAGACAAACATTCTTGACCCCTTGTGTATTATCTTTTTCCAACATCCATTTTATTAATTTGCATTTTTTAGGCTTTATTTAGTTGATATTACACTTTCCAAAATAGCCTCAAACCAGTATATAATCAAGCAGCCTCTGAGTGGAATGCAAGCATAAAAATACATTTAACATAACAGAAGCACTGCAAAATAAAAAGATTACACCCCCAATGCCACTCCATTATCTTGACATATATGGGCAACTCTATGAAGAGTATGCTAATGTTTAGGCATCAAGAAAACACATAAATTACCAAAAATACCGGCATATACACTTGTGTCTGTAAATACTAATATTTTGGTTAGAAGGAGTGCATACATATGGGCAAAGTCAAAGCCAAGCACTCAATTATGCATAAATTATAGAATAGTATAATCGACACATATTAAAGTAATCTAAAAGCATTTACGCATCTCTATGGCTAGTGTTAAGAGGTCATATCTAAAATATATACC
Source organism: Geotrypetes seraphini (assembly GCF_902459505.1). Classification (NCBI taxonomy): domain Eukaryota; kingdom Metazoa; phylum Chordata; class Amphibia; order Gymnophiona; family Dermophiidae; genus Geotrypetes; species Geotrypetes seraphini. The sequence goes on from NC_047085.1 coordinate 292,161,124, forward strand.
TGTATTTTCTCTGCTATTCAAGTGCCCTATAAAGGAAAATAGTGCTCCATTTGGCACCTTTTTATAGAATGCTTTCCCAGTCTCCCATCCCCCATTATAAAGAGTATTGACTGCTAGCATGCTTTAAATTCTCCTGGGTGACTGCTGGGATCTCTTATGGAGAGAAGGAGATAGTGGATATTGCAGATGGGCAGACTGTATGGGCCATTTGGCCTTTATCTGCCATCTTATTTCTATGGTCTCACTGTCGCTTATCACAGGAAACTTGCAGCAGCTCCATTACCATAAAGAGATAATCAGGGGTTGTCAAGTTCCAAAGAAGTCCTCATCATTTCAGTGACTGTTGCTGTAATGTATAGCTAGTTGTCCCCTATCATATATATACCCCTGGGTCTTTTCACTAAGTATTATGAATATGTATTAATTGCAGGCAGGGCCAAACAACTGTGATCACCTGATCTTGGGATTTCTTTTTTTTCTTCTTCTTGCCCCAGCACCCTGAACTCTCTGTATCCTTGCCATTGGCATCACCACACAGCAATCCATCAAGCTCATCGGTTCCCATCTGCTGTCCCTGAGATGTTTCTGCAGCGAGGCGGTATGAGAGGTTCCTCAAAATGCACACACAGTTTTCAACGGTCTTAATAAAAAACAAACAAACAAACAAAAGGTTATAAAATGTAGCTTGCTTCAGGTACTGAAAAAAGGACAGTTGTTAAATTCAGATAAATGTATGGAAAAAATATTATTTACATATTGAGAACTGCCTTTATGAAAAACATAAGTCTTGTTTACTATACCTGAGAACATAAGATTTGCCGCTGCTGGGTCAGACCAGTGGTCCATCGTGCCCAGCAGTCCACTTACGCGGCGGCCCTTAGGTCAAAGACCAGTGCTCTGTTTGGCCCTGATTCTGCAAAGTGCGTCCCAATTTTAGGCAGCTGTAGGCTGCCGCCTATATTGAAGGCGCCTCCGGGAGCCTAGGGAGGCTCGCAAGATGCCTAAGCTCACCTAAGGGCCTTAGGCGAACCTAGGCGGCCCTACATGTTTCCCTAGTAGAGGAAGAGACACTTACAATGTAGGCAAAATGCTGGCATAAATTGTAAGTAGACGCGGCCACGGATCTCCCTGCCGCAATAAGTATAGCAGCCGCCTGTCCGATCGCCGGCAGGAGGGTGCCCAACCCCTCCTGCCGGAACGCTGCCCCCCCCTGAAACTCCCAATCGCTGGCAGGAGGGTGACCAACCCTTCCTGCCATAAAGCCGCACTCCCTCTGGACCCCCACGCTAATGACACCCCCCCCCCCCCGCGCTACCACCCCCCTAACCTCTAGAAGCCTGGACCAATCAGGCCTTAGGCATAGCGGGACCGCACATCCCTACTAACCCTAAGGCCTGACTGACCCAGGCGCAAAGAGGCAAATCTTACCCAACAACCCTTCAGCAATGTGCAAATACATATGTTGCATTTCGCTAGCTCTGTTCTGATTATCGAGTAATTTAACAATCGATTTTAATTTTTGATTCACCCTCGTACTTTAATGAAGTACTGGTTACCTTGGGCTTCAGGTCATTCTGAAACCTATATGGAAAGGGAAATAGCAATATAAAAACAGAAAGGAAAAGGAAAAAAAACTAGCACTGTTTGTAGCAGGTGGCATGAGTACTATTTCATTTAATTCTAATCAAATTACCAAACAGTATATAGCACATTTCATTTTTCTCCAGGTGACAGGTATACTTGCAGGGCTTGTACACAGCTGGCTTATTTACAATCATTTTTAGCTTTGCATTTCATAAGTTTACATCAAGAAAATGTTAATTAGGAAAACAACCTAATAATAAGTGCAGTTATTACCAAAATCAATCATCATATTGTACATGTGGTTTACGGTTTAAGAGTGAAAATGCTGGATCCAAGAAATGATAAAAAGAAGCCTGATAACAGGAGAGAATGCCCCTTTCCATATATGACAAGAACAGCTTGAAGCCATTTAATCTATCCTGCAGCACTGACTATCAGCATTTTGCTATTCAAGAAAAACCTCAGTTAAGACCCAAATATATCTAATCCCAGAATACCCCCCCTAAAAAAGAGATTAGGATGGACATGAGCTGTACAGAAGGAATCCACTCTAGCTTTTCAATCCCTCCTCCTTCACTAGAGGGCTCTGCTGCCCCCTTCAGTTTGTACCAAGGAAGGTGACAGACCAATATAGAAACACACGTGATGGAAGGATACTGTTCTACTCTGAAATGGAACGAATTCAATGGTATATCGTGGTATACAAATAAAATGGCAAGGTTTAACATGTTAAACCTTGCCATTGAACAGGCGAAACCTCAAAACAAGCAAGCAAAAGAGAAACATTTATGCAGCTTAATACAACATAAACATAACATAAAATTTTATTTGTATACCACGATATACCATTGAGTTCGATGCAGTAACAAGAATTATTTAAAGATTATTCTTCATACCCTTAAGGTCTGACTGACATCCAAATTTCAGTTTGGACTCAGACTTTCTGATTGAGACAGTAGGTAGGCACAGAACATAACTCATAGGGCAAGGCTCAAGAATGACACACCTATCTACTAGAAAAGATATTAACAAGGTAAGAATCTAATCTCTTTTTCTAGTGCAATAGATGTGTCCTTCTGGCTGGATGAAATGTACTAAAGCAGTACTAGAATCTAGGATGAGACCACTGCGCCGGCTTGTAACACAGAGGACCAAAAGGCAGAGTCCTCCTTTGCCGCTATATCCACTCTGTAAAACTTGGAAAATGTATACAGAGTGGACCAAGTCATTGCCCTACAAATCTCCTCGAGAGACCACCCAAGCTTCTGCCCATGAAGAAGCTATGCTTCTAGACCAATGCACCTTTATGGAGACTGGTGACTGTTTTCCATAGGCAATATATGCTGACGAAATGGCCATATGGATCCATCTGGAAATTGTGGCCTTGGAAGCTGGTGTGCCATGTCTAGCCTGACTAGTGAGCACAAAAAGATGGTCAGAAAGCCTTAACTCATTGGTGACCAAGATATCGCAGAAGCAGCCTTCTCACATCAAACTTTTTCAGAATCCGGTCCTTCTTCCTCAAACCTGTAAACTAAAACGCTAACAATCTGACTGGAAACAACCTTCGCAAAAAGGACAGAAATGTATGCAAAGAAACACTTGCCTCTGTGAACTTAAGGAAAATCTCTGAAAGAAAGAGCCTGTAGCTCCAAGACACTTCTCACTGAGGTAATAGCCACAAGAAAAACCATCTTGAGCGTCAGATCCATCAAGGATGTTTCCTGTAGCAGCTTTGTATGGAGCTTGACTGAGGCCTTGCAAACCATATTAAGGTTCCATGAGGGAAATGGGTGTTTTACCGGTGGCCCCCCCTTTAGGAATTTGGCAGTGTCCGGATGAGATGCCAATGAAGCCTTATGCTCGAGCCCTGAAACAAGAGGGTTCTGCCATGTGGACACTGCAGGACGCCACTGTAAGCCCCTTGTCAAGGTCAGCCTACAGGAAGGCTAACACCATGGAGATTGGAGCAGAGAAAGGCTCCGCCTTCTCTTTAATGCACCAGTGCTGGAAAGTTTCCATGCCTTAGCATAAACAGAGACCATCATAGGCTTTTTGGCTCTGAGTAGCAATGACCACCACTGAGTATCCCTTACAAGCTAATGCCACACACTCAAGAGCCATGCCATAAGAGTAAAATGATCCAGATCTTCTATGACTATTTGTCCCTGAGAACGAAGGTCCAGCTATATTTGCAGTCTGAGACTTATGCCTTGCTGAAGACACACTAGGTCCGCATACCACACTCTGTGGGGCCAATCTGGAGACACAAAAATGACTATTCCCTGATGAATTGCAATCCTGTGGAGTATCCGACCTATCGTGGGTCATGGAGGAAACACGTACAAGAGCTCTATCTTCAGCCATAATTAGACCACAGCATCCAGACCTGTGCTTCCAGGCTCAGATCTTCAGCTGAAGAATTGGTCCGCCTTCTTGTTGTCGCCATCAGATCGAATGCTGGATGACCCCAGCACTGAATAATGGATTGGAAAGATGCTGCAGATAGCATCACTTCTCCCAGATCCAGTGTCTGTCTGCTGAGGAAATCGGCATGGACATTGTCCACTCCTGCTACATATGCCGCTGAAAGCGCCTGAAGATGAAACTCCACCCACCTGAATAGTAGGCGGGGCTCCAGACAGCTGCACACTCTTGATGCCTCCAAGGTGATTGACACAGGCTGCAGCAGTAGCATTATTTAAGAATATGGAGACCATTTACCCCCTCCTCCAAAGACTCTTCTCCAGCCTCTGCAACGCCAATCGAATGGTACAAAGTTCCAATCTGTTGATCAACCATTTCCTTTGGGAGGCTGGCTAATGCACCTGAATCCGTCGTCCACTGCAGTGAGCCCCACAGCCAGGTTTGAGAATGACCATACAGTATCTGGAACTCAGGAAAATCACCAGTTTAAGCCAATTGATGAAATAAAAATTTGTGTCAGCAGAGAATTAGGAGATGAAACATTTTTCATTGCTAATGTCACTAAAGCTGATAATCCTCCTTCATTTATTCAACTTGTCAACCTGCAGCCTGGCCAATATGTTGCCTGTGTGTATGACAATTATTGTTTGTTTATTTGTATTTATAGACCGCTCTTCAGTACAACATCATAGTGGTTTACATAATATAAAACAGAAGGAAAGGAACTCCATGATCAAAAGAAAAGTAAAAATATAAAAATAAGCATTAAATACAAATTATAAAATAAAATAAATAACATAACATTATAAGGATATATAGGCTGCAACTGCAAATCTCACAATGTTCAAACACACAATGATGCTTTAATTTATTACATCCAAAAGGCCCTACTCGATCTTTTCACTGATCCATTAAAAAAGATACTGTGTGAGTTTCAGAGGAATATATTTTAATGGTTCTTGAAGCTCCAATGACAGCTTCAACAGGAAGGAAATTCATGAACTGTGTTGTCCAATATTGACAACAAATTCAAGGCATTGTACTTAGGCTAGCTACATGATGAGCAGCATTTGAAGGGATTGTGAAGCACGATTTGTCTTTGAAATTGTTACTCTTATCCAAACCATACTGTTCTTGGATTATATGAATTTTTTGTCCTAATAAAAATTTCCAGTTCAAATTTTCTCTCATTATTCCAGGGTCTGCCTATATCTCACACTCAAATTTTAATATTAAACGCAGGTTGAAACCTTGGTGTACTTTCAGACCTATTTTAAGCTATAGGAATAGCGGGTCAAACATGTAGCTTGATGAGTGTTGTAGCCAAAAAATTGGTCTTTCAGATGATGCAAGAAAGAAAGAGATTGGAGGATATACAGTTGTGATATGACATTAAATATAGCTGAAAATGTGCTTAAATTTTTTTTCATCAATCTTAAAGATTTATCTCAGAAAAGTATACTGGGGCAGTATTTAGCCATAATCTCTTCCAGTTCCTAAAATCTGAGCCCTATTGTGCTTTCTGTTCAGGAGTTATATTGTGTAAAATATTTGCCTCTGTATTCCACAACAAGCTTTTTCATCAACTTTGTGGTCCCCCAATGATACACCAAAGCATGCACCAATGATCTGAGTGGTATCGAAAGATTAGGTTCTTACCTTTGCTAATCTTCTTTCATGTAAATCCACACTCTATTCCTGGACTACTGGGTTATTTTCCTTTGGTCGCCAGACAGCTTGTAGGGAGCTCATTATACAGAGTCTTGAGCCCTTCCCTTCTTACCTCAGGACTGCCCACCAGGAATCCAGATTGTGACAAGCAGCCAGAGGACAAAGACAAAAAAGAGGGGTATGTGGACACTCTTCGACCAATAAGTCCTAATTTGCTCATAACATGAAACCAGAACAATTTCTGAACAATTGAAACAGGTCATTAAAACATGAACAATAAAAATAACTGTGTTATAAGGAGATACGGCCTGCGCTGAAGGAAGGAGGCACTGGGACTAGGGACCCCCAAGATAAAGTGCTAAACGCATACGGATGGAACTCTTAGAAAGATTGGTCAATAAATCAGAAATCCAGCTTACCAGTACTTGTAAAGGTGGACAGTCTGCGAATCAGCAGTTTCCAGGGTGGGTTCCAGGAATACAGTATGGATTTACAAGAAAGAAGATTAGCAAAGGTAAGAACCTAATCTTTTGTTCTTGTATAATCCCACTCTATTCCTGGACTAATGGGATGTAACAAAGCAGTCCCTTAGAGTCAGGATAGGACTGATGATCCTGCTGCCAAAACGGAAGAACCAAAAACAGAATCCTGCTTGGCTGCCACATCAATCCTGTAAAACCTGGTGAAAGCATGCAAGGAGGACCAGGTAGAAGCCATGCAAATTTTCTTCAATGAGATCGCCAGACCCTTCTTAGCATGCTTGGAGGACACATGAAGTTTGACCGACGAAGAACAGCTGCACTTAGCGGGAATGGCAATTGTGCTATCTTCAGGGCCCATGGTCGATTTTTTTTTCCCAGGTTCCCCCAGCCAGAATCAGAAGCAGGACCCCCTTCAGAGGTTGAGAGTACTTGGGCTGTTGAAATTTCGCCCCTCTCGCACCGCAATACACGTGGAACACAGTCACCCTACGGATAGTCATCTACTGCAAATAAGGCATGAATCCAAAGTATTCTGCATTGGGGACTCCATATGAGTATTTTTCTTGCTCATGGAGGCAAAAAACAACATTAAATTACAATTAAGTAAAACCCAAGATGGCTGTCTAGCAATTTTTAAAGAAAAGAGCTCAGGATAAGCACAGGAACCACCCAAAAAGCAGCAATTTTAGGATTTTAGGGGTGGGGGGCTAGGACTAACTCCCAAACGGTCCAAAAACCACTTTTAAGGTCCCCCCAAAGTTGCTTTGACAGACTATCAGCTCTGTACTCGCTGTGTCATGAGATGCTGTTTACTGCTGTAATGGAAGCTGAAACAGCTAACAGGAAAATCCTCTATAAGCATGAAACCTGGACTGCTGGTCTTCTGACTGCCCCACCGGCCTGAAACCAATGGCCGGAGACCTCCGCCGCCACTGGACATCTGTGTGGATGAAACTTTGTAGAGGGACACAGTTGGCTCTGTTCCCGGGTACACCTGCATGGAGCAACTAGCAGACCCACTAGCAGACAAACCTGGGGTGAGCTAGCTCCCAAGTGAATGGTCCCTGAGCCCCAAACTGATGTTCAGGCTGTCCAGAGGGTACACTGACAGGCAAGCTAACCCCTTGGAAACAGACTTTACACAAAGTCTATGATCTCCTGCAGCCAAAGCTGTCCCCGCGGGGAACCTCTGCAGCACAAGGACAGAATTCACAAAGAAAAATACTGAATTTTAAAAATTTTATTTTATTTTAATAATTTTGCAAAGTATACAAGAAGATTCTTGCTTTGGGAAAGCAGATTGAAATGTCAAAAAAAAGAAGAAGAAAAGTTTACAGATAATTTTACATTATATCTTCCTTAGACCATAATATAAAGGGAGGTGGTACAAAAAGACGAAGAGATCAATAAGAAATAAGAAAAAAAATAAAAATAAAGAAAAGGCATAGCAGGATCTTTACCGAGACCGGTGCTATTTAACATATTTATAAATGATCTGGAAACTGGGATGACAAGCAAGGTGATTAAATTTACAAACTATTCAAAGTTGTTAAAATGCATGCGGACTTTGAAAGACTGCAGGCAGATCTTAGGAAACTGGAAGACGTAGCATCCAAATGGTAGATGAAATTTAATGTGGACAAAAACAAAGTGATGCACATTGTGAACAATAATCAAAATCATAGTTACCAGAAGCTAGGGTCCAGCTTAGGGTTCAGTATCCAAGAAAAAGATCTAGGTGTCATCGTAGATGATATGCTGAAACCTTCTGCCCAATGTGCAGCGATGGCCAAAAAAGCAAACAAGATTCTAGGAATCATTAAAAAAAGTATGGTAAATAAGACTTACTGCCTCTTTTACAAAGCAGCGCAGCAACAGCCCCGAAGCCCTTTAAATCTCTATGGGCTTCGGGGCAGTTAGCGCAGGGCAGCCGCTACCGTGGCTTTGTAAAAGAGGCCATTAGAATATTATAATGCCTCTATATTGCTCCATGGTGCAACCTCACCTTGAGTACTGCGTTAAATTCTGGTCGCCAAATCTCAAAAAAGATACAGCAAAATTAGAAAAGGTTCAAAGATGAGTGACCGAGATGATAAAGGGAATGGAACCTCTTTCAGAGGTTAGTGCTCTTAAGCATGGAAAAGAAATGGATGAGGGGAGATATGATTGAAGTCTACAAAATCCTGAGTGGTATAGAATGGGTACAAGTGAAACAATTTTTTTACGCCATCAAAAAATTACAAAGACTAGGGGACACTCGAAGTTACAGGAAAATACTTTTAAAACCAATAGGAGGAAATATTTTTTTTACTCATAGAAACATACACATAGTAACATAGTAGATGACGGCAGATAAAGACCCGAATGGTCCATCCAGTCTGCCCAACCTGATGCAATTTTAATTTTTTTTAATTTTTTCTTCGTAGCTATTTCTGGGCAAGAATCCAAAGCTCTACCCGGTACTGTGCTTGGGTTCCTACTGCCGAAATCTCCCTTAAAACCTACTCCAGCCCATCTACAACCTCCCAGCCATTGAAGCCCTCCCCAGCCCATCCTCCACCAAATGGCCATATACAGACACAGACCTTGCAAGTCTGCCCAGAGAATAGTTTTCTGGAACTTGGTGCCAGAGGATGTCATAACAGTGATTAATGTAGATGGTTTTAAAAAAAGATTTGGACAAGTTACTGACGGAAAAGTCCACAGTCTGCTTTTTAGACAGATAAAGGGGAAGCTACCACTTGCCCTGGGATCGATAACATGGAATGTTTTTGCCAGGCACTTCTGACTTGAAAAAAGGATATTGGGTTAGATGAACCATTGCTCTGACCCAGTACGGTTATTCTTATTTTCTTATGTAAATTTGTACTATTAGCTAAAGCTCCCCTATAATCTTCCACTTCCATAGTAGTGCTCAAACATCCTAGTTGAGAAGTGATCCTGGTCCTGCAACGTCTCCTCTGCAGCATTAATTGGCTTCTAGCTGCCGCTTCTATTTTAAAAAAAACTAGAATGATTCTCCCTGAGTGGTTCCTAGCAGGCAGAACAAACTCTAGCCAGGAAGTGATTCCCTCAGCTGATTCAGCAACAAACTGTACTGAAATTGATGTGTGAGGCAAGATACCAAATCAGACTGAGGTGGCATCAAGTACTTTCTCTGCACTGAAAGCTTCTGTTTCCCCATAAAAAAGAACTTAGGCAATAAAAAAGAAATATACCACCATCTTGACCTCATCTTCATGTATGACCATCTACTGTTTGGTTCCAGTACAGGGATGTGAAAGACAGAGAGCTGGACAAGAGAATTACACAGGGACAAAGTTATCCCTGTCCCACAGGAACTCAATTTCCCTGCGCGTCCCTGCGAGTTTTGGTGCTGTCCCTGTCCCATTCCTGTAAGCTCTGTCTTAACCGCACAAGCCTCAAAGTGTTTGAGGCTTGTCCAGATGAGGGCAGAGCATGCAGGAATGGGGCAGGGGCAGGGACAGGAAAAGAACACACCGGGATGGGAAAATGAGTTCCCATGGGGATGGGGAAATACTTGTCCCTGTGCCATTCTCTAAGTTGGACTTCCACAAATCCCAGTCCTTACTGATATGTACTTACTTTGACTGGAAACCCTATTACTAAATCCAGAGCCATCATTTAATATCTATAAATTACTTATTCCATATAACCAAACTAGGACTTTAAGATCCACGGCCCACAACCTTCTTACCATCCCCTCATTTAAACATATCAGCACAATGAGGACTACAATTTTCTCCATTAGTGCCCCCTCTCTTTGGAACAGTATCCAAAATTACTTAAGTGAAAAAAAATCTCTTGCCAATTTTAAGGTGAAATTAAAGACTTTTCTCTTCCCCGATGCTTTTGTAACTTAATCTGTCCTTTAAGGACAACTTAGATTCAAGAACATATGAATTGCCACTGCTGGATCAGACCAGTGGTTCATCGTGCCCAGCAGTCCACTCATGCGGTAGCCCTCTGGTCAAAGACCAGCACCCTAACTGAGACTAACCCTACCTGCGTACATTCTGGTTCAGCAGGAACTTGTCTAACTTTGTCTTGAATCCCAGGAGAGTGTTTTCCCCTATGACAGACTCCAGAAGAGCGTTCCAGTTTTCTACAACTCTCTGGGTGAAGAAGAACTTTCTTATGTTCGTACGGAATCTATCCCCTTTCAACTTTAGAGAGTGCCCTCTCGTTCTCCCTACCTTGGAGAGGATGAACAACCTGTCCTTATCTATTAAGTCTATTCCCTTCAGTAACTTGAATGTTTCGATCATGTCCCCTCTCAATCTCCTCTGCTTGAGGGAGAAGAGGCCCAGTATCTCTAATCTTTCGCTGTACGGCAACTCCTCCAGCCCCTTAACCATCTTAGTCACTCTTCTCTGGACCCTTTTGAGTAGTACCGTGTCCTTCTTCATGTATGGTGACCAGTGCTGGACGCAGTACTCCAGGTGAGTGCGCACTATGGCCCGGTACAGCGGCATGATAACCTTCTCAGATCTGTTTGTGATCCCCTTTTTTATCATTCCAAGCATTTGTTCGCCCTTTTTGCCGCCGCAGCACATTGTGCGGATGGCTTCATCGACTTATCGATCAGAACTCCCAAGTCTCTTTCCTGGGAGGTCTCTCCAAGTACCACCCCGGACATCCTGTATTCGTGCACGAGATTTTTGTTACCGACATGCATCACTTTACACTTATCCATGTTGAACCTCATCTGCCATGTCGATGCCAAATCCTCGAGCCTGATTATGTCACGTTGCAGATCTTCGCAATCCCCCTGTGTCTTCACTACTCTGAATAACTTTGTATCGTCCGCAAATTTAATCACCTCACTCGTCGTACCAATGTCCAGATCGTTTATAAAGATGTTGAGCACAGGACAGAGCCCTGCGGCACCCCACTGGTGACGCTCTTCCAGTCCGAGTATTGTCCATTTACCTCCACTCTCTGTTTCCTATGCTCCAGCTAGTTTTTAATCCATGTGAGTATTTCACCCTCGATTCCATGGCTCGTAATTTTCCAAAGTAGTTGTTCATGCAGACCTGGTCAAACACATTCTGAAAATCCAGATATACAATGCCGACCTGGTCACCTTTGTCTATCTGCCTGTTTACTCCCTTGAAGAAGTGCAGCAAGTTCATCAAACAAGATCTGCCTTTGCTGAAATAGTGCTGGCTGGTCCTAATCAGACCGTGTCCGTCAAGGTGATCAATGATGCGATCCTTTATCAGCACCTCTACCATCTTTCCCGGTACCGAGGTCAGACTCACCAGTCTGTAGTTTCCCGGGTCTCCCATCGAACCTTTTTTGAAGATCGGTGTAACAAGAGTACTGTACAGAAAATGTGTCAGGTAGAAGAACTACAATATCAAAGAAGAAATTCCTTATTACAAATAAAAAGGCCCTTTTACTTAAGCTTAGTATGCACGATCGGAATTAGCATGCATTAAATACTAAGAAGCTCATAGGTATAAAAAGGGCTTCTTTGCATTTAATGTACAATAAGCTTGAGTTAAAGGGCTTTAGTAAAAGTGGTGGTCATTTTTTTTTATTCTAAAAACTCTCACAATCCTCTCTTTGTAAAATGGCTAAAGTGATTCTTCATTGAACCAAAGTTGTGACTCTAAAAATTCTTAAACTGGTTAATATTTATAAAGAGCTATGATTAAATTCATTAATATTATATTTGTCCTAAATGCTATGAAACTGCTGAAATCTTTAATGACCATACCCTTTTCTGACTGCAATTCTAATGTGGAAAAAAAATAAACAAGACAAACCTTGCTGTCAATTTCACTGCTCCCAAGAGCAGACTGGATAACGTACAGCAATGCATCAGTAAGTCCGTCACACTCCCTCATTCTCCTACGGGCCTCCTCTCCAGCAGAACTGACATTCCTGCAACAAGGAGAACAAGAAATGTTACTTTCTCCTCACCTTTGCTGTCTTCCTCCAGGGAAACAGATGTGTAAATTCAGTAACTCTCAGAATTACACAAAGGTTTTCAAGACATTTTTCTTTGCATTGCATAATAAATTTAAAATTAAGAGGAATCTGAAAAATGATGGGTAACAGTTAAGTGACTGGAAGCTAGAAAGCAGCAAATAAAATCACATTATCTTAGGAAAGTAGTAGAATTTTTTTTTCTTTAAAAATATTGGTACTGTGCTGGAGAGGTACTGTAGTTTCTTCATCCCTTGCTTTACTCATTCTCATTTATAGGTGCTACAAACACATCTAAATTGTTGATATGTAATAAAATCTACATTGGAATATAAGAATCATAACTAGATAAGTCCATCAAGCCTACAATTCTTTTTTTTTTTTTTAATTCTTTATTGATTTTCAAACTACAAATGCGCAATAATGATTCACATATATATACATTATATAATAAGTACAACAAAACTTTCAAATATTGCAACACAATGAAATTTATCCCACCTTCCCAATTAAAAAGTAAATATATCAAACCTTCATGAAACTATTCATAAAATTCTTAGACCAATTCGAATACCATTCCCTTCCCTTCCTCCCCAAACCCCCCCCACCCCCCAAGATGTGTATGTGTACTTGTCTATTACATGAAACTCAATTATTTTTCTTTACAGTATTTAGCTAATGGTTCCCAAACACCCATAAAACTCTTCAAACGACCCTGTTGTGTAGCCATACATCGTTCCATTTTATAAGTATAACACAGGGATTCCCACCAAAATGAGTAATTCAAGCTATCCCAGTTTTTCCAATTTCTTAAAATAAGCTGCATGGCAACCCCTGTCATTACTAATAGAAGTTTGTTATTTTTTGTAAATATTTGACTTTTAGCTCTCATAAGAGATACTATAATTTATGCTATTCAGAAACAAATGAGATAAGAAGGGTGGCCCTAAGGGAAACATCTTCAGGGGACTCAAGAAAAGCCTATCAAAACTATTAGGTGACTTCATCACATCCAGGCCTCTCTCAGTCTCATTTACTTCAGTAATCTATATATATATAAAATCGGATGTATGTATGTATGTATGTATGTATGTTCCAGCATAACTCCAAAATGCATGGACAGATTTCAACCAAACCTGATATACATATCAATTACTATGTGGGAAAAAATACTGTGTGTGGGAAGGGGGTGACATGTAAAGAATCATCTAAAAAGACAGATATTGCTTTTACCAATGGTGTGAAGCTTGGGGAATGATGTCACACAGTCAGAATGATGACACAGTCAACAGTATATAAAGAAGTGCAGGTATGGTGTGGTGAAACCTAAACAGAAAGTGAAAACTGAAAATTTGTGTGATGTTAATCTTCAAGTGAATGTAAACCAAAACCCAAGGGAATTTATATCTGGGCAATACAGAGTGATCAGCTAGTATTAAATATAATGCAATACAATATGAATTCCTGTATGCTACTATTACCCATCAAGTTGGTTTAATGTGGGGTACAAAAGTTACTATACTAGTAATTACAAACATAAAAATTATTTTTTCTAATTATTCCTTTATGATAAATTTCCAGAAAAGAAAACTCTAAGTTGCTCTGGAACTAATATAGGGGCCCTTTTACTAAGCAGTGGTAAGTACTAACTTGTGCTTACCACAGGTTAAACAAAAGATTAGGTTTCTTACCTCTGCTAATCTTCTTTCTTGTAAATATCCTCTGGAGTCTACATGGTACGGTTGTCAATCTCTTCCAGCCTTGTACTGTAGGGAACTAAAAATCAAATTCTAGTCCCTCCTCCTGTGGTCATCTCCTGTTACACTCCCCTGGAATCTCAGTTAGTACACAAGTCAGGTAGATCTACAGCAAAAACAGGATACAAAAGAAAGGAGAGAGGGGGTGTGGGTACTACCCATTGCATAATCAATTCTGCTCATGATAAACAATTTCATATCAGAGCAGTCCCAGCATATCAGGGGGGCCCAATGAGCCTGCCTCCAGGACTGAAGTCCCAAAAGCTGCATCTTCCTTTGCTGCCACATCAAGACAGTAGAAGTTTGTAAAAGTATGTAGAGAGGCCCAAGTGGCCACTCTACAAATCTCCTCAGGAGAAATAGCTGTGGATTCAGCCCAAGAGGAAGCCATTCCTCTGGTAGAGTGAGCCTTCACCCCAAGGGGCGGCTTCTTCCCTGCTGACACATAAGCAGCAGAAATGGCAGCCTTAGAAGCAGGCCTACCCCACTGGTCAGGATCCGCCAGAACAAACAGATGGTCCGAAAGACGGAAGTCATTCGTGGCCTCCAGGTATTTCAGAAGACATGGTCCTTGGACTTAGAGCCTGATGGAACAAAGGTGGGTAGACAAACTTCCTGATTAACATGCAACACTGAAACTACTTTTGGAAGAAATGAAGGCACTGTCCTCTAGAGGACCGCATAATCCGTGATGCGGACAAAAGAATCTCTGCACGAAAGAGCTTGGAGCTCCGATACACTACATGCAGAAGTGACCGCTACAAGGAAAATGGTCTTGATGGTAAGATATTTCAGAGAGATCTGATCCAGAGGTTCGTAGGGTGTACGAGCCAGCGAGTGGAGAACCAAGTTCAAATTTCACATAGGACAAGGCAGCCGCAAAGGAGGCCTCAGCCTTCCCACCGCCCCCCCCCCCCCAAGAAATGGACAACGTCCAGTGAACCTCTGAGAGCAGGGGGACCCAGAGAGTCCTGCAATCTGAACACATAGGAAATAAACCGCAAGCCCCTTCCTGCAAGAAGTCCAGGACCTGTGCCACTGAAGCAGCCAAGGGATCCACCTGAACCCTCTCACACCAAGCCTGAGACGACCTCCAGGATTTTGCATACGCTGATCCAGTGGATTGTCACTTACTCTGGAGGAGCGTAGCGATGACCATAAATGAATAGCCCCTAGCTGTCAATACTGCGTGCTCAAGAGCCAAACCGTAAGACCAAAGAGGCCCAGATCATGGAGTCCACCCAGCACAGAACGCGCACTATCATGAGCCATGGGGGAAAGACATAGAAAAGCTCCCCCTTTGGCTAAGGCTGTACCAGGGCATCCAACCCTTCACTGCCAACCTCTCTGCGGCAGCTGAAGAATCTGTCTGCCTTCCAGTTCCTGGCTAACGCCATCAGCTTGAAGGATGGACAGCCCCACCGCCAGACATGGACTCAAACGCTAGTCTGGACAGGGACCATTCTCTCAGATCCAGAATTTGCCGACTTAGAAAGTCTGCCTGAACGTTGTCAATGGCCGCCATGTAGGCTGTGGACAAGGCCACCAGATGCTTTTCTGTCCTTCCATCCAAGCTTCCAGGCTTAGTAGGGGACTCTTTGGGCGTCTCTGACGGTTGACATAAGCTACACCCATCGCATTGTCTGAAAACACCCAAATAGCTTGCCGATGGAGACACTGCTGAAATCGCAACAAGGCCAGTTGAATCATCCACAGTTCTAGGCGATTGATCGACCATCTGCTTGCCAACGCAGACCACCGGACTTGCACTGGGACTAACCTGCAAACCGCCCCCCCATCCGGACAGACTTACGTCCATGGTCAGAGTCACCCAGTCCAAGACTCTCAGAGGAAGCCCTCTGTCCAGAGTCACTGGATTCAACCACTGCAGCATGCTGCGTGGGCTGCCGCCATGCAAGGCAGCAGTACACTCATCGAATCCCGCTGGGGATTCCACCGAGTAAAGAGAGACTGCTGAAGAGGTTGGAGCAGTGCTCTGGCTCATGGAATTACATCAATGGTCGCCACTATGAGACCCAGGACCTGCAGATAACGCCAGGCAGTCAGAGCCAGAATCACAAACATGGCCCAAATGCAACTCCGTAACTTGATCTTCCTGGCCATTTGAAACCAGATTCCCAGGTAATCTAATTCCAGTGTGGGCTTGAGGTGGCTCTTCTTCAGAGTGATCACCCAGCTAAGATGCTCCAGCAGATGCAGCACTTTATGAACTGCCTTGCGACCCTCTGACAGGGAGGAGGCTCTGATCAGCCAGTCATCCAGATACAGATGGACTAGAACAGCCTGCGAGCGCAGGCGTGTAGCTACTACCACTATGATCTTGGTGAAGGTTTTGAGTGCTGAGGCCAGATCAAAGGGCAGAGCCACAAACTGGAAATGCCGTCCCTGCACATGGAACTACAGAAACCTCCTGTGTTCTCAAAAGGCTGGTATGTGGAGGTTCGCTTCCGTGAAATCTATGGAAGTCAGAACTCCCCGAGTGCACCGTGTCCTTTTGGAAATTTGGAACTCACAGAAAAGCATTCACTGCCCTTAAATCCAGGTTAGGTCTCCAAATTCAGAGCCTTACTTTGGCATGATGCAATATATCGAGCATCTACCTGAGGCCAAGTCAACCTCTGGAACTGGCTCTAGTGCTGCTAGATCTGGCAGCCCGTGAACAGTGGCCCAAACTCGCCGGGTCCTTTCTGGATGTCCTGTGGGCAAAGCCAGAAAGAAATTCAACGGAGGTAGAAAAACTCCAGTCTGAGACCCGCTCTGAGAACTTCGAGGACCCACTAGTCTGAAGTTACCACTCTACCACTCTGGTAGATAGGCCGAAAGTCACCCCCCCTACCGACCCAAGAGAGGCGCAAGAGGGCTGGCATTAGAATTGCTTCTTAGAGGGAGTAGGAGGAACATTTGTTGGAAGACTGTTGTCAGCCCGGACCTCCAAAGTGAGGCCTGGATGAGGCTCCAAATCGTTGGCCCGTTGCCGGGGGCCCAGCATACTGATGAGGGTGCTGGTAGGGATGAAAATTTGGCTGTCCTGAACCCTGGCCCGAGCGAGGCTTAGAACAGGGTAGCACCTTTGGCTTATGGTCCTGCACACAGGCCATGAGGCCATCCAGACCCTGGCCAAACAAGAACAAACATCTAAAATGTAATCTGCTCAGCGTAGCCGAGGAAGAAAAATCAACAGGTCAGTGACGAATCCAGAGAATTCGCCAGGTTGACAATGAAGAAGCTCCAAGCTTAGCAAAGACCTACATCATGTCATAGAGGGCATCTGTCAAATTATTCACTCCTGAGACCAGGAAACCAGGTCCCAGAGGACTACATTTTCTTGATCATGGTGAAGATTAAGAGTGACACAGCCGACAAAGGAGGTGGCCACTGTAGCTCTCAACCCCACCGCCACGAAATCGAAAAGGCGCTTGAGGATGAAATCCACTCGCCTATCCTGAACATCTTTCAGGACTACCCCTCCAACAGAGGGCAAGGGAATGTGCTTAGTGACCTGTGCCACAGCTGAATCCACTTGTGGAGGAGTCAGACGTTTGTAGAACTCCGAGGCCATGGGATACAAGTGTACCATGTTTCTAGCGCATATAAGAGGATCCTCTGGGGACTCCAAGACCTCTGAAAAGATCCTAGCCAAGTCCAGATTGTCCAGAAAGGAAGTGGGCAGTGGATGCTGCTCATTCATTATGGAGCATTCTGTGTGCTCTGTTGGTCCGGATTCAGGGTCAACTCACTGAGCGACCCAGAAATAATATCCATCATGCAGCTAGTCTTAATTAGCCTGCGCACTGCCGAGTCATCACCCAGAATGCGGAACCCACGCTCATAAGGATCAGAAGATCCATAAGAGTAGCCACATCGGCTGGCGTTGCTGAGGAACCTGCGACAGCAGAGGGACAGAACTGGAGCAGAAGCAATTGTGGGTACCGCCTACCTGCTCTCTGGGGTCCCTGAAAGAAAACAGAGATACATGCTGGAATCCAAAGGATGAGCAAACCTCATCTGCTGAGCTGGATTTTGAGTGGGAGAAACAGGCATGGCCTTTATAAACCAGAAAAAGCCTAATACATCATATCCACAAAATTCCAGGGGAAAGAAGTCACCTGCGGCAAGGGTTGCTCCACACGCATCTGACATAGAATGCTCGATTGATATATGAAACTTTTCCCCGGAGTTGCGCTTGTGTTTCGCAGAAGCGCCTTCCACACCTTTTTTAGGGACACCAGATATGCCATTCCTGTCACAGGTAGAAATAGAGGCAAGGAGGACCTCACAGGCCACAGTGCACTTGATACACGGTTGCGAAATCGCCAGCCATCCCCCACAAATGAGGCATATCATGTCTTGAGGAGGCCATCTGAGAAATTTGGAGTGAAAACGAAGCTCCTAAGTGCAAAAAAATACTTTAAAAATGTTTGAATAAAATCCAAGATGGCCACCGCAGGTGTCAATTTTGCCCTACAAAACCCTGGGAAAAACACAGGGAACCCAGGAAAATGGCGATATTGCATTTTTAGAGGTGTGTGTGTGCTGTGTGTGTGTGTGGGGGGGGACAGGTCAGGGTATGCAGGGAAACCACCCAAAAACCACTTTTGAAGATCCCCCAAAATTGCCAAACCAAACATGCATACAGTATACTCACTGTAGCTGTGCTGCATTATACAGAAATGGCAAGCAAGATCTATTACCTCAGGAAGCTGGGAAAACTGGATTTCAAGTCTTCTGACTGCCTCGCCGGCCCGGTCACCCCAGTCAGTGACTACCCGGACCTCCAGAATAATTCAGGGAATGTATGCAGTTCGGTCTCGATCCTAGGCACGCCTCCATGGAACCACGCAACCTGCGCTCTACCCCTTAGCGGACGAACCCGCGGTGAGCCAGCTCCCGATCCCAAAGCTCCAATTTGATGTGCAGGCTGTCTGGAGGGCTTATTGCAGTGGCAGGTAACCCCCCAGAAGAAGACAATGTAGATACAAAAGTCTGCAATCTCCCACCGAAGGATGTCCCTGCAGGGTGAATCCACAACACTAGGGCAAGACCTGCGCCAAGTACCAAATTAATTTACTAGAATCTAAAAAAATAAAAAACACAAGCAGAATCGGGGAGCCCCTACAGCAAGGCTGTGGGAAATGAAACTGAGATTCCAGAGGAGTGTAACAGGAGATGATCACAGGAAGAGGGATTAGAATTTGGTTTTGAGTTCCCTACAGTTCAAGGCTGGAAGAAATTGACAACCCTACTGTATAGACTCCAGAGGAATTGTACAAGAAAAGGCACTACTGTAGGACACACTTGGGCATCCTGTAGTAGTTTTGGGACTGGCAAGCACTTCCCACATAGTAAAAAATACATATTTTAGCATCCTGATTGGGGACAGAGTAGTAAGCACTAGTTAGTGCAACTACATTGCTATGAGATTAACCAATTAGCACGTGGTTAGCGTGGGGGCCGTTATCACCTAGTAAACAGGAGGCAGAAAGGGCTCATGTACTAATTTGGAAATTAGTGCATGAATTAATTCAGAAACTGGAAAATGCAGCTATTTTACAGCTGTGGTAAAAGTGGCCTCATCTAACAAAAATCCACATGCTAATAGCAGCACAGGCTGCTGGAGCAAAAGTCTTATAGTCTGTTATTGAGACAGACATGGGGGAAGCCTGATAGGAAATTGTTAACTTATGTTTCATTCAGGCATTCTACGGAATAGAAGAACTGTGAATTGAGAGAGTTTTCTGTACTATTATTGCTGTTTTACGATGTGATGTGAATGATATTTTTATCAGTTTTTTTTAAAGTTGCTTGTTTTATGTGATTATATGCATGTATTATTGTATGCCGTCCAGGCTTTAGGCGGATAATAAATATTTTAAATAAATAAAAGTTTTTAATTTGTTTTGCCGTAAGGAAAATGTAACATCGAGTTACTTTGAGGGCTCCCTTTACTAAGCTGCGCTAGCGGTTTTAGTACGCACGCTAGATGCAAATGCCAGCATTGAGCTGGCGTTAGTTCTTGGCATGTAGCGCAGGGTTAGCGTGTGTGGCAATGCAGCGTGCGCTAAAAATGCTAGCGCACCTTAGTAAAAGGAGCCCTGATTGTGCAAACACTACTCAGAAATTTTAAAAAATATATACAAGTTTCCCATATGGTCTGGTGTTAACCCATAAATATTTTGAAATGTACATAACTTGAATAATAAGCTTCTATTGGGAGCCAAAAAATATGATTAAAAGTGTGGTGACTTTATCATATTTGCCTGCTTTGCAGATCAAATGAGCATCGATATTTTGCAGTGTTTGTAATCTCATTACAATCATTCAGTTGTGATATTACAAGGCCAGTACTAGTATCTTAAATTATTCAAATAAAAAAAATTTATGAACTTGAATTACTCTAAAAAAAAAAAAAGTCTTTCTTTATCAATATGTTGATATGAGATTTCATGAATCTAAAGTGATGTCTAGTAACATTTAGAAATTCCAATATTGCCTACATTGCAGATATTAAGCACCTCTATAAAATACAAGTATTTCTACAATATTATTTTAGGGGCAGTAGACTAACAAGATTTAGGAAATGCAAATTTTTGATCTAATAATATTCTCCATAATTTCTATTTTACAATGTAGCAAGAGTCTGTCCTTAATCCCTGTAATGCTGAAATTTGTTTCCAATTTTAACGGCCTCTTTTACAAAGCCGTGCTAGCGGCTGTGCTGTGCTAACGGCCCCGAAGCCCATAGAGATTTAAAGGGCTTCAGGGTTATTGCCACACAGCAGCCGCTAGCGTGGCTTTGTTAAAGAGGCCATAAAAGTCTCTATTCAATCAAACCCAGTCCTTTTTTCTGTCCTCTAACTTCCCAACTGTTTCCTTGGTAAAGTCAAACAACTAAAATACAATACTTCTCAATAACCCGTCTCTTTTCTGGTGACCAGCCAACAATGATATGTATGCCTAAGGAATACTCCCCCCCCCCCCCCAAAAAAAAGGTGCTACTAAAATTCACCACCTTATCGGGGGGGGGGGGGGGAGGGGGAGAGAAGGAAGGGCACAAAATCAGCCATGCCCACAGAAATGACAATTCTAAAATAGGACCCTGAAATTAGGTGCCTGATAGGAACCTATTCCATAAAGAAAAATAGGCATCTACTTTCTTTTACAGAATACTAGCCTAACCAGGTATATACAGTATTTGCTTAACCCTTAGGCGCAAGTGCATTATATCAGCTATAAAACTGGTATAGGTGTTAGCACCTAAGTGCTGCAAATAGATGCTTAATTCACTGTACAGTATTCCAGAAGTTACATGCATATGTTTAAGCTCCACCCATGTGTATATCCCCCTTAGAAATACGTGCTATTTACTGTAAGTTAAGCAGGTACATACAGAATAGTGTAGGTGGAAATTTATCTGTTAAACAAATATATGCACACATACACAAGTAAATGCCATTATTCTAAATATTTATGTGTAATGGGTGTATAAATGTTAGCATCTATGTTACAGAGTTTCTCCCAAAATGCTTATTAGTTGGTGTTTTTACCACTGTTATTACAGCCTCCCTCCATGCTACAAAAATCCCGTCTGTGCTGGGGAGACCATAGGAGGAGATGGAGTTCTACCTCCAGAGCTCATGGACGCTCTCATATGCCTAAAAACCTATAGGATTTGAAGTCTCCTTCCCACTACATCAAGCTGATCTGACAGTGTAGGACAATTGGTAGATGTAGCACAACTGGGTATGACAACTGGTAAGAATACAATTGGTAGAAAGATCCTACCAATTGTCATAGACCCCTATGGATGTGGATGGATTAGGTCTGTCCTATCTGAGAAATGTGGCATTCTTTTCTTGGTAGTCCTATTGGGCTGAATTCTACATAAGGTGCTGTTATCGGCGGCTGCTTAAAAATCAGTTGTCAGTCACATGTCAATCACGCAATGGTGCAGTTTGTAGAATTGCCAACCTTCAACCTTAGGTGCCGCTATAAACACGATCTAGGTGTTGGTTTTGTAGATGCCTCTAGGCATCTATAATTTCTGTTTTAAACAATTTTAAGGTCGCTTTTAAAAGGCTTTGCTGCTTAAGTTAGGCATGGGTGCCTACCGGTGACTAACTTATGGGACCGTTTATAGAATATTGTATTTTGTTGTAAATTGCCTAAATCTGCATAGGCTTGGCAGTATATCAAATTTTAATAAATTATATACTATATGATTCAAGGGATTTCGTGCTCTTTAGTTTGTCAATTAGATGCATTAGAAATCTGGCCAAACTACACCATCAAAAACCGCGAAAGACGTCCAGGGGTTGTGTCTGGAGGTGTTACGAGTGGGTTTTGGATGGGTTTGGGCCTGGTTAGACTTGTACATCTTGCAACGATAAATGAACCTTTCCCAGGATGTCCTAGACAGAGCTTAGATATTTTGTGCTAGACTTGTTTTAGAAGCGTCTAAGTGCCAAAAAGGTACCCAAACTTACCAGATGACCACTGGAAGGATTAAATAATGACCATCTCCATCACTTACTCAGTGGTCACTAACCCCCTCCCACCCACAAAGATCTGAATGAAACAGTATGTCTCTAGAACATCAGAACTTGGTATGGGAAACCCAAGTAGAGCATCACACAGGAGTCTTAAGTAAGCTGGTAGGTAGGCTAGTGAACCATAGAGAAAAGGAACCAGGCCCCTTAAGCCACTCTATCCACTACATTTATGGTGTAAAGTGGGAGGTCACCAAAATCCCACTGTACTGCCATATAGGTGCCACCTATAGCCATAAGGGCTTTGGGGTGGTAGACAGGTGGGTCTAGCAGGTTTCGGGGGCACACTATAAATTATAAGGGGGTTATGGTAAGATGCACATCTGGCACCCTTTATATGAAGTTCACAACAGTGCCCTCTACTACTACTACTACTACTACTAGTTGTCACCTTTATAGCGCTGAAAGGCATAAGCAGCGCTGTACATTTTGACATTTATAGACGGTCCCTGCTCGGAAAAGCTTACAATCGAACATGGACAGATAGATATGACATATAGCATTGGGGATGCAAAACCCAAGGAGTTAGCACTCGAAAGCACTCTAAAAAAATGTGGGCTTTTAACTGGGCCTTGAACAATGCCAGAGACGGAGCCCACAGTAGGGATTTGTGCAGCTTGTTCCAAGCATAAGGCACAGCAAGGTAGAAGGGACAGAGTCTGGAGTTGGCAGTTGAAGAGAAGGGCACAGGTGTCCCACTGCTTTGTTGGCATGATGGTCACTCTCACGTCCAAATGGTCTGGATTTGGACATTTTCAACTTGGAAGATTCTGTGGTCAAAAATGGGGTTTAAAGTTAGGCGTCCTAAGGGTTGGATGTCCTGTTAGCCAAGAAGTCCAACTAGGCAATTAAAAAAAAAAAAATTTTAATGTCTAGTGATTCCGCTTTCGAAAATGGATGTTTCTGTGCTTCCGATTTTGGACGTTTTGCGGGAAACATCCAAGTCAAAATTAGACGTACTTTTTGAAATGGTCCTCCATATATGAGAATATTAAGAAAACCTGAGGGTCTGAATTTGCTGCAATCGTTTAGTTCCAACAGATTTGCAAACATAGGCAAAGTATTCAGGGTAAACAAATAACAGCACACGTTGCACATCAAAGAAATAAAGACGCATTTTATGTATTGGTAAAGATAGGACTTGCCTTCAGCCTGGCTGCTCTGAGTAAGCCTGCTCTTACAATTGGAAGCTGAGCAGGGTTGGACCTGACTAGTACCTGGATGGGAGACCACCTAGGAATACCAGGTGCTGTAGGCTGAGGGGCCCTATGTTGGAAAGCAGGAACATAGTGGAACCATACACTGCATGGGAGAAGGGAATGGCAAGCCACTCCTGTATTCTGCCATGAAATATCATAGGGTGGATTCCTCACTCTGTGTGTTGCCATAAGTCAATGGCCGACTCAGTGATATTATTCATCCAAACATAGGATTTAAACAAAAAAAGAGCAAGAGCCTCTAGGCCAATATTCTTCAATGCAAGTCCTGGGGGGGGGGTCAATGATGGCCCCTGAAGTCATCGGGAGTGGCCCTCATCATCATTCTGGCTGTTTTTCTGCTATTCTTTGCCTCTCTACCCAAGCTCATGACACAAAGAGGAAAGCGGATGGGAGGAAAAGCCACATGCTTGAAGGAGAAGGCATTTCTCGTAGATGAAAAAGATGCATTTGGAGATGACTACTTTCTTCGGCATACCCAAAATAACAAGGAAGAATAGTTTGAAAAACTGGCCAGATAGGGTCTATTATCAGAAAGCAAAAATACAAGCTGGCACACTAGGCACACTCTCAGTGAACTAAATGAGGCTCAGAATAATCTGTTTCAAGCAGTGCTCAGAGTCTGAAATCTCAGACCGAACTTTGGGTCACACCCAAGCTGTTATACGTCTGTGCCTGGACTCAATTATTGTACTTGTTTGACTTGCTGTTGTCCATTACCATATGCAATGTTGTAAAAAATTTTTACTTATCTGCTTTGTTTAGAAGAAAGATCTTGTTAGATACTTTGGGTTCTCATGCGTTTCGCAGCTGCTGCTTCAGAAAACCCATAATGCAGAACGCTGACACTCTTTTCAAAAAATGGTCTGTGAACAAAACATGCAAAAAATAGTTACAATCTGCTATTCTTATGTAAAGAAATTGCAACACAACTAGAAAAACTTCTAAGAGGACTTGTTTTGGTGACTTTAGGAGGTAGCTGTTGTAAACTGCCTTTACACTTTATGTCAGACAGTTTATACTCAACACCATCTCAATTTAAATGGCTCAGCACTGGATATGACCTCACCTACGGAGCGCGGAAACTTCTAAAAACCAAACATGTGAAAAGCAAATAAAAAAATTGACTGAAGGAAGTAAAAAATTAAAGAGACAAAAAGATTAGTGAGACAAGAAAGCCCACCATTTAACCTCCTTATTTAAGCTTGGGGGCATGACTGTCTCCCATGCATAAATCCACTGTTGCTCCTTTTTCCACAACACTGCTGACAAATTTTCCCACCGGGTAACATTGGTGCTTCCAAAACTGTATACTTTGGAATTCATCCAAAGTATGTCCTTTCTCCTGCCAAGGGGAGGTGAGTGGAGTTGTAGCGTCACCTTTCCGGATTCAATGCATACTCTTCTAATAAATGGTGGTGTACTACTGATCCATAGCATGATCACACATGGAGCACTGTCTGCATTTGGTGTGTCCTCTTAGGGAAACATCTCTGCCATGTCGAGTAGTGTACTGAGATCATGTGATCAGTTCCCGCAGATTTTTACCTCTAGAATATGTAAATCTGGGTGGTATTGAAAACACATCATGAGTCTGTAAAACATGCCAATACTTCTTAATGGCCTTCTTAATTTGAAATGCCCTATAATAGGGCAAAACACACACCACTCCTGATTATCTTGTGGGAACTGACCCACCTAGGAACCAATCCCTTTGTGCATATAGGGCTCTCTTGTAAAGCCTTCTCGATGACTGAATGTGGGGTAACCTCTATCCATGAATCTCTGCCAGATATCCTGGGTGAATATCTTATACTCGTTGACTGTGATACATAAACTGTGCAATCTCAGGAATTGACCAACAGGTAAGTTGTCTCTCAAATGCCAAGGGTCATAACTGTCAAACTTGAGCAGGTTATTTTGATCAGCGACTTTACGATAGATGGTTGTGGAAAAAGTAGAACCACTGGTTTCAATCTTTGTCTGTCTTGTAGCCATTATGTAGTTTTCATGCTGCTGAGGGATAATTTTTAAGCTGAAAATCATCAAAAAGTGTGCCTGGGGGCAAGAGCTTCACAGCTACACGTCCATGCAGTAACGGCTCCAAGCCACGCCCCCCCCATGAAGGGTGATGCTGATATCTAAAAAAGATATTGTATTAGCGAGCAGGGTGGGAGTGAATTGCAAATTGGAATCGCACTAATTTAACCATTGTATAAATGCTGAAAATTCTTCTACAGATTGTTACCAAACCAAAAATATATCATCAATGAAACGTTTCCATAAATACACTTTTGTAAAGTGATCCGAAGGATACAAAAATTTATCTTCGAAGGCTGTAACATATAGACAGGCAATGGTAGAGGCCATCATTGCCCCCATTGCCGTGCCTTTTGTTTGCATGTTAAACCTGTTGTCAAACTTAAAATAATTTTTTCCTAAAGCAACCTTGACAATGGACAGTAGAAACTCAATCCGTTGGGTAGGTAGGGCCATGCCCACTAGATGATCCTGAATAATCTCAATGGCTTGTTCCTGGGGTATATTGGTATACAATGCTGTTACGTCCAAAGTTGCTAAGAGAGCCCCATGTGGAACATCAGTGCACGATTCCAAAATGTTCAATATACAGGTGATGTCTTTGATATAGGATCATGCTTTAGGGACTTCTGCCTTTAAATGATGATCTATAAAGTAGGACAATGGCTGCAAAATGAGAGGATCCCTAAGATTCTTGTGAATTTTAGGTACGAAGTAGCTCACAGGTATAATAGGGCAATTTTGCTTTAGAAATCTAAATTCCCCATTTGTAATGATGGCCGCCTCCAGTGCTTGAACCAGAACCATGTTTATCACTCAGATGCCTAGTCGGATCTGCTGTTAATTTACAATAATAATGAATATCTGACAGCTGGCGATTGGCTTCTGTCACATATTTAGTTGAGTCCAGAATCACAATACCGGCCCCTTTATCAGCAGGGCGGATTACTATAGAAGTGTATTGCACTAAAGATCTAATTCTGTATATTGTGGTTGCTTCATATTACAATGAAACCTGTGTGGACGAGATTCAATGCCAGTAATCCCTTTACCTACCAACCGTTGAAAAACTTGCAAATGGGGGTCCATCGGCCCCAGAGGATTCCATGCTGAGGGTTTATGCAAATAATCAGATGGAGTCATGGAAGTTTCATCCTTGAAGAATAAAGCCAAAATTGCATTTCTGAATGAATTTATACAAACTGACCCTAGTACTCAAAGGGTCATATCTGTTTTGAGGTACAAATGATAATCCCTTGATTAACTGATTAACACAGTGTGGCCCCAAACCCATCCTGACAAGTCAAAAATAGTTGATGAACTTACTGTGGATGTTGTACATTTCGTTTCTCCTTGGCTTGTCTGCCCCCCATGGGAAAATTTTGGGTTTGAACATGTTGCACAGCAGACCCTTGACTGGACAACCAGGACCTGGTGGGCTCATCTGAACTTCTCCTTCCATCTGTAGACTCTCCAGATGATTGAGAGCATAGGTCTTCTGCTCAAACGATTTCTCTGTGATCGATTCATCCAGGGGTACACAAACCCCTTAACATAATTGTCGCAACTTGCTCACTGAGCAGTGCTTGGAACAGATTATTCTGAGCTTCATTTAGTTCAATGAGAGTGTGTATAGTGTGCCAGCTTGTATTTTTGATACCTTCTTTGGCATATACACAATAAAATGTTTGAATACAGGCTGGTGGGGTAGATGTCATTGACACACACTGGTCAGCAGTATCACAGCCTCACATGGGATCCAAAGTGGCTCCAGCTTAAAAATTAATGAAGACCACTGCTCTAGGCATCATGGCTGCATGTTTCTCTACAAGTGCCCTCTTAAGGCTTTAACTAGGAATTTCCTTGTTAATTCATGTGGATTTATAATACCTTAACTGGCAAAATGTAATTACCTTAAATACTGTTTATGTTTGTTGATATATACATATGCCAACTAAGATTAATGAATTTTTCAGTCAATAATGAACTTGATCTTTCATTTATTTTTTTTTTTTAAAGGGGGGAGCAATTGTTTTTCTGTGCATAAAGTAGGAAAATAGGGCGTTGTTAAATAAATTGGTTCTGTACCAATTTGTATTTATTTTCAATAGCATGCATGATTATTTCAGTACCGCGAGAGTCTCCCACATACACTCACCCACAGTCACATTGCTCCCCATTTATTTCTGATTAGTTTGACCAGAGGAAAAACAAAATCAGAGGCAGAGAACCAGTAAACTGCATTAAAAACACACACTTTCATATCAAATGTGTCTGGTTTTAGCACACACCAAGCAATACTCATGTTATATGAGAATACAGTCCAGAATGGATGCAGTTAACACTGTATAGCAAATGCCAAAAAAACAATTGCAGTATTTCTTGCCCCAGGAACAGGATTAAATACATATTTAAAACTATTGCCTATTTTTACGCAGACTTGTAACATTAGAATATTAATGCTTACCTTGTACACAGAGGGAAAGCAGCAGAAGCTATATGGATGCTCTCAGCTGCATGTTCTGTTTCACACAGGTGAAAAGTAGCCTCAAGAACAAACAAGACAAATGTGCAGCCTTCCAGAAAGAACACAAATCCACAAAGCTAAACAAGCTTTTGCTGGCAGTTTTCTTTTTTCCCATGAGAGGAGGGAGTATCCTGCTCTGCCCTAGTCAGCAGTGGGGTTGGACTGGGGATTGGTCGAGGGGAAGACAGCTGAGTTCTATCCTCTCTGTTCCAATCAGAGCACTGCCATCGAAGTCTTCAGAGGATTCACAGCTTTCTCCTGAATTCCCTGCGGGCAGGCCACTTTTGCTTGATTGAATTTGATTGGTTGAGCAGGCAACAGGAGAAATTGCCTGTTCAACCAATCAAATTTACTGTAGCGCCATCAGGGCCTTCAGGGGACAGGGTGAATCCCCAGCCAGCTGTGCCTTTTTTTTGTTTACTTTTTGCTGATGCAGTTTGAATGGTTGAACAGGCATAGCTGCAGGGTTGGGTATTCACTGAAGGCCCTGACTGCATGCCAGAGCAATGCTAGCCTTCGGCTGTCTTATGATCACAGTTTGCTTCTTATACATGAACTACTGATATTCTTCAGCTGTTAAGGAAAAGATGCTTAGAATTTGGACTGAGAGGTTGTGAATTGACAGATGACCAGAGAAAGAGGCATATGGATTGGGGCAAAGAAACACTCTAGTTGGAGCAAGAAGGAATAGAAGAAAGTGCTAGTCAGTAATGAACACACTTTCCACTTACTTGGAAATCATGAAAGAAAACATTTGTGAGAAGGTCCCAGAAGAATATAAACCAGAGTGCTAGAACCTCTTGATTAAAATCTAACAAATGTAATAATGTGGGGATGCATGGAAGCCAGCATAGTTGCCAGCTTTCATATCATTGATGGTATGGTCAATACACACAAATGAACTGAAATCATCACAAAGAGCATGCTACGCTACCATCAGCTCAGCAATTGTTTCCTGGAGATTATGTCTTCCAGGATGACAATGCTCCATGCTATCAAACAAAAACAATGGCAGACTGGAAGAAAAAGAAGCAGATGAAAACAATGGAATGGCCAGCAGAGTCTCCAGATGTAAATTCAATTGTGAATTTATGGCATTAGGTGTCAGTGGAAAGAGCAAACAGAAATCCAGTGAATATAATGGAACTTATTGAGTCTCTCATTGCTGCCTAGAAACATGTATTAACTTGATACAAATTAAAATAAACATTCTGCATGACACAGATAGCAGCGTGGAAGCCATATGGATAGAAATTCCATGTGTGAAGGAAGGAATATATGGGTAAGGTTATACTACCGTCCCCTGGGACAGAATGAGCAGACAGTTGAAGAAATGTTTTCAGAGATTAGGAAAGTTGGAGAACTGGGCAACAATATAATAATGGATAATTTCAATTACCCCAACATTGACAGGTTAAATGTTACATCGGGGAGTGCTAGGGAGGTAAAATTCCTACATGTCCTGGAACTGACAAGAGGGGGAGGTATTTTAGATTTGGTCCTTAGTGGAATGAAAGGCATAGTACAGGAGTTAACTGTGTTGGGATCACTGGGAAACAGTGATCATAACGTGATCAAATTTGAGCTGATATCAGGAATGATATCGCAAAAGAAATCTACTGTGGAGGCATTTAATTTTCGAAAGGGCAACTATGATAAAATGAAGAACATGGTTAGAGAGAAGCTAAAAGGATCAGTTTCAAAGGTTAGGACTGTAAACCAGGCATGGTATTTAAAAATACCATCACGGATGCCCAGATCAGATGTATACCACATATAAGCAAAGGTGGAAAAAAGAGGAAATGAGAGCTTGCGTGGTTAAAAATGAAGTGAAAAAGGCTATCGGAGCAAAAAAAAAAATTCTTTAAAGAATAGAAAAAGGATTCGAATAAAGAAAATAAAAAGAAACACAAGCACTGGCAAGTTAGATGCAAATCATTGATAAAGAAAGCTAAGAAAGAATATGAAGAGAAACTTGCAAAAAAACTCATAACAATTTTTTAGGTACATCAGAAGCAGAAAAACCTGTGAGGGAATCCGTGGGCCCATAGGATGATCAAGGAGCAAAAGGGGTGTTCAGGGAGGATAAGGCCATAGCAGACAGACTGAATGAATTATTTGCTTTGGCCTTTATGGAAGAAGATGTAAAAGATTTACCTGAACCGGAAATGGTTTTTAAGGGTGATGATGTGGAGGAACTAAAAGAAATCTTGGTGAATCTGGAAGATGTACTAAGCCAAATCGACAAGTTAAAAAGTGATAAATCGCCTGGACTGAATGGTATACATCTCAGGGTACTTAAAAAAAGAACTCCGAAACAAAAAGAGGACTGCAGAAATGATGTATAAAGCACAGGAACTTTACATTACATTACATTAGTGATTTATATTCCGCCTTTACCATGCGGTTCAAGGCGGATTACATAAGAATTGCTATGATTTTAAGACATACATATTAAGAAGTATTTAAGGAATAGTTTGAACATTTTCTAATTTGCTAAGCAGTAGATTGGTAATGCAGGAGGAATTCGGAACATTATTGGTTGTATTATATTGGCTTTATGTATTTTTTGAAGAGTAGGGTTTTTGTTTCTTTTTTGAAAGTTTTGTAGTCTGTGGTCGAAGTCAGCAGATTAGTGAGTTGTCAGTCCAGTTTTGCTGCTCTGGTGGCCAGTAGGTTGTCATACATTTTTTTTCGTTTGGCATTTTTGGTTGGCGGGTGTGTGAATATTGTGTGGGTTCTCCTGTGTCTGTTTGAGGTGGAATGAGTTAGTCGATTGTTCCAGTAGGTAGGGCTGTTTCTGTTTATAGCTTTGAATAGTAGGCAATGGAATTTGAAATATATTCTGGCTTGTATTGGGAGCCAGGGTGAGTCTTGGTATACCTCTGTGATGTGATCGTATTTTTTCAATGAACAGATAAGTTTTAGGGCTGTGTTTTGTATTGTTTGAAGTTGTTTCATCTTTGTTGCTGGGCAGGGGAGATATAATATGTTGTAATAGTCTAGTAGGCCTAGGATTAGTGATTGAACCACGAGTTGGAATTGTTTTCTGTCGAAGAATTTTTGAACTTGTCTTAGGTTTCTCATAGTGGCGAATTATGTTTTTATAATTTTGTTGATTTGTGGTTGCATGGTACAGCCTCTGTCTATCAGCACTCCGAGGAGTTGAATGGGGTATGAGATCGAGTTTATTACTATGTTAGTCAAGGTTCGGGTTTTGTAGTTTTCAAGGAGGATGAAGTTTGTTTTGTCCAGGTTAAGTTTTAGTTTGTGTTCTTTCATCCATGTTGCTACTGTTTCAAGTGTTCCGTGTATTGTGCCTATCATGGAGGGCTCAAGTTGGTCGAAGGGGAGGAGTATATCATCTGCATAGCTGTAGGAGGTAATGCCTAATTTGTCTAGGTAGGAGCTTAGGGAGGCAATGTATAGGTTGAAAAGTGTGGGAGACAGGGGTGATCCTTGTGGCACTCCACACGAGTTGGACCAAGATTCTGATTTTTCTTTGTTTGTTTTGACTCTATAAGTTCTGGATTGTAGGAATCCTTTAAACCATGTTAGAACTTTTCCTGTAATTCCTATTGAATCTAGAATTTGTAAAAGGATGTCATTGTCTACTAGATCAAAGGCTGCGAAGAGGTCTAGTTGTATGATTATCATTTTTTTGCCTGTGCAGAGGTGTTGTCTCGCGATGCCCATGAGTGTTCCTAGTAGGGTCTCAGTGCTGTAGTTAGTTCTGAAGCTAGACTTTATGGGGTGGAGTAAGTTGTGGTTTTCTAGGTATACGTTTAGGGCTTTAGCTACCAGGCCTTCCATTAGCTACTAGGCCTTCCATTTGTTTGACATTCAGTGGGATTGAGGCTATGGGTCTGTAGATGGATGGTTGGTCCGTCGCTCCTTTGTGGGTCTTTTAGGATTGGAGTTATGATGATTTTGCTGAGGTTTTGTGGGAACTGGCCGTCTGTGAGTAGGGTTTATATCCATAGTAGGAGCAGAGTGCGGAATAGTGTACTGGAGGTTTTCAATAGGTATGGTGGGCAGTGGTTAAATTCACAGGCTGCATGACTGTATTTGTTATATAGTTTGTTGAAGTCTGATCATTGTATAGGTGAGAAGTGGGACCAGGTTCTGTCTACTGCTATCAATTCTTTTTCTGTGGGGGAGGTTGAGATTTCTTCTAGGTGAGTGGGTATTCCATTGAATGTGGCTCTGATATTTGCAATCTTATTTTTGAAGAATGTGGCTAATATGGTGGCTGTGGGAGGGGGGAGTTGTTATTGGTCAAATATGGTGTGGTGTCTGTGAGTTCTTTTAGTAACTGGAATAGCTTTTTTGGGTCTTGGGATCCTTCTCCCCTTTGCTTTGTGTAGTATGTCTTTCTTTTTTCTTTCAGCTTTTGTTTGTATTTTTGGTGTAGTGTTTTCCAAGCTGTTTTTGTGGAATCTTGGCTACTTTTTCTCCATTTTCTTTCTAGTTGTCTGCATTGTCTTTTGAGTTGGAGTAGTTCATTGTTAAACCATTTGTCAGATTTTCTATGTATTCTTGTTTTGGATTGTTCTGGGGCTAGCTCATCTAGGGTTGCTGTACTTAGAATGTTCCATTGTGGGATGAAGTCTTTGGGGTTGTAGTCTTGGATTATGGTGTCTGTCTTTGTCCAGAATTTGGTGGGGTTGATGTGTGGACGTGAGTTGTAAGTTATTTTTGTGTAATTGATTTGCTTTTGTTTTTGGTCCAGTTGATTTTGAAGGAGTACGTATAATGGTCAGACCATAGGGACCGGTACCAGTATCCGTTTGATGTGTAGATTTCTGGTTGAGTGGGCTGTTGGGACAAGTAGGCTGCAATGTCGAGTTGGTGACCTTTTTCATATCTGGTTTGACGGTCTAGTATCTTGTATGTTAGGGCTTCGAAGTATGCTAGTAAGTTTTCAACTTGTTTGTGGGATTGGTTTCGAGGTGGAGATTGAGGTCTTCTAGAATTAAGTTGTAGGTTGTCATTAGTGAGTTTTGATAAATGAAATCTTTGAATTTTGGTTTTGCTGTGTTCCAGTTTCCTGGAGTTATATAGCAGAGCATGCATGTTAGTGTTCCTTTAAGTGATGTGCTTGAGAGTTGACAGGCTAGTAGATCCATGTATGGGGTAGGTGTTTTGTATTTTTAGCTCTAAGGTGGTTTTGGCTATGATGGCGATTCCTCCTCCTCTTTTGTTTTCTCTGCAGACCACTATTATTTTGTATCCCATTGGGCAGACTTCCGTTATTCTGGGGTCTGAATCTGAAGTATGCCAAGTTTCTGTGAGGAAAAGGCAATCTATATTTTTTTCTTCTAACCAGTTCTTTATGTGTTCTGTCTTGGGGCCTATGGCTCTGATGTTCACATATGCACAAGTGAGAGTGGTGAAGACTGTTTGTGTGATCCGAGTTATTTTCGGGTAGATGAGTGATCTTTAGTGCGGTTGCGTTTTGGTCTTGCAAGGGTTAGCCGGTCTTCTTCTTGTAGTTTGTGTGGTGGATTGGTAGGTGTAGGTCTGATAGTTTGTGATTTTATCTATTGAGAGCCGTCTGGTAGGTTGGGTGGCTCCCTTGGAGTTAGATATGATTGGTATTGGGAAAATGTTGTTTGCTGTTACCTTCTGGTTGGTTAGGAGTAGCGTAATCAGTAGGATAGCTTGATATTTTTGTGGTGTAGTTTTCATTGTGGTGCCAGAAGTGGTGGGTATTGGAACTGGTGGGGAAGTTCTTTTTCTTCCTTGGCTTGTTGAGAGTCGTTTCTGGTGATGGAGAGGTTGTTTTGTGGTGTTGTGGGTGGCTGGTGTTGGAGTGTGTCTTCGTGAGGGCTGGTTAGGTGGACTTGAGATGGTTGTGCTTTGGTCGCTTCTTGGTCGCTTCGCAAAGGCACTCGCCACTTAAACAAAAAAGTATTTTAAATTAAATTAAGCGTTGCCGCTGAGCCTTTCAACTGACTCAGCGGTGGAACATTGGGGGTAAGGGGCAGAGTGCGGTCCCATGCTTCCTTCCCTCTGCTCCCGGTCCAGGTGAGGTGGCAGGGCCGGTGAAGAAGGGATTGTGTTCCTGAAACCAGGCTGGTTGGACCTGTTATTCCTTGGCGTTTTTTGCCCTTTGGATGACTTTTTTACATCACTCAGCTAAGTCCGATGCTTTTTTGACTTTTGTTGGGGAGTTAGCTGGGGGGTTCAGTGAGTAGTCGCTCAGTGGGCTATACCTGTTATTCACCTTTTGATTTGTGATTATTTCACTGATGATTATTGCACACACCAGGTGCCCAGTGATGGTGTGCGGGTGGAGGTATATTACCTCTATCTGAAGCGTTGGAGTATTGTCTCCCTTCATTGTTCCTTCACACTAAGGGCACCTTTACAATCGTTACATTATTTAAATTTTCACGCACTATTTTGCGTTGTGTTTTTTCAGGTATTTTGCCTTGAGCGATCACTCTCTGAACCTTTTGACTATCTCTTCCTTTTTGTGGGTTTCTTGCCCTGGATCAGTAGCATGGAATGTTGCTATTCCTTGGGTTTTGGCGAGGTACTAGGGACCTGGATTGGCCACGGTGAGAATGGGCTACTGGGCTTAATGGACCATTGGTCTGACCCAGTAATGCTATTCTTATGTCATCTATCAAATAACTCCTGTTGCTAGTACATTTCATGCCAGAGAGATGCTGACAGATAAAGAACAGAAACTGGCCAATTAAGTATTAAAAACCAAAACTGTTTAAACAGCCATTTTCAGGGCCACTTAAACAAATAAAAATTAATTATTAGAAGAGACTAATATCAATATGCCCAAACATAGTTGTATTATTTAACTGTAGTTTCAATATATGGATTTATGTTTCACAGTACAGCAGTACAGAGAAATACCATCCCTGACCGGGATAGCCATAACATCTCAGTTTACATTCTGATAGAAATTTATAGCCAAAAAGAATGCTCAATTGAATTATGATAGTAATCATGTGCATGGTTTTGGAATTCTGAAAAAGAATTTGTCATAATAGCACACAATCTTAGAAAATTCATTTTATAACTTATTCAGAATATTGTAGAGGTATTTAGATCTTAGACTCATGTGTTGGAGCTTGAACCTAAAGACCATGAGACTCATAATCAAAACACTGAAACGTCCAAAAAGCCGCTTATGTCAGTATTTGGATGTCCTAATATCAGGGAGGGGGGCCTTAACTGGGAGGGGCCTAAAGAGCCCTGATTAGCCTAGACACCTAAGACCCCTATCATAGGAAGGGTCTTAAGAACATGGACCAATTAGAGCCTCAGGCCCCTCCCCAGTGCAGTTCTGGATGCACTGGGAAGAAGAAGGCACACCATTATGAAGAGGCCAGCCTGCTGGCAGGAGGGAGTGGGCATCCCTTCAATCAGATTGTCTTTGAAGGTATGGGGTTGTAGAGAGGGTGCTGAGTGGGGTGCTAGGGGTTCAGGGGTGCTGCAGTTTGGTGCCAGGGGTTCAGGAGGTGCCATAGTTTGGGGTGGGGTGTCAGGGTTCCATGGAGCCTGGCGGCAGGAGAGAGTGGGCATCCCTCCTGCGAGTTGTTCTGAGGAAAGGTACACGGGGGTCTTGGATGATGTCTGGAGTGGATGGAGCTATCAAGGGCTGTTGGGGGATGTTGGGGGGAGGGGTAGATATGAGGGAGGGAGAGAGAAATCAGATCTCCCTGCTGGTTCAGCTGATCCTTGTAGGGGAATCCCTATCAGCTAAGCCATCAGGACTTCCCGAAGCCAGCTCAGGTGATCAGGGATTCCCCTGCGATCAGTTGATGGCAAGCTGTTCTGACAGGGTAGGATAATTGGGTACTACATCCAAACAGCTTGCTTTTATGCGTTTTTCATGGGGATGTCTTTATATTTGGGAATGTCAAAAAAAGAGAGACGTACTAAAGAGTTAAAATGTGGCGTTAGACAAGGATGCATCTTGTCACCTTATCTGTTCAACCTGTTTGGCGAAACCATCTTCAGAAAAGCAAATTTGGAAGAAGAGTGTTAGTTTCAAAGTTGGTGGCCAAAATATAAACAACCTGCGCTATGCAGATGATACAATGCTCATCACTAGAAGCAAAGAAGACATGCTGTATCTACAGATTAAAGTCAAATCTTAAAGTCATAACATAGGATTAGAACTGAACATAAACAAGATGAAGATCATGAACATGGAAAATGATGAAGATTTTGAGCTTGAAGGCAATAGAACATAAGTTGTAAATAATTTCAATCTCCTGGGCTCTTTTGAAAACAAAAGCAGCTAGTGGGGAGGAAATACTCCACAGAATAACACTTGGTCGCTCTTCAATGAAGGCTCTTGACACAGTATTAAAGATAAAGCAGTAACACTTCAAACAAAGATCAGACTTGACCACACATTCATTTTCTCAGTGGTCAGTTATGGATATGAAAGCTGGACAATAAGGAAACAAGACAGAAAGAAGATTGACTCATTTGAGCTTTAGTGCTGGAGAAGGATTTTAAGTGTGCCATGAACTGCCAGAAGAACTAACAAATTGATTCTGGAAGAGATCAAATGTCACTCAAAGCACAAATGATGAAGTTACAATTGTCTTATTTTGGTCACACCATCAGAAGAGAGAGATCACTGGGGGAGAACATCATGTTTGGGAAGATCGAAGGAACCAGGTGAAGAGGGTGACCTGCAATCAGATGGCTGGACATATTGAAAACAGCCATGGGGATGACGCTAGAGGACCTTTCCGGACTAGCACAAAATTGATTTATTTTTAGATCCATAATTCATCAAGTCGCTAGGACTTGAGCATGAGTTGATGGCACCTAACAACAACAGTTATTAAAAAAAAAAAAAAAAGGAGATAGACGTGTGGAAGTTTTGAAAATGAACATTTTTACTACTGAATTATTGGATGTCTTTCTCCAAACATCCAAACTCTGACTTAGACGTCCTATTGAAAATGCCCCTCCATGTGTAGAACTATTCAATTAATTATTAGATCCAAGAATACTGGGGGCACCACAAGAATTTGGACACTTGGATTTGTTTGGATTTAAGAACATAAGAATTGCCGCTTCTGGGTCAGACCAGTGGTGATCATGCCCAGCAGTCCGCTCACACGGCAGCCTTCTGGTCAAAGACCAGCGCCCTAATTTGAGACTAGCTCTACCTGCGTATACTCTTGTTCACCAGGAACTTGTCTAACTTTGTCTTGAATACCTGGAGGGTGATTTCCCCTATGACAGACTTGGGAAGCGCATTCCAGTTTTCTACCACTCTCTGGGTGAAGAAGAACTTCCTTATGTTCGTACGGAATCTATCCCCTTTCAACTTTAGAGAGTGCCCTCTCGTTCTCCTCTCTGTCTTTATCTACTAAGTCTATCCCCTTCAGTACCTTGAATGTTTCGATCATGTACCCTCTCAATCTCCTCTGTTTCTCTAATCTTTCGCTGTATGGCAGTTTCTCCAACCCCTTAACCATCTTAGTTGCTCTTCTCTGGACCCTTTTGAGTAGTACCATGTCTTTCTTCATATACGGCGACCAGTGT
Source organism: Geotrypetes seraphini (assembly GCF_902459505.1). Taxonomy (NCBI): domain Eukaryota; kingdom Metazoa; phylum Chordata; class Amphibia; order Gymnophiona; family Dermophiidae; genus Geotrypetes; species Geotrypetes seraphini. Next base: position 292,198,894 of record NC_047085.1, read on the forward strand.
TGTAAGCAGTACTCCAGGTGAGGGCGCACCATGGCCCAGTACAGCAGCATGATAACCTTCTCTGATCTGTTCGTTATCCCCTTCTTTATCATTCCTAGCATTCTGTTCGCCATTTTTGCCGCCACTGCACATTGTGTGGATGGCTTCATCGACTTGTCGAGCAGAACTCCCAAGTCCCTTTCCTAGGAGGTCTCTCCAAGTACCGCCCCAGACATCTTGTATTCATGCATGAGATTTTTGTTACCGACATGCATCGCTTTACATTTATCCACGTTGAACCTCATCTGCCATGTCAATGCCCATTTCTCAAGCTTGAATATGTCACATTGCAGATCTTTGCAATCCCCCTGCGTCTTCACTACTCTGAATAGCTTCATATCATCTGCAAATTTAATCACCTCGCTCGTCGTACCAATGTCCAGATCGTTTATAAAGATGTTGAAGAGCACGGGTCCAAGCACCGAGCCCTGCGGCACCCCACTAGTGACGTTCTTCCAGTCTGAATATTGTCCATTTACCCCCACTCTCTGTTTCCTATGCTCCAGCCAGTTTTTAATCCACGTGAGTATTTCATGGCACGCAATTTTCCGAAGTAGTTGTTCATGCGAAACCTTGTCAAACGCCTTCTGAAAATCCAGATATTCAATGTTGACCGGGCCGCCCTTGTTTATCTGCCTGTTTACTCCCTCAAAGAAGTGTAGCAAGTTTTTTTTACTTTACTTTGATTTTATATATTTTATTTATATATTTTATGTATATATTTTCTGCTAATTTGTTGATTTGATGTGTGTATCTTATTAATATTACTATTGTGCTTATGTTTTTCTTTGATTTTAGTGTGTAAATTGCCAAGATGGTATGCCAATTGGCAATAAACTGTAATAAGAATCTGTTAAACATGAAAAGCACAGTTACTTACCATAACAGGTGTTATCTGTTTACAGTAGGCAGATATTCTCACATGTGGGTGACATAATCGATGGAGCCCGGTACGGACAGTGCTAAAAGTGTACTGTCACTTTAAACTTCTTAAGAGACTTTGAGACTGGCTGCACCTTAAACGCATGAGTGCCTTCCCATCCGATGTCAGCTTACAGCTCTTTGGTTTCGTAAATAAGCTAAGAGGCCGGCCAACCAGGGGAGGTGGGTGGGATGTGAGAATATCTGCCTGCTGTCCCCAGATTACATCTGTTATGGTAAGTAACTGTGCTTCATCCTTCTACAAGCAGGCAGCACATTCTCACATGTGGGATTCCCATAGCTTACTGAATGGGATGGTGGGAGAGTTGGCCATTAGTAAGAAATTTAATTCTGTAAAACTGCTTGGCCGAAATGATCATCTCATCTGGGATAGGATTCTAGATAGTAGTGAGATGTAAATGTGTGAATTGAGGACCAAGTAGCTGCTTTGCAAATATCATCAATGGGAGTGGAACGCAAAAAAGCCACTGATGCTGTCATAGTTCAGACTTTGTGTGCTGTAACATGTCCCTCAAGCTTCAGCCCAGCTTGAGTATAGCAGAATGAAATGAAGGCCACTAACCATGTGGAAATAGTTCTCTTGATTACAGGAAGGTACAACCTGCTAGGGTCAAAAGAGATGAACAGTTGAGGCAAAGTTGTGTGTGGCTTAGTTTTTTGTAAATAGTAAGCCAATGAGCCAAGGTAATAGGAGGTAGTCCTCTATATGAAGAAGAAGGATGCTTTCTTGTCTGAGAAGAGTGATGACTGTGACAATGTCGAGAAGGGCTCCTTTGACAATGTCGGTACCAATCAGATGAAGAGGGAGATGAAGTGCATTGACAAGAATGTCTAGATCTTGATCTACGTCGAGAGGAATGGGAATCAGTACCGTGTGATCTCGATGTCTGTCGATGCTTCAATGGAGGGCTAGAGCTGGTACCCTTGGGCCTCAATGTACCATGCTCAGGCCGGGCTGATACCGAGGGAGTCAATGTAAAACTGGTGATGTATGAAGTTAAAACAGGTCACCAAGCTCCCTCTGAAAAAACTCCTTCATTTGATTCTGGAAGGACTGCACTGATATCGTTATCTCAAAAGCCGGTACCATCGGAGCTGCAGTGTGTCAAGGGGTGGGTGGGTGACCTTGATGAAGAAGCATGCTCTATAGGAGACAAAGCCTGCACAGAAGGAGATTGATGATGTCGTTGGTGCTTGACATGCATCGAGGGACTCGATGCTGACGATGCCTGAGACACTGGTGAAGTACAGGATGGCTTCTTTGCAGGAGGCATCGATGTCGGTACCATCGGTACCGATGGCACTGATTTGTCGCCAGAGGCCATGGCTGGTCCAAATAACTTTTCCTGCTGAACTCATTAAGCCTTAAGAGAGCATTTTTATAGCATGGAACAGGGAATGCAAGTGCCCACTTGATGCTCTGGTCCCAGACACTGAATGAACCAGCAGTGAAGATGGAGATGGGCTGTTGGCAATGAGTATACTTTTTAAAACTGGAAGAAAGCCTCGAAATGTGAAGGAAAATCCCAGAGACTAAGAAAAAAAAAGCTCAATGGTTGCAGCCTGAGAAAAAAGTAGAAAATACCAAAGAGAGAAGGCCCAAATGCCTGACTGAGGAAAATAAAGAAAATAATGTTTAGAAATTATTTTTTATAATGAAGAACCGAAGGGCAAAAAAGACATTGGGAAGGCAAAAAAGACATTGGGAAAGGCAAAAAAGACATTGGGAAGGCAATACAATTTGGACAGAGTCCAAAACACAACTTTGCTCTGTGGAGAATGAAAAACTGAGGAGCCGCGAGCCAAATTGGGCAGAAGGTATTATGTGTACACAGTGCAGGCAGTCTTGAAACCTCTTAAAAAGTGTAAAGTGACAGTAGACTTTTAGCACTGTCTGTACTGGGCTCTGTGGTTGATGTCACCCACATGTGAGAATATGCTGCCTGCTTGTCCAAGGATAACTAAAAGTATGCAGATGAGTTTTCTAATCCTCTGCTGCTGTAAGAGTGTGGGCTAGTAAGAGCTATATGCTAGATAGGTAACAGTGTCTCATTGAGTTCTCTTCTGGGGCTGCTGGATGGAACTATGCAGATGAGTTTACTGGTTCTCTGTTGCTAGAAAAGACAGAATGTTTGGTGGAAGCTGAGTCCAACACTCAAAACATTTTGCACCCTTATGCCTAAGAATGGGTGTCAATAAGTAATGGTGTTGTAGTTTTAGTCTGTTTAAAATTGTAGATATAAAAGATCAACCAAGCATATTTTGGTCATTGTGCTCATTTATGAATTAAATATTAATACTAAATATTATTTTCACATTTGTTCACAATCTGCAGGTAAAGTGATGATTGGTAAGAAGAATCTTTGCAGTAATTAGAAACATAGGATATGTTGGCAGAAAACCACCACGTGGTTCTGACAGTCCTCCCGAGTAAGCATTAGAAAACAAGTCCCCTGATCAATGTGTGCTTTTCAAGAACTGCTGTCTTCTGTGTTTTCACTGCTGGAATGAAATACTTCAGAAAGAAGCCTGAAAAACTGGTATGGAGAAATTTACTGTAACATATTTCAGGAACAGATGGTACACAGAGGATTGATGGGAACCTTTAATATGCACATTGTATAAAGTCTTAGGAGTTCATCAAAATCTGTGATCAGATTTAGTGCATTCAATGGGAAAGGACAACCTAGAGGTTCCTGGGAGCACTGGCTGAACCTTCTAGCTGTACCAATACCTATATGCTCATAGTAGAGTAATAAATAGTAACAAATAAAAATTAATTGGCCCATTCAGTCTGTCCAGTTTCCATCTTCATCACTTTTCAATCACATGAGAAAGATGTGCAAATAAAGTACCATAGTTAATCCAACTGCAGCTTCCCCCAAGTCATTTATTAAGCTTTTCAATCTTGCTCCCAACACTGTACTCTATCCTCCTAATTCACACTGCTCAAAATTGCATGTCCAGATTGTGTGTGCAATTTAATTGAACATAAGAATTGCCATACTAGGACAGAGCAAAGGTCCATGAAGCTTAGCATCCTGTTTCCAACAGTGGCCAACCCATATCCCAAGTACCTGACAAGATCCCAAGTAGTAAAACAAATTTTATACTGCTTATTCTAGGAATAAGCAGTGGATTTCCCCAAGCCATCTCAATAATGGCTTATGGACGTCTCTTTTAGGAAATTATCCAAGCTTTTTTAAAACCCCGCTAAGCTAAATGATTTCACCACATTCTCTGGCAATAAATTCCAGAGTTTAATTACACGTTGTGTGAAGAAATATTTTCTGCTGATAACAGGGCACTAACAATCATTGGCATTAATTGATTACAATTAGAATTTACACGCACATCTTGTTAGGTGCTACTTTATTAAGATGTGCATGTAAATTCATACAGGTGGATCTGAAAAGGGGGCATGACTATGGGAAGGACACGCGTGAGTCAAAAGGTATTCCAAGAATTTGTGCACACTGTTACAGAATGCCTGATCTGCCCCTAATTTAAGCACGATGATTTATACTAGGGTGAAAGTACAGTAGAGGGCAGTAATATAAAACACATATTCACCAACTGTGAAGCCCAGGGCAGCTTTACCAAGGTTGTCAGTTATAACCTATGAGAAATCTATAGGAGACATCCTTGTCCTCCTCGAGACAGACCAGAACCTCACCAACCTCCACGAGAACATCACAGCTTGCATAATGAGACTCCGCTCCTGGTCCCTCTCGGTACAGATGAAACTAAATGAATCAAAAACAAAATTATTCTGGCTCGGCCCCAAATTAGAACACCTGCCCACCCTCTTCGCATTACCCTCAGGCGATGCACTGCAGCTTGAATTCTCATGCAAGGTCCTTGGCATCATTATCGATTCTTCTCTCTCCCTCAATGACCACCTCAATTCCTTGGCAAAATCATGCTTTTTCAGCCTCCACATGCTGAGAAAAGTAAGATCCTACTTCCACCAACAACATTTTGCCATCCTTGTCCAATCCATCATCCTCTCCAAACTAGATTACTGCAATGCCATCTACTTAAGCCTATCAAAAAAAGTCTTCAAAGACTCCAGCTAATCCAGAATACTGCAGCCAAATTGATCTTTACAAAACGCAAATCTGACCATGTCTCCTCATTCCTTGCCAAACTTCATTGGCTCCCAATGATCTCCAGAATCCATTTCAAATGTTCCTGCCTTGCTTTTAAGATCTTTCACGGCATCCTTCCTCCCCTTATCCCACTATCTTACAACTCCTCAAGTCCCGACTCCTCCAGAACTGCCCAAAGGTATAAACTAGCCTTCCCCTCTCTACTCAGCATTCACTATGCAGGTAAACTGGGAAAATCCCTTCTCTTCAAAATCACAGGACTTTGGAAAGACCTCACCATCCCGCTGCGAAACCTGGGCTCCCTCCAATTATTCCGCAAACAACTGAAAACTTGGCTTTTCACCAAATTGTAATTCTATCCTCCCCCCTTTTTCTTCCCTTCTACATATAAGTTCATGTAAAACTTTTCCTTCTCTACCTATATTTTAAGTTCTTGTCAACCGTGTCGAGCTTCATATTCGTGGAGATGATGCGGTATATAAACTTAAGGTTTACATTAGATTAGATTAGAAAAGAGGTGTAAATTTCACAGAAATGCTTCAGACTTAAAGTTTAGAGACCTAAGATTGTTCCCTGACATTCAGCTCATGGCAATCATTACCATTCTATTTAAGAGAGGAAGAAAACATTGATAAATTTAAAACAAACTTAAAACCTTTTTTATTTAGGGACACATATGACATATGATATCCTTTCTGCCCCAGACCACTGATAACTCTCAAAACATAAATAAATACTCTCAATAAATAAATAAGGAAGAGCATAGCTTCCTTACCCCATTGGGTTATCCTTTTTTCCTTCTTTCCTATAAACGATTGTAGTTCTACCACTCCTTCCTACGTCTATGTCTTAAATATTAATTATATTTTCCCAACTTTTATATTTTTAAATGCAATGTACACCGCTTTGACAATTTTTAAGCGGTATATCAAATTTTAAGAAACTTGGTTTTAAAGATGCTGACTGCTACAGGTTGACCCTAACCCATAGACCCTAGCACTGTAATTGGATCAGCTGTGGGACCTAGAGGTTATACAGATCCTAGCACCCGCATAACTAATTGGGCATCCTCTCTGCTCAGATTGGCTATTGAAGCACTAGCACCAAATATGGCCATTGCTCACATATCTGCTGGCTCCTCCTTGACTCTGCTCATGGACTGCGCCGGGACTCTTGCACAGTGATCAGAGGGGATATTCAATAGCATTGTACAGCTAAGTGGTGCTGAATCACTGAGGATGGGTCACTGAATGGGGTTATATGCACACAGGAGCCTTTCCTACCCCTTTAAACCCCTTTCAATATTTATCTCATGGCAGCATTATTTATGTGAGAAAAAGATCTGCTGTCTGTCAGGTCAGTAGAGTGCAATGCATGCTTATACACAAAATCTGACTAATTGTGTTTCCAGCAGCCCTATAGAGTGCAAGAATTAAAATTGGGATGTCTCCTAAAGAGAATTAAGAACATCAAATCAAGCAGGCTTTGCCGAATATGTCTCACATTCAGATTTTTTTTTAACTGGGCAATCCATCATTTCAAGACAGCACAAAATAAACATTCTTATTTCTCTTAGGCAGCAGGATCATTTTTAGTACTCTCAGAAGTTAGCAACCTCATGGGAAAATCAATATTTGCCATTGCACTGAAAAGGTACCAGAAATCAAAGTCACTGTCTAATTCCTCTTTTAACCTTCCTTGAAACTCGAAGGCAGGTGTTATTCTGTGTCTTAAATATGGTTGAAATATTTAGGTCTTTACTCTTCTGTCACATGCCTGAATGAAGTGATTTAGATTTCATTATTCAGCCCTATCTTTCATTTTCCAAACAGCAGAGCAATTAGCCTATCAAGTAGAGCACACAACAGGTGGCTCTGATTGCCACACTCATGTACCTCTAGTCTTGGAGTTAAAATGTGCTGTGGTTAATGAGTTTGCTGTGTGATCTGCAAGTCAATAGATAGAAAACCACTGAGCTACCCCCAGCTCATTTGGAGGAAAAGGCAAAAGCTTAACATGTTGTATGTGATAAATTCCTTGCCAGAAATCCTTACTACAGAGCTCTACATCACAGGGGTTGATCATTTGTCCTTTAGGAGCTGATTGTAAATCGGCTGGATGTTCAGCCTTATCTTGCTATGAACCGCCTAGAATCTTTTACTGGTTTGGCGGTATACAAGAAATAAATTATTATTATTTTATTAGGACCTTTTTCACCAACAAATAATCTCCTAAACAATTTACACATGTGAAAGTAGGCACACAGGCACGTGGAGGGGCATTTTCAATAGGATGTCAAGTCCCAAAATAAGGGGTGGATTACGGTAAATTTGCCTGATTTTAAAAGATACCATTTAGCCTTTAGACTTGCTCAATGTCTAGGCTGGTTTCAAAACCTGGATAAATGGAGTGCTCCAAGATGGTTGGTATTTGAGAAATTACTAATTTCTCCTATACCTATACATTTACTACCATTTATGGATAAACTTCCATATAATACATCTTTAAGAATCCTCAAATCTTCGGCTTCAAACATCTTTACATTTTACAAGTCTATAAATGATAGCTTTATGAATTTGGAACATATTCCTTTATGGTTTAATAGTGCCATTGATTCTCATGTTATCTCTGGTATTAAGGAAATATGCCAATCAAAAAATATATGGGCTCTCTCTCATGTAACCTTTCAGGGTGAAATTATGCCCATAAATGACTTGAGGCTATATATCAAATAAACCACTATAATGAGAAATACATCTTGTATGGCTAATCATTTAAAATAGGAACATTTTTTTCACTGTGGTAGTATGCCTCAGATTCTGGAACAGAGTACCCAATTCAGGGTTTTGATCATGTAATCTTATACATGCTCCTATAACATCATAGGCTGCCAACCACCTCCCTACTTTTACTTATGAAATAATTAAACTTTATTCATTTTTTATGATACTTAAATTTTGGAGATCCATATGGAGTCAAATCAATAGGATATTGGGAGTCCCATTATCATTGTCATATGATGTAGTGTTGTTTGGAACATTATTATTCCCCAAGAGTCCAATCAATGCAAATTAGAATAGATTGCTTCTCATGATGACAGGAGTTGCTATGCAGCTTATCACGAAAAACTGGATAAATTGGAATAGGTTAAATTATAATTTTTGGTGGGAAACATTTTGTCAAGTTTATAAGTCTGAATGTATGAATTCAATACAATACAATTGGGACACTATAATAAATTCAAAGAAATTTGGGATCCATTAACAAAATTTTGTACGACTTGATCATTAGTATTTCCCTTTGATTTCTGATTTAATGTTATACACATCTAGGGAGGGAGGGGTGGTGGTGGTATGTACTTATTTAATCATTTGATTGTAATGAGTGCTGTTTATTCTATCAGTTGCTTGTTTACTTGTTGCACTTTATATTGGCTTTTTAAAAATAATAAAGGATATTAAAAAATAAAAAATAAACTATTCATTTTTAATAAATTACTCAAAACTCATTTTATAAAAGGGCAAATTACTGCCTACATATTTCATACAATGATTAGTTTTCTTCACGGTGTTTTCTTTTGCCACACAAGTTATTTCAATTGGAATATGGAAGACTGGTGTAAAACAAGCTACTTATTTTTAAATCTTTCAAACTTCAAATTTTCACGGGACCTTCTGGTTTCCTGCTGTGTCAGGGCTTTTACTGCAACAGAGGCTTAGCAGCAGAATACCATTCTTCTGTCAATTCTAGGCTGCGTCAGCAACGGTTCCAGGCAATTCTGGCGGTGCAGTTGAATCGCTTAAATACAGTGTTTGTGAGATAAGTAACGCTCTTTAAATTTGAAGTTTAAAAATAAGTAGTTTGCTTTACACCAGTCTGCCGTATTCCAATAGAAATAACTTGTGTAGCAAAAGAAAACATGAAGAAAACTAACCATTGTATGAAAAATGTAGGCAGAAATTTGCCTTTTTATAAATTGAGTTTTGAGTAATTTATTAAAAATGAAGTATTTCATAAGTAAGGGTAGGGAGGTGGTTGGCAGCCTATGATGTTATAGGAGCGTGTATAAGATTACATGGTCATAATCCTGAATTGGGTACTCTGCTCCAGAATCTGAGACATACCACCACTGTGAAAAAAAGTTCCTATTTTAAATGATTAGCCATACAAGATGTATTTTTGATTACAGTGCTCCCCCGCGAATTTGAAGTCGGCAGTTCACGATTCCGGTCATTCACGGTATTTTCCGACCATGAATTACCGGGCTTGAGAGGCAGCTGGAGAGGCGGGAGAGGTCAGTCAGAGCGCCGGCGAGTGAAGGAAATCACTCACTGTATGCTCCGACCACCTCTTCCTGTACTAAAGTCGGGCCTCATCAATCAGGAGCTGCTTTGACACACAGCTCCTGATTGGTAAGGCCCGACTTTATTACAGGAAAAGGCAGTCGGAGCATACAGCGAGTGATTTCCTTCACTCGCCGGCGCTCTGACTGACCTCTCCCGCCTCTCCAGCTGCCTCTCAAGCCCGGTAATTCATGGTCGGAAAATACCGCGAATGACCGGAATCGTGAACTGCCGACTGCAATAATGAATTACCGGCCTTGAGAGGCAGCTGGAGAGGCGGGAGAGGTCAGTCAGAGCGCCGGCGAGTGAAGGAAATCACTCACTGTATGCTCCGACCACCTCTTCCTGTACTAAAGTCGGGCCTCATCAATCAGGAGCTGCTTTGACACACAGCTCCCGATTGGTAAGGCCCGACTTTATTACAGGAAGAGGCAGTCGGAGCATACAGCGAGTGATTTCCTTCACTCGCCGGTGCTCCAGCTGCTCTCTCTTGCCTCTCCAGCTACCCTCTCCTGTAACCCCCTGCCTAAAAACTGTATTTGCGTTTTTTTGAAATTCGCGGGGGTTCCTGGAACAGAACCCCCACGAATTCCGGGGGAGTACTGTATAGTGGTTTGTTTGATATATAGGGCTCCTTTTAAAAAGGCACGCTAGCAGTTTTAGCGCACGCTAAAATGCTGCATGCGCTAGCCGCTACTGCCTCCTTTTAATCTTGTGCGTGCACTAAAAACACTAGTGCACCTTAGTAAAAGGAGCCCATAGTCTAGAGTACTTTTCAACCACAAATATTTCCATTTGTTGGTGTCATATACGACTTGAAATTGTATGTCCAAAGACCCGTTATTCCAACAAGTGTTCTTTTATATATGGTCTCTATGGATATATCTTCATAATACTTTGTTAGAGGTTTCACAAACCTCAGTGATGCCTACTGCATGAAACAAACTTTCGTTCATACAGACCAGTGGCACGCAGAGATTAATAATAAGATTTCTTTATTATTATTATTAACTCATGCAAAATAGATAGTAATACTCATCTCAGTCTACTCGGGTGGGGACAGCACTCCCCCCGCGTAGACTGAGATGAGTATTACTATCTATTTTGTATGAGTTAATAATAATAATAAAGAAATCTTATTATTAATCTCTGCGTGCCACTGGTCTGTATGAACAAAAGTTTGTTTCATGCAGTAGGCATCACTGAGGTTTGTGAAACCTCTAACAAAGTATTATGAAGATATATCCATAGAGACCATATATAAAAGAACATATATGACTTGAAACATATTTTGGCCAATCCTGATTTTGATCTACAAAATTGGCAAAATATCTCAGAATCTCTTAAGTCCTTAAGATCTCTGTGTAGGGAGGGGACACCTACATTATCTAATTTCATTATATTCACTCAGTCTCTTTTAATAGGGGAAAAAAGATCTTCTAAACTATATAAAATTGTGTGTGAAGTGGCAGTATCTGATGACCTCTGGACAGAAGAATTAAATTTAATCCCAGATGAAATAAACTGGAACTCTTCTGGTCTTTATCAGCTCGACCCACTATGTCAGTTTCAATTTGTCAATCTACATTTTTTTATTCTGCATAGGGCCTATTGGACCCCTATTAAAATTGCCAAGTTTAAACTTTCAGTCTCTTCAGGGATGTGCTGGTCTTGCCATATGCAGCTTGGTACTCTTATATATCTTCTTTATAAATGTTCTAATCTGCATTTATTCTGGTCAAATATATGGTCTAGAATACTTTCTATTGTTCAATTAGATAACAATATACCTATCTCTTATAAATCCATTACAATGCGCTCCTCAAATCCAGATATCTTGATCCCATCAAAGTTCATTAAAATATTTGACACTATGATTGTTCTGGTTAACCATCACATTGCCTGTAATTAGAAAGATAACTCTAAAATTAATTTTCACGAATGGTGGAATCACTTGTGTATAATTAGAAAATATGAAGAAATAGTAGCTTTCAAACAAAACAATATCGCTGGTTTCACTAAGAAATGGGCCCTGCTAGATGATTTTTGTAGAAACTTTTTTCTCTGAAATGGAAATTTGCAGTTTTTGTGTATTTTATTTTATTTATGCTTAATTTGTGTTAGGTTGTTTCCTTTATAATGTTGTTTTCTTTACAATGATGTAATATAGTATGCATCTATTATATGTACTATTGTATGTAATGTATGTATCTGATGTATTATTTTTTGAAAAATAATAAAACATATTTATAAAAAAAAAAAAAAAATTGAAGCGAAAGACTTTGGATGCATTGAGAAAAGCATTTACACATGGGGTGGAGAAAATGTCTATTTTCGAACTTGTAAGATGTCTATCTTGTTTTTCGTAAATGGCCCAACTAGATGTTTAATTTTTTTTTTTTTTTGCCATTATAGAAAAAAAAGTCCAAGTCAAAAATGGCCAAAATAAGCCATTTGCATGTAGGAGGAGCCAGCATTTTGAATAGACACAGACATGCCACACAGACATGCCAGCAGAGCAGTGGGGCACTCTAGGGAGACTGCTATGAACTTAACATTAAGGGTGCCAGGTGCACATCTCATAATAACCACCATACATTTATATGATGAGCTCTACCAAACTTCCCTCAAACCTACTGTACCCATCTACCACCCCTAGAGCCCTTATGCTTGCAGGTGTCACCTATATGGCAGTACAGTGGGCTTTTGGTGGGTTTTGGTGGGCTCATAGTTTTCATGACAAGTTTACTAGTTAGGGTGGCATATGGGTCTGGGTCCCTTTCTCTGCAGTCCACTGCACAGTCCATCAGGATAGGACTGGCCATAGTATCTGCAGTTGTCATAGAGACAGATATGTACTGTTTCATGCAGATATTTGGGAGGTGGGAGGGGGTCAGTGACCACTGGGGGAGTGTGTGGGGGGCCATATTTTCATCCCTCCAGTGATCATCTGGTCAGTTTGGGTACCTTTATGACCCTTATTCATTTTAAAAACAGACCTAACCCAAAACATCCAAATTGTGCCCTGGAAGTTTGATTATTGCTATAAAACGTTCAAGTCCTAATCCCGCCAAAAACACATCCATGAGACAAAAATGACCCGAAAGACAACTAATCAAAAACTGGCTTAGCTCCAATAAGCTATCTCTGAACCTACAGAAAACTCAAACAATGATATTTACTTGGAGAAAAGACATTGTTCCAATATCCCCGTTTTTACTTGATAATTATCCAATAGCATCAGTATCATCATTAAAAATCTTAGGTGTAATTATTGATTCTAACTTAAATTTTCATGATCACATCAATCAAATTGTTAAATCCTGTTTTTACAAACTCCGTCTTATACGTTCTATTTCCTCTTTCTTAAATCCCAAATCCATTAATATACTTACTCATTCTATGATAATATCAAAACTAGATTATTGCAACTCTCTACTCTTCAATATACCACAAAAAGAAAAAAAGAGGCTTCAAATTATCCAAAACACCGCAATAAAATTAATCCACAAAGCAAAAAAATATGACCATGTAACCCCATTACTGATCAAATCCCATTGGCTGCCCATTAACCACCGAATCACTTTTAAAATAGCACTACTAATCTTTAAGACTATGGCATCTAATGAACCACAATTTATATCCAAAATGATTATTCCTTATCAGTCCTCTCGATCCCTTCGGTCCTCATCTCAAGATCTATTATCAGTCCCTTCTCTAAAAATAGTAGGCACAAGAAGAAACGAAATGTTTTCTGTTTTAGCACCTCAAACTTGGAATGCCCTGCCCCTCTATATAAGAAAAGAAAAAGACCTTAATTCCTTTAAAAAATCTTTAAAAACCTTTTTATTTAAAGATGCTTTTATTATTTAATGATTTAAAACTCTGTTTAAAAATAATTTTTTTAATGTTCAAACTTTTAATCTTCTAAATATATTCTTTGCCCCTCACCTATGTGTTTTTTACCTTTTATGTTTTTTCCTTCTTAGATTGAGAAAATTGTAACTGTGCCCCTTTTTCCCTAATGTACCTAGTTAGTGATGTAACCCCTAAAGTTCTAACACTGTATGTTATAAATTTTTTTTTTTTTTTAACAAATTGTTAATAATTTCTGTTTTTTTAATAGCGTTTATTATCTTATATGATATTTTAAACTGTACATCGCTTAGAAAGTGTTATAGGCGATTCATCAAATAAAATTGAACTTGAACTTGAACTAGAAAACCAGTTTCGAAACTGTCCACTTGGCACTTTGACTAGTAAGACATCCAAGTGCCGGTTTATGCTGTCTTTTGGACGTCTATCTTTTTTGAAAATGAGCCCCATAGTGCCTACTTTTCAGTTTTCCCAGGCCCCGAGTATAGATGTAACAAGGAAAGGACTATTACATTAAACCTGGCTCAAAGCAGATATAAATGTGTGTGTTTGCTTTCCCTGTAGCAATTTTATAAAAGACACACAAGCAAGTGTTGCCTTTATAAAACAGATCCAATACATGGACCTGTGTGCATTTCCTGCCTAGAAACTGTGTATAAAATCATTTGAGATGTCATGCATAAAGAACCTTTTATATATACAAAAAGAGGGGCATAATCAAAAGGGACGTCTAAGTCCGTTTACGTCCATCTTGCAAGTCGTCCAAAGTTAAAAAGAGCCTAAGACACATTTTTGAAAGAGACGTCCAACTTTTTTTACTTTCAAAAATCGTCTAATTATACGTCCTGCCGATCTGATTGTCCAAGCAGCTAAATCATCCATCTTAATACCACATTTCCGTCCAACTTTCCGTCCAAGTCCAAATTGCCTAGAACAAGCCCTGTTGGACGTGGGAGGGGTCTGCAAAGTGATGGACTGCACACCCAGACATGCCACCTAAATAGTGGGGTACTTTACAGGGCACTGCTGTGAACTTCAAAAAAAGAGTGCCATGGCTTCTCCTCAATATAGCTCCCTTATATGATTGTGAGCCCCCAAAACCACCTCCAGAATCCTCTAGACCAGGGGTGCCCAACACGTCGATCGCGACCAACCGGTAGCTCAGGAAGGCAACGTGAGTCGATCGCAGAGCCCATCCCGGGCTCCGTGGTAGACTCGTGTTGCCGTCCCGATCTACCGGGCCTATCAGCCTTCCTTTCCCCGACGTCAAAGACGCCGACGCCGGGCATCCACTTTAGGCTGTTTTTGTCATTTCGGGGAGGAGGGGGGGGAAGGGAGCGTGGCAGCGGCAGCAGCAGCCTGAAAAAGAAATCATCCTGGCCAGGGTTGGTGTCATGCTCCGGAGCTTCTACAGCCTTCCTATCTCCCTCTCCCTTCTACCTGCTTCCGGCCACACCCCCTGCTCCGCGGCTCTCTTCGGCAACTCAGCAGCAGTGATCGACAAAAGCTTCTGACGTCGGGCCTACCCTCTGCGAGTCCCGCTTGTTTCAACTTCTTTTTTCCACAAAGGCGGGACTGGTAGAGGGAAGGCCCCGATGTCAGCAGCTTGTCTTGATCACCGCTGCTGACGAGTTGCTTAAGAGAGCCGCGGAGCAGGGGAGTGTTGCCTGGTGCAGGTAGAAGGGAGAGGGCCAGATGCAGGACTCGTGGGTGAGGGAGGAGAAGAGAGAGAGAAAGAGAGAGGGGAGGGAAACAAAAGGAAATATTTCATACTGGGCTGGGCCAGAGTGGAGGGAGGGTGGAAAGATTCTGGCTACAGGGTGCAGTAACAAAGGAAAAGGGTTGAAAGCTGAAAATGGAGATAGTGACACAAAGAAGAGAAAGGGTAAGCAGGACCTACTGAATAAGGTAGAGATACAGAGGGGACATGAAGAGGAGGTGAAATAGAGACATAGAAGTAATGCTGAAAAAGTGGGGGAGGGGGGGAGATAAAGGCATTGAAAGGGCAAATTGTGAACATGGGGTAAAGACAAGGACAGAGACAAATGAAGATTCTGAAAAAGTGGTGAGATAGGGATATAGGTGAGATGGACACAAAGAAGGGTGATGCTGGAAAAGAGGTGGAATGGTAATTCTGACAGACACAGAAGGGAAATGCTGGATCAAGGAGAGATGGGGCTCAGGCTGGATGGAATGAGGAGAAATGCCTTGTTGGCCCGGAACTTCCTCTCCTACGTCAGAATTGACATCAGGGAGCGGAATGCTGGTCAGCGCAACGCTTCTGCAAGGAAAGCTTGGGACGGCGGTGGCTTGGGGGCTGTTCCCCGATGGCGGTGGCAGCAAACCGAGTGGCTTGGGGGAGGGCACGGAGAAAGAAAGAAAGGGGGCAGACAGGGAGACAGAAAGAAGGGGGAACAGGGAGACAGAAAGAAAAAGTTGGGGGAGAGAATGAGGTCTGGAGGAGAGGAAACATACAGGAGGCTGAAAGAAAGGAAGAAAGATTGGATGCACAGTCAGAAGAAGAAAGTGCAACCAGAGACTCATGAAATCACCAAACAGCATTTTAGTGATCAAAATGTGTCGGTTTTGAGAATTTATATCTGCTGTCTATATTTTGCTCTATGGCTCCCTTTTACTAAACCGCAATAGCGTTTTTTAGCGCAGGGAGCCTATGAGCATTGAGAGCAGCACAAGGTATTCAGCGTAACTCTCTGTGCTAAAACCTACCATTGTGGTTTAGTAAAAAGGGAAGGGGTGTATTTGTCTATTTTTGTATTTTGTTACTGAGGTGACATTGCATAGAGTCATCTGCCGTGACCTCTTTGAAAAAACCCGGAATATGAATAATTAACATTTTCTCTGCCTTTCAGTGTGCTTTGTGTTTTTTTAAAATTTTATTGTTGGTAGATCATTTTGATTTAGTCATTATAAAAGTAGCTCGCAAACCCATAAAGTGTGGGCACTCCTGCTCTAGACCCACTTATCTACCACCCCAATAGCCCTTATGGCTGCAGGAGCCACTTATATGCCAGTGCAAAAGGGTTTTGGAGGTGTATAGGGCAGTGCACATGTTTCAGTATCACTGCAGTGATTACAGGGGCTTATGGGCATGGGTCCTCCTCTCTATGGGTCCCTAACTCACCCCCAAGATGGCTTAAGCCACCTCTGGGCTGGCGACTAGGCTTTCCTATGCCAGGCGGCCAGGTGATGATGGTCTGGAAGTTGAAATATAAAGTTGTGAATAAAATTTTTATGGGGGTGGGGGGGTTGGTGATCACTGAGGTAGTGTGTGTGGGGTCTGTGTTATGTGTTTGCAGTGCTTATGTGGTGACTTTAGATGGGTTTTTGTGACTTAGACCATGCTTTACATGGTCTAAGTTACAACGTCCAAGTTCCGTCGATCCTGGGCTGTATAACTTTTGGTTATACATTCTGTACGACTAAATCTAAGCCGGCCCATGTCCCGCCCAACTCCTGTCCTCGACACGCCTCCCGAAACGCCCCGTTTAGCTTTGGACGTTGAGCGGCACTATGAAGGCCTAGGTCGTTTAGAAATATGTCCAAAACCCGTTTTTATTTTCGGCACTTGGACGTTTTTGAGAAATGTTCGTCCAAGTACCAACTTAGGCCGATTTTTGCACGTTTTTCTCTTTCGATTATGAGCCCCAAAGTCTTTTAGAAAATTACTCCAGGAGTTTCATGCTACAACACCTTGTACCAAGATGACATGTGACTTTATGCGATTCCTGGGTATGTGTGTTTAAGGGTGGAGCTTGTACAGAGCACAGGGGGCATCATGATTTTTACACATTGCTTATAAAACAAACTTGTACACATCCTTTACGCATGAAATATTTGCACCTGCAACTGAGCAAGCATATGATATGTAGATGGCTTTAGTCTAGGCATGAATTTTGCTGCTGCTTTACTGTTAGTGCCCATGAGTCTTTAAAGCACATACTTGGCTTTCACACAACCAATTATAAAATTACATTTGTGATTATCTCATCATTTTTTACATAACATCCGAAACCCACTTTTTACATGCAGCAGGGTTTTTCAATTTATTTTTTTGGGGAAAATGCTCAACTGCCTAAATAGTTTTTTACTTTAGCATAGACAAGTTAATGGCAAATTATAACTGCCTTTTTTTAAAATATAGATTAATAGCACTATACCTTCCAGGTAGGTCTCAGGTAAGTACAAAACACTGTTATTCAGGAGCAGATTTCAGTTTGATTTGATTTCCTAAGTACTAATCTTATTGCAAAACCTGCTGACAGACAAAAGATCAGAGCCCAACTTAGCTCTCAGAGGAGAAGCGTGCTGCTTACTCCGTTGCAGTATTTAACCTTTATAGAACCATATCAGGGCTAAGACAGAAACTAGGAAAACACAGAGATCATCTGTAATACCTTCTGATGAGATGGTGAACACTTTGAAGGAAGAATAGAAATTAATAGCACTATGTTTCTTTATAATCTGCCATTACAGAGAGAAGTTGACCAGTCTTTAAATCTTCTAACATTTTGCGTTGAAGAATGACACAGTTTACTAACTCAACATTTCTGACTTGTGTGTGTGTGGGCGGTGAGAGAGATGTATAATATTGAAAGCCATTTTATATTTGGTTTCCTGTGGGCAAAAATAAAGTGTCCCAGTGCAACTCTCTCTACTAATAATGAGGATACTATCTGGTTTGTGTATTTGAAACAAGAATGCATTTTAAGAGATCACATGGGCAGAACTATAGGCAGTCCCTGGGTTAAGAACATCCGACTTATGTCGGACTTGTACTTACAAACTGGGGTCTGTCTGTGCCAACGCACCCCTCTTCCTCCCTTCTTGTCCCAAATCACTCCTCTTCCTCCCGTGTCCCAACATGCCCCCTCATTGTCCTTCCCTCCCTCTGTGCTGTGTCCCAAAATTGTGTCTCCCTCTCTCCCACGGGTGTTTACCTTCTGTGGCCAGCTCCCTCCTCGTAGCCGCACTCTTCTTCACAAAGATCCGAGCAGCAGCTCCTGCACGCTGCCCATGGATGATCTGGAAGCCTTCCCTCTGACATCAGAGGGAAGGCTTCCGGATCAGCCATGGGCCATATGTAGGAAGGAAAGGAAGAGAGTAAAGAAATGTATGATTACCCAGGGAGGAAGAATGTGTTGCCCCTAATGTACACCTGGGTTGCCCCCAAATTGGGGGACTGGCTATGCCCCTACCAGACCAGCAAAGTGAGGAGTGAATGAAGGGTGGGAAAGAGAGGAGGGAGATGGTGCACATGGAAGAAGGGAAGAGAAGAGAAGGAGAGCATTCTACACCTAGATGGAGGGGAAGGGATGAGATGGTATATATGGATGAAGGGGAAAGAAGAGAGAGATGAGATGTAGAAGGGAAGGGATGAGAAGAGAAGAGAGGAATGAGATGGTGCATATGGAGGAGAGAGGAAGGGAAGAAATGGAAAAGTAGATAGATCTGAGAAGGAGGAAGAAAAGTTTAAGAAAGTGAATGTGAAAAATCAGTGCCAAAGAAAGATCTAGGGCAAAAAGAGAAAAGCAAGAAAAAAGAAACGACAAATAAAAAGGAAGCCCTGGAAACAGAATTAAGAAAACAGACAGACAAAAAGTACAGCCAAAGATTGGAACAAGATGATCAGGAAAATAAAATCACTGGACAACAAAGGTGGGAGACATGATTTTATTTTCAATTTAGTTTTCAAAATATATATGTTTTGAGAATTTACATCTGTTGCACTTCTTCCTGGACAATGCAAAATATAAATACATTTCTTTGTATTTCTCTGTTGTTGTACTGTATGCAGAGTCTAGAATCTTAGGGTTTTATTTGTGGCCCTGCATTTAAAGAGGGTTTATCTGTTTTCTGCACGTGTGACCGAGGCTAGGTGTTCTGGTGGGGGCAGAAGTCGAAAAGCATTAGTTGGTGATATGGCCCTAGATAGGAATCATAAAGAATCCATAAAGGCATGAACACAATTCATAAGTCCAGAAAATATGAATGGAAAAAGTTCATGTCCATAGCACTACTTGAATTGTATCCTTGGCACTGTTTATTTAATGGCGCCTCTTAATTAATAGCTTCCTAATAGTGTGATGAAGCTCAGACCGACAGGCCTAAGCTGCTGGTGTGGGTTCCCCACACTATTGCAGGCAATCTCCGCTCCTGACGAAGGTGGCAAAACGGAGCTCTGTCAAGTGGTGATATTTATTCTATGTGTGATTTTGGAATAAGAGCTTAGCATTTATTACATGTATTACTATCATGAATGAACTTCTTTATAAAGCAAGCAGTGCTATTAATTACGAGGCGCCATGAATAAACTCTTACAGGAGTCGCCATATAACAAATAACATATAATTGGAAAAATTAGAATAGATTAAACTACAGTTTTTGGTGGAATTCAGTATGTCATATTTATAAAATGGAAAGAACATTAGCTATTCAGAAAGGGTATTTCAAGATGTGTGTGGGCCATTAACAAATTATTGCAATGAGTAGGTATTATTGTCCCTGATTTGTACAAATGAATGAATGGGGTGGGTGGAGGGGGACTTTATTATATGGTATATGCTTTATGAAGTATTGAAGGGATGGGAGGGAAAGGAATAATTCTATGTAATTTAAAGAATTGTAGATTTTCAAGTGATGTATTTAAGCCAAAACGGTTTTACTTTTTGATGCACTTGATGTAAGTTATAAAAATGAATAAAGAATTTTTTTAAAAAAAAAAAAAAAAAGAAGAGGCGCCATGAAATAAATGGTGCCAAGGATACAATTCAAGTAGTGCTATAGACATGAACTTTTTCCATTCGTATTTTCTGGACTTATGAATTGTGTTCATGCCTTTATGAATTCTTTATGATTTTGGATATTTGGAATTTGAACATTTGAAGAGTGTTAGATTAATTCTTTTACTTCCTTAAGCAGCATTATGTATTACCGACTGCATGCATGAACTTTACATAGAATTCCTAAGTGGCTTTATGAATTATTGTGAGAAAGTATGGATTCCTTATAGAATTAGTAATTCCCCTAGCCTATTTATGAATTACGGTTGTGCTTATTTATTCATTAATTCACTGTCTTTTGAACTCTGTATGA
This sequence comes from Geotrypetes seraphini, assembly GCF_902459505.1. NCBI lineage: Eukaryota > Metazoa > Chordata > Amphibia > Gymnophiona > Dermophiidae > Geotrypetes > Geotrypetes seraphini. The sequence goes on from NC_047085.1 coordinate 292,219,319, forward strand.
ATTTCACCTTATAGGTTTTAGTATCTTTCTGCTCATTATCATATTTTTTGTTGTACAATAAGTGTTAGTTAGTGGTGTTTTAACAAGTTAGACCTCATAATTTATGAAATCTCTTAATCACTTTTAAACATTAAGCACATCATGCAAAGATGCATGAGAATTCCAGTATGAATTGTGTGTGAGTACTTGCACTTTATATTATATTTTATGCTTATTAATTATTACTTTACACTTTATACCATAGTTCATTCTTATCAATTATTGGGTTGGTTTCTAGGTAGTGTATGTATTTATTGTGCTTTTTCCAACCTTTCTCCCTTGGTGTGTAGGTCTGATCTAAATTTCATTCTGGCAGTGTGATTTGAGTCACATGTTTGACAACTTTGAAAAGGACTAAATGATGTATGGGGCAGTTCTCATTTAGACTTTGGTCTGGTGCTAGACACCTATGAGGTACTGCCCGAGCCTTAATTTCCCATTTGCTTACCAAGGGCTCATTCTGATGTCCATTATTTAAAGGAATTTTTTCTATTTAGGTTGTATTGTTCCCAGTTCAGACTCTTCTCCCAAGGGACTAAGTGTTTTAGTCAATTGTAGATTGGATTTCTTCTTTTTTGGACTTTATTAGCTATTGTCCAAAGGGTTATATATTTTTTGTCCTAGATAGGAAGACATTTCTTGGCTCTCCCTCAGTCCTTTTGAATCCAAAACAGCCCCAGCTTGAAAATTAGTGAAGAGCACTTATCTAAAGTAGTGTTTCTCAACACGGGGTACGTGTACCCCTAGGGGGTATGTGAGCTTCTTGTGGGAAGTATGTGGTGCGGGTCTCCCTCCCCCCTTCCTCCAGAAGCATGCACCCTCCACCGAAGAGCCTTCACATCCATGCACTTGGAAAGGTCCTGTTGGCTCCACCCACTTTGACACATTTGTGTCAGAGGGGTGGTACCAACAGAGAACTATGAGCAGATATATTCGAAGGGTTTGCGTCAGATAGCTAGCGCCAGTGCTGGCCCTTGTATAGATTCCGGACTCCCTGACAGGCAGCGGGAGGGTGGCAGAAGATGGAGGGCTCTTCATCGCTGGAGTTAGCTTGATGCAGCCCGGACTCTGGGGCCATCCTAGGGGTACTCACTAAAAGGATGCAGAAGATGATGAGGTGCAGATCAACTCTAGCCACAAATGAGTGAGGATGCTGAAATAGAGCTCCTTTATGAACCCTTGAAAAAGACCTTGTGGGCGAAACAGGTCCCATCGGGGCATGCTAGAGATACTGCATTAAAAGGATAACTAAACGAAAAATGTGCTGTTTTGTTTTTTATTTTAAAAAGTAACAAAAAGAAAAATAGCAGTAAACAAACAAGCTACATTTTATCTAAAAAGAAGGAGGCAATTAGAGGAGCCAAAGCTGGATATTCATACATATTGATGTAAACAGCTTTGTAAGCCCACTTGCCTTCCTTTAATTGAACCCTAACAAGTGGGGTGTGTTGTTGCCACCCTGGGGGTACTCGGTTAATATTTGTTAGACTTAGGGGGTACTTGGCTTGAAGAAGTTGAGAAACACTGATCTAAAGTATCATCTTTATGCTGACAACTCCTAGATTTATTACAAGTGTTTTGGAGCACACAGCACAAACACATTCTGCTCCTGGCCCCATACAAACCTTAGGTCTCCTTCCCTGAGCTCCTGCCCGTGTCTAGAGGGCCTCTGCACATCAACGCAATGACATCACATTCATGCGTGCACATGTGTGATGTCATCACGTCAACATCTGCACATGCACAGAGTTCCTCCAGATGTGGCCCCGAGCTCAGGGCATTCCAAAACCCAGACAAACTGCTGATAAATATCTTCCTATTTGGGGTCATGACACCAATAACACTTCACAACATTCATTCTTACCAGAACACCTGGCCTTGGTCACTTGTACTGAACACACAGATAAATCCTATACAAATACAGGACAACAAACTAAAAGTCCTAATATACACAAACAAATCTCTAAAATGCAAGACACTGCATACAGTACAATGACAAAGAAACATTAATACATTTCTTCCTAAACAGTGCAAAATATAGTTCAGCGAGTTCGGCAAAGTTACATAGAGATCTCCTTTTGAAATATTTAAATTTGTGACATGTTTAAGTTCTCATATCCCTTAAGTGCACTCTACATAATTATCTGATCTTTCGGCGTCGTTCCTTGTCAGTTAGGAACCCCGCCTGTGAAAGTAGTAACTTCAAATCTGGCACGCATTGTAACAAACCCAAGTCCATTTCTGGTTTTGTCCCAAAGATGGGGAGGAAATTCTCTAAACCCCTTTGCAGGAGAGCTGATCAAGATGAAACTCAGACTACAGAATTAGTTGACTAGACAGAGAGATTGCATCAGATGAGGAATGACAGGAAAAGGACAGGCTGGAAAGCTTTACCCAGTTTAAACCTGTCCCTGATACTGCCAGGAGACTACCTTTCCAGTAGCCTGTCCCTTTAAGAGCCAGGGCTAGAAAGAAACCTGTATGTAGACAAAGACCCAGCTAGTGTGTGGAGAGCCATTCCCCCATCCAGGCTCAGGGTGTGTGTTTCTCCACAGCTTAAAGCAAGAAAGTCCAGAGTAGGAAGAGGAGAGAGGCAAACAGGGGCTGCAGCTGGAACTGATGAGAGCCAGGAAGAGAGTGAGATTCTTAGAAGCAGAGAAGATGTTTTCTCCCTCTGAAATTGGTGAGCAGGATCAAAGAGAAGCAATGGATATTCAGGAGAGTCTGGTAGGAACTGAAACTTTTCCTGTGTTCATGGAAATGCAGTGAAACACATGTGTTTTGTTTTCTGCCTACAGACTCTGAGCTGCAAGATAAGCTGTGTTTTTTTCTTTGTGGAGAATTTAGTTTTCATCTCCTAGAATTCTGAACTTTGAATTTTGTCTTAAAGCATTGATTTTGATTCAAACAAACATTTGTATGTTTTTTCCTGCTAGCAGCCAGGCTAGGCAATCACGTTCCTCTCTCACAGCTGTGTATAGTTGCTACAGCAATGTTTCAGAAGGAAAGGTACTTAGAATCTTTGCACTGAACCAGAACATTGGCTCTGAATTAAACTTCTCTACATGCTGGGCTGTTATAAGTTTTCTCCTTACAGTGCCTGTGTTTTGAGCAATAGGTTTGCTTATAAAGAAACAACTTATATAAAGAAAGGTTATGCTGAAGTGAAGCCAGGTGATATTCTTGCATGCTTTGCTACCCAGTTTGTTGGGAGGTCTTTTTTTCTCCTTTCATTATCTGGCCAAGAACTGGCAGTCCTCCTTTTGACTAAACATCTGAGTGAATATTGCAAGCCTAAAGTATATAAACTATTTGCTCTGGTGAAGAGGACTTTGTTAGAATCTACAATTAAAGTCCAGAAGCAGGGGACTGTGTTTAAGCCATTACTGACAAACTTAGAAACGTTGATTGGGGGGGTGGGGGGGAGGGAGTTGTATGAAAAATATATGATTTCATGGAATAAGTGTTTTTCTTAAAACCGCAAGGCTGAAGCCTGTATTATTGTTTATTTGGCCAATGGCTGATATAAAGCTATTGTTTTTGCCATTTCTGACTAAGACTCATTACTCATTACCCTGTTAGGCTATTAACTAGCCAGATGAAATCCTGAAGGGTCCCTTGGTTGTAAGGGACACGCTGGGCCCAGAAGTTTTGTCACGATCCTGTGGGCTAACTGCGCATATCAGGGACATGGGTGTGACATTAAGTATAGTTATTCCTACCCATTTTTGCCTGTAAGTTTATGAAACAGTATATTAATGCATTGAAGCAACCTTTTACAGTTTTGATTCTTTTTTTGTTTTTCACAGAAGTGCTGACAACTTTAACATCTTTGATTGCAGTGGCGTTTTTCTTGCTGCCAGTTTGTCCAGCTGAGTCCTTTAGAACCCCATTTATAGAGTCTCCTGAAGCAGATTATGAAACGGGGCCGCGTTGGGACCCCGCACCACCTAAGATAAGTGAATTCCACCTTTCTGTTGGTCAGTTCAAATTTATGTCATAGTTAAAATGATATACATTAATATTAACCAGTCAAGTGATAATCAATAAAGCTTGGATTGAATATGGCTACCATATGCGATGACTGAATAAACAAACTTCTTTAGGAGGGTAAACAAGCCCTCCAAAAGAGTTCCACATTTCTGAGCATACAGAGAAGCACATCTTGATTTTTTTTGAAACTTGTTTATAGGAGATATATTGTATATATTTCTACGTCCATCTTTCACATTAATTTTTAATATTCAACTTTCTTCCATTTTTCTGCTTCTTCCTCAGACCCATCTACTTTTCCATATCTTCCCCTCCCATCTATCCATGCTACTACTGTAACTCCTCACTCTCTCTGCCCTTCCCCACCATCTGTGTGCGCCATCTCCTCCCTTTTTCTTCTCCCCTATTCCCATCAATCTGTAAACTACATTTTTTCCATCTCTCTTCCCTTCCCCATCCCTGTGCACCATCTTCTCCCTCTCTTTCCCTCTCCTATGGTCTGTCATCTGTCTTCCCCCTTTCCCCTTCCTCTCCTTCCCACAGTCTGGCATCTCTCCCCGCCTTCCCCCTTTGTGGTCTGCAATCTCTCTGTCTTTTCATTCCCCTCCCCCATCTTAGTTTGGAATCCCTCCCTCCTCCTTCCCCAGAGGTCTGGCATCTTTCCTTCCCTTTTCTCCCCATCCCCACAGTCCAGCATCACTCTCATCCAGGGCAGGATTAATTTGTCGAGGGCACCCTGCCCTGCCCTACCCCGCCCCCTTCCCCACCTCTGCCACACCCTCATTTATTTACCCATTTTCTTATTTACTTTTTTATTTCCACTTTATTTCTTTTATTTTAAAATAACAAAAACAACAAAGATTACCATACCAGTGCCACTGTACAATTTTTCTTCTATGCAACCTCTAAACATCTCTGACCAAATCCCTCCTTCCTTCCTAGAGGAAGAGATCTTCAGCTGGCAGGGCTTTGGGAAGCCCACTAATTTATATTTTGCATTTGGGTAGAAGGCATAGGGCAAGGCGGGAAGAAAATTTAGTGCCTGCCATTTTACTGGAGTAATACATTTCTCAGTTAGCTTTCAGAGGTTAAAACCTTTTTCTTCAGGTCAATAAACTATATGATGTTAAAGTGTCCCTGTCCTGACCTGAGGAAAGTTTTGGTGTCTGAATTATTAAAAAATATATTAAAATTAGTCCAATAAAAAGGATCACCTTATTTCCATTTTCTGTTAATAAACTATTATCAACACAGCTACAATAATATTTTATCCTAAAGCAAAAACAATTTGAATTTTTTTTTCTACATTTGTTGTCTGGTTTCTGCTTTCTTCATCTTCTCATCATTCTCTTCCTTCCATCCACTGTCTGCCCTCTCTGCCTGTTCCATATGGAATCTGCTCTCTTTCTATGACTTTTCCAGAAACTGTTTGCCACTCCCTTCCATTTCTCCCTCCCCAATTGGTCTGGCATCCATCTATTTCTCTCCGCTCCCCCCATGGTATGGCATCTGTCTTCTTCCATTCCATTCCATTTCTCCCTCCCTCCCATCAGATTTTAACATCTGTCTCCTCATTTCCTCCCGTCAGATCTGGTATCTGCCTCCTTCCTCCTTTCTTCCTCCCAGGTCTGGTATATGTCTCTTCTCATTCCCCCCATGCTCTGGCATCTCTTCTCTCCCTTCCTTCCTTGATTTTCCTTCTCTGTCTCTATCTAAATTATTTCTTACTATTCAGTCCTCAATTTCCATCTTTCATTGTGTCTACCTATAGCTTTCCACCTCTTTCCCTCACCCCTTCCAGTATCTAACTCTATCCTCTTCCCCCAATCCAGCATGTGCCCTTTTTTCTTTCTCCTCCACACTTCCTTTCAGTGCATCTGCTCCCCTCTTATCCCACTTCCATTCAGCATCTGTCCTCTTTTCTCACCCCCCACACTTCCATTCAGCATCTGTCCCCCCTCTCTCACCCCCACACTTCCATTCAGCATCTGTCCCCCTCTCTCACCCCCACACTTCCATTCAGCATCTGTCCCCCTCTCTCACCCCCACACTTCCATTCAGCATCTGTCCCCCTTTCTCACCCCCCACACTTCCATTCAGCATCTGTCCCCCTTTCTCACCCCCCACACTTCCATTCAGCATCTGTCCCCCTTTCTCACCCCCCACACTTCCATTCAGCATCTGTCCCCCTTTCTCACCCCCCACACTTCCATTCAGCATCTGTCCCCCTTTCTCACCCCCCACACTTCCATTCAGCATCTGTCCCCCTTTTTCACCCCCTACACTTCCATTCAGCATCTGTCCCCCATTCTCACCCCTCACACTTCCATTCAGCATCTGTCCCCCTAAACCTAAAGTGCCACTTCCTCTTATCGAACCATTTCCCTCCCTTCCCTTCACTCTCTCAGCTGTAGCTCCTGTTCCCTCTCTGCAAGCCTTTCTTCTGAGGTGGTGGAAGTAGCCTCGAGATGGGTGCCGGAGTTCATGGTTTCCTGCCTATGCCTGAAGATGGATCCGGGCCCGGCAATGCGGCAGCAGCAACCCTTCCCTTAGAGCTTGCAAGCGGTACTGCTGCGGCTCTAAGGCTGCCCTCTGACGCAAACCGCCCAGGCAGAAACAGGAAGCTGCGTCAGAAGGGAAGCTATTGGATGAATACCACTTGTAGGAATGGTTGCCGGAACTTGCAGCCACTGCCCGGGGGAGCTGCTGATTTTTCCCAGGAGGGGGGCCTGACGCTCCTGATTTTTCAGGGGGGGGGGCAATGCTGTCGATCTTTCCGGAGGGAGGGCTGATGCTGCCGATTTTTCCGGGGGGGCCTGGTGCTGCCAAAAGGGAAAAATAAAAAAATCGGAGTCCTGTTTGTTTCTTCAGCGGGCCCCCCTGACAACTTCGGGCCCTAGGCACGTGCCTCTTGGGCCTATTCATTAATCCGGCCCTGCTCTCATCCTCCCCATGCTATTCCTCCCTCCCACCAGGATCCAGTGCTTGCTTATCCAGCACTGCTGTAAGTCTTTAGGCCATCAGCAGCGTGACTGAAGTAAACACGCTGCCTTTGGTGACCTGGAAGCTGGAGATAGCTGGCTATCCCACTTAATAGCATGCTATGTGCTATTTAGCCCATCAGGAATGGTTCCTGGCTGGCTAAATAGTGCTTAACATCGGCCTTCGTGTAATTAAACTCTGGAATTCACTGCCAGTGAATTTGATTAAAGCAGTCAGATTAGCAGGTTTTAAAAAAGATTTGGATAATTTTAAAAATAAAAGTACATAAGCTATTATTAAGATGGACTTGGGAAAAGCCACTGCTTTCTCAGATAAGCAGCATAAAATCTGTTTTATTCTTTCGTGATCTTGCTAGATACTTGCAAGCTGAATTGGCCACTGCTGGAAACAGATTACTGGGCTTGATGGACTTTCAGTCTGTCTTAGTATGGCATCTCTTATGCTATGTTCTAAGCAAGCATTCTTACCCTAAAAGCTCCTCCCCCAAGGTATAATCCCCCCTCTATACACACCTGGAAGCACTGCTCCCCAAGTGATTATAAAAGCTCTACCAAGGTTTCTCCCCACCACTTGTACCTTCAAAAATCCCTGGAACCTAGAGGTAGACAGTAGCAATCTGCAGTTGCTCCTACCCTCACCGATGCTGAAATTCAAAATGACACTGTCAACCTCTAACGATAATCCTGTGGTACTACTACTAGGGGTCATGTTTTCATATAAGAGCAAAATAAGCAAGCTGACTGACTTGCCAGTGCCACTGCGGAGGTGATGCCACTGAACCCCTTGGGGGTAAGATAGGGAGATGCTTGACACAATGGAGGGGGTGGGGGTGAATAGGGATGTAGAAAGAAGCAAGTTATCATGCCTTTGGTGTTAGATACCTTTGGGCTTGGCCCTGCACACATAATTATCATTGAAATGAATTTAGTCATATATTACATGTAACATTAGTATTGCCTTGGCAATGTAATTTCAGCATTTTTATTAAAGGATGATTTCCTCGTGGCATACACAGGGCTAGTCAATGTTATCACAACAGCAATTAAACTTCTACTTTGACTTACGTAAGACAAAAATGAAGATTATTGATAGTCTAAGAACTCTAATTACTGTTGCAAAGCAAAATAATTGGCATACTGTAATGCATTTCCTGTAAGGCTTTGCTGGAGAACTATTTTCCCATTACTTTCTCATTTCCTTCCTTGCCCTAGCTTGCTGCTCTAGCCTCTGAGGGAGCCAATTTGACTCTTATCAGCTTAGGAAATTCTGCAAAGCAGATATTTAACAGAATAAAACAAATTTTCCTGTTAAATATCCATGCTGGATCTAGCAAAACTAAACTGCTTAATCCCTTTCCTGCCAAAGTAGATGTAACCTCTGCGGGTAAGGAAATTTTATAAATTTATAGGCAATACAATTTTAGAAGTCCATGTATTTTTTTGTTGATTTTTTGGGGTGGATATGTAGTCCCTGGTATGATCCCAGGTATGATTCAAAGAATTGTAAAACCTTTACATTTTAAGCCCCAAGTTCTATTTTGATGAATTAGGAGGAAGGAGTGGCCTAGTGGTTAGAGCTACAGAGAATGACATGGGGACAGAATTTGTCCCCATCACTGACCCTGCAGATAACTGCAAAAAACCATCCTGTGTCATTCTTTAGTGTCTCTCTCAACCTCAGTCCTATACCAGCATTCTTCAAAGCAAGGCTTGAGGGTCAGTGGCTATATCCTGGACCTGCTGCTCACCAACGGGGACAGTGTCACAGAGGTATCGGTGGGAGAGGCTTTGGCTTCCAGTGACCACAACATGGTGTGGTTCCACCTGAAGAAGGGAACCACTAGGTCAAATACTTCGACTAAAGTCCTAAATTTTAAAGGAACTAACTTTCAGTGCATGGGGGACTATGTCTACAAAGCGCTGCAAAACCAAAGCACGACGGACGGTGTGGAGGTACTATGATCGGCTCTGAAATCCACCCTGCAAGAAGCAACCAACATTTACATAAAAACCGTGAGCAAACGGCGCAGAAAAAATAGACCACAATAGTTCTCTGCTGAGATCTCAGATCTAGTAAAGCAAAAGAAAAAAGCATTCGTAACCTATAAACAATCGCAAAAGCCGGAAACTAAAGAAGCCTATCTGACAAAATCTAGAAAGGTTAAGATGGCAGTCAGGGAGGACAAATTCCAGATGGAAGAAAATATAGCAAGACAGGTTAAAAAAGGGGATTAATCCTTTTTTAAATACGTTAGCGACAGGAAGAAGAACAAGTGGTATTGTGCGCCTAAAAAAACCTGACGGTAACTTCATAGACTCAGACGCAGACAAAGCAGAACTACTCAATAACTACTTCTGCTCAGTCTTCACCTGTGAAGTGCTAGGATCCGGACCTCAGCTGCAGACAAAGGGGTGCTCGGAGAACCCATTCCGGGACTTTGCATTTACCGCGGGCAATGTCTACCACGAGCTATCAAAGCTAAAAGTGAACAAAGCTATGGGCCTGGATAATCTACACTCCAGAGTACTTCAGGAATTGAGAGATGTCCTAGCAGAACCGTTAGCCGAGCTTTTTAATCTTTCCCTAAGCAAGGGAAAAGTTCCCTTTGACTGGAAAACTGCCAATGTTATTCCACTCCACAAAAAGGGATGCAGATCGGAGGCCGAAAATTACAGACCAGTGAGTCTCACATCAATAGTATGTAAACTTATGGAAACGTTGATCAAAAACAGACTGGACATGTTTCTGGATGACTAAAGACTAAGGGATCCCCACCAGCATGGCTTTACAAAGGGAAGGTCTTGTCAATCCAATCTGATAAATTTCTTTGACTGGGTAACAAAAAAACTGGATAAGGGAGAATCCCTGGACATCGTGTATTTGGACTTCAGTAAGGCTTTTGATAGTGTCCTACACCAGAGGTTACTTAACAAGATGAATACGATGGGCCTTGGAGAAACACTAACGACATGGGTAGAAGATTGGCTTAGCGGCAGATTTCAAAGGGTGATGGTAAATGGTACTTCCTCAAAAACGGCAGAAGTGACCAGTGGTGTACTGCAGGGCTCGGTCTTGGGCCCGATACTATTCAATATATTTGTAAGGGATCTGCCTCAGGGACTTCGAGGCAAAATTACATTATTTGCTGATGACGCTAAACTATGCAACATTGTGGGCGGCGCAGCAGAACCTGACGGCACAACCATGCCCGACACGATGGAACAGGACCTTCTTTTACTAGAACAGTGGTACAGTACTTGGCAGCTGAATTTTAATGCCAAGAAATGTAAGGTAATGCACCTTGGTAGCGGGAATCCATGGAGAATGTACACCCTGAATGGTGAAAACCTAACAAGAACTGCAGCAGAACGGGACTTGGGAGTAATCATCCGGGAAGATATGAAAGTTGCCAATCATGTGGAGAAAGCTTCAGCAAAGGCTAGGCAAATGCTGGAATGCATTAGAAGAAGCTTTATCAGCTGAAAGCCTGAAGTTATACTACCATTATACAGATTCATGGTGAGACCTCACCTGGAGTACTGTGTTCAGTTTTGGAGGCCACATTATCAAAAGGATGTGAAGAGAATGGAGTCAATTCAGCAAATGGCCACTAGGATGGTCTCAGGACTCAAAGATCTCCCATACGAAGAACGTCTGAACAGGCTACGCTTATATTCTCTCAAAGAGCGCAGAGAAAGAGGAGACATGATAGAAACATTCAAATACATCACAGGCCGCATTGAAGTGGAAGAAGAAATCTTTTATCTTACGGGTCCCACGGCATCAAGAGGGTACCCACTAAAACTCAGGGGGGGAAGATTTCATGGGGACACCAGGAAATACTTCTTCACTGAAAGGGTAATTGATAAATGAAATGGTCTTCCACGCCAGGTAGTTGAGGCCAGTACAACGCTCGACTTCAAGAGACGATGGGACCGTCAGGTGGGGTCACTTCAGAGGAATGCTTAAAAGACGGTTTCTCGAGGAGGGAAGGTTTTTGAGTGGGCAGACTTGATGGGCTGTCAGCCTGTTTCTTCCGTCATACTCTATGTTTCTATGTTATGTCCATTCATAGACAGATTTTTCCCTCTCTCCTTAAAGAATGACACGGGGATGGTTTCCCACAGCTAACCACAGGGACAGTGATGGGGACAAATTTTGTCTCCATGTCATTCATTACCCTGAGGTTGTGGGTTCAAATCCTGCAGTGCTCCTTGTGACCCTGGGCAAGTCACTCAATCCTCTATTGCTCCAGGTATGTTAGACTGTTAGCACATCGGGACAGATAGGGAAAATGTTTGAGTACCTGATTGTAAACCGCTTAGATAACCTTGTTAGGCGGTATATAAATACTCAAAAAATAAAAATAAAAAGCCTATACTAGCTTATGTGTACACTTGCATGCATATATGCCAGCATGCAGCCTAAGTGCTTTTATGCAGGGGAGGTATATGTGGGCATGCTGAAAAACACCTCACTGATGTCCATAAATGCCAAATACACACATACCACAACTCCATAAATCCCTCTTAATATTCCTTTATTATATATCTCAGGTACCAGACAAGATGTATCACTATGTGTATGTCTTTCTGTGTATTGCCAATACAAAAAAACTCCAAAGAAGAACTGCCACAGGAACTTACAAAAGATATGAACGTGAAGGCAGTAAAAATGTCAATAAGTTCTAAGAGTGGTATTCTGGAAATAAAAAATGTGTGAACATAAGGCAAACCCTCGAATCTTTAACATAAATATAATTTTTTTGTGTAAAACGGGATATCCTCAATGTGAGAGGTCAGCGAAGGGAGGAGAATCTCCAGCGCTTAGCACAACAAGGCAAGGGCTAACAAAACCCTATCCGCACGCCATCATCGGATATCTCACGTGTGCCTTAACAGAAATTGTGCAAAATAGTGTAACAAATAATCACACGAGTGAATTAAAGCCAAAATACTGCTCTGAGAACCCCCCAGCCAACTCCCAAAAATCAACTCAGATTTAGCTTGGATTAGGTGAAGGTGATTTCCTCCAATAGACAGGAAAGTCCAGGGAATTACCATGTTCAAGGGATCCCCTTATAGCAGGGTTCAACCAAGCCCGGTTTCGGTGACAAAGCATCCCTTCATAAGGAACCCATTAAGATTGAAAAGCCGGCTTGGATTGTTCACCAGTGTGGTTATTGGTTTTTACAGCGGTATTTTGGCTTTAATTCACTTGTGTGATTATTTATTACATTATTTTGCACAATTTCTGTTAAGGCACACGTGAGATATCCGATGATGGTGTGCGGGTAGGGGTTTGTTAGCCCTTGCCTTGTTGTGCTAAGCGCTGGAGGTTCTCCTCCCTTCGCTGACCTCTCACACTGAGGTTATCCCGTTTCACACAAAAAAATTTATATATGTAAAAGATTCGAGGGTTTGCCTTGTGTTCACACATTTTTTATTTCCAGAATATCATTCTTAGAACTTATTGACTTTTTTACTGCCTTCACGTTCGTATTTTCTGTGTATTGTGACAGGGAACAGCCCAAAGCCAGTAAAATACCTAAGCTCCAGGCTATGTCAAGCCCTATCACTGCAGAAAAGCCCAGTAGCAATACCACACAGATTGAGCACAAAGCTTATTTGCCCTTTGAAGAGAAGCCTGGGAAACAGAAGATAATTCCAAAGCCCACGAACCCTAGTAGAAAGAAAGCTCAGATTGGGGGTGGGGTAGAAATGGCTACACCTGATAACACCTGATAAGCAAAGGAAAGCAGGCTGATCAAGGCTCAGCTAATCAGAGCCCTAGCTAGACCTAAAGGTGTAGGTAAAATGAGAGTCCTGAAGCCAGAGCAGAGGGACATGACAGCACCAGGAGAGACAGCCAACAGCAATGGAGGCTCCTTTGCAATAGTTGGGAGCAGGAGGGGTGCCCAGTCCCTCCTGCTCCTTCTGCCAAGGATCGCCATCATCTTCGGGAGCAGGAGGGGTGCCCGGACCCTCCTGCTCCTTCCGCCGCAAAATAAAATCCATCAATGGCCAATCAGGGACTTCCTTAGACTCCTCTCTAAAGAAGTCTCTAATTGGCTGAGGTGCCCCAGGCCCTTCCAAAGGGAGGAGCCTGAGGCGCCTCAGCCAATCAGGGCTTTAGGCCTCTTCCCGTGCATCAGATGATGCGCCGGGGCGGGGCCTAAGGTCACTATTGCATAGCGACAGCCCCCGGGGAGCAGGAGCAGGAAGACTTTACTCCTGCTCCCGAAGATCGTTGTAGGAGCAGGAGGGTCTGGGCACCCCTCCTGCTCCCGAAGATGATGGCAATCCTTGGCAGAAGGAGCAGGAGGGACCCGCACCCCTCCTGCTCCTAACTATTGCAAAGGTACCAGGGTGGGTGGGCCGGGCTCGACCGCATGGGCCGACCAGGGGTGGGCATGAATGAGAGGTGAGAAGAGTAGTGTTTTCTAGAAATGGCCTAATAAATAAAAACTGATAAAGGGCAATGAAACATAATTTAATGACAGAAGAGATTTTAGGCTCAAAGAACAATCCAGAATCAATAATCATTCTTGAAACTGAAAAGGAGGATCTCAGGCTAAACATGTCTATATAGGGAAGGATTAGGAGAAGTTGAAGTCTTTGTTTATAACCCACATCACTTGACATTTTTAGAAACTGAGTATTGTTCAACAAAAAACTTTCTAATAAAATTTATTGAAACAAACAAACAAAAAAAAGAAACTGAGTATAAGCTGAAAGGAAATCTGCACCAGGTAAAGTTCATTGGATTAAGATTAAATGGTGACAATATAGAATAGCAGATGAGTATGATCAGCACATAAGTAGGGAACTAAAAAATAAGCTAATGAGGACTGGAGCTAATACTTAATATCAGGGTACTTTGCAGGTGAATAGTTGAGCAGAATATATAGAAGAATTAAAGTTCCCAAAAATAACCTATCAAATGGAAACATAAGAACATAAGCAGTGGGCCAGACCAGAGGTCCATCATGCCCGGCAGCCCGCTCACGCGGCGGCCCATCAGGTCCAGGACCTGTATAGTAACCCTCTATCTATCCCCTTCTATCCCCTTTTCCTCCAGGAAAACATCTAACCCTTTCTTGAAACTCAATACCGTACTCTGTCCTACCACACTCTCTGGAAGCGCATTCCAGGTGAAGAAGAACTTCCTAGCATTGGTTCTGAATCTGTCCCCTTTTAATTTATCCAAATGCCCTCTCGTTCTTGTAGTCTTCGAAAATTTGAAGAATCTGTCCCTCTCTACTTTCTCATTTATAAATCAGATGCTTATCCCGTATAATTTATCATGCACTCTTCGATCTTTAGCACAAGGATTACTGGTAGTCCCTTCTTTAAAAGTGGTAGGTACCAGACGTCATGACATGTTTTCAATTGTGGCCCCCCAAACTTGGAACTCTCTACCACAATATATAAGAGATGAAAAGGAACTCGGTCTCTTTAAAAAAAAATTTAAAACTTTCCTTTTTAAAGATGCTTGTAGTCTCTAAAACAAATACTTTTTAAATAGTGTAGTTAAGTCATCCCTCCTTATGTTTTTTCCTTGAATGTTCCCTTTTCTTCTTTTTAAAACATTTATTATGTAACTTTTCCCCATTTATCATTTTGTGTTCTTGTTTCGTCTGTTTATGAGTCTATTTTTTACCTTTTATATAATATTATTTGTATGTTTTTTAAAATGTTTATATATCTTATTGTAAATCGCTTAGTAAATTATGGATAGGCGATTCATCAAATTAATAAAATAAACATAAACATAAACATGATCTTGTAAGTCTCTATCATGTCCCCTCTAAGCCTCCGCTTTTCCAGGGAAAAGAGCCCCAGTTTCTCCAATCTTTCAGCATAAGAAAGGTTTTCCATACCTTTTATCAATCTCGTCACTCTTTTCTGAAACCTCTCTAGTATCACCATGTCCTTCTTAAGGTACGGCGACCAATATTGGATGCAGTACTCCAGATGTGGGCGCACCATCGATACAACGGCAAGATAACTTCCTTCGTTCTGATTGTTATACCTTTCTTGATAATACCTAGCATTCTGTTCACCTTCTTAGAGGCCACTGCACACTGTGCCAACAGTGCAAACCAATCAACAATGCAGACAGTATGGTGAGTACATGGAATGGCTTCCCAGTGAAAGTGGTGGAAACAAAGGAAGCATGGGTCACACAGGATTTCTAATAGAAAGGAAAGAGTAGTATAGATGGGTAAACTGGCTAGGCCATTTGAACCCCTAAGAACTAAAGCGAGTCGAGTCCACATTGTTATAATAGGAAATGTTAGCCATCTAACTTGCTAGAACGAGCAATGTCTGAATAGGCTTTAATTTGTAGGAATGAAAGTATAGACATTGACCAGTTTTTCTTCTAAGTTTTTAGGCCATAGAAGCTATGAATTAAGGAATAGCTAAAATAATGCAAAAATTGGACATGGCCTGCTTTTACTTTGAAAAGCTCATATGATCTGTATCTGCCAGCATTTTTTATGTTTCCATGTTTCTATATAATACTAAAATCATCGGCTGAACAAGTGTTAATGCCTGGATAACAACATCAAACATAGCAGATAGATTCAAGGAGACAAGAATGACAAACTTACTAGAATCTAGATATTTCCTGAGTTCTGATACTGTGCTCTGATGATCATGGAATCCAAATTGCCACAGATGACAAGGATTTGTTTTTGTAAGAAAAGACCAGAGCAGGCAGAGAAAAATGTCTTCTACAATCTTGGGATACTGAAGTCAGGGTGATAATTTACCAGAACTAAAGGATCAAGGGAAGGTTTCTTAATTAAGGGATGAGCAACTGATTTTTCCCCAACACATTGGAAAGTACCCTTTAATTAGGCTAGCATTAACCAAACTCAAAATAGATTGAAACAGGCTTACTACATAAGCTTACTACATACTACATAAGAAGGCAAAAGTTCCAGAACCAATGTTGAAGAACACATAGAAGTAAAAATTGTTAAAAATGGTTCAAGAGTTGAAGGTACCAGACTAATAACCAAGTAAGATTAGACATAACAGACTCAGTTGACTTGCAAATGAGATTATGCATTTTGGTTACAAAGTACTGGACAAAAACATCTAAAGGATCTGCAAAAGTTAGAGGAATGGTCTAATGCCTGGCAACTAAAATTCAATGCAAAGAAATGCAGAGTAATGCATTTGGGGATTAATAATAGGAAGGAACCGTATATGCTGGGAGGAGAGAAGCTGATATGCACGGACGGGGAGAGGGACCTTGGGGTGATAGTATCTGAAGATCTAAAGTTGAAAAAACAGTGTGACAAGGAAGTGGCTGCTGCCAGAAGGATGCTGGGCTGTATAAAGAGAGGCGTAGTCAGTAGAAGGAAGAAGGTGTTGACGCCCCTGTACAGGTCATTGGTGAGGCCCCACTTGGAGTATTGTGTTCAGTTTTGGAGACCGTATCTGGCGAAAGACGTAAGAAGACTTGAGGCGGTCCAGAGGAGGGCGACGAAAATGATAGGAGGCTTGCGCCAGAAGACGTATGAGGAGAGAATGGAAGCCCTATGTATACCCTAGAGCAGGGGTCTGCAACCTTTAAGACATAAAGAGCCACTTGGACCCGTTTTCGAAAAGAAAAAAAAACTTGGAGCCGCAAAACCATTATAAAACAAATCTAACACTGCATATATTGTTTCTTATCTTAATGCTATATACAGGATCACTAAATTGAAAATAAAATCATTTTTCCTACCTTTGCTGTTTGGTGATTTCATGAGTCTCTGGTTGCACTTTCTTCTTCTGACTGTGCATCCAATCTTTCTTCCTTTCTTTCAGCCTCCTGTATGTTTCCTCTCCTCCAGACCTCATTCTCTCCCCCAACTTTTTCTTTCTGTCTCCCTGTTCCCCCTTCTTTCTGTCTCCCTGTCTGCCCCCTTTCTTTCTTTCTCCGTGCCCTCCCCCAAGCCACTCGGTTTGCTGCCACCGCCATCGGGGAATAGCCCCCAAGCCACCGCTGTCCCAAGCTTTCCCTGCAGAAGCGTCGCGCTGACCAGCATTCCGCTCCCTGACGTCAATTCTGACGTAGGAGAGGAAGTTACGGGCCAACAAGGCATTTCTCCTCATTCCATCTAGCCTCAGCCCCATCTCTCCTTGATCCAGCATTTCCCTTCTGTGTTTGTCAGAATTACCATTCCACCTATTTTCCAGCATCACCCTTCTTTGTGTCCATCTCACTATATCCCTATCTCACCACTTTTTCAGAATCTTCATTTGTCTCTGTCCTTGCCTTTACCCCATGTTCACCATTTGCCCTTTCAATGTCTTTATCCCCCCCCCCACTTTTTCAGCATTACTTCTATGTCTCTATTTCACCTCCTCTTCATGTCCCCTCTGTATCTCTATCCTTATTCAGTAGGTCCTGCTTACCCTTTCTCTTCTTTGTGTCACTATCTCCATTTTCAGCTTTCCCCCCCTTTTCCTTTGTTACTGCACCCTGTAGCTAGAATCTTTCCACCCTCCCTCCACTCCGGCCCAGCCCAGTATGAAATATTTCCTTTTGTTTCCCTCCCCTCTCTCTTTCTCTCTCTCTTCTCCTCCCTCACTCACGAGTCCTGCATCTGGCCCTCTCCCTTCTACCTGCACCTGGCAACACCCCCCTGCTCCGCGGCTCTCTTCAGCAACTCGTCAGCAGCGGTGATCAAGACAAGCTGCCGACATCGAGGCCTTCCCTCTACGAGTCTCGCCTTTGTGGAAAAATTAGTTGAAACAAGCGGGACTCGCAGAGGATAGGCCCCGACGTCAGAAGCTTGTGTCGATCGCTGCTACTGAGTTGGGCACGCCTGACTTAGAGCCATAGCGCACGAGAGAGACTCCCATGGGGATGAAAACAGCCTACCTAAATTCTGGCGATGCAGGCATGCAGCTTACAAGTCCGGCGTCGCGGCGGGAAATAGCCATGCTGAGCAGTGAGCTCAGCACGTACACAGATGAAAGCCTTGCTTGCTGATTGGTCCGGCGGCCCCGCCCCGCCATGCCGCCGGACCAATCAGCAAGCAAGGCTTTCATCTGTGTACGTGCTGAGCTCACTGCTCAGCATGGCTATTTCCTGCCGCGACGCCGGAAATGTAAGCTGCATGCCTGCGTGACACACTACTAGAGCCGCGGCAAAGGTGGAAAAGAGCCGCATGCGGCTCTTGAGCCGCGGGTTGCCGACCCCCGCCCTAGAGGAAAGGAGAGACAGGGGAGATATAATTCAGACGTTCAAATACTTGAAGGGTATTAACGTAGAACAAAATCTTTTTCAGAGAAAGAAAAATGGTAAAACTAGAGGACATAATTTGAGGTTGAGGGGTGGTAGATTCAGGGGCAATGTTAGGAAATTCTACTTTACGGAGAGGGTAGTGGATGCCTGGAATGCGCTCCCGAGAGAGGTGGTGGAGAGTAAAACTGTGACTGAGTTCAAAGAAGCGTGGGATGAACACAGAAGATTTAGAATCAGAAAATAATATTAAATATTGAACTAGGCCAGTTACTGGGCAGACTTGCACGGTCTGTGTCTGTGTATGGCCATTTGGTGGAGGATGGGCAGGGGAGGGCTTCAATGGCTGGGAGGGTGTAGATGGGCTGGAGTAAGTCTT
Source organism: Geotrypetes seraphini (assembly GCF_902459505.1). Taxonomy (NCBI): domain Eukaryota; kingdom Metazoa; phylum Chordata; class Amphibia; order Gymnophiona; family Dermophiidae; genus Geotrypetes; species Geotrypetes seraphini. The sequence goes on from NC_047085.1 coordinate 292,237,983, forward strand.
AACAGAGATTTCGGCAGTTGGAACCCAAGCACAGTACCGGGTAAAGCTTTGGATTCTTGCCCAGAAATAGCTAAGAAGAAAAAAAAAATAAAAAATTAAATTGAATCAGGTTGGGCAGACTGGATGGACCATTCGGGTCTTTATCTGCCGTCATCTACTATGTTACTATGAGTAGGTGATAAAGAAATTAGAACAGCTTATTTTACCTCACCTTTTAACCATACTGACAATTGTTTTGCCTTCCTTTTGCTTTTTTAGATGTGTGGAGTACATTTGATCTGGGCTCCTGAGGAGTCGTCTTTAAGAATTTATATTAGGAATGTATGTTGTTTAATCATTCCATTTGCTCCTTGTTTTTTCTAACCATTTTCCTCATTTTATAATAGTTTCCCTTTTGAAAGTTAAATGGTAGCACAGTAGACTTTCTTAGTGCCCACCTTGCAGTTAATAAGTTATGTAGGATAAGTTAAGTCAAGAATTTAAATATGTTCTTAACTAGTATAACAGTTACCGTACTCTTGACTTGTTTAATGCTCTTGAAATAACTAAGATAGTACTCTCTGCAGATTGCACCAGACCCAATCAACACAATGAATCTATACTTGTGATGGAGTTCCTAGTTGTACCAAAGAAAGGGGATGTCTTTCAGAGTGAAAATCCAGTCTTAAAAAAGCCAACTCATCAATGACCTGCATGAGGGCCTGATTCTAGGGCTCCTTTTCCAAAGGTGCACTAGCGTTTTTAGCACATGCACTGGATTAGCACGCACTATAGCACGCGCTACCTGAAAAACTACCGCCTGCTCAAGAGGAGGCGGTAGCGGCTAGTGCGCGTGGCAATTTAGCACACGCTATTCCGCACGTTAAGGCCCTAACGCACCTTTGTAAAAGAAGCCCCAAGTGTATGACTTGATTCTCTATGTGTGAAAGAGAAAATGGTCAGGGTAGTCAATGGCTGAGAAGAAATGCCAACAGAATATGATTTCTCTAAGATAAAGGACTGAAGGTAGCAGCAATGGCAGTAACAGCACAGGGATCTGTGTTCCATATGTAGTCAAAAGAACACAATACGTTCTATAGATGTCCAGGCTAACAGAAAGCTCACAAAAAAGGAGGGACCAGGACCTGTGAAAGTTTACTTACTCACAGGCCCCCATGTTGACAGCCACTTCAGGGTATAGGTCACATTGGAGGTCCAGAAGAAGGAGAATAAGTCTTGTTTTGTGTGACCCCCCATTAGAAAGACTGACTCACATTTTGGGAATCAGTGTCCTAGTGCTGATTCTTCATCTGTAAGACAACTTCCTTGTGCTGGTACATAATGTGGAGCTCCTTCAAAAGATGCATAGCTATTGCCTTAGCTGGGTTATTACCAATAATACATCATCCCCCAAAATGCTTGGTATGGCGAGGTGGACATGACCAGGAGAATTCCAAACTGTTGAACACATAAGTATGTGAGCTAATGCAGATGGTCAGATCATTGTCCACATGTTCCTCACTGAGGACTGCCATGGTCTTTATAGCAGAATTAGAAAAGATTCAAAGAACAGCAACCAAAATGATTGAGCTCCTCTCATATAAGGAAAGGCTTAAGAGGTTATGTCTCTTCAACTTGAAAAAGAGAAAGCTGAGGGCTGATATAACAGTGCTAGAAAATCCTGAGTGGAGTGGAATAGGTAAACTTAAACATTGATTGTTTACTCTTTCAAAATGTACAAAGACTAGAGGACACTCCATGAAGTTACATGGTAATACTTATAAAACAAATAGAAGAAAATATTTTTTCACTCGACAAATGATTAAGCTGTGTAACTGTTGCCAAAGTATGCTGTGGCAGTGTAGCTGATGGACAGGCTTAGAGCTCTCACAGATACAGGTAGTGTAAGTAAAAAAAAAGCTTTATTATTGAACCAGAAATCAAATTAGCACAGCCTGTTCCTGCACTGACTCATCTCTTGTTCTATCTTGTCAGGCTTACTCAGCACAGTTCAAGTTACTCACACATAAATTCAAGCCTGGCTCCAGTTGAAATGCTAAGGACCTAGGACTTCACAGATAAATAAAAGTATTCTTATTTTTGCAGTTTTATGTTTCTCCTCATGCAATCCCTGGAGGTCTACTTCTAAACTCATGATGCAAATCTCTGACCAAGAGACACTCCTTGCTTTCCTGGGACTCCACTACAGATACTGCACCCCAGCCAACATGTTTGGGAGGGGGATTTCTTTACCTGGAGCCTCCCTCCTGGAGACCTCATCCCTAAGGGTCTCCCTGATCTGTTCTTCCCCAGGGCATTTAACCACCTATTTATCTGAACCCCGTCCCTTTGATTCAGCAGTTTACTGCCACATGCTATAAGGTGGTTTAACTTTATCATCAGTGAGGGAATGTTCTTAGGGAAATCTGCTGCTATATCACTTACTTCCTATAGATGTGGTAACAGCAGTTACAATACCTGGGTTTAAAAATAAGTTTGGACAAGTTCCTGGAAGAAAAGTCCACAATCTGCTATGAATAGAGATATAGGAAAATCACTACTTATCCCTGGGATCAATAGCACAGAATCTTGCTACTCTTTGGGATTTTGTCAGGTACTTCTGACCTGAATTGGCAACTATTGAAAGTAGGATACTATATGGCTATATGGACCATTAGTCTGATCTTGTATGGCAACTGTTATGTTCAGCACAACAAAGAAAAATGGGGAGACCCAATGATCCACAGTGAAAACAATCCACCGATGAAAACAAAAACTGTGGATACAGATGTTCTGGAGATAATTTATTAAACACTGACATATAAAACCATGAAAATTCAATTAAAAAAGTACAATGATAAAAAATACTGTGATAAAAATCCAACCGGACCCTACACGGTCCGTGTTTCGGCGAACACGCCTTCCTCAGGGGTCCTAAAAGGAAGAGGTAATGATGAATAATGAGAAAGAGAAAGAGAAAGATAGAAAGATAAGAAGTGACTGTGATGACAATCTGGAGCATGCATATTAGTGTCTATACTCGACTGCAAGATAAAACAAGTGAGCCAAGTGTGATCATGCTATATACAGAGGCTTGAAACATCGACAAGAGACATGAGATGAAAAAATGTGCCACAAAAGGCCAAGAAGAAAAGTGCCATGGTGTGTATTAGAGTATAAACTTAAGCACAGAAATCTATAAAGTGCCTAAGAGAAGCCATAAGAATGAAAAGTTAATAGAATGAAGAAATCATAGTGCATGCATGAAGAGATATGTGACACTGTTATGTTCATCCTTTTGATGATGGGCTTGACTTATTCACCAGTATTATTCATGGTGTATTTAAATTGCTAGATTATGAAAAGAGCTATAAACTTTAGAGGAAGAGAGGGAAACTTTTTCAACAAATTAAACAGTGTGTGTGATCAAAAGTTGCTCTGATGGTAACTGCACACTTCTGATAGGCGGCACAATTTTATTGAAAAGGAATGTGAAGGAGTGTTTAGAATAAACCTGGTTCCCCTTAAATATACTCCCTCACAGATTCACACAGAGTTCCAGTTCTAAACTGCCTAGCCAGATGATTGTGGTCCACAAAAAGGGAAGAAAAAAACCTGAGCATAAATAAGACAGGGAAGCCCAGATCAGGAAGAAGAGCCTTTTCAAGTAGATTTGTAAGAGATATGGACAAGGATACAGAAGAGTGACTAAGATAGGAGAGTTCCAAATTGAATATTATAAACTACTAACTTTGGCTTGATAGAAGCCAGGCCCTTCCTTGTCTCTAAATGCTGACCATTAAGATGATATTTCTATGAAAGCTGTGATAAAGCATCCTGACAGGAACCATACCCTTTAGATCTGAACTGAGTTATAAGAAGACTGTTTTTACTCCTGAGTTACCAAGCCTGTGAGGGGAGCAAACCTAGGTATATGTTTGATGAACAATAGAGAGTTTTGTTTCTCCTGTATACAGTCTGTGGAGGGTCTACATCAAACCCACCAGCTCACAGTATCATAAGGAGAATGGAGGATGCGATAGAAGAATACACTTTTTGGGATGTAGGGTATGCTTTTGAATGGAGTAACATACAAAAGAAATTCTCTATATATTCACACATAGAAGTCATTGACATTTCAGTAGCCGAAAAGCACAATAGGTCAAGAGTTGATAACGTTTCACAGCTGTCAAGCTATGTTTAGGATAACATCTCATATTGCACATGTGGACTGCGGGAGGCTGAACATTAAGCTGTGCATGAAATGACTTGTCCATTTATGTTTATTGATCTGTTACTTTATGATATTATTACTAGTATAATTTTAACAGCCACCACTATGAATCTCAACTCCATATAATATCTGGAAAAATTATGCCAAAAATGGTGCCTACAATATTATGATACAAGTGGAGAAGAAAAAAAAAAAAAGCCTAATTTCTAAGCACTTTCCATCAGGTGAGATCAAGCCATGGAAATGACAAAACAAAGAAGTATGAAGGAAAGTAGAAAGGGGTTATTTTTTCTTGAAACTAAAACAACTTGGAGAGGGGGCAATAACTGGCATGGACAGAATTCAAGCTGGGGGATCTTTTAAATATTCTGTGTTCTGTACTTAATTGCTCGATTTCATTATCAGTCTTAGGATTTTGGCTTTCCTTTCAAGTCATTAAACCACGGAATAATTCAGTTGCCAAAAAGCATTTCAGCAATGACAGGAAATATTTGAATCATTGATCATATAACATTTAACACTAGAAAGTAACAAATGTAATATATCATTTAAGAAAAGATTTGCATAGGTTCCTCAGAGAGAGAAATTCTTTAGTAGGACACATATACATTCTTTGTTTGACACAATCATATTTTATGCAACAATTAATAAAACAATCTAGATTTTGCAAAATGAATGACCAAACAAAGCACAAAGCACAAGGCAGACATTACTATCAAATAAAATGACTCTCACTATGCAAAATAAGCATTTATCTATATAAATTAACCCCCCATAGAGCAATTGCATTGTTTGCACAAATAAGTTTAAGCAAAATGTACCCTGGCAGGAGTGATACAAAAAGATTAAAATCTAGACAGTGCCATTACATAGAGTTATGATAGTAATTAATCAGCTGATATTTTTTTTTTCATCTTGCTGGATCCATTATTGCACATTGTATTGTCTTATTACTGGAAAATCACTTCATTAACTTTCTATGAAAAGCAATTAGCAAATAGCATTCATTACATGTGCAAAATATATAATATAAAATATTCTGTTCTCTGTTGGCATAACACTTGGTAGTAGGAATGATGGTTTGGACTATATTAGGGTTATTCACTGTCAGAATATGCACGGGCAATTAGCCTTAGAGTACCCCTGGAATCTTTTCTTAAAACTGGTAATACATTGGCTACTCTCCAGTTCACAGGTACAGAGTCAAATTTGAGTAATAAATTGCAACTTACCCGTTGCAGGTTTTCAATTTCATTTCTGAGTTCCTTTAGAACTCAGAGGTGAATACATTCATAGTGATTTTATTTTTATACATTTCAAACTAACATCAAAAATTCAACTCTTAAAGGAAATGCAAAGCACTAGCCAAATATATATAGAAATGTAATTCCTATCTGGAAATAAAATTTTACATCTTATAGCCCACAATTCAAGGAGGAAAAGCCATATAGAAAGACCATAGGAAGATGGTTAGCCTTAGACAAAATAGAAAAAAAGGGAAGCATCATTCTGTGATTTAGGCCCCATTTTATCAAGCCACGTTAGTTTTTTTTAAAAAAAATCACTGGCCGCTGTGGTAAAAGCTCCGACGCTCATAGAATTCCTATGAGCGCTGGAGCTTTTACAGCAGAGGCCAACGATAAAAAAAACCCTAATGTGGCTTGATAAAAGGGGGCCTTAATCACAAAATAACTGAGAATCTAGGACAACATTAACTAAAATGAACATCATAAAAAATATACTGAACATTCTGAAATGACATTACACACTTGCTTGGAAATCTCAACTGATAACTTGTGACAACAGAAACTGCTATTCATTTGAGTTCAAGAAATTATTTCCTCCTAAGCAGAATGAGCATTAACATAAGAATATAAGAAAAGCCTTACTGAGGAGCCTTACTGAGTCAGACCAATGGTCAATCTAGCCCAGTAGCCAATCCAGGTCACTAGTTGTAGGTAAAAACCTAAATAGCAACATTCCATGCTACTGATCCACGGCAAGCAATGGCTTCCCCCATGTCTGTCTCAATAACAGACTATGGACTTTTTCTCCAGGAAATTGTCCAAACCTTTCTTAAAACCGGCTATGTTAACCACTCTTACCACAACCTCTGGAAATGCATTCCCGAGTAGTGCTGCCTATTCGCAGATTCAAATCGATTCACGTCGGTGAATTGATTCAAATCAATTTGTTTTCTTTAAAAAATCAGACTTTCCAATTCACTGACCAACCCTCCTCCCCGCATATCTTCAGGCCTCCTAAAGCAGGAGCAGCAGTGCTCTGGCAAGTGAAAGGCCTGGCCTAAGAGCTGCCTCTTGCAGGCCCTCCACTGCCGCTGCTGCTTCTGCTTTAGGAGGCCTGATGTCAGAGCTCACAGGGGGCGGGGGTGGTGTCGGTTGGGAAGTGCTGCATAGGTGCCAGCATGGTGGGCACCCTCGGCTCCCCGAAAGCCAGCATGTTTTCCCCTTTTTCCCACCATCATCTGGCTTCCTCCTGATCTCCTGGTCTCGCTTTCAAAACTAATTACTGCCTCCAGAGGATCCCCGATGATGTAGTGATTCTAGCAGGCTGCCGTCAGCCTCTGCTGCACGTTCCTTCTGCCGTGGTCCATCCCAGACCAAAACAGGATGTGATGTCATAGGAGGGGCGGGACCGCAGCAGAGGGAATGTGCAGCAGAGGCCAACGGCTGCATACTAGAATCGCTACATCACCAGCTATCTAATTAGTTTTGAAAGGGGGCCAGGGGGAAGCTGGATGACAGTGGAGAGAAGGGGGAAACATGCTGTCCTTTGGGGGGCCCCCTGATGTAGCTATTAGAAGTACACAGAGGGAGGGAGTCCAAAGAGAGGAGGAAATGCCCGAATGAGGGTGGGGGGGGGGAAGGGGAATAAATGGAATGGAGAGAGGGAGGGAAAAGGAAGGGAGAGAAGTTGAACCCAAGGGATGGTGTGGAGGGAGGGGGAATAGAAATACTGGATGGGGGGAGTGGTCATTTGAGAAATGCTGGACTATGGGGATGAGACACATTAAAGGAGAGGTGCCAGACCTTCAGGGGAGGAAAGGGAAACGGAAGGGGAGAACAGAGATGGAAGATGGATGGTGAGCATGGAGAAAGAAGAAAACGTCAAATGGGCAGGAGACCCTGGCAAGCGAGTTAATAGAAGACAAACAGAAATCAGAGCCTGGAACCAACATGGTTTGAATGATGACCAGACAACAAAAGGTAGAAAAATAATTTTATTTTCTGTTTTCTGATAACAGCAGCTCTGGCAGGATACACATTTCAAATCTGACATGTTGTAAAGACAGCGAATGTGAGCTAGGACCTAACAGGGAGAGGAAAAGTCTTTTTTGTTTGTTTTGTTTATACCACAGCACCAGTGTGGGTAGGAGAGGGCAAAGACAAAATAAACCCTCCAGGACGTTTTATAAAAACACCCAATTGGGCAGGAAAATCGATACAACAGGCTGAATCGAATCAAAACAATTTTCACTGAATCAGGTAGCACTATTCTAGAGTTTAACTATTTCCTCCTATTGGTTTTAAAAGTATTTTTCTGTAACTTCAATGAGTGTCCCCTAGTCTTTTTGCAATTTTTGATGGAGTAAAAAATTAATCCACTTGGAAATATCAGGAAAACTTGGACTTCCCCCCCTAAGAAATTTGTATCCATAGCACAGTAATAAAGCCTTAGGGCCTCTTCTATTAAACTGCGCTAGCAGTTTTCTAGAGCAGGGAGCCTATGAGCATCAGGAGCAGCGCGGGCCATTCAGTGCGGCTCTCTGCACTAAAAACTGCTAGCGCAGTTTAGAAGAGGGGGCTAGTATAGCTTTTTTATCTTGAAGAAGCACAAAGGATACTAAGGGCTCCTTTTACGAAGCCGCATTAGTGGTTTAACGCGTGTAATAGCGTGCGCTAATTTGCCAGCCGCGCTAGCCATTACTGCATCCACTTGAGCAGGCGGTAGTTTTTTGGGCTAGCGCGGGGGTTAGCGCATGCTAAAAATATGCGTGCGCTAAAAACCCTAGCGCAGCTTCGTAAAAGGAGCCCTAAAAGTGAAGATTGAGATTTTATTTCCTCTTGTGAAAATCCTGAAATAGTGGATACATCTAATGATAGAATAGCTTGAACCAAAACCAGTCACAAATGTTAAATAATACATCTTCTATAAAGGTGGATAACTTTTTCCTGGATAGCCTAACACCATTGTTATAAATTTAACAAAAAGATCCTTTCCTGAGATACAGTCTGATTGAGGAAAAATTAAAAATCTCAAATTGAGATTCCTATTATTGATCTCCAAATTCTCAAATTTCCTCAAAAGCGTAAGATTATCTTTAGTCATTTTAGAATAATATATTACTTCAAAGACTGAGGTTTCCAAACAAATCTGAGAAGCAATTTTAGCTTCAATTTCTTATATCTTTGCAGAGGAGGAAGTGGATTTCACAATGAAAAATACAAACCTTGTAAAAATTTCTCCAAACCAGTCCATAGAATCTCTAACACCGCCACCTCAGGCTTCTGTGGAATTTCAAGCGAAGGCACCAAATCAACGTAAGAACATAAGTACTGCCATCTCCAGATCAGACCTTCGGTCCATCAATTCCGGCGATCCGCACACGCGGAGGCCCAGCCAGGTGTACACCTGGCGTAATTTTAGTCACCCATATCTTTCTATGCCTCTCGTAAGGAGATGTGCATCTAGTTTGTTTTTAAATCCTAGAACAGTGGATTCCGCAATAACCTCCTCTGGGAGGGCATTCCAGGTGTCCACCAATCAATGCTGATATTTTCTTGGCTTCCGAACTTTGTGAATCTGAAATAGCACCCACCACAGGCAACACACCCAAACCTCCATTCACTGCCACTGAATCAATATTCTTAGGAATTGGAGAGCTGTACCCGACTTCCCTGTTGGCTCTTCCATGCCAGCAGGGAAGTTGGGTCCAGCTGCAACACCCTCCTGACCCAGGACAATGCAGGGTTTCAAAATCTAGTGTGCGGTGAACCAAAGGACTCGAGGAACCTATGTTTTTCAGAAGTTGATACTTCAGAATATGTTTCTCTACCAGGATATTTTCAGTTATGTGTATTCATTGATGAAATGCACAAGTTGGGGCCTCTCCCTAGCTCTGGCAGCATCTGTGCCATGCAGAGAAGGAATTGCCTATGCTGTAATCATGGTCTGGCATGAAAAAGAAGGCAGAGTCTGGAGGAAGGTACCCCTTAGTCTTGCCCTGATTCCTAATGCTTAGGCAAAAAAAACCCCTTTCGATAAGGAAACAGCAAGAGCCCTGCCCACCTGCTTGTCTGTCTGCCCACCGCCGCACCACCGCCCATGCGTCCCTGTTACTTTGCTGGAGCCGGACTCGCTTCATCCTCTCCCAGCAGCAACTCCGTGCAGGGATGATGTGTACAGCCATTCACACGCTGCATGTGGCTGGCCCACAATCATGCCCTCTGACATCAATTCTGATATTGGAGAGAAGGTTGCGGTCAGCTACATTGCGTGTGAATTGTTGCCTACGTCCCTGTACGGAGTTGCTGCTGGGACAGGATGGATCGAGTCCGGCTCTGACAAAGTAACTGGGACGGCTTTGTGGGTGGTACAGCAGGCGTTCAGACAGGCAGGGAGGCATACTCGGAAGCGGCTTCAGCAGCGGGCAGGGAAGGATCCCTGGCAGTGGCGGCCAAGCCGCGTACCCCAACAAGCGGCCCACCTACCCCCAAGGGTACATGTACCTCGAGTTGAGAACCCAGTGCTAAATGATTTAATGCTAATAGAATTCCTAGAGCATCAGAGCAGCATTAAAACATTTAACGCTCCATGCCATGGTAGAAACCTCTACCATGGCTTAGTAAAATGGGGGTAAGTGATGGTAAATTAATGACACTGTATCAGCCAAGAGACATTTTTCTCAGGTTTACAGATGTATAATTCATATTTGTAATCTGAAATCATAATTGATAATGCAATTTTATAGTAACAGTTTCACACTTGATTAAAAAATCATAATGTATAAACTATTTACTGTCATTACATGCAAATTAATGCAAATTTATCAACAGAGTTGTATTTGGAGTGCATAAGAAATATTTTAAAATGTGTGCTCCATAGAAAATCTGAATTATGAGACTTGATTTTTCTAGATTTTGATCCATTTCACGTATTTCAACTCTGTTAACTCAATTACTTGGATGAACTGATCTGCCCTACCGTGTATTTATGAAGTATTATTAATTATGTGGTACTGTATATACAAAGAAAGGTATATTTTTGGCGTTTCAGTATTTATATTGGTATCTAACTTTTGTCTTATAATAATGAATCTTTAGTAGGAACCTACTGGAAAATGAGCAGCAAACATTATAAGAAAAAGCTGAACAGTTTTTCAGCTATGTATCAGAGTTACCTAAGAGTATTACACAAATAAAGAGTTACGCTTCAACATAACTGGATAGTTGGTGCCTAAGTCAGTTTCCCATTCTAATCTCCAAATATAAAAAAGTATGTTGCCTGTATATTCATTTGAAACATCTCAAATATGTCTAAATATACAAACAGAAAAGGCTGATGTTGTAGGTAAGTTATACCACTAAAAACATCTTTGAAATAACTTTTAGGACAATAAGGCCAGAGAAAATAGTTTTATGAAATCCTGCAGTTTGAAAAACCAATTGATTCAAAATTCATAAAATTTAATTTAAATGCATTGGAATCGATATTCAGTCAGTGGTGCTCATAGTTTGCTAACCACTGCTGGCATTATGCCTGGAAATTCAGTGATGGGCCATGCCCAGGCTTTGGTACAGCCAGTTAAGTACCATATTCAGCATTTAACTGGCTTTGGGGCAATGCATAAAAATAGTGCTGAATATTAGCATTTAACCAGCCAACTCTGCTCCCGGAATGCCCCTCAAATAGCCAGTTTTGACATAGGTGCGAATGGGGTGGGAACTGAGGTCATAGGGACGGGGACGAGCTCACAAGGACGGGGACAAATTTTTCCCCCGTATCATTCTATAGTAGCTAGAGCAGAGTTCCAAGAAGCCGATTGATCCTCATGTGATTGAGCCAGAAAATCAGATGGGAAGAATGAAATCAGAAGGGGGAGGTGATGAAATATATATTTTCCCAAAATTTCTAAAGAATTTTTGAAATACCTGGGATGTTGGTAAAGTCATTGTTGAAGCAGTAGAATATGAACAAGACAGAAAAAGACCCCAGAAAGCAGTCAGATCAAGGCACTGGGTCATAAGAAAAAGGAGGCCATAAAACAGAAGTGACCAAAGAAGACAGAACCAGATCCAAACAATTTCCAGCTGTATGAGTGGGACTAAGGAAACAATTTGCCCTAGCATCTAAGGGATCATTCACATATAAATTAAAGTTCCCCAAAATAACTAAATTGGAGAAATTAGAGACCACACCAGCTAATGCTTGAAATAAATGTTCCCATCTATCAGCAGTTAGAGGTGGAGGACAATAAATCAGGAGAACATGTAGGGGAACCAACATGTACGGGAACCAGAAAGGGGAATTTTACAAATAAAAGCTGAAAATGAAGAAAACTTGTAACTCGTCATTGAATAACAGGGAATGTATCCGAATAAATAAAAGCTAAACCACCACTCCTAAGGACAAAATAATACATAGAGAGTACTGAAACGTTAGAAGGAAGACGTGTACAAATGAGTCTTCCCTCAATTTAAGCCATGTTTCTGTTAACATAAGAAGTCAAAATGTTGACAAGAAAGAAGATCATATATATAAGTGGCCTTAGATTTAACAGATATTCAACTTATTAAACCGTACTTAAGGGAATATAGTTGTTCGAGGAAGCCCTAGAACACAGGGCCAAATATCTATCCAGAATTGAGGAAGCCATGTTAGCATCTAAAAAACCAGTTGAGCACATGTAGAGTGACAAACATGTGCTAAGACCTAAAGCAAAATATAAGGAGTGCATACACATAATGAGCCAGGAAGTCAAGAAGGCTGTGACACCTTGAAAACTTGATCCTCAGAGCTCACCCCAAGGAGCAAGCACAAGGAGCATGTCCTGTTTCTTAGTAGTGTGCCGCTGCAGCACAAATGCCACAATAGACTTGTTTAAATCTCCCCATGCTCAAGTCAGTTGTCAGACGTGCTGACGGTCATGTGACCTAACTTCACAAGGACGAGGCATTTGGACGTAGGAGGAGTCAGCCTTGTAATGGACTGACCACAGTGACATGCAAATAGAGAAGTGGAGCACCTTAAAAGACACTTCTGTGAACTTCACATAAAGGTGCCAGAAGTATATTTTCCCATAATCCCCTTATAATGTACTGTATGGTGAGCGCTCCCAAACTCCTCCTACACCCACCTGTCTACCACCATAAAAGACCTTATGGCTGCAGGTGGCACCTTCATGGCAGTATAGTAGAATTTTGGTGGGTTTTGGTGGACTCCCCACCCCAAAAAATATGAATAAAAAAGTACATACTTGTCTGTAGAACAGCAGCATCTATTATGTGAAATATTAGTAGAGCATCACATAGGTGTGGTAGATGGGCTAATGAGCCATAGAGAGGACGAACCAGGCCCTTAAGACACTCTAACCAGTACATTTATGGTGGAAAGAGTGAGGTCACCAAGATCCTACTATGCCTGCATCCATAAGGGTTATTGAGATGGGAGACAGGTGGGTATAGAGATGTTTTGGAGGGATCAACCTACATTACAAGGGGGTTATGGTGAGAAGTATAACTGGCACAGCAGTGACCTCTAAGGTACCCCACTGCTCTACTGGGATGTCTATGTGGCTAGTCCATTACAATGCTGGCTCCTCCCATGTCTAAAAGGTCTAGGTTTGGATTTTTCCAACTTGGATATTTCTGAGGCCTCATAGTTTCCACTAAAAATGTAGTGGTTATAGAGCATCTTATGGGCCTGGGTCCTCCTCTCTATTGCTCATTAGCCCATCCACCTGGCTACTTAAGGAACCTGTATGATGCTCTACTAACCTTTCCAATACCAGATGACGATGTTGTACAGAAAGATATGTATTGTTTTATTCATATTTTTCAGGGGTGGAAGGAAGTTAGTGACAACTGTGTGTGTGTGTGTGGGGGGGGAGGAGGGTCATTACGTAATCCCTCCAGTGGTTATCTGGTCAGTTTGGGTACCTTTTGGGCACTTAGACACTTCTAAAATAGGTCTAGCTCAGAACACCTAAGTTCCATCTAAGACATCCTGCAAAAAGATCAAATATCACTGCAAAACATCCAGGTCTAACCTGGCCCACCACCTGCCCAAAACACACCTCTAACATACCCACTTTCTGAGTTGTACGTTTTGGAAGACCAACGCCCTGCAAAAACGTCTTCTTTGTTTCAATTATCGGCACTTGGACTTTTGCAGAGAAAAAACATCCAAGTGCTGATTTTTTGACATTTTTGTGTTTTGAAAATCCCCTTATTTCTATACTAATTAAACTGAACAGGATAATATTGACAGTGTTTAAATAACAGGAAAACGAGCCAATCAACATCTAGTACAAGAGCAGCCTTGTTCTATTAAGTAGTCCTGACCAATATAAGCATTTGTTTTGTGACAGTTCCATTTTCACAATTCATCTGTCCTTTGAAGGTATATGACCTGACAATTACCTTCCTTACTATACTATTAAAGCAGGTGAAATATAAAGCAGATTTAATTATTAGGTATAACAACAAAAAATCTCTAGAAGTCCCATGAGCTGTTGTATTTCTTATAATTATTATTATACTCTGATGATATCCTTTTTATTTTAAGAAAAAACTCAAAGAGAGAAATAGTTACAATTAAATCACTAAAAACAAATAAAAAATAACAATTCATAAAATAAACATAAGAATAATAGCAAGCAATGCAGAAATGTCTGGTAAGCTACCTAGAAAAAACATCTCTCTCAAATTAAAAACCCATTTGAAGAGCCAGGCTTGCTAATTTAAAAGTAAAATATCCTCTTAAATTAACACTAAATAACTTCTGGGTACTTCAAATAGCTTTCTAGTTTTTACTGACATTTATATGACACCCCAAAGCAGGGCACTATACAATAAATTACACTTGGATATAAAATTTCCCTAGCTTAAAGAATTTTGTGTCAAATTTGATACCTGAAATGAACGATAAAGTGACTTGCCCAAGGTCATAGCTGTGCTACTGGCGCCAGCTTTAAATCTGATTTATTGGTTCTCAGCCAAAGAATCTATCCATTAGGCCACTCCTTGTCCCTCTCATTAATCAACATTTGCCTTTTAAACACTGTTGGATACTGCTGCAGAAAATTATTTCTGGACAGTCAGTGTCATGGAGGAACAAGGGCATTCTATCTATGCATAGAACAATAATCAGCACAGATAAGTTGTTAAGTTTGGGCCAGCACATAAATTGTTCTAAATTAAGCAATTTAGCTCTATGTACAAAAATTGAATATTGTTACTTAAGTGGGGACTTAACAGGTTGTCTGAGTTAATAGGGAAGGATGGTGCCTATTATTTTCCCTATTTTATAAAGACACAGGAGCTGCTATGTGTTTTCATACAATACTAGCACAAATCCTAGAGAAATTGAACTTAGGTTGAACGTGAAGATATCATACCTGCTTTAGAGCAGAACTAACGGCCTGTTGTACAAAGCCACGCTAGCGGCTGCAGCGCGGTAACGGTCCCGAAGCCCATAGAGATTTAAGGGGCTTCGGGGCTGTTGCCGGGTGGCAGCCACTAGTGCGGCTTTGTAAAACAGGCCCTAAATGTTAGCACATACTTTACATATGTACATAATGATCCACCTATGTTCTGCCCAAATTCCTCTTCTGAGCATGACTTTTAAGCATGACTTCATTTTATAAGAGCCCATTTATACACATGATGTGGCATCTTAAGTGCAAAAATGGAATTTAATAATTACCCTCATGTACTCAGGTAAGGCTAGACTCAGTTAGGGCACTGGTCTTTGACCTAAGGACCTCCGCGGGAGCGGCTGGCTGACCACGATGGACCACTGCTCTGACCCAGTAGCGGCAATTCTTATGTTCTTATAAGGTGGTGCTTAGTTACAACACTTTAAAGGTGATGTAAATATCTGTGCCACTATTTCTCAAGCACGCATGTAAATTATACTATTTTATAATCTAGACACTTGTGCTTTCTGCCCACTTCTCACCCAATCTCCAGTCCTGTGCAAGTCTACTCACAAAGTACGAGCCATTACTTCAAAGCGCTTAGTATTTTATAAGAAGTCACTTGTATGTGTATGTGGCTACATTCAAGGGTAAATGAGTAAATATCACCAAAATAGGCATGCACTTTACCATTTAAAGAACATGTCCTCTTATAAAATCACTTTCTACATGTAAAGTTGCTAGTGAGAAACATTCTCCATGCACTGAATGATACTGAATATAAAAATATTTTTAAACACCATGGCTGGCATTTAGAAGAACATATTCGTCACCAGGTTTACAAAGTGACCTGTTTTGTAAAATATTGCTCACAGGGTAAATAAAGACGGAATTCATAATACTGATATCCACTAATTTGTTCTTTCTTAAAGCCTTCAAATGACCTTATACCTTGTCTTTTACATCTCTGTAACTCCACATGTGTTCTATTTTTTTTTTTCTTTTTTAATTCCACTAGTAAATTCTGGGCATAAAAAGGTATACATCTTTAATAGGATAAAAAGGCTCCATTATAAACACTAATGCATGTCTAACTAAAATATTCCCAAAATAGAACAGCTGTCTTTGGAGGCTAAGCAAAAGCATTTTGAGAATTTGTAAAAATAAGTAAGTAAGTGGAATATAAGATATAAATGAGTTCTATTTTTAAGCATAATTCACACTCTGTATTCAAATTTCCTGCTGTTCTGAATATAAATGACAGATAAAAGAATTTAAACTCAGTTCCTTAACCTTTATAATACCTGCTAGAGCAGACCTCTGTATGGCAGTATCTTAACTCATGTCAACTACTGCTAAATTGAAAATGCCTAGAAAAAAATATCATACCACCATAGCCAAACTAGATACCAAAGTCTGCTAGTTACTGTATACAACAATGTGGCACACACTTTCACACTGGTTCCTTTCAGGAAAACTGGTAATACTTTTATAAGTATACTGCATTTTGTTCCATTCAGTTTTAAAACAATTAGTAGAAAGACAGAGTGTGCCTCTGACTTGAATTAGCTATAGAAAAACACATCAGTTTATCCAGAATGGTAGAGGGCAAAGAGTGGGAAAAATAAGCCTATGGAGAAGGAAGCAGTATGGCCATGCAAAATGCGTAGAGATGGTCAAGTCAAAGGCAGTAGACTTTTAGGGCCTGATTCTGTATAGGATGCCTGGTCTCGGCAGCCGCTGAAGCGCCTTTCGAGAATCGCGTGTCCTATACAGAATCGCCACTCCGATTCTCTTACCAGCATCCATGTCACAAACGCCGTTTAGAGAATTGCGTTGCTGCTGAGTTGATCATGGCAAGGGAATCTCCCTGTCCTGATTATTTGAGTGGCAGCAGCAGGGAACTCCCCCCCCCCACCCCCAGCGAGGTCAGGCAGCAGGAGGGATGTCTACTCCTTCCCACCACCCTCCCACTCCCCGAAGTATCCACCTCTGAAGCATCCCTCAGCAATTCCTCCTGCTGGAACCCTCTAGCAGAAGGAAGTGCCCAGTTTCTCTTGCCGGAACCCCACCCAACTGCGATAGGCAGGATGGATGTCCACTCCCTCCTGCCAGAACACCCCTCCAAAAAACACCCCCCTCACCCAAATGCAATAGGCAAGAGGGATGCCCACTCGCTCCTGCCAGAACAACCCCCCACACACCCAGTGACTGACCAATCCCCCACCCACCCAGCGACCACCCCTCCACCCATAACCCCCCACCCATCTGCTGATTCCCCTAAAGGGGAGATATCCACTCATACTCCCCCCCCCCCCCCCCCGTACCTTATAAACAGAAGGTCTGCCCGGAGAGGCCTTAGGCATCTGGGCGAACCGGAGTCTTAGGCCTCCTTCCCACTGCATTCTGGGTGCTCTGGGAGTGGCCTAAGACTCCAATTGGCCAGATATATAAAGCCTCTTCCATGGGAGGGCCTTAGACAACTGGGCCCTTCCCAGTGCATCCCAGATAGGCAGGAGGGATGCCCACTCCCTCCTTCCAAAACACCCCAGAACCAATCAGGGCCTTAGGCTCCTCTACGGTGCATCCCAGAATGCACCGGGAAAGAGAAGGCCCGCCATTTTCCAGTGGCGGGCTTGACGGCTGGAGGGTGTATGCCTCCCTCCATCCGGCCCTTCTGTTTACAAGGTACGGAGGGAGGGGAGAGTTGGAGGTGGGTGGTCTCCCCTTTAGGGGGATCACTTGATGGGTGGGGGTGGTTGCCAGGTGTGGGGGTGTTTTTGTGGGGGTGTTCTGGTAGGAGGGAGTGGGCATCCCTTCTTCCTATCATGATTTGGTGGGGGTGTTTCGGGGGTGTTCTGGCAGGAGGGAGTGGGTATTCCTCCTACCTATTGCGGTTGAGTGTGAGGTTCTGGCAGGAGGGAGTGGTCATCCCTTCTGCCTAACAGTTGGGTTGTGGGGTGTTTTGGGGGGGTTCCAGTAGGAGGAATTGGGCACTCCTCCTGCGAGGGGAAGCTGGGGAGGAGAAGCTTCAGGGGCTGGTGGCAGGAGGGAGTGGGCATCCCTCCTGCTGCTCAACTTCACAGAGGGAGGATAAGGTCCCTGCTGCAGCCGATTAGCTGATCACTGCAGTGAGATTTCTTTGCTGCAACCAGCATTTTGTCGTCATACATTTCAGGCACCTATTGCAGCCCTAGGGATACGCATAGGGCCACCTAAACTCACCCAAGGCCACTTCTGGGTGAAACCATGCCCATGCCTATCCTTGGGCGAGGTAAAGCATCCCTATGCATCTCCCTCAACTGCGACAGATGCCTACTATATCTAGGTGGCCTGCCTAGGGGTGTTTTTTTTTTTAAGTGCGTCCTGATTGGCTGGTTAGACAGTAGTAGGACGCGTACCGCCCCCTACATTATAGGCACTGTTCAGCACGGTTGTCAAACAACTGCTAGACACCATTTATAGAATCACATCTAGCGGTGCTTAATCAAATTAAGGCATCATAAGGATAATCTTACTGGATCAGACCAATGGTCCATCTAGCCAAGTATTTAGTCTTCATGGAGGCCAATCCAAGGCACAACTACATGGAAGAAACCCAAATAGTAGTGGCATTCCATGCCACCAATCCAGGGCAAGCAGTGGCTTCTCCCATGTCTGTCTCAACAGCAGTTTATGGACTTTTCCTCCAGGAACTTGAAAAAACCTCTTTTTAAACCGCTACCTTAATTATTCTTACCACATCCTCTGGCAATGCATTCCAGAGCTTAACTATTCTCTGAGTGAAAAAATATATCCTCCTATTGGTTTTAAAAGTATTACTCTGTAACTTGTAACTTTTGTATACAGTTATCACCAGTCAAACTTTAACAGATAGCTGTGATAGCCTTAAAAGTTCCACAGCAAAGATACAGACTAAGGCTCTGTATCCCAAGCCTAGCCATCCCAGTCCTTTATAATTACACTACCTTAATAATACCAATACCATAATCTCTGCTCTCCTATTTCATGCCAATTACTCTCTTAGCCAACATGTATTCTTCCATCCCAGTCATCACAGGCTAAGGTAGATATGGTGACCCAAGTCACCTTCCCCACAGCAAATCCTTAGCACACAGACCCCGCTACTTTAGGCCTGTTCCCATCACCCCCCCACCTCCCCTTGCCACACACATCCAATAACCTCAAAATTGCACTAGCAAATACAAAGTCTGTAAACAACAAAGTCATTATATTAAATGATCTCCTCGCAGACAATAACTGGAACATCTTCCTAATTACCAAAACGTGGCTTAAAGATAATGACGGAGCTACCTTGAGTATATTTTGCCCATCAGGGTACCAAGCAATAGCTTGCTCACACACTAACATTAGGAGGTGTAACTGCCATCATTAAGTCCAGCCTCAACCCAAGGTTGATTGACACCATCACACTAGATGCACTAGAGTGCCTTACCTTCTCTGTTAGGTCAAGAGACCTAACCTTTGCCTTGATACACAGAGCACTGCACTCTCCAATGTCCATCTTAGATAACCTGCTATCCTTAGCACACTGTCATCACATACAACTGGGTCATCATACTTGGAGACCTTAACTTTGCAAACTACCCAAACGATACCAGATCCCTGGCAGACTTCATCACTTCACTATCGGCCCTAAGCTTCAGACACATGGTCCCCTCACTGACTCACTTTGAGGGCCACTTCCTAGACCTAATCTATATTCAAAAAGATACTCAGCCCACCACAGGAACTCCTGACTGCTCCACCAAACTGGTACCCTGGTCTGATCACCATTTGATCATATTCAACCACACCTATAAAACAATCAGTCATCAATTGGAAAGCAAACCCAACATAAGAAGATATAGCACAGTTACTTACCGTAACAGGTGTTATCCAGGGACAGCAGGCAGATATTATCACTGATGGGTGATGTCACCAACGGAGCCCTGGTATGGACCACTTTAAGAACTTGGAAAGTTATTGGCTGCCCGCACCGTCCATGCGTGAGTGCCTTACCGCCCGACGTAGGCGCGCGGTCCCTCAGTTACGATAAGCAAGCTAAGAAGCCAACCCGGGGAGGTTGGAGGGTTGTGAGAATATCTGCCTGCTGTCCCTGGATAACACCTGTTACGGTAAGTTACTGTGCTTTATCCCAGGACAAGCAGGCAGCCTATTCTCACTGATGGGTGACCTCCAAGTTAACAGAATGGGATGGTGGGAGAGTTGGCCTTTAGGAAAATAAATTTTGTAATACAGATTGGCCGAAGTGAGCATCCTGTCTGGAGAAGGACTCCAGACAGTAGTGAGAAGTGAAGGTATGAACTGAGGACCAGGTGGCAGCTTTACAGATTTCCTCAATGGGAGTAGATCTGAGGAATGCCATAGCTCGAACTTTATGGGCTGTGACACAGCTCTCCAGTGCCAGTCCGGTCTGAGCATATCAGAACGAAATGCAAGTATCAAGCCAGTTGGAAATCGTTCTCTTGGAAACAGGATGCCCCAACTTGTTTGGATCAAAAGAGATGAATAGTTGGGGAGAGGTTCTGTGTGGCTTGTGCGATCTAGATAGTAAGCCAAAGCTTGTTTACAGTCCAAAGTATGTAAGGCCTGTTCTCCAGGAAGAGAATGAGGCTTAGGAAAAAATACTGGTAGAACAATTGACTGAGATGAAAGTCAGAGACAACTTTTGGAAGAAACTTTGGATGAGTACGGAGAACCACCTTATCATGATGAAAAACTGTGAAAGGTGGATCCGCTACCAGTGCTTGTAACTCACTGACCCTCCTGGCAGAGGTGAGAGCAATAAGAAAGACTACTTTCCAGGTAAGAAATTTGAGATGAGCTGTAGCCACTGGTTCAAATGGTGGTTTCATCAAACTAGAAAGAACCACATTAAGATCCCAGACAATAGGTGAAGGCTTAAGAGGAGGTTTTACATTGAAAGCCCCTTCATGAATCTGGAAACCAAAGGATGAGCCGTGAGCGGTTTGCCTTGTACTGGTTCATGATAAGCAGTGATAGCACTGAGATGGACTCAAATGGATGTAGATTTAAGTCTAGAGTCAAACAAAGAAAGAAGATAGTCCAACACCAACTCTACTGCTAAGGAAGTTGGATGATGATGATGATGATGATGATGAAGAGAACACCATGACGAAAACCTCGTCCACTTCTGTTGATAATAGTGCTGAGTAGCTGGTTTCCTAGAGGCATCAATAATTTAACAAACAGGCTGAGAGAGGATTGTTTGAGTAGAGCTCAGCCTGAGAGAAACCAAGCTGTCAGGTGTAGAGACTGCAGGTTGGATGTAGAAGGGATTGCTGATTCTGAGTAAGCAGAGTAGGAAACATTGGAAGAAGTATGAGTTCCCTGGAACTGAGCTGAAGAATGTTGCATGGACCACCGTGG
The DNA here is from genome assembly GCF_902459505.1 of Geotrypetes seraphini. Classification (NCBI taxonomy): domain Eukaryota; kingdom Metazoa; phylum Chordata; class Amphibia; order Gymnophiona; family Dermophiidae; genus Geotrypetes; species Geotrypetes seraphini. The sequence goes on from NC_047085.1 coordinate 292,259,270, forward strand.
AGCAATGAGAATCATGGTGGCTGCTTCTCTCTTGAGCTTGAACAGAGTTTTCAACATGAGATGAAGTGGAGGGAAGGCATATAGAAACCGACCCGTCCAATCCAGAAGAAAAGCATCCGCCGCTAGACGGAGATGAAAGTAAAGTCTGGAGCAAAACTGGGGCAACTGGTGATTGTGAGGGGCTGCAAATAAGTCCACCTGTAGAGTGCCCCATTGAGCAAATACGGACTAGAGAGTTACATGGTCAAGAGTCTATTCGTGATGTTGAAGGATTCTGCTGAGGTTGTCTGCTAGTGAATTCTTCTCTCCTTGGATGTATACAGCCTTAAAGAACAGATTGTGAGCTGTCATCCAAGTCCAAATTTTTTGAGCCTCCTGACACAACAGGAGAGAACCCATGTCTCCTTGCTTGTTGATGTAGTACATTGCTACTTGATTATCCATGCAAAGGAGGAGGACTTGAGGACAGAGGAGATGTTGAAACGCCTTGAGGGCATAAAACATCACTCTGAGTTCCAGGAAATTGATGTGGAACTTCCTCTCTCTGGAAGTACAAAGACCCTGAGTCTGTAGATCGTCCATATGCGCTCCCCATGCATAAGGAGATGCGTCTGTGGTGATGATCTTTTGATGAGGAGGCAAGTGAAAAAGGAGACCTCTGGAAAGATTGGATGAGGTCATCCACCAATGAAGAGACTGCAGAAGAGATGATGGCACAGATATGTACTTTGAGAGACGATCCGTCGCTTGAGACCACTGGGACGCTAAAGTCTACTGAGGAGTTTGCAGATGGAGTCTTGCCAGGGGTGTGACATGGACAGTGGAAGCCATGTGACCTAGAAGAACCATCATGTGCCTGGCAGAGATGGTTTGAAGAGGAAGCAATTGTTGACAGAGATGAATGAGTCTGAAGTTGATCTGGTGGAAGAAACGCCCTCATAAGAGTGGTGTCCAGGATCGCCCCAATGAATTGAAGAAGCTGCATTAGAATGAGATGTGATTTGGGTAAGTTGACTTCGAATCCCAGAAGCTGAAGAAAGGAGATGGTTTGAGATGTTGCTTGAGTCACTCTCTGAGAGGAAACATCCTTAATCAACCAGTTGTCCAGGTAAGGAAAGACCTGAAGGCCATGCAAACGGAGAGAGGCGGCCACCACAATCAGGCATTTCGGGAATACTCTGGGAGAAGATTCCAGACCAAAAGGAAGAACCTTGTACTAGTAATGATATTGATTTATCTGAAACTGAAGGTACTTCCGAGAGGCTGGATTAATGGGAACATGCGTGCAGGCTTCTTTGAGATTTAGGGAGCTTAGCCAGTCATTCTGAATTTTTTTTTACTATAAATTTGTTGAGGGCTCTGAGATCCAAGATGGGTCATAGTCCCCCCGTCTTCTTGGGTACTAGAAAATAATGGGAGTAGAATCCTCTGCCCTGTTGATCGAGAGGAACTGCTTCGATGGCATTTAGCAGAAGAAGGGATTGCACCTCCTGCAGAAGAAGGAAGGGCTGTGCAGGGTCCAAAGCAGACTCTTTTGGAGGACTGTCTGGAGGAAGAGTCTGGAAATGAAGAATGTAACCCTGACGAACGATGGTGAGGACCCAAAGATCCGAGGTAATGAGTTCCCAACAATTGATGAAGAACTGAAGATGACCCCCGATGGGCTGGGGCAATGGGTGAGAAATGCTGAGACTGGCTATGCTCCAAAGAAACAGGTCAAAAAGGCTGTTGAGGTTTAGGTTGTGCAGCCAGTTGCTTTTCCTGTTGTTGGCAAGGCTGCTGTTGTTCAGGCTGCCGTTGTCTGCGAGGCTGAAACTGAGGCGGTTGTAAGGGTCTAGCAGCAAACCGACATTGGTAGGTAGACTGTGGCCTGTAAGGGCAAGCAGGTAGAGATTTTTTCTTGTTTTTAACCAAAGTATCCCACCTGGTTTCATGAGCTGACAACTTTTGAGTAGTGGTATCTAAAGACTCTCCAAAAAGTTCATCGCCCAAACAAGAAGCATTGGCCAGACGATCTTGATGATTAACATTCAGCTCAGATACTCGAAGCCAAGTCAAGCGTCGCATAGCTACAGACATGGCAGTGGCACGGGATGAAAGCTCAAAGGTATCATAAATAGAGCGAACCAAAATCTTCCTCAATTGAAATAAACTAGAAACGTACTGCTGCAAGAGAGGAACTTTGCGCACAGGCAAGTATTTTTGGAGAGCAGACACTTGTTGGACTAGGTGTTTAAGATAAAAGAAAAAATGGAAAGCATAATTTACAGACCTATTGGCAAGCGTAGAATTCTGGAATAAACCCTTACCAAAGCGGTCCATTGTTTTGCCTTCCCTGCCAGGAGGGACAGAAGTGTAAGCACTGGCACCGGCAGATTTTTTAAGAGTAGACTCCACCAGAAGTGACTCATGGGGGAGTTGAGGCTTATCAAAACCAGGAAAAGCCAACACTCTGTAGAGGGAATCCAGTTTGTGAGGAGCTCCAGGGACAGTTAGAGGAGTTTCTAGATTTTTATAATAAGTCTCCCTGAGAATATAATGAAGAGGGAGCTTAAGAAACCCCTTAGGAGGCTGCTCAAAATCTAATGCATCCAAAAATGCCTTAGATTTTTTAGAATCAGCCACCAGAGGAATGGAAAGTGCCTCTGACATCTCCCTCAAAAATTTTGAGAAAGAGGTCTGTTCAAGCTTCGAAACAGGCTCTTGAGAAGAAATATCACCATCAGAAGAAGCCTCATCATCTGTCAGGGTAGGTTCCTCCGAGTCCTCCCAGAGATCCGAATCCTTCATCGGCGGAGGTCGAGAGGTGGGTGTCGAGGGCTCAACATGCTTGAGTTTCTTCAATGATTTGACCGACATCGTCTTGGGAGATGTATAGGAGGAATGATGTCGAGCTGCCTGCCTGCCGGCATCGAAGAACTTTTCCGAGTTGGTGCCGGGACAGTAGCGACTGGCTCAACAAAGGTTGATGCCGGGACGGATGGCTCAGACCTGGCCGGTGCCGCCAGAGTCAATGCCGAAACTATATGATCAGAGCGAACCGGCACCTGAGGAGCTGGTGTCGCCAGCACTGGAAGCAAAAGTTATAATTGCTCTCGTAACTGGACTTTCAATACTGCAGCAATTGTGTCCTCGAGAGATGGCAGCGGTACCGCTTGCCTTTTCGCCGATACCTTCGGTGCCGCGCTATGCTCCGGAGGTGAGGAGACCGATGATGAGGCACTCGCCTCGATCGGAGCCGAACGTTTTTTAGGGCGCCTCGAGGTCAGCAGGATTTGGCTCACTGCAGCAGTGACCTGAGGGCCTGAAAGGGTAGGGGAAGGCTTCTTAGCCAGCTTACTTACAGACTGCGACACCGAGGGAGAATCCTGCGATGTCGAATGATGTGATGTCAACTTCGGCGTGGATTACGATGCTGGGACCAATGCCGAATCACCTTCCATAGCGGACCCGAACAGCAAACGTTGTTGATTCTGACGGTTTCTGAGGGTCCTCTTCTGAAGAGACGAACAACAGGTTCAAGTATCAGCCCTGTGGTCTGGCCCTAGACACTGGAGACACCAGTGATGTGGGTCCGTGATAGAAATAGGGCGAGCACACCGTTCGCATTTCTTAAAACCTATAGGCGTTCGGGACATAGAGGGGAAAGTGGCCTCAGTAAAATCGAATGTCGAGGCTTGAGGCATGGAACAGGCACCGCCGGGCCAAAAGCGTGAAAGCGAAAAAGTTAAATTTTTTTTTTAAACTCAGAAATAAAAGATAAAAGAAAAAGAAGACAAACTATGAAGAAAAAAGTCAAAAAGACAACCGCATGAGCGGGAAGGTAGTGAAAAATTCAACGACACTGTTGAAAGTGACTTCTTAGCTCTGCGGAAACTAAGAAACTAAGGGACCAAGCGCCTATGTCGGGTAGGAAGGCACTCGCGCATGCGCGGTGCGGGCAGCTGAGAACTTTTCAAATTCTTAAAGTGGTCCATACTGGGGCTCCGTTGGTGACATCACCAATCAGTGAGAATATGCTGCCTGCTTGTCCTGGGATAAACAACAATAACTCTATCAACTTAGAAGATCTCTCCACAGGCCATCACTAGACATAGGTGCTGTTCCATTAGGCCATCTTTTCACTCACCTAATTTGGTGGTGCCTATGTCAGATGCCTAATTCAACCACACCTATTTTCTGCCCATAACCACGCTTATTCTTTGAGATAGGCGTTGTTAGGAGTCCTTAGGTGTGGGAGGGCGCCTCCACGTAGGTGTCAGTAGGCGTCTCAAGAATTCGGGGCCAAATTCTTAAATAGTTAAATTTTTTTTCATTGACTGAAAATTGGCGTGGTCAATTACCATGCTGATTAAACCGATTAAAACATAAAATTTAGGTACAGATCCCAAACTTAGGTGTCGCTAGGTGGCTGCAATTAGGGTACTGTTTATAGAATATGGCCTTTAGTGTATTTTGTTTATATCAGAAAGGAGGTTGTAGCATAGCAGTAAGATGAACTGGCTATACTCCACTAAAAGCAGAAGAGGATTAAGGAAAGACCCTACTGCTGGCTGTCATTCCTCTAAGGTTTATTAGTCTTAATATATCACCTTTTACAAAAAGCAGCAAAACAGTTTACAAACAATAAATGGTTGATAGCTGGCAGTTTTCCTTAGCACAGATGGTAGTAGAAAGGAGAAGGAAGATGATAACCAGATCTAGAGTGTAATGGGGCAAACCGGTTTTTAGTTGATGACATCTACTATGTTAGATAAGCACAATTACTTACCGTAACAGGTGTTATCCAGGGACAAAAAGACAGATATTCTCACATGTTGGTGACGTCATCCATGACAGTGTCAAAGTGCATTGCTGCAAGTGCCTTCCTGCCCAATGTCAGCTCACAATACTTCAGTTCCGTAAGCAAGCTAAGAAGCCAACCAAGGGAGGTGGGAGGAATGTGAGAGTATCTGTCTGCTGTCCCCAGATAACACCTGTTATGGTAAGTAACTGTGCTTTATCCTTGGACAAGCAGACAGCATAGTCTCAAATGTGGGACTCCCTAGCTTACTGCAATAGGATGGAGGGTTGGCTATTAAGAAGAAAATAAATTCTGCAATACTGCTTGGCCAAAACAACCATCTCATCTGGAATAGGGTTCTAGACAGTAGTGAGATGTGAATTCATGAATTGGTGAATTGAAGACCAAGTAGCTGCTTTGCAAATATCTTCAATAAGAGTGGAATGCAAAAAGGCCACTGATGCTGCCATAGCTTGGACCTTGTGTGCTATAACTTGTTCCTCGAGCTGCAGTCCAGCTTGAGCATAGCAGAAGGAAATACAGGCCCGTCAATCATGTGGAAATAGTTTGTTTGGTGACAGGGAGACCCAATCTATTAGGATCAAATGAGATGAAAAGTTGAAGTGAAGACCTGTGTGGCTTAGTCCTTTGTATGTAATAAGCCAAAGAATGATTACAGTGCAAAGTGTGAAGAGCTGTTTCTCCAAGATGAGAATGAGGCTTTGGGGAAAAAAAACTGGAAGCACAATGGATTGATTCAGGTGAAATTCCGTGACTGCTTTTGAGAGGAATTTACCATGGGTCCTGAGAAACATCTTGTAATGATGAAATACTGTGAAAGGTGGGTCGCATACCAATTCTTGAAGTTCACTCACTTGACAAGTGGAAGTGATAGAGATCAAGAAAACCACTTTCCAAGTGAGAAATTTAAGATGAGTAGATGTCAGTGGTTCAAATGGTGGCTTCATCAGACTGGCTAAGACTGACTACATTAAGATCCCAGACAACTGGAGTCAGCTTGAGCGGAGGTTTAAAGTTGAAAAGTCCTTCATAAACTGGGAAACAAGTGGATGAGTGGCCAGAGGTTTATTGTTGATAGGAGCATGGAAAGCACTAATAGCACTGAGGTGAACTCTGACCGAAGTAGTCTTTAAGTCCAGAATTGGATAAATAGAGAAGATAGTCAAACACTGAAGGAAGAGAAGAGGAAGAAACATCCAGATGCACTTATGTTGATAGCATTGCTGAGTAGAAGGCTTTCTGGAAGCAGCTATAATGGCTTGTACTGAATCAGAAAGATTAGAATTTGCTGAAGTCAGACCAAAAGATACCAAGCTGTCAGGTGCAGAGATTACAGATTGGGATATAAAAGAGATCCTTGATTCTGAGTGAGCAGAGATGGAAAGATCTGCAAAGGAACTGGATCCTTGGCACTTAGCTGAAGTAGAAGGGAAAACCAAGGTTGTCTGGGCCACTGAAGAGCTATCGGGATCATGGTGGCCGATTCGCTCTTGAGCTTGACTAAGATTTTTAGAATGAGAGAGATTGGTGGAAATGCATAGAGGCACTTGTTCGTGCTGTCGAGAAGAAATGCATCTGCTTCAAGACGATGAGAAGAGTACTGTTGGGAGCAGAATTGAGGCCTGGAACTCCCTACCTTCACATCTTTGGGAAGAGATCCCGTTAGATAAATTTAAATCCAACTTTAAAACTTTCCTTTTTAAAGATGCTTATGATCAATAATAATTAATGGCAAGTCAAAGGAAGAGCATTTCCCTACCTCATGTGCTGATCCTTTTATATTCTCCTTTCTTTTAATAATTTGTATTTCACCCATAATACTTTCGTCTCCAGTTTGTCAATTTAGTCTAATTAGTCAATGTTTTCCCCTTGATTTTAATAATTATAATTCTGTGAACCACTTAGACAATTTTTTTAAGCAATATATCAAATTTTAAATAAAACTTGAAAACTTGAAACAAACAGGTCTATCTGAGGATCCCCCAAAGAGAGAAGATGTGGCATAAGATTGTGAAATTGAGAGACCACTCGTGTGGTTGGAGAACTCTGCTGAGCTTTTCAGCAAGGGCATTCTGCTTGCCTTGCACATATATAGCTTAGAAAAAAATGTTGTGAGGAATTGCCCAATTCCAAATGCGCTCGGCCTCTTGACAAAGGGGAAGAGAACTTGTGCCCCCCTGCTTGTTGATGTAGTACATCACTACTTGATTGTCTGTTCGAACAGGAAGGACTTGTTGGAAAGACTCCTGGAAGGATTTTAGAGCATTGTGAATTGCCCGCAGTTCTAACAGGTTGATGTTCAATGTCTTTTCTTGAGCAGATCACCGACCCTGTGTCCTGAGACCGTTCAGGTGGAATCCCCAAGCATACATGGACGCTTCCATGGTAAGCACTTTCTGATATGGGGAAGATGTGAAACAACAAACCTCTGGAGAGATTTGTTGGATTCAGCCATCACTGGAGAGATTGATGAAGAGGCGAGTTGACTGTGATCCATCGGGATAAGGGATCGAGAGCTTGAGACCACTGAGATGCAAGGGTCCACTGATCTGAGATGAGTCATGCATAGGGGGGTGACATGAACTGTAGATTCCATGTGACCTATGAGTTGCATCATTTGTCATTGTAGAATGGAGACATGACTGCAAAGATGAAGTAAGGTATCTTGTCGTTGTTGAGGTAGAAATGCCCATAGAAGAGTGGTGTCGAGTAGGGCTTCAATAAATTGCAGCACATGAGAGGGTTGAAGTTGTGACTTGGGAAATTCACTTTGACAATATCCGTCACTCACATGTGAGAATATGCTGCCTGCTTGCCCTCGGATAATACCTTTTATGAATAAAGTCACCAAGTTCTCCTTTCAAAAGCACAGCAGAAATGGCACACAATACATCAAATGCAACGATAAGAGTGTAAAGTCCTGTAAGGCATAAAAGACAGCATCATACTAACCTTAGGCACCCAGTGGCATTGCGCAGCACTTGTGACGAATGGAGCTGTATTTTTCGATCATCCTGGAGAGGTGAGTTTTCCCATCCAGAATGAGGGATGATCACTGAATTGGTCAACACTGCAAGGGCATCCTGAATAATTGGCATTTTAAGTGCATCACAAGAGGACAGATTCCAGAGGACACCTATAAAAATAAATTAAGTGACTATAAGTACCTTTCAAAGATCTGTTTGACCTTTCCCATGAAATCACTAAAACTGACTTCAAGGGAGCAATTTACATAGATGATGTAACATAATACCAGGTGGACTTAGTCTATGGCTCAGAAATATCAAAGAAGAGACAAGTTAATTTAATCATGTATTTTTAATGAGAATAACTAATGGGCAGACTGGATGGACCGTTCAGGTCTTTATCTGCCGTTATTTACTATGTTACTCAGTAGTTAGTGCTGGGACAGTTGAGGGGTGGAGCTCACCTGTACAATGCCACAATTCAGAGGCAGTACCTGTATAACTATCCAGTTAACTTAGGAAAGCAAAAAGGTAGTCCTAAGTTATCCAGGTAGCTATCTGAATGCCTCTTCTAAATATCAAAGGTACCCTGTAATTCCTGACAGCTGCCCCAGACCTTCAGTGCTGGTACCTGGATAGGGGCTGGCACAGAATATCCAGGTTTAATTCAGTCAGTAGTGGCTAGATTGCCACCGGCTTAATTCTGACCTGTAATTTTATGCAGCATACAAAGGCAATTTATATCCTACTAATGAAAAGGACTCCATCTCTCCTGTTGAGTAAATCTCCTGATATAGTAAACAGGTTTTGGGGTACACACCAACTGTTATTATAAGAGAATTCTACTGTCCTTCAAAACAATGGTATGTTTATTACTGCTCTGCAAGAAGAAATGCTTTCATGTATTCTGATGCTGCATCTTGCAATCAGCTAGTACAAATACTGTATTAACAGAAAAATGATTGCTCTATTGCAATACTGCAAGAGCCAATAGAGCAACCAAGTGTCATTATTCAGTAAATGGAATACTCGCTTGAAAAATTCTAATCAGTATTACTTCCTTAGCAAACCTCCTTGAGTTTTTCACAATTATTGTTATAAGCATCTGTCTTTAGTACTGGTGTTAATACTGTATAAACATGCACTGTGAGCAAAGAGGCTATCTATATTTATTTATAACTACTTTCCTAGACTGACTGGAATTCTAGATTAAATATATGCTGTAGTTTATAAGCTTAAACCTTTATATGCATAGAGGGGCATAATAAAAAAAAACCACAAAAATGTCTAAGTCCCCTTTTGGCCTTAGGCCTTAAACGTTGAAAATAGAAGCAGGGAAAATGTCCATAATCAAAAAAAACGTCCAAATGGAGGTTTTTCTTGATAATGGCCTGCCACTACATTCAGCTGTTTAAACGCCCAGACCACCATTACGTCTACACTTATACCCCCACAACATCTACACTTATACCCCATAATGAACCAAAAAAATGCCTAAGCCCCAAATGTCCAACACAAGGGCTTTGGAGGAGCCAGTCCTTCGCCTAAAAGCTGGATTCTGTAACTGGTATCTGTGAAAAACAACACTAGTTACAGAATCCACACCAACCCCCCCCCCCCCAACGACATCGGAGCAGGAGGGAACCCAAGCCCTCCTGCCCCGCGACACCGACCCCCCATCCCCCCGATTACGTTCAGGGCAAGAGGGAGCCCAAGCCCTCTTGCCCCGGGCACCCGCGGCACCCCCCGATTATGATCTGGCCAGGAGGGAGCCCAAGCCCTCCTGGCCTCTCGCCCCCCACCCCCTACACGATCGGGCAGGAGGGAGCCCAACCCCTCCTGCTCAGGCGGACCCCCTACCCCCCACTCCCCACTACAATACGGGCAGGAGGGATCCCAGGCCCTTCTGCCCTCGACACCACCCCCCACGACCGCCCCCGAACCCCCAATTGGCCCCCCACCAACCCGTGACCCCCCGACAGACCCCACGATCCCCCACCCCCAATCCCACCCCCATACCTGTAAAATGTTGGCCAGACGGACGGGTGCCAAACCTGCCCGTCTGGCAGGCCAGCCGGCTGCAGAATGGGGCTGGATTGGCCCAGGCATCTGAAACCCCGCCCACAGGTGGGACCTAAGGCGCCTGGGCCAACCAGAATAGGCCCGGGTTGGGTCCATGTGCCTAAGGCCCCACCCACAGGAGGGGCCTAAGACTCCCGGGCCTATTCTGGTTGGAACAGGCGCCTTAGACCCCACCTGTGGGTGGGGTTTCAGATGCCTGGGCCAATGTGGCCCCATTCTGCAGCTGGCTGGCCTGCCGGATGGGCGGGTTTGGCACCCGTCCATCTGGCCAACATTTTACAGGTATGGGGGGTGGGATTGAGGGTGGGGGGTTGTGAGGTTGGTGGGGGGTCATAGGTTGGCGGGGGGGGCGATCAGGGGTTCGGGGGGGGCGGTCGTGTTGAGGGCAGGAGGGCCTGGGATCTCTCCTGCCCGTATTGTAGTGGGGAATGGGGGGTAGGGGTCCGCCTGGGCAGGAGGAGTTGGGCTCCCTCCTGCCCGATCATGTAGGGGGGTGGGGGGTGAGAGGTTAGGGAGGCTTGGGCTCCCTCCTGGCCTGATCGTAATCGAGGGGTGCTGCGGGTGCCTAGGGCAAGAGGGCTTGGGCTCCCTCTTGCTCCGAACGTAATCGGGGGGGGGGGGGGGGGTCGGTGCCGTGGGGCAAAAGGGCTTGGACTCCCTCTTGCCCCGATGTTGTGTGTGGGGAGGTGATGTATCGCGGCAGGAGAGATGCCTCATCTCCCCTACCGCGATACCATCACTCCTCTACCCGAACTGCCGCGACCCACGGCAGGAGTGATAGGGCATCTCTCCTGCCGCGGGTTGCAGCAGTTCGGGTAGAGGAGTGATGGCATCACGGTAGGGGAGATGAGGCATCTCTCCTGCCGCAATCATTACTGTAGGGGGTAGGCAGGTTGCTTGGGCCGTTGAGCTGATCGCAGCAGCCAGATCAGCTCAGCGGCCCCTTTTTCGGCACTTAGACCTGTTTTGACTTCGTCTAAGTCAAAACGTATAAGTGCCGCCACCTACCGCCCACCGCACGTCCTTTCCCCTCCTCTAAACACGCCTCTTTTCTCTCTGTGCATCTAGAGGCAGGGGAAAGGCCTAAGCTGGTTCTAGATACTTCTAAAACCAGCTTTGACTATGGGTACTTGGACGATCAGGCTTTTTGATCGTCCAAGTAGCCATTTAGGCCACTTTTTAGACTTTTTTTTTTGATTATGAACCCCATAGGCTATAATTTTATAATTGCTCATATCCAACAGAAGTATGCAAATACATTTTGCTATGAGGGCTTTGTGTGCTTTTGTTTTGAAAATGAGCTCTTGAACAACTAGGTGCACATCTGCATCTGCTATATGGTGCACACAGTTTTTCTGTGAAGAATTACATGCATACATACATTTCAATTTTTAAAAGTATAAATCCGTCTTGTTTGCCGGGAAGAAGATGAAGAAACCCCACGGCAGTAGAACAGAAGTGTTGCGCTGTTATGGAATAATTTTTTTTTAAAGAGAAAATAAAGTAAATTTTCTGAAAAAAACTCATTTGGTTTTAATTTGGTTTTTAAGAAAATAAAAAATTATTGTTTTCCGCGGTTTTGAGGTTTTTGTTTTTTCTTTCTTTATTTTTTTGAGAGAGTGGAGAGCTGCTACTTGCTAGGAGCGGCAGAAGAAAAATTAAAGCTCCAAGGGGAGAAGCTTTGGAGGCAACTACCGTATTTTCACATAGATAACGCGCACCCGTGTAAAACGCGCACACGGGTATAGCGCGCGAAAAACACAACTTTATGTACAGAAACTTTTATATACCGCGCACACACGTATACCGCGCATGCTGCCCAACTCTCCTTTCACCCGCCCCGACTCTCCTCTGGCCACCCCGACTCTCCTTTCGCCCGCCCCGACTCTCCTCTCCCCCTTGAAGTCCTGTCCCCACCCTGAAAACCTGATGCCCCCCCCCGGACGTTCGATTCACCACCCCCCTCGCAGGACCGCTCGCACCCCCACCCGGAACGACCGCTCGCACGCGCTCCCACCAGCACCCGCACCCACGATCGGAGCAAGAGGGAGCCCAAGCCCTCTTGCCTGGCCGACTCCCCAACTCCCCGACAATATCGGGCCAGGAGGGAGCCCAAACCCTCCTGGCCACGGCGACCCCCTAACCCCACCCCGCACTACATTACGGGCAGGAGGGATCCCAGGCCCTCCTGCCCTCGACGCAAACCCCCTCCCCCCAACGACCGCCCCCCCCCCAAGAACCTCCGCCCGTCCCCCAGCCGATCCGCGACCCCCCTGGCCGACCCCCACGACACCCCCACCCGCCTTCCCCGTACCTTTGTGTAGTTGGGCCAGAAGGGAGCCCAAACCCTCCTGGCCACGGCGACCCCCTAACCCCACCCCGCACTACATTACGGGCAGGAGGGATCCCAGGCCCTCCTGCCCTCGACGCAAAACCCCTCCCCCCAACGACCGCCCCCCCCCAAGAACCTCTGACCGCCCCCCCAGCCGACCCGCGACCCCCCTGGCCGACCCCCACGACCCCCCCACCCCCCTTCCCCGTACCTTTGGTAGTTGGCCGGACAGACGGGAGCCAAACCCGCCTGTCCGGCAGGCAGCCAACGAAGGAATGAGGCCGGATTGGCCCATCCGTCCTAAAGCTCCGCCTACTGGTGGGGCCTAAGGCGCATGGGCCAATCAGAATAGGCCCTGGAGCCTTAGGTCCCACCTGGGGGCGCGGCCTGAGGCACATGGTCGGGTTGGGCCCATGTGCCTACTACTATTTATTATTTCTTTAGCGCTGCAAGGCATACACAGCACTGTACATTTTAACATACAACAGACAGCCCCTGCTCAGAAAAGCTTACAATTTAATTTAGACAGTACATTTCAAGGTTGGGGAGATAATGGTAGAGGAAATGATACAAAGGGTATAGGTATCTGACAACAGTGAGTGGGAGTTAAGAGTTGAAAGCAGTTTCAAAAAAGTGGGCTTTTAGCTTGGATTTGAATATTTCTAGGGATGGAGCACAATGTATTGATTCAGGAAGCCTGTTCCAGGCATATGGTGCTGCAAGAAAGAAGAGACAGAGTCTGGAGTTGGTAGTGGAAGAGAAGGGTGCAAATAAGAGGTGCTTGCTTGATGAACGGAGATCACGGGGGTGGGGTGGGTGGGAGCATAGGGGGATATAAGTAAAGAGAGATATTGGGGGCTTCAGAGTGAATGCATTTGTAAGTCAGCAAGAGGAGTTTAAACTGTATTTGGAAATGGATGGTGAGCCAATAAAGTGACTTGAGGAGAGGGGTAATGTGAGAATAGCAGCTCTCATGGAATATGAGTCATGCAGCAGAATTTTGAATGGATTGAAGAGGTGAGAGATGGGTGCGCGGGAGTCCTGAGAGAAGTACGTTGTCAGGCGCGAGGTGATGAGAGCATGGATAAGGGCTTTGACAGTGTGTTCAGAGATAAGAGGACGGATTTTGGTAATATTATAGAGGAGGAGCAATAGGATTTGGTGGTTTGTTGGATCTGAGCAGAGGAGAGAGAGGAGTCAAAGATCACCTCAGGGTTGCAAGCTGATGAGACAGGGTGGAAGATAGTGTTATCCACAGAAAGAGAACGGTGAGATGGGGGAGGTGAGTTTAGGTGGAAAGATAAGTTCAGTTTTAGCCATATTTAGTTTGAGATGGCAGTGAGACATCCAAGCAGCAATGTCAGACAGGCAGGCTGATATTCGGACCGAAACTCCTGTAGAGATAACTGGTGTGGAGAGATATAGCTGGAAGTCGTCAGCCTAGAGGTGATATTGAAAACCATGAAAGGAGATCAGTGTACCAAGAGAACGGGTATATAAAGAGGAGAGGGCCCAAGACAGAGCCTTGGGGTATGCTAACAGACAGCAGGATGGCAGCAGCGGAGGATCCACCGTAACATATGCTGAAGGTATGATGAGAGAGATAGGAAGAAAACCAGGAGAGTGCAGAACCCTGGAATCCCAGCGAGGACAACATATTGAGAAGGAGGTGGTGATCAACAGTGTCGAAGGTAGCAGAGAGATCGAGAAGAATGAGGATAGAGTAGAGCCAATTGGATTTTGCCAGGAACAGGTCATTAGAGACTTTAGCAAGGGCAGTTTCTGTAGAGTGGAGAGGGTGAAAGCCCGATTGAAGTGGGTCAAGAATATTATGAGAAGAAAGGAAGTCCAGGCAACGGCAGTGAACAGCACATTCGAGTAGTTTGGATAGGCCTAGAGAAATGCTTCAGAAATACTTGATGGAAATTTTGGAAGTCTCAGAGGAAAATTTGCTTCCATTTTTTCAGGTGTATAATTACCTACTAAATCACCTCAACAACAAGTAAAATCCACTGAACAACAGGAGGCAGGAGAAGGAGATTACAGGGGAAGAGTGCAGGCAAACAAGAGAGAGAGAAGAGGGGGAATAAGAACAGAAGGAAGTAGAGGACAAAGTGAGAGCAAGGGGCAGCGGCAAGAGTTAGCTCCGCCCACACCCATCATTCACTGGAGCTCCCCCTTAAAAGGGGAGGAGCCAATGGCAAACTAAAGGCTCGTGCAGACGAGCAGGAGGCAGGAGAAGCAGATTACAGGGGAAGAATGCAGGCAAACGAGAGAGAGAAGAGGGGGAGTAAGAACAGAAGGAAGCAGAGGACAGAGTGGAGGGCAGAATACTGGAACTGGAAGCACTTCGAGCAGTGGAGGAGAAGGACAGAGAGGCAGAGAGCATCAAGACATAGGAAACATTGAGGAAGAAGTCTGGAAGTTAGAGAAGTTCATCGAGGAGGCATACAGGGAGGCTGTGGAAAATCACAAGCAACAGTGGAACTGCCAATATACACCTACAGGGAGAGAGGACAACCTGGAGGACAACCACAAGGAAGAAATGGGTGACACAGCAGCAGGATCTGGAGACAGCGTAAGGAACCCACAAGAAGACGAGTCCAGTGCAAGCCAACACCAGGATGAGGGAAGATGGAAGTGTACAGAGGACACAGACCTACGGCTGGAGAGACCAGGACACGTACCTGCGGCTATAGAGGCATGAGAAGATAGAGAGGACAGCAATCGTCGTGGGGGGACTCCATCATCAGACAAGTTGATAGCCACATAGCAGGAGGAAGACAGGATCGGCTGGTGACCTGCCTATCGGGAGCCAAGGTAGAAGACATAGTGAGCCGCATCGACAGGATCATTGACAGCGTGGAAGAGGAAGATGCGGCAGTGGTGATCCATGTGGGGACAAACAATGTGAGCAACAGGCATTACAGCAGGGAAGTATTGAAGGACCAGTTCCAGATGCTAGGAAAGAAGCAGAAGACCAGAACGCCGAGGGTAGCGTTCTCGGAGATCCTGCCAGTACCCAGGGCCAACGAGGAGAGGCAGACGGAGCTGCAAGCAGTCAACGTGTGGATGAGGTGCTGGCGTGAGGAAGAAGGATTCCACTTTGTGCGCAACTGGACAACATTCTGGGGGAAGAGCAAGCTATTCAGGAAGGATGGACTCCAGCTCAGCAGAGACAGAACGAGGCTACTTGCAAGCAATATCTAAAGAGAAATTGAGAATTTTTTAAACTTGGAAGAAGGGGAAAGCCAACAGTTGGCCAAGAGTCGATGGTTCAGGATCCAGTATACTCAGAGGATACCGTGCAGGAAGACTCACTGGATCAAAGGCAAGACAGAAATCCTGACAGATTGAAAGGGATACAAGATGAAAGAAATTGCAAGAAAGTAAAAAGCTGCAAACTTAAGTGTATATATACGAATGCAAGAAGCCTAAGAAATAAGATGGGGGAATTGGAAGTTATGGCACAAAAAGCTAACCTTGACATCATCGGTGTCACAGAAACATGGTGGAACAAGGAAAACGCTTGTGACACTGTGCTACCAGGATACAAGCTATACTGCAGAGACAGAGTAGGTCAAAAAGGTAGGGGTATTGCCCTATACATCAAAGAAGAAATTGGGTCTACCGGAGAGAACACGCCAGAAATGAAAAATAAGGTAGAGTCTCTATGGGCCAAAATTCCGGGAACAAAGGGAACGGAAATGAAGATCGGCACCTACTACCGACCCCCAGGGCAGTCCGAAGAAATTGATGGAGAAATGACGGATGAGATCAAACACAGCTGCAAGGGAGGCAACACAGTTATCATGGGCGACTTCAATTATCTGGGGAAAGACTGGAACCTAGGCACCTCCGGCTGCAGTAGGGAGACCAAGTTCCTGGATGCTACAGGTGATTGCTTCCTGGAACAACTTGTCAAAGAAAATACGAGAGGAAATGCAATTCTGGACTTAATTCTAAATGGACTACGAGGACCGTCGCAAGGTGTAGAAGGGACGCTGGGTGGGGGGGGATATAGTTTTTTGGTTCATTTCTTGATTAAATTGTTGGATGGGAGGGGAGGAATATTTATTATCTTCTTTGTTATTGATGAAATTTAAGTGCTTATTTTGTAACGATTGCATGTATAATTTATGACACTGTGTATTAGTTTTGCAAATTAATAAAGATCTATATAAAAAAGAAGAGGATAAGCAGTGTAAAAGCACTAGAGAAAGCATGGTCCCTTTTTAAGGACACGATCACCGAGGCACAAAATCTATATAAATCGCGTATCAACAAGGGATCCAAGAGGAAAAAGAACAAGGACCAGCTGTAGCGGTGAATGAATCGATCAGAGACAAGAATACTTTGTTTATGGAATGGAAAAGGTCAAAAACGGACGAAAACTGGAAAAAGCACAAATAACATCAAAGCAGATGCCACAAGGCGGTATGAGGGGCCAAAAGAGACTACGAGGAAAAAATAGCCAAGGAGGCGAAAAACTTCAAGCCATTCTTTTGATATATTAAAGGGAAACAACCTGCGAAGGAAGCGTTGGATGACCATTGAAAAAAGGGAGTGCTAAAAGAGGACAAAGCCATCGCCAACAAATTGAACATGTTTTTTGCACCTGTATTTACCGAAGAGGATATACACAACATACCGGAAGCCAACAGGCTATACGCAGGAAACAAAGATGGGAAACTGACAGGGTTGACGGTCAGTCTAGAAGAGGTATGCAGGCAGATTGATAAGCTTAAAAACGATAAATCCCTGGGACCAGACAGCATCCGTCCAAGGGTAATCAAGGAACTGAAAGGGGTTAAAGCTGAACTGCTTCAACTAATAGCCAATCTGTCGATCAAATTGGGAAGGATTCCGCAAGACTGGAAAGTGGCAAATGTTACGCCAATCTTCAAGAAAGGTTTGAGGGGAGATCCAGGAAACTACATTGGTGAGTCTGAGCTTGGTACTAGGAAAGAAGGTAGAGGCACTGATAAAGGACCGCATCATTGATCACCTTGATGGACACAATCTGATGAGGACCAGCCAGTACGGCTTCAGCAAGGGCAGATCTTGCTTGACGAACTTGATGGGAGTAAACAGGCAGATAGACAACGGCGAGCCGTTCGACATTATATATCTGGATTTTCAGAAGGTGTTCGACAAGGTCCCACATGAACGACTACTTCGAAAAATTGCGAGCCATGGAATCGAGGGTGAAATTCTCATGTGAATTAAAAACTGGTTGGTGGGTAGGAAACAGAGAGTGGGAGTAAATGGACAATACTCGGCCTGGGAAGAGTCATGAGTGGAGTGCGTGGGCCCGTGATCCTCAACATCTTTATAAATGACCTGGAAATTGGTACAATGAGCGAGGTGATTAAATCTGCAGACGATACGAAGCTATTCAGAGTAATGAAGATGCAGGATTGCGAAGACCTTCAACGTGACATAAACACACTCGAGAAATGGGCTGTGACATGGCAAATGAGGTTTAACGTGGATTAGTGTCAGGTGATGCATGTCAGTAACAAAAATCTTATACACAGATACGGGATGTCTGGTGCAGTACTCGGACAGACCCCCCAGGAAAGAGATTTGGGAGTACTGGTCATCAAGTCGATGAAGCCGTCCGCGCAATGCACGGTAGCTGTGAAAAAGGTGAACAGAATGCTAGGAATGATTAAAAAGGGGATCACGAACAGATCGGAGAAGGTGATCATGCCACTGTACCGCGCTATGGTACGCCCCCACCTGGAATTCTGCGTACAGCACTAGTTGCCGTACATGAAGGACACAGTACTACTCGAAAGGGTCCAGAGATGAGTGACTAAAATGGTTAAGGGGCTGGAGGAGTTGCCGTACAATGAGAGGTTAGAGAAACTAGGCCTCTTCTCCCTTGAAAAGAGGAGACTGAGAGGGGACATGATCGAAACATTCAAGATAATGAATGGGATAGACTTAGTAGATAAAGACAGGATGTTCACCCTCTCCAAGGTAAAAAGAACAAGAGGGCACTTTCTAAAGTTAAAAGGGGATAGATTCCATACAAACGTAAGGAAGTTCTTCTTCACCCAGAGAGTAGTGGAAAACAGGAACACTCTTCCGTAGGCTGTAATAGGGGAAAACACCCTCCAGGGATTCAAGACAAAGCTAGACAAGTTTCTACTGAACCGGAACGTATGCAGGTAAGGCTAGTTTGTTAGGGCAATGGTCTTTGACCTAAGGGCCACCACGGGAGCGGACTGCTAGGCATGATGGTCCATTGATCTGACCCAACAGCGGCAATTCTTATGTTCTTATTTCGGAGATTTTGGAGAAATCAGATGCAGAAGTAGCAAGTCCTGCAACATTGATCCTAACACTAGCTCTTCATATAGACAAAGTGTGGATATTTAGACTTTTCTTTAAAAACAAACATAAAGAATTTCTTGGATAGATTAGAGAGAAGGAATTAAGGATTTGAAATACCTACCATGAGTAGAAGAAAAAGACTTAATAAATATAAAAAATCCTTTTAGCAAATGCTCTTTAGTTATGTGGAAAAGTGTGAGGAAAAAATTTTTAGGTACGGATAGAGGTATTTTTTCCCCCCTATATTATTTACATGAGATTTTATACCAGGTAGGGAGGGGGGAATTTTTAAGAAGTAGGAGACAAAAGGGCTAAGATGCTTTGGTCAATTAATTGAAGAAGGGGAGGTAAAAGCTTTTACAGATATACAGGGGCAATACCAATTTGAAGGGAAAGATCTTTTCCCTTATTTACAGATAAAAAATTATATATCGATATACAAGGTAAAGAATAATGGAATTTTAAAGAAATCTCAATTCGAAAAAAGATTAGGGGAACTAGTAGCAAAAGGGTGTATTTCTTGGTTATATAAAATTATAAATGAAGATAAAGCAATTAAAACATCATACATGAAAGCATGTTAAAAAGATCTGGGGAAAGAATGGTCCCTTAGACGAATGGGGGGTAATTGTATCACATCTTTTCCAGATAGAGCTGCCACTGTAGTGGAGAATGCTATTAAACTTTGAACACGTTGGTGCATTACTCCTGTTTTAATTAGCAAATGTATTAAGCAGAGTGATGCTACTTGCTGGAAAGGATGTGGCAGAAGAGGTACATTCTTTCATATGTGGTGGGAATGTCAGAGGCTACAGAGGTTTTGGGAACAAGTATTTGGTTATGTGAGCAAATTAATTCAAACCCCACTTAAATTGAATGCCGAAAGGGCACTATTGGGAATAAAAACAGAAGGTTTAACATCCTCTCAATCTAAACTTCTGGACTTGGCATTTATAGCTACTAGACTGACATTGGCTCAGAAATGGCGCATGCGAGATGTACCTACATTAAGAGATATGAGGGAACGCCTGGGAATAGTCTGTGAGAAACTTAGATTATCGGCCCTATTAACAAATCAATGGGCAAAGTTTAATGATATATGGGAGAGCTATATTCAAATAGAAAAAAAAGTCTAACAAAAGAATATATTGTCCTATTTTGATAGATTGGGGATCCAGGTCTCCTGGGGGGGGGGGTGGGGGGGAGGTAGGGGATAGGTTTGTTGTAATAGTAGATAAATAAGTTGCATTATTATTACTAATATATTAAGACTGTGAATCATATTCAATGATGATTATGTGCTGCAGTGAAGTAGGATTCCTTTAATAGTAGGATGGATAATTTGCATTATTTCTATTAGTTTATTAAGATTGTGAATCACAATCTCAGTCTGCGGCGGCGTTTCTTTTTTTCTTTTTGTTTGTCTTGGGCTTACTTTTGCTTGCATCTTGTTCCAGCAGTGAGGCAGAGGGGAGGAGGACTAACCAGCAGGCAGGCACACCGGGGTTGCAGCGAGAGCTAGCTCCGCCCACCCCCACCGCATCACAGGTCGCATCGGCCCGGGCTCCCCTTTAAGAGGAAGGGAGCCAACGGCGCCCAGCCGTTCAGCGCGCGGCGAAGGCGAGCGGCAAAGGCGCTCGCCTTAGCGACTGCGCCTTTGCGAAGGAGCCTTGAGAAGGAGCCCAGGCAGCCCAGCAGCAAACCTAATTTTCTAGAAAAACCTAACTTTAAAAAAAAAAAAAGTACTTTTCTTCTCTTCTCATTCTTCTCTCTCTCTCTACTCTTTCAGCTAGCTGCACGCCGGGCACCACTCTCAACCACCGAGGAACCATAGGAGCAAGGAGAAAGAAATGGAGGCTACAGGAACCCAGCGGAGCTACCCAGTATACTGCATCGAATGTCATATGTATGACTATCTCCCCTCCGGGAGGAGGGCATACATATGCAGTCGCTGTCAGGAACTGGATAGCCTGAAGAAGGAGGTCGGGAGACTGCAGGATCGAGTACAGGAACTGGAGGGACTGTGCACCATAGAGGAACAGTGCTGGGCAACTGAGGACACCGCCAGAGAGGACCACATCACGGAACAAGTTAGAGAGCTCGAGAAATTCATCGAGGAGGCCTGTAGGATGGTGGAGGCACAGGACATCAGGGGAGAACTACCGGTCGGACGACAAAATCCACCAGACACCATGGGAGTAGGACCTTGCGGAAAATCTGGACAGGCAGATGAGGAGGAGACCCAACAGAACCCAGAGGAAGGACTAGCTGACTGCGCCACTGACACAGACCAGAGACCAGAGAGACAGTTGAGGAAGGGGAGATCTGCTATCGCAGTAGGAGACTCAATCCTGAGAGGAGTGGACAGTCACATAGCTGGAGGGAGAGAGGACCGACTAGTGACATGTTTCCCTGGGGCAAGAACGAAGGATGTCATCGACAGAATTGAGAGGATCCTGGAAGGGGCCGAGACGGAGGAGACAGCTGTAGTAATCCATGTTGGAACCAACGATGTCAGCAGGAGGGACTACAACAGGACTGCACTAACTGATCAGTTCAGGATCCTAGGGAGGAAACTGAAACTGAGGGCAAGGAAGATAGCCTTCTCAGAGATCCTGCCAGTACCGAGAGCGGATGCACGGAGGCAGAGCGAACTACAAGCAATAAACGGATGGCTCAGGAGATGGTGCGAAGAGGAGGGTTTCCTTTTTGTTCGGAACTGGACAACTTTCTTGGGGAAAAATAATCTCTACAGGAGAGTCGGACTGCACCTGAGCACGACTGGGACGAGGATGCTTGCACGCAACGTCCAGAGCGCCATAGATTTGGCTTTAAACTGAGGAAGAGGGGAAAGCCGACAGTCAATCTGACACATCGGACAAAAGTATCAAATAAGGATACTGAGCAAGGACATTGTAAAAGAGGGCTCGGGACTGAGTGAATTTTTGGAAAAAGGACCTAAGGATGCAATACAAGGGCCCAGGGCCAAGGACATTGTAAAAAAGGGATTGGGGCTGAGTGAGAATTTTTGGGAAAAGGACCTAAGGACGCAATGCAGATGCCCAGGGCCAAGGACCTTGAACGAGGACATTGTAAAAGAGGGCTCAGGACTAAATGGGAATTTTTTGAAGAAGGACCTAAGGACAAATTGCAGGGGTCTAGGACACAAATAAAACTGGCAAACAGGACAAACAGAGAACAACGGAATCCAGAGGGACAACCAAAAATGAGGAAACAGGTTGAGGACGAAACAGACACACCACAGGAGGAGGATGACCGAGACGAGGCTTGGGGACTGGCAACTCACGAGGGGGTCGCCAGGAGCGCCAAACCACAAGGAAAACCAGCAAGAAAGGCGAACAACCGGGACTTACACTGTCTGTACACTAATGCTAGTAGCCTAAAGGCTAAAATGGGAGAGCTGGAAGTATTAACCAGCACAAAGGGCCTAGACATAATTGGAGTCACAGAAACGTGGTGGACTGATGACAATGAATGGGATGTGGCTTTACCAGGGTTCAAACTCTACAGGAGAGATAGGTCACACAAAAAGGGTGGAGGAATAGCGCTATATATAAAAGATTCCATACCTTCAACTAGGATGGAAACAACAATAAGGGCGGATGACTTGGAATCACTATGGGTTAAGCTACCAGGAGGAACAGGAGCGGACATAAAATTGGGTCTGTACTATCGCCCACCTGGCCAATCGGAAGAAATCGACCAGGACCTGGAGGTCGAACTGAGGCAGTTATGCAAAAGCGGAAGTGTGGTGGTGATGGGGGACTTCAACCACCCGGGAATAGACTGGAGCATCGGGCACTCCAAATTCATGGAGGTCACGAGGGACTGTTTCATGGAACAGTTGGTCACGGAACCTACACAGGGAGATGCCACTCTTGACCTAATCTTCAACGGACTAGGGGGACCCACTAAGGAGGTGGTAGTACTAGCCCCACTAGGAAACAGCGATCACAATACGATCCAGTACAGGCTAGAGATTGGATCATCAAAGGTGAAAAGAACCACAACGACAGCACTCAACTTCAAAAAAGGGAATTATGATGCCATGAGAAAAATGGTGGGAAAGAAACTCAACGATACCGCAAGGAAGATGGAGTCCGTAGAAAAAGCCTGGACCCTACTCAAGGGCACGGTGCACGAAGCACAGAACCTGTGCATCCCCAAGTTCAGGAAGGGGTGTAAAAAAAAATAGAACAAAAAACCCAGTGTGGATAACAAATGCAGTGAAAAAGGCGATAAGTGATAAGAAGGCATCATTCAAAAAATGGAAAAAAAGACCATACAGAGGACAACCAAAAGGAGCATAAAAAACACCAAAAGGAGTGTCACCGAGTGGTTAGGAAAGCAAAAAGAGAATATGAAGAGAGACTGGCAGGGGAAGCAACAAACTTCAAATCATTCTTCAGGTACGTAAAGGGGAAGCAACCAGCTAGGGAGGAAGTGGGACCATTGGATGATGGAGACAGAAAGGGAGTGGTAAAAGAGGAAAAGGAGATAGCGGACAGGTTAAATGAGTTCTTCACGTCAGTTTTCACAAGGGAGGACACAACCAACATTCCGGAACCCGAGGAGATCGTAAAAGGAGATCAGGATGAAAATCTGGTCCAACTAGAGGTGAGCAAGGTGGATGTCCTCAGGCAGATAGACAGGCTAAAGAGCGACAAATCGCCAGGTCCGGACGGCATTCACCGGTACTCGAGGGACTCGAGGGTACTCGAGGAACTAAGGAACGAAATAGCTGAGACACTTCGACAGATATGCAACCTATCCTTAAAAACTGGAGAGATTCTGGAGGACTGGAAAATAGCAAATGTCACGCCCATCTTCAAGAAAGGCTCAAGGGGAGACCCGGGAAACTACAGGCCGGTGAGCTTGACCTCTGTCCCGGGAAAGATGATGGAAGCGCTGATTAAAGACAGCATCTGGGAACACATCGAAAACAATGGGCAGCTAAAGTCGAGCCAGCATGGCTTCTGCAAGGGCAGGTCATGCCTCACAAACTTATTATACTTCGTTGAGGGGGTAAACAGCCAGGTGGATAAAGGGGAATCCATAGACATCATTTACCTTGACTTCCAAAAAGCCTTCGACAAGGTACCACACGAAAGACTGCTAAGTTTCAAGTTTCAAGTTTATTAAAATATTTGATTGAACGCTTTTCAGGATACAAAGCGTTTTACAAAGAAATAAAATTGGATATATTAAAATTACAAATACATCGTAAATAAAAATTGTTACTTAAAAAATTAAAAAACGAACTGGGGTAACAAACACATGGAACAATAGGAAAGGAGGGAAAAGAAAAAATACAATAAAAAAATAAAAAAAACAAGATGAGTTAATCAGGTTGGGTTAGAACATAAGGATAATGTGAGAAAAGGATTTACTATCTTGAAAATCTAAGAGAAAAGGATTTACAATCTTGAAAATCTAAGAGAAAAAAAAAAGGGGTATATACTCAGAGTTTAATACAAAACGATAAAATTAGGAATGAACCGAAAAATAAACTTTTAGTTAAAGGCTTCTTTAAAAAGAAAACACTTTAAACTATTTTTGAATTTATTCAAATCTTGTTCAAGTCTTAAATGAAGAGGAAGGGAGTTCCAAATGGTAGGGGCTGTAACCGAAAAAATAAGGTCACGGCGAGTACCTATGACTTTCAAAGAGGGAACATAAAGGGACGCTTGTGAGGAAGATCTGAGAACTCTAGTGGGGCTGTAGGGGATCAGAAGCCTGTCTATAAATGCAGGTGTATTATTTCTTAATGTCTTAAAGACTAATAGTGCTATTTTATAGGTGATTCTATATGAAATTGGTAGCCAGTGAGCATTTTGAAGCAGTGGTGTAACATGATCGAATTTTTTTGAACCTGTGATTACCTTTATTGCAGTGTTTTGTATGATTTGGAGGCGCCTTATATCCTTATAGCCTATATATAAGGAAGCTATGGAACCACAGGGTGCAAGGGGTGGTCCACCGATGGATCAAAAACTGGCTGGCGGACAGGAAACAGAGGGTTGGAGTAAAGGGCCATTACTAAGATTGGAAATGGGTCACGAGCAGAGTTCCACAGGGGTCGGTGTTGGGACCGCTTCTGTTCAACATATTTATTAACGACCTGGAGGCGGGAACAAAAATGCGAGGTTATTAAATTTGCGGATGACACTAAACTATACAGCAGGGTCGAAATCATGGAGGACTGCGAAGACCTCCAAAAAGATCTGACAAAGCTGGAAGAGTGGGCCAAAGAGTGGCAGATGAGCTTCAATATAGGGAAATGCAAGGTCATGCATGTTGGGAAAAAGAACCCGATGTTCACTTACAAGATGGGGGGATCACCGCTAGGGGTGAGCAACCTTGAAAGAGACCTGGGAGTGATGGTAGACACAACAATGAAGGCGTCGGCGCAGTGCGCCACAGCCTCAAGGAAAGCGAACAGAATGTTGGGTATCATTAAGAAAGGTATCACGACCAGGACGAAAGAAGTCATCCTGCCACTGTATCGTGCATTGGTGCGCCCCCACCTGGAGTACTGTGTCCAGTACTGGTCGCCGTACCTCAAGAAGGACATGGCGGTACTTGAGAGAGTCCAGAGAAGAGCAACTAAGCTGATAAAGGGTATGGGGAACCTCTCATATACTGACAGACTGAAAAAGCTGGGGCTTTTCTCGCTGGAAAAGCGACGACTCAGAGGAGACATGATAGAAACCTTCAAGATCATGAAGGGCATAAAAAAGTGGACAGGGACAGATTTTTCAAACTATGGGGAACCACAAGTACAAGGGGGCACTCAGAGAAATTGAGAGGGGAAAGGTTTAGAACAAATGCCAGGAAGTTCTTTTTCACCCAGAGGGTGGTGGATACATGGAACGCGCTACCAGAGGATGTGATAAGCAGAAGCACGCTACAGGGCTTCAAAGAGGGTCTGGACAGGTATCTGGAGGACAAAGGGATTGAGGGGTACATATAGGAGTAGAGGTAAGGTTAGAGGGATAGGATTAGAGGTAATTTGTAAAATTAGTCAGAGACCACTGTTCAGGCAGTGGGCCTGATGGGCCGCCGCGAGAGCGGACCGCTGGGCGAGATGGACCTCTGGTCTGCCTCAGCGGAGGCAACTTCTTATGTTCAATATTGATTATCTGATTTAGTGAGATTGCTGTATCAGAAAAAAATGATTAAATAAAGAATGAAAAAAAAGAATTTTTTAGATGTAAAATTCAATTGTTCCCTGATATTTCAAGAGAAACACAAAAACGCCCACATGAGTTTCTTCTTCTAAGACCAGGGGTCATCTCATTAGGAGCTACGTTTTACTTAAGAGAACCTTGTAATTGTATAATTTGCTACCATTCTATTAAATATGTTTTCTTCGAGCCCCAGCAATTCACTTTAATATTGTAAAAGTTATTGGTTAAATATGCTTTCTGTACAAGTTGTACTTGGTATTAAATTTGAAAATCAATCGATAAATTTTTATAAAAAGGTTTGACTCTAGTACCAGATATTGACAATATTTGTAAGAAAATGAGCTGAAGACAGTGCTTGTAATTTAATTCATTCTAAGAAGCAGTATATATACCATACCCTTTATGTCTCTCATATATCGGATCACCCCGGTCCTCAGCGGCATCACCTTGGACTCGAAAAGCTCTCACTGTCCAAGGCTTTACATGTCAGCTCGTCACTGGACCGTTACTCTCATTTCAACTTTTTATTTATTCAACTTTTTATATTTAATTTATAAAGATATGTACTAGAAAATTGCTTAGCTAAGTACTTTTCTAGTACATATCTTTATAAGTTAAATATAAAAATTTAATAATTAAAAAGATGAAAATGAGAGCAACGGTCCAGTGATGAGCTGACATCTGCTCTGCAGTGTGGATTGTATCCTAGTCTCAGTTACTGAACTATATTAATGAAGTGTGGGTTTTCAATCAGATGGAAAAAAGATTTTGTCACATAAACAAATTAGGCATTTAAAAAAAAAAAATCAGTTACCTCTTTTTCTAATCTGCTGGTTTTATCACAAACTTATCTATGGTGGTTCCTGGATGGTGGGATACTTTCTTTCTTTTAGGTGATATTCTGTTGTAATGGGGTATATGTCCCATCTTCCCCCAGGGGGCCAACTGAGATTCCTTAACAAGAAAACAATTTGGGTTTGAAAAGGATTCCCATGATGGGACCTAATTTGCATGTGGGCCAGGAAAAGACTGGTTTTGGAACATAAAGGACTCTTGGGGAAAAGTGGATAGAGGAGGGAAGTTGGGAACTCATCTTGTGGATGAAAGACTGTCCACAGAAGACTTTATTGTGATGATGATTTTTGGACTTACCCAGACCTTTTAAGGGGGATTCCAAAAGGATTTCTGGGCTCCAAAGTGATGAGCTGGGTTAGGAACTAGTTGCATGAAAGGCAACAGAGGGTAGTGATCACTAGAAGAAAGGGATGTTATCAGTGGTGTGCCTCAAGGTTCTGATTTTGGGCCTTTTCTTTTTAATATTTTCATAAGTGATATTGCTGAAGGGCTGTCGGATAAGATTTGCCTCTTTGCGGCCAATACCAAAATCTGCAATAGAGTAGGCATACTGAATAGTGTGAATAACATGAAAAAAGACCTAGCGAAGCTTGAAGAATGGTCTGAAATTTGGCAGCTAAAATTTAATGCTATGAAATTCAAGGTCATGCATTTGGGCTTCAAAAACCAGAGGGAACAATACAGTTTAGGGAGTGAAGAACTTATTCGCACAACACTTGGGTGTAATTGTATGTGATGATCTTAAGGTGGCTAAACAGGCTGGAAAGGTGACGGCAAAATTTAGAAGGATGCTAGGATGCATAGGGATAAGTATGGCCAGTAAGAAAAAGGAGGTATTGATGCCCCTCTATAAGACTCTGGCGAGACCTCATTTAGAATATTGTGTACGATTATGGAGGCCGCACCTTCAAAAAGATAAAAAAGGATAGAGTCGGTGCAGAGGAAGACTACTAAAATAATCAGTATTCGTCATAAGGTATATGGGGACAGAATTGAAGATCTCAATATGTATACTGTGAAGAAAATGCAGGAGAGGGGAGATATGATAGAGACATTTAGATGCGCATGAGTCGAGTCTCTTTCATTTGAATGGAAGCTCTGAAATGAGAGGGCATAGGATGAAGTTAAGAGGTTATAGGCTCAGGAGTAATCTAAGGAAATACTTTTTTACAGAAAGGGTAGTAGATGTCTCCCAGAAGAGGTACTGGAGACAAAGAATATGTATGAATTCAAGAAAGTATTAGATAGGTACATGGGATCTCTTAGAGAGAGGAAGAGATAATGGTTACTGCAGATGAGCAGAGTGGATAGGCTATTTGGCGTTTATTTGGCATCATGTTTCTATGTTTCCTTAAAGAGAGGAGTGTGTCAAGTGCTCCCTGGCGACCCCTGAGTGGATGAATTCTGGCTTTTTGCCTAACCATCAGTAAGTCAACCTATCCTAATGTGGCCAGAGTGACTGGAGAGACCAGGGTACTTGGCAGTGACTTAAGTGACCAGAGTGACTGGAGAGCCCAAGAGGGACTAGGGTACTTGGGAGTGACTGATAGTTTCCAGAAGTGACTAAAGTGACTGGAGAGGCCAAGAGGGACCAGGGTACTTGATCTACAGTTTTGGGTAGGCGGCAAATGACCAGACTGATTGGAAGTGATCAGAGTGACCATGAGAACTCACTCAGCCTACACTCTCGAGTAGGTGACAAAGATCATTACAACTGTGGATAGGTGATGCAAGTGAAACACCTATCATATACAGATAACTCCAAAACTGTTGGAGGATGGTGATCTCAAAGTTGGATAGTGTTCAGAATCCTTAGGTTGATGACAGATTTTCCTAAACAAAAAAGCCAGTGTTGTTATTTAATCATTGCTACCATTTCTACTCATTGTATTCATTGTCACTTAGTACTGCCCAAAAAAGGAATACTGTATTTGCTTGTTTCAACTCTAATTCTTCATAACATTTAAGCCTTGAAACAGCAGTGAGCAAAACATGAAATTGTGTCAATGGTAATCATTCCCCCAAGATTACATTTACATCAAGATAAGTACATAGTTTAACGCTTTGAAGCATGTGGAGTACAAATATTTAAGTCAACTAAAAAAATTTTGAAGTTAATACTGATGTTCCATGAATTTTAAAAAAGTTTGGATTGATAACGAGCATAGGTTTATTAAGCTGTCATTGAAGTAAATTGAGAAGCTCACCTCTGATGGTCCAAATTCCTTCCCACCCACCCCCCCAAAAAAAGCTTGAATGCATGTAAAGTTGTTAGAAGGAATAAACAATTATTATTATAATTGAATATTTAAGAATACACTATGGGCCGGTCTGTGGGACTTGGATGAGGGTCTGATATGCAAGCATGCCAAGGGTAACCTTATTCATATGCTGATTGAATGTGACGCCTTAGCACCTTATTGAAATGCCATTTTTGCCGAGCTGACAAGGATAATTTCCTTACCGATACAATGGTCCTATAAGATTTTGATTTTAGGCCATATGGGAGACCTGGAGGGGCAATGTCTGACCACTGCCCAATGCACTTTCTTAGCCATTGTCATATTGTTGGCTAAAAGGCAAATTATGCGAGAGTGGATGGCTGACCACCCCTCAGCTGTAAAGGCATGGGCCGGGTCTATGCAAGAGATGGATCACTGGGAGCTTCGGGGGGAATGTCAGGACCAGAGGTCGAGAAAGAAGCCATATTGGGCATTGTGGCATACTTATCTGGACAAGGCACAGGGGAGGGTGTGAGGGGTCTAGTTCTCTGATTATTTTTCTTGGGGGATGGATCACGGCGTAGAGGAAGCAAGGGGAGGATGGGGGGGTTTGGGGGAGGGTGTAGTTGGACTGGAGCATAAAAATCAAAAGGTTTTGTATTTTATTTGCTTGGAGTTTCTGGCAGCCTGGGGTGTCCAGGCATCATTTCTATTGAATGCTATTTGCTCTGCATTACTTATTTTTTGTACATTGTATCACTGCTTTTGTGACACCTGTTTGTGCTATTCTTTTTCTATCACAATTTCAATAAAAAAAAAAAAAGAAAAGAAAAAAGAATACATTCAGAGCACAATTTAGACATTTGGGGCTAGACATGTTTTAATAATGAATATGTGCCAAAGGTGCTCAAACTGACCAGATGACCACTGGAGGGATGCAAACATGACCCCTCCCCCCACATACACATTCCCATAGTGGTCACTGAATCCTTCCCCCATCCTCCCCCCCCAAGATGTGAATCAATCCGTACATACCTGACTGTATGATAGCATCAGATATTATGGACAGTCCTAGTAGAGCAGCAAGCAGACTCCTGGAGTAGCCTAGAGGGTGGTACAGTGAACTATAGAGATGGGGACTCAGGCCCACTTATCTACTACAGTTATGGTGGAATCTCTGAACCTTCTAATAGTCACCCAAATCCCACTGAACTAACATAGAGGTGACACCTGCAGATATAAGGGCTGTTGGTGTGGTGTACAGCTGGGTCCAGTAGGTTTTTGGTGGGTTTTAGAGGATTTACCACACACTATGAGGGTTATAGCAAGATGTGTACCTGGGTATTTTTCGGTGAAGTTAACTGCAGTACCCCTAGGGTGCCACATTTCTCTGCTGGAATGTCTATATGGTCAGTCTACTAAAAATAATGGCCCCTTCTACATCCCAATGGCTTGTTTTGTGCATTTTTTTCAATTATTTTTTTTTTCAACAATGTTTCAAAAAGATAGACACATACCTAAAAATTGGCCATTTCTGAAAAATAAAGATAGATGTTTTGCAGTTTTGAAAATGGACATGTTTGAGACTGGATTTTTATGTATATTCCACAAAACATCTAAACTTGGATTTAGACATCATATTGAAAATGGCCCTCGTAATTAGTCTAAGTCCGTTTTTGACCTAAGGCACTAGTTACCCAAAGTCGGCAACTGGAAAATGACCATTCTCTAAAAGTACGTCCAGAATGGGTTTCTTTTTGAAAATCAACTACCTGTATGTCCAGGCATTTGATCACCCAGGCTGCCACTATGTCTAAGACAAAAAATAAGTCTAAGTCCCAAACGCCCAGAACAAGAGCTTTTAGAAGTAGGAGTGGCCAGTCCTTCGTGCTAGAACCCCCGAATGTCTACAGCACGAGTGCCCAATTTCTCCTGCTGCCACCCCACCGACACATCCACCGACAGGAGGGATGCCCAATCCCTCCTGCTGCACCCCCGTCAAAGGGCATGCCCCCCAAGCCTACTTGGACCCCAAAGTACCTTGTGTTAAGTTGGCAGACAGATGCTTCGTCCATCTGTCCTTCCCGCCTTCACTGATTGGTGGGCCTGCCTCTTCCCAGTGCATCGTGGGATGCACCAGGGAGGGGCTTAAGGCCCTGATTGGCCCAGGTGCTTAAGGCCCCTCCTATGGGATAAGTCTAAGAGATCTGGCCAATTGGAATCTTAAGCCACTCCTAGCTTATGAAGTAATGGATTGTGGAGAAACCAAAATAAGCTAGCTTGATAACCAGATCTTTCTAATTTTGAAACTTTGCTAAAGTGAAGTGTGTTTGGGAATTTGGCATTCTACCAACCTTTCCATTCTTTGCTGATATTCAGGGTAATGTCCATAATGATATTTGACTCAAACCTTCTTGTTCTAATTCAATCCATTGTTTATATTTGGAATCACATTTATTTGTTTATATTATAATCACATTTATTTGCACCTCTTGGAAATATTCCTGGAAGTTTGGCACTGCAATGCCCCCCTTTCACTTCAGTCAAAACAGAATGCTTCATTTACTATGGGAGATCTCCTTTTCCAGATAAGCAGAAAACATTTTCTATACAAGGTGTGGAAAAAATATTTGGGTTCTTTTGTGGGAAGCACCATAAAAGGTGTAAGAATTTTGGTAGGACTATCATATTAATTGCTATTTTATTTATTAATTTCTTGATATACTGTCAATCGTTCAGAAGTGGACATAATTGCTGCACATCCTACTCTCCAATTACCAGATGCAATCTAAGATAGCATTTCCTCCTAGGACCACAAATATTGCATACAAAAGTGCCTCAGATGACCTTGAATTTTGATGCTAATTGGAATGCTGGCCTTCTCACTGAACCCCAGTGGCCAAATCTTTGAGGGATAACACCCTTACCCTATGCAATCTCAATGCCCAAAACTTTTCATCCTCATTATCTTAAGGTCATGCAGCCAATATTGGTGTCACTTTATCACTCTCCAAATGCCTTGGAGGTCTTCCTGCCACTAATTGTTTATTGATTTCAAATTTTAACAGGACTTCTATTACCTCAGAAGCTGTGTTTAGGACTGGTCCATAGTAGGATTTTTTTGCGACAGCATGGGGAACAATACAGATGAATAGTTAGATTGCATTCCTTTCTAGTCTCAAAGCAACGTTAGCTTTGCAGCATCTGAGGCATTTCCCCTATTAAGTTTGACTGGCTTGAAGGTAACTTGTAGCTGTATGCTCACGAGGGGTTAAGGTATTGAGCATTTTCCACCAGTGTGCATTTAAACTGGAAAATTTGTTTTGTATGATTGTTATATGTTGTTATTACATATTTTTAGTTTATCAGGTACTTTAGCTAAATTGTGAATCTTCGGGACAGATAGGGTAGTTTTTCTCAAGTACCTAATTTCATTTTAGTTTGATACTTTGTAAACCGCTTAGGTCACTAAAATGCAGGAGCGGTATATCAAATCTTTTTTATTAAATTATAACTATGCAAATATATATATATATATATATATATATATATATATATAGTCCTTCCCCTATAAGCAGGATTCTGTAACCAGCGTCTGTCAAAAAACAACACTGGTTACAGAATCCTGTAACTGGCCCTCACCCACCGCAAAAATCGTGATCTCCCCCCCCCCCCAACTCTGAACCGTCAGGAAGGATCCCAAACCCTCCTGATGAAGACAGCACCCCAAAACCCCCCCCCCCTGTGAATACAGGCAGGAGGGATCCCAGGCCCTCCTTCCCACAGTGCACCCCAACACCCCCACCCCCCTTGAATATGGGCAGGAGGGATCCCAGGCCCTCCTGTCCACCAGAATTGGCCCAGTTGCCTCAGGCCCCTCCTGTGGGCGGGGCCTTAGGTGCCTGGGCCAATCAGGACCTAGGCCCGCAATTCCGAGGATGGTAGGCCAGCCGGCTGGCCGGACTTTGAACCCCTCCAGCCGGCCAACGTTCAGATAAGTTAGGGGGGTGTCTGGGGTTATGGGGGCCTGAGTAGTGGGGGGCATTTGGGGGTTTGAATGGGCCTTTAGGGTTTCAGGGGGCATTCAGGGGGGGTCACATGGGGTGCACCATGGTTAGGAGGACCTGGGATCCCTCCTGCCCGTATAGAGGGGGTGGAGTGTCGGGGGTGCGCCGTGGGCATGAGCGCCTGGGATCCCTCCAGCCCATATTCGAGGGGTGTAGGTGGGGGTGCACCATGGGCAGGAGGGCTTGGGATCCCTCCTGTCCATATCAAGGGGGTGAGGATGTCAGAGGGGCACCGTGGGCAGGAGGGCCTGGAATCCCTCCTGCCTGTTTTCATGAGGGGGCAGTTCGGGGGATGCCGTCTTCAGCAGGAGAGATTGGGCATCTCTCCTGCTGATATTCGTGGCAGTTCAGAGGGGATCGCGATCGTGGAAGGGGGTGGGCAGTTTGCCAGGACTGATGAGCTGATCACGGCAGACCCTATTTGGAACTTATACCTGTTTTGACTTGGTCTAAGTCAAAACGTATAAGTTCCGACTGGGCAACCTTGTTAAACTTTTGGTTATACTTGCTGTATGACTAAGTCTAGGTCGGCCCACCTCCCACCCTTTCCCCTCCTCCAAAAACACCTCTTTTCGCTCTAGGTGTTTAGAGGCAGGGGAAAGGCTAAACTGGTTTTAGATACGTCTAAAGTCAGCTTTGATTATCGGTACTTGGATGATCTGTCTTTTTGATTGTCCAAGTACCAATTTAGGCCACTTTTGGAACAATTTTTTTTTTTTTTATTATGAGCCCCATAATTTTTAGATTTAGGAAGCTAAACTTAATTGAACTATTTGTCTGAGTGAAGAAGACATTGAAATTTTAACTGGTTTGAAAAGCTGATACAGCTTCATTTTTAACCCATTCAATCCATATTATCATCTGTATTATTGTCACATTTCTTTCTGATAATTTGTACCACATATTAATGACAACATTGGTTTGGATATCCAGCTAGTACAGCATTTTCACAGCCTAGAAATCCTTCAGCCTTGGCACTCAAGGCGCTAAACATCAGGTAGAATGCAAAGGCTAGGGTAAGGGTGAGCAATCCAGATGTTACTCAACCCTTACTACACTCATCATTCTACATACCCTATTCTAAAATAAAATTTACAATGTCCTTTACTTTAGACCTCGGGGCAGATTCTCAAAACTAAAATCTGCCTTTAATGTGCTCGCTAAACCGGTTCCAGCCAATTTAGCATGCAAGTATTTTAGCTGTAGATTATCAAAACATCTTACCAAGGTCTTTTACGAGTTTTCTAGAAGTCTCCAATACTGTCATGCAAATGTAGTACAACGAGATCATTAATAGTAAAATGATCACTCCAAACAATTCTAAGTGATTCTCTAATCTTGTTGGACCACATTTGCAGCCAAAATTTACCAACAGGTCTGAGCAGACCTTGCCTTACTTGCTTTAGTGCTGATTGGCTCAGGCACTGACAGGAAAGTAAGCTCAGACCTCCCTCAACGCAAATTAAAATAATAATAACAAATTTTTTTTTGAAGATCAGCAGGAGAGATGCCCACTCTTTCCTGCTGCCAAGCAACGCTCTCCACCTCCTTCCGGCAACAGGAGAGATGCCCACTCCCTCCCGTTGCCAAGCGATGCACTCCCAATACCCCCTTGGCAGCGGGAGCAATGCCCACTTTCTCCTGCTGCCTAGCAACACACCCTTCGGCAGCGGGAATGATGCCCACTCTCTCTCCCACAACAAAACAACTCCCCCTGTTCCTCCGACGACCTCCACCCTCTCCCCCTTACCTTACTTAGATGGCTGGTCAGAGGGATGTCTACTCCCTCTGGCCAGGTAGGCTGCCTCTTCAAAATGGCAGGTCTTCCCCTCTCTGGGGAGGGAGGGGGTTGTAGTGCGGCGGGATAGAGTGGGCATCACTCCCACTGCCAGGGGGTGGTGGGAGAGAGTGGGCACCTCTCCTGCTGTCGAGTGGAGGGTTACTTGACTTCGGTGGCTCAATTTGTTGTTGGTTTTTTGTGTGTGTGTTTTTTCTGGGCATGTGCCCATCGCTATCACCAGCGATGGGCACAAGCAAATTTAGTGAATCTTCGCTACTCTCCACCAATCTAATTTGCATGAGCAGTGTTTTGGAGAATGACTCCGTTTTTTAAAATCACTACTATAATGGCTATAAATTTTTGAGAATCTAGCCCCTAGTTCACTAGTAGAGTGAATCAGCCTCACATATTGCAAGGTAAGTTTTTGAAAATCTAAACAGTTTATTTTACATCTAGATTCAACACAAACAAACAGACAAGGTGTAGCACTGAGTTTCCAGCTCATTTGTATTAACGCTTCTTTGCCAGGAAAGTAAACCTATTATAATCTAAAATATTTAGGTGAAATCAAGTGTAAATTATTTTCGCTTATGCATCTCCTTTTTCATTAGTACCACTCCAACTGTGAATTTATTTTACTCTTGATTTCATCCACAAAATATATTTTGGGACTAATCAACTGTTCTGGTTATGGATGAATGAAAGTGATTTGCGCAAAAATAAGGATACTGAGGCTGACTTCATGGCTGCCTGCACAAAAAAACCTTTATAGCAGATATAAGTGCAGGCATGTCTTAACTGAAGGTCAAATTCTAGTCAAATTTGGGTTTGATGGAATCTGTGGATTTTCTCCTTATTTGTGAATTTTCTCCCTATTTGCTAAGAAAATCTGTTGAGTATTTCCCAATATAGGGAAAAATCCAAGGGCTCCTTTTACTAAGCTGCGTTAGCGTTTTTAGTGCACACAGCATTTTAGCGCACGCTAATCCCCGCTACACAGCTAGAACTAATGCCAGCTCAAGGCTGGCGTTAAGATCTAGCGCGTGTGGCAATTTAGCGCGTGCTATTCCATGCGTTAAAGCCCTAACGCGGCTTAGTAAAAGGAACCCCAAGTGAATCAACATTTTCCAGGTCACATTCAGATCCCATTCTTTCAAAGGACCTCATTTATTAACCAGCATTACTTATAATTTTTATTTGAAATACAATATAATCTCATCTCTTATATTCCACAAAATATCTATAAAACTTGAATGTGAATTACTGGAGACTAAACATTATTAGAAATTAGAATGTTCAATGCTGATTTAAAAATTAAAATGTGAACCTATAAAACTCAGTTAAGCATGATTTTTTTTTTTTTTCTAAAAAGCATTTAATTTCCAATTTCTCTAATATAAGTGGGAAGAGTGTTCCAAAACTTGGTTACCTGATAAAGGAGAGAGGATTCAAATAATCATTTATATCTTACTCCAACTGAAGTTGGAAAATGGAACAGGAATCGATTCTGCAATTCTTTTGACTGATAGGCTGGTGCTAAGTTTAGCATACAAGTCATGTATGAAGAAGGTTGACTATACAGAGATTTAAAAATTTAAATAATATAAGGGCCTGAAAGGGCAACCAATGCATCTTAAACAATAAAAGCAAGACTCTATTAAATTTAGAAACTGAGCACAGCACAATAATCCAATTGTGTCAGAATTATACCAATATTCAGAACTGCCCATGTGCAAAAAAAATGTCAAAGTTTATGTAGTTTTCTTAAGGAAAAGAAGACCTTTTAAATTAAGATGGTAAGTTATGGCAACAAGGATAGTATAGAATCTACCCAAGAATCTAAAAAATTCAGAGACTATTCTAATGGGAAAGTATTGCTACCTACCTTTCTTTCCTGATATTTAATCTGTGTTATAGAAGAGTGCAGCCACAAATATTTTGTTTATTCCTTATTTTTCAAAAGTGATTAGCAAGCCAAAGTTCAGCTATCCCCAGGCAATCATAAAATAAGTATTCAATGTCTGAAAAGGGCTGAGGCTGGAACTAATAGTGTGATGTACATGCTTTTATAATGTTCCACATCGATTACGTTAATACTATTTACACAATGTTTGTGTATTCCTCTTATACATTGTTAATGTAACATCTAAAAATCAATAAAATTTTACTGGAAAAAAAAATATACTATTTACACAGGCCTGCCAAAATCTCAGAACAAACACTACAGACACTATAGAATAAAGCTGTTCTTTTTTATGTAAGGTATGTCAATCAAACCGCGTCACCCCACTTCCATTGTGTCTTCACTGGTTGCCAGTTCACCTTAGAATTTAAGGTCCTCTGTTTAGCTCACAAGGCCTTTCATCAAGGCACCACTTCTTACCTGTCAGTCCATACTATACCTTACACACTTACCCGATCCCTTCGTTCTTTTAATTGCAACCATATATGGTTCTCCCATCACCTTGTCTCACTCAGCATGAGATTACTAGACAGTTGACTAGTTTTTTTGTCCTAGTGTTATGGGAAAATCTACAACTATCTGCTCAGAATAATCTCTTACTAAATTCAAAGGCCTCCTCAAAACTTTTTATTTTGAACAGCATTCAAAATTAACTTAGAATTCTGTGTGCTTGCTGTTATCCTGGAAAATTCATAAGCATGGGATCGTCCTCTTAGGGGCCCCTTTACTAAAACTACAGCAAAAGTACTGTAGTCTTAGTGTTACCCTTACACGGGTCTTTCCTGTGCTAAGGACCCTTATGCCACGCTCAGAAATTGGCCAGTTTTCCTATTTGCAGAATTAATCTCCACATGCCAATTGCAAAGATTGTGTAAGACCATTAAAAATATTACCATATGAGTTCTTACTACCACCCATTTTGTGGGTGGTAAGGGCCCACACACTAACCCTGCACTAAACAATGCCCCACTTGCTGAGTAGTGTTTATCATGCCCCCTCTCTACCCCATTCCACAGAAATACAAAATATTTATTTAGTGTGCGGTGCACACATGCAAATTTGCAAGTTTACTGAGGGATGCCTCAACACATCCTGCTGTAGGTGTCTCTAGTTTGCAGTAAAAGGGCCCCTTAGTTAGCTATTCCCTAGATTCTTTTCCTTTTAATTTATAGATGTATATGCTTTCCTTTATAATGTATGGCTTTCCTTTCTAATTGACTGTGGTATATAATTTGTGTAAATAATTTCAATCCCTGCATCAGTTAATTTTTTACTTAAAAAGTTCATCAAGATGTTAAATAAAATGTGTAAAAGTGGGGGAGCCCTACACTGAATAGACCAATTCTCTGATAGGATACCCTGCATTTTAACACAATATGGTCTATTTCTCAAAAAAACAACCCTTAAACCATGCTAACACTTTGCCCATCAGACCAATATCACTTAACAGTTTAAGTAATAGAGCACGGTTGACCAAATGAAAAGTGACTAATAGATCAAACTACATAATCACCACTTGTTTACTTTACTAAAAATAAATCTAATGTTTATTATTAGCAGTGGCGTACGGTGATATTTATAAGCAGGGGATTCAGTAAATGAGCTGAATTAGGGGTGAGCAACCTCAGCCCTCACCAAGTAGGTTTTCAGGATTTCCATCATGAATATGCATGAGATCTATTTGCATACAATGGAGACAGTGCATTCAAATAATCTTATGCATATTCATTGGAGAAATTCTGAAACCTTGACTAGACTGAGGCTCTCAAGGTCAGAGGTTGGACACTCCTGTGCTAAATATTACTACAATATGTATCCTTAACTAAAGTTAATGTGTATTTGTGCAGAACAATGTCATATCTTGTTCTCTTTCTGAGAGTCACCTATAATATTTGCTACTTCTCCTTTTGACTTCTGTATTTATATGAAGAAACTTAAGTTCTGTATTACTACCACCTTTCTAAAATCTATCCTTCAGAGTTATATATAGACCAACATTATTTAGTGTAGAACTGCAGATTCTATCAACACATACTTTGGGCAATAAAGCCTTTGCGACATTTTGAGACTTAAGCAGCTGGTAGCTGTTAATGATGACCCCACTGACTGAACTCTCAGTACTGCTCTAATGTTGCTACTATTTGGGTTTCTAACAGGTACTTGTGACCTGGATTAGCCACTGCTGAAAACAGGAAACTGGGCTACATGGACCATTGGTCTGACTCAGTATTACTATACTTATGTTCTAATTTGCAAAGCAGATACCATTTAGCATTTTCCAAGTAGCTTTCCTCAAGATGACAAAAAAGTCAGTCATCCCAGCAAGGTGTTCCCAGTCCATGACAAACCATATTACTGAGAACTTCATGTTTGGAATATGAAGGTATGTCTTAAGTAATTCTTTTATAAAATGTTTTTCATTTAACACCATAATAAAGCAGCATTTCATAGGTGACTGGCTGAGATCACCTGAAGAGATAG
Source organism: Geotrypetes seraphini (assembly GCF_902459505.1). Lineage (NCBI taxonomy): Eukaryota > Metazoa > Chordata > Amphibia > Gymnophiona > Dermophiidae > Geotrypetes > Geotrypetes seraphini. Next base: position 292,298,378 of record NC_047085.1, read on the forward strand.
AGGAAACGGGACCAGTTAAGGTTTCCAACTGATTCCAGATTTGCCACTTCTGGGTTTATCTCATTTCATGCATAGGCTTGGTCTTGATTTTCTTAGGAATACAACTGAGAAGTTAGAACTTCAAATCGCAGCATACACTAGGGTAAACATAACACAGCATCAACCTGGTCAGGAAAATTGAGAATCAGTTGGCAAACCAATATTACCACCAATCACTTAGAGCTGGAGAAATGGAGATCCAGGAATATAAATTGACTTTCCTAGAATTACACATTGAGTAAATGGCAGAGCTGGGATTGGAACTGAGGTACAGGGCCAGCCTAGTGGAGTAGATGCAATAAGGAGATTTTTAGAATGTAATGTGATGTTGTAGTCAAAGTGCGGGAGATTCTTGATGTGTTTCAAAAAGTGGACAGAAGATTTATGCACAAATGAATGTCCGATCAATACTCAAAAATGCCATCTAAATCACTATAGAGAGAACAAACAAGCCAGCTGAAACTACTAAATGGATGTCTGTCAAGTTGAAAGGTAAATAGAAGCCATTCAGATGATATAATCATTTCATTCTTGATAAGTTTGAAAAGCTACAAGCTGAACAGTGAATGCAGGTTATACTGTACAGCATGAGGGAATAAGTAGAAGCATATTCAGCCGAAAGAGTTAGACATTGTGCTTCTAGCTCCATCCCACTCACTGCCACTTCCATTCATGTATGTATTGGATCTTAATAGAAGAAAAGCAAGAGGAAATATTTGTCGTTGGATAGTCTGAAAGGTGAATACAAGAAAAGGATGACATTAAAGATGCTTAATAGAACTTCCCCCAGTCTTATCTCAATGTCTTCACCTCCTCTTCACACAGTCATCATCACTTTCTTTCTTTAACCCACACAAGAACGCTGCCATGCCTCTTTTTTCTTCTAGGCTGCTTGAACAGTTGACATACAGCCTCCAGACAGACCACCTCTTCTGTTAGCCACACAGGTCCCAGATACTCATCCTCCTTTTTCTATTCATCCACATGGTTCGCTGACACACGTCCTCTTCTCTTATTCTGTCACCATGGCTGCAAACACATGGGGTCCTCTTCAGTTGCACAGGCCTTGAACATATCTCTTCTTCCTATTGTCCCATGTGGGCTAATGCCTCATAAAAGAGCTTTGTAGTAATGTTTGTTGAAGATGGAGCTTTCAGCTCTAAGTTTCACACAGGCTTATATCTTCAAAAGTCAACAAAGCTCTTTTATGAGCGCTGTTGTATGTTTGACTCCTAAGGCAGGCGTGTGATATGCCAAAACACAGTGCTATGTTGGGTCTATACCTTTAGCAAAAACAAAAAGAACCTCTATCTGGCATGGAAATGAGAGCAAAAAGTCAGATTTCTGCGAATAACAATAAATTACTACTTATAATGACTGGTGTTGCCATTCAGCAAATTACATATAATTGGAAGGACTGGAGGAGATTAAATTACAACTTCTGGTGGAATTCTTTATGCCATATCTATAAAATGGAAAGGTTTATTGCATTACAACGGGGATATTTTAAGAAGTTTCAGGATGTGTGGAAACCATTGACAAAGTATTGTAAAGATTAATTTGAATTTATTTCCCTTATATTTATCCCTTATATTTATTTCCCTTATATTTATATTTATTTAAGGTATAGGGAGGGGGGGAAGTTTATTATTATATGTTTTATATGATAATGGAATATATGGGAGGGAGGGATGGGAAAGGGGAAGGGATAAGAATTTATGAAATATATCAATGATTGTTTGTAAGTGATGTATTTATTGTTAATATGAATTAATATATTTAACACTTAATATATTTTTGAAAATGAATAAAGAATTAATAAAAAACAAACAAACAAAAAGAATGCAGACAATATGTACAAGATGCAGGCTATGTTTATTTTACCCAATGTTAAATGCGGTAACTAATACCACCTTTTTACAAACCCAAAGACCTACATGGTCCGTGTTTCGGAAAACACGCCTTCTTCAGGGGTCCTAAGAAAATAAATAACAAACCTAAGACATACAATGAATGCATTTCACAGTCATCTGGTGTGCATAAGTGATCAAAAACGTTCAGTGGTGTAATCCTTAAGTGAATAATAGTGCTCAAAATGTTACAAGATACAAAATGCATCGAATGGAAATATAATAAATGTAACGTGAGATACAAAACTAAAAAGATTTTTAATAAACATATAAAAAGATAAGATAAACAGATGTCACAGAATAAAAAATGAATGAAAAGTGTAAAAACACAATGCGCAAAGAGACCAATCAAGGTGCAAATCAGCAAATTTGAAATTCATATGAATAAAGTGCCACATGCTGTGCAGCAAAATGCATACGTGAACAACCTACCCTGGTAAGTAAGGTAAACAACAAGCCGCAATTTAATTGGATAAAAAGCTAAAAGCAAAGATAAAAATAGAGTAAAACATACATAAAGCAGAAATATTTATAAGAGTATACATGAGGAATTAAAAGTTCATGAATTAAAATCCTTTATTAAAAATATCATCCTTTATTTAAAAATATCATTCTTTATTTAAAAATTATCCCTTTATAAAGCTACATCCTTAGTCATAAATATTAAAAATATAAAAGGTCATGAGAGAGGCAATGTGACCAGCATTAAGAGGTTATGGGAATCAAAAGGTAAATGATATAGACCAAGTATGAAAATATATTAGGAATAGGGAGCTATACAAAATAATGTAATATAGAGGAGCTATGGGAAAGTTAGAAAAAAACATCATTGTGACTCCTAAGAGTCAGAGACCATGTGAACACAGACATCCATGGTTCCAGAGTTTGAATAGATCTATATCAAAGAAAAACAAAGATAAGAAATCAAGGCAACACTCACCAACAACCTGTATTTTCAAAGAGCCGACGATACAGCACAAAATGGATACGGGCGCAAAAATTACGCCGTGGGAACCAGAGCAAGTAAAGGGGGTAACAATCAGTGACGTGGATGGCCACAATTGGCCGAGGGGCGTGTCTAAAACCCATTGAAAGACAAACAGTGCTGTGATCCAATCAGGAAAGGGATCATGGAAGTCACAATGAAAGGAAGAAAAAACGCTGATAAAAACTAAAGCAAAAAGTTGGTAGAGAAGGAAATAAAACAAAATGCTGGTATCCAATCAGGAGAGGGGTAAAACGCTTGTTGAAACTAAAGCTAGTAGATAAGAAAATACTATAACACAGTGAGATATACAATAATAAACCGGAGGCCAGGCAGAAAAAAATAAAAAATGTGTATAAAGTATGAAAAATATACATATGTGTGAAGGGGCATAATCGAAAGGGATGTCTAAGTCTGTTTACATCCATCTCGCAAGTCGTCCAAAGTAAAAAAACAGCTTAAGACACATTTTCGAAAGATACGTCCAACTTTTTTTTTGTTTCGAAAATTGTCTAATTATACATCCTGTCGATCTGATCGGCCAAGCCACTAAATCGTCCATCTTTATACACATTTTCATCCAAGTCCAAAACGCCTAGAACAAGCCCTGTTGGATGTGGGAGGGGTCTGCAAAGTGATGGACTGCACACCCAGACATGCCACCTAAATAGTGGGGTACCTTACAGGGCACTGCTGTGAACTTCACAAAAAGGGTGCCATGTCTTTTCCTCCCTCCAGAATCCCCTAGACCCACTTATCTACCACCTCAATAGCCCTTATGGCTGCAGGAGCCACTTATATGCCAGTATAAAAGGGTTTTGGGGGTGTATAGGGGAATGCACATGTTTAAGTATCAATGCAGTGATTACGGGTCCTCCTCTCCATAAGTCCCTAACCCACCCCCAAGACGACTTAAGCTGCCTCTGGGCTGGACGACTAGGCTTTCCTATGCCAGGCAGCCAGGTGATGATGGTCTGGAGGCTGAATTTTAAAGTTATGATTAAAATTTTGATGGGGGTGTAGGGGGGTTGGTGATCACTGGGGTAGTGTGTGGGGGTCTGTTTTATGTGTTTGCAGTGCTTATCTGGTGACTTTAGGTGGGTTTTTGTGACTTAGACCATGTTTTACGTCCAAGTTCCGTCTAGGCTCTATTGTAAAATTTTCGGTTATACATGCTGTACAACTAAGTCTAAGCCAGCCCACGTCCCACCCAACTCCCACCCTTAACACGCCTCCCAAAATGCCCCGTTTAGCTTTGGTCATTCAGCGGCACTATGAAAGCCTAGGTCATTTAGAAATACATCCAAAACCTGTTTTTATTATTGGCACTTGGGACGTTTTTGAGAAATGTTCGTCCAAGTGCCGACTTAGACCGGTTCTTGGACATTTTTCTCTTTCAATTATGAGCCCCATAGCGTCTTGGGATGAGGGAGATATCTTTGTTTCAATGGGAACGAAACCGTATTACTGGTGAGAAAGGGAAAGTCATAGATAAATACCCAATCCAAACAATAAAAAAATAAAAATAAAAAAGTAGATGACTAATATAGAATGGCATCAGATATCCATTACCATATTATTTGGCCTCGTAAGGCTGAATGGCAATACACAGAAAGCATTTATAAGTTACAATACTCATTGTGAAAGAGCACCATAATATGTTATAAGGTAAATCCTTGATGTGAATACTAGCATTCTCTAGGACATATGGCAGAAATATAAGGAATATGGAACAAAAATTCAGATGTAGAGAAAGCTATAAACAACATAACTCAAAATCGGACACGTACATACATACATTTGGACATGTCATGTAATAATTCTAAATATGAGACAAGGACAGCCACGCTGAGAATTAATCCTGATGAGCTATAAAAAAGGACGATAATCAATCTCAAGATTCAGTCCAGCAGGAGTAATGGTATTAAGTTCAAATATAGCTCTTTGTTCAGCCTGCAAGAGAATATTGTCAATGTTGCCCCCTCTCCATCTCAGCTTGAAGGTCTTAAAGACAAAAAAATGGAGATCACTGATGGTATGACCAAGTTCTATCCAATGTGTAACCAAGGGTGCTGTCAAAACGTCCCTCAATATGCAACTTCTATGTTCCATTATTCTGGTCTTGATTTTTCTTTTGGTTTTGCCGATGTAAAGAAGTTGGCAGGGACACATGATGTCTGCATTCTTTTTGTTTTTGCTTGCTGTTTCTGTACCGAATCAAAAAGAACCCACTACTGCAGACACCTGTTGGATTTCTTTTGTTGTTTGCTTTGGGTCTATACCTTTATGCATGGACACAATAAATTTATGTTTGTATTGATCCTCTTGGCTTCTCTTCATTCAGAAAGGCCGTTGTCCCATCCCACTTTTGTTTTGACAATTTTAGTCTTGACATCTCTTAGACATAGTTTTATAGAGGGTTACAGAGAAAACCATAAAAACATTTAAATACAAAGCAATTTTTACAGACATCCATAAGTTCCTTTATCAACCCTCCTGATTTCTATACTGTACTACCAGTGAATGTTAAACCAGAGTATTCCAGTCTATCATTCTACTACCTTATAACAATCTTCTACAAAGCTGCACGGTAACAGCCCCGAAGCCCACATAGATTTGTAGAAGAGGGGGTTAATTTCAGTGGGAAGCACTCGCCAATAAATACTGGGTCTGCCTCCTTTTTGCCTTAAAGTCTTCAGCAAATGGCAAATTGAAGGTACTGTATATACTTAAATATAAATCCATCCGAATATAAACCAAGGTAACAAAAAAAGAAAAGGGGAGGGGGAGGGGAGAAAGGTTGACTCAAATATAAACCAAGGGCTTCTGTTCAAATGCCAATAATTCTCTCCTTCCTCCACCCTGACATCCACAATCCTGCCTTTCCTGAGGTATCCTATCCTGCCTGTCCTGTGAGACTCTGCACCCAGAAACCCTACCCCCAAGACCTCTCCCTGAGCCTACTTTAAACCTGGTGATTCATTGGTGAGCCAAGACAGGAGCAATCCCTCTCTGTCCTGTCCCAATCGGCTCTGCACCACCCCATCCCCCTCCCAGATCTAATGTAGACCTTGCCCAGGTGTGAGTCAGGACAGGAGTGATCCCTCCAGTATCCTGTTCCCAGATGGCTCTGCACTACCTCGTCTTCTTCCGCATCCCAGACCCATCACAGGCCTACCTTTAAAGCCCTGGTGATCCAGCAGTGAACCAGGGCAGGAGAAATCCTCCTACACTCCTACCCCATGCAGTCTTGATAATGAAAAAGGCTGCTGTGAGTTCCTGCAGCAACCTTGTGAGATTGCCGAACTTGCAGTAGTCCGTGAGGTTGCCACAGGAACTTATAGCAGCCATTATTATTAGCAAGAACAGAGAAGAAGCATAGGAGGATCACTCCTGCCCTGGCTTACCGCTGGACCACCAGGGCTTTAAGGGTAGGCCTGTGATGGGTCTGAGAGGTGGGTGGTGAGAGGATTGGTGTAGAGCCAGCTGAGACAGGACATGGGAGGGATTGCTCCTGTCCTAGCTCATCGCTGACCACCAGGGCTTAAGTTAGGCTCGGGGAGGGGGGGGGAGACAAGTAATTTGAGATTCCATGGGCAACAAAAGCAAACTAATCAGTAAGGGTGTTATCTCATCCCAAGTTTTCTTAAAAGTAATGAGTCCATAGCAGTGTTTTGAACCCTTTGCAACTTTCTCACACTACTCTTCAGATCTGAATCAAATTAGCAGAAGGGAACTTAGATCATTGTTAAGCTCAAAATCATAATACAATCTATAAGGATGATTTAGAAAAGCAAGGGAAATTGTGGTAATGTTGATGTAGGTTACTGTGCACAGTAATTACTGCATGCCTTATTATTTTCAACTGCCTAATTCACTAATAAAATCATAGTGACTGAGGTAACAGTAGCACCTATTACTGGTACTTTAGTGAAACTGCTTTTATTGGAGCGACTTAATATGAATTCATTATTTTTCTCACTGAGCTATTCCTTTTCCTGCACTTTGCAGATTCCAGTGTAAATAAATTGAACATCATGAGTCTTGGAATACACAAGCCAAACTCTCCTAGGAAACCAACCACTTTAGGTTTCAGGTTTATTTAAAATTTGATAGTATCGCCTATAAAATTTCTAGGCGATGTACATAATAAAATCATAATCATTATTTTACAGCTTAAAAATTAAACCAACTCAGACAAAGACTAAACTTGATAGAAAAGGAAAAATAGGGAAAAAAATACTATTTTTTTTTTTTAAAATTATTTGCTATACTTAAAAAAAATAGAACAAAAAATACAAAAAACAAAAAAACAGATGCGAGAGAGGGAAGGCAAGGAAAATTATTTAAGAGCCGTTGAAAAACGTGACTTCTTAGCTCCGCGGAAAACTAAGAACTGAGGGACCGCACACCTACATTGGGTGGGAAGGCATTTGTGCATGTGTGGTGCGGGCTATCGCAAACTTTCTAATTTCTTACAGTGCAATGCACTTTTAAAGTGTCCATACCGGGGCTCCATCGGTGACGTCACCCACATGTGAGAATATTCTGCCTGCTTGTCCTGGGATAACTACAGTTACTCCTACCTATTTCAGCTCTGCTCTCAAAATGTTTGGCTCCTGTACTGACTACACCCCTAGACCAATGTTCTCTCTAAAGGACCAAGCTGACTTGAGCAAAACATTTTACATTACCTTGTGAGCATTTCTTACAGATACATACACAGAAACGCACACACACATACACATAAACATTCGAGGGGAGTTTGGAAATGATGGATAGGGTAACCCAGGAGAGTCAAATTCACAATCACAACACTCAGACGCGAAGGAGTGGAAAAGTCTAAAAGAGACTGGTGAACTCAAAGTATGGGCCGAAACATGTACATGTCGAGTTGATGTAAGAAATAAAGGGTTTTTGTGAAATACTTTGAGTTCACCAGTCTCTTTTGGACTTTTCCACTCCTTTGCATTTGAGTTTGGAAATGAGCCATATTCTGCATGCTTTCCCTACTTATTCACCTGTACTTTATCGCTACTCTGAATTCCACTCAGATACTGGATGTTTAGTCAAGTTTCAAGTCAAGTCAAGTTTATTAGGATTTTATATACCGCCTATCAAGGTTATCTAAGCGGTTTTTACAATCAGGTACTCAAGCATTTTTCCCTCTCTGTCCCGGTGGGCTCACAATCTATCTAACGTACCTTAGCACAGTTTAAGAGGGAACACCGCTGCCCCTGTATGAGCACCACTCAAATAATAAAAAAAGAGGTGGAGGGATATTAGGGGCACTTTTGAACACAGCAGAGAAATATCCCTTCACTGTCTACCAGGTGCCTCCCCAAGTACCTCTGTTACTGATGGTACCCGAAAAATCAAAACAATACATGGTAAAATGATACAAAATATATAACAGAATAATATTTACAGTATTCTGGAAATATATGCAGGTGCTTTAATATCAGATCTCAGTCAGCCCTAGCTTCCCAGTCCAGCATCTTCCTGTAAGCCATGTGAACAATAATGTTCAGCAGTACTGTAACAGAAATTCTGAGGTTATTGGCAACTATAAAATAATTTACCTATCAATGTTTAAGTAGGTTGCCAAATGGCCACTAGCCTTTTACTTGCTGTTATCAAACAATGGGTATTATCTGAATTAACTGTATCTAATAGTTAGAGCAACAGGCTGAGAAACAGGGAAGCCAGGGTTCAAATATCCCTGATGCTCCTTGAGATCTTGGACAAGTCACAACCTTTCATTGCCTCAGATATAAAAATTAGGTTCTTACCTCGATAACCTTCTTTCTAGTAGAAAGGTATATGAATCTTGAACCTGTGGGTTATTCACCTCTAATTGTAAATTGCCTCCTCTATCTCTGCTCTGTGTTCCAGCTTCTCAGTTCGTACCAAAACAGTTGACAACCACTACAACAGGAGAAAGAATGAGGGTGGATATGGGGACTCCCAGACAAAGACAAATCTGCTCTGCCATTATCAAATACAATTCAAGAAAACCAGTGCCAACAAGAACATAGACAAACAAGTTGGAGCCCAACAAGCCATCTACCTGATTGCAACCAGTAATAATACTTAACTCACAGAGACCCAGTGTTGTAATATTACAACATCACATTTAAGGCTACAAAATAAACCCTCCCCCATTTTTTTTCTTTTTAAAACTTCATGTACATTACTAATAGAACCTATTGTTCAGTTCTGCAACACCATTGGATGGTTGAATGTGTAAATAGGTCTGTTTATCTGGCCATGAAGTCATACAACCCTGTTGCCTGCTTTGGAGTATATCATCTTGTTGTTTTGGACGGGATACATCAGGACTAAAGTAAGTAAAAAGCTTGAAATATTTTTTTATGTGATCATTAATATGTGTAGATCATGCAGATTTTATGACATCATTGAATATACTGATTTTAAGAGATTTAGAGCTGGTTATTTCTATGTTGTAATTTTACAACAGTGGGTCAAAGTGATAGCAAGGTTTTGTCTGCACTCCCCTGAGACCCAGTGTTGTAATATTACAACATCACATTTAAGGCTACAAAATAAACCCTCCCCCATTTTTTTTCTTTTTAAAACTTCATGTACATTACTAATAGAACCTATTGTTCAGTTCTGCAACACCATTGGATGGTTGAATGTGTAAATAGGTCTGTTTATCTGGCCATGAAGTCATACAACCCTGTTGCCTGCTTTGGAGTAATGATGTCCATTCCCTCTGCACACCACTGGAGTACTTTCAGAAGTTTGTGACAGAAGATATGATCAACGCTCTGGCAGATAACACAAATCAGTACAGTTTTCAGAAGAAAGGATCATCTATAAACACAAACACAAAGGAAATAGAGCAGATGATTGGCATGTATCTGAAGATGGGTCTTGTCCAAATGCCTGGAGTCCGTATGTACTGGGAAGCAGACACAAGATACAGTCCTGTCGCTGATGTAATGTCACGAAACAGATTCCAGTCTCTGTTGACATCATTACATTTTGTGAACAATCTAACCGTGTCTGAGATGGAACAAAAAAGTGACAAACTCTGGAAACTCAGACCATGGCTTGATGCTTTCAGAGAGAAATGCCTAAAAGTGGTCCCTGAAGAACATAACTCTGTTGATGAAATGATGATCCCTTTCAGGGGGAAATTCAGCAGCATCAAACAGTACATGCGTGGCAAGCCAAACCCATGGGGGTTCAAGCTGTGGGCAAGGACTGGAATCTCTGGTATACTTTGTGATTTTGATGTGTACCAAGGCAGTGTGAATGGAATACGGGCAAGATCTGAACTTGGACTATCAGGGGATGTTGTGATGAAACTTGCTTCCACACTTCCACATAGTCACAACTACAAGATCTATGCAGACAACTTTTTCACCAGCATCCCATTGATAGTTAGGCTGCTGGATTGTGGAATTCATTACACAGGAACAGCCAGACAAGTGCGCCTTCCAAACTGTAATCTTGAGGATGAGAAAAGCTTGAAGAAAAAGGGAAGAGGAAGCTTTGATGTCAGAGTGGAGTCAAATCACAACATTTGTGCTGTGAAATGGTTTGACAACAGACAGGTTACACTTGTGTCTTCCTTTGCTGGCCCACAACCAGTGGAGAAGATTCAATGCTGGGACAAAACTGCCAAAAGATTTGTTGAAGTTGAGAGGCCTTATATCGTGGCTGCCTATAACAAATTCATGGGCGGAGTGGATTTGTTAGACTCATTTGCAGCAAAATACAAGTTTCCACTGAAGTCCTACCGCTGGTACCTTTACATCTTCTGGCACACCATTAACCTAGCTGTGATCAATGCTTGGCTCCTGTACAAAAGGGACTGCAAAGCTTTGGATATCCCAAAGAAACAGATGCTAAACAGGAGAATGTTTCAGGCCCAGTTGGCATCTTCTCTTATCCTGATCGGAACGGCTGGGTCAGTGTCAAAGCGAGGGCGACCATCTGCAAGCCCAGTTTCATCAAGAGGGGGCACCTTGACTTCCCAAAAGAGGCAGTTTACAGATGATGGAGGTTCTTCAGCTGCCATGACAGCCAAAAAGTCAAATGCACACCCTCCAAAGGAAGTTTGCAAGGACATGATTGGACATTTTCCCATCAAAGCCGATAGAGGACGGTGCCGACACTGTGCAAAAGGCTATACCAACACACTTTGCAGGAAGTGCAATGTTCGCCTGTGCTTTTCAGAGCAAAATAACTGTTTTTGGAACTACCATAACTGAATAAATGAACAAATAAAACATGCACATATAGGGCTCGATTCACAAAACCGTGCTATGAAGATAGCACAAGTGCTATTTCATAGCGTGGCCGTTTTTACCCGTATTTGCGCTAACATGAAATTTTTTGTGCAAAAACATGAAATTTCTTGATTACCGCTGATAGAAGTCAATGGGCGCTTCACAGGGAAAAATTTGCGTTTTTATATGATACTCATTTTTTGTATTAAATTGATAATAAAAATTACTTTTTTCTTTATTATACTATTGTTGTTGTGTATATACATAAACTTAGGTGGGTCTTTATAAGCTGTAAAGTACAAATAAACTTTTAATTATTCCTTACATGTGTTCAGAGAGAGAGTGACACTATTGAAATTCTGCTACCTTACAGGCCCAGCGTTGCAATTTTACAACATCCTCCCCAAAAGTTACTAAAATGTCAAAATAAAAAAAAAAAACACTGATTTAGGGATCACAAGCCTCCTATAACAACATGTGAACGTTCGAAAACATTTTTTTACGTTTTTTTCTATATTTGGGTCTCTGGGGGTGATTCCCGCAGTCTCTCATTTCCTAGAACATTTTCCCCCAATATTAACAGAATAGAGTTATCTACAAACCTCTTCTCTCAAGGAGGATAGCTCTGGACACTGGGGTGACCTTCTGGGTATTTATCACTCTTCAGTTCTATTTTCAAGCATCTAGAAAACACACATCTGACACAGTAAGCAGGCTAAATCCAAATCTGACAGGACAAGCCTCTAAGACTCATATGCCTTTCTACTAGAAAGAAGATTATTGAGGTAACATGGATGGTCTCTGACACGGACATTATCATGGAAGAAATTCTTCCACAGGGATACAAAATGCTTCCACTATCAAGAGCTTGAAAAAAGGGGGTAGTCTAGCGATTATTTTAAAAGAATCTTTTGACTACAACAAGATAGATTTTAAAACTACAGAAAACCTGGAAATACTAAGTTGTAAGATCACAAATGCCCAATTAGAAGAGTCATTGATTGCGACATTATTTTATATCCCTCCAAAGTAATGGATGAACACCAGAGAATAATTTTTCAAATTTCATACTGTAAACACCCTAAAAATAAAATACAACCTGCTATTGGGTGACATAAACATATACTTAGATCAAAGTGGGAAAACCAGAAGTGACTGAAATCGACACCTTCTTAACATCGCTCGATTTCTCAATGCCAGACACAGAGGCAATACATGAGAAGTTACTTTTTCACAAAAGGAAACCCCTGACCCAAGATTCAATACTGTACAGGGGTCTGGGAAAAATGCATTTGGTCAGACCATTATATTGGGAAGTTCGACCTACGCTGGCAAAAGAAGCCATCCCAACCTAAATACAGAAGCAAAAACACAAAAACAATTACCAGTCGTGGTATTATAAACCCAAATGAATTCTGGGCTCATTACAAATTACAGCCCAAAACCGAGGAAATACAGGACTTCCCAACAAGATGGGGAAAGTTCAGTAAGGAAGTACTAGAACAATTGGCACCATACTCAGGGGCTTCAGGGTAAAATCACATTATTCGCCGATGACGCCAAACTATGCAACATAGTAAGCGAGAACACTTTACCAGACAGTATGACGCAGGACCTACTTCTATTGGAACATTGGTCCTCGACTTGGCAGCTAAACTTCAATGCTAGAAAATGTAAGGTCATGCACCTCGGCAGCAGGAATCCATGCAAAACTTACACACTAAATGGTGAAACCTTAGTTAGGACCAAGGCGGAACGTGATTTGGGGGTGATCATTAGCGAAGACATGAAGACTGCCAATCAAGTGGAGAAGGCTTCATCAAAGGCAAGACAAATGATGGGTTGCATCCGAAGAAGTTTTATCAGCCGGAAGCCCGAAGTTATAATGCCATTGTACAGATCCATGGTGAGGCCTCATCTGGAGTATTGTGTACAATTCTGGAGGCCACATTACCGAAAGGATGTGCTGAGAGTTGAGTCAGTTCAAAGAATGGCCACCAAAATGGTCTCGGGACTCAAAGACCTCCCGTATGAAGAAAGGCTGAATAAATTGCAGCTATATTCACTTGAAGAACGTAGAGAGAGAGGAGACATGATAGAGACGTTTAAATATATCACCGGCCGTATTGAGGTGGAAGATGATATCTTCTTTTTTAAAGGCCCCTCTGCTACAAGAGGCCATCCGCTGAAAATCAGGGGTGGGAAATTTCATGGCGACACCAGGAAGTTCTTCTTCACCGAAAGGGTGGTCGATCGTTGGAATGAACTTCCACCTCAGGTGATTCAGGCCAGCAGCGTGAAGGATTTTAAAAGGAAATGGGATACACATGTGGGATCTCTAGGGGGGTAAATTCAAGGGGGTAGGGTTGTTGAGGTGGGCAGACTTGATGGGTTGTGGCCCTTTTCTGCCGTCATCTTCTATGTTTCTATGTTTCTATGTTTCTATACCAAACGTACAAAAAGAAAGAAAGAGTATTAAATGAGTGGTTCAATTCAGAACTATTAGTTTGCAAACAGAAACTAAGAAAGTTGGAGAGAATCTGGAAAAAATAAACAAAGAAAAAGACAAGACGAACTGGAAACAAAAAATGAGAAAATACAAAACTCTGATCAAAGAAAAACACTCAAAACACTATGCACAGAAAATAGGTACATCAAAAATATAGTAAAGAACTGTTTAAACTGGTAAAAACGATAACAGATACTACTTGGGTCCTGAAAAAGGACGAGAGCATTCTATCTACCCAAACCCTAGCCAATTTCTTTAAAAATAAAATTACTGACCTTAGAGCAACAATACCTTCGCCCACAACCAACACAGAATTCTATTTTGGACTCCACAAACAAGAGTACAGAGCAGACATCAATTTTTAACTTTGTTCAATAAATACACCAAGTCATACTGCTTACTGGACGAATGTCCCTCTAAGATCATGAAAGCTGCTCCACTCGACTTCAAAAAGGAGCTATTCACTTGGTTAACAAATATTCTTACTAGCGGGATATTGAATGAGGAAATGGGTCACATACTGATCACACTTATCCCCAAAGATCAGAAAAACTCAATAGTCCTGAAATCCAATTATAGGCCCATAGCGAGCATCTCCTTATTCACTAAACTACAGGAAGGACTGGTCAACTTGGAACTAGTGAACTACTTAGACAAATTTAACCTTCTTAGCGAACATCAATCAGGATTTAGAAAAGGTTACAGCACTGAGACAGTTATAGCTTCTATCCTTAATCACCTGTATGGTCTCTTCAGCAGAGGCACTAGTGCTCTGATTTTACAACTAGATCTTAGTAGTGCTTTCGATCTAGTTGACCACGAAATAATGCTACTATACCTAGACGCAATGAGGCTTTTGGGAAAAGTTAAGAACTGGTTCTAGGACTTCCTAACAAATAGATCATACCGAGTGGTCAGCGATGGGAACTACTCTAGCTCATAGAAAAACCCCTCGGGGGTTCCCAAAGCTCCCCACTATCGCCCACACTTTTCAACACTTACATTTCATCCTTAGGACATCTATTACAAAAGTTAAACTTAAACTATTACATATATGCATTTGATATTTCTATCTTAATTCCCTTAAATAGCATAACAAATGAAATACTAGATCACATCTCTCATATAATGACCGAAATTGAACAATGGACAATCAACTTCAAAACTAAAACTAAATATAGAAAAGATGAAAGTCTTCCTGGCAAGCCCAAAGGACAAAATTACCAGAACATCGCTACATCTAAATGGTCACAAATACCCAATTTCTAAAATTATACAAATACTAGGAATCACACTAGACACACATCTAACCATGGTTGACCAGACGAACATAGTGGTGAAGAAATGCCTCTGTACACTGTGGAAACTAAGGACCATTAAAAAATACTTTGACACTACATCCTTTAGATTACTGATGCAGTTTCTGGTCTTATCAATACTGGACTACTGTAATATTGTTTATCTAGGTATCCTAAAGAAAACAGTACAAAAATTAAGAATAGTACAAAACACAGCAGTTCGCTTGATCTTCGGATTGAAGAAAAACGACCACATTAGCCTCTACTACAGAAGGTTACACTGGTTGTTAATGGAGGCGCGAATAATGTTCAAGTTCGCCTGTATTTGTTTCAAGCAGGTCTGGGGTCTAGCACCTTCCTATCTTCTACCACACTTCGTTCTACACAACCCCACAAGGTCAATCAGAAACAGTAACATATTTACATACCCAAGGATCACCGGCTGCAAATACAAATCCTTTCTCGACAGGTCTTTCATGTTTCAAGCAAGCAAACAGCAATCCTGGCTGGGTAATTACATCAATGGAGCCAGGCTGACCTATGGCACCTTTCAGAGAGTAATTAAAACCGTACTGTTTGACAGATTCATCACCTAAACGGAAGCCTCACTAAACTTATAAATTTATATTTTCCTTCTGTCTATTTCTTGAGCAACATGGTGTTCTTCATTTTTTGCATTCTGTAATTCGCTGATTGCCCAGCTTTATTTCCTGGGTTGCATACTTGCGATCCATATTGCATACTTGAGATTCATATTTTCCTCTTAACTATTTCTTGTGTAATAAGTTGTACCCTCACTTCTTGTATTCTGTAATTCGTTGATTGTTCAGCCCTCTTCGATGTGAACCACCTAGAAGTCATCTGACTATGATGGTATAGAAGAATAAAGTTATTATTATTATTTTTATAATAATCTTCTGTCCTAGTGCAAAATGTATATGAGTCTTGAACCAGTGGGATGTACCAAAGCAGTGCCCTGAGTCTAGAGCGGCGCAGAAGGGCCCTGCTGCTAGCACCAAGGGCCCAAAAGCGGTGTCTACCCTTGTCGAAAAGGACAATATGCTTTGGTATCCAATCAAAGCAATAAACACTGCCCCTGTCAAAATCTATAATGTGATGCACAAGTTTGATTTACTGTTTTCTTAGACAGGCACTGTAGGTCTAAACAACTCACTATAGGTTTGTAATACAACTAGTGGATGGATCTTATTTACCTTAAAACTACAAAGTTAATTATATTGATTTATTCTGTGTTAATGTCAAAGGATAATTGCAGAAGTCTTCTTTGTGGTTGCTGAAGTGTATTAAACGGTTTACAAATCATTTGATTAGAGTAAGTTTGCAGAGTGTTCCCTAGAGTTAAAGAATCAACACCTAAAACCAGAATTGAACAATACATTTAAAAAAGTAGGTTTTTCACTTTATTGGTTTTGTCATTTATCGCTCAGCTGTGTCACCTAATCAGTCCTTTTGACAAGAAAGGTCTGATTAACCCAGATGAATAGATAAGTAATGAAAAGTGAGAAAATTAACCAATAAAGCAGAAAGTAGGAGTGACTATTGGAAGCAGAACCTCAGAGAAAAAGAGGCCTTATAAACTGTTATGGTGCTTTCAATAGCACTCCTGGTGCACAGGCAAAATATAGTGTTTTACAAAAAAATATATAACAGGATTAATAAAAGTGAAAATAGGAAACAGTGGTAACTCCAAATTAATAAACAAAGTGACAAGTACACACACTACCAAAAAAAAATTGTTGAAACAAAGGAACAAATAAACTGTCAAGGTGGAAGCTCTCAGTACCAAAATAAATCTATATTTTTCTGTAAGATAGATCAGGACGGGCTTGAGTGGGCTTTGACAGCAACTACTGTGACTGTAAATTAATGCCAGTGTTGGGCAGACTTCTGTAGTCTGTGTTCCATAAGACAGTAAAGATTCTTGGCAGTGTTCTTGATGCTCAGGGCCCTGCAACAGCAAAGTCCTCTGGAAGCTCAGTTGGCACTCAGAGCCTAGCTGACTGGCTAAGACAGAAAGCTTCAGACCCTCAAAGAAACATGACTGCAGATAAATGCCAAATGACTCATCCAGTATGGTAATCCACAGTATCTACTATCTCCTCTCCTTAAAAAAATCCCATGTGCCTGTCCCATGCTTTCTTGAATTCAGATACTGTCTTTGTCTCCACCACCTCTTTTAGGAGACTATCTATGCATCTACCATCCTTTCTGTAAAAAAATATTTCCTTAGATTACTTCTAAGCCTATCACCTCTTAACCTTATTCTTTGTCCTCTCACTCTGGAATCTCCTTTCAATTGAAAGAGACTTGCCTCAAGTGTATTTATTCTACATAAGTATTTAAATATCTCTATCATATCTCCTCCTGCCTCTCTAGATGTTCAGGAGCAACCAGTCTAACTGTTCACCAGGAGGGTGATATTTGGGACATGGAGGGGATGGACAGGGGTAAAGTCTTAATGAAGGAGCAGGGAGATACAATTAGCACTGTCCACATAGATATAAAGAGCATGTAAATTGATTAGTTCTAGAGGTGCTGATTATACTGTTTGAAGGATGCTTAAGAAATTGCCTGCCAAATGTATTAATGTACTTCTTTTCTAATGTAAGTTGTATCAGTTGAATAAACTGTTTAACAGCTCCACTTGCCTTGTTTACAGCACATTTTTTAGATTTTCCTGTGGAGAAAGGAGGGAAATTCCACTCACTAACACCTTTCGTCCAGGTATTTGCATCGGGCACCAAGCATACAAGGAACCGAGGCATACCAGGAACTGTCAGGTCATCCCCAAAGCTAGGAATGTTTATAAGGGTGTTACAAAAAACATAGTTACTCAGCTGTAGCAGGTGTTATCCGAGAACAGCAGGCAGATATTCGCATATGGGTGAAGTCATCCACAGAACACGGCATGGACTGTCAAAAAGTGTACTGTCATTTTAAAACTTTAAGCCTGCCTGTACTGTGTGCGTGCTGTTGCCTTCCCGCCTGACGTTGGCTCGCAGGACCATCAGTTCAGTAACAAAGCTAAGAAGTCAACTAGGGGAGGTGGGAGGGTTGTGAGAATATCTGCCCACTGTCCTCAGATGCCACAGGTGAGTAACTATGCTTTATCTGAGGACAAGCAGGCAGCATATTCTCACAATGCTCCCACCTCCCCTAGTTGGCTTCTAGCTGCCAGGATCATGCCTAAGAGAAGGTTATTAACAACTGCCATGAGCCAGGTGAAATCAAGAGAGTTGGAGGGAAGTTGGCCTCTTAAGTGGAAAATAAATTTTGTAGAACTGCTTCGCTGAACTGACTATCTCATCTGGAATGATTCTCCAAACAATAGTGGAATGTGAACTTGTGGAATGAGGACAAGGTGACTGTTTTACAAATGTCCTCAATGGGAGTGAAATGCAGATGAGCTACTGAAGTTGCCATTAATTGAACTTTTTGTGCAGTGACATGGCCTTCAAGCGTCAGTACAGCTCGAGCATAGCAAAAGGAGATACAGTCTGCCAGCTATGTGAAGATGATTCTCTTGGTGACAGGAGCGCCAAGTCTGTTAGAATCGAATGACAGGAACAGCTAAGTGGAAGTTCCCTGAGGTTTGGTCCATGTAATAAGCAAGAGCATGTTACAGTCCAAGGTGTATTGTGCTGCTCTGTCATGGTGAGAATGTGGCCTTGGAAAGAAAACAGGTATCACTATGGATTGGTTCAAATGAAATTCTGAGATGACTTTTGGGAGGAATTTTGGATGAGAGCAAAGAACCACCCTAACATGGTAGAACATTCTATAAGGTGGATTTGATACAAGCACATGAAGTTCATTAACCTGGTGTGCAGACGAGATAGCTATCAAGTAGACCACTTTCTAAGTGAGATGCTTGAGTGATGAAGTGGAGGGTGGTTCAAATTTAGGCTTCATCAGACTGGAAAGTATAACATTAAGATCCCAAGCTACTGGAGGAGGCTTGAATTGTGGTTTGGTGTGATAAGAGTCCTTTCATAAATCTGACAACCAAAGAATATACAGATATTGGAATTTTTTCTAGAGGTGTATGAAAAGCACTACCGTATTTTCACGCATATAACGCGCGCGTTATACGCGTTTTTACCTACCGCGCATACCCCTCGCGCGTTATATGCGTGAGCGCGGTATACGAAAGTTTTCAAACATAGTTCCCACCCCGCCCGACGCCCGATTCACCCCCCCAGCAGGACCACTCGCACCCCCACCCCGAACGACCACTCGCACGCGCTCCCACCCGCACCCGCATCCACGATCGGAGCAAGAGGGAGCCCAAGCCCTCTTGCCCGGCCGACTCCCCGACGTCCGATACATCCCCCCCCCCGGCAGGACCACTCGCACCCCCACCCCGAAGGACCGCCGACTTCCCGACAATATCGGGCCAGAAGGGAGCCCAAACCCTCCTGGCCACGGCGACCCCCTAACCCCACCCCGCACTACATTACGGGCAGGAGGGATCCCAGGCCCTCCTGCCCTCGACGCAAACCCCCCTCCCCCCCAACGACCGTCCCCCCCCAAGAACCTCCGACCGCCCCCCCAGCCGACCCGCGACCCCCCTGGCCGACCCCCACGACCCCCCCACCCCCCTTCCCCGTACCTTTGGAAGTTGGCCGGACAGACGGGAGCCAAACCCGCCTGTCCGGCAGGCAGCCAACGAAGGAATGAGGCCGGATTGGCCCATCCGTCCTAAAGCTCCGCCTACTGGTGGGGCCTAAGGCGCGTGGGCCAATCAGAATAGGCCCTGGAGCCTTAGGTCCCACCTGGGGGCGCGGCCTGAGGCACATGGTCGGGTTGGGCCCATGTGCCTCAGGCCGCGCCCCCAGGTGGGACCTAAGGCTCCAGGGCCTATTCTGATTGGCCCACGCGCCTTAGGCCCCACCAGTAGGCGGAGCTTTAGGACGGATGGGCCAATCCGGCCTCATTCCTTCGTTGGCTGCCTGCCGGACAGGCGGGTTTGGCTCCCGTCTGTCCGGCCAACTACCAAAGGTACGGGGAAGGGGGGTGGGGGGGTCGTGGGGGTCGCCAGGGGGGTCGCGGGTCGGCTGGGGGAGCGGTCGGAGGTTCTTGGGGGGGGGCGGTCGTTGGGGGGGAGGGGGGTTTGCGTCGAGGGCAGGAGGGCCTGGGATCCCTCCTGCCCGTAATGTAGTGCGGGGTGGGGTTAGGGGGTCGCCGTGGCCAGGAGGGTTTGGGCTCCCTTCTGGCCCAACTACCAAAGGTACGGGGAAGGGGGGTGGGGGGGTCGTGGGGGTCGCCAGGGGGGGTCGCGGGTCGGCTGGGGGAGCGGTCGGAGGTTCTTGGGGGGGGCGGTCGTTGGGGGGGAGGGGGGTTTGCGTCGAGGGCAGGAGGGCCTGGGATCCCTCCTGCCCGTAATGTAGTGCGGGGTGGGGGTAGGGGGTCGCCGTGGCCAGGAGGGTTTGGGCTCCCTCCTGGCCCGATATTGTCGGGGAGTCGGCGGTCCTTCGGGGTGGGGGTGCGAATGGTCCTGCCGGGGGGGGATGAATCGGACGTCGGGGGGGGGGTGAACGGAGAGTCGGGACAGCGCACGGAGAGGCGGGGCAGTGCACGGAAGTCAGGGGGGTGAACGGAGAGTCGGGACAGCGCACGGAAAGTCAGGGCAGTGCACGGAAGTCAGGGGGGGTGAACGGAGAGTCGGGACAGCGCACGGAAAGTCAGGGCAGTGCATGGAAGTCAGGGGGGGGTGAACGGAGAGTCGGGACAGCGCACGGAGAGGCGGGGCAGTGCACGGAAGTCAGGGGGGTGAACGGAGAGTCGGGCAGCATGCGCGGTATAATCGTGAGCGCGTTATACCAAAGTTTTTGTGCTTATCATCGTGATTTCTGCGCGCTATACACGTGTGCGCGTTTTATACGGGTGCGTGTTATTTGCGTGAAAATACGGTAATAGCACTGAGATGAACTCTGATGAAGTTGTATTGAGTTAGGCGTAGAAGATAGTCGAGCGCCGAAGGGAGCGGATAAGTGATCGGATCCAGTGCATTAAGTTCACACCAGATTGCGAAACAAGTCCACTTGAAATGATAACAGCATTGTTTGGAAGGTTTTTTAGAGGCTTCAATGATAAGAATATAAGAATAACCTTACCAATGGTCCATCAATCCCAGTAGCCCGTTCTCACGGTGGGCAATCTAGGTTGCTAGTACCTGGCCAAAACCCACTGGGAAAGAAATACAACGTTGTGAGAGCTAACGAATGCAGATTAGGATGGAGAAAAGATCCTTTGTTCTGCATCAGCGAATTGGAAAGAGTTGAAGTGTGTTGGGTTTCTCATACACTAAGTTGTAAGAGGAGAGGGAACCATAGTTGATGTGATCATCGAGATGCTATGAGAATCATGGTTGCCTGTTCTTGGCAAAGTTTGAGCAGAGTCTTCCCAACTAGAGGAACCGAGGCAAGGTTGTTTTAATCACAATGGGTCGTTAAGGGGTGTTTAGTTTGGAAGCTGTACCAGTGCAGGACCTCATGGACACACCATTTCTCCTATAATAATTTTCATTCATTCAAGATAAGTGTTTGATTTAACTACATTACATGTCAGAATATGCTTAGAGTGAGTTTTTGCTATCTGGAGGGTGGTGTATGGGACATTCAAGTGCCATGATGGTCCCAGCAAACAACCAGCTAGTACGTTCATTTGTACTTTATAGTACTTTATGGTTGGTGATCTGAGCACTTTAAATGCACTTGATGCACTTTATATGTATGTTTAAAGTATTTATTTATTTATTTGTAACTTGTGGAGTATTTTTGATATCTGTTTTTCAACACAAGCATTTATATTTAAAGCTCTTTATTGTACTATGTATACAATAAGATTCATCTGCTGACAACTCTGGATAACCACTGGAAGAGTGTGGAGATAAGTCAGAGTCATACTCCTCAATGTCAGGCCTCGTAGATTGAGACCAACAAAGTGAACTTTGAGGAGAATGTTGATGTAAATGTGTTGAGGAATGTCAAGAGGAGTGTCAAGAATGAAATGATGAACTGATCTCTATCAATGATGATGGGTGCCTCCTTGATCTGAATGCTCGACATTGTGGTGTCTGAGAACGATGCCTCAATGGAGTCTTAGGGCAGTGCTCAGATTGGGCTGAGGCTGTGTACATTGATGCAGGAATTGTCACAGAGTGTGATTGTACATCCCAGCTAGCTCCTTCTGCAACACCACTCGAAGTAGTTCTTGCAGTACCGATATTGACAAGGGTACATTAGACGCTGGTTATTCAGGTGTTGGGGACCTTGATGTCAAGGCACACCTTAGAGGAGACACTAACTGCAAAGGGTGCGTTGATGGTGAAGATGCTTGGGACGATGCTATTGCATGCTTGGAGGTGGAAACATGTTTATGCTTCTTAGCTTTTTTCAAGGTGACGGTAGCACAGATGAAGAGGTGGTGGAATGAGTCGTCAATGTTATTGGTGCTAGTATTGATCGATGTTGGGCATCAGCATCAGAGTCTCCAGGCATAGTCGATGTACTTGAAGTTGAACTGAACAGCTTCTCAAATTTCAACTTTCTGGCCTTCAGCGACATCTTCTGCATGCGAGAGCAGAGGATGCAGGATATATCCTGATAATCAAGATCTAGGCACTGGACACACCAGTTATGTGGATCCTTGTATAAAATGGTCCTGTAGCTTTGAATGCACTTCTTGAAGCTACTAGGAGCTTTCGACATCCAAGGAAAAACCGCCGACGTAAAGTCAGAGGACACTATGGTCCAGGAAGGTTGAGTAGATGGTACATCAAAAAAAGGTTGATGCTTCCACCCTAAACATAGGCTGAAAAGAGCCCGAAGGCCCAAGAAAATGAAAGGAAAGAAATATGACAAAAAGAAAAGGGAAAAAAATGAACATAAAGGCACAAAAATGTCACAAGTTTGACATGCTTAGAGAGACTCTTAAGGAACAGTGGAAAATTTAAAACTGATGGTCCTGTGAGATGACATTGGGAGGGAAGGCAACAGCACGCGCGTGGTGTGGGCGGTCTTAAAGTACACTTTTTGACTGTCTGTGCCTGGTTTTGTGGATGATGTCACCGATGTGAGAATATACTGCCTGCTTGTTCTCAGATAAAGAAACTTGATAGTTGTAAATAGATTGCCTGTTAATATATTCTGGATTTCACACCGGGGGAGCTGGGAGGAGGAGGAGGATGGAAAAAGAGTTGTAGAGGTAGAACAGTTTGGAAGGGAAGTTATGTGTGTTTTCTTGTATCTGTTAAACAATAAATTTAAAAGAAAAGAAAGATTGGCATATCTATATTGCCTTTTTAATCTAATCATAATATTTTTTTCAGGTAGGTAACCAATGCCATGGTATTTTAGTAATGAAATTTTTGTGCATTGTTTACTGGATCCACCTTCCATTGCCCCTCCCTAGATACATCCATTTATGATCAGAATGAAGCCACAACTGCCAAATTACCCTGTTTCAGGAGGGACAGTTTTTGATCAGTATTGTTTTTTAACATGCAACTCAAAGCATTAGGATATTTAACAGTCCCAGATATTTCTCAATAAAGATGCAGGCCCCAGATAGGATTATCAAAAATCCAGCAGTGGCCTAAAATCTCCCTTTTGGAACAAGGTAATTTTGAAGCTCTGGTGAAGCACTGTTGTTCTTCCTCATAATGGGAAGGGGGGGGGGATGCATGGAGAGAATTTCAGCATGCCTTTAGTTACTAGAATAAACGTTCCTAAATATTGCCTTCATTATTACAGCCAAGACAAATTAAATAACTTAAGGCATGTTTAGACCCAAGAAACTTTAAGCTTTTAAGAGATTATTTCTCAGTACCAGTGATGAAATATGTCAGACTAAACTTGCAGTATAATAATAATTCTTTATAATCTAGATGACAAAGGCACGTATTTGCAGATCCAACTGGATGAAAAGTCTGCAGGCCTACGTGCAATCAATGCTCCCTTGGAGAAAATAAGATCAACAAGTGAAACATTTCGGAAGAAAAATCACTGAACACTGTGGAGAATGAAATGGCATCTACAGTAGCTGACAATATGCTGATGGCAGCAACCATCAAGGAAAAAAAAAAGATAATAGCATTCTGAAGGTGGTACGAGAGACAGAGAGACCATCATAAATTGATGTAACATAGTAACATAACATAGTAGATGACGGCAGATAAAGACCCAAATGGTCCATCCAGTCTGTCCAACCTGATTCAATTTAAATTGTGAAGTTGAGCAATGACAAAATACAGCTTCTAATATGTGAAAGAAAGTACATGGAACATATCTGAAAATGGCATTATCTGAGAATGGCATGCAGCCAAAAGAGAACAAAATAGAGGCCACAGTATCAATGCATCCACCAACAGACATTTAAGCATTGTAAAGGCTGTAAGGAATGACTAGATATTTAGCACAGTATATCCCAAAAGAAGCATTTTTACCTGTATCACCTTCTAAAAGTATGCCATACAGCAGTTGCAAACTGACGCTGAAAGAAGTGCAGAATGTTTATGATCCAAATGGGGAAACAGAAATTCAAGAGATAAAATCAAAGACAGACAAGGATTTCACTTACGGCCCCCTTTTATCAAGCTGTACTATAAGGTTTTTAGCGCGGGCCAGAGCGGTAAATGCTCCCACGCTCATAGAATTCCTATGAGCGTCAGAGCATTTACCTCAACGGCCTGTGCTAAAAAAAACTATAGAGCAGGTTGATAAAAGAGAGGATTAATATGGTCACTGCCTAGGCAGAAAAGGTATATGAAGCTAGACATGAAATGTTAGTAATAATGGTCACTCTAAAAATACTTCATCCTTATGTTTATGGGAATGTGGGTTTCAGTCATATCATAAGCCATTACATGTTCATACTTACAAGTAGTAGCAAGGAACCAAAAAGCTTCTCTATTGTTAAAATGAGGACATTTCTGGAGTCCCTGTGCCTAATTCAGCCTGTGTCTAAAGCAGTGGTCTCAAACTCAAACCCTTTGCAGGGCCACATTTTGGATTTGTAGGTACTTGGAGGGCCTCAGAAAAAATAGTTAATATCTTATTAAAGAAATGACAATTTAGCATGAGGTAAAACTCTTTATAATTTTTAAATCTTTCCTTTTGGCTAATACTTTATAATAATATTGTAATTTATAGCTAAAGAGACATATGATCAAGAAATTGTTTTATTTTACTTTTGTGATTATGATAAACATACCAAGGGCCTCAAAATAGTACCTGGCGGGCCGCGAGTTTGAGACCACTGGTCTAAAGTGAAATATTTGAGGTTGAGCTTGAGTGTTTATCACTGAAAGCAGGTATACCCTTCCAATATTCTAGAGAAAACTATAAAAGGTTCTGCTTATTTTTGAGCTAGAGGAATAGAAATTGGGATTTGCTTCTAGGGTTCAGAGACTGTAGAGCCCTCTGAGGCATAGGGCTACAGAGAAACAGCAGGAAGAGACTTCTCTTGCAGACTGGCTAGGCTTAATCAGTTAAGAGGAGTTAAGAGAAGCACAAATTGATCAGAAGTTCTGAAGTCAGAGTTGCTACTGAAAGCAGCAGAAGTCTGAAGGCACTCAGCCAAAGGTTCCAAAATAACTGAAGCTGCAAGACTTGACGAGAGTAATTCATTTTCTTCTCATCTTAGACGCACAACTCATCTGCTCTACTAGTAGTGATTTTTGTAAGATGTGTCATCTGCGAGTGATGCCTCCATATAGGTTAATTTTGTGCATCCAACATGACAGTAATAAGCTTCACAGCTAAGCTAGAGTTTGTAGCACATAGGCAGCAGTATATTATCTCCGGTAAAGTCTTGGAGTGTTTTGCTTCCTTCCACTCACCAGGACTCATCTCCCCTATAGTGTGGTCCACTTGGGGCCACAGTCACACAATAAAATAAGTAAAGACTGCATAATCCTACAGATGATGCTATTTCACTTTTTAAAAATATATTTGTATATAGAAGACAAAATACAATCTTTGTGGTTAAAGCGTCCAGAATATGGAACTCCTTATCATCATTTATTAAGGAAGAAAAATCACTAAGTAAATTTAAAGGACTGTTAAAATGCTGGTTGTACAAGGATGCTTTTGAGACCTAATCATCTGAGTCTCTTTTGATCCCATTCTCTGCATAAACTCACATGTCTTCTGTCTTAGGCTCTGATAAATTTAATTTAAATTCAATTTTCTTTTCAATTTTTATCAATACTTTTCAATTTTTTACCCTCCTTTTGTACTTTCCTTTCATGTGTCCTTTACTATGCTTATTGTAGTTCTCCCTACTTCCCTTATGTATCAGTATGTCATGTCCGTGTGTTTCTGTTGTAGTTAATAATTAAAACCCTGTTTTTAATTGTAAATTGCTTTGAATTAATGATATTGTGATACATTAAAATTTTAATAAAACTTGA
Organism: Geotrypetes seraphini; assembly: GCF_902459505.1. Classification (NCBI taxonomy): domain Eukaryota; kingdom Metazoa; phylum Chordata; class Amphibia; order Gymnophiona; family Dermophiidae; genus Geotrypetes; species Geotrypetes seraphini. The sequence continues at coordinate 292,324,820 of NC_047085.1, forward strand.
ACTTGAAACTTGAAGATGTACCGAGTTCAGAAGTATTCTTTCTGTTTTTAAATTCTTTATTTATACAATTTTAAACCGCTGAAAAAGAAAAATCATCTTGCTAGTAAATTTCCCAAACATTTTCAGCTCAACCAAGAAGAGAATGACATGGATATGGTTCAATATCTAAAACAATGTCAAAACGTAGAGTTTCGTTTCTACAAATTGGCTCTTAACGAAATAAGATAACACTCTTTTCAGTTACAATGGCAAAATAACACTCAGAATTTAGGAAGGTTGGTTGGACTGGGAACTTTTCAGCACCACAACGAAACAATTCCTCACTCATAGGGGAAATCTTCCAAAGCTTTCAATGAAGATTTTCTTCTCTTTCAAAAATCCAAACAAACAAGCAGCTGCTCCTGCCCTGAGAGTGAGAGGACATATGACTGAGTGCTCCCCTTGGAACCCTTGAAAAAGCCTTTCGAGGCGAAACAGGTCCCGTCGGGCCTTAAAGTTGGGGCAAGCAATATCTGAATATAATAAAAGATAAAGATTAAGAATTACCATAGTTGTTTGTTTGGATTTTTGAAAGAGAAGAAAATCTTCATTGAAAGCTTTGGAAGATTTCCCCTATGAGTGAGGAATTGTTTCGTTGTGATACCAATCATTACCTCACCTTCTGTCTTCATTACCTTGTAACTTTTCAGCACCCCCACGTAGATAGCTTGATAAGAAAATCTGAGTTTCTAATAAACCAGTTACATCTAAGATGATTCTGAAGTCATGTTAGCTCTTCTCTCCCACCTATCTAAGAGATGTAGTAAATTCTATTCAAAGGTGGCAAAGAACCTTGCAGATACTTCAGGGTCTCTTTCAAAGATCTATAAAACAAATCTGTGGAAAATTCTAAATTCTTATATTTAGGTGTCTGGCTACATTTTCCATAAGCTCCAGCTTTCTATGAACAATCTTATTCGACATCAAGGCTGCCTGAATCTCTAGCATTCTTTACTTTTGCAGGGGTGTCAAACTCAATCGCATAAGGGGCCAAAATCCAAAATGTAGGCGAAGTCAAGGGCCAAATTTTTTATTAAGATACGTGCTTACCCCCTCTTTTACTAAAGCGCTAGCTGACTTAGTGCGTGTAAAATGCTAACGCATCCATAGAATATAATGGGCGCGTTAGCATTTAGCATGCACTAAATCAGCTAGCGCGCCTTAGTAAAAGGAACCCTTAGTCTTAGTAGAAGTATAGGGTTACAATCTCTCCAACCCCATGCTGGCTCTGTGGTGTAAACAAAATAAATATAAAAGACGTCTCCTCTCTTTTAGGTACTAGTTCACACTTGCTATCTAACACCAGCTCTGACAGGGTACACATTTCAAATCTGACATATTGTAATCACAAAATAGGAAATAAACTTATTTTTTCTACCTTTTGTTGTCTGGTCATTATTCAAATCATGTTGGTCCCAGGCTCTGGGACAAACGTCTTCTGATAACTCGTTTGCCAGGGTCTTTGACCAAAGGGCCGCCGCATGAGCAGACTGCTGGGCACGATGGACCACTGGTCTGACCCAGCAGCGGCAATTCTTATGTTCTTATTTATTGTTTTCTTCTTTCTCCATGCTAACCATCCATCTTCCATCTCTGTTCTCCCCTTCCATTTCCCTTCACTCCCCCGGAGGTCTGGCATCTTTCCTTTTTTTCATCTCCATTCCAGCAGCTGCAGCAATGGACCCCACCATCCCCAGATTCATCATCTCTTCTTTTCTCACTACCCTTTCATCTAGCATCTCTCCCTCCTTCCCCACTACCCCAGAGTCTACCATCTGTCCCTTTCTCTTCCCAACTACCCTCCTACCTGCACGGTGTTAGTTCATCTTTTGAAACCTAAATAACCTTCAGAGCGAACCACTGCCCAGGTTGCCCAGAGGTCCTGGCAGGGTCCCACGCTGGCTTATGGTACTTGTCTACCAGCACACGGCTGTGCTTCACCAGGGGCACCAAGACCACTTTCTCCGCCTCCTGATGGAATTTATGGTCTAGAAAATGCTCTAATTGAGCATCTAAGCAACCAGAAGCAGAAGAGGAGGCAAAGCCCGAAGCTCCTGCCTCCTTATGTGCCACATGGCATGTGGAACAATGACCCCCTTTAGATAGGCATCCGCCGTCCATCTGACATGAATATGAAGTACTGAGGAGTCCATCTGTACTGTTTTCTGTTGAAAATAGGGGGTATTGAGGCAGATAGAGACTTTTAAAATAAAATTGTGAAATCCAAGATGGCCACCACAATAGTGATTCTGGCGCCTAAAACGGCATGTGGAGAAAAAATGCCAACACAAAAAATACAAGGAAGGGGTTTTGGGAAGTGGGGGACCTGATCCCTAACTTTAGAAACCTTCAAAAATAACTTTTAAAGATCCCCTCCCATATACACATACAATTTTCCCCATAGGCAGCAATAGCCTTACTCTCTGTGTCATGCTGCTATGCCACAGACAAGCCTTGACTCCAACAGATGGCTTGCTTCCTCAGACTGCCGTCTAGTCCCTGACGTGGAACTGGACCTCAGACCGCCACCAGAGCCATGCGACATCATGGGAGGAGAAATGCAGTCGCCCCCGATCCTGGATAAACTGCCACAGGACCCACTCAGTCTGTGCTCAAGCCCACTGTGTACAGAACCTGGGGCGAGCCACTCAAGCCCACTGCGGATGAACCTGAGATGAGATTGCTCCCAAGGGTACAGACCCTGAGCTCTGAGAACTACTGAGGCAGACTGGGGGTGAATTATGCGAGGCATGTGCCTGTGGGCTACAGACCTTAGCCCCGAGAGTCTGTATCTTCTTGCAGCCAGAGATACCCCAGGGCGACCGGGATCCTCTGCAGCATTGAAAGTCTCCAACTGGATAATAAAAAAACCAGAAAATAATAAATATTAAACTTGAGTAGAACAGACAGGCTCCCTACTCCTCGTTTGTAGAGAGTAAAACTGAGTGGGTGGAGCATGAAAATAAACAGCGGGCTCTCTGCAACCCTTGCAACTAATGGGGGTTTAACCAGATGGTCAAGACTAATAGTCCTGTTGCACAAGAATAGAAGGTAACTATATGAGCTTGTAAATTCCTTGTGTCCTGTGGCAACTTACATAAACAAGAAGTAATTAAAAAAAAAAAAAAAATCCAAAATCTTGTTGAGTCATTCTATAGACAAAGAAAGGCCAGGGCCAGAAAGAGGAATTTAGATTTAAATATACATAATCGAGTAAATAGAAATATATCTTCAATAAATAAAAAAATATTTAAAAAAATATTAAGAATAAAATATCACCCAATTAAGCAGATAAGAAATATACAGTGCAGTATAAGGAATTGCTTTGTATCTCCCCATCCCTCAGCTAAATGTAACAGCAAATTAAGGGGCCTTTTTACTAATATTCACTTCTAAGCCCCGCTCTTCTTTTTTGCACAGAAGTACTTTATCCCCTATATTGTACAGTTTCCTTAGGATTTTGCAGTCCAAATACACAACCCTGCATTTTTTAATATTAAATCTTAGGTGCATTCTTCAAGCTTTATTAAATCCCACACCATTATTATTATCCACAGCATTATAGTTGTTTACCCTAATACAGATTTTGGTATCAGACCTTACTAGACAGTTCTTCCGCAATATCATTTACAAAAATGTTAAAATGAATTGGACCACAAACCAATCCTTGCGGCAAACACTGGTAATGTACCTTTAGAGTGAGCTCCATCAGTTTGTATTGGGTTCACTTTAACAAAAGATCATGGAATGCCTAGGGTAAAGCCTCCAGCTAGATCAGTGGTCTCAAACTCAAATCCTTTGAAGGGCCATATTTTGGATTTGTAGGTATTTGTAGGGCCGCAGAAAAATAGTTAATGTCTTACTAAAGAAATGACAATTTTGCATGAGGTAAAACTCTTTATAGTTTATAAATCTTCCCCCCCCCCGAAGGCCTGCATGTTCCCCCCTTCTTTGCAGCATCCTCCAGCTTCCTCCCTGGCCTCCCGGGTCTTAGTTTCAGCTAATTACCGCAGCCTGTAGAGAGAATCGTCAGTGCTATAGCATTCCTTGCAGGCTGCTATTGGCCTCTGCAGCATGTTCCCTCTGCCGCGGTCCCGCCCCCTCCTCTGACATCAGGGGCAGGATCACGGCAGCCTGCAAGGATAGCTACAGCACCAGCAATCCTCTCTGCAGACTGCATTAATTATTTGAAGGTAAGAGCGGGAGGCCGGGGGGAAGCCGAAGGACACTGCAAAGAGCAGGCAGCACTAGTACAAACTGTGGGCCGCACAATAGTACCTGGCAGGCCGCATGTGGCCCCCGGGCCGCGAGTTTGAGACCACTGAGCTAGGCTGAGTGATATGAAAATTCAGTAATTGCATATTAAGGAGCAAAAAAAAAAAAAAAAAGAAAAAAAAGAATGTCTTCATACCTGTTACAAGTTCCCTAATTTCCAAGTCTGTTGTTTTTCGAAGTAGTCGCACTAAAGCCGGGATGCCACCACAGTTTTTCAGGGCAATTTTGTTGTCATCATTTGCTTTCCCATATACCAAGTTCCTTAAGGCTCCACAGGCACTGCGATGGACCTCTGTCATTCTATGATCCAGCAAGTCCACCAGTAACTGGATGCCTCCTTGTCTTCTTATCTGCAACAGTAAACAGAACAGTGGATATAAAGCAAAATCTTACCCCCATGTTACTTGGTATCATTTGTAAAAGTATATTATAATTGCCATATTTCTGAAAACAAGATTAGAATGAAGTGATTACAGGGTATAGTTAGTGTCCTACATTTTGCTTTCATTTTCCAGGTAATTTGAGTGTCTATTTTATGAACAAATATAGGAGAAAATCAATGGAAAATAATGATTGATTTGCAATGGCAGATGGCAGGAAAGCAAGTAAACTCTCTGTCACAAATTATTTATTTCCCTTAGATATCCAATGCAAACATCTTTTCTCTTCCTCCCATCCTCTAGTGAAAACCCAAACAACTCACGTAGATACCAATTAAACCATTTCAGCACCTGTCAAACGGACTATGTGGTTTACATCATTTTGTGCCCGTGTCAAAAGCTATACGTGGGCATGACCACTAGACCGTTCAAGACTCGCCTTGCTGAACACAAGTCCAACATAAAAAGACAACAAATAAAAGAACCACTTGTTCAGCACTGTATAGAAAAAAACCACACTTTTGAACATCTTAAAGCATGCGTCATAGAAGTCATTTATAAAAATAACAGAGGAGGAGATAGAACAGCTCATCTAAAACGCCGAGAAACATTTTGGATTTTCACACTACAAACTCTTTATCCCAATGGGCTTAATGACAAGATTGATTGGTCTTGTTATTATTAAATCAATTATTTTGATCTTTTTGTTTCATAGCTTTTTGGCCAATTTCAGGCTGAAGATAAAAAATTTTTTTTGGATCTTCCTGATCACATGCTTCCTTTAAGCATGACGCTAGCGACGTTAGTTACGTCGCGATACGCTCCACTGCAAGCACCAGGATTGGTGCTTGAGTAATTTAAAACTCAGAGCGTTCTGCCGGCTCGTTGCCATTTTCAATTTTCCAACACCACGGAGGATATGTAAGAATCTGGTCCCGTTAGTTGCTGTTTAAATTTCACTATAACTTTCAACTAAACTCTGTTTAAATGTTGAAGATAAGTTATGCTGTAGTCAATCTGCAATGTAAGCAATTTTATATTTCAGGCACTGCTATTTTCCCCTGAGGAAGCCACATCGGGTGAAACGGTGGCCCCGTTGGGAACCAGTGCAGACTACACAAAGATAAGTGCTTTTAAAATTGTGCACTATCTTCTTAAAGAAATGTTTATTTATTTCTTAAACTAAAAAATTAAAAAACTTGAAAAACTTTAAAAAAAGCCATTTGCCGATGAATGAGAACTGTGACTGATGAGATGCAACACATAAAAGTGTTTAGAAATTCATAGGAAGTAATTTTGTATTCCTGTATTTACCTATACTTCCTTAGTACTTGTAATTCAGTTAGTTAGGTGCCATTGACTCGTGTTCGAGTCCTAGCGACTTGATGAATTACAGATCTAAAAAGAAATTGGTTTTATGCTAGTCCGGTATGGTCCTCCAGAATCATCCCCATGGTTATTTTCAGCATGTCCAGCCATTTGATTGCAGATCACTCTCTTCACCTGATTCCTTCAATCTTCCCAAACATGAGGCCCTTCTCCAATGATCTTTCTCTTCTGACAATGTGACCATAATAAAACAGTCATAACTTCATCATTTGGGATTCGAGTGACATAGCTGGTTTGATCTCTTCCAGAATCAATTTGTTAGTTCTGACAGTCCACGGCATGCATAAAATCATTCTCCAGCACCAAAGCTCAAATGATTCAATCTTTTTTCTGTCTTGTTTCTGTAGTGTTCAGCTTTCGCATCCGTAATTGACTACTGAGAAAATGAGTGCATGGATAAGTCCGATCTTTGCTTGGAGTATTATTTCCTTGCCTTTGAATACTTTGTCGAAAGCCTTTTTGAAGAGCAAGCAGTGGTGTACCTAGCATATGTGACACCAGAGTCCCATCATTTTTTTTACCCTCTCCCAACATCTGTACGAAAACATGATTTTTAGTAACAAGCCACACGTCACACATGAATACTGTGACAGGGAAGCTCCTGTCACCAGTTTAAACCCAGTTTTAAATCCTGCCATGCAAAGGGCTGCCCCTATTCCTAAGCCCAGGAAGCTGCCCATTAACCCTGTTCCTATTACAAAGAGCCAACAGGCAGGGCAAGGCAGGGAGAGAAGGGCAGAAACCACAATACCTGATTTAGGGCACTATAATCCCTTTTATAAGTCCTTGGGCAGTTCTCCAGTAAAGCCTCTGGTAAAGAAGACTAGCCCAGGAAGGGTTAAGGAAAGGGGCGGAGCTGACAGGCAAGACGAACCCAGAGGGAGAGTGGGAACGAGCCTGCAGTATAAAACCAACACACCTGGGAACACTCAGGGGAACTCAGGAACTGCAAGAGAGAGACGTGCCGTGCAGAGCAGGAAGGAAACAGCTGGGAGTTTTCTTTCACAGTCCCGAGCTAAAGAACAGGCTGTCCTACAGCCCTCACGAATTAACAAACTTCTGGCTCCCAGGCAGAAGCCCAAGGGAGGAGAAAGGCTTCCAGAGCAGGGCTGGCCTGTAGCTGCCCCTGAAGGGAATTCCTATCCAGCCTCAGAGAGCGGGGAGTCCCTAATGGAGATAGATATAGAGGTCTCTGAAGGAAGTGAAATGGAGTGCAGCCTGGGATCTCCTATCTAATTACAGTCAATGAGGTAATGAATGGGGGAGGGGAATGAAAGTTAACGTCTTTCTGTGCAGCGTTCTTTCTCCCTTAGGCAGGACTGTAAGGAAGTGTGAATGGGTCAATTAGAGCCCGAGAGATAGGCCTTGCAGAGAGAGTGAAGGAGGTGGGAACCCTAATTACCTTCAAAAAAAAGCCTGAATGGGAATTCAGTGACCTGACTTTTACATAGCCCTGAATAGGGGAACTTTTGGGTGGGGACTTAGACCAGTCAGATAAGGGTGGATGGTTCCCCAGCCCCTACCCCAGGAGCATAAGGGTAGTGGGGGCATGGTACTTCAGGTGGGTCAGGTGGGAAAAGCTTCCTGAAGTATCCACAGGCACAATTGATGAAACTGAAGAAGAAAAAAACGTTTTTGTTTATTTGTGGTTTATGTGCCTGAACAGCAGTCTGGACTCTCTTATAAAGGAGAAGCATTGCTGATAAGAACATAAGAACATAAGCAGTGCCTCCGCCGGGTCAGACCACAGGTCCATCCTGCCCAGCAGTCCGCTCCCGCGGTGGCCCAAACAGGTCAAGACCTGTCTGAATCCCCAGAGGGGGTCCCCTTGCCACCCTGGTTTCCCATTTAAGTCCTAGCTTCCCATCGAAGTCCTAACCCTCCAGTCTTGCACATGCACGACCTGGTTGGGTTTCTATATTTATTACCTGGTTAGCTTTCTATACCTGTGATGGATCCCAGCACCTCTCTCAGTATCCCACAATCCCTTTATCCCTCAGGAATCCGTCCAATCCCTGTTTGAATCCTTGTACCGTACTCTGCCTGATCACTTCCTCCGGTAGCGCATTCCAAGTGTCCACGACCCTTTGGGTGAAAAAAAATTCCTTGCATTTGTTTTGAACCTATCTCCCTTCAGTTTCTCCGAATGCCCCCTCGTACCTGTTGTCCCCTTCAGTCTGAAGAATCTGTCCCTATCCACCCTCTCCATGCCCTTCATGATCTTGAAGGTCTCTATCATATCTCCCCTGAGCCTCCTTTTTTCCAGAGAGAAGAGCCCCAGCCTATCCAACCTCTCGGCGTATGGGCAGTGTTCCAGCCCTCTTACCAGTTTGGTTGCTCTCCTTTGGACTCTCTCAAGTACCGCCATGTCCTTCTTGAGGTACGGCGACCAATATTGAACGCAGTATTCCAGATGTGGACGCACCATCGCTCGATACAATGGCATCATGACTTCCCGGGTCCTGGTTGTTATGCCCCTCTTTATGATGCCCAGCATCCTGTTGGCTTTTTTTGAGGCTGCTGCGCACTGTGCAGATGGCTTCAGTGATGCATCCACCAGCACACCCAAGTCCCTCTCAAGACCGCTGTCTCCCAACAATGCCCCCCCAATTTGTAGTTGAACAACGGATTCTTTTTCCCTATATGCATGACCTTACATTTTTCCATGTTAAAGCGCATTTGCCATTTGTTTGCCCAGTCTTCCAGCTTGTCCAGGTCCCTTTGCAGGTCCTCACACTCCTCCCTGGACCTAACTCTGCCGCACAGTTTGGTATCGTCTGCAAATTTTATAACCTCGCACTTTGCCTCCTTTTCTAGGTCATTGATGAATATGTTGAAGAGTAACGGCCCCAGCACCGATCCCTGTGGCACACCACTCGTGACTCCCCGCCAGTCAGAATATTGGCCCTTTACTCCGACCCTCTGCAGTCTACCCGACAACCAGTGCTTGATTCATCTGTGCACATCCCCTCCCACCCCGTGGTTCCACAGCTTCCTAAGCAGCCTTTCATGTGGCACCTTGTCGAAAGCCTTTTGAAAATCGAGGTAAATGATGTCTATGGGTTCCCCATTGTCCACCCGACTGCTTATTCCCTCAAAGAAGTACAGAAGGTTTGTTAGGCATGACCTTCCCTTACAGAATCCGTGCTGGCTTGTTCTCAGTAGGCCATTTCTCTCGATGTGCTCGCAAATGCCGTCCTTGATCATAGCTTCCACCATTTTCCCTATTATTGAAGTCAGGCTCACCCCTCGATCCCTTTTTGAAGATGGGTGTGACATTTGCCAATTTCCAGTCCTCTGGTACCTCTCCAGTTTTCAAGGATAGGTTGCAAACATGTTGGATTGTGCCCGCTATTTCTTGTCTTAGTTCCTTCAGAATCCTTGGGTGGATCCCGTCTGGGCCCGGTGATTTGTCGCATTTTAACCTGTCTATCTGTTTGAGGACATCCTCCTTACTTACCTCTATGTGCTCCAATTTTTCAGCCTGTTCCCCACGCATGAGCTCCTCTGAGTCCGGTATATTAGATGTGTCTTCTCTCGTGAAAACCGACGAGAAGAACGTGTTCAACCTCTCAGCTACCTCTTTATCCTCCTTAATCACTCCCTTCCTATCCCCATCGTCCAACGGCCCCACCTCCTCTCTCGCTGGTCGCTTCCCCTTAACGTAACTGAAGAATGCCTTGAAGTTTTTCGCCTCCCTGGCCAGCCCCTCTTCGTATTTCCCTTTTGCTTTTCTAACCTCTCGGTGGCATTGTATTGTTTGTTTCAAGTCCACTCAGCCAAGAGGGACTATTTGAGACCCAGTGCCTTGAAATGGGGGATAATAAAAAGAAAAACTTGAACTTCACCAAGTGAGCAGTGTATGCTATTTTTCTACTGAGATTATCCAGTGGGAGTCCTCCAGGGAGCGCTCCGTCCTGCGCCTGGGACGGGAGCCGGGTTGCCAGCGCTAGGCTTATCCCTGGCCCCACCACAATACCTAGGAAAAGGCAGCATCTTACATACTGCAGAAGCAGTACATCAATACACCCATTGTAAAACTAAACAAGCCAGACTAGTACAGATCAATCATACACCGTCAATCCTAACAGAAAACCATGTCTTTCGAACACACAGAAAACATCTTCCTCTAATATGGAATATGTCATCACAAACTAACACCTCCCCCTTTTACAAAACTGTAGTGTGGATTTTAGCCACGGTGGTAACAGCTCTGACGCTCATAGAATTCTGAGCATCAGAGCTGCTACCACCACGGCTGGCGCTAAAAAACGCTCCACAGTTTTGTAAAAGGAGGGATAAAATAGAAATACATAGACAAAGGTTAAATTGAACCAGCAAGAAGCTGGACTCTGCATACAATGCAACACCACAGAAACAGTGACACATGTCTCCTAAAGCAATAAATAAATAGAAAATTTTTGTTCTACCATTTTCTTCTCTGGTTTCTGCTTTCCTCATCTTCTTGTTACTCTCTTCCTTCCATCCACTGTCTGCCATCTCTCTGCCCCTATATGGCATCTTCTCTCCTTCTATGCCCCTTCCAGAAACTGTATGCCTCCCCATTCCATCTCTCCTTTCACCCCCGTTGGTCTGGCATCTCTCTCCTCTCCTTTCCTCTCCTCTCCCACACCTCTCTTCTGCAATCCCTTTCTTCCCTCATTTTCCTTTTCAATTTATTTTCTCCATCCATCTAGATTACGTTCTTACTACCCTCTCATCAATTTCCTTTTTTACTCTCTACCTACAGCTCGCCACCTCTTTCCCTCACCTCCTCCAGTATTTCCCTAACTCAATCCTTTCCCCCCCCATCATGTGCCCTCCTTTTATTTATCCCCTCCTTCCATCATGTGCCCTCTTTCTCTACCCCTTCCATCTAGCTAAAGAAGTACTGCCTGGGCTTTACAGTCCCCAGTTATGTCTCTAGCAGGATATATATTTCAAATCTAATATATTCTAATGATAAAATAGAAATAAAATGATTTTTTTCTACCTTTTGTTGTCTCTGGTTTCTGCTTTTATCTTCTTTTCACTCTTTTCCTTCCAGCGTCTGCCCTGTCTCTTCAATCCAGCATTTGCCCATTCCATTCACTGTCTGCCCCTTCCAGAAATTGTCTGTGTCCCCCTGCCATCTCTCCTCTAGACTCCCCCCCCCTTTGGTCTGGCATCCATCATCTTCCCTCTGTTCCCTCATGGTCTGGCATCTTTCTCCTTTCATCTCTCTTTCCTTCCCCCCTGTGGTTTTTAGCATCTCTCGCTTCTCATTTCCTCCGCTGAGATCTGATATCTCTGTCTCCTTCCCTGTTCTCTGGCATCTCTCTCTCTTCCCTTTCCTTCTCTGGTCTTCCTTCTTTATTTTCTGCCTCCATATAAATTAAATTCTTTCTTACTATGCAGTCCTCAGTTTCCCTCTTTTCACTGTGTCTACCCACAGCATGCCACCCCTTTCCTTCACCCCTCCACTATCTCACTAACTCTATCTTCTTCCCCCATCCAGCATATGTCCTTTTTCTTTATCCCTCCTTCCATCCAGTATGTGTTCTCTTTCTCCACTTCCATTCAGCATTTGCTCTCCCTTCTCCCCACTTCCATCATATGCCCTCTTCTCTCTCCCCACTTCCATCATCTGCCCTTTCTCCCTAGTTCCATCATCTGCTCTCTTCTCCCTCCCCACTTCCATCATCTGCCCTCTTCTTTCTCCACTTCTTCTTTCTCCCCATCTTCCAACTTCCATCATTTGCCCTCTTCTCTCTTCTCCTTCTCCCCACTTCCATCATCTGCCCTCTTCTCTCTTCTCCTTCTCCCCACTTCCATCATCTGCCCTCTTCTCTCTCCCCACTTCCATCATCTGCCCTCTTCTCTCTCCCCTTCTTTCAACTTCCATCATTTGCCCTCTTCTCTCTTCTCCTTCTCCCCACTTCCATCATCTGCCCCTTCTCCCCACTTCCATCATCTGCCCTCTTCTTTCTCCCCACTTCCATCATCTGCCCTCTTCTCTCTCCCCTTCTTCCAACTTCCATCATTTGCCCTCTTCTCTCTCCCCCTTCTCTCTACTTCCATCATCTGCCCTCTTCTCTCTCCCCCTTTTCTCCACTTCCATCATCTACCATCTTCTCTCTCCCCCTTCTCCCAACTTCCATCATCTGCCCTCTTCTCTCTCCCCTTCTTCCAACTTCCATCATTTGCCCTCTTCTCTCTCCTCCTTCTCTCCACTTCCATCATCTGCCCTCTTCTCTCTCCCCTTCTTCCAACTTCCATCATTTGCCCTCTTCTCTTTCCCCCTTCTCTCCACTTCCATCATCTGCCCTCTTTTCTCTCCCCCTTTTCTCCACTTCCATCATCTGCCCTTTTCTCTCTCCCCCTTCTCTCCACTTCCATCATCTGCACTCTTCTCTCTCCCCCTTCTCCCAACTTCTATCATCTGCCCTCTTCTCTCTCCCCCTTCTCCCCACTTCCATCATCTGCCCCCTTCTCTCAATCTCTCCATCCATCATAGGCCCATCTTTCTCCCTTCCTCTCACCTTTCCAATTTTGGCAACAAGATCGGCAACGCCCCCCCCCCCCCCCCCGCGATGACACTTAAGATCGGCAATGGGCCTCCTTCTACCTCCGGCATCAACAGAACTTCAGATCAGCAATGCGGTGCTCAGTCCAAAGCTACCCTCTGACTCAGCTTCCTGTTTCCACCCAGGCAGTTCAGTCAGAGGGAAGCTTTTGACTGAGCACTGCATTGCCGATCTGAAGTGCTGTTGATGCCGGGGGTAGAAGCAGGCCCGTTTCCGATCTTAAGTGTCATCGCGGGGGGGGGGGGGGGGGCGCGTTACTGATCATGAATTGCGTCGCAGGGGGGGCGCCGATGCCGCTCATCACCGCTGCCAATGCCTCCAATGCGATCTTGCCGGCCCTGCACAGACCGGCACCGGATGACCCGGTCCTGGCCGGCTGTGCACTCCCCTAAGGCGTGAATCCGGGGCAGACCGACACCCCCCCCGCCCCCCCTTGGTATGCCACTGCAAGCAAGTGCTATTCTGTGGAGTATTTCTTCCCTGCTAGTTGCTTTTTTGTTTACAAAAGAGCCTGGGAGATTGAAATCATTTACAACTTAAATTCTATTGCCTTCAGACTCAAAATCTTCATCATTTTCCATGTTCATGATCTTCGTCTTGTTTATGTTCAGTTCTAATCTTATGTTGTGACTTTCAGCTTTGACTTTTCTCAGTAGATATAGCATGTCGTCTTTGCTGCTGGTGATTAGTGTTGTATCATCTGCATCACACAGGTTGTTCATATTTCAGCCACCAACTTTGAAACCAATACTCTCTTCTTCCAAATTTGCTTTTCTGAAAATGGCTTCGTAGTAAAGGTTGAATAGGTAAGGTGATAAGATGCATACTTGCCTGATGCCACGTTTTACTGGAAACCAATCAGTGTTGCCATATTCTGCTCCCACTGCAGTTTCTTGATTTTTGTAGAGACTCTTTATCAGCTGAGTTACTTGTTTGGGTATTCCCACACAGTCAAAAGCTTTGCTGTAGTTGATGAAGCAAAAGTATAGGAGCTTTTGTTGACATTATGTCCTCCTTCATCTCTCATATGTCCATGGTGCAATAATCTCTCTCCTATCCCTCCAGCAAATCATAATCTACCCTCTACACTTACTAAAACAATCATCTACCATTCTCTTAATCCTTTAACTGCTTCTGAAATCATCTGTGATCTCCCTTTGACCCTGCCCTCTCTATAAAGTTCTATACATGGGCATGGTTGGGGGGGTGAGGGGGCACTGTCCCCCCATAAATGATGCTAGACAAGTCCTTTTCTCTACCTCTCTTTCCTCATGTGCCCTAACATCTTCCCCTCTTTCTCTTCTTACTTTCGGTCTAGCATTGTCCCTTCTGGCTCCCCCACCTCCTGTGGTCCACCCGTCTTCCCTGAAACTGCGGCGTTGAGCTCTTAAGAGGAATGACAGAGTTGCGGCACAGAGCCTCATGCTGCAGCAATCACAGCCAGGCTCTGACAGAACTTCCCCCAGAGCAGCAGGAAATGTGTCACAGCAGGTGGTTCCTGCAGAGCTATGTTGTGAATGCTGCTGCACAAGGCTCTGTGCCACAGCTCTATCATTTCTTTTTAGAGTTCACAGCTGCTACAGTTGAAAGGAGCTGCAGGGCCAGGGCATGTTTGAGGAGAGTAGGGGGAGCTAGAAGGGACAATGCAAGACCAGAAGGGAGCAGAGAAAGAGTGGGAGAGACTGGGGCACCTGGAGAAGGGGAGGCAGAAGAAAGAGAAGAAAAATGCTGGACCAATTTGGATATGGATACCAGATGCCCCCAGTTTTCAAGTAGTGCCCCTGAAATCACTGAACAAAATCGCCTCCTGTCCCCAAATTCATCAGCAACCAAGATACAAGAATTTATTTTTCTCCTGCAGCATTTCTGTATTGCCTCTTTTAGATCTGCTCCAGGTTTATAGTCTTGTTGCCACACTCTGGAGAATAGAGGAACCAAAATCAAGGAATTTTCCCTTCTCTATCACAAAGTTTGTTCTCCCTCACACTGGCTTTATTTTTAAGGGGTAAAAAAATATTTTTCCTGTCAGTGATGATGGTGTATATTTCTTATCTGCTTAATTGGATAATATTTTATTTTTAATATTTTTTCAGATAGTTCTTATTTTATTGAAGATATGCTTCTATTTGCTTGATCATAGAAACATAGAAACATAGAAAGATGAAGGCAGAAAAGGGCTATAGCCCATCAAGTCTGCCCACTCCACTGTCCCACCCCATTAAGTCAGAGTGCTGCTCGACCCACGTAGAGATCCCACTGGATGTCCCATTTAGTCTTAAAGTCGAGCACGCTAGTGGCCTTGATCACCTGCACCGGTAGTTTGTTCCAGTGATCCACCACCCTTTCTGTAAAGAAATACTTCCTGGTGTCACCACCAAATCTCCCTCCTCTGAGTTTGAGTGGGTGCCCCCTTGTGACTGAAGGTCCCTTAGGAAAGAATATGTCGTTTTCCACCTCGACACGACCTGTGACGTACTTAAATGTCTCAATCATGTCACCCCTCTCCCTGCGCTCCTCTAGAGAGTAGAGCTGCAACTTGCCCAGTCTTTCCTCATATGAGAGACCCTTGAGTCCGGAGACCATCCTAGTGGCCATTCGCTGGACCGACTCAGCTCGAAGTACATCTTTACGGTAATGTGGCCTCCAGAATTGCACACAGTACTCCAGATGAGGTCTCACCATGGTTCTGTACAGTGGCATTATGACTTCAGGTTTACGGCTGACGAAGCTTCTACTGATACATCCCATCATCCGCCTTGCCTTGGATGAGGCCTTCTCTACTTGTTTGGCAGCCTTCATGTCTGCACTGATGATTACTCCCAAGTCCCGTTCTTCTGAGGTCTTAGCTAGTGTTTCTCCATTCAAGGTGTATGTTCTGCATGGATTTCTGCTGCCGAGATGCATCACCTTACACTTCTTTGCGTTGAAGCCCAGCTGCCATGTCGAGGACCAGTTTTCCAACTTGATCAGATCCTGCACCATACCATCCGTGAGATTGCTTTCACCTACTATATTGCAGTTTGGCGTCGTCGGCAAACAGCGCTACTTTTCCCTGAAGCCCTCGGGTCAAGTCCCTTATGAATATGTTAAAAAGGGATGGTCCCAGGACTGAGCCCTGCGGCACTCCGCTAGTCACCTCCGATGTCTTAGAGAGGGTGCCATTGACCACTACCCTCTGAAGTCTTCCACTCAGCCAATCATTGACCCATGCCGTTAGTTTCTCACCTAACCCCATCGATTTCATCTTGTTTAATAGTCTACGGTGTGGGACACTGTCAAACGCTTTACTGAAATCCAAGTACACTATGTCCAGAGACTCTCCCGAGTCTAGCTTTCCTGTCACCCAGTCAAAGAAGCTGATCACGTATGTTTAAATCTAAATTCCTCTTTCTGTCAGTAATGGTCTTATTAAATTTCCCCTCCCCCAAACACTTGAGAAGGGAACTAACTTTCTTGTTGAGGGTTGCTTTGGTTATGCAGTGGCACTAGCTCTGAGTAGAAGCCTAACCCTACCTGCTTGCAATGGGACAGACAACAGTCCCAGTTCAGTCTCTCTGTGGCAGAACAGAAAAAGAACAAAAACGGCTGACAAGCTTTGCTTTAACTATGCTCTTTCATGAAATGATGTGCATGTCTGAAAATAATTTTAGAACACCTTTTAGACATCAAGAAATTTGGGTGCCCGCTAGACATTCAGATCCCGTGATGATCTTCTCCTCTTTTCAGTTGCAGTACGGTCGGTCAGACATCCATTGGATTAAGACTTCTAGCCATGCCTAGAGGGTGTGTGCATCTTCATACAATATATGGTAGCTTGGTATACTCGTTGAAGACTCACAAGACTCCTGAAGCAGGCCGGGTAGGCCGAAACATGCGCATGTCGGGTCAAAGAGTCATTGGATGAATTTATGAGAGTTTGGAAGAATAAAGGCATTTGAATTTATCAGATGAGTTGAAGGACACTTTTTTGTGCGCACCATTCTGATTAGGACAATTCCACTCTGCTTTTGTGCTTTTGCATTTTGTGGTTTTGTTTCCCCTGTACTATTCTGGCTCTCAGTATTGGAAGGAACCACGGGCTCGAAGGGCGGCAGAGAGGCAGGGTAGCAGAGAGCAGGACAGTCGGAAAGGACTTGAGCGACTGGTCTTCAGCAATCGCTTCTTTTTTGATTGGCCAGCCCAGACAGTGTTCCTTCTTCTCTTTAGTGAATTGCTGCCTTCCTACTTTGCATGCCATTTCCCCTCATTTGCATGTGCGGATCGGATCGGGTGTGGATTGGATTTCTAGGAAGGTTAGTGAATCAGGTTGGGGTCGCAAAGTGGTCAGGACACTATCGGTAAGCTTTGTGAATCTAGGCCTAAGTGACTGTGAGAAAACAGATAACACATGCTTTGGCTTATATCAGACATTTTGTTTGAGTTTATAACATGTATGCAGATGCAGGACAAAAGAATGCATAGAAGTATAACCGTGTTCAGCTGTTTTAGTTAGAAAAGAAAAAACAAACCTGAAGAAAAATAGTTGAAAAATATTTTTGAGATGCAGCAGAACAAATGTGGGTTTAATTTATGCAAGTAGCATGCATAATGAAACAGAGAAAATATGTTTCACTTTTTTCTTCATGACTCATCATGCTGGATAATGTAGTACAATAAATGCTAGATTGGTTCTTGGAGTCTGCAGTATAAAAAACTAAACTAAACCAGATGCAAAAGTTGTATCACAATCATTCTTATACATCTCCCTATTTCTCTGTCTATGCATAAAGGCTGCTTTGTTGATCATTCTAGCATACATAATGCAAGACACAGCAAAATGCTCAGAATTCATAAAGCCTTGCAAATTGGTGATGCTTTCCTTCATTTTTTTATTTTAGGGGTCCCTTTACTAAATTGTGTTGAATATTTCCAATTAACATAGCTTAACACAAGATTTTACCATGTGTTACCTGCAAATCTATGTTTATGTTTATTAAAATCTTTCTATACCGCCTATACAGCCATAAAGGATCAAAGCAGTTTGCATCACAACTCAGTCATATTTATGAAAAGAACTCCAATGCAGGAGTCGGTAGGAGGGAGCTATGTGATCGAACTTCTTCAACCCGAAGATCAGCCTGACTGCTGCATTCTGCACAAGTTGCAATCGCCGCATATTCTTCTGGGAAATTGCCAGATAAGCAATGTTGCAGTAGTCCAGTTGGCTTAGTAATGGACCGAAGCTTCCAGAGAGTAGAGAAGACTTTTTTGACCAAAGAGTCTACCTGGTCTTTCATGGTCAGGCCCTGGTCCAGCGTTACGTCCAGAACCTTCAGAGGGGTTGAATGGGGTAACAAAGATTGTTGATGCATAGTGGAGTTGTAGTATCTAGTGGGTGTGGTGAAGCTATGAAGAATTTTGTTTTTTCTGAATTGAGCTTCAGTCTAAATTCAGTCATCCATTGTTCCATCGAGTTTAGTGCTTCTGTTGCCATAGGAGTGACTTCTGTGAGAGAGGTGGCGAATGGGATGATAATCGTAACGTCGTCTGCATAACTGAATACTTTTATTCCTAGTTGGGATAGTTGTGTACCCAATGTTGTCATGTAAACATTGAAAAGCAGTGGGGACAGTGGTGACCCCTGTGGGACGCCAGATGGGTTACTCCAGGTGTCCGAGAGATTGCAATCAAAACGAACTTGATAGGTGCGGGATATAAGGAAGCCTCGGAACCAGTCTAGCACCTCTCCTCTGATACCAATGTCATCTAAGCATTGTAATAATTTCTCATGGTCTACTAAGTCAAAGGCGGAACTTATATCGAATTGCATAAGTAGCCTTCCTCTGGACCAACTCCATCCTTTTTATATCTCTTTAAAGGTGCGGCCTCCAGAATTGTACACAATATTCTAAATGAGGTCTCACCAATGTCTTATACAGGGGCATCAATGCCTCCTTTTTCCTACTAGCCATACCTCTCCCTATGCAACCTAGCATCCTTCTAGCTTTTGCTGTCACCTTTTCAACCTGTTTGGCCACCTTAATATCATCACATACAATCACACCCAAGTCCCGCTCTTCTGTTGTGCACATAAGTTCTTCACTCCCTAATATGTACCGTTCCCTCGGGTTTTTTGCAGCCCAAATGCATGACCTTACATTTCTTAGCATTAAATTTTAGCTGCTAAATTTCAGACCATTCTTCAAGCTTCACCAGGTCTTTCTTCATGTTATTCACACCATCCGGCATGTCTACTCTATTGCAGATTTTGGTATCATCCGCAAAGAGGCAAATCTTATCCGACAACCCTTCAGCAATACCATTTATAAAAATGTTAAAAAGAACAGGCCCAAGAACAGAACCTTGAGGCATACCACTGGTAACATCACTTTCCTCAGAGCGATCTCCATTGATCACTACCCTCTGTTACCTTCCACTCAACCAGTTTTTGACCCAGCCCATCACTTTGGGACTCATCCTGAGGGCACTCAGTTTATTTATTAAACGTCTGTGTGTAACATTGTCAAAGGCTATGCTAAAATCTAAATACACCACATCTATCCAATTCTCTGGTCACACAGTCAAAGAGATTGATCAGATTTGTCTGACAAGACCTACCTCTAGTGAATCCATGTTGCCCCCTGTCCTGTAATCCACAGAATTCCAGAAACTTGACCATTCTCTGTTTAAAAGTGTTTCCATTAATTTGCTTACCACAGAAGTCAGACTTACGGCCTGTAATTCCCTACTTCTTCCTTACTTCCACTTTTGTGGAGAGGGACCTCATCCACCCTTCGCCAGTCTTCCGGTACCACTCCTCTACTCTAGAGACTTGTTGAAAAGGTCAGTCAGCGGAGCTACCAGAATTTTTGTAAGTTCTTTCAGCATCTTAGGATGTATACCATCTGGCTCCATTTTTTTGTCTACCTTTATTTTAGCTAGCTCCTCACGAACATAACCCTCTGAAAATCAATAAGGGTCTATTACTCTTCCATCCCTATTCACGTTTGTCTTCTGCGGTCCTCCTCCCAGCGCTTCAGCCGTGAACCAGAATAGAAATATCTGTTATTCTTTATCAACTTCTACATATTCCTCCCCTTCACCTTTGAGTCTCACAATGCCACTTTTGCAATTCTTCCTATTACTGATATATCTAAAAAATGTCTTGTCTTCCCGTTTTACCATGTCAGCTATTTTTTCTTCCATTTGCATCTTTGCTTTCCTGACTACAAGACCAGCCTCTTTTAACTTCTCCAGATATCTTTGCCTATCTTCCTCTTTCTGCAATCTTTTGTAGTTTATGAAAGCTAACCTCTTATTCCTTACCTTCTCAGCTACTACTTTTGAGAACCAAAGTGGCCTTTTTTTCCTCTTACTTTTACTTACTTGCCTCACAAAAAGGTTTGTCGCCCTTACAATCACTCCTTTCAGTTTTGCTCACCGCATTTCCACTCCTTCCAGACGTTCCCATCCAAACAATAATTCCTTGATGTAAACTCCCATCCGAACAAAGTTAGTTATTTAAAATCTAGAACCTTTGCTTTTGAATGAGCCCTCTCTATACCCATCTTAATATTAAACCGTACCAAGCAGTGATCACTGGATGCCAGATGATCACCCACTGTAACACCAGAAACACTCATTTGTAAGCACTATGACCCCATCCCGTGTGGGTTCTATTACCAACTGCTGGAACAGTTTTCCTTGTAGAAAATCCAGAATCTCCCTACTTCTAGAAGACCCTGCAATAGGGATACCCCAATCAACTTCCGACATGTTAAAATCACCTACGAGGGTCAAGATAAGGAAATTGGGTCATTAGGGCATAGACAGGGGGTGGGTAAGCAGAGTGGGCAGACTTGATGGGCTGTAGCCCTTTTCTGCCGTCATCTTCTATGTTTCTATGACTTCCCCTTTTTTAGATATATTCTGAATGTCTCTATCAACCAATGACTCAAACGGAGGACTGAGTAACGCTGTGTGCAGGAATGCCCCCTCCTGTGTTGTTGCTACCTTAATAAAGTCTATTTTGGTCTGTTCTTTTTTTCCTAGTGCATAATGTGAAAGGAAGTGCATGCATGAAGAAGTATTGGAAATGACTGCTTGCATATTTTAAATATACAGATGTATATTTATTAGAGGAATGAAAGCCTTCAGCTGTAATCTTGTATATAAGCAGCAAGGTAGCTATTATGGAATAGTAGTACTCTTGATCAGGAAAACTGATTATTAACATTATTTATAATCATTTTCCCATTTAAGAAAGTAAGGAGAATTCGATGAAAGCAGATTTCATTGAAGGCTATCTTCTATTTCCCATTCCTGTCTTGTGTAAAACCCAAGTGCATTTCTTTTCACTTTTAGAATCCTCGGGGTCTGCTAAAAATGAAAAGATGCTTTAACCTGTCTAGATGTTGCATTCTATGTCAGTTTGGCAGGTAGCCAACTTGTCATCTAGTGTTAATAATGCAGGTTTCATTCCTTTGATTTAAAGTCATTTGACATTCCTCTTTCCTTGATAGAAGACATCACTCAAATCAGAGAACATTGCAAAATGTGTTTCTTGGCACCAAATATGTATAGTGTTGGTGGAGGGAAAGATTCTGAATTATTGGACTGGGCTTATGACTTTCAGGAGCTCTATGAAGAGCTATTCTGCTCTCATAAATGAATTAAAAGGGGGTAATTTTATAAATGTTTTCTCACATAAAACCATTTTTAATACATAGCAAAAGGCTTCTGTAAAATTACCCCAGGAGTTACAGGGATAAAAGTGTACTATCAGGGCAAAGTGTACTATCAGGGCAAAGGTAGGGGAGGGACATTAAGGTGGGCAGACTAGATGGGCCGTGGGCCCTTATCTGCTGTCTATTTCTATGTTTCTATGTTTCTATGTTACTAGAAAAATGTGTACTTTTTTACAACCCACACATAAGCATGTTCAAGGCAGAGTCATAACGTACATGTAGTTAAAAAATATATATATATGCATATACTTTACACACTAACATTTGTGCCTATAGCTCCAATCTAGCCATGATTCTGCCATTTCATCCTGGTATTTTATGAAGACACAACAAGCCTTATGTTACACAGAAGACAGAAATCCAAACTGAAATATCCAGGTTGGGAGGTGCTTAATTCTGATAATATTTAAAAAAGAATCTGCCAATGCAAAGCCTTGCACTGTGAAGGCCTAGGTTGTTTTTATTTCCCACACTTACTTACGTCACACTGATTACACACATATCACATTATACAAATATTACACACACTAATTATAATCAGTAAATGCCACAGCATTTGATTTATCCATAACAACACATCTCACTGTCTCTGGATGGGTTTTCTTTCATTCACTTTATCTTTATACCCACAAAATTGCTAATTATCACTCACTTTTTCTAAAGTTCATTTTACCTTAATTGGTCACCTTCGATTTTCACATTCACTTGGTTTTGGTTTGTCCCAAGGTCTTGTGTCCTCAACTGCTTTCCATATTTCTCTTCTCCCTTAGCATTGTCACTAACACAGGACAAATCTGGCGCTTTCCCGCGACATTCTCACATTTGTATACCAGTTTTCTACTGATACACAACGTTTCTACAATTTGGTAAGTCACCCTATGGCTTTTTAATCTATGCGCTTTGTATAGTTTTGGTTCTAATATATGCGCTTTGTATAGTGTTTGCTCTAACTTCACGCACTCATGCATTGTTTACGGCAATTGATTAGTATATTTAGTTTAAATTAATTATTTAATTTAAATGGTCCTTTTTCTTAGATATCTCTGGGTCAGAAACCCAGAGCCCTACCCAGTAGTGTGCTTAGGTTCTATCTACTGGAGTCTCCATCAAAGCTCACTCCAGCCCATATTAACCATTCCAGCCATCGAAACCCTCCTGTATAGCTTGCTCTTCCCCCAGAACATCGTCCAGTTACGCACAAAGTGGAATCCTTCTTCCTCACTCCAGCGCCGCATCCATGCATTGACTGCTTGCAGCTCCAACTTCCTCTTCTCGTCAGCCCTGGTACACAGAATCTCCGAGAATGCTATCCTCTGCGTTCTTGTCTTCAGCTTCTTTCCTAGCATCTGGAACTGGTCCTTCAGTACTTCTCTGTTGTAGTTACTGCTACTCACATTGTTCATCCCCACATGGATAATCACCGCCGTATCTTCTTCTTCCACACTGTTGATGCAGCTCACTATGTCTTCTACCTTGGTTCCCGGTAGGCAGGTCACCAGTCGATCCAGTCTTCCTCCTGCTATGTGGCTGTCAACTTGTCTGATGATGGAGTCCCCCACAGTGATTGCTGCCCTCTCTATCTTCTCTTGATTCTCCAGCCGCAGATCCGTGTCCCTGGTGTATGTCCATCTCTCCAGCCGTAGGTCCGTGTCTTTTGTGCCCTTCCATTTTCTCTCATCCTGGCATTGGCTTGCATTGGGCTTGTCTTCTTGTGGGTTCCCTCTGCTGCTTCCAGATCTCACTGCTGTGTCACCCATTTCTTCCTGGTGGTTGTCCATTGGGTGGTCCACACTCGTTGTATGTGTATCTTGGCAGTTCCACTGTTGCTGGTGATTTTCCATGGCCTCCCTGTATGCCTCCTCTATGACCTTCTCCAACTCTCAGACTTCTTCCTCGATGGTGTCCTCTGTCTTGATGTTCTCTGCATCTCTGTCCTCCTGAAGTTCCTTGCATCTCTGTCTTCCTTCTCCATTGCTTGAAGTGCCTCCAGTTCCAGAATTCTGCCCTCAAAGAGTCTGACTTGTTTCTTCAGGCTCTCCAGTTTTCCGCATTGAGTGCATACGTAAGACCACCTCCCAGATGGGAGGTAGTCATACATATGGCAGACGGTGCAGAAAACTGGGTAGCTCAACATCCTGCTTCTGTCTGCTGCTTCCATTGCTGCCCGCTTGTCGGTCTGCTGTGGCTGTCCTCTGTACCTGTTGTGTTCTCTGTGTCTGCCTTGCTGTGTGTCCTTTGCGCCTGCTGTGGTCTCCTTCTGCTCTCTTATAGAGATGACTCGTCCCTTCTCGAGGGGGAGCTTCGGTGGTCGACGTCAGGGTGTGGGCGGAGCTAACTCTCGTCAATTCCCCTGGTCTCCTGCCTCTACTTTCCCTGGCCAAGCCCCTATGGAATACTTCCCAAGTGTTTTTCTGCCTTTTCTGCCTTTACTCCCTCTTCTGCTAGTCTCTCCTGCTTGCCTCCAAGCCCTAGTATTGTTATCGCATTCGTTTGCACATTATTTTCATCTAATACTTTTGCTTACCGGATTTTTTTAGGGTATGTCTCTTGGCACATTTATTTACTTTTCGGTAGGCTTTGTATTATGCTTCAATCCTATTTTAAAGCCTATTTTAAATCCATAGCTAACTATAATTTCTTTCATAGAGAGCCAATACTTATAATTCTCAGCGCTGACGCCATGTGCATTTTTTCTTTGTTTATCAACATTTTCCCCTGAGACTTCAAAGTGTTTTTATTGTGGGTCTCTTGTTTTACTATTTTATTATTTTACTCCCAATGTTCCTGTTTTTAGTACCTTCAGCAGTCCTGCTCTTATCCCCTCATTGGGGTTTTGGCAATCTGTTACATTTTAAAATGGCCAAATATGCCCTTTTCATGATTATTTTTCTCAATCTCTAGCCCTAGACATTGATTAAGGATAGTATTTTTACTACTAATTGTTTGTATAACATTCATTCCATGTCTCTTCATACTCTTTTGTTAGTTTTTTCAGTAGCATTGATCACCTTCTTTTTATCTCTTGCATACTTTTATTATTAATAAAATTTATTTTCTTTTTGGTTTTTAACTCTTATTGATAGATTTTTGTGGTCCTAGGAGAGGATACCTTTGTACGTATATCCGTAGCACATCTTTCTTTTATTCATTTCTAATCTTGACCAACCATTGCTCAAATGATTTGTCTTGTCCCTTGGGTCACTTTTCATAAACACCCTAATGATTTCTCTTCACATTATATATATCATTCACTTTCACACAGAGGTTACACTCTGAGAATCCATTTCTTCACATTATGTTATGTACACATTACTTAGCTGGTCATGTCCTTTTTTCATAGAGAACTATCATCCAGGGGCTTCTGTCTCCAGGGGCTTCTGCCCAGGAGGGAAGGTAGGACAGCGGTTGTAGTTGGTGATTCAATTATTAGGCATGTAGATAGCTGGGTGGCTGGTGGGCGTGAAGATCATTTGGTAACTTGCCTGCCTGGTGTGAAAGTGGTGGACCTCACGCGTCACATAGATAAAATTTTAGATAGTGCTGGGGAGGAGTCAGCTGTCCTGGTACATGTCTATGACATAGGAAAATGTGGGAGGAAGGTTCTGAAAGACAAATGTAGGCTCTTAGGTAGAAAGCTGAAATCCAGATCCTCCAGGGTTGCATTTTCAGAAATGCTCCCAGTTCCATGCGCAGGACCCAAAAGGCAGGTAGAGCTCTGTATTCTCAATGCGTGGTTGAGACGATGGTGCAGGGATGAGGGATTTAGATTTGTTAGGAACTGGGCAACCTTCTGGGAAAGGGGGTGCTTGTTCCAAAAGGATATATTGGGGGTTAATAGACCCAGTACTGCTACAGGCAGAAGGATATATACAGAACTGAACAGAATGTAACAGGATGGGGTGGAAAAGAACAAATTGAATAAATGACAAATTCCATATTGATAGGTTCCAAGAAAAGAGCCCAAACACCTATCCAGAATACCTAAAAAAGGACAAAATTAGGAATTGGCAAAAGTCATTTGCTGCTGGAGCCCAAGTTTTCTGGAGGAACTGGTTCTATGGATTGAATATCTAGCAACCTTTGTAACGTTGTTCGGACCTTTTCTGACTTCTCTGGCTGGCCTGCCAGCGAATCCATGAACCAGTCAGAGAGAGGGTGCACAAACTCTACCTTGTAAACCTCTCTGATAATCTCCAGGATCCAGTGGTTGGACATTATTCCTTCCCAGGCCTCCAGATAGTCTGAGAACCGACCACCAATCTTCAGAGGAGCAGCTTGAGGGCCGGCATCGCTGTGCCTTTTTGGCTGGCACTGTGGAGTGGGAACTGGAACTCTACTTCCATACTACCTACATTTAAAAAGTTATAAGGAGAAAAACAGTTCTCCTACCATTCCACTCCTTCCTACCCCAAGGTCAACCTGCTGTGGGGGTGATATTTCCCTCACTATCCAATTTTCCTATGGAAGATAAACATGTTTTTTGCTGGATATGCACTTTAGTTAGAATGTGAGCCCACTTGGGACAGAGAGGGAAGTTTTTCAACATGCCTTAAGGCAATGCAATTTTATTTAACTTGTAATCTGCTTAGGTTTAAGCGGAACAGAAATATTAAAAACAAATAAATAAATAACACACTTAATTCTTTAGAAAAAATACATCATCAATCTCCCTCTTCTTCAAAAGTTCCCCTAAAATATCTCCAAGCTAAGCTGGGAGTAAGATACAGACTTTAGAAGGACCACTGGCAGCAGCGGCAATTCTTATGTTCTTAATTCTCACACTACACTTTTGTCTTGGGCAGGAAGGAGCAATGATTTTAATGCAGAGAGTAGAATAATGGTTTAATTGGGCCAGGCAGAAAAGGATATAGTTGGGTAGTGTTGATTTCCAGTGTTAGTTAGACAGTCATGAATAAGCACCATAAGTTTTAGCCAGCTAGACTTACACAAAATTTTAAGTGAAAGTCAGCTTTATTTGGCCAGTCTCTTAGTGAACATATCACTATTTGCAGCTGACTGTGCATTCTAACCCCATAAAATATGAGTCAGAACTTTAACAATTGCAGGCAACTGTAGTACTGATCCATCTTTTTAAAGGTGAAAAAAAGCCAAAGCTTAACTGGCATGGGTAGTTCCCAAGTAGCATATTAAATAAGCTTTCACATGCCATATACACCCATTTAACTTAATTCATTAATTTTAGTCCCTATTATTTTTCTTCTGGTTATGGAAAATAAATTAAGGCCCATACCTCTCCTTTGATTTTGTTGTCTCCAAAACAAAGATGCTGCAGATAGGCAGCGGCATTGGACTGCACTGAAGGGAACTGATGCTGCAACATCTGTATAACCTCCGGAAGTTCTGGGTCTCTCCATCCAAATTCCCTGCATGAAAAGACACGACAACATGAATCTTTTATGGCACACTCCTTGGCATACAAGCAACAGTGATCAACCAACCTTATCATTCATTGTCTATAATAACTCACTCATATTTGAGGACAAGCATTAGTGACATTAAGAAAAATAAAAACAAATAATTTCTCTTCAACATTTAATGTGATAGAATGTTATGGACAACCAGATTTCATCTAATTGTTTTTTTCTAGGAGGCTTTGGGCTCCTTTTATAAAGCTGTGGTAGTGGTTTCTACCACTGGCCGGCAAGGTAAATGCTCTGACACTCATAGGAATTTTGTGAGCGTTGGAGCATTTAACTCACCAGCCCGAGGTAGAAACTTCTACTGCAGCTTTGTAAAAGCCAGTGTTTATTTTTAATTTAAAACATGAATCAAATGTATTAAAGGTAGTTCAGGGAGAGGAGATACTGAGAGGAAATAAAGCTTGTAGTTTAAAAATAAGTCATTTGCTTAATGCATATTCTAATGGCATTATAATTCTTTACAAACCTATTTTGTCAAATTGATTTTTTTCTCTAGTTTTATGCTGACAAAATGTCACTGCCATTATGTATCCTAAATTCAGCAAGGAGGGAGGAGGAGGAATAACCATTTTGTTTACTGACTAAGAATTCATCAGGAACTCTTCACAAGACAGCATACAAGGCATACTTGTATATCCAAGTGCTGCAGCTGTCCAATGCATAACTCCAATTCTGTAAAGCCACAAATAAGTCTGTTTTTTTGTGGTACATGCACTATCTAATTTCATCTGTTTCTTAAACCAAATACATTATAGCTATATTCACTGTGGTTGCCCTGAAAATTAGATCTATTTACAACCTTGAGGACCAAGCATCTGTACTTTTGAAGCTATGTATAATCACTCAGATTTTTGATACCAATAACTCAAAAAGATATCATCAAGTTGTGCAAAACACAATTTATAAACCACCTTTCACGCAGAAGCAAATGAAAGTGGTGTACAATAAAATTAATATAAAAGAGAAAATGAACTCCATAAAATCAACAGGACAGAAGAAGAAGGAAGCCAGCTAGTATATAGCAGAAAGAAACTTGACCCAGTGTGCCAAGGCTCATGATACCCCCAAAGGCCTAGCCACAAAACTGGGTTTTCAGTAATGACCTAAGTTTGACATGGGAAGGCTCTAATTGAAGAGGTAAAGGAAGCAAGAAAAAGGAATACTCATTGTTAAAGTAGAGTCCAGGGTGAAGATAGCAGAAGGGAGAGTAGTCTGAAGCCCAAAGCAAAATGTAATAGACAAGAGGGAGTATAAAGGACAGTAAGAGAGGCAAGGTAAAGAAGGCAACCTGTAAATACTGCTTTGTGGATCCTAAATTTAACAGGCAGTCAGTGGTGTTGAACAAAAAGAAATGTAGTATAGTCAAAATTTCTGACATGATAAAAGAGTATGGATAGCCATGTTTTGAATATATTGGAGACCTTTGAACAATATATTTGTGATACCAGCATAAATGGAGTTGCAGTAATCAAGATATGAGGTAACATGAACATGAAGAAGAGAAAGCTGAGTCTACTTGTCAGAGCCTGAAAGCAGTGTGTGGTACAGGTTAAAGCTACAGCCTCACCCTGAGATTGTAGGTTCAAACCTGTGCTGCTCCTTGTGACCCTGGACAAGTCACCTAATCCCCCTATTGCCCCAGGTACAATAGATAGATTGTGAGTCTGCCAGAACAGACAGGGAAAAATGTTTGAGTACTTAAATAAATTCATGTAAACTGTTCTGAGCTTCCCTGGGAGAATGGCATAGAAAACTGAATAAATAAATGACGTGATACTTTTTATAAAACACCAAGGTTATCTGAAACACTGAACAAATCTGATGCCAGATAATGTAGGAACAACTATGTTTTAATATTAATACGGACTGCCGTGATTTATGTTGACACCCACTAACTAATGTGCCTGCTAGTGTCCCCGTTCCCATTATCTCCAAGTGACGAAAGAGCCCTGAGTAGTTCAATGATCCTATCTCCAGGTATTCCCACTTTAAGATCCTTAGAGGAGCAAAGAATATCAAAAGCCCCTATGCTTTTGCTTCATCAACTACAGCAGAGCTTTAGACTGTCGGGATCATGATAAACTATGGAGAGCTCTAGCACAGATGGGAATGCCCACACACATAGCTCAGCTGATGGGGAGTCTCTGTGAAAACCAAGAAGCTACAGTAAGAGCAGTGTGTGGTGGCACAGATTGGTTTCCAATAAGGTGTAGCGTCAGGTAAGAATGCATCTTGTCACTTTGCCTGTTCAACCTTTATGGCAAAAGCCATCTTCAGAAAAGCAAATTTGGAAGAAGGAAGCATTGGTCTCAAAGTTGGTGGTCAAAATATAAACAACCTGCGCTATGCAGATGATACAACGCTTATCACCAGCAGCAAAGAAGACATGCTGTTATCTACTGAGAAGGTTCAGAACAGGGAAAATGATGAAGATTTTGAGCTTGAAGGTGATAGAATAGAAGTTATAAAGGATTTCAATCTCCTGGGCTCTTTTGTAAATAAAGAGGCAACTGCAGGGAAGAAATGCTCCGCAGAATAGCACTTGGTCGCTCTTCAATGAAGGCTCTCGACAAAGTATTCAAGGGCAAAGAAGTAACACTCCAGGCAAAGATCAGACTTGTCCATACACTCATTTTCTGAATGGCCAATTACAGATGCAAGGGCTGGACACTGCAGAGGCAACACAGAAGGAAGATTGACTCTTTTGAGTTTTGGTGCTAGAGAAGGATTTTATGTATGCCATGGACCGCCAGAAGAACTAACCAATCAATTTTGGAACAGATCAAACCAGTTATGTCACTCGAAGCTCAAATGATGACATTACAACTGTCATATTATGGTCACACAGTCAGAGGAGAAAGATCATTAGAAACATGACTGCCAAATGGCCCATCAAGTCTGCCCATCTGCTGTAACCATTATCTTGTCCTCTCTCTAAGAGATCCCAAGTGCTATCCCAGGCTTTTTTGAAATCAGACACAGTCACTGTCTCCACCACCTCTACTTGAGACTGCCCAAAGCCCACCTATAACATGCCTCCACCATGCCCATCTTGTACTCTGAACGTACAGAGGAAGGAACACCTCGCTAGATGTACAGAAAAATGTTTTTTGATTAATGGCATTTGGATGTCCTGGCGATTAGGACGTTCAAGTGCTGATTTAGGATGCTTTTTGGATGTCTATCTTTTTTGATTATGGGTCTCATTGTGCCTAAAATGAAGTTGAAGACTTTGTGCCTGCCTAGAAGCAGCTGTATATATTCACAGGTAAAATACTTGTGGAACTCATATTTTATACAGTATGGGGAGGATTCTATAAATAGCACTCAAAAATGTGTGCCCCCCAAAAAAATCATCACTAAGCGCTATACCAGGGGTGTCCAACCTTTTGGCTTCCCTGGGCCGCATTGGCTGAAAAAAAATTTTCTAGGGCTGCACAAACGTGCAAAGGCTGCAGCAAGACAGAGGAAGGAGCTGGCAAGACGGTAAACACCCGGGGGCAGCAGAGGAAAACACTGCATCGCCCTTGACCGTGGCTGCACAAAATACTTCACGGGGCTGCAGGTTGGACACCCCTGCGCTATACCATAAAGGTCACATAGCATTGATTCCCATGCCTAATTTGGGCACCAGACTTATGCCTTCTGAAACATAGGGAGAAAACCTGATGCCCATATTAGGCACGCTTATCCAGTATTCTATAACTACTGGCATAAGATTTTGGAATGCTCCTCCCAAGGCCATGCCCCTTTTGGGATATGCACTATGGGAGTTAGGCTCCTTGACTTACAGAACAGCACACAGCCAGATACGTGCACAAGTTTTAATGAATGCCCGTTAACATTAATATTTGGTTGTTGATGTTTAAGAGCTCATTAATCAAATTTGGGTGTCATATATAGAGTCCAAGGGTATGTCTTTACAAGTCATAGTAAAGAGAATGAATGTATTCTGAAAATCTGTGAGAGATTTTAGGATCATACATTAATGTGCCTATTATTTCAGTTTTGCTTAGGTTTGGATCCTGACACAGAGTAAAGCTTGAGTGGTTTTGGAGCATAGCATTGCTTTGACATCATCCATGAACTTGAAGAAATTGCCATGTCAGCTAAGTAGCTTCTATGGGTTTGCTTTTGAGTGACAATCCTAGTTAGGGTAACATTTCTGCATATTTTTATTTGAATCTAATACAAACAAGAATGCCAAATCACTATCATTTTATGCACTGATGAATATATTTTAGAACTGTGTTTCAATTTAATATTTGCTTCAGGTATGATGGTCCTAAAATTTTTTTAAGTTATTTAGAAGAGTGAAAATAGAGAGAGAGTGGAGGGCTGGCTTAGTGATTAGAGTTGCTTCCTCAACTTGAGGTTGCAAGTTCAATCCCAACCTGTTCCAAGTGACTCTGAGCAAGTCACTTAATCCCTCCATTGCCCAAGGAAGCAGTTAGATTGTGAGCTTGCAGGAACAGATAGGGAAAATACTTTTTATTATTTAAATATTTTAATTATAGAAAAGTTAGAAAAGTACTCATCTCTTTTAGAGAAGCATAGCAGGGGCTCTTCACCAACATAGGCTATGTTTCGCCCAGGGGGCTTTATCAAGGTATTTTCCCCTAACAAAAAAGAAAAAAGAGAGTCACCATAAAAAGTTTCAATCATATCATTTTCACTTATAGTTTACAGCTAACCCATACAGACATATCTTCAAGCCCATATCAGTAGTAGTTTTTTGGCTACTGATATGGGCTTGAAGATATGTCTGTATGAGTTAGCTGTAAACTATAAGTGAAAATGATATGATTGAAACTTTTTATGGTGACTCTCTTTTTTCTTTTTTGTCAGGGGAAAATACCTTGATAAAGCCCCCTGGGCGAAACATAGCCTATGTTGGTGAAGAGCCCCTGCTATGCTTCTCTAAAAGAGATGAGTACTTTTCTAACTTTTCTATAATTAAAATATTTAAATAATAAAAATAATTTATAAAAAATTATATAAAATAAGACTGATGAAGACTTTAGTGCAAACAACTCTGTGAATGAAATGCTCTCACAGCTTGCACCGCTGAGATCCTAAACGGGAAAAAATATGTGTATCTAAGGTTGTATATGTGATACTAATTGTGAGACATAAACCATTTTCCGGGATCCAGAGTACAGAGTCTGCTGGCTGAGAAAGTTGGCTTGGATGTTTTCTACTCCTGCTATTTGGACAACAGAGAGAACTTTCAAGTGAAGTTCAACCTACAGAAATAACATCCGGGCTTCCAAGCAAAGGAAAGCGCTTTTGGTGCCACCCTATCTACTTATGTATGACACACTGGTGGTGTTATCCGAAAACAGCCTGACAGCTTTCACTGTCAGGAAAAACTGCAAATGCAGCAAGGCAAACTGAATGATTCTCAGTTCCAGATGACTGATGGACCATTTGCTCTCTGATGAGGATCACTTGCCCTTGAGGGGGAGACCGCAGCAGACACCCCCCTCTAAGCCATTGAGGCTGTTATCAGTCGTGAAGGTCACCCATGAGTTGATTCTGAGAGGCATACCAGGTACGTTAGATAGATTATGAGCCCACTGGGACAGATAGGGAAAATGTTTGAGTGCCTGATTGTAAAACCGCTTAGATAACCTTGATAGGCGGTATATAAAATCCTAAAATAATAATAATAATAATATTCCTTGCCAAGTTCTCCACATGGAGCCAACAATGCAGGCTGCACTTCACCTCTGCCATCCAGGAGAGCTTCATCTACAAGGAGTGACATTGCGGGGAGCATCTGGACAGAAGAGAGTACTGTTGCGTGGCTTGGGAAGAAAGACATGGTTCTACGCCATGTCAAAGCAGACTTCCAGTTACTCCAAGCACTAAGTCGGCTGAAGATGATTCTTTTGGAAGTTGACTATCCAGCCCAGGTACTGTAAGAGGCTCACCACTTGCTGGACCACACGCTCACAATTCTCCAGAGAGGGGGCCCTGATCAGCAAATCATCCAGGTAAAGATGCACCTGGACAACCATCTAGTGAAAGTGGGCTGCTACAACAACCATCATCTTGGTGCACCTTGGCTATTGGACCCCGAAAGGGATCTCACATTGTCCACTGTCGCTGAAGAGCCCTGTGATAACAAAGGCATGAAAAGGGACTTCCAGTCATCCCAGTCCTGCTCTGAAGAGTCGCTTACATCAGAAGCCGGTGAGGTACAAGGCAGGGATGCCTGATTGGGAGAAGGATCCCCCTTAAGTGGAACAAGCATGCCAGAAGGCAGCACAGCACTTCCCAGTCCCATTAAATAGGCTTTCCATAAAAACCTGACAAATCAGAGAAACCTTGCAGTGGGGTACCTGAGGCTTCATGCATAACCCAGTCAGGAAAAGAAGAGATGCATCATCTGCCACCACGCACTTACATTTTGCTCCATAGCTGTTTGGTTTATCCCTACAAGATCTCTTCCCCTTGGACTGGATTTTCTGGGATTTCAGGGGTACAAAGTGATACACATTGGGAAGAATAACCCAAATCACAGTTACCAGATGCTAGAGTCCACCTTGGGGGTTAGTGCCCAAGAAAAGGATCTGGGTGTCGTTGTAGACAATATGATGAAACCTTCCACCCAATGTGTGGCAGCGGCCCCAAAAGCAAACAAAATGATAGGAATTATTTAAAAAGGGATAGTTAACAAGACTAAGAATGCTATAATGTCTCTGCATCTCTCCATAGTGCAACCTCACCTGGAGTATTGCATTCAGTTCTGGTCCCTTATCTCAGAAAAGATATGGCGGCACTAGAAAAGGTTCAAAGAAGAGCGACCAAGATGATAAAGGGGATGGAACTCTTCTCATATGAGGAAAGACTAAAGAGGTTAGGGCTCTTCAGCTTGGAAAAGAGACAGCTGAGGGGGAGATATGATTGAAGTCTACAAAATTCTGAGCAGAGTAGAATGGGTACAAGTGGATCGATTTTTCGCTCCATCAAAAATTACAAAGACTAGGGGACACTCAATGAAGTTACAGGGAAATATTTTTAAAACCAATAGGAGGAAATATTTTTTTCACTTAGGGAATAGTTAAGCTCTGGAACACATTGCCAGAAGTTGTGGTAAGAGTGGATAGTGTAGCTGGTTTTAAGAAGGGAATGGACAATTTCCTGGAGGAAAATTCCATAGTCTTTTATTGGGAAAGATATGGGGGAAGCCACTGCTTGCCCTGGATCGGTAGCATGGAATGCTAGGTACTAGGGACCTGGATTGGCCACCATCACAACGGGCTTTTGGGCTTGATGGAACTATGGTTTGATCCACTAAGGCTATTCTTATGTTCCAAGTCCTTAGCGGACTGACTGGGAGCCAAGCCCGAAGCGCCTGTCTCTTCCTCCAGCATTCAA
Organism: Geotrypetes seraphini; assembly: GCF_902459505.1. Lineage (NCBI taxonomy): Eukaryota > Metazoa > Chordata > Amphibia > Gymnophiona > Dermophiidae > Geotrypetes > Geotrypetes seraphini. The sequence goes on from NC_047085.1 coordinate 292,359,022, forward strand.
GGTTTATTAATATTTGATGTATCGCTGAATCTGTTTACAAAGCGATGTACACAAGTAAAAAAAAGGATAAGATTCTAAAGATACAAATTAAAAATTTGTTAACATCCAATTTATGACAAGACAGACTTGAACTGGGGAGGGAAGAAGGGCAAAAGTTACATCTGTTATATCGAAAAAAACATATATGGAAAAAACAGAAGGAAACGGGGGTAGATAAAAAGTTAAAAAATAAAAATATTAATATTGAATATTAAAAGCATCTTTAAAAAGATGCGTTTTTAAGGATTTTTTAAAAGAAAGAAGATCTTTTTCATTTTTAATATGTTGTGGCAGAGAGTTCCACCATTGTGGGCCCATAACAGAAAACATATCTGATCTTCTTGTACCTATTGTTTTCAGGGAAGGTATAGCTAGTAAGTATTGAGAGGATGATCTAAGTGAGCGTACGGGATTATTAGGAATTAACATTCTTGCTATAAACTGAGGTTCATTGTGGGCTAAGGTTTTAAATATAAGCAGCATGACCTTAAATAGAATGCGATGGCTGATAGGAAGCCAATGAGCATCAATAAATAGTGGCGTAACATGATCATATTTCTTAGCGTTGTAGATCAATTTAATGGCAGTATTTTGAATGATTTGAAGACGTTGTTTTTCTTTTTGAGAGATATTGAGTAATAAGGAGTTGCAGTAATCTAATTTGTTCGTGTTGAGCCAGTTTTGAACTAGTTCAAGATTTTTATTTATGGACATAATGTCCTCATGATTTTCGGGGTCGAAAGGGTACATTAATTGGATATCATCTGCATATGAAAAAGAGGTAAAGCCAACTGACTGGCAAAGACTCAATAATGGAGAGAGAAAGATATTAAATAAAAGAGGCGATAAAATTGATCCTTGAGGAATTCCAAAGGATGTGGAGTAAGAGTTAGAGTATTCATTATTGAATCTAATTAAAGAAGTACGGTTAGTGAGATATGAAGTAAACCAGTTGAGAACTTGATCACAGATGCCTATTGATTCAAGTTGGCTAAGCAGCAGATCATAATCGATTGTGTCAAATGCAGCAGAGATATCTAGCGAAAAAAGAGCAACTGATTTGTGATGGTCTAAAAAATTCCACAGCACATGGGACACAGCTGTTCCTCAACCAGCAACTCTGCACAACCAATGCAGGATCTGGACTAGAAAGGCATGGGACCTCCATCAGAAGCAGTCACTTACAAAAATCTGTGGTTTTGAGGGAGTAAAAAAGTTTTAAATTAGATTGCTAAAAATCCATGATGGCCACCGTAAAAAAAATTGTGTCATAAATGGGTCGTTGGATTTAAAAGGAAAATTAAAAAAGTGCAATGTTAAGGTTTTGGAGGAGGAGGGAGACCCAAGTACTAACACCAGACCCCAATGTTCCTCATAGGGAATAATGGGAGTACTCACTGTGACTTCTGGTGTTTGTTTGTCTGAATCAGTCTGGCTGCAGGGAAAAGATTTCTGCCTCAGAAATTGCTTAGTTCTCAACTGTCGAAGGAATTCTTCTGGCGGCCGGCCAGCTGGTCGAACCAGATCACTGACTCCCACCTGAATTTCCTCATGCAGCGATGGGAGGAGAAATTACGCAACTGGCTCCCTGATAGCCCGAGGGTTCTTACTCAGGAGCCACACAGCCTATGCTTAAGCCTCTGATAAAATCAGCAGGCAAGTCGCTCCCAGGCGGATGGACCCTGAGAGCACCTAAAGGAACCCAAAGCAGGCTGGCTCCACAGGTACTCAATGAAATTAGCCTAGGAGCATCAGTCCTCCTATGCGGGACTGCGTCCTTTCTCCGGTGAAGTATGCCCGAGCAGGGGATCTCTGAGCATTAAAGCCACGAAGAAATGCAAAAATCTGACGGAACTTCCCCCTCCCCGCCCCCCAAAAAAATAACACAGAAAAGCAGTGCAGAGCAAAAGACACACGAGTTAATTTGCAGAAGAGAAAATTTAGGAGAGTGCTGTATTTCACTGTAAAAGGAGAGGATTTTCAAATTCTTAAATTATACCCTTCTGCAGTTGCAGGAAATGGGAAATCAACAGCTACAGTAAGGACTCCTCTGTATCCACAACAGAAAATGCTTCATGAAACCTCCCCTCACAGAAGGTAATTTTCAAAAGGAATTCTACATGAGTTAGTATGTTTACCCACAGAGAAGGAAAACTCCTTTAAAAATTGCCCCCTATGCTCTGTGGGTATAAATATGCATAGTATCTACAGTGTGCATACTTTTCCCTCTGACAAAACCCATAAGCTAAGAGCTTATGACAAAGATTAGGAAAATGGAGGGAGGGAGTATTAGGATGGGGATTGGAGTTACAGTATTCTCCAAGGCTAGAGGAAAGGCTTCTATGTTGGTGATATGGGGCTAGGGGCTCTGCTAGGAAATTGTTATTTGTACTGAGGGAGAGTGTGGTGCAGTGGTTAAAGCTACAGCCTCAACACCCTGAGCGTGGGTTCAAATCCACGCTGCTCCTTGAGACACTGGGCAAGTCACTTAATCCCCCATTGCCCCAGGTACATTAGATAGATTGTGAGCCCACCGTGATAGACAGGGGAAAATGCTTGAGTACCTGAATAAATGCATGTAAACTGTTCTGAGCTCCCCTGGGAGAAAATTAAATAAATAAATAAATACTATTTATACAAGGATTTCATGTATGTTGATGGGTACGTTCAATTGAATTCAAACAAAAAAGGGGATGAGACTATAGATGGTAGCAATGGCGGTCAAGAGGAAGAACACATTTGATTTCATTCTGAAATCCTTGTACATTTTTACATCTTCATACTTTCCAAATGCAAAGAATGGCAGGGGTTCAGACTCCTTGCGGCACAGATACAGTATGATCCTATATTTTAAAGTGAAACTAGCAGACACACAAGAACAAGACACCCATGAACCTGCAAAATCTGCGGTAACTCTGAAACTATATCAATATCCGCTCATTCTATAACATGAGCACCTAAATATGTCATTTGTATGCCCAGATTATAGAATGCTAGCAATTGCAAGCATGAATGTTACAGATTCATGTGTAAGTGCTAGTTGGGCTCTAAACAGTATTCTATAATCTTAGTGCACAGTTTGCACAGCACATAAAAGAGAGTTTTCACATGGGTGGGTCATGGGCTTCTTCTGCAATTGTGTGTGTGCTAGAGCAATGTTCTTCAACCTTTTGACACCTATGGACTGGCAGAAATAAAATAATTATTTTGTAGACCGGCACTGGTCCGCAGACCAGCAGTTGAAAAACACTGAGCTAAGTCGTGGGCTAGGCCCCACCCATCTCCACCCAATCTCCGCCCCAGACCCCGCCCCCATAATAGAACTAATTGTAATGAAAGGTCACTTGGACACACAAAGTCAGAGGCGTGAAGAAAGTACAAGAGGTTTATTACAGCATGCTGGACTCTAGTACAGTGAACAGCCTGCTTACTAGAGTTTTAGAATCAGGAAATGCACGGACTTTTATGCCCTTTTCACTAAACATATGCAAACTAATACATGCAAAAACTACAACTTCTCATTTGTTACTTCTATAACTTTTCCACAATTATTATTGGTCCTAAGCCAGCACTTATGATAGGTTCAGGGTTACAACTTATAGTTCTATAGGAAACTAGCTCATTTCTCTGCTTATCTAAATCTTACAGTTCTAAATGTTACATGTACAGGAGGGTAGGGTACATCATGGCTCAAACTCTTATCTATTTAGCTTACAATGTGGTAAGGTAGGGACATACATTTTAGGCAGATGAGGTCAGTAGATTGTACACTGTTTTCAGCTATGTAGGCCAGAGCAATATTTTAAACAACAGTTAACCATTTTATGACCCTACAGTAATACCATTTTTCCATTCATTTTTCATATATTCACACACACACATAATATAATCGTATTTACAACACATCATAGTTAACCACAAAATTAAACTACACAAAGCACACTGTATGCTTCTCAATATTAATTCCTACCAGAACATAGATAACCCCATGCAAATATGGGACCAATAACTAAAAGTACTAATATATACAAACAAACCCTAAGGTGCAAGACTCTGCATGCAGTACAACCTCAGAGGAAAAGAAACAAATGCATTTCTTCCTGAACAGACAGCAGATGTAAATCAATCACTAAATTAAAAAAATAAAATCATTCCCCCTACTGTTGTTGTCTCCCTCCCTCCATGCTGTGCCTTGCCTTCTGGTCTGCCCCCCGGTGTTATCTTTGGGCCGGCTCCCTCTTCCTCAGTGCTGCAGTGCACAAAGCCGTGGGCAGCGTCCCGCATTGCGCGTCCCTCGTTACGACATCAGAAAGAAGGCTTCTGATTCAGGCACAGGACGTGCATAGGAGCCTCTGTCCATTGCTTTGTGCACTGCAGCATTGAGGAAAAGGGAGCCAACCCGAAGACAACGCCGCATCAATTGCACTGTGGACCTGTGGCTAAAGAGCACTATCTGGGGCCCGATACACGTGCCGGCTCTGTGGACTGGCAGGAAATTTCTGCGGACCGGTACCGGTCCTTGGAACGGTGGTTGAAGAACATTGTGCTATAGAACAGAGAAATTTATGCTCTAAAGTGCAACCTTTAGGTGTGCGCTTTTACTCTTGCCAGAGACATGGCATATATGGTACACTGAAATGGTGCACATAAAAACAAAATTGCACTAGTACTCTACAATGGAATCTGGGCACCCATATGTTATTATAGAATTTACATTTTGGTCCCCCAAATTTTGGTGCACGTTAAAGAATTGCCGCTATAGTGACTAATGCTCTGTAAAGATGACATGAACTTATTTATACACAAACACAAACATACATACATACAAAAGATGGGTCATCAACATAGCAAACCGATTCAGATTCACTTCTGGATTTCAGCTGCTTATCCAACTGTGCAAACCACAGCACTAAGCCAATTTTACTGGAAGCTTAAGTGAAGAGTCACTTTCTTTTTTGTTTTTTTTAATTGAATTCTCTCCTCTCATACATTCTCTTTGCTCTGCTGCTTAAAGGCCATGCTAGCAGAAGCTATAACCACAAATTGTTTTGGACTTCTCCATGAATAATCATTAGCTGCTATGGCATCATAAATGGAAAATGCAGCTGCAAAACACTCATGCAGCTGACTTGGAACTGTTTAGAGTGAGATGAATGCACACCTACTTATTTTACTCTAAGCTATTAGTGAAGAATCTATTCCAATCTCCTTTATGGACCTTAATTAACCCCAAGATAATTATTCATTCATTCCATTTTCTATACTGTTCTACCAGGGGAGCTCAGAACGGTTTACATTAATTTATTCAGATACTCAAGCATTTTTCCTCCGTGTGGGGCAATGGGGGGATTAAGTGACTTGCCCAGGGTCACAAGGAGCAGTGTGGGTTTAAAGACACAACCTCAGGGTGCTGAAGCTGTAGCTTTTAACCACCGCATCACTCCCTCTTTGTATGGCATGCATCATCTACAGATAGTAACCTATTTTTAATTCTAAAGAGAATTCCTTAAAATGAATATTGCACAGCAATGCATGCTTTTGTAGAGATCTGATTTGATCTTTATAGTAGTATTTTTTTATCACTGCATAATTTCTTGTGAGAACCTTCTGGCTGCTACACAAGGTAGCAGTCTCTGCCCTGCCTGAGCAAACAAGGCCATTTTCCTGACATCCGTCATGCTCGTTTATAATGTGCTTCTGATAAAGGCTGCTGTGTTGTGCAGTGTACCGTATTTTCACGCATATAACGCGCGCATTATACACGATTTTTACAAACCGTGCATAACCGTGCGCGTTATACGTGTGAGCGCGTTTTACAACTTTTTTTTTTCAATCCGATCCGGCATCCCCCTGCGAACCGGCATCCTCCCCCCCGCTCGCGTCACCCCCCCTCCCCCGCGATCCTACATCCTCCCCAGCACCGCAAAACATTTCTTACCCGATTGGGCACTGGCACCAGCACCAATGCACAGGATGTGCCAGTGCCAGTGCCCGAAGATCCTTCCTCGTTGGGTTGGGCTGGGCTGGGCTGGGCGGTGCGGTGCGAGAGAGATCCTCCTTCTTCCTGTGCCGGGCTGGTCTAGGCTTTGAGCATTTTTTCTTCTCCCTCATCCTATTTCTTCCCACAGTTTATATCGGATATTTGTACTAATCGGATATGTATATACTTGATATTGTCCAATCTGGCTTGTTACTTTTTCATCCGATCTGTTGTATATTTTATATTTGGATTTCTATTTTTCTTTTGTATTTGAACAAAATTTTCAATAAAATTTCATGGTTAAAAAAAAAAAAAAAGCTCAAAACAGAAAACTATTGCTGTTGGGGGATTCCATCATCAGAGGCATTAACCTTGGAACACAAGGCGAGGAGACCATAATAGTGAAATGTCTTCCCAGATCCTCAGCTACCAGGAGTTCCAAGCAAATACTGACTATAATTAAGGAAGAAACTAAAGATTTTAACACCGATGTTGTTATCCATCTGGGAACAAATGACCTGGCCAGAAAGCTTGCAGCGCAGAAAGCTTTTCAGGAGCTTGGTGAGGGCTTCAAACCTTTTGTAAAGACTAGCTTTTTCTGAAGTACTGCCTGCACATGGAAAGGGAGAGCAAAGAGTAAAAAAAAAAAATCAGAGGACTTTAATAGATGGCTCAAAGCCTGGTGCCATCAAGAAGACTTCAGGTATATAGGAGGATGGGGAAATACATGGAAGGACAAGAAGCTATATTGCACTGATGGGCTACATATTACTACAGCAGGAAAAAGAATTTAAACTAGAAGGTGGGGGTGGTGTATGTATGAAGGACAATTATAGAGACCACCTCCGGCAAAAGACAAGATGTGATGGTAGTAAAGATTGCAATGTAAACAATATCAGCAACTCACTTCTTAGCATTGCAATGGAAAGTGAAACAAAACAAAAACTATACGAAAAAGGAGATTACCGCTGAAAAATAGCTGGAAAGCGATGACCACAAATGCTCGCAGTCTAAGCAACAAAGTTCATAATCTGCAAGCCCTGATGTTAGAGGCAGATCTGGATATTGCCACTATCACAGAGACATGGTCAGTGAATCCCATGGATGAAATGCAAACATACCGGGATATAGTCTTTTTAGGAAGGACAGAGATGATCAAAAAGGTGGCGGAGCAGCTCTCTATGTAAAGATTGATATCCAAGTGACCAAAATGCAAGGGACCTGGGGAGAGGAAGAAGTGATATGGATCGCTCTTAAAAGAGAAGATGGAACTTCTATCTACGTGGGTGTAGTCTACAGACCTCCGACTCAATTGCAACAAATTGATAAAGATCTGATTGTGGATATCCAAAAGTTTGGAAAGAAAGAAGAGGTGCTGCTGTTGGGAGATTTCATCCTGCTGGATGCGGACTGGAATGTTCCATCTGTGGAATAGGAAAGAAGTAGGGAGATTGTGGATGCCTTTCAAGAGGCTTTGCTCAGACAAATGATGACAGAACCCAAGGAGGAAAAAGCGATATTGGATCTGGTCCTCACAAATGGAGACAGTATCTCTAATGTTCAAGTGGGTGGTCACCTGGAAAGTAGCGATCATCAAATGGTTTGGTTTGATATAACGGCTAAAGTGGAGAGCAGCCGCACAATACTTACAGTCCTAGATTTCAAACGTATGGACTTTAATAAAATGGGAGAGTACCTGAAGAAAGAGCTGTTAGGATGGGAAGACATAAAAGAAGTGGAAAAACAGTGGTCTAAGCTGAAAGGAGTGATAAAAATGGCTACGGACCTTTATGTGAAGAAAATAAATAAAAACAAGAGAAAAAGGAAACCGATATGGTTCTCCAAACTACTGGCTGAGAAGATAAAAGCAAAGAGTTGGCGTTCCTGAAATATAAAAAACTCCAAGAGGAGGAATGCAGAAAGGACTACCGGGTGAAACTGAAAGAAGCCAAGAGAGAGATACATCTGGAGAAAGAGCAGGCGGAAGAACAAACGGATAAAATATATTAGTGAAAGGAGGAAGATGAAAAATGTAATAGCTAAATTAAAAGATGCTGGGAATCGATATATGGAGAGTGATGAGGAAAAAGCAAATGTCCTAAACAAATACTTCTGTTCTATGTTCATGGAAGAAAATCCTGGAGAATGACTGAGATTGTCTAGCAAAGTTGCACGAGAAAATGGATTAGATTCTGTGCCGTTTATGAGCAACTTGAAAAACTGAAGGTGGACAAAGCGATGGGACCACACATGATCCATCCCAGGATAATGAGGGAGCTCAGAGATGTTCTGGTGGGTCATATTAAAGACTTATTCAATAAATCTCTGGAGACAGGAGTGGTTCCTGGGGATTGGAGGAGAGCGGATGTGGTCCCTATTCACAAAAGTGGTCACAGAGATGACGCAGGAAACTATAGGCCAGTAAGCCTCACTTTGGTTGTTGGAAAAATAACGGAAGTGTTGCTGAAAGAAAGGATAGTGAACTTCCTAGAATCTAATGGGTTACAGGATCTGAAGCAACATGGCTTTACAAAAGGTAAATTGTGCCAAACGAACATGATTGAATTTTTTGATTGGGTGACCAGAGAACTGGATCGAGGACATATGCTAGATGTAATTTACTTAGATTTCAACAAAGCCTTTGATACGGTTCCTCATAGGAGGCTCTTGAATAAACTTGGGCTGAAGTTAGGACCCAAAGTGTTGAACTGGATTGGAAACTGACTGTCGGACAGACACCAGAGGGTGGTGGTTAATGGAAGTCGCTTGGAGGAAGGAAAGGTGAGTAGTGGAATAGAGAGCTGCACGGGAACGGGGACGACGGGAATCCCGCGGGACCTGCGGGCATCCCGCGGGTTCCCCCTTCGGGTCACGGGGATCCCGTGGGGACGCCCCTAGGGTCGCGGGGATCCCGTGGGGATGCCCCCTAGGGTCGCGGGGATCCCATGGGGACGCCTCCGAGGGTCGCGGGGTTCCTGCAGGGCTGGATGTACTCAGTCACGCGGCTCTTCTTCTCCCTACCTTCTCTGCTTGCAGCACAGAGCCGAATGGAAGTCTTCCCGACGTCAGCGCTGACGTTGGAGGGGAGGGAGGGCTTAAACAAAGCCCTCCCTCCCTCCCTCCGACGTCAGCGCTGACGTCGGGAAGACTTCCGTTCGGCTCTGTGCTGCAGGCAGGGCAGGTAAGGAGAAGGAGAGTAGCCTCGCGGTTCAAGTGGCTACAAAGGGAGGGGGGCGGTCCGCCCCACCCCGCCCCGCCCCGGTTGCAGCACAGCCGGCCAGGTCCCCTTACTTTTGTGGCACTTCCCCGACCGACCGATAACAGCCCGGGTCCGACAATCCTCCCTGCCCTGTAGCCGCAAATCTAAATTACCTTCTTACAGCAGCTGTAAGAAGGTAATTTAGATTCGCGGTTAAGGGCAGGGAGGTTTGTCAGACCGGGGCTGTTGTCGGTTGGTCGGGGAAGTGCCACAAAAGTAAGGGGACCTGGCCGGCTGTGCTGCACCCGGGGCGGTAGAGAAGGAGGGGGGGGGAGAAGGACGCTGAAAGGCCATGGTGAAGACAGGAGGAGGGGGGAAGGACTCTGAAAGCACTTGAAGACAGAGGAGGGAGAAGGACGCTGAAAGCACATGGGGGAATACAAAGGGGTGGAGAAGGACGCTGAAAGGCCATGGGAAGGGCGGGGGGGGGGAAGGACTCTGAAAGCACTTGTGGAAGACAGAAGGGGGAGAAGGATGCTGAAAGCACATGGGGAAGACAAAGGGGTGGAGAAGGACGCTGAAAGGCGATGGGGAAGACAGAGGGGAAGACAGAGAGGGAGAAGGACGCTGAAAGGACATGGGGAAGATGGGGGGGAGAAGGACACTGAAAGGAAATGAGGAAGAGAGAGTAGGGAGAAGACGCTGGCAGGGAAGAAGACAGATGCCAGACTATGGGGGGAGCGGAGAGAAGAAGATGGGTGCCAGACCAATTTGGAAGGGGGAAGAAAGGGAGAGGCACAGTAACAGAGCAAATGGAAGATGCAGAAGGAAGAGAGACAGTGGATGGAAGGAATTGAATGAGAACATGAGGAAAGCAGAAACCAGGCAACAAAGGTAGGAAAAGAATTCTATTTCTTTTTTTTTTTTTTTTTTGCTTCAGGATAAAGTAGTATATTAGTTGTGTTGATAAAAATTTATAAACATTAGAGGCTCTGGTAGAAACCCGTTTACAAAGTATGCATTCTTCCCAATTAATATTTTCAAATTAATAAAGTCTTTATGCTTATTTGTAAATGGGTTTCTACCAGAGCCTTTAATTCAGTAGCATAATTAAATGAAATAACTATTTCTGAAGTTTATAGGGACGGGCGGGGACGGAGGGGATTCCTCGCGGGGACAGGTGGGGACGGAGGGGATTCCTCGCGGGGACGGGTGGGGCGGAGGGATTCCTCACGGGGACGGGTGGGATTCCTCGCGGGGATGGGTGGGGACGGGTGGGACTTTGGCGGGGACGGGTGGGATTTCTGTCCCCGTGCAACTCTCTATAGTGGAATCCCTCAGGGTTCAGTGCTGGAGCCGATCCTGTTCAATATGTTTGTGAGTGACATTGCTGACGGTTTAGAAGGAAAAGTTTGCCTTTTTGCGGATGATACCAAGATTTGTAACAAAGTAGACACTGAAGAGGGAGTGGAAAAATATGAAAAAGGATCTGCAAAAGTTAGAGGAATAGTCTAATATCTGGTAACTAAAATTCAATGCAAAGAAATGCAGAGTAATGCATTTGGGAATTAATAATCGGAAGGTGAGGTGAGAGGCTGATATGCAGGGCAACAAAAATGATAGGAGGTTTGCACCAGAAGACGTATGAGGAGAGACTAGAAGCCCTGAATATGTATACCCTAGAAGAAAGGAAGAATAGGGGAGATATGATTCAGACGTTCAAATACTTGAAAGGTATTAATGTAGAACAAAATCTTTTCCAGAGAAAGGAAAATGGTAAAACCAGAGGACATAATTTGAGGTTGAGGGGTGGTAGATTCAAGAGCAGTGTTAGGAAATTCTACTTTACGGAGAGGGTGGTGATTGCCTGGAATGCGCTCCCAAGAGAGGTGGTGGAGAGGAGTTCAAAGAAATGTGGGATGAACACAGAGGATCTAAAATCAGAAAATAATAGTAAATATTGAAAAACTAAGGCCAGTACTGGGCAGACTTGCACGGTATGTGTCTGTATATGGCCTTTTGGTTGAGGATGGACTGGGGAGTACTTCAATGGCTAGGAGGGTGTAGATGGGCTGGAGCTTTGACAGAGACTTCAGTAGTTGAAACCCAAGCACAGTTCCGGGTAGAAATTTGGATTCTTGCACAGAAATAGGTAAGAAGAAAACATTTAAAAAAAATTTAAATTGAATCAGGTTGGGTAGACTGGATGGACCATTCGGGTCTTAATCTGCCATCATCTCCTATATTACTATGTTACTATCTTGGAGCTGCACAGTGGTGGTACTTTTCCTGATGTCACTCAATCTAGTTTGTCTCAGTGAAGTAATGCTTTAGCCACTGTGATTGTGTTTTGATTTAAGAAGTTTTTGCACTATCAACAACTCTTCTACCTATACCTTTTTGCCCTGCACCATGCTAGGCATGACAGTATACCTGCGTAAGTTGCATAATTTACACATGGAAATTAGCTTTTCACATATGGAAATCATGCCCAACCCTTATAAAATAATTTTCTTATCTAGAACAGTGTTTCTCAACTTCTTCAAGCCAAGTACTCTTTAAGCCTAACAAATACCAAGCGAATACCCCTGCCCAAGCTCCACCCCTGACCCCACCCCCATAATAATAGTACTAATCGTAATGTAATTTCTTTCATCCATTTTTCATATACACACAATATAATCTTATTAATACATAATAGTAACCACGAAATTAAAAAAACACAAAGCACATTGTACGCACAGAAAATGTTAATTATCATTTATATTCTTTCTTTTTTTTCAAAGAGGTCAAGGCAGATGACTTTAAAATATGCAATCAGAAACAACTATAGAAAAATAGACAAATATAGAGAATATTGACAGCAGATATAAATTCAAATTCACAAAACTGATACATTTTGATCACTAAATTGAAAATAAAATTATTTTTCCTACCTTTGTTGTCTGGTGATTTCATAAGTCTCTGGTTGCATTTCCAATATTTATTTATTTCTGCCTCCTGCATGCTTCCTCTCCTCCAAGGCCACATTCCCTTCCCCAACCAACATCTCTCTCGCTCTGTCCCTCCATGAATCCAACTTTTCTTCCTCTCTCCTCCACCCCTATTGGCAATATGTCTCCCTCTCTCTCTCTCTCCATTTGTCTTGAGAGATCCAGGCATCTCTCCCACCCTCTACTGCCACATCCAACATTTCTCCCTCTCTCATCCCCCGGATCGTGTGCAGAATTTTTCACCACTGCCCACCAGCCCCATGCCCATTTCTCCTATCACCCAGCATAATGCCACATTACTCCCTCCATCACTATTTCCAACATTCCTCCCCATTACATCTCCTTCAATCTGCCCTCTCCACCACCATATCCAACATTTCTCCCTCTCATTCTTCTATTCCCCATGCATCTCTACCTCACTCCTCTCTCTATATATCCAATTTTCCTTTCCCCATGTACACCATCTCTCACTCACACACTCATACCGATCAATTCTCTCTTTCTATTCCCTCCCTCTTAAGTCCCAAGTTAGTGCCCCCATGTTCATGCCCTTTCCCTTCTTTCTGTGTTGAGTTCATGCCCCTTCCCCAAAGCCAACCCGTTCACAGAAGCCACAGGCACCGCAAGGGGATCCCTGTCTGCACACTGCTAAAGCCACCGGCGATCCCTCCCTGCCTCCGTCTGCCCGTCCCCGCACAACCCCCCACCCCGAAGCCGACCCTGCCACCTTGCTGGAGCTGACACACATGGTCCGTCCCTGCACGGAGTTGCTGCTGGGGGAGGATGGAGCATGTTGGCTCCAGTGAGGTAGCAGGGTCAGCTTCAGGGGTGGGGGTAGTGCAGCGGGTGGGCAGACAGAGGCAAGGAGGGATCTCCAGCGGCAGCAGCTTCAGAAGAGGGCAGACAGGGATCCCTGGTGGGAGGCAGGGAGGGATTCCTGGCAGCGGTCAGTCCACGTATCCTCAACAGGTGGCTTGTGTACCTCCAAGAGTACGCGTACCACGCGTTGAGAAACTGATCTAGAATACTCAGGTTACTATGCATAGATTATACTTCTCAAAATCTTCTAACTTGTTCCCCATTCCACGTGCAGGACCCAAGAGGCAGGCAGAACTCTAAAGTCTCAATGTGTGGTTGAGACAATGGTGCAGGGTTGAGAGATTTAGATTTGTTAGGAACTGGGCTCCATCTTAACTGGGATGGAACCAGGCTGCTGATGTTAACGTTTAAAAAGGAGATAAAGCAGCTTTTAAACTAAGATTGGGAGGAAAACCAAGTCACCCAGTCGCAGCTGGTTCGGTGTGGAGTATCCTTGAAGGATACTGTTGAATCAGAACATTTAGGGAGTCCCGATAGAGAGGTTTCAAAAATGGTGAAAATCTAGAGTGCTTAAGTGGGAAGCAGAGTAAAGATATCACCTGATCCCTGTCATCTTCTCAGCAGCCTGTAGATACAAGGAAAAAATCACATTTTGAAGTGTCTATATACAAATGTTAGAAGTCTAAATAATAAAGTAGGAGAGTTAAGAGTATATAGCACTGAATTATGAGGTAGATATAATAGACATCTCAGAGACCTGGTGGAAGGAGGACAATCAATGAGACACTGTTACCTGGGTCACAAACTATATCACAATAATAGAGTAGAACAAATTGGAGGGGGGATGCGCACTGAGGTGCATTAATTCCAAGGCACATTATTTGGAGGCTTAAGGCTTGACCCATCTGTCTTCAACTTACTAGTATAAAGGCGGAGCTCTGCAAACTTAAACAGGAATTGAATCAAACAAAAATTCTGCACGACACAGATAGCAGTGTGGAATCCATATGGATAGAAATTCCATGTGTGAAGGGAAGGAATAAAAGGTAGGGTTATGCTACCATCCCCGGGACAGAATGAACAGACAGATAAAGAAATGTTTCAGAGATTAGAAAAGCTGGCAAATTGGGCAACAGTTTAATAATGGGTGATTTCAACTACTATCTATTCCTCAAGAGACCCAAGAGTGCTCATCATATAATTAAGCAATAAATTTCACACTCAGTACATATATTAAAAAATGTTGAACTTTGAGCATCTACCCAATAGTCAGCACCATTCAAAAATTATGCCCACTGTTTCATACAATCCTACAAAATCCAACGAAACAGAAAGAGAAAAAGAAATGGTGAAAAAGACCTCAGTTAGGCTTTATGGGTCTAAAAAAACTCCACTCCTCATAATAAACACAAAAATGTGTATGGCTGACATTGGGAAGAAAGCAGAAAAAGTCCAATAAACCTTATATAGATTGAAAGCATTGACACAAACAACAAAAGTGCTCAGCTTTGTCAGTAGCGAATTTCCAATCAAAGAAACCACATTCATTGCTTCAAATCAATGCTGCAAGTACCCCAAAACCCGACAGGGAATCCCTATTTCACCAGAGGCTGCTTCAGGAGTTAAATATTCAAATCCATCGTGTCTTCTTGCAATCCATCACAGCACAACAAAGATTGTGTTTTAAAGGTTTCCCAAAGCTTGGCATTCTTAAGCCATTGTTCAGATCATAAGCTCTACCTCTGCAGTTATTAAATCCACCAATTGGTGCCCCTTTTCAAAGCAACCCTTCATTCATTGTCAATCATCAGAAAACAACCTACACTTTTAAATATTCTACATCAGTGGCTACATGTTTAACAGTTTTGCACCACTTCTCAAAACACCTCATTCAACATATGTCAGGACTTGGTTACGAACTCTGCAAGTTTATCTCACACTACAAGTGCATGCCTTCTCCTTTGGCGATTCTGTACAAATCACAAGCTTCACGCCTCCTTCAACAATTTTCCACCAATCACAAGCCAAATAGCTCCTTCTCAGGCAATTTTGCATCAGTCAGAGACCAGATGATTGTGCACCAATCACAGACCAGATAGCTTCTTATTCAGCGATTTTGCATCAATCACCTACTAGATTCCTCCTTACAAGACCATTTTCCATCACTCATGCTGTTACTGCCTTCCAACATAACTATGTGCCCCAAACAAAACCGCTTAACCTCTACAGTCAAAACTATCACTTTACTTACCATGGTTTTAATACACTATTTTAAAAAATGCTAACCATTCTACCCTAAGATAGATGTGGATAAAGGCAAGCCAATTGATGTAGTGTATCTAGATTTCCAGAAAGCTTTTGACAAAGTTCCTTATGAGAGGCTCTTGGGAAAATTAGACTCATGGGATAAGAGGCAATGTTCAATTGTGGATTAAGAATTAGTTATCGAACAGAAAACAAAGGGTAGGGTTAAATGGTCATGTTTCTCAATGGAGGAGGGCAAATAGTGGTATGCTGTAAGGATCTGTTCTGGGACTGGTACTAGTTAACTTATTTATAAATGATCTGGAAATTGGAGCTACTGGTGAGGTGTTTTACTTTGCAGATGATACTAAACTGTTCAAAGTTGTTAAAACTCATGCGAATTGTGAAAAACTGCGGGAAGACCTTAGGAAATTGGAAGACTGGGTGTCAAAATGGCAAATGAAATTAAATGTGGACAAATGCAAAGTGATGCACATTGGGAAGAATAATCCAAAACATAGTTATCAGTTGCTAGGGTCCATCTTGGGGATCAGCACTCAAGAAAAACATCTGGGTGTCATCGTGGACAATATGCTGAAACCTTCCACCCAAAATGTGGTGGCGGCCAAGAAAGCAAACAAGATGCAACCATGTTTACACAAAAATAAGACCTACCCTGTAAATAAGCCCTAGCATGATTTTTGGGGTAGATCTTAATATAAGCCCTACCTCTGAAAATAAGCCCTAGTCACCGGCAGCAGATGCTACACGGGGATGGGAGGAAGGGAGGGATAGAAGCTGCAAGAGATGGGAGGGAGGGATAGAAAGATATTGTACAAGGGGATGGGTGAGAGGGGTGGAAATATGCTGTACATGTGGGGGAGAGAAAGGAAATAGGAAGAATTGGGGTGGAGGAGAGGAAGGGAGAGATGATCATTGTACATGAAAAAAATAAGACATCCCAGAAAATAAGACCTAGTGCCTTTTTAGGGCCCAAAATTAATATAAGACAGTGTCTTATTTTCGGGGAAGCACAGTAGGAATTATTAGAAAAGGGATGGTAAACACGACTAAGAATGTAATTACAATATTTATCTTGCTTATAACACAGAGCCAGTGTGGGATTGGAGATGTTGTAACCCTATATGTCTGCTAAGACTAAGCCTTAGTCACTTAGGGGTCCTTTTGCTAAGGTGCACAATTAGCGTGCACAAAATCAGTTAGCGTACCTTAATAAAAGGACCCCTAAGTATCTTAATTAAAAATTTGACCCGCGACTTAGCCTTTTTTTCAGATTTCGGCCCTTTATGTGATTGAGTTTGACATCCCTGATGTAGAGTGAGGCAGTTAGGCAATGTAAATTTGATTATTAATATAGACATATTTCGGATAGTATTACTGCTTTACAATATATTTGAATGCTTTTATATATGTATTGAAAGGGTTCAGAGTTAATGTCCTGGGCTTCCTTTTTAAAGACGCTTTTAGTGATTAACTGAATTCCTTTTGTTTTTAATATTTTATAATAAATTTCTTCCCCTTTTCCCAATGTAGTTTTAACCTTAAGTATTTCTTTTATATTTAATTGTATTTCTTCCTGCAACTTTCCCATTATTTGATCATGTATGTAAATAACAGTCCTGTTAGTTATGTTTAGTCATGTTATTTTATGTTATGTGTTTTACGATATTTTAACATGTTTAGTAATAATTTTGTTAGTATGTTTCCCCTGACTTTGTAATTTTTAGATGTACATCGCTTAGAATCTGGAATAGGCGATTAATCAAATCTTATAATAAACTTGGAAACTTGGTAAGTAGGTGGAAAGGGAAGGAAGGGGGATTTGTTCAGAGATGTTTGGGGGTTGCATAGAAGAAAAACTGTGCACTGGTATGCTACTCTTTGTTTATTTTGAATTAAAAAAAAATAAATATGAGTGGAAATAAAAAAGTGGGGGCATGGGCGGGGCAAGCCCAGGGGGGCCCAGTGTACTTGTGTGCCTAGGGGCCCTCAAATAATTAATCCTGCCCTGCAGGGATGTTTCTCAGCTTCACCATATCCGCCCATAGAGTGTATGCAAGTGTATATATTTCTGCCTTGTTAGGGAGAATCTCTAGTTTTATTTGAAAATGTGGGCTGAAATAGAAAGGTCCACTGGTATAAAGTACTAACTGAAAGGAAATCTTAAATCTGGGACTATACCAAACTATTAAGCAATCTGGATACAATCCTTTGCATGCTGTCCTAATACTGCCTTTATCCTATCCATGTCCTTTCAGAAACACCAAAGAAAGCTAAATACTTTTTTCTTCCATTTGTGAAACTTTTTTCACACATGATATTTGTACATTTATTCCTCAGGCTGGCCCAAAATTAATCAATACCCTAGGTGAACTTTCAGCCATGTACTCCACCAAGAAAGGGGTAGCCTGAAGCTCCACAGATGTCAATTACCATGTCATTTCCCAGTAGAAAGGAGGTAAGATGCTGAACATCTAGGAAGGAAGGAAGAGTAATGCAGGAGACCATGGGGTACAGTGGGAGTGGGAAGGAGAGATGCTGGAAACCAAGTGCTAGTGCCATCCCAGGCAGCCACCTATTCACCTATTGGGCAGCCATGCCCCAGACACATCAGCCATCTAATCTCTCTCTCTCTAAGGCAGTCTACTTTTGCCATCTCTGGTGTGTACCAGAGGCAATGGAGGATGAAAATTAGCCTAGCTTCCCTGGTTCTCAGCCTACTGTTTCAGAGCTGCCAAGTTACTCAGCTAAACTTAAACTAAACTAAACCTTGGGTTTATATACCGCATCTTCTCCACAGCAGTAGAGCTCAGCACGGTTTACAGAACTGGGATAGAAAGGAACTCCAAAGGGGGATTATAGGAATAAGTATGAAGAGAGTTTAGAGGGGCTTGGTGTACCAGAGAGGGAAGGAAATGTTACATTTTTGAGAATAGTCAAGTTTTTAGATGCCTACGGAACAGTTGGAGGGAGCCCAAACTACGAAGCGGGGAGGTAAGATTATTCCAGAACTCAGTGATTCTGAAGGGGAGGGAAGTCCCTAGTTTTCCGACGTGGGATATGCCTTTTAATGAGGGGAAGGATAGTTTTAATTTTGGGGTGGATCTGGTGGAATTAGGATTTGAAGAATTCCAAGATAGTGGAATAACAGGAGGAAGGATGCCGTGAAGGATCTTGAAAATTAGGCAGGCACATTTAAAGTGGACCCTGGAAATTACTGGAAGCCAGTGAAGCTTGGACAGGAGTGGTGAGACATGGTCAAATTTACTTTTTGCGAATATAAGCTTAGCCGCAGTATTCTGTATCAGCTGGAGTCTATGGAGGCTTTTTTTTGTTAGGCTTAAGTAGATAGAGTTGCAATAGTCCAATCTGGAAAGGATGATGGATTGTACGAGGACAGCAAAGTGTTTTTGATGGAAGTAGGATCTCACATTCCTCAGCATGTGAAGGCTAAAAGAGCATTTTTTTAATCAAGGAATTGAGGTGGTCATTGAAGGATAGTAGAAAGACATTTTTGCCTGTCCTGTTTTGAACTTACAATCCAATTCAACGTGCTTTTTTTAATCCTTTAATGTACTCATTGAAATTAGTTCTATGGGTTCTAAAATACAATCAGACAGAGTTGTCAGAAATCCTAAATTCTCTCTCCTGGAATTGAATAATTTGGCAGCTCTCCAGCTCTAAACATAAAGTCACTCCATTCAAAGCAGATGCCTGCCTAATCCCCATGCTCACTCACAAACCTTTGGGTCCAAAAAAAAATTGGTGCAAGTTAGCATCAACATGCCCACACTTCGGGAGTGGGGTTAAGAGAAGTTATTACAAGGCAGAAGGTGGAGGGAAAAGAAAAAGAGGAATGAAGTGTTTCAGGTCACAGGTGGGTTTAAAGAGAGAGAGAGAAAGTAAAGATTTTTAGGACTGGGGTATGAGACAAGAGGCAGAAGTATCTTGGATATGGATATGAGGAGCAAAAGTGGATAATGCTCAGGATGGGGAGGAATTGGTAGAGCAATGAGAGCCTTGAAAAGGTGGGGGCTGCCAGTAGATAAAAAAATGTGTCTGAAGCTCAGTCTCCTCTTACTAGTCTAACAGCTCTACCCCTTTGCACTCCCCCCCAATTGTATAAAGAAAGTATGCCTATGGTACTGTCTCACCACATCTGATCATTAATAAGTATATAGTAAGAATATAGGCACTGCATTTTTTTGGTAAATCATCCCAAATGAGACAAAGTAATGTACAGTAGCAATAAAACTACAACTGTGCCATTATAAACGAAAAAAGCCTTGACATATATAAATCCTCATTTAATGAAGACTTGGATTTTCTTGTAATGATTCACGCATGATTCAACAACAGATATCTGTTGATACTAAGCTGCTTCTTCATATAAATTCACGAAACCTGCCATGATCAAAGCTTCAGCAAAATCCACTAAAATACCATTTCTTTTTCTCTGCTAGAAACAGCTCAACATTATTAGCATTGAAATTGGAAGGTCTAGATTGAAAATCATAAAGGACATTCTGGTATGATAGATTTTCAAAAGTTCTTAACAGGTTTCTAAAAATTCTACAGACACTTATTTTGCAAAGAAATATCCCAAAGGGATATTTTATAAATTGTGGGATATGTTAGAGAAAGAGAAAGGAACAAGAATAGTTATTCTTAATTGCCTATAAATCTTAGATTTATGCGAACAGAAGCTGAGTATTTTAGGTTTTCTTTTTTTTTTTTTTTGGGGGGGGGGGGGTGGCAATGCCAATCATTTTTACTACTAAAGTAAATAACACACTAAAAAGTCATACAAACTTAAAGGTCGAAGGGGAATAAAAATGTCAAGATAAATAAAATAAAAATGTCAATTATTATTATCATTATTATGAAGATTATTATTTTTATTACTAGTCTTTAAGCCCGTTACATTAACGGGTGCTAGAAAGCAGCCCCCTTTCCCTCTCCCCCTCCAGTTCCTCCCTAACTGTCTCTCCGTAGCCCCCCTTCTGTCTTCCCCCCTAAGCAAAATGATCTGCCTCCCAGCACACCCCTCCCCCCGAAGCAGCCCCCTTTCCCTCTACCCCTCCAATTCCTCCCTGACAGTGTCTCCCTGGCCCCCCTTCTGTCTCCCCCCCCAAGCAAAGCTGTCTGCCTCCAAGAGTCACGGAAGAGCAAATCAGGGCAGAAGAGGCCGTGAAGCAGCGTGTTTACAGTGCTGCGTCCGCTGCTCGAGTCAAGAGGTTTGTCGACCAAGGGAAGGGAAGGGAAGGGGGTGGCGGCGGCGGCAAGGGACTAAGGTAGCCGGCCAGACCGCGAGAAGAGAAAATTGGGTGGGAGGCTCAACGGGGATTGGGGGGGAGGGGCGAAGACGACGACTAACACTGAGCCCTTGCTTTCTCCCTAGCTCCCAGTGCCCTACCGGTCTGTACACCGCGATCTGGAGAGCAGGGAGTGCAACGGTAGCGGCTGGAAAGCAGTAAGGATGGGGACTCGCGCATGCGCACGTCTGCAAAGCCACGGACATACATCTCAGGGATTTCAGATCACGCAGATCTGAGTGCGTATGCGCGTCTAGCGTTTTATTATATTAGATTACTACTCAGCCAATATTCAAGGCGTTATGCATCCTTAACTAGTGCACTTACTAGTCAAATTCTATATTCAGCACCACTACCAAAATAGATAGTTGATCTGAGGGACCAATACAGAAAGCCTTGTAAAAATTATCAATTTTTTTTAAAAAATGTGGCTTACTGCTTAATGTCACCCTTCCTGTCAGGAAAAGTAATTTAGCATTGACAGAAAAAGTAATTTTAAAAAACATCAGAAAAACATAGGGGCCTTTTTATAAAATAATGATAAAATCACTTTAGTGTGTCCTTATATGGGTCTTTCTCACATGCTAAAGCCTTTTTTTTTGTATTTGGCAGAAAAAAAGGAACCATTCTGACAGATATGCCAACTTTTATAAATCATTCTAGCTGAAAAGATGGTGACAACCCCTCCCCCAACTGACTTTATGAGAGCAGGGTAGAGGTTTGAGGTGGACTATCCCTTTCATGAAACAAACAATGTCCAGGTGAGCCACCACAGAGGAATCAAGAAAGTACTTTTTGAAACAAGCTAAGGCTGCCACCTATATCCACAAGGTTTATAAGTAAGATCCTTCTTAAAATTCTCTTAAAGGGACATTAAAATTTGAGGCAGTGAGAACTGAAAGAATGAAATAGCTCTCTTCAAACAGAAAGCCTTAAAGATGCTCCACTGTCACATAGGCTGAGGAAGTAGACTGTTTCCTACTTTGGAGCAAAGTGGTCACTACATCATCTAAATAACCTTTCCGCCTTAACTTCAACTACTTAAGAGCCAGGCTGTAAGAGCAAAGGGGGGTGGACCTTCCATGGAAATAGGACCTTTTTCTAGTAACCTGGGAACCAGTGGCACATGAAAGGGATGATCTATGAGGCAGCACATCAAATTCACGAACCAAGGCCTCTTGGGCCAGTACAGAGCTATGAAAATCATCCTCCCTTAATGTAGCAGAATATAATGAAGTATCCTGCCCTATTACTGGCCAGGACAAAAGATGTAAAGAAATTCTATATCCATCCAGGCCTGAAGCAATGTTGCTAGGCCCTCTGAACCGTGCTCCTTTTTTCTGCTGAAAAAGTATGGGACCTTCACATTATGCCTGGACACTATAAGACCCAGAGCAGGAGGCCCCCATTTCCTTTTGATCAAAGTGAAAACCTTGCTGAACAGCTCCCAGGGAGTTCCTACTCATAAAGTCTACCTGAACATTCAATGTTCCCAAAATATGATAAGCTCCTCCACCCACTGGATTAACAGGCAGTATTCCAAGGCTAGCACCACACTTCAAGTGTTCCCTGGACAGTTGATATAAGCCGCCACCATCACATTATCTGAGAAGATCCTGACAGGGTAACCCTTGAGAAATGACTGGAAGGCCAGGAAGGTTAGCTACACTGTCCTGAGCTCCAGACAGTTGATAGGTCAATGGGTACTCTGTGCTGAACCAAAGACCCTGGGCATTGTGATGGAGGCACCAGGTTCACCAACCAGACAAAATCACATCTGCAGTCACCACCATCCTGGACAGGGTGGATAGCATTATCCCTTTACACAGACTATATGTCTGAAGCCAGCAAGACATGCTGTGCTTCACCTGAGGAGACCACCAGAGATGACGGTTGTAGTCCTGAGTGCATGCAGAAAAAGGCATTAATGAGCCTTCACCAAGGGCACCACCTCTGGCCACCATGGAACTCAAGATATGCACATGACCCCTTGACTTTGGAGTAGGACTTTATAACACACGCCATATTTGCAACTGGAAATTCTCCGTCCTGAGAGCCAGGAGAAACTCTCCCCTGTTGGGTGGAGAAAATTACCCTCAGGTATTCTGGAGGAGAGCAATTACTCAAGCTGCTACCCAAGTACTCTCATGAAAGGAGGATGCCCTGATCAACTAATCATCCAGGTAGGGGTAAACCACACGCTTTTTCTTCAAAAGAATGCTGCCTTCACTACCATAACTTAGGAGAGGGTTCCAGAGGTAGTGGAGAGTCCAACCAGCATTGACCAGAACTGAAAATGGCACCCTAATGGGATATAAAAGTATGCCTCTCTGAGGTCCAGGGAAATGAGGAACTCCCCCAGACATAACTAAGATTGAGCACAGGGTCTCCATCTGAAAATGCTTCATTCTCAGAGACTTATTCACATGTTTCAAGTTTAATTAAATTTTAATATTCCGACCATCGACATGCACCTGGCCGGTTTGCAAAGCTAAAAAAGGTTAAAATACATTTTTTGTAGGGGGGGTTAGGAGGGGGAAATGTGAACATTAAATAGACAAATTACAAATACAAACATGAGTTTGAGGGGAAAGTTAATAATTACATCATTAAAAACAAATTAACTAAAGGGAAGGGGGGGGGGAATGAACTGCCCTTTTTCAGCAGTATAAAACAAATGCAATAGTGGTCCTGAAGCAGGGATCAGGGTGACTGCATCTAACTCTTCCAGGTTTTGCAAGGTATTCATCATCACCTAGCATTTATGCAAGATTTTGCATGGGAAATCCAAGGGGGGGCGGGGAAATCTATGATTGGTAAGGAGAACTTTCTATATTTGTCTAATTTAATCAGATAAAATTCACTTAAATCACTTTCTTAAAATTTTTTCCATTTCCTCTCAATTTGATGTAAGTTCCTCCTGAGATTCCTAATTGCTTACTTAATCTCTTGTAATGAAGCAATCTCATCTAACACACATAACAAAGATCTATTCCATATTCAACTGCCAAATTACATCATCTGACACAATATTCACCAATAAAGGTACCAATATAGATGTCAAACTCTTACATTCCTCTTACTCTTCATCTATAATTGTTTAAATTGTTCTAGCAATTGTAAATTAAACTTAAAGAATGATCACATCATAGAACAGCAGTAATCACAAAGTAAACAACACACGGCTATTAGGAAAAAAAAATCAAATCTAGCACATGTCCAGAATTGTGAGTAACATAATCTACTATTTATACAAATTTTACATCAGACAAAGCATCAACAATTACATCATTGATTAACTCATCCATTTTAGGATTTGGTGACAAGTCTACAAGTAACTGTGAAATACTGTAACATTCAAAAAGGTAGAACTGTTTTCAATAAACTTGGAGGATAATATACTACGCAAATTGTAAAAATCATGTAATATTTCTCTTCAGGTCCATTCCCAAATAAAATTAGCATGGTAGCCATATTTCACTATCATAATCAGACAATCGTAACCAAGATTCAGTAATGCCTAAAATATCCAAATATTCTTATATAATTAAATGAAAAATAAGTGAAGATTTCTTTCATACTGATCTAGCATTTCTCTTAGAACCACAAAAACTAGACTGAATTGGTACATAGTTTATAGTTCTCTGCATCACTGATAAGGGATTTTTTTAAAAGAACTGACCTCTAGGAGCAAGACTTCCTTGATGGCTATTAATTGATATAACAGGAATCATACACATCCTCTAATACTAATCAAAAAAGCCTGCTCACCATAATAACTCCAAATCTACCCAAGATTGACCAAAGGTATGTCCCTTGGCATACTACCAATTACACACATCCTGGTCACTTCAAACTAGGTAGTTCCTTACAGAATTACCCCTACACTGTAGAACCAGCTGCATAAATGAATGCAAGTAATGGTCTCCTAAGTGTTCTTTAAATGCTGAGAATTACTTATGCTAAGTGGATAATTTTCAAAGCTATTTACACTGGCTGTCTGAAAATGAACTTCCATCAAAACCGTTAAATGCGCATGGGTTGTCTAACGTGCTCAGAATATAAGCCATATTTAAAGGGGGCATTCTCAGAGATTTATGCTGGTGAGGCAAAAATAATATGCATATACTGTATTTTCAGTTCTATAAAGTTCTACACATAGTAGTTTCAATAGAAAAAAAAAAGTTCATGCATGAAGAAGATGCAAACACCCATGGAGAATTGGTAACCTCAGCAATTTTCAAAGAAAAGTACTGCATGCTCTCTTTTTGAAACTGATGGAATGTCAAGATTTCAAGATTTTATTTTGACTTGATGAATCGCTTATTTACATTACTAAGCGATTTACAAATTTAAAAGGTATAAGCAATTTAATCTTTAAATAGCTAAATAGTGCTGACAGACTTTGTACCACAAGGAGTAGATCCAATCCTCTTTGCTCTTACCCAGGGATAAACCAGTGAACTGGTTAATAAAAATGTGCAGATTTTTCCTCTATGAATTTGTCTAACCCCTTTTTGAACCCAGCTATGTTAAAGGTCCTACGTCTATCGTCTGTTAACATATTTTACAGCTTGATCGTACAGCAACTAAAAAATATTTACTTTAAATTTTTTTTAAACTGTATTGTCTGTAAGTTTCATGCCCTATCTGCAAATTTTAGTACACTCATATTTGAAAGAGTAAATAAATGTCATTCCCACTCGTGATTTTATGAGTCATCTCAAACTCATCTATTTAGCCTTTCTTCACTGAGTTGTTGCTGCATCCCCTTTTCTGCTATGTGTATGTGTGTGTGTGTGTGTGTGTGTGTGTGCTATAGCGCTACCAGAAGTACGCAGCGTTGTACAGAGGCACAAAAGAGACAGTCCCTGTTGGATAGTTTGTTGTGTGGCAGCCACAGGGTCAGAAACAGGGTCATTCTATTGCAAGATTTCACCATTGAAGAACAACGTGCAGTAGTGCATTTTCTTTGGGTAGGTGGAGTGAAACCTGTGAAAATTCACCATCAGATATTGACTCAGTATAGACATAGCACCATGAATCAATGAAAAGTTTATGAGTGGGTAAAAAGGTTTAAAGTGGGAAGAACAGGTGTAACCAACAAAGGTCATTCTGGTTGTCCATCAACATCGTGCACACAAGAACATATTGACAGGGCAGATGCCTTGATTAGAGAAAATCTATGGATAACGGTGTCTCAGATGGCTGCAAATTTGATATTAGCTATGGATCTGCATTTGCTATAATGCATGCTGACTTAGGATACAGGAAAGTCTGCACACGATGGTTTCCCAAACAGCTTACTGATCTGCACAAGCAACAGTGTGTGTGGAGGTTGCAACCCAGTTCCTGAGACGGTATGAAGAAGATTCTGGAGAGAATTGTCACCGGTGACAAGACATGGGTGCATCACTGTGACCCGGGGAGAAAAGACAAAGCATGAAGAAGTAAAGGAAGTGATGCTCATCTGGTTTTGGGAGCAGCCGAAAAACAACTTCTCTGCAGGAACAACAAATGCATCATCTTGCATGGGGACTATGTGGAAAAGTGATATGTTCAATTGCTCACAGTTACTTCTATTAAAGCTGTTAAATGTATTTTACCTTTACTTTTTGATTTACCCTCTTGTGTGTATATTGTGAAAGGCAAACCTCCTGTCACGAGTAGAAAACCTTCAGTGGATACTGACAGGGTTAAAACTGCCCCAAGTTCTTCATTAAGGACAGTTCCTTGAATACAGGAGAGGGGGTTAAAAGGCAGGCAGGCAGAAGTACAGCCCACAAAAGAGATTTCTACCAGGACTAAATGGTCCAGTACTCCTTCCTATTATTCCTTTTGTAGAAACGCTGAACAGAGTCTCTGCAAGTCACAGAGAATAAAATCTTGACATAAAAGGGGTTAACCAAGGGAGCTGAGGTACACCTGTGCAACCAGTGGTTGCTAAGGATTACAAAGCAGGAAGAGAAGGGCTGGAGCTAAATTAGAGCCAGAATGCCAAAAAAGCAGGGCTACAGAGAAAGCAGGAATGCTCACCCGAAAGGAAGGCTCATGCTCAAGGAACTCTGCTTTCAGGGAGAATCAGACTGGGAAAGTTAAAGTTCTTAAGCCCAGGTTAACAGATTGAGAAAGACTGGGAGATAGTAGAGATTTTGAATTTGTTCCAAGCCATTAGACGATGAATGTTTAATGGACCTAGGAGCCAATGATCCTGTTTGCAGTGACCCAGAGTATGGCATAAAGTGGATGGATCTCTGCTGGAGAGGACAGTTTGATTGAAGGTATGAGTGATTAAAGCCCTTTAATGTGAAAATGGGTGTTTGAAAGTGAATGAAGAAGTTGGTTCTAGGACATACAAAGTATGATGTGAGAGAATCCTCCAAGTTACGAAAGGAGTTTGATGTGTTTATTGCTTAAGGGAAAAGCAGAACCCTATGAAAGGGAAGGTGGTTTAAAGCTGGGAATCCCCTTACCCCAGATACATGAAGCACTGGATAAGGGGATTTTTTTTTTTTTTTGGGGGGGGTAGGATTAGAACCAACTGATCAATAAGGATGGTATGTCCCCTGCACTCTGGCCAGCTTTAAAATAGGTCAGAAGCGCCATAGTCTAGTGTGGGCAAAAGCGCTGAGAAGAATTTTGCTAGTGTGTCATTAATGGAGCAGTGGAAAAAAATGCAAAAAATACTGTAGGAAATGGCTATGCTGAAAGAAAGTGGTCCACCTGTAAGATAAGGGGGGGGGGGGGAGGGGGACGACTGAGGCCCTAGTCCCCAAATGGTATACTGATTGGGCTGAAAAGGACAGCCCCACTATCTATCACTAACACCGTTCTGAGGAAAGCTGGATTATAATTAAACAGAGAAAGTTCATTATTCCTTTTTGTATGTCCTCAGTGCAAGGACTGTTTGTGGAATGTGCAAAGTGATGCCTATGAGAAGAAGAGCTATTTGATGAAAAATAAAATGTTTTTCTTTTGGAAACTGTGACAGCTTAGGACATTTGCTTTGTGGGCCTTAAGAGGCCTAATACCACTGGCACTTCAAGAGAGGCGTAGGATTATGAGCTTGCGGCAGGAAACTGGGGTTTCCCGCTGGCACCCCCAGCCCTGCTACAATATATATAAATGTATTTTTTGAGATGGGACACCCAAAACTATTTGCAAGCATGAAAGATAGACCAATGCAAAGCCATTATGATATTCTGTGTTTATTTCCCTATTCTTTCCAAATAATTCCTAATATTTTATTTACTTTTATGATTGCCACGTATACTGAGCTGATAATTTCAACATATTGGGCTGGATTCAGTAAATGATGCTTAAAATTTGGCACCCAAAACAATGAGTGCTAAATTTATTTTATAACGGGTGTGCATCATGCCGGCATCAGCACCCACTTTGAGCGCAAGGATTTGCACCAACTGAAACACAGTGTAAATCCCGGTGAGTATGTCAGGAATGGATTCCTGGTATTCAGTAATAGTATGCACATCTTAGTTAATGCCCCTGGCCATGTCCCCTTTTGAATTGAGCACATGGATCTTTAAAGAATAGTGCTTAGTGAGATTCACACACACATTTACATTTCTAAGCATTAAATTTTAGCTGCCAAATTTCAGACCATTCTTCAAGCTTCACTAAGTCTTTTGCCATATTATTTTCACCATCCGGGGTATCTACTCTATTGCAGATTTTTGTATCATCCGCAAAGATGCAAATCTTACCTGACAGCCCTTCAGCAATATTGTTTATAAAAATTTTAAAAAGAATAGGCCCAAGAACAGAGCCTTGAGGCACATCACTGGTAACATCCCTTTCCTCAGAGCAATCTCCATTGACCACTACCCTCTGCCATCTTCCAATTAATCAGTTCCTGACCCAGCCTGTCACTTTGGGACCCATCCCAAGAACACTCAGTATATTTATTAGATGTCTGTATGGAACACTGTCAAAGGCTTTGCTAAATTCTAAATACACCACATCTAGTGCACTCCCTCTATCCAATTCTCTGGTCACCCACTCAAAGAAATTGATCAGATTTATCCAACAAGACCTACCTCTAGTGAATCTATGTTGCTTCTGGTGCTGTAATCCACCAGATTTCAGAAACTTCACCATTCTCTGTTATAAAAGTGTTTCCATTAATTCGCTTACCACAGAAGTCAGATTTACTGGCCTGTAATTCCCACTTCCATTCCTCTCCAGTCCTCCGGAACAACTCCCGACTCTAGAGAATCATTGAAAAGTTCAGTCAGCGGAGCCACCAGAACTTCCCTAAGTTCCTTCAGCACCCTCAGATGTACACCATCTGGCCCCATTGCTTTGCCTACCTTTAATTTAGCTAGCTCCTTATGAACACAACCCTCTGAAAATCGATCAGGGTCTACCATTTCACCATCCCTATTTGCATTTGTCTTCTGCAATCCCACTTCCAGATCTTCAGCCATGAACACAGAACAGAAATATTTGTTAAGCAATTCAGCCTTTTCTTTATCAGCTTCTATGTATTCCTCCCCTTCACTTTTGAGTCTCACAATAGCACTTTTGCACTTCTTCCTATCACTGATATATCTAAAAAAATGTCGTGTCTCCCTGTTTTACTGTAACATAGTAAATCATGGCAGATAAAGACCTGAACGGTCCATCCAGTCTGCCCATTAGTTATACTCATTAAAAATACATGATTACGGAGACCACGTGATGCCTTGAGCGGAGCAGGACGTTTCCACACGGCGCTGCCTAGAAGATCCCCTGGAATACCCTATCATTCTCTCTCCTTTATGTTTTTGGACTCTATCAATACCCCAGCAGTGTGTATTTTGATCTTATGGACAGATATATCTCCTAATATCTGGAATTGATGGCATCTAGACTCTCTAAAAAGGACAAGTCTGCACACATGAAGGCCACTGAAGATAAGATGGCACCTAACTCCCTTCCAAAACTGGACAGTTCTTCATCTACTTTAAAAGATGAAATTACTGCGGCAGTTGTAGGCGCATTGTACTCCCATTTTAAATCACTCGCGGAACAACTTATCTCTCTTCATGGAGTTTGCTCTGATATTGCCAAGCGCACTGGTGAGCTACAAGTGGGGTCTCCGACCTTGAGGACTCATCTTAAAACTTCTCAGTCTGAGGTTGCCCAGCTACAGAAACAAGTGTGGGATGCCATAGACAAAATTGACAATCTAGAAAATAGATCGAGGCAAGATAATCTTTTGTTTGTGGGATTTCCAGAGACTCTTTCAGATGCCCAGCTCCCGTCAGTCTTGGAGGACTGGTTAACTGAGCAATTTCCTCTGCCCAGGGATGATAAACCATATCTACTACTCCGAACACACTTCTAATGTCTTCATAATTCATTTGTAATCTGACTTGATCCGCAAGGTAATGGCGGAATAGAAATCAGTAATGTAATATAATGTAATCTTGGATTGAGCGTGCTCATCGCTTGGGTCAGAGGCGTGAAGGGGGAGTTAGGCCTCGACCAGTTATTGCAAAATTTTACAGCTACAAACAAAAAGCTGAGATTTTACATCGCTCCAAGATGAAGCATGCAGATCTTCATTTTGAAAATGTGTCCATCCGGATATTCCAGGATTACTTTCAGGCCCTATCTGATCATCGCCAGGCCTATCATAAAGTCTGCACCAGCTTGGAGGAAAGCAAGATACGCTTCATGCTTCTCTATCCAGACCAACTGAAGGTGAACATTGAGGGTAGCTGGCGAGTTTTTCATTCTGTGGAAGAGGCACACACCTGGCTTACTTCTTAACTAGGCTGCATTCTAATACTGTCATTTTGGACTGGTTTTCCTACTTGACTGTTGCTTTGGCTGCCAAGTTGCCTTTCGGTGCTTGGCACTTACTAGTCGCACTGTTTATGCATCTTGGATACCTGCTTAAGGGCAGCCTCTTTGACTAGCGGGCTTTGTGGCGTTGGCCTTCCAATTGGGTTAACTTTGATTTACTGTTTTGCAATCACACGGCGGAGGGCCCGACTTACCAGAGGCCATGAAGGGAACACTTACAGAAGCTCATGAGCTGGCCAGGGCCAGCCCAAGGCATCCAGCCCTAGCTTCCTTGCTGCTTGTCGCCTGAAAAAGTGCTTGGCCTTCGAGTTCTCTGCTGAAGCCAACAAGCCCATCTGGGGCTGACCCCAGCACTGTACTATCAGATTGAATGCTTCCTATGAGAGGGACCATGTTCCTGGGTCCAGGATCTGTTAGCTGAGGAAATCTGCTTGAACACTGTCAACTCCAGCTGCAGAGACCGCCGAAAGAGACAGAAGATGAGCTGTTACAAGCAAAATAGAACAGCATGCGAGCCTTCTGGCCCAAGGGAGAGCTTCTTGTTCCCCTTTGATGATTTACGTATGCCACCACTGTGGTGTTGGCGGAGAAACTCATACCACTGTTCCTTTCAGGAGGGGCTGGAAAGTGAGTAGCACTAGCCAAATTACCTGAAGCTTCTCCAACCAATGTTTCTGATGAGACCACTCCCCGCAGTAACAACTCCTACCCAACAGGCTGGCATCCGTCATAAGAGTCATCCACTCAGAAATCCGAAGAAGCCAGTTCTGGCAGAGAGCCTCCTCCTGAAGCCAGCAGCTAGAGATGCTGTGAGCTGGCACCATCTAGGAGAGTGGCATTTGAAGAGGAAGACTCTGCAGAAACCACCAAGATAGGAGGGACTCCTGTAAAGGGCACATGGGTACTCTGGCCCAGGGAACTGCCTCCAAGGAGGCTGCCATAGATGCCAGAATCTGCAGGTAATGCCAGGCCTTGGGAGCCAGAAGGTCCAGGAGATTTCTGATCTGCCATTGAAGTTTCTGTCTGTGTGCCTTGGGAAGAAAAAAACAACCCTGTCTGGAGATGAAAAGAAGGCCCAGATACTCTCAACTGGGAGGATGTCCAGTGGCTCTTCCTGAACTTGCCAACACCTGCAGCAGAAACACTACTGTCTCCTCTGCACTGTCGTACTCCTGACGAGACAGAGCCCGAATCAACCAGTTGTCCAAGGAAGGATGGACTTGGACCCCCTGTAGGCAGAGAAATCCACAACTACCATCACCTTGGCAAAACTGCAGGGTTCAATTGTGAGGCTATAGGCCAGACTACGAACTGAAAATGCAGTTGTAGAACCTGGAAAACACAGAAACCGGCGATGCTGCAGGAAGATCAAAATATGGAGGTAATCCTCTGTGAGATCCAAGGACACCAGAAACTCTCCTGGCGAGATAGCAGCTATCACCATGCGCTGTTTCCACGCGGAAAAGAGGACTTCGCAAGTAGCAGTTAACCGACTTTAGATTCAGAATGGGCCTCCAATCCTCCAAGCCTTTCTGTGGCTTGATGAAGCATAAGGAGGCCTAAGCCCGATTCGTGTTCTGAAATAGGTTCCAGCGTCACGGTGTCTACGAGGCATTGCAGAGTATCACAGACCCTGGACTCTATTCTGGTTGACTTGCCGGAATCCAGAAATGAATCTGGAGGTGGGCAAAGGAGGTCTAACTTGTGCACCTTTCAAATGATGACCAGCACCCATCGATCCAATGAAAGTCGAGTCCACTCTGGAGAAAACTGAGAAGTCAGCTTCCGATATAAAGAATCCACACCTGACCACTGGCATCAGCGGGGCTTTTTAGGCATAGCCACTACATGGGAACCTGAGGATACCTGGAATTGGAAATGTTGTAACAAGAGCATAGCCCTGGGAAGAACCTGTGGATCCTTGACATCAACTGTGGGAGGAACTAAGAGTACTACAATCTCCTCCCGACGACCAACAAAACTTGTTCACAGGGACAGATTTAGGGCAGGGCTTGACAACACCTGTGTAGAGATCATCCAGACCTGTACCAACAAGAAACTGGCCCTTGAGACAGCATCTCCAGCCCAAAGACGGATCTAATGAGTACAGAGTGCAGACACTGCAGAAGCAAAGAATGTACTAATAACTCCACACCAACCATCATCAGTGGAGGACAGGCATGCACCTCCACTGAGGGCACATTCCACAGGCTGGAATGACATGCATGTGCCATAAAGGAAGTGGCCACCACCGCCACTTTGATACCCAAAGATGCTACTAGAAAAAGGGCATTATTAACATAGTATCCACCCTGTGCTCCTGAGAGTCCTTAAAACTCACTCCCCTATCACTAGGGATGGCTGCACATTGGATAACCTGCGCCACGGCAGAATCTACCTCAGGCTGTACAAAAAACAGCTGAAAATCAGGATCCAGAGGATAAAATTTAGACATAGCAGTAGAAGGTCGGAAAGAGCTTTCTGGGATATCATATTATTCTAAAACAAGAC
The DNA here is from genome assembly GCF_902459505.1 of Geotrypetes seraphini. Classification (NCBI taxonomy): domain Eukaryota; kingdom Metazoa; phylum Chordata; class Amphibia; order Gymnophiona; family Dermophiidae; genus Geotrypetes; species Geotrypetes seraphini. The sequence continues at coordinate 292,391,956 of NC_047085.1, forward strand.
CAAGGAGCTATGGATGAAATGGAAAAAAGGCATGACCAAAGCCTGAGAAGTGGAAGCTAGAAAATCCAAATTGTGTTCTTTCAGAATATCAGCAGTAAAAAGGTGGACAGAAGTCTGCTTAAAAATCTGCAAAGAAGGGTCATCACCCAAATCCGGATGCTCTGGGTGGCTGAGGTGACCGGTCCCAGCAAAGGTATCAACCGGATCCAAAATATAAGCAGTGGCAGGAGACAGAAGGTTTAAACAGGAAGTTCCACCACAGTAACAAACGATTGAAAAAGACACGCCTGCTGGCTGTGTCAAACCAGCAGAATCTGAAGAATACGCCTTTCAGAGGAGCCAAATAAAATCTGGTGAAAAGGCCCACTCCACAACCATGGCAGGGCTCTGTTGAGGTACATGCGCTGCGCCAAAAGAGTCCCAAGACTTCTGCACAGATTGCTTGCAGAAATTGTAAATGGATATGTTTGCTATCTCTCAGGCTGAGTGGAGCATGTGCTCAGAAAAGAGTTCGGATTTCTGCAATTCCCGAATTGCAGGTTGGGATTGAACACGTGGAGGGGCATAATCAAAAGAAACATCTAAGTCCGTTTTGGGCCTCAAGTCGCAAGTCGCCCAAAGTTGGACAAAAGTCGGACATGGAAAAAGGTCTGTTTTCGAAAAATATCTCCAACATTTTTTTTTTTTTTCCCAAAGATCGTCTAACTGTACGTCCAGCCATCTGATCGTCCAGCCCGCTGTCGTCCATCTTTATACCCCATTTTCATCCATAAATTCGTCCAAGTCACAAACGCCTAGAAAAAGACCTTTTGGGCGTGGGAGGGGCCAGAAAAGTGATGGAATGGACACCCAGACATGGCACCAGAGTAGTGGGGTACCTTACAGGGCACTGCTGCAAACTTCACTAAAAGGGTCCCACATAAACATCTCACCACAGCTCTCTTATAGGTCATGGTGAGCCCCCTAAAACACCCCCAGAATCTACTAGATCCACCTATCCACCACCCCAATAGCCCTTAGGCTACAGGAGCCATTTATATAGCAGTTCAAAAGGGTTAGGGTTTTTTGGGGGAGTGCACATTTTTCACAATGAATGCAGTTATTAGAGTGGCTTATGGGCCTGGGTCCTCCTCTCCATGGTTCACTAACCCACCCCCAAGACCACTTAAGCCACCTCTATGCAGCTCTACTAGGCTTTCCTATGCCAGGCGGCCAGTGCTGCTGTTCTGGAGGCAGATATGTAAAGTTATTACGATTTTTAAGGGGGGGGGGGTCAGTGATCACTGGGGCAGTGTGTGTGGATCTGTACTTTGTGTCTGCAGGGATTATCTGGTCACTTTGGATACTTTCTTGCGACTTAGACCTGGTTTTAGATGGCCTAAGTCACAACATCCACATTCCGTCTAAGCAGTGTTGTAAAACTTTCGGTTATACATGCAGTACGACTAAGTCTAGGACAGCCCATGTCAAGCTCAAATCCCACCCTCGACACTCCTCCTGACACGCCCCTTTTAGCTCTGGTAGTTCAGCAGCACTGTGAAGGCCTAGGTCATTTTTAAATATGTCTAAAACCCAGTTCGATTATCGGCACTTGGACGACCTGTCTCACTGATCGTCTAAGTGCCGATTTAGGCCAGTTTTTAGACGTTTTTCTGTTTCGATTATGAGCCCCCTAGCGTATGGAATCTGGAAGGAACATAACAGAATGGATTTTGCTATTTTGCTTGTAACAGCTGGTTCAGTGGCCTGCAGTTTCTCATACCACCTTGGAGACTATTAAAAAAATAAAAAATAAAAAGTGGCAGCCTGAACCCCAGCAATAGTAGTATAAGACTACTGCTAGAAGCATGGAGTTACCATTCTTGAAAATGGAGCTGCTGGACAGAAGGGACTAGGTGACATAGTAAAGGCTTTGCACAATACTTTTGCTTACTATTAACTTGAAACAGAAGGTATTTTTTACACCAATGATTTTAAATTGCTAGTGATAATCTAGCACAATTATTGCACTTCAATACATCTACTCTATAATGTCTATTGTTGGCAATATGCTCTGGATACTAGCCTCTGTTGTTAAGGCCATTGCAATACTGTAAAAATCAATTCCTACCTTGCAATGTGCATTGGGGTATGTGAGACGGTGTGAGACGAGTGTGTGATTTAAAATTACCCCTGTATATCAAATATCATGAGTGGGAATACAATTAATAAGGTTAATTTGTCAATGGTGGCCATTTTAATTACAGAACAGAAAATCAAAGTCAGATGCTGACAAAACACTCATTACAGGGTTAGTCACAAAATATATCTTGAGATGGTTCTGCAAAATATTCATCTAGAAAGCTTTTGTGTAACTGATTACATCTCTTTTTTTCTACCTTCCATGAATAAATAGCAAAACTAATTAGCTGCAGACTATCAAGTTAATGCACATTTATCTACAACAATTCAGTTCTGACTGTGAAATAATCTTTCTAGCCTATAATTACACTCTAGCACAATTAACATAATTTCCACAGCACATACTTTAATAAAAAAAAGAAACCATTACAGATTGAGTTAAATGGTGAGGATATTCTGGGTGAGAACAAAAAAAAAAAGGCAGACAGGGTTGTGGTAAACATCCATTAATCTGGAAATATTTATGAAACAGAATGTTAGATTAGAATGAATCAAGTTTCAAGAATCACCTGAAGATGGACAAACCAAAGAAGCAACAGAGATATAGGGGAGCCACACAAAAACAACTAAATGCTAGAAGAGCAATTCGTTGATGTGTTTTATTCACTCACAGACCCTATGGAGCTTATTTTCAAAGCCTATGGATGTCTCAAAATGTCAAAATGGATGCCAATGTATCTGAAACATCCAAATCTCCATTTTGCAAAGGCAGAAAAAGGACTCCTAACACTACAGGATGCCCAAATAGCAAGGGGGCACGTGGATATGTTTTGGGTGAGAACATAAGAACATAAGCAGTGTATCTGCTGGGTCAGACCAGAGGTCCATCGTGCCCAGCAGTCCGCTCATGCGGCAGCCCATCAGGTCCGGGACCTGCATAGTAATCCTCTATCTATACCCTTCTATCCCCTTTTCCTTCAGGAAATTATCTAATCCCTTCTTGAGAGCCCAAAACATAGCTACCATGGGAGATCTAGGGCACGCCCCCAGCCCATCTCTAACACACCTCATTGATGTGATCCCCAAGCAGTCATTTCCCCTTCCATGATCTTCTGCTGCCTCAGGATCAGTCCCAGAGCTCTTATTACAAGACTGGCAAGTGGCAGCAGGAACAAACATAAAAACTGCCTTTGGTCCATCAAGTCCGGCAATCCGTACACGCGGAGGCCCAGCCAGGTGTACACCTGGCATAATTTTAGACACCCATATCCCTCTATGCCTCTCATAAGGAGATGTGCATCTAGTTTGCTTTTAAATCCTAGAACGGTGGATTCCGCAATAACCTCCTCTGGGAGAGCATTCCAGGTGTCCACCACTCGTTGCATGAAGCAGAACTTCCTGATATTTGTCCTGGACTTGATGATGTTTTACCTATTATACCTAAATTACAAATCACCTGCAAGCCTGAAGGCGACTGAAGTAGTAAACATTCAGGTACAGTAGGTATTTTTCTGCTCCTGGTAGGCTCTCATTTACAAGAGAGTTTAAATGGGATTTGAAATTAGGTCTCTAGGTTTAAAACCACTGCATTAACCACTAGGCTGCCTCTCTGCTTTGCAGGGATGTCTGTTTGCCATTCTTCTAAGAATGCTGTCAAACAGATGTCCATGTCTCTGCTTTTTTGCTATTCATATGTCCGATGTTCCAGTTTGTAAAATGACAGTTCATGCTGGACGTCCTGAGAACATAGATGTCCATCTCATGTATTTTCAAACAGGAATCCTGACATATTTCCTGTTGGAAAATACATGCAAGATGGACATTTCTTTAGGAGGTTATGAGCTAGATGTCTCTGACTTTGACCTACTTTCAAAAATGTCCCTCATGAGTCTATAAGTGAATAAAATGTATCAATAAATCGATCTTGTAGCATTTCCTTTTCTTTGACCATCTCTGCTCTAGCTGTTTCTTTGTGTGTTTGTGGACTGTGCTTCTTCTTTCTTCTGACAAGTCAAAAAGCCAACAGTCCACAATCTAGAGAACTTTTCAGTAAACTCTCTAAAGTTCAAGCGAGCAACCTAATTTACTCAAAATTAACACATATCATGATGCAAACAAAATAAATATAGTTGTGATTAGGCGTGCTTAACACATAGCAGACACATAATCCTTTATACAGGATAAACAAAGAATAAATAAACTGAGATGGAATCGAAAATAAATCCTATGAGGAGGTGCTGAAAAGTTCTCAGCCCAACCATGGAGCCATGAATCTTACAGGTAATGCCACATATTCACCCCTAAGTTCAACACATTCAGCACATCGTGTCTGAAGTTTCTGTAACTCTTTGAAAAAACACTTGGATGTCTAGTCACTGAAACACTGTTCTGCTACTGCAATCACCTCCAAATCACTTGAAAATTGTTGCCCTTTCAAACTCTTTTTAAAGTTTGGAAACAGAAAAAAAGAGAAATAGGTTTTTACCTTGATAATATATTTTCCATTAGATAGGAATAGTATGTTGAACCTTAGGGTACTCTGTCCATTCTTTTATTTTGTATTTGGAAATTTTTATTAAGTATGCCATACACAACAAAAAGGGATACCATCATATTATAAACAGGACTTCTACGGTGACAAAATCTCCAGATCCAACAACCAGAGTAGTACACTTTTCAATATTTGGCGCTCCCTAATTTCCCAAAAAAGACTCCTCCTCTCTCCCCCCTCCCCCCAGCCGAAGTTCTAGCAAAATACTTAAATGAAAAAGTCACTACCTTATGATGCTCCTTCCCACCTGCAGTCTCCTACAACTCCCTGGTGCCCATTGACTCCAACCCTACTCTAATGGTCCCTAGCCCTATCCCAGTCGACAGATCCTGGACTGCCTTTGAGTACATATCCGAATCCCTCATCCTTAAATTCTGCCTCAAACTGAAATCCTGCAACTGTTCTTTGGATCCTTTCCCTTCCTACCTCTACGAGGAAATACCCACACAGGCCATCTCTTCCATTACCAAATTCTTAAACTCCGCCCTACATTCGGGCCTTTTTTCCCCAGAAATGGGCCATATTGCCTTAACCCCACTACTGAAAAAACCCGACCTCGACCCTTCCACACCATCCAGCTATCGCCCAATAGTAAACATCCCTCTCCTAACCAAGATGCTCGAGTCCATCACATCGACCCAACTCTCATTCTATCTAGAGAGATTCTCCATTCTCCTACCTTACCAATATGCTTTCGTCCCAACTTCAGCACCGAATCCCTATTGACCTCCCTAATTTTTCTGGTTCAACAACTTCACTCTCGCAATAAGTTTGCTGTCCTCCTGCAATTCGACCTTTCTGCTGCTTTCGACGTTGTCCACCACAATATTCTAATTTACCAACTCTCCGAGATAGGCATCACCTCTACAGTCCTTGAATGGTTCTCAAAATTCCTTTGTTCCTGATCCTACATTGTCAACGTGAATGGCACCTCATCCTCCCCCTGGAAACCAATTTGTGGAGTCCCGCAAGGTTCACCTCTTTCTCCTATCCTTTTCAACATCTATATGTCCTCTCTAAAACTTCTCCATCTATCCCCCCTTGAAGCAATTTACACTTATGCTGATGACATCCTTGTCCTCCTCGAGACCGACTCGAACCTTACTAATCTCTCAGATAACATATCCTCTTGTATATCGAACCTCCAATCTTGGGCCCACACCGTCCAAATGAAATTGAATGAGTCCAAAGCAAAACTGCTTTGGCTCAGCCCAAAATTAGATCAGCTACCCACCTCAATCCTACTGTCCTCCGGCTCCACTCTGCAGCTCAAATTCTCCAGCATCATCATTGATTCTACATTGTCCTTCAATGACCACCTCAATTCTCTGGTAAAAAAATGCTTTTTCAGCCTTCACATGCTGAGGAAAGTAAGATCCTGTTTCCATTAAAAGCATTTTGCCGTCCTCGTCCAATCCATCATCCTGTCCAGATTGGATTATTGCAATTCCATCTTCATAAGCCTAACAAAGAAAAATCTTCACAGACTCCAGCGGATTCAGAATGCCGCGCCGAAGCTTATCTTTGCAAAAAGTAAATTTGATCATGTCTCACTGCTCCTATCCAAGCTTCACTGGCTTCCAATAATTTCCAGAGTCCACTTCAAATAAATCTGCCTAACTTTCAAGATCCTTCACGGCATCCTTCCTCCCTTTATTCCACTCTTTTGAAACTCCTCAAATCTCAATACCACCAGACCTACCCAAAAATTGAAACTATCCTTCCCCTCATTAAAAGGCATTTCCCATCCAGGAAAGCTAGGGACTTCCCTCCCCTTCAGATTCACCGAGCTCTGGAACAACCTTACCTCCCCTCTTCGGATCCTGAGTTCTCTCCAACTTTTCCGTAAACATCTGAAAACCTGGCTATTCTCAAAAATGTAACACTCCCTCCTCCTTTGATATCCTAGTCCTCTAAACATTCTTCTTTCCTCCGATCTTCATCCTTTCCTTGGAGTTCCTTTCTCATCCCAATTCCTGTAAACCATGCCGAGCTCTACAATTGTGGAGATGGTGCGATATACAAACCTAAGGTTTAGTTTAGTTTAGAACTACAATAAATGGAACAAGCAATACGACAGCATTCCCAGGACAATACAAAACTGCAAGCAAATTCCCCCCCAACCCTCCCTACCAAGAACATCATCAAAAAACAGTAATCAAAGGATTTGTATATCAACCAAAAAGCCCCCCGCCCAAAAAAAAAAGGTACATAGTCTGCAGGGTGATTCATGCATCTGTAGGGATATTCAGGATCTGCATTATTTACCCTGGGTTTGGTTACGGAGGGGGGAGGTTTGGTCTATAGCCAACCCGTTCACTCAGCTTACTATGCGTACTTGGTATGAATCTAGAGCTTGGGTACTCTGTCCATTCTTGTGAGCATGTTTCAGAAAGATGTCAATCACAACTTTTGAAACCTCCTCCTTCTCCCAGGAGTCTGCTGCCCCCTTCATTTCACTACAAAGCATGCAAGAGCTCTAAAATAAAAGACAGGAGAAGAAGAAACACAGGGAACTCCCTGAAATCAAGGTTCCAATCTCCTCATATAACGTTATAAAAGTCAATAATGAAACTGTAATGTATAAATGAATGGACATTACCATTGAACAGTAAAACACCTCAAATGAAAGCAACAGCTTGAATATTAGTGCAGTTCAATTATCTCTTGAGATTCTACTTGCACACTAAATCTGAACCCATAGAAAAATGGCAGAGAAGTCTCATCTATGGAGAGGACCACGAAGCATAAAGCAGAATGAAGCACATCAGAAATTATCAGGCTTCAGCATAACATTCCTATCTACTGGAAAAAATATTATCAAGGTAAGAACCTAATCTTTTCCAGTGCAATAGGAATGGTATGCTGAACCTTGGGGACATACCTAAGCAGTCCCTGAAGTCCCAGATGGGAGAGATAAGCCTGATTTCAGTACTGAGGATCCAAAAGAGGAACCCTCTTGTGCTACCACATCCACCTTATAGAATTTAGTGAAAGTATATAGGGAAGACCATGGTGCAGATCTACATATCTCCTCTGGAGGTCTCACCCTCGATTCTGCCCAAGAGAAGGCTACTCCTCTGGTCGAATGTGCTTTCAACGATACCAGAGGTTGTTTGCAGCAGTAGGTGGAGGAGATCACTATCTGAATCCACTGAGAAATGGTGGCTTTGGAGGCTGGTCTGCCTCGAGAACTTAGAAATAAAATTAGGAAAATCCAAGATAGCCATCACTGATAAATTTGAGTGCTAAAAAACTGTTTAAAATTACCTCAGGGCTGACCAAAAACCTCATAAAACAAGATTTTAAGGGAAGGGGACAAAGGCCCTAGCTGTAGAAACAGTTAAAAACAGCTTTTGAAGATCTACACCCCGACACCCCAATTTTTCCCACAGGTTTAGAGCCTTACTCAAAGACCATGTTACTATGTTATATGCTGGGAAATTGTGCTGCTGTTTCTGCCTGCTTCAGCTTCTCTCAGGTGTAGCAGTTCTATGAGAGACAGTTCTATGTTGGTTGGGGAAGGGAATGAGGTGTGGAGGAGAGGAAGTGTACAGGAGGGAGAAAGAATGAAATATTGGATGCATAGTCAGAAGAAAGTGCAACCAGAAATTCACGAAATAACCAGACAAGAAAGGTAGGAAAAATGATTTTATTTTCAATTTAGTGATCGAAATGTGTCAGTTTTGAGAATTTATAGCTGCTGTCTATATTTTGCACTATATTTTTCTGTTTTTCTATAGTTGTTACTGAGGTGACATTGCATATTTTAAAGTCATCTACCTTGACCTCTTTGAAAAAAAAACCCACCTGAATATAAATGATAATTAACATTTTCTGTGCATTACAGTGTGCTTTGTGTTTTTTTAATTTTGTGGTTATCATTATGTATTAATAAGATTATATTGTGTGTACCGTATATGAAAAATGGATTAAAGAAATTGCATTACAATTAGTACTATTATTATGGGGTGGGGTCAGGGGCTGGGCCTGCGCAGATCTGGGGTGGGGGGTTCTTGTTTGATATAAGTGAATAAGGTTCTGTAACGTGAGAATGGTTGTTTGAAAGTGAAAGCAGTTGATTCTAGGTTATATTGTATGCTGTGAATATGAATTAACATAGTTCCCTGAGAGACCAAGGGATTTGGTGGTGGTTTATTGCTTAAAGGGAAAGCAGAACCAGAGGAAAAGGGAAGTGTAAAGCTGGGAAGCCTGTCCTTATCACACATTACCCATTGCACTTGATAAGGGGATTTGGGAAGGGATTAAGAACCTATATTCGGTAACAATAATTTTATACATGAATACAGGATGTCCGGGGCGGTATTTGGAGAGACCCCCCAGGAAAGAGACTTGGGAGTACTGGTCGACAAGTCAATGAAGCCGTCTGCAATGTGTGGCGGTGGCGAAAAGGGCAAACAGAATGCTAGGAATGATTAAGAAGGGGATCACGAACAGATCGGAGAAGATTATCATGCCGCTGTACCAGACCATGGTACGCCCTCACCTGGAATACTGCATCCAGCACTGGTCATCATACATGAAGAAGGACACGGTGCTACTCAAAAGGGTCCAGAGAAGAGCAACTAAAATGATAAAGGGTCTGGAGGAGTTGCCGTACAGTGAGAGGTTAGAGAAACTGGGCCTCTTCTCCCTTGAAAAGAGGAGACTGAGAGGGGACATGATAGAAACATTCAAGATACTGAAGGGAATAGATAGTAGATAAAGACAGATTGTTCACCATCTCCAAGTTAGGGAGAATGAGAGGGCACTCTCTAAAGTTAAAAGGGGCTAGATTCCGTATAAACGTAAGGAAGTTCTTCTTCTCCCAGAGAGTGGTGGAAAACTGGAACGCTCTTCTGGAGGCTGTTATAGGGGAAAACACCCTCCAGGGATTTAAGACAAAGTTGGACGGGTTCCTGTTGAACTGGAACGTATGCAGGTAGGGCTGGTCTCAGGCCACTGGTCTTTGACCTGGGGCCACCGTGGGAGCGGACTGCTGGGCATGATGGACCACTGGTCTGACCCAGCAGCGGCAAATTCTTATGTTCTTATGTTAGACTTAGGGAGTACTTGGTTTGAAGAAGTTGAGAAACTCTATATTAGATTACAGAACCATCGTTTGACCTGGGGAGCCAAGGAAACATTTTGAAACATTAACCCCCCTCTTTTATGAATGCGTAGTGTGGGTTTTAGCGCCATCAGTGGCGTAACTGCTCTGACAAGCATAGGAATTCTATGAGCATCGGAGCAGTTACCGCCACTGCCGGCGCTAAAATCTGTGCTATGCTTTCGTAAAAGAGGGGGTAAGTGAGCCATGAACAGGAAAAGTTTTGGAACCACTGGTCTAAGGTCTCAGAAAGTTTAACTTCAGGATATGTTCCAGCTCAATGGAAATTTGCTACTATTAGACTTATGATTAAGAATTCTTCTGTCCCTTGATACTTAACTTTTGGAGATCCATTTGGGGTCAAATAAATAGCATACTGGAAGTTCCTTTGGTATTGACATATAATTGACATGGTGCTGTTTGGTACATTATTGATGGCCAAGAGTCCAATAACTTCACATAACAATAGACTGCTTTTCATCATGATGGGAGTTGCCATACAATTTATTCTGAAAAATTGGGACAGGTTAAACTATAGTTTTTAGTGGGAATCCTTGTGCCAAACTTATAAATTTGAACATATGAGAGCAATACAAGTGAGACATAAGAAATTTAAGGATGTTTGGGACCCAGTGACAAATTTTGGTAAAGATTAATTATTAGTTTTAGCCCTTTGATTATACACATCCAGGAGGGGTGGGGGGGAGGGGGTTAAGTCTTTAAATTATTATTTGATTGTATTTGTTGGTCTTGATCATTTGTATTACTTTTGCTTATCTTTATACTGTATGAAAGGATGGGGGAAGGATATGTATTTATTATATCATTTGATGGAATTAAGTGCTGTTTATTTTGTACATTGTTCGATAATATGTTGCACTTGATGTTGATTTTTAAAAATGAATAAAGATATGGAAAAAAAAAGAAAAATTAATTTTTCTGTTTTATCTAATCTGTGTTCAAATGCACATGAGAGCCATCCTTTGGTAAATGTTTTATTGATTTTTTTAAATAAAGTTCCTGCAACTTGTACATTCCTTTCTGCAGTTTCCTTTTATTTTTGTTCTACCTGTTTACTGCAGACTCGTTGGATTTTTCTTGGGGTTTTGGTCAACTATGTACAGTACATACATTCTATAGGGAGCATAGGTTTCTTTCCCAACCAAGGGATATCCTGAAAACATGCACAATTTTAATCAGTTCAAAATCTAAAATTGGGGTGATTTTGTGGCTCTGCCCATGTAAACCCTTTTTCACCCTGGAAGACTCCTCCCTAAGCCTTTGAAAATTCATCCCATAATACAGAATATATTCCAATATATGATCCCAATTGGATCAAATGTTTCTAAGCCTTCTAAACTAAACTAAACTAAACCTTAAGTTTATATACCGCATCATCTTCTCGGATGTGGAGCTCGGCATGGTTTACAAGAACCTAAAACATAGGAAGAGAAGGGAAAAAAAAGTTTACATGAACTTTTATATAGAAGAGAAGAGTAAGGGGGGATAGAATTACATTTTAGTGAAAAGCCAGGTTTTCAGTTGCTTGCGGAATAATTGGAGGGATCCCAGGTTCTGCAGCGGGGAAGTAAGCTTCTCCTCTAAATTTTCTGGATCATTCATATAGCTCAGCGAATCATATTTAAAGCTGAGAGAAGTACCAATGTGGAGGATAATTTTATAAAATGATACACAGAGAAATATGTTGTATCTAATTTATATAGATAACCTATGTGTCTGTGTGCCTTCAAAAAAACTGACTTCTCCAAAGCTGCTGCTGAAAATGATACCTGCTCCAAGTCATAAGTGCCACTTCTGCCCCCAATCCACCCATTCTCTCTCTTCAGGGACATCTGGAAGTAAAAAAGGGCATATCTGAAACAGAGGGAGTGATGCACAAAACTTTGGCGCTGTTCCTACAGCACTGGAAAATATTGAGTAGAGCACTGATTTTTGTTAGTGACTACCTTACCACTAGCCACTAGCTATTCAGGACAGGAAGATTCCATTCAGGACAGACTCACCTATGAGGTGGACACAATGAATTGACACCCTTCAGGAAACAGACATCAGGATGAGTCCCAAGGGAAGTACATTGAACACACCCTCAAACAAGCTAGAGCTGTAATTAAGAGACAACTCCTTTTTAAAACCCTACTGAAAGTCTAGACTGACTTTGTGTTTGTCTCAGGTGGGCGTTCCGATTGCACCTCTCCTGTTGTAAGGCATTTGTTCATACCTCTGTTCTAATCTTCTACTGTACCAGTTCATTGGTCCTCTGCTTGGGACTTGTGTTTGTATTGACTGCTTTCTCAATAAAAATTATTTGCAAAAAAAAAAAAAAAAAGAATTACATTTTAGCTGCCAAATTTCAGACTATTCTTCAAGCTTCGCTAGGTTTTCTTCATGTTATTCAAATCATCTGGGGTGTCTACACTATTGCAGATTTTGGCATCATCTACAAAGAGACAAATTTTACCTGACAATCCTTCAGCAATATCGCTTACAAAAATGTTAAAAAAAAACAGGTCCAAGAACAGAACCTTGAGGCACACCACTGGTAACATCTCTTTCCGCAGAGCGATCTCCATTGACCACTACCCTCTGTCGTCTTCCACTTAACCAGTTCCTGAACCAGCTCATCATTCTGGGCCCATCCCAAGAGCACTCAGTTTATTTATTAGACATCTGTGTGGAATACTGTCAAAGGCTTTGCTAAAATCTAAATACACCACATCTAGAACACTCTCTACCCAATTCTCTGGTCACTCAGTCAAATAAATTGATCAGATTTATCTGATAAGACCTACCTCTGGTCCTCTAATCCATCAGATTTCAGAAACTTCACCATTCTCTGTTTTAAAAGCATTTCCAATAATTTGCTTACCACAGAAGTCAGACTTATTGGCTTGTATGTTCCTACTTCTACTTTTGTAAGTTCCTTACTTCTACTTTTGTGTAGAGCAGTGGTCTCAAACTCGCGGCCCATGGGCCACATGCAGCCCGCCATTTTGATGGGGGGTTTGTTGGAGGGCTCCAGCAGGATGATTGGGTACCCAACTGCCGATGTTCATCGGTTGGTGGGGCCTACCGGCAGGAAGGATTGAGCACCTTCCTGCTGGAGATCGTGGGTTCTGTGGGCAGGAGGGGTTGAGCACCCTCCTGCCATGATCATCAGGGGGTGGGGGGGGAAGAGGGGAAACTGGTGGTCGTACTGCGGCCTCTATACTAATCGTGGCAAGGAGATCCCTTGCTGAGATTAAGTATAGCGGCCACATCTACTTACCATGTAGGGCAGCATTTTGCTGGCCTACATGGTAAGCATCTCCCGCTCTACCAGGGAGACATGTAGGACCACCTAGGTTCGCCTAAGGCTACCGCCTAGCCTTAGGCGAGCTTAGGCGGGCTTGCGGGCCTCCCTAGGCTCCCGGAGGCGCCTTCAATATAGGCAACCTTCCTGGGGAGCATTTTATAGAAAATGTGCCTCTCGAATGGCTGATTAGACAGTTGTAGGACACCTACAGCTGCCTACAATCAAGACACACTTTGCAGAATCGGGGCCTTAAGGCTCAAGTTTTCCATAAAGGTGGACGGCAATGGAAGCAGAGGGAATCCAGAAGATGAGCTTTCCAGTGTTCTGCACAGTCTGCCATATGTATGGCTACCTCCCCTCGAGAAGGCAGTCATATGTATGCGGTTGGTGTCAGGAGCTGAAAAGCTTGAAGAAGGAAGTTAGACAACTGAAGGACAGGATACAGGAACTGGAAGGACTTTACATCGCAGAAGACCCAATCAAGACAACTGAAGATTTCATGAGAGAGAGACACATTGAGGAGGAAGTCAGGGAGCTCGAGGAGTTCATTGAGGAGGCCTACAGGAGGAGGGTGGAAGAACACAAACATCAGAAGAAAGATGAAGCTATACCCACATGGAAAGGATAACAAGAGGAAGATGACTCCAAGGAAGAAACTCATAGAGGAGTCCCACAGGAAGGGGAGGCAAGGTCTTGCCGATGCCTAGAAGAAGATGTAGCGAAGCACATTGAGGACATAGACATGCGACCAGAGCGAAAACTGAAGAAGGGAAAGTCTGCAATCCTAGTAGGAGACTCAATCCTAAGGTAAGTAGATAGCCACATAGCAGGAGGAAGAGAGGATCGACTAGTGACCTGCCTCCCATGAGCAAGAGCAAAAGACATCGTCGACAAAATTGAAAAAATCCTGGAAGGATCAAAGACGGAAGAGACAACAGTGATGATCCATATCGGGACAAATGATGTCAGCAGGAGAGACTACAGTAGAAATGCATTGATCGAACAGTTCAAGATTCTGGAAAGGAAGTTGAAGATGAGGACTCAGAAGATAGCGTTTTCAGAGATCCTACCAGTACCGAAGGCAGATGTGAAGAGGCAGAAGGAACTACAGTCAATAAATGCATGGATGAGGAGATGGTGTGAGGAAGAGGTGTTCCACTTCGTGAGGAACTAGACAATGTTTTGGGGCAAGAGCAAGCTCTTCAGGAGAGATGGACTGCACCTGAGTGCGGCGGGAACTAGACTTCAAGCAAACAACGTCAGGAGAGGAATTGAGCAGGCTTTAAACTAAGAAGAAGGGGAAAGCCGACAGTCGACCAAGAGTCGACGATTCGGAAGAAGGTATCCCTTGAGGATACTGAGTGGGAAGAATGCTGGGAAGACACAACGGGCAAAAATCAAGAGTTGACAGGATGATAAGAAGATCATAGCACAGGAAAAGAAAGTAAAGATCGAAGCACAGGAAAAGAAAATGAAGACAAAAAAATACCAGGACTAAAATTGCATGTATACTAATGCAAGCAGCCTAAGGAATAAAATGGGAGAATTGGAAGTCATGGCCAAACAAGAGAACCTAGACATCATTGGGGTCTCTGAAACATGGTGGAATGAAGAAAACAAATGGGACCTAGCACTGCCAGGGTACAAACTCTATTGCGAAGACAGGTCAGGTCAGAAAGGAGGAGGAATAGCCCTATACATAAAGGAAAACATACACTCGACCACTCAGCAGCGACAACCAACAAATTGGAATCACTATGGGTTAAAATACCGGGAAGGAAAGGGTCTGAGATAAAGATGGGCCTGTACTATCATCCACCTGGGCAAACTGAAGCAAACGATGAAGAAATGAAAGCCGAGATTAAGCGAGAATGCAAGAGTGGTAACACGATGGTTATGGGAGACTTCAACTATCCCGGGATAGACTGGAGTCTTAGAAACTCACAATGCGCTAGGGAGACCAGATTCCTGGAGGCTATACAGGACTGCTTCATGGAGCAGCTTGTCAGAGAACCGACGAGAGGGAATGCCACTCTGGATTTAATCCTAAATGGGCTAAGAGGTCCTGCAAAGGAAGTGGAAGTAGTGGGACCGTTAGGAAACAGTGATCACAATATGATCAATTTCAAAGTCGAAGTAGGAATATCGATGGGAAATAGGACCACAGCGACAACTTTTAACTTCAAGAAAGGAAACTACGAAGCGATGAGAGTAATGGTAAGGAAGAAATTTAGGAACAGCTCAAAAAAATTGCATACTGTAGAGCAAGCCTGGTCTTTATTCAAGTACATGGTGAGCGAAGCGCAAAATCTGTATATCCCCAGATTTAGAAAAGGATGCAAAAAGAGCCGAACAAAAGACCTGGCGTGGATAACTAAAGAAGTGAGGAA
Source organism: Geotrypetes seraphini (assembly GCF_902459505.1). Lineage (NCBI taxonomy): Eukaryota > Metazoa > Chordata > Amphibia > Gymnophiona > Dermophiidae > Geotrypetes > Geotrypetes seraphini. Next base: position 292,407,441 of record NC_047085.1, read on the forward strand.
AGTGATAGGAGATAAGAAGAATTCATTCCGGAAGTGGAAAAAGGACAAAACTGGGGAGAACTGGAAAGAATACAGGAAGCATCAAAAGGAATGTCAGCTCGTGGTTAGAAGAACAAAAAGAGAATATGAAGAGAGGCTAGCCAGGGAAGCATGAAATTTCAAAGCATTCTTCAGATATGTTAAAGGGAAGCAGCCGGCAAGGGAGAAGGTGGGACCTCTGGATGACGGAGATAGGAAAGGAGTGGTGAAGGAGGAAAAAGAAGTGGCGGATAGACTAAACATGTTCTTTTCATCAGTATTTACAAAACAGGACATAACCAACATGCCGGAACCTGAAAAAATCTTCAAAGGAGATCAAGCAGAAAAATTAATATCCATGGATGTAAGCCTTGAAGATGTACACAAGCAGATAGATAGATTAAAAACTGACAAATAGCGGAACTATTACAGCGGGTCTGCAATCTATCCCTGAAAACAGGCTTGATCCCGGAGGATTGGATGTTACGCTCATCTTTAAAAAAGGATCGAGAGGTGACCTGGGAAACTACAGACCGGTAAGTTTGACTTTGATTCCGGGGAAGATGGCGGAAGCACTGATAAAAGACAGCATCGATGAGCATCTAGAAAGGAATAATCTGATGAAAACAAGCCAACATGGCTTCTGCAAGAGAAGATCGTGCTTAACGAACTTATTGCACTTCTTCAAAGGAATTAACAAATGGATGGACAAAGGGAACCCCATAGACATCATATACTTAGATTTCCAAAAAGCCTTTGACAAGGTACCCCACAAATGCCTACTGCGGAAACTGAAGAACCATGGGGTGGAAGGAGACGTACACAGATGGATCAAAAATTGTTTGGCGGGTAGAAAGTAAAGGGTAGGAGTGAAAGGCCACTACTCGTTCTGGAGGAGGGTCACGAGTGGTGTTCCACAGGGGTCGGTACTCGGACCGCTGCTGTTGAATGTATTCATAAATGATCTAGAAACAGGGATGAAATGCGAAGTAATAAAATTTGCAGACGACACCAAACTATTTAGTGGAGTTAGGACTAAAGAGGACTGTGAAGATTTACAAAGGGACCTGAACAAACTAGGAGAGTGGGCGACAAGATGGCAGAAGAAGTTTAATGTAGAGATATGCAAAGTCTTGCATGTAGGAAACAGAAACCCGAAGTACAGCTATACGATGGGAGGGCTGGTAATGGGTGAAAGTACCCAAGATAAGGACTTGGGGGTAATAGTGGAGAAGACAATGAAGCCTTCGGCATAGTGCACAGCAGCCTCTAAGAAGGGGAACAGGATGCTAGGTATTATCAAGAAAGGTATTACAACCAGAACGAAATAAGTTATCCTTCTGCTGTATCGGGCGATGGTGCGCCTGCACCTGGAGTACTGGGTCCAATATTGGTCACCGTACCTTAAGAAGGATATGGCGATGCTTTCATATGCTGAAAGATTGGAGAAATTGGATCTCGTTTCCCTGGGGACATGACAGAGACTTACAAGATCATGAAGGGCATAGAGAAAGTGGAGAGGGACAGATTCTTCAAACTTTTGAAAACTATAAGAACGAGAGGGCATTCGGAAAAATTAAGAGGGGACAGATTCAGAACCAATCCTAGGAAGTTCTTCTTGTGGTGGACACCTGGAATGCGCTTCCAGAGGGTGTGTTAGGACAGAGTACGGTATTGGGGTTCAAGAAGGGATTGGATAATTTCCTGAAGGAAAAGGGAATAGAAGGATATAGATAGAGGATTACTATACAGGTCCTGGACCTGATGGGCCGCCGCGTGAGTGGACTGCTGTGCATGATGGACCTCTGGTCTGACCCAGTGGAGGCATTGCTTAAGTTCTTATGTACTTAATACCAAAAGCCTCAAAATAGTTGGTCCAAAATTTTGTCTCTTGCAATTAATACTTTGATAGTTTTTCACTTTCTGCATGTTCACTGCTTTCAGCTGGGTATAGCTGAAATTATCAGAAGCAATTAAGGAAAGATTTCTAAACTATGAGTTTTACTTCATGCAAAGTTGTCATTTCTTTAATATAGTAACACAGTAGATGATGGCAGATAAAGACCCGAATGGTCCATCTAGTCTGCCCAACCTGATTCAATCTAAAAATTTGTTGGTTTTTTTTTCTTCTTCTTCTTCTTAGCTATTTCTGGGCAATAATCCAAAGCTCTGCCCAGTACTGTTCTTAGGCTCCAACTACTGAAGTCTCCGTCAAAGCTCACTCCATTCCATCTTCATCAGTGGTCTCAAACTCACAGCCCAGGGGCCACATGCGGCCCGCCAGGTACTATTTTGATGCCCTAGGTATGTTTATCATCACAAAAGTAAAATAAAACAGTTTTTTGATTATATGTCTCTTTAGCTATAAATTACAATATTATTATTAAGACTTAGCCAAAAGTTAAGATTTATAAACTATAAAGAGTTTTACCTCAAGCAAAATTGTCATTTCTTTAATAAGACATTATTTTTTTCTGGGCCTTCCAAGTACCTACAAATCCAAAATGTGGCCCTGCAATTGGTTTGAGTTTGAGATCACTGATCTACACCCTCTCAGCCACTGAAGCCATCCCCAGCCCATCCTCAACCAAACGCCATATACAGACACAGACCGTGCAAGTCTGCCCAGTACTGGCTTTAATTCTTCAATATTTACTATTATTTTCTGATTCCAGATTCTCTGTGTTCATCCCATGCATTTTTGAACTTTGTCACCGTTTTTATCTCCACCACCTCTCTCGGGAGTGCATTCCAGGCATCTACCACCTTCTCAATAAATAATAATTCCCTTATATTGCTCTTGAGTCTACCACCCCTCAACCTCAAATTATGTCCTCTTGTTTTACCATTTTCCTTTCTCCAGAAAAGATTTTGTTCTACGTTAATACCTTTCAAGTATTTGAATGTCTGAATCATATCTCCCCTATCTCTCCTTTCCTCTAAGGCAGTGGTCTCAAACTCAAACCCTTTGCAGGGCCACATTTTGGATTTGTAGGTACTTGGAGGGCCTCAGAAAAAAAATAGTTAATGCCTTATTAAAGAAATGACAATTTTGCATGAGGTAAAACTCTTTATAGTTTCTAAATCTTTCCTTTTGGCTAAGTCTTAATAATAATATTGTCATTTATAGCTAGAGACATATGATCAAGAAACTGTTTTATTTTACTTTTGTGATTATGATGAAAATACCGAGGGCCTCAAAATAGAACCTGGCGGGCCGCAAGTTTGAGACCACTGCTCTAAGGTATACATATTCAGGGCTTCCAGTCTCTCTTCATACATCTTTTGTCATAAACCTCCTATCATTTTCGTCACCCTCCTCTGGATTGCTTCAAGCTTTTTTGTGTCCTTCGTCAGATACAGTTTCCAAAACTGAACACAATACTCTAAGTGAGGTCTCACCAACGACCTATACAGGGGCATCAATTCCTTCGTTCTTCTACTGGTTCTGCCTCTCTTTATACAGCCCAGCATCCTTCTGGCAGCAGCCACCGCCTTGTCGCACTGTTTTTTTGCCTTTAGATCTACGGGTACTATCACCCCAAGGTCCCTCTCCCCATCCGTGCATATCAGTCTCTCACCTCCCAGCATATACCTCTCCTTCCGATTATGAATCCCCAAATGCATTACTCTGCATTTCTTTGCATTGAATTTTAGTGCTAAGAAATGTAGAGTAATGCATTTGAGGATTAATAATTGGAAGGAGCCTATTTTTTCTGCAGCCCTCCAAGTACCTACAAATCTAAAATGTGGCCCTGCAAAGGTTTTGAGTTTGAGACTGCTGGTGTAGAGGGACCACATCAGCCCTTCTCCAGTCCTCCGGAACCATGTCCAACTCTAGAGAAGCATTGAAAAGGTCAGTCAGCAGAGCCACCAGAACTTCCCTAAATTCCTTCAGCACCCTCGGATGTACACAATTCAGCCCCATCGGATGCACACCATACAGCCCCATCGCTTTGTCTACCTTTAATTTAGCTAGCTGTTCATGAATACAACCCTCTGAAAATCAATCAGGGTCTACTGTTCCACTCCCAGATCTTCAGCTGTGAACAGAAATATTTGTTAAGCAATTCAGTCTTTTCTTTATCAGCTTCTACATATCCATCCCCTTCACTTTTGAGTTTCACAATGCCATTTTTGTATTTTTTCCTATCACTGATATATCTAAAAAAATTTCTTGTCTCCCCATTTTACTGTAACATACATAGTAACATAGTAAATGATAGCAGATAAAGACCTGCCCATTAGTTATACCCATTAAAAATACATTACTAAATTAACTTATCTCTTCTTTGATATTTCAGTGTCAGCTATTTTTTCTTCCATTTGTATCTTTGCTTTCCTGACTACTCAACTAACCTCTCTTAACTTTTCCTGATATTTTTGCCTGTCTTCTTCTTTCTGCGATCTTTTGTAGTTTATGGAAGCTAACCTCTTATTCCTTACCTTCTCAGCTACTACTTTTGAGAACCAAAACGGTCTTTTCCTCTTTTACTTACTTGCCTCAGAAAAAGATTTGTCGCCCTTACAGTAACTCCTTTCAGTTTTGCCCACTGCATTTCTACTCCTTCCAGATGTTACCATCCAGATAATTCCTTGACGTAATCCCCCATCCAAAGTTAGTTTTGTATAAAGTCTAGAACCATCACTTTTAATGAGCCCTCTCTATGCCCGTCTTAATATTAAACTGTACCATGCAATGATCACTGTATGCCAGGTGATCACCCACTGTACCATCTGAAACACTTTCTCCGTTAGTAAGCACTAAGTCCAGTATCCTGCATGGGTTCCATTACTAACTGCTGGAACAGTCTTTATTGTACAGAATCCAGGATCTCACTACTTCTAGAAGACCCCACAACAGGGATACCCATATCAACATCCGACATATCAAAATCACCTATTAGTAAAACTTCCTCTTTTTTAGATATATTCTGAATGTCTACTATTAAATCTCTGTCCATTTCTTCAGTCTAATGTAAATATATTTACCATTCCCTCTTTCCAAATTGATCCACAATACCTCTTCCTTGCCCTGCAGATCCTGCAATGTTCGAGACCAATAATTGAAGAGAGAGAATTGAAGAGTTCTCAAGTAAACTTTTAAGCAGCAAATCTGTTGTGAAAAGACAATTCAACATCTAATATCACCCTCAAATTTTTTACCTTATGAGACACAGTGATCAAAGTATCCGACAGCAAAATTTCTTTTTTTAAATAAATATTTTTTATTCTTTTTTTAAATTCTTACATCAAGTGAAATACATGTAATACATTCAATTATGAAAAAAAACACTTGAAATTATTATTAAATGTTCTTACAATGTGAATTAAATAAACCCTTTATCAGAATTTTATATCATATTAATATTACAATAGTTTTCCCTCCCTACCCCTTCTATATGTTCTATACATGTGTTATTATATCTGATCAGTAGAATAATTTGTCAATGGTCCCCATATTTTATTAAATTTTTTAATATAACCTTGTTGTAATGCCAATACTTTTTCCATTTTATATATATGACAAATTGAATTCCATCAAAAAGTGTAATTCAATTTAGTGTAATCCTTCCAGTTCTGAGTAATTTGCTGTATGGCGACCCCTGTTAAAATTAATAAAAGTTTATTATTATTAACTGAAATCGGACTTTGTGTTCTCATTGCTATTCCAAATAATATTGTATCATATGATAGTCCAACATGATTTTCTAATAAATTATTAATTTGGGGCCAAATTAATTTCCAAAAGGAATTAATGCAGGGACAAAAGAATAGTAAATGGTCCAATGTCCCCACTTCTATCCTACAATGCCAGCATCTATTAGATCTATTACTATCTAATTTTTGTAATCTCGTAGGGGTCCATAAAAACAACCATGTTTGACTCATAGATGCTGATCTTGTAGTATGTATTCTCCAGGACCAAAATTTTTGCCATTGAGATGGAAAAATTATCTGTCCTATCTCAATACTCCAAATATCCCTAAGTCCTGATCTCTTTTTTTTGTTTAAAAATTCGTTTATTTTCTTATACCATTTTGCGGCTTGGTGTCCTAGAAAATCCGCTTGAAAACAAAGGATTGGTAAACTATATTGAGTGTTAAGATTCTTCCATTCAGGGAACCCTTCCTGAATGGCCTGCTTCAATTGCATCCATTTAAAATATTGTGTTTTTTCTAATCCAAATTTTTGTTGCAATTGTGAAAAACTAAGCAGTGATCCATTTACTATTACATCTTTTAAAGTACGTATACCTGCTTTTATCCATTGTTTCCATACTATTTTAAATCCACCAATTTTGATCCTGGAGTTTACCCAAATAGATTGATTTAAAGATTTAGCCAATGGATCTGTTAATAAATTGCTTATAAATCTTAATGTTTTCCATGTATCTATTAGAATTCTATGATCTTTATATCTCCTAGGTATTGTTATACTAATGAAATGTTCTGGATGTAAAGGGAACATGAGGTGCCATTCTAAATATAACCAGTCGGGTACATTTTCCATGAGATCTGGGAGGATCCAATACATTCCCTGTCTTAAAATATAGGCTTGATGGTACCTATAGAAATTTGGAAAATTTACCCCTCCTTCCTTAATTGTTTTTTGTAATGATGCTAAAGCGATTCTTGGTCTTTTCCCAAACCAAACAAATTTTGTTAGTATACTGTTTAATTTTTTATAAAATGACCCCTGAAAAAATATTGGAATCATACTCATTTGATAACAAACCACAGGTAAAATCATCATTTTAATTGTTTGGATTCTTCCCCACCAAGAAAGATGTAAAGGATTCCATTGCTCGCACATTTCTGTTATTTTCTTTAATAAAAGTTTTTCATTCTCTTTAACTGTGTCATCAATTGTATTTTTTATAAGAATACCTAAATATTTTAGTCCTTCCTCTTTCCATTTAAATGAATATGAATCAAATAATCCTTTGGTGCAATGGATATTAATTGGAAGAACTTCAGATTTTTCCCAATTGATTTTATATCCAGAAAACTTTCCAAACTTTTCTATTAAATTAAGTAGATGTGGAATGGTGTCTTCTGGTTCTCTTAAATATAATAATATATCATCTGCATATGCAGATAATTTAAATTCCCAATTAGAAAATGTGATTCCCTTTATTCCCTTAGTTTGATTTATTGCAATTAATAAGGGTTCTAGAACGATATCAAAAAGTAAGGGAGATAAAGGACAACCTTGTCTAACTCCCCTTAGCAAGTTAAATTTATCAGATAAGTTATTGTTTATATTTAATCTTGCTCCAGGGGAGCTATATAATGTTTGAATCATTTTAATAAAACCAGGTCCTATACCAAACCATTCTAGAGCTTGATACATAAACTTCCATTCTACTCTATCAAATGCTTTTTCTGCATCTAATAATATTAGAAAAGCTGGATCATTCAAATTTTTTGCTATATTTAGAGAATGAAATGCTAATCTAGTGTTATGTGAAGAATGTCTTTTAGCAACAAATCCTGTTTGGTGTATATCAATAATAAAAGGAAGAGCTTTTGCTAATCTTATAGCTAGCACTTTAGCAATTAATTTAGCATCTACATTCATCAAAGATATAGGCCTATAATTTGTTATCAATGTCGGATCCCTGTTTGGTTTTGGTAAGACAATTATAACAGAATCAGCCATAGTTCCTGATATATTTCCATTATTTATTTGATATTGATATAAATTTAATAGATAAGGTAATAAAATATTTTGAAATGTTTTGTAAAATTCAACAGTATATCCATCTCCACCTGGAGCGGATCCAACTCTAAGAGCTTTCAATGCTGATTCTACTTCTTTTAAAGATATATGTTCTTCTAAACTTCCTTTTATATGATCCGGAATATTTGGTCCAATAAATGCCTTTAAAAATTCTATACCATCTTGTTCTTTATTTTCATAAGTATCAGAAGTATATAAATCCTTATAAAAATCAAGAAACTGTTTCATAATATCTTCATTACTAGTGTGTGTATTGCCCCATTTATCCTTAATTGCAATAATCTTAGATTTTCTTTTTTTTTGCTTTAATAAAATTTGCTAATAATCTTCCATTTTTATTTGAATTTCCATAATACTGTACTTGCCGACAGAACATATCTTTCCTTACAAATTGAGAAGAAATCTCATTATATTTAACTTTTGTTTTTAATAATTTCTGCAATGTATCATGTTCCCATTTAATAATTAATTTTTGTTCTAATAATTTAATTTCTTGTTCCAATTGTATAAATTGTTTTTTAAGTTGTTTTTTCATATATGCAGAATATGATATGATATTCCCTCTCATTGTTGCTTTATAAGCGTCCCATAAAATTTCAATGTTTATGTTATCCGAATTATTGACTTGAAAGAATTCATGCATTTTTTCTTTAATATTTTCTATAAATTTTATGTCTGCAAGTAAAGCATTATCAAATCTCCAAATTGGTTTAGAATAAACTGATATATCATTCTGCAAATCAATCCACACACCAGCATGATCTGATATAATAATAGGATCAATAATTGCTTTCATCACTTTTTGTGCTATGTTATTAGAAACGAATATATAATCAATTCTTGAAAAGGATTTATGGACCTGAGAACAGAAAGAATATTCTTGATCATTAAAATGAAGGATACGCCATATATCTACTAAATCACAAGTTTGTATCAAATTATCTAATCCTAATGATTTCATAATTTTACTTGGTTTTTTATCCAGAATAGGATCCATTACAGCATTGAAATCTCCAGCTACTATTAAATTATTAGCAGCCAGTGGTAGTAATATCTGCTGAATATTTTTGAAAAACTCCATTTGATTTGAATTAGGAGCATATAAATTAAATAAGTCCAGGGTTGTATTCCTCAGATCCATTTTAATATGTACCCATCTTCCTAATGGATCAAATTTTATTAACTTAAAATCTGCTATACATTTTTTATTTATGAGAATAGCTACTCCTGCTTTTTTTCCAACAGCCGGTGCAAAAAAACATTTGGACACCCAACCTTCTTTTAGTTTATTAGATTCAATACCTGACAAGTGTGTCTCTTGTATGAAATAAATATCAGCTTTTTGCTTATGAAGAAAATCTAGTATTTTCTTTCGTTTGATTGGATGGTTAAGACCATTGACATTAAGAGAATAAATTTTAAGAGCCATTTAAATTAATAAGTAATATTTGAAGTAAAATTCTATAAATATATTTTTGATCAGATATCCACACATGTTTAATATTTATTCTTTTATTTATTATTAAACCCTTACTTTTAAGATTTTCTTTAATTAATTTCATCTCCCTTTTCCTACCCCCCTCCCTTCCCTCCCCATTTAGCAAAAATAGTGTATACTTGGCAACACGCATATCAAGATCAGCCATAACATACTCCAAGAAGACCCTTTAGCTTTCCAAATACAGTTTAAGTCATTAAATATTTAAATAATATTAAAATGTAAATAATTCATATATTATATATCTATGAATTCAGTCAGTTTCATATACATTTCTTAGGATATTTTAAAATTCTATATTTATTACCATTAATTCATTAATAAATAAATAAATATAGTATTTATCTTTTATTATATCCCAAAAAACTTTTTCCTCTCATCTTATATTTTATTATAGTAATATCATTAATATGGGAACATAATGATATAGGAACAATAGTTTCACAAGTAAAGAATCTCCCCCCCATGAGAGAACACCGCTAAAATCACACACCAGGCACATACATCGTTTCTCCACTTATCTGATTCTCTCTTTATCTCTTCTCATTTTTATTTTCTTCTTTTTCCTTGTCTTCTTTCTTCTTCTTTTCCTAAGGAGATTATATTGAATAGTTCTTTACGATCTTCCAAAGTTCTTGTAATCCATTTTCTGATTTCTTTTTCTTCTTTTTTCTTCTTATATTTTATATTATATGTTCATGTTGTGTTTCCGGTATGAAAAAAATCCATTTCCTGTGTTCCTCACGCATAGACCTTCGGGATTGTAAGTTTTTAGATTTTTAAGTCATTTTGAAGAGAGAAGAGGGAATACAATTCAAACAAGTATATATATGTGTCCGGTGTGCGACCCCGCAGCAGTCTCACCACAGGAAAAGAAAAGCCTCACCCGAAAAACCATCCCCCTCAATTTTTTTTTTTTTATCTCTGATATTCCCACCAATCTATTCTGTCTGTAATAAATTTCAAAGCAGGCTTTTAGTTATATTATCTTTTCTATATTACATTCATTTAAATTTATGTTAACTTTCTTTCTTTTCATATTTTATATTATAATTATAATTATTTCCTGTTAAACTTACAAACATATAATTGCATTAAGCCTTTAAAAATTTTTTTTTTTTTGCATTTTAGAATGTCTGTTACATTCTAATTCTATTGTAAGAGAGACGTTGAAAATAATATATTTGAAGCTAATTAAAAACATTCTAAATCGTTGCATTTTGAAATATAGTAAATTCTTTAAAGTTATTTTTCTCTATATAATTAATATATGATGATATATATAGTATAATATTTTTCCCAACATTTCTAATTAATAAATTAAAGACATATTATTCAAAATTAGGATGACATAGGTATTTCTTGAGTTTGAATAAATTTCTCTAGTTTCTCAGCATCATCAAATGTAAAAGTTTTATTTCCGATGGTAACCTTCATGTTTGCAGGATACATTAATCCAAACTTTGCACCTAATTCTCTTAGTTTTGGCCTCAATTCCAGCAACTTTTTCCTTTTTATCGCTGTGTTTTTAGCAAAATCAGGAACAAAGTGGATATAAGCATCTTGATATTTAAGACCTTTATTTTGCTTTGCTAGTTGAAGTATTTCTAAGACCTGTTGGTGGCGCAATAGTTTGAATATAAATGGTCTTGGTCCGTGTTGATTTTCTCCTCTCTTCATAGGCACTCTATGTGCTCTTTCTACCTCTATGGGATATTTTGTTTTTATCGGAAGTAGTTTGGGTAACAGATTTTCAATAAAGACTACCGGATTTCCCTTTTCTGCTCCTTCTGGTAATCCAATCAAACGGACATTACTTCTTCTTTCTCGATTAGAATAATCTTCAATTTCTTTAGTAAGTATTTCTATTTTTTTTCTTTCTGTTCGATTGTAACTTGCTTCTTCTTCTACAAGCATCATTCTTTTATTCTAGATTATTTGACTTTAATTCCAGGAGATCCATTTTTTTGTTTAGCGTTGAAACGTCCTCTGATATATTCGTAACTTTTTTTGTTAAAACTGATAGCATTTCCTTTATTTCCTTTAGTTCTTTTATTACTTCTATATCTGTCATTTTTGAACCTGTCTCCTGTTCCGGTTTTGCTCTTTTGCTGCTACCAGCCAGCGCAAAGTCATTCTTGTTTTGTTTTCCTGTTGCCATCTTTTATCTTATCTTCTTTATTTAATCCAGGCTTTTTTTTCTTATTTTTTTTAAAATTCTTTTAGACTTTTTGCAGACTTTCAAGGTCTTTTTCTTGGAGCTCACTTATTAGCCGACCTTCCTCATGCGCGTCCAAGCCACGCCCCCCGACAGCAAAATTTCATTAGGAAATTAAATAGTGGAATCTGACTCTTACATAAGGGAGACAGATACAAATTAAACAAAATCCCTGACAAAGCCAATCTCTGTGGCACTCCAGTACCAATTGATTAAATGAAAATAAATAGTTACCCACTCAAATTTTCCTACTGAAAAGATAAGATCTCAACCAATCAAGTACACCACCTGCAATGCCACTAATTCACCAGAAAGAATGGAAGCCATGTAGTTGCATAACAATTAATATTGGAATGCTCACCACTTTTGCTTGCAATGATATGGCTATATTTATTTGCCTTAAATTCTCTTCTCAATTTTCACCCCACATTGTTGTGGACTACAGTATTGGTTAGTATTTCATTCTAATGGAGGAATAATTTTTTTGCCTCTTTTATTTGTTAAATGAAATTACCATTTCTTGTTTTCTGCACAAGTTAATGCAGTGCCTGGATTATTTGTTAAAATATATAAATATAAAATAAAATAATCCTATATGCTATTAACAACCAATGTTCTGATTTTAAGAGAGGCATAACAAGACTGAAAGTCTATACTCCAGTAATTAATTTAACAGCTACATTTTGAACAAGTCAAATATCAAAGAAGAGACAAATTAATCTACCGTATTTTCGCGGATATAACGCGCGCGTTATACGCGTTTTTACGTACCGCGCATACCCTTCGCGCGTTATATGCCTGAGTGCGGTATACAATTTTTTTTTTACATATTTCACACCCCGCCTGACGCCCGATTCATCATCCGGAAGGACGCTCGCACCCCCACCCCGAAGGACCGCCGACTCCCCGACAATATCGGGCCAGGAGGGAGCCCAAACCCTCCTGGCCACGGCGACCCCCTACCCCCACCTCGCACTACATTACGGGCAGGAGGGATCCTAGGCCCTCCTGCCCTCGACGCAAACCCCCCTCCCCCCAACGACCGCCCCCCCCCAAGAACCTCCGACCGCCCCCCAGCCGACCCGCGATCCCCCTAGCGACCCCCCCGACCCCCCCACCCCCCTTCCCCGTACCTTTGGTAGTTGGCCGGACAGACGGGAGCCAAACCCGCCTGTCCGGCAGGCAGCCAACAAAGGAATGAGGCCGGATTGGCCCATCCATCCTAAAGCTCCGCCTACTGGTGGAGCCTAAGGCGCGTGGGCCAATCAGAATAGGCCCTGGAGCCTTAGGTCCCACCTGGGGGCGCGGCCTGAGGCACATGGGCCCAACCCGACCATGTGCCTCAGGCCACGCCCCCAGGTGGGACCTAAGGCTCCAGGGCCTATTCTGATTGGCCCACGCGCCTTAGGCCCCACCAGTAGGCGGAGCTTTAGGATGGATGGGCCAATCTGGCCTCATTCCTTCGTTGGCTGCCTGCCGGACAGGTGGGTTTGGCTCCCGTCTGTCCGGCCAACTACCAAAGGTACGGGGAAGGGGGGTGGGGGGGTCGTGGGGGTCGCCAGGGGGATCGCAGGTCGGCTGGGGGGGCGGTCGGCGGTTCTTGGGGGGGGCGGTCGTTGGGGGGGAGGGGGGTTTGCGTCGAGGGCAGGAGGGCCTGGGATCCCTCCTGCCCGTAATGTAGTGTCGGGACAGCGCACGGAGAGGCGGGGCAGTGCACCGAAAGTCAGGGCGGGTGAACGGAGAGTCGGGACAGCGCACGGAGAGGCGGGGCAGTGCACCAAAAGTCAGGGCGGGTGAACGGTGAGTCGGGGCAACCAGAGGAGAGTCGGGGAGGGCGAAAGGAGAGTCGGGGTGGCCAGAGGAGAGTCGGGCAGCATGTGCAGTATACCCATGAGCGCTGTATACAAAAGTTTCCGTACATACAAGTGTGGTTTCTGCGCGCTATACCCGTGTGTGCGTTTTACACGGGTGCGCGTTATATCCGCGAAAATACGGTAATCATGTATTGTTTTAATGAGTATAACTTATGGGCAGACTGGATGGACCGTTCAGGTCGCTATCTGCCAACATTTACTATGTTACTATGTATGTATGTTACTATTAACGGCATGGATTCCCTGAAATAAGGCATTAAAATAATCCAGATTACTCAGAATTAATGCATTAAGTAGAACACGTACAGCCTATCTAAGGGATTCTGCAGTGATCTTATCAGCCCTTTCATGCCTACCCCCAACCTTCTTCAGGACTACCAATATTTAAGATATTTGAAAATGATACAATCAACCAGATGAGACCATCTCTGAGAAAAACCTAGTTAACATCCCAACAGACAGAATATGCTCAGCTTTCAGCACAGTCACAACAGAAGAATTAAGATCTCAAGTAAACCGATTATCTAGAATGGGCTGCAAACTTGATCACAACCCATCATACCTCTATCACGACATATCAGATGAAGTACTCAAATGGTTTACTGAAATGATAAACTCTACTTTAGCATAAGGATGGTTCCCAGAAGCATTTGGTGAAATGTTAGTTAATCCTATTCCAAAAGGATCAGACTTAGACCCATCCCAAGCTGCCAGTTACAGACCAAAAGCTGACATACAGTTTCAAACTGATTGAATTTGTAGTTGCAACTCAGCTAAAGGATCACATTATACGCTGGAACCTATTACCTTTCCAACCCAGTTTCAGAAACTCACACAGCACAGAAACATGTTTAATAGACCCGGTATCCAGAGTAAGATCAGCACGAAGTAAAGGTAGACAAATGCTGCTAATACTGTACAATTCGATGTCTCAGTGGCATTTGACAAAGTAAATCACACGCTATTAAATAGGTTATCTGAACTAGGAATCACAGGACAAGTCCTAAAATGATTTCAGAGGCTTTTTGCATAAGAACATAAGAATAGCCTTACTGGGTTAGACCAATGGTCCATCAAGCCCAGTAGCCCGTTCTCACAGTGGCCAATTCAGGTCACTAGTACCTGGCCAAAACCCAAAGAATAGCAACATTCTATGCTACCGATCCAGGGCAAGCAGTGGCTTCTCCCATAATAGACTATTGACTTTTCCTCCAGGAAATTGTCTAAACCTTTCTTAAAACCAGCTATACTATCCACTCTTTCCATAACCTCTGGCAATGTGTTTCAGAGCTTAACTATTCTCTGAGTGAAAAAATATTTCCTCCTATTGGTTTTAAAAGTATTTCCCTGTAACTTCATTGTGTCCCATAGTCTTTGTAATTTTTGACGGAGTGAAAAATCGATCCACTTGTACCCATTCTACTCCACTCAAATAGAAGCTACAGAATACTGAAGGACAAAACCTACTCTGACCACTGGACCCCACCAGGTGGAGTAGCAGAGGGATCCCCTATTTCATCGCCATTATACAATATCTTCATGACCACTCTAAATACAATTACAGTCAAACCTCGGTTTGCGAGTAACGTGGTTTGCGAGTGTTTTGTAAGACGAGCAAAACCCTCAGCAAACTTTTGTCTTCCAAACCGAGCGCTGCCCCGATAAACGAGCACTTTCAGCTGCAGGCAGCGCCACTTCAGGGGGATGCCTCTTCTATCTGCCGGCCAGCCTTCCACACCGGGTGCCTTCAGCACCATGTTGGAGAGCCTCTGAGCCCACGCAGCCGAGCGCCGTCCCAACTACACATTTGCGCATGATCACGCACGTCAATCATCGATGTTGTGCGTATTTATATGTGGCGCGCATGTGAGACGGCGCTCGGCTGCGTGGGCTCAGGGGTTCTCCAGTGTGGTGCGGAGGGCTAGCTGGCGGACAGAGGAGGCGTCTCCATGAGGCGGCGCTGCCTGCAGCTGTATAAGGACCCCGATGGTTGCATGCAGCTGGCCACCTACAAACTGCAGCACCCAGCACCCGACAGATACACACCCTGGGCCACCCCTCGCCACTTTCTCCCAGTTCCTTGGCACCTTTTGGGTTGTGGAACGATTTGTCGCATTGCCATTATGGCCCATGGGGAAAGTTGTTTTAATATATGAGTACTTTGGATTATGAGCATGCTTCTGGAACGAATTATACTCGTAAACCAAGATACCACTGTATATTAAATCCTGGGGATTGGCTATATTATCACTACTAGACTATAGTAATGCAATCCTCTCAGGACTCTTAAATAAATTAACAAAAAATATTCCACTAATACAGAGTACAGCAGAAAGACTTATATTCTACAAGTCAAGATTCGATCATGTCACACCACTACTCATGGAGCTACACTGACTCCCAGCTGACAAGCAGGTGAAATTCAAGCTATGCTGTTTCTTTTTTTTTTTTTTTTTTACGCCACGTAGATATTTATTTATTTTTTTAATATTCTTTATTCATTTTAAAAGCCAATATAAAGTGCAGCAGATTATCAAACAATTAACATAATAAAACAGTACTCAGAACAATCAAATGATATAATAAGTACCATATATCCTCAAATATAAACCGGGATTTTTGGGCCAAAAAATTGGCCCAAAAATGGGGGTCCCGGTTTATATTTGGATCATCTCCCAGTGACCACCTGAAACCCTCCCGGACTTCCTGCAGGCCTGCCTTAACCCGGGACAGGAGGGATCCCACCCGTATCCTGCCCCGGCCGACACTAACAATTACCACCCTCTCTCCTTCCCTCCCTCACGTACCTGTTTGTTCTCTGGTGGTTCAGCGTGTATCCCCCACTGAAATCCTCCAGAAGATTGTAAAGGTAAGTAGCCAGCAGCGCACCCAGGCTGGCACGCGTAGCTACTGGCATAGTGGACTCTCTGGAAGACAGTTGAAAAGCAACAGAGAGTGATCTTGGAAGATACGTCGCAGTGATCTTGGAAGATACATCACAGTCTGTGACAAGAGTATGACAATTCCAGAAGATGCTCTGAAGGAATGTATTGCTCTAAATCAGTCAACTATTGAGCATGTTGTTGAAGATACAAAGACATGTAGAAAGTGTAATTAAGCATTCTGCTCAACAGCAAAGAGTTTTGATAAAGGCGACATCCAAACTTGTCCATAGTATGGCCTTTGCGTCACAGAGACAATGAAGCATTAACTCTGGTAGGAAAATATTTTTTGAGGGTTGATTCCACTAATAATGAAGGATGTGGAAGTTGTAGATTATCAAATCCCGGAGTAGAGAAAATTCTATAAAGTGAATTCATCTTCCCTGGAACAGTTAAAAACATCTCCCAATTTCTGAAAAAGATTTGTTTAAACATGCAATGGCAATTTGAAGAGATCTTTGGAAGGTCCACAAAAGTGTCTTTTTCTGCTCTTGTGAATAAACAGTTTATACAAAAAAAAAAAAAAAAAAGTTCAATATATTTTGAAATTCAGCATTAAATGAAACATCAGTCTCCACTGAAAGAAACAAATCTTTGCACAACTGATTAATGTAAGTTACAAAGGAGAATTTTTCAGGACAAGATCTTCTTTTGGGAATAGCTGCACCAACAGACTCAGGTTCAGAGAGGGAAAACCCACACTCCGAATCAGACTTCGAATCTGAGAAAACTTCTGGGGAAAAATGCGATGCTTTTGTAACCGGTCCGATGAAGAGGCGGAAGTGGATCAATGAAGTTCCTGATGCCTCTTCGAAAGAGGAGGTCGACTAAAAGAGGAACTACAATGTCTTGGTCTGGAATGCCTCACAGAAGAAGTGGACTTATGGCCCAAAGTAGCAGTTCTAAGTCTTGAAGGGGAGCATTGTTGAGAAGTAGAACTTTGATGCGAAGAACCATGGAAGATAGGACTGAGATATAGAACCATGACGTCTCATAGAAGATCCCTGAGCAGTATTTTGATGCTCCAATGGACCGGTGGTATTGGTACCTTGATGCCTCACAGTGGTATGATCAGGTTGGGCTGGTACCAAGAAAGTTGAGTGTAGAAGATGCATCTCCCTGTGAAAGAATTCATCAAGCTTCTCTTGCAAAGAGTGCACCAGTAGCAATTGCTCTACAACCGGTATCATCAGTACAGCAGGTTGCTTCAGTATGGGTGACCTGGCAGAACACACACCCTGCATGTGACAAACAACTTGCAGCTCAGAAGAACTATGATGTCATCTTTTGGCCTGCATCATTAGACTCGATGCAGTCGAGGCCTGTGACACCTACTGAGCAGCATGCACTAGTACTGAAGGCACACCAGCCTGTACTATCAGTGCAGCAGGTTGTCTCAGAGAGAGTGACTTCGAGGATGCACACCTAGGAAGAGAGACATCCTGCAGATTCTTAGATAGATGACGTTGATGGGTGGACTGCTTCAAGAGACTCGATGCTGTAGAGACCTGCAACATTTGCTGGGAAGAGGATGACTCAGAAACTAGCTTCCCCGATGCAAGATTTCCTGATGTCGATGTAGGAGTTTTCAAAGGCGAGAGCTCTGAAGTTTTTCCGATGTCCATAGCGGAGCTGAACAGCTTCTTCCGTTCAATACGACGGGCTTTAATGGAACACTTATGCAGATGAAACACTTAATACACAATTCAATTTGGTGATCAGGGCCCAAACATTGAAACTAAACTAAACCTTAAGTTTATATACTGCATCCTCTCCTTAATTATAGAGCTCGGCACGTTTGAACACACTAATTATGTGAGTCGGCTATGAAAATAGGCCTCTGGCACCTGCAGCCCAAAGTCTTCTTAGCATTTAGCACACATTAATTCTGTTAGTGCAAGTAATCACATGCTAAGCTTTTGTAAAAGGATCCCTAAATACATAAATCAGAACAGGAGAAACTGAGACATACATATATGTTAAAACACTAAGGGCTCCTTTTACGAAGCCACGGTAGCGGCTTTAATGCACGTGACTTTTAATCACATGCTAGCCGAAAAACTACCGCCTGCTCAAGAGTAGGCGGTAGCAGCTAGCATGTTCGGCGGTTTAGCGCACGCTATTATGCGTGTTAAACCGCTACCGCGGCTTCGTAAAAGGAGCCCTAATAGATTAATTCAAAACTAATTTAAAAATTAATATATGCTAATTTTGTTTATCATAAATATGATTCTAAATACGAAAGGACCATGAGTTTCCCCACATCCCACTCCTCAAAATGACAAACAGCATATTTCTAAATAATACTCTCTGAAATCTGTCATTATGCTGGAATGATTAATTTTTAAATGAGGTTTTATTTCTGTCTTTGTTAGCTTATGTATAATTTGTCACTTAAAGAAAGAATAAAAAGATTTGGATTTTGTTTAAAAGGAACCATAAGCTCAGAGTACAATTACTTACTGCTGCTACTGTGCTAAGGGTTGCCAAAAAAAAGAAAGAAAGAAACCAATAGAACAAGATGTTATACCGCAGTGGGATTATCCAGTTTAAAACAATAAAATCTTGCATTATAATTACTTAGGATGGTAGGTTTTCAATATCTCCAGTTTGGATGTGCTGACATTATGAAGAAATTGCACGACTGAGCATACCCCATCTTTATTAGATTTTTTAAATTCTAATTTGTTTCAGCTTGACATGACAAAGCCTGCTGGAGCTCCTGCTGTGAGCAATGCAGTCAGCAATAAAGTAACATCTTTTCTATCCTAGCACCTGGCAACTCTCCTTCAGAATCTGTATTTCTAATTCTAATGTATTTTCTTGCAGCTTTCCAGGTTCAGAGACATACAGATTTATAAATAGCAGAAGTAGCTTAAATATCTTTTTTTTTCAAACAAGAGTCAATAACTTCTTTTGATCTGTCCCTTCTAACACCTATTGTAACTCCTAATGAATGCATTTGTTTTAAATTTGGCAGACTACTGTAATGCTCTCTATAATGGTCTAAAGCAGTGTTCTTCAACCTTTTTACACCCGTGGACCGGCAGAAAAAAAAGAATTATTTTGTGGACCGGCAAACTACTAGGACTAAAATTTAAAAATCCCGTTTCCGCCCCATCTCCGCGAGCTCGGTCCCCACAAATCATCTGATCCCATCCACACAAGCCTCAGTTATGATTTTATATTGAATGTATTTTATTAAAGTATAAAAAGAAACAATATTCTGTAGAATTGTCATTTTATAAATACAAATAATTCAGAGCAAGGATAAACAAAACCCCTGTCTCCCCTCCCCTTCACATATATCCCCTCTACTATCAAGAAAACTGAACAAGCCAAATTATTACAGAATGCTACACAGAAATATCATGCTAACAGAATACTGAAGTAACACATGACAGGAATAGTTTTAGGGGAGTGCAACTAGGGCAACTGCCCCCTGGTCAGAGAGCGCCCTAAGCCAGCTGAAAGCTAAAGAAGCACTGCCTGGGTTTTGCAGTCCCCAGTTATGTCTAACACCAGCTCTAGCAGGATATATATTTCAAATCTGATATATTCTAATCACAAAATAGAAATAAAATTATTTTTTTCTACCTTTTGTCGTCTCTGGTTTCTGCTTTCAATCTTTTTTTCACTCTCTTCCTTCCAGCGTATGCCCTCTCTGTCTCTTCAATCCAGCATCTGCCCCTTCCATATGGTATCTGTCTTCTTTCTATGTCCCTCTCTCTCTCCTATTTACATGATTCATTCCAGCTTCACTGCTCTCTTCATTTTTATCTCTCCTACACCAGATCTATCATCGTTGTCCCTCTGCTTATTTTTCTGCTGACCCCTTCCTATCATCAATCTCTCTACTTTCTCATGCCTGTGTCTCCCCTTCCCCTCCTCTAATCTCTCTGCCAGCTGTTTCCTTCCTTTTTTCATTCTTCCTTCCCTCCTCCTCCTGTCCAGCAGTAACTCTCTTCCCTTCCTCCCCTCCCAGAAGCATCTCTCCTTCTCCCTCTCCAGTAGCAGCTGTACCTTTTTTTCCTTGCCCAGCAGCTTCCCAGATTCCTTTCCCTCCTCCCCTCCCAGAAGCATCTCTCCTTCTCCCTCTCCAGTAGCAGCTGTACCTTTTTTTCCTTGCCCAGCAGCTTCCCAGATTCCTTTCCCTCCTCCCCTCCCAGAAGCATCTCTCCTTCTCCTTCTCCAGTAGCAGCTGTCCCTTTTTTCCTTGCCCAGCAGCTTCCCAGATTCCTTTCCCTCCTCCCCTCCCAGATGCATCTCTCCTTCTCCTTCTCCCTCTCCAATAGCAGCTTTCCCTTTTTTTCCTGGCCCAGCAGCTTCCCAGATTCCTTTCCCTCCTCCCCTCCCAGAAGCATCTCTCCTTCTTCTTCTCCCTGTCCAGTAGCAGCTGTCCCTTTTTTTATCTTGCCCAGCAGCTTCCCAGATTCCTTTCCCTCTTCCCCTCCCAGAAGCATCTCTCCTTCTTCTCCCTCTCCAGTAGCAGCTGTCCTTTTTTTTCCTGGCCCAGCAGCTTCCCAGATTCCTTTCCCTCCTCCCCTCCCAGAAGCATCTCTCCTTCTCCCTTTCCAGTAGCAGCTGTCCCTTTTTTCCCCTGCCCAGCAGCTTCCCAGACTGATAGTGGCTTTCTCCCCTCTCTGCAGCTCTCCTTTACTTCCCAGCGCAGCGATTCACGAAGGCAGCCTCGGGTCCTTTGTTGTGTCGCGCCGCCTCTGAGGAAAGAGGAAGTTGCATCATCAGAGGCAGCCGCGACTCAGCAAAAGCCCCGAGGCTGCCTTCGTGAATCGCTGCGCTGGGAAGTAAAGGAGAGCTGCAGAGAGGGGAGAAAGCCACTGTCGGAGGCTCCCCAAGATCTCTCCGGCCCAGCGCACGCTTTCGATGCTGATCTTGCCGGTCCTGCGCGGACCGGCAGGAAGTTCAAATGAGTCAATCTTGCCGGTCCTGTGCGGACCGGCAAAAATTTCCTGCGGACCGATACCGGTCCGCGGACCGGCGGTTGAAGAACTGTGGTCTAAAGCACATGTGTCATATTCAAGGCACGTGGGATGAATCTGGCCGCCTAGCCGTTTTATGTGGCCCACAGTGACTGTGTGACTGGCACTACACTATAGTGAAACCCAATCCAGGAACCTCTTGAGTCCCAACTCCCCCACCTTCCACCTCCCGCTGCTGAAATTTAAATCTTCGGGCAGCAAACAGTGCAACAATGCGCTCCTGCTGCTGCTGCTGTTTTTGCAGCAGAAGCGTGTTGTGAATGCAAAATTCAGCAACTGGTCAGTATCCCCCGAAGATAGCCCTTCTAGGTTGAAACACTCATGGTGAAACTGAGCGTTGGGTGTCTTACCAAATATGAACCAACGTTGGACATGGCAAGATGGCCACTTAGATAAGTGTTGCTGTTTTATTTTTCCCTTAAACAGTTCTTTAACTAATTGTGATTTAGGATATAAAATTGAGTAAATTAAATTTAAAGGTGGGAAGGAGGTTTGACATACATGATTATATGGCATCAACCCATGCCCATTTCTCCAGCTTGATTATGTCACATTGCAGATCTTTGCAATCCCCCTGTGTCTTCACTACGTTGAATAACTTTCTATCGTCTTCAAATTTAATCACCTCACTTGTCGTACCAATGTCCAGATAATTTATAAAGATGTTGAAGAGCACGGGTCCAAGCACCGAGCCATGCGACACCCCACTGGTGACACTCTTCCAGTCCAAGTATTGTCCATTTACCCCCACTCTCTGTTTCCTATGCTCCAGCCAGTTTTTAATCCACGTGAGTATTTCATTCTCGATTCCATGGCTCACAATTTTTCAAAGTAGTCGTTCATGAGGAACCTTGTCGAACGCCTTCTAAAAATCCAGCTATACAATGTCGACCAGGTCGCCCTTGTCTATCTGCCTGTTTACTCACTCGAAGAAGTGCAGCAAGTTCGTCAAACAAGATCTGATGCTGATGCTGTACATCTCATCCTCCAAGTCCAAATTTGTGGCCATTGAGATGCAGAAATATGCTGCTTTATCTCAATGCTCCAAATGTCAAATGAATTCTGTCAGTTTTGAGAATTTGCATCTGCTGTCTATATTTTGCACTGTTCAGGAAGAAATGCATTTGTTTCTATTTCTCTGAGGTTGTACTGCATGCAGAGTCTTAGGGTTTCATTTGTATATATTAGTACTTTTAATTTGTGGTCCTGTATTTGCATAGGGGTTATCTATGTTCTGCATGTGTGATCAAGGCTAGGTATTCTGGTAGGAATAAATGTTGAGAAGCATACAGTGTGTGCTTTGTGTAGTTTAATTTTGAGTTAACCATTATATGTTGTTAATAAGATTATATTGTGTGTATATATGAAAAATTAATGGAAAAAATAATATTATAATTAGTACTATTTTGGGGGCGGGGTCTGGGGCACAGAATGGGTGCAGTCTGAGATGGAGCTTTCGGGCTCCCCCCCAAAAAACAAAAAAGCATTCCACTGCCTATGCCTAGAATTATTATTTGAATAAAGTTGGGATTAAGTATGGTAACATCTATGAGGTAAAAATAACCAGGTGGATTGCTGGAATGATGTCTCAGGATGAGGAAGGATCTATATTTCTACTATGACTAAGTATCTTAATAAAAAAAAATTGGCCCATGACTTAGCCTATGTTTTAGATTTCGGCCCCTTATGTGATTGAGTTTGATAACCCTGATCTAAAGAGCAACTCCCTGAGCAACTCTAATTAATACACAATAGAGCTTTAAAGTTGCTATACCCCAAATTCTATAAATGATGCCCATAACTGGGCACCAATCCAAGAAGTGCACCCAACTAAATTGGCTAATGAGCCATTTAGTGCCAATAATTGGATTGGCACCAATTTAATTTGCATGCATATCTTGCTATATGCTATAACGTACTCCCAAATCCCAAAGTTCAAGTTCAAGTTCAAGTTCAAGTTCAGGTTTATTTTGATTAATCGCCTATATAAAACTTTCTAAGCGATGTACAATAAAATACAGGTTATAAAATACATAATATCATATTAGTATTACAAAACAACCAAAACATCAGCACAAGTAATTATTAATTAATTAAATAAAGTAAAGAAGATTTCTCCTTACCTAAAATTTAACAAAACATGACAGGGAGGAAAGGAGGGAAAAAGTTACAATATTTCTCATAATAGAGGGAAAGAACATATGGAAGGGAAAGACAATGTAAAAGGAGGGAAAAAAAGAAAGAAAATTAATCGTTAAAAGCATCGTTAAATAAAAAAGTTTTCAACAATTTTTTAAAAGAGATAAGATCTTTTTCCTTTCTGATAAAAAGCGGCAGGGTATTCCAGAGTTGGGGAGCTAATACAGAGAACATATCATTTCTCCTTGTTCCAACAATTTTTAGTGAAGGGACCAATAATAAGTCTTGCTGGGAAGATCGAAGGAGTCGAGTTGTACAATAAGGGGTTATCATTCTAGATATGAATAGTGGCGTATTGAACAATAGTACTTTGAAAACTAAGAAAGCTATTTTAAATGTTATCCGATGATTGATAGGTAGCCAGTGCGACTTGATAAGAAGAGGAGTAACGTGATCATATTTTTTACCTTTGTGTATAAGTTTTATGGCAGTATTTTGAATTATTTGAAGTCTTTTCTTTTCTTTTTGAGATATGTTATACAGTAAAGAATTACAATAATCTAATTTGGAAATTATCATAGAGTGGACCAGAATGTTAATAGATTTTGGTTCTAGAAAAGATGAAATAGATCGTATTAAGCGTAATTTATAAAAACAGGATTTTACCGTTTGACTTATATGATCGTGGAAGAATAGATTCATATCAATGATTACACCTAAAATTTTTATAGATGATACAGGTTCTATTGGATTATTTTCAAGCATAAATGGTGAAATTGATGCCACCAACTTTCTTTTTCCTGTAGAAGCAAGAGGAAGAGGAAAGCAGTGGTTTGACAATAAATTTCTTTCGCTGGCAGGGCCTCAGCATTTCCACCAGCAAAGGTATTTTTAATGCACTAAGGGGGAGGCGTAAGAGGTATGCATTGCCCCCAGTCCATCTCTCAGCCCTCCAAAATTGGAGGCTGGCTATGCCCCTGAAACATGGATATTCCTGTGTATGTAACTACAGATTTTGACAATGGAAATATACGCACATATATTTACACCTGTTCTTTGGCAAAAGACAAATCATTTAAATTTGAAAAAATTCAGTAGAATCCCGATTGACCGGTTTTCAAACAACCAGGACACTCAACCAACTGCAAAAAAATATGCTAGCAAAAAAACCAAACTTATCCCCGATGCAGCAGAGAAAGCAGTCCTGAATCATGAACCCCTCTCCTTCGAGCCCCAAAGCAAAGCAGCAGCACGGTCCTGAGCCGCGAACCCCTCTCCCTCCCTCCAGCCCCGAAGCAGTAGCAGCAGCAGCAGCAGCAATGCTGTACGTGAATCCCTCTCCCTCCAGCCCCAAAGTAAGCAGTGGTCCTTCGCGAACCCCCTTCTCCTCCAAGCTCCAAAGCAGCAGTAGCTGTACCGAGCTGCAACCCTCCTCCCTCCCTCCAGCCACAAAGCAGAAGCAGTGATTCTGAGCCATGAAACCCCTTCCCCTTCACTCCCTCCCTCAGTTACCAAAGCAGCAGCAACAGCCAGTCAGCAGAGGCAGTGCTGAAAACAAATTGTTCACGGCCAGCCCAAACAGGGCCTTTACTCTGATGCATGACTTCTGACATGACAGAGGAAAGGCTCTGCCGGGGCTGGCCACAAGTATCCTGTTTTCAGCACTGTTGCTGATGCTTTGGTAAGTGAGGGGAATCCAGGAGAGCAGATCTGCGTGGAGGGACAGAGGGCAGACCAGTGAGGGGGAGGTGGACCAGAAGTATGTATGGGCCTGTGGAGGGAGGGTCCAGCAGGGTGCAGGGGAGGGGAGATGGATGGATGCTGGACCCATAAGTGGGGGGAAAAGGGAGGGAGAGAAATGTGAAGAGAAAGTGACTCAGAAAGAAGGGAATAACAGATGCTTGACCTAGAAGTATGTGTGTGTGTGGGGGGGGGGGGGGATGACAGTGAGGTGGGAAGGGAGACAAAACTATTTTTATAGTAACTCTCAAGCAACCAGAAACTACAGTTATCTGGCATCCACCAATCCCCATGGGTGCCAGATAACTGACAGTTTACTGTACTGCTCTGCTCTCCTGCAAGATAAATGTGTCTCCCCCTCCTTGTTGATTCCATGTTCCCCACTGTTAATGCGCTATGTATGTTTACTTGTAACCATTCTGAGCTTTATGGAAGAACGGGATATAAACTGAAATACCACTTCTCCCTCCATATTCGCTGTGATAGTGGACTAATAGAACCGCAAATACAGAAAAAATGCGAATAACTTTTTCATCGTGAATATGGTGAAACCGCAAATAACATGGTGGGAGACCTGGCCTGTTCCTGAAGAAGAGGCAAAACATGGTGAAGAAAGTGCTGGGAATCAGTGATTTCTCTATGCAAGCTGATGTAACTTGGGGAGGGGAGGGGAGGAGCCAGTAAACTAAAAACTGTGAATAATCAAAACCGCAAATGCTGAAACCGTGAATACGGAGGGAGAAGTGTAAATAAATTCTTATATAGTAGACAATGCCACTAATGCTCAAGCAGTATACCATGAGTAAACACTCTCTAGCCTTCTGGAGTATATGAGATTGTTACCTCTGAACGACAAACAAAATTGTCCATCGGCCCAGTTAAAATTTGCTTCAAATCAGCTTCACTGGCACTACTGTCTTCTGTTGATGTCATATATATTTTTTACCCGTTAAAGTCAATTAGAAAGAAATAATTTTGAAGAAAATTGCAGTGGTGTGTGGGAACATGGCACTATGCATCTGCCATCTTGGATCCTCCCTCTCCAGTTCAGTTTTTGCCTTCATATCTTTATTACGGATATGTGGTCTCTCTTGTCATATTTGTTAAGGGTCTGTTTGTGTTTTGTCCGAGTGACTAAAGTGTAGTATTCTGCTAGCATGTAATTTCTGTGAGATATTCAGCTAGTGTTCAGTATTTGTGTGGGATCTGTAGCAGCTTGACTCGTTCTGTTTTTCCAGCAGAAAGCATATTACTATTCTAGGCTGCTGCCTTTTATAGATAGCATTTTTAGTTGAGTCCTATCCATTAAAACTGCATTATTATGATGATTTTCTATATAGGTTTATTGTTTATTAAATTTGAACACTGCCCAATTTTGGACATCCAATTCAAAGCAGTTTACAATAAAATAAGAAACATTAAAAGTAGAACTCCAATAGTATAGGAAATCCAAGAGAAATGCCTACTGTTATCAACTCTAATCTAATCTGAAATTTGTGGATAACTGTGTCTATAAAGGTTGTAGGTGATACAACATTGGGGAGGGGGGATGGACAGTCTTATTTCCCTGGAATCCTACCTCAATATGACCCATTTTAAAACTTTTTACTGGTTTTACCCATATGCCAAGTTTAATTCCACTCCATTAAATGTTTCAAGTTTTAGAAGCTGGAATCCCTGTTCACTGGACTTTTTTTTGAGGGTGGGGGGGCTCTCATTTTTTTTTTTTTTAATCCCTGCTCCAATTATGCTTAGTCTTGAACTTAGTCTTTTTGGTGGTTCTTCTGATGTGCCATTTCATTCCATTAAATTTCGGTGAGTTGTTTTTGGTTCCCAGAAACGGACAGACGGACAAATTAAAAAATATTCATGACATCTTTTGTATAATTCTTTCCAACTTCTACTGGGATGGAACAAATTTTATAAAAATGGTTCATAGAAGAACAAAGAAAGAAAGATGGAAATATCAGATGGAGAAGAAACAAGCTGGGAAAAACACAAGGGCCAGAAAAATCTTAATTTCTGGTTTATTTGTAAGGATTTAAGCATATTGTACCATTTGCTGCAACAAGCATTCCACATAAAAATTTCTATTACATTACTTATTCTTACAGTGTTATTCGAAGAAATTAAAAATATGTGAAATAAAGATGGGATTCTTTTGTTTGTGAAAGTTAAAAGGAGTGAAGAAAGGCCCAAAGTATATGGAAAATGGACTTGGCTATGTCACTCTGCAGCAGGTCTGAAATCTGTAAACATCTGAAGAATTTAAATAGCTTTTTCCTGTCTGCTTTCACTGCATACACATTCATCCCTCTAAATAAATGATTTGGTTTTCCAATTTAATATCTTATCAGATACCACTTAAATGCAGCGTATGTGGGTACTCTCATCTCTAGAACTGGCAAAAGAACCAAAACACATACCTTACAGAAAAACCTCATGATGAATTTGATTTCAAGACTCCTGAAAAATATGTTTGATGAAATTAGATTTGTCAGCTTTCTATCTTTATACATTAGGTTTGATCTTATTTGACCACAATATTTTTAAAGGCAGAGCTTATTAGCATTTGTATATAACCTAACTTTAAACAATTTCAAAACTAAGGGGGATTCATGTTAAAACATGATACATGCTTCAACAAAGCAAAACACAATGATTTGCATAAAAAGCCAGTAACAATAAATGAGTCAATATTTAAACATTGTGCTCAGAATTTTTTTTACAAGCTAGTCATGGTGCTTACATATTTTGGCACCAGAAAAGAGGATTAAAGTCCATCTAATCAACAAGAAGCAAAGAAAAAGGCAGAAGCTGCTGAACTCCAGCAGCATTATTTTGATGGCATACGATAGGGCTAGAGTTGCCAACTTTTTGGTAAGAAAAATCTGACACCTACCCTGCTCCATTTTCTGCCTGTCAAACCCTGTCTTGATGTTGTGACAAACTAAAATTCTGTTAAAATGGTGATGTGTCTTCAATAAGAGGGTTAACACAGCTCACAACTTTTGAGAACAGGCTTGTCCTGTTGGGTAAGTTGTGTAAACTGAGGTCCTGGCTCACACGGTATAAAAATAAAAATATTTGATTTGAATATATATATAATTGTTGTTGAAGTGTGATAACTCCCAGTGCACTCTTTAACACAAGGAAGAATTCTTGTCTAAATTCTCCTCAATAAGAGCAACACACAATCCTTCCAATGGAAAACACTATGCACAAAAACACACTCAGAATCTTATACCATAGTAGCACTATGGACTCAAAGAACAATATCCTTATCCATGAGAGGGGGTAGGCACAGTGGTTTAAGCTACAGCCTCAGCACCCTGAGGTGGTGGGCTGAACCCCACACTGCTCCCTGTGACCCTGGGAAAGTCACCGACCGCCCCCCCCCCCCCACACACACACACACACCTATTGCCCTAGGTGCATTAGAGAGATTGTGAGCCTGCCGGGACAGACAGGGAAATATGCCTGAATACCTGAATAAATTCATATAAACCATTCATATAAACCATATAGAAAATTGAATAAATAAATTCAACATTGTAAATATTTCACTGGGCTCTAAAATAGACCAGTTGCTGAGAAAACAGAACAAATCGGAATGCTACAAATCTGTACACAAAAACTACATGCTAACAGAATACAGCACCTTGGTCACATACACAAAGCACAGACAGACTGTCAGCAAATATGAAACAAGGGATCACAGATCAGTAAGAGACATGAAGGCAAAAAAACCCCCTGTAAAAGCAATTGTCAAATTTGCAAATACAGCAATACTACAAAAATAGAAACTGAAATGCAAGATATTAGAGATACACATTTTCCAAATCTATCAGTAGGGAACACTCACACTAACTGGCACGATGAATATTGCTTTTACAGAATTAAATAAGACTCCAAATACTCTTTTTAAAGAGTTTTAAATCTCAGACCAAACTATGTGTCACACCCAAACTCTTACAAGTCTGTGTCTGGACTCTCAATCATTGCACTTGTTTAGTATACTGTTGTCCATTCAGAAATATCTTAATAAAAATTCAACTTATTTGGTATTCTCAGAATGAAAAGAAGTCTTTGCACAGCTTTGTGAGCTGTGACTTGACTCCCAAAGTGCAGCCCAGTCTGAGCATAACAGAAGGCAATACATGCCGCCAACCATGTGGAAATAGTTCTCTTGGATACAGGCCGTCCCAACCTGTTAGGATCAAAGGAGATGAACAGTTGAGGAGATGTTCTATGCGGCTGAATCTGCTGTAAATAATAAGCCAATGCTCGTTTGCAGTCCAGAGTGTGAAGAGCCGTTTCTCCAGGGCGAGAATGAAGTTTAGGGAAGAACACTGGAAGCACAATTGAGATGAAACTGAGTGACTACCTTTGGAAGGAACTTTGGATGGGTGCGAAGCACTACTTTGGGCTAGAGTCACTTACCTTCTTTGCATGCCCGACCAATCCACAAAACAAAAAAATTCAAATGAGGGCAATTGGAGGAATGACCCCCTTCGACCACATGGATCGCTAGTGTGCGATCCCGACACATGCACAGACTATCTATAGAGGGCCGTTGGGGGAATTGGCAGGAGGGGTTGAGCACCCTCCTGCTGTGATCGCTGGAGGGAGGGGAGACTTGCTGTCATAGCCGCAGCCACTATACTAATCACGGCAGGGAGATCCTTGCCGCGATTAGCTACAGCGGCTGTGTCTACTTACCATTTGGCCAGCATTTTGCTATCCTACATTGTAAGCGTCTTACGTTCTGCTAGGGAGACGCGTAGGGCCGTCTAGGTTCACTTAAGGCTTCCGCCTAGCCTTAGGTGAGCTTAGGCGGGCATGCGGGCCTCTCTAGGCTCCCTGGAGGCGCCTTCAATATAGGCGGCCTGCCTGGGGAAGATTTTATTTTTTGAAAAAGTGCCTCCCGATTAGACAGCTGTAGAACACCATTCAGTTGCCTACAATCGGGAGCACTTTGCAGAATCAGGGCCAGAGAGCATAGCCAATCATTTTGATCTTTTTAGCGACCAATATTAACTTTATAATATTTGTTTATTGCAACACTGAAAAGTCAGCATATTCCAAAAAATACATTTCCATCATCAGCAGGTTCTTTTGAGCCCTGTTAGAAATTCACAGGCTGATTGGTATTATTATTAAATGGTTTGATATTATTATTAGATGGCTCAGCATTATTATCAGATGGCTTCCTTTATCACAACCTCTAACCAGCATAGAAGACAGTCCTCCTGTCTTGCAGGCCAGGTGTAGTTGAGACGGTTCAATTAAGCCTTTTTGCTATCTATTCTATTCTTATTTTCCATTTTTAATTATTTTAGTCAATTGCATCGCTAGTTCAACCAGTAGAGCATAGATACAATTCTGCTATCAGCAAGGTCCACATTTAGCTTTTTTAAACTTATAGATTACCTTGTATTTTTAGATATATTTCCACCCAAGAATGGAAATGTAGAGAGCCTCTGTGAGCTCTCCATTAAAAATACATATACAATTATGCTCTAAACTGTTAAGCCTTATCCTTTTGGTGTGTCCTTATGGTCTCTTGCTTATTTTAACATCAGGAACATTTTTCTATCAGTCAGTTTTTATCAGCTCTTTTATTTTTATTACAATGATTTTAACATTTTTATTTTAATACAAATATTTCCATTTGATGTTTATCATTTACATATTTTTTATACTTTCTTTGTATTATTTATTTTCTTAGAAATTTCTAGTAGTCCATTTCATATTCACATTTGTTTTACCATCGAATCCCCATATTTTAGGTATGTATTTCCATTCATCCTCGCCTTCCGCAGTCTATGTTATAGCTTTTTCTTACCCCTCCAACTTACTCTTCACATAGAAATTTCTACTGCATGAGTGACACTGAGAATCGGCATTTCTTCTCCATTTCGGTTCATTTGAGAGTAACACGTTTTATCACATGAACTCACATGGCACACATACTTACGCACATCTCACTTTTTCATTATATTCACTAATTTCTCTTGGCTCATTAATACTGTTATATTTTTGTCATTATTCCTTGTCATTTTACACAAAGTCAACATTGTCACATCACCAACACTCACTCATAATTGACATATGTCATTTTCATAAAATAGTTTTTTTCATAGTACATTTTAGTACCCCTGAGGAAGACAGTTTAGTCAAAACACAGACTGTGTTGGGTTCCTATCTTTTAACACATATGTGGATATTATTGATGTGTAACTTTCTACTGTTGGAATAAAATCCTGCATCACAAACAACATTTCCACAGTCTTTCTTTGCTTATGGCTACCATCTTTGCTTTTATCTAGTTATAATAACACCTTGTAGCCTGAGGCTTTGAAGATTTTGCAGTAGAAAAAAAGTGGTCATACTTTGCTCATGTCTGGTAATCTTTTGTGTGGCTTCTTCAATTTTGTCTCCAAACTATTCATCACCAAGACAGGGAATATTAATTAGACGGTCTTGAACATTAAGGTCCAGATCAGACACTCAATCAGATTTGCCGATACATGGCAATGGATAGTGCTGAAGCTCTAGAGATGATATCAAAGGCATCAAATACTGATCTGGCCATAAATGTTCTAGTTTTGAGCAGATTATGGATAATATCTCAAAATTGTTCCAGTTTGTCTCCTGGCAAGTATTGTTCATAACTAGGTTATTGTTGAACTAATTGTTTAAAATAAAAAAAGACATGTAGAAATTGTAACTGAGGATACAACTGGTTAACATGGTATTCTGATACAGCCTGTCCGGGGTTCTTGTCCTTTTAGGTGGTGAAGAAGAAAAGCCTAAGGAAATACCATAGGATCCTGAGGCAGAGAGCTCTGGATCAGAATAAGTTAGGATAAGGCATGCTTTTTGAATACAAGAAACTTGCAAGCTCCAGTAGTGTCTCATTCGATTGAGAAAGGATATAGTATGCAGGATTTGAAATGGCGAATCAATAATGTGACACCTAATGAACTGGGGGGAAGGGTGACCGACAAGTTACTGAATTTGTGAGAAAAGCTTTGGATTTATACTATGGGCACTGTTAAACCTGGATATCTTAATGAATATTTTGAATGGATGACACCAATTTAAATATGTTAGCTGGTTGTGCTTTGAATGCTGCTGCTTGATTGGTTGTTGAGATTACACAGAACTGATGCCACTGTTTTTTGGGTTTTTTTAGGGCACACTAGAATGCTGATTAAAAAAAACAGTATTGTGTTGGGCATATTTTTGGGAAGTACAACAGAGTCACTACATGGTAAGTACATAGGCTCAGTGATTACTTATTTGGGCCTATGATTATATTTGCATGGTATTCACACGTACTTTGGCTGAAAATTACTGAATAACCCAAACACGCTATGATGATCCTATATGCATGGGATGAATGAATTATTGGGTTAAAGAATTTTGAAGGTGTATATTTATTTATCTTAGTATTTATACACCACTTATAGCCTAAGCAGTTTACATTCAGATACTCAAATATTTCTCCCTATCTGTCACAATCTGACAAACATACCAGGGGTAATGGAGTGTTAAGTGACTTGCCCAGGGTTGCAAGGAGCAGAGCAGGGCTTGAACCTGCAACCTCAGGGTGCTGAGACTGCAGCTCTAACCATTAGGCCACTCCTCCACTCCATAGAAGGGCAACATAGACTCCTACCTGCTTTCATAAAATACCGTCTTACAATGATCTACAGTAGCATACAAATTCTCTCACAATTTTACTATCTGTTTTGAAGGCATGAAAGTGTGCATATACACACACACACACATACATACCTTGCTCAAAATGGGTATAAATTTGTATGTCAGCATTTGTGATTATTTTAGAAAGCTCACTTAGGCATTCTGTTATGAAATCAAGCTCTATGGAAGCAAATAAGTACCGTATTTTCACGTAGATAACGCGCACCCGTGTATAACGCGCACACGGGTATAGCGCGCGAAAAACACAAATCTATGTACAGAAATTTTTATATACCGCACACACCCGTATACCGCGCATGCTGCCCGACTCTCCCGTCCCCGCCCGACTCTCTTTTCGCCCGCCCCAACTCTCCTCTGGCCACCCCGACTCTCCTTTCGCCCGCCCCGACTCTCCTCTCCCCCTTGAAGTCCTGTCCCCACCCTGAAAGCCTGATGCCCCCCCCGACGTCCGATTCACCCCCCCCCGCAGGACCGCTCGCACCCCCACCACGAAGGACCGCTCGCACGCACCCGCACCCCGAAAGACCGCTCGCACGCACTCACACCCGCACCCTCACCCTGAAGGACCGCTCGCACCCCCACAGGCTCCCGGCCTCCCCCCCATCATGTAGAAGCTCCTACCGGTGTCCTGCTGCTTCCTCTTGGCGGTCCCGACTCCCCGACACGATCAGGGCAAGAGGGAGCTCAAGCCCTCTTGCCCCAGCCAACCACGGCACCCCCGACACGATCGGGGCAAGAGGGAGCTCAAGCCCTCTTGCCCCCCCGACTCCCCGACACGATCGGGGCAAGAGGGAGCTCAAGCCCTCTTGCCCCAGCCAACCGCGGCACCCCCGACACGATCGGGGTAAGAGGGAGCTCAAGCCCTCTTGCCCCAGCCAACCGCGGCACCCCCGACACGATCGGGGTAAGAGGGAGCTCAAGCCCTCTTGCCCCGCCGACTCCCCAACTCCCCGACAATATCGGGCCAGGAGGGAGCCCAAGTCCTCCTGGCCCTGGCGACCCCCCCCCCCCCCGCTAGTTGTTCAGGGCAGGAGGGAGCCCAAACCCTCCTGGCCACGTGACCCCCTACCCCCACCCCGCACTACATTACGGGCAGGAGGGATCCCAGGCCCTCCTGCCCTCGACGCAAACCCCCCAAGAACCTCCGACCGCCCCCCCAGCCAACCCGCGACCCCCCTGGCCGACCCCCACGACACCCCCACCCCCCTTCCCCGTACCTTTGTGTAGTTGGCCGGACAGACGGGAGCCAAACCCGCCTGTCCGGCAGGCAGCCAAAGACGGAATGAGGCCGGATTGGCCCATCCGTCCCAAAGCTCCGCCTACTGGTGGGGCCTAAGGCGCCTGGGCCAATCAGAATAGGCCCGGGAGCCTTAGGTCCCTCCTGGGGGCGGGGCCTTGGGCACATGGTCGGGTTGGGCCCATGTGCCTCAGGCCCCGCCCCAAGGTGGGACCTAAGGCTCCCGGGCCTATTCTGATTGGCCCAGGCGCCTTAGGCCCCACCAGTAGGCGGAGCTTTGGGACGGATGGGCCAATCCAGCCTCATTCCGTTGTTGGCTGCCTGCCGGACAGGCGAGTTTGACTCCCGTCTGTCCGGCCAACTACACAAAGGTACGGGGAAGGGCGGTGGGGGTGTCGTGGGGGTCGGCCAGGGGGGTCGCGGGTCGGCTGGGGGGGGCGGTCGGAGGTTCTTGGGGGGGTGGTCGTTGGGGGGAGGGGGTTTTGCATCGAAGGCAGGAGGGCCTGGGATCCCTCCTGCCAGTAATGTAGTGCGGGGTGGGGGTATGGGGTCGCCGTGGCCAGGAGGACTTGGGCTCCCTCCTGGCCCGATATTGTCGGTGAGTTGGGGAGTCGGCGGGGCAAGAGGGTTTGGGCTCCCTTTTGCCCCGATCGTGTCGGGGAGTTGGGGTGGGCAAGAGGGCTTGATCTCCCTCTTGCCCCGATCGTGTCGGGGGTGCCCCGGTTGGCTGGGGCAAGAGGGCTTGATCTCCCTCTTGCCCCGATCGTGTCGGGTGTCAGGACCGCCAAGAGGAAGCAGCAGGACACCGGTAGGAGCTTCTACATGATGGGAGGGGGGTTCAGGAGGCTGTGGGGGTGCGGGTGGGAGTGCGTGCGAGCGGTCCTTCGGGGTGGGGGTGCAGGTGCGTGAGAGTGGTCCTTCGGGGTGGTTGTGCGCGCGGTCCTGCGGGGGGTGAATCGGATGTCGGGGGGGGAACTATGTAAAAAAAATTTTGTACAACGTACTCACGCGTATAACGTGCGAGGGTATGCGCGATACGTAAAAACCACGTATAACGCGCGCGCTATATGCGAGAAAATACGGTAATTGTAAAACAGGTTCAGATAGTTCTATAAAGATCAAAATGACTATGAATAGTAAGACAATACCACTGGAAGACCCCAAAGAACTACAAAGTTATATTGAATCTCTTATAGATGAAGACTCAGTGATTTATATGAGACGAAGGAGACAAATGAAGAATTCAAAACTGAGTCAGTGAGTTTTATGAAATGTGTTAATAAGAGACTCCATGCTGAGGTTATATTTGCACTATTACGATGACAGTAAGTACCTTAGGAACAGTTACTGTGATATGGTTCATGTGAAACCAGAAGATCTGATACTATAAAGTTTGATTATGTGTGACAATTTAATATATAAACAAAATGGAGTCCTGTAGTGCCTTTATGCAATGTGAGAAATCTTTCAATAATTTCCTATAAAACGTAACGGGCAGAGGAATAAAGCATTTTAGTAATTCAAATCTATAAGGAAATCCTGCAGATTAGTACTAACACATCATGTTACTTTAAAAGGGAATTTTTTAAGTTAATTTGGCAGGAAAATGCCTAGGGGCTCATAATTAAAAAAAAAAAAGTCTACAAAGTGGCCTAAATGGGTACTTGGACGATCAAAAAACCTGATCAAAAACCTGATCATCCAAGTACCCATAACTAAAGTTGGTTTTAGACGTATCTAAAGCCAGCTTAGGCTTTTCCCCGCCTCTAAACGCATAGAGTAAAAAGAGGCGTTTTTAGAGGAGGGGAAAGGGTGGGAGGTGGGCCGACCTAGACACAGTCGTACAGCAGGTATAACCAACACATTTGACAAGTTGCCTAGTCGGCACTTATACGTTTTGACTTAGACCAAGTCAAAACAGGTATAAGTGCTGAAAAAGGGGCCGCTGAGCTGATCACGGCTGCTGCAATGAGCTCAGCGGCCCCGGCAACCTGCCCATCCTCCACTACAACAATCGCAGCAGGAGAGATGGCTCATCTCCCCTGCCGCGATAACAATCCCAAAGTGCTACCAACTGCAGCACTTGGGATCGTTATTGCGGCAGGAGAGATAGCCAATCTCTCCTGCCGCGATCCATCCCTCGATCGGATCGGGCAGGAGGGAGCCCAAGCCCTCCTGCCCCGTCGAGTTGTGACCCACCCAACAACATTGGGGCAGGAGGGAGCTCAAGCCCTCCTGCCCCGGAGACTGACACCCTCCCTGACATGATCGGGGCAGGAGGGAGCCCAAGCCCTCCTGCCCTGGTGAGCCATGACCCCCCCCTTACAACATTGGGACAGGAGGGAGCTCAAGCCCTCCTGCCCTGGTGAAACCCCCTACCCCCATCCCCTCTAAGATACCGGCAGGAGGGATCCCAGGCACTCCTGCCCTCATCGCACCCCCCCCACGATCGCCCTCCAAACCCATGCTGGGCCCCCCGAACCACACCACCCAGCAACCCCCATCCCTGACACCCCCCCCTCAGTACCTTAAGAAAGTTGGCCAGACAGATGGGTCCCAAGCCCATCCATCCAGCAGACCTACCATCCTCAGAATGGTGGGCCTTAGGGCGTGA
Source organism: Geotrypetes seraphini (assembly GCF_902459505.1). NCBI lineage: Eukaryota > Metazoa > Chordata > Amphibia > Gymnophiona > Dermophiidae > Geotrypetes > Geotrypetes seraphini. Next base: position 292,444,201 of record NC_047085.1, read on the forward strand.
TTGGCCCAGGCGCCTCAAGCCCCGTCCACAGGAGGGGCTTAAGGCAAATGGGCCTATTCCAGTTGGCCCAGGCGCCTCAGGCCCCACCTGTGGACGAGACTTGAGGCACCTGGGCCAATCAGGCTGTAAAGCCCGCCATTCTGAGGATGGTGGGCCTGCCGGATGGGCTTGGGACCCGCTGGGTTCTAGGAGCCGAGCAGGGGTTCGGGGGTGATCAGGGGGTGGTGCGATGAGGGCAGAAAGGCCTGGGATCCCCTCCTGCCTATATCTTAGAGGGGGTGGGGGGTAGGGGGTTTCGCCGGGGCAGGAGGTCTTGGGCTTCCTCCTGCCCCGATGTTGTCGGGGGGTTGCGGCTCGCCGGAGCAGGAGGGCTTGGGCTCCCTCCTGCCCTGATGTTGGGGAGGTCGCGGCTCACCGGGGCAGGAAGGCTTGGACTCCCTCCTTCCCTGATGTTGTTGGGGAGGGGTCATGGTTCACCGGGGCAGGAGGGCTTGGGCTCCCTCTTGTCCCGGTCGTGTCAGGGGGGAGGGAATAGCAGCAGGGGAGATGAGCCATCTCTCCTGCCACGATTGTTGCGGGGGGGGGGGGGTGGATTCTGTAATCAGTGTTCTTTTTGACAGAAACTGGTTACAGAATTCAGCTTTTAGGCGAAGGATTGGCTCCTCCTTCACCTAAAAGCTCTTGTGTTGGGCGTTTGGGACATAGGCTTTTTTTTCATTGATTATTTATGATAAGTGTAGACGTTGTGGCAGTCTGGGTGTTTAAACAGCTTAACATAGAGGCAGGCCATTATTAAAAAAAAACAAAAACCTCCTTTTGGAAGTTTTTTTGAGAATGGACATTTTCCCTGCTTCTACTTTCAGCGTTTAGGGCCTAGGCCAAAAGGGGAGGTAGACTTTTTTTTCATTATGCCCCTCCTATTTTTTTTAACCTATTTTAGGGAAATACATATGCATGTGTGTCTCTTTGCAAAAATGCTAGAGTAAATCCTGCCTACATTGAAGATACATTTACACAGTTATAAATGTCAGCACATAAATCATGATTTTGCCCTGACTCCACCCAAACTCCTTCCCCATGTTTGCTACCAGTAGAATAGCCATGGGTGGGAGGGCCCATCCACTTTTATCCTAAGACTACCCAGCAGTGGCTGGCCTTGGCCTGACTAGCAAACAGAGACCCAACCAGTTTTGCTGGTTTTTAGTGGTCCACCCGATAGGCAGCATTCCATCTTGATTCGTCCATCTTGCGCTGCTGCTGTGGCATGAATCTGGCCTCCCCAAGAAAGTGCAGGACCTCCCAGCCATGGAGTGCTGATGGCTCTACAACATCCTGCCCTCACAGGAAGTTAGTGTCTTAGTGGGGTGCAATTTCCTGTAAGGGCAGGTTGCTGCAGAGTCATCAACATGCTTGCTTTGGAGGTCCCGCGCTGCCTTCGGGAGGCCAGATTCATACTGCAGTAGCAGCGCAAAATGGGCAGGTATTTTAATTTACTTTGGGGGGAGGGGTCAAAATGAGATTAAAAAAATGTTTGGCCTACTCAGTTTAGTCTTGGGCCCACCTTAGATCAGCTGTCTGGCCATGCCTCTAATGCCTACACTACAAATACAGGCCTTCTTGTACTGTAAAGTTTTTAGATATGACCATATTTTATGAGAGGACTTTTACATGCAAAATCATGTTTCATATATGAAAAAGGTTTGATAAAAATACTTCCAAAATTTAAACCTGTTAAATTCTAGAAAATATAGAAAACATAAAATATAAATAGTAGAAAGAAGTACCAAAGGCCTCCAAGAGTAATGTTCCTAAATAATTGAGATGATTGACCAAAATTTTGAAATACAGTCTGTTCTTGTTCTTCGCACATTCCCAATGCATGATTTCATGTATATATGCTTGCATCAACTGAGATAAATATTCACCATTCACACCACTGTGTTCATATATTCGCAGACTGGCTGTTAAACCCCCCCCCCCCCCAGCTTTCTTTGCTTTCACTTTCACTGCGCAGTCTGGCATTTGCTCCCAGATATGGACCCAAGCGTCTGGAGAATGAATTACAAGCATCCATAGGTACACCAAGTGCTACTACTACTACTAACCCTATGTTCCCTTTCCATAGTTTTCAGGCACAACATGTACTGCTGGAACCTAACCTCTATTTTCCCATAGACTATAATAATGAGAACAAATTATATGTCTTTATTTATAATGGTTACAACACTTCACGTGGATCTTCAACCTATGTGAAAAATTGATATTTTGAATTTAATTCAGCTAATGGATTTTTAAGAGAGATGTTATCTAATCAAATAACTTGCTTCCTATTAATATTTTCATTCCAACATTGTGGACAGGTTGAAAACATTTTAAAGTTGATAAAGATTCACCATTATAAAGTGAATTCCAATAATTACAGTTTTATTAAACTTAATATACCGCCAAATTGCTCAAGGCAAAACCAGTGGTATAGTTTCAAGTTTAATAAAATTTTGATTAAAATGCATTATCATCTATTTAATGCGATGTACAAAATTTAAAATAGGGAGTGACAAACATAGTATTTGGGGAATAAAATACTGAAACACAGACTAGTACACGATGATAGGAGCAAAAAGAAAGAGAGAAGAACTACAATGCATAAGGAAAGGAGAGCATAAAAGGGAATAACAGTAGGTTAGGACACTTATAATTTGGTGACCTTGTACCTTTTAACGTTCAAATGCATCTTTAAAAAGAAAGCATTTAAGATTTCCTTTAAATCTATCTAGATTAGTTTCTTCTCTCAAGTGAGCGGGCAGCGAGTTTCATAAATGAGGAGATGTCACAGAAAAGATCGTATCCCGTCGATCTATTACGCGCATTAAACCACTAGCATGGCTTGATAAAAGGAGCCCGTAGTTAAAACTCCAAGATTAAAACAAACAAGTCAAATTTATATGCGTACTCTCTGTACTAGTTTTTGAAATGACCAAATCATGTCTCAGGGTATTTAAGATCCTGGGTGGACATGGGTGAAGTCCATTCCCTAAAGCCTCTATTTGTTGATAAAATTATGAAGCAGAATCTAGAAGAACACCCAAGACTTTTTATACAGTCGCAAAGTATCAAAGGAGTTCCCTGCAATTCATGGAACTGGAGAGAGAGTATCCCGACAACTATGAAACTAAATAGCATTACACTTTCCAATTTTCAGTACTAATCTTCTGGCTGTAAACTAGCCCACAAATATCTCAAGGTTTGAAGTGTCTGGATACATGGGACCCACAGCAAACAGTTATTGGATGTCATTTGAACAAAAATAGGGATTACCTCCAAGTGACTCAAAACATCCAATGGAGCCAAAAAGATATTAAATAGCAAAAGATTAATAACAGCTCTTTAGTGAATATCCCTTTTGACAGAACTTAAGTGCAACCATACAAAGACTGGAAACACCCTAACTATTCCACTAACGCCAAATTTCAAAGTAGCCTTGGAATGTTCTAAACATGGTAAATTTGCGTAATCCTGGAAAGACTCTACATGAGGAGAGCCAAGGACTCCATCCCAGCAAGTTTCTACATAAAATTTGGAGTTTTGAAGAAGCAGGGAGCTTTTAAAAAAAACAACGCTAAAAATCCAAGATGGCCGCAGTCAAGAAATTCATGCCAAAATCACAGTATTTTTCACACTTCCTAAACTATAAAACCTACGATTTTAGGATTTTTCAATAGGGGGGAACATCCAGAAATCTTCAAAACCCCACTTTTCAAACCTCCCCCAATGTCTCTCGCAGGCTGTCAGCCTGTGTACTCACTGTGACCTGAGAGAAGCTGTGCTGCAACCTGCTTTCAGCTCTCTTACAGTAACTGGATGAGAAATTTTACTGCCACAATGCTGGGAATGCTGGAAAGCTGATCTTCGGGCTGCCAGTCAGGCTCCTATGTCTGACTACACCTCCACCCTTGCGGACCATCGGATGCGCACTGGGATGGGCAGAGTTGCAATAACACAGCCGGCACCCTGCGAGACGCCATTGTGCCTCCTACGGACGCCTAACAGCCTTAGCTTGAGCCCTGATTAACAGGATGTGAGACCAACTCAGAGACGGTCCTGAGCTCCCGAGAAATTAATCAAATTACATCAAATTAAAATAACAACATGGGGAGAGCAGAACAAACACTCCTGCAGGCAGGCATGCATGCAGAAGGAAAAAAAAAAACAGAAGGTGGAGCTAGAGGGCCCAGTGAAGTACAACAGAGGCAGAGTGAAAAGTCTGGAGTGGATTCCTTCTGCAGCATCACATAGTTATAGGGAAATAATCCTACTGTCTAGAAGTCTCACCTATTGCACTGGAAATATTCATTAGTACTTGTAAAATCTGGTTGCAATGAACACAGATGCACACCTACAAAGAAACATAGAAGGTGATGGCAGAAAAGGGCCATAGCCCACCAAGTCTGCCCACTCCAATGACCTACCCCCCCTTGATTTTAACCCTCTAGAGATCCCACATTTGTATCCCATTTCCTCTTAAAATCCGGCACGTTGCTGGCCTCAACCACCTGACGCGGAAGATCATTCCAACGATCAACCACCCGTTCAGTGAAGAAATACTTCCTGGTGTCGCCATGAAATTTTCCACCCCTGATTTTCAGCGGATGCCCTCTTGTGGCCGAGGGACCTTTAAGAAAGAAAATATCATCCTCCACCTCAATATGGCCTGTGATATATTTAAACGTCTCTATCATATCTCCTCTCTCTCTACGTTCCTCGAGTGAGTATAGCTGCAATTTATTCAGCCTTTCCTCATACGGGAGATCTTGAGTCCCGAGACCATCCTAGTGGTCATTCATTGAACCGACTCAACTCTCAGCACATCTTTTTGGTAATGTGGCCTCCAGAATTGTACACAATATTCCAGATGAGGCTTCACCATGGATCTGTACAATCTAGCACCTCTTGAAGAAGCAGTAAGAACTGTGTGAACTTCACAAGTGCCAGTTAGTGTGCATTAAGAACCTTATGCAGTATGCACTCCATGCTCAGAAATATATTTAGATGCCAGTCACAATTTTGGGAGCTAGGGAAAACACTTTCCTCAACTTTTCTTGCTTTTTTCACTTAACTGTTTCTTTTTTATTATTATTCTTTATTCATTTTTAAACTCACAATAAGTGTAACATAAAATACATACATTTTATACTTTAATATCAAGTTTCAAGTTTATTAGGATTTTATATACCGCCTATCAAAGTTATCTAAGCGGTTTTTACAATCAGGTACTCAAGCATTTTCCCTATCTGTCCCGGTGGGCTCACAATCTATCTAACGTACCTGGGGCTATGGAGGACTGAGCAACTTGCCCAGGGTCACAAGGAGCAGCGCGGGGTTTAAACCCACAACCCCAGGGTGCTAAGGCTGTAGATCCAACCACTTAATATATCTTCAAATTCGAACTCGCGTCAAGTATCCCCCCTCTCTTATACCCAACAATTATTCATAAGCAAAAGAAATCATAAAATATTCCCACCCCACCCTGGACGTGTATAAACAAAAGGAAAAAAAAATAATATTTATTCTATGCAGTAATCTCAATCTTTACAGTATCTTGTTAATGGCTCCCAAATATCCTGAAATTTCTTAAAATTTCCCTGCTGCATGGCAATCATCCTTTCCATTTTAAATATGTGACATAAAGAGTTCCACCAAAAGCTATAATTCAGCCTATCCCAATTTTTCAAATTATTCGTTATCGCAACCCCTGTCATAATGAATTATTATTATTAGAGGATATTTGGCTCTTAGCCCTCATTGACATGCCAAACAATACGGTGTTATAGGATAATGCCACCGGATTATCTAACAAACTATTTGACCCCATATTGATTTCTAAAAAGCAAGTATCAATGGACAGTATAATAACAAATGATCTAATGTCCCAGCTTCAAGATGACAGTGCCAGCATCTATTAGATTTAGAGCTATCTAACTTCTGTAAACAAACCGGGATCCAAAATGTTCTATGTAACAGAAAAATCCAAGTTTGTCTCATAGATGCAGACACTGTACATCTCATCCTCCAAGCCCAAATACGTGGCCATTGAGATGCAGTAATTTGATGCTTAATCTCAATACTCCAAATGTCTCGAAGACCAGTCTTTGGTTTTTTATTCATAAATCCAGATATTAATTTATACCACTAAGGGGCCTGATGTCCCAGGAAGTCCACCTGAAAGCACAAGAGCAGCAAACTATACTGACTACTGAGATTTTTCCATTCAGGGAAACCAACCTTAACTGGCACTTAACTGTTTCTATTTTGCTTGTTTATTTATTTTCCTTATTTAGCTCTATTTTTTCTCATTTAATTTCCTGTAGCCTCTGTGTTAATACCTAATAAAGACTGATACATTCCACATGATTTAATTAATTCTACGTACACAGGTTAAGGGATATTACTGAACTTGACTGTCAGTAAGCAGGTCATGTGAAATTGTCCATTTCTGCAAACAACCTATAACCACAGTGGTCTGGATATAGTTATCCACTGATTTTCAAAAAGAAAATGCAGGTCTGTGTTCTTAATTACACTGACTTTTCAAAATCAGAAGGATGAACTGTAAATGTCAGTCATTATTCAAATAATTTAAAAAGGCAGGCCAATACTGATTACGAACCTTTTGCATTTGAAGAAAAATAGTGTTTGCACAAATTCATTCCACTAGCAGTGTGGCATAAAATCTCACCAACATACTCTGAGAATGCACAAACTTACTTAAAAGCTATTATAAAGCAGCTAGACATGCAATTCTCCAGCTGCTAAAGGGACTCAGCTTCAGTGTTACTGAATAAAACTCGGTTACTACCATTCAAGAAATTGGAATGGGACCCTCTAATCAAGACTTTATCGATATACTGAGTGTGAGAGAAGAGACAATAAAACCAAATGTCGTAGTTTATGAAAAACAACAATCTCTAATATGACTAGTGAGCTAGGGATTTGTAGTGTTATCATAAAGTGGATGACATAATTGAGAAATGTTTTTGTATCTACATAAATGGGATTTATTTTCCTTAGTATTAGAATAGTATTTTCGCAAGTTCCTATGATAATGAAGTTCCTAAAACCTCTTGTTTGCCTTATTGGTGTATCTTGACCACTGTAAATGGCATCATGCAGAGGGATGGTTTCTTCTGCATCTTTGTACAGAGGCTGAATATTGAGCCAATAAAATATATTATACTTCTAAAATGTGCTTGGTAGCAGATATGGATCTTTTAGGACATACTGTAGACATTTAAGGAAGAATACATGAAAAGTCATTAAGCGCATTAGCACACATTAACCGCTTAAGATACCCATAGGAATATAATGGGTGTCTTTAGCAGTTAACATAATTTCATGCTAACACTGTTTCATGAATTCCTCCCTTTTAAAATGGGGAATAAATGTCTATGAACTTGCCACACTCTTGTACCACCCAAATCATGCCCAGGTCAGACCCCCCTTGCCATTTGAATGCACCTGGGTTTGATAAGTTCATACCCCCACTTTTAAATTGGGCACTTAGACATTTATACAAGTAAATCTTTAAATGTTGGTTTGTAAAATTAGGGCAAAAATGATCATAAAAGATCTTTTCTGTCTATAAAATATATTTTCGGAAGGAGCTACGCCATGGATACGCACTCGATAGCCAAGGAAAGCATTTCGCTCGGCAGCCAGCAAAGAATGTGCACCTGAGAGATGGGGCTGTGTCTAACAGTCAGACAAGGGGTTGCGCTCGACACTTGAAATGTGCACAGCAGGCTGAAATAGGGTTGTGTTTAACAGCCAGAGACCAAGCTGTGCTCTATAATGGAGTCACACACAGTCTGAAGTGATGGAGCAGTGCAAGGCAAGCAGCACTGGACCCACCGCCAAATGGACCCATGTTCTACATCCAGCAATGGAGCCATGCTGACCAATCCAGTAGAGTTGTGCTCTATATCCAGAGATGGAGCCCTACCAAACAGGAAGCTGGAGTCACTCTCTATGTTCAGAGATGGAGCTGTGCTAAACAGGCAGAGATGTGCTCTACATCCATAGAAGGAGCCATGCTGAGTAGGCAGGAAAAACTGTGACCAACATACAGCGAGGGAATCATGCTGAACAGCCAAATAGAGCCGGTTTCTACCCTTAGAAAAGGATTCATGTTGAAGAGCCAGAAGGAGCTGCTCCTTACATCCAGAAGTGAATCTATTCTGTGCATCGCAAACTGTGTGCCATGGCACACCAGTGTGCCTCCTGAGATTTCTGGTGTGCTGCGACACACTAGCGAGGAGGAGAGTTGTCCACACAGGCTGCCTGCTTCTCGCCGCAAGAGGCACGTCCTGTAGGAAGTCAGTCGGCGCAGCTGACTCTCCTCCTGGCCTGCATCTCTCCTCTTTTCCCCGCACCTCCTGGATCCCAGTAACAGCGAGGTCTCAGCCAGACGGGCCTCCGCGCATGTGCGGACATTGGCGTGATGACATCACACATACACATGATGTCATCAAAGGGGCCTTCAGGCGGAGCCACTGGATTTAGTGTGCCGTCAACCAGAAAACTTTGCGAGACACTGATCTATGCAGAAGAGCCAGGCGGGGTTGTGCTCTATATCTAGATCTGGAGCTATACTGGACAGCCAGGTGAAGTCACGCTCTACATCTAGAGACAGAGCCATGCTGAAAAGACAGGTGGCGCCACGTTCTACATCCTGAGATGGAGTAACATAGAAACATGACGGCAGATAAAGGCCAAATGGCCCATCTAGTCTGCCCATCCGCAGTAACCATTATCTCTTTCTCTCTCCGAGAGATCCCACGTGCCTATCCCAGGCCCTCTTGAATTCAGACACAGTCTTTGTTCCACAACCTCTTCCGGGAGACTGTTCTATGCATCTACCACCCTTTCTGTAAAAAAGTATTTCCTCAGATTACTCCTCTTTTTGCAGAGTTTCCTTTCAAATGAAAGACTCTACTCTTGCACATCTATATTACGTAGGTATTTAAATGTCTCTATCATATCTCTCCTCTCCCGCCTTTCCTCCAAAGTATACATATTGAGATCTTTAAGTCTGTCCCCATACGCCTTATCACAAAGACCACACACCATTTTAGTAGCCTTCCTCTGGACCAGCTCCATCTTTTTTATATCTTTTTGAAGGTGCGGCCTCTAGAATTTTGCACAATATTCTAAATGAGGTCTCACCAGAGTCTTATACAGAGGCATCAATACCTCCTTTTTCCTACTGGCCATACCTCTCCCTATGCAACCTGCCATCCTTCTAGCTCTCGCCGTCTTTTCAACCTGTTTGGCCACCTTAAGATCAACACATACAGTCACATCCAAGTCCTGCTCTTCCGTCATGCATAGAAGTTCTTCACCCCCTAAATTGTACCATTCCCTCTGGGCTTTGCAGCCCAAATGCATGACCTTGCATTTCTTAGTATTAAATTTTAAATACCATTTATCTTTCAGATTGGCCAAGGGTTTAATGTGGTTCCAGGACTTTGATAACTGGAACACTCCTAGATGGCTATTTTTTGAAAAAAATCTTAATATCTCCAGTCCCTATGGGGTTCATAATCAAAAAAAAAAAAGTCTAAAAAGTGTCCTAAGTGGCTACTTGGACGATCAAAAAGCCTGATCGTCCAAGTACCCATAACCAAAGCTGGTTTTTAGACGTATCTAAAACCAACTTAGGCCTTTCCCCTGCCACTAAACGCACAGAGAGAAAAGAGGTGTGTTTAGAGGAGGGGAAAGGGCGGGCAGTGGGCGGGAGGTGGGCCGACCTACACCTAGCCGTACAACAGGTATAACCAATACAGTTTAGTCGGCACTTAGACCTTTTTCACTTAGACAAAATAAGACCAGGTCTAAGTGCTGAAAAACGGGCCGCTGAGCTGATGGCCGCTGGCGCCATCAGTTCAGCGGCCCGGCAACCTAACCATCGCGGCAGTTCGGGTAGAGGAGTGATGGCATCACGGTAGGGGAGATGAAGCATCTCTCCTGCCGCGATGCATCACTCCCCCCCCACACACAACATCGGGGCAAGAGGGAGCTCAAGCCCTCTTGCTCCAGCCAACCGCGGCACCCCCGACACAATCGGGGCAAGAGGGAGCCCAAGCCCTCTTGCCCCGTTGAAGCCACGACCCCCCCCGATAACATAGGGGCAAGAGGGAGCCCAAGCCCTCTTGCCCCAGGCACTCGCGGCACCCCCGACTCGTTCGGGCCAGGAGGGAGCCCAAGCCCTCCTGGCCCAGGTGACCCCCCTACCCCCACCCCCACTACAGTACGGGCAGGAGGGATCCCAGGCCCTCCTGCCCTCGACGCACCCCCCTCCCCCCAACGTCTGCCCCCCAAGAACCCCCGATCGGCCCCCCCAGCTGACCCGTGACCCCCCCGGCCAACCCCACGACCCCCCACCCCACCCCCCCTTCCCCGTACTATTTTAGGTTGGCCGGACAGATGGGTGCCAAACCCGTCCGTCTGGCATGCAGCTCAACGAAGAATGGGGCTGAATTGGCCCAGGGGCACCAAAGCCCCGCCTCCTGGTGGGGCCTAAGGCGCCTGGGCCAATCAGAATAGGCCCAGGAGCCTTAGGCCCCTCCTGTGGGCGGGGCCTTAGACACATGGCCCGGGTGGGACAAACAAGATTTGAAAAATGACCAGACAACAAAGGTAGGAAAAATAATTTTATTTTCTGTTTTGTGATTACAATATGTCAGATTTGAAATGTGTATCCTTCCAGAGCTGGTGTTGGACCGCAAATGTGAGCTAGGATTTAAGAGAGAGAGGAAATATATTTTTTGTTTGTTTATTTTGTTTACACCACAGGACCAGTGTGGGTAGGAAAGGGCAAAGGGGGTGAAGAGGCTATAAAATAAACCCACCAGGATGTTTGGAAAAAACCTCCCAATTGGGCAGGAAAATCGAATCGAATCAAAAAATCGATTCAATAGGCTGAATCAAATCAAATCAAATTTTTTTTCCTGAATCTGGCAGCAATAGTAAGCAACCTTTATACATGGAGGGCTGCATGAACATGAACATCAGTACTATCCCTAGTGAGCTACAGTATTACGTAATTTCAGAACCAGAAATACATAGAGCTCCACAGACCTTCTGTGATAAGTAATAAGTAAACAATTAACTATAAATTATAAAACAAACTGCTAGAGAGGCTAGTTTGAAAATAGTTGTGATATACACTACCTAAAATCTGAAACTCTGGTTAATGACATTTTCTTTGTATACTTCCCATGATCTCACAAGCCACATAAAATTCAATGGTGGGCCGCAGGTTGTGTATTCTGGATGTAAATCATGACTCTACACCCTGAACACACCTATTGCACATATTGCACATAGTGTAAATGTATTTGCCTTCTTGAGAACATGCACACTTTTATGCATATCACCTCTAAGGTCATAGCAGTACTTTTAGGCATATAAAAAGATGTGCAAAGTCCTTTATCAAATTATTTCCTATGGAAGTAACTTTATAAAGGGGTTTTCATGCATATATGGCATTACAAACAAGTAAGAGACTTCTTATAAAACTGCCTCATGTGCAAAAGTTAGGTGTACCCTGGTATGTAAATTTAGATTAAGCATTCAGGAGAGCACTTTGGATGGAACTCAGGTGACGTTCTGATGTGTATATTTTATAAAATAGTCCTGAAGAAATCTTCATTTTATTTCATTCAATACATTCAAAAAATATTTTAAGCTCACTCCAAAACTCTCATATATCTCATAAGAGTCTTATCAATATCACTTAGTGCAGATCTTAGTTCTACATTTAGAATGGAGCAAGGACTACAGTAGCCCCCCCCCCCCAAGAAAATTATTCCATCCCCCTTTCTGCGATATGGCACTTTTCCATCAAATACTCCCACCTCTATCACGGCTTTGTAAAAGGGAGCCATTGTCTGTTAGTTCCAATCACTCCTTCCCCACCTCTTGCTAGTGTGAATAAATATCCAACCTGTAAAACAACCAAGGAACTTGTCGAGAAAACAATTTTCAATTGGAGATTTTACCAGGGTAAATGCACAGTTGCTTAGATTAAATTGTTTAAAAACTGTTCTCCGATGCACAAATATTTATACAATTTACTCAAAATGATACACTTTAGATGGCAGCAGGTTTTATCTAAATTTGCCAACAATTTTCTAAATTGAAATCTATCAAGCAATCTGTATTTTCAAATATTTATTAATTGGCAAAAATAAAATTCAGTCACTGCCTTTTCTTCCAAGCAATATAGGATCTAAGGAAAGGGTAGAAAACACATGTACAGCCTCCAGGCAGATGTTGTGGAGATAAAGATAGTATCTGATTTCAAGAAAGCACTGGACAAGTATTGAGGGAGAATAAGCGACTGTAGAGGTTAGTAGTTTGTGTGGATGGGCAGATTGGAGTCTTATGGTCTTTAAATAGTGTAAATATTTTTTTATTTACAGTGCTGACATGTAGGTATATGGGGATACACTTAAAGATCACAATTATGGATACTTCGGAAGAAAGGCAGGAGAGGTAAGATATGATAGTACATTCAAATACCTATGTGGTATAAACATATAGGACAGTGATGGCGAACCTTTTAGAGACCGAATGCCCAAACCGCAACCCAAAACCCACTTATTTATCACAAAGTGCCAACATGACAATTTAACCTTAATACTGAGGCTTTAGTTCAGAAAAAACAACTCATACATTTAACATCTTTTGTTTTAAAATAAACACATAATGATCTTCCACTATCTGTTCTTGCTTTTTTTTGCTGTATTCATTTTTGGGTGTTCAAAACTTGGAGTCTACAAAATCACAAAATATAAAAAAAAATGAAGCACCCAATACAAATCTATCTCTATAACAAAAATAAAGTCCTTTACCAAATTATTTCCTATGGAAGTAACTTTATAAAGGGGTTTTCATGCATATATGGCATTACAAACAACCAAAAGGAACATAAAAAACACCAAAAGGAGTGTCACCGAGTGGTTAGGAAAGCAAAAAGAGAATATGAAGAGAGACTGGCGGGGGAAGCAACAAACTTCAAATCATTCTTCAGGTACGTCAAGGGGAAGCAAACAGCAAGGGAGGAAGTGGGACCCTTGGAAGATGGAGACAGAAAGGGAGTGGTAAAAGAGGAAAAGGAGATAGCTGACAGGTTTAACGAGTTCTTCACGTCAGTCTTCACGAGGGAGGACACAACCAACATTCCGGAACCCGAGGAGATCGCAAAGAGAAAACAGGATGAAAATCTGGTCTAACTGGAGGTGAGCAAGGTGGATGTCCTCAAGCAGATAGACAGGCTAAAGAGCGACAAATCGCCAGGGCCGGATGGCATTCACCCAAGAGTACTCAAGGAACTAAGGAACAAAATAGCTGAGCCACTTCGACAAATATGCAACCTATCCTTAAAAACTGGAGAGATTCCGGAAGACTGGAAACTAGCAAATGTCACGCTCATCTTCAAGAAAGGCTCAAGGGGAGACCCAGGAAACTACAGGCCGGTAAGCTTGACCTCGGTCCCGGGTAAGATGATGGAAGCGCTGATTAAAGACAGCATCTGGGAACACATCGAAGAAAATGGGCTACTAAAGTCAAGCCAGCATGGCTTCTGCAAGGGCAGGTCATGCCTCACAAACTTATTATACTTCTTTGAGGGGGTCAACAGCCAGGTGGATAAAGGGGAATCCATAGACATCATTTACCTTGACTTCCAAAAAGCCTTCGACAAGGTACCACACGAAAGGCTGCTAAGGAAGCTATGGAACCACGGGGTGCAAGGGGAGGTCCACCGATGGATTAAAAACTGGCTGGCGGACAGGAAACAGAGGGTTGGAGTAAAGGGCCTCTACTCGGACTGGCAATGGGTCACGAGCGGAGTTCCGCAGGGACCGGTGCTGGGACCGCTCCTGTTCAATATATTTATTAACGACCTGGAGGCAGGAACAAAATGTGAGGTTATTAAGTTTGCGGATGACACCAAACTATACAGCAGGGTAAATAACATGGAGGACTGCGAAGATCTCCAAAAAGATCTGACAACGCTGGAAGAGTGGGCCAAAAAGTGGCAAATAAGCTTCAACATAGGGAAATGCAAGGTCATGCATGTAGGGAAAAAAAAACCAATGTTCACTTACAAAATGGGAAACTCACCACTAGGGGTGAGCAACCTTGAAAGAGACCTGGGAGTGATGGTAGACACAACCTTGAAGGCGTCGGCACAGTGTGCGGCAGCCTCAAAGAAAGCAAACAAAATGTTGGGTATCATTAAGAAAGGTATCATGACCAGGACGAAGGAAGTCATCCTGCCACTGTATCGTACAATGGTGCGCCCGCACTTGGAGTACTGTGTCCAGTACTGGTCGCCGTACCTCAAGAAGGATATAGCGGTACTTGAGAGAGTCCAGAGAAGAGCAACTAAGCTAATAAAGGGTATGGAGGACCTCTCATATACTGACAGACTGAAAAGGCTGGGGCTTTTCTCCCTGGAAAAGCGGAGACTTAGAGGGGACATGATAGAAACCTTCAAAATCATGAAGGGTGTAGAAAAAGTAGATAGGGACAAATTTTTCAAATTATGGGGAACTACAAGTACAAGGGGGCACTCGGAGAAATTGAAAGGGGATAGGTTTAGAACAAACGCCAGGAAGTTCTTTTTCACACAGAGGGTGGTGGATACATGGAACGCGCTACCAGAAGAAGTGATAAGCAGGAGCACGCTATAGGGCTTCAAAGAAGGTTTGGATAGGTACCTAGAGGGCAAAGGGATTGAGGGGTACAGATAGGAGTAGAGGTAGGTTATAAGGATAGGATTAGAGGATTAGAGGTGAGTTACAAAATTAGTCTGGGACCACTGTTCAGGCGATAGGCCTGATGGGCCGCCGCGTGGGCGGACCGCTGGGCAGGATGGACCTCTGGTCTGTCCCAGCGGAGGCACCTTCTTATGTTCTTATGTAAATAATACTATTAGTTAACACTAAATGAATGGATATTCCCTGAATCAACAATCTTCTCCCCTCTGCTATGAGCCATGCTCCCGTCCAACCCCATCACGGGAATCACCTTCACCACAGATTCAACAGGCTGCTGTCTGCCCCGCACCCTCATGCTCATATGAGCCGCATTCCTTACCCCAGACAGGAGAGGAAGCGCTCCCATTGGGCTGATGTGCAGAGGGGTGGGTGATGTGAAAAATGTCCTCAGGCACGCATGGCGAGGGGGAGAGGAGCAGCCTGGCCTTGTGTCCCTCTGGCTTTCTAGTAACTAACTCTGGGAAACTCTGTCCTGGGGTGATGGTGTGCATGCCCACAAAGAGGGCTCTGAGTGCACCCTCTGCACCCTCTGGCACATTAGAAAGAGGGACACCCATAGTTAGGAGGACCGCAACAACTGCGCTGAACTTCAAGAAAGGGAACTACGCTGCTATGATGGAAATGGTGGGGAGGAAGCTCAGAAACATCTGGGATGGAGACTGTGGGAAGCGCCTGGACCCTATTTAGGGACACCCTGCAGGAAGCACAGAGAATGTACGTCCCCAATTTCAGGAAAGGCTGCAAGAACAAGCGATCAAAGGACCCGGTTTGGATGTCAAAAGAAGTAAAGAGGGCGATAAAGGACAAAAAAGTATCTTTCCGGAGATGGAAAGAGGACCCAACAGAGGAAAATCGCCAGGCGCACAGGAAATGCCAAAAGGAATGCCACCGGGAGGTTAGAAAAGCAAAAGAGAAATACGAAGAGGGGCTGGCCAAGGAGGCGAAAAACTTCAAGGCATTCTTCAGTTACGTTAAGGGGAAGCGACCAGCGAGAGAGGAGGTAGGGCCGTTGGACGATGGGGACAGGAAGGGAGTGATTAAGGAGGATAAAGAGGTAGCTGAGAGGTTGAACACGTTCTTCTCGTCGGTTTTCTCGAGCGAAGACACATCTAATATACCGGACTCAGAGGAGCTCATGAGTGGGGAACAGGCTGAAAAATTAGAGCACATAGAGGTAAGTAGGGAGGATGTCCTCAAACAGATAGACAGGTTAAAATGCGGCAAATCACCGGGCCCGGACGGGATCCACCCAAGGGTGCTGAAATAACTAAGACAGGAAATAGCGGGCACAATCCAACATGTTTGCAACCTATCCTTGAAAACTGGTGAGGTGCCAGAGGACTGGAAATTGGCAAATGTCACACCGATCTTCAAGAAGGGATCGAGGGGTGACCCCAGGAACTACAGGCCGGTGAGCCTGACTTCAATAATAGGGAAGATGGTGGAAGCTATGATCAAGGACGGCATTTGCGAGCACATCGAGAGGAATGGCCTACTGAGAACAAGCCAGCACGGATTCTGTAAGGGAAGGTCGTGCCTAACGAACCTTCTGTACTTCTTTGAGGGAATAAGCAGTCGGATGGACAATGGGGAGCCCATAGACATCATTTACCTCGACTTTCAAAAGGCTTTCGACAAGGTGCCACATGAAAGGCTACTTAAGAAACTGTGGAGCCACGGGGTGGGAGGGGATGTGCACAGATGGATCAAGCACTGGCTGTCGGGTAGACTGCAGAGGGTTGGAGTAAAGGGCCAATATTCTGACTGGCGGGGAGTCACGAGCGGTGTGCCACAGGGATCGGTGCTGGGGCCTTTACTCTTTAACATATTCACCAATGACCTGGAAAAGGAGGCAAAGTGTGAGGTTATAAAATTCGCAGACGATACCAAAATGTGCGGCAGAGTTAGGACCAGGGAGGAGTGTGAGGACCTACAAAGGGACCTGGACAAGCTGGAAGACTGGGCAAACAAATGGCAAATGCGCTTCAACGTGGACAAATGCAAGGTCATGCATATAGGGAAAAAGAACCCGTTGTTCAACTACAAATTGGGGGGGTATTGTTGGGAGACAGCAGACTCGAGAGAGACTTGGGTGTGCTGGTGGATGCATCACTGAAGCCATCTGCACAGTGCGCAGCAGCCTCGAAAAAAGCCAACAGGATGCTGGGCATCATAAAGAAGGGCATAACAACTAGAACACGGGAAGTCATCATGCCATTGTATCGAGCGATGGTGCGTCCGCATCTGGAATACTGCGTTCAGTATTGGTCGCCGCACCTCAAGAAGGACATGGCGGTACTTGAGAGAGTCCAAAGGAGAGCAACAAAAATGGTAAAAGGGCTGGAACACTGCTCATACGCCGAGAGGCTGGATAGGCTGGGGCTCTTCTCTCTGGAGAAAAGGAGACTCAGGGGAGATATGATAGAGACCTTCAAGATCATGAGGGGCATAGAGAGGGTGGATAGGGACAGATTCTTCAGACTGAAGGGGACAGCAAATACGAGGGGGCATTCTGAGAAACTGAAGGGAGACAGGTTCAAAACAAATGCAAGGAAGTTCTTTTTCACCCAAAGGGTCGTGGACACTTGGAATGCGCTACCGGAGGAAGTGATCAGGCAGAGTACGGTACGGATGGATTCCTGAGGGATAGAGGGATCGTGGGGTACTGAGTAAACCAACCTGGTCGTGCATGTGCAAGACCGGAGGGCTAGGACTTCGATAGGAGGGCAGAACTTAAATGGGAAACCAAGGTGGCAGGGGAGCCCCTTCTGATGATTCAGACAGGCCTTGACCTGTTTTTGGCCACCGCGGGAGCGGACTGCTGGGCAGGATGGACCTGTGGTCTGACCCGGCAGAGGCACTGCTTATGTTCTTATGTTCTTATGGGTCTCTCTTAGTTGAAAGGAAACTCTGGAATGAGGGGACACAGGATGAATTGAAAGAGGACTGACTCCGGAATAAACTAAGGAAATATGGAATGGGTGATAGATGCGTAGAACGTTTCTCAGAGGATGTGGTGAAGAAAAGTACTGTATCTCTGGCTGTGTACAATTCTGGAGGCCACACCTTCAAAAAGATATAAAAAGGATGGAGTCGGTCCTGAGGAAGGCTACTCAAATAATATGTGGTCTTCATCAGAAGGCATATGGGGATAGATTTAAAGATCTCAATCTGTATACTTTGGAGGAAAGGCGGGAGAGGGGAGATATTATAGAGACGTTTAAGTACCTACGTAATGTAAATGCGCATGAGTCGAGTCTCTTTAATTTGAAAGGAAACTGCAATGAGAGGGCGTAGGATGAAGTTAAGATGTGATAGGCTCTGGAGTAATCGTTTTACAGAACGGGTGGTAGATGCATGGAACAGTCTCTCAGAAGAGGTGGTGTCTGAATTCAAAAGGGCCAGGGATAGGCACATAGGATATCTCGGAAATATTAGAACGGTTATGGCTCTTCAGCTTGGAAAAGAGGTGGCTTAGGGGAGATATGATTGAAGTCTACAAAATCCTGAGTGGAGTAGAACAGGTACAAGTGGATTGATTTTTCACTCTGTCAAAATTTACAAAGACTAGGGGATACTCGATGAAGTTACAGGGAAATTCTTTAAAAAAAACAATAGGAGGAAATTTTTTTTCACTCAGAGAATAGTTAAGCTCTGGAACCCATTGCCAGAGGATGTAGTAAGAGCGTAGCTGGTTTTAAGAAAGGTTTGGACAAGTTCCTGGAGGAAAAGTCCATAGTCTGTTATTGAGAAAAACATGGGGGAAGCCACTGCTTGCATTGTATTGGTAGCATGGAATATTGCTACTCCTTGGGTTTTGGCCAGGTACTAGTGACCTGGATTGTCCACCGTGAGAACAGGCTACTTGGGCTTGATGGACCATGGGTCTGACCCAGTAAGGCTATTCTTATTTTCTTATAATGGTTACTGTGGATGGGCAGACTAGATAGGCCATTTGGCCTTTATCTGCCATCATGTTTCTAAGTTTATATGCTGAGGACATCCAGCACAAACAGCCATTTTATAAACTAGAACATCCAATATATGAATGGCAAAAAAAGCAGGGCTAATATGTAGAATTCTTAAAAGAATGGCCACACACACACATCCCAAAAGAAAGGCAAAGCCGATATCACAATACAACACAAGGGATTTTATTGAAAGTTGCTATGGGAAGTCTCAACTAGGATCCTGGTTTCGGCAGAACACTGCCTTCCTCAGGGGACATACCAAACTGATAACAGGATATTACAGTGGTGTCCCAATTTCAGGTAGTCTTGAAAAAGACCTTTAGGAACATACTGATAGCCAAACTTTCGGTTCTCACTGAGAGTTCCTTGACAAGTTTCTTTAGAAGTTTGGCTGTCAGTACTTCTTTCAGTACATTCCTAAAGGTCTTTTTCAAGACTACCTGAAATAGATATACCATTGTAATATCCTGTTATCGGTTTGGTATGTCCCTTGAGGAAGGCAGTGTTCTGCCGAAACCAGGATCCTAGTTGGGACTTCCAAAAGGAACTTTCAATAAGATCCCTTGTGTTGTACTTTGACATCGGCTTTGCCTTTCTTTTGTTTTGCTTCTCACTATACTGCCGTCAAATGCGTGCACTGACAAGTGTGCGCATGAAGAGAGCAAAATTGTCGGGACACAATTGCTGAAAGAGAAGGCATGGGAGCGGGATGCAAACGGAAGGCAATCTGGTTAAGTGTAATGGGAGGGTTCCCTCCCATCCTTCAGTAAGCACATAAGCAATCTTGTAAGCGTAGTGGGGGTTCCCCCCCCTCAGTACACAGAGGGCATGGGAGCAGAGCAGGCATGGTACTGTGGGGTGAATGTTTTAAAGGGGGCATATGAAAGGCATGTAAGGAAGCAGGGTGAATGTTTTAAGGGAGTGAGGCTAGAAGGCATGTACAAAAGGCAGTATGAGACATTGAGGTGAATTGGAAGGCATGTACGGAAGGTATGCACAGTGGGGTGAATCGGAAGGCATGTACGAAAGGTATGGACAGCGGGGTGAATCGGAAGGCATGTACGAAAGGTATGGACAGCGGGGTGAATCGGAAGGCATGTGCAAAAGGTATGGACAGTGGGGTGAATCGGAAGGCATGTGCAAAAGGTATGGACAGTGGGGTGAATCGGAAGGCATGTGCAAAAGGTATGGACAGTGGGGTGAATCGGAAGGCATGTACGAAAGGTATGGACAGCGGGGTAAATCGGATGGTATGTGGGGCAGGCATGGGACAGCGCGGGGTGAATAGGAAAGTATGTAAAGTATGGTAGCGGACCAGGCATGGGACAGTGGGGGTGAATGTTTTAAAGGGGCACACATTTGTCGTGTGCACAAATGGCGGGGAAGAATTGTTGGCGAGCAATTAGCCTGCGCGCATTTGACAGGTCATCGAAAATGTATACCCTAGAGAAAAGGAGGGACAGGGGAGATATGATTCAGACATTCAAATACTTAGGAGTGATTTTCGATCAAAAGTTGTCATTTCATGAGCATATTAACAGTGTTGTTAAATCTACCTTTTTCAGATTACGTTAAATACGCTCTATTTCAAAATTCTTAGAACCTATATCTCTGAATATATTAATACATTCTTTGGTGATCTCAAAAATTGATTACTGCAATGCCCTTTTCAAGGGAATTACCAAAAAAGAAATGATGACTTCAAATTATTCAATAAAACTTATCATGAAAGCAAAAAAAGTTGATCACGTCTCGCCGCTTCTCAAAAAAGCACATTGGCTTATAAAATTCACAGATGACACAAAACTTTTTAGTGGGGGTTAGGACTAAAGAGGACTGTGAAGATTTACAAAGGGACCTGAACAAACTGGGTGAGTGGGCGAATAAATGGCAGATGAACTTTAATGTAGAGAAATGTAAAGTCTTGCATGTAGGAAACAGAAACCCGATGTATAGCTATACAATAGGAAGGCTGGTCATGGGAGAAAGTAGCCTAGAGAAGGACTTAGGGGTACTGGTACATAAAACAATGAAGCCATCGGCACAGTGCGCAGCGGCTTTAAAGAAGGCAAACAGAATGCTAGGTATTATCAAAAAAGGTATTACAACCAGAACGAAGGATGTTATCCTGCCGTTGTATAGGGCAATGATGCGCCCGCATCTGGAGTACTGCATCCAATATTGGTCGCCGTACCTTAAGAAGGATATGGCGATACTCGAGAGGGTTCAGAGGAGAGCGACGCGACTGATAAAAGATATGGAAACCCTTTCATATGCTGAAAGATTTGAGAAACTGGGGCTCTTATGACATTGAGATGGAAATGAGGAAAACCATTGTTTTGAAGAAAATTGAAAACTTATCTGTTTGCAAAGTATGTTGGGTGAATTTAGGAAATTGATTTGTTTAATTATGTATAAAAAAATCTTATGCATTGTTTTCTTTTTCTACTCATACAATTTTTATGCTTGTGTATTTTTTGTTACCAGCCTTGCACCTATTCACAAGAGATTTGGCTGGATACAAGTCACTAGTACCAGTAAATACTTGTGCCACATATTTATTTATTAAAAAATTTATATACCGCATACAAATATGCGGTTTCCATATCACATACATAAAATCTTGTTTCCCTGCGATTACCACATAACAGGATTAGCCACTGGTGGAAGCAGGATACTGGACTAGATGGACCATTGGTCTGACCCAATATAGCTATTCTTACATTCTTATGTACACACAAGCAGGTTTTTTTTTTATTTTTTATTTATAATTTTGAATACTTTACAATATCCAACAGTTCAAAAGAAAAAAGGATATCACATGAAATAAAATAATACATAATCAAATCATACATACAGAGTTCCTTTCAAGCCCACATAAATGGAGAGTATATCTTGTTATTTTTATTTTATTAGAAATAGCAAAATATACTCTCCATTTATGTGGGCTTGAAAGGTTTATTTTAGCTCAAGGTATTACTTCATAAAATGGGACACTGTGCTAAATTTTTGGTAGATTTTTCCTGTGTTTCCCTTAAAATATTTTTGAGAACTTTTTGTGCATTATTGTATTAGTATAAGTGGTCTGGTAAATCACTGAGGCCCATATTCTATAAATGGCACCTCAAGTTAGGCGCCTAACTTAAGTAGAAAGCAACTTTAAAAAAAAGATTAAAAGCGGTTTTAAAACAAAAATGTAAAAAAATCAGCACTTACACTGCCGCTACACAGACACTTTACAATGCCTAATGCCACTGTAGGTGTGCCTAATGCCGTTAGAACTATTAGGTGTTGTAAAGTGCCTCCGTAGCCGCGATTCACATGAAAAGTAAGCGCCGGAAAGGTAGGCCTTGAAAACCCTGGCCTACATTTATGGTGCCTATTTTTCCTGAAGCCACAATTCTATAAACTGCACAGTTGCATGATTGACAAGCAATGTTTATAGAATCTGGGCCTAAGTTTTGGAGGGATATGTGTTTAGGATCTGAGGTCTTTTTCTCTCCACTTTTGATAATTAATTAGTGGTTGAAAGCGGGGCGCCCATTAAAAACTGTATTTAGAAGCATATTTTGTATTTTAATATTCTGTTTATAAAATTGTCCACCCGAGACACATTTGTGCAGCCTGTAAGCTCCTTGTGATTTTGAGCAAGTCACTTAACCCTAAACTGCCTCAAGTATAGATTTAGATTTAGGTTCTCTAGGAAAAGAAAATAAATGTTCTTCTTGAATGTAACTAACCTTGAGTTAACCAAAACCAAATAAATAAATGTGCACTGAATGGAGGCATTTCCAGAGCAGGAAGTTGCTTTTTCACCCATACTACTGAAAATACATTCACTAAGAGCTAAATTAAACCAGAAAGATTGTGCATGGCAAACACCATGTATAAATATAAGCATATGAATTCCCAGAGCTATTTTCAAAAAAGGAAATATACACATGATTTTGTTTTGAAAATCCTTTGATGTGCCCATAGGGGAAAGTCTCTATATACCGTATTTTTCACTCCATAAGATGCACCTGACCATAAGATGCACCCTAGATTTAGAGGAGGAAAACATGAAAAAAAACTATCTGAACCAAATTCTCCCTTCCAGGTTCTGCACCCAACCCCACACTCCTTGCCAAGCTCTACACCCTGTCCCCCCTCCCTGCCAGGCTCTGTACCCTCTCTCCCTTCTGGTGGTCTACTGGTAGGCCAGGATAAGGTACAGGGCCTAGTAGCTGGTAGGCAGGTAAGGACAGGGCGCAGGGCAGGCAGGCCTAGTGGCAGGCAGGTAGGGACAGGGCACAGAGCAGGCAGGGTCAAGGCAGACAGGGATAAGGCAGGCAGGTAGAGACAGGGCATAGGGCATGCAGGGCCCCCTCAGTACCTTTTTAAAATCCTGGCAGTGCCTCCCGTACCTGTTTTTAATCGCAGCAAGGCCCCCATACCTGTTTTAATCGCAGCAGGGCCCCCCCCATACCTGTTTTTAATCCCGGCGCTTTCCTCACTGGATGGCTGTGGCAGCGAGAGGCAGAGCGGTGAACAAGGCAGGTGCGAGCTTTTTGTGCATCTGCCTAGTCCCGAGTTGCGAGAACTGACGGCAGCTATTCAGGAAGTGGCGCGGGACCAGGCAGGTGCATGAAAAGCTCACTCCCAAAGGCCACTCCCAGATATCTGAACCAATCAGAGTCCACTCCACACCAAATGCCACTCCCATATATCTGGACCAATCAGAGTCTTAGGCTACTCCCAGGATAACCAAGGATGTACATAGAAGGAGGACTAAGGACCTGATTGGCTCAGGTGCATAAGGCTCTCCATTGGGTGGGGCCTTAGTTATCTGGACCAAACAGGTCCTTTGGCCCCTCTCCGGTGCATCCCAGGATGCACCAGGAAGGGGAAGGCCCACCATTTTGGAAGCGGCGGGTCTGCTGGCAGAAGGAAGTGAGCATCCCTCTTGCGGGTTGAGGGTTTGAGGGGTGTCGGGTGGGTGTCAGAGAGTGATGTGGAGCGCTGCAGGGTGTCGGGGAGTGTCAGAGGGTATTGGGGAATGTCAGTGGGGTGTCAGGAGTTTGAGGTATCGGCTTGGCTTGGCGGCAGGAAGGAGTGGACATCCCCCTGCCGATTGGATATTGGGGGGGTGTCTGGGGAGTTAGGCAGGAAGGAGTGAGCATCCCTCCTACTGATCACAAAGGTGGTATCAAGGGGAGGTCCTCTGCCACAGCCGGCTCAACTGATAGCGGCAGGGATATTGTTTCCCAATCAGCTGAGCTGGAATAATCTTTTGCTATGACATACAAATAATCACAATAATGGGAGGACTACTGCCAAATGCTATCAAATCAAAACTCTGCGATATAACAAAATCCTCTACCGTTCAGTTAAAATCCTCAATGTTCCTTTAAAAAAAGAAGCCCATTCCATTAATTGAAACACAGCTTAGTGGCTAGCAGGAAATTCCTTAATAACTGAATATGGATTTTGAGCTGGTTTTGGCAATGAAGCTGAAACTGAAATTTAATCAGCCTCTAATGAGGTGGATAAAGAGGAAAGTATAAGGCCTGTTAAAAGATGAAACTGTGCTCTGGTATCTAATATAATAAAAGCCTAAGTCGCACATGCACACTCCCATTGCGTGTTCTGTTTTCCGTGCGCTGTAGGGCACCGCAGATAGGAGTGCGCATGTGCGCAAAACACTCTCTCTCTCCTCCCCCGAGGCGGATGTCGGACGCGGTGGCTGTCGGCCGTGCTGTTCTTCGATCTGCCCTGCTCCTTGCCTTACTATATTTTTAAGTTGAAAGATGAGGCAGCGGCTCCTCTCAGGATCCCCACCTGCGTCGGAAGTCCGATGCAGTCGGGGATCTTGAGAGGAGCCACCGCCGCCGCGTCTTTCAACTTAAAAATATACTAAGGCAAGGAGCAGGGCAGACCGATCTTCAAAATGGCCGCAACTCCTACACAGAACGCTGATCAAAGGGAGTAGGCCAGCCAGCCAGCCATTTGGCCAGGGGACAGAAGCAGCAGAAGAAGAGTGGCTGGATTAGAAACTGTTTTCTTTTTTGTTCCAGTTCATAGTCTCTCTGCCCCTTTTCCTGTCTGGAAGGGAGGGGCAAGAGCAGATGACCCCTGATGCTCCAGAGTCTGAAAAGTAATGGGACTGTGTTCCAGACTGTTAGGAGCAGCTTTTGAATGCTATGGTTTCTCCATTGCTCTCTATGGAACTGAGCCCATGTAATGGACGGGAGGAGGCAGAAAAATGAAGGGAGGCCTACTGCTGGACAGGGGGAGCAGGAAGGAGGTGATGATGGACAGGGGGGAGGTAAAACAAAGGGAGAAGGGCTGCTGCTGGATAAGGTGAGCAGTGATGGGGTGGTGGAGGACACAGGGGAGGTAAAAGGAAGGGATAATGGACAGCCAAGGAAAAAAAAAAGAAAGAAAAGACAGAAATACAGAAAGCGGCTAAGGAGAGAGCAAAAGAAATGAAGACAGATACACACACATATATTCTAGCACCCGTTAATGTAACGGGCTATAAGACTAGTAACCTATAATTGTTTATGACAAACTTGCTGAATACAGTTATTTGCTACAGAAATACAATGTGGAACCTAGAAAGAAAGTCATGAAAAAAATTAAAGAAGTGTTTATTCAAAAGAGTGATTATTGCATGGAAAAGCTCCCAGTGAAAGTAAAAGTGCTAAACAATAACAGAATCCAAGAACATGTAAGAAAGAGAAGATTTCTGGGGGTGGAAATTCAAAGCTAAAGCAAAAAGAGAATGGACAGATGAAATGGATCCTGTACTCTGCATTTGTATGTCACTCTACCGGAACTTCCACTGAAAAAGCCCTGCATGTGCAAAGAAGGGATGCATATGAAAATTATTCTACTTTCTGTACAGTATTTGCATCTGTACTGATTAATTCAAGGAGGTTGGGAGGAAGGAGGAGTCGCTCCATCAGATTTAGTGTTTCATAATACTAAAAGTACTTCATTTTCAAAAGCCTTCATTGTATGCCCAGGGGGGGAAAAAAACCTCTTAAATAATGGCACATGTTCTGCTAATTGAGGGAATACTGCTGACTTCAGTGAATATAAAAGCAAACTCATTTTCCAAACATTGCCAGTCTTCAGTTAGTCTGACAAAAGAAATACATACATTCAGCAAATGATAAGAGTAAAAACATCTACAAAGTCCCCTGAGTCGTCTTTAATGCTGTATATACAGTAATAACTGAAGTGACTTCCTTTATAACAAATCCATGTACTCAAAATTCAAGGCTAGGATGACATCATCATCTAGTTCTCTAAGATGAGTCTCCAAAGAACAGGCAAACATCTTAAGCAGCATTAAATGTTCCCTAAGTTCTGACAAAGTAATATATGACTTAGAAATGTACGTTGCTGATAATATTTATCTCCCATCATTCGTTTCTATAGGACTAGAACAATGATCAAAATCAATAATGCATTTCCTAGGTCATATGGAAGAAGACTGAGCATGCTAGACGCATCTTTAAACAGTCAGAAACTAAGCAATTAGAAATCATTTATCTAAACAACAAATAAATGTAACCTCTTTTCAATTCATAGTCTTTCTATGTATCTGCTGTGTTATGTGATTACATTAATCCGATAGACAAATTCTCCTATGATGACATGTTCTTGAGAAAAAGCAGCACTAAACCAATCCTTTCTACTTCTATTCGACATGCTTGAAGTATGGGAAACAAGATTCTGAATCTAGAAGCTGTGATGGAAGAAGAAGAGTTGGATATATTGGCGATCACAGAGACATGGTTCACAGAGAACCATAACTGGGATGTAGTTATACCGGGCTATAATCTGTTCAGGAAAGACAGTGTAGGAAGAAAAGGAGGAGGAATAGTGTTATATGTTAAAGATTATATTAAAGCCACACAATTACAGAGGGAATGGTGAATATATTTACATTGGTGTGATATACAGGCCTCCTTCACAGATGGAAGAAGTAGATAGAGATTTAATAGTAGACATTCAGAATATATCTAAAAAAGGGGAAATCTTGCTAATAGGTGATTTTAACATGCTAGATGTTGATTGGGGTATCCCTATTGCGGGGTCTTCTAGAAGTAGGGAGATTCTGGATTCTTTACAAAGAGAACTGTTCCAGCAGTTGGTAATGGAACCCACACGGGTTGGGGGTCATACTTGACTTAGTGCTTACAAACGGGGAAAGTGTTTCTGATGTTACAGTGGGTGATCATCTGGCATCCAGTGATCATTGCATGGTAAGGTTTAATATTAAGATGGGTATAGAGAGGGATAATTTAAAAGCAAAGGTTCTAGACTTTAAAAAAAAACTAACTTTGTTCAGATGGGGGTTTACATCAATGAATCATTGTCTGGATGGGACTGTCTGGAAGGAGTGGAAATGTGGTGGGCAAAACTGAAAGGAGTGATTATAAGGGCGACAAGCCTTTTTGTGAGGAAAGTAAGTAAAAGTAAGAGGAAAAGAAGGCCGCTTTGGTTCTCAAAAGTAGTAGCTAAGAAGGTAAGGAATAAGAGGTTAGCTTTCATAAACTACAAAAGATCACAGAAAAAGGAAGACAGGCAAAAATATCTGGAAAAGTTAAGAGAGGCTGGTCGTGTAGTCAAGAAAGTAAAGATGCAAATGGAAGAAAAAATAGCTGACACAGTAAAGCGGGGAGACTAGACATTTTTTAGATATATTAGTGATAGGAAGAAATTCAAAAGTGGTATTGTAAGACTCAAAGGTGAAGGGGAGGAATATGTAGAAGTTGATAAAGAAAAGGCAAAATTGCTTATCAAATATTTCTGTTCTGTGTTTAGGGCTGAAGCACTAGGTGCAGAACCGCAGAAGAGCAACGTGAATAGGGATGGAGGAGTAATAGAACCTGATCGATTTTCAGAGGATTGTGTTCGTGAGGAGCTAGCTAAAATTAAGGTAGACAAAGCGTTGGGGCTGGATCGTGTACATCCTAGGGTGCTGAAGGAACTCAGGGAAGTTCTGATAGCTCCGCTGACTGACCTTTTCAACGAGTCTCTAGAGTCGGGAGTGGTAAGGGATGACTGGAGAAGGGCGGATGTGGTCCCTCTCCACAAAAGTGGAAGTAAGGAAGAAGTAGGGAATTACAGGCTGGTAAGTCTGACTTCTGTGGTAAGCAAATTAATGGAAACACTTTTAAAACAGAGAATGGTCACATTTATGGAATCCTGTGGATTACAAGACAGGAGGCAACATGGATTCACTACAGGTAGGTCTTGTCAGAAAAATCTGATCAATTTCTTTGACTGGGTGACCAGAGAATTGGATAAAGGATGTGCGCTAGATGTGGCGTATTTAGATTTTAGCAAAGCCTTTGAGTGTTCCTCACAGACGTCTAATAAATAAACTGAGTGCCCTCGGGATCAGTCCCAAAGGGACGGGCTGGGTCAAGAACTGGTTGAAGTGTAAGGCAACAGAGGGTAGGCAACAGAGGGTAGTGATCAATGGAGATCACTCTGAGGAAAGGGATGTTACCAGTAGTGTGCCTCAAGGTTCTGTTCTTTTTAACATTTGTATGTGATGATCTTTAACATTTGTATGATGATGATCTTTAACATTTGTATGTGATGGCCAAACAGGTTGAAAAGGTGACAGCTAAAGTTAGAAGGATGCTAGGTTGCATAGGGAAAAAGTATGGCTAGTAGGAAAAAGGAGGTATTGATGCCCCTGTATAAGACTTTGGTGAGACTTCATTTAGAATATTGTGTACAATTCTGGAGGCCATACCTTCAAACAAAATATAAAAAGGATAGGGTCGGTCCTGAGGAAGGCTACTAAAAAGGTATATGAGGACAGACTTAAAGATCTCAATTTGTATACTTAGGAGGAAAGGCAGGAGAGGGAAGATATGATAGAGACATTTAAATACCTAGGTAATTTAAATGCAGATGAGTCGAGTGTCTTTCATTTGAAAGGAAACTCTGCAATGAGATGAGATGGAAGAAGTTAAGAGGTGATAGGCTCTGGAGTAATCTAAGGAAATACTTTTTTACAGAATGGGTGGTAGATGCATGGAACAGTCTCCCAGAAGAGGTGGTGGAGACAGAGACTGTGTCTGAATTCAAAAGGGCCTGGGATAGGCATGTGGGATCTCTCGGAGAGATAAAGAGATAATGTTACTGCGGATGGGCAGACTAGATGGGCCATTTGGCCTTTATCTGCTGTCATGTTTCTATATTTCTAATATAGCAAAGTAGGAGCAGTTAGAAAAAAAGTCAAAGTTTTTTTTTTTTTTGGGGGGGTGGTGGTTCAAAATTAAAGAAAATTAAGATGAGCAAATGCAAAATCCTCAAGTTGCACTATGTCTGATAGATGAATTGCTTGTGTAAAGCTCTGGTACAGCTTCTTTACAACAATGAAAGATGAAGCTTAATAAGAGGAATGGCAAAATATATTTGACCTGTCAAGATGATGGGTTTTTTTTTTCCTTAAAAAGTCTTTATACATATGATTGTTAAAAATGATTGCTAAGCAGCTGCTCCACTATCATTCCAATTTTCCTTCAAACCCAGTCTACCTTGATTCTAGCAAAAGAAGGAGATGGGATCAAACTGTTAAACATTTTTCAGACCTTTTTGCAGAGCAAAGAAAATACAATATATCTGCAGCTGAGCCCCCCCTTGTTAATTATTTGTTGGATCATACAGGATCATAACCCAGAACGGTGCTTTTCGAATGGGGGGAGGGATTAAAACCAGTCACAGTTCCATTCCACCACCTGAGTTTCTTCATATAGATCTGTACTGTGTAGCAGTCCAAAGCCAAGGTTGAGCATCTGGTGATCATGCTTTACTTTTAATGCCTATTACTGCTCTGCCTCAAGAGCTCACAGGCGGCAGCTCCAAATAGGAAGACTCAGGTGGCTTAATTTTATGGGGCTCACCCAGATTGATTCATGGTAGTTAGGGTATATTCATAATGGTTTTCCAAGTAACTTTCAAGTTCCAGTTTTAGTTAAGACATGACATGAATTGTTTCTCAATTGTTTTACAAGTGTGGATTCCTAGCTCTTGCTTAGTGACTACTGGGCAGGAGGAAGCCACTGACTGGGGACGAGAGTGGTGAAAGACAGTTTGATTTTAGCTACAGATACTTGGAAAATAATACTGTTTTTACAGCTTCAGGGACCAGCTATAGAAGGATCAAGAGTGGTTAACGTTCATCTGTATAAGGTGCTAGCTGGACCAATAGGTATAGACTTGATTAACTCAGCACCAAAAAAGATACTGCTGAATGTGAAAGAATCCAAAGGAAATAATGATTTCATGCGATGGATGGAACATTTATGTCAGATGCTTACTTGAGTAGAAAAAACAACTCAAGAATTGTAGCAATCAGATGAATCAAAAACACCCCCCCCCCTACATTTGCACTCTGCCTTTTTCCAGGGTCCAGAGGGAAGCTTATTTTTACTCTGAGATGGCTAGGATCTCCTAAAGTATCATATCACCTTGCAAAGAAACCTTGCCTAAAAGAAATGCCTGTGGCTCACTGGTTAAAGGCACTGTTTCTGTCTTCCAATGGTTATGGTATCAAATCCCAAGTATGGACAGATACCAGCACATATTCCTTTTATTTTTTGTGGCATTCTGCCATCTAGGTGCATATTGATGATGTCAAGATTGTGCCTCAGTCACGTCCACTTGCTCTGAACTGCAGCCATTGCGTGAGTAGTGTATTTCTTTTAATGTTCTTAACCTGTTGGAAATGAGGTTTAGTATGCAATTTATACATTTTTTTTTCATATACAGTCAAACCTCGGTTTGCGAGTAATGTTGTTTGCAAGTGTTTTGCAAGACAAGCAAAACACTCCAGCAAACTATGACTCGTAAAATGAGCATTGCCTTGGTAAACGAGTCCTCCAAACCACAGAGAAGAGTTAAAAGATGCATGCGCCAATTTTCTTAACGTGGTCAACTAAAGAAAAGTCGCACGCACACTTTCCCTTCACCCTCCCTTCGAAGCACGCCTTCAAATTCTCATGCCCTTCTTTTTGGCGGCCTCCGATTGGTGGAGAGCGAGAGCCGGCATCCATCCCTGGATGTTGACTCTGCAGGCACATGTGCAGTTGAGGCGTACCGTACGGGCGGGTTGAAAGTGGCACTCAAATCAGCTCAGGGATATGGGGAGGGGGCGCTGAACCAACCTACATTCGAGCCAGGAAGAAGACTGACTGGGGTCGTCTTGTCATTCCCCAACTGCTGGCGGCAGATGGATCCTGCATTGAAGGAGAGGGAACACAGGCCTGAGACGGCACGAGAGAGAATGACTAATAAAAACAGTAAGTGCACAAGGCGATCTGCACTGCTTCTACGGACTGGGGGATGAAGTTAAGCAAAGGGGGTTACTTTGCGTTTTTGGGTTGGGTGTATGTCAGGACAACAAGCCTCATTCAACAGCATCTAGCCGCTATCCAGGCAAGAATGGGCAGAGGTTAGCTGGGAGGTTGGAAATCCACAGAGAAGACAGGATCATCCCGCTAATTGTGAGTAGAGGCAGAGAACAGGCATGCAGAATGTGTGTTTCATTCTGGAGGAAATCATATAGGTTTTGGATGAAGGTGATGGTATTTCTGTGTACTTGAGCGGGACCGGGTGGGGGGGAGGGGGGCTGACTAGGAAATAGTGTGCAAAGATTACAGAGGAAATGATGACCTGAGCCAGAGTGGTAGGCACAGTTAGCCTTACATTGATTGGGTTGTGGAACGAATCGTCTGAGTTTCCATTATCTCCTATGGGGAAAGTTGCCATGATATATGAGCGCTTTGGATTACAAGCATGCTTCTAGAACTAATTATACTCGTAAACCAAGGTACCACTGTACTTTGCAAAGTACAGTGGTACCTTGGTTTACGAGTATAATTAGTTCCAGAAGCATGCTTGTAATCCAAAGCGCTCATATATCATGGCATCTCAGAAAGATCTTTTGAGCTTAAAATCAACCTGGAGACCTCTTTACCCCCGAAAATAAAATAAACTAAACTAAATCTTAGGTTTGTATACCGCATCATCTCCACATTCATAGAGCTCAGCACGGTTTACAGGAGATGGGATAGAAAGGAAGGTTTAGTGTATATATATATATATATATATATATATATATATATATATATATAGTGTTTAGTATATATATGTGTGTATGTGTGTGCTTTAAATAATGCATTATAAAATAGAAGGTTTAATATGCAATATATATATTTCTTTCATGTGCTTTGCTTAAATAATACATTATTAAACATATTTTGAGCTTAAAATCAACCTAGAGTCCTCTTTAGCCAAAAAAAAAAAGCCCCGTTCAGCTATAAGCAGATGCCTCAAGCACGCCTAAGGGACGCCTAAGTCATGTCCTTCTAAGTTGCACCTAAATAGAGCCCAAAGGACTTAGTTTTGCAATTCACAGATGATTTAACAGCTGAGTGTGTGGTGCAGTGGTTAGAGCTACAGCCTTAGCAGCCTGACGTTGCTAATCAAATCCCCCATTGCTCCCTGTCACAGAAGAAAAAAAGAAAAAGATTAAAAAATAAATTAAATAATAGTGGTGCCAGTATTTCACTGCATACGATTTTAATGAAAAATAGCATAAAACTGCCACTCTAATGACGTCATAACAATGAGACGTGATAACGTTATAGACGTTCCATAGACTTCTATGTGACTCCTAAAAGGCAATTCTGTAAAGGACATCTATTTAGATCCGTCTAGACTCGCTGAGCGCGATTCTCTATAGCGCGTCTATGCATTATAGAATCGCGCTCAGCTGGATGTCTAAACCATGTCTAAAGTTAGATATCCTTTACAGAATCTAGGCCAAATTGCCTATGTTTGTTAGCTTATGGGAACTGTGTGTTTGCCTGTTCTCTTCTAGTTATTGCCCGGATACTGCCTTGGAGCCAAAATGTAGCCACGTGGATCATTGTAATCCTTAGTGCAATTAACACCTTTTATTTCTCCTATTTTCGTTTTGTGGTCTGTTGTTCTTTCTGTTGATTTTAGTATTGCAGATCTCGGCCTCCACTTCATCCTGTAATTACTGATTATCACTAGCACATATGTGCAAAAAGAGCCACTCCTGCCTCAAGCATAACTTTCAATGACAGTTTTAATCTCAATGGCCACAAATTTGGACTTAGAGGCTGAAATGTACAGCATCAGCATCTATGAGACAAACTTGGTTTTTCTTGTTGCATAGGATGTTTTGGACCCCAGTTCATTTGCAAAAGTTAGACAGTTCTAAATCTAATAGATG
This sequence comes from Geotrypetes seraphini, assembly GCF_902459505.1. Classification (NCBI taxonomy): domain Eukaryota; kingdom Metazoa; phylum Chordata; class Amphibia; order Gymnophiona; family Dermophiidae; genus Geotrypetes; species Geotrypetes seraphini. Next base: position 292,477,296 of record NC_047085.1, read on the forward strand.
CTAGTATTGTAATGTTAATATAGGTACTTTGGACCATGGAAGTCGATATAGGGCCAAATCAATGTTGCAATTGGGTCATCGATACCATTGACTTATGAAGCAATAATTTGTGGTACTATATTATATGTTAAACCTTCTTTGGATCGCTATAAAAGCCGGCTTTTCTTAATAATGATGGGAATAGCCATGCAGATGATAACACGCAACTGAAAGACTTATGATAGACTTAACTATACTTTCTGGTGGGCAAACTTATGTTCCAGTTACAAGTATGAAAGAATGAACGCTGAATTTTGGGGATATAGTAATGCATTTTAAATGGAATGGAGCCCATTGACATCATTTATTGCGTCACATTAGCTGTTATGTTCCTTTTCTTTTTAGTTGATATCCTTACACATCCAGGGTGGGAAGGATGGGGGAAAGCATTATTATTCATTGTATCTATTTTAATGAAATCATATGTGTTTCTATTTATATTGGTGAAAGGGAAGGGGGGGAAGAAAATGATTGTTTTTCAAAATGTTTATATATTTAAAGTACTTTTCCTGATTCATTTATGTTTAAGCTCTTTGTAATGCACTGTTAATATTTGAAAATTAATAAAGATTTACACAAAAACAACAACAGGTATTTGGCAGAATCCCAAGATTCTATGCTACCGATCCCAAGACAAGAGTGGCTTCCCCCATGTCTATCCTCATACTATCCACTGCAAAATTACATTGTGTATTTGTCTTTGTATAAAATCCTGTTAAATCCACAAGTAGAAGTCCCACAGGAAAGGGGGAAAAAAGGCTAATTTTCTACAATATTAATCACTTCACATGCACAATATTTTTTTATCTGCTAACTACTGCTATAATTAATTTTAAAGAGCTAAGTTAGGTCAATTCAATTAATTTATTATGATAGTTTTGAATAGTAATGCATGCTAGGTGTCAAACAGCATCAACTCCAAAATGAAAATGGGAAACTAAGAAGATACAGCTAGCTGTTTAAAGTGAGTGGCCAATGCAACCAGGTAAGCTGGCAAGGGGGTGCCAACCTCTTGCAGAAACAACAAGCCATGCTTACCTATTGCACAGCTACTGTATTCCATCCTTTCCCAACTCCTGTGGAGAATCATCATCTCTGCATACCACTGCCCCTACCCTGAGACTCAGGAGTGATAGTATGTAATGATCTTAAGGTGGTCAAACAAGTCGAAAAGGTGACGGTGAAAGCTAGAAGGATTCTAGAGTGCATAGGGAGAGGTATGGCCAGTAGGAAAAAAGAGGTATTGATGCCCCTGTATAAAATTCTGGTGAGACCTCATTTAGAATATTGTTTACAGTTCTGGAGCCCACACCTTCAAAAATATATAAAAAGGATGGAGTTGGTCAAGAGGAGGGCTACTAATATGATCAGATTTAAAGATCTCAATATGTATACTTTGGAGGAAAGGCAGGAGAAGGGAGATATAATAGAGACATTTAAATACCTACGTAGCATAAATACGCATGAGGTGAGTCTCTTTCATTTGAAAGGAAGCTCCAGAATGAGAGGGCATAGGATGAAGTTAAGAGGTAATAGGCTCACAAGTAGGTAAATAAAATATTTTTTTACAGAAAGGGCGGTAGATGCTTGGAATAAGCTTCCCGTATAAGTGGAGACAAAGAATATAATAATAACTTTATTTTTGTATACCGCCATACCCAGGGAGTTCTGGGCGGTTCACATTTGTTTATCAAAAAATTACAAGTGGTTCACAATAATTGAACAAAGTTGGAAGTAACAAAGTAGTTGAGGTTAGAGAGAGGAGGGATGAGTAGGTCAGGGGGGAGAGGGTTGGGATGGGTAGGCTGGGTAGAAAGGTGGAGGGGGAAGGAGGAGGTTACAGTTCATTGAAGAGGGGCGTCTTTGATTTTGTCTTTGGGGGTAGCTAGTAAAAATTTTGTTTTGTCGGGATTTAGTTTTAGTCTGTAGGATAACATCCAGCGTTCTATCTGAGTGAGTATACTTGAAAGTGAGGTGAGGAACTCTGGTGTGAAGCTGGTTAGCGGGATGACTATTGTGATGTCATCCGCGTAGATGAAGAATTTGAGTTTGAGGCTTTGCAGGAGGTTTCCTAGAGAGGTAAGGTAAACATTAAATAGGATGGGGGACAGGGGGGAGCCCTATGGAACTCCGCAGGAGTTGTCCCAGCTGTATGAGAGAGAGTCGTTCTTGAATACCCTGAATGATCTGTTTCGTAGGAACCCGTGGAACCAGTTAAGGACTTGGCCGGAGATGCCGATGTATGCAAGGTACAAATATAATTTCTTTATAATGTCACTGGGGTACTAATAGTTAAATACTAGTGGAAGTCAGAAAAATATTAGAGTTCAAACAAAAGAACTGTCTTCTCATTCAAATTGGTAACCAAACTTCAGGATTGCAACCGTCACATTTGAAAGTCACTCAGAGGTATAGAGTTCTTCAAGAAGAGAGTTGCGCCCTCTAGTGATGAACCAAAGTATACTTTTCAGTCGTTGCAACTTTATTAGTGCTGGTTACGCTCCAAGTTTGATTACAAAAATAAATAAATAAATAAATAAATGTCTTTACAGTCTTTCAAACACTTGTATGAAAATACTTTGTTTTTTCTTATCTTTACAAATCTTTTCAAATGAACATCGCTCTGTGAGAAAATTGAGAGCAGCTTGATAATTCAGTTTATAACAGGTTCGGGGTCTCAAAAGATTTGTAAAGATAAGAAAAAACAAAGTATTTTCATAAAAGTGTTTGAAAGACTGTAAAGACATTTATTTATTTATTTATTCATTTATTTATTTTTGTAATCAAACTTGGAGCGTAACCAGCACTAATAAAGTTGCAACGACTGAAAAGTATACTTTGGTTCATCACTAGAGGGCGCAACTCTCTTCTTGAAGAACTCTATACCTCTGAGTGACTTTCAAATGTGACGGTTGCAATCCTGAAGTTTGGTTACCAATTTGAATGAGAAGACAGTTCTTTTGTTTGAACAGATCAAGTTTCAAGTTTAACCTTTATTTGATGAATCGCTTATAACAATATCTAAGCGATGTACAGTTTAAAACCATCAGAATGTGGTAATACATTAATTTTACAAAAGTCACTTAAAAGACAGACAGAGTTGGACGAACAGGATGGGTGGGAAGGAAGGGGAAAAGTTACAATTTTGTTATATGTTAGAATTTGACATCAAAAGGAAAGCACATTGGGTAGTAATGGGTCAAGATGAGATGAGAAGAGTGTGAGAACCTAAAAGTGTTTTGTTTCATAAGTCAAATGCGTCTTGAAATAGATGTATGCAAGGTAGTCTAGGAGAATGGTGTGGTCAACTAGGTGGAAAGCACTGCTCAGGTCGAGTTGGACGATCAGGGCGCTAGAGCCCTGGCTGAAAAGTGTGTGAAGGTGGTCCAGTAGAGAGGCTATAATGGTTTCGGTGCTGTGATCAGAGCGAAAGCCTGATTGATTGTCATTTAGGATATTGAATTTTTCCTGATGTGTGGTAAGTTCGGCATTTACCACCCCTTCTATTTTGGTGAATAGTGGGATACTTGCGATCGGTCTGTAATTAGACGGGTCATTGGGTGGTTCTTTCGTGTTTTAAATTAATGGGGTTATCGAGATGTGGCCCTGTCTGAATTCAAGAAAGCATGGGGCAGGCACAAAGAGCCCTGAACGGGTTACAAGTTAAACATATACAATATACAGTTACAGTTATATACATAATATAGTTTATGTTTCTGGTAAAACTTTGTATTTCTTCCTCTGACATCCCTAATCCCCCCCCCCAACACACAAAATTCGGAATTGTTCTCTCTGCAACAGTCCTTATTCAAATCTTATCCTGAATTACCACAGGGATGCTTCAGGCCTTCCTTCAGCCTTACCCTGTTCTTTTGGAAACAGAATATTGCATAGAATACTAGCACTTATGAATATATATATTATGACAGGGAAAATCCTGATGTTAGGGAAATCCCCAACTTTGAACTGGATTTTAAGGAAACAGCCCCTGTCACTAGGGAAATACCAAGGCAGCATCTGAGTCAATCAGGGACTTTGTTAGGCTTCCCCCCCTTGTATTCGGGATACAGAGGAAGGAGCCTAAGGACATCCCTGATTGGCTAAAATGCCTAAGACCCGCTATCTGAAATCTGAGGAATTTTCTGGAGGTCAGATGCACTGGAATATGAGTATAAGCTTCTTTCAGATCTAGAGAGCATAGCCAGCCATTGTGATCTAAGAGGAGATATAATGTTGCCAGGGACAACATACAAAACTTTTCCTTCACTAGAAATTTGTTCAGGCCCCTGAGGCAAAAAGGCTGCTAGGAAAAAAGAAGAAAAAAAGATTCCTCTCCCTTTTTTTTTTTTTAAACTAATGAATAAATTTTAAAAGAAATATTAAAAGAAAAAAAGCATGAGCAGGAAGGCAACACAAAAAAACTGAATAGCGTTCAGAAACATGACTTAACTTTGTGGAAAACTAAGAACTAATGTACTGAGAGCCTACACTGGGTGTGAAGGTACTAGCGCATGCACGGTGCGGGCAGTTCGTGAACGTTCTTGAGTTCTTACAGTGGTAATGCACTTTTAAAGCTGTCTGTACCAGGGCTCCGTGGATGACGTCACTCACATGTGAGAATATGCTGCCTGCTTGTCCTGGGATAATCTACATTATCTTTTCATCAACAGATAAATAATCTAACTAAAAAATGTTTTCTAAATTTACATCACCAGAATACTGCAGTTTAGCTGATTTTTAATAAAAATAAATTCAAACATGTCACATCCCTGAGATCAATTCTTTGGCTTCCTATTCAGTCAAGAGTCAAATTCAAATGTGCCTATCTAGTTTTTTTAAAATATTTATGGATAATTAGGTGACTATTGCATTTAGGTCTGCCACAACAAAGCAGCCATAGATCTTCTACTGCTTATAAGCTGTCTTTTTCATTGTTTAAAGGTATTCAGTCAATGAGACAAGTCTTTCTATTTACTACTTTATGGAATGAATAACCCATAAGTCTGCAATCATGAACTACCTATCAAATCTTTCAAAAAAGATTAAAGACTTCCCTGTTTTCTGCTATTTCAGATTAGGGCTAGGTTATTTTTTTTTTTTTTAATTAATATACTGTGCAAAGTCTTAATGTAAACCACATTAAACCCTCTTTTGCAGGGATGATGTGGTATATAAAACAAAGGATTAGATTAGATTGCATGGAAAAGCTAATAAAAAAAAGATGCTTTAATATTCAATGTATCTTGATTCAAGGCTAAAAAAAAGTTTCCTATGATCATGAGCTGCCTTGGTAAAATCTGGATAAATTCAAACTCTGACCTAAAAACAGGGTATGAGAATTACAAAAGTAGAACTTCATGTCAGTGTTCAGATCTTGTTCAATTACAAATGAGGCAATTAAAGTTGCCCTAGTAGCTGACTCTTTCAAAGATTCCTCCAAAATAGCTGACAAATTATTTATAGCAATTTGTTTATCTTGACCTCAATTAACATTTTCATGACCCAAGGTCTTCTTAGAAGCAACAGGTATATAATATACATTATTCAATGGAGGAACAGCTTCAGCAGAAAATTTTAAATTTCTATAAAGTATGTCTTTAAACATTTTTAAGGAGAATATTCCAGAAGATCTTTAATCTGAAAAACTTGAATCACGTCACCCCTATTTTCCATGAATTGCATTGGTTACCAGTCTAGGCTCATGTGAAATTTAAATTTTGTTGCATTTGTTATAAGGTATTGTTCGGCCTTGTGGATTTGTTCACATTTGTAAATTCAAAACACTCTCAACACACGCATGCTGTATTTATCTTTCCTTCAATGAAAGTTTGTCAATTTAAAAAATATCATCATCGTCTTCTGTTGTTTCAAGCTGCAATATGGGATAAGATTTGAATTCTCTAATAATGACTTCATGCTCATTCATATCAGTATTTTAGAAGACAATTGAAAAGATATTTATTTACAAGATGTTTAGGAAATTAATAAATTATATTCAACTGTATATGTGCAGTTTTTTATTCTATTTTGTAAACAACATAGAACTTAATGGTATTACGATATAGAAATACATTTTTATATGTTATGTTATGTTTATGCTAGAAAAATTTTAAATGTGAAGGTTGAGTCGCCTATTAAAGTTCTCTATCTGTTCAATTTTCCTTTGCAATTGTAACCATTAGCCACTACATTCTTAAAGTCCTGAAAATTTTTAATATCTCTTTTGTCACCAGTCGGGCCCGCAAGGAGACCATGGGGGGGCTGCCAACAGGTGGCAGCACGACCCTGGCGCAGCTCCCAAAGGGGGAGACCCTGGTGTAATAATACGAAACCAAAAGCTTTCAGACCATTGCAAAAAAAGGAAACAAAAACTATTTTACTGGCTTTCACTCAACAAGCAAACAGTCATAGTAGCCAGTTTGTGTAGGGATGCAGGTCTGATAGTTCTGATACAAGGCAAGCTCAGCACACTGACCTTTCGCCCTTGTAAATGAATACTGAATCATTCCTCATTCCTTCTCCTCTCTTGCCACGTAGATGTTCTAAGCAAAGGAAAATGTTAGCACCTTGTGACAGAATGCTGAGGCATTCCCCCCTCCCTTCTCTTGTCACAAGACTCTTGTCACATATTAACCTGATACAAGTTTATCCTTATCTTATTCCTTATCTTGTTTAAGTATTCCTTATATGGGCAGCAAACAGACTTTGCCTATGTGCAAAAGCAGGCCTCTGTCACGCGCTGAGTTTAAGGAGCATGCATTATAGCCTTTGGAATGTCACATGATATAATAAGCTTTTAGACATATTAGAAATGTACACAAGAAAATCACTTTATTGTAACCATTATGATGTATTCATATGTCAAGTGAGATAGTAGCTTTGAGAATCACTTTAGATATGTAAACAAGTGAGTTACCTTGTTATAATCCGCACTATAAATGCATGATGAAATTGTAACCTTGCAAAACATGAGCTAAGTAATTAAGGGAGTTAAGATCCTCAATAAAAGGGTGAGAGATCATCCATTAGGGTTGCCTCATCCCGATCTGAGTCCTGTGTGAAGCCTCATTCCTACAAGTGGCGCCCGAGAACAGGGACCCTTCGCCCTGCTTGCTCTGTCTGATGATAAGACTTGGTGCACCTCATCCTCTGGGATCCTTTCGAGTAAGTATGGGAAATTCCCTGTCAGATTTGCAGCGTGCTCAAGTGAAAGAATTGAAGTATATTCTGAGACACACAGATACAGAGGTATCTGATTCGCAGTTACAATGTTTACTACAAGAGATAGGAATGCATTGCCCCTGGTATCCAGAAGAATAATCTTTAAAAGTAGAAGACTGGCTTAGAGTGTTTTGTATGCTGAGCCTTTGCTCGCAAATTCAGTTGGAGTCGGATGACAGCGGCGACCTTGGGAGACCCTTGATAAAGCACCTTTCGTGCGAAACATGTCGGGTCTGACTCCCGGGTTTGGCTGAGATAAGTATTGAATACATTTTACACTTATTTATTGAAGAGATATAAAAATATATTTAAATAACAATATAAAATGAAAAACTAATGAACAAAAAATTGACAGCCAATGATGAAGCGCCACAACATGCTTCCCACAGTATAAAACTATTGCAGTGGTGGAGTGGTGGGGCTGAGGCGTCCTTTTGAATCAGAAGAAATGTATTAACACTCAATAAATCCAGCACCTATTGATATTATTATAGAAGTTTGAATGAACAGGCTGGATTAGAAAATTATTGCCATTTAATATTGAGCCTAGGGCCTTGGCAGCCATATTAATTTTATGACATCAGTGCAAGTGTGCCTTGGAAGAGGTAGGTACAGAGGCGTCCTCCAAGGTGTCAACGGTCTCATTAACCGTTCCCCCCCTGACTATTCCAGTCAGAATACATATCCAAAAATCATATCTCCAGCACAGGTATCCCCAGCTCCTTTAAAGGAAAAAAAGGCAGAAACATTAGTGCACCCTTTAAGTGTGTTTCAAGCAATGATAAAAAGGCCAGAGAGGAAAGGCAATTAGCAGCAGAGGACATGAAAGATTTAATTCAAGCCTACCAGTCACATATACCCAAAATCCTAATGGTCCAGGACAGATAGCTACTTATCAACCATTATCCTTTGCAATATTGCAAGAAATTCGTAAATTTATTTCAGAGACAGGTTTTAAAAGTAATTTCACAGCTAGGTTATTTGAATCCATGGCTGGAGCGCATACTTTAATACCACAAGATTGGACAGACATTATGCACATGGTATTGACTACGGGTCAATATGTTATGAGGAATAATGAATATGAAAGGGAAGCTCAACGAAGAGCTTTGCAGTCTGGAGGGCTTTATATCCCAGATCAGTTATATGGAACAGGAAATTTCTCCACTATTCCCCAACAAGGTGTCCTTCCACCAGAAACGCTGATGATAAGGAGTCAATATGCCTTCCGAGCATATCATAAGGTACCAGCCTCAGGAACACCAATTAAAAGTTATGCAAGCATTAAACAGGGAGCCACCGAGCCGTATATAGAATTTATAAACAGGTTACAGGAAGCCATACAAAGACAAGTAGATAATAAGGAGGCTCAAAGTGATTTAATGATGAAATTAGCCAAAGACAATGCTAACTTAGATTGTCATAAAACATTGCAAGGCTTAGGCAATAGGGCAAATGTTAGCTTAGCCGATATGATGCACGCCTGCTGTGACAAACCCAAGTCCGTTTCGGGTTTTGTCCATAACAAACCCGAATCCGTCCCGGGTTTTGTCCCAAGAAGCAGGAGAAAACACATTGAGCATAGATGCAAGAGAGCTGATCAGGTGACAGACCAATTAACAGAGCAAGCTGACTTCTGCTCAGACAATGATATGGAGTCAGAAGAGGCAGGGCAGGAAAAGGTTAGGCTTGAAAGCTGCACCCAGTGCAAACCTGTCCCTGCCACTGTCAGGAGTTTGATACCTTTTGAGCAACCTGTGCCTAGGAGAATTAGGACTAGCAAGAATCCTGCCTGTAGTAATAGGGAGCAGGCTGGTGTGTGGAAAACCCTTCCCCTACCTACTCAGAGGGGGAGTGGCTCTCCACAGGATATAACATGGCTCCTCAGAACAGGAGGGGGAGGGAGGCAAACAGGAGAGTGGAAACCTGGGGAGAGTCAATCACTCTCAGATTGGCCTATGGTAGAGGTAGAGGAGTTATCTCCTACCTGGAATCCTTGGAAGCAGCCGGAGGAAGAAGCTATGGAGATGCAGGAAAGCCATGTAGAAACTGAGACCCAGCCAATAGCCATGGAAACACAGTGAGCATGAGCGTTGGATTTTTGCTGTTTATACCTCTGTGCTGCCAGCTAAACTATAGCTCTTTTGAAGTAAGTTTAGGATCTCTCCTTGAAAGCCAAACTTGGAGACTTTCTTTAAAGCAGTGAAGTGTGGGTTACTAGCAAACGTATGAATGTTTTCCTGGATTGTTACCAAGCTGAGCAATTACGTTGCCTTCCCTCTCAGCTATGCATAGAAACTGCAGCAACATTTCCAACATTGCATGCTCATGAGGCAGATATCGTGCCTGAATTAAGACCTGAAGGATCCCTTGGTAGTAAGGGACACGTTGAATCTGAGGTTTCGGTCACGTCCCCGTGGGCTCGCTGCACCTTACAGGAGCGCGGGTATGACACTGCGCTGATATTGGCACGCAAACATATCAAATGAGCCTTTTGGCTGCTGCAATACAAAAACGTTCCACTCCAAAAGGCACTTGTTATGGCAGGACACTTCAAAAGAAACTGCAAGGCGAATATTAATAAACCACTCCTATTGAACAGAGGACCACCACCTAGTATTCATCCAAAATGTAGGAAGGGCTAACCAATGTCACTCAGAAATAACAAGACACAAACCTTCAGGAAACTTCCCATCGGGCAGGTCTCTGGCCCCAGTACAAACAGAGACTATAATACCATGCCCTTTGAAATTTCAGGCACAAGGCCAACTGTGTTAAATGTAAACACTGAAACAACTCAAAGTGCAGGCACCGATTTATATATTCAAGCAGAACAGGAATTGAAAACAGCAGAACAAATATATCGATTGGAATCTCAGCTTTCAGGACCTTTACCTCCTAACTCTGTAGGATTGGTATTACCCAGAGCTTCTACTGCTCTAAAGAGTTTATTTATAATTCCTGGAGTGATAGATGCTGACTACACAGGTAAAATAAATATGCCAACTTGAACTAACGGTCCCCAGACTGTGTGTTCAGGTGAACCATTTGCAAGGTTAATCCTGTTACCATTTCTCTCACCTGCAGGAGGAAAAGAGGTATTGCATGTGAATCAAGGATTTGGTTCCACTACAAAGCAAGTATACTCTCTTACACAAATAATAGGTAACAGCCGCCCTTTTGTGAATGTCTATCTCAATAGCATTTTGTTTCAAGGGTTATTAGATACTGGAGATGTTACGGTAATAGCTCTTAATCAATAGCCATCAGAATGGCCCTGTGACCAGGTGAAACAAGTGTGGGGAATTGGGAGGAGCCAGGAAGCGAAGCAGAGTAAATATTGGCTGACAGTCACGGTAGAAGGAACACAGCAGACAACCACTATCAGACCATAAATCCTGCCAGTCCATCTCAATCTCTGGGGAAGGGATTTGTTATCTCAATTCAACACTGTGCTACAGATACAATGAGTCATACAGCCTTGACCGTTCCCATTTCACAAGAGCAATGGGAATGTCTTTTTAAATATAATGAAGAATTGCAAACTGCATTAACAAATTACATCGGTCATATTTGTCATCATTATCATAAAGGTAAACGCTTAATTCTAGTGGCAGAAGGCGTTTTGGATTTTCATTCTGCACTAAGCTTAACACCTATCATTGACGCGCTCACTGTCTATACAAACGGCAGCAATACACGCGGAGTCGTGCACTGGACCCAAGAAAATACTTCTTGGGCCTTGTTCACTCCCCCGCAACAATCCGCTCAGCGATCAGAAGTAGCCGCTGTTATTCTTGCACTGCAAACCTTTTCCCACTGTCCATTGAACCTCTGAGGCTCTACCGTCAGCTGATTTCCTACCCCTGGGAACTGGTTTAGCACAGGACTTAACCCTGACAGATTCATCCCTAGGGATGGAAATGTCACACCTTGTAGTTGTTGAAATTGAGTAGTAGATTCTGATTTAATAGTCTCAACTGTCTTAAATAAAGAGTCAGCTTTGGGAACCAAAGATGTTACCTCCTCAGTCGACTTCTTCACCATCACTGTCAAATTCTGCAGAGACTTCCAAATTGAGAGTTACTGCCGAGGGAGCAGGTAGACTTTCTCCCACTCCAGGCCCATGCCCATAACTGGAGAAACCCCTTCCGGAGCACCAGAGTTGGCCCTTGCTACCACAGCACGTCGTTGGGGGAAAAAGAATGACATCATGCGCCAAAGTTCCTCTGTTTTGTGCACAGCAGGGACAGCATCCCTGACCTCTTCAATCACAGCTCCAGTGAGGGTAGAATAACGCTCCATCCAGCCCTTAACATCCTCTTCCTCTTGGTATGAGACATCAGTAAAATTAACTTTTAGCAGAAAAAATAAGTAAGAACCTCAAAGAGCATCAATTCCTCTGCTCCCTCTTCTTATTTACCATCTTTTTGAAGAAATTTACTCAAGGTGGTATATAAGTCAAAACATATGCAACAGACAATTATAGCAGTAAAAATATTCAAACAATAGAAATTACAATGTCAACACAATACACGATGAAACATTTTAGCATACGGCATAGGGTGTAAGCAAAGATGGAATATATAGACAGATAAGATAGAGTAATAGGACTAAGACAATATGTGGTTAGTGTTAAGAAAACAGCACATGCTAAGCACTCAAGGCCCACCAAAAAGAATTCCCCACTCACTGTTCCTACATCATTCTTAGCTGGGAGGACAGAACTCCTTCTGGGGATTGGAAAGACTTGATCCCTTCTTTGTAACTCAGTTTTATACATCTCTCAAAAACTCTGGTTTGAAGTCTACTGGATCAGAATATCTGAATTAATACCTACTACTCTCCTTTGATTGACAGTTTCTGGAACATAAAGATTTGCCATACTGGAATGAGCACAGGTCAATCAAGTTAAGGATCCTGTTTCCAACAGTGGCCAACCTAGGTCACAAGTACATGGCAAGATCTCAAAAAGTAAAACATATTTTGTGCTGCTTATCCTTGGAATAAGCAGTTGATTCTTTACATCTATTTTAATAATAGCTTATGGACTTCTCTTTTAAGAAGTTACCAAAACCTTTTTTAAGCCCTGCTATGTTAACTGCAAAGACCAGAATGTTGCAACTGCAATGACAACATGTGACAGACAGCCTGCTATGCTTGCAACTAGCTGTCTTTACAAGCCCTCCTGTGTGTTCAAAAAACCTTGACCAGATGACCTTGGGTCAGAGCATAATGAAAAGGGGAGATGTTCTCAGTCTCAAGCCCCAGATATTAGGCCTACTCAACTGCAATCTCAATAGCTCCAAATATGAGATTCTTCATACTTTCAAATGCAAAAAGAAAATACATTTAAAATGCCAGGAGTATTTCAAGTCCTCTGTACCAGCTCAGTAAGAATCTGAAGGAAGCCAGTGTAGTCTGTCAAAGGAAAACTGCTCAGGATAGATAAAGTTGTCCTGCAAAAGAGTGGTCCCTGAGGTAAATTGCCAGGCATTTTTTAAGTGTTCCAGCTTCCAAATTGCTTTCAGTGAACCTTTAACATCCTTTCCATGCTTCTTCTTTTGTTTAATCAGCCACCTGCCTAAGGACCCTTGCTGGTAATTAAGTGCCTGCAAAACATGTGCTCCATTTGACTCTGAGTCACCAGGATTCTTTCTACATAAAACCTCTTTTTGGGATATGGAGATTTGGGAACGTTCTGCTTTAATTCTGTTTATGAATATTCTTAGCTTACTGTTATCCTTGCCAAATGAAATAGATTTCCTTTTCATAAATTGTTTGATTTTTCAGCAATGTGATTTTCTTTCATTCTAATTGCATTATTCCTCATAGCCAACACATCTGTGTATAGTTGCACTGGTGGAGCCTTTCAGGATTAGAGGCATGAATTGGTCGACACTAGAGTATATTGTTTATGAAGATGGAATCAGGCACTAAAATTTAAAAACCAACCTATATCCTAATTATTTTCTTCCTGTCTCTCTCCTTGCTGGAAGTCAGATATAGATGAGGTGACCAGTTACCCATTCCAGAAGGGAGACTTTTTAGCCAGTCCTGGATTTCTGCCCAAATCATCCTGGTGCTTTATGGGACCTGCAGCACTGCTTTGGGATGTAATCTTAAAACAAGGACTCCCTTCTGGAATGGGTAATCAGGTCACAAGGTTGGTCAAAAAAATTAATTAACACATTTCATTTGTCCACAAGGCTAATTTTATTCCTTTATAAAAAATGAAAAACATACAAAATTTTACTTAAAACAAACAAAAAGTTTAGGAGTCGCCCTACCTTACTTTTTTTTAAAGCTACTGCTAAGCCTAACAGCATATTGTAATTGTTGTGCACTCGACAAATAATCAATGGTCTATGACATAAGAGCCTCTTTCATTCAGAAATAACTTCTTTTGGTGGCTGGTCACTAGCTGAAGAACAAACCGTTTGACTTTCATGCACACTTCTGTGGAAATTGCTACTGCAGGTCATCCAGTGCGAGGGTCTTCAGTGGACTCTCTACCCCTCTTTAACTGTTTGCTCCAAAATTTTACTTTGTACGATGATGGGGGAGTCTCACCATAAATTGCAGTCATGTGTTCATGGATCTCCTATGGCTTTTACCTTCTTTTGTGAGAAATTTTATCACTGAATGGTGCTCCAAATCTAGCAGCTTCTTACTTTATTCGCACAAGGACTCTCCTGACATCCTGTCTCTTGGAATGTTAGACTTGCATCGAGCCGCAACTGTGCATGAATAACCTTGAGACATGTCACAACATGCATGGATGTGTTTCAACATGCTTGCTACTTTCTTTTATACTTAGATAGATAAATTATTGAACACCCCTCATATATACCAGCATGCTGCCTAAGTGTTGTTCTGTAAACACATGCTTGACTTACACAGCACATATTTGCAAAGGGAGTACAGAGGGGAAGAGGATGGGTAGAGCGCCTACCACATGCCCTCAAAATACCTAATTCTAGGTGCTTTGTTATAGAATTACCCCCAATTAAAGCAGTTCTATAAAATATGCACCAACAGTTGTGTGTATGCCTTTGAGTCGATGCACCTATTATGCATATTATTCACTGAAATTACTTATATGTTTCCATGTGCACACACCAAATGCCAAAATTCCATCTAAACACTCTTCTGTAAATTTGCATGCATCTTACATAGAACATATATTACAAATTGACGTACAAATGGACGTACAAATTGACATGACTTACATCAGGGCTGCCCATGAACGGTCCTGGAGATCTACAGGCAGGCCAGGTTTTCTGGATATCCACAATGAATATGCATGAGAGAGACTTGCCTGCACTGCCTTCTTGATATGCAAATCTCTCTCATGCATGTTCATTGTGGAGATCCTGAAAACCTGGCCTGCCAGTAGATCTCGAGGACCAGACTTGGGCAGCCCTGACTTACATTTACACATGTAACTTAGACACTATTCTAAGTTATGTGCATATTTCCAGCACTTAGGTGTGCACACAAAATGTCTCCCGCTGGCTCAAGTTCTTGCACCTAACTTAAAGGTGTATATTTTCACTTTAATACTAATACTCTATAAAACAGGCACCAAAATTCCTTTAAAGAATAGGCTGCTACAAGGTGGCCAAATATAGAATTTCTCTGCATATGTCCAGCTTAAATTCTGTGGTGCTTGGATGGGCTAGGGTAGAATGACAAACTTACACAGATAGCAGCAACAATATTCAACTTTTCTGCATATAAATTATATAAATAAGAATAGCTGCACAAATGAATTGATATATGGGAGCCCTCAGTTATTAGCTTTAATGACCACCATTGAGCAGTATAGCTTCTATTGGCAGTATGTTTATTACTTTGACCATGTTAGCTCAAGGCTTCAAAAACTTCCGCCTAATAACACACTGGGGATGACAAGGACGAAGGTTCAAAGAGGCAGACAATACACTAATCAAAGCGAAGAATGGACAGGACTTTGGACCCATTCTCAAGGTTCAAAGTATCCCCAGTGAGTGAACCCTCGGGTGTAATTAACATTTCAGGAATAGACTTGTCCAATGACCAGCCTCAAGATGATGCACCCCTTAATGACCAAATTACAATTTGGGAAGAGGCAAGTCGCTCACTCTTCGATTAAATCGCACCAGTCATCACCCTTGGTTCAACTTAGAACTGACCCTTATGAAGTGTCAGCTACGGTCACTTGAACGTAAATGGCGTTCTAATCTTACTTTATCAAATCTTTACAAATATAAGGAACATTCACAATTTTATTTAAGAAAACTAAACACTCAACAAAGAAGAATTGCTACACAAGATGTATCACAAAAGTAAGGAACTCAGACACACTTTATCCTCAAAAAAACTCACTAAATTTAACCTAACCCAGACTATTCCACAAAAAGATTTTCCCACAGATTATTTTCAAGAAAAAAATCAATATAATCAGAAAGGATATTTTATGTAATGTTACTCCAATCATCCAAATCAAAGAGGAAGACAACAGTGTGTAATGTTCTACATGTGCATACTTCACCCTTCCCTCACTTAAAGACCTTCAACGTGTAATGCAAACACTTAAGCTGAAAGGATAAGAATTGCCATAATGGGACAGACTGAAAGTTCATCAAGCATAGTATCCTGTTTCCAACAGTGGCCAACCCAGTTCAAGTACATAAGAACATAAGAATTGCCGCTGCTGGGTCATACAAGTGGTCCATCATGCCCAGCAATCCACTCACGTGGCGGCCCTCTGGTCAAAGACCAGCGCCCTAGCCCTATTAGCGTACGTCCTTGTTCAGCAGGAACTTGTCTAACTTTGACCTAAGGGCCACCGCGTGAGCGGACTGCTGGGCACGATGGACCACTGGTCTGACCCAGCAGCTGCAATTTTTATGCTTGTCTTGAATCCCTGGAGAGTGTTTTCCCCTATGACAGACTCCAGAAGAGCGTTCCAGTTTTCTACCACTCTCTGGTTGAAGAAGAACTTCTTTACGTTTGTTCAGAATCTATCCCCTTTCAACTTTAGAGAGTGCCCTCTCGTTCTCCCTACCTTGGAGAGGATGAACAACCTGTCCTTATCTACTAAGTCTATCCCCTTTGGTACCTTGAATGTTTCGATCATGTCCCCTCTCAATATCCTTTGTTTGAGGGAGAAGAGACCCAGTTTCTCTAATCTTTCGTTGTACGGTAGCTCCTCCAACCCCTTAATCATCTTAGTTGCTCTTCTCTTGACCCTTTCGAGTAGTACCATGTCCTTCTTCATCTGCGCATGCTCAAGGCCTTCCGGCTCCCGTTCTCTCCGAGAATCTCCAGTGCTCCTTCCTCTGTCCCCCTCACTGCCTTTCAGCCTTTGTCCCACCCCTCCCCCAAAGCTAGCCAGCCTACCTCCCTCCCTCCAGCGCCGAAGCCTGCCCCTCGGGACCGGCCCCTGCTGCTGCTATCTTACCACCGCCACTTTAACCCCCCTCTCCCAGTCTGCCGCCGCCCACCCCAACTAAAGCAAAGGAAGGTCCATATGCCGGCCCACAAACCTTCTTCCCGATGTCAATTCTGACTTCGGAGAGGAAGTTCCAGGCCAGCCAGGCAGCGATTGACTGGCCCAAATCTTCCTCTCCGACATCAGAATTGACGTCGGGAAGAAGGTTTGTGGGCCGGCGCCTTGACCTTCCTTTGCTTTAGTTGCGGCGGGCGGCAGACCGGGAGTGGGTGTTTGAAGCGGCAGTAGGCCAGGCTTCGGAGGTAGGTAGCAGCAGCGGGAGCCAGGCCGGGCGCTGGAGGGAGGGAGGGTAAGCAATTGCCTGTCCCGTTGTCCCCATGCACAGCTTCAGGACGCTGTCTCTGAAAATGGGACATTTCGGCGTTCCGAAGCTGTGCATGGGGACAAGACAGGGGGGTCTAAAAATGTGATGGGAGGAGAAGTAAGATGGCCTGCGGTGCAGTGAGGACGCTCACTATCGGTTCTCTTGCTCGAATTTGTTTCTTTGAGAGTCGGGTTATTTTTATAGCTCGACATGCCGAAAAGAAGGGGAAGAGTGGCTGCCACAGCACGGCAGGCTGAACTTACCCCGGGAAGACAGGAGACGATCCTGAGCTTCTTTTCTTCTTCACCTTGGGGCGAACCGGCTGAGCCGAGGCAGAGGGAAGTCTCGGCCATCGGGAGTGATATTTCACTTAGCCCCACAGGACCCGAGCCTCCCCAACAGCCGCGAGACCAGGGAACTACGGCGGCTCTGAAGGGACAGGAAGGATCCACCCCGAGAGAGCTGGAGGGCTTACCGGTATCCCTGGTTGTTCAGGCAGAGATTTCAGCGCTGGAGAAGGCAAAGTTGGCATCAGAGGTTGGGGGACAAATTCCATCGGTCCCCCCACTGGTAAGGCCAACTGAGTTCACTCTGGAATCCATCTGAACTGCTTTAGACTCATTATACAAATTATGTGCAGGAACTCTTCCTTTGGTAAATGCACATAATGTAAGGATTGACTATGCAGGAGGAAATAAAATCTCAGGGGGAAAAGATGGATTGCCTGGACCAACGGGTCCAAGGCATTCAATCAACACAGACTACCTTAATGAAGGACAAATTGCTATTAGTAAGGAAAGTAGAAAATTTGGAAAATTATACTAAAATGTTGAACTTAAGATTACTTAACTTTCCTAAAACTTTAGCAATGACGCCTAAAGATTTATTTTATAAATTTATGAAAGAGATATTTAAATACCCTGAGAATGGTTTTCCTCCATTACACAAAGTTTATTACCTTCCAGTTTCAAAGAAGGCTTCTAAAACCGAGGCTTCAACTAATTTAAGCCCTATGGATGTTACGAAAATCTTGGAAACCTCAGAGGATGAAGTCATCTCATATTCTACACTTCTGGTGACATTTGTCTTTCAGCAAGATAAAGAGGCACTTCTTAGGCTGTTCTTTAGGCTTAAAGAGGTGACCTTTATGGACTCTAAGATTTCTATGTTTCCGGATGTATCTAAATTAACTCAATCCTGAAGGAAAGAGTTCCTGGAAATGAGACAATTTGTATTATCTTTGGGGGCTAAGTTTCAACTTAGATATCCCTGTAAATGTTTAATCTTGTTGGATCAACATTCATATTTTTTTTTTGATCCCCCGCAGCTACGATTTTTTCTTGAGGCTAAAGGAGTAATGTTGTCCAGGGCTCCCACAGTGGAATAAGGTCTAGTTTTCATTTATTTGAAGAAGTAACACTGCATTTTTCTATGGTATTATAAATTTCTGTATAATATAAGGCCCTACCAATGTGAATTGCTTTTCCTATAATGTGGACTTTTGTTTGAGAGATGATTGATACTGTAATGGAAGTTGTTTAGTTCTCTTCTTTTCCTTTTCTTTTTAATTAATATGTTTAATCTCTCTTTCCTATATACATACTGTATGAATGTATATTTATAAAATTAAATAAATTAAAAAAAAATGTGATGGTCCCGTTCAAATCAGGACGTATGGTCACCTTAGTCTAACCACATCAATACTATACTATCTCAGTCATCACAAGTCTGTCATCCTTGTATCATTGGACCACTCAGCAGCCTTTGACACAATCGACCATCAACTATTTCTGAAAAGATTAGCTTCAATAGGAATTACTAATCAAGTTCTTGAATGGTTCCACTCCTACTTTATGGACCGATCCTCCACTGTGATCTTCAATAACTCATTTTCTAAGACATACTTAAAATAACTTCGGCATTCTTCAAGAATCAATACTTCCCCCACTATTATTCAATATTTACCTCACTCCCTCATTAACGTTGTGTTAATCAATAGGTTTCACAGTTTATGCGTTTGCAGACGATATTCAGATCATCCATCCTATCGATCCTTCTAACAATAATGACATATACGCCATAATACTGAAGTTAGAACTATGAGAAAACATCCCTAAGTATCTCTAAAACAAACTGCTTTCTCTTCCCGTGGAAGGAAAATATTCATCTAGAGCAGGGGTAGGGAACTCCGGTCCTCGAGAGCCGTATTTCAGTTGGGATTTCAGGATTTCCCCAATGAATATGTATTGATAGCTGTGCATGCAAATAGATCTCATGTATATTCATTGGGGAAATCCTGAAAACCTGACTGGAATACGGCTCTCGAGGACCGGAGTTCCCTACCCCTGATCTAGAGTCTCTAACTCGCATTGACAACACACCGATCAAAGTCAAGTCGGTTAAAATTTTGGGTGTGATCATTTACAGTAAACTAAATTACCACGTGAAAATCGGGGCTGTGGTTGGAAGCTGTTTCCATAAACTTAAAATGATCAGGTCTTTATCAAGTATTCTGGACCACCATCTCTAAACATTGATTCACTCACTTGTAATATCAAAAATTGATTACTGCAACTCCCTATACAAAGGGATACTACAGAAAGAAATCAGACATCTTCAGTTAATTCAAAATACAGCTATCAAAGTCTTCACTAATTCTAAGAAATATGATCACGTCACTGCGCTGTTAAAGAAAGCCCATTGGCTCCGAATCCCACACAGAATAACATATAAAATCACCATGATAATTTTCAAAACATATAAAACTAAGAAACCTGCCTTTATTGACGAACTACTCATTCCACATGATCCTCCCAGAGCTTTAAGATCTACAACTCAACACCTACTCTTCGTACTTTCACTAAAGATTATTAGTGTTCGCCGTACGACAACATTCTCAGTAACTGCCCCCATGATCTGGAATTCACTGCCAATACACTATAGGGAAGAAAAAAATCTAGATAAATTTAAAAGGGCATTTAAATGTTTTCTGTTTAAAGATGCCACCGATGTCATCGATCCAGGGCAAGCAGTGGCTTCTCCCATGTCTGTCTCAACAGCAGTTTATGGACCTTTTTTCCAGGAACTTGTCCAAACCTTTTTTAAAACCAGCTATATTAACCGCTCATACTATATCCTCTGGCAACACATTCCAGAGCTTAACTATTCCCTGAGTGAAAAAAAAATTTCCTCCTATTGGTTTTAAAAGTATTACTCTGTAACTTCATCAAGTGTCCCCTAGTCTTTGTAAATCTTGATGCAGTAAAAAAATAAATAAATAATAATAATAACAGTTTATATACCGCAGGACCGTGAAGTTCTATGCGGTTTACAAAGATTAGAAGGTATTACAGATTGAGTGGAATAAACAAAGTTCAGAGTTAGTGAATAACAGTTCTAAAGATCATTTGTAGAGGACTAAGATTGTATACGTCAGTTACCTAAGTACTTCAGGAACAGATATGTTTTTAGGCGTTTCCTGAATTCCCTATAAGTAGTGGGCACGAGTAATTCCAGATTTTTACCCCATAATCCTGCTTGATGTGAGAAAATATATTGGTGATGATTTTTAAATTTACAACCTCTAACCGGTGGAGAAACAAAGTTCGGATGTGAGCTTCTCCTATGTCTGTTGGTTGTGAAAGAGAAAAGGTCTGTTATATATTTAGGGGCTAAGCTGTAAAGTACCTTGAAGCAAAACCAACCAAACTTGAATTTCACATGTGCCTCCATCGGCAGCCAGTGTAGAAGTCGATAGAAAGGTGTTACATGATCAAACTTCTGCAGTCTACAAAGTAGCCTAACTGCTGCAATTTGTACTAGTTACAAATCGCTGCATATTCTTCTGGGAGAGTGCCAGGTAAGCGATGCTACAATAATTAAGTTGACTCAGTATAAGGGATTGTACCAGAATTCTAAATGATGAGACATCAAAATAAGCTCTAATGGACCGAAGCTTCCAGAGGGAGAGAAAGATCTTTCTAATCAAGGAGTCTACCTGGTCTTTCATGGTCAGATTCTGGTCCAGTGTTACTCCCAATACCTTCATAATGGGTTGAATGGGATAGCTAAGGCTATTAATGCACATTGATGCTTTAGTGTTAAGTGGGTGTGGTGATGCTATAAAAAATTTTGTTTTCTCTGAGTTTAGCTTTAGTCTGAATTCAGTCATCCATTGCTCCATCCGGTTTAGTACTTCTGTTGCTTTGGGGGTGACTTCTGAGATAGAGGTAGTGAATGGGATAATTATTGTGAAGTCATCAGCGTAGCTAAATAGTTTTATCCCCAGCTGGGACAATTGCGCATCCAATGAGGACATGTAAACATTGAAGAGCAGAGGGGATAATGGTGACCCCTGTGGCACACCAGATGAATTGCTCCATGTATCAGAGAGATCGTAGTTAAAATGAACTTGGTAGGTGCGGGATATAAGGAAACCTCAAAATCAGTTTAATACCTCTCCTCTGATTCCAATTGCATCTAGGCATTGTAACAGTTTTTCATGGTCCACCAAGTCAAAGGCAGAGCTCATGTCAAATTGCATGATCAGGGCATTGAGGCCCTTACTAAACAAGTAGCGCAAATTATCCAGGATAGCCGCAATTACTGTCTCAGTGCTAAACAGAGGCCTAAAACCAGATTGAGTTTTGTGTAAAAGAGAGAACTGGTCGAGATATTCCATCAGTTGGGTGTGTACCAATCCTTCCATGATTTTTACAATGAATGGAATGGATGCTACTGGTCTATAGTTGGTTACTGATGTTGATGATTCTTTGTGATTTTTTGGAATTGGGGTTATTATGATATGACAATTATTAGTGAGGAATTTTCCATTGGTTAGGTTATTGGTTAAATAATTCAACAAAGATAGTTTAAAGTCTAATGGAGCTGCTTTCATAATTTCTGGGGGACATGAGTCCAGGACACAATATGATTTAGAGTATTTGTTATATAACTTGATGTAGTTATTTCATTCTAAATTGTGGAAGGAATTCCAAATCACGTTTGCTGGTATTTCATTTCCATGTATATCAGTTGATTGATGTTCGCGTGCAACAATTGTCGAGTAGTTATTGCTTAGGTTTTTAATTTTTGAATCAAAATGTTGTGCTAGATCATTTGCTGAGGGTAGCTTGATATTATGTATGGGTTGAATGTAGCATGTGGTGTCAAATAAATTTGTAACTATGTTGAACAGTTCTTTTGTATTAGCTCCTTTTGAGCTAGTATTAGATGAGTTAATTTTCGAAGAGTAAAATGTTTTACGTTTTTCTTTTATCTGTTGTTTGTAGAGTTTTATATTGGATCTCCTGTGACCTAGTACACATAGCAAACAAAAATAAACTTGTGGCAGTCATTTCCTATAGTGACTCTGCACAGGGCAAGGACAAGAGCATAGAAGGATCATTTCTGCCCTGGTTCACCGCTGAACCATCAGGTCATCCAAGATAGGCCTTTTCAGATGTCTGAGACAGGAGGGAGTTGGGGTGGTGTGGAGCTGGTTGGGACAGGATATGGGAGGAGTTGCTCCTGTCCTGGCTCACCGCCGGACCAGGCTTCAAGGCAAGCCCAGGGGAGGCCTGCAACTGTTTGGGGAGGGGACAGGCAGTGCAAAGCCAGCTAGGACAGGACACAATAGTGGTTGCTCCTGTTCTGGTTCACTGCTGGACCACCAGGGCTCAAGGCAGGTCTGCAATGGGTGAGAAAGGGGGCAAGGGTGCAGAGCCGGCCAGGATAGAACTAGGAGGGATTGCTCACCACTGGACCACCAATACCTATACTTGAATATAAACCCTTGGTTTATACTCGAATCAATCTTTTTTTTCCCTTTCGTTGGGAGAAAAATTGTTACAGGGTTTATATTTGGCTCGGTATATATTAGAGTATATATGGTATGCAATAATTTTAAGTTGGAAGATGACAGAATGTAATTTTAAAGAACAATTTAGTTTAATGTAATGTTTTGGTATGTTATTAGACAGCAGAGTGGCACTCACTACCTACATTTAGAAAATATTGTCAGTGTAGCAAAATCTTTAGAGAAATGTATAATCTTTGCTGCTAAGCATTTCCTCTAATTTTTAAGCTGAGGAGATTCCTTCTGCAATTTTGGCTTCCAGTTGCACCACAAATCTTCACTCACTCCTATCCAGGGTTCCCCATTTGATAAACTCTCAGATCAGTATGTATAAGAACCAAGTTGGATAACAGCACCTAATATGAGGATCAGTGCTACTGACCAGGAAATTCAGAAGTACTATCTGGATAATGCTTACAAATGTCTTTACAGACTGCTTTGGCATTGTCCAGATATGGGCAACAGGCCAATTTTATATCTCAGCAGCTTTTAATACAGTAGATTCCAGAGGCTTCGACTAGGTACCGCATGAAAGACTGCTTAAAAAGCTGTGCAAGGGGAGGTCCACCGATGGATCAAAAACTGGCTGGCAGGCAGGAAACAGAGGGTTGGAGTAAAGGGCCATTACTCAGACTGGCAATGGGTCACGAGCAGAGTTCCGCAGGGGTCAGTGCTGGGACCACTCCTGTTCAATATATTTATTAATGACCTGGAGGCGGGAACAAATTGCAAAGTTATTAAATTTGCGGATGACACCAAACTCTACCACAGGGTAGAAACCATGGAAGACTGCGAAGATCTGCAAAGGGACCTAACGACACTAGAGTCTTATAGAGCAATATCATTGCTCTGTTTTGAAACAAAGTTATTGGCATCAGTAATGGCTAATCGTTTAGCACAAGTAGGTTTTATTAGCGTCTCCACAAGTAGGTTTTGTTAGAGAACGTAGATCTGTGAAAAATATTCGAACCATATTAGCGTCATTACAAGAAGTGCATGTTTCAGGGACTCCATTATTTATTAGTTTTGATGCAGAAAAGGCATTTGATAAAGTGAGATGGGAGTTTTTGTACGCGGTACTGGGAAAATATGGTATAACAGGCAGAATGGAAGATGCTATTAGACTATTAGATGATAGGCCTCTGGCTCAGATGTGGGTGAATGGAAAGCTTACGGATCCTTTTGATATAAGAAGAGGGACTAGACAGGGATGCCCCCTTTCCCCACTGTTGTTTGTTCTGACCTTGGATCCTCATATGTGAAATTCTTGGAAATCCGGAAATCACTGGGGTACGTTTGGGGTCAGAACATTTTAAAATATCAGCATTTGCTGATGATTTATTGGTACATCTCACTGATCCGGTTTCCTCGCTCTGGATTTTGTAGAAAGTATACATGAATATGGGGATTTTTTAGGATTTGCTTTAAACAACTCTAAATCAGAAGCTATGGCAACATCATTTCAAACTAAAGAACTGTGGCCAGGGACTTTTCCTTTACGTTGGGCAGATACTAATTTTAAGTATCTAGGTATATGTTTGCCAGTAGATCTGAGTAGACTTTATGAATGTAATATTACTAGTCTTTTAGAAGATACTAAGCGTCGGCTAGAAATATGGGCTTCGTTGCCATTGCAATTGAGTGGGAGAATAGCACTTTATGGGATGATCATTTTTCCATGTTGGCTATATACTCTACAACAGTTACCAGTGTGGATTAAGAAGACAGATCTTGTTGCTTTGGCTTCTGTTTTACAATGGTTTTTTTGGAAGGGAAAGAAACCTAAATTGAGGTTGGATTATATGATGGGGAGTTGGAAGAGGGGAGGGATGGGGTGCCTAATCTTTATTTGTATAATTTGACTTGTGGCCTTCAACATCTTAGAGATTGGTTTCTTGGATCTTCTGAATATACATAGTGTGAGATGGAACGTTCTCTTTTTCGGCCTTTGAATCTTCATTTTCTTCTACAAACATCTCTTTGTAATATACCCATTGATTATAGGGATCATCCGAAATTGAAATATATGAGGATGATATGGACTGCTTTGATGAAGGGTTGGAAAATCAAGGGACCCCCATACTGACTCTCTTCCAATAGTAGGAAATTCCACCTTTTCTCCTGGTATGGAACAAGGTCCTATTCACAGATGGGCAGATTCTTTGTTGGAACATATATTTTCTTTTGTGGGAGAGGACAATATAATTTCATTTGATGCATTATTAACTAATTCGGGTGTGAGGCACACTGGCATATATGCTTATACACAATTAGTTCATTATATTACCACACTGAAAAAGGTAGGTTTGATATTGGGAGTGGGATATAGATTGGGAACTTTATTTGAACATCTGGAAGCTCTACCCTCAATTTCATACTTTAAAAAGACCCTTGATTTTGTATATCCACATATGAGCTATAAAAGGATTGCAGATAAGTGGACTTAGGAATTGGGAGTGGAAATTAGTGAGGTAATAATAGAAAAGGCTCTTCAATTAGGAATTTCCTCAGTTTCTTGCACTTATTATAGAGAGAGTCTATTTTGAATGGTTATGAGAGCTTATGTTTCTCAAGTTTAGGCTTCACATTTTGGTTGTGTTGAGACAAAGAATATGCCTAAAATGTAAAAAAATGGATAATACACTGGATGGATCATGCTTTTTGGTTATGTCCCAAAATTCAGAAATTTTGGAATGCTGTTTGTGTTTTTCTTGGATCAATTATTTCTAGAATTGTGGTTCCTTCCCCACAGATGGTATTATTTCTTCAATGGGACAGGATTTTTAAGAAAGGGGTTAGGGAATTATTTAGTAGATCCTTTATTATAGGTCAAAAATGTATTTTACAACATTGGTTGGAAGAAAGTCCACCCTCATTTCGGCATTGGAGGGCAGCATTTCATGCTCTTATGATTATGGAAGCTAGGGCGACCTCCCCATCTTATAAAAAAAAGAGTAAATTTTGGATGACCTGGGAACCTTATATACAGCAATTACCAGTCAGAGCATGCAGTTTTGTAGTGAACTCATTACATTTGTAATTAGAAAGTGAAACACTATTTATTAATAATATTTGGGAATGGGATGGGTGGAGGGGGCAAGGGGGAAGGGAAGGGAGGAGGGAGTGTTGGGAGGTACTTTATCGTGTTTGTATTGTGATGATAATTGATTGTTGATTTTTTTAACTTATATATTTAAAATGTATTAATTGAGATGATATTCTTTGTAAGATTTTTGTTATGTATATTTTATTTTTAAAACTCAATAAAAATTTATTGAATAAATGACTGGTTAGAACAGATGGTTAGGTAGGCGAGATAGAAGAGTAAAAACTCTATGCATGTCTAGTCTCTATCTTATCTTGCTGAGTGGAACTTGTAGTATGAATAGCGGGTAAACAAACATCTTGGTTCACGTGAAAGGCTGAAGCCACCTTTGGTAGAAAGGAAGGCATCATATAAAGGTAAATTCCAGCCTCTGCAATCCTGAGGTATAGCTCTCTACAAGAAATAGCCTGAAATTCTGAGACCCTTTTTGCTGATACTGTAGCTATGAGAAATGCCGTCTTCACCGTGAGCTCCAAAAGTGGTCTGTCGAAGTGGCCTATACAGAGGCTTAACGTCAAGACAATATCAATATTCCATGCTAAAAAAAGTCTGGCATAACAGGCTGCAACCAGAGCACCCCCTTAAAACTCTGGTTACTTCTAGATGAGATGCCAGCACTTCTTTACCCACTCGAGCTTGGAAGCACAAGAGGACTGCAACCTGAACTGAGAGAGACACCACTAAGAAGAACATAAGAAGTTGCCTCCGCTGAGTCAGACCAGAGGTCCATCTCGCCCAGGCCTTTTTTAAATTCAGCCTGTAGAAAGCAAAGATCTCAGAAACTGTAGCCTTGAAAGGCTCTGCATGATCTTTGGTGCACCAGAGCTGAAAAGCTTTCCACTTAGCGGGACCACAACAGTTGATGGTCTTTTAGCTCAGAGAAGAGTAGAAATGATTACTTCTGAATAACCTTTGTGTATTAATGCTGTGTTCTCAAGAACCATACAATAAGACCAAAGCGATCTGGGTTCTCCATGGGCACTTGTCCCTTACCAAGAAGCACCAGATGAACTTGTTGTTTGATGCTTCTGTCCCATTGAGATGCATTATATAATTGTACCAAGGTTGGCGAGGCCAATCTGGGGCTACTTGGATCACACGTCCCGGGTGTGTTACGATTCTGAGGATGACCCAGCCTATCATGGGTCATGGTAGAAACATATAAACAGCTTCTTTTCCAGCCAGGGTTGAACCAACATGGCCAACCTGCCAGTTCTTAATCCTCAATAGGGCATTACCTCCTATTCTATGACTTTTTAATTTCCTCATGAGGTACTTTGGAAATGTGCCAAAATCTTAATCTTAATGTAGAAACATTACAATAAACAATCATGCTCCTAGGTTTTTCAAGATGCATGAAGCTGTTCTGTGTTCCCCTTACATTGATAAAGAGTTATGCAAGTTCTTTTTTGTACTAGTCACTCCCTCAATACTTACATAGTAACATAGTAAATCACGGCAGATAAAGACCTGAATGGTCCATCCAGTCTGCCGATTAGTTATACCCATTAAAAATACATGATTAAATTAACTTGTCTCTTCTTTGATATTTCTGGGTCATTGAATGTAAAGTTTACCAGGTATTTGTACTAGGTTCCAAATGCTGAAGTTGCCGTCCAAGCTCACTCCAGCCTATCCAACTATCCTGTTTGCAGGATATCTATCATAAAGTGTGTCCAGTAACATCTTCCTGTTCCAAGTTAGTGGAGTTCCCATTGATGATCTCCTCAGCCCATCCCACTTCAACTCACCACATAAGAGACACAGACCATGCAAATCTGTCCAGTACTGGCCTTAGTTCTTTAATTTACATCCTTCGTTTTCTAATTAGAGATTCTCTATGTTTATCCCATGCTTTTTTGAATTCCATCACCGTTTTCCTCTCCACCGCTTCCCTCAAGAGGGCATTCCAGGCATCTACCACCCTCTCCGTGAAAAATAATTTCCTAACATTGCTCCTGAGTCTTCCTCTCTGCAACCTCAAATTATGCCCTCTAATTTTACCATTTTCTCTTCTCTGGAAAATATTTGGTTCTATAATAATACCTTTCAAGTATTTAAACATCTGTATCATATCTCCCCTGTCCCTCCTCTCCTCCAGAGTATACATATTTAGGTCTTTCAATCTCTTCTCATACTTCTTTTGGTTCAAATCCCTTACCATATTCGTCACCTTCCTCTGCACCGCTTCAAGTCTTTTTATATCCTTCACCAGATACGGCCTCCAAAAATGAACACAATACTGAACACAATTGGTGGCCTCACCAATTACCTAAATAAGGGCATCAACGCCTTCCTTTTTCTGCTGGTTATTCCTCTTTCTATACAGCCTAGCATTATTCTGGCTACAGCCACCACCTTATCACACTGTTTAGATGCCTTTAGATCCTCAGCCATAGCTACAGATCAAATCAAACTATTAAAAAAAATAAAAATTTAAAATCAACAAAATTATTACAGATAAATGAGTTTAGTAGGTATCATAAGTTAACTACTGTAGAAAACTATTATTCAGATATAGCCATTGGTCACTTCTTGGTCGTTTGGCTCAAATTAAGGGGCCGGTGTATTAAAAAGGAACAATTTTCATCAACGTGATATAGTATTGTGGAATATTTGTCTTGTAGTGTTTGCTCCATATTAAATATGGAAATTAGAATTATAGCTTTTTTTTGCAATAAAATCCATGCAAAATTGCACAAAATTTCATCTGAGAAGTTGTATTATTTATACACAGTCTGATATGTTAATTTGCATGTTTTTTTTTCAGCTCATTAGCCAATTTTGAGTATGTTTAGAGAACGGCTTACATGTGTAAAACCTGAAATTTAAACCAGCAAGGAGCACAAGCAAAATCTCACAAACACAACTGTATGTGTGTTGTTGTTTTTTAATATACAGTATAAAGTTGTTTTTGAAAAGACATTTGCTGCTTCATATATCAGCTATTATAGGGTCTTAATCTAGGAATGAACAATGGTCTCCTTTAACTCCATGAACTTGACAATACAGAAGGGTTAATTTTATGTTTGTTTAATTTGTTTATTGGGAATATTAACCAGCTTTATGAAGAGATTCATCCAAGGTGGTGTATGTACAACAGGTATAGCTTAACATAAAACTTACAGCATAACAGTAGAAAAAATGACCAAATATAAATATGGTAAACATGAAAACAGCAAATTGAAAACTAAATTATAGGACTACCATAAAACGGTATGAAAATATACATATTTAACAGCATTAAATTCAATTACAGAGATATCTATAATAATAATCCTCTAAGCGCGCATGCGCACTTAGGAGGATGTGAGAACCTGACGTGCTGTGTCCGTCCGTGGCGGCGGCTTGAGGCGCATGCGCCACAGCACAGCCGACTCCCCCCTCCCGCCCTCACTCACAGCCAAAACCTTCTGTCGGCTCACTCACCACTAAAACCTTCCCGCAGCCCCCTTTCCAGCCGCCGCGTTTAAATTCATAGACAAGGGCTACACCGCGCTATCGCTGGCCTCGCCGTCTTCTGTCCACTGCGGCCCGCCCTCTCTGACTACTTCCTGTTTCTGCTAGGGTTGGCCGAAGTGGATAGAAGACGCCAAAGATAGCGGTAGCGCGGCGCAGCACTTTTCTGTGAATTTAAACGCGGCGGCTGGGGAGGAGGCTGCGGGAAATGCTGCTGCTGCATAGGGAAGTGTGTGTGTGTGTGTGTGTGTGAAAATGCTGCTTCTGCACAGGGAAGGGTGGGAATTGCTGCTGCTGCAAAGGGAAGTGTGTGTGTGTGTGGGGGGGGAATGCTGCTTCTGCACAGGGAAGGCCTGGAAATGCTGCTGCTGCACAGGGAAGGGTGGGAAATGCTGCTGCTGCACAGGTAAGTGTGTGTGTGTGTGTGGGGGGAAATGCTGCTTCTGCACAGGGAAGGCCGGGAAATGCTGCTGCTGCACAGGGAAGGATGGGAGGGAAAGGCTGCTGCTGCTGCACAGGGAAGTGGAGGGGATGGAGAGGGAAAGGGGGCCTGGGAGCAATCTTGGTTTGCTTTGGGGGAGGAGAGACAGAAGGGGACCATGGAGAGAGAGAAAGACAGGCAGGCAGGCAGCGCGTTAGAACCAGTGGCGTACCAAGGGGGGGGGCGGGAGGGGCGGTCCGCCCCGGGTGCCAGCCCTGAAGGGGTGCTCCCGGTCTTGCCGTTCAGTCCCCCCACATCCCCGAAGGACCGCTCGCCCCACTGACCTTCCTGCACCACCTGTGAAGCAGCAAGCAGCAGGATCGCAAGGTCAGCTATCCCTGAGCTGCATGGGCGCTGCTTCCTGCGCCGCGGTCCCGCCCCTCCTCTGACATCAGAGGAGGGGCGGGAACGCGGCGCAGGAAACAGCGCCTAAGCAGCGCAGGGATAGCTGATGTCGCGATCCTGCTGCGACTGCTTCATAGGTGGTGCAGGAAGGTCAGTGGGGCGAGCGGTCCTTCGGGGGTGGTGGTGGTGGTGGGGACTGAACGGCAAGGCTGGGAGCATAGGTAGTGCTGCTTCATAGGTGGTGCGGGGAGGCCAGGGGGGCGAGCGGTCCTTCGGGGTGGGGCGGGTGGGCAGGCAGGCAGGCATTCAAGGAGGAGGGGGGTGACAGGCAGGCAGGCCTTCGGGGGGGGTGTGCAGACCTTCAAGGGGGGGGCAGGCAGGCCTTCAAGGGGGGACAGGTCTACAAGGGGGGACAGGTCTACAAGGGGGTGGGCAGGCCTACAAGGGGGTGGGACAGGCCTTCAGGGGGGTGCAGGACTTCGGGGGGGGTGCAGGCCTTCAAGGGGGAGACAGGCCTTCAAGGGGGGGGGGACAGGCCTTCAAGGGGGGACAGGCAGGCAGGCCTTCAAGGGGGGGACAGGCCTACAAGGGGGGGACAGGTCTACAAGGGGGTGGGACAGGCCTTCAAGGGGGGGACAGGCCTTCAGGGGGGTGCAGGCCTTCTGGGGGGGTGCAGACCTTCAAGGGGGGGACAGGCAGGCAGGTCTTCAAGGTGGGGGGACAGGCCTACAAGGGGGAGGGACAGGCCTTCAAGGGGGGGAAAAGGCCTACAAGGGGGTGGGGCAGGCCTTCAAGGGGGGTGCAGGCCTTCAAGGGGGGATAGGCAGACCTTTAAGGGGGGACAGGCCTTTGGTGGGGACCCTGGTTTAGAAGTACACAGAGGGAAGGGGGTGTTCAAAGAGACGTGCATATGCCAAACTTTGGGGGGGGATGAAGAAATAATGGGTCTGAAAATAGAGGAGAGGGAGAGAAATGATGGACCATGGGATTTAGGGAGGGAAGGAACTGAAAGGGAGAAAAATTGGACACAAGGGATGGTGTGGAGGAGGGATAGAGATACTGGATAGGAGGGCAATTGGGAAAAGAAAGGGAGAGATGGTGGGCTCTGGGGTGGTGGGAAAGGAGGGAGAGATGCCGGATGAAAGGGTAGTTAAGAAAAGGTGGATCTGTGGAGGGAGATGAAAAAAAGGAAAGATATCAGACTTCCTGGGGAGGGAAGGGAAATGGAAAGGGAGGACAGAGTTGGCAGATGGATGGTTAGCACGCAGAAAGAAGAAAGAAGGAGACCCTGGCAAGCAAGTTATCAGAAGAAAACCAGAGCCTTGGACCAACAAGATTTGAAATATAACCAGACAACAAAAGGTAGAAAAATTAATTTTATTTTCTGTTTTGTGATTATAATATGTCAGATTTGAAATGTGTATCCTGACAGAGCTGGTGTTGGACTGCAAACGTGAGCTAGGATTTAACAGAGAGAGGAAAAGTCCTTTTTGTTTCTTTATTTTATTTACACCACAGCACCAGTGTGGTTAGGAGAAGCCAAAGGGGGTGAAAAAGCTATAAAACCCACCAGGAGTTTTGAAAAAAATCACCCAACTGGGCAGGAAAATCGAATTGAAAAACCAATTCAATAGGCTGAATCGAATCGAAATTTTTTTTCCTGAATCTGGCAGCATTAGTTTGCGCTACTGTCTTAGACTTTAGGACCTGGGATTGGGGAGAGATTGCATCCTCAGTACTTTATAATGCAAGTGAAACGAGGATTTGGTCAGACTTTTGAAGGGTCTGCAGAAAAAAAATATTGTATAGGCCGGGGACATGAAACAGCAGGAAATGGGAACTTTTCTTCCTTCTATTTTTGTGAATGGAAAGGCTGAGGATGTCAGAGAGTTCAGTTAAAATATGTGCTTTATAAGAAAATATAATAATGTGTTTTATAAAGTTTATAGCATAGCTGGCCTACCCAGTGAGGTGTTTCTAGTGGTGGTGGTGGCAGCGTGTCAATGTGTTGAGAGGAAGAGGTGGTCTGGGAAATTCTGCTGAGCAAACTCCGGGCCCATTTCCACCCCCCAGTTAGTCCACTCCACTCAACTGGTTCACACACTGAGTGGGTCTTTGGGTGTTGTGTTGGGATCTCTTCCAGTGGTTTATCAGTATCTCCTTCTGGTCCAAGGAAGGAAACTTTGTTATCCTTAGCATTGACCTACAGAATATGTTTGTAACAGCGCTGCTTGTGTGGCATTAGGCTATGTAGTGATCGAAAGAAAAAAACAGACCTCTGCACATTTTTGCACTATATGGTGGGTGTATGAGGAGATTCACATTTCCTACACAGCTAAGTCCATGTGAAGTTACCTTGTGCTGTATTTGACATCTAGCAAGGTCTCTGTTTGAAAGGAAAGATCTAAACTTAAAAATGAAGTGGCCAGAAGTTATGGTAAAAGCAGATAGTGTAGCTGGTTTTAAGAAAGATTTGGACAAATTCCTGGAGGAAAAGTCCATAATCTGTTATTAAGACATGGGGGAAGTGTCTGCTTGCCCTGGATCGGTAGCATGGAATGTTGCTACTCTTTGGGTTTTGACCAGGTATTAGTATCCTGGATTGGCTACCATGAGAATGGGCTACTGGGCATGATGGACCATTGGTCTGACCCAGTTAGGCTATTCTTATGTTATGTTCTCATCTGTAGGGGTCTTTGTTTTCACTTCTTATTTTAATGTATTTTTTTTCTGGGAACTTATCAGTGTTTTTTATAATGGGAACAAAAATGGAAGATAATTAATGTGTGTGGGATGAGGGGGTAACTAATTTCTTCAGCTAAATAATTCAATCCACTTCAAACAGACATAGGAGAACTCACGCACCATTCACACACCCGCCAACCAAAAACGTCAAAAGAAAAAAAAACTGTTCGACAACCTCCTAGCCATTCGAGCTGCAACACTCGACCCCCAACCCTACAACCAATTGACATCGACCACATACTGCAAAACCTTCAAAAAGAAATAAAAACCCTTCTATTCAAAAAACACATAAAACCGATCTAACACAATCAGAACTGTCCCAAGCATCACCTGCAACTACTCCATATGTACTTCTGATGTCATGACAATTCAGACATAATTTATGTTATGTTATGTTTGGAATATAAGAAAATTTTCACTGCCTGTTTCTATTCTGACCATTTATTCCGTTTCATGGTCATTACAAAAAATATTTTTTTACATGGGGTGGGTGTCAAAAAATGATGGGCCCCGGGTGCCACATACCCTAGGTACGCCACTGGTTAGAACAAAAGACAGACACACAGAAAAACAGCAGGCAGGGAGAGAGACATAAAGAATGAAAGACAGACAGGGTGCCAGAGAGAGAACCAGAAAGAAAGAAATAAAGGAAGAGAGAGACAGGGGCAGGGAGAGACACAGAAAGAAAGGACAGACAGAGGGAGGGAGAAAGAAAGAAAGGAAGAGAGAGACAGGGGCAGGAAGAGACACAGAAAGAAAGACAGACAGATAGACATATATTCTAGCACCCGTTAATATAAACTAGTGTTTACTAGTACTAGAATATCAGCATAACACTAATGAGCATGCATTAGAATATTCAAACATGCCTTCCACCCAAATCCACAAAAGACAGGACGATATCGCAACTGTGTCACAGCAGGAACAGTAAACCTACTGCCAAATAAATCAATGAAAATACAATGGCACAAGTCAAATAAATGCTAATAAAACCCTATTTTAAAGCCTGCTATCTAATTAATCCAATCTTAAAATATATGACTTCATGACCTCTTTTTATGAACTGGTGCTATCATGCACTAAAAGCACAGTTACTTACCGTAACAGGTGTTATCCAGGGACAGCAGGCATATATTCTTACATGTGGGTGACGTCATCTACGGAGCCCCGATGCGGAAGCATTTTCAAGCAAACTTGATTGAAGATTTAAGTTTGCTCTGCTGCTCCACGCATGCGTGCCTTCCTGCTCCACTAGGGGGTGCATCCCCTCGTGGTCTCCAGTTCACTTAACTAGCCAAGAAGCCAACCTCGGGGAGGTGGGCGGGTTGTGAGAATATATGCCTGCTGTCCCTGGATAACACCTGTTACGGTAAGTAACTGTGCTTTATCCCAGGACAAGCAGGCATGATATTCTCACATGTGGGTGACCTCCAAGCTAACTGAAAAGGGATGGAGGGAAGTTGGCAATTTAAGCAAATAGGTTTCGCAGTACCGATTGGCCGAATCGGCCATCGTTTCTGGACAGTGAGTCCAGACAGTAGTGGGAGGTGAAGGTATGAACCGAAGACCACGTGGCAGCCTTGCAGATTTCCTCAATAGGTGTGGACCTGAGGAACGCTACGGAGGTTGCCATCGCTCGGACTTTGTGTCCCGTTACTCGACCATGCAGCGCGAGGCCAGCCTGAGCGTAGCAAAAGGAGATGCAATCGGCCAACCAGTTGGACAAGGTGCGTTTGGAAACTGGGTGACCTAACCGGTTTGGGTCGAAGGACAAAAACAGTTGTGGGACTTTCCGGTGTGATTGAGTGCGTTGGAGGTAAAAGGCCAACGCTCTCTTGCAGTCAAGAGTGTGGAGCGCCACTTCTCCGGGGTGAGAGTGGGGCTTGGGGAAAAACACAGGTAGGACAATGGACTGATTGAGATGGAAATCAGACACTACTTTAGGTAAGAACTTTGGATGGGTGCGGAGTATCACCTTGTCGTGGTGGAATATCGTGAAGGGTGGGTCCGCTACCAGAGCTTGTAGCTCACTAACCCGCCGGGCGGACGTGAGCGCGAGTAGGAAAATTACCTTCCAAGTGAGGAATTTGGATGGCATTTGTCTAGGGGCTCAAATGGAGGTTTCATTAGTTGAGCCAGAACCACGTTAAGGTCCCAAACCACCGGAGGAGGTTTGAGAGGGGGGTGGACGTTCAGAAGACCCTTCATGAAGCGAGAGACTAAGGGATGGAGCGAGAGGGCTTTCCCTTCCAGGGGCTGATGAAAGGCCGCAATCGCACTGAGGTGTACTCGAATGGAGTTGGTCTTTAGGCCGGAATGAGATAGTTGAAGTAAATAGTCAAGGACCAGAGGGACGGGGACCGACACCGGGTCCTGGCTGTGGGAGGAGCACCAGGTTGAGAATCTGGTCCACTTTTGGGAGTAGCAGGTTCTCGTCGAGGTCTTTCTAGAGGCCTCCAATATTTCCTTGACTGATTGAGACACGGGGAGAGCAGTCAGGGGGAGAGAAACCAAGCATTCAGATGAAGAGATTGAAGATTGGGATGTAACAGTGAACCCTGACCCTGTGATAGTAGAGAGGGAAACAGAGGCAGAGGCAGTGGATCTCTGACACTGAGTTGAAGTAGAAGGGAAAACCACGGCTGGCGTGGCCAGCAAGGGGCGATCAGGATCAGGGTGGCTTGTACTGTTTTCAGGTGGACGAGCGTCCGCAGTATCAGAGGGAACGGCGGGAACGCGTACAGGAACCTTCCCTCCCAGTCGAGGAGGAAGGCGTCGGCCTCGAGCCGGTCCGGGGTGTGTATCCGGGAGCAGAAGAGAGGCAGCTTGTGGTTGTGAGGGGATGCGAACAGATCTATTTGAGGCGCCCCCACCTTTCGAACACCCATCGTAGGGTTTGAGAGTGTAGTGACCACTCGTGTGGCTGGAGGAGGCGGCTGAGTCTGTCCGCCAGACAGTTTTGTTCTCCTTGTATGTACACCGCTCGAAGGAAGGTGTTGTTGGAGATTGCCCATTTCCAGAGGCGCAGGGCTTCCCGACAAAGGGACC
The DNA here is from genome assembly GCF_902459505.1 of Geotrypetes seraphini. Classification (NCBI taxonomy): domain Eukaryota; kingdom Metazoa; phylum Chordata; class Amphibia; order Gymnophiona; family Dermophiidae; genus Geotrypetes; species Geotrypetes seraphini. The sequence continues at coordinate 292,513,400 of NC_047085.1, forward strand.
ACGACCCTGTCCCCCCCTGTTTGTTTACGTAGTACATCGCTACCTGGTTGTCGGTTCGGATGAGAACCACTCGGTCGTGGAGCAGATGTTGGAAGGCTACAGCTGCGAGATAGATGGCCCGAAGCTCTAGCACGTTGATGTGGCAGCGACGGTCTTGAGCTGACCACATCCCTTGGGTGCGTAGGCCGTCCAGATGGGCTCCCCAAGCGTACTCCGACGAGTCCGTGGTGAGTACCTTGCTGTGGGGTGGGGTGAGGAAGAGCAAACCTTTGGAAAGATTTGAAGAGTCGGCCCACCAGTGGAGCGATCGTTGCAATGAAGGAGTCACTGTCACGGGACGGTCGATCGGGTCTTGACGCCATTGAGATGCCAGGGTCCATTGAGGGATTCTCAGATGGAGGCGGGCGAAGGGTGTGACATGGACGGTGGAGGCCATGTGGCCCAGGAGAGTCATCATCTGTTGAGCTGATACCGAGGTCAGCAGGGAGATCCTTCGGCTCAGACTTACTAACGCCTCTCGGCGCGGAGGGGGGAGGAAGGAACGGAGGCGAACCGTGTCCAGCGTGGCCCCGATGAACTGTAGGGACTGCGAGGGGCGTAGTTGGGATTTTGGGAAGTTTATTTCGAACCCCAGACTTTGTAGGTAGGTAATAGTCTGTTGGGTCGCTGAGATAACCCCTTCCCTGGACGGGGCTTTGATTAGCCAGTCGTCCAGGTAGGGGAATACCTGGAGGCCCTGGGAGCGTAAGGTTGCTGCGACCACCACGAGGCACTTGGTGAAGACCCGAGGTGATGATGCAAGGCCGAAGGGGAGGACTCGGTATTGTAGGTGCCAGTCCCCTACCTGAAAACGCAAGAACTTGCGGTGAGCGGGGTGCACTGGGACATGTGTGTACGCCTCCTTGAGATCGAGGGAGCAGAGCCAGTCGCCCTCGTCGATCAGGGGGTAGAGTGTCGGTAGGGAGAGCATCCGAAATTTTTCCCGTACCAGAAATTTGTTGAGGCGTCTCAAGTCTAGTATTGGGCGTAGGTCTCCCGTTTTTTTCGGTACCAGGAAGTAACGGGAGTAGAAGCCCTTCCCCCGTTGGTCGGGGGGAACCTCCTCCACTGCTCTCAGGCGAAGCAGGTCTCGAGCTTCGGAGAGGAGTAGGGGTAGCTGAGTCCGGTTGGGAGGGCAATTCCTTGGGGGGTTGTCCGGAGGAATGGCCCGAAAGTTGAGAGAGTACCCTGATGAGATCACGCCAAGGACCCATGCGTCCGACGTGGTTTGTTCCCAGCGAGGGTAAAAGGCTCTGAGTCGACCCCCGATGGGAAGGAGGCCTGTGGCTATGGCGGAGGGGGCCCGCCCCCTTCCGCATGTCCCGTCAAAAGGACGGGGATGGTTTGGTGGTCACAGGCGGTTGGGATTTGGGCATGGCCCGGTGGTGGGCTTGCGGGCGCCTGGGTGGGGGCCGCGAGAAGACCGGGGTGGACTTTTGTGGGTAGCGGCGCGGAGGGGCCCTATACGGCCTGGACGTGGGCGGTTTGGGCTTTTGTCGGACAAGGGAGGCAAACGAGCGTTCGTGTTCGGAGAGGCGTTTTGTAGCTGCCTCGATAGTGTCATCGAACAGTTCTTTTCCCACACAGGGGAGGTTTGCCAGCCGGTCCTGTAAGTTGGGGTCCATGTCGACCAGGCGCAGCCAAGCTAATCGGCGCATGGCGATAGCAAAGGCTGCCTCTCTGGAGGAGAGTTCGAAGCCATCGTAGGCCGCGTGGAATAGATGAAGGCGCAGGTTGGAGAGGGACTCCAAAAGCAGGCCGAACGTTCCTTGCCGGGAGGCCGGTAGGTCAGTCTCAAAGGCTCTCAATAGTCCAATGAGGTGTTTGAGGTAGGATGTGAAGGTGAAAGTGTAGCTTTGCACCCTGGAGGCCATCATTGCGTTTTGATATAGTCTCCTGCCGAATTTGTCCAAGGTTCGGCCTTCTCGGCCTGGGGGGACCGCTGCTGAGACCCGGGATGGGTGAGCCTTTTTCAGGGAGGATTCTACTAGCAGCGATTGGTGGGAGAGCTGTGGTTGTTCGAATCCCGGGTAAGGTACTGTGCGGTACTTGGCCTCCATTTTGGAGGGTACTGCTGTGACCATGTAGGGGGTTTCCAGGTTCCTGAAGAAGGCCTGTTGGAGTACCGGGTTAGGTGGTAAGCGAAGGGACTCTCTGGGCAGTGATGGCATATCCAGCTCCGCCAGGTACTCCTTAGAGTATCTGGAGTCGGACTGGAGGTCTAAGTCCAAGGCGTGGCCCATGTCCTGGACAAAGCGGGTGAAGGATGGGCGGGATGTTCCCGGGGCCCCGTGCGGGGTCGGTGAACGAGACCTTCGTCGGGTGGAGAAGGATGGGGAGGCTTCCCTCGAATATCGAGGTTCCTGCTCCGATCCATGCTCCGAGGCCGGGGAAGCACTGTGAGAGTGTTCCGGGGTTGTGGATCTTCGGTGTCTCGAGGAGCCCCTCGGAGACGATGCCGGGGTTCGGGGTACCGATCGATGTTGAATCGGTGACCTCGATCCGGACTCCCTCGGAGAATACCTGCGACCTTGGGTCGGGGTTCCGGTCCGAGGGGGAGTTCGGAGGATGCGCGGGTTGGAGAGTGATAACTCAGCCACCCTTAGTGGTCCTGTACGAGGTGTGGGAGAACGGCCTCGTAGAGTTGGTGAACCTCGGGCCTTCTTGGAGGTACGTCGGTTCGAGGTTTCTGTTGTTTTAGCCCGACGTTTTGCCCCTTGGCGGTCTGCGGAGGGAGAACGTCTCGGACGCCTCGGCGAGGAGTCCGAGGAGGATGGGATGCGGCGAGAATTGCGCACTTTTCCTTGAGGTTGCTCGATGCGAGGCTCAGGCTGGTCTGGCACATTCGGGGTCGAGGTCAAGGCCGATTGAAACTGGGCCATTGCAGCGGACAGCTCCGACGTGATCATCGCTCGGAGTAGGTCCTGGAAGACGGGCACGGACAGCATCGAAGGCATGTCCACTGCCTCGGTGCACTCCACCGGGGGCGACCTCGTGTCAGAGTATTCCCGTGTGGTGGAGGCACGGCCCGAAGGCTTGGAGGGCTTAGCCGGGGCTGTAAGCATGGGGCTTGCGCCATGCGTCGACGTTGTCCCCGAGGCTGGCTTCTTCGATGTTACGGAACCTGAAGAGGGAAGAGGGGACTTACCCGGAGCCGAAGCTTTCTGTTGTCCCGAGGACTTCGGAGCTGAGTCTCGAGGCGATGCTGAGGTATCCGGGGCCGAGGTCAAGGCCGAGGCCGAGACCGGGGCCGACCTCGAGGCCGAGGTGGAGGGTTGGTCCGGGGTGAAGAGATCCGCCATGCGAGCTTTTCTTCGACGGAGGGCCCGGTTCTGGAAAGTAGCACACTGGGGGCAGGAGTCGGTTGGATGAGCCGCCCCCAGGCAGAGAATGCACCGGCGATGCGGATCTGTGAGGGAAAGAAGCCGCTCACACCGGGTGCACTTTTTAAAGCCGGTCAAAGGCCGGGACATTAAATCGAAAGTAGCAGCGGCTCGATTAGCCACGTGGCCACGGGGACCCGGAAGCCTCCGGGTCGTCAAAAATGAAGCAGGAATCAAGTTAAAAGGTAAAGAATTCGCGCACAGCGACTTAATCGTGAAAAAACAAGAAAAAATCGCGGTGCTAGAAGGCAGTTGGGGCAGAGCCTGAAAAACACGACTTCTAGGCTCAGCGGAAAATTTTGAACTGGAGACCACGAGGGGATGCACCCCCTAGTGGAGCAGGAAGGCACGCATGCGTGGAGCAGCAGAGCAAACTTAAATCTTCAATCAAGTTTGCTTGAAAATGCTTCCGCATCGGGGCTCCGTAGATGACGTCACCCACATGTGAGAATATCATGACTGCTTGTCCTGGGATAAAATATGTTATCAATAATGCTCATGCAAGCATTCACAATGATGCTGAAAATTTGAGCCCAACAAGAAGAAACTATTAATGATCTACATGGAACGCGCTACCGGAGGATGTGATAAGCAGAAGCACACAACAGGGCTTCAAAGAGGGTCTGGACAGGTACCTGGAGGACAAAGGGATTGAGGGGTATAGATAGGAGTAGAGGTAGGTAATAGGGATAGAATTAGAGGATCAGAGGCAGTTACAAAATTAGTCATGGACATTGTTCAGGCAATTAGGCCTGATGGGCCGCCGCGGGAGCGGACCGCTGGGCAGGATGGACCTCTGGTCTGACTCAGCGGAGGCAACTTCTTATGTTCTTATCTGTGTCACACAGCGATGGGATAATCGCGCACCAGACACCAGCACACCGACAAGCCAGCGCTGAGAATTTGGCGCAAGAAAGAAGTGCACCGCGGGAAAACTTCATTTTAAAGAGCTCCGACAGGGAGTGTGGGGAAGTTCGCGCTGCCGTTGGGGGTATGTGGGGGGTGAAACCCCCCACATTGTAGAGAAAACTGAACTTTTCCTGACAAAAATCAGAAAAAGTTCAGTTTTCTCTATAATGCAGGGTTCCAACCCCCCAACCCTCCTCCCAACAGCAACGCGAACACTATGCAGTAAAGTGGGGGGTTCCGAACTCACACCCCGCTTCAGAGCTCTTTAAAATTAAGTTTTTCCACAGCGCGCTTCTTTCTTGTGCCAAATTGTCAGCGCAGAATTGTCGGCGCGCTGGTGTCTCGCGCGCAATAGATTATGAACTGTGTCACATACCAGCATACGCCAAACAGTTCATTTTTATTATTTCATTATTATTATTAAAATGTCTTAACACAGATCACCACAAATCTTACTATAAACAATGGGCCCAATATTCAGACTGAGACCACAGAAGTTAGCTGGGTGCTGAGCCTGGATATTCGATGCCAGACCATTTCTGGTTCTTTTTTTGGCTGCCATAAACTTAAATGGCCAAGTCGATATTCAGCGCTGGCTAGCTAGCTAAGTTTATACTTGCAGACGTAATCAAAAAATGAAGGCCAGATTACACATTTCTGAGTGCATGGGAATTTCACAGGGTATATAAACAAGTTGACATATTAGCATTTTTTATGAGATTAGTCTTTTCTCTTTATATTAAGTTTATACTTGGCCAAAGATAGACCAGCTATTTAAGTGGCCTGATTAGCTGGTTGGCGCATTAAATTTCACAGCCAGCTAGTCACTAAGCGCTAATATTCAGCAGCCATCTTACGATGAATATTAGCACTTAGCTGACTTACAAGAGCTGTTAAATAGTACTGAATATTGGGTGGAATATGTCAAGAAGCAATTATACCTTCAGCAGTGTAGTTTAATTTTTCCACGAACATTAAAATGTCTGTCAATACTGTTTGTGCCCTCCTCCATTTCACTGCGATCTTTAAAGCAGCAGGGAATCTCAAGTGAAACCCCTCCCTCCCCCCAAATCTATGCTAAAATCTTCCACAATAAAATAATACCTGCACATGGAGAACAAAGGGAAGCTAGGGGTCAGCTGGCAACATTTTGGATTTTGGTGACAGGCAGAGCAGAGACAATTACTCTGTTTTAGGAGTAGACTAAGAAAAAGGATGGGAAGTAGATGTGGGAGTCTTTCTTATTATATTTGCATGGGGTGCAGTATATGGAACCATGGGCTACTAGGCCAGAATCTGTTTGGGAGCAGGCCTAAGAGGTGATCTCCATTAGAGAGAGGGCAAAGGGATAATCTGTGCTGTTCTATTAGGGGGGCAGGGAAAGGGAGGTGTGGATTTTGTGCCAGTGGTTCACACAGGGATGGCTTCGCCTTTAAATGCATGACCAGTTAGCTACATAAGATTTATTAAGTGTTTAATATCCTTTAATGAATCCCTTATTCATATTAACATTAAGGCCCTAAAAGACACCAAAATAGTTTAAAGACCTGATCATAATTTTACAACTTTCAGCTTTTCACTTACTAGCTTAGAAAACAAAAAGGGAAAGGGAATGGGACTTGTATACTGCTTTTTCTGTGATTACACATTCAAAGTGATTTACATATACAGTATAGAGGTATTTATTTTGTACCTGGGTCAATAGAGGATTAAGTGATTTGCCCAGGTCACAAGGAATAGCACTGGGATTTGATCCCATAACCTCTGGATATAGAATCAGCAGCTCTACCACTAGGCCACTCCTCACCTCTCAAGAGAAAAATGTGCTTCTCGGATCCACATTTTCTGATAGGCAGTGAAAATGCACTCTAATTTACAAATCATACATTTTAAATCACCAAATAAACATATATCCATTACATGAAATGGTTTCAAGTCTTCTGGTTATCATTTTGTTTTCCAACCAGATACCTGAAGCTCAATTTTGTGACCTTAAAAAAAGGACAATCACCACCAGAAACAACAATGTTCAGAAGAAGAACATTAAAAGGTCCCATTAACCAAAGTCATTACAACTGCAATACAAAGCCACATGACTAAAGGAGCTTTTTCTGGTCAATGCAGGACACCTGCATTCAGTTTTTCATCACCACCAGAAAGAAAAGAATGATTATAAATGTGTTCTATGTTGAAATGCAGCCTGTATTCCAAAAAGCCCACAACAGAACAAAGCAGTAAAACATAAGGAACTCAAAACACTGAAAAGAATACCCACTTGTCTTCATCTTGGTGTGTGTTCTTTTCATTACATAGACTTGCTGTGCCAAAGTAACTGCATTAAAAGACATTGAATATGACAAAAGCACGGTGAGACACAAAATAAAAAAGTTTCACCCACCTGGGATCTTTCTGAATGCTATCAATAGAAGGTGATCTGGCCAAAGTCCCCTCTGGCGGGATGGCTGGCCCAGATTTGCTGTATGGTGATTCCACGGAAGGACAATACTGCAGCTGTCGGTAAGGGTCTGCGTAATTGGAAGCTGGGCCGGCAGCATAGCTGGCCCTCTGGAAGGTCGCCGTTGCATTCTGGTTGCCATGCTGGCTGCCTGTGCGCTGTAAGGGTACGGAGTCGACACCAGGGGAAGATGGGGCTACGACAGGAAAGTAGGGACAAAGTAAAAAATTGAGGACCCATTCATAGACATAGTTAACCAGGTCTAGGCAGAGGAAAAAAATATAAAATGCATCAACAGGGGGGTTTGAAAAATGTAAGGAAGAAAACAAGAACAGCACAGTATTTGAAACCATGGAGATGTTAAACATTTTGTTGAGTAAAATAATCTCTCTCTTACCTATCATGAAGGTCTAATTGAATGTAAGTGTACAAAATGAATATTTTACCAGCTGCATAAATTTGATATACGGTATGTTTTTAAAAAAATTGTTCTAGGCAAATAAGATGACCAGAAAATGAATACAAGATGCATAATCACAATACACAGTTTCAAAAGGACAAAGTTTCATCAGGAATCTGGACTTTGTTTCAGTAAGAGTAAAAGTTACTGATAATGTTTTAATTGTAAACCTGTAAGCCAAGAACAGCTGTTGAGATATATTTCAGCCTTCTTCTGAATCCTAGTATCTGTAAGTCTTACTAAATCCCTGTGTACTGAAGTCTCAGCTTTACCAAGGTTATCTTCAATAGATGTTCTACTTAAGGTTATGTATTTTTCATAAAAACTACTTTCAGACACCAGACATCTCTAAAACCTCTTCTTTTTCTCAGACATGTCAAAAAAACCCCTGCAGAAAACCTGTTCTCCTAACTGGCCATATGGCTGGTTTAAGTGTTTGTGCATTACTTTTAGACATATATAAGTGGTTATGCTAGCATTCTATAAAGGAAAATAGGCACCTGTGTTTCTTTACAAGATACAATTTTACTGGGTGTTCTCTGGAGCTATAGGTGTCTAGTTATAGAAACACCCTCTTAAGTGCCAAGAGCAATGATATTTTGACATTTATGTCACTAAATTCTACATTGTCCGGGATGTAAATAGCACACAAGACGTTCCTATAGTGTTCTGGGAGTGGCAGTAACCCATATCCTGCAGGAACTGAGACAGAGGGGGGCATTCTGTCACAGGGTGCCAAACAACAAAGGTACTAAGCTTATACAAAGACACTTACTTGCATATGCATACTTAGAGAATATTATTGTAAACCAAAATCAGTGTGTCTAAATATACCGTAAGCATACTTCTACAACAGCTCTTTGATTCACATAAATGGTAGTGCCTAAATGTGACATTTACACATGTAATTTACAGTATTCTGTAAGTTGTGCATATATATATATATGTTCTTCTCCTATGAACGCCCCCTCCTTAACAATTATGTGCTAAGTCATTTGTGCATATAAGAGTGCGTCTATCTGAATCAACAACATTATGATGAAATTTAATCATGCCTATTGGTTTCGTATCCTTGAGTTCTGCCATGCCAGTTCAAACAAGAGGGCTGTGACTCTTTTCTACCAGCAGAGATAGATAAAAACATTCCAATGACATTTAGTAATATAGGCTGTGTGGAATTTTCTAGTACAGAAAAATTATGCCTTACCTGATAATTTTCTTTCCTTTAATTATAGCAGATGAATTCAGAGACTTGTGGGTTACGACCATCCACCAGCAGGTGGAGACATAGAGTACTAAACTGAACTCTGTCATATAGGATGGTATGCTCTTTGGTCAGTTAGTATTTCTCATAACAAAGCAGAAAGGAACAATTAAGCACTTCCTTCCTCCTAAGCACTACATTCCTCCTTCCTCACAAAGAAAAAGTATAAATAATAACTATGAATAGGAACATACAGCAAACATTCTTAACAGAGAAATTAACTGAGATACAAATTAGAACAGTGAAAGACAGGGTGAGATTTTGAATTGATCTGTTGTAATTAAAGGAAAATCATCAGGTAATTTATCCTTATCGTCATCAGCAGATGAATCCAGACTTGTGGGATATAGCAAAGCAGTCCTTAAAGTAAATAGGGTGGGAATCAGAAACACTCATGTAGAAACCAACACTCAAAATATGTCTCTGACAAAATTACGATATGTGGTATGCAGTGTTCCCTCTAAGCGGGCGGGTGTTGTGAGCAAACTTTTTTCACTGTGAGCTAAAAATATCGGGCGCCAGCAAGTTATGAGCCAAATAAATATGTTGCTTTCTACCACAGAACTTCCTTACGTTTGTATGGAATCTATCCCCTTTCAACTTTAGAGAGTGCCCTCTCGTTCTCCCTGCCTTAGCTACTAAGTCTATTCCCTTCAGTACCTTGAATGTTTCTATCATGTCCCCTCTCAATCTCCTCTGCTCAAGGGAGAAGAGGCCCAGTTTCTCTAATCTTTCGCTGTACGGCAACTCCTCCAGCCCCTTAACCATTTTAGTTGCTCTTCTCTGGATCCTTTCGAGTAGTACCGTGTCCTTCTTAAAGTACCAGTGCTGGACGCAGTACTCCAGGTGAGGGCGTACCATGGCCCGGTACAGCAGCATGATAACCTTCTCTGTCTCTTCAGTCCAGCATCTGCCCCTTCCATTCACTGTCTGTCTTTCCCTGCCATCTCTCCTCCTGCCCCCCCCCACCCCCCAATTTGGTCTAGCATCCATCATCTTCCTTCTGTTCCCCTCATGGTCTGGCATCTCTATCCTTCCCTCCCCCCTGTGGTTTTTTAGCATATCTCTCTTCTCATTTCCTCCACTCAGATCTGATCATTCTCTGCTCTCTCTTCCCTTTTCTTCTCTGGTCTTCCTTCTCTATTTTCTGCCTCCATCTAAATTAAATTCTTTCTTACTATTTAGTCCCGTTTCCCTCTTTTCACTGTGTCTACACACAGCTTGTCACCCCTTTCCCTCACCCCTCCATTATCTTACTATTTTCTTCCCCCTTTATTTATCTCCTCCTTCCATCCAGTATGTGTTCTTTCCCCACTTCCATTCAGCATCTGCTCTCCCTTCTCAACTGACATCCATCTGCCTTCTGCTCTCTCTCCCTTCTTCTCACTTCCATCATCTGTCCCCTTCTCTCTCTCTTTCATCTCCTCCATTCCATCATCTGCCCCTTCTCTCTCTCTCTCTCTCTCCCCCCCCCCCCAACTTCCATCATCTGCCCCCCTTCCCCTCACCTTTGTGGGTCACTTTCTTTCCCCTGAGGGTGGCTCATGTCACAGGGGAAGCTTTGGCCGAGCAGAACCGCTTGATTGACAGTGGAACTTACTTGATTGATGTCGATGCTGGGGCCCGTTGCCGTTTGAAGGAAAAAAAAAAAGGTGGAAAAAAGGAACCTGTAAAGGCGAGAGGAAGGGAAACCTCCAGGACAGCTGCTTTTTGCCCTCCTTCAGCGGCCCAAGAGTTCAGACCAGCAGCGGCAGCTCTGTATGCTTTTAACTTCGGCACAGAGCTGCCCCTAATCAATAGTTTAGCGCGGTTTCATGAGGCAGCCTCGGGGCCTTTGATAGCCGGCCCGCTTCGATGATGCGATGTGGGCCGGCCTAGCAAAGGCCCCGAGGCTGCCTTATGAAACCGCGCTAAACTATTGATTAGGGGCAGCTCTGTGCCGAAGTTAAAAGCATACACAGCTGCCGCTGCTGGTCTGGAGGTGCGGAGACAAGGCAGGAGGCAAACGCGGTGGAAGGCAGGAGTCCCGGCACAGCGACTGCAACAGGAAGTTGCAAGTCAGCTGACGCCGGCCTTTCGTTGCGGCGGGGACCGAATCCTTCGCGGACCGGCAAGATTTTGTTTGCGGACCGGCGGTTGAAGAACTGTGCTCTACACTGTGTGCGCTGTGACGAGAAACTTGTGCGCTGCGAGGTAATATTTTGAGCGCCAGCGCACCCCAGCGCAGCTTAGCGGGAACACTGCGTGCTTGAACATTGAATGCAGAGAGGACTAGGCAGTTACCGTATATACTTGAATATAAGACGATCCAAATATGTCGAGACCCCCATTTCCCCCCCAAAAGGAGGAAAAATGATTGACTCAAATATAAGATGGGGGCTTAATATTCAAGTGCCATGCCCTGCCAGGATCTGCACCCAGTGTCCCCTCCCTAACACCCTCCCCTGCCAGGCTCTGCACATAGCCCCTCTCCCTGCCAGGTTTTGCACCCAGCCCCTTTCCCTCCTTACCCTGCAAGGCTCTGAACCCAGCCAACTTCCCTCCCTACCCTACCAGGCTATGCAGCCAGCCCCATCCCTGCCAGGCTCTGAACCCAGTCCCCCTCACTCCCTGCCAGGCTCTGAACCCTGTCCCCCCTCCCTGCCCTGTACCCTCTTCCCACTCTGGTGGTCTAGTGGTAGGCCAGGACAGGAGGGATCCCTCCCGTCTCCCATCCCGGCTGAGTCTAACAATTTTTTTACCCTCACGTACCTTTTTTCGCATTTCTGGTGGTCCAGCGGTGTATGGGCAGTAGCAAGATTTCCGCACTCCTGCCCCGCACTGAGCCCCTCCATCAGATCTCACAACCAGTGGTGCACCCGGCACATAGGAGCAAACTTTTCGAGCTCCTGCCCAGCCCTGTGCTGCTCCTTGAATGGGACTGTCTGTTCCATGAATGGGACTCATGGGACTCGTGATAACTGGCGGCAGTCATTCAAGGAGTGGCACAGAGCAGGGCAGGGGCTTGAAAAGCTCGCTCCTGTATGCTGGCTGCGAGATCTAAGAGAGGGGCTCAGCGCGGGGCAGGAGTGTGGAAAGCTTGTTCCTGCCCATACACCACTGGACCAGGAGGTAGTAAAAATGGTTAGAATTCGGTCAGGACAGGAGAGATCCCTCCTGTCCCGGCCTACCAGGTCATAAGACAGGCCGGCAGAGGTCTGCAGCAAGAATGGGAGGGGGGTCAGGTGGTCACTGAGTGAAGACCCAAATATAGGATGAGACCCCCATTTTTGGGCCATTTTTTTGGCCCCAAACTCTCATCCTATATTCGAATATATATGGTAATTTACAGATTTTTTTTTCTAATGAATAAACCCCAGATTGTGCCCAAAAGGTCAAAAGGGCTCTATTTGAATGAACCCGGAGAGAAAATAGGGGCTGCTTTCCTGAAAAATATAAAATGAATTATAGCCTTCCTAATCTTGTGAGCAATGATCAGCTTAGAGGCTGTGTTTTCTCGATTCAGTCCTGAGGGGAGGATGAAAACATTGGTACATGATGGCAGATAAAGGCCAAATGGCCCATCTAGTCTGCCCATTCACAGTAACCATTATATCTTTCTCTCTCCGAGAGATCCTATGTGCCTATCCCAGGCCCTCTTGAATTCATAAACAGGCTCTGTCTCCACTACCTCTTCTGGGAGACTGTTCCATGCCTCTATCACCCTTTCTGTAAAAAAAAAGTATTTCCTTAGATTACTATCATCTCTTAACCATCCTGTGCCCTCTCATTGCACATTTTCCTTTCAAATGAAAGAGACTTGACTCATGTGCATTTACATTACGTAGGTATTTAAACATCTGTCATATCTCCCCTCTTCTGCCTTTCCTACAAAGTATACAGATTGAGATCTTTAAGTCTGTCCCCATACACCTTATGATAAAGACTACATACCATTTTAGTAGCCTTCCTCTGGATCAACTCCATCCTTTTTACTGTATATCTTTTTAAAGGTTCAGCCTCCAGAATTGTATATAATATTCTAAATGAGGTCTCATCAAAGTTTTATACAGGGGCATCAATACCTCCTTTTTCCTACTGGCCATACTTCTCCCTATGCAACTTAGCATCCTTCTAGCTTTCACTATCACTTTTTCAACCTGTATGGCCACTTTAAGATCATCACATACAATCACACCCAAGTCCCACTCTTTTGTCATGCACATAAGTTCTTCACCCCCAAACTGTACCATTCCCTTGATTTTTTTGCAGCCCAAATGCATGACCTTGCATTTCTTAGTATTAAATTTTAGCTGCCAAATTTCAGACCATTCTTCAAGCTTCACCAGGTCATTTTTTATGTTATTTACACCATGCGGCGTGTATAATCTATTGCAGATTTTGGTATCATCTGCAAAGAGGTAATTTGAGTGACAAAATTCATTGGTAGCTTATTGGTACTTAATTAGAACCCGACTGATATCAAGATGATGCAGCATTCAAAAGTCCTTCTTATAATCCTCCTCCAAAGAGAACAGAAGAAACAAAGGTTCATTCAAGTGAAATTTAGATACCACCTTAGGCAGAAAAGGAGAAACTGTGCAAATGGGCACTCCCCCTTCTAGAAATATAGAAATTAATCTATACAAGAAAACGCTAGCAATTCAGAGATCCTACATGTGGACGAGATTATGACAAGAAAAATAAACTTGATGTAAGATCTTTTAAAGTAGCTTTCCTTAGAGGCTCAAAAGGTGCCTTCTGTAGGGATTGAGGAACAGTGTTAAGATTCCACTCAGGGCAAAGATGTTGAAGAGGAGGCTCAAAAAATGTTCTACATCTGGATGAGCAGCTAAGGACGACTTCCAAATTCAATTCCAGCATCAAGCCAGGGCTACTACCTGAACTCTTACAGAAATGTAAGCCAGCCTTTTCTTAAGGTCCTCCTAGAAGAATGCCAAAATTGTGGCAAAGACACATATAAGGGAGACAAAGCCCTTTCTGAACACCAAGCTTCAAAAACTTGCCGGACTCGAACATAAAAAGGAATTCTATATCAGAAAATCTGAAAACAGCAGCAGCAGTACTTCAAGGCATTATTTCTTACCCCTGTGCTCTCCAATGTTTTAATGAAAACATCGAGGAAGTATTTTGATTTTTCAAACATGGATGGTGTTTTCAAATATATGCAGATGCCATCATCAGAATCATGATTTCTTCTTTAGTATCATTAGAATATAGTTTAGCTGATATTGCTTTAGAAGTATGGAAGCTTGAGCCATCCAATATTGAAAAAGTCAAATATGGCAATTATGCTACCTTCTAGGGCAGGGGTAGGGAACTCCGGTCCTCGAGAGCCATATTCCAGTCGGGTTTTCAGGATTTCCCCAATGAATATGCATTGCAAGCAGTGCATGCAAACAGATCTCATGCATATTCATTGAGGAAATCCTGAAAACCCGACTGGAATACGGCTCTTGAGGACCGGAGTTCCCTACCCCTGTTCTAGGGAATTGTCATGTAGGTCACTTATTATCATAAATAAGAAATATATGTTGGAATCCACTTTAAAAGTTTTAGGAATAGTACTGGATTCTCATTTGTCAATGAAAGAACAAGTTAAACAACTGTTTAAAAGAACATTTGTTAAATTTAAACAAATTTAGGTTATCAAGAAATTTTCTGATCAGGATCGTTTTCAACGGTGATGCAGACAGTAGTAGTATCCCAATTTGATTACTGCAATTCATTATATTTGGGATGTACTAGGACATCTATCTGCTGTCATGTTTCTATGAGATAATGGTTACTGTGGATGGGTAGACTAGATGGGCCATTTGAACTTTATCTACCATCATGTTTCTATAAAATGATTGTAAGTATTACAGAATACTATTGCAACAATGATTTATGGAAAATTTATATTTGATAGAGCAACACCATTCTTAAGGAGCCTACATTGGCTTCCAATTGAAGTCTGTTGGCAGTTTAAGATTTATACATTGGAATATATGATAACACAAGTTTTCAAGTTTTTTTCAAGTTTCAGGTTTATTAGGTTTTTATATACCGCCTATCAAGATTATCTAAGCGGTGTTTACAATCAGGTACTCAAGCATTTTTCCCTATCTGTGCCAGTGGAGGGGCACAAGGAGCAGTATAAGGTTTAAACCCACAACCCCAGGGTGCTGAGGCTGTAGCTCCAATCACTGCACCACACACTCTACAATACTTAGTTTCTCTAATATGGTTTTTTCGTTCAAAGGAAAATCATACTCAGTTATTTCCTACTTTTCAAAATGTAAAACTTCAACCAGTTTTTGCCTATAAAGCAGCATTTCATTGGAAAGAGGAAACGAGAGTTGCCATGGTTAAAAGATGAAGTGAAAGAGGATATTAAAACGCCCCAAAAATCCTATAAAGAATCGAAAAAGGTTCGGAATGAAGAAAATAAGAAGAGACATAAGCACTAGCAAGTTAGATGCAAAGCATTGATAAAGAAAGCTAAGAAAGAATATGAAGAGAAACTTGCCAGAGGGAAAAAATCATAATAATTTTTTTAAAGTACATCAGAAGCAGAAAACCTGTGAGGGAATCCATGGAACTGTTGGATGATCAAGGATCAAAAGGGCCACTCAGGGAGGATAAGGCCATAGCAATGAATTTTTTGCTTTGGTCTTTATGGAAGAAGATGTAAGACAGGGGTGCTTAATACGTCGATCGTAATCGACCAGTAGATCGGGAAGGCAACGCGAGTCAATCGCAGAGCCCATCCAGGCTGATCAGCCTTCCTTTCCCCAAAGTCCCCCACCGCCGCCCCAAGCTCTCTCTGCAGAAGTGTCGGACCGACCAGCATTCCTCTCCCTGACGTCAATTCTGAGGTCAGAGAGGAAGTTCTGGGCCACCCAATCGCTGCCTGGCTGGGCCAGAACTTCCTCTTCGATGTCAGAATTGACGTCGAGGAGCGGAATGCTGGTCAGCGTGACACTTCTGCAGGGAGAGCTTGGGGCGGCGGTGGCTTGGGGGCTTGTTCCCTGATTGCGGCGGTGGCAAACATAGTGGCTTGGGGGCCTGTTCCCCGATGGCAGCGGCAGCAAACCTAGTGGCCTGGGGGAGGGCAGGGAGAAATAAAGAAAGGGGGCAGGCAGGGAGACAGAAAGAAGGGGGGGGGGGGCAAGAAGACAAAGAAAGAAGGGAAACAGAAAGAAATGAGGAACAGGGAGACAGAAAGAAAGGGGGCATAGAGAGAGAAATAAAGAAAGAAAGGGAGGCAGGGAGACAGAAAGAAAGAAGGGGGCAGGGAGAAAGGAAGAAAAAGTTGGGGGAGAGGAAGCATACAGGAGGCTGAAAGAAGGGAAGAAATATTGGATGCATAGTCAGAAGAAAGTGCAACCAGAGACTCATAAAATCACCAGACAACAAAGGTAGGAAAATGCTTTTATTTTCAATTTAGTGATCAAAATGTGTCTGTTTTGAGAATTTATATCTGCTGTTTATATTTTGCACTATGGCTCCCTTTTACTAAACTGCAATAGCGGTTTTTAGCGCAGGGAGCCTATGAGTGTCGAGAGCAGCGTGAGGCATTCAGCACAGCTCCCTGCTTTAAAAACTGCTATCGTGGTTTAGTAAAAAGGAAGGGTGTATATTTTTGTATGGTTGTTACTGAGGTGACATTGCATAGAGTCATCTGCCTTGACCTCTTTGAAAAAACCCCGGAATATGAATGATAATTAACATTTTTTCTGCCTTTCAGTGTAGTGTGTTTGGTTTTTTAAAATTTATTGTTGGTAGATCATTTTGATTTGGTCATTTTAAAAGTAGCTCGCAAGCCCAAAAGGTGTGGGCACCCCTGATGTAAGAGATCTAACAGAAACAGAAATGGTTTTCAAAGGTGATGATGCGGAGAAACTGAAAGAAATCTCAGTGAATCTGAAAGGTGTACTTAGCTAAATCGACAAGTTAAAAAGTAATAAATCACCTGGACCGGATGGTATACATCCCAGGGTATTAAAAGAACTCCAACATGAAATTGCTGACCTGCTGTTAGTGACTAACTAATATTGTCTGTAGTACCTGATGATTGGAGGGTGGCCAATGTTATGCCATAATAGTTCGAGGCAGTTTACAATAAGAAGTACTGGACAATCAGTGAGAAACAATGCAAATCATCAGAAATATATACAAGATAAAAAAATTAAAACAAAGAATCTTTAGGTTACAAATCGATCAAACAACTGCATTTTTACTAATTTTCTAAAAATAAAGTAAGATGGAGCAGGCATAATAATATTACCCAGCCAGTCATTCATTTTACCTGCCTGAAAAGCAAGAGTTCTATCTAGATATCTTTTAAAACGACAAGCATTTACTGTTGGGTAAGCAAACATATGGATTCTGCGTGTAGGCCTATTAGAATGGTCTAAAAAAAATGAGAGACCAGATACGCAGGAGCCATACCAAATATAGATTTAAAACAGATACAGGAAAATTTAAACAGAACTCTTGCCTCCATCGGTAACCAGTGTAGTTTTTGATAATAGGGAGTAAATGTTCCCATTTTTTCAAACCAAAAATCAGCCGAGCTGCTGAATTTTGAATAATTCGGAGTCTTTTTAGGGTTTTCTTGGATGTTCCCAAATAAATAATATTGCAATAGTCAAGCATACTTAAGATGGAAGACTGAACTAGAAGACAGAATGATACTACATCAAAATATTTTCCAAGTTTCCAAGTTTCCAAGTTTAATAAATATTTGATTGATCGCTTTATCAATTTCAAAGCGATTAACAAAAGTTTAAAATTACAATATGTAAAATTTACATAAAAACAAACAAACAAGACAAAACAAATTCATTACTGGACGAAATGGAAACAATAGGGTAAGTAAGGGGAGAAGTTACAATTTATTTGTGTAGAGTAGAGAACAAGTAAGGGAAAAACACATGTTGGTGGGATAAAGGAAGAATAAAAAAAAAAAAAAAAAAAAATTTATTATAAAATAAAAGAAAAAAACCGAATAAAATTTAAGTAATGAAGGCGTCATTAAATAAAAAAGTTTTAAGATTACTTTTAAATTTATCCAAATTAGATTCTTCACGTAGATAGATAGGGAGAGAATTCCAAGTATGGGGAGCTGTAACTGAAAAGATGTATTGTCGACGTGTATTGATTATTTTTAATGAAGGAATTGTTAATAATCGCTGTTTATCTGATCTTAAAGTTCTGTTGGAAGAATAAGGAATTAGTAATTTATAAAGGAATGCAGGAAATTTTGATTGAAGAGATTTAAATGTAAGTAGGCAGAGCTTATAAATTATTCTGTGGGCAACAGGGAGCCAATGGGCCTCCTTGAGGAGAGGAGTGATATGATCAAATTTTTTTGCATTAGTAATAAGTCTGATAGCAGTATTTTGTATTATCTGCAAACGCTTGATCTCCTTTTGAGCAATACCTTGAAACAGCGCATTGCAATAATCTAATTTGGATATAATGAAGGAATGAATAAGAATCTTTAAAGAAGTAGTGTCGAATAATTTAGAGATTGATCGTATTTGTCTGAGTCTGAAAAATGATGATTTAATAACGCAATTGATGTGGTCATGAAAGGAAAGTTTATTGTCAAGAATAACTCCGAGAATTTTTGTTTTTGATACCACTTGTAACGGAGATCCAAGAATGGAAATTGGGGATATAAAGGTTGGATTGTCTTTCCAAGGAAAGAGTAATATATTTGATTTAGTTATGTTTAGTGCTAAACGATTCATGTTAAGCCATTGATGTACCTTTTCAAGTTTTGTATTGATCTGAGTTATATCGGAAAAATTAGTAGGGTCAATAGGATGTAAGAGTTGTATGTCATCGGCGTAGGCGAATGTAGTAAAGCCGATGGATTGACATAAAGTTAACAAGGGTGCCAGAAATATATTAAATAAAAGAGGGGATAGTATGGAACCTTGAGGGATGCCATGCTGAGAGGAGAAAATGTCGGAAGTCGTGTTATTAAAGGAGACTACAGAAGTTCGATTTGTGAAATAAGATTGGAACCAGGCTAATACTTGATCTGAAATACCTATTGATTGAAGTCTGTTTATTAATAATTCGTGGTCAATTGTATCAAAGGCCGCCGAGTTTCCATAAGATCAAGAAACATTTTCTGACTAACAAATCCGTATGTTCTTCTAAGGTGAGATGCCAGTCCAATATCATCCCCAAGATTTTTATGGAATAGTCTATAGGAAAATCCTGACCATTTAAAAATACTGACGTATTTTTCAGAGTTAAGTTTCAATTTAAATTCAGTCATCCACAATTCAATCTGATTTAAAATAAAGGATACATGTTTTTTTTTATCTCAGGAGTCAAGTTAGTAAGAGGAACAACTATAGTGATGCAATCCGCATAGATATAAAATTTCACTTTTAGGCTTAGCAATAAATTCCCCAGTGATGCAAGATAAATGTTAAGCAATGTGGAAGATAAGGGAGAACCCTGAGGGACTCCACAAAAATTTACCCAACAACAAGATTGTTTGTCATCACTATAAACTTAAAAAATGCGGCAGACTGCTGGGTCTTCCCTCTGCTGAAGGGGGACTACAGCCTCCTGAACTCCAGGCTCTGACCAAGGCACCAAATCCCCCAGAAGGGACGAGTCACTCTGGGACAGTAAAGGCACATAATTCGACTTCCAGTCTCCCCAGTCATTATCTGCTCTGCTCAAGATTCTCTGCTGGACAGCAAACACTTGGAGAAGCCAAGTCACTTGAGCAGTCCTCAGCACTCCCTTGATTGAGGTAGGAGACTATTGATAATTTAAATAGGCTTTCTATAGAAAGTTGACAAATCTGGTGTAAAGCCCGGTGTAAAGCATCCTTCAGCATTCTGCTTTACTTTTTCCTAGGCTCCGCAGAGTTCAGGCACCTGCACTTCACTTGGTCTCATTCTAAAGGCTCGGGGGAGGTGGGGCGGTTGTTTTCCTGGACCAGGATGCCTTCTGCAATCCTCCAACCTTAGAGATACCAGAGGGGGCAAAGTCCGAGGCTCCCACCTCCCTCCTTTAGGCACATGATATATGGTCACTGTTCAGAAGGCCATCCATTGCAAATCTGGCATGATATAGGGGTATCTCTAGCAAAGGAGTCCATCCCTAGTGTTTTTAAGGCAAAATGATAAGTTTTGAAGCAGATGGAGTGGAGGTTTTATAAGCATAATCAGGAAATCCAAGATGGCTGCCACAGCAGTGTGGTCGTGTCAAAAACAGCCCGGGAAACCCCACTAATGGATAAAAAAAAATTCAGGGAAGGGTTTTTTGGGGTGAAGACCTTAAATAAAACCCCAGGTATGCTCAAAACCTGAAAATTTAAACCCTCCCTGTCAACTTTCCCGTAGCCCATAACATGCAATATTCATTGTGCTAGTGCTAGCCTCCTTCAGTCTTCATACAAACTGGAAATGGAGAACACACTGCCTCAATCCTCCAGACCAGGTCCACAAGCTGAGATCTTTAAACAGCCAGTCTGACTAAAGCCTAACTGAGGCCTAAACCCCCACATTCACATGTGAGCGGGGGAAGGAATCCAAGCAGCCAGCACACATTAAGCCCTATTGGACTAACACCAGAGCCAAACAGTTTGCGCTTAAGCACCTGATAAATCAGAATGAGAGTTAGCTTCAAGGGGAATGGACCCAGAGCTCCACAAGTCTAACCAGACTGAAACCCAGAAGGTTGCCTTGCCAGATGCAGACCTCTTTCACAGAATTTGCATCATCTTCTAGGCTTAGCTGCCCCAGGGTCACCAGGGACTTCTCCAACACCGAAAGCCTCAAATTTGGAGGAACCCCCCCAAAAAAAAAATAATAATAAAAGTTATCCGAGCTGATCAGAATTAAACTTTCTCAACTCGTTTGCAGAAGAAAAAACTGAAGGGGACACTACAGCCAACAGAGGGGGAGGCAGAGCTGAAGAATGTAAATTTAATCCTTCTGCAATCAAACTCAGAAGTATGGGAAATCGTCTACAGTCAGGACTCTAAGACACATTGCACCAGAACTTTATTTGCTGTCATTTACAACAAAAGATTATGTTCTTATCTTTGTTAATCTTCTTTAATGTAAATCCACACTTTATTCCAGGACCAGTGGGTTATTTCCCTCCACCCGCCAGGACTTTGTAGGAAGCCTCAAACTTACAAGGCCTAAACCCCTCCCCCTCTTACTTATCACTGTCCCTGTGAACATCAGTTAGTCTTAAAGCAGCCAGGAACTTCTGTAGAGGATAACAACAAGAGAGAAAGGGGAACGGGGACACTCACCAACAAATAAGTCAATTCTGTTCGTATAAACAAATGCAACAATGAAAAACGAGAGAACTGGTCATAAAACATTAGAAACCTGAACAACAAAACAATGCTTCAAGGAGACACAGCCTGCACAGTGTAAAAGGGATGCCTAAACTAGAGACCCCATAAAACTAAGTGGTAAATCCATTCTGATGGCACTCTTATAAAGGCTGGTCAGAAAACAGAAATCCAGCTTACCAGTATATGTAAAGGCAGACAATTGGAAAATCAGCAAGGTATAGGGCGAGTTCCCGGAATAAAGTGTGGATTTACATGAAAGAAGATTAGCAAAGGTAAGAACCTAATTTTTCGTACAATTCCACTTTATTGCGGGACCAGTGGGATGGAACAGAGCAGTCCCGAAAATTCAGGGTGGGACTGATGAGCACACTGCCAAAACAGAGGCACCAAAAGCCGCATTCTGCTTGGCCACCACATAGATCCTGTAAAACTTGAACATATGCAAGGAGGCCCAGGTTGCAGCCCTGCAAATCTCACCCAGAGAAACAGTCAACAACTCTGTCCAAAAGGATGAAACATCTCTGGTAGAATGAGCCCACACCACAAGGGGAGGGCTTCTTTCTGGCTGCCAAGTAAGTCATGGAGATGGCCATACAAATCCACCTGGAAATGGTGGCTTTAGAGCTGGCCTACCCTTGCAGGCAGGACCTGCTAGAACAAACAGGTGATGAGAGGCGAAACTCGTTGATGACCTCCAGGTACCGTAATACCCAGTCCTGCTCCCTTGAACTAGAGGAAGCAAAAGCAGGAAGGTGGACTTCCTGATTCACATGAAAAGTAGAAACCACTTTGGGAAGGAACAATACGAAGCATCACATCAGAATCCCTAATACACAGAAAAGGATTGTGGCAGGAAAGAGCGTTAAGCTCCGAAACCCTGGCTGAGGTAATAGCCACCAGGAAGACAATCTTGATCATGAGATCCATAAGGGCCTTCTGCTCCAGAGGTTCATATGGTGGATGAGCCAATCAATGGTTTCGGAGTCTGCTATTAAAAAGGAGCTGAGGGAGACAGAGAGGTACATAGAGGAGACCTACAGGGATGTTGTAGAGAAATCCCTCCTCCAGTCTGGCAGCCCCTGCACTGCCTTGGAGAAGGGAAGTCTCCTAAAAGGAAACATCACCCTGGTGATGTAGGAAATGATCCTGTAGCCAGGACCTCCCAAAAGGACATACAATATCCTCTTGCACTGCCCAGAAGGGAGGAGTTAGGATGGCCATCGTAGTGGGAGATTCAATCATTAGGAATGTAGACAGCTGGGTGGCTGGTGGGTGTGAAGATCATCTGGTCACTTGCCTGCTTGGTGCGAAGGTGGCGGACCTCATGCTGGGGAGGAGCAGACTGTCTTGGTACATGTAGGTACTAATGACATAGGAAAATGTGGGAAGGAGGTTCTGGAAGCCAAATTTAGGTTCTTAGGTAGAAAGCTGAAATCCAGAACCCCCAGGGTAGCATTTTCAGAAATGCTCCCAGTTTCACACGAACGACCCCTTAAAAGCAGGCAGAGCTCCAAAATCTCAATGCATGGTTGAGACGATGGTACAGGGTTGGGGGATTTAGAACTGGGCTACCTTCTGGGAAAAGGGGAGCCTCTTCCAAAAGGATGGACTCCATTTTAGCGCCAGCAGCCTGATTCCATTCCGGGCAACGTTTAAAAAGGAGATAGAGCAGCTTTTAAACTAAGATGGGGGGAAGCCAACAGTCACCCAGGAGCTGATATGCATAGAGGGGCATAATAAAAAAAACCCACAAAAACGTCTAAGTCCCCTTTTGGCCTTAGGCCTTAAACGTTGAAAATAAAAGCAGGGAAAATGTCCATAATCAAAAAAAACGTCCAAATGGAGGTTTTTCTTGATAATGGCCTGCCTCTACGTTCAGCTGTTTAAACGCCCAGACCACCACTACGTCTATACTAACAACATATAATCAACCTAAAAAAAGCCTAACTCCCAAACAAACACTGTCCCTGACAGCATCGGGGCAAGAGGGAGCCCAAGCCCTCTTGCCCTGGCGATCCCCAACCCCGCCGATTAAGATGGGGCCAGGAGGGAGCCTAAGACCTCCTGGCCAGGACGCCCCCCCCGTACAAGATCGGGCAGGAGGGAGCCCAACTCCACCTGCCCAGGCAAACCCACTACCCCCCACCCCCACTAAAATACGGGCAGGAGGGATCCCAGGTCCTCCTGCCCTCGACGCACCCCCCCGCAGACTCCTCAATTCCTCCCCCCCACCTCCCATCTCCACCCCATACCTTTAAATCGTTGGCCGGATGGATGGGTGCCAAGCCTGTCCATCCGGCAGGCCAGCCATCTGTTGAATGGCTGGCCTTAGGGCCTGAATGACCCAGGTGGCTCAAACCCCGCCCACAGGTGGGGCCTAAGATGCCTGGCCCAACCGGAATAGGACCAGTAGGCTTAGGCCCCAATGGATGGCTGGCCTGCTGGATGGACAGGCTTGGCACCCATCCATCCGGCCAATGATTTAAAGGTACCGGGGGATTGGGGGGGATCGAGGGGTCAGCGGGGGGGGGGGGGGAGGAGTGCGTCGAGGGCAGGAGGGCCTGGGATCTCTCCTGCCCGTATTTTAGTGGGAGTGGGGGGGAGTGGGTTCGCCTGGGCAGAAGTTGGGCTCCCTCCTGCCCGATCTTGTAGGGGTGGGGGTCGTGGCCAGGAGGGTTTGGGCTCCCTCCTGGCCCCATTGTAATCGGCGGGGTTGGGGATCGCCGGGGCAAGAGGGCTTGGGCTCCCTCTAGCCCTGATGCTGTCGGGGACGGTTGGGGCTGGCAGGGCAAGAGGGCTTGGGCTCTCTCTTGCCCCAATGCTGTCAGGGACGGTCAGGGCTTGATCGGGCAAGAGGGCTTGGGCTCCCTCTTGCCCCGATGCAGTCGGGGGTTCGGGGTGTCACCAGGCAGGAGGGCTTGGGCTCCATCCTGCCCGATCATAATCGCTGGGGGAGGGCTGATTGCTGAATGAGAGATGACTCATCTCTCCTGCCGGCGATGGTTATCGCCCACCCACCTCTGAACCGCGGCACTTCGGGGTGAGGATCGCCGGCAGGGGAGATGCCCTGCCGCGATGCTCACCCCGAAGTGCCACAGTTCGGAGGAGGGTGGGCGATCACCATCGTGGCAGGAGAGATGAGCTATCTCTCCTGCAGTGAACGTTGCAGTAAGAGGTAGGCAGGTTGCTGGGGCTGCTGAGCTGCAGCGATCAGCTCAGTGGCCCCTTTTTGGCACTTATACCTGTTTTGACTTGGTCTAAGTCAAAACGTATAAGTGCTGACAAAGCAACCTGCCTAAAGTTTTGGTTATACCTGTTGCACGGCTAGGTCTAGGTCGGCCCACCTCCCACCCACCGCCTGCCCTTTCCCCTCCTCTAGAAACACCTCTTTTCACTCTATGCGTTTAGAGACAGGGGAAAGGCCTAAGCTGGTTGTAGATACATCTAAAACCAGCTTTGATTATAGGTACTTGGACGATCAGACTTTTTGATCGTCCAAGTACCCATTTAGGCCACTTTTTAGACGTTTGTTTTTTTTTTTATTATGAGCACCTTAGTAGATAAGGAATTAGTAGTTAAGGACAGGTTGTTCACCCTCTCCAAGGTAAGGAGAACGAGAGGCACTCTCTAAAATTGAAAGGGGATAGATTCTGTATGACCGTAACAAAGTTCTTCTTCATCCAGAGAGTGGTAGAAAACTGGAATGTCATAGATGAAAACACCCTCCAGGGATTCAAGACAAAGTTAGACAAGTTCCTGCTGAACAAGAACGTGCGCTGGTAGGGCTAGTCTCAGTTAGGGCGCTGGTCTTTGACCAGAGGGCCGCCGCATGAATGGACTGCTGGGCACAATGGACCACTGGTCTGACCCAGCAGCGGCAATTCTTATGTTCTTATGTAAAGGGTGAAAAAAACCTGAGAAGACTAAAAACTGATAGATGGACTCCTAAAGATAAACAGGAGATGATTTACTGCTAATAGAAGTTCAAGTTCAAGTTTATTTGTTCTTAATGAATCGCCTATTTAAATTGCTAGGCGATGTACAATCATAAAAAATATACAAATAAAATGTTGGTGCTGACATATAAAATAACTAATGTTATGGGCTAAAACTTAACAAACAAAATACATACATATAAAATAATTTTGTTCTGAGTTAAAACTTACGAGAATTGTGAGGGTAAATGGGGAGAAAGTTACAATGTTTGGATAGGAGAGAAGGAAAAACATATAAGGGAATAACATAAATCCAGTATTTTATCATAGTTGGGAAGCAAAGATAGCTCACTAGAAAATGAAGGAAAAAGGAAAAATATTAAAGAAAAAGCTGCAAAAGGTAAATGTAACAAATATAAGATCTCCGATTGGACAAATGAAAAGAACAGTATCCAAGCAAGGATATTTTTTAAAACAGCTGAGCGAACCTACAAAAAAGAAACTGAAAATATAAAACAGGATTCAGCAAGGAGTGCAGGAGAGGTGTCACAGCAGCTTAATGAGGTAACCGAGAAGGGATCTGTGAACGATGAAGTAGTGATGAAGAGAGGAGATCACAAAAAAGGAAGGACTGGTTCAGAAGTCAACTAAAAAAGAAGAAATGCAGGAACATGGCCCAGAGGCAGAGGATTTAACAGTTGAGCTGCTAGTCTATTTAGAAAAAGGCTGGGTTCAAAGAGAGGGAAAGATTACCTCTTTATAAGGAAAAAGTAGAGATATCACAGAAATTAATCAAATTCAATACTGTGCAGCCAAAATTATTAAGAGTTTGACCAAAAAAGATTCAGGGCCAGAGGAAAAAGAGAAGATATCAACTCATACTGAAGGAAAAATAATTTCATTAAGAAAAGAGGTGTTCTTGATTGACAGGTATCTGAAAGGAAATAGATCATTAAAGATAATGAAGATGATCCAGAACATCAAACTGACATATGCTGCATTAATGGAGGAAAATCTTAAATTCATATGTTCCAATAATAAATTGAAAGTAACAGCTGAAGCAAAAAACAAACAAACCCAAACCCCCCCCCCCCCCACAACAACCAACACCTGTAGAGATGTGAAGAAAACAGAAAAGTGCAATATCAAAATTAATTATTTAAAGGAAACCTACAACTGTTTTAAAGGACACTTAACACCAAAAGGAAGAATGCTTATATTTCCAAAGGGAGATCAAGTAACCTTTTTAAAAATTACAGACTGATAATTTGTCTACTTACAGTTTAAAAGCTGTTCAGTGCAATAGATGTTGGCAGAATATATGTTGATTCTGACTCTAATAACATCAAGGCAACAGAGCAGAAGGGCAATAAAAGGTAAGCATATGGAATGAAAGACTAGCTTTTGCTAACTATAGTTGTCATGGCTAGTGCAAAGAAATACAGAAATCTTTGTGTAGCATGGACTGATTTGTAAGAAAACGTTTGATAGCTCTCCACACTCATGGATATAAATTGCTTTGAAATGTACAAAATAAACTCTGCATTGACAGAGTATTTTAATTTTACGATGAAGAAGTGGCAAAATCACACAATCTACAGCAGGGGTGTCAAAGTCCCTCCTCGAGGGCCGCAATCCATTCAGGTTTTCAGGATTTCTCCAATGAATATGCATGAGATCTATTTGCATGCACTGCTGTCATTGTATGCTAATAGATCTCATGCAAATCCATTGGGGAAATCCTGAAAACCCGACTGGATTGCATCCCTTGAGGAGGGACTTTGGCACCCTTGATCTACAGTATAAAGATAGATATCCTCATTCTACCAAAAACTACATTGGCTAACTCTTCAAATTTGGTTGCCTCTTTTACAAAGCATTAAATGGCCTACTGCTCAACTACCTTACTCAATTCATATTCAACGGAACTAGCCAATCAAGACATCATCAATCATTCTTCACCTTCCCCTCAGTCACAGACTACACTGAGAAAAGATTCATTAACAGACTCCTATCATATCAAGCCACCTCCAGAGACCCAGAACTGAACCAACTGATCAGAATATCGGCCTCCTAGATGCACTTTAGACGGCTCCTAAAAACACACCTTTTCCCTAAATTCAGCAGCCCTTCTTAAAATACTTTTGAATGTAGCTTCCATTGTTAATGGCTCCTGCCAAGTTATGTTGTAGCTCACCGACGCTGGTCATTTCTACCTCTTCTATTAATCCTAGTTGCTACCCTTGTAAATCTTATTGTTCACTGCCTTACCAAGCCATGTGTAGCTCTATGACATTGGCCAGATCTACCTCTTTTGCAAATCTATACTGCCAACCTCCTTTGTAAATTTCACTGTCTTCTACCAAGTTATGTTGTAGCTCACTGACTTTCGCCAGTTTTACCTCTTATGCAAATTGCATAGAAGGCTTTTGTGATAACTGTATAAATAAAAATTTATGTTATAGTATCATTCCTAATATCAGGAACTTAGAAGGAATATTTCAAGGATACCCTGTAATCACTCTTGTTTCTGTAGCATTTAATCATCTGAGTATGTTTCTCAGCTCCTTGGGTTATTGACTTAGCTTTAATCCTAATGCTAGCAAAGACCCAGTGGTTATACCACACCTATTTGTAGATTTAGTTAGTTAGTTTTATAGCCCATCCTCCTCAGGAGCCCAGAACGGGTTACAAGGATACATACACAACAGTTTTCAGGATTAATAATATACAAGCTACAAGATCAATAATGAGCTACAGAAAATTGAGATGGTTTTCAACAACATACATGCTATAGGGAGTCTAAGAAAACACATGCTATAGTGAATCTATATGCAACAGGATCAATAACGAGCTGCAGGAACAGTACATACGTGTAACAGAAAATTGAGATGATTTTTTTTTTTTAAATTATGACACACATGCTATTGGGGGGGTTGAGAACACCTATGCTTTGGTTAAACTAAGAGAATACAAACTACAGTACTCCCCCAGTCATTCGCGGTCGGCGATTCGCAGTTCCAGTCATTTGAGGTATTTTCTGACCGTGAATGACCGGGCAGGAGAGGCTGCGACCGCGAATGACCGGGCAGGAGAGGCTGCAACCGCGAATGACCGGGCAGGAGAGAACAGCCAGAGCAGCAGGAGAGAGCATCCGGAGCGCTAGCGAGTGAAGGAAATCACTCGCGGTATGCTCCGACCGCCTCTTCCTGCACTAAAGTTGGGCCTCACCAATCAGGAGCTGTTTTAACACGCATAACAACTGATCCCTTAAACTGTTAGCCACTAATCCCCAACTATGTAAGTTCCACTCAATTTGTAGCATCTTTCTAATCATTGTAAACCACATAGAACTTCACGGTCCTGCAGTATATAAACTGTTGTTATTATTATAGATAAGAGCACAGTATTGTCTGACAGATTCAGGTTGAAGCTCTACAGTCCCAGTGATCAACATTTAGCAGAACACCTCCATGTAGTAAGAAGCTTTTCAGATGACACTGGGACAACTTCTGGTCTGAACAAATATGCTAAAGCAACATCTCTAGGAGAAAAATTGAGCTAAATTAGAATGATTATGTAATCAAGGAATTGACCAGAAAAGAGTACATAAATATCTAGGAGTAGAAGAAAGACCAACAATCCAGCACAAAAGCACAAAGAGAAAAGACCAACAAAGAGCATTACAGTAAATTACTTTTCAATGTTTTATTGTCAACAAGATATAATAAATCTCATCCAAAGTCACGGGGATCCTGTGGGGACGCCCCCTTGGGTCGTGGGGAACCCATGAGGACCCCCCTCATGGTCCTGAGGTGGGGAGGAAATAGAAAGGGATAATTGGGCGTGGGTGTGTCAGTGGGAAGGAAAGAGATGGTTGTGTACACGGGGAATGGAAGAAAGGAAAATTTTTGGTCATAGGGTGGGAGTGAGTTACAGATGAGAGGGAGAAATGTTGTGGTGGAAAGGGAACAGTGGGACAGATTGAAATGGATGCAAGAGGGAGGAATGTTGGACATAGTGGTGAAGGGAATTGAGGGAGAGATGTGGCATGGTGCTGGAGAGGGGTGATAGAATAGAAGGAGAAATGTTGAGCATGGGGCTGGTGGGCAGGCACGAAAGATGAGAAAGGGATAAATGCTGGACCATGGTAGGAGGAACCAATGGACAGCAACAGAAGAATTTACAGAAGATGGGAAAGCGAAAAAAAGAAAATGGGACCAAATTTATAGAAAAATAAGTCTCTAGACTACAAAGGTAAAAAACAGAATTTATTGACTAAAATATGTTACCTTTGGGAAATGTATATAGCAGATGTCTTTATATTGTGTTCAAAAGAAAAGGAAATGCATTTCTGGTTTTATTTATACAGTGTTGAAGTACTTGCTGATTCTTGCTGTGACTGGTGGGAATCCCCAAGCACCGCCAGCAGAGGACCTCCTCTAGAGATGGCCAGAACTCTCCTCCACCAAGCACGGCAGTCACTGGCTGCATCCATGAGCCACTGAGGTGCCAGCATCTGTGACTCAGGGACGCTACTGCTGCCTGCCAAGCTTGGCAAAAGGGACCTCCGGCCAACTGCAAAGGAAGTCCTCAGCTGACAGCTTGGGGGTTCTCATCAGCTGAGTATTTATATTTTATATTTACATTAGAGGCTCCGGTAGAAACCCATTTACAAAATATGTATTCCTCCCAATTAATATTTCCAAATTAATAAAGTCTCTTTGCTTATTTGTAAATGGGTCTCTACCAGAGCCTTTAATTCAGTAGCATAATAAAATGAAATAACTGTTTCTGAAGTTTATAGGGATGGGCGGGGACAGGTGGGATTTCTCTAGTCTGTACTGGGACTGGTGCTATTTAACTTATTTATAAATGATCTGGATATGGAAACAAGTGAGGTGATTAAATTTGCAGATGACACAAAACTGTTCAAAGTCGTTAAAATGTATGTGGACTGTGAAAAACTGCAGGAAGACCTTAGGAAATTGGAAGACTAGGCTTCCAAATGCAGATAAAATTTAATGTGGACAAATGCAAAGTGATGCACATTGGGAAGAATAATCCAAATCACAGTTATCAGATGCTAGGGTCCACCTTGGGGGGTTAGCGCCCAAGAAAAGGATCTGGGTGTCATCGTAGACAATACGATGAAACCTTCTGCCCAATGTGTGGTGGCAGCCAAAAAGCAAACAGGATGCTAGGAATTATTAAAAAAGGGATGGTTAAGAAGACTAAGAATGTTATAATGCCCCTGTATCGCTCCAGTAGCCCGACACCCCGGCCCAGCCCGACACCCCCCTTCAATTAACCCTGACCGGCCCCACCGCCTTACCCACGACTGGCCTACCCGCCCCACGTACCTTTTAAATTGTTGGGAGCAGGAGGGGTGCCTGGTCTCGCAGGGCAGTGCAGGGTGGCAGGACTTCAGGGAGATTCAGGGCAGTGCAGGGCGGCAGGACTTCGGGGCAGAGAGCAGGACTTTGGGGCAGTGCAGGGCAGCAGGACTTCGGGGCAGAGAGCATGAGATTTGTGCTTGAGTTAGGGCAGAGAGCAGGATATGCAATCAGAAACCAATGAACAACTGGTCCCCGGTAGTCGCTTTTGGAGTTGATCGGCCAGCCTAGTCAGATTGGGAAATTTGTTTAGTGAATTGTGTCCCTACCTACTTTGCATGCAGTTCCCCTCATTTGCATGCACAGATTAGAAGGAATCGCAGGAGAGATTAGTGAATCGGGCTGGAGGGAAATTTGGTCGTTAAGGGGTCGCAAACCGATCGGTACACGATCGGTTTGCTTAGTGAATCTAGGCCAAAATAAATACTATTTACCTAAAATTCCCAGACAATGGGCTAGATTCACTAAGCAAACCAATCGTGTACCGATCAGTTTGTGACCTCTTTGCGACTCGATTTCCCTCCGACCCAATTCACTAACCTGTGTACTGATCAACCTCCGACCCGATCCGCACATGCAAATGAGGGGAAACGGCATGCAAAGTAGGAAAGCAGCGATTCACTAAACAGAAGAAGGAAGACAGATTGGCCAATCAGGGATTTTCTTAGGTACTCACTAAGGAAGTCCCTGATTGGCTGAGGTGCCTCAGGCCCCTCCCAAGGGAAGAGCCTGAGGCGCCGGAGCGGGGCTAAGGCCTCAGACTCGTCGCGGGAGGCATTGGAGTAGGAGAGATTGAACACCCCTCCTGCTCCGTTAAATGTACGGGGAGGGAGGTGGGAAGGGGACAAGGAATGGGGAGGGGGCATCCGGGGGGTGGCAGAAGGGAGTTGGCATTCCTCCTGTCATTTGATTTTGGGTGGGTGGGGAGGCATTGGAGCAGGAAAAATTGAGTACCCTTCCTGATCCATTAAAGGTATGGGGGGCAGGAGGAACCAGAGACAGGGCGTCCCTTGGGTGGCAGGAGAGAGTTGGCCTCCCTCCTGCCATCAGGGTTTTTTTGGGGGGTGGGGTAGGGAGTGGGGACTGGGTACTTGTCGGGAGAAGGAGGGGGGTTTAATTTTTTTTTAATCGGGCTGATATTTTGCATGTGTAAAACATTTTTTAAAAGCCGGCAGAAGCCCTGACAGCAGTGACAGGAGGCTGCTTCTCCTGTCACTACTGACAGGGCTCTAGCGATCCGTGCAGTCAGTTGGGGACATGTTAACAATCGTCCCCATTTGCATGCAGGTCTTTTGTGAATTTGTCGGCCTGCATGCAATCGGGCACGGAATCGGGGGTTTGTGAATCTAGCCCAATGACTCTTTTTAATTCTATCAGGGCTCAGCCAAGCTAGGAAGCATGAGGTTGATTCCACAAATGGCGCCTAAATTGGCTGGCATCTAGAAAAATGGCGCCGGCTGAAAGTCAAACACGGCTAGTCATTAGGCGCCGTTTATAAAATTGCAGCTAGTGGTACCTATGTAAAAACTTAGGGCTAGATTCACTAACCTGCCCGATCGTGCCAGATCCATGGCCGATTCGCGGAAGGCTGACAAATTCATAAAGGGTCAGCATGCAAATGGGGGCGATCGGAAGAATGCCCCCCACTGACCACATGGATCGCTAGTGAGCAATCCTGAAGCATGCTCAGACTATCTTCTTTGTCTGTAGATGGTATGCGCATGCTTACAGAGCTGCGAGCTGCTTTTTTTTTAATACTTCATGAGCCTGTGGTTTTAACCTGCTTTAAACCTGCAAGTTAAAACCAGGGGCTCGCACTGCAAGGGAAGGGCAGGAGAGTCGGTGCGGTGAGTCAGGGCGGCAACACGATATTCAGGGTGCAGGGCAGCAAATCAGGGCAGAGAGCAGGGTGACGAGATGAGAGTTGGGGCGGCAAGGCAGGAGAAGTCCGGGCGGCAAGACAGGAGAAGTCTGGGCAGCAAGGCAGGAGAAATTGGGGTAGAAAGGCAGGAGAAGTCGGGGTGGAAAGGCAGGAGAAGTTGTGGCGGCAAGGCAGCAAAAGTCAGGGCAGAAAGGCAGGAGAAGTCTGGGCAAGGCAGGAGAAGTCTGGGCGGCAAGGCAGGAGAAGTTGACAGAGAGCAGGAAAGGTCGTGAGACACTGGTCCCCACCAGTTGCTTCTTTTTTGATCTGCCAGCCCAGTTGGTGTTCCTGAAAAAGTTTAGTGAATCACGTCCTTCCTACTTCGCATGCCATTTCCCCTCATTTGCATGCGCGGATCAGAATCGGGTCGGTTCACAAATCAATTGGTACACGATCAGTAATCTTAGTGAATCTAGCCCTTAGACATATGAAATGTAGGTGAGGGCTTAAAGGCCTACATTTTAGGTGAATAGGTTTTTAGAGAACCGTGCTTAGCAGTGCCTAATTCATGCTCCACCCAAAAAAACGCCAACTTAGGCCTTAGGCTCCTATCTTTTATTGCACAATTAAACTTTTTTCTCAGTTATTGAGGCCATGAAGAATATTTTGCCAATTAAGTTAGGCACCTAACTTTAAGAACATAATAATTGCTGCAGCTGGGTCAGACCAGTGGTCCATCATGCCCAGCAGTCTGCTCACGCGGCGGCCCTTAAGTCAAAGACCAGTGCTCTAAATGAGTCAAGCCTCACCTGCGTACGTTCCAGTTCAGCAGGAACTTGTCTAACTTTGTCTTGCATCCCTGGAGGGTGTTTTCCCCTACAACAGACTCCGGAAGAGTGTTCCAGCTTTCCACCACTCTCTGGGTGAAGAAGAACTTCCTTACATTTAGGTGCCTTTTATAGAATCAGTCCCATGCGATCAGCCAAACCAGATGACATCACCAGAACTAGCTAGAAACCAATTTTGAACTAACCCTGAATTTTGATAGGACAGCTCCTGTAGCCCATAAAAAGGGGAGATTCACCTAAGCTCTTCCTCTTGGGATCGCCACTGGACTTGCAACACTCCTTGCTGGAATCTCCTCTGCATCTAAGACTCCGTTCCACTCCTAGTCTTCTGCAACTGTAAAACTTTTCTTATAGCAAGGGACCATCATCTCCTCATGCTATCCTCTGCAAACACAAGGGAGCAAATTCTATAAATGGTGTCCCAATTGTATGCAGCAGTAGGCGTCCTACCGCTGTCTAACTAGCCAATCAGGATGCATATTTTCTAAAAAAAAAATAGACAGGCAGCCTACACTGTAAGTGCCTGTCGCGGATGCAAGGAGACACCTAGGGATGCTTAAGGTAGCCCAAGGTTGGGCGTGGTTTTGCCTGGAAGTGGTCTTGGGTGAGCTTAAGTAGCCCTAGGCGTCTCCTTAGGGCCACGAGAGGCGCCTGAAATGTAAGCCATCAAAATGCTGGCCTACATTTTAAATAATTCAGCTGCTAAGTTGATAGCAGCAAATAAATTTCCCTGCCATGATCAGCTGTGCAGCCGCGGCAGGGAACCAATGAACCCCCCCTCCGGTAAGTCGGCCAACAAGAGGAATGCCCACTCCCTCCACTGCCATCCTCAAACTCCTCCCGACACTGTCTGCAGTTGGAGGGATATCCCTCCCTGTCACTCCTGACATCCCCTCCCCACATCTAATTGGTAGGAGGCATGCCCACCCCCTCCTGGCCCCATTGATCCCCCGAACCTCCGACACTCCACCCACCCAACACTCCACAACATCCACCTGACACTTCACAACACCTACCAAACACCCAACAATCTCTCACACCCCAACATCCCCCTGACACCTCTTGAACCCCCCATCATAACTTTAAGACATGACTGGCAAGAGGAATGCCCACTTTCTCCTGCTGGCAGGCCCGCCTCTTTCCAAAATGGTGGGCCTTCCCCTTCCCAGTGTATTCTGGGATGAACTGGGAAGGGGCCTAAGGTTCTGATTGGCCCTGATGCCTAAGACCCCTCCTGCTGCAGACAGTGTTGGGGGAGGGGGTTCCCTGCTGCTGCCGCTCAGCTGATTGTTGCAGAGATACTCCCTTGCCATGATCAGCTGATGGCAAGATATCAGGTGAAATTCCCTAACCAGCGCCTGTGACATGGGCAAAAATTAGAAAATCGGGGTGGTTAGGCAGGGTTAGGCATCTGTCCATTAGGACAGACACAATTCTGTATAGAAAGCCAGTGTGCTCTTCTCAACATCCAGTTAGGCATCTTCTGAGACCGGCGTTCTATACAGAATTTTCCCCAAGATGTCCATTACCAGAGTGAATTACTTTCTCCAGCATAATTAATCACTTGGTCTCTCTCTCTAACAATATTTTATCTTGTGGCATATTCTCCCTGTTTAAAGATCCCTAAATTGCAATTAAAATCACTGCATTGCCTATATAATCTTGTAAATAAACTTGCTTTGTTAAAATAAGAATCTAGTTCTTCCTTAATATTCTAAATATATTGTCCTGAAATATTACACAGAGCTAAATTATAAGTGTCAGTCTTACATTAATGTCAGCATTTCTGATGGCCTAACCAGTGTGTCAGCAAAGGACTCTAGAATATTATATTAAATAATCTGACTCTAGGAATGTTAGCGCAGATAGACTGAATAAACCCCCTGCCCAAAATTCACATATCTTGAGTATACAGCCAGCCTGCATTCCTCAAGAAGATATGTTAACTACAGCATTGGAATAGAACAAAAGAAGTCAGACAGAGTGATTACATCTACCATTCCTGTAAGTGTGTCACACTTTCCTTATCAATTAAGTGCTATTGTCTCAATCAGTTATAAAATTATGGAACAGAGAGATGCTGGAAAATATGTTAAAGATCAGTATTTACTAACAATAGATGCTATTTTTAGAACAAGACTCAAACCTATGAAGGCACATTAACCCTACACACATACACAATCACCTCCCGCTGCATCCTCTCTTGACTCCCTCTTAGCGAACCCCCACCTCACAACCAGACACACACACACACACACATTCAATCAGGTAAGCCACATGTTTTACTATACACACACAAAAGCAGCTATATAACAAAATATTTTTTCTGTACATTAGTAACAAGCATATGTATGGTGTTTCTTTCTTATAGCTCTGGAATAACAAGCCTATTCCTATAAATTATACTTTTTATGCAACCACCTGGCTATTATTGTCATTAATTTTACTTCACACTGCTCCTCTGAGGTCTGAACCCAGGACCTCTCAGGACACCCACAAAAGACTAGCCAAAAACACACTTTTAAACACAAAAGATTACATTTGGGAGCTCGTCATCTGACAATAAGTAGGTAGTGCTGTCCCCAAATTAACATCTATTTATATTTTCTCATTATAAAGGAAGAATGGGCCTCATAGAAACAGATTGCATACATATAGAGCTATCGTTGTAAGCCTCCAGGCCTATTTAACAACATTAACGGAACTAAACACAAAAAAAAGTTTTCAAGTATGAAAACCAGTGTCAGAATCCAGTTCTAGCATTAACCCTGAACAGGTATTTTGATGAACAGAAGAAATATATGATAATTACCAGAATATGAAAATCATGACAAAAAGCTCCCTAAAGAAATTAGATCAGCAACAACTGGCATATGCATAAACGCAGAGAGTAATATGAGGGGCATTAAATAATTTATCTACCTCAACCTACCTACCTATCTACCTCAGGCCTCAACTGCTCCTTGTCCAGAAGAGGTGCTGAGTAAGGATCTGCTAAGGGGAAGAAAAACTCCATTGGAATATCTTACCTGCTAGCATTCATACATGGGATAAAGTAAAACTTGGGCTTCAGTAGGTCATTTCATTATCTCTCTCTTTTACTTTTTTTAGTTCAGTACTCTGCTTTTACAGCAAAGTCAGTTTAGACAATAGTGTAGCCTTTAGAGTCTCCATTAGGGTTTTGAGCCTGTATAGGTATGAGCGACGCACAAATAGAAGATTAGATTAGATTAGATTTAAAATGTTTTAGTCTAGATTAGTATTTTAGGTTGCATTTCAGAGCATAAGATAAGATCAGATTAGGGCCCGGATAGCAATTGATGAATGTCTTGTTTAGTGTTTAACTCCCACCCACCCTCCCCAGCTCTCACCTAACCCTGGGTTGATCTCTGATTTATAGTTCCTTGAACCAATTAGAAGGCTAAACAAGTAGCTAGTAATTAGCTCTTAAGAAATAGTCTAAGAAATCTGTGGAGGGTAAAAACAATTACAACATTACAAAATAATAATAAAAAATAAAACATTATCATAACCTAACATATAACTAGCAATCTTAGGGGAATGTAAAGTACATATTCCAACTCCCGTAGCATTTTAACAAAGAAATCACCAATATTAAGATGCAGGCAGCAGTCCAGCAGCAAGATGGGGGCTATTAAGGCTTTTTGCACTGAGTATCACATGTTTGATTATCTCCCAGTTAGTGAGAGTCTTGTGTGTGTGCTCAGTACAAAGAGTTCCAAGCACTCAGGAAACAGGTTCAATCTCTTGAGGCTAGAGTAGCAGACTTGGAGGAGCTGAGGGATACATAGAGGTACATAGAGGAGACCTACAGGGCTGAGGGATACAGAGAGGTACATAGAAACTACAGGGACGTTGTAGAAAAGTCCCACCTCCAGTCTGGCAGCCTCTGTGCTGTCTTGGAGGAGGGAGGATTTCTTAAAGGAAAGCATCACCCTGGTGAAATAGGAGGCAATCTTGTAGCCAGGACCTGCCCACCAGAGATGTCTCTGGGTGCTTCTGACCAGGAGGGAAGGGTTTGATCATTAGGCATGTAGATAGCTGGGTGGCTT
The DNA here is from genome assembly GCF_902459505.1 of Geotrypetes seraphini. Classification (NCBI taxonomy): domain Eukaryota; kingdom Metazoa; phylum Chordata; class Amphibia; order Gymnophiona; family Dermophiidae; genus Geotrypetes; species Geotrypetes seraphini. Next base: position 292,550,360 of record NC_047085.1, read on the forward strand.
GTGGGTGTGAGGATCACTTGGTCACTTGCCTGCCTGGGGTGAAGGTGTTGGTCCTCACGCATCACCTAGATAAGATTTTCGACAGTGCTGGGGAGGAACTTGCAGTCTTGGTACATGGGTACCAATGACATAGGGAAATGTAGTAGGGAGATTCTAGAAGCCATATTTAGACTCTTAGGTAGGACATTAAAATCCAGAACCTCCAGGGGAGTATTTTCAGAAGTGTTCTATGCTCCTCATGCAGGACCCAAGAGACAGGCAGAGCTCTGGATTCCCAATGCATGGATGAGGTGATGGTGCAAGGAGGAAAGTTTTACATTTCTGGGGAACTGAACAACATACTGGGAAGGGGGAGCCTATTCTGCAAAGATGGATTCCATCTTAACAAGGATGGAACCAAGCTGCTGGCATCAAAATTTAAAAAGGAGATAGAGCAGGTTTTAAACTAGAAACTGGGGGAAGGTCAACAATTGCCCAAAAGAACATGGTTCAGGACAAGGTATCTTTACAAGATATCATCATAAAAGCGAAGACAGAGTAATCCCAATAGTGAGATTGCAATACATGCCACAGTAGACCAGGTTTCCTAAAATACAGAGCAGGCTGATTCAGCCTGAGCAGAGAGAGCAGCATGGATAATTTGCAATCTTTTAAAAAGATTGCAAATTATCCATGCCAACTACTGAGCAAATTGTAAATAGATATGACAAACATAGTTTGAAATGTCTGCATGCAAATGCCAGAACCCTAAGAAACAAGATGGAACAGTTGGAATATATTGCACTGCATGAAAAGATAGATATTCCTCAGTTAGAATACACATTTTTGTGGATATCTTTTATTTCATGAGTAAATCAAGGAACATTTTTGTTGTTTATCTGCAATTACATCACTTTCTTTTCCAGAGATAAATAAAAAAATAAAAAAAAGATTTGACATCAATATGTGAACATTTCTTAGGAAAGAACTGCATAATTCATGGGATGTCCTAATTTTTTCATATGACTGTAGAGAGATTGGCTTAAATTATATCAAACTTTAGCTTCTAAGGAGTCCCAAACAGTTACAGTTATTTTATTTGCTATACCGCCATTTTTATAAAAAAAATGTCAAATCAAAGCAGTTTACAAGAAAAAGGGAATGGGAACTGTTAAAATCAATAAAAACAAACAATGGAAATACCGTATATAATCAAATATAAACTGGGATTCGCGGGAGCCAGTAAGGATGCCTCTCAGTACCAAGCAGCAGCGCCAAATCGCACTCCTGCTCATGTCACTCAGCAGCCGGTTAGCAGCAGAGCAGGAACTTGGAAAGTTCGCTCCTGCCCACTGTACCTCCACCATGGATCGCCAAGATGAGGTACCGTATGAGGCTAGGGCAAGGAGGGAGGCGGGGATAGAGCCTGGAAGGGAGAGTGCAGAGTCTGAAGAGGAAAGGAAGGAAGGAAGGGTGCTGAGTGCAGAGTCTGACAGGAGAGGGGGGAAGGAATTAAGGAAGGGGCTGGTGCAATGCCTGACAAGGGAAGGGGGAAGGAAAGGGAGTGGTGCAATGCCTGACAGGGGAGTAGGGAGAGAATGAAGGAAGGAAGGGGGATAGTGCTATTTCTGACAGGGGAGGGGGGAAGGAACGAAGGAAGAGGGCTGGTGCAATGCGTGACAGGGGACAAAGGGAAGGGTGCTGGATGCAGAGCCTGACAGGGGAGGGGAGGATGGAAAGGTGCTGGGTGCAGAGCCTGACAGGGGAGGGGAGGGGAGGGGAGAATGGAAGGGTGATGGGCACAGAGCCTGACAGGGGAGGGGAGGAAGGAAGGGGGCTGGGTGCAGAGCTTGACGGGGCAGGAAACTTGAATATTAAGCCGCCCGACTTATATTCGAGTCAACCATTTTCCTCCTTTTGGGGGGGAAAAGAGAGGTCTCGACTTATATTCGAGTATAAACAGTAAACACAAATTAACAAAACTGGGTACAAATGGGCAAACGAGGGCAGGAGAGGTTACAATATCATAAAGAACAAATTATATATATATATATATATATATATATATATATATATATATATAATATATATACATATATACCTACCCTCCTTTTGTTCCTATCTTATTTGTTCTTTATGATATTGTAACCTCTCCTGCCCTCGTTTGCCCATTTGTACCCAGTTTTGTTAATTTATGTTTATTGTTTATACTCAAATATAAGTCGAGACCTCCCTTTTCCCCCAAAAAAGGAAGAAAATGAAATAAAGAAAAGAAAAATGAACCAGAAATTTATTTCCCGATCTGAGACCCCAAGAATTCTAAGACCATCACTAGTTAATAAAGCCCACTGCATTTCATTAGTTTTGTAATATTGTAGAATGGACAGAAGTTTTTCGTAAAACTTCAGTAAGCATCTTCCTGATGCAATTGAAACTAATATACATTCTATTTATTTTCCTGAATCTTTTCACATAAATTGACTTTTCAGATGCTTTCCTTCTAAAGTGTTCTTTTCACCATTTGACCAAGTTGTCTTTTTTTTTTTTAGAAAACAATGCTTTTCCTGACACTAGGAAACCCACCATTTTCTCACTAGGAGGTGAAGCAAATTGATGGTATTAGGTTGCCTTTCAGGCACACATCAAGAAAGTCATTCATTAAAGCTGCCAAAGAAATTTAAAGAAGCATCAGATCTTTTTATATGTACTGCACTGCTCAGGGTAACTCTTTTGCTATAGACATACAAAATGCCTTATTGGGAAAGGTTCATGACTGGTGTTTGCATTTTTAACCAGTGGTGTGCAAAGATAAAATAATAAATGTACCTTAAGAGATTATAGGCATCCATTGAATATAAGAGAAGCTATGATTACATACCGTTTTAATAATTCAAATACAATTCTGAAGTGTAATAATGAGAAAGAATTACAAGTCTGTTTCTTGAGGCACAATAATTTACAAAATAGGAATAATGAGACTAATTCAGAATCAGCATGTGAAACAGTTGATGAACTAGTTTCCTTAGTACAATTAGTTGAAGTGGAATAGTCATCTAATAGTTAATGCAGTGGACCGAGCAACCAGGGGGATTGGGTCTGATTCCTACTGCAGTTCCTTGTGACTCTGGGGAAGTCAATTAACAAAAGAGGCAGACATTTTTCAATGTTTCCAGTCTATCTGGTTTGTCTGATTTATCTGGATTGAAGATGTGTTTGTTATATTGATGGGGATGGAGGTGGTGGTTACAGGGCTGAGAGGGGAAGGAGAGGTAAATTAGAAAAGAATGTGTGAAAGAGAATGGATGGGGTAATAGTGTTAGGGAGGGGGAAGAGATGATAGAGAGGATGAGAGGGAAAGGGGTTTAGGATAAATGAGGAAGTAGCATTAAAAAGAAGAGGAAGGAATACAGGGATGAAAGTGTAGGATTCATAGGAAGGGGTGGGGGATATTATGGGATGGAAAACTTATTATTGTGGGAGCTACGAATGGTAGCAGCATGGACTATTAAGGAGTATGGGGCTTAAGATAACCATTTTGAATGTCAGCAGGCTCAATGGCCCAGTGAAGCAGAAAAGGGCAGATACTGCATTTTTGCAAGAAACTAGGCCCACTAAACATGAGGATGAAAAACTGAAAATTAGTTGGTATGGGGAGCTTATCTGCTCATTGTATTCTTTAAAGAAACTGGGAGTGGTGATACTTCTGTTCAAGAATCTTTCCTTTGCAAAGTATGAAGATGATTGAGATAGAAGTGGTGTGGATAGCAGGCAGGATTGATGAGAAGGAATTGGGCATACTTAAAAAAAATATTATTTATAAGATTAAAATATACAGATCAATTAACTTCAAACTTTTATGTACAGATAGCTGACATAGGAATATAACTTTTAACATACCTAATATACATGCTCAGAATGGTGAAAGGGGTTTGTTCTTTAAAATCTGGATGGAGGGGGTTTGGGTTGTGGGTGGTGATTTAAAAAGCAAATTCAATTGGGGAAGTTTAACAGGTCTGGGAAATTTAGGTGGGGTTGATTACATGAAAGAAAGGGAGGCAATGGAGTTGTATGACTGGGTAACAAGAAAGTTGGACTTGGGAGAGTCTTTGGACGTCGTGTACCTGGACTTCAGTAAAGCTTTTGACAGTGTCCCACACCGCAGGCTGCTAAGCAAGATGGAATCGATGGGGTTAGGAGAGACACTAACTGCATGGGTCAATGATTGGCTGAGTGGCAGACTTCAGAGGGTGGTGGTTAATGGTACCCTCTCTATAACATCGGAGGTGACCAGTGGAGTGCCGCAGGGCTCGGTCCTGGGTCCACTCCTTTTCAACATATTCATAGGGGATCTGACTCAAGGGCTTCAAGGTAAAATAACACTATTCGCCGATGACGCCAAACTATGTAATATAGTAAGTGAATGCAGTTTACAGAATTATATGGCGCAGGACCTGCTTACATTGGAAAGTTGGTCTTCAACCTGGCAGCTAGGCTTCAATGCTAAGAAATGTAAGGTCATGCACCTCAGAAGCGGAAATCCATGCAGGACGTACTTCTTGAATGGAGAAACTGTAATTCTGGAGGCCACATTACAGTAAAGATGTGCGCAGAATTGAATCGGTTCAGCGGATGGCCAGCAGGATGATCTCGGGGCTCAAGGGTCTCTCGTATGAAGAGAGACTGAATAAATTGCAGCTCTACACTCTCGAGGAACGTAGGGAGAGGGGAGACATGATCGAAACAATTAAGTACCCTCGGCCACAAGAGGTCACCCGCTCAAACTCAGGGGCGGAAAATTTCATGGCGACACCAGAAAGTATTTCTTCACAGAGAGAGTGGTTGATCATTGGAACAAGCTTCCAGTGCAGGTGATCGAGGCAGACAGCGTGCCAGACTTTAAGAATAAATGGGATACCCATGTGGGATCCCTACGAGGGTCAAGATAAGAAAATTGGGTCATTAGGGCATAGACAGGGGGTGGGTAAGCAGAGTGGGCAGACTTGATGGGCTGTAGCCCTTTTCTGCCGTCATCTTCTATGTTTCTATGATCTTAACTTATACCTGGAAGACAAATCTTCCAAACAGAAAACCTCCTCTCATTCCTCAAAACCCTAGACCCACAAACTACACACGAGAAAGGCCACCAACTTGACATAGCAGCCTTCATGTCCCAACAACCCACCACACCAGAAATTCACACCACAAATGGAACATGGTCATGCACTCTCTGGTCAGACCACTACATATACAGCTTCAAAATCAACTGGACACAGGGCAAAACTAAACAAAATAACCAAAGCTTAACATCCAAAGCACACAAAAAGATTAAGCCACCTAAATTCTGGAACAAAGTAGACACCATGATACAAGATGGAATCCACAAGGACTTCATTAACCACTGGTGCACCCTAAGCACATCCATCCTCGAAGACATGATACAACTGCAGAAAAAGACCAGAATCTGTAGACGCTCAGCTAAATGGTTTGACAATGAACTCCTGCAACTCAAACGACAATGCAGACATCTTGAAAGAGAATGGAGAAAAAACAACCGAGAACACACAAAAACAACATGGAGAACACTGAACAAACAATACAAAGAAAAGCTAAAAGAAAAAAGAAAGGCATACTATACCAATCAGAAAGGCATAGAAATGCAAGACACCAAAAAACTTTTCAAACTACTAAAGGAACTCACAGACACCAAACCCTACCTGGCCACCAAAACCGCCCCACCCTCCACAGCCAATCAATTGGCTGAATTTTCAGAAACAAAATATCAACAGCCAGAAACACCTTCACCGGGACCCCAAACCACCTCAATGAAATCTCGATACCACCTAAAGAAAACGAGGCCTACGCAGTAGACAGAAACTGGTCAGATTTCCCAGACACACAATGGCACAACCTAGACACTCTACAAAAAATATAGTCATGCAGCCTGTGACCTCAACCCCATACCTGTTAAAAGCTGCCAGCACTAGATTCTGTACCTACCTCATGAGGTGGATTAGTTACATGCTCACAGAGGGTCAATTTCCACAAGAGGTCGCCAAAATCATCATAACCTCTATTCTGAAAGACCCAAAGGGAGCAACAGATCAGCCATCCAATTACAGACCTATAGCCTCAAATACCGCTGTACGTCAAACTAATGGAAGGCCTCGTAGCAAAACTTCTCACCAAATACTTAGAAACTCACAACATTCTTCATCCCTCACAATCAGGCTTCAGAGGCAACTACAGTACAGAAACACAACTACCGTATTTTCACGCAAATAACGCGCACCCGTGTATAACGCGCACACGGGTATAGCGCGCAGAAACCACAATATTATGTATAAAAACTTTTGTATACCGCGCTCACGGGTATAACGCGCATGCTGCCCGACTGTCCTTTCGCCCGCCCCGACTCTCCTCTGGCCACCCCGACTCTCCTTTCGCCCGCCCCGACTCTCCTCTGGCCACCCCGACTCTCCTTTCGCCCTCCCCGACTCTCCGTGCGCTGTCCCGACTCTCCATTTACCCGCCCTGCCCTGCCCCCCCCCCCCCCGCAGGACCACTCGCACCCCCACCCCGAAGGACCGCCGACTCCCCGACAATATCGGGGGCCAGAAGGGAGCCCAAACCCTCCTGGCCACGGCGACCCCCCTACCCCCACCCCGCCCGACGCCCGATTCACCCCCCCCAGCAGGACCGCTCGCACCCCCACCCCGAACGACCGCTCGCACGCGCTCCCACCCGCACCCGCGATCGGAGCAAGAGGGAGCCCAAGCCCTCTTGCCCGGCCGACTCCCCGACAATATCGGGCCAGGAGGGAGCCCAAACCCTCCTGGCCACGGCGACCCCCTACCCCCACCCCGCACTACATTACGGGCAGGAGGGATCCCAGGCCCTCCTGCCCTCGACGCAAACCCCCCTCCCTCCCTCCAACGACCGCCCCCCCCAAGAACCTCCGACCGCCCCCCCAGCCAACCCGCGACCCCCCTGGCCGACCCCCACGACACCCCCACCCCCCTTCCCTGTACCTTTGCTAGTTGGCCGGACAGACGGGAGCCAAACCCGCCTGTCCGGCAGGCAGCCAACGACAGAATGAGGCCGGATTGGCCCATCCGTCCCAAAGCTCCGCCTACTGGTGGGGCCTAAGGCGCGTGGGCCAATCAGAATAGGCCCTGGAGCCTTAGGTCCCACCTGGGGGCGCGGCCTGAGGCACATGGTCGGGTTGGGCCCATGTGCCTCAGGCCACGCCCCCAGGTGGGACCTAAGGCTCCAGGGCCTATTCTGATTGGCCCACGCGCCTTAGGCCCCACCAGTAGGCGGAGCTTTGGGACGGATGGGCCAATCCGGCCTCATTCCGTCGTTGGCTGCCTGCCGGACAGGCGGGTTTGGCTCCCGTCTGTCCGGCCAACTAGCAAAGGTATGGGGAAGGGGGGTGGGGGTGTCGTGGGGGTCGGCCAGGGGGGTTGCGGGTTGGCTGGGGGGGCGGTCGGAGGTTCTTGGGGGGGGGCGGTCGTTGGAGGGAGGGAGGGGGGTTTGCGTCGAGGGCAGGAGGGCCTGGGATCCCTCCTGCCCGTAATGTAGTGCGGGGTGGGGGTAGGGGGTCGCCGTGGCCAGGAGGGTTTGGGCTCCCTCCTGGCCCGATATTGTCGGGGAGTCGGCCGGGCAAGAGGGCTTGGGCTCCCTCTTGCTCCGATCGCGAGTGCGGGTGGGAGCGCGTGCGAGCGGTCGTTCGGGGTGGGGGTGCGAGCGGTCCTGCTGGGGGGGGTGAATCGGGCGTCGGGCGGGGTGGGAACTATGTAGAAAAACTTTTGTATACCGCGCTCACGCGTATAACGCGCGAGGGGTATGCGCGGTAGGTAAAAACGCGTATAACGCGCGCGTTATATGCGTGAAAATACGGTAGTCTCTCTCCTAGACACAGCCAAACAACACCTAAGCAAAGGGAAAAAAATGCTACTCATACAACTCGCTCTCACAGCAGCATTCGACCTAGTAGATCACGACATCCTACTACAAACAATGGAGGCAATAGGAATCACAGGCAAAGTCTACAATTGGTTTGAAGGATTCCTCCACTCAAGAAGATACAGAGTAAAAGCAAACAATGAACAATCAGAATCCTGGAACAACCCTTGCGGAGTCCCCCAAGGCTCCCCACTATTACCAACACTCTTCAACTTTTACATAGCCACACTTGCCACATGCTTAGATAAATAAGGTATAACGTCATACAGCTATGCAGACAATATCACCATCCTCCTGACCTTTCGACCAAACCACCCCAACACAATGAACAAACTACACATTGCACTAGAAACAGTATCAAAATGGATGAGAGACCACAAATTAAAACTGAACCAAGACAAAATCAAATTCTTACTTCTAGAAAGAAACAAAACCTCAACCATAACAAACCTAGAAATAACCTCCATCACATATCCCTTACAACCCAACCTAAAACTGCTGGGAATAATGATAGAAAAAGGTTGCACCATGCAACTTCAAATCAGCAAAATGGTTCAGAAGGCAGTCGCAACCATGCGCAACTTAAGACAAGACCGAAAATACTTCAACAATGAACAATTCAAACTCATAGTACAAGCGCTAATCCTAGGACTCCAGGACTCCTGTAACATACTTTACCTGTCATGCCCCGCCAACATGCTAAAACAATTACAAACAGTTCAAAATACAGCCCTAAGACTAATATATGAAAAAATACAGCCCTAAGACTAATAGATGAAAAAATACGACCACATTACCTCAGCTTTCCAAGACTCACACTGGCTCCCAGTACAAGCACGTATACAACACAAATTCTACTGCACCCTATTCAGAGCCTTAAATGGAAATGGACCAAGCTATCTGAACAACCGCCTAATCTGGAAAAACACATCCAGACCAAGGAGAACTTAAGCACACTTTACCCATCCCCCAATCAAAGGCATGCAAAGCAAAAAAATATATATAATGGTCTACTAGCCACCAGAGTAGCAAAAATAGACCACCATCACTCAGATCTGCTGACCACAATGCACAACTAGAAAACATTCAGGAAAGAACTGAAAACCATACTATTCAAGAAATTTGTCAAATGATCTAACCAAACCATATCGACCATTCCCAGATCTGGACGCATACTATAGCTATCAACCTTGTAATCTCCCTGAGGAAGAATTAAGGGAACAGATGGAGAAAAAGATCTGTACAGGTGAAGATCCTAAGACCTCCATGAAACTGGAGGTGATGACAGATCCCTGGGAATATCAGATTGACAGAGATATGGTAATGATACATTAGGTCTAAAAAGTACCTTAAACAAACTATTAGAAGATCATATTTCTCACTCAATTTAACTCTCTCTGCTGGCATAAGCAGTTTTCATGAGAAGCTCATCTTTCACACAGAAACTAGCAAACATCTGCTGACAATGACAAACATGTAGTTTGTTTGTAAAAAAGGAAATTAACACCATGAGAAGGAAATTAACATATAACTATAACTCCAGGTCAAGTTGACTTACCAGAAATAATATCAACCACAAGGATAAAAATTGATAACTGTGCAATTAAGTTCAGGAAAAGGGTGGGCCTTGCTCGGAAATTAGTGACCTTGATATTAAAAGCACATATGTCAAGGAAATTAGGAAAGCTATTTGGCAATAAGACATCACGCTTCAATATGACTCAGAAAGTATATGTGTTGACCAATTAATGAAATAATAATGAAATGACAAATATGAATATCTAATAGAAATCAAGAACGTAGAATGTACTAACGTGGTTTCAGGTTGTTAAGAATGTATAAAAGATCAGTTTACCAATGTATTAGTTAGAACAGACACCAGGTATACAGAAGGCTGGCTTTCTGTATATGTTCTGTTAACTCAATTGCCTGAGACTTATCCTTTGTAAACTGACTATTATTGATTACTAATAAATATATACAATATACAGCTAAATGGGTTGTCGTGTGAGGTCACTGATCGATGCAGGTTTCACAGTGCTTCCATCCCTGAGAATGCCCAGGCTAATTTTTTGTTGTAAACCGCCTAGAACTGAAAGGTATTGGCGGGACAGAAAACATCAATGTAATGTAATGTAATAACACACATACAATATACATGCATAGATTATAAAATGTTATAATCTATGCCTGTTTTTTCAATCTTGACCCAAGCATTTACACAGCACCTGCATTCCTCACAGCAATCTTTGCTTCAACTTCTTAGGCTGCAGCCCACTTGTCAATTAGATTTTCCACAGTGAAAAGTCCTAAATTATGGAATGATTGTCCACTGGGCCCTTGCTTGGAGAAAGTATATTCCAATTTTAGGAAGAGGTTGAAAACTAATCTCCCCTTAGGTCTTTATTTATTTTCTGTTGAAGTTCTCTGATATTTAGATTTCTACCATACTTTGATCTTTGTTGGTGAAGTGTGTTATCAAACATGATTAAAGTAATATCTTATATAACATAACAACATAGTAGATGAAGGCAAATAAACCATTTGGTTCAACTAGTCTGTCTAACAAGAAACTCATGTCTTAAGATATGATGTGATATTACATATGCATAATCTCAATTTGTTTTGCTATTTTTAGGAAACAGACCATAGAAGTCTGCCCAGAACTGGCTGCTTCTCAATTACTGGTGTTACCATCTAATCATTGTTAAGCTTGCTCAGTTCAATACTTTCCACATAGGATTCCTTTGTACATATTCTCTGTTTGATACATAACAGTTTATTGTCTTTTACTGAGCTGGTGTTTTTATTATGCATGTTTTATTCAACCTGCCTAGATAATAATGCAGGCTAGAATTATATAAAATAAATAAAGTAACAAGTCCATTTTAATAACTTTTTTTAAAAAATAAAGAGCCTTTAATAATTGGGGTTTAGGGTGGATTTTAATGTATATAACTGGAGAACTCTGGTTCTGAACCTATTTATTCAAAGGGTCTAACAAATGCATAAAACCTCTTTGTAAAGACTAAGCAACAGAAGATGCCTGGAGGATAACACATCTAAGGCACAGCAATGATGAGAGGCAGAGATCTTTGAGTGCAAAAGCTGTGCAGACAAGGAGCAGAACATATACACCACATGATGCAAAATACTAAATTGATTTAATGAAGACTGAATAAGGCAGGTTTTGATTATTCAATAAATCAATTTGGTATTTGCTTAAACTGGTGTGTATGGTTTGTTCCTTGTCTTAACAGTTTTAACATATCTAAAGTACAGAGTCAATACATTTTTTTCATAGGGCCTACCTTGCATTGATTAGCCCTTTCTTAACAAAAAGTGAGTAAGCAGAAATTAATCCAATAATATGGTTGAAATATGCTCTCTGTTCTATTATTTTGGAAATGAAAGAATGTTTGGATCAGGGTAATAGATTTTAAAAGACAAGGGGATGCACAAAAGATAACGATTGTGTAACGATCGTCGCTAAACCAGTTTGACCAGTTTAGTGATCAATCGAATTGGATTCTCCGATGCACAAAACTACTGTTCACCCATTTTCCGATCTGATCCATGCAAATTAGTAAAACTCCATGCAAAATAGCCAAGCGACTGATGCACTAACATCACTTACCTCCTCTTTTACGAAACTGCGATAGACATTTCTAGCGCGGGGAGCCGTGCTGAATGGCCCGCGTGGCTCCCAATGTTCATAGGAACTCAATGAGTGTTGGGAGCAGCGCAGACCATTCAGCGCGGCTTCCCTCGCTAGAAACTGCTATCGCTATCGCTCCACAGATTTTTTTTGTTTTCTGCTTGGCTTCTGTTTCTGTGGAACTATCTTGGTGGATCTTTTTTGTTTTGCCCTGGAATGATTTACACACACATCTTTATAGAATATCACTGAGCAAGATAAGCATGTAATTCCAAATTGGAATAATTATTATTGGAACAAATAGGCTTGCTACTCAAATTCCACACACAGATTAAGCGTACATCCAAATTTGTGCACCATTTATAGAATTCCTCTGTGAATGATGATAGTTTGATGGGCAGCATAGGGAAGGATAGCAAGGTGATCAGAGTAGGAGCACTATTGGGCTTGGTGTATTGCCATGCTAAGGGGAGGAGCTGATTTTGTGTGCAGCTTGGTTCAGTGCGGAGAAACTGTGAAAAACTGCATACTAAGGGCTCCTTTTACAAAGCTGCAATAGCAGTTTTAGCACGCGCTGAATTGCCACTCACACTAGACGCTAACGCCAGCATTGAGCTGGCGTTAGTTCTACCCGCGTAGCACGGGTTTAGCGCAAGCTAAAATACTGCGTGTGCTAAAAACGCTATCACAGCTTAGTAAAAGGAGCCCTAAACTGCAGTTACAGATTTTCAGAAAGCTTTTGACAAAGTTCCTCATGAGAGGCTCCTGAGAAAAGAGTCATGGGATAGGTGGCAAAGTTAAGTTGTGGATTAGCAATTGGTTATCGGATAGAAAACAGAGGGTAGGGTTAAAAGGCCATTTTTCTCATTGGAGGAGAGTAAACAGTGAAGTGCCATAGAGATCTGTACTGGGACTGGTGCTATTTAAATTATTTATAAAAGATCTGAAAATTGGAATAGAGGTTATTCAATTTGCAGATGACACTGAACTGTTCAAAGTTGTTAAAACGAATACAGATTGTGAAAAATTGCAGGCAGGAAATTGGAAGACTGGGCATCCCAAGTGGCAGATGAAATGAAATGTGGACAAATGCAAAATGATGCACATTGTAAAGAATAACCCAAATCACAGTTACCGGATGCTAGGGTCCACTGTGATGACGAAGGCAACTAAAGAACTAAACTATGATCTAGATTGCCATCTGAGGATCCATAGAAAAACAAGGGAAATTAGGGGATGTATTTTGTTTATAGGTTGATTGAATGCTCCCCTATTGATTTAATTTTATAACGATATTTACAGGATATAAAATACACATCTATGTATATATTCTGTGACTCATCCATGCTGCTAAAAAAACATCTACGCCCAAGATGACTTAGGGTCCTTTTATTAAGATGCGCTAATGGATTTGGTATGCAATATTAGAACTAGTGTGCATTAAATGCTAAGAGATTCAGGAGATTAAGAGATTGCGGCAGAAATTCCAACCTCGAATGGGGATGCTTAAAGACGAAAATGGAATGATAGTGAATGATCCAGAAAGCATTAAAAAGAGATGGAAAGAATATACGTAAAAGTTATACAAAGAAGGCAATGAGGATTACATTGGGGAAATTGAACTGAAAACTAAAGTCGAAGAAGAACCAGATATTTTAAAAGAAGTCAGAGCAGTGATTAAAGCTTTATCGAAAAACAAATCACCTGGTAGCTATGGTATTCCAGTTGAATTAATAAAAGGCTCAGAATGTGCTATCATGGCTCTCACGCGATTGTGTCAACAGATTTGGAAGGAAAATACATGGCCAACCGATTGGAGAAGATCACTGTTCATACCTATACTAAAGAAAGGACTGTAACAACTACAGAACAATTGCATTAATTCCATAAGCCTGCAAAATATTTCTGAAAATAATACAACAAAGGCTCCAATCATATGTTGAGCAAGAAGTACCTGAAGTTCAGACTTGTTTCAAAAAAGGTCAAGGGACAAGAGACATTATTGCCAATGTTAGATGGATATTGGAGAAAAGTAAAAAATACCAAAACCCCCCATACATTTGCTTCATTGACTACCAAACACATAATATGAAAATCAAGAAGCTGCAGTGATAACTGAATTTGGCAACACTGATTGAATTCCAATAAAATGTGACATCAGGCAAGAATGCATCTTGTCACTTTACCTGTTCAACCTGTACGCTGAAACCATCTTCAGAAAAGCAAATGTGGAAGAAGAGAGTGTCGGTTTCAAAGTTGGTGGCTGAAATATAAACAACCCGCACTATGCAGATGATATAATACTCATCTGACCACCAGCAAAGACAACATGCTGTATCTACTGAGAAAAGTTAAAGCCGAAAGTCATAACAAAGGATTAGAATTGAACATAAACAAGACGAAGATCATGAACATGGAAAATAATGAAGATTTTGAGCTTGAAGGTGATAGAATAGAAATTGTAAAGGATTTCAGTCTCTTGGGCTCTTTTGTAAACAAAGAAGCAACTAGCAGGGAGGAAATACTCCGCAGAATAGCACTTGGTCGATCTTCAATGAAGACTCTCAACAAAGTATTAAAAGCAAGAAGGTAACACTTGATGACACCAACAGCAAGGACACGATCAAATTTAACAACTTCCTTACCTCTCTAGGTTTTCCCTCACCTACCTCTTCTCCAACCCACGAAAAAGGACATACACTAGACTTCACCACTTTCCTCGACCTTACTGCCTTCAAAACTTCAACCGATGACACCCGTTGGGAACAAGTCCCTTGGTCTGACCACTTCTTAGGGGCTACTTGCCTCCCCATTTTCATGTCACACCTTGAATCCCCATAACATTCCTCCCATTCAATAACCTTCCGCAAGAAAATTTTGAGTAATCTTTTCTGGTCCAAATTTCTCAACCAACTCTCCTCCAATCCTAAGCCTACAGACTCTGAATCCTGCTGGTGCAATTGGATCTCCCTCTCCGAATCCATCTATCACTCCCTCGCTCCAATATCCACAAAAACCATCTCCTACCCCCGAAAGGCCCCTTGGTATTTTCCGCTCCATAGAGAACTGAAACAGAAATGTCGCACTTTGGAGCACAAATGGAAAAAATCTAAATCCCCCTCAGATAGACAGACCTGGAGGATCAATATTAAACTTTACAATTCATTACTAAAAAAAAGCCAGGAAGAATTTCTTCGGAGATAAAATCTCCAGATCCAACAACCAGATCAGTGCGTTGTTTAACATTTGGCGCTCCTTAACTACAAAAAAGGACCCATCCTTGTCCCCCTCGTCTCTATCAGCAGATGCCCTTGCAAAATTCTTCAATGAAAAGGTTACCACCTAAGATGCTCCTTCCCGCCTACATTCTCCTACAACTCCCTAATCTCTACTGACCTCAACCCTTCCCTACCTGTCTCCAATCCCATTCCAGCTGACAGATCCTGGACCGTTTTTGAGCTTGTTTCCGAATTGCAAATCTCCAAACTCTGCCTCAAACTAAAAACTTGCAAATGTACCTTGGATCCTATCCCCTCCTACCTATTTGAGAATATCTCTACACAGGCCATCGCTTCCCTCACCAAACTTATAAACGATGCTCTAACATCGGGCCTTTTCTCCTCCGAAATGGGACATATTGCACTAATCCCTCTACTGAAAAAGACCGACCTTGACCCCTCTATTCCCTCCAATTACTGTCCAATAGCAAATATCCCTCTCCTAACCAAGATGTTAGAATCCATCATATCCACTCAACTCTCATCCTACCTAGAAAGATTCTCTATTCTCCTAACCCACCAATTCAGCTTCAGACCCAACTTCAGCACCAAATCCCTATTAGCCTCACTAATCTCTAAGGTACAACAACTTCATTCTCACAACAAATTCGCTATACTTCTACAATTCGACCTCTCCGCAGCTTTCGACGTCGTCCATCATGATATCCTAATCTTCCAACTCTCTGAAATAGGCATAAGTTCCACAGTCCTAGACTGGTTCTCGAAATTCCTACGCTTACGCTCCTACACCGTTAACATAAATGGTTCTTCATCCCCTCCCTGGAAGCCGATATGTGGAGTCCTGCAAGGCTCACCCCTCTCTCCTATCCTTTTCAATATTTACATGTCCTCTTTGAAACTCCTTCATCTATCCCCCCTGGAAACTCTCTACACCTATGCTGATGATATCCTCATCCTCCTTGAGACCGACTCGAACCTCACTAACCTCGCTGAGAACATATCTGTATGTATAATGAACCTTCAATCCTGGGCACATTCTGTACAAATGAAATTGAACGAGTCCAAAACAAATCTACTTTGGCTCGGCCCAATATTAGGTCATTTACCCACCTCCATCCCTTTATCTTCCGGCTCCACTCTTCAGCTTGAGTTTTCAAGCAAAGTCCTTGGCATCATCATAGACTCCTCTCTCTCCTTCATTTTCTTGGTAAAAAAATGCTTCTTTAGTCTTCATATGCTGAGGAAAGTGAGATCGTACTTTCGTCATTCTCACTTTGTCGTCCTTGTTCAATCCACCATCCTCTCTAGACTGGATTATTGCAACTCCATCTATTTAAGCCTAACTAAAAAAAAAACTCCATAGACTTCAGCTAATCCAGAACGCCGCGGCCAAGCTTATTTTTGCTAAAGGCAAGTTCGACCACATCTCCCCACTCCTGTCCAAACTTCACTGGCTCCCAGTTCACTCCAGAGTCCTCTTTAAATGTGCCTGTTTAGCTTTCAAGATCCTACATGGAATCCTCACTCCCGTTATCCCACTCTTCTGGAACTCCTCTAATCCTAATTCCACTAGGTCCTCCCAAAAACTGAAACTATCATTCCCCTCTGCAAAAGGTATATCCCGCGTAGGAAAACTAGGAACATCCCTCCCCTTTAGAACCACAGAACTCTGGAACAACCTCACAACCCTGCTCAGAATTTCAAGCTCCCTCCAATCCTTCCGCAAACACCTGAAAACTTGGCTCTTTTCAAAAATCTAACACCTCCCGCTCTTTGGTACCCTGTCCCTCTTTATCTTCCTAGCTCCTTTCCTATAACCCTTCATTGTAGTTCCTTTTCAACCTAACCCTGTAAACCGTGCCGAGCTCTACGCTTGTGGCGATAGTGCAGTATACAAACCTAAGGTTTAGTTTAGTTTTAGTTTAATACTCCAAATGAGATCAGATTTCTCCACACACTCATTTTCTCAGTGGTCAGTTACAGATGCGAAAGCTGGGCACTATGGAAACAAGACAGATAGAAAATTGTCTCATTTGAGCTTTGGTGCTGGAGAAAGATTTTGGGTATGCTATGAACTGCCAGAAAAACTAACTAATCAATTCTGGGAGAGATCACACCGGCTCTTTCTCTAGAAGCCCAAATGATTAAGTTAGAATGGTCTTATTTTGGACATACCATCAGAAGAGAGAAATCACTGGAGAAGGAACCAGGCGAAGAGAGCGACTTGCAATCAGATGGCTGGACATTTGTTAAAAACAACCATGGGGATGACACTGGATGACCTTTCTGGACTAGCACAAAACCGATTTCTTTTTAGATCCACAATTCATCAAGTCACTAGGACTCAAGAACTAGTCAATGGCACCTAACACCACCACACATAACTCAGATCCTTACATTACATTACATTAGTGACTTCTATTCCGCCTGTACCTTACAACAGAAGAAAACTGGACATTTCCAGGAGAAATTGCACACTAGAGGCTGGTTACATAGTTGAGTCTTAGAGGAGAGGTTACAAGAAGGGTAGGGAGCAGAGGAGAAATAACAATATGAGTAGAAATCAGGAGACAACTGGCCGGATATAGAATTATAACAATTTAGGGGCTGGTTTCGTAGTTGAAACTTTGAGGAGAAAATGCAAGATGAGGATCAATTTGAGGGGGAGTTATTTTCAGGGGAGGGAAGGACATGGGGAGAGTTAGGATAGCTGGATGTGTTTTTTGAATAGCCGGGTTTTGATTTCCTTTCGAAATGATTTGTAGTCGCTTGTTGCTGTCAGCAAGTTAGTGATGGAAGGGTCTAGTTTCGCTGCCTGCGTCGCTAATAGGTTGTCATACATCTTCATGCGTTGAGTACCTTTGAGTGGGGGGTAGGTAAATGGGGTCGGAGTTCTCCTTTGTCTTATTGTGAGGTTCCAGTTTAGGCGATTGTTTAGGTAGGTGGGGGCTGTACCGTTTATTGCTTTGAATAATAGACAGTATAATTTGAATTGAAGTCGTGCTTGTATAGGTAGCCAATGTGAGTCTAGGTAGGCATCGGTGATGTGGTCAAATTTTCCATGTGAATAGATCAGTCTGAGGGTTGTGTTCTGTACAGTCTGATATTACAGTAGTCCACTAGACTTAGGACTGGGGATTGGACTATGAGCCTATATTGCTCTTTGTCAAAGAATTTTCTTATTTTTCGTAGATTGTGCAAAGTTAGAAATGCTTTTTGGGTGGTCTTGCTGATTTGGATCTGCATTGTACAGCATCTATCTATCGTCACTCCTAGGAGTTTGAGCGCAGACTGTATCGGGTATTTGGTGGCATTTATTTCTAATTCTGCTATGGATGGAGTTTTGTCCTTTTCAAGCAATAGAAAGTTTGTTTTGTCCGGGTTCAGCTTCAATTTGTGGTCTATCATCCATTTTTTCACTACTTCTAGTATTTTTTTAAGATTGTCTGTTGAAGTGGGATCTGGAGCATCAAAGGGGAGGAGTATGGTTATGTCATCTGCGTAGCTGAATGATATTATGTCTAGGTTTTCTAGAGTGGTACCAAGGGAGGATATGAAGAGGTTGAAGAGCATGGGCGACAGTGGTGACCCTTGTGGTACTCCGCAGGGGTTGGACCAGGGGTCTGATTTAAGATCATTTGTCTTTACTCTGTATGTTCTTGATTTAAGGAATCATTGGAACCAGTTGTAAACCCCTCCTGAAATCCCTATGGCTTTTAGTATCTGAAGTAGTATGGTGTGGTCTACCAGGTCAAAAGCTGCAGAGAGATCGAGTTGAATTATCAGCATCCTTCTTCCTTTGCTAAGATGCTGTTGGGCTGTGTCTAATAGAGTTACTAGTAGTGTCTCTGTACTATGGTTGGTTCTGAACCCTGATTGTGAGGGGTGAAGTAGATTATGGTCTTCTAGGTCGTTGGTAAGATATTGAGCATCTAGACCTTCTATTAGTTTAACGTAT
Organism: Geotrypetes seraphini; assembly: GCF_902459505.1. NCBI lineage: Eukaryota > Metazoa > Chordata > Amphibia > Gymnophiona > Dermophiidae > Geotrypetes > Geotrypetes seraphini. The sequence goes on from NC_047085.1 coordinate 292,569,159, forward strand.
AATGGTATTGAGGTGATGGGTCTATAGTTTGAGGGGCTATCTATTGGGCCTTTGTGATCTTTTAATATTGGGGTGATTATGATCTCTCCTAGGTCTTGTGGGAATTGACCTTCCGTGAGTGTGGTTTGTATCCATTGCATGAGGCTGGCTCTAAATTTGGGGGAGGCGTTTGTTAGCAGATATGAGGGACAGTTGTTCAGGTTTCATGATGATTGGCTGTATTTTTTGTAGAGTTGGTTCATGTCAGTCCATTGTACTACTGGGAAGTTGGTCCAGGTCCTGTCCGCTGCGATGGCTTCTCCTGTTGTAGTGTTTATTATTATCTCGTCAAGGTGGGTTGGTATGTTGTTGAACGTGGACCTGATTGTAGTGATCTTGCTTTTATAATGAATGGTCTGCTAGTTGGGTGGCTGTTGGTGGGTGGTTTCCTTGTGCGGCTAGGAGTGGCTTGGTGTCAGTGAGGCTTTTTACTAGTTTGAAAAGTTTTTTTGTGTCTGGGGCTTCTAAGCCAATTAGTTTGGAGTAGTAAGCTTTTCGTTTTTCCTTAAGTTTGATCTTGTATTGTTTAATTAGGCTTCTCCATTCTACTTTGGTATGTTCTTGGCTCTTTTCTTTCCAGATTCTTTCGAGCTGTCTGCAGCGCCTTTTTAGTTGGAGAAGTTCGGTGTCGAACCATTTGTCCGACGTCCTGCAGATTCTATGTTTTGATTTTTCTGGAGCAAGCTCATTCAGGATGGTTTCGCTTAAGGTACGCCAATGGCAGATGAATTATTTAGGGTCAGTGGAGATGACTGCAAGGTCAGCTTGGTCCCAGAATATGGTTGGTTCGATTTTTTTGCGGGTTTTGAAGGATGTTTTTTGGGGTTCGGGCTTATTATTGCTTTGAGCCCAATTGATGTTGAAGGTATATTTGTAATGGTTTGACCAGAGGGAGGGGTGCCAGGCCCCATTGGAGATGTGGATATCTGGTGTATGAGGGTATTGGGTCATGTATGCAGCAATATCAAGTTGGTGGCCTTTTTCGTGCGTGGGTTGAGGGTTAAGAATTTGGTAGGAAAGTGCTTTGAGGTATGAGAGAAGTCCATCAACTTGTTTGGAGGTGTAGTCTTCAAGATGGAGGTTTATGTCTCCAAGGAGTAGGTTGTGTATTGAGGTTAAGGAGTTCTGGAAGATGAAGTCTTCGAGTTCGTGTTTTGTGGTGTTCCATTTTCCTGGTGATATGTAACAGAGTAGGCAGGTCATGGTGCCTTTGAGTGAGTCATCGGATAGTTGGCAGGCTAGAAGGTCCAAGTGGGGGGTGGAGTATTTGTCTAGGACTTTTATGTTAAGGTTGTTTTTTACTAGGATGGCTAGTTCTCCCCCACGCTTTTTTTCTTGGCATGCTATCTCTAGTTTGTATCCCCTGGGACAGAATTCAGTTATGCAGGGGTCTGAGTCGGAGGTTAGCCAGGTTTTGGCTAGGAACAGGCAGCCTATCTGGTCTTTAACTATCCAGTCCTTTATTAAGTCAGCCTTTGGGCCAATCAATCTTATGTTCATGTATGCGCAAGCAATTGAGGTGTACTTTGTATGAGGATTGGAGATACATTTTGGGTGGAGGAGGTTTCTTGGTGGTGGAAATGGTTTGTGGGCTGTCATACTTGGCTTTCGGGGTGGTCTTTTTCCCCACAAGGGAAGGATGCTTTCATGTGTGGCTATTTGGCAGTCTATCAGGTTTCTGGGAGAGTGAAGTTTCCTGGATGTTTGGTCATGTATGTGGGTTGCTGTCACGATTGGAATTGGGTGTATATGATAACCTGCTATTGTGTTTCTAGGTATTATCCCTGCTGAAATGTTCTGCTCCACAAAACATTTGAGAAAATACATAGATAACTTTGTCAAACAGAAGAAAGTGCTCCATTCTATAAAGAGGAAAGTTATCGTAGTGTGATAAAAGATGAGCTTTTCCTGCACCTTGATTTATCATTGGATTCAGCAACCTGCAGCATCTCAGTACTGCTGGCTGTTGAATTCCATGGTAAAAGACTAATTCTGGACAGAAAACTCACCAATCTGCTGATCTTGACCACAGACTACAAAACCTTCAAAAAAGAAATAAAAAACCTACTCTTCAAAAAATACATAAAACCAATATAACACAACCAGACATGCCCCAAACTCTTCCTGCTATACTATCTACTTCTTAACAAATTAGAAAATATTCAAACTATTCCTTAACAATATGTATTTCTTAATATCATACAATTCTAATGTAATCCGCCTTGAACCGCAAGATAAAGGCGGAATAGAAATCACTTTAAATGTGCCTGTCTAACCTTCAAGATCCTCCATGGTATCCTCCCTCCTTTTATCCCTCTATCCTGGAATTCCTCAAATCCAACCTCCACTAGATCCACGCAAAAATTAAAACTTTCCTACCCCTCCTTAAAAGGCATCTCCCTTGTTGGTAAACTTGGCTCTTCCCTCCCTTTCAGAATCGCTCAGCTCTGGAACAGTCTCCCTTCCCCTCTCCGCAATTTGAGCCCACTTCTACCTTTCCGTAATCATCTGAAGACCTGGCTCTTCTCCAAAACGTAACCCCGTCCCGTTCCTGTCACTCTTACACCCAACCTCTCTCCTCCCTTACTTATATAATTCCACTGGAGTTCCGTTCCTTCCCTAACCATGTAAACCGTGTCGAGCTCCATCTGCGGAGATGATGCGGTATATAAATCCAAGATTTAGTTTAGTTTAGTTTAGTTTAATTCTGCTTAGGAGCCATATTTCAAGCAGTGTTATTCTATGTACTCCGAAGCATCAGGCTTCAAAGCCACTGCTTGATGCTCCCAAGCTCAATCCTTTAAAGGGGCCACTACAGTACTTTAAACCCATACCCCCATCAAGCCTCCCCCTGAAACAAGCGTCCCCAAACTCCCCACCTCGATCAAAGCCTCCCCCTGACCTTCCAAGGACCCACCTTCAGTGAGGGCCTCCGGGCCTTTATCTGGTGGTCCAGTAGGTGATGAATAGGAGCAATCCACCTTCACTGCTACCCAACTGGCACTACCTCCAAAATGGTGCTCTGGAGCAGCTGGACAGCAATAGTCTTGCACTACTACCACTAAGAGTCATTTTCCATATACAGAAATTTGACCTCAAATTACAGTAGTGCTAAATTACCACTAGGTGGCTCCATTTTGAAGGCAGCATCAGCAGTGCAGGATCGTTGAAGAATTACTCTTGCCCATCACCCACTGAACCACAAAGTAGGAGTTCAGAAGCCCTCACTGAAGGGGGATGGGGAGCTGTGGGGACCTTGGTTTGGAGGAACCTGATTTTTTTTTTGTGGGGTGGGGCTTATAGCAGTCCCATGGTCTTGGCTGTGGTTCTGAGGCCCAATGCTCTCAGCACAGTTCAATAGCCCTAACTTATGGTTGGGGTTATTTTACCATGATTTGGGAACCAAAATGTGACATATTATGGTTTTTAGATAGTAGTGAGCTGCTTTACATGCATTTGCATTTTTTTTTGTATCTCATTACTGTATAACTTGCAGTGACCTAAATATCACTGTGCTAAAAATAGTCAAGCTGCATTAGGGCCCTTTAGGTTAAGCGGCAAATAATGCAACTTGAAGCCTTAACAGAGCTTGATATTTTGTTCCCTACATCTGTGGTATCACTCACATTTTCTTAGGATAGGCAAATCTTAAACGTAAAATGTTTGTACTATTTAGCTAGAGTACCTGTGGTACTCAATATTTTTATTGTGGTCAAAACTCGACACGTATGTGTTTCGGCTGTAAGTCCTGCCTCAGGAATCTGAGCCTCAATGCAGAGTATTATATCATAATTTTTCTCACTTATGACTGTGATGCTCGGATCAAATAGTTATTTGGGGAAACAAAACGAACAAAATAACCATTGGAAAAGTTTGTCCGCTGTGTCGAGCAGTGTACTGATTTCTCCAGAATACTGGAGCAAAAACTGCAACATAATACTCTGCATTGAGGCTCAGACTCCTGAGGAAGGCCTTAAGGCAGAAACACGTACGTGTCGAATCTTGACCACAATAAAATATTGAACACTACAGGTCGCCTTCTCTGTTTTCTTTGTGTTTCTACCGTGACAAGTTAGGATCTCCTGTTTGGGTGCATTGTACCATTTAGCTAAACACATGGGGATGGTGATAAAGATAAGTAAATAAAGTGGTGTTTACATACTACCAGGTCCGATATTCTAAGCAATTTAAGCAGGCAGCGCCAATATTCAGTAGTATGTAAGTGGGCAGGGCACTGAGTATCAGCTCTGACTGGTCAATTTTAAAATGGACAGGTCAGAAGCAGTATAAGAGGGTGGAGTTGGGGAGAATGGCAGTTGCACCGGCGCCAGCAGTATTCAGTGCTAGGACTCACATAGATAAATGCATGAATTTAAGACTGTTTCAAAATTTTCCTAACTTCACCTGGTTAGCCATATGGGGCCTAGCTGAATATCGGCTGGGATATGCATATCTTTTCTTGGTCCAAGACTTCCAAATTAAACCCTGTAGAATGACCCTTCCCCCACCCATCTACCCTAAACAGAACACTCTCTTCTGATCCCCCATCTCCAGGCACAGCTTGAACCTACCTCTCATCTCCTGATCCTGATAAGCACCTCTCCAGCCTATGATTCCTTGTAGTCCAGTGGGGAAAGGATCAAAGCCCATTTGCTTCTGCCCCTAGCAACTCTTACAGCAAAATGGTTACCACAATCTCTCACGGCAGCTTCACGGTACTTTAAAATAGCTGCTATGACCTCTCATAGCAGCCTTATGGTACTTAAAGTACTGGGAGGCTGCTGCAAAGGGTTGTGGCAGCCATATTGCTGCAGTAGGCCCCGAGAGGAATGTGCCTATTAGGACTGAGAGGTGGGAGTGGGTTCAAGCTGTGCCAGGGAAGGAGGGATTGATTAGAGGTGTCTGTTTAGAGGGGGGGGAAGGGAGGGGGATCAGAGTGTGGCGGGGGTATTCTGCAGGATTTAGCGGGAAGCCTTGACAAAAAAAAAAAGTTATGTAGGCCCTGGCTGCATATTGGCAGAAACCCAAATAAGCTCTGGAGGTCAGTACCATAAAAATAAGCCCCAGATATTCAGTGCTGGTGCCCTCATATGGCCTAGCATTGAATATCCAAGGCTAATTTAGCCAGCAAAGGACAGCATTTAAAAAAACATATTGGCTATTGCCTGCTGAACTTCAACAGGACAATGTTCATAAAGATGCAATTTATTAAGGTTAGCTATATTGCAAAGAAATTCTATCAATATTATTCTAAAAGGATGTTTTAAGAGTAATCATTATACATAAGCCTGCTTGCAGGGCACAAAAACAGTAACCAAAAAAAAAATAAAAATAATTCTCTCATTATCCCTGGAAAATGACCACTGTTACAATGCTAATCAGTCTGAGCATACTACACTGCTAAGATTTTCATGATGGCTCAAACACCAAGAACCACAAATCAAGAGTGGACACAATTAGCAATGGTAACATTTATATCCATCTTTTTTTTAACACTTAGCAAGTAACAGCTTTCTGATTCAGACACATTTGGATTCACAATGATATAGCTATGGAACCCTTGTTCAGCTAATAAATATTTTTCTAAAGTCAATTTGTAAAAGTCAGAATTGAAAGCCATTCTCAGTGTTTATACACTGCTAGAAATCAATTTATGAAACAAAATACGAGCCCTGTTTAACTTCCAGCCACAGAAAACATACAAGGCACTCTTTTCAGTAAATATTAAACGGCAGAGCTAGAGTTGTTATCACTCTACAACGGACATTGCCACACAATGGACAACAGATGCCTGATGGTGTTATGAGCAGAGAGAAAGCAAAAATTGACCCAAACAATCAAATTCATTAGCAATCCAAATGGTAGGGGGGATGTGGAAAGTTATGAATGGGACTCTTGACAAGATAACTAAGCAGATACATAAATGTAAAGCCATAGAGCACAGATATTTATGGAAATTAAGCATGGCATTGACTTAACGTGATTTCTAGCAGTATACAAACACTTTATTAACGCACAGTAAGCTATTCTTTTTGTTTCCATTATAGCCTTTGCGTACAAGGAAGGGTGGAAATACATTGTTTATTGTATATCTGTTTAAATTCAAATATTAGACACATACCTCTCAGCTCTCCCACAGAGAAATCAGGTACAACACTCTTAAAAATCAGGGACATAGGATCAAAATCAGGGACAGTCTCTGTAAAAATGAGAAACAGAGACTTAAAATAGCAAATTAAAATCCTAGCTGGAAACAAAAATATGAAATACAATAAAGCCATAAATTTCATCCTAACTTTGCTACTAGTGCTTATCAAGTTTCAAGTTTATTTGAATTTGATGTTTCGCTTATTATAATCTAAGCGAATTACAATAAAAAAAAAAAAGATTTAACATATAACATTAAAATATATAATACTACATAAAAAAAAGGGGCGGTGATAGACTGACAATACAGGCAAACTAAGATACATTAGGAAAAAACAAAAGGAGGTAAAGTTACAAATTGTTGTTTCCCGTAGGGGAGAAAGAGAGGTTGTAGTAGGGAGGGTAAAACATTTGGATTGGGATATTGCTAATAAAGAAGTCCCCAATTTTAGATCGTAGAGAAATGGTTAATTTTAGAGATTAAATGTAGTTTTGAAAAGAAAAGTTTTTAAATTAGTTTTAAATAGGTTGAGATCCTTAATTTCTCTAATATATAAAGGAAGAGTATTCCAGGTAAGAGGTGCCATGACTGAAAAAATGTCATGACGTCTAGTTCCTATTACTTTCAATGAAGGGACCATAAGCAACCCTTGTGAATCAGATCGGAGGGAGCGATTTGAAGTGTGAGGTATTAGAAGCCGATCTATGAATTGTGGTTCATTGGTGGATATTGTTTTAAACACTAGTAATGCTATTTTATATGTTATTCGTTGATTGATGGGCAGCCAATGTGATTTTATTAAAAAAGGAGTTACATGGTCGTATTTCTTCCCTTTGTGAATTATTTTAATAGCGGTATTTTGTATTATTTGTAGGCGTCTTTTTTCTTTTTGGGTGATATTTAACAGAAGTGAATTACAATAATCTAATTTGGATATTATAAGAGAGTGTATTGAGATGTTTAGGGATTGTGGTTCTAAATATTTAGACATTGAGCGGATTAAGCGTAGACGATAAAAACAGCTTTTAACTATATTGCTAATATGCTCTTGATAAGAAAATTTGTCATCAATTATTACTCCTAGTATCTTTAATGATGTTACTAATTCAATAGTTGTATTATCTATTGAGAAAGGGATAGAGAGTTTTAATCCCTGTTTTGACGGGAAGAGTAAAGCCTTTGTCTTTGATATATTTAAGGCGAGTTTGTTTTGTGTGAGCCAATTTTTTCTAATTTTTGATTGATTTGCATTATTTCGTTGGAATTTTCTGGGTTAACCGGATGAATCAGTTGGATGTCGTCTGCATAGGCATAAGTGGTGAAACCTATAGATTGGGTAAGGTTAAGAAGTGGAGATAAAAAGATGTTAAATAACAATGGAGACAAGATTGAACCCTGAGGAATTCCGTAATTATAGGAAAATGGTTTAGAGTTAGAATTGTTGAAGCGTACCGTAGAAATACGGTCAGATAGAAAGGAAGTGAACCATTGTAGTGATAAGTCATCGATGCCTATTGATTGAAGCCTGTCTAGGAGGAGAGAGTGATCGATAGTGTCGAATGCTGCCGAAAGGTCGAGGGAAAACAAAATAACTGAATTGTGATGATCAAGATTATAGATAATATTAGTTGTGAGACCAATTAACGAATATTCAGTATTATGATGTTTCCTAAAACCAGTTTGGTTGGGGTGCAATATGTTTGTAGGTTTGACAAAATCTGATAACTGGTTAAATATCACTCTCTCTGTGATTTTCGCTAAGAATGGAATGTTTGCAATAGGACGGTAGTTCGTAGGGTCGTCAAGACTGATTTTGTGGTCTTTTATTATGGGAAGTATAGTAGATGTTTTCCAAGTCTTGGGTATAAACCCGGAGGAGACTTTTTTTAATAAAAGAATGTATAAATGGTCCAAAACAAGAAAAATATTTCTTTAATATTACTGGGGGAATAATCTCAGATGGAGAACTCTTTAAGTTTATTTGTTGGATAATTAGTTTAATTTCTGTTAATGTTGGGATATTGAAGTTGGAACATTTATGTTTCAGGCGGGGTAATGATTGGGTTAGAGGCAAATTTGTTTCGTATATTGATAATTTTGTTACAAAAGGCATCTGCCAGGTTTTGCGCTGAAAGGCTTGAGCTTTTAATTTCTTGTTGTGAGTTTGAGTTAAAAGATTTTATAATATTTCAACCTTGTACTTTAGAAACCTCATTTGGTTTTGTTGAATAGATGAGCACTTTATGCAACATCAGGGATGCCTTGAGAGATAAACTGCATGAGTGCCTCTTTTAAAACTTCAGTCTTGCCTCTTTATTGCAATATTTTCTAAGAATGGGACAGAATTTTTATATTTTTGCACATACTGTATTATAATAAAATAGAAAAAGAGGGGAAAAAAATCACAAGAAAGCAAGATAATTAAAAGAGAACTTAGGAATGACTTAGTAACCTGAAGCTTTTTCATGTGTGTGTTAGGATTTAAGTATTTTTTGTTCCAGATGGCTTACAATCTAAGTTTGTACCTAAGGCAATGGAGGGTTATGTGACTTGCCCAAGGCTTCCAGTAGAGTCAGTGGAATTTGAACATGCTGTTGCTCTAGCTACTAGGCCAGGGGTAGGCAATTCCAGTCCTCGAGAGCCATAGGCAGGTCAGGGTTTCAGAATATCCACAATAAATAAGCATGAGATAGATATTTGCATCTCAAGGAGGCATTGCATGCAAATCCAACTCACATAAATTCATTGTGGATATCCTGAAAACCTGACCTGCCTGTGGCTCTCGAGGACCAGAATTGCCTACCCCTTGTACTAGGCTATTCCTTCACAAAAGAACTAATTTAATTTCTAAAAATACAAACATCCAGAATGTCCATTTGGATGAAAAAAGAAAGGAGCTGAAAGATATAATGGAACACCAAGGCTTTAAGGCAGGGGTGTCCAACCTGCGGCCCCGCATGCAGCCCCGTGAAGTATTTTGTGCGGCCCCGCTCGAGGGTTGAGAGCGATGCGGTGTTTTCCTCTGCCGTCCCCGGGTGTTTACAGTCTTGCAGGCTCCCTCCTCCATCTTGCTGCAGCATTTGCTCAAAGCCACGGGCAGCAGATCCTATGTGCCTCTTGCGGCTGACCCAGAAGTGTTCCCTCTGACGTCGCAATGTCAGAGGGAACACTTCCAGATCAGCCTCAGGAGGCCTGTGGCTTTGAGCGAACGCTGCCGCAAGGTAGAGGAGGGAGCAGGCAAGACAGTAAACACCCATGGCACAAAAGGGAGGGAGGGAGAAGGGTGTGTTAGGACTTGAGAAGGAGGCACTGCCCATGGCTTTCAGCAAAAAAAAAAAATGACAAGCAGTGAGGAGGGAGCCAGCTTGAAGGTAAATACCCGGGGCACAGAAGGGAGGGGGGAGAAGGGCTTGAGACTTGAGAGGACTTGAGAGGGAGGGAGCACAAACTTAGGAAAAATGATGAAAGGAAGGAGGAAGGGGCATGAACTTAGGACACAGAATGAAGGGAAAGATAGAGGAGAGCATGAGCCATAAGATGGAAGAATTGAGGGAGTGATGGAAAGAGATGTAGAAGTGAGAGAGATATAAGAAAGGGAGAATTGGGTATCTGAGAGAGGGAAAGAGATGGTGCAATTGGGGAGATAAAGAAAGAGGAGAACTGTTGGGCAGAGAGAGGAGGGATAGAGAGATAATTATTGGACATTGTGGTGGGAGTGGAGTGAGATAGAGATGCATGGGCACAGAGAGAAGGGAGAACATGCTGGGACGAGGAAGCCTCCTGGACTTTTTTTTGGGGGGGTAGGGTATTAAAAGAAGTGCCAGATTGGGCATAGGGGGAGAGCTTATGGGACCAGAAACAGAGGACAGATGAGAGAGATGGTGGGCAATGGTCTGAAGGGAGAGAAGTTGGACCTGGGGTAGTGTGGAGGAAGAGGGAAAGAGATACTTGAAGGGAGAACTGTTGAGAAGAGAAATAAATAAATAATGGACCTGGTGAAGGGAGGCAGGCAGGCAGGGGGAAAGGAGGAATGGGGCAGTTGGGAAGAGAAAGGGAGAGAAGATGGATCTGGGGATAGGAGGGAGGGAGAAATATTAGGCCTGTGGATGGAAGGCAGAGAGATGCAGCATCTCCCTTTTATTTCTCCATTTCATTGTTCAGCATCAAGGGGGGAGAGAAGAAGAAAAACAGAAAAGAGAGGGAGCAAAATGTTGGACCATGGAGATAGAGGAGGAGAGATGGAACCATGGAAGGGCAGGAGGGAAGAGAGCTGGGATAAGATGATGCTAGGGGATGGAAAGAAAGGGACAGGGAGTTACAGCCTGACCAGTGGAGAGAGGGAGGCGGATTCTGAAAGTGGTGAGCCATGTGGATGAAGTCAAAAGGGAAATGACAAGATTAGTGAGAGAGCAGTGAGTACAGTGGTAGAAATGTGGTAATGGGGAGTAGACAGAAGGGAATAGGAGGCTGGGAAAGAAGTGAGATGGGAAATGGGAGAGCTAGAGACTGAGAGAAGAAGGAGAATTGAGAGGTAGCTGAACTTTTAAAAAGAAGAAGGGTGAGAAAGGAAGGCAAGATTTGAATGGGAAAGGAGTGAGATGGGAAATGGGAGAGCTAAAGACTGAGAGAAGATGGAGAATTGAGAGGTAGCTGAACATTTAAAAAGAAAAAGGGTGAGAAAGAAGGTAAGATTTGAGTGGACAGAGGTAGAAAAGAAAAAGTAAAAAAAGCTGAAAGGGAAAAATCAATACGTTGGAGACAGGCATAAGAAGGAAATGGAACAAGAGAAGAGGAGAAAAAAATGGACAGCAGACACTGGAAAGAGAATTAGTTGAAGACAGAGAAAAAGCAGAAAGAGAAACTGGGACCAAGATGATGGAAAAACAAAGCATCCAGACAACAAGGTAGAAAAAAATTATTTTATTTTGAATTTATTAACTAGAATATGTTAGCTTTAGGATATGTGCATTACAATTATTTTTGTATTCAGTGACATAATCATATACAGCTAATTTGGGGGAGGGACTAGAGGCCAAAATTAGTGGATGGGCACCAAAGTTTCTCCCTGCCTGAGTGCAATTTATAAATACTTGAACTAGTGGGAATTTCCAAGCCCTGCCAACTGATGACACCTTCGTCCAGTCTGGCAACTCAAAATCTCCAAGCTTTCCAACCAATAGCAATATCCTCAAGCTTCCCCTGCTTTTATGCATGCATAAAAGCCAAGGGGGGGGGGGGGGCAGGGAGGAAGGAAGGCAGAAGCTTTGCAATATTGCTGACAGCTGCAGAACTTGGGAAGTTGGAGGGGGGGAGGAGGCTGTCAAGGCTTGGGGATCCCTACTAGCTACAGCAGGGGAGATATTCATTTTGAGGGAGCCTAAGCTCAAAGTGGGAGGCCCAAAAAGCAGTAATATTTACCCTGATTAAACGATCCTCCACATGTGCTGCTGACATCTGATTCAGCATCCCCACTCTGATGAGGCTCACCTCTGAAGAGGCTCACCGTAGCTGTAATAGAAGTGAATGGGAGAACCAGGAGCACGCATCTCTGCTCATCAGAATGGGGATGCAGAAGCCGATGGCTGCTCCCACTGTCAGCGGTGTTTGTGGAGGATCACTCAGTCAGGGTAAGTATTACTGCTTTTCTGGGTTCCTCTCCACAGTGTCCCTTTTTTTTTGCTCATCAGCTAGTGTTAGTGTTTGTGCGGCCCCAGAAAAAAAATTTCCGGCCAATGCAGCCCAGGGAAGCCAAAAGGTTGGACACCCCTGCTTTAAGGCAAGCTAAAGGAATAAAGCACTTATGGAATCCTTGTTTCAGTAAAGCATGCTCTTCATTTTTCATATTACACCAAAGGGATACCCACTCCCAGTAACCCTTCATTAGGAAAAGGCTGCAGCTGAATTACCTAAAAGCCTCTAATGACAAACTTGTTCAAATTTCAGTAAAATAGATTTGCTTTTCTTACAGATTCAGCTAACACAGTATTTCTGGCTAATGATTGCTTCCATACACAACATCTTATGATTTGTTTTCTTATGTATATCATCAGTAATTAGTAATGTTAGAAACTGTTAATTGTTCACTGGTGAATTTCACCAACTATGTATGACATTGTTCCTTGGACAGAAAGCTGATGAGAAACTAAACAAGGAATGTTATAATTCCCACACAGGTCAGGGTTTCAGGATATCCACAATAAATAAGCATCAGATAAATATTTGCATCTCAAGGAGGCATTGCATGCAAATCCATCTCACATATATTCATTATGGATATCATGAAAACCTGACCTGCCTGTGGCTCTCGAGGACCAGAATTGCCTACCCCCTGCACTAGGCTATTCCTTCACAAAAGAACTAATTTAATTTCTAAAAATACAAAAATATTTGCTCTGGGTTGACTTTGCTTTTTTATCAAAGCCAAAATATACATGTACTTCTGCTTTAAAAATTATCCTAGGAAAACTATGAGGCTGATATTCAGAATGCAGGAGGATGGCCGGCTAACTCCCATGGTTGGTGCTGAAACCAGATGTTCAATACCTAGCCATTTCTGGTGACCAACTTTGAATAAACAGTTTATTTTTGGCTGGCTGAGATTTAGCCAGCTAAGCTGATTTTAAGCGCTGACTAGTTAAGTTATAGCAGCTAAAGATAGATTAGCTATTTGCACAGTCCAATTTGGCCGTTAAACTTGGGTATCTATCTCCCACTGAATATTAGCTGTTCCTGGCCAGTTAAAAAGTGCTGAATATCGGGGTGGTATGTGCTTACATGCACATCTACTCTTTGGCTATGTAATTCTTCTGGGTTAAACGTATGTCTAAGTGAAAACACCCTCAGCCCCTACCTCCCAAGAAACATGTCTGTTTGCTTTGAAAAAGTATGCACAGACAGATTGATTGATGCACTTCTACCTACATATCATTGGGTAATTTTGTGAATATTCATTTCCCTGAGTAAAGCACTTATGTATGGAATGCTTCTGAAAATTACCCTCTAAGATGTCTATATACTAATGGGCATTAAAACTGGACATAAAAGCATATTAAATGGCTATATGAGCAGTAATGCACTTTGAAATACAACTCTTCCTCTATGCTTGATGGAGCTTTAAGAAAACAGGAAGGACGTTGTGGTCAGCATCCCTCTCCTGGACCAAAAATCATGAGTGCACTTTGTTTCAGGATATTTAACTGTAATGGGGCTAAATTAAGACAGACATTATTGCCTCCCTTCTGCATTTCAGGAGCAGTCATTTTATAGTTCTGCATTAAATATTATGCTCCAAAGATGTTTCTCATGTGCTCCTGAAATCATGCTGAGGTCCAGTTTGCATAAAAGGCATCAAACATCTAAACTTTATGGTTTTGGGATGGCTGACTCAATCCAAAATTGAAAAGTTATTAATGTGGGTGAGTAATATTATTTTACATTCTTATGCACATACTACCTCCAGATAAACACATATGCACATAACTTTAGACATGTAAATCCTGGGCAATTTTAGAAGAGTGCAAAAGACAGATTGGAATTGTCCAAACCAGAATGATGTGCACTAATAAAATTGTCCTCCAACTCATCTAATAATGTAAAACCTTTTATTCATCCAATAGCACAAAAATTCATCCAACGATCAAAGACTCGACATGTAAATGCTTCAGCCACCGGCCTGCCTCAGGAGTCTTAAGAGCCTCCAACACCAATAAGAATTGGCATGGTTTCAACTAACAAAGGTGTTGCCAAACTTCAACAGAAACAAATAAGGGAAAAACAAGCAGAAAAAGCTTGTGACGATTTCTTTAAAACAAAGCAAGGTACCAGCGTACTACAGCGCTAGTGTAGAAAGCACCTGAAGGCCATTTTTAACAGTGAGGCATTTTCTGTCTAGCCTGATATTATATGATGATAAAATACTGTTGGCTTTTTGAATAAGGGCTACATAACATTTATTTTACAGTTTTCATTTTGTAATGTGAGTCTTTTTAGTGTTATTATTTACTTTTTTTTTTGCAAGCATTCTGATAAAGAGGGTTAGACTATGGTCCAGACAATCTACCTTTCAGTGACTGGTTCAATTATATGGAATGCTGAGCCTGGCCATGTGCAAATATGAAGTATTGTCATGATGTTTAAGACATTGTTAAAAACCTATTTTTTGGGACAAGCAATTTGCTAAAGGGATTAAACTATGGTCCAGACAAAGGAAGAGTTATTGGCTGTTTTCATTGAACTACCGTATTTTACGTTCCATAAGACATATTTTTTTTCCCCCAAAAGTGGGTGGAAGTAAGGGTGTGTCTTATGAAGTGAATGTACCACATAAACACCCCCAGGCGGTACCTTTAAATCGTGGAGGTCAGTGGACGGCTGCCTGCTGATTGTCAGGGCCCGCGGCACACAAGCGTGCTAATGCCTAGGCCCACGGCACTTTCTAATTGTGCCAGTCGCTGGTGCTTCACTGGACGGCTGCCTGCTGTTTACCAGCATGTCGAGGCCAGCGGCACACAAGCACGCTGCTGCGTGGGCAAGCGCCACTTCTGAATGGCTGCCTCAGTTCTCGCTAGCTCCTCATGAGAACTGAGGCATCCATTCAGAAGTGGCATGTGCCCACGCAGCAGCGCGCTTGTGCGCCACTGGCCCCAATATGTCGGTAATCAGCAGGCAGCCATCCAGCAAAGCACCAGAGAACGGCATAATTAGGAAGTGTTGCAGGCCTAGGCATTAGAGCTGTGGGCCCCGACAATCAGCAGGCAGCCGTCCACCGACTTCCACAATTTAAAGGTACTGACGGGGGGCTGGGATGGAATTTAAAGGTGCTGGGGGGCTGGGATGGAATTTAAAGGTTTGGGTATATATTAGTATACAATTTGGTTCAGAATGGTTTTTTTTTCTTGTTTTCCTTCTCTAAATCTGGGGTGCATCTTATTGAGTGAAAAATACAGTATGTAGTGTGTTGAAGATTGTACTTCTATTGCTTTTACTATGATTGTGAATGTTTTTGTTGTAAACTCCTGAAGTAGGCAGCAGGGAAAATGTCCATTCTCCAAAAAAAAAAACAAAAAACCATCCAATTGAGTTTTTTTTTTGAGAATGGCCTACCTGCACGTTCAACAATCTACTGGTCCAGACTGCCACTACGTCAGACTGCCAGACTGCCACTACTGCCTATACCATATTCCCAACCACAAAAATCGCCCAAGTCCAAAACCCAGACATTTTAGGCAAAGTAGGGGCCAGTCCTTCGCCTAAAAGCAGGATTCTGTAACCGACGTCTGACAAAAAACATGATGCACCCCCCCCACAAATATGGGCAGGAGGGATCCCAGGTCCTCCTGCTCATGGCGCACCCTCCGTAACCCCCCCAAATGCCCCGCCAAACCTACAAATGGCCCCCCAAACCCTGAACGGCCCCCCCACTACCCAGGCCCCCCACTACCAGGTTGGCCCAGACTCCTAAGGCCCCTCCTATGAGCCTTAGGCACATGGGCCAATCAGGCCCTAGGCCTGGCAATCTGACGTTGGCGGGCCTGCCAGCCGGCCGGACTTGGAACTCGTCCGGCCAACATTCAGGTAAGTTGGGGGGAGTGTCCAGGGCCCGGGTAGTGGGGGGGTGCTTGGGGGGGCCATTCGGGGGGTTATGGGGTGTGCGCCCTGGGCAGGAGGGCCTGGGATCCCTCCTGCCTGTATTTGAGGGGGGGTGGGGGGTTCGGGATGTGTCTTCGGCAGGAGGGCTTGGGATCCCTCTGGCCAGTATTCGCGAGGGGGGATGATTGCCTACCTGCAGGAGAGCTTAGGATCCCTCCTGCTGGTTCTAGGTTCTAGGGGAGGGGGTGCCGGCATGAGGGCTTGGGATCCCTCCTGCCAGTGATCGCGGTTTTGTTGGGGCATATCTCTGATTAGGCATCTCCTGCCGCGCTCATTGCAGTAGGGGGTGGGCAGGTTGCCAGGGCTGCTGAGCTGATCGTGGAAGATGCGATCAGCTCAGTGGCCCCTATTCGGAACTTATATCTGTTTTGTCTTGGTCTAAGTCAAAACATATAAGTTCCAACTGAGCAACCTCGTTAAACTTTTGGTTATACTTGCTGTACGACTAAGGGCTCCCTTTACTAAGCTGCAATAGCAGTTTAAGTACGTGCTTAGTGCGCGCTGAATTGTCACATGAGCTAGACTTTAATGCCAACATTGAGCTGGTGTTAGTTCTAGCCACGTAGCGCGGAGCCCTAAGTCTAGGTCTGCGAACCTCCCGCCCGCCTCCTGCCCTTTACCCTCCTCCAAACTGATCAGATGACCACTGGATACATTAAAGTATGACCTCCTCACACTCCCCTACTGCTCACTAACTGCCTCCCACTCCCCCAAAAAAATCTGAATGAAAGAGTACATACCTGTCTCTAGAACAGCAGTTCTTGGTAAGGAAAAGCCTAGTAGAACATCACACAGGTGTCTTAAGTAACCTGGTGGATGGACTAGTGAACCATAGAGAGGAGGACCCAGGCCCATAAGCCACTCTAACCACAACATCTATGGTGTTGAGTACAAGTCCATTAAAACCATACTATACTGCCATATAGGTGCTACCTATAGCCATGAGGGCTATTGGGGTGGTAGACAGGTGGGTCTAGTAGGTTTTGGGAAAGTTTTGAAGGCTCAGCATAAATTAAAAGGGGCATATGATGAGATGTACTTCTGGTATTCCTTATGTGAAGTTCACAGCAGTGCCCTCTAAGGTGTCCCACTGCTCTATTGGTATGTCTGTGTGGCCAGTCCATCACAATGGCCACTCCAACACCCAAATGGTCTGGATTTGGATGTTTTCAACTTGGACATTTCTTTGGTCAACAATGGGGTATAAAGTTAGAGGTCCTAAAGTTGGATGTTCTGTCAGCCTAGACGTCTATATAGACAATTTAAAATATATATAGTGCTCCCCCACAAATTCACGGTCCCGGTCATTTGCAGTATTTTCCGACCGAGAAGGGGAGGCAAGAGTGGGCAGCCGGAGCGCCGGCAAGTGAAGAAAATCACTCGCTGTATGCTCCAATCGCCAGCCAGAAATCAGTAGTCCTCTCCAAACAGTGGAGCACAACTTTCCTGACATCCAATTTGTGCAAAATCTGCTATTGTTGCTTCGAACCTAAGGAACTATGTTGCTATGAGGGAAATGGTGGGGAGGAAGCTCAGAAACATCTTTAGGATGGAGACTATGGGAAGCACCTGGACCCTATTCAGGGACACCCTGCAGGAAGCACAGAGAATGTACGTCCCCAGTTTCAGGAAACGCTGCAAGAACAAGCGATCAAAGGACCCGGTTTGGATGTCAACAGAAGTAAAGAGGGCGATAAAGGACAAAAAGGTATCCTTCCGGAGATGGAAAAAGGACCCAACGGAAGAAAATCACCAGACGCACAGGAAATGCCAAAAGGAATGCCACCGGGAGGTTAGAAAAGCAAAGGGGGAATACGAAGAGGGGCTGGCCAGAGAGGCGAAAAACTTCAAGGCATTCTTCAGTTACGTTAAGGGAAAGCGACCAGCGAGAGAGGAGGTGGGGCCGTTGGACGATGGGGATAGGAAGGGAGTGATTAAGGAGGATAAAGAGGTAGCTGAGAGGTTGAACACGTTCTTCTCGTCGGTTTTCACGAGCGAAGACACATCTAACATACCGGACTCAGAGGAGCTCATGAGTGGGAAATAGGCTGAAAAATTGTATCACATAGAGGTAAGTAAGGAGGATGTCCTCAAACAGATAGACAGGCTAAAATGCGGCAAATCACCGGGCCCGGACGGAATCCACCCAAGGGTTCTGAAGGAACTAAGACAAGAAATAGCGGGCACAATCCAGCATGTTTGCAACCTATCCTTGAAAACTGGTGAGGTACCAGAGGACTGGAAATTGGCGAATGTCACACCTATCTTCAAGAAGGGATCGAGGGGTGACCCCGGGAACTACAGGCCGGTGAGCCTGACTTCAATTATAGGGAAGATGGTGGAAGCTATGATCAAGGACGGCATTTGCGAGCACATCGAGAAGAATGACCTATTGAGAACAAGCCAGCACGGATTCTGTAAGGGAAGGTCGTGCCTAACGAACCTTCTGTACTTCTTTGAGGGAATAAGCAGTCGGGTGGACAATGGGGAACCCATAGACATCATTTACCTTGATTTTCAAAAGGCTTTCGACAAGGTGCCACATGAAAGGCTGCTTAAGAAGCTGTGGAACCACGGGGTGGGAGGGGATGTGCACAGATGGATTAAGCACTGGTTGTCGGGCAGACTGCAGAGGGTCGGAGTAAAGGGTCAATATTCTGACTGGCGGGGAGTCACAAGCGGTGTACCACAGGGGTCGGTACTGGGGCCGTTACTCTTTAACATATTTATCAATGACCTGGAAAAGGAGGCAAAGTGCGAGGTTATAAAATTTGCAGACGATACCAAACTGTGCGGCAGAGTTAGGACCAGGGAGGAGTGTGAGGACCTACAAAGAGACCTGGACAAGCTAGAAGACTGGGCAAACAAATGGCAAATGCGCTTTAACGTGGACAAATGCAAGGTCATGCATATAGGGAAAAAGAACCCGTTGTTCAACTACAAATTGGGGGGGGGTATTGTTGGGAGACAGCAGACTTGAGAGAGACTTGGGTGTGCTGGTGGATGCATCACTGAAGCCATCTGCACAGTGCGCAGCAGCCTCGAAAAAAGCCAACAGGATGCTTGGCATCATAAAGAAGGGCATAACAACCAGAACACGGGAAGTCATCATGCCATTGTATCGAGCAATGGTGCGTCCACATCTGGAATACTGCGTTCAGTATTGGTCGCCGCACCTCAAGAAGGACATGGCGGTACTTGATTGAGTCCAAAGGAGAGCAACGAAAATGGTAAAAGGGCTGGAACACTGCCCATACGCCGAGAGGTTGGATAGGCTGGGGCTCTTCTCTCTGGAAAAAAGGAGGCTCAGGGGAGATATGATAGAGACCTTCAAGATCATGAGGGGCATAGAGAGGGTGGATAGGGACAGATTCTTCAGACTGAAGGGGACAGCAAATACGAGGGGGCATTCGGAGAAACTGAGGGGAGATAGGTTCAAAACAAACGCAAGGAAGTTTTTTTTCACCCAAAGGGTCGTGGACACTTGGAATGCGCTACCGGAGGAAGTGATCAGGCAGAGTACGGTACAGGGATTCAAACAGGGATTGGACGGATTCCTGAAGGATAAAGGGATCATGGGATACTGAGGGAGGAGCTGGGATGTAACACAAGTATAGAAAGCTAACCAGGTAATGAGTATAGAAACCAAACCAGGTCGTGCAGGTGCAAGACCGGAGGGTTAGGACTTCGATAGGAAGACAGGACTTAAATGAGAAACCAAGGTGGCAAGGGAGCCCCTTCTGATGATACAGACAGGTCGTGACCTGTTTGGGCCGCCGCGGGAGCGGACTGCTGGGCAGGATGGACCTGTGGTCTGACCCGGCGGAGGCACTGCTTATGTTCTTATGTTCTTATGAAGGAAATGCAGGCAACTAAACCTCTTGGGTGACCTGGAAGGCAGAAACCATCGGTAGAAAGGAAGGTACAGAATGGAGAACAACTCCTGCGTCCGGAATATGGAGAAAAGGTACCCTGCCACTGGAGTGGCTTGAAAGGGACATTCCCAAAGCCTGCGTATGAACAACGTTAAGATTCCATGAAGGGAAAAGATGATGCAAGGGAGGCCATAAAATGAAGCGCTCCTCTCATAAATCTGTTCACAGCTGGAAGAGCAGTAAACAAACTAGAACCTCTATGTGCTCAAAAGCACGGAAAGCCTGCACCCTAAACTTCAAGTGAGACCACTGCTAAAACCCTCTCTAGGCCTGCCAGAAGAAAAGCCTGGACCAATGAAATGGGAACCTTCTTAGGTTCCACCTGGTTCATAGCACACCATTGTGAAAATCCTTCCAGGCTGTGGCATAAGAAGCCATAGAAGAGAGCATCATTAATTACAAAAGTGTCGAGAAGACTACATCTGAAAAACTGTGCTATATCAAGGTGGAGCGCTTAATAGCCATGTTGCAGATGCTCCACGGACATCAGACCTGAACTGAGAAGGTAGCGATGAAGACAGAGTTGGAGCCTCCTGTCCCGCTGAAGAAGGACAAGATTCAAATAGCACAGACAATGAGACCAGTCCGTAGCAATTATAATCACTTGATTGGGATGCATCGCCATCCAGCAGATGACCTGACCACCCAGAGGCCACAGAGGGAACATAAAAAGAAGCTTGTGAGCCATCTAGGGCTGAAGCAAGGCATTCAGCCCTGAGCCTCCTTTCAGTTCTGTGACCAAAGAAGCACCTGACCCTTGAATCCTCTGCTGAAGCCATCAAACCCAGCAGGGGCTGCCCTCAATGCTGCACAAGTAGACGAAAAGCTGTCCCAAGAGGAATCATGTTCCCGGGTCTAGGACTGGTCGAATGAGGAAGGCAGCTAGCCCTGCAGTTTTGTTTTGGTTTTTTTGCTTTGCATTTTCACTGCAGTTTTTGTTGGTTCTTTTTGTTTTATCCCATACACCAAAACATAGTAAGTAACATAGTAAATTATGGCATGCAGTCTGCCCAACCGCAGACGCTCTAAAAATTAATCATTTAATTTAAATGGTCCTTTTTCTTAGATATTCCTGGGCCAGAAACCCAGAACTTTGCCCGGTAGTGCACTTAGTTTCTTTTTTTTTCTTTTTTAAAAAATTCTTTATTTATATTTCAATCATATTCACAAGATATTACTTCTTGTTACAGAAACACGATAGGAATAATGTTACCTCACATTACTTCAACAAGACCAAAAAACAAAACTTTTTTTATGATTTCTTATGCTTAAGAACTAATTTGGGTATAAGGGAGGGTGATATTTGATGTGAGTTAGAATTTGATGGTATATTAAGTGATGTTAAAGTAGAAAATGATTGTATCTTATGTTACACTTGTTGAAAGTTTTAAAAATGAATAAAGATTTATTTTTTTAAATAAAACCTTTTTATACCTTAATTAGATCACAATATGCAAGGGGAGATAAGGCAGGTATAATATGAGAAGATAAACAAAGAGGAAAATAAAACATTACAAATCAGGCTTAACATAATTCCTCTGCCATTTCCTTCAAATCCCTCAATTTGGAGCAATTCTTTTCAGCTCAAGAAAAGCTTTCAAGTGTTCGGGGAGAAAAAAATACATATTTTAGTTGCTTATATTTTACAACACACTTGCAGGGGTAAGCAAGTAAAAATGACGCCCCTAAAGATTTAAGGGCAAATTCTATAAGAAGCGGCCAAAAGTTAGGCGCCGATATAGGCACTGTTCAGCACAATTCAAGTAAAATTGGGTGCTGTTTAGTGAATTGCGCTGAGCGGCACCTATTTTGGAGGCGGCCATTACATAGGCCAGCTCTAGGCACAACTAAAAGTTAGGCGCCCATACGAGCGCTTAAGCACTCTTAAGAGCAGTGATTCTGTAAGAAGGCGCCTAACACGTAGCTACGCCTATTTTTTTGAAGGGCGCCTACATTTTTAGAGGCGCCTTGTTACAGAATCGTGCTTTCTTGAGAGGCGCCTATATTTCAATCAGTGCTGATTAAAAATCTTAATTGAGCTTGTTATTCAATTTAGATAGGCGCCTATCTAGTTGTGAGCCTCCGAAATAGGTGCCTAACTTTAGGCGCTGGTTACAGAATTTGGACCTTAGTCTCTTGTTTTAATTCGAGGAATTGCTTTCTGCGTTCTTGAGTATTCTTTGTGATATCCTGGTAGACCCATATCCGCTTGCCCTAAAAGACATTTTTTGAAACTCTAGAATACTGTTTCATAAATGCATCTATATCTTGCTTGAAGACAAAATATACTAATAGAGTTATTCTAGGTGTTTTCTCTGTTATGGGTTCTTCCAGGAAATCAGATAAGTTTTGCAAAGCAAGTTGAGTAGTTTGATATTCCTCTCCTTCCAAGCCCCCTTGGGGTTGTTTAACATTTGAAGGAAGATAATAAATTTTATTTAATGGTGGAATACTTTCTGCAGTAAATTTTAGTATTTCCAGGAGATATTTCTTAAACATGTCATAAGAGGATATCCCCAGAGTCTTGGGGAAGCTTAGAATTCTCACATTCAATCTTCTATTGAGGTTTTCAATATTTTCAATTCCTCTGTGTATTGACAAACTATCCTTAATCACAGTGTTCTTAAATTCTTGTAGAGAATTCATTTTCATCAAATCATTTTTTGTTTCAAGATTAATTTGTTCCAAAGTTTTAGTAATGTCATCAAGTTCTTCCCCCAAAATCTGTACCTCTTTAGATATTTTCTGGGTAACTGTATCCAGCCTCTTGAGCATTCCCCAAATTGCTTCCAAAGTCACCTCTCCGATGGGGGTCAATTCCCCAAAGATATTCTTCTTCAGTAAAAGATCATCTACTGTTTCCACCTCCTTCGGCAGGTTCACATGCTGCACCTTCGGCAGCTTTGTGTCCCACTTCCGCAGTAGCTGCTTTAGCCAGACAGGGAGGCGCAACTGGGGATAGGGGCGAGAGTGAGATCTCATGCCCCTGCGTGATTGGACCTTCTCCACCCTCTCACGCTGCGGGGCTTCCTTTGCCCGCTAGTGAGCAGAGCACAGGCAGGAATTGCTCTATCTGGAGCTGTTGAGATGGCTGCAAAGGCGTCAAGGAGGCTGGTGGCTTTACTATAGCCTTCCGTTTATGCAGCATATTGAAAAAAGGGAAAATGTATACCGGCAGTTCACATAGCTTGATCTCAAAGCTGCCTGGTAAGTGCCGCCATCTTAGCCACTCCCCCAGTGTACTTAGTTTCTATCTACTGGAGTCTCCATCAAAACTTACTCCAGCTCATTAAACCATCCCTGCCACCGAAGCCCTCCCCAGCCCATCCTTAAATAAATGGCCATAAATGGGATACAGACTATGCAAGTCTGCCCTGTACTGGCCTTAGTTCCCTCAATATAAACCCATTAATTTCTGATTAGGGATCCTCTGTGTTCATCCCACACTTGTTTGGACTCTGTCACTGTTTTTCTCTCCACCACCTCCCTCGGGAGCGCATTCCATGCATCAAACACCCTCTCCGTAAAGAAGAATTTCCTAACATTACTCTTGAGTCTACCACCCCTCAACCTCAAATTATGCCCTCTGGTTTTATCATTTTCCTTTCTCTGGAAAATATTTTCTTCTATGTTAATACTTTTCAAGTATATGAACGTCTGAATCATATCTAACCTGACCCTCCTTTCCTCTAGGGCAGTGTTCTTCAACCACCGGTCCATGGACCAGTGCCGGTCCACAGAAATTTCCTGTCGGTCCACAGGGCCAGCACGTGCATCAGGCCCAAAACAGTGTTCTTCAACCGCCAGTCCACAGTGCGATCGGTGCGTCGTTATCTTCGAGCCAGCTCCCTCTTCCTAACTGATTCAGTGCACAAAGTCATGGGCAGTGGCTCCTACGGGCATCCTGCGCCTGAACCGGAAGCTTTCTCTGACGTTGCAACGTCAGAGGGAAGGTTTCCAGATGAGGCACGGGACGTGCAAGGTGCAATTAGTACTATTATGGGGGCAGGGTCTGGGGTGGAGATTGGGTAAAGATGGGTGGTGTCTGGCCCACGACTTAGCCCAGTGTTCTTCAATCGCCAGTCCACGGACTGACGCCGGTCCACAAAATAATTATTTTATTTCTGCCGGTCCATAGGTGTAAAAAGGTTGAAAAACACTGCTCTAGGGTATACATATTCAGGGACTCCAGTCTCTCTTCATACATCTTTTGGCACAAGCATCCTACCATTTTTGTCGCCTTTCTCTGGACCGCTTCAAGTCTTCTTTTGTCCTTTGCCAGATACGGTCTTCAAAACTGAACACAATACTCAGCTTGACCTTTCTTGGGCTCCGCTTCATGAAGTCACTATGTAAATCGCTTGTTTATTCTTTCCAAAATTACTAAGAACATAAGAACATAAGCAATGCCTCTGCTGGGTCAGACCTGAGGTCCATCATGCCCAGCAGTCCGCTCACGCGGCGGCCCAACAGGTCCAGGACCTGTGCAGAAATCCTCTATTTATACCCCTCTATCCTCTTTTCCAGCAGGAAACCGTCCAATCCTTTCTTAAATCCCAGTACCGTACTCTGCCCTATTACATTCTCTGGAAGCGCATTCCAGGTGTCCACCACACGTTGGGTAAAGAAGAACTTCCTAGCATTTGTTTTGAATCTGTCCCCTTTCAACTTTTCCAGATGCCCTCTTGTTCTTTTATTTTTTGAAAGTGTGAAGAATCTGTCCCTCTCTACTCTCTCTATGCCCTTCATGATCTTGTAAGTCTCTATCATATCCCCTCTAAGTCTCCTCTTCTCCAGGGAAAAGAGACCCAGTTTCTCCAATCTCTCAGCATATGGAAGGTTTTCCATCCCTTTTATCAGACGTGTCGCTCTCCTCTGAACCCTCTCGAGTATCGCCATATCCTTCTTAAGGTACGGCGACCGATATTGGACGCAGTATTCCAGATGCGGGCGCACCATCGCCCGATACAACGGCAGAATAACTTCTCTCGTCCTGGTTGTAATACCCTTCTTGATTATACCCAGCATTCTATTCGCTCTCTTAGCGGCCGCTGCGCACTGTGCCGTCGGCTTCATTGTCATGTCCACCATTACCCCTAAGTCCCTTTCCTGGGTACTCTCATTCAATAACATCCCTCCCATCGTATAGTTGTACCTCAGGTTTCTGCTTCCCACATGCAGTACTTTACATTTCTCAACGTTGAACTTCATCTGCCATCTCGTCGCCCATTCCCCTAGTTTATTCAGGTCCCTTTGTAATTCTTCGCAGTCCTCTTTAGTCCGAGCTCCACTGAATAGTTTGGTGTCGTCTGCAAATTTTATTATCTCACACGTCGTCCCTATTTCTAGATCATTTATGAATATATTAAATAGTAGTGGCCCGAGCACCGAGCCCTGCGGAACACCACTTGTGAGTTGTGACCCTCTTCCAGTCCGAGTAGTGGCCCTTCACCCCTACCCTCTGTTTCCTACCCGCCAACCAGTTTCTGATCCATCTATGCACATCTCCGTCCACCCCATGGTTCTTCAGTTTCCGGAGTAGACGCTCGTGAGGCACCTTGTCAAAGGCTTTTTGGAAATCTAGGTATACGATGTCTATGGGGTCTCCTTTATCCGTCCGTTTGTTGATTCCTTCGAAGAAGTGCAATAAGTTAGTTAAGCACGATCTCCCCCTGCAGAAACCATGTTGGCTTGGTATCAGAAGTTCATTTCTTTCCAAATGTTCATCGATGTTTTCTTTTATCAGCGCTTCTGCCATTTTCCCCGGAACCGAGGTCAGACTCACAGGTCTGTAGTTTCCCGGGTCACCTCTTGATCCCTTTTTGAAGATGGGCGTGACGTTGGCTATCTTCCAATCCTCTGGTATCACACCTGTTTTCAGGGATAGGTTGCAAACTTGCTGCAGTAGTTCTGCTATCTCCTCCTTTAATTCCTTCAGAACCCTTGGATGGATTCCGTCTGGACCCGGGGATTTGTCAGTTTTTAGTTTAGGACTAGGGGCCATGCAATGAAGCTACTAACTGGAGAAAATATTCCTTCACTCAATGTGTAATTAAACTGTAATTCTTTGTCAGAGAATGTGGTGAAAGCAGTTAGCTTAGCAGGGTTTTAAAAAGGTTTGACCAACTTTTAAAAAGAAAAGTCCATAAGCCATTATTAAGATGGATGAGGAAATCTCCTGCTTATTCCTAAAATAAGCAGCATGCATAAACCAAATCCAGCCAATATGTAGGCAGTCCTATCTTAATATGGTTCACCTTATGTGGTTAAGTGCCAAAAATTGTGTTTAACCTTAAAAGTGTTAAGTGGACATGTATATCCAGAGAGTTAATGGCAGTGGCCAGACATAGGGCTAGAGTCACTAAAGTCAGCGATCATTGCTAAATCTATTTTCACAGGTTTAGTGACGATCGCTGCTAACCGACCCGATTCACTAAATGGCCCACCGTGTGTTTTTTCCCTCGATCGCCCATTTTCCGATCCAGTCATGCAAATTAACAAAACCCCATGCTTACATTGCTTGGCTATTTAGCATCGGGTTTTACCGATCCCAAAGCCTGTTACTGTAGGCCTGTTGGTAACTGTCACAGACAGGTCTGCCTCAGGTGCGCGCACATTGAGCAGGACATGCTTCTTGGTGCATGAATGACTATGTCCACCTTTAATCTTAGCTCCTAATCAACTCCTTTTATTTATTTGGCCTTCATCTTCTTATTCGTGCTCCTCGTTCTAGGAGTGGAGAGTGTGTATTTTTGCAATAATCAATTAGTGTGTCATAAATGCTGTGTGAGCCCTTATTACCTACAAAAGAGGTGGCAGTAAAGACTTATGCGCTAATTTTTGTTAATGACCACATATCAACGGCAGCATTGGCTCTATGTCCATTAATTTTGGAAATAGCTGCCGTAGAAATAGCCTTAATACACAGGGAAAACTCATGTAAGGGTGTGGTAAGGCAACTTTCTACCACAGCTTTGTAAAAAGACTCCTGTGTGTGGTGTGGTGTGGTATGCTCATCAATAAGCATTACACTACATACCTCTATGAAAATGGACTTAAAAAGCTGTTTATTTTCTTCTTTTTATAGACAGGTATGTTAAAATGACATCTTATTTATATTTTAGGAAATTAATGAAAGTTTATTTGGAAGATTTTTGGAAAATTGATGATTTACATAAGAACATAAGAAGTAACCTCCGCTGAGGCAGACCAGAGGTCCATCCTGCCCAGCGGTCCGCTCCCGCGGTGGCCTATCAGGCCTAGTTGCCTGAATAGTGTCCCTGACTAATTTTGTAACTAATTTTGTAATTTTGTAACTAATTTTGTAACTGCCTCTAATCTAATCTATTACCTACCTTTACTCCTATCTGTATCCCTCAATCCCTTTGTCCTCCAGGTACCTGTCCAGACCCTCTTTGAAGCCCTGTAGCGTATTCCTGCTTATCACATCCTCCGGTAGCGCGTTCCATGTATCCACCACCCTCTGAGTGAAAAAGAACTTCCTGGCATTTGTTCTAAACCTTTCCCCTTTCAATTTCTCTGAGTGCCCCCTTGTACTTGTGATTCCCCGTAATTTAAAAATCTGTCCCTGTCTACTCTTTCTATGCCCTTCATGATCTTGAAGGTTTCTATCATGTCTCCTCTAAGTCTCCGCTTTTCCAGGGAGAAAAGCCCCAGCTTCTTCAGTCTGTCAGTATATGAGAGGTCTTCCATACCCTTTATTAGCTTAGTTGCTCTTCCCTGGACTCTCTCAAGTACCGCCATGTCCTTCTTGAGGTACGGCGACCAGTACTGGACACAGTACTCCAGGTGCGGGCGCACCATTGCACGATACAGTGGCAGGATGATTTCCTTCGTCCTGGTCATGATACCCTTCTTAATGATGCCCAACATTCTGTTTGCCTTCCTTGAGGCTGTGGCGCACTGCGCCGACGCCTTCAATGATGTGTCTACCATCACTCCCAGGTCTCTTTCAAGGTTACTCACTCCTAGCGGTGATCCCCCTATTTTGTAAGTGAACATCGGGTTCTTTTTCCCTACATGCATGACTTTGCATTTCCCTATGTTGAAGCTCATTTGCCACTTTTTGGCCCACTCTTCCAGCGCTGTCAGATCTTTTTGGAGATTTTTGCAGTCCTCATTGCTTTCAATCCTGCTGTATAATTTGGTGTCATCCGCAAATTTAATAACCTCACATTTTCTTCCTGCTTCCAGGTCGTTAATAAATATATTGAACAGGAGCGGTCCCAGTACCGACCCCTGCGGAACTCCGCTCGTGACCCATTGCCAGTCTGAGTAATGGCCCTTTATTCCAACCCTCTGTTTCCTGTCCGCCAGCCAGTTTTTGATCCATCGGTGGACCTCCCCTTGCATCCCGTGGTTCCATAGCTTCCTTAGCAGTCTTTCATGTGGTACCTTGTCGAAGACTTTTTGGAAGTCAAGGTAAATGATGTCTATAGATTCCCCTTTATCCACCTGGCTGTTTACCCCCTCAAAGAAGTATAATAAGTTAGTGAGACATGACCTGCCCTTGCAGAAGCCATGCTGGCTCGGCTTTAGCTGCCCAGTGTTTTCGATGTGTTCCCAGATGCAGTCTTTAATCAGCGCTTCCATCATCTTTCCTGGGACCGAGGTCAAGCTCACCGGCCTGTAGTTTCCTGGGTCTCCCCTTGAGCCTTTCTTGAAGATGGGCGTGACATTTGCTATTTTCCAGTCTTCTGGAATCTCTCCAGTTTTTAAGGATAGGTTGCATATTTGTCTAAGTGGCTCAGCTATTTCGTTCCTTAGTTCCTTGAGTACCCTTGGGTGAATGCCGTCCGGACCTGGCGATGCATATTTGTCTAAGTGGCTCAGCTATTTCGTTCCTTAGTTCCTTGAGTACCCTTGGGTGAATGCCGTCCGGACCTGGCGATTTGTCGCTCTTTAGCCTATCTATCTGCCTGAGGACATCCACTTTGCTTACCTCTAGTTGGACCAGATTTTCATCCTGATCTCCTTTTACGATCTCCTCGGGTTCCGGAATGTTGGTTGTGTCTTCCCTCGTGAAGACTGAAGTGAAGAACTCATTTAGCCTGTCAGCTATCTCCTTTTCCTCTTTTACCACTCCTTTTCTGTCTCCATCATCCAAGGGTCCCACTTCCTCCCTTGCTGGTTGCTTCCCCTTGACGTACCTGAAAAATGATTTGAAGTTTGTTGCTTCCCCCGCCAGCCTCTCTTCATATTCTCTTTTTGCTTTCCTAACCACTCGGTGACACTCCTTTTGGTGTTTTTTGTGCTCCTTTTGGTTGTCCTCTGATTTGTCCTTTTTCCATTTTTTGAATGATGTCTTCTTGTCACTTATCACCCTTTTCACTGCATTTGTTATCCACACTGGGTTTTTGTTCTATTTTTTTTGCACCCTTTCCTGAACTTGGGGACGCACAGGTTTTGTGCTTCGTGCACCATGCCCTTGAGTAAGGTCCAGGCTTTTTCTACGGACTCCATCTTCCTTGCGGTGTCGTTGAGTTTCTTTCCCACCATTTTCCTCACAGCATCATAATTCCCTTTTTTGAAGTTCAGTGCTGTTGTAGTTCTTTTCACCTTTGATGATCCAATTTCTAGCCTGTACTGTATTTCGCTGTAAATTATTCAGTCCTCTTTTATTTTGTTAATTTGTTAATTGCACTGATCTGCAAGGTTTTGTGGTATATATATATAGATTTTATGTTATGTTATGTTTTACTAAAGTTCCAAAAATAAGCATTCTTTGTTTCTATATGAAAGACACAACATTATTTAATCTATATATATATAAAATCGGAGGTATGTATGTGTGTATGTGCCGCGATCACGCAAAAACGGCTTGACCGATTTGAACGAAACTTGGTATGCAGATCCCTCACTACCTGGAATGATATGTTCTGGGGGTCTCGCACATGTGGGTGGAGCTACAAACATAAAATCAGATTTCACCCATTCATGTCAATGGAAAAAATGTAAAAAGCTGCCATTCTCACAGTAATTCAAAAACGGCTTGACCGATTTGAACTAAACTTGGTATGCAGATCCCTCACTACCTGGGGTGATATGTTCTGGGGGTCTCACGGTCCACCGGCACACGTGGGCGGAGCTACAAACAGAAAATCAGATTTCACCCATTCATGTCAATGGAAAAAATGTAAAACGCTGCCATTCTCACTGTAATTCAAAAACGGCTTGACCGATTTGAACGAAACTTGGTATGCTGATCCCTCACTACCTGGGGTGATATGTTCTGGGGGTCTCGCGGCCCACCTGCACACGTGGGCGGAGCTACAAACAGAAAATCAGATGGCTTGACCGATTTGAACGAAACTTGGTATGCAGATCCCTCACTACCTGGGATGATATGTTCTGGGGGTCTCGCGGCCCACCTGCACACGTGGGCGGAGCTACAAACATAAAATCAGATTTCACCCATTCATGTCAATGGGAAAAATGTAAAAAGCTGCCATTCTCACAGTAATTCAAAAACGGCTTGACCGATTTGAACAAAACTTGGTATGCAGATCCCTCACTACCTGGGGTGATATGTTCTGGGGGTCTCGCGGCCCACCTGCACACGTGGGCGGAGCTACAAACAGAAAATCAGATTTCACCCATTCATGTCAATGGAAAAAATGTAAAAAGCTGCCATTCTCACTGTAATTCAAAAACGGCTTGACCGATTTGAACTAAACTTGGTATGCAGATCCCTCACTACCTGGGGTGATATGTTGTGGGGGGTCTCATGGCCCACCTGCACACGTGGGCGGAGCTACAAACAGAAAATCAGATTTCACCCATTCATGTCAATGGAAAAATTGTAAAAAGCTGCCATTCTCACAGTAATTCAAAAACGGCTTGACCGATTTGAACGAAACTTGGTATGCAGATCCCTCACTACCTGGGGTGATATGTTCTTGGGGTCTCACGGCCCATCTGCACACGTGGGCGGAGGTACAAACAGAAAATCAGATTTCACCCATTCATGTCAATGGAAAATATGTAAAAAGCTGCCATTCTCACAGTAATTCAAAAACGGCTTGACCGATTTGAACGAAACTTGGTATGCAGATCCCTCACTACCTGGGGTGATATGTTCTGGGGGTCTCGCGGCCCACATCTCTATGTTGCTTGCTCAAGGGTGGGTTCACCCAAGAATTTATATGTTCTTGCTCCAGGAGGTGAAACTAAAATTGTTGTTTATAATCACGTTTTTCGTTAGTTGTATTGTATTCATTTTGTCAAATATTTCACATTATAATTTGAATATTGTACTTTTTATTAAGCTGTAAAAAAATGCTTTCATTCACCACTATAAAGTATCTTTATTTGAATCCATTTACAGTGTTATTGCTATAATTAAATACCTGTGCAACGCCAGGGCATCAGCTAGTATTTGCAATAAAATCTAAGCATTCATTCCACAGTTCAAAGAGAGGCAGCCTGTGCCCAAAGTGTAAAAACCCAATAAATAATCCTTCTCCTGTACCTGTGCTAGTCCGGTACGTGGCTGTGTGGGCTGGCTGAAGAGGGTCTCCTTGGCTTTGGCTGAGACTCCTCATAGGGGGCTTCTGGTATACTCTGTCTTCATAAATGGGGCCTATGTGGTGCTCTGGAGACTGTAGGGACCGTAGCTCTGACCCAAGGTGGCTGTGCTGGCTACTGTAAGATGCTCGAGATCCAGCTGCAAACAAAGTCAAAGAGGAAATTAATGGGGGAGGCAAAAGGAGAGAAAAAAACACACACAAGGGAACTTTTAATCTAAGATACTTTGTGAAAGTATCATTCTTTTTAACTTGTTTTAGCAAACAAAATTAACCTCAACACCCAAATTTGATGAAAACATTAAAAGAAAATATAGATCACAGTTAGCCAACTTATCACCCAGCTATCTGTTATTGCTCTAAAACCCGATTTCCATGTGATGATTTCTTACACATAAAGACAACTAAAATACTACAGCTTCTGTCCTAAAACCACTGAAAGAATGAGTCTATCAGGGATAGGACAGAAAAGCTTCCAGAAAGGTTCTCGGTCAATTCTCCAGCTCTGAAATCCTAAATGCAATAGGCTAATCAAGGCAGAAAATTTTGTTTTATTTATTTTATTGACTTCAGATTTACTTTTAAAACACAAAAGTCTGTGGCTTACCATCAGTTTTCCGAGTTGTAGAAGCAAGATGCATCCTGTACTTTCTACCACTAGAGGTGAACATATTAAATATATCTCCAGGAAATATTCTTAGTTTAAAAGGTATAACGGAAGACAAAGAAAAAATATATAATTGCCCCTTTTCCTTGTGTAAGGAAGAATGCATTTCTATTACTATTACACTGCCTTAAAAAGCAATTTCTTATTCTTAAACTCTTTAGATCACTGCATCTCCACTTAATCTTTATGCTCTATTACCCTCTTACACATCTTTTATGCCGAAGGAATACCTATTCTCATCCAGTCATTGCTTCACTCTGTATTTAGTATGAACACACTAGAAATCCTCTCAGAAAGCACAACAAATTTGAATCCATCACTCATTTTTTATGCTTGTTTGGGCTTGATGAATGAAAAATACATTTTCCTATTAAGTCCTGCCAATATGGAGTACACTACCCCAAAGAGCACAATTTAAGCTGCCTTTTCAACCAAATGCATACAAGTATTTTGCATATTATGCTGCAATGCAGGAAAAATAATAAAATGCACACACAAAAACTAATTAGTTAATGGACTCCACTGTGATCAAAGTTGAGGAAACTATATTTTTCTGTTAAAAGAAATTTGAACAACAAGAACTGGAGAATATTTATATCTTTTCTAATTGACCAACAATGGAAACAGCAATGAGACCAGCCACAACCACCGAGAGCACTCAGACC
Organism: Geotrypetes seraphini; assembly: GCF_902459505.1. Lineage (NCBI taxonomy): Eukaryota > Metazoa > Chordata > Amphibia > Gymnophiona > Dermophiidae > Geotrypetes > Geotrypetes seraphini. The sequence goes on from NC_047085.1 coordinate 292,601,807, forward strand.
CGATCCTACCAAGAGTGTGAACTCTTCCCCCCCTGCAATCCGCTAAGAAGATCGACTATCGACTATTTGAACAACAAGAACTGGAGAATATTTATATCTTTTCTAATTGACCAACAATGGAAACTTCATATGACAACAGATAAAGACCACAAGCCACATTAATCCCGCCCAGTTGATTTGTGCAGCAATATCACAGACATTGATTGATCCTTTTCTTTTTCATTCTGCTTGCTTGAAGAAATTTATCTTAATAATAATAATAATAACAACTTTATTTTTGTATACCGCATTACCATGGAAGCAGTGGCATACCTAGGGTATGTGGCACCCGGGTAACCCATAATTTTTTGACCCCCCCCCCATGTAAAAAAATATTTTTTGTAATAACCATGAAACTGAATAAAATGGTCATAATAGAAACAGGCAGTGAAAATTTTCTTTTATTGAACCTCATATATGTAACCATTATTCCAAACATACCATAACATAACATAAATTATGTCTGAATTGTCATGACATCAGAAGTACATATGGAGTAGTTGCAGGTGATGCTTGGGACAGTTCTGATTGTGTTAGTTCGGTTTTATGTGTTTTTTGAATAGAAGGGTTTTTATTTCTTTTCTGAAGGTTTTGTAGTTTGTGGTCGAGGTCAATAGGTTGTAGAGTTGGGGGTCGAGTGTTGCAGCTTGAATAGCTAGTAGGTTGTCAAACTATTTTTTTCTTTTGACGTTTTTGGTTGGAGGGTGTGTGAATGGTGCGTGAGTTCTCCTATGTCTGGTTGAGGTGGATTGAATTATTTAGCTGAAGAATTTAGTTACCCCCCCATTCCACACACATTAATTCTCTTCCATTTTTGTTCCCATTATAAAAAACACTGATAAGTTCTTAGAAAAAAAATACATTAAAATAAGAAGTGAAAACAAAGGCCCCTACAGATGAGAACATAACATAAGAATAGCCTAACTGGGTCAGACCAATGGTCCATCATGCCCAGTAATCCATTCTCATGGTAGCCAATCCAGGACACTAATACCTGGTCAAAACCCAAAGAGTAGCAACATTCCATGCTACCGATCCAGGGCAAGCAGATGTTTCCCCCATGTCTTAATAGACTATGGACTTTTCCTCCAGAAATTTGTCCAAACCTTTCTTAAAACCAGCTACGCTATCTGCTTTTACCATAACTTCTGGCCACTTCATTTTTAAGCTGAGATCTTTCCTTCCAAACAGAGACTTTGCTAGATGTCAAATACAGCACAAGGTAACTTCACACGGACTTAGCTGTGCACGAAATGTGAATCTCCTCATACACCCACCATATAGTGCAAAAATGTGCAAAGGTCTGTTTTTTTCTTTCGATCACTACATAGACTAATGCCACACAAGCAGCGCTGTTACAAACTTATTCTGTAGGTCAGTGCTAAGGTTAACAAAGTTTCCTTCCTTGGACCAGAAGGAGATACTGACAAACCACTGGAAGAGATCCCAAAACAACTACCCAGGAACAACACCCAAAGACCCACTCAGTGTGTGAACCAGTTGAGTGGAGTGGACTAACTGGGGGGTGGAAATGGGCCCGAGGTTTGCTCAGCAGAATTTCCCAGATCACCTCTTCCTCTCAACAGATTGACACGCTGCCACCACCACCACTAGGAACACCTCACCAGGTAGGCCAGAAATGTTATAAACTTTATAAAACACATTATTATATTTTCTTATAAAGCACATATTTTAACTGAACTCTCTGACATCCTCAGCCTTGCCATTCACAAAAATAGAAGGAAGAAAAGTTCCCATTTCCTGCTGTCTCATGTCCCCGGCCTATACAATATTTTTCTTCTGCAGAGTGCAGACCCTTCAAAAATCTGACCAAATCCTCATTTCACTTGCATTATAAAGTACTGAGGATGCCATCTCTCCCCAATCCCAGGTCCTAAAGTCTAAGACAGTAGCGCAAACTAGTGCTGCCAGATTCAGGAAAAAAAATTTCGATTCGATTCAGCCTATTGAATTGGTTTATCGATTTGATTTTTCTGCCCAATTGGGTGTTTTTTTCAAACATCCTGGTGGGTTTATTTTATAGCTTTTTCACCCCCCTTTGGCTTCTCCTAACCACACTGGCGCTGTGGTGTAAATAAAATAAAGAAACAAAAAGGACTTTTCCTCTCTCTGTTAAATCCTAGCTCACGTTTGCGGTCTAACACCAGCTCTGGCAGGATACACATTTCAAATCTGACATATTGTAATCATAAAACAGAAAATAAAATTAGTTTTTCTACCTTTTTGTTGTCTGGTTATTTTTCAAATCTTGTTGGTCCAAGGCTCTGGTTGTCTTCTGATAATTTGCTTGCCAGGGTCTCCTTCTTTCTCCGTGCTAACCATCCATCTGCCATCTCTGTCCTCCCCTTCCGTTTCCCTTCCCTCCCCCGGATGTCTGGCATCTTTCCTATTTTTGTCTCCCTCCACAGATCCACCTTTTCTTAACTACCCTTTCATCCAGCAGCTCTCCCTCCTTCCCCACCACCCCAGGGTCCACCATCTCTCCCTTTCTTTTCCCAACTACCCTCCTAATCAGTATCTCTATCCCCCCTCCACACCATCCCTTGTGTCCAACTTCTCTTCCTTTCTGTTCCTTCCCTCCCTAAAACCCATGTCCATCACCTCTCTCTCTCTCCTCTATTTTTAGACCCATTATTTCTTCCCACCCAAAGTCTGGCATATGCACGTCTCTTTGAACCCCTCCCCCTTCCCTCCGTGTACTTCTACACCAGGGCCCCCCTCCCCTGAAGGCCTGTCCCCCCCTTAAAGATCTGCATCCCACCCCTGAAGGCCTGTCCTCCCTTGAAGGCCTGCCTGCCTGCTCCCCTTGAAGGCCTACCCCCTCTGAAGGCCTGTCCCCCCTTGAAGGCCTGCACCCCCCCTGAAGGCCTGCACCCCCCGAAGGCCTGTCCCCCCCTTGAAGGCCTGCCAGCCTGTTCCCCTTGAAGGCCTGCCCCCCCTGAAGGCCTGTCCCCCCCCTTGAAGGCTTGCACCCCCCCCGAAGGCCTGGACCCCCCTCCCCGAAGGCCTACACCCGCCTCGAAGGCCTGTCCTCCCCTTGAAGGCCTGCCTGCCTGTTCCCCTTTAAGGCCTGCCCCCCCTGAAGGCCTGTTCCCCCCCCGAAGGCCTACACCCCCCTCGAAGGCCTGTCCCCCCCATTGAAGGCCTGCCTGCCTGTTCCCCCTGAAGGCCTGTCCCCCCTTGAAGGTCTGCCAGCCTTTTCCCCTTGAAGGCCTGCCCCCCCTGAAGGCCTGTCCCCACCTTGAAGGCCTGCACCCCCCCGAAGGCCTGCACCCCTCCCCGAAGGCCTACACCCCTCCCCGAAGGCCTACACCCCCTCGAAAGCCTGTCCCCCCCCTTGAAGGCCTGTCTGCCTGTTCCCCTTTAAGGCCTGCCCCCCCTGAAGGCCTGTTCCCTTCCCTTGAAGGCCTGCACCCCCCCGAAGGCCTGCACCCCCCGAAGGCCTACACCCCCCTCGAAGGCCTACACCCCCCTCGAAGGCCTGTCCCCCCCTTGAAGGCCTGCCTGCCTGTTCCCCTTGAAGGCCTGCCCCCCTTGAAGGCCTGCACCCCCCCTTGAAGGGCTGCACCCCCCCGAAGGCCTGTACCCCCCGAAGACCTACACCCCCTTGAAGGCCTGTCCCCTCCCTTGAAGGCCTGCCTGCCTGTCCCCCCTTGAAGGCCTGTGCCCTCCCTTGAAGGCCTGTCCCCCCCCAAAGGCCTGCACCCCCCTGAAGGCCTGTCACCCCCCCCGAAGGCCTGCCTGTCCCCCTTGAAGGCCTGTCTCCCCCCCTCCACAAGGTCTGCCTGCCCGCCCAACCCTGAATGCCTGCTGCCCCCCCCCCCCCCCACTACCTCGAAGGACCACTCGGCCCCACCACCACCACCACGAAGCACTGCTCATTCCCCCGGCCTCCCCGCTTCATTTCTCTGGGGAAACAGCCTACAGCAAGATCGCGCGATGCCAGCGATCTTTGCTTGCTTCGGCTGTTTCCTCCACCACGGTCCCGCCCCTCCTCTGACATCAGAGGAGGGGCGGGATCGTGGCGGAGGAAACAGCCAAAGCAGGCAAAGATCGCTGGCATCGCAATCTTTCTGTAGGCTGTTTCCAGACGCGACACCCGGCGCAGGGGGGGGGGAGAACCAGACCAGACTGGGAGCACCCCCTCAGGGCTTGGCAACCAGGGCGGACCGTCCCCCATGCCCCCCCTTGGTACGCCACTGCATGGAAGTTCTATGTGGTTAACAGATGAAGAGACTGTACATTACAGCGAAGTTACACTTTTTTTTTTTTGGCATAGCTACATTTACATTTTCGGCGACTCTACATTTACAGTGAAGTTATTTTTCAGGTCGGTTACTATTGCAGAGAAGTTACATTTGTTGTAAGTTGCATATATATAGCGGAGTTCATACAGTAGTGTTACATACGGCGGTGCTATATACTGCGGAGTTCAATAAAGCAGAGCAGAGGCATTTAGTAAGGGAAGTAACGAAGAAGGGGTGATAAGTTGGATAGGGTGAACCATTTTGTTAAGCCATTTGGGGGCTGACAGGAAAGGAGGAGTCGAGAGTCTGAGGTAAGTCAAGGTCCGAGGAGGAGGCAAGGAAGAGGGGGGGGGGGGAGAAGTTAGAGGAATTTATCAAAAAGGTAGGTTTTGATTGACTTCCTGAACATTTGGTAGGGGGGAAATTGGAGATGAGTGCTGTGAGGCATTTGTTCCATTTGCCCGCTTGGAATGCAAGGGATCTGTCGAGAAATTTCTTGTAGAGGCAGCCTTTCAGGGAAGGAAAGGAGAACAGGTAGGTGTTTCGTGTATGAGAGGGGCCAGCAATTTCAAGGTGCTCGGATAGGTAGATTGGAGAAGAGCCTGCTAGGGTTTTGAAGCAGAGGCAGGCAAATTTGAAGATGATCCTTGCCTCCACCGGCAGCCAGTGGAGTTTAGTGTAATAGGGGCTAACGTGGTCATATTTTTTGAGGCCGAAGATGAGGCGGACAGCAGCATTTTGAACTATTCTTAAATGTTTGATGGTGTTTTTATAGGATCCCAGGTATATGATGTTACAATAGTCCAGTATACTTAAGATTAGTGACTGGACCAGAAGACGGAAGGAGAGGTGGTCGAAGTGGCATTTAATGGTGCAAAGTTTAAGGAGGAGAAAGGGGAGTACTGATGTTCTGATGTGTGTTTCTTGTGGCCACACAATAAGACCTTTCTTTAAACATATATTATGATGGAATTCAGCCAAAGACTGCAACACAAGATTGAGATAGTGAAGAAGCATTAAAATACTAAAGATGCCGTACAAATAAGACAGAACAATTTTTCTCAGCTATTTATTTGTTTGCAGATATCCCATCTCTAACAGCCCAGACCCTCTGGGATTCAATTCCACTACCAGGTGGAAAGAGAAAAAAGGAGTTGAAAAGAGCACACTTGCAGTATGACATAAGGGCATATTTATTCTTTCACCACCTGCAGACTGAGGCTTGTCTTCAACAGTTTCTCCACATAAGTAGATTTTTTAGATAACAGGAAGATAATTAAATGAATTATATTCAAAAATGCAAATTGAGACCTAATTTTTTTTCTGATATTATGGGGGTAATTCTCTTGCATCCAGTGATCAACAGATACAGGAGTATGCCTCACCATTAGGCCAAAATATATATATTTTAAAACTTCTATTTTTATATTTCCAAAAACATTATTTTGGGTTTTTTTCATTAATTTCTCATTTATTTATTTATTTTTAAATAAATCTTTATTGATATTTCAAACTTTATAATGTATACAATTGAAGAATCAGAAAAACTGTATATTTATATTCATTTAATCCAAGACAATTCTTAAACTCATCACTCCCTACTATAGCTCATATGAGGAATCTAAATGATTCAACTGCAGTATTAGCCTTCTAAAAAGTGATCATAAAAAAAGTCCAATTCGCTGAAATAATTTTTTGGGAGGGTGGGGCATTATCAATCTGGGCTACAGTTAAGACAGGTTATTTTCAATTGAAAGGAAATTCCAGAGTAAGAGGGCATAGAATGAGGTTAAGAGGTGATAGGCTCAGGAGTAATCTAAGGAAAAAGGAGATTATGTACTTACCCTGGTAAGCTTTTTTCCAGTAGATAGGTGAGAAATTCTAGACCAGTGGTCTCAAACTCGCGGCCCGGGGAGGGGGGGTGGGGAAGGCACATGCAGCTCGACAGGTACTATTTTGAGGCCCTCACTATGCTTATTATAATCACAAAAGTAAAATTAAAGTTTAGGAGACCGTATCTGGCGAAGGACATAAGAAGACTTGAAGAGGTCCAGAGGAGGGCAACGAAAATGATAGGAGGCTTGCGCCAGAAGACGAATGAGGAGAGACTGGAAGCCCTGTATATGTATACCCTAGAGGAAAGGAGGGACAGGGGAGATATGATTCAGACGTTCAAATACTTGAAGGGTATTAACATAGAACAAAATCTTTTCTAGAGAAAGGAAAATGGTAAAACCAGAGGACATAATTTGAGGTTGAGGGGTGGTAGATTCAAAGGCAATGTTAGGAAATTCTACTTTACGGAGAGGGTGGTGGATGCCTGGAATGCGCTCCCGAGAGAGGTGGTGGAGAGTAAAACTGTGACTGAGTTCAAAGAAGCGTGGGATGAACACAGAGGATCTACAATCAGAAAATAATATTAAATATTGAACTAAGGCCAGTACTGGGCAGACTTGCACGGTCTGTGTCTGTGTATGGCCGTTTGGTGGGGGATGGGTTGGGGAGGGCCTCAATGGCTGGGAGAGTGTAGATGGGCTGGATTAGGTTTTAACAGAGATTTCGGCAGTTGGAACCCAAGCACAGTACCGGGTAGAGCTTTGGATTCTTGCCCAGAAATAGCTAAGAAAACAAATTAAAAAATTTAAATTGAATCAGGTTGGGCACACTGGATGGACCATTCGGGTCTTTATCTGCAGTTATCTACTATGTCACTATATTAGTTTCTCGATCATATGTCTCTTTAGCTATAAATTACAATATTATTATTAAAACTTAGCCAAAAAGAAAGAGTTATAAACTATAAAGAATTTTACCTCAGAAAAAATAGGTGGAGGGGCATAATCGAAAGGAACGTCTAAGTCCATTTTTGTCTAAGACACAAGTCGTCCAAAGTAAAAAAAAAACAGCTTAGGAAACACCATTTCAAAATATACGTCCACATTTTTTTTCGTTTTGAAAATCGTCTAAATATATGTCCTGCTGATTTGATCGTCCAAGCTGCTAAATCATCCATCTTTATACCACATTTTCGTACAACTTTTCGTCCAAGTCAAAAACGCCTAGAATAAGCCCTGTTGGACATGGTTGGGGTCTGCAAAGTGATGGACTGAACACCCAGACATGGCACCTAAATAGTGAGGTACCTTACAAGGCATTGCTGTGAACTTTACAAAAAGGGTGTCATATCATCATATCACTACAGCTCTCTTATAGGTCATGGTGAGCCCCCCCAAACCACCTCCAGAATCCCCTAGACCCACTTATCTACCACCCCAATAGCCCTTATGTTCTGCTCAAAAATAACTAAACAGTACCATTAATTGCCAACCCAGACTTCAAAGGAGCTCAGAAACTACTTCCCAATAAATTTAAACATATATACAAATTCTTCCCAGCCCCCAAGGGCTGACAGGCATCCAAGAATCAGCTTGGAAAAGCATAAACAGACTAAAAACTATAAACAGGCACACGAAGAACACGGCGAGAGTCTAGACTGTCTCACCTATCTACCGGAAAAGAGCTTACCAGGGTATGTATACAATCTCTTTTTCCAGTGCAATAGGCGAGGCACTCTAGACAGTAGGGATGTACAAAAGCATTCCCCCGAAAACTAGGGTGGGTTTGATGCGCCAACCTTAATACTGAGGACCCAAAGGTGGAGAGTCCTGTCTTGGCACCACGTCCATTGGGTAGAACTTGACAAATGTGTGAAGAGAAGACCAGGTTGCCACTCTGCAAATCTCCTCAGGGAAGACAGCTCTAGCTTTGGCCCATGAAAAGGCCACACTTCTGGCAGAATGCACCTTGATGGAAACAGGAGACTATTTCCCAGCAAGAATGAAAGCAGACAAAATGGCCCTACAGTTCCATCTGGAAATCATGGCCTTGGAAACGGGAGCGCCCCGCTTAACCAAATGAGCCAGCACAAACAAATGGTCTCTAGAGGCGGAAGTGGTACCGTAGTACTGGCGAAGGGTGGATGTTGTCCCTCTCCACAAAAGTGGAAGTAAGGAAGAAGTAGGGAATTACAAGCCGGTAAGTCTGACTTCCGTGGTAAGCAAATTAATGGAAACGCTTTTAAAACAGAGAATGGTAAAGTTTCTGGAACCCTGTGGATTATAAGACTGGAGGTAACATGGATTCACTAGGTCTTGTCAGACAAATATGATCAATTTCTTTGACTGGGTGACCAGAGAATTGGATAGAGGATGTGCACTAGATGTGGTGTATTTAGATTTTAGCAAAGCCTTTGACAGTGTTCCACACAGACGTCTAATAAATAAACTGTTTGCTCTTGGGATGGGCCTCAAAGTGATGGGCTGGGTCAAGAACTGGTTGACTGGAAGGCAACAGAGGGTAGTGATCATTCTAAGGAAAGAGATGCTACCAGTGGTGTGCCTCAAGGTTCTGTTCTTGGGCCTGTTCTTTTTAACATTTTTATAAATGATATTGCTGAAGGGTTGTCAGGTAAGATTTGCCTCTTTGCGGATGATATCAAAATCTGCAATAGAGTAGACACGCCGGATGGTGTGAATAACATGAAGAAAGACCTGACAAAGCTTGAAGAATGGTCTGAAATTTGGCAGCTAAAATTTAATACTAAGAAATGCAATGTCATACATTTGGGCTGCAAAAACCGAGGGAACGGTAGTTTAGGGGGGTGAAGAACTTATGTGCACGACAGAAGAGCGGGACTTTGGTGTGATTGTATGTGATGATCTTAAGGCGGCCAAACAAGTTGAAAAGGTGGCGGCGAAAGCTAGAAGGATGCTAGGGTGCATAGGGAGAGGTATGGCCAGTAGGAAAAAGGAGGTATTGATGCCCCGGTATAAGACTTTGGTGAGACCTCATTTAGAATATTGTGTACAATTCTGGAGGCCGCACCTTCAAAAAGATATAAAAAGGATGGAGTCGGTCCAGAGGAAGGCTACTAAACTGGTGTGTGGTCTTCGCGATAAGGCATATGGGGGAGGATTAAAGATCTCAATCTGTATACTTTGGAGGAAAGGTGGGAGAGGGGATATATAAATGTGCATGAGTCGAGTCAGAGTAGTGAAGGAGGGATTGTGAAGATGTGCAACGTGACATAATCAGGCTTGAGGAATGGGCGACATGGCAGATGAGGTTCAACGTGGATAAGTGTAAAGTGATGCATGTAGGTAACAAAAATCTCATGCATGAATACAGGATGTCCGGGGCAGTACTTGGAGAGACCTCCCAGGAACAAGACTTGGGAGTTCTGATCGACAAGTCGATGAAGCCGCCTGCGCAATGTGCGGCGGCAAAAAGGGCGAACAGAATGCTAGGAATGATAAAGAAGGGGATCATAAACAGATCGGAGAAGGTTATCATGCCATTGTACCAGGCTATGGTGCGCCCTCACCTAGAGTACTGCGTCCAGGTAATCCAGGGATTGCATGGGCATCAGATGACTCTTCTTGAAGTTGACAATCCAGCACAGGTCTTCCAGCATCTGGAGCACCTGCTCTACAGTGTGTCATCTCTCCAACAAGGGAGTTCTGATCAACCAGTTTTCCAAGTAAGGGCAATCCTGGAGACACATCTTCTGCAGGTAAGCCACTACTACCACAATCACCTTGGTGAAGATCTAGGGTGCTGTTTCTAGTCCAAACTGCAGTGCCAGAACATGAAATCGTAAGAATTTGCGGTGGGGTGAAAAAATAGGAATCCAGAGAGGCAAAAAACTCTCCTGGGGCCACTGATTCAATAACCAAACACACAGTCTCCATTTGGAATCAAGGAATCTTGAGAGTTGCATTCACATGCTGAAGATCCAGGGATTGAAACAAACATTTTTTCTTCTTCATTAGGATTATTACTTTTTTGATGCAGTGATTCAACGGATCCAATTATTAATGAGATGCCAATTTTTTACACAGAAGGAAAGCCAACACTGAAGCAGACACAGGCTGCCTGCACAGGAGATAAGTGACCCTATTTTTTAGTTGTTGCAGTGAAGATTGCTGATATTTGAGATGAGAAGAAAAATGCTTGTATATTTCTATGTATAGGGTGAAGAGCTATGAAGGGCTGTATTGGATAACCGGGTGTGATTATGATGTTGGGTCCTGAGAGAAGTTTGTTTGAAAAATAGTGCCCATTGATTGAAGGAACTGTGGACAGTTGGTGTGATAATTTGAAAAAGTGGAGTTTTTTTCTGACCAATGATTGAAAGGAAGTTTGCTGTTTGTTAACAGCTTATGCTTATAACAGCTATGCTTTGAGCGCTACTGAGGTCTTTTTTTCTCCATTATGCAAGAAGATGATAGTTCCTTTTTTCAATAGAAGAAGTTGGTCTTTCCTTGTTAATATTGATTTATCAACACTTTATCCTGAGAGTATTTTTCTATAAGAGAAGTAATTGAAATCACCCAGTATTATTCTGTTATCCAGTTTGTTAGCCTCCCTAATTTTTTTATAACATTTCTGATTCTGACTAGTCATCCTGGCCTGGTGGACAGTAGCATACTCCTCTTTACACACAAAATTTTTATCCATAGAGATTCTAAGGTGTTTTGTGTCTTGTAGAATTTTAATCTATTTGATTCAAGCTTACCTTTAAAGTATAAATGCTACCCCTCCTCCAATTTGGTTCATCTTATCAATGCAATACAATTTATACCATGGTTTGACAGTGTTCCCATAAGAACATAAGAATACATAAGCTTTACTGTGTCAGACCATCGGCCAACAAGCCCAGTAGCCCGCTCCCACAGTGGCCAATCCAGGACACTAGTACCTGGCCAAAACCCAAAGAGGAGCAATATTCCATGCTACCGATCCAGGGCAAGTAGTGGTTTCCCCATGTCTTTTTAAATTGGGATGTCTTTATTATAAGGTATTAATGGGTTTGGTCCCTTCCTACTTAACTGAGTTGCTTTGTTATTCTTCTACGCAACACTCGCGTATTGCCAAAGCCTTTTCTGTTTTTCCTCCATCCAAGGGCTGTAGGTACAAAAGATATCATGATAAAACCTTTTCTTTTCAAATTGCTTTATGGGAGATTTCCAGCGGCTCTCATCATCCATTTCTTACCTGCATTATAAGAAACAACTCAAGACTTTCTTGTTTATTAGATTTCTTAGCTCTTAATACTAATATATTTCTTACGTTGATTTACCGGTATGTATCGTAGCTAGGCTTTTGTAAACCTCATTGAACTTTACAGTAATGGCGGTCTAGAAACAAATTCTTATGTTTCTCAATAACAAATTATGGACTTTTCCTCCAGGAAATTGTCCAAACCTTTCTTAAAACCAGCTACGCTATCCGCTCTTACCCACTGGTTATCTTCCTTCCACCAAGTCTCAAAGATGCCTACTATATCTTCTTTTTTTCCATTTAGTATAATATATATTCTAATTCTCCCATCTTATTTCTTAGGCTTCTGGCATTTGCATACAGACATTTCAAACAATATTTATTATTCCTATTTACAATATTATCACTAAACTGCTGAGCATATGCAATCTTTAAAATCTCTCTGCTCTTTATTTAAAGACAACTCATAGGCAAAGGAAATATTGGTCCTGCGCAAAAGACAGACAAAGATAACCAGGCCCATAAGCCCACTCAGACAAGAACTGTGTGGAAAAAATGAGAGAGACTATATCCTCACTGCTCCGCAGATGAACAGAGATTAGCTGGTCCCAGGCGAGAAGGTGCAGAATGGTATTACAAAGGCTTCTAGATCTAGAATGAACTTTCTGATTCCATTAGGCTTTTAGGCCAGCTGCAATTATTTAGTAAATTCCTGAAAACTTTGTTGTTCTCTCAATTTTTAAATGGTTTAACTACAGTCTCAACAAAATGATATTATAGTTATTTTTCTTATGTTCTTTAGTTTTTAATTAGTTCTTCCTTCTCCTATGTTTTCTGCTATGTACTCTAGTCTTAATTATATGTGAACCGAGTCGAGCTCCACTGAGAGATGGCCCAGTATATAAACCAAACATTAGATTAGATTAAGCCCAGTAGCCCATTCTCACGCTGGCCAAACCATAGTAATATAGTAGATGACAGCAGATAAAGATCTGAATGGTCCATCCAGTCTGCCCAAACTTACCCACTCTTTAAATTACTGATTCAATTTAAATTTTTCTTCTTCATAGTTATTTCTGGGTAAGAACCCAAAGCTCTGCCCGGTACTGTGCTTAAGTACTGGTCTTAGTTCCTTAATATTTATTATTATTTTCTGATTCTAATAATAATAATAACAGTTTATATACTGCAGGACCGTGAAGTTCTATGCAGTTTACAATGATTAAAAGATGTTACAGATTGAGTAGATTTAACAAAGTTAAGGGTTAGCGATTAACAGTTCTGGGGATCAGTAGTTGTAGACTAAGATTGTATAGGTCAGTTAACTAAATACTTCAAGAACAGATATGTTTTTAGGTGTTTCCTAAATTCCCCATAAGTAGTATGCATAAGCAATTGTTCTAGATCTTTACCCCATAATGCTGCTTGATGTGAGAAAAGATGTTGATGATGACTTTTAAATTTATATCCTCTATATATATCATGGCTTCTGCAAGGGAAGGTCTTGCCTCACAAACTTACTACATTTCTTTGAGGGAATAAACAGCCAGATAGACAAAGGGGAACCCATAGACATAATTTACCTCGACTTCCAAAAAGCTTTCGACAAGGTACCCCACGAACGGCTGCTTAAGAAGCTGTGGAACCACGGAGTGGAGGGGGATGTATACCGATGGATTAAACACTGGTTGGCGGGCAGAAAACAGAGGGTTGGAGTGAAGGGCAAATACTCAGACTGGCAACGGGTCACGAGCGGAGTTCCGCAAGGGTCGGTGTTGGGACCGCTCCTGTTCAATATATTTATAGACGATCTGGAGACAGGGACGAAATGTGAGGTTATCAAATTTGCAGATGACACCAAACTCTGCAGCAGGGTTAGAACCACGGAAGACTGTGAAAACCTGCAAAGGGACCTAACGAAGCTGGAAGAGTGGGCCAAAAAGTGGCAGATGCGTTTTAATATAGAGAAATGCAAGGTCATGCATGTTGGGAAAAAGAACCCGATGTTCAGCTATACAATGGGGTGAACATTGCTAGATGTAAGTACCCTTGAAAGAGACCTGGGTGTGCTGGTGGATACAACAATGAAAGCATCAGCACAATGCGCGACAGCCTCAAAGAAAGCAAACAGAATGCTGGGTATCATCAAGAAGGGTATCACGACCAGGACAAAGGAAGTCATCATGCCACTGTACCGTGCAATGGTGCGCCCGCATCTGGAGTACTGTGTCCAGTATTGGTCGCCGTACCTCAAGAAGGACATAGCATTGCTTGAGGGGGTCCAGAGAAGAGCGACGAAAATGGTAAGAGGTATGGAAAACCTTTCGTATGCCGACAGGCTAGAACAGCTGGGGCTGTTCTCCCTGGAAAAGAGGAGACTTAGAGGAGACATGATACAAACTTTCAAGATCCTGAAAGGCATAGATAAGGTAGACAGGGACAGATTCTTCAGACTGTGGGGAACAACAAGTACAAGGGGGCACTCAGAGAAACTGAAAGGGGATAGGTTTAGAACCAAAGCCAGGAAGTTCTTCTTCACCCAGAGAGTGGTGGACACATGGAACGCACTCCCGGAGGTTGTGGTGGGGCAGAAGACACTACAGGGATTCAAAGAAGGTTTGGATAAATTCCTGAAGGAAAAGGGGATTGAGGGATACAGATAGAAGTAAGGATAGGTTTTTTAGGGCAGAGAACACTTGACAGGTCATGGACCTGATGGGCCGCCGCGGGTGCGGACCGCTGGTTGCGATGGACCTCTGGTCTGATCCCGGTGGAGGCAACTTCTTATGTTCTTATGTTCTAACCAGTAAGGAAACAAAATTCAGATGTGAGCTTCTCTTATGTTTGTTTGTTGTGAAAGAGAAAAGGTCAGTTATATATTTAGGGGCCAAACTATATAGTACCTTAAAGCAAAAACATCCAAACTTGAACTTCACACGCGCCTCCATCGGCAGCCAGTGTAGAAGTCGGTAGGAAGGTGTTACATGATCGAACTTCTTCAACCCACAAAGTAGCCTGACCGCCGCATTTTATACCAGTTGCAATTGCCGCATATTCTTCTGGTGAATTGCCAAATAGGCGATGTTACAGCAATCAAGTTGGCTCAGTATAAGGGATTGTACCAGAATTCTAAATGATGAAACATCAAAGTATGCTCTAATGGACCAAAGCTTCCAGAGAGTGTGAAAACTCTTTCTAACTAAGGAATCCACCTGGTCTTTAATGGTCAGACTCTGGTCCAATGTTACTTCCAATACCTTCATAGTAGATTGAATAGGATAGCTAAGATTATTGATGCACATTGATGTTTTAGTGTCAAGCGGGTGTGGCGAAGCTACAAAAAATTTTGTTTTTTTCTGGATTAGTAAATCTGTTGCTTTAGGGATAGCTTCCGAGAGAGAGGTAGTGAATGAGATAATGATTGTAAAGTCATCTGCGTAGCTAAATAATTTTATCCCCAGTTGGGACAATTGCGCACCTAATGAAGACATGTACACATTAAAAAACAATGGGGATAGTGGCGACCCCTGCGGCACACCAGATAGATTGCTCCATGTATCAGAGAGATCATGATTAAAACATACTTGATAGGTGTGGGATATAAGGAAACCTTAAAACCAGTTTAACACCTCTCCTCTGATTCCAATTACATCTAAGTATTGTAACAGTTTCCCATGGTCCACCAAGTCGAAGGCAGAACTCATGTCAAATTGCATGATCAGGGCGTTAAGGCCTTTACTAAACAAGAAACACAAATTATCCAAGATAGCCGTCATTACTGTCTCAATACTAAACAAAGGCCTAAAACCAGATTGAGTTTCTTGCAGAAGAGAGAACTGGTCAAGATATTCAATCGATTGGGTATGTACCAATCCTTCCATGATTTTTATAATAAATGGAATGGATGCTACTGGCCTATAGTTGGTTACTGATGCTAGTGATTCTTTACGATTTTTTTGGAATTGGGGTTATTATAATATTACCATTATTAGTGAGGAATTTTCCATTTTTTTAAGTTATCGATTAAATAATTTGGCAAAGATAGTTTGAATTTTAATGGAGCTGCTTTCATAATTTCTGGGGGACATGAGTCCAGAACACAGTATGATTTAGAGTACTTGTTATATAATTTGATATAATTATTCCATTCTAAGTCTTGAAAGGAACGCCAAATCATGTCCGCTGGTATTTCATTTCCTTGTATGTTAGTTAGTTGATGTTCGTATATGTCAATTGTCGAACAGTTATTTCTTAGATTTTTAATTTTTGAATCAAAATGCTGTGCTAAATCATTTGCTGAAGGTGGTTTAATATTATGCATGAGCTGAGTGTAACGTGTGGTGTCAAATAAATTAGTAACCAGGTTGAACAGTTCTTTTGTATGGATTCCTTTTGAGCTGGTATTACATGGTATTGGATGAGTAAAAAGCTTTACGTTTTTCTTTTATCAGTTGTTTGTAGAGTTTTATGTTGGATTTCCAGTTGTTCCAGTCTGACAGTTTTCCTGTTTTTTTCCCATATTCTTTCCAATCGTCTTACTGATTGTTTCATTTTTAGGAGTTCGGTGTCGAACCATTTGTTGTATTTATTTGAGCAGCTTTAACTCTTTCGTTTAGGGGCAATTTTATCTAAAATGGATATGCTAGTTTTCATTCAGTGATCACAGAAATAAACTCCTTCTCCTGTCTCGTGACCAATATTCTCTGGCCAAAACCCAAGGAGTAGTGACATTCCATGCTACCGATCCAGGGCAAGCAGTGGCTTCCCCCATGTCTTTCTCAATAACAGACTATAGACTTTTCCTCCAGGAAATTGTCCAAACCTTTCTTAAAACCAGCTACGCTATCCGCTCTTATCACAACCTCTGGAAAAGTGTTCCAGAGCTTAACAATTTTCTGAGTGAAAAAATATTTCCTCCTATTGGTTGTAAAAGTATTTCCTTGTAACTTCATCAAGTGTCCCCTAGTCTTTGTAATTTTTGACGGAGTGAAAAATCGATCCACTTGTACCTGTTCTACTTCCATTGTCCCAGGAACAAAATAAGTACATGCAAACCATTTAGAATATGTAACCACAAAAAGGCAGCATACAAGGCCCATTCCCTTTCTCTAATTTATTATTTGCCCATCACTATGTATGTTCCATGCATATGTGGGAGTTCCGCCAACTGCTCTCTTATGCTGTGCCCATGTACACCCCTCCCCCCTCATACCTACACACTATGCACACTTAGATATGTCATTGCAGAATAGTGATTAGATGCGCTAACACTTCCATGGGCAAGTTTATGCATGTCCAATGGCACTTCTAAAATAAGCCAATAAAATAGAGGAACTGGATAAAAATATACAAATGAACAAAATAATAACTCCAGTTTAAATATGCACTGGTGGCAAAAAATGTTCAAAGCATTACCCCCCAGTGTTCTCCCCAGCGCTTTTCATCCGGGCGCTCCGCCCAATAAATTTAGATTACCGCCCGGCTGTCATCTGCCGAATCCTGCTGCCACCACTGCTTAACGCGCAGCCTAAAGAGCCGCCGAAATACTCCAGCTGGACTTTAAACAAAACAAAACCCAGCAAGCGACTCAAACCCGGCTTCCCTCCGAAACCGGAAGCTACGTCGGGGGGTGGGTAGGGAAGAGAAGCCGGCACGGTCCATTAGAGCCCCGGAGCATGCGGGAGATAGGCCAGCCACAGAGGAAAGCCTACTTGCTCTTGCTTACTTCAGGCCTTTCTCGCTGCCGGGTCCTGCCTACTTTCTGTTTCCGCGAAAGCAGGACCCGGCAACGAGAAAGGCCCGAAGTAAGCAAGAGCAGCAAGTTGTAAGCTTCCCTCTGTCGCTGACCTTTGGGAGATAGGTCAGCGACGAAGGGAAACTTGCAACTTGTCTTTGTCTGTAGCGAATCTGCCGGGTGTGTGAGACGGGGGGGGGGAGGGGAATGGGAGGAGAAATGCTGCTGTACCCAATTAGAGGGGGAGGGGGAAGAGAAATGCTGGTGCTTCTGCTGTATCCAATTTGGGGGGGGTTAAGAGAAATGCTGATGATGCTGCTGCTGTACCCAATAGGGGGAGGGGGAAGAGTCATGCTGCTGCACCCAATTAGGGGGGAGGGTGAAGAGAAATGCTTCTTCTGCTGTACTAAATTGGGAGGAGGAAAAAGAAATGCTGATGATACTGCTGTACCCAATGGGGGGAGGGGAAGAGAAATGCTGCTGCATCCAATTGGGGAGAGAGAGGGAAGGAGGGAGAAAGAAGATCAGGAAAAGGAGGAAAGAGATGCAAAGACCATGGGAGGGAGGAAAAGGAGATACCATACCATGGAGTGGAAGAGAGAGATGTCAGGGCATATGGGGGAGAAGCAGGGCCGGATTAAAGGATAGGCCCAGTAGGCACAGGCCTAGGGCCTGAAATGGTCAGGGGGGGCCCGCCAGTGCTGTGCTTTGGGACCTCACCCTTGCTGGATTCGCTGGCAGCAGCAGCTGCCTCATCATCATCCCGGGTGCCCCCCCAAACCCGATCCGACCCTCCTATCTCTCCCTCCTTCCCTCATCAATGACGTGCCAGAGGGAATCACGGCAGGAGAAAGCCCTGAAGCTAAAAATGCTAGCGCACCTTAGTAAAAGAGGGGGTTAATTTTCCCCACCACCAAATTTCCCCATCCCGCCCCACCCAGCTACTTTTTCATGCCACCCGGCTGGAAAAAATTTCTGGGGACAACACTGCCCCCTAATCAACATCAAATACCAAACAATAACAAAATGTAGCAAAATGTAGTGGAAAAGGGGAAAAAACGCCTCAGATGCTACAGAGCAAACGTTGCTCTGGAGCTAAGCAAGGGAGCTTAAATTGTTCTTTAACTCCCTTGCAGCTTTCTATCATCAGTGAAAACCCCTATGTTATGCTTTATATAATATTGCAAACCTAAGTAAGGCCGATCAATCCAGTCTATGACTGTGCGTAGGCTCCATTTCTGAGGCCTTTTCCCATATAGCAGTAAGTCACATTCCATCACTTCTCTAGCTAAGTGGGAAAATAATTTTTCTATTATATAATATCGCCACTAGACTCTAAGCTCTTGAAACGCTGGCCACCGTCGGCTTTGACTGTTTTAGAGAAGAAAGCAGTAGTCACCTTTACACAAAGATAAGTGCTTCTATTTTTTTTTGGCAATATTATATAAAGCATAACATAGGGTTTTTGCCGATGATAGAAAGCTGCAGGGAAGTTAAAGAACAATTTAAGCTCCCTTGCTTAGCTCCAGAGCAACGTTTGCTCTGTAGCATCTGAGGCGTTTTTTCCCCTTTTCCACTACATTTTGCTACATTTTGTTGTAGTTTGGTATTTGATGTTGATTAGGGGGTAATGCTTTGAACATTTTTTGCCACCAGTGCATATTTAAACTGGAGTTATTATTTTGTTCACTTCTAAAATAACCTCCATAATGAGGAACTTGAGTATACTGAAACTGTTAAAGTTATTCATCTTTTGCATAAATTATTTAAAAAAACGTACAGAAGTATGGGTGGACCATGAACATTTTTGCACACAATTGTAGAATATAAAGCACTCTTTTATTGGCAAAGTACCGACAAAAAGACCAGAAAGTGGGCCTTGTTTCAGCAGATAACTATCACAAACTACTCTGTTGGATATGTTATTATTTCAAAGAGTAGAGCCTGCATTCAAGAGTACTATAGAGTGTACTATAGAGAAAAGAAAAAAAAAAAAAATCAACTGAAACTGTCAGTCTCACAACTAGTGCTGCAAAAGCTTTTTATCTGTCAGTGCTTTGCCAATAAAAGAGTGCTTTATATTCTGCACTTGTACTCAGGAAAGTTCTTGGTCCACTCCTATGGTTTTCTCCTTTCTTTGGTTTTTCTTGTGCATAAATTGTTTATTCATTTATTTGAAGAGTTCCTGCATACCATGAAGTCTTTTTTTCTGGGTGAGGGAAACAGATTGTGTTCAAACATTTTGCAAGGATTTTTTTTTCCACAGGAAAGGGAAAGCGAAAATGAAAGAACTATGTCTTGAAGCTGGAATGAAATGAGAAACAGTAATTTTGTATCAGAGACAGAAGATTAAATGCTGCAAACAGGTTAGGAGAGATAATTCTTGTTTCATATATCAGATAAAACAAACTCTTCACACGGAATGAAGTGAAATCAAAAGGGGAAAATGTACATATGTAAGCAATATAGTTTTTTTGTTTTTTTGCTCCTCACTCATAATATTCTATTTATTTTAAACAGAAATGAGAAAGTAAAACTTTTAAATAAGCATGTACATAAACTGAAACAAGCTGTGATCATGTGATCAGGCCGAGCAGTCACTACCCGTCACACATCTATCTCCAGGCACTGTTAAATCACTTGACCAGGTCCCTCCAGCTCCTCCTGATCACCACCGGGTCCTCCCGTTTCCCTCATTAGCCCTCCTGGTCTTCTGGCAGCTTCCAGTACCATTATCAGTCTTTCCACCTGTTGCCACCGGCCCCACTGGACACTCACCAGTCACCTTCAGCCAATGATCTCTGAATCTACAGGCTGGTTCCTATGTAGGGTTACCACATTTGGAAAATCCGGACCCCTTAGACCCGCCCTAGGCCCGCCCAGTTCCACCCATCTCCGCCCCATCATGCCCCAGTCTCACCCTAGCCCCGCCCCTGTTGCCGCCTTTGTGTTGCCCTCCTGCCCGACAGAGATTATGAGGGAGGCTTTTCTTACTGGGTTTTGAAAAGCCATCTGGACCCCCGGACATGTCCTCAAAAGGAGGATATATCCGGGGAAATCCGGACGGCTGGTAACCCTATTCCTACGGAGTCTTCTGACAGCTCCCAGTACAATTACTGGTCTCTCCGCTGGTCACCACAGGTCCTGCCAGTACATCTGCTGGTCACTTGTCTATCCCCATCAGCCTAGGACCTCCACTCTTCTGACTCTTTTTGTAGAGCCACCCTTACTCCCTAGTCTCTTGGTCATCATAGGTCCTGGAAACTTCACTGGTCCCACCGCCGGTCATCAAGCCTGAGCTCCCCCCTAGACTCCAGGGTCTACCAGGCTATTCCTTCTTCAAGGCCCTTCCCAGCCAGTCTCTCTCTCTGGGCACCTCCTCAGGACTCCTTCCAGTCCCTCAGCTGCTCTTTGTGAGGACTCTCCCAGTCACTAACTCCCCTGGTCACTATACATCCATCAAGCCCCCTACTAATCATCATGTTTGAGCTCTTCTTGGAATCCAAGATCTATCAGGCAGGCTGGTCTATCAGGCTTACAGAGGATTAGGCTGAAGCCAGCATTCCTTCCCTCGAGGGTCACCTGGCACCCAAAGGAGCTTCTGCTCTTCCCGTCTTGTTGCTCTAGAACTGTCCTTTTCAGCACCCTACATCACTCAGGGTGAATGGACAGCTCCCGGCAGCCTTAGCAGGATCTTTATGCAAATTAGCTCCACACACCACTGCTCAGGTTCCCTCTGCTGGCTCACGAACACCAAAAACAAGAAAGAAACTGCAGATGGGAACTTACAAGGACAGGAATCTATATTAAAAAAAACATATAAATTTGTAATCCATTAAAAATGGCTCTCATACACATGAAAAATGGGCCCAGTGCGTCAGCTCAGAAGGATATTTTTTTGCATCAGATTTGAAAATTTTGATGACATATTACTACATTGTTTTCCGCATCACTCTCTACATGCGATACATTGGACATCTCGGACCCCTGAGGAAGGAGTGTTTCTCCGAAACACGGACCGTGTAGGGTCCATATTCCATGTATGTGAGATCCATTTTTAAAGGATTACAAATTTATATGTTTGTTGTTTTTTTATAATTTCCAAAATATTATTTTGAAATGAAAATACAAGAGAAAATATACAATAATCCAGAAACAGATACAACCAGAAAGCAAAAACCAAAACACATGATGAAAGAGTCTACCATGTGGTGTCTGCGCGGAGACAAATGGACCCAACCAAGAAATCAAGTGCCAACCCACCCCCAAAATCCCCCCAAAGCTCCCCCACCCCTCCAAGCACTCCAGTGTCAGAAATTCAAGAGGGCACTTCGGGCGCCATGGGACAAGCTGTCCCAAACTGGAGCCCAAACCGCCCTGAATTTCCTCCATCGACCAGGGCCACAATTCTTAACATTCAAATATTCATACTTTAACAGGGTAAACAATTCATTTTTCCACATAGTAAGGGTAGGCACCTCTGCTTGCCGCCATAATAAAAGGATATATTTTCGAGACAACAACAAAGCTTTTTTCAGCAATAAGGAATTCCCCTTGAAGAATCCCAAAGAGGTGAATTGATAGAAAAGCAAAATATCCACCCTCAGGGGAATTCTTTTTTTTTTTATAATCGTCTGCAGATGGAAACCAACAAAGGACCAGAAAGTTTGTATTCTGTCGCAGGACCAAAACATGTGAAACAATCCAGCTGGTGTTGAATGGCACATAGGACAATCAGCATGAGTATCAGCAATTTGTAGTGTTGTTCCTGAAACACCACCGAGCGAGTCAGGCGCGGGAGATGTCACATAAGAAGTTGCAAGCCCTCACCAGTAATCTGCTCAGTAGAAGCAAGGTACTGATTCCATTATATGGTTTTTAATAAAGATTCCTGTCCTTTTACATTCCCATCTGCAGTTTCTGTCTTGTTTTTGGTTTTAACAATCCAACAATGTACACAATAATTCCACCTCAAGTGTACAGCATAAATATAAGAGAGGAAAAAGATCTCAGAAACCTGCTTGGGTAGTCATAAATCAGCCATCGCCAAGATTGACATGGTTCCACATTTCTATCATTGATCCTAAAAAACCTCTCTTTGTGTGGCGCAGTGGTTGGATCTACAGCCTCAGCACCCTGGGGTTGTGGGTTCAAACCCCGTGCTGCTCCTTGTGACCCTGGGCAAGTCACTTAATCCTCCGTAGCTCCAGGTACGTTAGATAGATTATGAGCCCACTGGGACAGAGAGGGAAGATGCTTGAGTACCTGATTGTAAAAACCGCTTAGATAACCTTGATAGGCGGTATATAAAATCCTAATAAACTTGAAACTTGATTTTCTTAAAAAAAAAAAAAAAATAAATAGTGATATAATTCTTGAATAAATCACACTGAATTCAATGATTTCCACTTATCTTAACAGGTGCAGGCAGCCAAAGCCCGGCGAGACCCATTTTACCAAACTTAATGGCTTTTTTAACAAGGGTTCATAGCAGCTGCTGCAATAATTATGAGCCACAACTGCTGCTGGCCTTCAGTGCCAGACTGAATTTAAAGGTAGGTGGCGGGTGGGTGGCAAAGAGCAGCTGCATAAGTTTGGGGGGGGGGGAGGAGAGTGATGCTGCATTAGGTGAGCAGGAAAGCAGGGAGGTTCTAAAGCCGCAAGGTTAAGGTGTGCAAGAGGACATAATTTCATTTATTATTTATTTTTTAAATCTCTAGACTGCTTAAATCTAAGCGGTTTCCATACAAAACATACATAATATTTCATCAAAATACATTGCACATATTATTTCTTATAACATTTATAATCTAAAAAATATAATAAACATAAAATCAAACAAAAAAATCCCTTCATGCTACACATGAACATAACACTCTAAAAGAGAGTACTCTAAACCCACTCTCTTCTACTGAATGAGGGAACTGGTTCTCTCATAAAAGTGGAGAAAAGGACCTCTACCGTATTAAAAGCACTGCAGTTATAAGCATAGCTTTTCAATAAGCAGCGGGTTATTGGTCAGAAAAACACTACTCATTCTCATTTTTCAATAAACAGTTCCTTCAGTCAGCACTCTTCTAATGTCAATCAGTTGCTCGCCCACAATTTCAACTAATGAAAGTTTAACAGCATTATTTATACATATACCGTATTTTCGCGGATATAACGCGCGCGTTATACGTGATTTTACGTACCGCGCATACCCCTCGCGCGTTATATGCCTGAGCGCGGTATACAAAAGTTTTTAAACATAGTTCCCACCCCGCCCGACGCCCGATTCACCCCCCCAGCAGGACCGCTCGCACCCCCACCCCGAACGACCGCTCGCACGCGCTCCCACCCGCACCCGCATCCACGATCGGAGCAAGAGGGAGCCCAAGCCCTCTTGCCCGGCCGACTCCCCGACGTCCGATACATCCCCCCCCCCCCGGCAGGACCACTCGCACCCTCACCCCGAAGGACCGCCGACTCCCCAACAATATCGGGCCAGGAGGGAGCCCAAACCCTCCTGGCCACGGCGACCCCCTAACCCCACCCCGCACTACATTACGGGCAGGAGGGATCCAGGCCCTCCTGCCCTCGACGCAAACCCCCCTCCCTCCAACGACCGCCCCCCCCCCCAAGAACCTCCGACCGCCCCCCCAGCCGACCCGCGACCCCCCTGGCCGACCCCCACGACCCCCCCACCCCCCTTCCCCGTACCTTTGGAAGTTGGCCGGACAGACGGGAGCCAAATCCGCCTGTCCGGCAGGCAGCCAACGAAGGAATGAGGCCGGATTGGCCCATCCGTCCTAAAGCTCCGCCTACTGGTGGGGCCTAAGGCGCGTGGGCCAATCAGAATAGGCCCTGGAGCCTTAGGTCCCACCTGGGGGCGCGGCCTGAGGCACATGGGCCAAACCCGACCATGTGTCTCAGGCCGCGCCCCCAGGTGGGACCTAAGGCTCCAGGGCCTATTCTGATTGGCCCACGCGCCTTAGGCCCCACCAGTAGGCGGAGCTTTAGGACGGATGGGCCAATCCGGCCTCATTCCTTCGTTGGCTGCCTGCCGGACAGGCGGGTTTGGCTCCCGTCTGTCCGGCCAACTTCCAAAGGTACGGGGAAGGGGGGTGGGGGGGTCGTGGGGGTCGGCCAGGGGGGTCGCGGGTCGGCTGGGGGGAGGGGGGTTTGCGTCGAGGGCAGGAGGGCCTGGGATCCCTCCTGCCCGTAATGTAGTGCGGGGTGGGGTTAGGGGGTCGCCGTGGCCAGGAGGATTTGGGCTCCCTCCTGGCCCAATATTGTCGGGGAGTCGGCGGTCCTTCGGGGTGGGGATGCGAGTGGTCCTGCCGAGGGGGGAGAAGAATCGGACGTCGAGGGGGGGCATCAGGCTTTCAGGATGGGGACAGGACTTCAAGGGGGGACAGGCAGATCTTCAAGGGGGACAGGCAGACCTTCAAGGGGGACAGGACTTCAAGGGGGGACAGGCAGACCTTCAAGGGGGGACAGGCAGACCTTCAAGGGGGGACAGGACTTCAAGGGGGACAGGCAGATCTTCAAGGGGGACAGGCAGATCGGGGCAACCAGAGGAGAGTCGGGGCAGTGCACCGAAAGTCAGGGTGAGTCGGGGCAACCAGAGGAGAGTTGGGGCAGTGCACCGAAAGTCAGGGTGAGTCGGGGCAACCAGATGAGAGTCGGGGAGGGCGAAAGGAGAGTCGGGGTGGCCAGAGGAGAGTCGGGCAGCATGCGCGTTATATGCCTGAGCGCGGTATAGAAAAGTTTTTGTACATATCATCGTGATTTCTGCGCGCTATACCCCTGTGCGCGTTTTACAATGGTGCGCGTTATATCCGCGAAAATACGGTAATCATGTCCAAAATACATAAAGCATCCCCATATGCAAAGTTATAAGTGAAGTCACTTATCCCTTGTGCACAACTGTTATTTAATTTCCACTTTCCAGTTGGGTCTTTCCAGCAAGTATAATGGAAAACCATGTACACTTCAGTAGTACAATCTCACTTCAAACAGTTTGTAACAGTCTCTACAGGAGTACCCTATTTTGCCAATGCATCTTCAGGGGAAAAGCTTTTTGTAATCCAAAGGCGATGTGGCAGTCTATAACACAGAACTTCAAACACTGCATAATGACATCATCATTCTCATGCTCCAATCAGAAAAACGCTTTCCATTCTTTTGCAGAGTTCAACCCTTTCAGGACCATGGTCTCTAATCGAGAGATCCAGCCCTGTTCTACCTGTCTCAGCCGATGCCGAATATCTCCCTGGTGTTCACTGTAGGGTATCTGCTCCAATATAGTACATGTAAAGGAGGAAAAAACATGTCCCATTTCCATACGATGTTCAGCTAAAGATTCCATCACTTTACCAGTAGTTGTTTTTTTTTAACTTTATTTAATTTTTAATGCCAATAAAATGTGCAATACAATTTATATACAAATAATGATAATCAACCAAGAACTTATAATCAATCAGTATCTATATACAAAAGGTAAAATTTTTCTCCCCCATCCATCATTACCATCAGGAATAATACCAAAACAAAAGATATACACCCCCCTGCTCACACCCCCCTGGATGCGTGGGTGAAAAACAATGGAAAATAAAGATAAAGGACAACTATAGCAAATCTATAGCAAATGCTTTAGTATCTTAGATACTAACATAAATAGAAACATAGAAACATGATAGCAGATAAAGGCCAAATGGCCCATCTAGTCTGACCATCCGCAGTAACCATTAACTCTTTCTCTCTTCGAGAGATCCCAAGTGCCTATCCAAGGCCCTTTTGAATTCAGACACAGTCTCTGTCTTCACTACCTCTTCTGGGAGACTGTAACATGCATCTACCACCCTTTCTGTAAAAAAAAGTATTTCCTTAGATTACTTTGGAGCCTATCACCTCTTAACTTTATCCTATGTCCTCTCATTGCTGAGTTTCCTTTCAAATTAAAGAGACTAGACTCATGCACATTTACATTATATAGGTATTTAAACGTCTATCATATCTCCCCTCTCCCGCCTTTCCTCCAAAGTATACAGATTGAGATCTGTAAGTCTGTCCCCCATATGCTTTATGATGAAGACTACATACCATTTTGGTAGCCTTCCTTTGGACCGACTCCATCCTTTTTATATCTTTTTGAAGGTGCGGCCTCCAGAATTATACACAATATTCTAAAAGAGGTCTCACCAAAGTCTTATACAGGGGCATCAATACCTCCTTTTTCCTACTAGCCATACCTCTCCCTATGCACCCTAGCATCCTTTCTAGCTTTCACCACCACCTTTTCAACCTGTTTGGCCACC
The DNA here is from genome assembly GCF_902459505.1 of Geotrypetes seraphini. Taxonomy (NCBI): domain Eukaryota; kingdom Metazoa; phylum Chordata; class Amphibia; order Gymnophiona; family Dermophiidae; genus Geotrypetes; species Geotrypetes seraphini. Next base: position 292,628,212 of record NC_047085.1, read on the forward strand.
TTAATATCATCACATACAATCACACCCAAGACCCGCTCTTCTGTTGTGCACATAAGTTCTTCACTCCCTAATCTGTACCGTTCTCTCGGATTTTTGCAGCCCAAATGCATGACCTTACATTTCTTAGCATTAAATTTAAGCTGCCAAATTTCAGCCCATTCTTCAAGCTTCGCCAGGTCTTTCTTCATGTTTTCATGTTATTCATATCATCCGGCGTGTCTGCTCTACTGCAGATTTTTGTATCCTCCGCAAAGAGGCAAATCTGACCCAACAACCCTTCAGCAATATCGTTTATAAAAATGTTAGCAAGAACAGGCCCAAGAACAGAACCTTGAGGCACACCACTGGTAACATCCCTTTCCTCAGAGCAATCTCCATTGATCAGTACCCTCTGTTGCCTTCCACTCAACCAGTTCTTGACCCAGCCCGTCACTTTGGGACCCATCCCGAGGGCACTCAGTTTATATATTAGACATCTGTGTTGAACATGGCATCATGTCCGCTCCTTGGAAACCGACCTGCAGAGTCCCACAGGAATCACCCCTATCCCCTATTCTCTTCAACATCTACATGTCTTCTCTGAAAATCTTCCATCAATCTTCTCTTGAAACAATCTACACTTATGCTGACGACATCCTTGTCCTTCTCGAGACAGACTCGAACCTTACCAACCTCTCTGAGAACATAACAGCCTGTATAACTAAACTCCAATCCTGGTCCCTCTCTGTTCAAATGAAACTGAATGAGTCCAAAACAAAACTTCTCTGGCTTGGTCCAAAATTAGAACAGTTGCCCACCCTCTTCGCACTGCCCTCTGGCGCCACGCTGCTGCTTGAGTTCTCAAGCAAAATTCTAGGCATCATCAATGACTCTTCTCTTTCCTTCAACGACCACCTCAACTCCCTGGTAAAAATCATGCTTTTTCAGCCTCCACATGCTGAGGAAAGTGATATCCTGCTTACGCCAACAACATTTTGCCGTCCTTGTTCAATCCATCATCCTTTCCAAACTAGATTACTGCAATTCCATCTACCTTAGTCTAACCAAAAAGAGTTTTCATAGGCTTCAACTAATTCAGAATGCTGCGGCCAAATTGATCTTCGCAAAACGTAAATTTGACCATGTCTCCCCACTTTTGTCCAAACTCCACTGGCTCCCAATAATCGCCACAGTTCATTTTAAATGTTCTGCCTAGCTTTTAAAATCCTACACGACATCCTCCCTCCTCTAATCCCTCTATCTTGGAACTCCCCGAGTCCCGACAATACCAGGCCCACCCAAAAACTTAAACTTTCCTTCCCTTCACTAAAAGGTATCCTCTTTGTGGGAAAATTGGGAATATCTCTCTTCTTCAGAATTACAGGGCTTTGGAAAACCTTACTACCCCACTGCGGACTCAGGTCTCCTTCCAACTATTCCGTAAGCACCTGAAAACCAGTCTTTTCACAAAAAATAACACTCTCCTCCCCCCCTATACTCAATCCACCAAACTCAATGCGCTATTCTTTTCCTTTATTAAGCTCTTGTAAACCATGCCGATCTCTATATTCATGGACAGGATGCGGTATATAAACTTAAGGTTTAGTTTAGTTTAACATTGTCAAAGGCTTTGCTAAAATCTAAATACACCACATCTAGTGCACATCCTCTATCCAATTCTCTGGTCACCCAGTCAAAGAAATTGATCAGATTTATCTGACAAGTCCTACCTCTAGTGAATCCATGTTGCCTCCGGTCCTGTAATCCACAAGATTCCAGAAACTTGACCATTCTCTGTTTTAAAAGTGTTTTCATTAATTTGCTTACCACAGAAGTCAGACATACTGGCCTGTAATTCCCTACTTCTTCCTTACTTCTACTTTTGTGGAGAGGGACCACATCCGCCCTTCGCCAGTCTTCCAGTACCACTCTTAACTCTAGAGACTCGTTGAAATGGTCAGTAAGTGGAGCTACCAGAACTTCCCTAAGTTCCTTCAGCACCCTATGATGTACACCATCCAGCCCCATTGCTTTGTCTACCTTTATTTAGCTAGCTCCTCACAAACACAACCCTCTGAAAATCGATCAGTGGCTATTACTCCTCCATTTCTATTCATGTTTGTCTTCTGTGGTCCCACTCCCGGCGCTTCAGCCATGAACACAGAACAGAAATATCTGTAAAGTAATTCGGCCTTTTCTTTATCAGCTTCTACACATTCCTCACCTTCATGTCTCCCAATGCCATTTTTGCACTTCTTCCTATCACTAATATATCTAATAAAATGTCTTGTCTCCCTGTTTTACTGTGTCAGCTATTTTTTCTTTCATTTGCATCTTTGCTTTCCTGACTACGAGACCAGCCTCTCTTAACTTTTCCATATTTTTTTGCCTGTCTTCCTCTTTCTGCGATCTTTTGTAGTTTATGAAAGCTAACCTCTTATTCCTTACCTTCTCAGCTACTGCTTTTGAGAACCAAAGTGGCCTTCTTTTCCTCTTACTTTTACTTACTTGCCTCACAGAAAGGTTTGTCGCCCTTACAATTGCTTTCAGTTTTGCCCACTGCATTCCCATTCCTTCCAGATGTTCCTATCCAGACAATAATTCCTTGACAAAAACCTCCAACCGAACAGTTAGTTTTTTTAAAGTCTAGAACCTTTGCTTTTGAATGAGCCCTCTCTATACCCATTTTAATATTAAACCATACCATTCAGTGATCACTGGATGCTATTTGCTAAGACCAATGATGAAAACACCACACAAAGAATTAGAAGTAGTGTCTTGGGTATTTGAGGTCTAGCAAAAAATCCACTATCCTCACTATCTAGTATCTATATCAATTGGACATTTCTTTAAGTTTCTTTATCTAGTTGCATTGGATAGTACATAAGAACATAAGAAACGCCTTCACCGGAACAGACCAAGGTCCATCTAGTCCGGCGATCCGCACACGCGGAGGCCCATTTAGGTGCTCCTTGTTGGAGACCCGGATTTCCCGTATCCCTCAATATGTTTTGCAAGAAGGTGTGCATCCAACTTGCGTTTGAAACCCAGAACCGTAGCCTCTGCCACCACCTCCTCCGGGAGAGCATTCCAAGCGCCCACAACTCGTTGTGTGAAACAGAACTTCCTAACATTTGTCCTGAACCTGCTGCCACTCAGTTTCAGGCTATGACCTCTTGTCCTTGTCACATCTGAAAATGTCAGTAATGCTGCTTCCTGGTTAATTTGGTCAAATCCTTTTAATATTTTAAAAGTCTCTATCAGATCCCCACGCAATCTTCTCTTTTCGAGGGTGAAAAGTCCCAGTCTCCCAAGGCGTTCCTTGTAGCTTAAATTCTCCATGCCTTTGACCAGTTTCGTGGCTCGCCTCTGCACCCTCTCCAACAGAATTTTATCCTTCTTAAGGTATGGAGACCAGTGTTGGACACAGTATTCCAAGTGTGGTCTGACCATTGTTCTATAAAGTGGCATTATAACATCCTCCGACCTACTCGTGATCCCCTTCTTGATTATGCCTAACATCCTATTTGCTTTCTTCGCTGCCGCCGCACATTGAGCCGATGGCTTTAGGGTTCTGTTTATCAGTGCCCCCAAATCCCTTTCTTGTTCACATTTGGCTAAAGTCACCCCCGACATCTTGTAATCATGTTCTTTGTTTTTCTTTCCCAGATGCATCATCTTGCATTTGTCTATGTTAAAATTCATCTGCCACTTTATCGCCCACATTTCCAGCTCGTTTAGATCCTTCTGAAGATCCTCACAGTCCCTTTGAGAGCCAACTACTTGACATAGTTTTGTATCATCTGCAAACTTGATTATATTGCATGATGTTTCCTCTTCCAGGTCATTTATAAAAATATTGAACAAGATGGGCCCAAGAACCGAGCCCTGGGGCACGCCGCTGGTCACCTTTTCCCAGTCCGAGAATTTCCCATTTATGGTTACCCTCTGCGTTCTGTTCTCAAGCCAATTTCCGATCCATCCTTGCACTTCTCCTCCTATTCCATGACTTAGTAGTTTACTCATAAGCCTTGCGTGCGGAACTTTGTCAAACGCTTTTTGGAAGTCCAAGTAAATTATGTCCACTGGATCTCCACTATCTATTTGCTTGTTCACCTTCTCAAAGAATTGTAGTAAATTTGTCAAACATGACCTCCCTTACCTGAAGCCGTGTCGACTAGCTCTTATTAGGTTGTGCTTATCCAAGTGTTGTACAATGCAATCTTTAATTAGTGCTTCAATTATCTTCCCAGGAACCGATGTGAGACTCACCGGTCTGTAGTTTCCTGGTTCACCTCTTGATCCTTTTTTGAAAATTGGGATGACATTTGCTATCCTCCAGTCGTCTGGTATTTGCCCAGTTCTAATTGACATGTTAGCTAAGGATTGTAATAGTTCCCCAATTTCTATCTTAAGTTCCTTTAATACTCTCGGGTGGATTCCATCCGGTCCAGGGGATTTATCACTTTTTAGTCTGTCAATCTGAGAGTAAATCATGTCCAACTCCACATTTATTGTTGTTAGGCTCTCCTCTATGCCCCCGGTGAATACCCTCCCAGTGTCTGGCATTGTTGTAGTGTCCTCGTTTGTGAAGACAGAGGCAAAGAATGAATTTAACTTATCGGCAACCTGTTTGTCTTCTTTGATTGACCCTATCTTTCCCTGGTCATTGAGAGGGCCCACTGTTTCTCTTGCTGATTTCCTTCCTTTTATATATCTAAAAAAGGGCTTAAAGTTTTTGTTTTCTTGCGCTATCTTTTCTTCATAGACTTTTTTGGCTTCTTTTATCGCTTTATGACACTTTGTCTGGTCAATTTTGTGACGGTTCCAGGCAGATGATACAAAACTATGTCGTTTTTTCCCTCTTCCATTGTTTAAACGAGTTCCTCTTTTCCCTTACGGCAACCTTCACCTCTTTGGATAGCCAACCTGGTTCACCTTTGCTCTTTTTCCGCCTTCCTTTGGATATCTTCGGTATGTAAAGATTCTGTGCTTCAATGATGGTGTTTTTCAGTAGGGACCATGCTTGATCAACTGTTTGGATTTCTGCTTTGCCCTTCTTGAGCCGTTTTCTAACCATGGTTCTCATGCTGTCGTAATTTCCTCTTTTGAAGTTAAAGTTGTGGCTTTAGTCTTGACTGGTTTCCCCTTTCCGATGCCAATGGTAAAATTGATCATGTTGTGATCACTTGTCCCCAGCGGGGCCGTAACCTCTACATCTGCTGTCCTTCCAGTAATGCCATTTATAACCAAGTCCAGGATTGTGTTTCCTCTTGTCGGTTCTCCCACCATTTGTTCAAGGAAGCAATCTCCTATCATCTCCAGGAATTTTGTCTCCCTGCCGCAGACTGACATTCCCAGTTTCCATTCTATCCTCGGAAAGTTAAAGTCCCCCATGATTGTTACATTTCCTGATTTACATCCACTGTTAATTTCCTCCATCATTTATTTGTCTGTTTCCTCAGTCTGTCCCGGTGGTCGATAATAGAGGCCAATTTGTATATCTGCTTCTTTTTGTCCAGGGATCTTTATCCAGAGGGACTATAGTTTACCATTTGCTTCCATCTCCCCCTCTCTAACAGACTCTATTTCCTCCTGGATGTACAGGGCAATGCCTCCCCCTTTTTGCCCAATCCTATCTCTTCTGTATAGTTTATATCCTTGCAATGCCGTGTCACATTCATTTTCTTCATTCCACCATGTTTCTGTTATTCCTATGATATCCAGTTGTTTGCTCCTTGCTAGTTCTTCCAGTTCGCCCATTTTGTTTCTTAAGCTTCTGGCATTTGTGTACATACATTTAAGATCTGTTTGTGATAATTTCCTGGATTTAGTGGTCCTCACATCCCTTTTTGTATTCATTTGATCTTTTTCATTTTCATTGCCTCCTGTAGTTTCTTCTTTTTCTTCCCCTATATCTGTGTGGTTGTTTGAAGATACCTCTTCAGGATGTCCTGGTGTCCGGGCCATCGACTGGTTGTCGACTGTTGGCTCTCCCCTGATCATTAGTTTAAAGCCTTCTCAATGAACTTCTTCATGTTCTCAGCTAGGACTCTTGCTCCCTGCTTGGTGACCGTCCTTTCTAAAGTACCTGCGTCTTCCCCAGAATGTTGTCCAGTTTCGCACGAAGTCGAAACCCTCCTCTTCATACCATCGCCTCATCCAGGCGTTAACTTCTCTCAGTTCATCCTGTCGCATTGCGTCCGCTCTCGGCTTGATGAATCTCGGCAAGCTCTTCTTAACATCTTGGATTTTGGCTCCAGGCAGACAGCATACCTCTTGTGACATCATGTCTGGTCTGCAGATGGATGCTTCTGTACTCTTCAGAAGGGAATCACCAACTACCACTACCTTACGCCTCCTAGTGGTTACGGATCCAGTACTTTTTGGGATTTCAAGCTCTGGTCCTTCCTCTCCTTGGGTTTCTCTCATCTCCTCCACTTCCAGGACAGCATACTGGTTCTTCAGTTCAAGAGCAGGGGTAGTCACAGTACAAATCTTGCAGTGTTCCGTATCTGAGTCCAGCTGTCTTCCCTCTTCTTCCCCAATACTAGAAATCTTTGACACCTCATGAACTATTTCACTGATGTACATCCCATTCTCACGGATGCTTCTCAATCTTGCCACCTCCTCTCTCATTTCTTTTACTTCCTTTATGAGGGATTCAAGCTGAAGACAGCTTGTACATGGAACTACTCCCTCTGTTTGGGTAACATTTTCTGTCTGCACAGAGACAAAAGTTGAAACCTGAGCAGCAGCTTTGGTGATACGATGTTTCCCAGCCATACTGTGGTGCAGAAGAACTTACACCTAAAAGAAAAAAAAAAAAGAAAGGGCAGAAAAATCCTACCAAATTAATGCCCTGTTCCAGATGCAGACAGTAGTTCACAGGTTGCTATAAGTAAATAAATGAGCTAGGGGTGGGCCTGCCAGAATCTGTCTTCAATGCTGATCCTCTACAACCTCTCTCTTAGAACCAGGCTTACTGAGGATTAGGTACTAGGCCAGCATTCCTCCCCTCAAGGGTCACCTGTGGAATCTAATCTCTTAAGAAAGTTTTCAGAGTTCAGTCTCAAACTAATAAGCTGAAACCAGCCAGAGGTCTCTCCTCAAGGAGAGCTTTCAGGTTAGGGTGAGAGGATTCACGCCCCCCGTGAAGTATAGCGTGTTTGGCCTGACTTAACAGTTTTTCAGGCCTCTCTTCCACTTGCTACTCCCCAAAGTCTCAAAAAGGTCCTAAACCGATCCAAAAAAGCCTTTTTTATCAACAGCTCTCTCCTCAAGCAAATATATTCAAATTATATATGCATTTCAGTTGCTGTGAAAACTGTCTTTAATGCTGATCCTCTGCAACCTCTCTCTTAGGCCAGGATTAATTAAACCTCCAAACCGTGCACGATCTATTTCCATTTGCATGCCGGCCAACTAATTCAGTAAAGGCCTGCATGCAAATGGGGACGATCGTTAGCACGCCCCTTACCCACGGCCAGAGCGATCCCCGCTCATGCGCACACCCTGACAGTAGTGACAGTAGAAGCAGCCTCCTGTTACTGCTGTCAGGGCTCAGCCCATCCCAGATCTTTCTTGCCTGCTCCTGAACTCTCCTGCTCTCTGCCGCCATTCCTTGCAGTGCAAGCCCGTGGTTTTAAAGTGGGCCTGCACTGCGGGGAACAGTGGCAGAAAGTAGGAGAGTCCGGCAAGCAGAGAATAGAGATCGGGCCCGGCCCTGCCTGACACCCCCCTCCCACACACACACCCAGGCCCCGATCTCTCCTGCCTGCCCTGCTCTGATCTCTCTTGCTTGCTCGCCAGAATCTCCTGCTCTCTGCCGCCGTTCCCTGCAGTGCAAGCCCGTGGTTTTAAAGCGGGCCTGCACTGCGGGGCAACGGCGGCAGAGAGCAGGAGAGTCGGGGCAAGCAGGCAGGAGAGATCAGCCCAACACCTCCCCTGAATTAACCCTGACAGACCCCACTGCCTCACCCACAACCAACCCACCCCCAGGCCCCACATACCTTTTAAATTGTTGGGAGCAGGTGGGGTGCCCGGTCCCTCCTGCTCCTAGGCTTCATCTTCGGAAGCAGGAGGAAGCACAAAGTCCTCCTGCTCCTGCACCCCCTGCTGGCTGCTGTGCAATAGTGGCCTTAGGCCACACCCCAACGCATCATCTGATGCACGGGGAGGAGCCAAAGGCCTTGATTGGCTGAGGCGCCTCGGGTCCCTCCTAAGGGAGAATCCTGAGGCGCCTCAGCCAATCAGGGCCTTAGGCCCCGCCTGGTGCATACTCCAGAATTACATTCAGTAATTCACATTACTCCAGGACAGTGATCACCTGATCTACTGTGCGCCGACTCCCAGAGAATGAGGGGTGAACGGACACGTATCAGAACTTTAGTAAGTGTCCTTAGGCATATGTTGTTTAAAGATGCAAAGGTAGGCCCTGTTTATCTTTCCCTTCTTTGAAGATGGTATAAGGACATCTATAATTGTCTTTCTTTCTTTGACATGAATGTTTAAACAGAGTTGTAGTGAAGTGAATTCAATTGTTTTGTTAAGCCGTATTTACAGACAGCTTTAGTTAAGAAGCTCTGCTGGTCAAGGCTTTTTCTTACCTTTTGGACTTCAATCTCTAGCTAGAAAAAATGCTGATGTGTTTAAAGTTTCATGTGACCTTACGTCACATGCCATCAAATGCTGGCAAACCTGATTCGTATAAATATGTGAAACTCATAATAAAAGACGGACATATTTGAAAGATGGTTTCTGGTCTTTAAGATGTGTCCCCAGGTACCTGACTTACATATGACAGAGACAGAGAAAGTATGGGGCAGGAATTGGGACCTGAATCCTTTTCAGTTGGGGGCTTGTCCGCGATGGGCAGATGATATCACCGGTATTTTGTGAGTATTTCTGAATTTTTTCTGTTCTTTAATACTCACTGGGTAGTGGTGACCTGTACCCAACCCTTTATTTTAAGTTCAAGCTTTGGGTTCTATTATGGAGTTTTTTTGGGAAAAATCTCGGGGTACTTTCGGTAAGCACCCCTCATATATATAAGCAGCTGCCATTCTTTCGGGAAGAATGAAATTATTTATAGAACCCCCCCCTGCCCACTCTGTCATTTGTAAGGTTAAAAACTTTTATAGAGTATAAGATTTTATTGTCTCTTATCACTGTACCTCGCTTATAAGGTAAGATAAGCGAATATTTTTGCATTGTTATATGGCTTTTGTAATGAGTCATAAAGGCACTTACTCCTAGACAAATGAGACTTGTACGGCTGTGTGTGTGTATGACATTTTTCCTTCAGCTCCCATCTTTCTGTGTCACCAATGTTTACTACTGAGGTAGGACATGCTGTTATGTGGAATGAATTGAATGCGCTGTTTGAATCAGTCTAAGATCTTTCCCTTGTAGTTAAAAAAAGAAACAAGAAAAAGAAAAAATTCCGTTTTAGAGGTTTTCTTTCTTGTGCAGAGCAAAGCTAATCTGTTCTTTGCTTTCATTATCAGGGTCTGTGCATGAATGTTTTTGTCCCTTCCCCCAGACTTCTCTGTTTGGGCTTCCACTGACCCCCTATAGTGCTTCTTTGAAGTTACTCATTCTTGGTTTTATAAAGCAGTAAGGTGAGATTCCACTGCTTGTCTCTTGACTTTTCTCCGGCATTATCAAAACCACCATCTCTTCTTATAATACGCCCATCGCTCTTGTTGCCAAAGCTAATGGCATTCCCTGTTTCGTCCTAGATTTCGGGCTGTTAGAGTTTTGGTAATTCTCATTGCCCTTATGTTTCTTCCACCATTCCACCGGCAGCCAATGATTTTTTTTTTCTGTCATTGTCCTAAAGAATGTTTTATTTTAGTCCCTTTGGTGAAGCTTTTCAGCTCCTTTTTTGCCTTCACCTTTAAGCAACAGTATACCTAGTGTGGAATGTCCTTCGGGCTATTCTACAAAGTCATGCACTGCCCCTCATGGTCCTATTCTCATTTTGTACAACTTTTGTGTTCCATAATTCAGGAGACCTGTCAGGCTGATAGTTTGTACCTTTTATAATGGTTGTCTGTGTGTGGTCACAAGGTGTCACGAAATAAACTGCACTGGTGTACATCTGAAGTGAAATACCTGGGTTTTGTCCTGTCTCATGGTCAGAGGAAAATCTGCACTTTCTGCATTGCTGCTGTTCTGCCCCGCCCAGCTACCAAGAAAGACATGCTTACTTTTCTTGCTATGATTGGTCACTGCCGCCAATGGATCTCTGCTTGTTCCTTCTATGACCAGATTTTGAGACAGACCCTGGTTTCTGAAATGACTGCTCTTATCAGATGGACTTATGAAATGTTGGACATTTAAGATGTGCTTTGGTTTCTAGCTCAAGTTTGGGTTTTCCTGCTTATGCCCACATGTTTTATCTCTTTGTTTGGGACTATTGTAACACCATGAAGGGAGAACATGGCGGTAAATTACGCTCTGTTGCCTTTTTTTATAGTCACTCCTGTTCAAGTTCCCTGGCTGCTTGTGCTATGGTGGTAGAGATGGTTACTTCTTTGATCCTAGGTCACCTCATTACCCTTCATACTTTTCACGATGTCCAAGCCCTTCTTTTAAATAGGCTTCTGGGTCTCAAGGGTGAACAGGATTCTCTTCCTCTCTTTTTTCACAGCTTCCTCTGAATTTGATGCCTGGCGTTTGGCAGGTGCCCAAAGCCGCCCTTTTGGACGGACTTTGGTGCAAAGAGGGGAAACCCTGGATACCAGCTGCTAGCTCTCCCTTATTCATTGCCCAATATCATGGTATTGGTTATCGTAGTGCTCGCTCGACATTTTAACTTCTTGCTAGTGATATTTTCATTCTTGACCTTTTGCTCCTTGATACAGAGATATATAGCTCGATAATTACAGCTGGCATGGTTGTGAATTGAAAATAAATTGGAAAATACAATTCCTTTCTAGTGTTTTAGCTGAAATTAGGATGTTGCTAATTTAAAATGGGTTTTTTCCGGATTTATACATAGCCATCCCAGATCAGTTTTGGCACAGATATTTCTAATGTTTTCCACGGGTCCTCTTTATCACTGCAGAGATAGAGACGCTCCAAAGAGACATTAGCTTTATGCCTTTTTTCAAATATGAGATGGTTATGATATACATTATTTGTTGTTTTGTTTTTTTTTATATCAATGTGTTTATTTGCAGAGTTAAATTCAGCCCTGCACACTTGACAGATGGAGTAATAGCTCCACGCTTAAAACTTTATGTTTTGTCTGTGTCATGTCTACTTGTTTTAGTTTAGTGGGTACCCCAGGATACATAATATTGGCCATTTCTAGAGCTCTTTTTCCACTTCTTACTAGCCTAACTGCGCAATGTTCTTTTACTTTTAGCTTTTATATTCTGAATATAGTTTAGTTAGGGGTTATAAGAAAAAGCTTTATTTTATGCAGCGTTTATTTCGTGGTGTTCCCTACATATGATCCATTCAATGTACATTTCTGAATACATTCAGTACATCAGTATGGTCTCTCTGAGGTGCATAATAGTTATATGCAGCACGATAAAAACATATCCTTTTGGATTGTTCAATTAAGAACCTTAAGTAACTGAGTATTGTCTCTCTTTTGCCATGGCTATGCCAAGTAAATGAATTGGTATTGTTACATGTTGCCACATTCAGTACAGGTAACATGGTTTCTCTTGTTTTCTATCTCTTATTTGGATCACATTGGAGTACAGCTGCTGAATGATATTTGGAATGCTTTTCAAGCATTTCTTTTCAAGTATCTCTTTCTGTATGCACAGACATCTGGCTGCTCTCCCTTTGAGATTCTCACGGGATGACCTTTCCCCGCCCCATGGGTAGATTTTCCCTTGATACAGGAGGAATACGTCTAAAAGCTAATTGAAATATTAGGGCTTGTTCAAAGAAACGTGTCTTGCACTTCTCCTTTCTCTCCACAGATTCCTACCCATTTTTTCCAGCCTGGTGATTATCCAGCAGCTTTCCAAGGATCGGAAGCAGACGGATTTCCCCTTTGGCCTTCCCACTACTGTGATCGCTGTGACCAGGCCCGCTGCACTCACTGAGGAGTTTCCTGTTTGGATCCACGCAAGTCGCTTGAAGAGGGTTAACCTAAAACCCCAGAAGCAAGTCTTCCCTGCGCAGATTTCACCTCCTCCAGTGGAACAACATGATGATTTCATTGCAGCATTCTACCAACTTTATCATTCTCTTACTGGCACCGCTGCTGCTAGGTTTTCTCCCTGTATGGATCATTTCTAACTGGGTCTACAGGGATGATGTGTTCTGGGTTCACGACACTTTCTGCCCATACCCATCTGTAAATGACACTTCTGCTGTAAACAGCACCCCCGACACCTCTTTGCGACTAAAATATCAAGCTGGACTACTCCCTCGCAAAGGCTGTCCTTCAATTGGAATCCAGAAAAGACCGATAGTATGCTACCCTTTGGTATAATTCCAGCAGTGTACAAGTTGCCACCTTCTCCTTTGAGTATTGTGACATTGTGGACTGTTCATTAATTGATATCCCAAAGCTGTGCCATTGGTCCTCAGAGATTCCTAAAACTAAGGACATATATGTATATGTTACTGACTTACGTTGGGGGGATAAGTGTGCATTCTGGGGAGTGGTAGGGTGGAATATTAATACTGACTGGGCTTATAAACTAGAAAATACCCTGAAAAACAGTGGACCAAAATGGTAAATCACTGCTTACTTGTATGACCCTTCATAAGGTTGGACACTGTTATAGGAAAAGTGTTCCTGCACAAATTATTAAGCTTTCTCTTACTATTGACAACTCTAGACCTACTGATGAAGGTATGTACATTATGGACATGTGGTTTAAGGGTGGGTCTAGCTATCCGACCCATCAGTTTTCTTACGGGATCTATCTACCTCCACTCATCCTCTCCCACCATTTTGTGGGGGCCCCAAAAAATACTAACCCACTGGCCCCTACATTCAATAAACTTACTGACATGATGGCTATTGCCAATCCCACTTTTGAAGATACTGTGGCTGTTGAGGTAGGGTTTTCAGAACCTAACCTTTGGTTAGAATGGATGAAATTCACTGCTGATCAACATAATAAGAGTAATTGTTACATATGTGCTCAAGCTAGACCCCATCTAGGAACCGTACCTCTGGACCTCCCTCCTGGTATCCAACCATGCCTTTTTGGGTTATTTACCAGTATCTCCTCTAATTTTACCTATCCTCTTTGTGCACTGCAGTGTTCTAAATACCCTTTGTTGCCAGGACAGCAAAAGCTTGATATTGCCGTTATCATCTATAAGGGCAATTACATATGTCATGTTTCTAATCTGACACAGAGTAGTTTTGTAGGTAATTTACCCCCAGGTTATTGTTCTGTCTTGGCTCATAGGTATGCCCCATTGTTGCTGCATCAGATTTGATATTTACTGGCTTTATGGAGACTTTTGGCTCCCTGTTAAGCTACCCAGCCAGTGGATAGGCCAGTGCACTTTAGTTAAGGTTACTATGCTTCTGCATATTGTTTCTGAAAGGCATCCTTCCTATTCACATGGTTTTTCCTTTTATTTGTCTTGATATAAATCTGATCACATGTATACATAGATGCTATAGGGGTCCCAAGAGGGGTCCCAGATGAATTTAAGGCCCGAGCTCAGGTTAAGGCTGGGTTTGAGTTCCTTATTCCCTTTATTACTATTAATAAGAATGTTGATCGGATTAGTTAAAATTATTATAATCAGCAACGCTTTGTGAACTATTCTAGGGACGCCTTGCAAGGTATTACTGATCAATTAGGCTCCACTTCTCAGATGGTTCTCAAAATCATATGGCCCTAGATATGATTCTAGCTGAGAATTCTGAAAAATTCTCCTCAGTACTTTAAGCTGTTGTACTTTTCTTTCTGACAATATAGGTCCTCCTATGGACATTCAGAAATTAGCAGACCTCTTTGCTGAGTCCAAATGTAACTCTGATTTATCTAATTTTTGGGATCAGCACTTTAGTTGAATGCATAATCTCTTATTATTTGCACTCTTGTCTTGACTGCTCATGTACTGTGTTATTCGTATTACAGCTCCTAAAAGACCCCTCCTTGAGAGACATACCTAAGGTATCACTCCCTTCCAGCTCATGCTGTGTATTTGTGACGTCATTTACATGACGTAAGAGGGGAATTGAACGGACACGTATCAGAACTTTAGTAAGTGTCCTTAGGCATATGTTGTTTAAAGATGCAAAGGTAGGCCCTGTTTATCTTTCCCTTCTTTGAAGATGGTATAAGGACATCTATGTTTGTCTTTCTTTCTTTGACATGAATGTTTAAACAGAGTTGTAGTGAAGTGAATTCAATTGTTTTGTTAAGCCGTATTTACAGACAGCTTTAGTTAAGAAGCTCTGCTGGTCAAGGCTTTTTCTTACCTTTTGGACTTCAATCTCTAGCTAGAAAAAATGCTGATGTGTTTAAAGTTTCATGTGACCTTACGTCACATGCCATCAAATGCTGGCAAACCTGATTCGTATAAATATGTGAAACTCATAATAAAAGACGGACATATTTGAAAGATGGTTTCTGGTCTTTAAGATGTGTCCCCAGGTACCTGACTTACATATGACAGAGACAGAGAAAGTATGGGGCAGGAATTGGGACCTGAATCCTTTTCAAGGGGGACCAAATCAGCTAATTGTCCAAGTAGGGATGCATCTGTAGCCCCATACTCCACATGTGGGCTGCCACTACCACTTGCACTTTGGAGAAAGTGTGAGGAGCTATCACCAGTGTTCTTCCAGGACATGAAACCTCAGAACTATCTGAGGTCTGGAAAAATGGGAATATACAAATATGCCTCAATCAGAACCAGAAAGGCTAGGAACTCTGCCAGGGAAAATGCCGCTATGACAGATCAAACCGTTTCCATGTGAAAACGCAGAACCCAGAACGCTGCATTTACGTGTGTATGATCCAGAATAGGTGTCCAATTGTTGAAGCCTTTCTTTGCCAAGTCCTCTGGAAGCAGAAGCTCCATGGCATAAATGTCTAGCAGCCTGCTCACTGTGGCTTGCAGTCAGGCAGCTTGTTGTGATCATCCCAATGGAGAGTTCACAAACCAACTTGGCAGAGGTAAGGCAAAGTTTAGCTTGTAGCCACCCTGGAAGTTGTCCAGAACCCAGTGGTAGGAAATTTCTAAAATCAGCCACCTATCATAAGAGGGACTACCCTAGACCTGGAGTCACTGCAGCTTATTGGTGGAGGAAACAGCTCAGGGTGCTGCAGACCGGTTGCACCTGGATCCAGTAATCTCTGCCTGAAACTCTGGGAGTGGGAAGCAGAGCTGGACATATTGTCTAGACCTCTTGAAGCCACAAATTGAGCATCCTGAGTCTCTAGAGCAGAGGTGTCAAAGTTCCTCCTTGAGGACCACAATCCAGTCGGGGTTTCAGGATTTCCCCAATGAATATGCATAAGATCTATTAGCATACAATGAAAGCAGTGCATACAAATAGATCTCATGCATATTCATTGGGGAAATCCTGAAAACCCGACTGGATTGCGGCCCTCGAGGAGGGACTTTGACACCCCTGCTCTAGAGACTGTGGGACTACTGTCAGGCAATGTCCTGGGTTGACAGTCCACTATCCTTTAAAAGAGAGTCTGCTGAGAGTAGCTCTTTGCCTGATCCAGAGCAGTCTGCATGCTGAGATGGAATAAGCTGACACTGTGCTCATGCCACAAATAATATCACAGGGAGCATCCACTACAGAATCCACTCCAGACAAAAGGAGCTGAGGCATAAGTTCTTTACCCTCACACTCCTCAGTACATAGCCTGGGGAGACAGGCACGTGTTACAAAGGATGCTGCTGAGACCACTTTGATCCCTATAGCCAATGCCTTGAAAAGTCTTTAAGGAACCACACCACATGGAAACAAACATCTTTGCGGCCCAGCCAATGCAATCCAAAAAGTCATAATAATAATAGCTTTATTTATATCCCGTCATACCTTTTCAGTTCAAGGCATATTGAAGCGAACAGAATGATTACATTTACAGTTACAGGTTTGTGAAGAGTGCAGGTGTATCTAGAGTCGCAAACTTTATCCCGCAATCCATCGCCGCCCAGAAGTTGCCAATCTAAGCCAGTCGAAAACAAAGATACAAAGTATGAGTATAACCAGTTGCTTATTCTTATTAAGCACTATGATGCGGACGCCTTTGGTGCCCAAGACAAGTTTGAGCTCTAGGCATCATGCACCATTTCCCCCCACTAATACTAGCAGTGAATCGGATGATAATAATACCTACCACACCATTAGTCTTGTATTGACTTGCTTGGTGCGCCTAATAGGAAATATTTCACCTTTGGAGTACAATAAAAATACGAGGATAGGTTTATTTATGTTGCACTTATTAATTTATGCAATTATTCTATGTCTGGTAAGTTAATATTTAAGAAAATATATTAATTTTTATTGAAATGTTTTATTTTTTTATGTTACCGATTACTCATTTATTGCAGCTCTTTGTATTCAGTATGTCTTTATAGAAACCAAGTGGTAATGAAACTAAATGAAAAATTGCTGATGAACATCAAAATTTCCAAGAAAAGCGGGAATTGGAGTATTTTTGCTGTGAAGTAAAAGATAAAATAATTTGCTTGATATTTAATAATGCTATTAGAGTGCCAAAGTTACCATATTTTTCACTCCATAAGACACACTTTTCCCCCCCCCCAAAAAAAAAGTGGGTGGAAATATAGGTGTATCGTATGGAGCAAATAACAATTTTTTAACACCCCCCCCCCCTTACCTGTTTTTTACTCCGATGGTCCAGCGCTGTAAGTGTAAAGCAGAAGAGGATGACAGAACTTACCCCCTTCGAGAGCAGGTCTGGAAGCTGCCGGGACACACAGGTGCTCGAGCCCCATGGCTTACTGCTGCGGCAATGACCCTTGCTGGATAGCTGCCTCCTCTTGCGGCAGAGCGGCGCACAAGGCAGGCGCAAGCTTTTCATGCTCCTGCCTGGTCCTGCACCGCTCCCTGAATGCCATCAAATACCTCCCCCCCCCCCCCCCGAAAAAAATGGCATCACATGATGCACCGAGGCAGGGCCTAAGGCCACAAATGCATCATTGGAGTCATAGGAGGAGAACTGAGCACCCTCTCTGCTCCTTTACAGGTACGGGAAGGGGGGTGGGAAACAGGGAGGGGGTGTCCGGTGGCAGTCAGCATCCCTCCTGCCGTTTGTTTTTTTTGGGGGTGGGGAACTCAGGAGTGGGTCCGATGGCAGGAATGAGTGGGAATCCCTCGTGCCATAATTTTCAAGCTGCGGCAGCTTGAAAATTATGTTGGAGGGGGGCTTTTTATTTATAATACACACAAAATATTAGTGTCATTATTATTTTTTTTTTTTTTTAAACCAGGCAGACCTGTTGGTAATATTTACTGTACATATTGTCCAGTATTCAAGTTAAGATCATTTTCATAAGTGTAACATTACAATGGGATGAAAGAGAAATTTTGGCCACTTTGGGCTAGTTTCACTAAACCTTCCATTCCTGTGTACCTCAATTAATTTTATCCCTGAGGGAGTGTCTTTCCAGAATAAAAGGTTATGAACAGTAAGATTTGATGGGAAACCACAAAAACGGAAGCTGTTAGCTCCAGTAGAAATGCAGATTGGTCCATATTTCTTACAGGCTAGTTTGCTGTATGTGCCACAGTGCCAAATTAACCTGTTAGGATGGGACATACTGTACAGTATTTAGGCTAAGATCATTTTCATAGGTGTAACATTACAATGGGATGAAAGAGAAATTTTGGCCACCTTGATTCAGCGGAAACCTCTTTGAATAGTTTAGTGTCATCTGCAAATTTTAATCACTTTACTCATCGCTCCAATTTCTAGATCATTTATAACTGTTAAATACCTGTACTCAAAGCAAAACTATAACTCCTGACATCGAGACAAAGAACCACTAGCACATATTTTCATATAGAGAGAGGGTGCATACTGTTCAAATAGCCCATTTATCTGGATAAATAGTTTTTGGAAACTGCCTTCATTTAATATTTCAAATTTGATGCCTAGTTATGCATTTTTACAGGCTTCTTCTTGAAGGGATGGAGTGACCAATTATTTTTCAGCTTAATTACTGGTCTCAAATTCTCAGGGTGGACCTAGGGATCTAAATGAGGTGCTGTAAATCAGAACCTTCACCTAGAGCACCTAATGGCCTTGCACAGACCCTGGTTCTGAGTTGTTTTACTCTTGAGGAAATATTGGTATTTACAATTTTTTAAAGCACCTCCAGTTCAGCTATTCCCACCCTACATAAACCAGAACTTTAAGGATTCCCAGGCAATGATCCTACTGATGCATGCATGCATGGTATGAAAACACCATCAGCGACCGAATAATGAATTCAGAAAAAAGTTAAAACAGGCAGCACAGTTTCCATCCTGTTCTAGAAAGAAAATAAAGAGAGAAAAAGGATTCTTGAGGAAATGACATCCTATATCAGGATGCAAACAGGCCAAGAACCAGTCAAGTTGACATTGTGTGGTCTCTCTAGTTAGTGGTGCTGCTGCTGATTTGACTGATCAAATTATTTTACTAGACCTTGTATATTAATTACCCTTAACTACATTTACATATTCAAACCATTTCACATTCTATCCATGTTTATTGAATGAGCTTTTATTTCATAATTAATCTGAAATTTTTTGAAGCACTTATTGTCATACAAACACTACATTTTATAATTTGCTTTACAGATTCAAAGAAGAGATTCCAACAGAGGTGGTGTGTCACTTAAATGCCATTTTAGCCACTGGCAGTATCGCTGCTTCTTGCTTGTGGATAGATTATGGAAAAGCAGCAAGGCTTCTGGCAGATTTGATAAAGAGTGTCAGGTGGTCAACGGTACAAATCAAGCCTGAAATTTACTACAGCACTACTTGACCTTAAATCTGACTTCTCCAGGAAATGCATTAGTAACACCAGAGAATCTCAGAAATACCTCCCACAAAATTTATTAGCAGCATAAGAAGCTGCTCTCTCACCCTCAAGGCAAACTGGCAGTAAGTGATCTCAGATATAGCAGAACACATTTGGCAGCACTGAACATTCTCTCAGAAAATCCAGCATTTATAACTACTAATTTTTTAATTAAAATTTTATCATATTAGGGGGAAACTTGGAAAATATAGAACAGCCAGGAGTGTTCATGAGAGACAAAGTCAGTGCAGGCAAAATTAACTCATTCTGTCTACTAGAGAAAAAAGCAATTAGTGCTACAGTAGATTCACTAAGCCTTCTCTCTAACATGGGAGGAGCTTCCTCTGATGTCAGAGGGAAGGCTTCCAGCTCAGCCGTGGGACGTGCTTATGAGCTGCTGCCCATGGCTTTGTGCAGAGAAATGACTGCAGTTGGAAAGAGGAGGAAGCCGGCCTAAAGAAGGTAAGCACCCGCTGGAGAGAAGCATGTTCTTGGGGCATAGAATGGAAGGAGGGAGAGAGAGGGGTGCATTGGGACACAGGAGGGAGGGAGCACAAACTTTGGACAAAGTATGGAAGGAAGGAGGGAGGGGGCAGGAACCAGAGACACAAAATGGAGAGAGGGAGGGAGGGGAGCATGAGACATAGAATGGAAGAATGGAGGGAGTGAGGGAAAGAGATGCTGAGGTAGGGGAGAGAATAGAAAGGGAGAATTGGGTGTCTGAGTGAGAGGGAAAGAGAGAGAGTGCACATGGGAAGATGAAGAAAGAGGAGAATTGTTGGGCATTGGGAGGGAAAGAGAATTGTTGGGCATTGTGGTGGGAGAGAAGTGAGGTAGAGATGCATGGGGAAGAGAGAGATGAGAGGGAGTAATGCTGGATATGGTGGTGGAGAGGGCAGTCTCTGTGCCCCCTTGTCCAGTGGGGATGCAGAGCAATGATTCTGTCTCTGAGGAAAGGAGAAGGAAATCCTGGAGCAGACAGTGGGAGGAGCTACAGCCCCTGCTGGAAAGCAGGCCCGGAAGATCACCGAGAGAGAGGGAGATATACCAATAAGCCCAGCAGTTACACTGGAGGTACTTTTTGAAGCTATAAAGAAGATAGATGAGAAGATGGAGAAGACTGCCTCACATATGGAGGTATTGGTGCAACAAGTGGATGCCTTTGCGGTAAATGTTGAAAAGATTAAGCAGGAATGCATGGACAAGATACAAGTTGAGAGCCTCTTTGAAAAATTCAATTTCTGCAATAATTAAAGATCTCTCATACTCTTATATATCATGAACAACATTTAATTTATTCTTGGAAAACAGTAATACCTAATGGTCTTAACAAAGAAATAGAATGGACCATTAGATGATCGTTAAGTTTCTGTTTTCCATTACAAGCATTAATTTGCTAGATTCATGTTATTCATCACGTGATCATTTGATGTTCCTATAAACGTCCTTACGGTTTACATTGATTCAGCTATCTCTGTTAAGATTCTCTAGCGGCGTGATCCCTCCATTAGGAGTTCCGAAGGTAATTTTCATTTTGAATTTATACGATATTCTTGGAACATGTTAGTTTTTAACTGCATTCTTTTATGTGTTTTGTTTAGTTTTCATTGTTTCCTCTTGATGAAGCAACTCTTAGTGAAACACGATCGGTGTTGAGGAGATTTTGGACATTTTAACTTTTCACGTTGTGGAGTTTTTGGATACATGGTGATTTTTGTTAAAGCAGTTTTTTATTTTGGGGACTCACGTTTATAACACTTTTTTCAAAGCCAGCTATATCAATATGAATTAGCTCACTGCACGATTGTCAGCACCTGCAACAACCTACAAGCATTCACACTTCTATTTTCATCTTGTGAAGACGAATGCAATGAAAGTGGACCCTATATTTTTCACCTGATAATCATCTTCACTAGGATCCAGCTAAGTATTTTTCACATTGTCTGATATATATAAGTCAATTGAGATAGATCAGACTTAATCAATATTGTAGGGTTGGTAGGCAGGTGAGTGCAATGATGTAGCTATATTACATCTTTATTCCATAAACCTGCTGGTTTTGAATAAGATATCACGCTGAGAAGATTGAACTTAAGAGTCTTAAACTGCCCAAAGATATTGGCTGTGTCGCCAATAGAGACTAAAAAAATTCTTATAGAATGTTTGCATTTTCCTCAAGACCAGATTCCGTCCATAAATAAAGCATATTATTTACCTGTCTCAAAGAGAAATTTTGATGTTACTAACGTACCTATGGGTGAGAATCTGGTCATTGATAATGATTTTAAAAATCTTACAGCAGTTTTAGAGAATTTGTCCTCAGATATTATTGAAAGAGCTACCTTAATTATCAATTTTACATTTGAGCAAGATCTTAATTCTATCATGAGATTGTTCTTTTAAAAGCTAGGAATACTCTTTTGTGGTCAACGTATTTGGTTGCACCATGATGTAACCAAAGTAACTCAGGAAAGGCGGAAGTTATTCTTGGGAATGAGAGAGGAGACAAGGAGGCGGGAGGCTACATTTATGTTGGCCTATCCATGTAAATGCGTCATTAAGTTCCAGGATCTCAAATATGTTTTCTTTATCCTAGACTATCTACAATCCTTTTTAGACCTCAAGGTTAACCAGTAGTAGGGAAGTAGCTCAAAAATGAAAAGAGTCAGGCAATATAGATGTTTAAGTCTTTTTTCTTTAAAGATATAATGTAATCTTTTCTCCCTTTAATTTTATTTTTTTTCTCTCTAAAGCAGACATATCAAACTCTGGCTCGTGGGAATACTAAAATTTGGCCCGTCAAACAATTCTTGCCATCGCCAAGATTTGGCCTGCCGTTCCTTCCCTCCCTCCATCAAGTGCAATGCAGCTCCGCCAATGTTAAAAGGAGCCACATCGAAATCAGAACCCTGCTGCCGCCGTAGCACGTTTCCTCTGCCACAGTCCCATACATCAGAGGAGGGGCAAGACCAAGGCAGAGGGAATGTGCTACGGCAACGTCAGGGCTCCAATTTCGACGCGGCTCCTTTTAACATTGGCGGAGCTGCGCTGCACCTGATGGAGGGATGGAAAGAACGGTGGCTGTGCACTGTTGGGCCCCTCTTTGGCCTCAGGCCCTCTCCTGCCTCAATTTCGGTGCGTTGTGGACTGCTCCCTGCAGTCTCAGACAGCTGCCGGGATGGAGGGAAGGAAGAAGAAAGAAGGGGCCTTGGCAAGCGAGTTATCAGAAGACAACCAGAGCCTGGGACCCCAACATGATCTGAATAATGACCAGACGACAAAAGGTAGAAAAAAATAATTTTATTTTCTGTTTTGTGATTACAATATGTCAGATTTGAAATGTGTATCCTGCTAGAGCTAGTGTTAGACAGCAAATGTAAACTAGGACCTAAAAGAGAGAAGAAAAGTATTTTATATTTATTTTGTTTATATCGCAGAGCCGGCATGGGATTGGAGAGGTTGTAATCCTATACTTCTACTAAGATTAAGGGGTCCTTTTATTAAGCGCGTGCTAAATCGGTTAGCGTACCTTAATAAAAGGACCCCTAAGAATCTTAATAAAAATTTGGCCCATGACTTAGATTATGTGTTAGATTTTGGCCCCTTATGTGACTGAGTTTGATGCCCTTGCTTTAAAGCAATTAGTGGTCTAAGGAAGATTTAAGTTCCATTTATTTCTTTTCATTTTGCAATGTTGTATATTGATGGTATTTGGTTAGAATATACTCTGCATTTACTTGTAAAGTTTGTTAAATTAATAAAAAAAATTAAAAAAAAAAAAAATCTTAGCCATATAATTTCAAAAGTGCAAGCAAAGTGTTTAGCCCATCCAAACTCAGCAGACTTCCAAACAAAAAGTGTTTGTGTGACACAGTTGATAGAGCTACCCTTCTGATGAGGTTGTCAGTTCAAACCTCACACTGCTCCTTGTGACTCTGGGTAAGTCACTTAGGGCAGGATTTAAAAAAAACCCATGTTAAAAAGCGACAGTAATGTAATGTAATTTGTAATGTAATTTATTTCTTATATACCGCTATATACAGTCTACTACTGAAGTCGTTTTGATACCGAATATAAAAACCCATGACATTCTTAAAAAAATCGCACATGCAAAAGAATTTCTCCATTTGCATGTGCCTATCGCTGATGCAGAAAAACGGTGTAAATAAAACCACTCTCCTGCTGCACTATTGGACGAATTGAAAAGAGAGGAGGGGAGAAGCAACGTCGACTTTTTTCAGTCGTGCATGAAACATGCCTTTCTCTCCAAAAAACTACTATAATTCAGGTAAATCTTGTAATTTATTTTATAATTCAATCAAGACCCACAGCCAGAAACACAAGACAAGGGTATCATACACGTGCTCAAGAAGAAACATTGGCTTTTAATAAGCGCGCTTGAAACATGCTTGTCTCTTCCAAAAACTCAAAAGAAGTGTGATTTTACTACCCTCCACTAAAAATATATAGATAGACATCTTTTTTTCATTAGCCACAGTCAAAACACAAGTGCTGGCACTGTAACAGCACCCCCGGACCAGTCGTTGCTTTTTGTCGCCAAAAGCCAATGCCGCTCTTCAAAAATGCCTCAGCAATTTTTAAGAATCCACCGGAGGGATCATTTCAATGTTAAAAAGCCCATTTGCATGCCATTGCCGGAGACAGAAACATTACATTACATTGGTGATTTCTATTCCGCCATTACCTTGCGGTTCAAGGCGGATTACAAAAGGAGTTATATGGCCATTTCCAGAGGAATTGAAGAGTAGAGCGGGTTGCTTCAGAGAATTGGGACGAGTCTTGCGGTGTTAGTTTGTCTTCAAGGATTTCTTGAATAGCATGGTTTTTATTTCTTTTCTGAACGATTTGTAGTCTGGGTTCGTTATCAGTAAATTGGAGAGTTGGAAGTCTAGTTTTGCTGCTTGTGTGGCTAGAAACCTCGCTAAAGACAGAGATAATCCATTTTGATAATCAACCGCTAAAATGTGTGGAGGCTACACCGCCGGAAAACTGCTTAGCGACTGCGTTAAAGTTTTGAGAATCTTCTCCTTAATCCTTCCATTGCCCAGATACATTAGATAGAATGTGAACCCATCAGAACAGATGGGGAAAAATGCTTGAGTACCTTAGGCTATAAGTGGTATATAAAAATACAAATCCCCAAAAGCTGTGCATGAATATTGGCACTGATGTAGCCAAGAGTATACATGTATTCTTAATAACTGTCTAATGCCTGTGATCACAGTACGCCTACTAGGCATATACAGTTTAGAATAGGGGAAGGTAACCATTGACCTCAAGGGCCACAACCCATTTTCATTTTCTAGATCCCTACAATGAATATGCATGAAATCTATTTGTTGCAATGGAAGCAATACATGCCCACTTTCTCCCGCTAGCAAGTGACCCTCCTCCTCCTCCTCCATCTCCACTGCCCCCCTTACCTCAAAATAGATGACCCGGAGGGATGCGGACTCTCTCCTCCCAGCATCATCTAAAATAAGCCTTACCCTCCCCCAGTGCATCTTGGGATGCACCAGGAAGGGGCCTGAGGCTCTGATTGACCCAAGTTGTTTAAGGCACCTCCCATAGGAGGGGGCCTTAGGCGTCTGGGCCAATCAGAGCCTCAGGCCCTTCCCCAGTGCATCCCAGTGTTTTTTTTTTAATTGACATGTTTTTTTTTGCGCATGTGCCCATTGCTATCACCAGCAATGGGCACATGCAAATTTAGCGACTCTTTGCTACTGTCCACTGACCTCATTTACATGCACAATTTTAAAATAATGTCTCGCTTTTTTTAGATTCACTATCAAAATGGCTGCGTTAGTAGACAGTTGCTTTTTAACGCGGGTTTTTTAGAATCCTGGCCCCAATGATCCAACTCATGGCTTGAGGGATAAGCCAAGATAGGGTTAACATATGACTCCAGAAAAAGGAAGACAGAGACATCTGGGTTTTACTGAAAGCAATAGAAGAAAAACCCGGATGTCTCAATCCATCCTCCTTTTTCTGGAGCCATATGGTAACCCTAAGCCAAGAGAAGTTAAACTTTGTAAAAATACACAACATGACCAAAGTCCAAAGTCTTGGCTTATAATTGATTAAAAGAATCATGCTTACAATAGAACTCAGAACAACCAAATAGAACAGAGCTCCAGGCACACAGAAAGAGGCAGAGGGCTGTTGAGAAAAGCTGAAGTCATGACCTTCTCAAAAGTAATAAAATGGGCAAATCCTTTCAGACTACAGAAAAAGCTTGGTGACCAACCTAAACTCAATCCCCTTTTATATCATGCAGTGGATTAGTCATATTGCCAACCAAAGGAAAATCTAGCAGTTCTCAGACACAGAGCAGTAGCTTTCTGATATCTGGATTCCACTGTTCTAGGCCAGTGTCCCACAAACTTTCTTTAGTTGCGGCACACTAAAGGTACTGGCCACAGCTCGAGGCACCTGGAAGTGCGCGGACGTCACCGTGATATCATCACTTTGACATCTGCACGTGCACAAAGGCCCTCCAGACAGGCCCTGAGATGCCAGTGGGGACTGTCAGCAGGGAAGAGGGCCAGAGAGAAGGAGATGAGCTGGTGCCCGCTGATTGCCTACAGGATGTGCCTCTCACTGTGAGAGGCACGTCCTGTAGACAGGGGCAGATGCTGATGGAAGTGGGGGGGGGGGGGGGAAGGGAGTGGAAAGAGTGAAATTCCAGACCAATGGGGGTGAAGGGAGAGATGGAAAGGGGAGGCATACAGACAGTAGATGAAAAGAAACCACAGAAAACACAGGTAGAAAAAATTTCTATTTCTTTATTTTTTGCTTTAGGGGACATGCGTCACTGTTTCTGTGGTGTTGCATTGTATGCAGAGTCCAGCTTCTTGCTGGTTCAGTTTAACATTTGTCTATGTATTTCTATTTTAACCCCCTTTTACAAAACTGTTGAGTGTTTTTTAGCGCCGGCTGTGGTGGCAATAGCTCTGATGCTCAGAATTCTATGAGCATCTGAGCTGTTACCATCATGGCTAAAAGCCACACTACAGTTTTGTAAAAGGAGAAGGGGTTAGTTTGTGATTACATATGCGAAGGTGTCTTCTGTGTGTTCGAAAGACACGGTTTTCTGTTAGGATTTATTACAGGATTGATCTGTACTAGTCTGGCTTGTTTAATTTTACAATGGGTGTATTAATGTTCTACTGCTCACTGCAGTATGTAAGATGCTGCCTTCTCCTAGGTACTCATGTGTGACATGTGGATTGTTACTAAAAATCATGTTTTTCATACTGATGGGGGGTGTCAAAAATGATGGGCCCCGGGTGTTACATACGCTAGGTACGCCACTGCCCAAAAGGGATCTATATTCAGTGCAGTTTAATTAGACAGAAGACACTCCTGCCCAGTATTATCTAGGGCAGAAATATTCAACAACACTTCACCAGAAAGAGCCACTGACTCCTGCAGAACTCTCCCAGGCACCACTGATATTTAGGGCCAGTGCTTCAATAACTATCCAGGACACTAATACTACACCAACAGCAGTCCTGACTCACCTGAATAGTTATCTGGTCAGTGGCCTGAAACCAAGATAACTTCCAGTGGCCACAAAGGACATGGAAATTCTGTGCCAGAACTCAGATGGAGCCCAGAGTTGAATATCTAGGTCTAATTTTGCCAGTGACAGTCATTTTAAGAAATGCTCAACGTTATCAGTTTAATAATGACCACATCCTGTTCTAGTATTCTGCTCACAAAAGTGATTAAAAAAAAAAAAATACATCCTACACCTGTGGGAAATCACATACTGAATTCAGACAGTTTGAACTTTCCCCAGGTTTCTGAGTTATGTATTAAAATGTGACACTACTAGTTAACCCTGTGATGTAACTTCTGCATACAGAACCAAGGGCCCGATTCAATAACCTGCCCGATCTTGACCAATCCATGTCCGATCCGGGCAGGGCCGATCGATTCAGGAAGCAAGAATATTCTAATGGGGGCGATCGTAGGCATGCCCCCATCCGCCAACACCGATCGCTAGGTAGCAATCCCGACGCATGCACAGAGCATCTACTTTGCCTGTAGATGGTTTGCGCATGTGTTTGCTGTCTGGTTTTGTGGGTATTTTTACTGGCCCTGACTCACCTGCTCTCTGCCGCCTTTCCCTGCAGTGCAAGCCCGTGGTTTTAACCCGCGGGTTTAAAGCGGGTTAAAACCAAGGGCTCGCTCTGCAGGAATGGGCAGCAGAGAGCAGGAGAGCTGGGGAGCCAGAGAGAGAGAGAGTCGGGGGAGGCAGAGAGCAGGTCGCGGCAGAGAACAGGAGAGCTGGGGAGCCAGAGAGAGAGTCGGGAGGCAGACAGCAGGTTTATTTCAGGGCTGCAGGGCTGGCAGGACAGTCGGAAAGGACGTGATCGACTGGTCCCCAGCAGTCGCTTCTTGTTGATCGGCTAACCCAGTCGCTGTTCAAGATTTTTGTTTAGTGAATTGTGTCCCTGCCTACTTTGCATGCCATTTCCCTGATTTGCATGCACGGATTGGAATCGGATTGGTACACAGGTTAGTGAATCGGGTCGGAAGGAAATCGGGCCGCAAAGGGCTCGCAAATCAATCGGTACACGATCAGTTTGCTTAGTGAATCTAGCCCTAAATTCAGATATCCAGTCTAATAATTTATCTAAATTAAAATGTGCTCTTTCCCCTCCCCAGCAGGGATGGAGACTAAATATAGCTAGACTAGCCCTGCAGATGGGGTTAAAAAGGACACAGGAATTTCACACTCAGGCTCAAAAAGCTTTTTTTTTTTTCAGTTTTCTAGCAGCTGCGGGGTGGGATGTGAAAGAGAGTGGTGCTTTGATCACTTGGCATGACAGTTGGGAACACATCAAGAAAACACAAAGGCTTAAGACCAAAAGCAGGCCTATTGGTAAGAAAATTTCAAAGAATAAAGAATGCAAGGCTATACTTATGAATACCCACTTGATTTATCCAACCAAACAAGCTACTCTATTTTTCTAGTTGATCTGTAAAATTAAATTATGGAAAAGCAAAAAGTATATATCTAAAGGTAGTCTGTGACCATTAGCAGAGTATTATTAAATCTGACCTGAAAGAGAAAATTCACTAAGAAAACCCAAAACAAATAAACAATAAAAGGACATTAATAGGGATGTGTATGCTTGTCCTATACACAATGCAATCAAATCTGAAGTTTGCAACATAGTATAGGAAATTTAGCTGCACTAAAGTAAAACTATTCATTTTTAATCTAAATCCTTACAAAGCAGCAATGTGAATGCAGGTAGAATACACACTCCATCTCCCTTGGCAAAGTATTCCAGACAGAAGGAAATCCATTCCATAAAAGGGAGACTAACTGATTCACTATTTTGCAACTACTGTACCTATGAAAGATCCCTTACTCTCCAATCTGTCTTGCATCTGCTTGGCAGAAACCCCCAAACGTCCTCCATAACTTTTCTGAGCGCACACTTGCCATTTACTGGGAGAACAGCAGGGGGAGGGGGGAGACGTGCTGGGCTATGGAACCGACGTCACAGATGCCCTGCGCTGCTCTGCTTCCGAAGGAAATCCTCTTACGGCTGATCCATTTGACGTTCCCTCTTTTACAGACAATTGAACGCGAGTCCACTTTTTTTTTTTTTTTTAATAAACTGCAACGAGCCATTTCATTTCTTTGGGGATGTCAAAGGCGGAAGCTCACACAACATGCAAGAAAACGTCTGCAAGAGTGATTTACCTGCCAGGCTGCCGGGTCTCTGCAAAGTGGCGGTGGCGAACAGCTCCTGCGAATGCTTGCCGTACTGGTCCGAGGCGTGCACCAAGCGCTTGGTCGGAGACAGGGTGGCGTAGGTGCCGATGGTGGAGCTGAGCTGGTGCAAGGGCGAGATGCTGGACTGGACGGTGGGCGGCGAAGTGACGCGGATCGGGGACGGCGAGAGCCCCGCCGCCGACACCCCGATGTTGATGGGCGAGCTGGTGCTGTAGGACTTGGCCAGGCGGCTGGGCGACTGCTTGGGCGAGGAGAGGCGCTGCGCCGTGCCGTAGCCCGCCGGGCTCTCGGAGGACGAGCCGGCCCGCTGCAGCTTGTTGGGGGACTGCGGCTGCTGCATGGAGAGCGGGGAGCTCACCCTCTGCGCGGGCAGCGTGGAGCTCGAGTAGTAGGACGAGGACGAGGAGGAGGAGCAGTGCTGAGGCGGCGGCTGCGGCGCGTCGGGCAGGTGGAAGGCGCTGCCATGGCTCGGCCCAAAGGCCTCGGATCCGGCGAAGTGCGCCGCTCGGCTGGCTGGACCCTGCAGCGGAGGAGAGACAAGAAAAGAGAACAAGGATAACAGCCCTGAGACTAAATTGCAGAAACAGAGATGCATATGCAGTAATAGATTGCATTAGCTACTTTCTAGTTAACGGTTTTATACACTCAATAGTATAGCATCCTGCAACATAAAGTCCCAAAACCTGCAGCTGGGTATATCTGACATCCTTAGAAAAACTTTGTCCCCGTCCCCACCAACCATCGGATCCCATCCACAAATCCCATCAAATAGTTTTATACTGAACTTATGTTATTAAAGTATAAAAAGAAACAATATTCTGTACAATTGTCATTTTATAAATCAAAGTTCTGGCTGCTGAACTAGAGAAAGAAATGTTCAGCTGGCAGGGATTTGTTTATAAATGTTTATCAACACAACTAATATACTAATTTATCCAAAATAAAGAAAATAAGTAGAAATTTTTTTCTACCTTTGTTGTCTGGTTTCTGCTTTCCTCATCTTCTCCTCATTCATTTACTTCCATCCATTGTCTGCCTTCTCTCTGCCTCTTCCATATGCTCTGTTACTGTGCTTCTCCCTTCCATCTCTCCCTCCACCCCCACCCCAATTGGTCTGCCACCCATCTTCTTGCCTCTGCTCCCCTCATAGTCTGGAATCTCTTTCTTCCCCATTTCCCTTCAGCGTCTTCTCCCCACTCTCTCTTCCCCATTTCCCTTCAGCGTCTGTTACTCTCCACCTCACCTTCCTTCCCTCTCTCCCTTTCCCAGTTCCCTTAAGCATCTGTTGCTGTCCACCCCACCTTCACTCCTTCTCTCCCTTCCCTAGTTCCCTCCAGCGTCTGTTCCTCCCCATCCCACCCCACCTTCCTCAGTTCCCTTTAGCGTCTATTCCTCTCCACCCCATCTTCCCTCCCTGTCTCCCTTCCCCAGTTCCTTTCAACATATGTTCCTCTCTATCCCACCTTCCCTCCATCTCTCCCTTCCCCAGTTCCCTTCAGCACTTGTTCCTCCCCACCCCTCCTCCCTCTCTCCCTTCCCCAGTTCCTTTCAGTGTCTGTTCCTCTCCACTCCACCTTTCCTCCCTTTCTCCCTCCTTGGAAAGGTCATCTCTGATGCAACTTCCGGTTTCCAGTTGCATCAGAAACGACCTTTACGGCAGCCAAACGCGACTTCAACGCTCCTGCTGCTCATAGAAAGGAAATTTAGAAATCGCACACTACAAAGGTAAGGGAAAGAGAGGGAAAAAAGGAAGATGTTCGGACGTGTCGGTGGTGGCAATCGGACGGTGGCAGCGGCAATCATTAGTAAGGAGCGAGGGAGGGAGCGCAATTAATGACTGCGCACGTTCCCTCTGTTAACTGTGGAGACAAGGCCATTCACTGCTCCACGAGGCAGTGAATGACCTTGTCCCTGTAGCCACGGTGAACACTATTTTTCCCCCACCATTTCAGTGGGTTACCCACGGCTAACCGCAGGTAACAGTTACGTGCCATTCTCTAATCCTTAGGTGACCCTTCAGCCGTCTGCCTGCTCCAAGTGGCGTAACAAGGGTAAGTGGTGCCCCTTCCCTTCCTACGGCAAGAGCAACAGCATGACCATGCTACTCACATTCTGTCGACTATCCCTCTGCCATCACTTCCTAGGTGCAGGGGCCCAAAATGATGTCAGAGAGGCAATGCCGACTTGGCAGGAAGTTTGTAATGATTGCTCGTGCATGAAAAATTAAAGAGGTACAAGGGAAGGGGCACAGGTGCCTAGCATGGGGGCCAAGAAGGAGGATGGGTGCCCGCACCCTTTACAAAGACTGTGCCCAGGGTAGACCACCTCCCCCCATTAGACCAGTACCTGCTCCTTCTCCTCCTCATTAGAGGTCTGCATGGGAACGGGGATTGCGGGAATCCCACAGATCCCGCGGCACTCCTGCAGGGATCCCCCCCAGGTCTGCAGGACTCCCGTGGGGAACCTTCCCAGGCTCACACCTCCCCCCCCAGCTTAAGGGATTCCCATGAGGATGAAATTAGGGTTCCTGAGGTCTGGAAAGAGAATTAGTAGAAGATAGACAAAAGCAGAAACTGAGACCAAGATGATGGAAAAACAAAATGTCCCACCAGCTACAACAAGGGAGATGTTCATTATGAGAGGGGCTAAGCTCAAAGTGTGAGACCCAGCCCCCTCTCATGGTTATGCCACCCATCCAGCACTATCCTACTCTATGCTTTTTTCTCAAACACTCTCCTTTCCATAATGCTTCTCCAGCCGTCCCTCCCTCCATGGTACTTCTCTAGCCCACCCTCCCTACATGCTGTTTCTCCAGCCTCCTCCCCTCTCTACTCTGACACTGATTCACTTCACAACCTCTCTAGCTACAGACTCCCACACCTCCTGTACCTCTTCCTGGGCTTGCCCGCTATAACTGAAATCTTTGGCTTCCAGCCTACCCTAGAAACCATTTCTCTGCAAGTCCTGCCCACACAGGAACAGAAGTCGCTGCAAAGAGGCGTCTTCCGGGGTAGGCCAGCAGGCTTTTCTCATTGCTGTTGCTGGCTGCCCAAAGATTCAATTACAGCAGCCAGGCCTGTGGAGGAGGTAGGTGGGGGAGTCGGGAAAGCTGGCTAAAACCGGACAGACTCCCCCATTTTTAAAAAAACATCCTGACACTCGGACAGTCCTTGAAAAAGAGGACATGACCAGGTTTTCCCAGACATCTGGTAACCCTAGCCCTATTCATGAAATATTTTGAAGCCAAGTTTTCCAGAAAAGTCAGTAACCGATTAAGCTTTTGATTAGGGGACTTAAATGTTGGGGCAGATAGTATGAGTGAGGATCATCATGTAGCCAAACAGCAAAAGAAGTCCAACAGGGTCTGCAGTGCAAAAACGGCAAGCGAGAAGCAAAAAGAAAACTGCAGACTAATATGTACAAGATGCAGGCTATGTTTATTATACCAAATATTTAATGCAGTTAAATGTTACCACTTTATTACAAACCAAGAGACATAACAAGTTCTGTGTTTCAGAGAACATGCCTTCTTCAGGGGTCCATGGTTGACAAGATTTATAGAAAACCACAATAAAATGGTATAAACAATTTAAAAGAAGGTTTAAAAGAAGGTCACCGGCCAGCAGTGTGGCGCTAAAGCGAAAAAAAAATCATGTAGCTACATTCTTAACATCTCTTGAGTGTCTTGGGTGGTCTCAGATCATGAGGGTCCCTACTAATCAGGCAGGACATAACCCTGGATTTGTGTTTTGTCGATTTGTGGATTAAACAACGTGATGTAGTGGTTACATCTCTTGCCGTCTCTTGGTCGGATCATTTCATTCTCACTTTTAGCTTTCCGGTGGGTGATTCAGCCCGTCAGAAAAAAGTAACTCTTCCTTCTTTCTCAATTAGAGAGGATGTGGATTTGGGTTTACTTAAGTCAAAATGGATTCCTCAGCTAGATAGCTTGGTACAGTGTGATGTTACTGACATGATTGATGGGTGGCATTCCTCTTTATTAGTGTCTTCATGAGATTGCTCCATTGAGGGAAATTAAGCCACGTCATAATCAGTCTGTGCCATGGTTTACTGACACTTTACATCATTCAAAATAAGAGTTACGTAGTTTGGAGCGAAAGTGGCGCAAAAGTAGAGATGGTGACTCTTTTGCTGTTCAGAAAATTATGAAAGTTGCAATTTTGTTCTCTGGAAATCCGTTACCAGCAGTGGAGGGGCAATATGTTGAGAGTTGGATGGATTTTGAAACTGTGTCTGAATCTGATATAAAAACGATTGTTAAGGGGTTGAGCAGGGCAGCTTGTTCTTTAGACCCTTGTCCTCTGGAGGTTCTAGTTTCTATGCTGGATGTTATTTCTCCATAGGTTTCCCAGGTGGTTTTGAAATCTTTGGAGGAAGGGTGTGTCCCCTCGTCGTTGAAGAAGGCCATTGTTCACCCTTTATTGAAAAATTGTTTGTTGGGGACTGCCTTGGAACACTTCCGTCCCATTTCATCTTTAGGCTTTTTGGCCAAGGTCCTCAAGAAAGCCATATTACTTCAGTTGCAAGTTTTTCTGGATAAGAATGCTATTTTAAATTATTTTCAATTTGGATTTAGACCAAAATATTCTACTGAGCTTCTTGTTTTTTCGTTGCTTAATATCATACGAAGTGGGTTAAATCATGGGGTCTCATACTTTATGGTTCTCATTGACGTCCGTGGCTTTTGACAACGTGAATCATCAAATTTTCTTAGCAAGACTACGGGCCTTGGGTATTATAGGTATGGTGTTGGCTTGGTTTGAGTCTTTTTTGGGTAACCATACATTCTGTGTTGAAGTGAATGAGAAGAAATCAGACTGGGTTACTTTGTCTTGTGGAGTTCTTCAGAGTTCTGCCCTTTCAGCAGTTTTGTTTAATATCTACATGCTCCCGCTGTGTAAAATTTTACGCATGTTGGGGGTTAGGTTTCATCTTTACGCTGACGATATCCAATTATTTATCCCTGTGGAAAAATCTTTTGATGAAGCGTTATCATTCTTGAATGACTGGTTTTGTGTCATTCAGAACTGGATGTCTCAAAATCAACTAAAGTTAAATGTCTCTAAGACTGAGGTGTTATATATTGGTCGTGGTAAGAAATTGATGTCTTGTCCAACTGAGATCTCTCTTGCAGGTGAGGTTGTTCCGGTACGATTGCAGTGTAGGTATCTGGGAGTTGTGTTTGATTCCACTTTGTCCTTTAAGGCTCAGATTAAGGCTGTGATATCTGGCATGTTTTTCAAGCTGCGTTTAGCATGGAGGCTGCGTGACTATCTCTGATGATAATTTTCGCACAGTCCTCATATTATTGATAACCACTTTGCTTGATTATTGTAACTCTATTTATTTGGGTTTGCCCAAATGTGTTTTGCGGGCTTTGCAGCTGGCACAAAATGCAGCAGCACCCTTTATTGTTCAGGCCTCAAAATTTGACCACATCACACCGATACTTCGAGAGCTCCATTGGCTGCCAATTGGCATGAGGGTCGAGTTTAAAGTTCTTTGTTTGATATTCAAGGTACTTCAGCTCAACTGTCTGTCAAAAAATGGCCTTAGAATGCCCTTGCGCAGGATTTTCCCCTGTGCAAATGTTGCCATTTTTGCTGAGGCTGTAAATGCCTAACTTTCCATTTTTTAAGTTAATGACCATGCACTACCCCCCCCCCCTTCTTTTTTTTTATTTTACAAAACTGTGCTAGCATTTTTAGCGTTGGCCGCGGTAGTAACAGCTCCGATGCTTACAGAATTCTATAAGCGCTGGAGCTGCTACTGCCGCAGCTACTGCTAAAAACACTAACACAGTTTTGTAAAATGGGGGGTGGGTAATGTTGCCATTAGCAGGTGGCTGTTAATAAAAATTACTGCATGAACACGTACCACCATCCATTTTGTAGGCAGTAAAGGTGAACAGAATGCTAGGAATGACTAAGAAGGGGATCACAAACAGATCGGAGAAGGTTATCATGTCGCTGTACCGGGCCATGATATGCCCTCACCTGGAAACTGCGTCCAGCACTGGTCGCCGTACATGAAGAAGGATACAGTACTACTCAAAAGGGTACAGAGAACAGCGACTAAAATGGTTAAGGGACTGGAGGAGTTGCCGTATAGTAAGAGATTAGAGAAACTGGGCCTCTTCTCCCTTGAAAAGAGGAGACAGAGGGGACATGATCGAAACATTCAAGATACTGAAGGGAATAGACTTAGTAGATAAAGACAGGTTGTTCACACTCTCCAGGTAGAGAGAACGAGAGGGCACTCTCTAAAGTTAAAAGGGGATAGATTCCATACAAGCTTAAGGTAGTTCTTCTTCACCCAGAGTGGTGGAAAACTGGAACGCTCTTCCGGAGGCTGTAATAGGGGATTCAAGACAAAGACAAGTTCCTGCTGAACCAGAACATATGCAGGTAAGGCTAGTCTCAGTTAGGGCCCTGGTCTTTGACCTAAGGGCCGCCTCGTGAGCAGACTGCTGGGCACTATGGACCACTAGTCTGACCTAGCAGCGGCAATTCTTATGTTCTTAGTGTCCTCCCCGACCCCCCAAAAAAACTGAAACATTTTATAGTGTGTAGATTAGTGCACACTAAAATCGTACTTCCTGTAGGATGCTTGAGCATGTTTTGCCATATACTGTAATATTTTAAACATCTTAGTAAAAGGACCCCTAATTCTTTATCTCTTTCCTCTTTTAAATGCCTCCTATAGCTGTGTCTCTTCAGAGTGAAAAATATATGGAGGGGCATAATCAAAAAATACGTCTAAGTCCGTTTTGGGCCTAAGTCACTAGTCACCCAAAGTTGAACATGTTCAAAGTCCATTCTTGAAAAATACATCCAAAATATTTTTTTCCCCCGAGACTCATTTTACCTGTAAGTCCAGCCGTTTGATCGTCCAGACCGCTAAATTGTCTATCTTTATACCCTATTCTCATTCAAAAATTCATCCAAATCAAAAACGTCTAGAACAAGACCTTTGGATGTGGAAGGGGCCAGCAAAGTGATGGACTGGCCACTCAGACATTTCAACAGAGTAGTGGGGCACCTTGTAGGGCACTGCTGTAAACTTCAGAAAAAGGGTGCTACGTAAACATCTCACCACAACTCCCTTGCAGGTCATGGTAAGCCCCAAAAAACACACCCAAACCAATTATACCCACCTGTCTACAACCCCAATAGCCCTTATGGCTGCAGGTGCCGCCTATATGGTAGTACAGTAGGGATTTGGGGGGTGGGGTTGGTGGACTTTCATTTTCCATTATGAATACAGTGGTTAGAGTGGCTTATGGGCCTGAATACTCCTCTCCATGGTTCACTAGCCCACCCCCAGACTACTTAAGCCACCTATGTGCAGCTCTACAAGGCTTTCCTATGCCAGGTGCTGATGTTCTGGAGGCAGATATGTATGTTTTTATTCCAATTTTTATGGCAGTGTGGGGGATCAGTGATCACTGGGGGAGTGTGTGGGGGGTACTTTGTGTCTGCAGTGGTTATCTAGTCACTTTGGATACCTTCTGGCCTCTTAGACCTGTTTTTAGATCACCTAAGTCACTACGTATAAGTTCCATCTACACAGTCTCATTAAGCTTTCAGTTATACTGGCAGTATGACTAAGTCTAGGTCATCCCATGTCCCACCCAAATCCCACCCTCACCAGTCCTCCTAAAACACTCTGTTTTTAGATACGTCTAGAACTGTTTCGATTATCAGCACTTGGACGACTTGTTCTTTAAGGTCATCAAAGTGCCGAGTTGGGCAGGATTTTATACGTATTTCTGTTTCGATTATGAGCCCCTTATTTCTTATTTATTTACAGTGGCACAAAAATAAACCAGGGCAGGATTAGGTTCATGGGGGATAGAGAAGGGTGGGAGTGCTAAGCTCTCTCACTTAGGAACTCATTTGCATAGTCAACAGGGCATTGCCACCGACTTCCATTCAGTGTATATAATAAGCTAATGTTTCACATTAAAGTTTTGCAATTAAAAACAAATTTTAAAAAAAGTGTGAGATAATCCTGATCAAATCTACCACCCTCACCCTCTAGTTCCAAAATCAAGAAAGCAGCTCACACCACCAATTGCTTTTTCAATTTTTAAGTCAACATTTATTTTGATAAAATAAGTTTTATTGCATATGCTTTAGGCTGTACTATATAATTCAGTGCGTAAAACATCTTGCCTTCTCATGTCATATACTTTGAGAAATACTATAATGGGTAATAAATCAACATTTTGTTTTATAGCAGCTTTTTAATAAACTATATAGTTTTAAATCAATTTGATGCCTTGTATGTACATTTATACATAAGCACAGTAACTGTTCCTGAAAACTCTTAAAGAAAATCTTATGATAATTAGGAGTGCATTTAGATTTTCTTTCCATTTTATTTGGTTCAATTTTGAGTGTCCAGGTTTGTTTCTTTTATTATACATTTACCCTCCCCCACCTTTTGTGAAGCTGCACAGTTTTTTATCGCCGGCCGCAGTAGTCGGAGCTTTTACTGCTGCAGCCAGCTATAAAAAAAAACCCTAATGTGGCTTCATGAAAGGGGGGGGAGTAATTTTTTAAAAATTTTATTTTAGATTTACTTTCTATTTTAGCACATACTATTTGAAATAAGGTGTGGTGATTTTTTTTCCAATTTATAAATAACTACATTGTTGTAAAACAGCATATGCTTAACATATAGTCATGAGTCATGAGTGAGCCTAGGCCCATCCAGTTTGGGCTCCAGCCCACCCAGCAGCAGTGCATCTTGATAGCACAAACTCCCGCAGACCTGCATTGCTCTCTTTAACAGGCTGCTGATGACACGGAAGCCTCCCCTCTGCCACGTCCTGCCCCTCTCTGTCACAACATCCTGTTTCTCTGCCTGGGAAGGACACAACAGAGGGGAGGCTTCTGGGTCAGCAGCAGGCAGCATATATGAATCACTACTGCAGCTGGGGACCCATTAAAGCAAGAGGAACAGGTGTGGGTGGAGTGGAATGTGGGAGAAAAGGAGAGATTGTGCAGGTGGTGAGGAAGCAAAGGGAGAATTGCTGGACATGGGGTGGAGGGGAGGAAGGGAGAGATGAAGCAAAGGGATGGAGAGAGATGAGAAAGGGATAAATCTTGTATAGGGGATGGAGGAAAGAAATAGAGGCTGCATGGAGTGGGTGAAAGGTATGAGAGGGAGGAAATATTGGATATAGGGGTGGAGGGGAGGGAGAGATGGTGCATGAGGGAGAAATATTTTGCATGATGTTAGAGAAGAGGGAGAGATGCATGAGGTGATGGGGAAAGAGATGGACCCAAAACATAAGGAAAGGAGAGAGAGATAGTGGACAGTGGGACAGAGGGAGAGATAATGGACATAAGGGTGGATGAGAGGAAGGGAGATATACTTAGGAGGTAGAGAGGGAAGAAAGAGAAAGATGTTGGATCTAGGAGCAGAAAGGAATGATAGAGAGATCCAGACTTTGGGATTGAAGGAAGAGAGAAATTGGAGGGGAGGCAGGGAACTTCTTTATTTTCTGACCTGGGGCCTAGCATATCTAACACCAGTCCTGACCCTTGCTATATAGCTGGTGGGCATCCTTAGCTGAGGACTCCATTTTACCAAGCTCTGCAGTCAGCAACAGCATACATCTCAGCTAAGCATGCATAGGGTACAGGCATCCGTGGCTTAGAGATGCTGCTGCTGCTTGCCAAGCTTGTTATGAGTGAAAGAGAGTTCTTACCACCTTCATAGAAAATCTTAAGCTGACAGAGGTTGGGGCTCCTCATTAGCCAATGTATTTATACATATTTTGTGATAGAACTGGGCATGGCAGAGAAAATTTTGTGCCCACCCGCCTTGGGCTCAGGCCCACCCAAAATTAGTTGTCTGGCTATGCCACTGTGCTGAACTAGAAACCAAAATGAAGAAACTCCTGGCCAGATTTTTTTTTTTTTAATTTTATTTGAAACAAAATTCTAAACAAGCCTGTTTTGTTCCATTTTTTTTTGTTTTCAAACTCAATACAAATTCCTACTGATGATAAAACTTACTGTGAAAGAGGAACTCCTGGTTATTGGTGTATATTTAGCTCTGGGGCCCATCAGTCGATATACCACCTTCAATACAAACATCAAAGCAGCTTATGGAGCCCTTGCGTGCATTAAACCCATTCCTAGCACATCTCTAAAATAGGGCTTTAAGCTTTGCAGGTTGCATGCTAATTTTTCCTTTAGTGTGCAGGACTTGCAAAAAAATTGACATGGGTTCGAACACCTGCTGCCTCCTATAAACGCACTAGCAGGCTAACATTTCCACTTCTATGACACATCCCTTCTAAAACATTACTTTTGAAAAATAGATAGTATATGCGTGGAAGGGGCATAATCAAAAGAAACATCTAAGTCTGTTTTGGGCCTAAGTCGCTAGTCGTCCAAAGTTGGCAGTGTCAAAAGACCATTCCCGAAAAATACTTCCAAAATATTTTGTTTTTTTCAAAAGTCGTCTAATTATACTTCCAGACTGCTAAGTCATCTATCTTTATAACCAATTTTCGTCCAACAATTCATCCAAGTCAAAAAAGCCTAGAACAAGACCTTTTGAACATGGGAGGGGTCATCAAAATGATGGATTGGACACCAAGACATGGCAACACAATAGTGGGGCACCTTACAGGGAATTGCAGTGAACTTCACAAAAAGGGTGCCACGTAAACACTCCCTTATAGGTCATGATGAGACCCCCAAAACCCACTAATACCCACCTGTCTACCACCCTAATAGCTCTTATGGCTGCAGGTGCCACCTATATGGTAGTACAAAAGGGTTTTGGGGGGTGCACCATGAATGCAGGAGTCAAAGTGGCTTATGGACTATGGTTCACTAGCCCACCTCTCAAACCATTTAAGCCACCTATGTGCAGCTCTACTAGGCTTTCCTATGACAGGTGCTGATGTTTTTATTCTGATTCTTATGGCAGGGGGGGGTCAGTGATCACTGGGGGAGTGTGTGGGGGTCTGTACTTTGTGTCTGCTGTGGTTATCTGTCCACTTTGGATACTTTTTTGCCACTTAGATGGCCACTTGTTTTTAGATGGCCTAAGTCACTACATATAAGTTCCATCTAGGCAGTCTCGTTAAACCTTTCGTTATACTTGCAGTACGACTAAGTCTAGGTTGGCCCTTGTCTCGCCCAAATCCTTCCCTCTCAACTCCTCCTAACACACCCTTTTTAGCTCTGGGCTGCACGTGCAGCAGTACTGACAAGGCCTAAGTCATTTTTAAATACGTCCAAAACCCGGTTCGATTATCGGCACTTGGACGACTTGACTTACTGATTGTCCAAGTGCTAATTTAGGCCGGTTTTTAGATGCATTTCCATTTTGATTATGAGCCCCTTAGCGCATGCAAACCAACAAAATATCGCAAAACACTTGAATAAATTTTGTGTTATATTTGTTGCAATAGTCAGGGTCTTGCCGCATCTGGATAGATAGAACTGACGTTTCAGCCAACATGCTGTGGCTTTCTTCAGGGTCTGCTGGAAGGTCTGTAGTTTGCTTTTATATATAGTGGATCTTCAAACCTGATTGGCTGGGGCTTGAGGAGATTGAGGCAGGAGAGTCCTTTGGTCACAAATTTGAATTTTGTTCAAATAGTCCGTTGGTCCCAAATTTTAATTTTAAAGATGTTATCCCACTATATATAAAGACAAACTGCAGACCTTACAGCACCCCCTGAAGAAAGCTATGTTGGCTGAAATGTCGGTTCTACCTACTCAGACACAGCCAGACCTGTATAACTTCAACAATCATGACGACAGCCACAGAAGCCTAAGAGAACACATTTTGTGTTAGCCTGATTTTTACATGCTGAGCATGCATTGGGGTTCAACACCCTTTAGTAAAATAACTCCTCTGTGAGTTATCACTTTATACATTTCAACTTCTTCATTAACGAGCATGATGTACGCTTGGCATGAAGATTTGGAACTTTCGCTTGAGGAAGAGATGTGGCAGGAAGTTTGGAAAAATATGTTTAGATCTGCTCGCTCTGCCAGTGTTCTTCAATCTCTGTTCTTCCTAATGCATAGGGCACACTGGACTCCAATTAAGGTAGCTAAGATTTCAAATGGACTCTCTACCATGTTTTGGTCTTGTAACTCACAAGAAGGCACACTAACTCATATGATCTATGACTGTTCACATCTATCTGTCTATTGGAGCAAAGTCTGGTAAATCATTTCTACAATCTTAACTATACAAGAGCCCTTAAGTTTACGCATTATCATACTAGGTCATCACTAGCCTACTGCACACGCTGCCTGATCATAATGCAAGGTTGCTTAACATCTTGCTCTTTTTGGCCCTTAAAAATATTTTACATTGTTGGAAAGACCTATCTAAGGCAAATTATATTAATTGGAGGAATACATATGCCTTACAGTAAAATATGAAAGTGTCATAGCGGAAAGGCACAAGTCTATGAGCTCGTTTATCAAAATCAACTCTTATTGCAAAACAGACTGATGACATTCAGTTATTGTGCTAGGATATAGTTATCTACAACAGAACTTATGCATTATATCATGGCTCACTATCCATATTTATATGGGGGTATAACTCCGGTGTTTCTCTGTGCTTTGGATATTGTATATGGTTATGGCTGCAAGTTGTCCTGACACTCTCTTTTTAGATAAGCAGGGGTCAGCTCGTTGTATTGCATAGATAATATTTTATGATTCTTTGCTTTGTACAACTTGTCTGTATCTTGCCTTGTTAACATTTATTGTATTTTTATATTTTATTAAAATCAATAAAAATCTTTGAACTGGATTTTTATACATTTGTTTATTAGATAAAAATAACTTTTTACATGAACATGCCACTAAAAGAACTTTGAGACCAGGATGGTTCTTTTTTCCTGAACTGACCCTTCATAATCCGTGGTATTTGTCAGAAGATGTCAGCGTTAAGTCACTTAACATACTGTTAACTTTATCAGGGAAACTAGATCAATGCAAACATCTCATTTCATCCAAGTGACCTTTTTCATATGAATGCATAGCTACATTGCATAAAAGAAAGCTCTAAGAAACACAGCATTTATTTTTATTAAGGTTGCACATCGATTAATTATGATTAAAATTTTTAATCGCATAAAGCGTCCCACCCTCTCACATTTCCTTCTATACTCGTACAGTGGTAAATATAGACAGCAGAAGTAAATTCTCAGAACTGACATGTTTTAATTACTACAATGAAAATAAATAATTTTTCTTACCTTTGTTGCCTGGTGATTTTAATCTGGTGATTTTAAAGACAGAACAAAATGATTAAAAAAATAAAATCATCAAGCAACAAAGGTAAGAAAAATGATTTATTTTCATTGTAGTAATTAAAACATGTCAGTTCTGAGAATTTACTTCTGTTGTCTATATTTGCTACTGTACGAGTATAGAAGGAAATGTGAGGGGGGACACTTTATGCGATTAATCAAAATCGATGTGCAGCCTTAATTTTTATGCAATAAACATGCAGATGTTTCTGAGGGAGAAGAATAGGCAGTGCATGTATCTTATAAAATATGTGCAGAACTGCTGATTCTTTACTGGCACATACATACTTGAAGTTACACCTTTGTGTGGCAGTTTTCAGGGAAGCAATTTTATGAAAGGCACACTGGAAC
The DNA here is from genome assembly GCF_902459505.1 of Geotrypetes seraphini. NCBI lineage: Eukaryota > Metazoa > Chordata > Amphibia > Gymnophiona > Dermophiidae > Geotrypetes > Geotrypetes seraphini. The sequence goes on from NC_047085.1 coordinate 292,670,663, forward strand.
CCAAGTGCTCTGTATAAAATTATCCTTCTTGTACTTAGTGGCATTGTAAAGGAGGTGGGGGGGACGACCGCCCTGAGCACCATCTCGGTGGGGGTGCTGGCATCTCTCCGCCCCCATGCCATGCTTGCGCCCTCCCTTCCCCACCCCTGTACCTCCTTATAATCTTCACTAGCATGAGCAACTACTCTAGCCTGTTGCTTGCGCAGGCATGACTCCCTTTGAAATCACTTCTGGGTCGCGGGGCCAGGAAGTTACGTCAGAGGGAAAGCCAGCAAGAGTAGTAACTGCAGAAGCTGCTCATGCTGGAGAAGGTTTAGAGTTATAGGGTGGGAAGGGACATCATGAGTATGGCGTAGGGGGTGGAAGCTGCAGGGGGCTGTCGTGAAAGGAACAGAGGGATGGAGAGGAGGGCGCGGGGCATACCACAACTCTGGGCACCTCCCACCCTTGTTATGCCACTGCTTGTACTGTTTATGGCTGCTGCATCTATAGCAGGGATTGGTCTTATTTTTAACTGACATCAGAATAGCTGCTGACACATTATTCTGCATCCTGTCATTGTCAATAGTAATTGTTTCAATGCCGGCATCCCAGAGATATGCCCCTCTGCAGCACAGACTGGAGCAAGACCTGCTTTTTAAGCATTTGAACATCCTTAAAAACTTATGTTTGGATATGTAACTGGGTTTTGCTTTTAAAATGTTCACAAGCCTGTTGTGATTTTTTTGAGATGAGGTTCAAAGTTGCTTCTGCCCGTTTGCTAGCAAAAAGCCGCTATAGTTTATTTCAAAGCATGTATTTTCTACCTGCCAATACCATCACCATTTCATGTCAGTCTCTGCAGTTAAGCTATATTCACCATGGACTTTTTCCTGTTTATGTACAGACAAAACCTGTAATCAGTCAAGCCCATTACAGATATTTACGAAGGACATATGGCTTTCCAAAGCAGAATTAAATAAAGCAGTGTGGTTGCTGTTGTAGTCCACCTGGATATGCAGAAATAAAAGACCTTTACGTCTACCTATCCAAGGCAGAGCTGAAAGTCTAAAATCTGGATTTATCAATACGTCTGACTTCTGCTGTTTATGCTGACACAGGTGAGACATATCCATCAGAGGAAAATGGAATAGTCAGCACATCAATTGGTGAATGCTATTGGCAAGCACAATATACAATGCACCAAACGAATGGACACATTGCTGCATACAGTACAGCAGTGAATGATGCATACAGTTTTAGAATAGATGGACAGGATCAGTATCAGAGTTGATATCAATCTAGCTCACTCCAAACTACACTATAAGAGCAATTCTATAATTAGGCACCCGCACTTATTTGCCATTTGAGCACAAATTAGTAAATTGTATAAATGGCACTCACAATTGTGCATACTATTTAATTGAAAAACAAGAAAATTAGCGTTCATTGGGTGCTAACAATCAATTTTTTGTGTTAATCACATTCTATAAAGATGCACATGTACATTTTTAAATGTGGATCCAAAAAAAGGGGTGTTGCCATGAGAGGAGCATGGGTGAGTCACGGGCATTCCTAGAATTTGTGCACAATGTTATAGAATAAGAGCCCAATTTAGAGTACTTAATTTAGGCAGGAGGATTTCAGTTGGTATAAATCCTTTCACCCAAAGTTAGGCAAGGATTCCGACACTACATATAAAGGGGGCACATCTCAGAGCGCCCTTTATAGAATACTGTTCAGTATTGATTTTTTGGTACCATATACTGAATCTAGCCCAAAATGTACAGAACACTAGCATTTTTGCAGGTAAGTGTACACTTGTACAAGTACGTAGCAGCAGGAAGATTAAGTATTATTTTGCAGTGATATGTATAAGTGGCAAAGCACTTACAGTATATGCAAAGGGAACAGGGCTGTAAATTATACATATAACTTACAGAATACTGCCAGTTATGCACACCCCTGCCACGTTTAAATAGTTATAGCAGATCTATGGCTGGTCTAACTGCGATAGTGTAGTGTAGGTGCACTAATGCTAGGTTACGACAGAACTCCATAGTGGAATCTAGGCCCTCAGATTCCATTACAGAATAGGTTTTCACCGTGCAGTATCAAAGTGTCTAAAAAGAGGTGTGCCTGCTTCTAGAATTGCCTCCTATGTGGTGGTAAGGGCCCATTAAGACATTCACTCCCATTCTTCAAGGGCCACCAATGGCTCAACAACAGCAACTGCAACAAAACTCAAAAGTCTCAGTTACAATTTTACTTAATGCTCAAGTGTCAAAAACTCAAAACCCCCTCTCCTTCAGCATGTCATTCCTAACAATAACAGAATCAGGCTGGTCCGGTATTTACTCCATACAGAAAGCTAACCACATATATCTTTTTCCCCATAAAATCACCACTCTTTTTCATCTTAAATTTTCAAAATATTCAGCAGTCTACTCAAACTTGGGTACAAAGAATGCAAAAAGGGAGTCTACATTTTAGCAACTTAATCTTTTTATCCCCTCCATTCTGCACAGATAATTTCTCTATATGAAGTAAGTGATGCATTTGATTTCACCTTAGCAGGTTCAGGGTGTATCAACTGCAATATGCATCACTTGGCAATGAAACATGTCCTCATAACAAACATTGTTCCAAATTGTCCAATTTCAGATCATTTTCCAAATCCAGAAGGCAGAACTTAACATATTTTCTGTACAGTTTGATTGAATTAGGTGCCGTCGACTCACGTTCGAGTCCTAGCGGCTTGATGAATTACAGATTTAAAAAGGAATCGATTTTGTGCTAGTCCAGTAAGGTCCCCTAGTGTCATCCCCAAGGTTGTTTCAATGCTGGAGGACCTTGCCAGATTAGCACAAGCGTGTGTGTGTATGTGTGTGTGTGTGGGGGGTGTTTCATGCTTTCATGCATCCAGTGGTCATCTGGTCGGTTTGGGTATCTTTTTGGCCATTATTTGCTTTTAAAACAGGTCTCGTTCTGAACATCTAAATGACATCCTGGATGTCTTCAAAAAGATCTGATTATCCAAGACTAATCCCACCTCTAATACACCTCCTTAAGATTTAGACTTTCTGGAGAGAAAATGACCTGTAAGACATCTAAAAAGTCAGTTATGAAAATCAGCACTTGGACATTTTGACGATTAAAACATCCAAGTGCCAGTTTATGCCATCATTTGGATGTATTTCTTTTTTGAAAATGAGCTCTATAGTTTAGATTTTCAGAGAGCTTCTGACAAAGTTCTTCATGAGAGACTCCTGAGAAATTAGAATTATGGTATAGGAGGCAATGTTCTTTTGTGGATTAGTAATTGGTTATTTGATAGAAAACAGAGGGTTGGGTTAAATTGCCATTTTCTCAATGGAGGAGGGTAAATAGTGGAGGTCCACAATGATCTGTATTTGGCCAGGTGCTATTTAACATATTTATAAATGATCTAGAAATTGGAACAAGTGAAGTGATTAAATTTGTATATGACACTAAACTGTTCAAAGTTGTTGAAGCATATACAGACTGAAAAACTGCAGGAAGACCTTAGGAAATTGGAAGACTGGGCATCCAAATGGCAGATGAAATTTAATCTGCACAAATGCAAAGTGATGCACATTGGGAAAATCATAGTTACCAGATGCTAGGGTCCACCTTGGGGGTTAGCGCCCAAGAAGATCTAGGTGTCATCATAGACAGTACATTGAAATCTTCTGCCCAATGTGCTGTGGCAGTCAAAAAAGCAAACTAGTTGTAGATGTGATAGCAACATTTTAGAGCAAAGAACTAGTGTAATAGTTACAGTAATCTAGTCGAGACAGGATTAGGGATTGCACTAAAATTTGGAAAGTCTCTGTTTTGAAGTATTTTCTGATGGATCTTAGCTTTCTTATCACAAGGAAAGATTGTTTTATTGATTATACATGGCTTTTCATGGATAGGTAGTTAACAATTTCTACTCCTAAGATTCAGGATTGTAGTTCTAATGGGAAGTCTGTGTCATCTACTGTGATCCTTGGAATGTAGTGTGGGTCAGTCGAGGATCCTAGCCAAAGGAATTTGGTTTTGTTCTTATTTAGTTTGAGGTGGTAGGTTGAGGTCCAGTTTTCTACGATGTGGAAATATTATTTATAACAGTGGTAACGGTATTGACTAATGCAGCCGTTACAGGTGAAATGTTTTATTTGTGCGAGATCTAGGGTGGCTCTTAAGGATTGCATTAGGAGGTTGAACACTTATGGTGATAGTGAGGATCCTTGGAGGCCCCCACTGGGAGGGTGCCAGCTATCAGAAAGTTCACTATCCTTATATTCAGCATATTGCCAGGTGGTTAGGAAACCTTGAAACCAGGAGAGGACTGTGCCACTAAACCCCAAATCACTGAAGATCTCGGACCTTTAATCAAAGTCTACTAGGTCAAATGCGCTGCTTAAGTCAAATTGGATTAGGATTGTGCTGTGACCCTCGCTTAGTAGTTCTGTTCCATATGTTGCTAGTGCTATGACCATCATATGTTGCTAGTGCTGTGATTTTTCCTGAATCCAGATAGTGAAGGATGGAGGATATTGAAGCATTGTAAGTTGCATTCGAGTTGTTCTGTGACATATCCCTTCATCGTTTTGATGAATAGGGGGATGGAAGCTACTGGCCAATTGGTCACATCAGAGGGGCTGAGTTTTGGGTTTTTGGGAATGGGTGTTAAGATAATTCCTTCTCCTGATTTGAGGAAAAGGCCAGTTATTATATAACAGTTCAGCCATTGGGTTATTTTTCCTATGGTTGTTGGGGTGGCTGCTTTCATCAGGTAAGGTAGGCAGGTGTCAAGGCTGCAGTATAATTTGAAGTGTTTTAGAAGTCATTTTGTGTCTTTGAATGTAATCTCTTCAAAATCATTCCATGATCTGTCCGCTGGTATTGCCTTAGATGATTTGTTGCAATGGGTCTAGCTGGATTGGTGGGGGTGGAGGGGGTGTAGCTGGTCTCATGTGAATTAAATCTTCGTTTTAAAATAGTTGGCTAGTTCTGGGGCTGTTGGAATAGAGGACTTGCCACCATTTGTGATCTTGTTCATGTTGGTAAGATTAACTAATATTCAAGTTTCAAGTTTCAAGTTTTAATAATAATTTGATTAATCGCTTAATCTAAATTCTAAGCGATGTACATGTTAATAAAATTACAATGTAAGGGGGATAATACAATAAATAAGACTAACAAGATTACTGACAAATTTGATGAGACTAAGGGAGGAGATGGGTAAGAGTTACAATTTATATAAAATATTGAAAACAGTTTTTAATTTTAAGATTATCTTCTGTGCTGATCTGTTTAGAGTGGAACTCTTTCTTATTTTGTGTCAATAGTGATTTATATTCTAGGATTTTCTGGCGTCAGTCTTGTTTTCTGGGGATAGGTGTTTTCACCAGTAGTGCTCGGCTTGTCGTAAAGTTCTTTTTAGGGCCATAAGCACTGAGTCGAACTACTTCTGTGATTATCTTTGGATTCTTTTGCTGCATTTTGAGTGGGGCTAGTTTGTTTAGGGTTTGTTCATTGATTGTTTTATTGATTATACATGGCTTTGCTAGGCCAGCCCACCTCGCATCATCAAAGTGGGCTGGCCTAGCAAAGGCCCTGTGGCTTCCTGATGAAACCACGGCTAAAACTAAACTAAAGCTAGCGGCAGCTATGTGACTAAGTTAAAATCACACTGCGCTGCCACTGCTGGTCCGGGGGTGAGAAGAAGAGGAGTCCCGGCGTATAGCCGGCAGAAGGCAGGAAGTCAGCTGACGCTGGCGATCGGGGCAGAAGGCAGGAAATCAGCCGGTGCTGGCAATCGGGGCAGAAGGCAGAAAATCAGCTGACGCCGGCACGGGTGATCTGCGGCAGAAGGCACTTCTGAAATCGCATACAGACTGCGGGCCGCAAAATAGTACTTGGAGGGCCGTGAGTTTGAGACCGCTGGTTTAGGTGGAGGTTGAGGCTTCCTATGATGAAAGTGGAATCACATTGTAACTGTGATTCTTGCGATGATGTCTGAGACCTGTGGTTCAGCTTCTAGCCACTTTCCAGGAAGGATGTAGAATAGTATTCAGCAGTTGTTGTTTATTTCTACCATTAGTATGAAGTGCATTCAATAATTTATCTACCTGAATATGAAAGAAAGTAGCAAGTGTATTGAAAGAAGTCTGTGCATGTTGTGACATGTCTCAAGGTTACTAATACAAAGTAGTGGCTCAGTGCAAATCTAATATTCCAAGAGACAGAATGTTAGGAGAGTCTTCACACAAATCAAATAAGAAACTGCTAGATTTAGAGAACCAGAAAGAAAAAAAAAACAAAGGAGATCCTTATTTTTTGGGGAAAAGGTTACCTCGGTTTATATTTGGGTCAGCTTATATTCGAGTATATACTGTACCGTAATCCTTACTTGTTGAAATTATCTGATAAAAAAGAAATGTAAACCAAGAGAATAAAACTCCAATTCCATGTTCTTCCAATCTCCTCAAAAGAATAGAAAGCATAATTATATGAATATCAGCTGAAATATCTAGAAATAATTAAGTACAAGCACATTCTGTATCTTCAGTATCTTTCAACAACACATCAATAATTGGAGGGAGTAGGGCATGACACCCCTTACTCTTCCAGTAGACACTATTCTCCTTCTCCCCCCCTCGAAGATATGAGAGAATCAGTACATGAGACTGTATGACAACTTCAGATATTATGGCCAATCCTATTAAAACAGCAAGCAGGTCCCTGGAGCAGCCTAGTATTTGGTACAGTGGTCCATATCCCACTCTAACTAGTACACTTGTGGTGGAATATATGACCTCATCAAAACCAACCAAAACCTACTGTACCTACATATACAAGGTGATACCTGCAGGCATAAAGGCTATTATTGTGGTGCACAGTTGGGCACAGTAGGTTTTTGGAGGGCTCCCCATTGAATGCAAGAGTGTAATGGTGAGATGTGTACCTGGGACCTTTTCTGTGAAGTCTACTGCATTGCCCCCTATGGTGCTTTATTGCGATGTCAGTCTGGCCATTCTACTAAGAAAGCTGCCCCCTCCCCTACCCCCATATATCTTAATGGATTGTTTTTGTGCTTTTTTTCATTGGACTTTTTTCTTAATGGTCTTTAAAGATAGATGCTCTAAGCTCAAAGCGACAAATTCTGTGAACGTCCAGCAACTTAGGCATCCAAATAAATTGAATACTAAGCCCAATTAACGACTTTAACAAAGCAATAATTGAAAGTTAGATGTCCAAAGGCTGTGCACAATTCACAAAATAGGCATCCACAATTTCATGGACGCCCATCAGAAAAAGCTGCACCTAACAGAATAGGCGTGGGCGTGGCTTGATACAGACGGCCATTTACAGAATTGCATGCCACTCAGCATCCTAACACATCTACTTTTGAGCGTTAGTTGGGCACGAGTTAAGTGGATGCGACTTAGGCGGCACTTAAGTGTGACGGAGGCATCTACATATAGGTGAACGTGGCTTCTATTTTGGGGAGTAAAGAGGACTCCAGTATGATATTAAGGTCAAAAGATGTTTAATAATGCATTACTTAAATAAAGCACATGAAAAAATATATATATTGCATACTAAACCTTCTATATTTGGGGGTAAAGATGACTCTGACTCCTCTGATAATAAAAGAAAAAGATGTTTAATAATGCATTATTCAAGAAAAGCACATGAAATCTATCTATCTATATACATATATTGCATACTAAACCTTATTTACAAAAAGTTAAGAAAACAAAAAGAGAAACTCTACTCACAGTGGCTGTGGTTCAGAGCAAGTGGACATGTCTGATGCACAATCTTGACATCATTGTGACATCATCACTATGCACCTAGATGACAGAATGTCAGTAAAAAAATAATAGAAACCCCTATCTAAAAGGAAATGCCTGTGGCTCAGTGGTTAAAGGCACTTCTTCCATCGTCCACAGGTCATGGGTTCAAATCCCTAGTGTGGTCAAGTACCCCAGCACATATTCCTATTTTTTAGTTACAATCTGCCATCTAGGTACATATTGATGATGTCATCATGATGTCACAATGATATCAAGATTGTGCATCAGACATGTCTACTTAACCTGAGCCACAGCCATTGTGAGTTGGGTTTCTTTTCTTCTTTTCTTAAACTTTGGGAGTGAGGTTTGGGGGTCCTTTTACTAAGGCACGCTAGTGCATCTTAGCGCATGGTAAATATTAGCGTGCCCTAAATGCTAACGCATGGCAACACGTCCATAGGATATAATAGATGCATTTAACATATGCTAAGACGCAGTAGTGCGCCTTAGTAAAAGGACCCCTTAGTATGCAAAACATTTTATCATGTGCTTTGCTTGAGTAATTCATTATTAAACTTCATTTTCAATTATTATCAGAGGAGTCCTCTTTACACCAAAAAATAGGTTTAGTAAGCGATATATAATAATAATAATAAATTTTTATAAACCGCCAAATCATCAGTTCATGGCGGTTTACCCAATAATAATTACACTAAGCAATCAGAAATACAAAGCCATGTAACAATTATTGCAAATGGAAATAACACAGTTCAGAATAAAATACTAGATAGCAGAATACAGCCCTATAAAAACTTATAAAAGATAGCAATTACATCATACAAATTGATTATACTAAAATAAATAAAAAGTCTGTAGAATTGTTTAAACAAATGATCATAAGATAATAGAAACTGACTTCAATAACAAATTTAAAAATAAAATCAATAATGTGTTTTGTATTGTTTAAATAAATAAGTTTTAAGATCTTTCCGAAATTGATAATAAGTAAGGGATGGGGAAATGAGAGCATTCAAATATGAATTCATTACTCCTGCTTGGAATGCCAAGCTCCTATCAAAAAATTTTTTATAACAGCTTGCTTTTACTGAATGAAAATAAAACCAACCGGATCTGTAAATGTTTTTCTTAATAGTAAGAAATTTAAAATGGGAAGAAAGATAAGATGGTGCTAGACCAAATAAAACTTTAAAACAAATGCAACCAAATTTGAATAACACTCTGGCCTGCTTTGTTTAAATAATGCATTATTAAACATCTTTTTAATTATTATTAAAGAGAAGTCCTCTATAACCCCCCAAATAGAAGCCCCGTTCATCTATATATGGATGCCTCTGGCATGCCTAAGTGGTGACTAAGTCGCGTCTACATAACTCGCGCCCAACTAATGCACAAAAGTAGACCTGGTTTTGCAAAGGAGTTCTCTTTATACCAAAAAATAGAAGGTTTAGTATGCAATATATATATATATATATATATATATATATATATATATATATATATATATATATACTAGTCATTAAGCCCGTTACATTAACGGGTGCTAGAATACTGTTCACCCTCTATGTTGCCCCTTCCATTCACTGCCCTCTCTTCTCGTTCCATCCAGTGTCCGCCCCCTCTCTCTCTGTCCCATATGGACCGTTCACTCTCTCTCCTTGTCCTCTGTGTTTTGTTATTTTTTCAATCTGTGTCTTTAGCCCCCTGTCCTTCTGTGACTGTCTGTGTGTCTCTCTCTACTTGTGCACTGTTGTTTGTTTGTTTTTTTCAATCTCTCTTTAGCTCCTGATCCCCTCTCACTGACCCTTGCGCGATTGCATGTAATTCCGGTTAGGTTTCCATGGCAACCCTGCTCGCGGGTCTGTGAGTGTAGGGCCGTTTTGTCGGGTCTGGCGGCGCCGGGTTGGGAAGAGTCCTGGCTCCTTTTTTGGTTTGGGCCCGTGCAGAGGGGCTCAACAGCGCACAACCACCTTTCCTTCCCTCCCTCCATCAGGTGCTGTGCAGCTCCACCAATGTTAAAAGCATCCGCGTCGAAATCGGAGCCCTGCCACTGCCGTAGCACTTTCCCCTCTGCCTTGGTCCCGCCCCTTCTCTGACATATGGGACCGCGGCAGAGGGAACGTGTTACGGTGGCGGCAGGGCTCCAATTTCAAAGCAGCTGCTTTTAACATAGGCGGAGCTGAACTGTACCTGATGGAGGAAGGGAAGGAACGGTGGGGCAAATTTGGTCAACGGCAGGAATTGTTTGGCAGACCAAGCACCGTGAAACCGTGAGGAAGGCCGCCGCAGCCTCGCAGCTAGGTAGGGGGACAACAATGGCGCTTATGCTCAAGCCCCCGCTGCAGCTCCTCTCTCGATCCTGGTGCGGTTCGAGAGAGGATTTGTGGCGGCGGCTTGAGCATAAGCGCGATTGTTGTCCAAGTTGCCGAGTTTGGTGACGTAAACCTGCGCATGCGCATTAAAAAAAACCCGACGGATCAGGGAACACATTTTTTTTAGTGCGCATGCGCGTCCTACCATTTTATTATATTAGATTTCATGTGCTCTGATTGAGGAACACAGAGGCCAAAAGAGGACAAGTGTTTAAGGTACATGTTTGATATTTATCCTAGAGAAATGAGTGCTTATGAATCGAGAGGATATAAGCTTGGCTTTTGAATTGACATGTGGTTTACTATCTGAGTGTGTGTGGTGCAGAGGTTAGAGCTACAGCCTCAGTACCCTGAGGTTGTAGTTTCAAATCCTTCACTGTTTCTTGTTACCCTGGGCAAATCGCTTAATCCCCTTGAGCCCACCAGGACAGAAGGGAAATATGATAAAATAGCCAAATATAAAAATGGGCTGCCTTCTGCATGCCATTTTACTGCATACAATTTTAATGTAAAAAAACAGCATAAAATTGCCGTTCTAATGATATAATAACACTAAAACGTGATAACATTATAGATGTGAAGATGTCTATGCAATGCCTAAAAGACGATTCTATAAAGCACGCCTAACTATAGATACTAACTATAGATACTCTTACATTTGCTGAGCAGCGCTGAGCGTGATTCTCTATTATCCGTCTATGCTTAATAGAATCACAATCAGCATAGTGCTGCTGGATGTCTGAACGACACCTAACTTTTAGATGGCCTTTACAGAATTTGCCCCAAAATATTTAACAAGTGGCCATTTTCAAAACAAAAATTGGATGTTTTTCTGGTTTGAAAGTGGCTATTTTTTAAACTGGATTTTTGGATGTTTTTCCTAAAACGTCCAATATCAGATATAGAAGTCATATTGAAAATGCTCCTGAAAATGAAACCCAGGATCTCTATAGCAATTCTATCATACTATAACTGCACTAACTTCTAAGAGTTACACAACAAAAGCTTACCTTGGAAAAAAACAAACTAGATCTGTATATATTGCAACAGCTAGTACCTTAATACATCTGTATGGAAAACTAAACAAACCAGATTAGTACAGATCAAGTCTACAGGAACATTCAATGCTAACATAATACTTGGCCTTTTTCAAGCATTGAAAACACAGGTAAAATCCTCACCAAGCATAGAATAAGAACTAAAAACATATGTAAGAAAAGTAACTGCACCCCAGGAAGTCATACAGTACTAATGTATGTCCACTTATACTGGGCAAAATATAACAATGGAAGAGGCAAATTTCAAAAACTGACATCTTTTATTGGACTTTTTAAATACATTTTTTCACCAGCTTTCAGAAGCCAAAACCTCTTTCCTCAGGTCAATATACAGCATATCCTGCCTGAGGAAGATGGTTTTGGCCTCTGCAAGCTAGTAAAAAAAATGTATTTGGTCCAATTAAATTGTATCACCTTATTTTCTGTGTTTAAAAAAAAAAGTCTATTTTTTATTTATTAACCAATGGGGAAAGGAGAGTGGCAACTTCGCTTCACAGATGAGAAAGGAGAAATCTGAGACACCAATCTTTTACACTTCCACTTATATTCTTGCATCTACAATCAAAAATGTTTGGACAAAACATCATCACCTGAAATGGCAGCCTAATTGCTAGCTCTGAATTTCCCCTTTAAATATCAGCAAACATTGGCAACTTTCTCCAGCAGATTTTATTGGTAAGATAGTCTGGCTGATAATCTGAGTCAGTGGATTTGAGCATTGGTCCTAAGCGGGTTGATCTTAAGAAATCTTCTTACTCGGGAAGCTCTACTACAGGTTTCCTGACAGGCCCAGAAAAGGTGATGCCTTTGCATCCTTCCCAACCCATAGAGACTTCCTTATCTCCTGCCTCCCAAGATCTCTTTGGAAGAAAGGAATCTGTCCCTGAAGAGGGGAGTGATTCTTTGGAGGAACTGCGTGCTTGGTTCTATGAAATCAAAACTGATTTAAAAGAAGTCAGTGAAGAGATCATTACGCTGGGAGCAGATCTCTGAAGTGAGATTGGTGAGCTCTCTGGCATCAGGTCAAGGATGCAGAACTATGCCTTGATGAAAATATGGACAGCATTATCTCACTAGATAAACAATTGAAGGCATACAAGGCAATAACCAAAAAGCTTGAAGATAAATTAGAAGATCTTGAATGTAGAAGTCATCGCCAAAACCTTCGCTTCCACAGAGTCCTAGAGGTACCGACCGGTCTATGTGCACTATGAGCATGTTGTACAGCAGATTTTTGTTACCCTACTGTCTGAGGAGCAGCCCTCGGTGGATGATAGAGTACATCGGGCCCTGGCACCACCACCAAAAAACAAGACCTCAGGATAGTGTGGCTCCAAAAGACTAGAACTTTGAATATATTTCATTGGGACATGCATCCAATAACAGTTTTTCAGGATTTAGATACAGCTATGTTCCACCAGCACTAGGAATTAAAGCCACTGATATCACAACTTCAAAAACATGGCATTAAATAGAAGTGGTGCTATCCATTTGCCCTCAGTTTCTACAAGGATGGGAAGCTTCATCAGATTCACTACCTCCTGAAGCATGGGATATAGTTCCGGAGCTGGGTGATAACTCAGCATTTTCACATTAGAAGAGCCCTGCAGCAAGTCAGCAAGAACATCCTAAGCGGCAGTGAATTACCATGGGGAAAGGGAGACTTTATGCTAACAATTGAATACTACTCCATCAGGACCAGAAGCTACCGGAATGCCTGCTCTCTGGCTACTTTATCCAGATGAGTTGCTTTACTTGGATTATTTTGGGGACAGTCTTATTGGTTTTAAATGCTGCTCTAGAAGGAGTTAGGGCAAAATGTATGAATGGTCACCTATCTCTCGTGGCTTTTAGTTTTTTTTGTTTTGCCATGGGAGATATTTATAGTTTGCTGTTGGGGGCAGAGGGATAGAGGGATAAGTGGGTGGTAATGATGGCTGGGATGGAACAGAACCCCTGCAAATTTCGGGGGAGTACTGTAAAGTACTTAATCCCAAGGATAAGCAGTGGTTTTTGTCCTACAATGATGGCATTCTGGATGAAGTTGCTTAGCTTCATTTTTCTTATCTGGAAATGAAAGTGGCAGCCACCCCACTATAAAATAGTGCATCCTCTTCCAAAAAGTCTTCTTGGTTTCTTGTATAGAACTATATTAATGGGGAAAAAAACTATATTGTTAAAAATGAATTAGTACTGAAACATAGAAACATGATTGCAAATAAAGGCCAAATGGCCCATCTATTCTGTCCATCCGCAGTAACCATTATCTCTTTCTCTCTCTGAGAGATCCCATGTGCCTATCCCAGGCCCTTTTGAATTCAGACTCAGTCTCTGTCTCCACCACCTCTTCTGGGAGACTGTAACATGCATCTACCACCCTTTCTGTAAAAAGTATTTCCTTAGATTATTCCGGAGCCTATCACCTCTTAACTTCATCCTATGCCCTCTCATTGCAGAGTTTCCTTTCAAATGAAGAGACTCAACTCATGCACATTTACATTACATAGATATTTAAACATCTCTATCATATCTCCCCTCTCCCACCTTTCCTCCAAAGGATACAGATTGAGATCTTTAAGTCTGTCCCCATACGCCTTATGATGAAGATCACATACCATTGTAGTAGCCTTCCTCTGGACCAATTCCATCCTTTTTATATCTTTTTAAAGCACCAGCTATGCAATTATGGCATGTCCAAATACTAAACCCAGTTCCATGGAATGATATGGGGTGCAGGATATATCTTTTTGGAAGGGAGAGAAGTTCCACTTCTGAGTCATCTGGGAGCCCTTTTGGATTACTTTGACATCAGCTACACAGAGCAAGATTCTTAATTTTGAATAAAGGATTTTGTCTACATCACAAATCACAGTTCTCTACCATATGTAGAATGAGAGAGGGGAGTTGGGATAAAGGGATGTTAGCTGGAGATTTTGACTTATGATTGTTGCTGTTTTCCAGTTCTCGCCGAGTCTGGGTAGGTAGAACCGATGTTTCAGCCATCATGCCAACATCAGTTCTATCTATACAGATGCAGTGAGACCCAGAAAATAGCAACAATCATGATGCCAGTCGCAGAAGCCTAAGAGAACATTTTGTCTTATGTTTATACGGATTTGAATTTTTGCATCTATCTGATGTTGTTTCTTAATAATAATAATAAAAAAAATTAAACACAATATTTTATCTTATTTGTTTTAAATGTGCCACTTCATGGAGTGTCCTCTAGTCTTTGTAGTTTACTCATTCCACTCCATTCAGTCATCTCTTCTTCAGCCCTTATCTCTAGTTTTTCCTCATATGAGAGTCCTTCCATCCCGTTAATCATTTTGGTTGCCCTTTTCCGTACCTTTTCCAGTTTCACTATGGGCTCCTTTTACAAAGGCATGCTAGAGCCTTAATGTGTAGAATAGCGTGCGTTAAATTGCCACGCACGCTAGCCGCTACCGCCTCCTTTTGAGCAGGCGCCAGATTTTTGGCTAGCATGCGCTAATCCGGTGCGTGCGCTAAAACCGCTAGCGCACCTTCGTAAAAGGAGCCCCATATCTTTTTTGAAGTGCAGTGACCAGAGTTACATACAATATTCAAGATGTAGTCTCACCATGGTGCAATACAGAGGTATTAGGATATTCTTTTACTTTCCTAATAATTCCTAACAATTGCTTTCTTTTGGCCACTGCTGCACACTGAGCACAAGATTTTAACAAATTGTCCACGATGAACCTTTAATCCTTTTCCTTGGTAGTGACTTTTTTTTCATTTTTATTTAATGAATTTCCAAGCCAAGAACAAATCTTGTATAGAAAAGCTGAAATAAAGAAAAACCCAAGCTATAAAAGGAAACACACTTTCCTGTTGAGAAAAAAAAGAACAAAAAATTATTCTGCTCCAGTCCACAAAATTAGGGGAATCTTGATACCATAAAGAGGAAAAAGAAAATACAATATAAATAAGGAAAATTATCACTACATGTAAATTGTAAAGACAAAGAAAATACATTTAAGACCCACTAATGACTCCCACTGCCTCTCTATCTGGGAGCCAAAATGGAAATTCTCCTAGTTGCCAAAATAGTCAAGTGTGCAGGCTTTCAAAAATATATTTCTTAGAGCAATATAGGATAATATACTTGCAGGGAAATTTCAAATACAAAGAAGCCCCCATTTGAATCATACAGGACTAGGTAGCAAAAATTGTTCCCTCCTTTCTCAGTAGTGACTTCTAATGCATCATGCAGCTATAATTTGAATTATTCTTCCAAATGTTGAAAGCAGCAGTTAGGATCTGCATACTGATAACCTGGATTTGGCGCTAAGGCCCTGAAGCAGTGGTTACCGGCCATAAAACGATCATCGGCCTGGTATGTTTGTGTTCAGTGGTGTTTACCATTAATCATTCTCAGCTATTTTTTTTGCCCCCATCTGCTAACTTTAAACTTGTGCGAAAGTTTTTTGCCTATGATGCTTTGCTGGAAGAGTGTGGGTACACCTCTCCGTTTGTCTGAGGCTTTTCTTTCGCTTAAGTAATAAGCTAGCTTTCTTGGCTTGTGTGGTGCTTTTGTTTTGGAGTGATATTTTTTAATTCATGTTATCCTTGTACACATCATAGGAGCCAATTTTTCAAAATGATTGGGGTGCTAAACCCAATGGAAATTATCTCTCCCTGGACACATTCATAGGAGCCAGCTCTATGGGTGCCTGAACACCCAATATTGAACAAGCTATTTGGCTTATTTCCATTTCGGTTTAGCATCCCCAATTATTTTGAAAAGATGATTCATCACAAAATACAAGTTCTGTCTAGGCAGTATCATTTCGGTTATACTTGCAGTCCGACTAGACTAAGTCTAGGTCAGCCCATGTCCCGCCCAAATCCTGCCCTCCCCCGCTCCTCCTTTCAGCTCTGGGTATACAGCAGCACTGAAAAGGCCTAAGCTGTTTTTAGATATGTCTAAAACCCATCTCAATTATCGGTACTGGGACAACTTGTCTTTTTGATCATCCAAGTGCCGGTTTAGGCGGGATTATGAACCCCTTAGGTTATAAGCGGTATATAAATAAAAATAAATAGCAAAATAAATATTCTAAATGAGGTCTCACCATAATCTTATGCAGGGGCATCAATACCTTCTTTTTCCTACTCGGAATTCCTCTTCCTAAGCACCCAAGCATCCTTCTAGGTTTCACCGTTGCCTTTTCAATCTTCTTGGCCACCTTAATATCACCACATACTATCACTACCAAGTCTTGCTCCACTTTTATGCACAGAGGTTCTTTATCCACTAAACTGTAATGTTCCCTTGGGTTTTTGCAGCCCAAATGCATGACCTTGTATTTCTTAGCATTAAATCTTAGCTGCCAAATTTCAAGCTATTCCTCAAGCTTCACTAGGTCCTTCTTCATGTTATCCATACCAATGGGGTGTCTACTCTATTGCAGATTTTTATATCATCCACAAAGAGGCAAATTTTACCGGACAGTCCTTCAGCAATATCACTTTAAAAAATGTTTAAAAAAACAGGCTCAAGACTGAACTTTGAGGCACACCACTGGTAACCAGGGCAGGATTAATTTGTTGAGGGCCCCTAGGCACACAAGTGCACTGGGCCCCCTGCCCCACCCCACCATGCGCCCAGGCGGAAACAGCAAGCTGCGTCAGAGGGAAGCTTTGGGCAAGCAGCACCGCTTGCACAATTACAGTTCCCATTGCTTTTCGTACCCGCATTGCTTGCTTGTCTTACTTTCCATCGATGGGGGGGGGGGGGGGGGGTGAGCATTGCCGATTGATGCTGGAGGGGCCCATTGCCGTTTGGAAAAAAAATGTTCATGCCCTCCTTCATCGGGCCCCCCTGACCATTTCAGGCCCTAGGCACGTGCCTACTTGGCCTATTGGTTAATCCTGTCCTGCTGGTAACATCCATTTCCTCAGAGTTATCTCCATTGATGACTACCTTATGTCACCTTCCACTCAACCAGTTCCTGAGCCAGTCCGTCATGTTGGTGCCCATACTGAGGCCACTCAGTTTATTTATTAGACACCTGTATGGAACAGTGTCAAAGACTTTGCTAAAATCTAAATACACCACAGCTATACAATTCTCTAGTCACCCAGTTAAAAAAAATGATAATATGACTGAGAAGACCTGCCTCTCTTGAATTCATTTTTCCCCAGGTCTTGTAATCCACTGGATTCAAGAAACTTCATTATTCTCTGTTTACATTAATTAAGTCATAGTTCCCTACCTCTTCCTGGGACCACATCCGCCCTTCTCCAGTCCTCTAATGCCACTCCCGACTTTTGAGAATCATAAGCACATAAGCATTGTCTCTGCTGAGTCAGACCATAGGTCCTTCATGCCCAGCAGTCCGCTCCTGCGGCGGCCCCCCAGGTCAAAGACCTGTAGTGATCTATTACTCAAGAGCATTTTGTCTTGTATAGTAACCCTCTAATTGTACCCCTGGATTCCCTTACCCTTCAGGAACTCGTCCAATCCCTTTTTGAAACCCAAAACTATACTCTGCTCAACCACCCCCTCTGGAAGCGCATTCCAGGTGTCCACCATCCTCTGGGTGAAGAAAAACTTCCTAACATTTGTTCTGAACCTACCTCCCTTCAATTTTTTGAGTGCCCTTTAGTTTTTGTTGCCCCCGCCAGTCTGAAGAATCTGTCTCTCTCTACCTTCATTATACCCTTCATGATCTTATAAGTTTCTATCATATCCCCTCTAAGTCTCCGCTTTTCCAGGGAAAAGAGCCCCAGCTTCTCCAACCTCTCAGCATATGAGAGGTTTTCCATGCCCTTTATCATTTTTGTTGCTCTTCTCTGGACCCTCTCGAGTATCGCCATATCTTTCTTTAGGTACGGCGACCAGTACAGGATGCAGTACTCCAGATGTGGTCGCACCATTGCCCTGTACAGCGGGAGGATAACTTCCTTAGTTCTGGTAGTGATACCTTTTTTGATAATGCCCAACATTCTGTTCACCTTTTTTGAGGCCACTGCACATTGTGCTGCCAGTTTCATTGTTTTATCCACCAAAACCCCCAAGTCCTTTTCTAGGTTGCCTTTTCCCAATGTCATCCCCCCCATCGTGTAGTTGTACATCAGGTTCCCTTTCCCTATGTGCATAACTTTACATTTCTCCACATTAAAGCTCATCTGCCATTTATCTGCCCACTCACTCAGTTTGTCCAGGTCCCTTTTGAGTTCTTTACATTCCTTTACAGATCTAACCTTACCGGAGAGTTTTGTGTCATCCGCAAATTTTATAACTTCACACTTTTTCCCTGTTTCCAAGTCATTAATAAATATATTGAATAGCAGTGGTCCCAGCACTGACCCTTGTGGGACGCCACTTGTGAACCCTTTCCAGTCAGAATAGTGTCCCTTTACTCCTACCCTCTGTTTCCTGTTTGCCAGCCAGTTTCTAATCCATCTGTGTATGTCCCCTTCCACCCCGTGGTTCCACAGTTTCCTTAGAAGGCGCTCATGAGGTACCTTGTTGAAGGCTTTCTGGAAGTCTAGGTATATTATGTCTATGGGGTCACCTTTGTCCAAATGTTCGCTTATCCCCTCGAAGAAGTGCAGCAGGTTTGTTTGGCAAGATCTTCCAGTACAGAAACCATGCTGGCTTGTTCTCATCAACTTATTTTTTTCTATGTGCTCACTGATACTGTTTTTGATCAATGATTCGGCTATCTTCCCCGGAACTGAGGTTAAGCTGACCAGTCTATAATTCCCCGGGTTGCCTCTGGATCCCTTCTTGAAGATAGGTGTAACATTTGCTATCCTCCAGTCTTCCGGTATTACCCCTGTTTTCAGGGATAGGTTGCAAATCTGCTGCAGTAACTCCGCTATTGCGTTTCTAAGTTCTTTTAGTATTCTTGAGTGAATTCCATCCGGGCATGGGGATTTGTCAGTTTTTAGCCTATCTATCTGTTTGAGTACGTCTTCGAGGCTTACCTCCATGCACAATAATTTTTCCTCTTGGTCCCCCTTGAATAATTTTTCCGGTTCCGGAACATTGGATGTGTCCTCTTTCGTGAAGACCGACAAGAAGAACGTGTTTAATCTGTTTGCCACTTCCTTTTCCTCCTTTACCACTCCTTTCCTATCCCCCTCATCCAGGGGTCCCACCTCCTCCCTTGCCGGCTGTTTCCCTTTCACATATCGAAAGAAAGGTTTAAAGTTCCGTGCCTCCTTTGCAAGCTTCTCTTCATATTCTCTCTTTGCTGTTCTGACAACGTGGTGACATTCTTTTTTATGCTTCCTGTGCTCTTTCTTTGAAAAGGTCAGCCAGTGGAGCCATCAGAACTTTCCTAAGTTCTTTCAGTACCCTCCAGTGGCATACTAAGGGGGGGCGGGGGGGAGGTCCGCCCCGGGTGCACGACCCAAGGGGATGCACAGCTGGCCACCTTCCCTATTCTGCCTCTGCTCCGTCTCACCACCGCATCCCTGCACCGGCTCCCCCGCAGAGTCATTCCTTAACCCGGCCGGCCGGCGGACAACTGGTAGACGGAGACAAAAGGTGAGGTGGGCTGGTGGGCGGAGAAAAAGCGTTGGGCCCACAAGGCTTCACCTCCGGCGTCAATTCTAACATCAGAAGGTAAGTTCTGGGCCAGCCAATCGCTGTCTGGCTGGCCGGCAACTTCCTCCCCGTTAGAACTGACGCCGAAAGTAAAATCTTGTGGACCCGATGCTTGCACGCATCGGGCCTGGCTCGGGGAAGGAGCAGTAGTGTTCTCCTCATCTCCTGCACAAAGCGAAATCAATCAGAAAGAGGAGAGGTGGAAGCTCGTAGCTGCGTGCTTCAGCAACTGCTGCTGGCTAACGGAGGGAGAAGGTACCTAAGAGAAATGAAGTAGATCCGAGAAATAGATTCGCTACAGGCTAAGGCGGGAGATAGGGCAGGGAGGAAAGCTTACAACTTGGTGTTCTTGCTTTCTTTGGGCCTTTCTCGCTGCCGGGTCCTGCCGACTTTCTGTTTCCGTGAAGGCAGGACCCGGCAGCGAGGAAGGCCAGAAGCAAGGAAGAGCTCCAAGTTGTAAGCTTACCTCCGTCGCTGACCTATCTCCTGCCTTAGCCTGTAGCGAATCTGCAGACCAAGGCGGGGGGGAGAAGTGATGGGGAGAGAGAAATGCTGTTACTGCTGCACCCAGTTAGGGGGGAGAGAAATGCTGCTGCTGCACCCAATGGGGGGGGGAGGAAGATCAGGGAAAGGAAAGGAGAGGAAAGAGATGCCAAGACTATAGGAGGGAGGGAAAGGAAAGGAGATACCAGACTATAGGGAGGAGAAGGAGACAGATGCCAGACCAGGGAAAAGGAAGGAAGGAAGGAGAGAAAGGAAGGAGTGGAGATGCAAGATAATGGAGGGGGTGGGGGAGAGGAGAGAGATGCCAGGGCATGGGGGAGGGGAGGGAATTGAAATACTTCTGCAGCACCCAATTGGGGAGGGGGGAGAGGAAGAGAAGTGCTGCTGCTGCACCCAATTGGGGAGAGAGAGGGGAGAAGGAAGACCAGGGAAGGGAGAGGAGAGGAAAGAGATGCCAAGACCATAGGAGGGAGGGAAAGGAAAGGAACTACCAGACCATGGAGGGGGAAGAGATGTCAGGGCATATGGGGGGAGGGGGAGGAGACAGATGCCAGACCAGGTGAAATGAAGGAAGAAGAGAAAGGAAGGAGAAGAGATGCCAGATAATGGAGTGAAAGGGGGAGATGGAAGGAGAGGAGAGAGATGCCAGGGCATGGGGGGAGAGAAGGGGATAGAGGTGCCAGAGCATAGGGGAAGTGGTGGAGACAAAAAAATGGAGAGGGGGTGAAGCTGAAATGGAGAGAAAGGGCACAGGAGTACAAAGGGCACAGAGTACAAAGGAGAGAAAGGGCAAAGGATATACAGTTTATTGAAGGGACATAGAAAGAGGGAAGATGCCATATGGAACAGAGAGAGGACGGACACTGGATGGAAAGGGCAGAGAGGGTGGGCAGTGGATGCAAGGGGTAGAAAGAGAGGGCAGAAGCTGAGTGGAAAGGGGCAAAGAGAGGGCAGATGTTGCATGGAAGGGAGAGAGGACAAGCGCTGTATAGAAAGAAGAGAGAGAAGATGATTAAAGCAGAAACAACAAAAGGTGGAAAGATTTTTTTTGTTGCTTTACTTAGAATCAAGTAGTATTGTAACTGTATTGATAAAAGTTTATAAATAGGAAATGGAAATAAGGCAATTTATTGGACTACACCCCTTTCCTCAGGACAGAATAGCATAACAGCAGTATACTGTACTGTTCTGAAGAAAGATTTGGCCTCTGAAAGCTAATTGAAAAATGGATTAGTCCAATAAAATGGTATTTTCTTATTTCTCATTATTTGTTTTATTTTTATTTGTTAATTTGTAAAGTGGTGATTGTTATGTATCAGTTTATTCAAATTTACATCTACTGTCTTTTTATTTTGCACAGTATTAGGGGACATGTGTCACTGTTTTTGTGGTGTTGTGGTGTTGCATTGTATCCAGAGTCTGGTTTCTTGGCGGTTCAGTTTAACTTTTGTCTACATATTTCTATTTTTAGTTTGTGATTATTCTATATTGGGCGAGGGTGTATCTCTTTTCTGTGTGTATGAAAAGGACATAGTTTTCAGTTGGCATTGACTGCAGGATCAATTGACTGTGCGGGATCTGGCTTGTTTAGTTTTATAATGTATGTGTTAGTGTTCTAGTGCTCACTGCAGTGTTTAAGATGCTGCCTTTTCCTAGGTACACTCTTGTTGTGCGATATGTGGATTCTTACTAAAAAATATATTTTTCATATAGATGGGGGGGGGGGGTGTCAAAAAATGATGGGCCCCGGGTGTCACATATGCTAGGTACGCCACTGGTACCCTCAAATGTACAACATCCAGTCCATCTCTAGTTTAGCTAGCTACTCATGAACACAATCCTTGGAAAATTATTCAGGGTCTACCACACCTCAGTCCACATTTGCGTTCATGTTCTGGTGTCCTGCTTCCAGAGTTTCAATTGTGAACACAGAAGATAAATATTTGCTAAGCAATCAGACTTATCAGCTTCTATACATTTCTCCCCTTCTCCTTGAGTCTCACAATACCACTTTTGCACTTCCTCCTATCACAGTGGTGTACCTAGCATATGTGACACCCGCGGACCTTTATTTTCTAACACCCTCCTCTACATGATTTTTATTAATAATCCACACTTTTCACAAGAGCGTACCTAGGAAAAGGCAGCATCTTACATACAACAGTGAGCAGTAGAACATTAATACACCCATTGTAAAACTAAACAAGCCAGACTATGAGAGGAGAGGGAAGAGGATAGTCTCTGGGAGGCAGAGAAGGGTCTGGCTTAGTCTCCATTCTCTCCCACCCTCCCCACTCCCACCCATGCAATATCCTCTTGCACTGAGGATGTGTCTCCAGGGGCTTCTGCTCAGGAAGGAAGGGATAGGATAGATGTTGTAGTTGGTGATTCAAACATTAGGCATGTTGATAGCTGGGTAGCTGGTGAATGTGAAGATCGCTTCATCACTTGTCTGCCTGGTGCAAAATAATGTTGGGGAGGAGTTGGCTGTCTTGGTACATGTAGGTACCAATAACATAGGAAAATGTGGGAGGCAGGTTCTGGAAGCCAAATTTAGGCTCTTAAGTAGAAAGCTGAAATCCAGATCCTCCAGAATAGCATTTTCAGAAATGTTTCCAGTTCTACATACAGGACCCAAGAAGCAGGCAGAGCTCCAAAGTCTCAATGTGTGGTTGAGACAATGGTACTGGGATGAAGGATTTAGATTTGTTAGGAAATGGGCAACCTTCTGGGAAATGGAAGCTTGTTCCGAAAGGATGGACTCTACCTTAACCGGGATGGAACCAGGCTGCTGACACTAACGTTTAAAAAGGAGATAGAGCAACTTTAAAACTGACATGAGGGAAAGCTGACAGTCGATCAGGAGTGGTTTGGTTCAGTGTCAGGATACTATTGAAACAAGATATTTAGGGAGTCTCAATAGAGAGGTTTCAATATTGATGAAAGAAAGCCAGGAATGTTTAAGAGGAAGGCGGAGTAAAAGACTCAAATTTTTCCCTATCATCTTCTTAGCAGCCTGTAGGTACAAGGAAAAATCACAATTTGAAATGTACGTATACAAATACTAGAAGCTTAAAAAATGAAATAGGAGAATTAAAGTATATAGCATTGAATGATGAGGTAGGTATCTCAGAGTCCTGGTGGAAGGAGGACAATCAGTGGGACACTGTATTACCTGGAGGGAGGGAGAGGGGATGTTGGGACTCAAGAAAGGGGGAGCACAAACTTCGGACAAATGATAGAGAAGGAAGGAGGGAAGGAAGGAAGTAGGGAGGGAGGGAGCATGAACTTGGGACATAGAATGAAGGGAAGGAGAGAGGGGAACATGAGGCCATAGAATGGAAAAATGGAGATAATGAGGGAAATAGATTCTGAGGTGAGGGAGGGAATAGAAAGGGAGAATTGGGTATCTGAGAGAGGAAAAGAGATGGTGCATATGAGGAGATGAAGAAAGAGAAGAATTGTTGGGCAGAGAGAAGGAGAGAGAAAATTATTGGACATGGTGGTGGGGAGGAGTGAGGTAGAGATGCATGAGGAAGAGAGAGATGCAAGACCACTGGAATGGGAAAGAGAGAGGGAGAGAGATGCCAGAGCACAAAATGGAAGGGAAGGAGGGGAGAGAGAGATGCCAGACTGCAGAAAGGAGAGGAGAGGAAAGAGATGTTAGATCTCGGGAAGAGGGAGGGAAGGCAAGAGAGATTCCTGACCATGGGAGAGAGATTCCAGGCTATGGGAAGGAAAGGAGAAAGATGCCAGACCATATGAGGGGGAAAGGGGAAAACAGAGTTGTCTGACCATGGGAGAGGGATGAGATGGTGCAGCAGCAATGGTGCACAGAGATGATGCAGCAGCAAAGAGATAAGAAGGAATGCTTCTTATGGATAGATGGGAATAGGGGAGAAGAAAGAGGTTACACATTGATAGATGGGAAGAGAAGACAGAAAAGTAAATAGATTTTGAGAAGAAAGCAGAAAATTGGAAAAAAGTTAATGCTAAAGATGGATATGTGGCAGAAATTGCAGGAGAGAAAAACAGCAAATGGATAAGGTAGCCCTAGATACACAGTTAAGAGCACAGACAGAAGGAAGTGCAGCCAGAGACTGGGAAAAGATAATTTGATAAACAAAATCACCATACAACAAAGGGAGTGAAAATGATTTTATTCATTTTTTAAAACTCACAATAAGTGTAACATAAGATACAATCATTTTGTACTTTAACATCACTTAATATATCACCAAATTCTAACTCGCATCAAATATCCCCCCTCCCTTATATCCAACAATTATTCATAAGCATAAGAAATCATAAAATATTCCCATCCCCCCACCCCACCCTGGACGTGTATGAACAAAAGGGAAAAAAATAATATTTATTCTATACAGTAGTTTGTTAATGGCTCCCAAACATCC
Source organism: Geotrypetes seraphini (assembly GCF_902459505.1). Classification (NCBI taxonomy): domain Eukaryota; kingdom Metazoa; phylum Chordata; class Amphibia; order Gymnophiona; family Dermophiidae; genus Geotrypetes; species Geotrypetes seraphini. Next base: position 292,695,407 of record NC_047085.1, read on the forward strand.
CTAAATTTCTTAAAATGCCCCTGCTGTATGGCTGTTATCCGCTCCATTTTAAAGATTTGGCATAATGAATTCCACCTAAAATTATAATTTAGACCAGGGGTGTCCAACCTTTTGGCTTTGCTGAAAAAAATGTTTCTGGAGCCGCACAAACATGCAAACGCTGCAGCAAGACAGAGGAAGGAGCCGGCAAGACGGTAAACACCCGGGGGCAACACAAGAAAACACTGCATCATCCTCAACCGGGGCCACACAAAATACTTCACTGGGCCGCATGTGGCCTTCGGGCCACAGGTTGGACACCCCTGATTTAGACGATCCCAACTTTTCCCTGTTTTTCATAATTTGTTGTATGGCAACCCCTGTCATAATGAGCAAAAATTTATTAATATTAGAAGAGATTTGACTTTTTGCTCTCATGGAAGTACTAAATAACACAGTGTCATATGATAATGCCACTGGATTTTCCAGTAGATCATTCATTTTACCTCAAATAGATTTCTAAAAACTAAGTACCAATGGGCAATAGAATAGTAAATGATCTAATGTCCCAGCTTAGAGATGACAGTGCCAGCATCTATTAGACTTAGAGCTATCTAAGTTTTGTAAACTAACTGGGATCCAAAGCGCTCTATGTAACAGGAAAAACCAAGTTTGTCTCATAGATGCCGATGCCGTACATCTCATCCTCCAAGCCCAAATTCGTGGCCATTGAGATGCAGTAATTTGATGCTTTATCTCAATGCTCCAAATGTCACGCAGACCAGTCTTTGGTTTCTTATTCAAAAATCCAGATATTAATTTATACCACTAAGCGGTTTGGTGTCCCAGGAAGTCTACTTGAAAACATAAGAGCGGCAAACTATATTGATTACTAAAATTTTTCCATTCAGGGAACCCCACCTGAACGGCCTGCTTCAATTGCAACCATCTATAATTTTGTGATTTATTAAGACCATAAGAACATAAGAAATGCCTCTACTGGGTCAGACCTGAGGTCCATCGTGCCCAGCAGTCCGCTCACGCGGTGGCCCAACAGGTCTAGGACCTGTGCAGTAATCCTCTATCTATACCCCTCTATCCCCTTTTCCAGCAGGAAATTGTCCAATTCCCTCTTGAACCCCAGTACCGTACTCTGCCCTATTACGCCCTCTGGAAGCGCATTCCAGGTGTCCACCACACGCTGGGTAAAGAAGAACTTCCTAGCATTCGTTTTGAATCTGTCCCCTTTCAACTTTTCTGAATGTCCTCTTGTTCTTTTATTATTTGAAAGTTTGAAGAATCTGTCCCTCTCTACTCTCTCTATGCCCTTCATGATCTTGTAAGTCTCTATCATATCCCCTCTAAGTCTTCTCTTCTCCAGGGAAAAGAGTCCCAGTTTTTCCAATCTCTCAGCGTATGAAAGGTTTTCCATCCCTTTTATCAGACGCGTCACTCTCCTCTGAACCCTCTCGAGTATAGCCATATCCTTCTTAAGGTACGGCGACCAATATTGGACGCAGTACTCCAGATGCGGACGCACCATCGCTCGATACAATGGCAAGATAACTTCGTTCGTTCTGATTGTAATACCCTTTTTGATGATGCCTAGCATTCTGTTCGCCTTCTTAGCAGCCGCTGCGCACTGTGCCGTCGGCTTCATTGTCAAGTCCACCATCACCCCCAGGTCCCTTTCTTGGGTACTTTCATTTAAAAACATCCCTCCCATCGTATAGTTGTACCTCGGGTTTCTGTTTCCCACATGTAATACTTTACATTTCTCAACATTGAACTTCATCTGCCATCTCGTTGCCCATTCTCCTAGTTTTTTCAAGTCCCTTTGCAGTTCTTCACAGTCTTCTTTAGTCCGAGCTCTACTAAATAGTTTGGTGTCATCCGCAAATTTTATTATCTCACTCTTCGTCCCTGTTTCCAGATCATTTATGAAAACATTAAATAGCAGCGGCCCAAGTACTGAGCCCTGTGGGACCCCACTCGTGACCCTCCTCCAGTCCGAGTAGTGGCCCTTCACTCCCACCCTCTGTTTCCTACCTGCCAACCAGCTTCTGATCCATCTATGTACATCTCCTTCCACCCCATGGTTCTTCAGTTTCCGGAGTAGGCGTTCATGGGGCACCTTGTCAAAGGCTTTTTGGAAATCTAGATATATGATGTCTATGGGGTCTCCTTTGTCCATCCATTTGTTAATTCCTTTGAAGAAGTGCAATAAGTTCGTTAGGCAAGATCTTCCCTTGCAGAAACCGTGTTGGCTGGTTATCAGAAGTTCGTTTCTTTCAAAATGTTCATCAATTTTTTTCTTTTATCAGTGTTTCTGCCATTTTCCCCGGTACCGAGGTCAGACTTACTGGTCTGTAATTTCCTGGGTCACCTCTTGATCCCTTTTTAAAGATGGGCGTAACATTGGCTATCTTCCAGTCCTCCGGGATCACGCCTGTTTTCAGAGATAGATTGCAAATTTGCTGCAGTAGTTCCGCTATCTCCTCCTTTAATTCCTTCAGAACCCTTGGATGGATTCCGTCCGGACCCGGGGATTTGTCTGTTTTTAATTTATCTATCTGCCTGTGTACATCTTCAAGGCTCACTTCCATGGTTGTTAATTTTTCTGCCTGATTTCCATTTAAGAATTGCTCAGGTTCCGGAATGTTGGATGTGTCTTCGTTTGTAAATACAGATGAAAACTCATTACGTCTTTCTGCCACTTCTTTCTCCTCCTTCACCACTCCCTTTTTGTCACCGTCGTCCAACGGTCCCACATCCTCCCTAGCCGGTTGCTTCCCTTTAACATATCTAAAGAACGGTTTGAAATTTTGTGCTTCCCTGGCTAGCCTCTCTTCATACTCTCTTTTGGCTTTTCAAACCACTCGGTGACATTCTTTTTTTTTTTTTTTTCAAGTCAAATGTTTTATTGATAAAAGAATAGAACATCAAAAACTGAAATATACATAAGGTAGGTAACATAAACACATACAGAAACAGCAGAGCAAAGCATTTTGTTGCAGATACAGTCACAGGTTAATTCGTGTCGTATAGAGTCGCAATAAAAATAATAGAAAAGTAAGCAAATGGACAAGGTTAGAAGTAAATATAATAAGTTGGAAATATGGATATATGTAATCAGGGTTAACAATCACAATATTGCTGCATAGGAGACCAAATAAGTTGAAAGGTCTTTTGCGACCCCCTGCATTCAGCCAGCCGGAGTTCATATTTGTAGCACATGAGAATCATGTTCCACCATTGTGATGTGGATACTGGTTTGTTCTGTTTCCAGTGAAGTAACACAGTTTTGATTGCCAGACCCAAAAGAATGTCAAAGAGTGTAGAATGCTGCCGAGAAAGTGGGGGTTCCAACACGGCTGAACGCATAATGATATGCCAATAAGACAAGGAGACTGGAGTGGGAAGAATCTGACTCACTCTGTCTCCAACTTCTGACCAAAAGGTAGAGACGAGAGAGCAGTCAAACAACATGTGCTGAAAAGTACCAAGATGAGTTGCACATCGCCAGCATCTGTTGGAGGAGGATGGAGACACATGTTGTTGTTTAATAGGAGTCCAGAGGGATTTATGAAGAACGAAGAATAAAGATTGTCTCAGAGAGGCTGAGTGCAGGGGTCGGTTGCAGTAACACCACACTTGAGTCCACTGTTGTTCAGAGAGTTCACATTGAAAATCATGAGCCCACATTCGTTGGATAGGAAGAAAAGTAACTGGACCCGAATTCTGTATAATAGTATATATTTTAGACATTACATGAGGTTTATTGCTCCAAGAAGTCAGCAGGACAGATGGAGAGGATGAATTCTTCTGCATTTTTTCTAGTGAAGGCCCATAGGCAGCATGAAGACTATGACATAGTTGAAGATATCTATATGCCTGATAAGAGGGTATCTTATACTTCAATTGTATCTGAGTAAAGGACAAAAGATCATGACCTGTCAATAGATCTTGGACAGATCATATTCCACTGTCTATCCATGAAGACCAATGCACCATACGTGAACCTATGGTAATGTTTGGATTACCCCAAATGGGAGAGTGAATGGTCGTAAAAAGGGGATATTGTAAAGTATAACCCAAACTAATTATCGCCCGCTGAGTGGCGCGCATCACCTCCCAGATCTTAAAGCAGGGAACTGTCATGGAATAGCAAGCAGCCGATAAAGTAAATGGTAATGCTAAATTATGTTCCAGTACACCCCAGTAAGGAATAGTAATATTCGTTTGGGGTAGAAACCATTTACTGGCCCCTCTCAACAAAGCCGCAGTGGCATATCGTACATAGTGAGGAAAGTTGACCCCACCTTGGGACCACAGTTTCTTAAGAGTAGATAAAGCTATACAAGGGGGCTTCCCCTTCCATAAAAAGGTGGTCAAAGTCTGGTCTATTCGTTTAAACAATAAAGGAGGAAGAGATAGGGGTAACATCTGTAAAACATATAGGATTTGTGGGGTCATCATCATGCAAATGGTTTCTAACCTACCCCACCAGGTTAAATAAAGTGGGGACCACTGGTTACATAATGTTTGTAATTTGGTAAGTAATATCTTGACATTAAGGTCTACTGTGTCTTGCCATGTATTACAAAAGTGGATTCCCAAATATTTAATGGAGGTAGAGCACCAGGTAAGACCGTAGGGAGCAACCATAGCTTGAGTGCAGTGTACATTTAAGGGTAGTACCTCGGTTTTATCCCAATTGATAGTATAGCCGGACAACCGACCAAAACTAGAGAGAAGATTGAGAATTATTGGTAGGGTATCTTTAGGATTAGAAACGTAAAGAAGTACGTCATCTGCAAATGCAGAAAGACGCACCTCGGTCAAGCCCACCTGTATACCTGCAATCGCTGGATCAGTATCAAGTTTGCGGAGCAAAGGTTCCAGGGCCAGATTAAACAGGAGTGGCGATAGGGGGCAACCCTGCCTTGTGCCCCTTGACAGAGAGAAATATGGGGAAAGATATCCCTCCACATTCAGTCTGGCCCTGGGACTGGCATATAAAAGATGTACCATATCAATGAACGCATCTCCCAATTGATACCACCTTAGTGTGTAAAATAAATATTTCCACTCCACATAGTCGAAGGCCTTCTCAGCATCTAATGACATCACACAAGCTGGAGTGGAAATATTACGGGCAGCCTGCAACACATGACAAAATACTCTCGAGTTGTCCGCCGTCAGGCGACCCTTTACAAAACCACATTGAGTAGGATGAATGAGCAAAGGGAGAGCCTTAGCTAGTCGTTCTGCAAGAAGTTTTGCATAAATTTTACAATCATAATTGAGTAGGGAAATAGGTCTGTAGTTTTTCGGAAGTAAGGGATCACGTCCAGGTTTGGGAAACACAACTATATCCGCTTCAACAAAGGTGCCAGCACTAGTACCCCTCCCCAGAAAATCAGTGTACAGTCGAAGCAGATGGGGGAGAAGAGACGATTGGAAGGTTTTATAGAAGCCTAGGGGAAGGCCATCTCCTCCTGGTGCTTTACCAGACTTCAGCCCAGCTATAGCGATTTCGATTTCTGCAATAGTGAGAGGTTTATTTAGATTATCTAGTATTTGAGGCGGAAGTGTAGGGGGGGTCATACCTTGGAAAAAATCATTTAAATCTGCTTTGGAGGGGTCTATTCCAGATGTATATAATTGTTTATAGAAGGATTTGAATTGATCAGCTATGGCATTAGGATCAGTAATGAGGGATCCTGCAGGTTTAAGGGCTTTTATGTGGCCAGCTCTTTTCTTATGTTTGAGATACCCATTGGTTACCCATTAATCATCGAATCACTTTTAAAATAGCACTATTAATCTTTAAAACTATGGCATCAAAGGAACCACAATTTATTTCCAAAATGATTATTCCTTTTCATGCTTCTCGCTCCCTTCGATCTATTTCTCAAGACCTATTATCAGTCCCTTCTTTAAAAACAGTAGGCACAAGAAGAAACAAAATGTTCTCTGTTTTAGGACCTAACACTTGGAACTCCTTGCCCTTCTACATAAGAAAAGAAAAAGACCTCAATTCCTTTAAAAAATCTTTGAAAACTTTTTTATTTAAAGATGCTTTTACTATTTAATTTTATACTCTATTTATATATTCCTTGTTTTTCAAGCTCAATTTTTAATCTCCTAACCTTATTTTTGCCCCCTCCTTATGTGTGTACCTTTAATGTTTCATCCATCTGAGACTGAGAAAATTGTAACTTTTTCCCTTTTTTCCCTAATGTATCTAGTTTGTGAAGTAACTCCTTATAGTTCTAACATTGTATGTCATAAATTTTTGCCTTTCAAAAATTTGTTAAGAAGTTTTGTTGTTAACACTATCTGTTATCATATATGATATTTTAATTGTACATCGCTTAGAAATTGTTATAGGCGATTCATCAAATAAAATTGAACTTGAACTTGAACTAGATAATTGGCCAATAGCTTACCTGCTTTATTACGTTGTTCATAGTACATTGCCCCTTCTTGTAATAATAGAACTCCAGCTCTTTCTGATAATATAGAATTATATTGGAACTTGAGCTTACAAATTTGCGCTAAGCCCGGCAAAGTGGGAGAAATATGATATACCACCTCCAAGGATTTAATTTGATTCTCCAGAGTAGTGAGTGCCCGTTTCCATTCCTTATTCAGGTGGGCTGAAAATGCTATGATTCTACCCCGCAGGTATGCTTTATATGCATCCCAAATGGTCTGAAAGGCTATTTCCGGGGTATCATTATGTTCAAAAAATTCTGTAGTCCAGTTCGCAAACTGTGTGAGAAATTCTTTGTTTTCCAGGAGGGCTGTATTCAGGCGCCATGTAGGCGTAGGAGAAGATGGTGCAGATAGGATGAAGGATACTGATATAGCAGAATGGTCAGATAGAGGGCAGGATAGAATAGAGGGTGAACGCACAGCGTGTAGCAGGGAATGAGACAGGAGAAAGTAATCCAGTCTCATGGCAGAGGCGTGCGGCGCAGACCAGAAGGTGTATTCAAGATCCTTAGGATGAAAGAGACGCCAGACATCAGCCAGTCCATAAGACTGGATCATATGCTGCAGTACCGGAAGAGTGGAGGGGGAACGGTAAGAAGAGTTGGATCTCCGGTCTATATGGGCATCCAGAACCAGATTCCAGTCTCCACCCAATACAAAATAATCAGTGGATGTAGAGGTTAGTTCTTTAGCTAAGTCTCTGAAAAAGTCCGTATTAGGTGTGTTTGGGCCATAAAGCGAAAAGAAAGTATATCTACGAGAGTTAATATCTAGTGTGACCGTGACCCATCTTCCCTGAGAATCATGAGAAGTATGTATTACAGTGTAATTAAGTTGTTTAGAGAGTAAGATGGCCACCCCTCCCTTAGATGACACTGCAGGGGAGAAAAAGCAATGAGAGACCCAGTCCCGCTTCAATTTAGCAGATTCAATCGAATTAAGCTTGGTTTCTTGCAGAAAGACTATATGTGCAGAATGATGTTTACAATACAGAAGTGTCCGTTTTCTTTTGATGGGGTGGTTTAAACCTCTGATATTCAAAGATAACACATTACACAGAGCCATATATAGCGGCATATTGAAAAACTGAGTGTCGCTCGTCTATGTCACACGTTAACCTGATAGTACTCAACCAGACAGTATCTGCTCTGCTCTGACCAAAAAAAAACCAAATAGAAACCCCATACATACTCTCTTGCATACACCCCGCCACCCTCCCCACATGTAATCCAACAACCCCCTCCCACCCACAAGACAGAAGCCTTGTAATTATCCCGCCAAAAAGGCACCCCGAAGGCCTATGGAGGGTAAGAGGCAGCACAATATGGAGACTCAAGGCCAGGCCCCTCCCCCCTCAGCCCCGCTTCAAGTATGATGGTAGGAATCAGTATTATGATGGGCAATTACTCCACCCATATCTGTAAAAAGAACCCAACTAGTAATCACTTGTAATAATGCATAATAACAGTATAACAGGAACCATAAGTGAGAAAATCTAAATAGAAAGCCTGATTCGCGCTCAGGTGTCCATACGCTGCAGGTCTTCCTGCTCCTTCAGGAACCGATCCACGTCCACAGGGTCATTGTAGGTTTTGGTGCGGTTGTTAAAGGTAATTTTAAAGCGTGCTGGTGAAAGTAGGCCAAAGCGCGCCTCGAGTGCACGCAAGCGAGGGCGCATGGCCAAAAATTGGCGTCGCTTCTCCGCAGTAGCTTTGGTGTAGTCAGCAGATATATACACAGTTTGCCCCTGCCATTCTATCTTCCGGTGATCGCATTTTTTCCAGGATTTGGGCAACGTGCGGGAAGCGCAGCAGCTTCATCACAACCGGACGTGCGCGTTGGGATCCCGAAGGAGATTTTGCTGGAACCCGGTGGGCTCACTCTACCTCAAGCGGTCTGTCAAATTGCAGGGAGAGCACTTTGGGGAACCAATCTTCAAAAAATTGACAGGCATTAAGACCTTCGATCCCTTCACGTAAGCCTGTAATACGTAAGTTGTTCCGTCGGCTGTGGTTACCAAGATCATTCAGTTGATCTTCTAGGGCGCGCAGGGCCTTCCTGTCCATCGATTGATTCGTGGCAAGCTCATCGATAGTCTGGCATTTTCGTTTCAAGGCTTCTAACTTGGAGTCCATCGCAGACATTTTTTCAGTTAAAGATATTATTTCGTGTTTGATATCTTTGATGTCGTCTTTGCTTTCAGACAGTAAGTTAGAGATAAATTGGAGTTGGTCCGACACCGTGAGCTCCGGGTCGACACGTGGCCGAGGCGCATCGCCCTTGATAGGGGATGGCGGGTCTTGTTTCTGTCTTTTAGCGCCGGATGTGCCTGCAAAGGCAGCCTCAATTTTTCCTTGCTTTGGTGCAGGCATGGTTCCCGATCGAATTAGCGCAAATAAGTATCGTGGTGCACGTGGGGAGTAAGAAATAGCGGAGCCGTGGACGAGAGCTCTAGCCCTAAGCCTCCATCTTGTTTGGGCTCTCTAGCGCCCCCCGGTGACATTCTTTTTGATATTTCCTGTTCTCTTTCCAGTTCCCCTCAGTTTTGTCCTTTTTCCATTTCCTGAATGAATTTTTCTTATTGCCTATCGCTTCCTTCACTGTTTTTGTTATCCACGCCGTGTCCTTTATTCGACTCTTTTTGCACCCCTTTCTGAATCTGGGGATATATAGATTTTGCGCCTCGCTCACCGTGTTCTTGAGAAAAGACCAGGCAAGTTCTACCATTTGCCATTTTTTTGAAGTGTTCCTAAGTTTCTTCCTTACCATTTCCCTCATTGCTTCGTAGTTTCCTTTCCTGAAGTTTAAAGTTGTCGCTATGGTTCTTTTTCTTTTCGGTATTCCTACCTCAACCTTGAACTTGATCACATTATGATCGCTGTTTCACAACGGTCCCACTACCTCTACTTCTTTAGCAGGTCCCCTTAACCCATTTAGGATTAGATCCAGAGTGGCATTTCCTCTCGTCGGTTCTCTGACAAGCTGCTCCATGAAATAATCTTGTATAACCTCCAAGAATTCTGTCTCCCTAGTGCAATTTGAGCTTCCAAGACTCCAGTCTATCCCGGGGTAGTTGAAGTCCCCCATAATAACCGCGTTATCGCTTTTGGATTCTCGCTTCATCTCGGCTTCCATTTCTTCATCAATATCTCCGGATTGCCCGGGCAGGCGATAGTATAAGCCCATCTTTATTTAAGGCCCTTTCCTTCCAGGTATTTTAACCCATAGCGATTCTAGCTTGTTGGTCGTTTCTGCTGTGTCCATTTGTGTCGATTGTATGCTTTCTTTTATGTAAAGGGCTATTCCACCTCCTTTTTGTCCTGACCTGTCCTGGCAATAGAGCTTGTACCCCGGCAGTGCTGTATCCCATTTGTTTTCTTCATTCCACCACGTTTCAGAGACTCCAATGATGTCTATGTCCTCTGCATTGGCCATGGCTTCTAATTCCCCCATTTTGTTTCTTAGGCTCCTTGCATTAGTATATATGCAATTTAGATCCTGGACCAAATTTGTGTTGCAATTGTGAAAAATCAAGAAGCTTACCATCAGAAATAGCATCATCTAAAATGCGTATACCCGCCTTCATCCAATATTTCCAGATGACCTTAAATCCGCCAATTTGAATCTTGGAGTTCAGCCATAAGGTCTGATAGGTTGATTTATGAACTGGAACAGGTGTTAAATTATTCACATATTTTACGATCTTTCATATATCTACTAATATTCTATTGTCCTTATATAACCTAGCATCTTAATATATAGCACATGACTCAATCTCAGTGGAGACATGAGTTGCCATTCCAACCACAACCAGTCTGGGAGATTTTCCATGAGCTCAGGGAGGACCCAGTACATACCCTGATGCATAATATAGGCTTGATGGTACCTATAAAAGTTGGGAAAATTTACCCCACCCTCTGCAATTAGCTTTTGTAGAGATAGAAAGGCAATTCTTGCTTCTTTCCCCAGCCAAATTTTGTCAGAATACTATTTAATTTCTTATAAAAGGACCCCTGAAAAAACAATGGTAACATTCCCATTAAGTAACAAACCACAGGCAGAATTATCATCTTAACTGTTTGGACTCTCCCCAACCAAGACAGATGTAATGGGTTCCAATGCTCACACATTTCCGTGACCTTCAGCAATAAAGATTTTTCATTTACTTTCATAGTTTCTTCCAGGGTACTTTTTATCCAAATACCTAAATACTTTATACCCTCTTCCTTCCAAAGAAAAGGGAATGTATCAAATAATCCTTTTGTACAATATGGGGCTCATAATCAAGAAAACCAAACGTCTAAAAAGTGGCCTACATGGATACTTGGACGATCAAAAAGCCTGATCGTCCAAGTACCCATAATCAAAGCTGGTTTTAGACGTATCTAAAACCAGCTTAGGCTTTTCCCCTGCCTCTAAATGCATAGAGTGAAAAGAGGCATTTTTAGAGGAGGGGAAAGGGCGGGCGGTGGGCGGGAGGTGGGCCAACCTACACCTAGGCGTACATCAGGTATAACCAAAAGTTTAGGCAGGTTGTCTAGTCGGCACTTATACCTTTTTGACTTAGACCAAGTCAAAACAGGTATAAGTGCTGAAAAGGGGCCGCTGAGCTGATCACTGCAGCTCAGCGACACCAGAAACCTGCCTATCTCCTACTGAAACTATTGCTGCAGGAGAGATGGCTCATCTCTCCTGCCGTGATGGTGATCACCCACCCCCCTCTGAACCGCGGCACTTCGGGGTGAGCATAGCGGCAGGGCTGCTGTTCGGAGAGGGGTGGATGATCACCATCGCAGCAGGAGACATGAGCCATCTCTCCTGCAGCAATCAGTTCTCTCCCGCGACACGATCCAGGCAAGAGGGAGCCCAAGCCCTCTTGCCCGGCGGCACCCCCCAGCTGATAATGATTGGGCAAAAGGGAGCCCAAGCCCTCTTGCCCGGTGGCACCCCCCTGCCGATAACGATTGGGTAAGAGGGAGCCCAAGCCCTCTTGCCCGGTGGCACCCCCCTCTGCCGATAATGATCGGGCAAGAGGGAGTCCAAGCCCTCTTGCCCGGTGGCACCCCCCTCTTCCGATAACGATCGGGCAGGAGGGAGCCCAAGCCCTCCTGCCCAGGCGAACCCCCTACCCCCCACCCCCACTAAGATATGGGCAGGAGGGACCCCAGGCCCTCCTGCCATCAACGCACCCCCCTCCCACAAATGCCCCCCAACCCCCGATCAGCCCCCTCCCGCCAACCCGCAAGACCCCGTCAACCCCTCAACCCAATCCCCCTCCCTATACCTTAAATTAGTTGGTTGGACGGACGGGTGCCAAGCCCGGCCATCCGACAGGCCAGCCATCCGTTGAATGGCTGGCCTTAGGGCCTGATTGGCCAAGGCGGCTCAAACCCCACCCACAGGTGGGGCCTGAGGCGCCTGGGCCAACCAGAATAGGCACAGTAGCATTAGGCATCTCCTGTGGGCGGGGCCTCAGGCACATGGGTCCATGCTGTCGGGCAAGAGGGTTTGGGCTCCCTCTTGCCCAATTGTTATCTTCAAGAACTCTAAACCCTCAAATTCTTTATTTGAGTAAAGCTTCGAAGAATGCAAAGCTTTATAATATTTTAAAAATTGTTTTAAGATAGTTCCAATTTGACAATGAGTTTCCCCATTCTCATCAGTGATAGCCACAATTTTTACTTTCCTTTTTTTAGCTTTAAGGTAATTAGCTAATATTTTTCCCGCTTTATTCGAGTTTCCATAATACAGAGCCTGTTGAGAAAATAACTCTTTCCTAACCATTTGAGAGGACATCTCATTGTATTTGCATTTAGCTTTTAAGAGGGCCGGCGCCGACGACTCCGCCCACTTTCCACCACCGGTAGCGTTTCCTTTAAATTCCCCTGCTTTGCGGCGCACGCCTTCGGCGCGCGCCAAAGGAGCACACCTAAGGAGCAGATCCTGCTCCTTTATGCGCTCCTTCATGCAGCTGCTTCACTTATTAAACCAAGTTTCCTCTCCTAACATAACTCAGCTTCTTTTACTTATCTTTCTACTTACAGTGTTATTCCCTATAATCATTTTCTTAACTTCTCTTACCTTCCTTAATTATCCAATACCCCAATCCCCCAACCTTAAAACAATGTCTTCAATCTCTACCATTTGGTGCCGCCGACCTCCCAAGAAAAATCCTCTTCTTTTCACTACTGAACCTCAGGCTAGATTCTATACTACCATCCCAATCCTTTCTTCTTCCACTTTTTACTCCGCTTCAATTCACTCTCCCTTAAAACTCAATATTGGCTTACTAAACGTACGATCAATAAAAAATAAACATCATCTTATACACGATACTATTACTCAACATAAACTTCAAATCTTATGTCTTACAGAAATTTGGCTATCCCAAGGGGAAGAAGCCTATTTAACCCAAGCCTGCCCTCCTAACTTTCAAGCTATCATCCACCCACGTCTAGGTAAAAGAGGAGGAGGTATAGCTGTTATTTTTCATACTTCTATCCCTTGTCAATCTAACACTTCAAATTCACCCCCCACTGCCTCTGTCGAAACCCTTCAATTTTTCATCAGATTCTCTCCATCCTTTAACCTTAAGTTTCTTCTTATCTACCTTCCACCACCCGTAACGAAAACTTCACTTTCTACTTTAATGTCCATTATATCTGAATTCAATATCACTTATCCAGATTCTATTATCCTCGGTGACTTCAATATTCATTTCAATTCCCCTAACCATCACAACACCTCCGAACTTTTAACGCTGATTTCTGACCTTTCATTAACCCCTCTCATCTCCTCGCCTACCCACGAAGCCGGCAACACCCTAGACATGATCTTTTGCCCTATTCCTGCCACCCATCTTTTCAAAAACTTTCAATTTCATCCTTTACCTTGGTCTGACCATTTCCTAATCAGCTGGCACATTGAATCCTCCTCTAAACAATATAACCTTCAAAAACAAAACATAAACGATACACACTCTACTCGCAATACTAACAAAATTACTCTCACAGATATTCAGAATCTTTTCAACTTAAACCTTACAGATTTTTCTTCCCTTTCTTTAGATGAACAAACTTCTCTCTGGAATACCTCCACAACATCCCTTTTAAACTCTCTGGCACCCCAACAGGAAAAAAAGAAATTCACTTCAAACCTGACCCCCAAAAACAAACAACAACTGTGGTATAATGAAAATCTCACCCTTCTTCGTAAACAACTTCGCTCTACAGAACATAAATGGCGAAAAACTCCCTCTTACAACCTTCTCACCCTGTACAAAGAAAAAGCCTCTCATTACAAAAATGCTATTCAACAAGCAAAAAAAGATTATTACACTAAACTTATATCAACCACTCGTAACTCTTCCACTCTCTTTAACCTCGCTCAATCTCTCTCAAAATATTCAAAAAAAAAAAACTACCCGTAATCACCACTCCTCCAGCTAATGAACTAATTCTTTTCTTTGACAAAAAAATTAAAGACATTAGAACTCATCTCGGACCCACCCCTTCTGTTCCTTATCTTTATATACAAAATGATTCCTCTCCTCTCTCATTCAGCTCTTGCTCAACCTTTAAAATGCCATCGTTAGCAAATCTACTTCCCATCCTGCAATCTTTAAATACCTCCAACACTCCTTTGGAGAGCATTCCTCCTTCCTTCCTTAAAAAAATTTTCACCCACTTTGGCCCTTTTATCTGGGAAATGATATCTAAATCTCTATCTGACTGCACCGTTCCTTCGGCTTGGAAAACTGCCCTTGTCTTTCCAAAAATAAAACAATACAATTCTGATCCCTCGCTTCCAGCAAGTTACCGTCCAATTGCTAATCTTCCGCTATTATCGAAACTAACTGAAAAAATCGTCCACACTCAACTATCTGAATTTATCGAAAAAACTCACGTCTTACATCCCTGTCAAACTGGTTTTCGCTCATCACATTCAACGGAATTATCACTGCTAGGCCTCATCTCAACTATACACTATTATCAAGAACACCAAAAATCCATCCTTCTTATTTCCCTCGACCTCTCAGCAGCCTTTGATACCATCGACCATTCTCTCCTTCTAAATAGACTCAAAGAATATGGTATCACAGGATCTGCACTTTCTTGGTTCACGTCCTACTTCAAAGATCGCAGCTTTAAAGTCCATGCAATGAATGAAACCTCGATTTCTTTATCTCAAATCTATGGTGTTCCACAAGGTTCTATTCTATCCCCTTTACTATTTAATATTTTTCTTTCTCCTCTTCTAACTCTAGCTCAATCTATTGGATTTACGATCTTCGCCTATGCAGATGACATTCAACTCCTTCATCCAATCAACTCCTCCAATAACTCTGACATAAAAGATATAAACAATAAACTGGACTCCATAAACGACTGGCTCTACTCTAACAAACTTTCCCTCAATATCGACAAATCCCGTGGCCTCTTATTCTCAACCAAGAATACTGAATCTTTACAGGAAAAAATTACTATTAAATCAGTTCCAATTCAAATGGAAACAAAAATAAAACTTTTAGGGGTCATTATTGATAAAGATTTATCATTTCATGATCACATCAGTTCTATAATAAAAACATGTTTCTATAAACTCCGCATCATTCGTTCATTAACTTCAATTCTGCAGATCGAATCTATCAAAATTCTGGTTCACTCTCTGATCATTTCTCACCTTGACTATTGTAATTCCCTTCTTAACGGTCTTCCCCAAAAAGAAATCCGACGTCTCCAACTGATTCAAAATACTGCTATAAAACTCATTTATAAACTGGGTAAATATGATCACGTTACTCCAATTCTGAAAGATGCTCACTGGCTTCCTATGGCACACCGAATCACATACAAAATTATCCTTTTGACCTTTAAAATAAAATCCTCCCATCTACCTTCATTTCTACATAAACTCCTTATTCCCCAATGTTCATCTCATACTTTAAGATCTACAAATCAAAATCTCCTTTTGATCCCCTCTATAAAACACTTTTACTACACACGGAAAATAAATTTTTCTGTCTCTGCTCCTACATTGTGGAACTCTTTACCACAACCTCTTCGCGACGAGCAAGAACTGGATAAATTTAAGATAGGCCTAAAGACTTTTCTATTTCGCGACGCATTCACTTCAGTTTAGTCTCTACTTTTCCTGATATTTTCAATCATTTACCTTCAAAAATTATATTTAAAAAGACTTTTCCCCACCCAAATGTTTATTCCCATTCCCTCTTTCTCCCTTTTCTCTCTACAATGTAACTTTACCCTCCCATAAACCTCTCTCCTCACTATCAAGTTTGTCTTGTTTATGTTTTAATATACACTATATGTACTTCTAAATATTTATTATATTAATTTTTTTCTTTCTTACCTATATTATTTTATTGTAATGTAAACCGGCCAGATATTTATTTGATGGTTGGTATATTAAAACCTAATAAACTTGAAACTTGAAATATTTTGTTCCCATTTCAAGGCCAATTGTTCCAAATTAGATAATTACAATTTAAGTTGTTTCCTAACATGTGCCGAATATGAGATAATTTGCCCTCTCATGGTAGCTTTGAAAGCATCCCATAGTGTTTCTAAAGAGATTTCCTCTGAGGCACTGATTTGAAAATATTTATTCATTTTTAATTGAAATTCTTCAATAAAGTTAGAATTCTTCAATAAAGTTAGAATTGAACCTCCACAAAGGTCTATTACAATCTTGTTCCTCAAATTTTAATTCAATCCAAACTCCAGCATGATCTGATAAAACAATTGAATCTATGCCAGCTTTGGTTACCTGTTGAACTAATTGATCTGATACAAATACATAATCTATTCTTGAAAATGATTTATGAACCTGGGAGCAAAAATAAAATTCCTGAGCATTACAATGAAGAATTTGCCAATTATCCAATCCCATTGATTTCAAAATCCTACTGGGTTGTTTATCCAACATTGGATCCATAACAGCATTGAAGTCCCCAGCTACCACTAGATTAGAGGCAGCCAGTGGCAGAAGTACCTGTTGAAGAGTCTTAAAAAAAATTCTGCTTTTTTGAATTAGGGGTATAGATACACAACAGCATCAGAACATATTTCCCCCAAGGTCATTTTTACTTGAACCCACCTTCCTGAAGGATCTGCAGAAATAAAATTAAATATAGCTGAGCATTTCTTATGGACTAAAATAGCCATCCCTGCTTTCTTTCCAACAGCCAGCGCAAAGAAACACTGCTTGACCCACCCTCCTTCTAGTTTCTTAGATTCGACCTAGCACTTGAAATTTTAAAACATATACCAGGGAATAAATATAAGGTCCCAGGGTACCAAAGTAAATTATTCTATAAACTAATAAATTTTTAAAATATATAAAATGAGTATTTCAAAACCCTAAAATCCCCTTGTTCCCCCCATGAAATTAAAATTAATCAATCTATAAATATTAAAATATTTCATAAATACTTGAATAATAAATAAATACTCAAGAAGAATGAATAATTAAATACTTGAATATAGTAACAAAATAAAGTACATTCTCTACATACGTGGAAATTCATTGAAGTAATGAAACTACATAAGCCATATATTTAATTAATATACCATCACCTCATCAATGAAGTTTTGTTAATAAATATAATTGATCCATTCCAAACTCTATTTAATACCTTAAATCTTTCCAAAACCCTTCTCTCCTTCAATTACAACAGTAGTAGTAAATTAGCTCTTAAAACATATATCTGGGATATTTATAAAATAATAAATAAATACACTTAAGAATTATGCACATGAGATTAGGCAGGTTCTCAGGACAGGATGACTGTTGGAAAGTTGACAGACACCTGGGCCATGGAACCCCTCCATGCTTCCTTGTTGCTTTACCCATCGGGCTGGAAGGATGAACACTCTAAAGAAGAAAAAGAGGAAATACTTAGGCAGTGTTCTGACCAAGGTTATGCCTTCAGCTCCAGCACTGCTATAGAAGAGATCACCAGAAGTTGGGGAAATTTATCTTGTCCTTGCACATTTATTGGACACTCTCCTGCTAGAATGTGCAGAGTTTGGGTGCTTTGCCTGCAGTTTCAGAGCGGCTATGCATTTTGCTCCAAATGGAGCGCTGGAATCTGAACATCGCCGCTGCTTCCGAGGATCCATAGGTGTGTTTGGCGAGAGGCTGCGGTCCACTGCTTCTTCCCTCCGATGTCACTTTTGTAGTTTATGCTGTAACTAGGAAGACGAACAGCTGGAAGGCGGCTCCGGGATCACTTTTGCTTTTCTCCGGCTTCTCTTGCCACAGGTGCCACAGCCATACAGCACGGGCCCTTTGCTCAAAGCTTTAAGTTTTGAGAAGTCCTGTGCTTTGATGATGGGGACTTAAAGGCACTCTTGGGGCTTCTAGCAGCCGCTGCCACACAGCTTCCTGAACATGGACATGTTGGCAGTGGTGGGGAACAATCACAGAGCACAGACGTCTTCACGGCAACAGCCGCCTTGCGCAGTGTTCCCTCTAAGCTGAGCAGGTGTCCTCCAGCTGCATTGCTACCACTAGGGGGTGGAATATTTTCAGTCGCTAAGGACAGGTATGTTCCCTGGAGTCCTGCAGAACTTGCATGTCCCTCACAATTGAAAAATGTGACAGTAAAACAGCACCCTCTATTGGTGAGACTGTGGGTGGAGGACTCCTGCTCAGCTTAGAGGGAACAGTGCCGCCCTCGCTCCACCACTCACTCGCTATTTTACCAAAAGAAGCACAGACAATGTTGACACTCAGCGTCATTCAAACGCTGCAGTCTTGCCCCACTGGAAATATCCAGCCACTTCCGCTCTCTCCGCCTCCTTGGGCCCAGCCATTCACAAGTCTCCTTGCATCATTCTGAGGCAGACACCAGAACAGGTACAATAAAGAAAAAAAAAAACCCAGCGGCGGCAGGAGGGCCAAGCCAGCACAACTCGAGACCCTTGGCATCCTCGCAGAACCCCAAAGGAACGAAAGGAGTGAAAGGGGCATTCAAAAAGCATTCTCTGCTACCAGAGACCGCATTACCAGCTCTGCCCACCTCACCCATTGTCACCAACCCTTCTTTTATGTCATTCACATACCTAGTGGGCTGGAACTTCCATCTTATATAGAATTTTCCTATCAGATGGCTCATTTAAATGAGAAGGAAAAATCAAAACAAACAAATCTATGGTTCCATGACAGTTAGAAATCCAAAGACACAGTTGAAACATCCATTCCATATAGTTAAATAAATAGTTGAAAAACATTAAACATCAAATTTCTTCTTTAAATCTCCAATATCCAGAGAAAATTATTTAATAAAAAATAAATTACAGCTGACAGGATTATCCATTTAGTCCATTGGTGTTTCTTGTTGGGACAAAAACTGCTTTAGCTTTTCAGGGTCTTCAAATTGGTAAAATTTATCTTTATGAGTAACCGTCATTAAAGCAGGGTAGTAAAGCCCATATTTTGCCCCTATATCCTTCAATTGCTGTCTCATTTGCAGAAAGTTTTTGTGAAGCTGCACTGTTTCACGTACAAAGTCTAGGACAGGGGTGTCCAACCTTTTGGCTTCCCTGAGCCGCATTAGCCATAAAAAAATGTTTCTGGGGCCACATAAACGCGCAAACGCTGCAGCAAGATAGAGGAGGGAGCTGGCAAGAAGTTAAACACCTGGAGGTAGCAGAGGAAAACACTGCATTGCCCTCAACTATGGCTGCACAAAATACTTCACGGGGCCGCATGCGGCCCTTGTGCCACAGGTTGGACACCCCTGGTCTAGGACAAACATAATGTTGGAATCCTTATAAGATAGTTTTTTTTTCTCTTTTGCTACCCTTAAAATTTCTAAAATGTGCTGGAAATGCAGCAGGTACAAAATTATTGATCTGGGTCTCACCTGGCCATGAGGTCTCTTCCCTGGGATCCTATGTGCCCTTTCTATTTCTAGTGGCACTTTGAGATTAAGGGGAAGTATTTTTGGAATAACTTCCTCAAGAAAAGATAATACATTTTTTTCCTTCTGCTCCCTCTTTTAAACCCAGGATCCTCACATTATTTCTCCTCGCCCAGTTTTCATAGTCTGTCATTCGTTTTCCAATTCTTGAATGATCTTATGATCCTTTTTGCAGTGCTGCTGCTCCTGCTCCACTTTCTCTACTCGGGTCTCCATTTGATCCATTCTGGTGCTAACCATATCCATTTTGCTTCATAGATTTACCATCTGTTCTGTGACTTCTTTAAAGCTAATCTAATATCTCTTAGCTCGTCTAACAACTCGATCATATCTAAGGTGTCCACAGGTAGAAGAGTCTTAACAGGGGTGGGTGGATCTTCTTTTAGTCTTTCTTCCTAATTTTGAAGCAGTCTCAGGCTTAGATTGTTTGTTAGAATTTCCAAACTTTCTGCCTTTAAAGAGAAAAGTTGTACAGCTGAAAACCAACAAAAGGGTGCTCAGGGACAGGAGCTCAACAGCTACACAGCCATTTTCTATGTCTCCAAGTTCCGAAATGATTTTATTTTCAATTTAGTGATTGAATTGTGTCAATTTTGAGAATTTACATCTATTGTCTATATTTTACATTGTTCAAGAAGAAATGCATTTCTTTCAATTTATCTGGGGTTGTACTTCATGCAGTCTTGCATCTTAGGGTTTTGTTTGTATATATTAGTACTTTTAGTTTGTGATCCCGTATTTGCATAGGGGTTATCTGTGTTCTGGTAGGAATGAATGTTGAGAAACATAGTGTGCTTTGTGTGGTTTAATTTTGTGGTTACCCATTATGTGTTGTTAATAAGATTATATTGTGTGTATATATATGAAAAATGAATGGAAAAATTGTATTACAATTTGTTCTATTATGGGGGCGGGGTCAGGGTGGAGACTGGGAGGTGTCTGGCCCGTGACTTAGCCTGTGTTTTAGATTTTGGCCCCTTAATGTAATTGAGTTTGACACCCCTGTCCTAGAAGATGAGTGCCCTGCAAGACGTCTAAAAAATTAGTTTTGAAAATTGACGGTCATTTTGGCGATTAATACATCAATGTGCTGGTTTATGCCATTTTTTCAACATTTTTCTCTTTTGAAAATGAGTGCTATAGCTACAAGTAGTCAACGCATGGATGTGGCACTGGTGTGAGGAAGAAGGATTCCACTTCGTGCACAACTGGATCATGTTCTGGGGGAAGAGCAAGCTATTCAGGAAGGATGGACTCCACCTCAGCGGAGACGGAACAAGGCTACTTGTAAGTAACATTAAGAGAGAAATTGAGAAGTTTTTAAACTAGGAAGAAGGGGAAAGCCGACAGTCGACCAAGAGTCAATGGTTCAGGAACTGGTATACCCAAAGGATACCGTGCAGGAAGATAGCAGGGAAGACTCACCGGATCACAGGCAAGACAGAAAACCTGACGGATTGAAAGAGACACAAGAGGGAAGGAAATGCAAGAAAGTTACAGGCCGCAAACTCAAGTGTATGTACACAAACACAAGGAGCCTAAGGAATAAGATGTGTAAATTAGAAGCTATGGCACAAAAAGATAACATTGACATCATCGGCATCACGGAAACATGGTTGAACGAGAAAAACGTCTAGGACACTGTGCTACCAGGATACAAGCTATACTGCAGAGGCAGAGCGGCTCAAAAAGGTGGGGGCATTCTCCTATACGTCAAAGAGGGAATTGAGTCTACCAGAGAGAACACGCCAGAATCAAACAATAAGGTAGAGTCTCTATGGGACAAAATTCAGGGAACAAATGGAATGGAAACGAAGATCGGCATCTACTACTGACCCCCGGGGCAGTCCGAAGAAATTGATGGATAAATGATGGACGAGATTAAACGCAACTGCAAAGGAGGCAACACAGCTATCATGGGCGACTTTAATTATCCAGGGATAGACTGGAACCTAGGCACCTACGGCTGCGGTAGGAGACCAAGTTCCTGGATGCTAAAGGCAATTGCTCCCTGGAACAATTTGTCAAGGAAAATACGAGAGGAAATGCAGTTTTGGATTTAATTCTAAAAGGACTACGAGGATCGGCGCAAGGTGTAGAAGTAGAGGGGATGCTGGGAACCAGTGATCATAAAATGATTTGCTTCAACCTGGACATGGGACTAAACATCGATCCAGAACAACGGCCACAGTGCTGAACTTCTGAAAAAAGCGAATTACAAAGGGATGAGACTCATAGTGAGGAAGAAGATCAAGGAGAGGATAAGCACTGTAAAGACGCTAGAGCAAGCATGATCCCTTTTTAAGGACACACGGTCATTGAGGCGCAAAATCTATATATACCACGTATCAACAAGGGATCCAAGAGGAAAAAGATGGAACCTGGCTCACTGTAGCGGTGAAGGAAGCGATCAGGGACAAGAAAACTTCATTTAAGGAATGGAAAAGGTAAAAAATGGATGAAAACTGGACAAAGCACAAACAGCATCAATGCAGGTGCCATAAGGCGGTAAAAGGAGTCAAAAGAGACTATGAGGAAAAAATAGCCAAGGAACCGAAAAACTTTAAGCCATTCTTTCAATATATTAAGGGGAAATGACCCGCAAAGGAAGCGGTGGGCCCATTGGATGACCAAGGAATGAAAGGAGTGCAAAGTCATCACCGACAAACTGAACACATTTTTTTGCATCTGTGTTTACCGAAGAGGATATGCGCAACATGTGCATATCTTGACAGGCTATATGCGGAAAACGAAGACTGGAAACTGACAGGGTTGACGGTCAGTCTAGAAGAGGTATGCCAGAAGATTGATAGGCTTAAAAATGATAAATCCCTAGGACCGGATGGCATCCATTCGAGGGTAATCAAGGAACTGAAAGGGATTATAGCTGAACTGCTTCAACTGATAGTCAATCTGTCAATCAAATTGGGAAGGGTTCAGGAAGATTGGAAGGTGGCGAATGTTACGCCGATCTTCAAGAAAGGTTTGAGGGGTGATCCAGGAAACTACAGACTGGTGAGTCTGACCTTGGTACCGGGAAAGATGGTAGAGGCGCTAATAATTCTGCTTTGTTTTCCGCAGTATTAATACCTATGCTAAATATGTACAGTCCCCTGCATTGTAATTTACTCTCAACTGCATAGTACATTCCCTTACATTGTATCTTCGCTGTATATGTACAGTCTCTTACATTGTAAACCGCTCTGAACTGTTTGTGGTATTGCGGTATACAAAAATAAAGTTATTATTATTATTATTATTATTATTAATAAAGCACCGCATCATTGAGCACCTTGACGGACACAATCTGATGAGGACCAGCCAGCATGGCTTCAGCAGAGGAAGATCTTGCTTGACAAACTTGCTGCACTTCTTCGAGGGAGTAAACAGATGGATAGACAAGGGTGACCCAGTTGACATTGTATATCTGGATTTTCAGAAGGTTTTCAACAAGGTTTCGCATGAACGACTACTTAGAAAAATTTCGAGTCATGGAATTGAAGGTGAAATACTCACGTGGATTAAAAATTGGCTGGCGGATAGGAAACAGAGAGTGGGAGTAAATGGACAATACTCAGTTTGGAAAAGTGTCACCAGTGAAGTGCCGCAGGGTTCGGTGCTTGGACCCATGCTCTTCAATATATTTATAAACGATCTGGAAATTGGTACAACGAGTGAGGATATTAAATTTGTGGATGATACGAAGTTATTCAGAGTAGTGAAGATGCAGGAGGATTGCGACCATCTGCAACGTGACTTAAACACGCTCAAGAAATGGGCCGTGACATGGCAGATGAGGTTTAACATGGATAAGTGTAAGGTGATGCATGTCGGTAACAAAAATCTTATGCATGAATACAGGATGTTCGGGGCGGTACTTGGAGAGACCCCCCAGGAAAGAAACTTGGGAGTACTGGTCGACAAGATGATGAAATCATCCGCGCAACATGAGGCAGTGGCGAAAAGGGCAAACAGAATGCTGGGAATGATTAAAAAGGGGATCACAAACAGATCGGAGAGGGTTGTCATGCCGCTGTACCGGGCCATGGTGCACCCTCACCTGGAGTACTGTGTCCAGCACTGGTCGCCGTACATGAAGAAGGATACGGTACTACTTGAAAGGGTCCAGATAAGAGCGACTAAAATAATAAATGGGCTGGAGGAGTTGCCATACAGTGAGAGATTAGAGAAACTGGGCCTCTTCTCCCTTGAAAAAATGAGACTGAGAAGGAACATGATAGAAACATTCAAGATACTGAAGGGAATAAAGTTAGTAGATAAAGACAGGTTGTTCACCCTCTCCAAGGTACGGAGAACAAGAGAGCACTCTCTAAAGTTAAAAGGGGATAGATTCCATACAAACGTAAGAACATAAGAACATAAGAACTGCCATCTCCGGATCAGACCCATGCTCCATCAAGTCCGGCGATCCGCACACGCGGAGGCCCAGTCAGGTATACACCTGATGTAGTTTTAGTCACCCATATCCCTCTATGCCTCTCATAAGGAGATGTGCATCTAATTTGCCTTTGAATCCCAGCACAGTGGATTCCTTGATAACCTCCTTTGGGAGAGCATTCCAGGCGTCTACCACTCGCTGCGTAAAACAGAACTTCCTGACATTTGTCCTGGACTTGTCCCCCCTTAGCTTCAAACCATGTCCTCTTGTCCGTGTCGCGTTGGACAATGTAAATAATTTATTTTCCTGCTCTATTTTATCGATGCCTTTCAGCATTTTGAACGTCTCGATCATGTCCCCTCGCAGCCTTCTCTTCTCAAGGGAGAACAGTCCTAGTTTCTTGCGTCGTTCCTCATATTCCAAGTTCTCCATACCTCTTATTAACTTCGTTGCTCGTCTCTGCACCCTCTCTAACAGTTTTATATCCTTCTTTAGGTTGGGAGACCAATGTTGGACACAGTATTCCAAGTGTGGTCTGACCATTGCTCTATAAAGCGGTATTATGACTTTCTCCGATCTACTCGTGATTCCTTTCTTTATCATGCCTAACATTCTGTTTGCTTTCTTTGCCGCTGCCGCGCATTGTGCCGACGGCTTCAGGGTCCTATCTATCAGTACACCCAGGTCCTTTTCTTGTTCGCTCTTACCCAGAGTTGCGCCTGACATTCTATACTCGTATTCCTTATTCTTACTACCTAAATGCATTACTTTGCATTTCTCCACGTTGAACTTCATCTGCCATTGATCTGCCCATTTCTCTAACTGATACAAGTCGCTCTGGAGTTCCTCGCTATCCTCCTGCGATCTGATTGCCCGGCATAGCTTTGTGTCGTCTGCAAACTTAATGATCTCACTGGATATTCCGTCTTCCAGGTCATTGATATAAATATTAAATAGGATCGGCCCAAGCACGGAGCCCTGGGGCACACCACTAGTCACTTTCTCCCAGTCTGAGAACTTTCCATTTATGCCCACTCTCTGCTTTCTGTTTTCCAACCATTTGCCTATCCACCTTTGTATATCTCCCTCTATTCCATGGCTTTGTAGTTTCCTGAGAAGCCTTTCATGTGGAACTTTGTCGAATGCTTTCTGGAAGTCCAAATATATTATGTCCACCGGCATTCCACTATCAATTTGCTTGTTCACGGTCTCGAAAAATTGAAGTAAATTCGTCAAACATGATTTCCCTTTCCTGAACCCATGTTGACTGGGTTTCATCAAGTCGTGTGTATCTAGGTGCCGGACTATGCTATCCTTGATCAGTGCTTCAACCATCTTTCCAGGGACAGACGTAAGACTCACAGGTCTGTAGTTGCCCGGTTCCCCTCTCGATCCTTTTTTGAAAATTGGCGTGACATTCGCTATCTTCCAGTCTTCTGGTATCTGTCCAGTTCTGATTGTCAGATTGGCAAGTTTCTGCAATAGCTCTCCGATTTCAACCTTCAATTCCTTTAAAACTCTCGGGTGAATTCCATCCGGTCCAGGGGATTTGTCACTTTTAAGTTTGTCTATCTGGTAATATATCTGGTCCAACTCCACTTCAACTGTGGTGAGGCTGTCTTCTATTACTCCACTAAACACTTTCACTGCTTCTGGTATTTTAGCGGTATCCTCCTCCGTAAAGACGGACGCAAAGAAGGAATTTAGTTTGTCAGCAATTTGTTTATCTTCCTTGATGTACCCTTTCCTTCCCTGGTCATCCAGGGGTCCCACCGCCTCTTTTGCGGGTTTTTTCCCTTTCACGTATCTAAAGAAGGGTTTGAAGTTTTTGGCTTCTTGCGCTATTTTTTCCTCATAGTCCTTTTTGGCATCCCTCACCGCCTTGTGACATTTCTTTTGATCATCTTTATGTATTTTCCATGCTTTGGTTGTTTTCATGTGTTTCCATTTTTTGAAAGAGTCCTTCTTTTCTTTTATGGCTACCCTCACCTGTCTGGTAAGCCATGCCGGTTCTCCCTTACCTTTTGTTCTCCCCTCTTTGGAGATCCTTGGAATGTGGAGATTTTGTGCTTCTGAGATAGTATTTTTCAGTAGGGACCATGCCTGGTCTACCGTTTCAAGTTTGTCCACCTTTTTCTTGAGTCGTTGTTTCACCATGGCTCTCATGCGATCGTATTTGCCCTTTTTAAAATTAAAGGTTTTGGTTAAGGTTTTGACACGTTTTCTATTCCCGATGTCAAGCTTAAAGTTGATCACATTGTGATCGCTCGTCCCCAGCGGTACCGTAACTTCTACTTCTTTTGTCGGTCCCGTGAGGCCATTTAGTACCAAGTCCAGGGTGGCGTTGTCTCTTGTCGGCTCCTTTACCAATTGTTCCAGGAAGCAATCCCCTAGCACCTCCAAGAACTTGGCCTCCTTGCCGCAGTTGGAGGTTCCTAGTTTCCAGTCTATCCTCGGGAAATTGAAGTCTCCCAATATTATTACATTGCCCGTTTTGCTTTCTTGTTTGATTTCCTCTATCATTTCTGAGTCAGTTTCCTCCGCCTGTCTTGGGGGACGATAGTAAAGGCCAATTTTCGTGTCTGCGCTGTTTTGGCCAGGAATCTTGACCCAGAGGGACTCTAGCTTCTCTTTTGTTTCCGTTGTAGCCACTTCAACAGATTCTATTCCTTCCTGAACATATAGGGCAATACCTCCACCTTTCTGCCCTACTCGATCTCTTCTATATAGTTTGTATCCCTGCAGTACGGTGTCCCATTTGTTTTCTTCATTCCACCATGTTTCTGTTATGCCAATGATATCCATGTTCTCATGTCTTGCTATCGTCTCTAGTTCTCCCATTTTGTTTCCTAGACTTCTAGCATTTGTATACATGCATTTAAGTTCCCTTCGTGTTACCTTTTTGGACTTTCTACTCTTGGTTGTCCTTACAGTTTCCTTTACGGTATCCTTTACTGCTCCTGTGTTATCTCCCATGTTTGTTGTGTGGTCATCCCCTCCTGTGTCTGGGTTGTCCTTTCCTGCTTGTTCTCCTTTGTTGGCTGTGAGGTTGACCTCTCTTGTGTATGAGTAGTAGTCCTTTGTTCCTACGTCAGGGCATCCTGTTGTCCGTACCATCGACCGGTCGTCGACTGTCGGCTTTCCCCTGTCCTTCAGTTTAAAGCCTTCTCTATTGCTTTCTTCATGTTGCCTGCCAAAACTCTTGCTCCTTCCTTGTTGAGGTGTAGTCCATCCCTTCTGTAGTACTTGCTTTTTCCCCAGAACGCCGTCCAGTTTCGCACGAAGTCGAAGCCCTCGTCTTCGCACCATCGTCTCATCCAGGCGTTGATCACTTGCAATTCCCCTTGTCTCTTTCCATCTGCTCTTGGTACAGGGAGGATTTCAGAGAAGGCCACCTTCACCTCCCTGATCTTCAGTTGTCTTCCGAGTGAGCGGAGCTGGCCCTTCATCTCTTCCCTGTCATACTTCCGCCCGCTCACATCATTTGTTCCCACGTGGATAAGCACAGCAGTGTCCACTCCCCCTGCACCATCTATGATCCTGGAGATCCTGTTGGTCACATCCTTTACTCTTGCTCCAGGCAGACAGGTGACGACTCTGTCCTCTCTTCCTCCTGCGGTGTGGCTGTCCACGTGTCGTATGATGGAGTCGCCTACGATGATCCCCATCTTCTTTATTCGGGAGTTCCTTGGAGGGCGTAGGTCCACGTCCTTGGAGTAGGGCCAGTCATCTTCCTCCAATGCTACTCTTGAAATTGTTTTCTGTTCTTTGAGCAGGGGGACATCTTCCTGTGCTCTCATTTTTCATCCTGGTGTGCGGTTGTCTCCTACCTCGTCTTCGTTTTCTTCTGTGTTTGCATGGGTGTCTTCTCTATTCACATGGGTTTCCTGAGTACAGTTTTCCAGCCCTGGGATCTCTACGTGGTGCTGATGGGCTTCCTCTATGAACATTTCTAGATCCTTGACCTCGTCGTTTGGGTTGTACTCCACTAGAATCTTCTCCTGTACTCGGATTCTGTCTTCTAGTTCCATCA
The DNA here is from genome assembly GCF_902459505.1 of Geotrypetes seraphini. NCBI lineage: Eukaryota > Metazoa > Chordata > Amphibia > Gymnophiona > Dermophiidae > Geotrypetes > Geotrypetes seraphini. The sequence goes on from NC_047085.1 coordinate 292,723,271, forward strand.
CTGTTCCCTCCAATAGTCTTACCTGACATTTCAAGCTATCCATCTCCATGCATCGATCGCAAATGTATGCCTGGATCCCCGAAGGGAGGTAGTCATACATATTGCAGTCAATACAGAAGACAGGAAAGCTCATCTTCTGACTTCCTTGGGCTTCCATTTCGTGCTTTACTCGTGGGTTGTCTGAGTGATTTGATGTGACCTACTTCTGCTCTTTTTCCTATTGATCCTACCTCCCCCTTACCTTCTGACTTCCTGACTGCAGGCTTCCTATTTGAGTGAGTCTGTTTGTGTTACAGTGCCTGTGCCTTTGTGTGCTTGTGTCCCTTGCCTGCTGCTTCCTTGTGTTGCTTGTCTTGTTGTCTCTCTCGTGTGTGCTGTCTCTGCTCTACCTCACCTTGATTGTATGTGCAGGTTGGTTTCTTTTTGTGTCTGTCTCTTTCTTATCTTCTGTGTCTGTCGGTTCCTTACCGGTCTGTTCTCCTCTGGTGTTCTTGAGAGTGTAGCGCTCGTCCCTTGCAAGGCCCTTCGCGAAGGCGCTCTCGCTAAGGCGAGCGCCTTTACCGCTCGCCTTCGCCGAGCGCCGAACGGCTGGGCGCCGTTGGCTCCTCCCCTTTTCAAGGGGGGGTCCGGCGCTGCCTCTGACGTGTAGGGGGTGGGCGGAGCGTACTCTCGCCGCTTCCCCGAGTCTTCGGCTCTCCTTCCTTCGGCTCTCCTTCCTCCTGCTATTCGGCACCAGCGTCTGTGTGCCGCGTTGGCTCCTCCCCTTTTCAAGGGGGGGTCCGGCGCTGCCTCTGACGTGTAGGGGGTGGGCGGAGCGTACTCTCGCCGCTTCCCCGAGTCTTCGGCTCTCCTTCCTTCGGCTCTCCTTCCTCCTGCTATTCGGCACCAGCGTCTGTGTGCCGCGTTGGCTTCTCCCCTTTTCAAGGGGGGGTCCGGCGCTGCCTCTGACGTGTAGGGGGTGGGCGGAGCGTACTCTCGCCGCTTCCCCGAGTCTTCGGCTCTCCTTCCTTCGGCTCTCCTTCCTCCTGCTATTCGGCACCAGCGTCTGTGTGCCGCGTTGGCTCCTCCCCTTTTCAAGGGGGGGTCCGGCGCTGCCTCTGACGTGTAGGAAGTTCTTCTTCACCCAGAGAGTGGTGGAAAACTGGAACACTCTTCCGGAGGCTGTTAGAGGGGAAAACACCCTCCAGGGATTTAAGACAAAGTTGGACGGGTTCCTATTGAACCAAAACATAAGCAGGTAGGGCTAGTCTCAGGACACTGGTCTTGACCTGGGGGCCACCGCGGGAGCAGACTGCTGGGCACGATGGACCTCTGGTCAGACCCAGCAACAGAAAAATCTTATGTTCTTAGCCTACTGTTTGCATAAGTGCCTTATTATAAAATTACCTTTTTATAAGTCAGAATCTTAGATATAATGACCTCTGCCACAATTTCCCCATTCTTTACTCAATTCCCAAACATTTTCTCTTCAGTAGCTAATTTCTAAAGTCTTTTATTTTCCTTGTGTTTGTGTCTTCATTATATTGTAAGTTCTACAGAGCAAGGACTCTCTGTGTCTGTACTGTGATGCATACATCTTGCATATAAATGGTTAGTAGGAAAGCATGAGAGGCTTATCAAATTGGTCCCTGCTGGTAGCTCTAGCAAGGTCCAATCTGTCAAACACCGTCAAAACAGAAATGTCCCTCTGAAGGTTGTTGAAATAGAGGTTGGACTTGCAATTAATTTTGGACTTTCTGCATCAATTCAAGAGACCAGCATGGAATCTGAAAAAGCATTTTCAGTTGCAGGTATTTTATGTGCCAAATTACACACTTGCTTGAAAGATGAGACAATTGATGCATTCAGCTTTCACTATGTTTTTACTAAATCTTGTGTAGCCTTTTTTTTTCTTTCAAGGTCATTTTCCCTGCCTGAGTTTACTTCAAAATACATACAAGATGACAGTTGAGAACCTAAACATGCATACCCTAGATCACTATCTCTCAACGCAATCCTCAAGGAACACCCAGGCTGGTTTTCAGGATATATATGAGATAGATCTGTGAAGGGCTTTTTTCAGGGCGTTATAAATTCATATGGCATACTGGCATCTTTTTTGCCATCTGTAAAAAAGCCCCAATCCCTTAGGGCAGCATCGGTGCAGATGACAGCACCATGGTTAGGGTTGTCAACCAGCCTTCCAGACCCCTATTGTTCCTTGCGCCCAGATTCTCCCCCTTTCTTAACTCTTCCCACCTGCAGTCTTGCCTCCCCCTCCACCCCCCTTATCCCTCTTTCTCCACTAGTCCAGTCATTCCCTTCAGACCTCTTAAGTTCCTTTCCTGTCATGATGATACTACAATAAAAGGGAATGGGTCATGAAGCCTCATGCTGAAGTGCTCTGTCAGGCTCTGCTTGTTTTGTCCCATTTTGTATACATTTCCTGCTGCTCAGGAAGCGGAGGCAGACAGATTGCTTGAGAGCTAGGGTCCATGATCCATTCCCTTTCACTATAGTACTCACATAGCAGTGAAGAAGTTAGACGGTTTGACGGGAAGAGGGACTGGATAGGTAGGGAAGGAGGGACAAAAGGGGAGTTGGCAGACCATGACATGGGGCAAGGAAGGGAGAGAAAAGCTAGATTTGGGGATGTATACAGAGGGAAGATACTGCTTTCAATTTAGTAGACCACTCTTTTCTGCTATAATGACTTTTAGACATTTGTCTAGAAGGCTTTGTTTTGGAATGGTATTACTTAGGTTGCATCTTTTCATCACCTGACGTGGTCTCTCTCAAGTTCTATTTTCTTTCCTTTTCTTTTCAGTATCTATGTTTGTTGACAACCATTGTTCAAACATTATAACATCAGCACATTTTACTATGCTAATGACATCCTTTTGATTTGCCCTCCTTCACCTTTTACAGCAAACCTTATTACACCAATCTGCTCTTGCAGGATTCTCTGTCCATTTGACATTTTTCTTCTCTATATATCAACTGTCTCATTATCCTTTCCCCATGTATCTCCCTTCTCTGAGTTCCTATCCTCACCTATGATCTGCATCTCCTTTTTCTGTGTCCCTATCCCTATACTCCCTTCATGACCAGCACCCCCTCTGTGTCCTTATCCTTCCCCCATGTCAAGCATCTTCCCTTATCTATGCCCGGCACCTCCTTTCCATGTTTCTATCACCCCCCCCCCCCACTAGCATTTCCCTTCTGTGTCCCCATCGTCTGTTGTTCAACATCTTTTCTCTCTTTGTCTATCCCTATTCACATCTTATGTCTAGCATCTGTATCTGTATATTAACTCCATGTTAAGTGCTTAATGGCCTTTAGTTTAAGAGCCCCAAAGATAACAAACTCCAACCAACCAACAAAAAAAAAAAAACATAGCCAGATAAAACTTATTAATGGATCTACCAAAAAAAATCATGATTCCTCATTTACTACTAAACTCATGCCAATACACACATCTTTTTAGGAAAAGCCTGCTTAAAGAAATAGGCCGTGGAACAGAACTTAAGGTGTGTGATAAGCTATTCCATAATCGTGGGCCTGATACCATGAACATCATGTGTCTCCTTTGCTTCTAAAACTTCATTGGCTTCCCACCCATCTCAGGATTCATTTCAAATGTATCTGTATTACCTTCAAGATCCTTTTATGGCAGTGGTCCCCAACCCTGTCTGGGTTTTCAGGCTATCCCTAATGACTATGTATGAGAGAGATTTACATATAATGGAAGTGACAGGCATGCAAATCTGCTCCATGCATATTCATTAGGGCTATCCAGAAAACCCGATTGGCCTTGTGGTCCTCCAGGACAGGGTTGGGGAACACTGCTTTATGGTATCTTTGCTCCTCTTGACCCTTTATCTTGGAATGCTTATAGATCTTATCATGCACCCAACGATACAAGAAGCACCCAACGATGCAAGCTTTCCTTTCCCTTAGTCAAGGGAATGAAAGCAACTAGGAAACTCAGCCAATCCTTTATCTTCAAAACAAAAGAATTATGGAACAGAATTCCTTTTACCTTAAGCGTCTCTCTCGATCCTTTCAATTTTTGCATAAATCTTTAAAAACATTTCTGTTTTCTAATCATTTTGGAAATCACTCTTAGCCTTGCCTTCTCCGTCCTACTGGCTTTTTTTCTTCTTACCTTCATTTTGATTTTTTTTTTTTAAATGCTGTTAAGTGAATTGAGCTCCTTGTTTAGAGATGATCCAGTATACAAAGCTGTTTTAGTTTAGTTTATCATACATCCCAATATTCCTCTAATCTAACATGTTTAAATGAAGACACAAAGCTCGCAAGAGGTTTATAAAGTTTCAGAGTGATGGCTATACATACAGGAATATCCCATGTAAAGCATTAAATATCAAAGTCATAATCTTAAATCATATTCCCCAAGTAATCATATTCCCCCAATCTCACTGTTATCCTTCTTCTGAAGTTCACTCCATCCGTCTGTTCGCCCCCTGTCAGAGTAGCAGTCATTTACCAACCCCTGATAAATCCTTCTCCTCCTTCCTCACTGACTTTGACTCCTGGCTCTCCTTTCTTGAACCCTCATCTCGCTCCCTTATCCTTGGTGACTTCAACATCCATGCTGATGACCCTTCTGACTCCTATACGTCCAGATTTCTTGCTCTAACATACAATCTCCAGCTGTGCTCCACTGCCCCTACTCACCAGAAAGGCCACTGCCTTGACCTCATCCTCTCCTCCAACTGCTCTATCACCAAATTCTTCACCTTAAATCTTACCATCTCCACTATCAGCTGTTAACTTTCACAACTCATCACTCTCCCCCCCAAACCCGACCAATCACTACCCATACATTTACACACCTTCTGTCTAGTGACACTTGACACGCTCTCTACCACTGTCTCATCCCTCCTTTCTATATCAAACAAGTCTACCAATGAAGCTGTCCTCTCCTATAACTCCATTCTCTCATCTTCTATCGATACTCTTGCCCTTCCCATTTCACGTCCTGTAAGATATGCCAAACCCCAGCCTTGGTTGACCCCCCAAATCTGTTACCTGCGCTCCTGTGCCCGAGCTGCTGAATGTCTTTGGCTTAAATCCCGCATACATGCCAACTTCATTCATTTCAAATTTATGCTGATGTCCTTCCAATCTACCCTCTTGTTTGCCAAACAAGAATACTACAACCATTTAACTAACTCTTATTTCCAACCCTCTCTATCTCTTTGTCACACTCAACTCTCTACTCAAAGTGCCCCCACTCCCATCCCCTGACGATGTCAGAGTTTTTCCATGACAAGATTCACAAGATACACCTTGCATTCTCAACCATGTCACCTCCCCCACCACTCTTTCCGAATGTCCACTGTCAAACTCCCTTCTACAACCCTACAACCCTTTCTTACTTTTCTGAAGTCACGGAAGCGGAAAGTGCTCACCTTCTCTCCTCCTCCAAACCCACCACCTGTTCCTCTGATCCGATTCCTACCTGCCTACTCTGATCCATCGCGCCCACTGTAATCCCTTCCATCTGTCACATCCTGAACCTTTTGCTCTCTACTGCTACAGTTCATTATATCTTCAAACATGTCATAATTACACCCCTCTTCAAAAAGCCCTCACTAGACCCCACATCCTCCTCTATCACCCCATCTCCCTCCTCCCCTTCCTATTCAAACAACTCAAATATGCTGTTCACCACTGTTGCCTGGACTTCTTTTCTCCTCATAATATTCTTGACCCACTTCAATTGGGCTTTTGCCCTCTCCATTCTACAGAAACTGCCCTTGCTAAAGTCTCTAATGACCTGTTCCTATCCTCCAATGGACTCTACTCTATCCTCATTCTTCTCGATCTGTCTGCTGCCTTCGACACTGTTGATCACCACCTCCTTCTCAACACGCTGTCCTCACTGGGATTCCAGGGTTCTGTTCTCTCCTGGTTTTCTTCCCCTATCTCCCATCATACTTTCAGTGTATGTTACGGTGGATCCTCCTCCACTCCCATCCCACTGTCAATTGGTGTACCCCAAGGCTCCATCCTGGGCCCTCTCTTCTTTTCCATATATACCCTCTCTCTTGGTTTACTGATCTCCTCTCATGGTTTTTAAATATCACCTCTATGCTGATGACTCCCAGATCCAGCAAAAAAAACACCTCTGTAAAATCCATTTAAAATGAGATTTGACAAATCTTTTTAGTTCATAATTTTATTTATTTATTTATTTTTTTGCCGTGTGAAAGGAGGAATCTCAGAAGCTATAAGAGTTCAGGCCTCTGGAGTTATTATTTTATGGGTTGGGTGTTAGTCCTGGCCTACTACAGTCTGTATTTGGAAGGCAGGGGATGAGTAAGTTGTTTTTTGTTTTTTTTGGGGGGGGATCTTGGGGAGTTTCTCATTGCTCTTGTATAGGGGATTCAGGTTGGAGAAGGCTTTACATGTATACTCTCAGCTTGAAATTATATGTACTGGCCCTGCTGGATTTGGTTGATATGAGACACTGGTTGTATTGGCTTATAATTAATACTATCTCCCTGCTTATTAACTGTGATAAGTACAACTAGTCTGTTTCATGTTTGAGTTATCTTTTGTATATTAATAATAATTATCTGTATACTTTGTATATTTATTTTGAAAAAAAAAAAGAAAGATGATGCAAACAACTGTATTGTTGGAATATTGATTATTGTTCAATGCTGTCAGCCATAACACTTTAACACTTGTTTGTCAGTAATGTAGGGGAGGAAGGGGGGGGGAGGGGAGATAGGAAACATGGAAAATTGGATGACATTCCCTGTAGACTGCATGGTTATATGAGAACCTGAGTCTAGCATTGTTCTCCTACCAGGTTTTCTGTCTTTATTTCTAACAATCTAATACAGCTTAGGTTACAATATATAAGTCTGGAGGCAGTGTTATTTTCCACAGGGTGTTGACACACTCCCAGTTCCTCTTGAATAGGATGGGCTGGTAGAGTGAGAAGATTCTGTGAAAGTTAACTGCCTTAAAGTCATCAATTTTGTTTATTCTTTACTTCATGTTATTAAAGAAAGTTGTTCAAGAACTAGAGTCTGGCTGATAACACTAAGATTACAGAAGTAAGGGTTAACTGAATAGGGAGCTTTTTGCAATTGTCAATATAACTCAGAGTGAGTTCAATAGTGCTTGGCCATTCAGAGGAGTCCTTGTTTTTCAGTACAAAGCCTGAGGATTTCAGTGAGGAAATCTATAAAGACTGTTTAGGGAAGCTGTAAATTGCCAATAAAGCTGTAGACAGCACAGTAATCGAGAAAGATATAGAAATGTTTCCTGGGCCAGTCTCTAAACTGGTTAAGACTAGGTTATGAGCAATTGTAATACAATGTCTTGGAGCCACTTAATGAAGTGAGTTGGGATCAGATCCATCAGGAAATAGTAATCTTCATTGAAATAAGGGCTTTACAAAAAGCAGCAGTTGCAGTTGAATGCAAATGGTTGTGTTTGTCCATCTCTTGGTTAATACATGCAACCACTCCTTTCATAGACCCACCATGTTTAGCCCAGTCCATATCATTTTTCATTGGCACTCAATGAAAACGATGATGTTCGTGATTCTGCACAACTTCTAATTTTCATTCGTGGGACAAATGATCATTTCAAAGTTAGAGAGGAGCTTGCTGCACTGCAAAGCATCAAAGGAACAACAACAGGAGAGGATATCTATGAAAAGATTTGCTAAACTGTGAAAGATTTGGAGCTGGACTAGGCTAAACTAGCCATTGTGACAACTGATGGTGCTCCTAGCATGGTGGGGTCTATGAAAGGAGTGGTTGCATGCATTAACCAAGAGATGGACAAACACAACCATTCGCATTCAACTGCAATGTCATTAAACCTCCTGAGAAGTTAAATAGTCATCAGTTATAATAGATGACAAAGTAGATTGTAGTGAGGCCTGTAAAGATAGTACAGTCAATCCTCAGTTTACGAGTAATGTGGTTTGTGAGTGTTTTGCAAGACGAGCAAAACACTCTCACAAAGCTTACCTCGCAAACCAATCATCGTCCCGATACATGAGCTCTCAGCTCCCTAATTAAGCCGGCTGCCTTACTGTGTTAAGCACACACATGAATTTTAAGCTGGCTGCCATCCCGACAATGTGTGTGCTCATCAATATTGTGCATGCTTACACATGACACATGTGTTATCGGGACGGCAGATGGCTTAAAATTCGGAAGCTGAGAGCTCATGCACATGCTTATATGGGATGGCGGCCAGCTTATTTCAGGAGCTGAGAGGCGATGGCGGATAGCAGAAGCATCGCTTGAAGCGGGAGGGAAACTGTACAGGGACCCCAAGGGAAGGAATTCACCCTGCTGAAGGGGCTGCAGCACCCAGGCAACATCCAGGCAGGTACCCAATCCTGGGCCACCATAGCAAACCTTGGTTGTAGAACGAATCGTCTGAGTTTACATAATGGCCTAAGGGGAATTTTGCTTTGATATACGAGTGCTTTGGATTATGAACATTCTTCTGGAACGAGTTATGCTCGTAAACCAAAGTACCACTGTATTTTACTTGAAAAATATGTAGCAAAATCATAGGCTGAAAGAGCCTTAGTAGTTGAAGAAGTATGGGTACCAGTTGCAGCCAATAAATATAGCAGCTAAAATAATTTTCCTCAATTAGGTGCATGCTTGATTTGAATGGAATAATGTTTCTTTTTAACTTCCTAAATCGCAGACTTAAAGAAAGCGACCAATAGTCTAGAGCAGGGGTGTCAAACTCAATCACATTAAGGGGCCAAAATCCAAAACACAAGCTAAGTTGCAGGCCAGACCCCTCTCCATAATAATACTAATTATAATACCATTTTTTTCCATTCATTTTTCATATATACACACACACAATATAATCTTATTAACACATAATAGTAATGGTTAACCACAAAATTAAGCTACACAAAACACACTGTATGCTTTTCAACATTCATTCCTACTAGAACACAGATAACCCCTATGCAAATGTGGGACCAAAAACTAAAAGCACTAATATATTTTTTAAAATACCCTAAGATTCAAGATTCTGCATGCAGTACAACCCCCAGAGAAAAAGAAACAAATGTATTTCTTCCTGAGCAGTGCAAAAGATAGACAGCAGATTAAAATGCTCAAAATTGACACAATTCAAACACTAACTTGAAAATAAAATCATTCCCCCTACCTTTGTTGTCTCCCTCCATGCTATGCCTCCCTCCGGCGGTTGTCTAACCTTCTGGCCGGCTCTAACCTGGCCATTTTATGCGGCCCACAGTCCGATGCCCCCTGGTGTTATCTTGTGGCTGGCTCCCTCCTCCTCACAGCCGTAGTGTGCATGGAGCCGCACACCTGAACCGGAAGCCTTCTCTCTGATGTCGCAACATCAGAGGGAATGCTTCTGCATGAGGTGTGGGATGCGTGAGGAGCCATTGCACATGGCTCCGTGCACACTAGGCCTGTGAGGAGGAGGGAGCCGGCCACAAGGTAACACTGGGGGCATCAGACCACGGGCCTCATAAAACGACCAGGCAGGCCAGATTTGGCTCACGGGCCTTGAGTTTGACACCTGTGAGTATATTAATAATAGAAAAAGAAAAATGAAGGCAGATAAAGATCATTTGACCTATCTAGTCTGCCTAATCATGCCTTCTACTATCCCTTCCTCTCCCTTAGAGATTCAATGTGTTTGTCCCAAGCTTTCTTAAATTTAGATACACTTTTTTATCCCTACTACCTCCACTGGGAGGCCGTTCCACACATTCACCACCCTTTCCATGAAAAATAATTTTCAGAGGTTACTTCTGAATCTATTTCCTTTCACCTTTATCCCTTGCCACTTCTTTCCAGCTTCCTTTCAATTGAAAGATATTCACCTCATGTTCATATAGGCCTTATAGATATTTAAACATCTCTATCATATCTTCCCTTTCCCACCTTTCCTCCAAAGTATTCATATTGAGATTTCTAAGTCTGTCCCATACACTTTATGGCAAAATCTACTGACCATTTTAATATCTGTCCTTTGAACTGACTCCATCCTGTTTATATCGTTTTGAATGTGTGATCTCCAGAATTCTAAACAATATTCTAAATTAGGTCTAGGGGTGCTGGGCAGGAGGGACTGGGCATCCCTCCTGCTGCAATCTGGGGGACAGGCAGCTTTTCGCAGCAGGGAGATCCCTTGCCGCGATAAGCTCAGCGGCTTCGTCTACTTACAATGTTGGCCAGCATTTTGCTGGCCTATATTGTATGCATCTCCCGCTTTGTACAGCCACCTAGGTCTGCTTAAGGCTACATTCCCGAGCCAAACCACGCCCACGCCTAGCCTTAGGCGACCATAGGCGGGCATGTGCGTTTCCCTAGGCTCCTGGAGGCACCTCCAATGTAGGCGGCCTGCCCTGGGAGGTTTTTTTAAATAAAATGTGCATTCTGATTGGCTGGTTAGACAGCAGTAGGACGCCTACCGCCGCCTACAATTAGGACACCTTTTATAGAATTTGCCCCATAAGCCCTTCACCCCTAAACTGTACTGTTCCCTTGGGTTTTTGTTCTTTGCAACTCAAATTCATGACCTTGCAGTTCTTAGGATTAAATCGTAGCTTCCAAATTCTGGATCAATCTTCAAATTTCGCTAAATCATTCCTCATGTTATCCACACCATCAGAAGTGTATATCCTATTGCAGATTTTGGTATTATCTACAAAGAGGAAACTTACCAGACAGCCTTTCAGCAATATCACTTACAAAAATGTTACAAAGAGCAAGCCCAAGAACCAAACCAGGGGTCCTCAAACTATGGCCTGTATGCCAGATACGGCCCTCCAAAGTCTTTTGCCCATCCCCAGTCACCATCGCTGGCTCCCGTCCCTGCTGGCGCTGCATTGTCCCTACCTTGGAGAGGGTGAACAATCTGTCTTTATCTACTAAGTCTATTCCCTTCATTATCTTGAATGTTTTGATCATGTCCCCTCATAGCTGCAGGTTCTGTTCCACAATACTGGAAGAGTGTTTTAATTCCATAACAGGAGAAGATTTAATGACAAAAGTTTTTTCAAATACGGCGATGTCTCAGACGGCCCAAAAACACCAGAAATTTAATGCTGATTGTCGAATATGATGCAAACATTACATTTCCAGTTTCACCACCAACCATAGGAGACAGCTTGCGGTCTCTCATGGTCTGAATATCAAGTGGACTATATCTAATCTGATGCTTCAGTAATTGAAGGTTAGAATCAAGCAAAGATTCCCTATGATGTTCAGGTGTAGGAGTGGAGATCAACTTGAGGGAAGCTAAGATGTTAAAAATCTTAGATTGTTCCAGAGTAAAATCAGTTATTAATGTAAGATTATTAATAATAATAAATAATAATAATAATAATAATAATAATTTTATTTTGTATACCGCCATACCCAGGGAGTTCTAGGCGGTTCACAACAGTTAGTTGAAATACAAACAATGTGGTTGAAATTGAAGAACATAACAGCGCAATCATAAAGTCAAACTAGTTATACGTTTACAATTTAAGTGAGGGAATAGACTATATACAGTACATATGGTAAGCATATACATTGAATTTAAGAGAAGGAAACAGATACGTACAAGCTATAAGGAGGGAGCAAACAAGCTTAAGGAAAGGGAAGGGGAGCGGAGGAGTACGATAAGGAAGAGGAGGAGTACTAAAAGGATTTGGTCTGTTGAAAAGTTAAGATTTGATCTGTTTTCTAAAGTTAAGATATGAAGAGGCATCAAGTACAATTTGGGCGAGCCAAGAATTTAGTTTGGCCGCTTGAAAAGCGAAGGTTCTTTCGAATAATTTTTTCAGATGGCACGATTTCAATGAGGGAAAAGTGAACAGATTTATTCTGCGGGAGCTCTTGTTATTGTAATTCAGGTTGAAATGAGGGTAAAGATAAGCCGGTGACATATCAAATACTGTTTTGTAGCAAATACCTCTCTCGAATTGACTATGTTTCAGAGTGAACACTTTAGTGCTTACTTGCATTCTATTTCTCCCTCAAAACCATCCCATCTCCAAAAGTATATGTTATAAGCTCCATTAAAATAGGTATGGAGGTGGGTGTGTAGATTTCATGGTATTTCTTCTACTGTATCTCCATTCTTACCCATCCACTTTAATGGAGATTTTCTACCTGGAACTGAAGACTTTACACTGCAGTCTTGGCGACATAAGGGTATTCATTATGTGTCACAATTGGTCATCTATGATGGTGGGATAAAATCTTATCCCACTCTTCAACAACAATATGGGTTTTCTCAAAAGGACTTTTTCGCCTACCTTCAGGTGTGTCATTACATTCAACAGTTGCCCTCTCAAGACCTTACACTGGAACGGCAGGAGATTTTGTCAACTGCATATACTCCCAGCTGAAAGTACCACTTCACTTCCATCATAGACATTTGAAGGATGAAACTCCAGTGATTGACTGTGTTAAGATACAAGCTGCTTGGCAGGGGGACTTGGGTTACACATTGTCAGATGATGTTATTTTGACAGCTATAAAGAAGTTGCACTCTTTAAAATTATATACTGTATGAACTTTTGGGAAATGCACTATCAGATTCTGTTGCAACTCCATTTTTCCCCAAAATGAGCCTATTTGGCAAACTTGCACCAACTGCCAGCTGTCCTAAATATGGGTGTGCCCCCACATTATGGCCTTTTGGTAGATGGTTTTTGATTTTATAAAAAGGATTTGGGCCATACCATTTCGAGTAACTCCAGTTTTTTTTGTTTGGTTTGATACCTGAACCATCCACAGAAAAAGAGAGTGAGTCTTTTTTTCAAATGGTCTGTGTTGGTGTCTCTTAAATGTATCTTGCTAACTTGGTTGGATGTTGTGGAACCTACTTTATCCTTGTGAAAGTCGCAAATGCTACAAATACTTGCCTGGGAGCATAAGGAAATTACAGATTTCTCTACTAGCAGGTGGATATGTTTCCAAACAACTTGGGAACCCTTCTGGAACACCATGACTCCTGTTGCTCATAGCAGAGTTTTGAATGGCTGACGACTTATGTATCAAACCCCACGCTGCTCCTTGTGACCCTGGGCAAGTCACTTAATCCTCCATATCCCCAGGTACGTTAGATAGATTGTGAGCCCACCGGGACAGAGAGGGAAAAATGCTTGAGTACCTGATTGTAAAAACCGCTTAGATAACCTTGATAGGCGGTATATAAAATCCTAATAAACTTATAAACTTGAACTATCTGTTACTATGCTTTTGCATTTATTTTCCATAGATTGATGCTCAGGTACACCTATCTTGGGACCCTTGGGATAGGGGGGGGGGTAGGGTGTGGATTTTGTTTTCTTGTTTATTATGTTTGTCTAAATGAGCATCTTGGAAGAAACTTTGTGGTTTTTTTAACTCTGTACTGGTTTTGTGCTCAATAAAAATTGTTTGACTATAAAGTTAGCAGGCATAAATGAGCTTACTTCCCACTGGGGTGATTTGAGAGCATGATTTGCTGGCCCCAAAAATTTGCTATCTGAAGCAGCTTTGTCACTTGGCCTAACAGTAGAGCCACCCCTTTTCAGAACTGTAAGCTGCCTAGAAGGCTTTTGCCATTTTGAAGGATAACAAGTCATTAATAAACTTAAAACTTGAGAGACATTTAGGTTAAGGACACAGCAGGGAAGGAGGGAGGGAGGGAGGAATGATTAATGGATGGCACAGGAAGGGGAGCAGGGATATAACAATGGGAGGCCCCCCCCCCCTTCATATTGGTGTCAGGGAAGCAGGTTGGCTACAGTCTGCCTGCGACTAACCCGGAAGCCTCTCCTCTGCCACTATTTACAACTTCTTGTTTCTGCCGGGGCAGGACACAGCAGAGAAGAGGCTTCTGGGTTAGCGGCAGGCAGCCTTTGGTGACAGCTGCTCCTGACTCTGACCCGTTGAAGCTGGAGAGTGAAGAGAGGGAGGTGCAGGAGCCAGCAAGAGAGACAGAGTTAGCTGTAAGTGTGGTGGGGGAGGGATAGGAGAGAAAGATGAAAGGACAAAAGAAGGATTTTAGGATATGGGATGAGGGGAGGAAGGGAGAGGTATGGCAAAGGGGTGGAGAGGGACAAGAAAGGGAAAATATCACATATGTGGTAAAGGGGAGGGGCAAGAGAGGAAGAAATGCTGGGGAATAGAGGTGCATGGGGAGAGAGGGAGAACTGTTATGGTAGAAGGTAGAGATGTTTGACCCAGGGCACAAAAAAAGAGGAGAGAAATAATGGATAGTGGGAGAGAGGCAGAGATGTTGGACATGGCAGAGAAAGGGAGATAATGTTGCATGGGGGAAGGGAGAAGAGAGATGTTGGACCAAGGGAGAGAGAGGGAGAGATGTTGAATATGGGGGTGTTTGAGAAGGAGTGAAAGAATAATACAACAGGTGTTAACTTTTAATGTAGTGATTGTAATACTGTATGTCAGTTTTCAAAATGTATATCTAGTATCTTTATATTTTGCACAGCATCACTTTTCTCTGGTGTTGCATCGTGGCTGCTTGGGGATTCAATTTAATATTTTTCTTCGTGTCTCTTTTTAATTTGTAGTTAGTTATTCTATACTGTTTGAGGGTCTGTCTATGTTCTCTGCGTATGAAAGAGACATGGTTTTCTGTTAGCATTAACTTGCAGGATGGATCTGTACCTAGCATATGTGACACCAGGGGCCCATCATTTTTTTACACCCCCTCATCTATATGAAAAACATGATTTTTAATAACAATCCACATATAACACGACTGTACCTAGGAAAAGGCAACATCTTACAAACTGCATTGAGCAGTAGAACATCAATACACCCATTGTAAACTAAACAAGTCAGACTAGTACAGATTGATCCTGCACAGTCAGTGGTAACAGAGAACCATATCTTTCATATACACAGAACACAGAAAACACCTTCGCCAAGTATGGAATATGTAATCACAAACTACCCCCTCCCTCTTTTTACAAAATCATACCATGGTTTTTAGCATTGGCCACAGCGTAACAGCTTTAAAGCTCATAGAATTCTTATGAGCGTCGAAGCTAATATTGCCGTGGCTGGTGATTAAAAAAGCCTACCTCTGCCCCCCTCTCTCCTCCCCACTTCTATAAAGTAAGGGCCGTTTTGAGTCCAAAAGGGGTGAAGGAGAGCCAACAAATATGTTCCTATTTTGGGCCATGATATCAATAATGTTTCTCATCATTCATTCCTACCAGAACATCTGGCCTTGATCATACATATAGAACACAGATCAACCCTATGCAAATATAGGAACACAAAAGTTCTAAAATAAACAAACAAAACCCTAATGTCAGACTCTGCATGCATGCAGTACAACACCAGACATAAATTCTCAAAACCAACATATTTCAATCATTACGCTGAAAATAAAATAATTTTTCCTACCGTTGTTGTCCATCTCTCTCCTTCCTTTGCTCCCTTTTTGTGGTTTATTATCTCCTCATCTCTCCTACTCTTTCCTCCTCCTATTGCCTACCATGGTCTGGCATTTCTGTCCTCCCCTTCCCTTCCCTGCCACAGAGGTCTGGCATTTTTCTTTTTTACCTCTCCATCCCCTCGCTCTAGCATTTCTCTAATGCCCCGCACCATAAGCTCTCCCCATCTCCCCATGCTCAATATGGAACTTTGTAATAAATAACCTTCCCCCCCAGCTCTGCTTTGTACTTTTTTAAAAACCCAGTTAGTCCAGACCCAGCATGTTTTCACTTCTTTTCTGATCGGTCCGATGTCCCTTTACCTTCCATCAAGCTGAAAACACTGCCGGCCTCAGCAGTGATTCAGCGATGTTACCCACGGCTCCCCTTCCTGTTTTTCCTTTGCTGTGGTCCACCCAAGCAAAAACAGGAAGTTGCATCATCAGCAGATGTGGAAATCAGGAGGGGGAGCTACGGGCAACTTAGATGAATCACTGCCGAGGCCGACAGTGTTTTCAGCTTGACGGAAGGTAAAGGGACATCGGACCGGACAGAAGAGAAGGGCCGTGAGAAGGGGAAGTTACAGGATCATGATTCCAAGGCTGGGAACACCCTGCTTATGCTTGCACCCAAGGTGGTCCGCACCTCCCGCCCCGCCCTTGGTATACCACTGGATCTGTACTAATCTGGCTTTTGAGGTGAAAGGTGTGGCTCACTGGTAGAGCTGTTGCCTCTGTGCCCAGAAGTTGTGAGATCAAATCCTAGTGCTGCTCCTTGTGACCCTGGGCAAAGTCACTCAATCCTTCAGTGCCCACCACTTTGAATGCTAGCTTTGAATGCCAAAGCCACAAAAGAGCAGTATACAAGTCCCCTTTCCCTTTCTTTAGTTTTCTAATAGGTTTGTTGATGTTTTAGTATGCATTGTAGTATTTGGTGCTGTGTTTTCCCAAGTAGGTTCTTGTTACGTGACTTGTGGATGTTTCCAAGTTTCAAGTTTATTTCATACTTGATATACCATCAATCAAAGACTGCCTAGACAGTTTACAATACTAACCCCCTCTTCTATTACACTATGCTAGCAGTTTGTAGCGCAGAGAGCCGCGCTGCTCCCGATGCTCATAGGAACTCTATGAGTATTGGGAGCAGCGTGGCCCATTCAGTGCGGATAGAAGAGGGCCTAAATTTTAAAAAGAAAAAAAGGGAGGCATGTTACTGCTATTATGGTATGGTAGAATTGCTCTTCAGGCCCTGAGTGACATTTGTAGTGTTCTGTATTACTTCACAGTATGCCAGTTCCTGGACTTTGGATTTGAATTTTGATGTAGATCACACTTTTCTCAGTAATAGCTTAAGGCTTAATAGTTTAATTCAGGTACAGTAGGTACTGTATTTTCATCAACCTGGATGGCTTACAGTTTAAGTTTTCTACCTGATTCAATGGATGGTTGAGTGATTTGTCCAAGATTTCAAGGAGCAATAGTGACATCCCCGGTTCTTAGCCTGCAGCTCTATTAGGTACAACTCATACAGAGAGCACATATTTATATTAGCTGTAGCTAATCTTTGGTAACTTAACCCCTTACTAAAGGCTAGCAGAGCTGAAGCCTGGTGGCCATTTGGCAACCTACTAAAAACACTAAGGTTTATGGTGGCCAGTAACCTCAGGATTTTTGGTTAGTGCTGCAGAAATATCACTGTTTACATGGCCAACAGGAAGATACTGGACTGGCAAGCTAAGTATTAAAAAGCCCCATATATTTCCAGAATACTTCAAATATTACTCTGTTCAATATGTTGTTTTTCTATACATTGTTTTTATGTTTTTTTAATACATAATTCTCTGGAGTGCCTACAGTGTGCATAAACTAATCGGTAACAGAAGTACTGTCATATTTTCTTTAAAGAGTGGAGCTCATACAGGGGGAGCAGTATTCATTTTATGCTGCACTAAACATCCAGTTTCTGAATTTTATTCAGAGTAGCTATAAACTATATAAGAATAAGTAGGGAAAGCATGCAGAGGATGGCATTCTTTTCAACTTCCCTGCAAGTGTTTATATAGATAGAGAGAGTGTGTTTATTTGTGGGGACCGGGATGAATTTTTCCTAATTTTTCTGGTAACATATCATCCTTTACAACTCTTACAACTTTCAAAGCACCACCATGCGACCACGGTAATGCAAACTTTAATTTAATTCCAGAAACCTCATTCCAAGTTCATTCTGCACTACCCTAATGACCAGAGAACTTGAAAGCAAATCACATATCTATTCAGTTTGCTAGAAAGATATTATCTCTAACTTACTCTTTGACTTGCATATTCAAGCGAAAGACAAAACCAAAAACACAGTAACCACACTGCTTTATTCTTTTTTTTTTTTAAATGCAGCAGCTTCTAGTAAAAAAAAGTTGAATTGATAAGCATACCCATGGAAACATGAAAATGGCATACCATGGTCAAAGAGAAAACTGTCACGTAATATTTTGAAACATTGGAGAGCAAACTACTTACAGTATGGTATGTCATTGTCTATTATATTCTGCATTCTAGTAAAATGGTTTTCACCACCTTCTGGAGGTACACCTAGCCAGCCTGGTTTTCATGATATCCACAATCAATATGCATAAGAAAAATTTACAAATAAAAGAGGCACTGTTCCCTCTAAGCTGAGTGGGAGTCCTGCACTTACCCTCCTGCCAGTATGGGGTGCTGTTTCACGATCACATTTTCATAGTGAGGTACAGTGTTCCCCCGGTTGTTCGCGGTTGGCAGTTTGCAGTCCCGGTCATTCGCGGTATTTTCGGACCACAAACCGCCACAAGGAGAGGGCAGCGGGAGAGGCAGGAGAGAGCAGCCGGAGCGCTGCGAGTGCAGGAAATCACTCGCGGTAAGCTCCGACCGCCTCTTCCTGCATGAAGTCGGGCCTTATCCAATCAGAAGCTGCTTTGACAAGCAGCTCCTGATTGGATAAGGCCCGACTTCATGCAGGAAGAGGTGGTCAAAGTGAACCGCGAGTGATTTCCTGCACTCGCGGTGCAACGGCTGCTCTCCTGCTGCCCTCTCCAGGCTCCCCCATGAAAAATTGTATTTGCGTTTTTTTTAAATTTGCGGGGGAGCACTGTATAGGCAAACTCTGCAGGACACTAGGGAACCTGCCTGTTTCTAGTGACTCAACACACAATATTGAAGAACTCCCCCTCCCCCCACTGGCAGCAAGGCAGTTAGAGAGCTTCTGCTTAGCTTAAAGGGAACAGTGAATGGAGGCCTCTTGTATTCACATATGCATAGTAATAGTGATAATCCGGACACCCTAATTGTCTAGGAATGTCTCAAAGAAAGGTTTGAGAGGATATTCTCAACCTACATAATATTGGTAATATTGATGGTTAGATCATGCTAGTACATAAGTAGCACAGATGTCCTTGGACAGTGAAAAGGTAAGAGTGCAATCAATACCTGTTAAGCTACGAGACACCAGAATAAAATTTGTGTTATGAAAGGAGTATAGTCACAATTTTATAATGTCAAGGATAACATTTACACGCTTATTGTATTTATAAATGGTTTCTGGAAAAAAAAAATATCAGCATAGCACTTGGCGTCATGACCACACCTAACGTTAGGTGCGGCCATTTACACCATCTGAAATTCCTGAATTAGGTACAGATCCCCCTTTATTCTATTACATATAAACTGCAAGAAGGATCCTGATCCGCCAGTGATCCTCCCATGGCTAAGCCCCCTTTTTGGAAATGCGCATAAATCCACACCTAATATGTGTGTAAGCTTCAATTCCAAATAGCACTTGTTAAGATCCCAATTATCGGCACTAAGTGGCTCATTTAATTAAACTGCACATGCAAATTATTTGCACACACAGATTTGTATGCATAAGTTTTAGCACCTTTTATAGAATTAGGCTGAAAGTGTGTATATTACACACTTAAATGCCAAAATTCCACCTAAGAGTTATTCTGTAAGCACTCACTTAACATACACAGCATATACTTGCAAAGTGGTGTATTCATCGGTGGGACTCCCACTTATATGCATAACTTACAGAATGAAAGATTAGGTTTCTTACCTCTGCTAATCTTCCTTCTTGTAAATCTCCCCTGGAGGCTGAACTCGAGGGTTCTTGTATGTCTGGTAGCTTCTGCTGCAGGGCTACTAAAACTTGATCCCTCTCCTTTGGGCTACCTGCCAGATAGATCTTGTGGCCCACTGTAGTGCAGAACAGGACTTTATAGCTCCTACAGTGGAAACCCCAATATAGCACTTTGACGTGTGGCCCGAAATGGAACCACCCTGCAGGACCGGATTTCAAACCGGAATCAAAACAAAACAAAGTCACCACAATTACCATTCAAAGAAATAATATCGTTTTATTCCTTTTTGTATCCAGGTAAGTAGTCTTTTCGAAATAGCTGCTAAGCTTGTCAGAATGTTCTACACAGCAGCACAAAGAAAAAAAAATAGCAAACCAAGCAAGCAAAAACCAGCATACAATAAAGTCCTTGCCTTGCATTCAGCAATGTTGTAACCTCAGCTGTGTCTGAGGGTTTCAGCCCAACTCAGCACTAGCACTGACTGCTCCACAGCAGGCAGTTTCAAAAACCAAAAAAAAACCCAAACAGTTCAAGGCACTTATCTCACAGCACAAGTGTTTCAAAGTTCCTCCAAGCCTCTGGCCAGTTTCACTCACTGCCAGGTAAAGGGGAGTGACAGGTTTTGCACACTAAAGTCCTTAATTTGACTTTCACAATTCCCTCCCAAGATAGAAGCAAAACCTCACCCCAAAATCACTCCCTAGCTTGCAAACAAAATGATCCCCATACAGTCCAGCACCAACAAACTCCACTCACTGTTTGAGGGTGGAAGCAAAGTCCACCTGCATGGCTTCAGTAACCTCAGGAGCAAACTCTGCCAAACCTTCTTCAAATTCCATGGGCTGTTCTCCTGGCAACATGGGTTCCTCAGCCTGACCCGCCTCCAACACCTCCATTGGAACTGGTTTGCTGCTCCTGCTTGGCTGAGAGGACTCCCTAGGGAGAAAAGGATTAAACCTCCTCCCTAGCTTGCTTCCCTGCCTGTGCTCTGGGACAGGTTTAAATACCTTAGGGCGACACCCTGCTTTGTCAGCCCTGGCAGTGTTCCAAGGGCCTCTTGGGCTCCCCCGATGTTCAATGTCATTATTTAGCTCAGAAACTACCTGTCCCTTCCCAATTCCTCTCCGGGATTTCTTTTCTGCTCCATTTTCTTTTCCCCTATCTGAGACCGGGGCAGGGAGGATACCTGGCTGGTCACAATCTATGACAACAGAAAACAGAAGAAAAGAAAGAGAGGGTGCGGGAACTCCCACTACCAGTCAATTCTGCTCAAGAAATTATTACACTAAAAACTACAGCCAAAAAAGGTCAACTGTAATCAAAACACATAATGCAAACATTATAAAACTGCAAAACATAAGAAATTTATGGAACATAAACACAGCCTGAAGATCAGAAGGCCCCCTCCCCACTGGGAACCCCACCAACCCTTAAACCTTGCAAAGGGGAATACACATGTAATTCTTAGTGAAGTTGGTCAAAGACAGAAATGCAGCTTACCAGTGACTGAAGAGGCAACCTGCGAATCGGACAAAATAGATGGGCGGGAGTTCAGCCTCCAGAGGAGATTTACAAGAAGGAAGATTAGCAGAGGTAAGAAACTTAATCTTTCATTCTTGTACAATCCCTCTGAAGGCTGAACTCAGGGGATATATAAAAGCAGTTCCAAATCTCAGGGGGGGGGGGCCGATGAGACCACCATGAGAACAGAAGCGCCAAAGGCCGCATCACCCTTAGCCACCACATCAAGCCGGTAAAATCTGGAAAAGGTATGAAGCGAAGCCCATGTGGCTGCCTGACAAATCTCCTCAAGACCGCATGAGATTCAGCCTACAAGGAAACTATTCCTCTGGTAGAATGAGCCTTCAGCCCAAGGGGAGGCTTCTTCCCTGCCGTCACATATGCCGTGGAAATGGCCACACATATCCAATGTGAAATGGTAGCCTTGGAAGCAGGCTGACCCCAACGAGTGGGGCCCTCCAGGACAAACAGAAGGTCCGACAGACGGAACTTGTTAGTGGTCTCTAGGTATCTCAAAATGAGATGCTGTACATTCAGAGACTGCAAAACATGGTTCTGAGACTTGGAACCCGAAGGAACAAAGGCTGGCAAACAAACTTCCTAGTTGATGTGGAAAGTGGAAACTACTTTCGGAAGAGAAGACACAGTCCTCAAAATCACCGCAGACTTCGTGATGTGAAGAAAAGGATCTCTGCACGACAAAGCCTGAAGCTCTGACACTCGCCGTGCTGATGTGACCGCCACCAGGAAGACGGTCTTAATGCTAAGATCTTTCAGAGAGATCCCATCCAGGGGTTCATAGGGCGGACCAGTCAGGGAACGTAGGACCAAATTCAGGTTCCACAATGGGCAAGACAGTCACAAGAGAGGCATCAGCCTCCCAGCCCCCCTCAAGAACCGGACAACATCTGAGTGAGAAGACAGAGACCCCCTGAACGAAGAGGGACCCAAACAGGAGAGTCCCGCAATCTGACCACGTACAGAAGAGACCGCAAGACGCTTCCTGAGGCCAGCCTGCAGGAAGTCCAGAACATGAATCACCAACGGTACCTAAGGATCCACCTGAACCCCCACACACAAAACCTGAAAACACCTCCAGGCTGTTGCATACGCAGATACAGTCGATTTCCACTTGCTCTGCAGAAACGTGGTGATAATCGTAGAGGAATAACCCCTGGTCATCAAGGCTGCCCACTCAAGTGCAAGGCCATAAGACCAAAGCAGTCCGGATCTTGAAGTGCAATTGGCCCCTGCGTGAGCAACCTCTGATGGCAGGGAAGATGCAGACCCCTCACCGAGGACAACCTCACCAGGTCTGCGTACCAAGGTCTCCTGGGCCAGTCTCAAGCCACAAGGGTCACCAGATCCCTGTGAGAGGACACCCGGTGCAGCACTCATAGGCCACGGGGGAAAGAGGTACAGAAGTTTCCTTTCGGGCCAAGGTTGAAGCAGAGCATTGAGTCCTTCGCTGCCGACCTCCCATCAATGGCTGAAAATCTGTCTACCTTCCTGTTCTGAGAAGACACCATCACATTGAAGGTAGGACGACCCCAGCCTGGACAGGGACATTCTCACTGGTCCAGTGTCTGACAACTGAGAAAGTCTACCTGAACATTGTCTACACTGGCCATATAAGCCATGGACAAGTCCAACAGATGTCCTGAGGTGGCCATCTGTGAAATTTGGAGCAAAAACGAAGCTTCTAAATCCAAAAAATATAGTTTTAAAAACTTTAAAGAAAATCCAAGATGGCCACCATGGGTGCCGATTTTGACTGAAAAACGCCCTTTAAAAACACAGGAAAAACTGCAATTTTAGGATTTTACAAGTAGGGGAGAATCGGGCATGCAGGGAAACAACCCAAAACCCTGATTTGAGCACCCCGCAAAATAAGCAAACTCTGTGACTCACAGACACCATTGAGACATGTGCTGCAATGAAAGTCTATGGCAGCCTACAAAACACAGTACAAGCAAGGAGATCAGTACCTCAGGATCTGATTAAGCTTGATTTTTCAGGTATTCTGACTGCCTCACATTCCTTGTCACCTCAGATCACGACCACCAGGACCCCTCAAGGAAATCAGGGAAGACATATGGTGTGGTTCCGATCCCGGCGTACCTCCACGGAACCACAGCAGCCTGCACTCTAACCTTTGCTGACGAACCAGGGAAGAAATGGCTCCCGATCCCAGAGACCCGATCCAATGTGAAGGCTGTCTAGAGGGCTTACTGCAGTTTAAGCTTACAGAGCACCCTCCAGAAGCAGACAAAATTTAAAATGACTGCGATCTCCCGCCAAAGGATCACTCGCACAGAGTTGATCCACAGCACGTGGGCAAACACACAAAATAAATCAAGAAAGACTAGGGATTGAAAACAAATCATGCGCAGAAGAGACTGATTTCAACCATGCAAAGAAGCTGCAGGTAGAAAACTGAGCATGACAGGAAACTCCCAGGCAGGTAGCCCAAAGGGGAAGGATCAAGTTTTAGTAGCCCTGTAGCAGAAGCTATCAGACATACAAGAACCCTCAAGTTCAGCCTCCAGAGGGATTATACAAGAATACTACAAGTTACATGCATTTCTCTAGCTAACATTTACATCAGCTCTGTGACTGGATATATATATCTTCAGTTAAGTTCTACTTCCCTTTATAGAATATTAGCCTATGTGCCTTTATAGAATAGGCTCCCTTTTATAGAATTTCCCCCTATGTGCACAAAGATGAATGTCTTTACCTCTGAACATACCTGACTATAGCTCTGAATAGCAGATCTGCCTTGGATGCTGCGGCCTGGGAACTGCAGTGCTGCTGATTCGCCCAGGGCAAGGGTCTGGTTACTATGGTAGCTAGCCGAGTACTGCAAAGACCCTTCAGGTTTGGAATTGAGCTGAAGTGAACTCTGGGAGAGAAGGCTGGGTCCTGTGTCAAGAGGAAATTTTGAACATGTCAGCAAGGTCTCAGCAAAGTACAAATAGCAAGTTTTTACTGTATTAGTTATTGCAGAAGGTGTGACACACTATCCTAAACATTTGCCTATTTTTGCAATTATGTAAACTAAATGGCATTTCTATACAAGCTGAAAGGCTTTCTTTCAGCATACTATAGTTGCCTCCTTCAGCATCATACAGTAAGAAGTGTGGTAGCATAATTCTATTATTTATCTAATGGTAAACAGAACTTCAATTGCATTAACTGTGTGTGCAATAAACCAACATAAGTCAAATATGTTTACAGGTAAAAAAAAAAAATCCCAAATAAATAAACTTGGAAGTCAATGGAATGATAACAAAAGACTAAATTAAGTCTGTGAAAAAGAAACTTCTGGTACATCAAAAAGTTAAACAGAAAACTTAGAATGAACAAATAAAATGATATCACTTTTAAGTTTTTGCTATTGTTTAACCTTTAAAATTAACTAAGCGTATTAATCCAAACTCTCATTCTAAGAAATAGTGACTTTTGTTGACAATGACCACAGTCAGAAACAGGACATTGGGCTCAAAGGACATGTGGAGGGACATTTTGGAAAAAATGCTCCTTTATAGAATATCCGAGGAGTTTGACAGTGAAAGAGTAAGTAAGAATCTATTTCTAAAGCCTGTCTTATATGTTTAAAGTTTGAATATATTTCGGGTTTCTTAAATAAGAGTTGGCACTAAAGTATTGTCTATTCTTTGCATTTCTAATAAAGCCTTGATAAAGCGGTTTCCCGCGAAACATGTCGGCTAAGACACCCTGTTTGCCATAGACACTTACTAAATGAAGAACAGCATATAAAGTAAAGTACATTATTTCAAGACTATTGAAAAACGATTTAAAGTTATTGAATACTTTTAAAATTATAAATTAAACTCTTAAAAATAACATAAAATAAACCATATAGATCCAGTGACGATTTGCCACGTAAAGCTCAGAACAATGATACGTTGAGTTCTGAGTGGTGACGCTGAGGGTCTGAGAAGATGAAACTAGCATTTAGGAGGTAGCCATTTGATATTTTTCATGCTACACACTTGATTCAAGTCAGAATAGAGACATCCAGTTTGTGCATATATTTTCCAAAAGAAAATAAGTCAGAATTTCCTATTTCAAAATATGCGAGACAGATGCCTGTGTGCTCAGGACGTCCAGCATGAACAGTCATTTTACAACATCCAACATACGAATGGCTCTTTCCTTTTGTAATTGTGAACCTTCCAGGAACAGAAAAATATATACTGTATCTGAATGCATACTATTTCAATAGTCTTTACCTATTATATAAGCCACCTAAAGTCTATAGCAGGGGTGCCCAAAAGGTCAATTGTGATCAACCAGTAGATCGCAAAGGTAACGTGAATAGATCGCGGAGCCCATCCCGGGCTCCGCAATACACTCGCGTTGCCTTTATGTTCTGTTCGCCCTGCTTCCCCGATGCCAGGCCTGGTGCATACAAGCACTGGGCCCACAGACTTCCCCCCGACGTCAATTCTGATGTCGGAGAGGAAGTTCTGGGCCAGCCAATTGCTGCCTGGCTGGCCCGGAACTTCCTCTCTGATGTCAGAATTGATGTCGGGAGGAAGGCTGTGGGCCTGGCGCTTGTATGTGCCTGGCCTGGCATCGGGGAAGCAAGGAGAAATCAGTGGTGCTGGGGGGGGGGGGGCAGGGAGAGAGAAAAACAGACAGAAAGAAAGAAAGGGGACAGAGAGAGAGAGAGAAAGAAAGAAAAGGGGGGGCAGGGAGAGAGAAAGAAAAAGTTGGGTTCATTGGTTGGGGAATGGAATGAGGTCTGGAGGCAGAAAGAAAAGAAATATAGGATTTACAGTCAGTAGAAGGAAGTGCAACCAGAGACTCGTAAAATCACCAGACAGCAAAGGTAGGAAAAATGATTTTATTTTAAATTTAGTGATCAAAATGTGTCCAAATTTATATCTGCTGTTTATATTTTGCACTATGGCCCCCTTTTACTAAACCGTGATAGCAGTTTTTAGCACAGGGAACCTATGAGCGTCTGGAGCAGCACAGGGCATTCAGCGCAGCTCCCTGTGCTAAAAAACACTATTGCAGTTTAGTAAAAGGGAAGGGTATATTTGTCTATTTTTTTTATAGTTGTTACTGAGGTGACATTGCATGTTTTAAAGTCATCTGCCTTGACCTCTTTGAAAAAAAAACCTGAATATAAATTATAATTAACATTTTCTCTGCATACAGTGTACTTTGTGGTTTAAAAAAAAAATTTATTGATGGTAGATCATTTTGACTTGGTCATTTTAAAAGTAGCTCGCAGGCCAAGAAAGTGTGGGCAGCCCGGTCTATAGTATGCATTTTTCTGTTTCTGGAGGGCTCACAATAATAATAAAAAAGAGACAGAGTGTTAAAGTAGAATTTGAACCTGGGTTTGTTTGTTTTAAAGTCCGCTACACTATCCACTAGGCTACTTCTCAAATTGACTTACTGCTTTGCTATGAATGCCCAGAATTAGGGTTACCAGATGTCCAGGAAAACCCATACATGTCCTCTTTTTAGAGGACTATCCGGGTGCCCGAAGGGATTTACAAAACCTGGTAGTTTGTCTGGATTTTGGAAGTTCTCAACCTCAGAGCTGTGTGGAGGGCATTTGCACATGCGTGGATGTTGACGCGATGACATCATATGCATGCACATGGTATCATTGCGTCGATGTCCATGCACGTGCAGACACCCTCCAGACATGGTCCCGATATTGGGTTGGTTCGTATGGGGGTTGGGGGCGAGGGCAGAATGGGGCAGAGCTGAGATGAGGCAGGTAAGGTGGGACCAGGTGTCCTTTTTATTAATAGAAAAAAATCTGGCAACTCTACCCAGAATACCTGAAGCTGTCAGAGTCTGTATCCCTTTCACTTTATTTTATTTATTCAATTTTCTATACCGTTCTCCCAGGAGAGCTCAGAATGGTTTACATTAGTTTATTCAGGTACTCAAGCATTTTTCCCTGTCTGTCCTGGTGGGATCACAATCTATCTAATGTACTTGGGGCAATGGAGGGATTAAGTGACTTGCCCAGGGTCACAATGAGCAGCGTGGGTTTGAACCAACAACCTCAGGGTGCTGAGGCTGTAGCTTTAACCACTGCGCCACACTCTCCCACGTCAGGGAGGGAAACAGCAACCACTGGGGGATTAAGGAGTTGCCGTGCCTATATCCCTCCAGTGATCAGCTGCTCAATCAGAGCACATTAAACCCTAGACATGATTAAAAATAAGAATATCCTACATTAGACCTGTTGGACATCCTGATTTTGTACCTTTGCTAGTTCCACCCAAAACAATGCTCACACACATCCCTTGCTAATTACACATCCCTTTGCAAAATTGGGATTTGAACATATTAAACACCAGGACATCCATTTGGCCATTCTAAGACATTCACATGCTTAAAAATAAGCTCCATATTCTGATAAAGGATAAGCTCCATATTCTGAGCCTTCACATGTTTTGGATGTGTGCAGTTTGAACACTGGGAAAGCCTCATCGGTTGCTGGAGTAGTAGGTTGGAATCGTCTCCTGATGCAGCTCAGCGAAACGGTGATTTCTCCGTCGGGCAGGAGCGGCTGCGGGGCTGAGCAGGCTGGCACCATTTGGGAGCTTGGAAGGCAGCTTGGATACCCTTTGCAGCAAAGTATTTGTGTTTATCCTGCTGTATTTGAGACTTTGATGTGTGTTGCATACTGTGCTCACGTCTTTGAATGCTTTGAATTTTTTGGCGTGCTTAAATTTTTGTGGTGGTTTCTCACAGCTGTTTTGAATAACACATTTTGGACCTTTTGTGCATATGGTCTTTAAGTGGAGTTTTATGCCAGATGAAGTCGAACTGAGGTTTTTCTCCATAACTTTTTATTTTTTCTGATTGATGTTTGAGAGATTGGGTCTGTGTATGAATGCTGTGAGTATACCTTGTAGTGTCTTGGTGGGTTCCCTGGGTGTTTCCAATAGGACTTACATCTGAGTTAATAGTGGGTTATTTATATCCTCTACTTCATCATAGTAAGATTATATATTTATTGATTTCAGTGTACTATTCTGGTTCTTGGATCCAATTAGTGGACTAAATAGTTTATTAATTAATCTTCATTTTTTCTTGTATTATTGTATCAATCAAGTATATGATTTGTTTGTATATATTTCCAATCCTTATGCATGTAAGTTGATTTATTATTATTATGATTTGAATTAAAAGAATAAAAAAGGTCATCCGCCTTGCTCCCATGGACATGCCATGCTAATGCCAGTTCTCTCCCTGGCTGTACTCCAAACATTTGTAGAGCCTTTCAAGAAATTCTGTGGTGCTCTTTACAGATTCTGCAGTTCGGAGGTCAACCAGATGTATCTTTCTAGGGTGCAACATTTGAAACCATTAAGACCATGAACATTTCAAGTTTTCTGACCTTCAGTTTCCTGGAGGGTGAAATGCCTCTTAAGTGCTATGTTTACTTTTTAAAGAGTACGATAGTACTTTATGTGACTCTATCCATTTCTTTGCAAATGAACTTGAACTCAATTAATTTAGAGTATTCTTTCAGGGGCCTTGTTTAGTTTCATTTAATTAAACCCCACTGTTCAACAGATAAAATGATAGGAAAGTGCCTTTTTCCATACCACATTAGAGCTATCGATTTAAAGAGATCTGAATTGTACCCCTGGAGATGCAATTTTGTATTGTCCATAGGGAGAGCTGCCTTTAACACATCCATCTAATTTTTTTATGTGGCTCCCATCCTCATCTCTATCTCACTGATTCTTTTCACCTCAAGGAAGAAATGCAGAGTGAGACAACAAAGAAAACAGCACTTATGTTTACACTGCACTGCTGGAATATATTTTTTATTTATACACCGCTTACATACCCCAAGGGGATCCTAATTGGTTTATATTGAATGGTGATCAGGTACTCTAAGGGCTCCTTTTACTAAGCTGTGCTAGCAGTTTTAGCGCATGCTACAATGCTGCACGCGCTAGACGCTAACGCCTCCGTTGAGCTGGCGTTAGTTTTTCCACAAAGTGTGGGGGTTAGCGCGCGCTAATCTGCAGCATGCACTAAAAACATTACCGCAACTTAGTAAAAGGAGCCCTAAATGTTTCCCTATCTGTATATAATAAATAACTAGAAAAAAGATCATGATTCTTTTATCTCATAATTTATATTTACCCTAATAAAAAGTATTTCTAGTATATTATATATAAAAACACTTTGAAGTCATTTTGAATTCCAAATCAATCTCTCATCTGTTGCTCTCTGTAGGAGCTGCAGGATTTGTTGTTTGTTTGTTTTTTAATCAGTTTTATCTTCAGAGTAATAACATGGCAATGATAATGTGGGTGTCTTGATAAAAAGAAGAAAAAAAAAAAAGATCCCAATGTGCTTTACAGTTTAGAATTTCAAAAATATATTTGTAACTACCTCTGGGGTGAATGGACCAGTAGCCTGTTTTATTCGTGCAAGTTTCCAGAGTGGAGAATTATTAATGCTGTTAATTACCATGTTTTACTATTGATCACCAAGTTAATGCCAAATCAACTGAAGCAGAAGGAGACAAAAGTGCCAGTAAGTCTTCTGACTTATAGTTTGCTTCTCTAAAGCTAGGACATAGTGGACTCCAATCAAGATCATTGAGATTAATTATAGCATCTCTTAGACATACAAGAAGTGATGTAAACAGCCAGGAATACATTTGCAGCAGCATTGGCCATGGTGAAAGATTAATGTATTTTGTAATAAGATTTTATTTAATTGATAACTTAACTATTGAAAAAGCACCTTTGAAGCTTCAGGGGGACATTATTGGGAATTGGGACAAGGGAAATGATTACAAGGAGTGGTGCAACATTTCATTGACCTTGAAACAATTTTTTTTTTTTTTTTTTGCTGTCACAGGTTTCCTCTGTCTTTTTCAGCTGCTAACTCCAATTAGAACTGGCCTCTGTTGTGCTATGGATGGACTTCCCATCCCTCTCATGGAAGGCACGCTTAGCGAGTCATGTTTTTAGGATATTCATTATGAATATTCTGAAA
Organism: Geotrypetes seraphini; assembly: GCF_902459505.1. NCBI lineage: Eukaryota > Metazoa > Chordata > Amphibia > Gymnophiona > Dermophiidae > Geotrypetes > Geotrypetes seraphini. The sequence goes on from NC_047085.1 coordinate 292,753,372, forward strand.
TAAAGTATTGTACATTGGAGATCCAGTGTTTGCAAATCTGTTTCATCCTAAAAACCCAACTTCTTATCCCAACTTCCAGGAAAGAGTTGGAAAATAGTTGGCTATGGTACTGCAAACTTCCAGCTGCAATTATTTAGAGGCTTTTTTTCTAATATACCACCAACTCAGCGCTGAAGTGACACAAAGCTTTTCTGAAAATTTCAAACAGGTGAGCAAAAGTGCATGCAACTTGTTCCATTCCCAGAGGTCAATGCCAGTTGAAGGAAACCACAGGCCATTGGGGTAGCGATGGGTGTGTCCATCATTTGCTAACTGTTTTATGGTGGACAAAAAATGTGTACACCTCTCCAAGTTTTTCATGTATCCTGTTTTAGTGTTGGTTTATAGTAGTAGATGACATTTTTATTGTGGAATGGATCTGAGGAGACTAGCTCTGTGGCATACCTTAACCAATGTCATTCTACTATTAAATTTGAAATTCACTTTCTGGATATAGACACTGTGTTTAGAAGGAAACTGACCGGACTACATATCTGCAATTTGACAGTTTACATCCTCCTCGTCTGAAGAACAATCTTCCGGTTTCACAATTTTTTTAGAATTAGAAGAATTTTCTCTTCTAATGAAGAATTTTTGAATAAGGCTGAAATAATATCTGAAAAGTTTATATCACAGGGATATCCTAAGAATGTGGTGCAGAAAGCATTGAAGAGAGCTTGGTTTAGCCCGAAGTCTGCATTGTTAGAATACAGGACAAAACATAATGAACAAAATGAAATTAATTGTGTCCTAAGCAGTGGTGTACCAAGGAGGGGCGGTCCGCCCTGGGTGCTAGCCCTGAGGGGGTGCTCCCAGCCTTGCAGTCATTGGCATCCGGTTCCCCTCCCCGGCATCCGGTCCCCCCCCCCCCCGACGTCCGGTTCTCCCCCCTGGCGTCTGGCGTCCGGATTCCCCCCTGACTTCCCCGTACCATTTACCGTAGAGCAGCAGCCTGCAGCAAGATTGCGATGCCAGCGATCTTGTGCTGCTTCCTCCGCCGCGGTCCCACCCCCTCGTCTGATGTCAGAGGAGGGGGCAGGACCGTGGCGGAGGAAACAGCACCGAAGCAGCGCAAGATCGCTGGCATTGCGATCTTGCTGCAGGCTGCTTTTCTAGGGTAAATGGTGCGGGGAGGCCAGGGGGATGAACGATCCTTCGGGGTGGGGGGGAGGGCGAGCTGTCCTTCGGGGTGGGGCAGCAGGCCTTCAGGGTGGGGCGGGCAGGCAGGCCTTCAAGGGGGAGACAGGCCTTTAGGTGTGGATGCAGGTCTTCAAGGGGGGGGGACAAGCCTTCATGGGGGGAGACAGGTTTTCAGGGGGGACAGGCCTTCAAGGGGGAACAGGCCTTCAAGGGAGGGGACAGGCCTTCGGGGATGGGATGCAGACCTTTAAGGGGGGACAAGCCTTCAGGGGAGGGGGGGCCTTGGTGTAGAAGTACACGGAGGGAAGGGGGGGTTCAAAGACGTGCATATGCCGGACTTTGGGGGGGAAGAAATAATGGGTCTGAAAATAAAGGAGAGGGAGAAAGATGATGGACCATGGGATTTAGGGAGGGAAGGAACAGAAAGAGAGAGAAGTTGGACCCAAGGGATGGTGTGGAGGGGGGGATAGAGATACTGAATAGGAGGGTAGTTGGGAAAAGAAAGGGAGAGATGGTGGGCCCTGGGGTGGTGGGGAAGGATGGAGAGATGCCGGATGGAAGGATAGTTAAGGAAAGGTGGATCTGTGGAGGGAGACAAAAAAAAAGGAAAGATGCCAGACCTCCTGGGGAGGGAAGGGAAATGGAAAGGGAGGACAGAGATGGCAGATGGATGGTTAGCATGCAGAAAGAAGAAAGAAGGAAACCCTGGCAAGCAAGTTATCAGAAGACAACCAGAGCCTTGGACTAACAAGATTTAAAAATAACCAGACAACAAAAGGTAGAAAAACTAATTTTATTTTCTGTTTTGTGATTATAATATGTCAGATTTGAAATGTGTATCCTGCCAGAGCTGGTGTTAGACCGCAAACGTGAGCTAGGATTTAACAGAGAGAGGAAACGTCCTTTTTGTTTCTTTATTTTATTTACACCACAGTGCCAGTGTGGTTAGGAGAAGCCAAAATTGGGTGAAAAAGCTATAAAATAAACCCACCAGGATGTTTGAAAAAAAACAACAAAAAAAAACACCCAATTGGGCAGGAAAATCGAATCTAAAAACCAAATCAATAGGCTGAATCGAATCAAAATTTTTTTTTTCCTGAATCAGATAGCACTAGTTTGTGCTACTGTCTTAGACTTTAGGACCTGGGAATGGGGAGAGATGTCATCTTCAGTACTTTATAATGCAAGTGAAACGAGAATTTGGTCAGACTTTTGAAGGGTCTGCAGAAGAAAAATATTGTATAGGCCGGGGACATGAGACAGCAGGAAATGGGAACTTTTCTTCCTTCTATTTTTGTGAATGGCAAGGCTGAGGATGTCAGAGCGTTCAGTTAAAATATGTGCTTTATAAAAAAATATAATAATGTGTTTTATAAAGTTTATAAGCATTGCAGGCCTACCCGGAGAGGTGTTACTAGTGGTGGTGGTGGTGGCAGCGTGTCAATGTGTTGAGAGAAAGAGGTAGTCTGGGAAATTCTGCTGAGCAAACTCCGGGCCCATTTCCACCCACCAGTTAATCCACTCCACTCAACTGGTTCACACACTGAGTGGGTCTTTGGGTGTTGTACCTGGGTAGTTATTTTGGGATCTCTTCCAGTAGTTATCAGTATCTCCTTGTGGTCCAAGGAAGGAAACTTTGTTAACCTTAGCATTGACCTTCAGAATATGTTTATAACAGCGCTACTTGTGTGGTATTAGGCTATGTAGTGATCGAAAGAAAAAAAACAGACCTTTGCACATTTTTGCAAAGTGTATGAGGAGATTCACATTTCCTGCACAGCTAAGTCCGTGTGAAGTTACCTTGTGCTGTATTTGACATCTAGCAAGATCTAAGCTTAAAAATGAAGTGGCCAGAAGTTATGGTAAAAGCAGATAGCGTAGCTGGTTATAAGAAAGATTTGGACAAATTCCTGGAAGAAAAGTCCGTAGTCTGTTATTAAGACATGGGGGAAGTGTCTGCTTGCCCTGGTTCATTAGCATGGAATGTTGCTACTCTTTGGGTTTTGACCAGGTACTAGTGACCTGGATTAGCTACCATGAGAATGGGTTACTGGGCATGATGGACCATTGGTCTGGCCCAGTTAGGCTATTCTTATGTTATGTTCTCATCTGTAGGGGCCTTTGTTTTCACTTCTTATTTTAATGTATTTTTTTCTGGGATCTTATCAGTGTTTTTTATAATGGGAACAAAAATGGAAGAGAATTAATGTGTGTAGAATGGGGAGGTAACTAATTTATTCAGCTAAATAATTAAATCCACCTCAACCAGACATAGGAGAACTCACACACCATTCACACACCCTCCAACCAAAAATGTTAAAAGAAAGAAAAAAAAACTGTTCGACAGCCTAATCTAATCTAATCTAATCTAATGCTTAGGTTTGTATACTGCATCATCTCCACGTTCGTAGAGCTCAACGCGGTTTACAGTAGGAAAAATAGGAAGGAATTACCACAGAGGGTTAGAGGTAGAAGTGTGAAGAAAATTTAGAGGACTTGGGATGCCAAGATATAAGAGTTTCCTTGATTCCTAAGTTGGAGGGAGACTTACATTTTTTGAGAACAGCCTCCTAGCCATTCGAACTGCAACACTCGACTCCCAACTCTACAACCTATTGACCTCGACCACAGACCTCAAAACCTTCAAAAAATAAATAAAAACCCTTCTATTCAAATAACACATAAAACCAAACTAACACAATCAGAACTGTCCCAAGCATCACCTGCAACTACTCCATATGTACTTCTGATGTCATGACAATTCAGACATAATTTATGTTATGTTATGTTTGGAATAATGGTTACATATATAAGAACATAAGAACATAATAGGTATAGACCATTGCTCAGGCAATGGGCCTGATGGGCCGCCGCGGGTGCGGACCGCTGAGCAGGATGGACCTATGGTCTGCCTCAGCGGAGGCAACTTCTTATGTTCTTATGTTCTTATAAGCGCCATCTCCGGATCAGACCTTCGGTCCATCAAGTCCGGCGATCCGCACACGCGGAGGCCCTGCTAGGTATACACCTGGCTTATTTTATATCCAACCATATCTTTATATGCCTCTCTCAAGGAGATATGCATCTAGTTTGCTTTTGAAGCCTAGGACTGTCGATTCCACAATAATCTCCCCTGGGAGAGTATTCCAGATGTCAACCACTCTCTGTGTGAAGCAGAACTTCCTGATATTAGTCCTGAACTTGCCCCCCCCTTAGCTTCATTTCATGTCCTCTTGTCCGTGTCAAATTGGACAATGTAAATAATCTTCTCTGCTCTATTTTGTCGATTCCTTTCAGTATTTTGAAGGTCTCGATCATATCCCCACGCAGTCTCCTTTTCTCAAGGGAGAACAATCCCAGTGTTTTAAGTCGATCCTCATATTCCAGTTTCTCCATACCCTTCACTAGTTTAGTTGCTCGTCTCTGCACCCTCTCCAGCAGTTTTATATCCTTCTTTAGGTAGGGAGACCAATGTTGGACGCAGTATTCCAAGTGGGGTCTGACCATTGCCCTATAAAGCGGCACTATAACTTTCTCCGATCTACTCGAGATTCCTTTCTTTATCATGCCCAACATTCTATTTGCCTTATTTGCCGCTGCCGCGCATTGTGCCGACGGCTTCAGGGTCCTATCTATCAGTACACCCAGATCCCTTTCCTGTTCACTTTTTCCCAGAGTTGCACCTGACATTCTGTACTCGTATTCCTTATTTTTACTGCCTAAATGCATTACCTTGCATTTCTCCACGTTGAACTTCATCTGCCATTTCTCCGCCCATTTTTCTAACCAACACAAATCGCTCTGGAGTTCCTCACTGTCCTCCTGCGATCTGATTGCCCGGCAGAGTTTTGTGTCGTCTGCAAATTTGATGATCTCACTGGATGTTCTGTTTTCCAGGTCATTGATATAAATATTAAAAAGGATCGGCCCAAGTACCGAGCCCTGGGGTACACCACTAGTCACTTTCTCCCAGTCTGAGAACTTCCCATTTATGCCTACTCTCTGCTATGAGGTTCAATAAAAGAAAATTTTCACTGCCTCTTTCTATTCTGACCATTTATTCCGTTTCATGGTTATTACAAAAAAAAAAAAAAAAATACATGGGGGGTGGGAGGGGGGGGTGTCAAAAAATGATGGGCCCCGGGTGCCACATAGCCTAGGTATGCCACTGGTCCTGAGGTTTTCTCTCCTAGCATTATCCATTAATAAGATTTTAAAGAATTACTGGAGAATGCTGGAAGTGGAATCTTGCTTTCAAAATCTGAAATGCATGACTGTATATAGTATACATCATAATTTAAAAAATCTATTATGCCCCTCAAATGTTTGGTCCACTAGAATGACAGAGGAGAAATCTGAACATTAATTTGTATCCACTGCAATATACCCCTCTTCTACAAAGCTACGCTAGCGGCTGCCGATCGGTAACAGCCCCAAAGCCCATAGAGCAGGGGTAGAGAACTCCGGTTCTCGAGAGCCGTATTCCAGTCGGGTTTTCAGGATTTCCCCAATGCACTGCTTTCAATGCATATTCATTGGGGAAATTCTGAAAACCCGACTGGAATATGGCTCTCGAGGACCGGAGTTCCCTACCCCTGCCATAGAGATTTAAAGGGCTTCGGGGCTGTTACCGTGCGGAAGCTGCTAGTGTGGCTTTGTAGAAGAGGAGGATAATGTTGGAGGGTGACAATACGAGTCAATTCCAGGATGTCAGTCTATGAGACTAAGGAGTAAAACTAACTGACTTTCTAGGTATGTAGTTTATATGCTTATATGCCTTTGTCAATTAATATATATAGGGCATACTTCCCGTCCGTTAAAAATGAGATTATCAGAACATAAATATAATATCCATAATTTGAGAGCACTTGATATATTTGTGAATCATTGTTTGGAAAAATGTCATCAATCTGTGGACTTTAAGGGGCAAATTCTATAAACGGTGTTCCAATTGTAGACGACAATAGGCATCCTACCACTCGCTGTCTAATCAGCCAATCGGGACGCACATTAAAAAAAAAAAATCCCGTGGTAGGCTACCTACATTGTAGGGTGTTGTGAAGGGCCACCTAAGATTGCCCAAGGCTAATCATGGGTGTGGTTTAGCCTAGAAATGGCCTTAGGCGGCCCTAGGCATCTCCCTAGGGTTGCGATAGGTGCCTGAAATGCAGACCAGCAAAATTCTGGTCTACATTTCAAATAGTTGCAGCCGCTGAACTGATCGCTGCAAGAAAATCTCCCTGCCTTGATCAGTTTAGCGGCTGTGGCATGCAACCCATCCCTCCCCCCTGCTATTGGCAAGAGGGATGCCCAGTACCTCCTGCTAGAACCCCTGAATGTCTACCCCCCACCTGTGGCAGAAGGAGTGTCCAATTCCTCCTGCTGCCACACCCAAGACATCCCCCGGCAGGAGGGATGCCCACTCCCTCCTGCCAGAACCCTCCTTTCCTTGAAACATCCCTGGCAGGATAAAGGCACTGTGGGTGGGTTTGGGGAGGGTCAGGGGGTATGCCCTTCAGGGAGGGGTTCCAGAAGGAGGGACTGGGCATCGCCTCCTGCTGATGATCTCTGGGATGGGCGGGATTGGGCATCCCTCCTGCCAGGGGATATCTTGTAGGGGGGTTGCAGGAGGAATTGGGCATTCTTTCTGCTGCAGACATTATGGGTTGGGGGCAGACATTTGGGGGTTCCAGCAGGAGGCAGCCCTCCTAACGGTAGTGTTCATGGGGGGCGAGACGGGCTCCTTGCCATAGCCGCTATATTGATCATGGCAGGGAGATTCCCTTGCTTCAATCGGCTCAGCAGCAACCTAACCAGCGCCTGTGACATGGATGCCGGTTAGAAAATCATGGTGTTAGGCGGGCTTAGACATCTGTCCGTGAGGACAGACGCAATTCTATATAGGCCACCTTTTGCAATTCTCAAATGTTGCTTAGGTGGCTTCTGAGACTGGGCATCCTATATAGAATCTGGGCCTATATATGCAATACTACAGATTAGAGGTGCCTGATTTACCGATTTGGTTAGGGTGAATCGATTTAAATCAATTTCAGAAAAAAACGGACTCACCAATTCATGAGCGGTAGCACCAGCCCCCTTGCCACTGATCTATTTTGCAGAGGCCCATTCGGGCTTTCCCTCTGCTGGAGTCCTTCCATCTAATGTCCTGTTTCGTGAAACAGGAAGTTACATCAGAAAAAAGGACTTTGGCAAAGGGAACACCTGAGCGGGCCTGTGTGCAGATTGGCAGAAAAGGTGAGCCCACATCTCCCTAGCTTCTTTTCTTTTGCCTTTTAGTTTTTTACTGGTTACTCCTTCCTGGAATCAATCCTGTCACCCTTCTCCCCCCAACAGCATTTATCTAATTCCTCACCCCCGCACCTACCTTTAATTCGATGCAAAAGTTGTTGCCGAGTGGCGGTAGTGAATGCGAGTCACAGAGCTACCCTGCCCCTAGTCTGGGCATCTTATCTCCATTGCGGCCACCCCAGAAGAAACAGGAAGTTGTCACTGGGTCACAGTGGAGGGAAGATGTCAGGAGCTGTGGCAGGAGAGCTCTGTGGATCGCTAGATTCACTACTGCCACCGGCAACAAATTTTACAATAAAATAAAGGTAGATGGGGGTGGGGGGGGGGGAGAGGAGATGGACTTGGTGGAGAAGGAGAGATAGACTTGGGGGAGATGATGGAGAGGGAGAGATGAACTTGGTGTGAGATAGGGGAGAGATGAACTTGGTGGAGGAGGGCAAAATGGTGAGGAGAGATGAACAATGTAGAGATAGCAGAAGAGGGGATAGCATAGGGATCCAACAGCTGAAGGCAGTCTGCTGACACCTGAATTCATATCAAGCCACAACATTTAGCAATTCAAGGGATTAGGGCTATGTATCACAAACTGTGTGACTCTTGAGATTTCAGGTGTGCTGCAGCACACTGGGGAGGAGGAGAGGCGTCAGTGCCGGCTGACTGCCTACAGGACATACCTCTCATGGTGAGTGCCAGTGCCTCTCCTTTTCTCTGGCCCTCTGTCCTATGGCACCACCCCATGTTTCTAATTAATTTTAAAGCTTTGATACAGATTGGATGTTCCTATTTTTGAATTGATATTGCCTTGGTTAAATAAAATGTTTAAATTTAAAAAGTTGTGTCAATGAAAGTGAATCAAATCAAAAAATCGATTCAACAGGGTGAATCGAATCAAAATATTTTTCTCTAAATTGGGCAACACTACTACAGATGATTGATATAAATGCCCACTGGGGTGATTACAAGAAGAGATTTTGGCAACTGGAACAGAAACTCATATTTCAATTAAGGACTGTGTGGCTGGAAGGGCTTAATGAAAGAATTGAGTGGAACGCATACTTTTAAATATGGCCCTTTAATTTTGCTATGCTTTTTGATTGGAACGTGGTTTCTGCTCTAGATTGGAAGATTGGATTAGGAAGTACTGAGGAAGTTTAGTGCATGAGGTGAAGCAGCCGGCTTGACCAGTGAAACAGGATTTCTTGTTAGGGTTTCATCTGGAGGGTGACTGATCCTTGGGCAGCAGTTGGAAGAATCATTGCTACAAAAACCTTGACTTACAGAACCATACCAGAAAAGTCTCTTCATGTGCACCCTTTACCTGGCAGTGGGTATGTCTGCTATGTTGCAAGGTTTATGATTAAATGGTTGGAGTATTTTTTATGCATGTGACTGTCTTTATGGCAGCACTACACTTATTGTGAATTTGGCTGTCACTTTACTCTGAGGCTTTTTTCTCCACCTTGTTGTAACATAGAAACATGAAGGCAGATAAAGGCCAAATGGCCCATCCAGTCTGCCCATCCACAGTAACCATTATCTCTTTCTCTCTCCGAGAAATCTCACATGCCTATTCCAGACCCTCTTGAATTCAGACACAGTCTCTGTTTCCACTACCTCTTCTGGGAGACTGTGCCATGCATCTACCACTCTTTCTGTATTTCCTTAGATTACTCTGGAGCCTATCACCTCTTAACTTCATCCTATGCCCTCTCATTGCCGGATGCGGACTGGAATGTTCCGTCTGCGGAATCGGAAAGAAGTAGGGAGATTGTGGATGCCTTTCAAGAGGCTCTGCTCAGACAAATGGTGACGGAACCCACAAGGGAAAAAGCGATATTGGATCTGGTCCCCACAAATGGAGAGAGTATCTCTAATGTTCGAGTGGGTGCTCACCTGGGTAGTAGCGATCATCAAACGGTTTGGTTTGATATAACGGCTAAAGTGGAGAGCGGCCGCACGATACTTAAAGTCCTAGATTTCAAACGTACGGACTTTAATGCAATGGGAAAGTACCTGAAGAAAGAGCTGTTAGGATGGGAGGACATAAGAGAAGTGGAAAGGCAGTGGTCTAAGCTGAAAGGAGCGATAAAAATGGCTACGGACCTTTATGTGAAGAAAATCAATAAAAACAAGAGAAAAAGGAAGCCGATATGGTTCTCCAACCTAGTGGCTGAGAAAATAAAGGCGAAAGAGTTGGCGTTCATGAAATATAAAAAAACCCAAGAAGAGGAGAGCAGAAAGGACTACAGGGTGAAACTGAAAGAAGCCAAGAGAGAGATACGTTTGGCGAAGGCACAGGCGGAAGAACAAATGGCTAAAAATGTAAAACAGGGAGATAAAAATTTTTTTCAGATATATTAGTGAAAGGAGGAAGATAAAAAATGGAATTGCTAGGCTGAAAGATGCTGGGAACAAATATGTGGAGAGTGATGAGGAGAAAGCAAATGTGCTAAACAAATACTTCTGTTCTGTGTTCACAGAAGAAAATCCTGGAGAAGGACCGAGATTGTTTGGCAAAGTTACACGAGAAAATGGAGTAGATTCTGCGCCGTTCACGGAGGAGGGTGTTTATGAGCAACTTGAAAAACTGAAGGTGGACAAAGCGATGGGACCAGACGGGATCCATCCCAGGATACTAAGGGAGCTCAGAGAGGTTCTGGCGAGTCCTATTAAAGACTTGTTCAACAAATCTCTGGAGACGGGAGTGATTCCTGGGGATTGGAGGAGAGCGGATGTGGTCCCTATTCATAAAAGTGGTCACAGGGATGAAGCAGGAAACTACAGGCCGGTGAGCCTCACTTCAGTTGTTGGAAAAATAATGGAAGTGTTGCTGAAAGAAAGGATAGTGTATTTCCTTGAATCTAATGGGTTACAGGATCCGAGGCAACATGGCTTTACAAAAGGTAAATCGTGATTGAATTTTTTGATTGGGTGACCAGAGAGCTGGATCGAGGACATATGCTAGATGTAATTTACTTGGATTTCAGCAAAGCCTTTGATACAGTTCCTCATAGGAGGCTGTTGAACAAACTTGAAGGGCTGAAGTTAGGACCCAAAGTGGTGAACTGGGTCAGAAACTGGCTGTCGGACAGACGCCAGAGGGTGGTGGTTAATGGAAGTCGCTCGAAGGAAGGAAAGGTGACTAGTGGAGTCCCTCAGGGTTCGGTGCTGGGGCCAATCCTGTTCAATATGTATGTAAGTGACATTGCTGAAGGGTTAGAAGGAAAAGTGTGCCTTTTTGCAGATGATACCAAGATTTGTAACAGAGTAGACACCGAAGAGGGAGTGGAAAATATGAAAAAGGATCTGCAAAAGTTAGAGGAATGGTCTAATGCCTGGCAACTAAAATTCAATGCAAAGAAATGCAGAGTAATGCATTTAGGGATTAATAATAGGAAGGAACCGTATATGCTGGGAGGAGAGAAGCTGATATGCATGGACGGGGAGAGGGACCTTGGGGTGATAGTGTCCGAAGATCTAAAGGCGAAAAAACAGTGTGACAAGGCAGTGGCTGCTGCCAGAAGGATTCTGGGCTGTATAAAGAGAGGCGTAGTCAGTAGAAGGAAGAAGGTGTTGATGCCCCTGTACAGGTCATTGGTGAGGCCCCACTTGGAGTATTGTGTTCAGTTTTGGAGACCGTATCTGGCGAAAGACGTAAGAAGACTTGAGGCGGTCCAGAGGAGGGCGACGAAAATGATAGGAGGCTTGCGCCAGAAGACATATGAGGAGAGACTGGAAGCCCTGAATATGTATACCCTAGAGGAAAGGAGAGACAGGGGAGATATGATTCAGACGTTCAAATACTTAAAGGGTATTAACGTAGAACAAAATCTTTTCCAGAGAAAGGAAAATGGTAAAACCAGAGGACATAATTTGAGGTTGAGGGGTGGTAGATTCAGAGGCAATGTTAGGAAATTCTACTTTACGGAGAGGGTGGTGGATGCCTGGAATGCGCTCCCGAGAGAGGTGGTGGAGAGTAAAACTGTGACTGAGTTCAAAGAAGCGTGGGATGAACACAGAAGATTTAGAATCAGAAAATAATATTAAAGATTGAACTAAGGCCAGTACTGGGCAGACTTGTACGGTCTGTGTCTGTGCATGGCCGTTTGGAGGAGGATGGGCAGGGGAGGACTTCAATGGCTGGGAGGGTGTAGATGGGCTGGAGTAAGACTTAACAGAGATTTCGGCAGTTGGAACCCAAGCACAGTACCGGGTAAAGCTTTCCTTTAAAATGAAAGAGACTCGACTCATGCACATTTATATTAAATAGGTATTTAAACGTCTCTATCATATTTCTCCTCTCCCGCCTTTCCTCCAAAGTATACAGATTGAGATCTTTAAGTCTATACACATACTCCTTATGATAAAGACCATGCACCATTTTAATAGCCTTCCTCTTGACTGACTCCATCCTTTTTATATCTTTTTGAAGGTGTGGCCTCCAAAAATGTACACAATATTCTAAATGAGGTCTCACCAAAGTCTTAACAGGGGCATCAATACCTTCTTTTTCCTACTAGCCATACCTCTCTCTATGCAACCTAGCATCCTTCTAGCTTTCGCCATCACCTTTTCAACCTGTTTGGCTACCTTAAGATCATCACATACAATTACTCTAAGGTTCTCCATTACCAACAGTATTTTTATTTATATCTATTGTTTACCTATTGGGACCCTTATTGTTTGTGATTCTCAGAGAAGTGTCAAGCTAATGCATTGAGTTCGCAGTGCATGGCTCAATGAGGAGTCTCTGATTTTTACTACAAAACCCGAGGAAGTTTCAGTAAAATCTATGGTAAAACTGTTCATTGAAGCTGTGAGCTGTTCACTGCAGCCTGGACTCGGCATACATTTGAACCATGGCCCAACTGCTCCATGCACCTCCCTACTGCCTGGAGGAGGGGGTGCTCTGCTCCAGGTAGCCAGCAAGCTATCTGGAGCTTTTACTGGTGGCCAAAATGTGATGTTTCTCATTGAAAACCAACGTAGACATACAGAAGAGGAGTCTGCACATTGTAGGCATACAGAAGGGGGAATCTGTACAGAAATGGAATGAGATGGTCATGTAGAAGTTATTTAAATAACTGGGATGTGTCTTATGTAAAATACCAAATATGACTGTAGGTGGTATTATAAGCCACCCTAGAGTTCTAAGCCATCTGAGTTCTCAAGATGGCTGCGGCGTGGTGAGAACGTCTTTAAATCTCCCTGGTCCCGGAAGTGAGGTGAGAAGGAGGGAGGGCCAAAAGCCCATCCCACTATGTCACCCCAACCCCCAGGGGGGATCTAACAACAAAATTTCAATTAATGATTTCTATCCTCCCATCGTATTTATAAGAATTTCCTTGGGCGTGCATCCCCTTCTTATAAATACGATGGGAGGATAGAAATCATTAATTAAAATTTTGTTGTTAGATCCCCCCTGGGGGTTGGGGTGACATAGTGGGATGGGCTTTTGGCCCTCCCTCCTTCTCACCTCACTTCCGGGACCAGGGAGATTTAAAGACGTTCTCACCACGCCGCGGCCATCTTGAGAACTCAGATCGGGTGGTCACGTCGTGAACAATTAGCAACAAAAAGGTATGAGTATATAGCTACATCACTAGTGCGAGTGTTCTTTGATATTATGCTTAGCGTTTCCCTCACTAAAGCTAGTCTTTCGTTGTAGGGATAGTAGCCCTGAGGAAACCCCCTCTACGGGTGAAACATGTTGGCTTGTATATCCCTTGTCAACCACCATCCCGGTTAAGCTAAGTATTGATCTAATAATCCTTTATCAATATTTATTATTTTAAGCAAATATAAGAGTAAATTAAAATAATTCATTCTAAGATGATACACTAGTCTTGCACTAACACCGACCCAGTGACGATCAGGTGCATAAAGCCAGGGGATATGATCTTTTGATCCCCCAGTGGCATCTCTGAGGGCCGAGAAGCACTATCATAACTGAATTTTCCATACAAGGTATCTAGGGTGGCTTAGAACACCACCTACAGTCATATTTGGTATTTACCTTGCATAAATTATCAGTAAATCCTACTATCCAATTAATTATGTAAAATACCTGGCACATAATATAGCCCTATCATATAGGTACAACAAACTCATTTTGGGCAAAATCTGTTTTCCTCAAAAGTGCATGAAGACAGTGGCCTCCTCAGGCTAACCTATTGACTGACTTTTATAAATTATGCATGTGTGACTTGTATCATTGTATGTATACTTTGCCAGAAAAGATAATGCTAGAAGGTATCACTCATTAATGAGGGCAGTTAACATGATTACAAAGTGATATGCATACAGTGATATGGAGACTAAAACGATGCCAGGGTACACCTGGCGGAGCCTCCGCGTGTGCGGATCACCGGACTTGATGGACCCAGGGTCTGATCCGGAGATGGCAATTCTTATGTTCTTATATGTTACTAATTATATACATTAAACTAGCTATGTATGCATTTTCCTGGGTGTACCTATGGAAATCACAGTTTTCTAACATGAGGTGAGATGTGGCCTGGTGGTAGAGCTGCTGCCTTAGCACCCTGAGGTTTGGGGATCAAATTCCAGGGCAAGTCACTTAATTCTCCATTGCCCTAGGTACAAAATAAGTACAGTGGTACCTCGGTTTACGAGTGCACCGGTTTGCGAGTGTTTTGCAAGACGAGCAAAACATTCGCAAAATCGGCGCCTCAGAAACCAAGCGTGGCTTGATTTACGAGCACCTCCCCCTATCTGGCACCCTCCCCCCATGATCCGGCACCCTGCCCCCCGCGATCCGGCACCCTCCCCCCATGATCCGGCACCCTGCCCCCCGCGATCCGGCACCCCCCACCACGATCTGGCACCCCCCCTCCCCCGCTGCGACCTGAAGACCCCCAGACCCACCCGAACCCACTTCTTACTTTCAGCTCGGCCTCGGCATGTCTTGTGCATTGGTGCCGGTGCCCGAAAATCGGCCTCCTCTTCTGTGCTGGGCCTTGAGCATCTGCGCATGCTCAAGGCCTGCAAGTTCACGTTCTCTCCGAGAGCATACAAGTCCTGTTCCTTTTCTCCTATATAAGATACTCTGCAAGGCTGTATGGTTCAGGCAAGAGAATAACACAGGGACAGAATTTGTCCCTGTCTCCGCAGTTAACCATGGGAAACTATTTCTGTGTCATTCTTTAAGGAGAGAGGGAAGAATCAGTGTATGAAAGGGCACAACCACTGACCCTCAAGCATCGCATTGAAGAATGCTGGTGTAGAAGGACTGAGGTTGAAATAGATAATAAAGAATGACACAGGATGGTTTCCTTCGGCTATCTGTGGGGACAGGGACAATAAAACACTTTCACATAATGCTATAATTTGGGGTTATTGGTGAAAGGGAATCTAAAGACTTTGAATTGGACTGTTTTAGGTTGCCCAGGAATACTGGTTATTGCTTGCCACCTAGTAAGAGATTTATTCTTACTCCAGTGATGTGTAAGACTGGGTTTTTGGTTGCTGTTGTGGGTTTTTTTTATTTTTTTTTTACCTTCAATGCCTCTTGATCTCTCACTTTTCTTATCTTCTGCTAGTACATGGTCAATCTGGCATTGTAGAAACTCAAAGTAGTTTATATGATTGAATAATTTGGCCAAATAATTCTGCTTGCACTTTTGTTATTTCTATTTCATAGTGGGGATTTATCTGTTCTAATATCAGTGTTTCACTCTCTGGGTTGGTTTTGGGGACACTCTTCTTTTCTGTCTGAAGGATCCTTGAGCCCCCCTCTGGGCGATGCCCCTCTTTCCTGGTTAAGGAGCTTCCAGGTGTGTTCCATCACAGTATCAGTCAGCTGTTTCTGCTGTGAGGAGCCAATATATGGCTGAGAAAGGAATACAGTTTGAACTACAAGGAGATGTTTTCCTGAAAACAAGTTGTTTTGCAGTTACATTTTCATGTTTCATATTTAGAATTATATTTCTTTATATTATTAAGTTCTTGGACATTTCCATCCATCTGGTAGCCATGGCAACCTATCACACTTTGTGCTTTAAAATATCACCCAATCCATGAATGCTCTTTTGAAAAATGAGTGAAGTACATTTATGTGTTGAGTGTATCCCAGTAAATGAATCCTGTTATCAAGTACTCACAGGAAGCTGCAATTTCAGAATCAGCTCCTGTTTCAACAATGATCCTGCTCTTAATTTTATTCTTTCCCAACTAGTACATGTTGGAAAGAAATTATACATAAGGGATTAACTGTGTGTCTATCCATCTGTAAAAGGCTGGGTAGGATTTCCAGGAGGCTTATCCACACACATACAGCCAGGACACACTTTGTAACTGAACAAAAATAGCTTTTTCTATTCAAATTTGCCTCAACGCAGTTAACACAGTCCACAATTCAATAGCCATATAAGAATACTCTTCCTGTAACAGTCTTTCCTTTACTCAATTAAGCCACTCTGGGCTCTCTCTCTCTGGCTATAACTAGGGACAGCTAGAAGTCTCTTTCTCTTTCCCAGGACTCCTCTCAGCCCCTAGCTAGGGAAAACTTCTTTCTTCCTGAGATCCCTGAGCTCAGGGAGGTCTCTTTCTGAGAACCTTATAAGAATATATCTGACCTAGGCATATATCTTTCTCCCTGCCTGAGTCCTGCCTCTCTGACTCAGCGGGGTTGTATCACTTCCTTAAGAGGTTTCAGCACAGAGTTTCCAAGTTTTATTAAAAATTTGATTAATCGCCTAGACAAAGTTTCAAGACGATGAACAATACATTTAAATTTTGTTTTTACAAAGACCAACACTTAAAGACTTACAAATAACGACTAGAAACTTACAGATACAACAGGGTAGAAAGGGAAGAACTACAATATAAAAAAGGAAAGTACAGTAAAACCTTGGATTGCAAGTAACTTGGTTTGCAAGTGTTTTGCAAAACAAGCAAAACATTTTATTAAATTTTAACTTGATATACAAGCAATGTCTTGCAATACAAGTACATACAGTATACACACATCACAACTGAGCCAATGGTTCTTCTCTCTCTGACGCTGCGAGAGTGTAGTGACTGTTTTAAATGAGCGAGATCTTGCAATATAAGTGCATATAATAATAACAACAACAGTTTTATTTTTATATACCACATTACCACAAACAGTTCAGAGTGGTTTACAGAGGAAGAGACTGTAAACAGACAGCGATGTTACAAAAAACTTTTAAAATCACATTAACATGGTAAGATTAATCAAAATTTTCATGGAAGTGTTTTAGAAGTACATCATGGTAGAAATGGAGTCAGAGAAATTTGTCAAAGTGATAAGTTTTGATTGACTTCCTAAAAGTTTGGTAAGAAAGAGCGTTTGAGATAAAGTTTGAGATACTGAAGAGCAGCGGAGTGAATACACTTGCAGGTCAGAAAGAGGAATTTGAACTGTATGGGAAATGGATGAGCCAATGAAATGACTTGAGGAGAGGAATAATGTGGGCTTAGCAAACAGTATTTTGTATTAAAGTTTTTGGGTTGTGGAATGAATCGTCTGAGTTTCCATTATTTCCTATGGGGAAATTCACTTTGATATACAAATGCTTTGGATTACAAGCATGCTTCTGGAATGAATTATGCTCGCAAACCAAGGTTTTAATGTACTGGACAGGAAGAACAAAAGGATGGGGAGTAAATAGTATCCAAGTTTTGCTAAAAAAATGCTAGTCATACGACATCCTGAAAAGGATGTTCAAACATTAAATGCATCTCTAAATAAAAAAGCTTTTAATTTAGATTTGAACCGATCCAATGATGGTTCTTCTCTTAGATCCAAGGGAGAAGCATTCCAAAGTGATGGGGCAGTAACTAAGAAGATACATGTGCGTAGTGTTTATATATGGTTAAGAGGGGAAACAGATAGAAGGTGATTTGAAGATGAACATAGGGGTCTTGAAGGATTGTAGGGGATCAGAAGTCTGTTTATGAATTTGGGACAGTTTGTCGTATACGTTTTAAATGTCAAAATAATAATTTTATATGTTATCCTGTGTCCGATTGATAGCCAGCAATGGGGTAACATGATTGTATGTTTTTGAGTTGGTGATGATTTTTATAGAAGGGTTTTGAATGATTCGGAGGCGACGTCACTCTTTCTGTGTAAGGCCCTTGTATACAGCATTGCAGTAGTCTAGACTGAGCTACTTTCTGGAACAGGTAGTTCCCCCAGATTTGTCTAATGCCTCTTTCTGCCCAGGGGTATAATTAAAGTTTCAGTGAGGGAAAACCCCTGAATCTATCAACCATCTGAGGCAAAATAAATTTTTTAAAGTTTCTTGAGCCTTTCTCATTTATTCCCCTTTCTAATTTATAATGATAGAATTATGACTCTACTTGAATACTGTAGAGCTAAGAGCATTCCTGGGGGCCTCTGGATACTCAAGGGACCCAAAAGATTCAATCGCGAGGAAACCTTTATAAGTGACTTGAATGCTGTTTTGAATAAGTATTCCTTAGATTTAAAGATTTTGTTGATAAGCACCTCTAAAAGAGGGTCAAGGAAAATAAAAGAAAGGTTACAGAGAAAAATATGTTTTTTGAAAGAAAATGGACTATGTTTCAACATATTAGAGGAATATAAGAATTTAGAAACATTTGGAAAAGAGACCAAGGGCTCCTCTTGCTAAGGTGCGTTAAGCACTAGTGAGTGCTTAGCTTATAGCAGGATGCAGGACCACACATGCACATGTAAACCACACACTAAATTTTTTTAAAAAAAATTCTGAGATGGGGAATGTCTGGAAGGGGCAGAGGGGGTATTTCTGTGTTATTCAGTAAGCACATATGCACTGCAGTGCACTGATTAGCCCATGAACCCTTAACACCTTCAAAATTGGTGGCGGTAAGGGCTTACATGTTAATTTTTGGAAATAGTCGCATACCAATGGCAACATTAGTGCATGCCCATTAATTCAGAAAATGGAAACAACCATTTTCCAGTAGTGATTAATGTGTGGGAAAGTTCTGCATAAGGGCCACTAAGGCTACTTTCTACCACAGCTTTGTAAAAGGACCCCTAGAAGAGTAAAATTTCAGAAATTCAAATAGGATGAAGAGAACCATAGGAAATATTCTATTTAACTTTGGTATAGACAGAATAGCAATAAGCAGGAAAAGTAATAAGATAAGAGTAGATTTTCACAGTAAGAAGGATAGTGAGGATGCTTTTGAAGAAGATAAAGGAGAAAATAGTGTGAGGAAAAAAGTTAGGAGCGACTAAATCAAGATAGCCAACCCACTGGCCTCTTTTTTTTCTCAGCACCTATTAATAAGGAACAGGTTTCTCATATAGAGAGTCTCTGGAGGAGTCAGAAAGGAAGCTACGATTCAGGAGAACAGGTATTTCAGAGAGGAAGAGGACTGAGGCAGAACAAGCATTCCCTGTTTGATTGAACACAGCAGGCAATAAATCTATCACTGTTCTTTTCATCACTGAAACTGAAATTTTGAAAAGAGGTTTATCATTTGTCCCCCACACAGAAGTGATATGCTATCCAGACATATATAGGCATTTTCCAGGTTTACTAAGAAGCTCAAAATCTTTTTTTCTCTCTCAAAACAAAACTCAGACATATCTTGGTAACATAGAAGAATTCTAATTAGATACCCACCAGCCTTTGATCCAGTTACTCAGATCTTTAAGAAAATGTTGATGAACAAAATTAAAGACATGTGGAGGGGCATAATCGAAAGGGACGTCTAAGTCTGTTTACGTCCATCTCGCAAGTCTTCCAAAGCTAAAAAGACCCTAAGACACATTTTCAAAAGATATGTCCAATTTTTTTTGACTTTCGAAAATCGTCTAATCATACGTCCTGCCGATCTGATCATCCAAGCCGCTAAATCGTCCATCTTTATACCACATTTCCGTCCAACTTTCCGTCCAAATCCAAAATGCTTAGAACAAGCCCTGTTGGACGTGGGAGGGGTCTGCAAAGTGATGGACTGCACACCCAGACATGGCACCTAAATAGTGGGGTACCTTATAGGGCACTGCTGTGAACTTCACAAAAAGGGTGCCAATGCTTCTCCTCACTACAGTTCCCTTATAGGTGACGGTGAGCTCCCCAAACCACCTCCAGAATCCCCTAGACCCACCTATCTATCACCCCAATAGCCCTTATGGCTGCAGGAGCCACTTATATGCCAGTAAAAAAGGGTTTTGGGGGTGTATAGGGCAGTGCACATGTTTCAGTATCAATGCAGTGATTACAGGGGCTTATGGGCATGGGTCCTCCTCTCTATGGGTCCCTAACCCACCCCCAAGACGACTTAAGCTGCCTCTGGGCTGGACAACTAGGCTTTCCTATGCCAGGCAGCAAGTTGATGATGGTCTAGAGGCTGAAATTTAAAGTTGTGAATAAAATGTTTATAGGGGTGGGAGGGGGTTGGTGATCACTGGGGTAGTTTGTGTGGGGGGTCTATGTTATGCGTTTTCAGTGCTTATCTGGTGAGTTTAGGTAGGTTTTTGTGACTTAGACCTCACTGTCCCGCTGCGGAACCTGGGCTCCCTCCAACTATTCCGAAAACAACTGAAAACCTGGCTTTTCTCTAGCATATAATAATCTCTTCTCCTGATTACATCCCCTCTTTTATGCTTTGTAAACTCTTTCTCTTCTCTCTTCCCATATTTTTTAAACTTTGTAAACCGTGTCGAGCTCCACTTCAGTGGAGAAGATGCGGTATATAAACCTAAGGCTTAGTTTAGTTTAGTTTTAGATGGTCTAAGTCACAACGTCCAAGTTCCGTCAATCGTCGGGTGTATAACTTTCGGTTATACATGCTGTACGACTATGTCTAAGCCGGCCCACATCCCGCCCAACTCCCACCCTGACACGCCTCCCGAAACACCTCGTTTAGCTTTGGACGTAGAGTGGTACTATGAAGGCCTAGGTCGTTTTTAAATACATCCAAAACCCAGTTTTATTATCAGCGCTTGGACGTTTTTGAGAAATGTTCATCCAAGTGCCGAGTTAGGCCAGTTTTTTGATTTTTTCTCTTTTGATTATGAGCCCCTTATTTATTATTTATTTATTTATTTATTTATTTATTTAATAGGACTTATTTACCACCTTTTTGAAGAAATTCACCTAAGGCAGTATACAGTGAGAATAAGTCAAACATAGGCAATAGACAATTACACAAGTAAAAATATTCAACCAACAGCACACATTAAAGCATAATATGCTTCCTACAATATGAATACATATCCATTACTCCTTCATTCTTCTAATCTACAGTATAACAGGGTGCATTTGTGTGTGTTTATGTTATAGAATACTAGTACATATGCATGTATACTGTACCTATACATACTGAAGTGTGCATACAGAATATGAAACAAAACAAGTGCAACGAGGTTGTTTACATGGGCATCTCTCCCATTTGTACACATAACTTACAAGCTGGCGAGATTCTCTCATTAAATCTGAGCACAGAGATACTATTATGGAATAGGTGCTCTCTATGCTGCATGTAGACACTAAAACAGAGGAACCCAGTTACAGAATTGCCCCATAGGATATAAGTGGATGTGGAACATATAAGACAAAGGAGTAGAAATTAGAAAATAAGGGTGGCTAACAAGGAAAAAATGCACATGGAGAATGACTCACTTTTTTAAAAATTGCTACTACGATTATGAGGGGGGAGGGGGTAATTTTATTATTACATATTGTACAAGGTATTTGCTTATATGATAGGAAAGGGTGGGAAGGGTGGGAGATAAGAGCATATCATTTGTACCATTGATGATTATTAAGTGATTTATTTATTGTTAATCTGTTTTAACTTATTGACACACTTATTGTAAGTTTGAAAATGAATAAAGATTTAAAAAAAAAAAAAAAATTGCTACTATAATGGCTGTGACAGTTTTTAACGTAAAATTTAGAGAATCTAGGCCTGATTGGAATAAACCAACCCTTGTGGAAACAACATTATATACTGTAGTCCTCCAGCTATATTGTAACAGATCCAAAGCATCAGGGGCAATTGCAAACACCAACCAAACACCAAAACAGCAGGCTCTGTGAGTTTTATTTCAAAGTAGAGAATGACACGGTGACAAAATTCATCACCATTCCCGTCCTCGCGGATAACCGTGGGAAACCATCTTCATGTCATTCTTTAAGGAGAGAGGGAAGAATCAGAGTATAATTGGGCACAGCCACTGACCCGCAAGCTTTGCTTTGAAGAATGCTGGTGTAGAAGGACTGAGGTTGAAATAAACACTAGAAAATGATATGGGATTATTTCCCACGGTTATCCGCGGGGACGGGAACGGTGATGAATTTTGTCACCGTGTCATTCTCTATTTCAAAGCCTAGCCAGATAAACTAGCTCTTTTTCCTGACCACAGTCAGGTTCAGTACCTTTTCCTCCCAACTTTTTAAAAACATTCAGTAAATGGTCACATATACAGGCAGTCCCCGGGTTAAGAACGGATTCTGGTTTTTAAACCGTTCTTAAGTTGAATTTGTATGTAACTCAGATCCTAGTATTCTTCTCACCTCCTTGAGGCCTCTCTTGCATCCCTTTCCATCCATCCCACTGTTCTCTCTCTACCACCACATCCAACATTTCTCCCTCTCATCTCTCTATTCCTCATACATCTCCACCTCACTCTTCTCCCTCCACCATATCCAATAATTCTCTCTCCCTCCCTGTGCCCAACAATTCTCTTTCTTAATTTCCCCATGGGCACCATCTCTCTTTCCATCTCACTCAGACACCCAAGTCTGCTTCCCCCACCTCAGAGGAGAAGAGAAGACTACTTTATAGTATACACTTCTCTCTAAGGAGAGGGACTGAATTGTCAATAACACCTAAGAACTATGTCTTTCTTTGCTAAATTCAGTACAAGGAAGAATTCAGGAGCTGATTATTTACGGCTTCCACCAGACTGAAAATCCAGCTGCCTGTGTAGTGCAAGGACTTGTAGGACTGTACCCGATACTAGTCAGGGGGCTCGCTGTGTACAGCTAGAGCCCTGAAGAGGAACCAATTTGTCACCATCGTATGCTGAAGCAGCTGACCTCTTAAGGGCGAGAACAGAAATTCTTCTATAGTTCAGTGGCTAGTCAGTCACTTGTCTTAGCTTGTCAAGGTTGGTTATTCTTGGACACATCACTTGTAGCCTAATATAGCTGCTGTATTGTTATCTCTTCTCAGGAAATATTGTAGTATAACCAAATATATATATATTTTGTGTAACACTTAGTATATTTTTGTAACTTGCTTGCCATACTGGCTAATAGTCATTATTATCTATAATAAATAAAATATATTCCCACATTGGCATTATTTCTTCTTATAAGACAACACTATTATAATCTTAGGGCCACCTTAGGTGCAGTCATATTTCTTACAGATGAGTCCAGAGTAATTACTATCTGAGTGATTTTCTGTATTGTAATTGCATGTACAGATCTGATACTCAGCTAAAAAAAAGAAAAAAAAAGAAAAAGAAAGACTTAAACCACAGAAGTACCTTGCCTGAGATTCCAAAAGATTGCAATTGATGAATGAAAATAGCATGACTTACAGTATCAAAAGCGCCTGCTATATCTAAAGGAATAAAAAGCCCAAGAGAATTTCATCAAGCATAGATATTAGATTAGATTCTACTAGACATGTAGCCTTTGTTTTTCTCTTGCCTTTGTGCTTTGGAATGCTCTTTCCTTTTATCTCTGGTCAGAGATTAACTGTAGAAGATTTAAGGCTGATTTTTAAAACTTTTTTTTTTCAAAGGCATCTCTCCTCCCCTCTCAGCACAAGACAGTGGTGAGGTCAAATGGGCGATGGAGTGCTTTAATTTCTAATTATCCCCACCTTTTATCAAGTTGCGCTGCCAAGAAGCGTAAGCTAAATGCCGAGCTGCCCATTCTAATCCTACGGGCAGCTGGGTATTTAGCTTGCACATCTTGATAAAAGGGGGGTGTATGTTTTTCTTACTATTATTTTTTTAATTTTTATTCTTTGACTTTATTTTCTTGGTATTTCCTTATTTACAGTTATATAATGGTATGAATTTGCTTTTTCCTTTGTTAATGCGATTGTAAAATGCTTTCATTCAAGTCATTTCAAAGGGAGTGGTATAACAAGATTTTATTAAACATAATACAGAATTTGATCATCATCATAAAAAGCAAAGATTTGTATTTTATCTTCTTTACAATCTTCAACCTTCATGAAAGACACAGGAATTGGAATTAAGTGAAGTTACATCCAGGAGACCTTTCAATATTTCTTTAATGAAGTGTTATGATCAAATGTTGCAACCAATTTACCTTAATCCTATGGACAATTTGCCTTTTACTTGTCATTATCCTTATTCAATAATTACTTGCTAAATAATGGAGTGCCAGTAAAAGGGATTTTTTTAAAATTTATGTTAAAGCCAACATAGCTTCCAGTGCTCACTTTTACCACATATGGTTTTACTGTGTCTCTTGTTAGTATTCATTATAGCAAGGTTGTTAAGTAGAACGAAACCCTTAAAGTGTTCTTTGAGTTCAAATTAAGAGGGAAAGAGAGTAAACATGGCCATAGACACTATAAATTTATTTATGTACCCACCTTATGGAGAGGAGAGGCTGCTTATGAATGTATCAGATTTATTTTTTCAATACCATTGCAAATTCAAACTTGTTAACATGAATGTGATATACGGTAATTTGTTACATTCATTAGGTATTAATCTTCAAATGGTTTGGGGTGTCTAACAACCATGTTGCCTAGGGCAGTGTTACTCAACTTCATCAAGCCAAGTACCCCCTACGCCTAACAAATACCAACCGAGTGCCCCCATCCAAGCTCTGCCCCTGACCCCACTCCCATAATAATAGCACTAATTGTAACACAATTTCTTCCATCCATTTTTCATATACACACAATATAATCTTATTAATACATAATGGTAACCACAAAATTAAAAAAAAAGCACAAAGCACATTGTACGCACAGAAAATGTTAATTATCATTTATATCGGGGAGGGGGGAGTTCAAAGAGGTCAAGGCAGATGACTTAAAAAAATATGTAATCAGTAACAACTATAGAAAAATAGACAAATAGAGCAAAATATAGACAGCAGATATAAATTCACAAAACTGACACATTTTGGTCACTAAACTGAAAATAAAATTATTTTTCCTACCTTTGTTATCTGGTGATTTCATGAGTCTCTGGTTGCATTTCCAATATTTATTTATTTCTGCCTCCTGCAAGCTTCCTCTCCTCCGGACCCCATTCCCTTCCCCAACCAACATCTCTCTCTCTCTCTCTCTGTCCCTCCATTAGTCCAACTTTTCTTCCTCTCTCCTCCACCCCTATTGGCAATATGTCTCCCTTTCTCCCTCTATTGCCACATCCAATATTTTTCCAACTCTCATTCCCCGGATCATGTGCAGCATTTTCACCACGGCCCACTAGCCCCATGCTCATTTCTCCTTCTATCACCCCTCTCCAGAACAATGCCACATTTCTCCTTCCATCGCTATGTCCAACATTCCTCCCCTTGCATCCCCTTCAATCTGCCCTCTCCACCATCATATCCAACATTTCTCCCTCTCATCCTTTTATTCCCCATTCATCTCTCTCTCATTCCTCTCTCTCTATGCCCAATTTTCCTTTCTTCCTTTCCCCATGTCCACCATCTCTCACACTCCCTCCCTCCTATGTCCCAAGTTAGTGCCCCCATGTGTTGAGTTTGTGCTCCTTCCCCCTAAAGCCAATCTGTCCACAGAAGCCGCAGGTGCTGCCGGGGATCCCTGCCTGCCCCCCGTTGAAGTCAAAGCAACCAGCACCAGGGATGCCTCCCTGTCTGCCCGCCCACTGCACCAACCCCTACCCTCGAAGCCGACCCTGCCACCATGCTGGAGCTGATGCGCTCCATCCCCCCTCCCCCCAGCAGCAACTTCACGCAGGGATGAGCCACGATAGTGTGTGCAGCAACTCACATGCTGCATGGTTCCGGGCCAGTGGAGTTGCTGCTTCAGCAGCAGCTTCAGCAGGGGGCAGGGAGGAATCCCTGGCAGCAGCCAGGCCACGTACCCCCAACAGGTGGCCCGCATACTGTACTGTGTGTTGAGAAACACTGGCCTAGGGTCTACCTAAGAGGTAATCCTGCCCCAGAAAGACTTCACTAGAATCCGAGGGCAGGAGGGATAGCATGAGGATCATTTTCACAGGGCAGCAAAACAGGTAGCATTGACTCTACCTTGGTACTATGAGATAATGGAGGTTAGGTCTTCTTGTCTGCCAATTGCCATTGGGTATCTCCTCCAGTATTTTCAAAGGAATTACTTAAGACTCTGCTTAGGCTTGGTCTGGAAAGTTCCAGACAAAACAGCAGAGGAGACTCTGCAAGGGGTTTGGTAGCCTGAAAGGGGAGCTGCTACTCTGATGGCTAACTAGCTCATAGCAAACAGGAAAGCAGAATTCTCCTAGGCTGGCTAAACCTATCCTAAGTTGTAGAAGGAGGAGATAGAGAGAAGGTGGCTGATAGGCATTGAAATATTTTGCTCAGCAAAGAGAATGTTAGACATTATTAGAAAAGGAATACAGAATAAAACAAAATAAATATTATAATGACTATCACTCCATACTGCAACTACATCTTGATTATAGTATGCAATTCTGGTCACAGCATCAAAAATATGTGTAGCATAATTTTAAAAACTATAGGAAAGAGTAATCAAAATGATTAACTATTCATAAGAACATAAGAAGTTGCTTCCACTGGGTCAGACCAGAGGTCCATCACGCCCAGCAGTCCGCACCCGCGGCAGCCCATCAGGTCCACGACCTGTCAGGTTTTCTTGATTTAGCCCTCTATCCCCTTATTTTTCTATCTATATTCCTTCTATACCCTATCTACCCCTATCTGTACCCCTCAATCCCCCTATCCTTCAGGAATCTATCCAATCCTTCTTTGAATCTCCATAGTGTACTCTGCCCGATCACATCCTCTGGGAGTGTGTTCCATGTGTCCACAACCTGCTGAGTGAAGAAGAACCTCCTAGCGTTAGTTCTAAACCTGTCCCCTTTCAGTTTCTCCGAGTGGCTCCTTGTACTTGTGGTTCCTCGTAGTCTGAAGAATCTTTCCTTGTCTACCTTCTCTATGCCTTTCATGATCTTGAAAGTTTCTATCATGTCTCCTCTAAATCTCCGCTTCTCCAGGGAGAAGAGCCCCAGCTTGTCCAGCCTGTCAGCGTATGAACACCCTTCCATACCCTTTATCATTTTTGTCGCTCTTCTCTGGACCCGCTCAAGTATCGCCATGTCCTTCTTAAGGTACGGCGACCAATATTGGACACAGTATTCCAGATGCGGGCGCACCATCGCTCGATACAGCGGCATGATGACTTCCTTCGTCCTGGTTGTGATACCCTTCTTAATGATGCCCAGCATTCTGTTTGCTTTCTTTGAGGCCGCTGAACATCGCGCCAATGATTTCATTGTTGTATCTACCAGTACACCCAAGTGTCTTTCAAGCTTACTCTCTCCCATTAACACTCCCCCCATTTTGTAGCTGAACATCGGGTTTCTTTTCCCTATATGCATGACCTTGCATTTCTCTATGTTAAAGCGCATTTGCCATTTATTTGCTCACTCTTCCAGTTTGCTTAGATCCCTTTGCAGGTCTTCGCACTCCTCCACGGTTCTAACCCTGCTGCAGAGTTTGGTGTCATCCGCAAATTTTATAACTTCACACTTCGTTCCCATTTCCAGGTCGTTTATAAATATATTGAACAGCAGCGGTCCCAGCACCGACCCCTGCGGGACACCGCTCGTGACCCTCTGCCAGTCCGAGTATTGGCCCTTCACTCCAACCCTTTGTTTTTTGCCTGCCAACCAGTGTCAGATCCATCTGTGTAAATCCCCTCCCACCCCGTGATTCCGCAGCTTCTTAAGTAGCCACTCATGGGGTACCTTGTCGAAGGCTTTTAGGAAGTCGAGGTAAATGATATCTATGGATTCCCCTTTGTCCATCTGGCTGTTTATCCCTTCAAAGAAGTGCAGTAAGTTTGTTTGGCATGATCTTCCCTTACAGAAGCCATGTTGGCTCGTTTTCAGTTTTCCATTTCTTTCTATGTGTTCGCAGATGCTGTCCTTTATCAGTGCTTCTATCATCTTACCCGGAACTGAAGTCAAGCTCACCGGTCTGTAGTTCCCCGGGTCACCCCTCGATCCCTTTTTGAAGATAGGCGTGACATTTGCTAGTTTCCAGTCCTCCGGTATCTCCCCAGTCCTCCATGATAGGTTACAAATTTGTCGAAGTGTGTCAGCTATTTCATTCCTCAGTTCTTTTAGTACCCTTGGGTGGATTCCATCCAGGCCCGGTGATTTGTCGCTTTTCAGTCTATCTATCTGTTGGAGGACGTCCTCATGGCTTACCTCTAGTTGCTCCAGTTTTTCATCTTGATCCCAACTTATGATCTCCTCGGGTTCTGGTACATTGGATGTGTCCTCGCTCATGAAGACCGACGAGAAGAACCTGTTTAACCTATCTGCTACTTCTTTTTCCTCCTTTACCACTCCCTTCCTGTCGCCATCATCCAACGGCCCCACCTCCTCCCTCGCTGGTTGCTTCCCCTTCACGTATCTGAAGAACGCTTTGAAGTTTCTTGCTTCCCCAGCTAGCCTCTCTTCGTATTCTCTTTTTGCTTTTCTAACCACTCGGTGACATTCCTTCTGGTGTTTTTTGTGTTCCTTCCAGTTTTCCTCAGTTTGGTCCTTTTTCCATTTTCGGAACGACATTTTCTTGTCACCTATCGTCTTCTTCACTTCACTTGTTATCCACACTGGGTCTTTTATTTGATTTTTTTGCACCCTTTCCTAAACCTGGGGATGGACAGGTTTTGTGCTTCTTGCACCGTGTCCCTGAGTAGAGACCAGGCTTCCTCTACGGTCTCCATCCTTCTTGAGGTGTTTTTGCTTTTGAGTTTCCTTCTCACCATTTTTCTCATAGCATCATAATTCCCTTTCCTGAAGTTGAGCGCTGTCATTGTGGTTCTCTTTACCTTTGGTGTCCCTACTTCTAATTTGTACCGGATCATGTTGTGATCGCTGTTGCCTAGTGGCCCTACTACTTCCACTTCCTTTGCAGGTCCTTCTAGTCTGTTGAGGATTAGGTCGAGAGTGGCATCCCCTCGCATTGGTTCCCTGACCAGCTGTTCCATGAATCAGTCTCTCACAGCCTCTAGGAATTCCGCTTCCCTTGCGCAGTTGGAGTGTCCAGTGCTCCAGTCTATCCCGGGGTAGTTGAAGTCTCCTACCACCATCACACTCCCGCTTTTGCATTTCTGTCTCAATTCTATTTCCAGGTCATGGTCGCTTGCTTCTGGTGTTCCAGGTGGGCGATAGTACAGTCCCAATTTTATGTCAGTTCCATTTCTCCCTGTCAATCTGACCCATAGTGATTCCAATCCTTCCGCCTTTGCTGCCGTATCTATCCTGGTCAAATGGATTGAGTCCTTTACATATAGCGCTATTCCTCCACCCTTCTTGTAAGTCCTGTCTCTCCTATAGAGTTTGTACCCCGGTAGTACCACGTCCCATTTGTTGTCCTCTATCCACCATGTTTCTGCGATTCCAATTATGTCTAGGTCCTCTCTTTTGGCCATGACTTCCAGTTCTCCCATTTTGGTCCTGAGACTCCTTGCATTTGCGTATAAGAAATTTAAGTCCCATTTTTTTTTTCTATCCCTGCTGTTTTTCCTCGTAATTTGTTTCTCTTGCCGTCCCCTTCACGGGCTGCTAGGTAAGGCCGGGAAGGCGGCAGGGAGGTGGGGGTAAAGTAAAGTAAAGTAATGAACTCTTAGAATCATTGCTGGAGCATGTGATGAAAACCAGTTAGC
This sequence comes from Geotrypetes seraphini, assembly GCF_902459505.1. Taxonomy (NCBI): domain Eukaryota; kingdom Metazoa; phylum Chordata; class Amphibia; order Gymnophiona; family Dermophiidae; genus Geotrypetes; species Geotrypetes seraphini. Next base: position 292,782,739 of record NC_047085.1, read on the forward strand.
AAGGCTGGGTTTAACTAAGGGACAATTCCTGGAGCTAAAGTCCAAAAGCAAAGGCTCTAGACCAGGGGTGCCCAACACGTCGATCGCGATCGACCGGTCGATCGGGAAGGCAACGCCAGTCGATCTCGTGTTGCCGTTCCAATCGGCCGGCCGATCAGCCTTCCTCTCCCCAAGGTTCCCCACCGGAATCTCCCCAAGGTTCCCCACGCACACTCATTCTTGCTGCGCCCTTCCTGCCCGACTGCGTCTTCCGACTGGGGGATGAAGTCACTTCCTTCGTGAGAAGGCGGGAGGGAGGTCTAGGGAAGTCACGACCCTTGAGAGCTGAGCGCCGGCTGCCCCTGGTGGAATTGACAAGCCAGACTGGAGAAAGGCGGTCGGGAGCAGGAGGTGCTCTGCTCAAAAATGCCGGAGCTGCTGCTGCTGCTCTGACGTCTTGAGCCTGAAAATGTGAAGTTGAGTGTCCTGCTAAAAAGAGACTGGAACGGCTCTCATGGAAGACTGGCTTTTTTTCTTTTCTTTTCCTCGGCCCTGGGGATCCAGAGATTTGGGCCTGCAGAAGCCTAACGCTGACCAGCATTCCTCTCCCCGACATCAATTCTTACATCGGAGAGGAATTTCTGGGCCAGCCAATCGCTGCCTGGCTGGCCCGGAACTTCCTCTCCGACATCAGAATTGAAGGGGAGCAGAATGCTGGTCAGTGCAAGGCTTCTGCATGCAGAGCTTGGGGGGCGGTGGCTTGGAGGCCTGTTCCCCGGTGGCGACGGCAAACCTAGTGGCTTGGGGGAGGGCAGGGAGAAAGAAACAAAGGGGGCAAGCAGGGAGACAGAAAGAAAGTGGGCATGGAGAGAGAGAGAGAAAGAAAGAACAGGAGGAAGGGAGAAAGAAAGAAAAAGTTGGGGGAGAGAATGAGGTATGGAAGAGAGAAAGCATATAGGAGGCTGAAAGAAGGAGTGGGCTGAAATCAGAAGATGTCAGAAGAAGTGCAGCCAGAGTGAAGTGAGAAGAAGTCAGAAGAAGAAAGTGCAACCAGAGACTCATGAAATCATCAAACAAAAGTAGGAAAAATGATTTTATTTTCAATTTAGTGATCAAAATGTGTCTGTTTTGAGAATTTATATCTGCTGTCTATATTTTGCACTATGGCTCCCTTTTACTAAACCACAATAGCGGTTTTTAGCGCAGGGAGCCTATGAGCGTCGAGAGCAGCGTGGGGCATTCAGCGCAACTCCCTGCGCTAAAAACTGCTATGTGGTTTAGTAAAAAGGGAGGGGCTATATTTGTCTATTTTTGTATGGTTGTTATTGAGATGACATTGCATAGAGTCATCTGCCTTGACCTCTTTGAAAAAAACCCGGAATATGAATGATAATTAACATTTTCTCTGCCTTTCAGTGTGCTTTGTGGGGGTTTTAAAATTTTTTTATTGTTGGTAGATCATTTTGACTTGGTCATTTTAAAAGTAGCTCGCAAGCCCAAAAAGTGTGGGCACCCCTGCTCTAGACTTTTAAAAAAACTACACTTCTCCCTCGTCATTCGCGGGGGATATGGGAAGAGCCGGACCGCGAATGGTGAAAAACCATGATTATCCAGCTCTGACCCACCCCCACCTCCCTGCCGCCTTCCCGGCCTTACCTGGTGGTCTACAGGGCTTTCGGGGCAGGAGCAATCTTCCTACACTCCTGCCCCGTGCAGATCGCCATGAGGAAATAGCTGTAGGGAGTTCCCGACGTAGTCTCGAGAGACTACGGGAACACAGCAGCCATTTCCTCATGGCGATCTGCACGGGGCAGGAGCATAGGAAGATTGCTCCTGCCTCGAAAGCCCTCTAGACCACCAGGTAAGGTCGGGAAGGTGGCAGGGAGGAAAAAAATATGGGTTATTTTAAAATTAAGACTGCTTTTTTATTTTCCCTCTCCCCAGAAAAAAATTGCGATTATATGAAACCGCAAATGGAGAAACCGCGAATGGGGAGGGGGAAGTGTAACTTTGTTTGGATGGGGGATTATGTCAAGGAATTTTTTTATTTTCCCCCTCCCCAGAAAAAAATCGCGATTATATGAAACCGCAAATGGAGAAACCGTGAATGGGGAGGGGGAAGTGTAACTTTGTTTGGATGGGGGATTATGTCAAGGAATTGATGTCTGCATGGGAACATCTGGAAGGAGTAGGAATGCAGTGGGCAGAACCGAAAGGAGTAATTGTAAGAGCAACAAACCTTTTTGTAAGGCATATAAGTAAAAATAAGAGAAAAAAAAGTCCACTTTAGCTCAGAAGGTAAGGAATAACCAGTTAGCTTTCATAAACTACAAAAGATCGCAGAAAGAGGAAGACAGGCAAAAATATCTGGAAAAGTTAAGAGAGGCTGGTCGTGTAGTCAGGAAAGCAAAGATGCAAATGGAAGAAAAAAATAGTTAAAATGGGGAGACAAGACATTTTTTAGATATATTAGTGATAGGAAGAAATGCAAAAGTGGCAATGTGAGACTCAAAGGTGAAGGGGATAAATATGTAGAAGCTGATAAAGAAAAGGCTGAATTGCTTAACAAATATTTCTGTTCTGTGTTCACAGTTGAAGCACCGGGAGCGAGACCACAGAAGACAACAGTGAATAGGGATGGAGGAGAGGTAGACCCTGATCAATTTTCAGAGGGTTGTGTTCATGAGGAGCTAGCTAAAATAAAGGTAGACAAAGTGATGAGGCTGGATGGTGTACATTCGAGGGTGCTGAAGCAACTTAGGGAAATTCTGGTAGCTCTGCTGACTGACCTTTTCAGTGAGTTTCTAGAGTCCAGAGTGGTATCGGAGGACTAGAGAAGAGTGGATATGGTCCCTCTACACAAAAGTGGAAGCAAGTAAGAAGTAGGGAATTACAGGCCGGTAAGTCTGACTTCTTTGGTAAGCAAATTAATGGAAACACTTTTAAAACAGAATTGTGAAGTTTCTGGAATCCTGTGGATCACAGGACTGGAGGCAACATGGATTCACTAGAGGTAGGTCTTGTCAGACAAATCTGATCAATTTATTTGATGGGTGACCAAAGAAATGGATAGAGGGAGTGCACTAGATATAGTGTTTTTAAATTTTAGCAAAGCCTTTGACAGTGTTCCACACAGATGTCTAATAAATAAGCTGAGTGCTCTTGAGATGGGTCCCAAAGTGACGGGCTGGGTCAAGAACTGGTTCACTGGAAGGCAATAGGGTAGTGATCAATGGAGATCGCTCTGAGTAAAGGGATGTTACCAGTGGTGTGCCTCAAGATTCTGTTCTTAGGCCTGTTCTTTTATACATTTTTATAAACGACATTGCTGAAGGGTTGTCGGGTAAGATTTGCCTCTTTGCGTTTGATACCAAAATCTGTAATAGATTTTAAATTTTGCTACATATTTTTTGATGCTGTGACCAGGATGGTGTGAATAACACGAAAAAAGAACTGGCAAAGCTTGAAGAATGATTTGAAATTTTGCAGCTAAAATTTAATGCTATGAAATGCAAGGTCATTCATTTGGGCTGCAAAAACCCGAGGGAACGATACAGTTTATGGGAAGAAGAACTTATGTATGCGACAAAAGAGCGGGATTTGGGTGTGATTGTATGTGATTATCTTAAGGTGGCCAAACAGGTTGAAAAGGTGACGTAGAAAGCTAGAAGGATTCAAGGGTGCTTAGAGAGAGGTATGGCTAGTAGGAAAAAGGAGGTATTGATGCCCCTGTATAAGACTTTGGTGAGACCTCATGTAGAATATTGTGTACAATTTTGGAGGCTGCACCTTCAAAAAGATATAAAAAGGATGGAGTTGGTCCAGAGGAAGGCTACTAAAATGATGTGTGGTCTTCATCGTTCTTTCTTATTACAATTGTATTCTGCCCTCCTTTCCATTTATTCCTGTACATTTTGTAATGTTTTTGTTTTAGTCATATTCCCCCCAAGTTTTTAAATAGTTTTATTCTCTAGTTCTGTACACTGCTTAGACAGTTATTTTAAACGGTATATCAAATTTTAATAAATTTGGAAACTTGGATCATAAGGCGTATGGGGATAGACTTAAAAATCTCAATATGTATACTTTAGAGGAAAGGCGGGAGAGGGGAGATATGATAGACATTCAAATACGTATGCACATGAGTTGAGTCTCTTTCATTTGAAAGGAAGCTCTGGAATGAGAGAGAATAGGATGAAGTTAAGAGGTGATAGGTTCAGGGCTAATATAAGGAAATACAGTACTTTTTTACAGAGAGGGTAGTAGATGTGTGGAACAGTCTCCCAGAAGAAGTGGTGGAGACAGAGACCGTGTCTGAATTCAAGAAAGCGTGTGATAGGCACGTGGGATCTCATAGAGAGAGGAAGAGATAATGGTTACTGTGGATGGGCAGACTAGATGTGCCATTCTGCCATCATCCTCTATAATAAAACCCTAAGCACGCATGTGCACTTAGGACGGCATGATCCCTGCCACCATGGTCTCTGTGTCCGTGCCAAATTCCCGCCCTCACTCACCAACCGTTGCCATTCCTCTTCAAAGCAGCCTGCAGAGGTTCATTGGCTGACTGTAGCGAACCTCGCAGGCCGCTGGCCGCAGCATGGGCCGAAGGAACAGCAGGGCCAACAGGAAACATGTCCAGCCTCTCCACCCCCCGACTACCAGGCAAAGCAGCTGAATGAGCAGAAGCTGCTACAGGAGGCCGAGACACCCGAGGAGCCTCAGAGCGCCGACCCCGGAGCGCTGCCCACCCCCAGCATTATCAGGCTGTCTAGGAGCCATTCCACAACCCAATGTCACCAACAACCCGCACACACACCCATAAGCAAAGCCCCCTTCCTCCACACACACAAACACCCGACCAACTAAATAAAAGAGCCACCCTGCACCAAAACACGCACATCATATCCCCACAGCCACTCAGCAACCCAGCACAAACAGCGGAGAACAACCCCCCATCACACATGATGCCCAAACTAGCCGAACACCGGCAGAATGCAGCTTTGCTCTGGGAGGGGGGAGAACAGAAGGGGGCCATGGAGCAGGCAATCATGGCACAACAGGGGGCAGGGGGAGAGGGAAAGGGGGCTGCTTTGGGGGGAGGGGTGTGCTGGGGGCAGACAGCAATCATGCTTTGCTCTGGGAGGGGGGAACAGAAGGGGGCCACGGAGCAGACATGCATAGCACAACAGGCGTCCAGGGGGAGAGGGAAAGGGGGCTGCTTTGGGGGGAGGGGTTTGCTGGGGGTCAGACAGCAATCATGTGTCCCATGCTGGTAAGAAATAGAGGGAGAGAGGGAAAGGGGGCTGATTTGGGGGGAGGGGTGTGCTGAGGGCAGACAGCAATCATGCTTTGCTCTTGGGGGGGGGAGGAAGAAGGGGGCCAAGAAGAGACAGGCAGGCATGGCGCAACAGAGAAATTCAGGCAGGGAGGAGGCCAGGGAGACAGACAGACAGGGGGCCATGGAGAGACACAGACAGAAAGAATGACAGACAGACATACAGCGTCCATGGAGAGAGAGACAAAGAAAAACAAACAAACAGACAGACATCTATTAATGTCACTCGTTAATGTAACGGGCTTAAACATAGTGTTTCTATATTTCTATAAAGAGTTTCTACATCCTGTACAAGTCGCAGGGATTCAGTCTAAGAGTCCTGCCAGAATCCAGTTGCCACAAAGCTAAATCCTAGCACTACACCCCTGAAAGAGCAAGATTTGTGGTTGAGGGATCAGTCAACCTGGTGTATCCTGAACACACAGACAGGAATATTTTGAAAGAGTCTTAAGGAGTCTTGATATTTTATTTTAATTCTTTCACTTCCCCAGAGGACAGACATTGGAAGTGTTTTTAGAATTTTCCCTTAGGTATCTCAAGTAGGGTGACCAGGTTACCCATTCCATAAGGGAGACTTTTTGGCCAGTCCTGGTTTTAAAATTACATCCCAAAGCAGTGTAGTATTTGTAGTCCATGGTTCTATCCATTAAAATCTGTGCTGTAGGTCCCATAATGCACCAGGATGAGATTGGCAGAAATCCAGGATTGGCTAAAAAGTCTCCCTTCTGGAATGGGTAACCTGGTCATCCTAAAGAGCACTAGCACTAGAAGCATTTTGCAGAATCACCTGGAATAGTTTAAAGTGCACAATGTGAGACCCTGAAAATAATTATAAGAGGGGGAGTCCCACTGAGAAAGACCCCAGGAGAGGAATTATTTTTTGGAGCTCTCTCATGTTCTTAATAAGGAGAGAGACTTGAAATGTTGCTTATTGCTGTGACCATAGGCATTCTATATGAGTTTTGGGGAGATTAGACCTCCCCAGTACAAGTGTAACTTTTTCTCCCCTGACCACTTTTGCAGTGGCAGCAACAAAAACAAACTGAGAGCGTCCAACCTCCCCAAATAAATACCAGACAAACTGTATGCAGAGACATAGAGCTTGTACGCTGCTTGTTTTGCCGGTCTTCTCCTAATAGGAAGTTACATCATAATGGGAGGAACTAGCAGAGCTGGCAGTGATATGCAGCACCCTATGGCCCTGGGCACAATTTGTTTATTTGCCATCACTGAATTGTGAGGCAGTGGATTAGGCAGATGGGGAGGGGAAGCTCCCAGTTCGTTTTTCTTGTTATGACCAGGTGGAGGTGACTATGAGTGGGTGAGGAAGAAAAGCAGAGAGATATAATGATCGGGGGTGGGAGGGGGGAGAGAAACATAGGCAAAGCTGGATAGTGGGGGAGGAGATAGAGTGATACAGATGGTCAATCCTGGATGGTGAGCGAGACATAGGGACAACATTGCATTTGGGGAGAGGGAGAAAGAAATAAATCTTGGATGGCTGGGGTAATGGGGAAGAGGGAAGAGATGCTTCATGGCAGGGTATGAAGGTGGATGGGGAGAAAGAGGATATCTAGATGACTGGGGGGGGTAGAAGAGATAGAGACAGATCCTAGGGTTGGAAAGAGAGAGGAGATGATGCATGGCTGAGGCGAGAGAGATTTTAAAGCAAAGAGTAGAAGCTATAATACACTTCTCCCCCGTTATTCGCGGGGGATACGGGCAGAGCCAGACCGCGAATGGCGAAAAACCGCGATTATTCCGCTCTGACCCACCCCCACCTCCCTGCTGCCTTCCCGGCCTTACCTGGTGGTCTAGCAGGCTTTCGGGGCAGGAGCGATCTTCTTACGCTCCTGCCCCGTGCAGATCGCCATGAGGAAATGGCTGCTGTGAGTTCCCGTAGTCTCTCGAGACTTCGACGGGAACTCCCTACAGCCAGTTCCTCATGGCGATCTGCACGGGGCAGGAGCGTAGGAAGATTGCTCCTGTCCCGAAAGCCCGCTAGACCACCAGGTAAGGCCGGGAAGGCGGCAGGGAGGTAAAAAATATGTTTTTTTTATTTTCCCCCTCCCCAGAAAAAAATTGCGATTATGTGAAATCGCGAGTGCAGAAACTGCGAATGGGGAGGGGGAAGTGTACTGCCCAAAATCGCAAATAAGTTCACAGAAATACATGCAAATATATAAGATATTTACCATTCAATTAGGTCTCACAGTCTTGCCGTGTTTACTTCAACTCCTCTTTTAAACAGTCCAACAATGCTGCACAATAAACTCCTGCTTTTATTTTACCCTTTTCCAATCGTGATTATTCCTTGGGAATTCAAAAGAAAAAGTGGCTTTACCTTCCCAGCTGACAAAACTGTCTTTGCCTTCTTCGACACACTTTTACCTGTCATTGTCCATTGCTTTGACTGCTGCTTCGACTTGGGTGGATAGTGGTGGATCCATGTTTTGTTCACAGTCACGAATCAACGGAAAAATCCCTTCAGATTGCTATTAAACATCGCTAAACACTGCATTGAAATGTCCTTTCATGTGCATTTATGATTGACAGTCAATAATTGTGGCACCCATCACACTCACAGCTTTTTCATCTGCAATTTTTCATGCAGTATATTGTGCACTCATTCACTCGAGATGCCTACACTCTCAGCAATCTTGCACACTTTCACTTGCGGTCTTCCATAACGATGTAATGGATTTTTTTTCAATCATATCCTTTGTGGTGATCTCAACTGAGCGTTCAGAGCACTTCATTTTCGGTGCATATACAACCACGTTTATCCAGAAATAAATAGTCTTCAACGCTGGTGCAGAGTCCCCATGAACTTCATCCAACTCAGCTTTGATCTACACAGCTGTCCACTTCTTCAAATAAATATGTTTTATCACTGAACAGAACTCGTTCTTTTCCATTTTTGTGATAAATGTGAATGTGGTCGATTCAAATGGCTATCAGATGTTAACTATGTGTCGCATCTGGCTGAAACTTTGTCACAGATGGTTTGAAAAATGAAGCTAACCAACAGTGGAAATTTACCAAACTTGTACATATTTTATTTTTATTTAAAAAGTCTTACCTGCCTAACACCTCAGCAGTTTACAATACAAACATACATAATTAATTCTTATGAAACAGACTTAAAAACATACAACAATAAAAGCAAAATAATATTTAACTTCACATTTCAACCCTCTTTCTTAATGTCAATATTCAATAGAAAGATGCTGCTGCCTACTCTATGTAATTAAGAGGTTCTTATTCTTCTGGACTGGCAGAAGAATCAGGGTTTCTTTTAGTAGTTAGGCTAGCAAGCACAATTCCTATCACTGCATTCTGTGAAGCACCTAGTTTCTCAGTAAATTCCACCTACAGATTAGAGCTTCATTATGCCCCAGTGAACTGTGGGTAATCTGAACAACTTTGATGTGCAACCTAATACCACAGACAGCATGTTTTTTGTAAGACAGCAGATTCTACTGCAAGGTAATAGTGTTCTGTTTTTCTGGGGAACGGAGGAAAGCGATTAATGTGCAGAAAGAGCTGTAGACACCTTAAAGGCTGAGGTCCACAGACCTACAAGCATCTTACAGACAGTTCTTTCCACATCATTTACCTGATTTTCTAATGTGAACATTAATGGATGAAAATGAAATGGGACCTTAAAAGGGAATCATAAAAACAAATGGGTCAATATTCAGCTGATGGTAGTGAGCTTGATTTTAAATATTGACTACCCCAGCTAAGTTAGACTTGGTCAATGCCAGGCCATATCCAGGCACCAGCATTAAATGTCTAGACCAGTGGAAATAATGCAGATATAGCCGATATTCAGCGCTTTACCCACATAGCTGGCCAGGGTAAGTTAGGACTGCTATTTAAGTGGTCTCTATACAGGAACTTCCGTGACCACCCAACTCCACTCTCGGACTACATCAGTTCTACTCAGACAGTGCTGCAGCAGCTAGTTAGGGATATTCAATGGCACTGCTTATTTAAGTGCTGATGAATATCTCCTCCTGAGATGCTCAGCAGATTTAATCACTGCCCAGTTAAGTCCTTTTGAATATCGAGCCTATAGCATCCTTTCCCCCCTCCCCCAAGACCCAATTGACTATTTTTCCAAACATCTGCTATGGTAAAAGAAAACTGAATACTTACTTTCACTGACTGAATAGTCCTGGGGATCGAGTATTCCAGACTCTTGCAATGATCTAATGCAGGAGTCCACAAGTTCCAAACCAGTTGTAAGTTCTTCCTCTATGTCCTTCTGGCCGTCTGCAAAGGGAACACAGAAAAGCAAAAACTTAAAGAAAATAAGCAACCAATTTGATAAAAATTCTTAGCCATTCAAGGAATCAAATTAACAATGGGCACAGATTATTAATAAGAAATAATATATATATATATATATATATATATATATATATATATATATATATATATATATATATATATATATATACCTCGTATCTTCTCACAAAATCAAGAATTATAATATAGCCCTCTACCCTGTATTTTTCTGCCCGACTCAATCATTTCTGCATCTCTGCAGGGATCAGAGGTGCAGATAAGTAAAGAATCACATTGGAGGCTAAATTCTACAAATCCTCTCCTTGCTTTAAAGAACAAAACAAAATTAAATTGACCCAATGCTGTGAACAACAATTGGTATTAAATTATTATGCCACCTTTAGCTCTATCCTCTCTGCACCTACCCTTCCCACCTATTTCTACATATCTAATTATAAAAAAAGCAACTACAGAAAAAAGGGGCAAGTTTGAATTCTCTTGAAGACACAGTACCTTGTGTTTGCCAGCGAAATTGCTCTTCTGTTGAACTGTAGGAGAGAAAGAGAAAGATACTGATTAGACATGAGGAAGGAAGCTCTGGCTTTTCTCTCTGCAAACAAAGAAACCACTGTTTGGAAGGAAAATGGTGGTGTTATTATCCCTGATTTCAACTTAACTTGGTAGCAACAAAGCAAACATGTCATGGTAACAAGTTAAGCCCCTACTTTACTTCATAGAAAGAAAGGCCATTTGTAAGTACAGCTCTACAATAAAAGGATTTTCTATCTTGCAGTGGTTGCACTAATTGTTTGCAGAGGTCTCATTTTCCAAAACCAGTGCTCAATTGAACTCACAAATATCTCGGATGACTTAGTAGTATGTTGGTAGCTTATTTCAGAAAAACAGACACCAGGCTCAAGTTCTATAAATATTGTACTGTTTAGCAAACTGGAGCTAAAATACTTCCTTAAACCATGGGATTCTGCCCTGATCTTCTAGATCTTGCACATTTAATAATGCTGAATTAAAAGCTTATTTAGGTGATTGACTTTACAGAGCAGATATCTGTTACTCTTCTGAATTCTTACAACTCAGCTTGTCTAAGGGCCTGTTTTACAAAGCCACGCTAGCAGCTGCAGCGCAGTAACGGCCCCGAAGCCCATAGAGATTTAAAGGGCTTCGGGGCTGTTGCCGCGCGGCAGCTGCTAGCATGGCTTTGTAAAACAGGCCCTAAGTCTGGTCTTTGAGGACACAAACGGGACAGGTTTTCTGTATATCTCTAATGAATATGCATATGACAGATTTGTGTATCTCTGAGGTAATGGGCTCTGAAACATTGGACTTGACAAGACAGGGCCTTCCCTACAAACATCAGGGGTCTAACATCATCTGAATGTACATGTATCATAAAACTGATCAATAGTACTGTATAAGGGAATAACTAACATCAACAAATGTACAATAAAGATTTTCATCAGTGTATCAAAGGTTGTGGCTCCCAGCCACAGTTCAGCAATGTGATAAGCATTCAGATGCAGGCAGACACGCTGAAACATGCCTCATGTCAGTTTTGGTTTTTTTTTCTTTTTGAATCTAATGTACATGCTGGATTTTAATAAATACTATTTATGTGCAATGGCATAATTGACAACTGGACTTCTTTGGTCATCTTTCTTTCTATTTTTTCTGGTAATTTGTGCAAAGACTCTCTTTTTTTGTCTTTTGGGACAAACCCATTACCGGCTTTGTCCCTGGTATTAATAAAAACAGAACACGGTCCCTGATCAGGAGGGCTGACCAGGTTAGGAGCTGATTACCCCTCAAACAGTGAGATAGGAAAGGTATGAGCCTAAGGATATTCTGCAGAGTGCTCTACCAGTTCAAATATACCAGAAAGCCTGTTAGGACCTTTACTGAGAAGTGGAAACCTGGCCCTTTAAGGTATACTCAGTGTCAACAGCCTAGGAGAAACCAGGTTCCACTTCCTAGGGAATCGCAGCCCAACCCCCTTCCTAGGAGAGAGGGGTGGGACTATGATACGGTTAAAAACTGAGCCCTGAATCACAGACAGGGGGAAGCAAGGCGCCAGTAGGAGTGCAACCAAGAAGGTGAGGGAAGGAGTCTCTTTTCAACCTCACAGTATTGTTGCTTGATTTCCGATTTGAATCGATTCACTTCGGGTGAATCGGGCAGCACTACCTCACAGTAGTGAGGCTGTAGAAATGGCTGAGGATTTGCCTAACCTGAGGCAAGCTGCTGAGAGCTTGGTGGGAGCAGAGGCTATGGACACTCTGGAATTGCCTCAAGAAGCAAGCTTGAATCATGAATGGATGGAGGTTAGTCCCTAAGCCAAAGTAAAGAAAAGAGTCTGTGTTTAGTTGACTTTAAGAACAGAGTTTTGGAGCTTGCTGGCTCTCTGCAAGCAGAAATCAGGTGACCCTAATCAAACAAAGCAGGAGAAGCTTCTCAGTTTTTCTTTGTGATTTTTCTTTTGTTTGTATGCTGAGAAGCTGTGAGTTTAAACCTGTAAAAGTTTATTTGATAAAAGCCTCTACAGCAATAGTACTTTGCCTGAAGCACCCTGCTGTGCCACGTCTTTATAAAAACTCAGCTGCTACTGATAAGCCCTTTGAACAAAGTAGCTCTGAATGGAGCAAAGTCTGGAAGCTGTGGCAGTGGAATTAATCAGTAACAGGAACCCAGAGTTGAGGTTTGGCTTTCCCTACTTCAGGCAACAGCCAGTGGCGTACCAAGGGCGGGGTGGTAGGTACGGACTGTCCCGGGTGCCAACCCTAGGGGGGTGCACAGCTGGCTGGATCCAGAACCTCTCGCGCTGCTCTTCAAGGGGACCTGCACCTTAGCGCGGCTGCCATACTTATTTTGAAACAGAGTCGGCAGCCACGCTGAAGTGAAGGAAGGTCCCGCGATGACTGCTTTTGCTGCCTCTGCCTCTGGAAGACGTAAGTGACATCGGAGGAGGTGGACCGGCAGCTGCAGTCATCGCGGGACCTTGCCGCAACTCCCTGTGTCTGCCAGTCCAGCCCTTCCAACGTCACTTACATCTTCTGGAGGCAGAGGTAGCAGAAACAGTCCTCGTGGGACCTTGTTGGTTTGGAGAGAGAAAGGAGCATAGAAGGGTGGTGGAGGGAGATAAAGGGGGTCAGGGTGGTATGGAAGGGTGGTGGAGGGAAAGAAAGGGGCAGGGTGGTATAGAAGGGTGGTAGAAGGACAGAAAGGGGGCAAATGCTGATGGAATTGGTGTGCAGGGAAAGGAGAAACATAAGGGGGAAGGATACTGGATGGAATTGGGTTGGAGGGAAAGAAAGGGGGCAGATGCTGATGGATTTGGTGTGCCGGGAAAGGATACTGGATGGAATTGGGTCGGAGGGAAAGAAAGGGGCAGATGCTGATGGATTTGGTGTGCGGGGAAAGGATACTGGATGGAATTGGGTCGGAGGGAAAGAAAGGGGCAGATGCTGATGGAAGTGGAGGGAAGGGAGAGGAGAGAGTGAAATGCCAGACCGTGAGGGTGTGGGAGAGGGAAGAAGAGGAGAGGAGAGAGATGCCAGACAATTGGAGGACAGAAGGGAAGAAGATGGATACTAGACCAATGGTGATGAAGGGAGAGATGGAAGGAGAGGCATAAAGTTTCTGGAAGGAGAATAGAAGGAGAGAAGATGCCCTATAGAAGGGACAGAGAGAGGGTAGACAGTGGATGAAAGGAAGAAAATGACAAGAAGATGAGGAAAGCAGAAACCGGAGAAGATAAGGTAGAAAAAAAATTATATATATTTATTTTTTTGCTTTAGGGGAGATGCATAATGTGACCATTTATTTTTTTCATCAAAAGGGGACATCTATTAATTGTCAGTCCCGCCCCCAATCCTGCCCTAGCCCCGCCCCCGATTTCTTCCAGCATTGACATCTGAAAGAAGACTTTGTGTCGGCTTTAGCAGTAGCAGCAGCAGGGTGGTAAGATAGCAGCGGACCGGGGGAAAGGAAGGAGGAAGGCTTTTTAAATTTTTTTTTGCATGTGGCAGGTAGGGACAGGAAGTGATCGCCTGTCCCGTTGTCCCAGAGCACAGCTTCGGGACGCTGTCCCTGAAAATGGGACATTTTGGCGTCCCAAAGCTGTGTGGTGGGACAACGGGACAGGGGGTCTAAAAACGGGACTGTCCCATTCAAAACGGGACATATGGTCACCTTAGAGATGCATCACTGTTTCTGTGGGGTTGCATTGTATGCAGAGTCCAGCTTCTTTGTGGTTCAATTTATCTTTTCTCTATGTATTTCTATTTTATCCCCCCTTTTACAAAACTGTAGAGCATTTTTTAGCGCCGGCTGTGGTGGGAACAGCTCTGATGCTCAGAATTCTATGAGAGTCTGAGTTGTTACCAACATGGCTAAAAACCACACTACAGTTTTGTAAAAGGAGAAGTGGTTAGTTTGTGATTACATATTCCATACTAGGCAAAGGTGTTTTCTGTGTTCTGTATGTTTGAAAGACACAGTTTTCTGTTAGGATTGACTGTGCAGGATTGATCTGTACTAGTCTGGCTTGTTTAGTTTTACAATGGGTTTATTGACGTACTGCTCACTGCAGTATATAAGATGCTGCCTTTTCCTAGGAACACTCGTGTGACATGTGGATTGTTACTAAAAATCATGTTTTTCATACAGATGGGGGGTGTAAAAAAATGATGCTCCCCGGGTGTCACATATGCTAGGTATGCCACTGGCAACAGCATAAAGTTTTTATCTTGGCTGTGTTATCAGAGAAACTAGACACTGTATATAACAAATCAAGCTGGTGACTTTGGCTTTATTAGACTATTTTGATACTGTGCCAGCCTTCTATGTTTTTTTAGGGGGGGGTTCCTTTATGATTTATTTTCATGGCATCTATGAACTGTGATATGATTTGCCACTTACTTGAAACCTGTTGAAGAGGACTGTCTTGATCAATGTATAGTCCAGGGAATTAACTTGAATGCTATATCTGAACTTTGAGCACTGCTGTTAAGTGCTTGAATCATTTTTATGTTGTTTGACTTTGATTTATGAATTACATGACTGAGGCTGACTGGGCTCAGCCAACTTATCAAATAAAGCCTAAAGTTTTGGATCTAACAGTACTTAGTCTCCCATTCTTTGTGAATTCATTGCTCAGTGTGGCCTGGGCAGACTAGGCAAGGGCCTAGATCCGTCTCCCTTGAAAGGCCTTCCTTGTTCCTGAAGAAGCCACGCCAACAGGTCAGGTGAAAGCACTGCTAAGACTGCCTGCGGACCTAGGCAGGGGTCTAGCGTGTGACACTATGTGTGCCTTCCCTACAAGCACTTGAACGTTTGTTTTTAGAAACTGTAGTGATGACCAATGGCTTATACCATCACTCTAGATTTATTCAAATCCATGCTAAAAAACCTATCATTTTGAGGCTGCTTTTAAATTTTAATCCTTTTTAACTTTATTTTTACTAAATGAATGAAAAGGGGGAGGGATTGATATACTTCTTTTTTTGTGGTTACAATCAAAGTGATTTACATATCATATGCAGACACTTATTTTATACCAGGGCAATGGAGGGTTAAAAGACTTGCTCTGAGTCACAAGAAGTTACAGTGGGAATTGAACCTGGGTCCCCGGCTGCTGCATTAACCATTAGGCTAGTCCTCCACACAATGTCTCTTTTGTGCAATATGTTTGTCTTGATTAGATTGTAAGCTCCTTTATGTATGGTTGCACAGTGTGCTATGTACTTCTAGTAGCACTACAAAAGGGATAAATGTAGTAGTCTTCAGTGATAACCGAGAAGTTAGGATGACTGTGTTTACTGAGAGAATGGCCTAGTTAATAGGTACTGTTTTCACAAACTAACCCCATCTTTTACTAATGCATAGCGTGGGTTTTAGCGCCGGCAGCGGTGGTAACTGCTCATAAAATTCTTATAAGTGTCAAGAGTAGTTACTGCCGCTGCCGGCACTAAAACCAGCGCTATGCATTAGTAAAAGAGGGGGTAAATTAGAAACTGACCACATGGTCCAAGAGTATCTCTCACAAAATATAAATTAAATACTTCCCATGGATTATTAAATTCCAAAGTTCAGTGGTCTTCTGGTTCTATATTTTCTTTACTTTTTGTTTTTCTCTATATCTTTTAAACCCATGAGGTTTTAAAACCCTTGAAATATTTCCCATCTACAATGTATGTGCCTGTCAATGAATTTATGCCTATATATTGCTTCTAACTTCATTAACACGTGTGGATAACTATTATAGATAGCTGATTAAGAGTGAAAAAAAGCCTCAGAATATGGAGCCAGTTACCCATTGCAGGGTTTTACTCATGAGAAATTCATTTGCTCCTGCTCACCTCCTAGGCAAAAACCCCACATAGGTCTTATTTTTATTTAAATTTTATTTTAATGTTTCAATCATTTTTATTAAATTCAAATGTATGCAATCACAATAAGCAATACAAACTTTCAAAACAAGGTACAGAACCCCCCCTGTCTCCCCTGGTACAGCAGCATGTCAAAAAGGTCCCTCAACCACACTTAACTCAATAGTTGACTACGTGCCCTGTGTGTCAAAGTAGTACAAAATGGTATCCAAAGTGCCCTGTCTAGAGTCTGTGTGCACAATCGCCTGGCAGCAAAAGTATCTAGCCCCTAAATGAGGAAGGATGCACTTAAGCGACCTGATAACCCTTGATAAAGCCATGCAGAATGGCCCGCGCTGCTCCCGATGCTCACAGGAACTCTATGAGCGTCGGGAGAAGCCATTCAGCGCGGTTTAACAGAAGAGGCCCTAAATCTCCTGTATCCTCTCCTTCTCTCTTACTCCTCCTCTCCCTCCCACTTCCTCTCTTCCCCTCTTACTTATCTCCTTTCCATCCTACCTCCTCTGTCCCCCTCTTACCTATCCTCTTCCCTATTCTCTCCCCTCTCCTCCCGTCCCTCTCCCTCCTCTCCCCTCTCTTTAAGTCACCTTGAGCCTGTATAGGTATGAGTGACACACAAATAGATTAGATTATGAGTGATTAACAGTGGAGTAATATTCAAGCTATAAAGAAGGGATAGATCCTGAGGCAATATAATCCCTAGATATCGTAATTGAGTAGGAGCCCAATTCAAGGGAAAGGGGCCAATCCAATGATCTCAGACATCAGATTGCAACGGAAGCACTAAAGATTTTTGTATGTTTAAGGTTAACCCTGAGTAGATGAGAAACTCATTAAGAAGTTCCAAAGCTCTCGGCAAAGAGCGTTATAATTCAGCCAGTATGAGTAACAAAGTCATCTGCAAATGATAACACCCGCAGCTGAGAGTCTCTTTCTGGAAGTCCCACCAATTCATCATCTTTTTGAAAGGTGCGCAAAAGGAGTTCCAAATACAGCAAAAACAATAATGGAGACAGCGGGCATCCCTGACGCGTCCTGCAGCCTATAAAAAAATGAGGAGTAGAGACATCATTCATTAAAATCGAGGCTCTACGAGCCGTATATAAAGTCTGAATAGATTGTAAAAACCAGACCCCCAACCCAACATACTCCAATGTTTGAAATAAGTAGTGCCAATTGATTTGACCAATACCTTAGCTGAGTCTAAACCTACCAAGATGCCTGAGATGTGGGTCGCTAAGATAGCCTGCTGACATTCAAAACTGAGTGTCTATTTTATGCAAATCCTACTTGCTCTGGGGAAATAATGGTGGGAAACAATGGAGCCATGCAATCTCTGCTCAGAGACTTCCATACCAATGTCTCCTCTGGCTCCCCACCTCCAACCTGTGGAAGCCCTCGTTTCTCACAGCCAGCTTGTGTAAATTCTTCCTCAGAATCCTCCCCTTCCCAAGCTAACCTTTCTCTGGGAACTGGCTTCCTTCCTTGCCTGTGTGCCTCTGGATACACTTGCCTGCGAGGTAAAGGGACTGGTGCATAAACTCTTCCAGAGTTTGTTAAGGTGCCTGGCAGAATTCTCAGCTTCCCAGCTTTGGCTTGCTGTCCCTCCCCCCAGCTCTCAGCTGTAGAGGCTTTATTCTTCTCCTACTCTGCCTGGTGCACTTCAACTTTGCTGGCTCCTCCCTTCCTTTTAACCCTCTGTTTGTCAGCCTGCAATGCTGTAGGATTAAAGTGAGTTTTTCCCTCTGCAGATTTGTATAAGGAATAATAGGGCAATATAGTGGGACTTTGAATTGCTGCTGCAATATTCCCTATTCTCTGCCTTTCTGGTGTGCCTAATGTCTGCTTGGGGTTCCCAAAGCTCCTTGAGAGTCTCCTCAGCCACTCAGTTTTCAGGATATCCAAAATGAATATTCATGAATAATTTGCATGTACTGCCTCCACTGCATTCAAATGTCTCTCATGAACATTTGTTGTGGATATCTTTTTTTTATATATACTGTATTTTATTAATTTTTAGAAATGGAAAACAGCAAAGCATAATAAATGCTGAATGAACAAAAGCAAATGCAAATGAGCAACCCAACTGTGTAACAGCTGAGCCGAGCAAAGAATCTACATACAAAAATTAAGTTGCAGATAAATTTAAGTAATGATCAAGGGTTTTCTATTTACATGATCTTTTAAACAAATGGTACAAATTATACTTCATTGTGGATATCTTGAAAACCTGACTGGGAGGGGAGCTCCCAGGAAATTTTGGAAACCAATGGCGTAAAGAGTTTGATACCCTTAAACTGATCCTGGAGGCACTATTCCCAGTCCCTTAGGGGAGTGAAGGGAAAGCCTCAGTAATCTGGATATAGGACCCATGATTACAGGAATTGTGAAGGAACCCTACTTCTTTCTCTCTTTACTTTTTTAAATAATTTTATTCAATTTCCTTTTATTCAGTCACAGCTATTAGTATGGGAAATAAATTATTGAAATAGTGCTAAGAGAAAAAAGGAAAAATAGAAATATTAAATCACATTCAGACCACAATCCTATATCCACATCACCCTGAGTGTGCCTCATCATGTCTGGTGTCAACAGCCAATCAGGGTTGGGCCTGGTTAGTGATTGGATGGGTGGAGCCCTTTTTATGAATGAATCCAATGCACAAAGGAGCAGGAGAAAATTGCTGAACACCATCCTAAACCCCCTTATTAAGGGCCCCTTTTACAAAGCTGTGGCAGCGCTGCTGCTGCTGCAGTAAATGCACTGAAGCCCATTCAATTCCCTTTGTAAAAAGGGCCCTATAAAAACCTTTTTGTATGTTAATACCTTTAATGACACTTGTGTCAATTTCCTACATAGACAATGAGGATTTATTTGGCCTTCTCACAGACTAGTTGCAAGAACAAAACGATCATTCTTCCAAGATAGATACTTATCAGGATATTGAGAAAAAGAGCTCACTGAAATATACAGGGTTTGGAGAGTGAGGGAGCAAAATAAAGTAAGGAAGTACTACAATTCCAATGAATTGTGAACCGTTTCATATAAATGATATGTTAAATATAAATCAGATTAGCCAGAAGACTATTTTGGGCAGGGAGGGGGGTAGATATTCTCTTCACCTCCCTCCAGCTGCTCCCCCTCCCCCCCCACCATATTAAGAGATTGGTAGAAAACTGGAACGCTCTTACGGAGGCTGTTATCGGGGAAAACACCCTCCAAGGATTCAAGACAAAGTTAGACAAGTTCCTGTTGAGCCAGAACGTACGCAGATAAGGCTAGTCTCAGTTAGGGCACTGGTCTTTGACCTAAGGGCCGCCAAGGAGCGGAATGCTGGGCATGATGGACACTGGTCTGACCCAGCAGCGGCAATTCTTATGTTCTTATGGGAAGCTCTACCAGCCAAAGAGGTCTCCTTGTAAGTCCTGCCTTTACTACCAGAGCAGCACTCAAGTCAGCAGCACACTTCAGCTGCCAATATTGGCATTCCCATGCATGCTCAGTTCAGTTGCTGAACTGAGCCTGCAAGAGAGCGCTGGGATCGGTGGACAAAGTGCACCTGCTAAGGTAAGTGCTGCTTTGACAGACAGGTGGGACTCGCAAGCAAACCTATTTGGCTAGCAGGGCCAGGCATCCCTGCTAGCCATTAAAGTAGAAGGGGTCTGAGTAGAAGGTTAGAGGGTCCAGGCCCCCAAAGCCCCACATGGCTATGCCACTAGGATCATGCTTTCTTTTATGGTTTACAGTATTAGATTTTCTATATCACTCAAACAAGAAAACAAAGTGGCGTACAACACAATCACAAAATAAAGATGAGAAAAAACCCCAACCTACAATTAATACAAAAGCACCCTCTCCCCCAATCTAAAACCATAAAACAGAATTCTACTTGAAAGTAATTGCGTTTGAATCTAAGGATCACAGGTTCAAATTTGGTAGTCTCACCAATGGGGTTCCCAAAAGAGTGAGACATTCTTGAGTTTCTATCAGGTACTTGTGACTTGAATTGGTCACTTTTGGATACAGGATACTGGGCTGGATGGACTATTTGCTCTGCCCAGGATGCCTCAAGAAGCATAGTTAGAAAAATTAATACGCTTTACTAAAGAATGAATTTTTTTTTTCTCTTGGGGTGGAAGACAGATCATATTATTCCCAGTGTGCATTTTACCTGATTTCTAACATATTTCAGGTTTTTTCCAGAATCTCTAAGTGAGAATGAACTTTTTTGTATGTTGAAGCCAGATAACACACGTCTCACTGTTTGCCTATTACTGGTAGAATAATTGGACTTTCTGATTTCTCTCTTTCTTTTTTTTTTTTAGGATAGAACTCCTTCCATAGGTAAAATCTGTTCATACCCTTTGCAATATCATATATTCTAATGGTGGACACCCGAGACTAAAGATGTCTCAGCTCAAACCACAATTATTTTGCCAGCAAATTGTTTTCCCTCTGCTCTTCTGATCAAGGTTTAGAAAATCGGAGCTCCGAATTTCAGGCTTACTTATCCCCTTTTGTTATGCTAATTGGAAACTCATGTTTTCCTCCAGGAATAGGCAAGTCATAAGTTTAGACTTTCCAAAACTGAAAGAAAATACTTGCAAAATCAGGGGCCACTAATTGAGATTGAACAAAGGTGAATTTCTTTCTTTACAACAAATGAAGAAGTAAGGGGCTCTCCCAAACATAGAGTGGTCCAAATTAAAGCAAACTCTGTGCATAACAGATTAACATTTATTTATTTATTTAATTAATTTGCTTTCTATCCCATTCTCCCCAAGTTTAGAATGGATTACCGTATTTTCACGCATATAACGCGCGCATTATACACAATTTTTACAAACCGTGCGCGTTATACGTGTGAGCGCGTTTTACAACTTTTTTTTTTCAATCCGATCCGGCATCCCCCCTGCGAACTGGCATCCTCCCCCCCGCTCGCGTCACCCCCCCCTCCCCCGCGATCCTACATCCCCCCCCCAGCACCGCAAAACATCTCTTACCCGATTGGGCACCGGCACCGGCACCAGCACCAATGCACAGGATGTGCCAGTGCCAGTGCTCGAAGATCCTCCCTCGTTGGGTTGGGCTGGGCTGGGCTGGGTGGTGCGGTGCGAGAGAGATCCTGCGAGACCAGAAGGCTTTGAGCATGCGCAAATGCTCAAAGCCTAGTCCAGCCCGGCGCAGGAAGAAGGAGGATCTCTCTCACACCGCACCGCCCAGCCCAACCCAACGAGGGAGGATCTTCGGGCACTGGCACTGGCACATCCTGTGCATTGGTGCTGGTGCCCAATCGGGTAAGAGATGTTTTGCGGTGCTGGGGGGGATGTAGGATCGCGGGGGAGGGGGGTGACTCGAGCGGGCGGGGGAGGATGCCGGTTCGCAGGGGGAATGCCGGATTTGAATGAAAAAAAAATGCTCTCTCGGGTAAGCGAGCGGGGGGGAGGATGCCGGTTCGGAGTAGGCGGGAGGAGGTTTTAGCATGTGCGGTATATGCGTGTGCGCGCTATATTAAATTTTTTTTACACGCGCGTGCGTTTTACACGGGTGCACGGTATATGGGTGAAAATACGGTACTAGATAAATTTGTTGGGACCAGTGCCCAGGACTGGCATGCACCAGGAGACTGGAGGAAATGCTGCTCTTGTCTCTCATTAACCCTGTCTTTTACTACATTGTGCTGATTTAGCATGTGCTAATCAAATTAGCACACACCAAATGCTAATGTGTCCATAGACTAACATGCATGAGCGATTAGCATGCACTGTATCAGTTTGTGCGCGCTAAATCAGCAGGGGTAAGTTAGACCTACTAATTTAGGCAAAAAGGAAATAGGACACAATAACAGCAGTGGCAGAACTTTGGCAGTGGCATTAGCCAAACTATGTACAAAGTACGGTTTTTTTCCCTACTGTAAGATACTTCTTGGGAGAATTGGAAGGTCCAGCTGGAATTACACAATAAGCTAAGGCTGTCAGCTGGATACAGATTCACAAGACAGGGTTGATCCAATCCTGGGTTTACCTTGTTGCATGCAGGGACTTCTTGTTATGAACAAATTTTTTTAAAAAATATATTATTTTATCATTATGAATTAGGGACAACAGGATTAATGAAGGGCATAGAAAAAGTAGACAGGGACAGATTTTTCAAATTATGGGGAACCACAAGTACAAGGGGGCACTCAGAGAAATTGAAAGGGGACAGGTTTAGAACAAACACTAGGAAGTTCTTTTTCACCCAGAGGATGGTGGATACATGAAATGCGCTTCCGGAGGCTGTGGTAGGCAGGATCACGTTACAGGGCTTCAAAGAAGGTTCCTAGAGGACAAAGGGATTGAGGGGTACAGATAGGAGTAGAGGTAGGTTATAGAAATAGTCAGAGACCACTGCTCAGGCAATAGGCCTGATGGGTCGCCGCGGGAGCGGACCGCTGGGCGAGATGGACTTCTGGTCTACCTCAGCGGAGGCAACTTCTTATGTTCTTAATGAGACAGATGCAATTTTACGACTACTTCAGAAAATTGTGAGCCATGGAATCGAGGGTGAAATACTCACGTGGCTGGAGCACAGGAAACAGAGAGCGGGGGTAAATGAACAATACTTGGATTGGAAGAGCGTCACCAATGGGGTGCCGCAGGGCTCGGTGCTTAGACCCGTGCTCTTCAACATCTTTATAAACGATCTGGACATTGGTACGACGAGCGAGGTGATTAAATTTGCGGACGATACAAAGTTATTCAGAGTAGTGAAGACACAGGAGGATTGTGAAGATCTACAAAGTGACATAATCAGGCTCGAGAAATGGGCATCAACATGGCAAATGAGGTTCAACATGGATAAGTGCAAACTGATGCATGTCGGGAACAAAAATCTCATACACGAATACAGGATGTCCACAGTGGTTCTTGGAAAGACCTCACAGGAAAGAGACTTGGGAGTTCTGATCAACAAGTCGATGAAGCCATCTGCACAATGTGCTGCGGCGGCAAAAAGGGCGAACACAATACTAGGAATAATAAAGAAGGGGATCACAAACTGATCAGAGAAGGTTATTATGCTGTTGTACCGGGCCAAGTAGCGCCCTCACCTGGAGTACTGCGTCCAGCACTGGTCACCATACATGAAGAAGGACACGGTACTACTCAAAAGGGTCCAGAGAAGAGCGACTAAAATGGTTAAGGGGCTGGAGGAGTTGCCGTACTGGGCCTCTTCTCCCTTGAAAAGAGGAGACTGAGAGGAGACATGATCGAAACATTCAAAATACTGAAGGGAATAGACTTAGTAGATAAAGACAGACTGTTCACTCTCTAAGGTAGGGAGAATGAGAGGGCACTCTCTATAGTTGAAAGGGGATAGATTCCGTACAAACATAAGGAAGTTCTTCTTCACTCAAGAGAGTGGTGGTGAGCTGGAACGCTCTTCCGAGAAAACACCCTCCTGGGTTTCAAGACGAAGCTAGACAAGTTCCTGCTAAACTGGGATGTACGCAAATGAGGCTGGACTTATTTAGAGCACTGGTCTTTGACCTGGGGGCCACCACGCGAGCGGACTACCGGGCAGGATGGACCACTGGTCTGACCCAGCAGCGGCAATTCTTATGTTCTTATGCTAACTTTAAAATGGATGACAGGGGAAGTTGTCTTTCTCTGAGATTGCTGCCTGGCTGACATGGTAATCTGGTTGAGTTTTTTTGGGATGGCAGTCACCTCGATTACTGTCCTACTATTTGTTTATCTAATCATGCTATTTGATTTGGAGTCTCTCAGTGATGTTCAAGAAGAAATAAGGCCTAGACAATATAGAAATATGCTGCAGGGCACCAAGACATTACCCCTGTTTGCCAATGAGGTATCTAAACTTTAGGTTAAAGGCTCAGGGTGACCCAGTTAAGAACTGGTTTCTGAGAAGGGGTTGATGTCCTGTTCTGAGCTTGGCCAATGAGGAACCAAGAACTGGTGAAATGCAAGGAGAGAACTGACCCAGGACAATGAGAAAGAGCCAGACATGCCTTTGTAAGATCCAGGGAGGCTAGAAAACTCCCAAGGTTACTGCTGCAATGACCGACCACATGGTCTCCATCCGGAACCGCAGAACCTTCAAGTTTCAAGTTTATTTATAGCTTGATATACCGACCATCACAAGTATCTGGTCGGTTTACAATAATACAAATTAAAATAGCTTAAAAAATAAAAATAAGGGGGATTGAGGCCAGGACAAGGACAAAGTTAAGACAGGTTAGACACAAGAGGCACAGGGGGAGGAGGGAGATTTTAATTACATTATATAAATAAAAATAAAAGGAAGGGAAGAGGAAGAGGATAAAACATTTCCATGGTGCAAGTCCAGAACAAGTCTCCAAACTTCTGACGCTGTCTCTGGTATGATAAAGAAAACAGAGTATCTGTCGGAGCCCGAAAGATCACTTGGCACTGTCTCCGTTGCTCGAATATCCAGCAAGCGCTGAACAGTAGCAAGACTTTGCGCTTTGTCCGGCCTCTCGGTAGGAGAAGACATAAACCAGTCTGACACAGGCTGGGCAAAATTCAGCTTGCAGCCTGATCGAAGAATTGCCAAGACCACTTGTTTGCCTCAATGCGCATCCTGGCAGGCAGAAACTCCAAGAGACAACCCCCCTATTCTCAGAGGCAACTTGTCGTGCAGGCAGGTCAGGCAGGATGGGCAGAGAAAGGCTGTGAATGCCTGCAACCCACACACCAACATCAGGAATCCAGAAAATATCTCTGCGACAAGGAGGGGAGAAATGTCAGAAGTCCCGAAAGTCCATCCAGAGCCACGAAAAGCAGGATGCGTAGACCCCTGGACTCACACTCTACTATCCGGGAAGGATTACAAATGAGTGGCCCCAAACTGAATTCCGTAGGGCGTCCAGACCCCTGCCAAACAACTACTGCCCCTGAAAAGGCAGCTGGATGAAAGTTGTCCTGGAGGTGGAAACACCAGCCCACTACCAAGCCCCAAAGCATTTGGCGGGCCAAAATAGAATACTCCAACACCTGAGACAGCACATTCAAAAATAAATTTATTTATTTATTTTAAGGTTCTAGACACCGTCCGCCAAAAAGTCCATCCCAGCCCTCAGAAGCTGACGAGGCGGCTCTACCTTCTCAGTCTCTAGCGCAGTGTCTCTCAAACTTTTTTAGCTCCGACACACTAAACGGAGCAAATGTTTTTTCATGGCACATTATAATTGAATTTATAAAATTGTAAAACCAACAAAAAATTTGATTTATTTATTTAAAGTTCTTTAAGCTATGTATGGGTAATTGTAACAATGGTGAAACTAAAGTAGAATTGCTAATCAATGCAATGGATGTGCTTGTTTTTGAGTGCAAATTAATTCAAAACGAGGTTCGATGGTCGACAATCAAACATGCATTTCATCATCAACCATCTGCAGTTGTTTTCTTTTTTTCGATTTAATTTCTGTCAGAGCTGAAAATCCAAGTTTGCAAAGATAAGAAGATCCATTTGATAACAAAGCCTTGATTGCTTTGTTGCTCATGTTAGGATAACTACTGCATAAAAAATAAAACTAAAATTACTTGCCATTAGCTTTCAAGGACCAATCTCATCAAAGAATGATGCTTGTCTGGGCAGCTGTATCCTTACGCACACAGACACTCATAACGTTGACAGACTCTTGTGTACACGACATACATCTCATCTAGTCTAGTGTATACTTAAGAAGGGGATTTTTAAAAATAAAGTAAAATTCTGAAATCTCTCATGGCACACCTGGAATCTCTTTGGGGCACATCACTGTGCCTTGGCACACAGTTTGAGAGACACTGCTCTAGTATATGTAGCCATGCAAGGCAGGCGTGCACCACCAGTGACATCCTACAGCAGCCAGAATACCTACATTGGCTATTGTAAAACAAATGTGGAGAAGCATAGCCACCTGGCAATCCTGCATATCTTCCACAATCACTCCACTGTCACTAGGCAGGTTATTTTTGGGTTTTTTTAAAAATTGTGCCAGGTCACCTGAGTCACCAGGGAAACCACCCTGGGCTGCCCGCAACAGCTGCTGACACTCCTGCGCCAGAGGAAACAAGCAGGACATAGCCCTAGCATTCCTCAAGGGCCATTCTGGGGAGGCAACTGATCCTTAACTATTAAACTCAGAGCCAGATGACAGGGAAAGGTTGCAGATTGTGAGCACATGCTGCAGAGTCATGGAAAAAAAGTAGCAGACATGGAAGGAGCGGGCTGCGCCTCCAGGCTCAAGCCCTGTACATATGCAGCAAGCAGTGAGGCAGTGTCACAAAGTGAAGCCAGCGTACTACAGGTGGATCATCACCAGGATCCAGAGCCCTTAAGGGATCCATAGATCCAGCATCCAATTCCAGATCTCCTAATCCAGGCAGCATAGCGCTGTGAAACAAATGTGTAATGAAGTCCGGATCTACCGTTGGAACCCCCTGACTGGGCTGAGAAAAAAGAACAGCCAGAACGTGCGGAGACGCTGACAACCTCGAGATGACACTGTCTTTCAGCGACGTGGCAGGGGAAAACAGACGAACATCCAGCAGCCATACCCCTGAATTAAAACTCGGACCACAAACATCTCATGCACTCTGAGAAAGCATCTGGACCCTGGGGTAAAGAGTCACCTTTAGATGACAGAGACTTGCGCTGATTAGGCTGCGGAGGGTCTGTCTCGTGGCTGGCTGCCAAAGCCGCATAATCAAGCCCCTAAAGCAAAAACGGCTGCTGTTCTGGGATAGCTGAGTGTGATATCACCTGCTTATGAGAAGGGGAGGCTGAACCAGAGGTCACCACCCCCACAACCATGCCACGTGATACGTGAAGCAAAAATGCTCTAAAAGCAGCAAATCTGCATAAATTATTTATGAATTCACACTAGGAGACCCTAAGGACCCCATCCCAGCAGTTTCTTTGGCAGAAAATTGAATTTTGAAGAAGCAGGGAAAATTTGAAAAAAATTGTTAAAAAATCCAAGATGGCCACTGGACCCAAATTCGCACCAAAAGCGTGCTAAAAACGTCACTTCCCAAACTTAAAAAAATTACAATTTTAGGATTTTTCAGGTGGGGGAGCATCAAGGATCACTGAAAACCTATCAAATTTAAAGTTAGAAAATCGTTGTTGGAGCCTGTCAGCTTCTCTCACTCGCAGCACTGGACACAGAAGCTGCTTCTGCATTCTAGCCCCTATAACAGCCAGAGTCAGAATTCACTGCCACACTGCTGGAAATGCTGTCTCCATGCTGATCTTTGGGCTGCCAGTCAGACTCCACTGTCTGATAATGCCTCCATCCCTGCAGACCACCGACTGTGCACCGAGATGGGCGGAGGTATGAAAATGCAGCCTGCATGCTACGGAACACCGCTGAGCCCCCTACGCGTGCTGAACGGTCTGCGCTCGACCCTCCACTTAATAGGGAGTGAGACCAAGTCAAGGATGGCCCTGAGCTCCAAGGAAGACTAGCTGAACAGATACCCGTAGGATTGGCCTGTCAGCTACAGATCGAAGTCTGTGAATTCTCAAGCAAGCAGCACTTCAAATTTGCTGTAAACACAAAAGAACCGTGAAAGGGGATGAAACTATATTAAATTAAAAATAATAAATGTGAGAGAGCAGAACCAAAACACGTTGCAGCAACATGCAGAAGAGAAAGACTGATGGGATGAGCCAGACTAGCCTGTGATGTACACTGGAGGCGGAGTGAAAAGCCTGTGGTTCTCTTCTGCAGCCCATGCAGGTAAGGGGAAATAACCCTATGGTGTAGAACAGGGGTGCCCACACTTTTTGGGCTTGCGAGCTACTTTTAAAATGACCAAGTCAAAATGATCTACCAACAATAAAATTTAAAAAAAACACAACGCACACTGTATGCATAGAAAATGTTAATTATCATTCCTATTCCAGGGTTTTTCAAAGAGGTCAAAGCAGATGACTCTATGCACTATCACCTCAGTAACAACAATACAAAAATAGACAAATAGACCCCCCTCCCTTTTTACTAAACCACGATAGCAGTTTTTAGAGTGCAGGGAGCTGCGCTGAATGCCCAGCGCTGCTCTCGACGCTCATAGGCTCCCTGTGCTAAAAAACTCTATTGCAGTTTAGTAAAAGGGGACCTTAGTGTAAAATATAGACAGCAGATATAAATTCAGACACATTTTGATCACTAAATTTAAAATAAAATCATTTTTCCTACCTTGTCTGGTGATTTCATGAGTCTCTGGTTTCACTTTCTTCTTCTGACTGTGCATCCAATCTTTCTTCCCTTCTTTTAGCCTGTATGCTTCCTCTCCTCCAGACCTCGTTCCCTCCCCCAACTTTTCCTTCTTCTCTCCCTGCCCTTTCTTTCTCTCTGCCTCCCTTTCTTTTTTTTTCTGTTTCTCTTCTTTCCTTCTGTCTCCCTGCCTGCCCTTTTTCTTTCTTTCTCCCTGCCCTTCCCCAAGCCACTGCCACTGCCATTGCCATCGGGGACCAGGACCCAAACCGCCACCAATAACAGGCCCCAAACCGCCACCAATAGCAGGCCCGAAAGCCGACCGCCCCAAGCTCTCTCTGCTTCGGCCAACCAGCATTCCTCTCCCCGACATCAATTCTGCCGTCGGGGAGAGGAAGGCTGATTGGCCCAAGATCGCGATCGACCTATTGGGGGAAATGCTGCCGGGTCCTGCCTTCGCGGAAACAGAAAGTAGGCAGGACCCGGCAGGAAGAAGAACAAATGCTTCACTAACCTGTCTCCCGCATTAGCCCGTAGCAAACGCTTGCTTCAGGGCTCTCAACATGTGCGTGCCAGCTTCCCTTCTCCCCCCCCCTCCCCCGGATATAACTTCCGGTTTCGGAGGGAAGAGAAGGAAAGCCGGCACGCACACGTTAGAGCCACAGAGCATAAGTTCGCTACGGGCTGAAATCACCAAGCCGGTTTTTTTTTTTGGTTTTTTTTAATGTTCAGCGGCGGCGGCAGCAGCAGATGACAGCTGGGCGGACCGCCCAGCTAAAAGGCCCTAGAGAGAACACTGGAGAGGAAGGCTGATCGGCCCGGTAGATCAGGACGGCAACACGAGTCTATCACGGAGCCCGGAATGGGCTCCGCGATCGACTCGCGCTGCCTTCCTGAGCTACTGGTCGATCACGATCGACGTGTTGGGCACCCCTGGTCTAGAATGTCTCACCTATTGCACTGGAAAGATCTTTTGTGCATAAAAGAGGAGAGGGACTTGGGTGTGATAGTAAGTGATGATCTTAAGGTGGCTAAACAGGTTGAAAAGGTGACGGTGAAAGGTAGAAGGATGCTTGGATGCATAGCTGGAGGAATGGCCAGTAGGAAAAATGAGGTATTGAAGTCCCTGTATGAGACTCTAGTGAGACTTCATTTAGAATATTGTGTACAATTCTAGAGACCGCACCTTCAAAAAGATATAAATAGGATGGAGTCGGTCCAGAGGAAAGTTATTAAAATGGTCGATGGTCTTCATCATAAGGTGTATGGGGACAGACATAAAGATCAATATGTATACATAGGAGGAAAGGCGAGAGAAGGGAGATATTTTATTTATTTATTTAATAACATTCTATCCCGCTTAAATTACATAAAATTACAATTCTGCAAATCCAATAGGACAAAGTAGATATTAAAATACACCAAACTACCATTTCAAATTCAGTCTTGATAGAACAAGGATATTAACATTTCCTCATTTATAAAATGCTCTTACAAAGAGATGGGTTTTTAAAGATTTTTAAAGAGTTTAAAATCTGCAGATAATCTTAATGAACCATTCATTGCATTCTACAGCCTTGGACCTGACACAGAAATTGCTGCCATCCATATTTTTCTATAATGTACATCATGACTATTTTCAAGGGTCAGTCTCAATGCTGATTGTGATTGTAAACTACGATTTGGCATATACTTTCTCAAAGCTTGTATCAGATACCATGGGTGCCTCTCCATAGAATACGTGATGTATTATACATTTAAGTACCTACATGCATAAATAAACGTTCATGAGGGCATAGGATGAATTTGAGAGGTGATAGGGTCAGGCGTAATCTAAGGAAATAGTTTTTTTTGTTTTAATATAAAGGGTGGCAGATGCATGGAATAGACTCCTTGAAGTGATGGAGACAAAGACTGAGTTCAAAAAAGCATGTGGCAGGCACGTGAGATCTCTTAGGGAGAGGAGGAGATAGTGGATGCTGACTGGATGGGCCATTTGGTCTTTATCTGCCATCAAGTTTCTATGTTTCAACCTATATAATTGCTACCTATATTATTTCCTTAGACCTTTCCCCAATCTGTACTTTCAAATAACTTTAACCTATTTTTGTTAGCAACTCCTTTTTTAACATGTTTAAAACTTTATTTCATATTAATTTCAAACTGTATAACATATAGATCAATACTTTTTATGCATTAAGATTTAAATTAGCTCAGCTATAACTGGACACAGGTGGAGGGGCATAATATAAAAAAAACATCTAAGTCCCCTTTTAACCTAAGTCAGTAGATACTGAAGTTGGCAACAGGGAAATGTCCATTCTCAAAAAAAATCTCAATTAGGACGGTTTTTTTTTGAGAATGGCATACCTGCATGTTCAGCAATCTACTGGCCCAGACTGCCACTACATCTATCCCTATACCACATTCCCGATTAAAAAATTGGCCAAGTCTCAAACGCCCAAACCCAGACCTTTTAGGTGAAGGAGGGGCCAGTCCTTCGCCTAAAAGCTGGATTCTGTAACCGGCTGTCAAAAAGAACACCGATTACAGAATCCCCCCCCCCCCAACAACGATCACAGCAGGAGAGATGCAAAACATAAAAAATGTACAACGCCTGTAAAAACATTTATGTGGTATATTTTTATAGGCAAGGAAAAAAAACTTATCAACTCCCTTCTGTTGAATACATGTAAAAAGCACATACATAGTACTGTATGGAATGCTGCCCTTACCCATAAGAATATAAATTAAATATTGCATGCTTTTCCCATATACTTATTTATGTATGCCTATAGTCCAACATTTTTGATTTGTTAGAAGCTTTTCCAGGTTGTTTTATGTTGAGTGATAGCAGCACCTAAATCAATCCCAAAGTTATGATTGATTTTATCTATTTTTTCCCCCAGTGAGCCAGGGAAAATTCATATTCCTAAGATTTCTGTTTATACAGGAGCTGACAAATTTATCTTTAAAACTGAAAAGGCACATGGTAATAACAGCTACACTGTAATCTGGATAGCCATTAATCATGTACTCATTACTGAAAACAACAGGAACATTTTGAATTCAAGATGAAAAAAATTAGACTCATGAAACAAAATCTTAATTTGCACCATGGAAAAGCATAATCTGTTTTTCCTTCTTTGCCTGTGACAGGTTGGTCTGTCACCTACTTTAAAACAGACAGATCAACAAGTGTTAAAATTTGCAACCCATCTAGTCTATCCAAGCCACAATTCTATAGGTTGTAAAATTAATTTCATTTTATTCTCATTAGGAATGTGGGGCAACTTTCAAACAAAGGGCCCTGTTTACTAAAGTCTGCAAATTAGCAGACACAATTAGAACATGAATGTAGTAACTGTTGGAGGGGCATAATTAAAAAACAAACAAACATCTAAGTCCCCTTTTGGCCTAAGGCTCTAAATGTTGAAAGTAGCAGCAGGGAAAATGTCCATTCTCAAAAAAACCCAGTGGCGTACCTAGCATATGTATAGACCAACACTTTCAATTGGCGACTGCTGTGAAAATAGGACAAAATATCGTTTTGCTAGAACATAGTGAAACAAGTATCACCTCACATTTTACTCAAAAAGAAGGAAAAAAGCCTCAGAAAAGGCCCTCCCACCGCCACAAAAGTGGATAACAAGGTGGTTAGACGGTAACCTCACAGGCAAAACCTTCAAAATTGGGTTAAATCAGAGACTGGAATGGAATGCTTTTTATTAGGCTTCATTCATTTACATTATACTGTTTGCATTTATTTTTTGCATTTAATTATTATTTTTTGGTCATCTTCAACCACTAAATTCAAGAAAAATTTCAAAATATTGATGAACAAACAAAATAAAAATACATAAAAATAACATAAAAAGTTCTATATATATATATTCATATATATATATATATATGTATATAAAAAAATATAAAAAAGTTATAAAAAAGTTACAAAAAATCCAAACACAGATAGAAAGAACAAACTGTTGTTTTTGGTTTTTTTGGTTTGTTGCGATTTCTCAGCTGTCAAGTCTTTCTCTGATTTGCTTCCGGTAGTGACGTTCCTACCGGGGGTATTTAAATCTTAGAAGTTCAGAGCCGCCCCATGTAAGCCATCTGTTTGGACTCAGCTGAAGCGGTTGTTTCCGCTCTCTTAAGGTACAAGTTAGTATTTGAACACTAAGAAGGTAAAACATAATGAGAGACTGTCTAAGTTCCTTTTGTTTTTCCTTGTTTTGCAGACTGATCGGTCGGGTCACACCCTGATGCAGCTAGTCGGTGAAACGCTGGCCTCCGTCGGTGTGCCGATCAGTTGAAGATAAGTGGCTTTATTCCTCTATCTATAATTACATATATGTGAAGCATAAGTTCTTTTGCTCGTATTAACTCAATTTTGAAGGTTTTGCCTGTGAGGTTACCGTCTAACCACCTTGTTATCCACTTTTGTGGCGGTGGGAGGGCCTTTTCTGAGGCTTTTTTCCTTCTTTTTGAGTAAAATGTGAGGTGATACTTGTTTCACTATGTTCTAGCAAAACGATATTTTGTCCTATTTTCACAGCAGTCGCCAATTGAAAGTGTTGGTCTATACACATTGGTTTTTCAATACATCTGTGTTTTCAAAGCTAGTACCTAGCATATGTGACACCCGGGGCAATTTTTTGACCCCCCCCCCACCATCTATGTGAAAAATATGATTTTTAGTAACAATCTACATATTACATAACAAGAATGTACCTAGGAAAAGGCAGCATCTTAAACACTGCAGTGAGCACTAGAGCAGTGTTCTTCAACCTTTTTACACCCGTGGACCGGCAGAAATAAAAGAATTATTTTGTGGACTGGCAAACTACTAGGACTAAAATTTAAAAACCCCGTTTACGCCCCATCTCCGTGAGCTCGGTCCCCGCAAATCATCTGATCCCATCTGCACAAGCCGCAATTATGATTTTATATTGAACGTTTTATTAAAGTATAAAAAGAAACAATATTCTGAAAAATTGTGATTTTATAAATAGAAATATACAGAGCACGGACCAATAAAACCCTTGTCTCCCCCTCCCCTTCACATATATCCCCTCTACTATCAAGAAAACTGAACAAGCCAAGTTATTATAGAATGCTACATAGAAATATCATGCTAACAGAATACTGCAGTGCCCAGTTATGTCTCTAGCAGGATATATATTTAAAATCTGATATATTCTAATGACAAAATAGAAATAAAAATATTTTTTTCTACCTTTTGTTGTCTCTGGTTTCTGCTTTCATCTTCTTTTCACTCTTTTCCTTCCAGTATCTGCCCGTTCCATCCAATGTCTGCCCTCTCCCCCTTCCATATGTATCTGACTTCTTTCTATGTCCCTCTTCCCTGTCCATCCAGCCTGTTCCTCCTCTCTCCTTTTTACATCATTCATTCCAGCTTCACTGCCTTCTTCATTTTTATCTCTCCTATACCAGATCTAGCATCTTTATCCCTCTCTCATTTCTCTGCTGACCCCCTTTCCAGCATCAATGTCTCTCTACTTTCTCATTCCTCTCTCTCCCCTTTCCCTCATCTAATCTCTCCATTCCACCCTGATCCCCTTCCCCTCCTGTAATCTCCCTGCCAGCTGTTTCCTTCCTTTTTTTCTTTTTCCCTTCCCTCCTTCCTTTTTTTCCTTCTCCCTTCCCTCCTCCCTCTATCCAACATTAACTCTCTTCCCATCTCTTTCCCTCCTCCCCTCCCAGCAGCATCTCTCCTTCTTCTCCCTTCCCTCCTCCCTATCCAACATTAACTTTCTTCCCATCCCTTTCCCTCCTACCCTTCCAGCAGCATCTCTTCTTCTTCTCCCTTCCCTCCTCCCTCTATCCAACATTAACTCTCTTCTCTTCCCATCCCTTTCCCTCCTCCCCTCCCAGCAGAATCTCTTCTTCTAACTCTCTCCAAGTCCAGTAACAGCTCTCCCTTTATCCAGCAGCTTCCCTGCCTCCTACAGTGGCTGTCTCCCCTTCCAGCAGCTCTCAGTACTTGCCTGCAGGAAGTTGCCGGTAAATCACTGCCCTGGCAAGTAGGAGAGCTGGTGGGAGGGGAGGAAGTCTCTGTGAAGGCTCCCCAGGATCTTGCTCGCACACGCTGATCATCTCCCTCCACCTGCACCTGTATCTGCAGCTCTCTCCATTCTACTTGTAACTTCCCCGCGGCCCTCTTCAGCAACTCGGCAGGGGCGACGATCAAGACAGGATGCCGATGTCGGGACCTTCACTCTCTGAGTCCCGCCTATTTTGTTTCAACTTCCTGTTTCCGAACAGGAGAGACTCAGAGAGGGAAGGCCCCGACGTCAGCAGCCTATTTTAATCGCCTGAGGCTGGGAGTAACATTAGTGAGCAGGAACCGCAGTTGGCTGGAAATTTAAATGCCGACTTGATCTCGACGGCCCTGCGTGGACCAGCAGAAATTTTGTGCGGACCGGCGGTTGAAGAACTGTGCACTAGAACACCAACACATATATTGTAAAACTAAACAAACCAGATCCTGCACAGTCAATTGATCCTATATAGTCGATGCTATCAGAAAGCCATGTCCCTTTCATACACACAGACAGATACACCCTCGCCCAATATGGAATAATCACAAACTAAAAATAGAAATATGTAGACAAAAGTTAAACTGAACTGCCAAGAAACCAGACTCTGCATACAATAGAACACCACAACACCACAAAAACAGTAATGCATGTCCTCTAAAACTGTGCAAAATATAAAGACAGTAGATGTAAATTTGAAAAAAACTGATACATAACAATCACCACTTTATAAATTAACAAATAAAAATAAAACAAATAATGAGAAATAAGAAAACACCATTTTATTGGACTAATCCCCGTAAGCTCAGTCCTCATCCCCACAAACCACCTGATTCCATCCACACAAGCCTTGAATTGTTTTATATTGAACTTATTATATTAAAGTATAAAAAGAAACAATATTCTGTACAATTGTCAATTTATAAATCAGCGTCTTCTCCCCACTCTCTTCCCCATTTCCCTTCAGCGTCCTCAGCCCACTCTCTCTCCACATTCCTTCAGCGCACGCACATAAAAACAAGCAAGTAATTTTATATCATTTTCATTCTATTCATTCATAGAAATTAAAGTCTAAATAATGCCAGTCACATAACAAAACATGATTTTACAAAAATAATTCCCTGCAGTCAAGCCTGCAAGGATTACTAGATGTCTTTCAGCAGCTCCCCTCCCTCCCCGTTACCTTCGTGGCCAAGTCAAAATGATCTACCAACAATAAAATTTTAAAAACACAAAGCACATTGTACGCAGAGAAAATGTTAATTATCATTTATATTCCGCAGGTTTTCAAAGAGGTCAAGGCAGATGACTTTATGCAATGTCACCTCAGTAACAACTATACAAAAATAGACAAATATACCCCCTCCCTTTTTATTAAACCGCAATAGCGTTTTTTAGCGCAAGGAGCTGCGCTGAATGCCCCACGCTGTTCTCGACGCTCCCTGCGCTAAAAACTGCTATTGCAGTTTAGTAAAAGGGGACCATAGTGCAAAATATAGACAGCATATATAAATTCTCAAAACGGACACATTTTGATCACTAAATTGAAAATAAAATCATTTTTCCTACCTTTGTTTGGTAATTTCATCAGTCTCTGGTTGCACTTTATTCTTCCGACTGTGTATCCAATATTTCTTCCCTTCTTTCAGCCTCCTGTATGCTTCCTCTCCTCCAGACCTCATTCCCTCCCCCAACTTTTTCTTTGTTTCATCCTGTCCCCTTCTTTCTTTCTCTCTCCGTTCCCCATTTCTTTCTTTCACCCTGCCCCTTCTTTCTTTCTCTCTCCATGCCCCCCTTTCTTTCTCTCTCTTTCCCCATGCCCCATTTTTTTCTTTCTTTCACCCTGCCCCCTTTCTTTCTTTCTGGATCCCTGTCCCCCCCTTGCTTTCTTTCTGGCTCCCTGCCCCCCCTTTCTTTCTTTCTCCCTTCCCTCCCCCATGCCACCGCCGCTACCACCACCATGCTGCCAACACCGCCGGGGAAAGGCTGCCACTGGCCATCGGAAACAGGCCAGCACCAAATTTGCCCTCCTTCTTTTCCCGCCGGCAGACCAACTCTGGCTGCCCAACATCAATTCCAACGTCAGAGAGGACGTTTCGGGCCAGCCAGGCAGTGATTGGCTGGCCCAGAACGTCCTCTCCGATGTCAGAATTGACGTCGGACGGCTAGAGTTGCTCAGCTCGGGGAAGAGAATCAGGGAGGGAGAATTCGGCGCCGGCTTCTTTCTGATGACGGCAATGGCAGCCTTTCCCCGGCGGCAGCCTATTACCCGGTAAGTGGCCAGCTGTACACCCGGCTCGGGCCTTGCACCCGGGGAGGACCACCCCCCCCCCCGCTCCCCCTAGGTACGCCACTGAAAAAAACCCATTCAAAATGAGGTTTTTTATGAGAATGGCTTACCTCTACGTTCCTCCAGATAACCTGCCATTGAAACTTACAAAAGATACTTACAAAAAGGCAGAACAAATCAAAAGGTTCTGAGTGTGGTAACTCAAACACAAGAGCCCCGTGAATATCGACACAACAGTTGTGTTGATATTCACAGGTGCTCTTGTCTTTGAGTTACCACTCTCAGAACCTTTTGACTTGTTCTGCCTTTTTGTAAGTATTACCTCTATGTTCAGCAGTGTAAACGGCCAGAGCACCACTACATCTAAACTTACAATACATTATCAACCAAAAAATAGCCTAAGTCCCAAACGGCCAAAACCAGACCTTTTAGGCGAAGAAGGGGCCAATCCTTCACCTAAAAGCTGGATTCTGTAACCAGTGTTTGTCAAAAACAACACTGGTAACAGAATCCCCCCCCCCCCCCGCAACCATCGCGGCAGAAGAGATGCCTCATCTCCCCTGTCGCGACTCTCACCCCAAAAGCACTTCAGGGGATCTCTATCGCGGCAGGAGAGATAGCCAATCTCTCTTGCTGTGACACTCCCCCCCGAACCAATACGGGCAGGAGGAAGCTCAACCTCTCCTACCCACGGCGACAGCCCAACCCCCCCAAACCAATACAGACAGGAGGGATCCCAGGCCCTCCTGCCCATGATGATCCCCCACTCCTAAAATAAGGGCAGGAGGGAGCCCAACCCCTCCTGCCCATGATGATCCCCCACCCCTAAAATAAGGGCAGGAGGGAGCCCAACCCCTCCTGCCCATGATGATCCCCACCCTAAAATACAGGCAGGAAGGATCACAGGCTTTCCTGCCCACAATGTACCCACCCCCGACCGCCCCCGAACCCCCAATCGCACCCTGAACCCCGCAAGCCCCCCAACCAGCCCCCCCCACCCCCGACATCTCCCTTACTCACAATCAGTTAGCCAGGCGGACGGGTTCCTAGCCAGTCCGCCTGGTCCGCCATCTGCCAAATGGCGGGCCATAAGGCCTGATTGGGCCAGGCGCCTAAGGCCCCACCCATAGGAGGGGCCTTAGGCGCCTGGGCCAACCGGAATTGGTCCAGCTGCCCTAGGTCCCTCCTGTGGGCGGAGCCTTAGATGGGCAGGGCCTTAGATACATTAGGCCAACCCAGCCCATGTGCCTAAGGCCCCGCCCACAGGAGGGGCTAAGGCAACTGGGCCTATTCCGGTTGGCCCAGGTGCCTAAGGCCCCTCGCAGGGCCTTAGGCAACTGGCCCAATCAGGCCCTAAGGCCTGCCATTCAGTGGATGGCGGGCCTTACGGGTGGACGGACTTGGGACCCGTCCGCCCAGCCAACTGATTGTGAGTAAAGGGGGTTGTCAGGATGGGGGGCTGGTCGTGGGGTCACGGGGTAAGGCGGGGAAATTGTGGGTTCAAAAGGCAATTGGGGGTTCGGGGGGGGCCAGTTGTCGGGAGGTGCGTTATTGGCAGGAGGGCCTGGGATCCCTCCTGCCCATATTTTAGGGGTGGGGGTCATCATGGGCAGGAGGGTTTGGGCTACCTCCTACCTGTATTTTAGGGGGGTGGGGGTCATTGTAGGCAGGAGGGCCTGGGATCCCTCCTACCCGTATCAGTTCAGGGGGTTGGGCTGTCGCCCTGGGCAGAGGGGTTGGGCTCCCTCCTGCCTGAATTGGTTCAGGGGGGTCACCGTAGGAGAGATTGGCTATCTCTCCTGCCACAATAGCGATACCCCAAAGTGCCGCAAACCGCGGCACTTCAGGGTGAGGATTGCAGCAGGGAAGATGAGGCATCTCTCCTGACGTTATTATTGTGGTGGGGGATGGGCAGGTTGCCAGGGCCACTGAGCTGATCGTAGCAGCCGTGATCAGCTCAGCAGCCCCTTTTCGGAACTTATACCTGTTTTGACTTGGTCTATGTCAAAATGTATAAGTTCTGACTAGGCAACCTGCTCAACTTTTTGGTTATACTTGCTGTATGACTAAGTCTAGGTTGGCCCACCTCCTGCCCTTTCCCCTCCTCTAAAAATGCCTCTTTTCACTCTAGGCGTTTAGAGGCAGGAGAAAGGCCTAAGCTGGTTTTAGATACGTCTAAAACCAGTTTTGATTATCAGTACTTGGACAATCTGGCTTTTTGATTGTCCAAGTGCCGATTTAGGCCCCTTTTTGAAAATTTTTAAAAATTTGTATTATGAGCCCCTTAGTGCATACTATTAATTTATAAAATTTAAAAAATGACCTGATCTTAGATAAGGCAGTATAACAAATAAACTCAAACAATTAACTACTTCACATATTGTATTCCGTGTTAGGGGGTGGGAACTAGGTGGGTTCTTGCTGGACATTTCAGTTACTGCATGGTACTTACCATACACTACCAAAGAATATCTTGCCGAATAAAGCAAACCAAAACTGAGAAAAGGCAAGACAGATGTTGAATCAAACCAAAACAAGCTTTATTTATCTAAGTACCTATGATTCTAGAGTGATAATCTTGTGGTTCCAACAAGGATCCAAGTATCAGCAGTATAGACTGCCTTTATCACGGGACAAAATAACTATACACAATAAAAACATAAACAAATAATACAATAACAATAAAAATGACTTACATGAATAAGTATAAAACATATGAAATATCCTATATAATAAAAGGCTAGCCGCACATGCGCACTCCTATTTGCGTGCTTCCGTGATCAGTAGGTCTGTGGTCGCAGGAGTGCATATGCGCGCTTATACGTCACCAGCCGCCGATTGCCTCCACAGGCCGAGACCGCAGCTAGCCGCCGATCTCCGTTCCTCCAGCGGGGGGGGGGGAGGGGGAAGGGGGTCTGGGAGGAGAGGGATTGCGGCCGCTCAGGGACCCCATCGAGGAGCCCAGCAACTTTCCGCTGTCCGGGACCCGAGTCCTTTGCTGCCCCCCCCTTCCCGCGGGCCCGACTGGCGATTTAAGCAGCGTATACAGCAGTCTTCACACGCTGCTTTGGGGCCTTCTACTGCCCTGATTTGCTCTGCCGCATCTCTGATGATGTCATCAGGGACGTGCCAGAGTAAATCAGGGCAGTAGAAGGACCCTAAGCAGCGTGTGAAGACTGCTGCACACGCTGTTTGAATCGCCATGTGTAGTCGGGCCCTTGGGAAGGGAAAGGGGGGCGGCAAAGGACTCGGGACCGCGTTTGAAGTCGGGACCGCGGGAAGGGAAAGGGGGGGTAGAGGAAACACTAATGCTGTTGCACAGGGAACTGGTGTGGGGGGAGGGAAATGGAGGGGGAGGAAATGCTGCTTTGGACAGACAGACAGAGGGAGGAAGGGAGACAGAAAGAAAAGAAGAAAGACACAGGGGCAGGTGCACAGAGAACTGGTGTGGGAGGAGGGAAATGGAGGGGGGGAATGCTGCTTCAGACAGACAGACAGAGGGAGGAAGGGAGACAGAAAGAAAAGAAGAAAGACACAGGGGCAGGGAAATACACAGAAAGACAGACAGCCAAAGGGGGTCAGGGACAGAGACATACAGAAAGAAAGACAGCCAAAGGGGGCCAGGGACAGAGACATACAGAAAGAAAGACAGCGGGAGCTGCGTCAGGAGAGGTGCAGGATGCGGCAGAGGGAACTTTTCCAATGGGTGCAACTGGGCGGCTGTTGGGAACCTCTGATCAGGGGCAGAGCAAGGTAAGTGTATCATAGGGATAAGAAGGAGGAGGGGGGAGAAAAAGGAAGGGACGCCTACTGCTGGACAGGGGGAGAAGGAAAGAGGTGCTGCTGGACAGGGGAAAGGTAAAACAAAAGGAGAAGGGCTGCTGCTGCATAAGGAGAGCAGTCAAGGGGTGGTGGTGGACACAGGGGAGGTAAAAGGAAGGGACAATGGACAGGGGGAGCAGGCAAGGGGTGGTGATGGACAGCCAAGGAAAAAGAAAGACAGAAAGAAAGAAAGCGGCTAAGGAGAGAGAGAAAGAAATAAAGACAGACACACACACATATATTCTAGCACCCGTTAATGTAATGGGCTATAAGACTAGTTATTTAAATAAAACATTAAAAAGTCCAAAGGAACAGGATTAAAACATGCCTAATATTTGCATGTAAAAAGGCACAGTATAAAATATAAATACATACATTCTGAGAGCAATGTCAAAATTAGGTATGAAATAACAAACAAACTAATGAAACATGTATAAAATGACAAATGTAAATAACACACAATTTGGTATTATAATAAAGCAAATGTAGGTGCAACAGTAGTACACAGATATAACATGAATAAAACCAGAAACATTCCAAGGCATAAAAAAACTGGAAAAACCACATCATTTGTTGTGGGACAGAAACTTGAAACTTTTTCATGCTGCAGTTACGAAGCAAAGTGGTACATTAAGAATGCCAGCAGAAAAAGACGCCAAGTGTGAGTGAACCACATATTTATAAACTGCTATGTGAACTTAAAAGCGTGGACCAAAAAAGTGTGGTATTAAGGTAAAAACATTCTTTGGTGAGCATACCTGTAAGGAAGTCAAACAATTACCAGCTAAAAAACATTCATATAATAGAGCTGTATTATAATATAACCAGACAAAAAACACAAGGTGCGGGAACATACTGCAAAAAATTTATACAGGAAAAAACGGACAGGAAAGTAAATCTCTTACCGCTTCATAGTCTCGCTAAAGCAAATTCTTATGAAACCAGAAAAAGTGGCACACATGTGATTTGGATGTATTTTGGATGCTGTGTGCGTCGGTATACGTGATTGATTTAAAGGGGCATGAGCACACAAAAAGAAAAATACACAAACGCACCTCAGTTCTTCATGAATATGTTAAAGATGAACATTTAAAACAAAAGACGATTATTTGGAGAGGCCAAAGGCACACAAGAACCCCAAAAAATGTATGTTGTGAATAATATGTATAAGGAATGTATGCATATCCTAAATTCAACTCTACTGTGAAATTTATAAAACATAATATTTGAAAAATTAATAA
Source organism: Geotrypetes seraphini (assembly GCF_902459505.1). Lineage (NCBI taxonomy): Eukaryota > Metazoa > Chordata > Amphibia > Gymnophiona > Dermophiidae > Geotrypetes > Geotrypetes seraphini. The sequence goes on from NC_047085.1 coordinate 292,824,397, forward strand.
GGGTCATAAAAAATGTTTTTGCTGAACCGTGTTTGGAAATGTTATGCTTGACTGAAAAATAAGAATGTAAAATGGAATAGAGTAGGTATCAAACGGAAAGAACTAATTTAAAATAATCACAGACTCAGAAGATTAGGTACTATACTAGGAGAATAAGACAAAATACAAGGAGAAAAAAGAGGAATAGCCTTAGGTGGTCCTTTCCAGTGGTAATAGAGAGAACCAAGAACAATAGTAAGAGCTCTGGAAAGACAAAAAGGTTTGGAAGAGAAAAATGGAATAGAAAATAGCATTGGCAGACCATGGAAGAGATGCACATACCAAGGAACAAACTCAAATGATGTTTTCCTTATATGTGTAGGAGCACATCCTAGTAAGGCAGGGGTGTCCAACCTGCGGCCCTGGTCGAGGGCGATGCAGTGATTTCCTCTGCTGCCCCGGGTATTTACCGTCTTGACGGCTCCCTCCTCTGTCTTGCTGTTTTGCATGTTTATGCGGCCCCAGAAAATTTTTTGAAGCCAAAAGATTGGACACCCCTGTAGTAAGGGGTAAAAATCCCCCCCCCTTTTTTTTACTTGGAGAGCTAATAAGTAACTGGATTTAATTACTGTGAATCATGCAGTCAGGAAACACTTGAAAAAACAAACACCAACTGACCAGAAACGGAAAAATAATTTTTACAAAAAAATTGTAATAGTCTAGAACACTAAGGAAACTCTAATGTCACACAAACAGGAGTAGCTAATTCTCCACATATAGAGGATGGGATGATTTCCTGAAGGAAAAGGGGATTGAAGGGTACAGATAGAGGATACTATGCAGGTCCTGGACCTGATGGGCCGCCGTGTGAGCAGACTGCTGGGCATGATGGACCTCGGGTCTGACCCAGCGGAGGCACTGCTTATGTTCTTATGAAAGTTTTAAAATGAATAAAGATTAAAAAGAAAAAAAAAGAATCACTTATTTGCCTTTCAGGACCCACAATAGATGTATGTAAGTTCACATGTAGATATTAGATGTAAAGTGGCTGTTGCTGAGAGGAAAGTTTTGCACTGAGCTAGCTCATATGAAAAACCCTTTTTCTCACTGTGCGCAGACATTATTCTGAGTGCTACCATTTGCACTAGCTTTCTGCATTAGCCCCATGGGAAGTTCTCCTGGCTATTCTAATTTATTTAAGCTCCAACTCCTTTCTTGATAGGAGAGATTTATCATATTCAGAGACAGCTGTTACAGAATTTGCAACACAGATCTTTTATACTCGTAACTGCTTGCATGATGATGCCTGACATCCAGCTGTCTCACTGGTGAACACTAAATCTTCTTCGGATCAGTTCACTTGCTTTACACAACCCTTACAAGTTCTTGATTAAGTTTTCAGTTTAGAAATAAACAGTCTTTCTCTTCATCTTTCGGTCTTCTCCACTATTCCCACATTATCCCAAATGGCACTTACATAATTTGCTAGTTCCAGGGTTGGAGATGGATTTCCCTTCAGATAGGGTGGTTGCGGTTGGATGCCCAAACAGGGCTCACCCAAGATGCCAAGCTGGGGGTAGGGATGGGGAGAGAAAAAAAATCAGGCTAAACCATATACCACCTAGCCTCTTTTCATATGCTCTCACATCCTTTCAGATGTGAATGAACAATCTATGGATTTATGGGTTAGCTAATATCAGCTCATATTGCATTAATCTAGGAGTAGCACAATCAATCAGTGTATGTTTGGGGGAGGAGATGGTGTTAGTGACCTAGGGAGAAAGGGATGTCAATGGTAACCCTTGACAGGGGGGGGGGGGAGGGGGTACTCGCTGGCAACCTTCATGTTCTGAGTCAGATTGTCACTGTACTTTTCTGGCTAGCACTGTGGTGGCAATTTCTTTCTTTCCCGCTCCAAAATTATTCAGGTCAACTCTGCAGTATACACAGACCACCAAAAACCAAGACAAGGGATCTCATTGCTTTTTCAATCATTTCTCCTGAATAAAGTAAGGATTTTGCCTACTACAATATCTTGGGCATTTGTATTAAAATAGTAAGAAAACGGTAATTCAACATTGCCTTACAGTGAGTTAAGTCTTCTTTGTGTGTGGCACGGTGGTTAGAGCTACAGCCTCAGCACCCTGAGATTGTGGGTTCAAATCCCATGCTGCTCCTTGTGACCCTGGGCAAGTCACTTAATCCCCCATTTCCCCAGGTACTTTAGATACGAGTGTGAGCCCACCGGGACAGACAGGGAAAAATGCTTGAGTACCTGAAAGTAAACCACTTAGGTTATAAGTGGTATATAAATATTAAATAATTTGCTGTTTCTTTCCTTCTAACATTTTTGAGCCTGAAACAGAATTTCATGGCAATAAAAAGAAAGAAAGAAAAAAACAAATCAAAACTCAAACACTCTGTCAGACAGACTTGGAGTCTATGCACAGCAGGGATCAGTGTTCTTTCTCATAAGCATTTTGATCAGATATAGTGTGCATGCAGCACATTTTTATAATTTTCCCCCACTAAGGTGTTGGGACAGATAGAATGCTTTCTTAGTAGAAGTCTATCACTTAGGTTTCCAACATAACACATTTTAATATATAAAGCAAAACAAAATAAAATCGATAACAATCTTTCTTTGTATTATTTACCAAGCAAGCACAAAGAGAAGGTCATTGGAGCCCAAATTTTCTTTAAATAAGCCAGTTAGTGTGCGGGAAGAGTGTTGAACTTGGGCCCCGATTCGCTAAAGTCAGTGATCATCGGTTTAGCGACGATCACTGCTAACCAACCCGATTCACAAAATGGCCCACCGTGTGTTTTCCCCCTCTATCGCCAATCTTCTAATCCGGACATGCAAATTAGTAAAACCCCATGTAAAATAGCCAAGTGATTGATTCACTTACATTGCTTGGCTATTTTCCATCGGGTTTTATTATCCTAAAAACTCGACTGCTGTAGACCTGTCGGTAGCTGTGTTACCGACTGGTCTGCTGTTTAATTAAAAAAAAAAAATTAATGGCACAGATATTTTGTGTGTATTTCGCACACAAAATCTGTCCCATAAAAAAAAATTAAAAATCCCCCACCGCTGCTGACGGCCCTCCCCAAAGACCTGCTCACAATCGCATGACCCCCTCCCCTGACAATTGCCGCTCCACCTCCTGCGTGAATATGGCATGATGGATGCCCACTCCCTCCTGCCGTCGCCCCGCACCAAACTGATATGGCAGGAGGGATGCCCACTCCCTCCTTCTGTTGGAACCCCCCCACCATTAAGTCAGTCAGGTTGGGTTGGGTCTCTCCCTTCACCCCCTGTACCTTTAAGTCAAGAGCAGGGGAGGTGCTCAGTCCCTCCTGCACCTCCACCGGATGCTGTCAGCAATGTGGGCCTTAGACCCCACCCCAGTGCATCCTAAGGCAATGATTGGCTCATGCGCCTTGGGATCCTCCCTTGGGAGGGGCCTGAGGAATCTGAGCCAATCATGGACTTCCTTATGGAGGAGCCTAAGGAATCCCTGATTGGCCAAAGCAATGGCCAATCAGGGATTTCCTTGGGCTCCTCCCTAAGGATGTCCCTGATTGGCCCAGGCACCTTAGGCCCCTCCTCATGCATCACATGATGTACTGGGGCGGGGCCTAAGGTCCGCATTGCTGATTGTGGCCGGCAGAGGAGCAGGAGGAACTGAGCACCCCTCCTGATCCTGACTTAAAGGGAGGGCGACAGTGTGTGGGGGGGTACGATGTCAGGGGGGACCTGATGGTAGGAGAGAGTGGACATCCCTCCTGCCATATCAGTTTGATGCAGAGGGGCCGATGGCAGAAGGGAGTGGTCATCCCCCCTGTCATATTCACACGAGGAGGGGGAGCATTTGGTGGCAGGAGGGAGTGGGCATCCCTTCTGCCATTTTTGTTTTGGTTCAGGAAGGGAGGGGGCACTTTTTTTCCATTTTTTTTATTGGGCAGATATTTTACGTGTGTAATACAGGCAAAATATCTGTGCCATTAAAAAAAAAATGGCAGAAGCCCTGACAGCAGTGACAGGAGGCTGCTTCTCCTGTCACTACTGTCAGGGCTCTGCGCATATCGGTGAGTTTGCATGCAAATAACGGGGTAACGGGGTAACGGGGAAGCTGGATATTGGGGAGTCCCTGGACATCGTGTACCTGGACTTTAGCAAAGCATTCGATAGCGTACCACACCGCAGGTTACTGAGCAAGATGAGTTCTATAGGATTAGGTAACACATTGACGAAATGGGTTGGGAGCTGGCTTGGAGGTAGGCTCCAAAGGGTGGTGGTGAACGGCACCCCCTCCGAAATGACAGAGGTGATTAGTGGAGTACCACAGGGCTCAGTCTTGGGCCCAATCCTATTCAACATCTTTATAAGAGACTTGGCAGAAGGGCTTCGAGGTAAAATAACATTATTCGCCGATGACGCCAAACTGAGTAATGTAGTGGGCAAATGCACAACAGACGAAGATTCAGTGCCCGACAACATGATGCACGACCTACTCCTACTGGAGCGATGGTCTAGGACATGGCAACTCAACTTCAATGCCAAAAAATGCAAAGTTATGCACCTGGGCAGCCAGAATCCATGCAAGTCTTATACCCTTAATGGCGAGATCCTAGCAAAAACGGTAGCAGAACGAGACTTGGGGGTAATCATCAGTGAGGACATGAAGTCTGCCAATCAAGTGGAGCAGGCTTCGTCCAAGGCAAGACAAATCATGGGCTGCATACGAAGGGGTTTCGTCAGTCGTAAGGCGGAAGTCATTATGCCATTATATAGATCCATGGTGAGGTCCCACCTGGAATACTGTGTGCAATTCTGGAGGCCGCATTATCGCAAGGATGTGCTGAGACTGGAGTCGGTGCAAAGAATGGCCACCCGGATGGTTTCGGGACTCAAGGATCTACCATACGAAAAACGGCTTGACAAATTACAGCTATACTCGCTCGAGGAGTGCAGAGAGAGGGAGGACATGATCGAGACGTTCAAGTATCTTACGTGCCGCATCGAGGCGGAGGAAAATATCTTCTTTTTCAAGGGTCCCACGACAACAAGAGGGCATCCGTTGAAAATCAGGGGCGGGAAACTACGAGGTGACACCAGGAAATTCTTTTTCACTGAAAGAGTGGTTGATCGCTGGAATAGTCTTCCACTACAGGCGATTGAGGCCAGCAGCGTGCCTGATTTTAAGGCCAAATGGGATCGGCACATGGGATCTCTTCACAGGGCAAAGGTAGGGGAGGGACATTAAGGTGGGCAGACTAGATGGGCCGTGGGCCCTTATCTGCCGTCTATTTCTATGTTTCTATGTTTCTATGTAAACTTGATAGTGAATTAATCGCTGTTTGAAAATTGGCCAGAGAATCGTCCAACAGCAACTGAGTCGCTATCTTTCTGAAAAGGTCAGCAACATGGAGAAACAGGCAAACTACCACAAAACCCCTTAAACACAGTTTTGTGGTAGCCTGTTTCCTCATATTAACTGTGTGTTAACCCCTGTATTCTATAAAGGTAGCCCAAATTTAAGCATGGATCCCTGATCAGCATGCAAACTAATTAGATAATGAGCTATTAACAACTACTAAAGTTAGTTGGTATTAATTAGGATTTGAATATGGCTCTGACTGCGTGTTGCAACACTGTGCCCCTAAACTGTTTCACAACTCAAAAGGGAGGGATGGGGGTGTTCATAGGAGGGGTATTGGCAGGTCAGGCATGTTCCTAAAATTTAGATGCAGTGTTATAGAATAGGATGATTTACAAGCCCAACTGTCATCAGTTGGGCCCCAGAATTTACACCAGGTTTCAGCAGGTGTAAGTCATTGCGCTTAAAATTTGGCATGGGAATCGGTGCTAAGTGCTGTTCAGCCCAGTACGCCTTTTATAGAAATAGCACTTAGGGCCAAATTCTCCAAATGGCATCCAGAAGTTAGGCAGCAGTTGGCTTCCTACTGTCATCTAATGAACCAATCAGGACACATGTTTAAAAAAAATGAAGGGCCACTACTCGGACTGGAGGAGGGTCACGAGTGGTGTTCCGCAGGCCTCGGTGCTTGGGCTGCTGCTATTTAATATATTCATAAATGATCTAGAAACAGGGACAAAGTGTGGGATAATAAAATTTGCGGACCACATCAAACTATTTAGTGCAGTGTTTTTCAACCTTTTTATACCTATGGACTAGCAGAAATAAAATAATTATTATGTGGATTGGCATCGGTCCGTGGACCGGTGGTTGAAAAACACGACTTTATAGAAAGTCGTGGGCCAGACCCCGACCATCTCTACCCAATCTCCACCACAGACCCCACCCCCATAATAGTACTAATTGCACCTTGCACATCCCGTGCCTCATCTGGAAGCCTTCCCTCTGACGTTGCAACGTCAGAGAGAATGCTTCCGGTTCAGGCGCAGGATGCCCATTGGAGCCACTGCCCGATACAACGGCTTTGTGCACTGAATCAGTTAAGAAGAGGGAGATGACTCGAAGATAACGCCGCATTGATCGCACCGTGGAATGGCGGTTGAAAAACACTGTTTTGGTCCTGATGCACGTGCTGGCCTTGTGGACCGGCAGGAAATTTCTGTGGACCGAAACTGGTCCATGGACCGGTGGTTGAAGAACACTGATTTAGTGGAGCTCTGACTAAGGAGGACTGCAAAAAATTGCAAAGGGACTTGAACAAACTAGGGGAATGGGCGACGAGATGGCAGATGAAGTTCAATGTTGAGAAATGTAAAGTATTGCATGTGGGAAGCAGAAACCTGAGGTATAACTATACGATGGGAGGGATGTTATTGAATGAGAGTACCCAAGAAAGGGACTTGGGGGTAATGGTGGACATGACAATGAAGCCGACGGCACTGTGTGCAGCGCCTGCTAAGAGAGCAAATAGAGTGCTAGGTATAATCAAGAAGGGTATTACTACCAGAACGAAAGAAGTTATCCTGCCGTTGTATCGGGAGATGGTGCGTCCGCATCTGGAGTACTGCGTCCAATATTGGTCGCCATACCTTAAGAAGGATATGGAGATACGCGAGAGGGTTCAGAGGAGAGTGAAACGTCTGATAAAAGGGATGGAAAACCTTTGATACACTGAGAGATTGGAGAAACTGGGTCTCTTTTCCCTAGAGAAGAGGAGTCTTAGAGAGGATATGATAGAGACTTACAAGATCGTGAAGGGCATAGAGAGAGTAGAGAGGGACAGATTCTTCAAACTTTCAAAAAATAAAAGAACAAGAGGGCATTTGGAAAAGTTGAAAGGGGATAGATTCAAAATGAATGCTAGGAAGTTCTTTACCCAACGTGTGGTGGACACCTGGAATGCACTTCCAGAGGATGTAATAGGGCAGAGTATGGTACTGGGGTTTAAGAAAGGATTGGACAATTTCCTGCTGGAAAAGGGTATAAAAGGGTATATATAGAGGATTACTGCACAGGTCCTGGACCTGTTGGGCCGCTGCGCGAGCAGGTTGCTGGGCGTGATGGACCTCAGGTCAGACCCAGCGGAGGCATTGCTTGTGTTCTTATGCAGGTGTTATTCTTAGGTGCCTGTCTCATGCCTACAGATCCCATCTTCCAGAGGTCAGAGGTTTAAATCCAGCACATATTTTAATTGTGGCATTCTACCTTGAAGGTACTCCTTGATGATCTCACAATGAGGTCAGTATTGTGCAGCTGCACACCTCCATTTGCAATGAAGTAGAAGGTATGCTAAGGTCTGTGTCTGTATTTTCTGTTTTTAAGCTTTTGCAAATGAAGTTATGTATGCAATCTATATATTTTTTTTCATGTGCTTTCTTTATTTTCAAGAATGAGCTGATTGGAGCACTGATTAGTCTGAAAAAAGGGTAGCTTTTTAGTAAGAAACCTAAAGCTATGGTTTTCATGTGATGTGCTTTAGTTAATGGACCTTTTCCTCTAATTAGCAAATAGCATGCTGTTTGTCCACAAAAATAGAAGGTTTTGCATGCAATATATCTGTTTTGATGTGCCCTGTTTATATGGTGCCTTATTAAATGTATTTTGAGCTTAATAAAGCAAAAATAAAAACCCAGAGAGCTATTTAGCAGATTGCATTAAGGACGTCCAAACTGTGCCTAAGTTCCGTCCATAGAACTCAGATCTCTCTGAAGCCCAAACTAAGCTTAAAAGTAGACCTGGTTTTCATTTGTCTACAATGTAGGCATGAAATGGACACCCTAGGTCGCTCAGCGTTCTGTAAATGAATCAAAGGACACCCATATTGAAACCACGCCCATTCCACGTCCACACCTATTCCCTTAGGCATAAGTTTTCTCAATGGGCATCCATGAAATTGTTGAGGTGCCTACAAAGTGACATCCACTTCCTTTGGACGTCCATTTACCAATTATTGCTCATTAAGATACTTAAATGGCTCATTAACCATTTAGTTTGGACGCCTATGTCCCGCTCAGCATTAAACAGGGCTTAGGTATCCTTTGGGCGCCCTTTAAAGAATCAGGGCCTAAATGCCATATTCTATATATGATGTCTACAAAATCAGCACTGATAAAGAACAGCACTTAGCATGTGTAGGAGACTGGACAGGTTCTTGGGGTAAAACCCTGGACTCTCTGGTAAGGTATAATGAAAAGTATTTATTCATTCACAGACCTGAGCCTGTTCCTTCACAGGCTCAGGGAAGGCAAAATTACACTTTAACTTCTCTCTCTCAATCTATAAGAGGCTGCTGAAAAGTTCTCAGCCCAACCAACTTCCTAAATTCTGAGCATTATTTTGCCACTGTAGTTGAAAAGGGTATTTTTTGTTTTTTTTTTGCAAAGTGCCAATTTGCAGAATTGTAATAATCTGTTTTGATATTGTTTCAGAAGCAAACAAACCAAAACTGCAGGCTTGTACACGATGCAGGCAAATTTTATTGTGACAAATAAATCTTATCTAAAAACCTTTTACCAAGCGAGGGACCCAACACGGTCCGTGTTTCGGACAACCTTCATCAGGGGTCCTATTGAGTACAAATACAATATTAAAATAATCATATAAAAACATATAAAGAAAAAATATAATATATATATATAAGTGTTATGTAATCCTGTTTGCACTTAAAGTAAGTGTTTGAGAAAGAAGAAAGAAAAAATACCATGCAAAATACATATTACTGAACAAAATAAAATGAAACATACAGAATAGTGTCAAAAAGGTAACCGGACCCCAGCATGGTCGTCGCTGGGGTCCGACATGCTTTTTGTGGCCGCATTGGGTGCGTCAGAAGAAGGGGTGATTTTGGGGCTACGGGAATACGCGGAAAGGCTGGGCTCAGCCCAGCATTGTGGAGGAGATATTTTTGAGGCTGCAAAAATGTGTTTTGGACCCTGGGAGAGATACTGGACTCAGATGAAGGAAGGAGGGAGAGATGTAAGGGTGGGAATGATGTCAGATGTGTGAGGGACTGGGAGAGATGGATTTGGAGAAGGACAGAGGGATAGATGGACATGGGGGAAGGGAGAAATGGATGTGGAGGGGCAAAATGGAGAGAGAGAGAAATTTGGTGGAGAGGGCATGATGGTGAAAGAGAAAGAGATTCAGGGGAGGGAGAGATGGACAACTTGGGAAAAGCAAAGAAGGAAGAGAAGACATGGCTAGGGAAAGGCGGAGGGAATATGGACTAGGGACCTGAAGAGGTGAGATATGTCATACTTGAGAGCATACCAAAAAAATCTGTGGAGTGACGATGTTCCATTTTTTTGGTTTTCTCTGGATTTTCTTCTTTGTGGATATTTTGGGGTCAATTCCTTTTGTTTTATACTTGAGAGCATACCAGTACCTCTGGCCATACTCTGCTGCTGCTGGCTGTGGCTTTGTGAAGAAAGAAGTGCAGCTGGAAAGAAGGAGGAAAAGACCTATTTGGATGTTTTAGAGCCAGCCAGAACACAGGTATACACTCTTGGGAGGGGGGGGGCATGAATTTGGGACACGAAAGGGAAGGAGGAAGAGAGGCACATTTTATCTGCCATCATTTACTATGTTATCATATTACATTGGGTCACAGAAGGGAGGGAGAGGGGCATGTTGGAACACAGGAGGGAGGGGTCATGAATTTGGGGCACAGAATGGAGAGGGGACATGTTAGGACACAGAAATGAGAGAGGGAGCACAAACTTGGCACAAGATAGGAGGGAGGGGGCATGAACTTGGGACATACAGTAGGTTGGAAGAATGGGGAAAAGAGATGCTGAGGTGGGGGAGGGAGTAGAAAGGGAGAATTGTTAAGAATGGGTGTGAATGAGAGGGAAAGAAATGGTGTACATGGGGAAAGGAAGAAAGAGGAGAATTATTGGACATGGTTATGGGAGAGGAGTGAGATAGAGAGAGATAAGAGGGAGAAATGTTGGATGTGGTGATGGAGGGAATGGAGGAAGAGATGTGGCATGGAGCTAGAGAGGGGTGATAGAAGCAGAAATGTTGGACATGGACATGGTGGGCAGGGGTGAAAGATGCTGTACACATTCCGGGGGATAAGAGAATGAGAAATATTGGATGTGACAGTAGAGGGGGTGGGAAAGAGGTACTCTGGATCCCTCTCTCTCTCTTTCCCCACTCCCTTTGCAGCAAGGGAGGGAATATGAGAGAGAGAGATGGTGGACAGTGAGAGAGGAAGACGTTGCACATGGGGGTGGAAAAGAGAAGAAGAAATGCCGTGCAGTGGTGAGGAGGGGAAAAAGAGTGTACTTTGTATAGTTTAATTTTGTGGTTACAATTGTGTATTATTAATAAGACTAGTCTTTAAGCCCGTTACATTAACGGATGCTAGAATAGATGTGTCTTTCTCTTTCTCTCTCTCTCCTTGGCTGCTTTCTGTCTTTCTTTCTTTCTGTCTCTTTTTCCTCCGCTGTCCACCACCACCCGTTGCCAGCTCCCCCTGTCCAGCAGTAGCCCTTCTCCCTTCCTTTTATGTCCCCCATGTCCATCAGCACCTCTTCTGTGCTCCCCGTGTCCCTCTTCCCTGCTCCCCAGTTCATCAGCACCTCTTCCGTGCTCCCCCTGTCCCTCTTCCCTTCCCCCCAGTCCATCAGCACCTCTTTCGTGCTCCCCCTGTCCCTCTTCCCTGCTCCCCGGTCCATCAGCGCCCCTTACCTGTTCCCCCTGTCCAGCATGTTCGTTTGCAGCCTCTTTCCTGTTCGCCTCGTCCATCAGCACCTCTTCCGTGCTCCCCCTGTCCCTCTTCCCTGCTCCCCAGTCCATCAGCACCTCTTCCGTGCTCCCCCTGTCCCTCTTCCCTGCTCCCCGGTCCATCAGCGCCCCTTACCTGTTCCCCCTGTCCAGCATGTTCGTTTGCAGCCTCTTTCCTGTTCCCCCGTCCATCAGCACCTCTTTCGTGCTCCCCCTGTCCCTCTTCCCTGCTCCCCGGTCCATCAGCGCCCCTTACCTGTTCCCCCTGTCCAGCATGTTCGTTTGCAGCCTCTTTCCTGTTCGCCTCGTCCATCAGCACCTCTTCCGTGCTCCCCCTGTCCCTCTTCCCTGCTCCCCAGTCCATCAGAACCTCTTCCGTGCTCCCCCTGTCCCTCTTCCCTGCTCCCCGGTCCATCAGCACCCCTTACCTGTTCCCCCTGTCCAGCATGTTCGTTTGCAGCCTCTTTCCTGTTCCCCCGTCCATCAGCACCTCTTCCGTGCTCCCGGCCCATCAGCGCCCCTTACCTGCTCCCCCTGTCCAGCATGTTTGTTTGCAGCCTGGTGAGGAAAGCGGCCAGCTGTAGCGAACCTCTCAGGCCGCTATGCACCTCAGTAGCAAGTTCATTCTGACGCGATCGCGTACGTCAGATGAAACATGCTACTGAGGTGCTGAGCAGCCTGCAAAGTTTGTTACAGGCAACCGCTATTCTCACCAGGCTCCTTTGAAGAGCGGCGTCGGCAGCGGTACTGGGTGGTGATGATGTGGCTCTGGCACCGCTGGGAGACAGCTTGCCTGCAGCTTCCTCCAGCAGCAGCGATTGGAGAGTGAGGGCGGGAGGAGGGGAATGGCCAGAGTGTTCCCTGCCGCCGGGTTCTAAAATGGAATACGGCCACGGATCACACACCACGGCAGCAGGGAACACAAAACCCTTAGGGTTTTATTAAATAGGATTATATTGTGTGTATATGAAAAATGAATTGAAGAAATGGTGTTTATAATTACTGGGGTAGTACTATTATTATGGGGGTGAGGTCTGGGGAGGAGCTTGGGCAGGTCTGGGGTTGATCCCATGTGCCTAAGGCCTCGCCCACAGGAGGGACCCAAGGCTACTGGGCCGATTCTGGTTGGCCCAGGCGCCTCAGGCTCCACCTGTGGGCAAGGTTTGAGGTGCTTGGGCCAATCAGGCCCTAAGGCCTGCCATTCGACATGCCGGCCGGCCGGGCTTGGAACCCGTCCGTCGAACTCTTTTGAGGTACGAGGGGGGGCGTCGATGGTGGTGGGGGGTGTTGAGGGGTTGGCGGGGGGGCCGATCGAGAGTTCGGGGGCGATCATGGGGGGGTGGGGGGTGCGCCGAGGCCAAGAGGGCCTGGGATCCCTCCTGCCCATATCTTAGTGGGGGTGGGGGGTAGAAGGTTTTGCTGGGGGAGTGCTTGGGCTCCCTCCTGCCCAGATCGAGATGGGGAGGGTCACTGGGGCAGGAGAGCTTGGGCTCCCTCCTGCCCCGATCGTTGTCGGGCGGGAGGGGGGGTCATTAGCGCAGGAAGGCTTGCATTTTAAAATATAAAGAAGGTTTTGGAATAGGATGGGGAGAAGGCAAGGATATCCCAGCCCAAGGGGGCCCCCTGGAGCAGCTGATTTTTAACTAAAAGGAGGGATGCTGGATAGAAGGGCATTTGGTAGGGTGGGAAATCAGGGAGGGGGAGGGAAGGGGAAAGGGGAAGAGGAATTGGGAGGGCCCTCCTTAATTTCTGCTCTGGGAAATAGTATGTCTAACACCAACCCTGGCTGTGCTGCTTTTCCTTTAAGAGACTGATTTGATTTGCACAAGCTTTGTTCTGGAACAGTTTGCCTGAAGCTGGATATGGTTGACATTTCTGTCTTGTACTTCAAGTGAACAATCTAAGATGCACATACACACACACACACACACAAAAAAAAATAGCTTCAAAGCCCAGATTTAATTTTTGGCACTAGCAGAGACAGCATGTTTTTGCCGAATAGCAGAATAGTCTGACAGATTCTGCAAGAGTACTAGGGAAGACAGATGAATTGGTAGTAGGCAAAGCAAACATAAATTTTAGTTTAATTTTTTCTCTATAAAATAACAGACTCCCCCTCCCCCACACATACATATTGTGACAACATTTCCTGTGCCATTTATGGGATTTTTCATTTTATTCAGTTCAAAACCTTTTTTTTTTTTCAGTTTCTGGCAATTTCATCAATAGTGGGTCCTACTATGCAATAGTGCAAAATGGTCACTATCTGTTGATACTTAGTGCAAACTAATGAGCAATCAGTTACATCATTTAAGTCACAGGAGAAAAAAAAAACAAATTTGGGGATGGGGGTTCCCATCAGTTCAATTTATAAAATGAAATGAAATGCCATGGAAAATATTAATAATTTCTTTGTTGTCTTACATGTCTGTACCTCCTTATTGTCAGAATGGTATCAGTCTGATATACCAAAACAATGCTCTAACAGAAAGAATACCACTTCACCCTCTAGTACCTATATGGTTAATACAAGAGGAAGGTCCTAGTCAGACAATGCTACAAGGCTGTCACAGGATCAGACAGCAGTGAAACTCAGAGGTAATGGGACAATTCTTATTTATTTTTAAAGCAAGTGACATTTGGTACAACATTATGGAGTTATTTCAGAAGCATCTATATAGATGAAGAGTAGCATTTTCATGTGTAGATCGGCTATATGTATGTAGAAGAACAATTTTAGAAAGCTACTATCAAGAGGTAGAACTCTATATCATTTACAGATTTCAAGAGGTTGTAGTTTGGATTTGGATGGGCCAAAAAACTACATGTGTATTCCCCATTTCACAAGAGGAATATATGTGGTAGCCAAAGGTTTTGCACTTTGATCTGTATACCTGCCCCAAGGTTGTTGGCACCATTACATATCGCCCCATTACATCTGATCATCATGAAACATGATGGCATATAAAGACCAAATGGCCCATCCAATCTGCTCATCCACAGCATCTACTATCTACTCCTATCCCTGAGAACTCCAACATGCCTGTCCCACGCTTTCTTCAATTCAGACATAGTGTCTTCAACATTTCTAGAGAAACAAACAGGCAAGAATATATAAACTCCAAGCAGAGAAAACCAAACAGAACTATAATAACCAGTCAAACTGACCAATACAGAAAGCACCTTCAGTTTTTTCAAATAAATGAGCAGTAACAATTCCCTCCTCAATCCCAACAGAAAATAGTTAAACTGCAGTCCATCATTTTAGGGCCCTATACTCTTATAGATCCCAAGGAAGAATATCATCACACCCCCATCCACCCACCCACCCGTACACTGATTCTTTTTAAAGATGCCTTTAATTGAATTTCTTAAATTCTGAGATATACCAGCTTTTATTATTTAATTTAACTTCCCAGTCCCTTTCGTGTTTTCCTTGAATGTTTCTCACTTTATCTATATCAGATGTATTTCTCCCCCCTTTCCTAATTGTGTTTTGGAGCCTGTTGGCCCATAATTACCCTGTAAGTAATTTGTTGTCAATACTGTAAAATTTTTATATATAGAAGCAAGATGGCCGCGGTGCAGTGAGGACGCTCATTATCGGTTCTCCTGCGTTTACTATTTTCCTTGCCGATCGCACGTCCCCCGTGAGTCGGCTCGATATGCCGAAAAGAAGGGGAAGAGCGGCTGTCACAGCCCGGCAGGCTGAACTTACCCCAAGAAGACAGGAGACGATTTTGAGCTTCTTCTCTTCTTCCCCCTGGGGCGAACCGGCTCAGCCAAGGCAGAGGGAGGTCTCGGCTATCGGGAGTGATATCTCACTTAGCCCTGCAGGACCCAAGCCTCCCCAACAGCCGCGAGACCAGGGAACTACGGCGGCTCTGCAGGGACAGGAAGGATCCACCCTGAGAGAGCTGGAGGGCTCACCGGTATCCCTGGTTGCTCAGGCAGAGACTTCAGCGTTGGAGAAGGCAGAGTTGGCATCAGAGGTTGGGGGACAAATTCCATCGGTCCCCCCACTGGTAAGGCCAACTGAATTCACTCTGGAATCTATCTGGACTGCTTTAGACTCACTATACAAATTATGTGCAGGAACTCTTCCTTTGGTAAATGCACATAATATAAAGATTAACTCTATGCAGGAGGAAATAAAAACTCAGGGGGAAAAGATGGATTGCCTGGATCAACGGGTCCAAGGCATTCAATTAACACAGACTATTTTAATGAAGGACAAATTGCTATTAGTAAGGAAAGTAGAAAATTTGGAAAATTATACTAAAATGTTGAACTTAAGATTACTTAACTTTCCTAAAACTTTAGCAATGACGCCTAAAGATTTATTCTACAAATTTCTGAAAGAGATATTTAAATATCCTGAGAATGGTTTTCCTCCATTACACAAAGCTTATTACCTTCCAGTTTCAAAGAAGGATTCTAAAACTGAGGCTTCAGCTAATTTAAGCCCTATGGATGTTACAAAAATTTTGGAAACCTCAGAGGATGAAGTCACCTCATATTCTACACTTCTGGTGACATTTGTTTTTCAGCAAGATAAAGAGGCACTTCTTAGGCTGTTTTTTTAGGCTTAAAGAGGTGACCTTTATGGACTCTAAGATTTCCATGTTTCCGGATATATCTAAATTAACTCAATCCCGAAGGAAACAGTTCCTGGAAATGAGACAATTTGTATTAACTTTGGGGGCTAAATTTCAACTCAGATATCCCTGCAAATGTTTGATCTTGTTGGATCAACATTCATATATTTTTTTTGATCCCCCCCAATTACGATTTTTTCTTGAGTCTAAAGGGGTAATGCTGTCCAGTGCTCCCACAGTGGAATAAGGTCTAGTTTTCATTTATTTGAAGAAGTAACACTGCATTTTCGTATTATAAATTTCTGTATAATATAAGGCCCTACTAATGTGAATTGCTTTTCCAATAATGTGGACTTTTTGTTGAGAGATGATTTATATTGTATTGGAAGTTGTTTAGTTTTCTTCTTTTTCCTTTTTCTTTTTAATTAATGTGTTTAATCTCTCTTTCTCATATACATATTGTATGAATGTATATCTATAAAATTAAATAAAGAATAAAAAATAAAAAAAAATTATATATATATATATATGTCTTAACTGTTTATTTTGTTTTAATGTTATATTAAACTTTGTACAACGCTTTGTAGTATCGATAAAGCGTTTAATCAAAAATCTGAATAAACAATACTGTATAAACAAAGAAAGAAATATATACAGCCCCAACAAGAAAAACAAGAAATACAATGAACTCAACTTGCAGTACAGCAAAACAGTGCTCACCACCCATCCCCCTTCCCCCTCCCCCCTCCCCCTCCCAAGACTTCCATCCCACCATGCCCAATTTTATGTAGGTTAGTTATGTACTGCAGGAAATGAAGAAAAAGGAACTAAAGGATTGCCACATTAAGCGTGAGGAAAAGTTCCAAGTGTATTAAGGTAATAACTACGGGTTCGTATAGGCAATGAGCGGATGCAAGGTCCCAATATAGAACGAAAATACTTAGAATGCTTAAAGGTAAGTTTTAAGTCTCAAAACTCCAATATCAATAATTCATGTAGACGATTCCGCCAATGCCAGAATGAAGGGAGCCATGTCCTTTTCCAATTTTATAATGTACATTTTGCCCCCAATATATAAGCCTTCAACACCCAAAGCCTGGAGCCCCGTCCATGAACATTAAGTGCTCCAATCTGACCCAAAAGAATCCTACCAGCATGGAGAAGAATAGTTTGATGAAAAGAACCTCAAGATATTCCAGAATCTCTTGTCAAAACTGTACAATCCGAGGACAACTCCACAAAGTATGCAAGAAAGTATTAGAGGCCATGTTACAGCGGGGACAAACATCAGATTCTGTCCTGCTCATCTGATAAAGATGATGTTGTGATATATAGGCCCAATACACGATTCTAAATTGACATTTCCACAATTCCACTGATACCACCCACAGGGGAATAAGACAAATAAGACAATGAAATTCAACCAAAGACAACTGGACCCCCAAATCCACCGACCATTGATCCAAAATCCGTGAGACATTCCTTGGGGCCGACTGGTGTACAAGTCTCTTATGCAGACCCAATATCGATAAACAAGAATCGTTTTCAATCTAAAAAAAAATCAGCCACCTGTTGAATCATGGACCTCATCAGAGAAGAACGAGGTAAGATCGTACATAATGCCAATTACTGATATGCAATTACTGATATGCCAATTACTGATATGCCAATTACTGATATGCAAAAGTCTCCGACCAGGCTTCTCTCACCCCCAAGTTGCCTAGGGGACACATGTGTCCCTCCTCAGTAAGGACATGCTGAAGGGAAGTAATGCCCTGCCTCCCCCATCGGACAAAAGTGACATTTTCCATCCCCGGCGGAAAAGTTGTATTACCCTGTATAGGCAGGAGACCACTGATCCGAGAATCAAATTGCCCCAATTTGGCAAAATCTTTCCACCTGTCTCTCGTCGCACAAAAAATATTCAAACACCGAATATGACCAGGGAGCAATGGAGGCCGGGTCTGCAAAACAAAAAACAAATGTAGAGGGGCACACCATACTTTTTCCATCTCTAGAGGCGTCACATGTGTAGTATCATGATACCAATCACCAATATGACGGAGTAAACACGCCATATTGTAAAGCTTAATATCCGGTATGCCCAGACCTCCTTGCCACCAGGATCCCAACAAAAGACGAAAACGTACGCGGGCCCTCCTCCCTCCCCAGCAAAAACGAGCCAGCATTCAATGTAAAAAGCTAAATTCTTGGCTTTCAAACACAAAGGGAGAGTTTGCAGGCAGTACAACAATTTAGGGGAAAGGACCATAGCAAACAAGCTAATTCTACTCATGAGTGACAAAGGCAACATGGACCATTGCTGAAAACGAGTCCGAGTCTGCTGCAGTAAGTGCTGTATATTAAGATTGTACAATTTAGTAGTGTCCATCCCCCCAAAAATACCAAGATAGCGGAATGATCCCTGTGCTCTACGTAAGGGATAATGAAACTGCTGCCTGAGAAACCCAGAGGAATCTGGTTCCAAATATTCAGATTTTGCCAAGTTCAATTTAAAACCCAAATAGACCCCAAATTCAGCAAAGGTCTCCAACAGCGGCGGAAAAGAGCATTCCGGGTAGACAATATGAGCTAAAATATCATCGGCAAAGGCCAATAATTTAAACACCTCAACCCCTATACGAATATCCTCTATAGCCAGATTGGATTGAATATCTCTCAACAAAGAATCCAGAACCAATATAAACAACAGGGGCGACAGAGGACAACCCTGATGCATTCCTCTACGTATGACAAAAGATCCCGATAGTCCTTCTTTCACCAAAAGTCATGCCGACGGATCACGATAAAGTGCCTGGATCTCGGCCAAAAACCCATCTCCAAATCCTTAAGCCCAAAGCGCTGCAAATAAGATGATCCAACAAACCTTGTCAAATGCCTTTCCAGCGTCAAAACTAACCAATACAGATGGTACCGATACCACCTGCACCTGTTCCAAAGATAGAATATGTCGCAGATTATTCGAGATTGATCTGCCACAAACAAACCCCACCTGAGAAGCCTTCAAAAGATCAGACAGCACTTTTGCCATCCTATATGCCAAAATCTTTTCAAAAAGTTTAGCCTCAAAAGATAAAAGAGAGATAGGATGATATGCGTCCAAAGAGGTAGAATCACGGCCTGGATTCACAAGAACAATAATTAAAGCCTTTCTCAGAGACCATGGTAATTCTTTGGTCAACATATAAGAATTAAACACCTCCGTCAAACAGCTCGAAATGGGCAGCTGCAGAATCTTATAAAACTCAGTGGGTAGGCCATCTATACCTGGCGTCTTCCCCAAAGAACTAAGACTAATATGATAATAGACTTCTCCCTTCCTAATTGGTGAATTTAAGGCTGTTTGTTGGGCCTTTGATAATACGGGTGGTCTACATTGTCAATATATAAAGTCCCATCCAGTCCGGAGGATTCAGGTTCCGCATAAAATTCAGTGAAAAAAGCCTGAAACTTCTGCATAATGCCGTCTTCGGTATAGCCCAATACTTCTTGCCGACTGCGGATCCATAAAACTCACCTAGGTCCCCTATCCTGCTCCACCATTTTTGCAAGTAGCGAACTAGATTTATTAGCATGTTTATAAAGCTGATATTTGAAGTTTTGGACAGACTTCTTACTTTTAGCGTGAATAAGTTGATTAAGCGTAGCTTGTGAGGTCAGACAAGCCGTGCGGGAACTAGCCGAACGAGAAATACCATAACGCTGCCTATCTACCCTAACCTGCTTTTCCCACCACTTTAAATCTGTATCTGCCGTCCATCGCTTGTGAGCAGCGTAGGAGATCATGTCCCCATGGAGCACTGCTTTAGCTGCCTCCCAAAAAAAGACTGGTTGTGAGACATAATCTCTAATCTCCAACATTTTCTTAGATTACTCCTGAGTTTATAACCTCTCAACTTCATATTATGCCCTTTCATTCCGAAGTTTAAGGTGTAATTCCTGTACATTTATGCATAGATGTCAGAATGGGGGGAGCCATAGGTACTATGGAATCCCCCAAAATATGAAGCATCTCCCCACTGCCGAAGCAATTGCAATGCTGCCGCTTCTGAATAAAAAAGACCATGGGGCTGGCTGCACTGTTTCCTCCTTGCAGCTGCATCATTGACATCACTTCCTGTTTTGGGGCAGAGCTGGCAGCTGTGGGGAGGAAACAGTGAGGTTTTTGTGGTATTTTTTTTTTTTTTAAGTTTTGCTGCAGCTGCTGTTCATCACTTAATAGCAGCATTGGCAGATGAGAGAGAGAGAGAGAGGGGACAGATTCTGAATGAGGGAGGGGGAAGATATTGCATGTAAGGTAGAAAGGATTAGAAAGGGGGCAGACACTATATTAGGGGGAGAGAGGGGACAAATGCTGGATATAGAAAAGGAAAGAAAGGGGACAGATGCTGGATGAGGGAGACAGAGGGTCAGATGCTGGATGAGGGATGGGGAGAAAGGGGCAGACACTGAATGTAGGGAGAGAGAGAGGAAGAAAGGGGCAGATGCTACATTAAGGGGTGAGAGTATAGGCACTGGATTAGGGAGCAAGAGAAGATAGATACTGGATATGGGAGGGGGAAGAAAGGGGACAGATACTGGATGTAGTAGGAGAGAAGAAAGGAGGAAGACACAGCATGTAGGGGACAGAGGGGACAGATGCTAGATTAGAGGGACAGAGGGGACAGATCTAGATGTGGGAGGTGGAAGATGAAAGGGGAGAGAGGGTAGATGCTGAATATGGGAGGGGAAAGAAATAAAGGAGAAAGAGGGGATACAAACTCTGGATGTGGGAGGGAGGAGAAAAGGGGCAGATGCTAGATGTGGTAGGAGGAAGAGAGGGGTCAGACCCTGGATAAGGGGGAGAGAGGTGACAGATGATGGAAAGGGGAGAGAAGAACAGATGCCAAATGGAAGGAGAAGAGAAGAAGCAGATGCTGCATATTGGGAGTGTGTGTGTGAGAGGGAGAAAGATGGCAGACACTGGATGTTGGGGGAGGCAAACACTAGATGGAAGGAGGAGAGGAGGCAGATGCTGGATGTGAGGGTTGAAGTGAAGGAGAAGATACTGGTTGGAAGAGGAGAGAAAGAGAAGGACAGATGCTGGTGGAAGGGGAGAAAGAAAGAAGGCAGACACTGGATGAAAGTGGGAGAGAGAAGGACAAATGCTCAATTGGGGGGAAGAAAGAGGATAGAGTTAGTAAAAGACTGGGAAATAAGATGAAGTGAAATAGAAGAGTCTGAGTGAGGGAAAGAAATGACACGCTGAAGGTAGACAATTTTTTTTTTTAAAAAAGGAAATTGTAGACTGGCAGGAAAGAATTACATCTAGAAAGAAGCAGAAAAATAAATTTAAAAAAATTGAATGGAAAAGTAGAAGAAATGAAACAAAAATGACAAATGGACAGGAAATTTTGAAAAGAGTTAAGGCATGAAAAGCAGAAACCAGAGATTGGAATCAACACAATTAGAAAAAGTAAATGACCAGACAACATAGGTAGAAAACAATGAATTTTATTTTTAGTTTAGGATAAAATAGTTGGTAGCCATGTTAATGAATGTTAATAAATAATGGAATATATAATGAAAATGGAAATAAGATGATATCTTTTGATTAGACTAATTTTAATACATTTTTGACTAATGTTGGGAGACCAAACCCTCCTTCCTCATGTCAGAACCGGATACCATAACAGCAGTATACTCTCCTATCCTGAGGAGAGAGGTTTTAGCTAATTGAAAAACATATTTATCCAATAAAATTATATCATTATATTATTCAAATTTTATTTGTTAACCTATAGTGTAATGATTGTAATATGTCAGTTTTTAAAATTTTATCTGCTATCTTTATATTTTGCAAAGTACAGGAGAATGTGCATAACTTTTTATCTTTCTCCAATGTTGCACTGTGGCTTCTTGGGAGAGCATTGGGGGTGGAGCAGGAGAAAATTGGAGTGGTGGGGGGGGGCTATAGAGGAGAACATCGGGAAGGTGGCTGGAAACAATTTCACATGACACCTGATACCCCCCAATAGCACTGATGTCCCCCCATCCCTTGGCTTTTGTCATTGATCCCTGGAGCAGGAGCAATCTCAGTTACTCCTGGAACTGTTGATAAAGTTGGGAATGAGAGACATGTGATATTGCCAAGGGGGTTGCAGGGGACAGGTAATGCTGTCAAGGGTTGTGTGATTGGGCGAGGGGGCTTTGTCTGAAGGGGGTATGTCTTGGCTGCCAGGAGCAGGAATTTTCATTAGCTGTACACATGGAAATTGGAAGAGACAGGGATGGTCTTTTTTCCCTATGTAATTTTTTACATAGAGTCATGCATGCCTTTGAGGGCATTTTACAAAAGTCTGCATTTGGTAGAGCCTTTGGTAAACAGAGGACCCCCCCCCCCCCTCTCCAGGGAAAATTGAACATATCTGCACACAGACATCTCAACCTGTTAAGTAAAATGGGCTTTCACATGTTTCAAATGGAAAAAAAAACCCAACCAAATCTCTACAATGATCTTGTTTTAATCACAGAAATAACTAGAGTATTTCTTTGCAGAGGCAGACTACTACAGTTTTAAAAAACATTATTTTCATTGAATTTTGCCATTACTTTGTATAAATACACTTTATTATGTATGTAACCTTGTAACCCATTCTGAGCTCACCTGGGAGGATGGGATATAAAACCTAATTAATTAATTAATTATTAAAGAAAGAGGCCTTGTGAGGTTGAGTAGTTCTTAACCCTGTCCTCAGAGACTGCCTAGCCAGTCTAGTTTTCAGAATATTCAGATTTACTTCTGAAAACGGTTGCACATGCAGGCATCTTTCACATATTTTTGTGGATACTGTGAGAAAGTCTGACTGTATTTCTTTCCCAGCCTAAAATATGCACCTGGCATGTCATCTCTCCTGTCTTCTATATCATCTAAGTAGGTATTGTAATTTACCATATGCAAAGAGCAATAAACTGGCATAGGTAGCAAAAACAGCCAGAAAATAAGCTGTAGCTAATCCACCTTTATTGATCCAATTTAACAGATTTGTAATTCATCAATTCAATGCAAAGTAGAAGCTATAGCAATAATGTACAGTGTGTTTATTCTTGAGGAGTAATAGATTGCAGAATATTTGTAGTATTTTTGACACCCTTCCCCCTCAAAAAAATAATATTAAGAATGTCTTAGACAAAAGGGTATTTATTATTAGAGAATATATCTATTGGAACTTGGGTTATTTCTTTCCAAGCCTAAAATATGCATCTGTCAGGATGTATACACTTCTCCCTCTGTATTCGCAGTTTCAGCATTCGTGGTTTCGATTATTTGCGGTTTTTAACTTGCTGGCTCCTCCCCCCCCCCAAATTACTTCAGCTTGCATAGAGAAATTGCTGATTCCAAGCGTTTACAGAGAAAATCACCGATTCCCGGCACTTTCTTCACTGTGTTCTGTCTCCCCTTCAGGAACAGGCCAGGTCTCCGACCATGTTATTTGCGGTTTCACCATATTCACAATGGTTTTTAATAGAAAATAGCAAATAACATGAAAAAGTTATTCACGGTTTTTCTGTATTTGCGGTTCTGTTAATCCCCTATCACAGCAAATACGGAGGGAGAAGTGTACTTCGTAACACTAAAAAAAAACCTCACACAAAGATTCTAAAGCCATATTCAAATACACATTTCATGCTTTTTAAATGGTGAGTTACTATTGAAGCTCCAAGTACAAAAAAAAATTGATTTTTAAAGAGAAGTACACACTTAGGCCCCCTTTTATCAAGCCATGTTAGGGTTTTTTTTATCACCAGCCGCTGCAGTAAAAGCTCTGATGCTTATAGAATTCCTTTGAGCGTTGGGGCTTTTACCGCAGCGGCCGGTAATAAAAAACCCTAACACAGCCTTAGGGCTCCTTTTAGTGCGCTAGCATTTTTAGCGCGCTGCCGATTAGCATATGCCAACCCCCGCTCTACATGTAAAAACTAACGCCAGCTCAATAATGGCATTAGCGTCTAGCACGCGCCAAAACCGTTAGCACAGCTTAGTAAAAGGAGCCCTTAGTCTTGATAAAGGTAAGATATGAAGCTGCAGTTTCCATGCAGGATTTACCATAAACAAAATACTGACTGCCCTTAGCTTTCATTCACCTGATTACATAAAAGAACAAATTACTAATCCCATCTCCAGCTGACTGCTGGGACATAAACCCTTAAAGTGCAGGGAGGTAATTATCATCTATTCCAGAGATCAATACAACAGGCTTGCATTAGCCATGCACTGATGCTTAGCCGTGGTTTCTTAATGCAAAATTTTAGCGTGCAAATAGTCTGGGCAGAGAAAATGTCAGCTAATATAAGAGAGCCCTCTAGAGACATCCAAATATAAGTCTATGTTGTATTTTGCATGCAGACTATTTACATCTCCCTGACTACCTACTCTGACACCACAAATGCTAGTGGACCATGAGCCTCCAAGAACCCTGCAGTCCCCTTGGCTCTCCCCTCCCTCCCGCCCCCCAAAAAAACCCATTCCTCAAATGGTGGTTAGATGCAAACTACAAGCTCCCCCATATCTCTCAACTCTACAAATGCTTGTTCTGGTGGCCTGTGGCACACCCCTCCCCGCCTTTAATGCATCTTAAAGATGTGAGGCAGGAGTGACTGCCCACTTGTTCCTTCCTCTGTGCTGTTGTCTTCAAAACTGGAAGCGCCTGACTCCATGCATGGTATCCCAGGATGCATCATGGGAAGTCACTCTGACAAATAAGTGAATTGTTGCCTTATTTTGTATATTGTGCCAAATACTGAAATAATTCTGCTATTGACAAACTGACCCATATATGGTGTGTCCCACAATGCACCATGTAGGGTCTATTCCTGTCGTTTCAGGATAACAGTGCAAAGGCAGGAGTGAGTGAGCATTGCTCCTGCCTCAGATTTTAAGGTGTTGGGAGGGAGGGGGCAGAACCATAGGCTCTCAGGGATGACTTTAGTTGAGTTTATGGGGAGGGGGAATTCAGGTTGGGTATGGGCCCATTATCATTTCTGGGGTTTGAAATGGGGAAGAATCCCACTTGGGACTCTTTGGCGATCTGCAGTGCTGCAGCTAGGCAATGGTGTAAAGATTCAGTGTTAAGTACAGTGGTATTACACAAATTTCACCACATCAATTTTTCTACCTGCATCAGCGAGTAGGATTATTATGGGAAAATCAGGCATAAAACGCTGTGCTAATAGATAGTATATAGCTTATCGCATCATCCTCCCAGTGGTTCCAAAACTATCCTGGCTAATCCCTAGCCAGTTGGAGTTTCAGGATATCCAGAATGAATATGTATGAAATAAATCTGCAGGCAACAAAAGCAGTGCATGAAAATCTCTCTCATGAATATTTGAGAATATCCTGAAAACCTGACTAACTGAGTATCCGTCAGGACAGGTTCGGGATCCACTTATCTAGCCCTTCTTAAAGGAAAAACATGGGGTACTTATTTTGAAGAGAAAATATTTGTTTTGACAAATACAGTAAATTGCTCAGACAATCTTTCTTGTTGAGCTGCATATCAAACAAACCTTCCCACTCTGTCAATCTCATGCACGCTCTCTCTCTCTGGGTTTATTGGTAGAATTGATCTTAGAAACAAACAATGCAGGAAAACAAGAGTACATTCCATGACCAACATTTCCTGTTAGCAATCCAGATAATAAACAAAAGGATGTCTTTGTGTGAAAAATGGGATGCTGAAACAGCAGGTCTAGATATACGGATGTCTGAAAAGAAGTGCAAATTGACAAGTTCTGGCCTATACACCAGGCCTAACTTGAAAAACAGGATGTTTTTTTTTTTGTTTGTTTGTTTTTTTTGGGGGGAGCTGTGATTATATTCCTCTTTTTTTGAAAGAACAAAAATAGGAAAGCATGCACACAGCCAGTTATCAACAAACTAAAACAGCATCTTTCAAGATAATTTCTTTCTTTCTTTATTTTCACAGTTTTAAGGCCTCTTATTAAGCTGTGGTAGCAAGTGCCATGCAGCAAATGCACCAAAACCTAGGGTTACTAGACATCCAGGAAAATCTGGACATGTCCTGTCTGAGTGCCACGTTTGGAGGGCCTTTGTGCATGCGTTAGCACAATGACATCACATGCATGCCATGTGCCAGCATGTGACAGCAGAGGCCCTCCAGACATAGCTCGGAGAAATTGCTGGGTTTTGGAAATTTCTCCAGGCACCCAGACAGTCCTCAAAAAAGAGGACATGTCCGGGTTTCTCCGGATGTCTGGTAACCCTAGGTTTTGGTGCATTAGGGTGGTTCGTGTGGGGAGGGGAACATAGGAACATAAGAATTGCCACTGCCAGAATGCACTGGGAAGGAGGCCTAAGGCTCCGGTTGTAAACTGATCCTAGTCCTGACCTCCCTACAAACTATTCCTGGCAAGAAAGGGTTACACAAATATTCAATTCATTTTAGATTAAAAAGTCCAGTCTTATTCAGAAGTTC
The DNA here is from genome assembly GCF_902459505.1 of Geotrypetes seraphini. Classification (NCBI taxonomy): domain Eukaryota; kingdom Metazoa; phylum Chordata; class Amphibia; order Gymnophiona; family Dermophiidae; genus Geotrypetes; species Geotrypetes seraphini. The sequence continues at coordinate 292,850,650 of NC_047085.1, forward strand.
CTGTAATTTATTTTGGGCTCCTTTTACAAAGCTGTGGTAGAGGTTTCTACCACGGACCCACACACCCCTGACCCTCCCACCTTTAAATTAAAGAGCAGCAGAAAGAATGTCCACACCCTCCTGCTGTCAGGGCTTTCAATGGGAAGGGCCTAGGGCCCTGACTGTCCCAGGTGCATGCCACTCCTATGGGAGAGGACTTAGGCGTCTGGGGCCAATCAAAGCCTTAGGCCTCTCCCAGTGCATCCCAGGATGCACCAGGAAGGGGAAGGCCCAGCATTTTGAAGAGGTGGGCCTGCCAGCAGGAGGAAGTGAGCATCCCTACTGCTGGATTGTCATCTAAAAGGTACAGGGTTGGGGGGGTCAGGAGTTCAGGGGGTGTTGGGGATTTGTGAAGGCCCCAGCAGCCCCAGGGAGTGGGCATCCCTCTGCTGCTCTTTAACTTAGAAGTTAGGGTGTAGGGGGTTCTTGGGGACCCGGCATAGGGGGTGAGCATCCCTCCTGCCGCTCTTTAATTTAAAGGTCAGGGTCATGGGGGATCTAGGTGGCTAAGGCAGGAGGGAGTGAGCTTCCCTCCTGCCAATTTTTAAGTTTGGGGGTATGGGTAACGTGACCATTTATTTTTTCTTCAAAAGGGGACATCTATTAATTGTCAGCCCTGCCCCCAATCCCGTCCTAGTCCCGCCCCAATCCCGCCCTAGCCCCGCCTCAACCCTGCCCTAGCCCCGCCCCCAATCCCGCCCCAAATTTCTTCCATTCATTTTTCATGTACACATAATATCTTCATATTAATTTATAATGGTAACCTTAAAATAAAAAAAACTACAAAGCACAAGATACGCAGAGAAAATGTTAATTATCATTTATATTTGGGGGGGTTTCAAAGATGTCAAGGCAAATGTCTTTAAAATATGCAATGTCACCTCAGTAACTATAGAAAAATAGACAAATATAGTGCAAAATATAGACAGCAGATATAAATTCTCAAAACTGACAGGTTTTGATCACTAAATTGAAAATAAAATAATTTTTCCTACCTTTGCTGTCTGGTGATTTCATGAGTCTCTGGTTGTGTTTCCTTCTTACTGTGTATCCTTTCTTTCATTTCTTTCTTTCTTTACTCAGGCCCAACAATTGTCCCTTTCTATTCCCTCCCTCCTTCCTATGTTCTTAGTGCCCCCAGTGCCTCCTTCCCATGTCCATAGCGCCCCCCAGTGCCTCTGTCCTATGTCCCTAGTGCCTCCTTCCCATGTCCATAGTGCCCCCAATGCGTCCTTCCCATGTCCATAGTGCCCCCAGTGCCTGTCCTGTGTCTCTAGTGCCCTCAGTGCCTCCTTCCTATGTCTTCTCTTGCCTTTGTCCCTCCCCCAAAGCCAGCCTGCCTGCCTACTTCCTTCCCTCTCTCCAGTGCCTGATTCAAAGCCCCCCACCCGCAGATTCAACCCCCCTGCGATTCAAACCCCCCCCCCCGCGGATTCAACACCCCCACCTGCAGATTCAACCCCCGCGGATTGAAACCCCCCGCCCACCCGTGTACCGCCGCTGCCTGCCAGTCTGCCTCCCTGCCGCGCCGATTGATATGCTGGGCCGCCGTCGCTACTTCTTGGCTTCTTCCTGACATCAATTTTGATCAAGTTTCAAGTTTATTAGGTATCTTGATGAATCGCTTAATCAAACTTCAAAGCGATGTACACATTAAAATTTACATTTGTTAGGTAACAGTACAATATATACGAATATTTAAAAAAAAAACAAAAAAAAAACAAACCTAAATGTCGGAGAGGAAGTTCGGGCCAGTCAGGCAGCGATTGGCTGGCCCCGAACTTCCTCTCCGACGTCAAAATTGACGTCAGGAAGAAGCCAAGAAGCAGTGGCGGCGGCCCAGCGTTTCAATCGGAGCAGCAGGAAGGGAAAGTGATCGGCCGTCCTGGTGTCCCCGCGCACACTTCGGGACGCTGTCCCTGAAAACGGGACATTTTGGTGACCGGAAGCGGTGGGTCGGGACAACGAGACGGTCGGCCCGAAAAAGGGACTGTCCCATTGAAAACAGGACGTATGATCACCTTAGGTATGGGCTATTGTCAGAGGGGGTGCCGGCATTACTTATTTTGTAAAATGGGCACAGATGTTGGCCACACAGATGCCCATGTGTGTGTAACACATGCATATCTATACCCATTAATAATAACTCTACTCTTCTTGCCCCAAACAGCTGAGCGGCAGGAGACTGCTTCAGGGCTTCCCCTGCCACTCAGCTGTTTGGGGCTTCCCCTGCTGGCTCTGTGTGTGTGTTGGTCACTTTCTCCGATGGCTGATCATATGGGATTACAGTGGAAGCTCATTTAAATGCAAAATTGTTTGAGCATCAACTGCCATTTTCAAATCGGACAATTCATTGGTCCCACAGCAACCCACAGGATTTTAATGACAATTTTTGTGCATCCGACCTTTAGTCAACTGTGATACTGATATCTTTATTGATCTAGAAGTCATTTTGAAATCCTGAGCATATGAAATAACAAGGTTCAGGGCTGAAAAAAAATACAAGGTTTTCCTTAACCTTCCAAAGTGGTTTCCATGAGTATGCCCAAGAACCAGGAAAACCTGGAGTAGACTCTGCCACAGAAAGAATTAATGAATGCTGTTATAATACTGAAACCTTTGAGGGCATAGAACCATACCCCATCTCTCCATTTTACAATCTCAGGTACAACTTCAAACTAATACTGTTCTTACCATTAATGTCAGTTTTCTCAAAACCCCAAAACTGTATTGTTTGTTTCTGACTTCTAAATCTAAGAACATTTTTATCCTTAGGCAGCAATCAAATGCAAAATAAAAATAAAAAATCAAATATATTACCACAAAGTATCAATTTGGCAGTCTGGGGCATTTTGCAATGATACAGACCATGACAGAACCATTAAACTCATTTCCTGATACAGAAATTTATATCCATATTCTGAAACTCCAACTTTTAAGATGACAGCTGGAGGGAAATGAGGTTGTACTGGAGTCTACATGGATTTTTCCTTTTTTAAAATCATAGATGTCATGTCATCTGGAAGAGATTTTTCTTAAATGATAGGTATGTGTACATTATAACCCCTTCTACCCCCAAAGCATTATTTGAAAACAACAAAGCAGCCAGTGGTGTGCTGCCAGGGCCTTCAAGGGATTCAGTGAATCCCCCAGCCCACTGTTTTTTTTTTAAGCTTACTTTTTGCTTCAGTCAGTTAGCTTGGTTGAGTAAGCAAAATAGCAAGCCTGTAGGGTTGGGGATTCACTAACTCCCACCAAAGGCCCTAATGGCACTACTTTGAATTTTATTGGTTGCAGTAACTGAAAGGGACATGCCTTCAGGGAAGTCTGTGAATTCCTATTACACAGCCAGCGCTGGCTGAAGAGATTGAGATCCACCTCCCTCCTCTAATGTGAGGGGAGAGGGCTAGAAAGCCAGGAGGTATTAGCTAGCTACATGTGGGTGTTGGGGACCCCGGGGGGGCCCACCCCCGCCCATGTGATCTGGGATTCTCCTCTACTTCGGTAGTGGCTGGAGCAGCCTTCAACTACTTACTGCTCTGGTCGACATCGGGCCTTCCTATCTGCTGAGTACTGCCTTCATGGAAGCAGAGAGGAAGGCCTAACACCAGCCAGTGCAGTGGGTTGTTGAATGCTACTGTTGCCGCTGCTGACACAGATGTTGAAAAGCATTTTCTGAGGGGAAGGTGACAGAGAAGACCCTGGTGCGGAGAAGGAGAGAAATGTTGGATCTATTGGGTGAGGAGGATGAGAAGAGTGAAATGTGCTGGACTCAGTGGGGGTGGGTGATGGGTAGGAAGATGGAAATTGCTGGACCCTGGGGTAGCAAGGGGGTTGGAAGGAGTTGAACATGGAGTGGGAGGGGGCTGGAGGAAGACAGAGACTGCTGGGCCCTGGACACAGTTCTGGAGACCGCACCTTCTAAAAGATATAAAAAGGATGGAGTTGGTTCAGAGGAAGGCTACTAAAATGATGCATGGTCTTTGTCATTAGGCATTTGGGGATGGACTTAAAGATCTCAATCTGTATACTTGGGAGGAAATGCGGGAGAGGGGAGATATGATAGAGACATTTAAATACCTACATGGTGTAAATATGCACGAGTCGAGTCTCTTTCATTTGAAAGGAAGCTCTGGAATGAAAGGGCCTAGGTTGAAGTTAAGAGATGACAAGCTCAGGAGTAATCTAAGGAAATATAGTCAAACTTCGGTTTGCGAGTGCACTGGTTTGCGAGTGCACTGGTTTGCGAGTGTTTTGCAAGACGAGCAAAACATTCCCGCAAATCGTGCCTCGCAAACCGAGCGTTGACTCAATTTGCGAGTGCTCCCCCATGGCATCCCCCCGCTCATGTCGCCCCCTCCCCCTGCGATCCGGCATCCCCCGCCGAGCACCCAAACAGCATCCCTTACCCTGATTTATCACCGGCACCAGCACCAATGCACAGGACATGCCAGTGCCCGAAGATCCTCCCTCTTTCCTGGGCTGGGCCTTGAGCATCTGTGCATGCTCAAGGCCTTCTGGTCTCGCTCTCTCTGAGATTCTCGGAGATCTCCTAGGAAAGGCCTCGAGGCTCACAGATGAAACCACGTCTAAATAAATCCTAGCGGCAGCTATGTGACCAAGTTAAAAGCACACAATGAGCTGCCACTAGAGACAGAAATACTGCTGGACAAGTGAGGAGAGAAAGGGAAGGGAGAAGGGGTATTGCTGGACAGGGGCAGGGGGAGGATGGAAGGGAGAAAGGATATTGGAGTGGCAGCTCTATGACCAAGTTAAAAGCACACCGAGCTGCTGCTGCTGGTCGGGGATGGGGTGGTGCAGAAAGAAATGTGACAGCACGTGAACCACTGGCTCTTCAGGAGATGCCTCTCACAGCAAGAGGCAAGTCAGCTGGCTGGCGTTTCTCTTCTTCCTCAGTGTGCCACAGCACACTTGGAATCTCAGGAGGTACACAGTTTGCGATTCACTGCCATGGAATAATACAAGGGCACTATAACATTTTTATCTTTGTTTTCCATTCCTTTCCTAATTCCTAACATTGTATTTGCTTTCTTAGCCACCACCGCAGATTGAGCTGAGGGTTTTAACGTATCCTCAACAATGACACCTAGATCCTTTTCCTGTGCAGTGACTCCTAACACAGAATCCAGCATCAAGCAGCTATAGTTCAGGTTCCTCTTTCCCACATGCATCACTTTGCAGTTCCTCACATTAAATGTCATCTGCCATTTTGATGCCCAGTCTCACAAGGTCCTCTTGCAATTTTCACAATCATCTTGCAATTAACAACTTTGTGTCATCAGCAAATGTAATTATCTCACTAGTTATTCCCATCTCTAGATCATTGATAAATATATTAAAAAGCAGTAGTCTCAGCACAGACTCCTGGGGGACTCCACTATTTACCCTTCTCCATTGAGAATATTGACCATTTAATCCTCCTCTCTATTTTCTGTCTTTCAACCAGTTCAATGCCAGTTAAATGCCTAAGGCCCTCCCATAGGAGGGTCTTAAGCAACCTGAGCCAATCAGAGCCTTATGTCCCTCCCCTATGCATCCCAGGATACACTGGGGAGGGGAAGGCCCACCATTTTGAAGAAACAGGCTTGCTGGCTGAAGGGAGTAAGCATCCCACCAGCCGGCCTTCGTAAACAAGGTAAGAGGGGTGGTATCATTAGGGGCACAACAGTGGCAGTGGGAGGGAGGTTGCTTAATGACAGTGGTGGAAGGGAGTGGGCACCCCTCTTGCTGCTGGGGGGGGGTGTCGAGGGAGTTTGTTTAAAGGCAGTGGTGAGAGGGAGTGGGCATCTCTTTCACTGCTGGGGGATTGCTTAATGGCAGTGGCATAAGGAAGGAGGCATCGCTCCCGCTTCCGGGCGGGGTGTTGGGGGAGATTGCTTAATGGCAGTGGTGGGAGGGAGTGGGCATCCCTTCTGCTGCCAGGGGGAGGGTGTCGGGGGTTGCTTGACGGCAGCAACATTTTCTGGCATGTCTGACCTGTCAAGTCTTACTTTGCTCTCAATGCCTGAGCCAATCATTGCTCAGGCACTGACCAGAAAGTATGGCTATGACAGCTCAGACCTACCAGAAAATTTTGATCGCAAATGTAGGACAGTGAGGTTAGGGAATTACCGGGTGTTAATAGAGAATTGCCCAGAGTGTTCTTTTAAATATTAATGACCTCATTGTAATACATTTGCAGTCTAAGACTGCTAGGAAGCTCGGAAAAGAGCACAGTAAAAACTGTTTTGATAATCTGCCGCTAAAATGCATGAACACTAAACTGGCTGGAACCAGTTTAGCGACCACATTAAAGTTTTAAGAAGTTTCTCCTTTGTATGGAGCAGCCTGGAGATCTAGTGGCCTCCATGTCCTTCTAAGGAAAAGGTACCATTGAGGAAAGCTGCTACTACTGCTGCTGTCACCCCCGACACTGAAGAAAACTGTTCCTGTAGCTGCCGAACTTAATGCAGGCAGCATCATCCTTCATGAACATCCCCCTTAGTTGGAATTACACTTATGAATTTAGAAATCTGCTGCTCCTGATGCTAAGAAAGCTGTTGCTGCAGCCACTGAACCTGAAGTAACCAGCTGCCGCCACCGTTGCATGGTGATCCAGTGTGGGGCCTTGAGCATACTTAAGGCCTGCCGGTTCCTGCCTTCTCTGAGAATCTCAGAGGCTCTGTTAGAGACCTATTTGCAATAAGTAAAAACACTCCCCCCCCCTTCCAATTTACAAAAGCATGGAAGAAGATTTTAGTGTCAGCCGGCGCTCTGAATGCACTGCACTGCTCCGACGCTCATAGGAACTCTATGATCATCAGAGCAGTGCAGAGCATTCAGAGCGCCGGCCGACACTAAAAACCTCTTCCGTGCTTTTGTAAAAAGGGGGGATTTAATAATTTGGAAATATCAATTGGGAAGAATACATACCTTGTAAATGGGTCTCTGTTAGAGTCTTTAATGTAAATATAAAATATAAATACTCCAGCTGATGAGAACCTTCAAGCTATTTCAGCTGAAGACTTCCTCTGAAGGTGGTCAAAATCCCTTTTACCCAACTTGACAGGGAGCAGCAGCGTCCCTAAGTCTTAGATGCTGGCACCTCAGTGGCTCAAAGATGCCGCCAGAGACTGCTACGTTTGGTAGAAAGGAGTTCTGGCCACCTTTGGAGGAGGACCTCAGCTGACGGTGCTTGGGAAACTCAAGAAATGCAGAAATAAAACCAGAAATGCATCTCCTTGTCTGTTGAACAGAATACAAAGACGTCTGCTACATTTCCCAAAGCTAACGTATTTCAGTCTATTGATTCCCTATTATACCTTTGTTGTCCTAGAGATTTATTTTTCCATCAAGTTGGTTCCAGTTTCTCTTTTGTCTGCTTTACTTTCTTCTGAATGTCTCCCTCACTCTCTCATTCCCTCCCTTGCTGCAAAGGGAGTGGGCTAGGATTGGGGGGGGATCTAGGGCACATCTCACCAACCCCCTCTACTGCCAAGTGCAATAGGTACTTTAGATAGAGTGAGCCCACCAGGACAGATAGGGAAAAATGCTTGAGTACCTGAACGTAAACCACTTAGGCTATAAGTGGTATATAAATACTTAAATACATTTCTAACTCTCTCAGCCCCATCTTTTGTCCATCCCCACTAGCCCCATGCCCAACATTTCTCCTTCAATCAACCCTCTCCAACACAATGCTGCATCTGTTCCTCCTTTTCCTCCACCACCATGTTCAACATTACTCCCTCTTGTATCCCTTTCCATCTATCCCACTCTTCCATCTCAACATTCAGTAGTTCTCCCTCCCTCCCTCCTCTTCACCATTATAATGTCCAACAATTCTCCCTCTTTCTTCCTTTCCCCATGTACACCATCTCTCTTTCCCTCCCACTCCATACACACCTATGTCCAATAATTATCCATGTCCAATAATTCTCCATTCTTCCCTCCCACACCAGCAGCATTTCTCCTTCCCTTCCCACCACCCCACTTGTGCAGCATGCCTCTTTCCCTTCCTTCCTAACCCTCCAGCTTTTGCAGCATCTGTCCTTCCAAACCTCTCCCAACCCGTGAAACATCTGTCCTCCCTGTCTCCCCAACCCCCTAGCCCTCAGCCCATGGCGTATAGCATATGTTCTTCTTCCCCCTTCCCCAGCAGGAACCTGTGGCCCAACCTCTCTCTTCTGCTTCCGACTCCCCCACATACCTCCTCCCCACTCGTTGTTAAATCTTCGGACAACCATCATGCAGCGTCAATGAGATGAACTCGCTGCCGTCAGCCTGCCCTGGAAGTCTTCATTCTGCAGCAACTTCTTGTTCCCGTGTAGGTGGGATGTTGCAGAATGGGCAGGCTCATCTTGTTGACATTGTATGGCGGCTGCCTAAAGATTTAACAGCAGTCAGGAAGGAGGTAGGTGGGGGAGTCAGGGGCTGGAGAGAGGTTGTAATGCAGGGTCCCATTGGGGGGTGGGAGGAGGAAGAAAATAACATATGTTTCACATTGATTATTTAAAATGACAGCAGCCTGACGAGGAGGTAGGGGAGCACAGCCACAACCAATTTTTGGGGAGGCCACGGCCCCTGTGGCTCCCCTGTTCCAATGTCTATGGTGCAGCTGCTTACAACTATTGTATTTCTCCGCTACACATTGCAGTATACCATGATCTGTTGGGGAGAGGTCAGCACCACCTTTTGCAAAGAAGGCTAGGAAGCTGAAAGGTGCTGCTGATGTGGTTATCTAAGCAGTCTCAAAGATGCAAAATGGTGGTCAAGGGACATATGGTGTTCATTTCACAGGGGTGATAATCTGCACACTTCTGCAGAAAACACGAGTGGCAGACTAAAGTCAGAACAGCTTGTAGCAGGACTGCAGAAATTTAGAGTTCCAGAAGAGCAGGTACAGTATTTAAGCTGAAAGAAGTTTTTTTTAAAAATTTCTTTACAATACATACAGCTGAATAATGATGCATATTTTATTTTGTCTTCCTCCATGTTACCACAAAAATTACTTTAAATCAATTAGGTTAGACATGATTAAATTCTTGACCCTCAAGATCCAGCGAATCATGACACACTAAATTCATCCTTCCTTGTCTAGTGGCCAGAGGAATAGGAATCCTGAGGTTTGGCTTAAACCTACTTTCACTAATACTTAGCTGACTGACTCATATATATTAGTTATGCATAATGTTTTTTTAAAAAAATTTAAGACAAGAAAAAAAAAATGTATCTGCTTATGTTGAACAACAATAAATCCCTAAATCTGGAGTACAGCTGCAGATACAACTGACTGAACAAATTTAATCAATAGCTAATTTTACTAGGTTTTATTTTAACAGGATTACTTGATTATTGGATGCTTAGAATGTGCTCACTGAAGGAGAGAAAGGATAGGGCAAAGAATGATGAAAACGTTGAAAGGTTTGACAGGCTTGATTGGGTAAAGAGGGTAGTCTTCTAGTGGGGGAGGGAGGGGATTCATAGATAAGGTTTTGTGATATGGAGGAGGGATATAGAGGAAACATTAGGGGCTAAAGTCTCAAAACTTAAAGTTGCCTTTAATGCAGTCACTAAACTGGTTCCAGTCAGTTTAGCCTGCATGCATTTTAGCGGCAAATTATCAAAATGGCTTATCATGGTCTTTTGCAAGCTTTCTAGCAGTGTCCAACACTGCCATGCAAATGGACTCTTCAATAATTAAATGAGCACGAAAAGTGTCAAGAAAAGTATGGAATAACTTGTAAGTTTCATGGCTCCACATCATACTCTTCTTGGTTGGGCTGAGAATTTTTCAGGAGCCCCTCATTAAGTACCACTCTTCTAAAATTGCAACTTTCAATAACTGGTCACTTGCACATGTAAAGCTGTTGCATTACCTGTCTAAAACAACCTTGCAAACCTAATAAAATACAACAGCCTTTGTCCACCCAGGATTTATTTCAGAGCTCCTTTCCAATTATGATTTCTTTCCCAAGCATGCAATGGAAGAAAATCTATTTTCTGAAAAATGCCTAGAGTACAGGTTTCTCGGTGTCTTGAAGATATGAAGTGTGCAAAAAGAGAAAATTAACTGCACGTTCTTGTCTTCAGATCACTGGGCGGATGTTGTCATGGTATCCACACACTAGCATCCTTGAACACTTCTCTGCCTTTGGATCTGAAAGCAAAATGTTCATCAATCTTTGTCTCACATTTAAAACTCATTAAAAATCCCTTAGCTATACCTCTTGAAGATTAATAACAGAAGTCCAATATAATAGCTTTGCCAATTTAAATGCTCACATTTTAACATTTCATTTCAAGTAGACTGTAATTATATTATCTTGCTGCTGGCCAATTTATGAAAATCATTCGAATAATAATCCCATCTTCTTCACAGAGTGCAGTATTTGGGACATTTTCCCATTTAATTACATAGAAACCTTTGGCAGCACACTTGTAAATGCCCAAATTTGTAGTAAGAGAAACTTAAAGGTCTGTAAACTTTAAACACTGTAAATGCTGACCGTTCTGTCACAGTCATCCAACAAGGGAATTTTACAATTATGATTTGGATTCAGGCTCTTACGAAATGTGTTTTATGCTAATTTCCAGTACATCTTTGAGACACTCCAATCCAAGAGGATTCCATTTTAACATATTTTAAGGAGTACCTAAGTCTCTTCTGACATATATTGAAAGTAGGCAAGCCTGGCTTGACTTCGAGCATGAAACTTACACTGAGCCAAATTAATTAGTACTGAAACTGTTGATTGATCACCAACAAAAAGCACTTTACCAAAACTGAAACATGTTTTTCCATATACCATAGAAAGCATTCCAAAGCTATGAATCTCTCTGGGTTTCAGGAACTTCTAATATCTTACCAATTGGTTTGGTTAGAGTAAGAGTTCTTTTCCTTTGAAGTGAAGAATACCCTTGTGCTTAGATCAATGACCTGACAAATTGGTTCACATTCAGATCCCACTTCATCCATGGACATTCCTAGTGACCTTTAAACAAGTATCTTAACCCTCTTTTTCCCCAGGGAGGAAACAAACGGCTTAATTTAATAACAGCATGTTGAAGTGATATAAGCTGCATTATTCTCAATGTGGCTGACTTATTAAAACTGAACTTTAAAGAGCAAGATTTATTGCAGGGCCCGTTGAATAAAACGAGTCCTGTGATCAGTTATGCACATTAACAGCAACAGTGCACGTTAACTGTTAGTATATGACTTCTTGCGTACATATATTACTACTACTACTATTAATTATTAATATAGTGCTACCAGATGCATGCAGCGCTGTACGGACTCAGAAACAGTAAGAAAACAGTTCCTGCTTGAAAGAGCTTACAATGTAAAATGCAAGACAGACAAACAGGATGCAATGGATCCAGTTAAGGAGAACAGTTAATCAGCTGGCTGGGTTGGAGGGCAGAGGAGAAGGGTTAAGGATTGAAGGCTATATAAAAAAAGTGGGTTTTCAGTCTGCTTTTAAACAAGGGAAGGGGCTTGATGAACAAACTTGGGTAATTTATTCCAGGAATAGGGGGCAGCTAGATGAAAGCAACAAAGTCTGGAATTGGAAGGAGGAGAAGGGTAGCATTTAAGAGTGGCTTATCTGAAGAACGGAGTTCTCTGGGAGGTATATAAGGAGAGAGAAGCAAGGAGAGATATTGAGGGGCAGCAGAATGAAAACGTTTGTAGGTCAGCAATAAGATCTTGAACTGTATGTATCTCACATTAACACTCTAATGTAAAAAAGAAACAAGGAGGGCAGGCAGGAGAGAGTATTAGGTTATGATGTACAGTTTTTTCACTGAATTTGTTGCATTTTAATGTTTATTTGTTCAGTCTTCATATTATGTATGTTATTGATTATGCATGTGTTCTGTACTTCACTGAGGTGTAAGCGGAATATACGGTACGTGAACAAACCAAACCAAACTAAAGACAGAGAAGTTCAAAGTCAGAACTAGCCAAAAACTCCTTTCTGGAACTGGGTAACTTGGCATCTGTGCAGATACCAGCACCCTTCTGAGATAGAATGGCCAATTCCTTCCCAGACTGCCCTCTTTCATGCTCCTTTTGCTCCTCTTTAATATTATCTGACAAAAATCCCGGCGTCGAGGTCATTATGTGGAGGGATAAGCAGCCAGACTTTCAGTTCCAACGGGACATATTCAGGCTCAAGAAATGGGCATCGACATGGCAGATGAGGTTCAACGTGGATAAGTGTAAAGTGATGCATGTCGGTAACAAAAATCTCATGCACGAATACAGGATGTCCGGGGCGGTACTTGGAGAGACCTCCCAGGAAAGGGACTTGGGAGTTCTGATCGACAAGTCACCGAAGCCGTCCGCGCAATGTGCGGCGGTGGCAAAAGGGCGAACAGAATGCTTGGAATGATAAAGAAGGGGATCACGAACAGATCGGAGAAGGTTATCATACTGCTGTACTGGGCCATGGTGCACCCTCACCTGCAATACTGCATCCAGCACTGGTCGCCGTACATGAAGAAGAACACGGTACTACTCGAAAGGGTCCAGAGAAGAGCAACTAAGATGGTTAAGGGGTTGGAGGAGCTGCTGTACAGCGAAAGATTAGAGAAACTGGGCCTCTTCTCCCTCGAACAGAGGAGATTGAGAGGGGACATGATCGAAACATTCAAGGTACTGAAGGGACTTAGTAGATAAAGACAGGTTGTTCACCCTCTCCAAGGTAGGGAGAACGAGAGGGCACTCTCTAATGTTGAAAGGGGATAGATTCCGTACAAACGTAAGGAAGTTCTTCTTCACCCAGACAGTGGTAGAAAGCTGGAACACTCTTCCGGAGGCTGTTATAGGGGAAAACACCCTCCAGGGATTCAAGATAAAGTTATACTAGTTCCTGCTGAACAAGAACTGGCGCTGGTAGGGCTAGTCTCGGTTAGGGTGCTGGTTTTTGACCAGAGGGCCGCCGCGTGAGCGGACTGCTTGGCATGATGGACCACTGGGCTGACCCAGCAGCGGCAATTCTTATGTTCTTACTTCTTTATCTAAGAACATAAGATTTGCCGCTGCTGGGTGAGACCGGTGGTCCATCTTGCCCAGCAGTCCGCTCACACGGCGGCCCCCAGGCCAAAGACCAGTGCTCTAAATGAGTCCAGCCTCATCTGCGTACGTCCCAGTTTAGCAGGAACTTCTCTAGCTTAGTCTTGAAACTCTGTAGGGTGTTTTCTCCTACAATAGACTCCGGAAGAGTGTTCCAGCTCTCCACCACTCTCTGGCTGAAGTAGAACTTCCTTACGTTTGTAGGTCAGCAATAAGATCTTGAACTGTATGCATCTCACATTAACATTCTAATGTACAAAAGAAACAAGGGGGGCAGGCAGGAGACAGTATTAGGTTATGATGTACAGTTTTTTCACTGAATTTGTTGCATTTTAATGTTTATTTGTTCAGTCTTCATATTATGTATGTTATTGATTATGCATGTGTTCTGTACTTCACTGAGGTGTAAGCGGAATATACGGTACGTGAACAAACCAAACCAAACTAAAGACAGAGAAGTTCAAAGTCAGAACTAGCCAAAAACTCCTCTGCCATGTCGATGCCCATTTCTTGAGCCTGATTATGTCCCGTTGGAACTGAAAGTCTGGCTGCTTATCCCTCCACATAATGACCTCGACACCGGGATTTTTATCAGATAATATTAAATACGTTTCCTACATCTCTCCTCAACACTGACAAGCAGCTCTATAGGCCAGCCTTACTTGAGCCAGTTTTTAAGTTAAATGGGAAAGAGAACTGGGTATGTTCAGTTTAGCATTCACATGCTGTTTTTGTTTTTAGCAGGAAATTAACTAGAACTATCTAGGAAGAATCCATAATAATAATAACAGTTTATATACTGCAGTACCGTGAAGTTCTATGCAGTTTACAAAAGATTAAAAGACGTTACAAATTGAATAAACTTAAAAGAGGTGAAAGAAAGTGGTTAATAGGTCAAGAGAACCGTATTGAGGAGAAAGATGTATGGGTCAGCTGTCTAGATATTTCAGGAACAGATATGTTTTTAGGCGCTTCCTGAATTCCTCATAAGTAGTGGGCGAAAGAATATCATGGCAAATCAGTGTATAAAGTGTTATTTAACATCTTATTGTTTCACTTTAATTATACAGTAGGGAATTGCCTCTTGGGACTTTATTACAGTTTCTGCTGGAAAAAAAAGCTACAAACACATAATCAAAGGAAAATAAGAACAAGAAACATATATGCATGTAACAGAAATGTAGCCAGTGTATTTTACATGACGTGTTAGGTTGTCTTCTCTCATACAGATACCTCAAAGTAGATGCAGAGTTCTTCTCATGAACTTTGAGTGATTCCAATATGATTTTTTTAAATCTTATTGAACTCTTTCCTTTCTGAAATGAATGGGAGCAGATCTTTAAATCATTAAGAATGATTAACCTAATGTTGCACATTGTATATTAGTAAAACAGAACAGGCACTTTAGGTTTCTATTTTTTTTTTTTTTAACTTAATCAGTAAACAGAAGGGGAGGGCATAATTCAAATAAAGTTGGACCTGGAATTGGGCTTGGGCAAAGAACAGAGTAGCTTCTCTCTGCTCTAGTGTTAGTGTGATTTTATCTTCTCAGCATGTTTTCCAGAGGAAGGAGAATAGGAGGCCCCACAGGAGAATCTGCCTTGTGTCTATATCAGTGGTCTCAAACTCAAACTCTTTGCAGGGCCTCATTTTGGATTTGTAGGTACTTGGAGGGCTGCAGAAAAAAATAGTTAATATTTTATTAAAGAAATGACAATTTTGCATGAGATAAAACTCTTTATAGTTTATAAATCTTTCCTTTAAGATTTTTTTTTATTTTTGTAAATCTTTATTCATTTTCAAAGCAGATACAAAGTGCAAACAAGTATACAATCAACAGAAAAACATATAAACAGCATTTATCTTCAAACAGATAATAAATAAAATACTTTATTCCCCCCTCCCCCTCCTTCCCTGGATGTGTATAAAGATCATCAAGGAATTAAAGGTTCATCAATTAATCAGTCTTTAAGTTAACAAATGTCTCTAATGGACCGCATATTTTTTTAAAAATTTATTATTTCCCATTTGTTCTGCACACATTCTTTCTCGTATCTGTAATACAAACAGAGTTTTTCCCACCAAAAAGAATAGTTTAGCCTATTCCAGTTTTTCCAGTTTCTGGTTATCATCTGTATGGCCACTCCTGTCATGATCAGAAGAAGTCTGCTTTTGTATATGTTTATTGGATTCTTAGCAGTCAACAATGTCCCAAATACGACCACATCGTCCCTGGATAACACCTGTTACGGTAAGTAACTGTACTTTATCCCAGGACAAACAGGCAGCATATTCTCACTTGTGGGTGACCTCCAAGCTAACCAGGATGGGATGTTGGGAGTGTTGGCAACTTAGGAAAATAAATTTTGTACTACTCTCTGGCAAAAATGGCCATCCCATCTGGAGAAAACATCCGGACAATAATGGGAAGTGAAAGTATGAACCTAGGACCAGGTGGCAGCTTTGCAAATAGCAAATGTCCTCAATAGGAGTGGATCTGAGGAAAGCTACTGAAGCTGCCATGGCTCTGACTGTGTGGGCTGTGACTCGATTTTGTAGATGCAGTCCAGCCTGAGCATAGCAGAAAGAGATAGAAGCAGCCATCCAGTTGGAGATGATTCGCTTAGAAATCGGATGTCCCGATCGAAGGAGACAAAAAGTTGAGGAGCAGATTTGAGTGGTTTGGCCAAAGCACGCTTACAGTCCAGGGTATGAAGAGCTGAATCTCCAGGATGAGAATGAGGCCTTAGAAAAAAAACTGGAAGTACAATGGAATGATTGAGATGAAATTCTGAAACCACTTTAGGTAAGAATTTAGGATGAGTACAGAGGACCACCTTGTCATGATGGAAAACTGTGAAAGGTGGATCAGCAACTAAAGCTTGCAGCTCACTGACTTTTCGAGGAGATGTGAGGGCAATGAGAAACACCACTTTCCAAGTGAGATATTTCAGATGAGCCATATGCATTGGTTCAAAAGGAGGCTTCATCAACTGAGCAAGAACCACATTGAGATCCCAAACCACTGGAGGTGGTATGAGAGGAGGTTTGACAATGAAAAGTCTTTTCATAAATCTGGAAACCACAGGATGAGCAGAAAGGGAATTCCCTTTGATAGGCTGATGGAACACAGCAATTGCACTAAAATAGACTTGAATGGATGTAGACTTGAAGCCAGAGGCAGATAAGTGCAGATAATCCAAGACGGAAGACAAGGAGGTATCTCGAGGCTTCTTGTTATGAGAGATACACCACGTAGAAAATCTAGTCCATTTTTGGAGGTAGCATTGTCTAGTGGCAGGCTTTCTGGAAGCCTCTAAAATATCCCAAATAGGATGAGAAAACTGAAGAGGAGTTATGTTGAGAGGTACCAAGCTGTCAGGTGTAGACACTACAGGTTGGGATGAAGAAGAGATCTTGACTCTGAGTAAGCAGAGATGGAAACACTGGTAGAAGGTATGGCTCCCTGCTTCTGAGCTGAAGTAGAAGGGAGAACCAGGGTTGTCTGGGCCACCGAGGAACTATTAGAATCATGGTGGCATGATTGTTCTTGAGCTTGACAAGAGTCTTGAGAATGAGAGGCAATGGAGGGAATGCATACAGGAAAAGATTCATCCATTCCAGAAGAAAAGCATCTGTCTCGAGGCAATGAGGAGAGTATATCCTGGAGTAGAACTGAGGCAGTTTGTGGTTGTGGGGAGATGCAAAGAGATCTATTTGAGGAGTTTCCCACTGAGGAAAAAATGTGATGAAGAGGTAAGGAATTCAGTGTCCATTCGTGAGGTTGCAGAAGACAATTAACTTTGTCCGCCATACAGTTTTTCTCTCCTTGAATGTAGACTGCTTTCAAGAAGGTGTTATGATGGATCGACCAGTCCCACACCCTTTGAGCTTCTTGACAAAGAGGTAGAGATCCTGTTCCTCCCTGCTTGTTGACGTAGTACATGGCGACCTGATTGTCTGTCCGAATAAGGACTACCTTGTTGTTAAGAAGATGCTGAAAAGCTTTAAAAGCATTGAAGATCGTTCTGAGTTCCAACAGATTGATATGACACTGAAGATCCATGCTGGAACAGTGGCCTTGAATACAGAGACTGTCAAGATGAGCCCCCTAAGCGTAGGTCGAGGAATCTGTCGTGAGGACCTTCTGATGAGGGGGTGTCTGAAACAGTAATTGAGTATTAACATCCCAGTGAATAAACAGACTGGGGCGAGGCACTGGAATCAGCTAAGTCCTCAGGTTTCACTACTGGTGTTCTGTCTCGAGAGATTGGAGGCCTCGAAGAATTGAAAGGAGTGCTCGAGGAAGGCTTCTCTCTGGAGGAGGACCTGTGCATCGATGAGGGCCTCAACCGGCAGTGAGTGCTGCCTGTAAGCAGGTCTTGTATAAGGTCGAGAAGACTTTGCCCTATGCCTCGAAATGGGCAATGCCTTAAATGAGGCTATAGGGCTAGAAGCTGTAGATCGAAGTCCCATAGACTCTGTGGTTTGAATCGAGGAATCTCGAAGCACTCCCAAAGACTTGGCTCCTTGTATAGAGTGTGAGGATTCCAGATGAGACACTCGCAAAGACTCGACTCCTTGCACAGAGTGTGAAGATTCCACATGTGAAATAGGCTGCTTGCTTGTCCTAGGATAATAATTTTCCCCCATTTCCAAAAATTGAGTATCAAGGAACAATATAACAACAAATGAGCCAGTGTCCCTACTTCAAGATGACAGTGCCAGCATCTATTAGACTTTGAACTATCCAACTTTTGTAAACGAACTGGGGTCCAAAAAATTCTATATAACAGAAAAAAACAAGTTTGTCTCATAGATGCTGATGCTGTACATCTCATTCTCCAAGTCCAAATCCGTGGCCACTGAGTAGCAAAAATCTGCTGCTTTATTCAATGCTCCAAATATCTTTTAAGCTTGTTTTAGGTTTTTTATTCAAATATTCAGATATTAATTTGTACCACTTGAGGGCCTGAAAACATTGGCCTGGCAAGCTATACTGATTTTTTTAAGTTACGCCAATCAGGGAACCCCTTCTAAAAAGCCTATTTCAACCACAACCTTTTATAATCTTGAGATTTTGAGATGTTAAATGATTGTTGCAATTGTAATAAATTTCCCATTTTCCCATTCTGAATTACATCATCTAAAGTACATATGCCTGCCAGCAGCCAATGTTTCTAGAGGATTTTAGACTTGCCGATTTTTATCTTGGAGTTTAGGGATTGACACGTGAATTGTTGTATTGAAACCAAAGTTAAGGCATCAATAAATTTTAATATCTTCCAGGTAGATTGAAGAATAATATTGTCCTTGTATATTTGAGGAAGCTTGATACTCAAAATATGGTTAAGACGTAAAGGGGCCAAGAGATGATTTTCCAGTATCAACCAGCCTGGCAGATTCTCCATGAGTTCAGGAAGGATCCAATACATACCCTGATGCAATATAAAGGCTTGATGATACTTGTAAAAATTTGGAAAATTTACCCCTCCCACCCACTGTAAAGATACTAAGGCTATTCTAGCAGTTTTACCCAGCCAAATAAATTTTGTAAGAATACCATTTAATTTTTTATAAAAGGAACTTTGGAAATAAACTGGTAACATACGTATTTGGTAACAAACCATAGGCAAAATCATCATTTTGATGGTTTGGACTCTCCCCCACCAAGAAAGATGTAATGGATTCCAATGCTCCAAAACACACTTTCACAAGAAAAATACAAAAAATGTCATATACAACATAAACAGTGCTGCTTTGATTTAAATAGGATGTGTTTCAAAAAATGGAGGAAAAGCCTCAGACTGAAGCCCTCCCACCACCACAATGGTGGTCCAAGGTGGTTGGGTGATAACCTCACTGGCAAAAAATTTCCATTACACTCCCAAAGGACGGTGGCCAGCGTTTCATGAGTCTGCTGCCTCAGGGTGTAAAACAATCCAATCGAACTAGAGCCAGAATAGAAATTTATATCAATAAACTGGACTTATGCACAACTTTAAGAAATTTTTGAAGCCACTATGACATACCTTTTAACGGGACACCGAAACGCATCTCCTGATCAAAAGATGGCTACACCATGTCTGTGCTGGGTTATGTAGCTCTCCCGGATGATGACATCAAACCCGGAAGTGATCGCGTGGTGAAAGCGCTGCTAAAAATAAATGCTGACTTGCATAAAACTACTGACTAGCAAAAACGCTGAATTGGCAGAAAACTGACACTGCGATTTAAAATGTGGTCATAAGTATGGTTATGAAGAGCGGCTATACAGGACCAATTGCAAACAACGCCTCCCAGCCCCCACCTGATGTTATACAAGGAATTAGTTCCTAGAGATGTTAAGAAATTCATTAATAAGAAAAAGAAGAGATATCAACCGTATAATTTGTCAAGAGATGAATTTATAGCCTTGAAACAACTAAGGACTAACCGACATATCAGAATTTGTAGAGCTGACAAAGGGGGAGCGATTGTGGTCTTGGATATGGTTAAATACAAGACTGAAGTGTTCAGGTTATTAAATGTATCAACAGATTATAGAGAGCTAGATGATGATCCAACTCCTCAACTAGCTTTAGAAATACAACATTTAACATCCTCCGCTTTAGAAAGTGGTTTTCTAACGAATAAGGAATATGAATATTTGAACACGTCGAACCCGAGGACTCCTGTGTTCTATGCTTTACCCAAGATCCACAAGGATTTGGAAAATCCCCCCGGACGACCTATCGTATTCAGCAAAGGTTCTATCCTTGAACCCTTATCCTCCTTTGTTGATGTATTTCTTCGACCCATAGTATCAAAAGGGTTTTCTTATCTACGGGACTCCTCTCAATTTTTAACAAAGCTTTCAGAATTCATAAACTCAGATGAAATAACCTTTTTTGTCACGTTTGATGTCAAATCATTATACACTATTGTTCCTCAGGATGAAGCGATCATCATTGCAGAAGAATTCCTCTGGAACAATATGAGTAACAATAGAATTCCCATTCAGTTTATAATACAATTGATGTCTCTGGTCATGAAAATAAATTATTTCAGATTTTTGGAAAAAAATTTTCAACAGATTTCGGGGGTAGCCATGGGGGCAACCATGTTTATGCAAAAAATTGAAAACACATGGATCATCAATAACCCATTTTCCGATAAAATTCTCACCTGGCTACGTTTCATTGATGACATTTTTGTTATCTGGAAAGGTTCCAAGGATGAACTGGATCACTTCTATATCTGGTTAAACTCTAGACATCCAAAAGTTGAATTTAGCATGATGTGTCATCCAGATCAAATATCCTTTCTTGACGTCTTTGTCATTAAAGAAAGTGGATCCATTAGAACCACAGTGCATAGAAAAACTACAGATAGGAATACATTCCTTGATTTTTCAAACACTCATCCTAATCCATTGAAACATAGTTTACCCACCTCTCAGTTCTTTCGGTACCGCAGTTTATGTTCAGATACTTTGGATTACAAATCCAAGAGTAAACAACTATATACCCGACTGAAAAACATGGAATATCCTCCGGTAGTATTGAAGAAAGCCTATAAAAGGGCTAAGTTTATTAACAGAGATCTCCTATTTCTCCCGAGAGAAAATGAAACCATGGACAATATCATCACCTGTGTTTTGGAGTATTCCCCCAACATTAACAACATCACAAGAATACTGAGACATCACTGGGAACTTATGGAATTACATCCTACGTTCAGTGACATCCATTTCAGGATTGCATATTCACAACAAAAGAACTTTAAAGAACTTTTAAGCCCATCTGACATTGTAGATCCACATCCATTAGTAATTCGATCCGCAGGCCATTCTAAATGTGGGAAATGCTCAACCTATATGATAACCTTGGAGCTTACAAATTTTTTCATTCATCCAAGGACAGGTCAGATTTTTAGGTTGAAACATGCAACCTCATGTACATCCACATTTGTGGTCTATGTTTTCATATTCAATCAGAAATTACCAGCTTCTTTTTAAATACTAGAAATAAATATTTAAATATATATAATAAATAGAGAATGCATAATTTTTTTGAAATAAATATTAATAATGAAAAGTGCTCAGTGTCATATCTCTTGCATGCGAGCCACGCAGTTCGGTTGGAGTTTTGTCAGTGTCGGCGTCTTAGTATTTGATGTCCGTTCTAAGAGATCACTCCTCCTGAAGAAGCCTTTTTGGCGAAACTCAGGACTGAGTTGAGGAGTATAGCTATCCGACACAGGAGTTGTATATAGTCTGGATTTTGCACTGCTGCACAGTTTTGCACAAAACTCTTTATGAGTTTCACCATATTGCACTTGATACAATCATCTGCAGAGCCACGACAGTAAACCATTGTATAAGATAAGTATAAGACTTTCATATCTTCATCATCTGCATTTGCATATTTACAAAGTAATATATATCAATGAAAAGGGACTGAAAAGTGATATGATGGTCCCTCTTTAATCTCGCCTATCTCTCCTGCCACAGGTCGCGGCAGTTCCGGTAGAGGAGTGATGACATTGCAGTAGGGGATATGAGGCATCTCTCCTGCCGCGATCCATCACCCCCCCCTCGCAATTAACATCGGGTCAGGAGAGAGCCCAAACTCTCCTGGCCCGCGGCGACCCCCGACTCGTTCGGGCCAGAAGGGAGCCCAAGCCCTCCTGGCCCCGGTGACCACCCCTCCGCAACTCATTCGGGCCAGGAGGGAGCTCAAGCCCTCCTGGCCCAGGTGACCCCCCCCCCCCCGCGACTCGTTCGGGCCAGGAGGGAGCCCAAGCCCTCCTGGCCCAGGCGACCCCCCCCCGTGACTTTTTCGGGCCAGGAGGGAGCCCAAGCCCTCTTGGCCCAGGCGACCACCCCCCCGTGACTCGTTCGGGCCAGGAGGGAGCCCAAGCACTCCCGGCCCAGGCGACCACCTCCCCCGCGACTCATTCGGGCCAGGAGGGAGCCCAAGCCCTCCTGGCCCCGGCGACTCCCTACCCCCACCCTGCACTTCATTATGGGCAGGAGGGATCCCAGGCCCTCCTGCCCTCGACGCAACCCCCTCCCCCCAACGACCATCCCTCAGAACCCCCGATCGACCCCCCAGCCGACCCGTGACCCCACAGCCCATGTGCCTCAGGCCCCGTCCCCAGGAGGGGCCTAAGGCTCCAGGGCATATTCTGATTGGTCCAGGCGCTTTAGGCCCCACCTGTGGGCGGGGCTTTGGGACAGCTGGGCCAATCCGGCCCCATTCTGCCGTTGGCTGCCTGCCGGACAGGCGGGTTTGGCTCACGTCTGTCCGGCCAACTTAAAAAAAGGTACGGGGAAGGGGGTGGGGATGTGAGATTGGGGGTCGTGGGTCGGCTGGGGGGGGGGAGATCGGGGGTTCTAGGATGGGGTCGTTGGGGGGAGGAGGGGTTGCGCCGAGGGCAGGAGGGCCTGGGATCCCTCCTGCCCGTAATGTAGCGCAGGGTGGGGGTAGGGGGTCATTGAGGCCAGGAGGGCTAGGGCTCCCTCCTGCCCCGAACAAGTCGCGAGGGGGTGGTCGCCTGGGTCAGGAGGGCTTAGGCTCCCTCCTGGACCAAGCCAGTCACGGGGGGGGGGGTGGTCTCTGGGGCCATGAGAGCTTGGGCTCTCTCCTGGCCCGATGTTGTCTGGAGAGGGGGGGGGGGTCGCGGTTCAACATGGCAGGAGGGCTTGGGCACCTTCCTGCCTGGATGGTGGTGGGGGGGGGGGGATTCTGTAACCGGTGTTGTTTTTGACAGACACCGGTTACAGAATCCAGCTTTTAGGCGAAGGACTGGCTCCTCCTTCGCCTAAAAGCCCTTCTGTTGGATGTTTGGGGCTTAGGTGTTTTTTTGTTTCATTATGGCTAAAAAGTGTAGACGTGGTGTAGGTGTACTTGTAGACGTAGTGGAGATTGGGCATTTAGGCAGAGGAAGGCCATAATCAAAACAAGGACTTTTGTTTTGGTTATGGACACTTTCCCTGCTTCTGCGTTGAATGTTTAAGGACTTAGGCCAAAAGGGGACTTAGATGCTTTTTTTGATTATGCCCCTCCACGTGTTTTAAAAAAAATAAAAAACTAAACTAAAAAACAAAACAAAAGACAAGCGTATAAAAATCACAAAAAAATAAATAGAAAACAAATAATGAGTATAAAGTAGAACAACACCATTAGTGAGAACTTCAAATTTCAAATTTAATATTTTATTAAATCAGCAATATATCTCCCAAAGTTTTAATTTGTGTTTGTTTTTATAATTGATTGTTTGCAATTGGTCCTATATAGCCGCTCTTCATAACCATACTTATGACCACATTTTCAATCGCAGTGTCAGTTTTCTGCCAATTCAGCGTTTTTGCTAGTCAGTAGCTTTACGCAAGTCAGCATTTATTTTTAGCAGTGCTTTCACCGCGCGATCACTTCCAGGTTTGATGTCATAACCCAGCACAGACATGGTGTAGCCATCTTTTGAGCAGGAGATGTGTTTCGGCGTCCCGTTAAAAGGTATGTCATAGTGGCTTCAAAAATTTCTTAAAGTTGTGCATAAGTCCAGTTTATTGATATAAATTTCTATTCTGGCTCTAGTTTGATCGGATTGTTTTACACCCTGAGGCAGCAGACTCGTGGAACGCTGGCCACTGTCCTTTGGGAGTGTAATGGAGGTTTATTGCCAGTGAGGTTATCACCCAACCACCTTGGACCACCATTGTGGTGGTGGGAGGGCTTCAGTCTGAGGCTTTTCCTCCATTTTTTGAAACACATCCTATTTAAACCAAAGCAGCACTGTTTATGTTGTATATGACATTTTTTGTATTTTTCTTGTGAAAGTGTGTTTTGGAACATTATTGAGTTTTCACATATCCAAGTTTATCTTGCTATGGATTCCAATGCTTACACATTTTTTTAACTTTCAACAATAAGGATTTTTCATGTACTGTCAATGTATCTTCCAATGTTTTTTTTGAATCATTATACCCAAATATTTTATTCCTTCTACCTTCCAAAGGAAGGGGAATGGATCAAACAAAGCTTTTACACAATGTACATTTAACGGAAGAACCTCAGATTTACTCCAATTTATCTTGTGTCCAGAAAATTTTCTAAAACGGTCAATCAATTCCAGTAAATGAGGTATGGTTGATTCAGGATTCTTCAAATGAAGCAAAATATGATCCGCTTAAGCCAAAACTTTATAATCTTGACCTGCATATGGAATACCCTGAATCTCCTTTGCCTCCAGAATAGCCAACAACAATGGTTCCAGAACAATATCAAAAAGCAAAGGAGATAGGGGATATGCTTGTCTAACTCCCCTCTTCAGAGAAAAACATTCTGAGAATGTATTATTAATATATAATCTGGCAGAAGGGGAACTATACAAAGTTTGAAATATTTGAATGAATCCGGATCCTATTCCAAACCAATCCATTGTTTGATACATAAAAGTCCATTCTGGTTTGAAAAGATTTGAAAAACTCCACTGTGTATCCATCACTACCCAGAACGGTTCCAGCTTTAACAGTTAAAGGAAAGATTTATAAACTATAAAGAGTTTTACTGTATCTCATGCAGAATTGTCATTTCTTTAATAAGACATTAACTATTTTTTCTGCGACCCTCCAAGTACCCTATTTTTTCTACAGCCCTCACAGTTAAAGTTTAACATCTTTCCTTTCTCAGAACTGCCACATTTCAATCACTATATAGAAAATAAAATAATTTTTCCTACCTTTGTTGTATGGTGACTTTATTTTTCTGTGCTTTTAACTATGTTTCCAGGGCTTTTAACTATGTTTCCAGGGACTGTTTTTCTCTCCGTCTTCACTTTCTGCCTTGCATCCATCTTTGGCATTAACTTAAAAATCAATTTTTCTGCTTTCTTCTCAAAATCTGCATTTCCATGTCTTACGTTCCCTTCCTATCTCTCTCTCCCTATTACCATGGTCTGACATCTCTCTCCTTCCCTCCCAGTGTAACATTTCTCTTCCTCCTTTCTGCTCCCTGCAGTCCATCTCCCTTCCTCCTTTCTCGCCCCCCTCCCAGTGTAACATTTCTCCCTCTTTTCCACCAATCCAACATTTTTTTCTCTCTTCCTCCTGCATGCTTCTCTGGTCCTCCTTCCCTCAATCAAACAACATCTCTCTCTCTCTCTCCCTCCATGAGTCCAACTTTTCACTCTCCCCTCTCCTCCTTCCCCAATGTAACAGTTTTCCTTCCCTCCTTTCTGCCTCCCCATCCATATTGCCCTGTCCATGAGTCCAACACTTTCTGCCTCCTGCACGCTTTCTCTCTTTATCCTTGCCTTTTCCCTCAGTGGTATCCCTCCTTCCCACCCCCAACCCAACATGCTCTCTCCTCATGCACCATCTCACCCTCCCTTCCAGTGTGTAGCACCTTTCCTTTCCCTCCCTTTCTGCCAGGTACAGCAGCACCTCTTCTCCCTTTCTTTTACCTCCCCCCTGTCCAGAAGTACCTCTTCTCCCTTCTCTACTCCCCTTGTCCAGCAGTACCCCTTCACCCTCCCCCCTGTCCAGCAGTACCCCTTCTCTCTTCCTTCCTCCCTCCTCCTCTGCCAGCAATACCTGCATTTTGCAACCGTGGTCTGTACGCAAGAGAGGTTCTGGCACCAGCGTCAGCTCCGGTGTCAGCATCAGCTGACTTGGAACTTCCAACAGCCATCGCATATGCCGGGACTCCTGCCTTTGTGTATCTGTTGGATACGTGAAGGCAGGAATCCCGGCAAACGTGATGGCAACAGGAAGTTGCAAGTCAGCTGATGCTGACACCGGAGCCTTTCTTCCTGCCTAGTCTGCGAGATCACACTGGCGTGAGCTGACTTGCAGCTTCCTGCTGCTGTCACATATGCCGGGACTCCTACCTTCGCATATCCAGCAGATATGCAAAGGCAGGAGTCCTGGTATATGCAATGGCAGCAGGAAGTTGCAAGTCAACTGCTGCCTGTCCTGAAGCCTCTCTTCCTGCCCAGAGTGCGAGATCACGAACAAGACCACCTGCCGCAAAATAGCACCTGGGGGGACCGTGAGTTTGAGATCGCTGGTCTAATGCATCAGTATGGGGTGGCAAGCCACATTTTCTCTACATTGCTAGTAAACAGCAGGCAGCAGTCCAACGAAGCACCAGCTATCAGCTCAATTAGGATGTGTCACAGGCTCAAGCATTAGCGTGATTGTGCGTTGTAGGCCCCGACAAGCAACAGGCAGCCGTCCACCGGCCTCCAAAATTTTAAGATACCGCCGGGGTGGGTGGGGGTGGGGAGTGGTATATTTGCTTCATAAGATGCACCCTTATTTCCACCCACTTTTTGGGGGGGAAAAAGCGTGGCTTATGGAATGATTTAAAACATAGATTACACATTATGCACAGTTCAAAAATGGTATCAAACGCCATTGGATGAAGAAATTTTGGTATGATCAACCAGAAAATAGGAGTAGTCAATCGCTCTTCCTCTCAGTGGTATATCAAGGGCAGAGTGGTAGGTAAAGTCTACCCCAGATGCAGGCAGGGAACCGGCAGAGCCAACAGCTGCATTGTGAAGTATGGCCGTCCCTCGGGGTACAGCAGAGACTGGCCCACAGCCACAATATAGGCCCAGAATGCTTCCCCAAATAGGAGGAAGTCCCTGTACAGGTGGGCTTACCACAAGAAATAAAAGTCAGAATAGCAACAAGATGTAAACAGGTAAGCTTTCAATAAGTTCATTTATTTTCCATACTGGATTGTTCAGAAAATAAAGCAGGTCATATCTTGAAACCAAAAAAAACCACAAGGCTTTACCTGGCCCGTCTGAGCAGGCCAATCACAGAGTCCTTATCCCAATGTCCTGGTAAGTTCAAACTATTTTCACAAAAGAAAAAAAAAAAAAAAAAACAACAATCCAAACAAAGAAACCAAGAGTCCCTCAGTCCAGTTCTTATAGTCCTTAATCCAACCAGGACACAAAAATTAACAGGTTGGCTTCAAGGTACTTCAAAGGCCATTAGGAGAGAGAGATTGGTGAGTCTGCCAAAATTGGCACTTTGAAAAGCACTTCAAAATGTATCCCTCAAGACCCACTCCAATGATGACGGGCAAACTCAAGCCCCCCAATCTCTACAGTGCTGGAACTTCTTGGTTTTAGCAAAGTCCTTAAAAATATTCCTGCCAGGTTTATCCTTCTTCAGCAAATCGATGAGCAAAGCTGTTCTAGTAGCAAACTGAGGGATAAACCTTCTGTAATAGCCTATGAGTCCTAAGAACCCTCTCAAAAACACATTGATCTGCCCTAACTAGCTTAAAGGGGGTATTTCTGTGTCTTTTAACTAGCACAAGACTGGTATAGAAGTTGAGCTTGTGACATACCCTCCCTTTTAAACCATGACCATCCGGGCATGGTCTTTGTTTCTCTGGAGTCTCCTGTAGGCGTGATAACCTATCTACATTAGTGCTTGGGTGTCCTGCTCTATGTACTACTGTAAACCTAAATGTTTGGAGAGCAGGATACCATCGGGTAAGCCTGGCATTGTTGTTTCTCATTCTGTTTAACCATTTGAGGGCCGCGTGGTCAGTCATCAGTGAATTCCTGGCCCTCCAAGTAGTGAACCAGAGTTTGCATAGCCCACTTAGCATTCTAGTTCCACTATGGCATACTTTCTTTCATTGTCGTGCAGTTTGCGACTGAGATAAAGTATTGGTGCTCTATCCCCTGAGCCTCTTGGCTGAGAATAGCACCTAATCCACTTGTTGAGGCGTCAGTCTGAAGAATCATGAGTTTGGTGAAATCTACAGCCCTTAGAACTGGTTCTGAACAGAGGTACCCTTTAAGATCCTCTAAAGCCTATAGTTCTAGTCTCTCCCAATGTAATGTGCCAGGTTTATCCTTCTTCAGCATATCAGTGAGCAAAGCTGCTTTAGTAGCAAACTGAGGGATAAACCTTCTATAATAACCTATGAGTCCTAAGAACCCTCTCAGCTGCTTCTTCGTGACAGGTAAGGGATAGGACTTAATGCATTGGACTTTGTCCATCAGTAGTTTCACCTGCACTCGGCCCAGTATGTAGCCCAAGTACCTCACCTCCCTCTGACCCAGAAAACATTTCTTGAGATTCACTGTTAAGCCAGCTACCCTCAGTGACTTCAGGACTGCTGTAACATGTTCCAAGTGCTGTGCCCAACTACTCGAGTATGACTATGTCATCGAGGTACGCCTCTGCGTAGGGATGGTGGTTACGCAGTGACCATGAAGTCCAAAAGGCATCCGCCTAAATTGGAACAGACCGGTCGGGGTGCTAAAGGCTGTTTTGGGTCTGGCATTAAGGGTATCTCCCCATTTTGCCCCCCTCCACATCCATTTATCCCTTTTTCCCCATCTCTCCCTTCCCCATATCCAGCTCTCCCTTTCTCCCTCTGTTCTCCAAATCCATCTTTCATTTTCCCCTTCTGCCCCCCTCTGTCATCTCCCCCTCTCCCTCACAAATCTGACCACTTTCCCTTCCTCCATTCCTCATATCTCTCCCTCCTTCCCTCATTTGAGTCTAACATCTTTCTCTTCCCCAAATCATATATTGCTCCTTCTCTACATTCTACTCCTCCCCCAAATCTGAAATGCATCAGGTGGAGCCTTATTTCATAGGCACTCTGGTGGAAGAGGCACCTTGCTACCGGCCAACATGCCTGCTGGTTAGCTCTCTCTGCCGCGTTTCTTCGCTGACATCTTCTCCTCCCGCCCCCTCCCGCTATGTGTCTACCTTAAATGTCTTGTAAAAGCACAGTGCCGCCCTGCTGTTGGCCCCGGTGTCGGCTGCAGTGGAGAGAAGACGCCGGGGTTAGCAACAGGGCGGCACTGTGGTTTTACAAGACATTTAAGATAGACACATGGCAGGAGGGTGTTGGGGAGGACAAGATGTCAGTGAGGGGACACGGCAGAGAGAGCTGACCAGCAGGCATGCTGGCTGGTAGTAAGATGCCGCTCCCAGCATCACAAGAGGTGCTTCTTTCCTCACAGTATCCCCATCGGGCACTGCTACAATACTACTGGCAATTTTTGATGAGTCCATGGCCTCTGTGGCTTCCCCCGTTCCAATGCCTATGCTCTATTTTATCTTGTATAGAGTCAAGACTTTACTCCCATATGAAAAAATTGGTTGAATAGTGCTATTAAATAATTGTGTGTTTTGGTCTTTCTAAAGCCTGTTGTTAGCCTCTTTGTCAGGAAATACTGAGTGCTGTGGAGAAGTTGGTAATTTTAATTTCTTACCAGTTTGAATAATTTTAGAGGTAATGGACGAAGGGGCCTTCTGCTAAAGAGAATTAAGTATTGGACAACCCTCATCATTTATAAAAATGCTTCTATAAAATAAAATATTCACCCACTCAAATTGTACTTTCATCAAAAAGTTATGTGGAAATTAGGGTGACTGGACTACTGTAACCTTTTTGGGACTTAATTTCATAGATGTCAAAGACTACAAAGTACCGCAGGCAGAATAATAACAGGAGTAAAGCAATGGGATCATGTTATCCTCTTACTTAAACACCACCACTGGTTGCCTCTTTCAGCAAAAATTTCCTTATACTTGTTCATTTAATTGTTGTGATGGGTATAACTGTTACTCTATTTGACATAACGGGATCTTCTGTGAAACAACCATGTTGATCATTATGCACTTATCTTCTCTTGGTCTCAAATAAAGTAATAATAATGGCCTTTATCTGCCATCATGTTTCAATGTTTCCAACATGACCAATTTCTGTTACATCCCAGAAATTGTAAATATATCACAAACTCTGCAGCTATAAGAATGAGCACAAGTAAAATGCTTCCATTTTATTGCAAAAATCAAAATCTGGTCTGCCTTTCTAAGCACTGCTATGAGACTACATGAATTATTATTTACTGTCTTGATGTCAATGACCATTTGCTTGCTGGTATTAAAGCCAATTAGCTAAGCCAGTACCTGCATCAGATTTTCAAAGGTAAGGTTCAAAAGATGACACAGTTGAAGTTACAACACTTCCACTGCAAATTAAAAGATTTATAAGATGAAAGACAACCTGCTTCTCCTAATAATTAGTGAGGCACTCTAAAGCCATAATGTATTTCTCAGCATGCTTTCTATTTTATCTTCTGCATTTATTGAGTTCAAATGACATGGCTGCAAGATACAGTGGAAGGATTATTTTAAATACACTCAGGTCATAACCACAGCCCCCAGATGTATTTGTTATTACACACAAATAAAAAACTGAAAAACCACAGAGGTTATCTTTATCTATTTAGATTATATATTCTTCAGGCACACTAAGCTGACTATGACAGACTAGTCTGCCTTCCCAGTTTTCTTTCATGGCATATGTAATATTCAACACAAGCATGCATCAGAGTGATAGAACTCTGTGTGCACATGTGGCTGAAAACCCTTTCTACTCAAAATGTAACAGCAAACTCAAAAGGAGTGGGTTTGCTCTGAATTTCAATATGACTAGGAAGGGGACATAATGTCCCAACTCAGGAAGTCTGCTCCAAGCAAGTGGTACAACAAAAGTTGAAAGTAGGGCGTCATTTGTTAGCAGTGGAGGAGAGGAGAAAGGCACAAATAAGACTATTTTAGTAAAACATTTCCCCAGGACTATGTCAATCTCTTTCAAAGTCTGCAGATGGACTGCAGCATAGTTTTACATCTTTAGGGACCCTTTGACTAAAGCAGTGGTTCCCAACATTTTATATATCTCACACCCCTAGAAAATGTTTGATCAATCTTTGCATCTCCTACAAAAGTAGGATCAGGGGGAAAATACCCCTGCCGTGATCAGCTGAGCCAGCAGCGGCAGAGGACTTCCGTCACCCACATCTGCATGGAAGGAAGGATGCCCATTCCCTCCTGCCTCATATCCCCCCAACAAGGACACGCCCCCCTGAGATCGGCAGGAGGTATGCCCACTTCATTCTGCTGCCGTCTCCCTGACCCCGACACCCCACCCCGAACCCTCGGGGGGGTCCTTGTTGGGAGGCTGGCAGGAGAGAGTGGGCAACCTTCCTGTCTTGCGGATGTGGGTGATGGGGGTCCTCTGCTGTTGCCAGCTCAGCTGATCGGGGCAGGATATTTTCCCCCAATTAGCTGAGTCAACAGGACTCCCTGAAACTGCAGCTGTCGGCTCAGCTGATTGGGGATTCCCATGCCGTGATCAGCTCAATCTGTCGCATCAACTTTTCAAATGAAATGTAGGCCAGCATTTTGCAGGCCTACATTTCAGGCATCTGTCGCGGCTCTAGGGAGATGCATAGGGAGGCTTAACTCGACTAAGGCTACTTCCAGGCAACACCATGCCCACGCCCAGTCTTGGGCAAGCTAACGTGTCCCTAGACCCATGACAAATGCCTACAGTGTAGACGTCCTGCCTCGGCGAGTTTTTTTAAATGTGTATCCCAATTGGCTGAAAGATGGTGGTAGGATGCCTACCACCGCCTATAATCGGGATGCCTGTTTGCAGAATCAGGCTCTTAGTGCACACTAAGCTTTAGTAAAAGAGTCTCTTAATGATGTGGCTTAGCCAGGGGAGGGGGGGGGGTCACTGAGGGCCTGAGTCCCCTGCATCACCTCCTTAAAACAGTTAGTAGGGATGCCAAAGCCCTATGAGCCAAAGAAATGCAGTGCCCAAGGTACTTCCCACCTCCTTGTGCTCTTCCTGTAATGCAGAAGTCTGCAACATGCCTCCTATTGCTGATGCTGGGACTTCTCGCACATGATCAGTTCATGGAAAAACTGAGCATGCTTGGGGAGCCCTTGCATTAGAGAACCAATTCAAGGAGGTGGAGAGAGGCTTGCACACTGCATTTTTTTGGCTGGTGTGACATCAGCAAAGGTATGTTTATTATATGTGTATGTGATATATGTGTGTGTGGGGGGGGAGGAGGAATGCTTTGGCAGGCTGACTATGCTCCAGCCTTAATGTTTTACGTTCTTTTCTTATGTATCCTCTTGTTTAGGAATTATGAAATTGTAATATTTTATGTTGATTTCTGTTGTCACTTGTTCTTACTTATCTATTTCTTCTTGTTTAATTATATCATGATTCCCCCCCCCCCCCAATTTTAATTTATAAACTGCTTAGATTTTGTGGTAATTTTCTAAGAGAAGTCCAAGCACTACAGGTACCCTGGCGGCAAACCACTTTTTCAGTTCCAGTGTTAAAATAAATGATACTGGAAGATGACATTGCCTATTTATTTATTTATTTTTTTTTTTACAAACTTTGAGAGAACCACTCGCATCATAGACTGCCTATTTAGGGAATCTTCTAACCAGCAGCACCTAGAGTGCCTCTCAGGACATCAACTCCAGCAGGATGTCTACTTATATGGAAATGACAGCCACCATTCTGGATAGGATGAGCTGCACACAAGAGAAATACTGGCAATGATTTCAAAAGGAGTCTTTACATATAAAAGAAAATCCCCAGATGTTGTTTTTTTAAATAGCCTTACAGTAAATGAGTAGCCTAGAGATGGCTCCAATCGGATGACAAGACTGGCTTGGAGATGTGTATATACATTTCCTGTTCTTTGAAGGGCTACCCCTGTCCATGAAACAGTGGGTGAGGTAATGTCCTAAACTGATGCCAAAGAGTGCTTTGTTAACATCCAAGGGCTTTTACTAAGACCAGCAAGAACCTGAACCCTACAAAGATAGAAAAAGAGATCAGAGTCACGGTCAGGTCCTGAGAATTCTAAGGACCCAAAACCACCTTCTAGCCATGTATCTCAGAGAAAGAGATTGGAGCAATGGAGGTCTTTATCCAGGGGCAGCCCTATAATTAAGCAAACTGAGGTAGAGGCCTCAGGTGGTACTTTGCAAAGAGCAACATCACAAAAAAACCAATGATGAAACTAAAATAAAATTTAAAGTTTTCAGTTCCCACTGCTAAAGGGCCCCAACAAAAGAGAGGCAGTAGAGAGTAGACAAAGGCAAACACATGCTGTATGCAGTACCTTTCCCCTGCTCTGCAGCTATAGCAGTGGTCTGAAACTCGTGACCCAGGGGGGTCACATGCGGCCCGCCAGGTACTATTTTGAGGCCCTCAGTATGTTTTATCATAATCACAAAAGTAAAATAAAACAGTTTCTTGATCCTGTGTCTCTTTAGCTATAAATTACAATATTATTATTAAAACTTAGCCAAAAGGAAAGATTTATAAACTATAAAGAGTTTTACCTCATGCAAAATTGTCATTTCTTTAATGAGACATTAACTATTTTTTTTTCTGAGATCCTCCAAGTACCTACAAATCCAAAATGTGGCCCTGCAAAGGGTTTGAGTTTGAGACCACTGAGCTATAGTGATGATCACTCTTCATACCTTTCCAGCTGTCTCACAGCACCTCTTCTACTGTGGTCCAGCATCTTTCTATTCACTCCCTCCCAGGTGGTCCAAAATCTTTTCTCCCCCTCTCTCTTAAACCCCTTCTCCCTGGTCTACTTCTGCTTGCTCTCTAGAGGTTGCCAGGTGGCAGCAGCAATATCCGTTTAAGCAATTGAGTGACAGTAGTATGTTTGAGTACTATCACTTATTATATTTATACATTAATAGCAACCTACTAACTTTATTATGTAATTTGATTTTAATCACATTAGTTAGTAGTTTTCATTCATTTTTTCCTATTGCATATTTTTTGTGTTTGGAACATCATTTATACTGTATAAGGGAAATATGGCAACTGCCAACTGGGACTCCAAATTGGTTTTACCTCCTGAGTGGATTACTACCTTATTGATTAAAGATTCAGAGATGCTTACTACCAGGTAGTCTGAAATTCAGAAGTTAAATAAAACTTTAATTCACTCAGAGTTACTGATTGAATATTGCCATGTTCAGAGAGTGCCTCATGAGTTGTGGTTATATAAAGAAGCTAGATTTTTGGTTAATCCAGAACATGTGTCTAAGGGCTCCTTTTACTAAGCTGCGATAACTTTTTAGCGCACGCTAAACCCGCGCTACGCGGCTAGAACTAACACCAGCTCAATGCTGGTGTTAGCGTCTAGCGTGCGTGGCAATTTAGTGGGCGCTAAGCGCGCGCTAAAACCGCTATCACAGCTTAGTAAAAAGAGCTCTAAATGGAATGGAATTATTTCACAATATACACTGGACCTTGTTTTTTTAACTATAGGCGTGTTGAACAAATCCATAGTGGAAAAGCAGGCAAAACTAGAGACAAATATTGACAGAAGATTCAGTTACATTTGATCGCAATATCATCGTACATGAACATATTATGGAGAACTAAAGGCAAAAATTACAAACAGAAAATTTCCAGATTTCATAGGAATGAGTTGAATTACAATGAAGGCAATGTATATACATGAATGGATAAGAACTGAAGGTCTCATTGTAAGAGCAATTTTAAAAAAGTCACCTTCATTAATTCATTCAGCGGTTCATCTGGAGAATAAATAGTGGAAGTTAAGCCTAGAGATCAGATAAACTTTCTTCTATTATATTACCAGAATCTTTTTTTTTACAACTTTGAACAGATCAAAACTTCCAACCTACAGTTACAATGCAGACAAAGACAATTTGCAAGTAGATTCTCAAGTTTTCTATTTGTTAACTCGTCAGTTGACAAACATCTGTATTGCAATTTGGTTTATCTTTTGTACCATCCGTTTATTATTGTGTTTTTTCAAGATTATCACATGAGCTCTCCAGAAAGTTTGTCTAAATATCATATTAAATCCACTTGGATACCTCTGAGGGTGATGGGATCCTGCATTGTCCACTTTTGAGAAATTAGTGAATAAAAATTTAAATTAACTTGAACTAGATCAAAGGATAAGTTATTCTAATTTAACTAAGGTACAAAGAAAAGCTCTAACACTAGTTAAAGACCTGACCATAGTTATTATAGAAACATAAGAATAGCCTGTCCTCTTGGTGGCCAATCCTGGTCCCTAGTACCTGGCAAAAACCCAAATAGTAGCAACATCCCATGCTCCTGATCCAGTGCAAGCAGTGGATAAAAGAGGGGTGTTGATGGCTGTGTTAGATTGAAATAAGCATAAACAGGAAGCTATGCGACAATTATTGAATATAAATACTTATTTGCCTATAGATTAGGATCCAACATCTAATTTTCAGGTAGAGGTTAATGAAGTTCTTAGTGCAGCCACCCAAAGTGGTAGTATATCTTCTTATGAATATAGATATTTGTACTGTTGGTTCCCATCAATACCTTATATTTATTCCATCCCATAAATTCATAAATCAAAGAATATCTCTTCTGGGTGACTTATAGTATCAGTAAAGTATTCTTTAGTTGAACATTTGTCATAGTATGATGGTTATTATTTCAGTCTTTTGTCACAAAAATTAAATCTTATCTGAGAGCTTCTATTCATTTGATTCAGTTTATTACAAAATTTAGATATTACAGTACAGGTTTTGCAAAATGTATTTGATCTCTTTGGATGTCACTTCTCTTTATACTAGCATAACACAGACTGAAGCAATTCAAGTGGTGAAATTTTACCTAGAGCAAAGTGAACTTTCTAAACAAAAAATTGATTTGCTTTTATCTTGAGCTACTTTTGTTATCAAAAAGAATTATTTTTCATTTAGAGATAAATTCTTCTTACAGATCAAAGAAGTAGCCATGAGCACGCCAATGTGGTTCCCACAGTGGCATGCTCATACATTGCTTAGTTTGAACATAAATTTATTAATGTTTTCAAGTATAAAGTTCTTATTATGTGGAAACATTGTACGGATGACATTCTGTTTATTTGGCAAGGTGACTTTAATGTTCTACAAGCGTTTCCGAGAGAGTTAAATACTTATGATACTATTTCAGCTTTCTCTCCTCATGTAGATAATATACGGTAGATTGGATATTCATATTTAGTTAACATTAGCTATATTTATTCAGGAAGAAAACAGATCATAACATTTTATTACACTATCATCCTATAAATTTAAAAGATAGGATTCCAGCGGTTAAGCTGTTGAGAGTTAAATATCTGTATTCCAACAATAATGAGTTTAGTGAAATAGGCTATCCTCCCAAAGTCTTGAAGAAAGCATATGAGAGAGCCAGGTTACTTGTTCCTATATCCTTTCTTGTTCTTCATCACAAAATGAACCAGCAGTTCTTGTACTTTGCTTTATTTAAATAGAACAGACATTAGGATCATTAACAAATATTGGAATATTTTTATTTGTTTAAAAATTTATATCCCACCTATCACTATCAAAGTTTTTACTCAGTTCTCAAAACTTGCATATGCTAGGAGCAAGAATTTAGGGCAGATGCTAACTAGATACATTACGTCATTATTAATACATGTTTGTGAAATACCCCAGGCCTAGGGTTTCCATATGGCTCCAGAAAAGGGAAGATGGAAGTAAGGAGGACACATTGAGACAACTAGGTTTTACTTCCATTGAAAGCGATGGAAGTAAAACTCGGATGTCTCAATCTATCCTCTTTTTTTCTGGAGCCATAGGATAACCCTACCCAGGCCACTTTCAATGTGAAGAGAGTGTTTATTGTCAATATACCTGGGTAACAACTTGGGTTAGGGTTCCCACATCAGACAGACAATTTGTGTTAAAGCAGCATAGAGACTGCAATTCTGAAAAAAAAGTGAATTATAGTATTAGATGCCCTTGTAATTTGCTTTACATGATAGGGCTGAACGCTTGAGCTGCATTAGGACTGACAATGTAAGCAACACATTCTTAACGACTTACAATTTGCTGTTTTGTTGCGCCTTTGAGCCCCACATGGTGAAGACATTTCAAAAATTTTGTTATTTAAAGAACATTTGATATATTCAAGGGACGCTGTAGAACTAAAAGGACTTAATACAGATGTGGAGCGGACTTCTCCATGATCTTTAGTGTTTAGTCTAAGTTTAGTAGTTTGGAACCAATTAAAGCTATTTTGATGTCAGCAAGTTTCAAATTTTATTTAAAATTTGATTAAAAACACTTATAAGAAATTTCTAAGCGATTTACAATATAAAAATAGGCATCTTAAAACATATACACAACAGATATTACCCATGTACTTCTAACATATAAAACACTGGCTTTTTTGTTGGTTGCTTTTGCTACATCCCAGTCAAATATCCCAGTCGGTAGGTTGCCATGCATTTATTTTAGAAGTTATTTTCTAAAGTTAATGGTTTAAAAGAATTGTTTGTACATATCAGCTTTGTTATAAAATATTGAAAGTATAAGGCCCTCTTTTACAAAGTGGCGTTAGCGAGTGCCACACAAAAAAAGCCTCAAGGCCCTTTAAATTCTTATGGGCTTTGGGGCATCCTTACCTCTGATGTCACTTCCTGGTCCCTATGAACAGAAAGTGACATCAGAGAGAGGAATGAGTCCAGCACAAGCAGCAGATAAGAGATGTTTGCATCCTGCAAAGATCTGAAGAGGTACAGAGAAGGCAGGGAAGGGTGCATGGGAAGGAGGAAGAAAAGAGGTGCCAGTGCTCAGGGCAGTCTTACTGTGCCAATGCTACACGAGATATAGTGTATGTGCACATCTATGACATATTTGTATACAATTGAGGCAGTGTAGGACAATCTCTCTCATGCATATCTGTGAGGGATTTTCAGGAAACTAGACATTTTGTGGTCCTCAAGGACCAATTTGAATAACTGTCTTAGAGTTTCCATTGCACATAGGAGTAATTAGACTCTGATTCTTCTATCACAATTAAATAATGTAGCCAGCAAGGACTGTCTGACTTTCCTTCCTTCAAACCCTGACATATATGACATCCTTGAAACATCTAATCAAAGATATTTACAAGTTCACACTAAGAAAAGTGTCTTTATATATAATTCTATGATAATGTGCAATGATTGAGAGCAGTTAGACACTGGTGAGCATGACTCACACAATGGTCTCGTGAATGATCAAAGTTTTCTCTGAGCACATTAACAACGATATAAATATATATGATAATCTATCTATCATAGTTTATACTTTTTGATTGTTGGAGTGTCACACCTTCATCACCAGTTATTGCAACTATCTATTCCCTTTAATTTTAGAACTAAAATAACCACTGTCTTATGTAAGGATGAGCTCCCACCCAAATTGGTTTTGGATGGGTAATGTTGTAGCAGACAAGCCCACAATGATAAAATGTTGCGGCCTTACAATCCTGGCCTGGTCCCGGGTTCAATACCTTCGTAGAAGGTTCAATAGGAAGTGAAATTAATGACAAGGATAGCCAAGAGTGATTGCATAAAGAATATAATGTGCAGAAATAGGCTTAATATTACAGAAAGACAATGTTTAGAGAGATACATCAAGCATATACCGGGTACTGGGTTGCAAATGCACAGAAAGAAATAGAAATAAGCTTTATATATAGACTGCTTGTGTGTGTGAAAGAGGGAAAGACCAGTTTACCTGCATTAATGTGTGCCTGGGTAAGTGTGTCTGTGTGAAGACAAGGAGATGAGCCAGAGTCCAGAGGAAAGAGAGAGAAGGGGGGGGGGGTTGGTCCAGGCTTCAGAGAGAGAGAAAGAGGAAGGATTTTATCTCCTATTTATAAGTTTGAGACTTGTTTAAAAATAGAATCTATTGATGTTAAGTACCCCTATCTTTTGTAAACTGTTTGAAACAATGGTGAATAAGGTGTGTAGGGCAGAGGGACTGGAGATTGGAGCTGCTGTTAATTTCCGGTATCACTCTAGACCAGCGATGGCAAACCTGTGGCATGCGAAGGCCTTGCAGCTGGCAAGCGGGAAGGTCCTCAATTAAGATATGTGGCACGGCGGGAGGCGAGTGTGCCGGTGTCTGCTTTGCAGCTCACCTGGCAACAGGGCCGGACTGGCCATTGGGAGGACCGGGCATTGTCCCGGTGGGCCGCGGCCCATCCTCCTGTGCTGGCTGCAGTCCTGTGAGTGGATGTTTAGCCTGCCTGTCTTCCCCTTAGTATCCTATGAGCCAGGCAGTGTGTGAGGGGGAAGTGGGGGGAGGAAGAGAAGCTTCACACTGAGTCTGTCACAGGAACTCAGTGAGGCTGTAGTGTGACTCCACATGTGACATCTGTAATCAGGAACAGTTCCTAGTGCTCCCATGCTAGAGAGGTGAGGATATGGGGGGATGTTAATGTGTCTAATAATGTGCTCCTCTGTAAAAACCTCTGTATCTTCCATGGGGGACATGCTAAATTCGAGGAAATAAAAAAGCTGCTTATGATGATTGCATAGAGAAGTTCAGTAAGCTGAGAGGAGGGCTGGGTTCTCTGTGAATAACCAACACACTAATCCTCTGCGCTGTACCTTATGGAAAACTCAATATAGCAAAAAACAGTAAAGTGTATATGTGGCCCTTCACAGTGCTTTTGTAAACATCATAATAAAATAACAAAGGCTCCAATAATGAAAAATAAAAGTCCTTTTCCCATACACTCAGATCACCTCTTAATTAGTTGTTATTGTGATGAATCCAATGTTGTATAGTCATTAATGCGATTAATCCAGTTTGCAGGTCATTTTATTTGGGGAATCGCAGTCACTTCTTAATAGTGGCTGGCCGTGCCTCTCAAGTGTGCTTCTGCATTTTAGCCCTGCCCCTGGACTTCAATGGGTGGGGCCTGCGTGAGGTCATGTGATTGGGCTGCTCAACCTAAAATGCCCGGGCTTATTTTTTGTCTCAGTCCGGCCCTGCCTGGCAATGTGTTCTTCGCGGCTGCCTGAACCGCCGCGGGGCTGTGAGACAGTATATTTTTTGACCAAAACGGATCACATATTTTTTTTATGGGGACGGATTTGTATACAGCACTTCATTAGATTTTTTTTATTATACAAATTTTATCTTTTTGTAGACTTGAAGTCTTGAACAAAGAAAATGAGTACAGCAAAAAAAGCAAAAACAGATAGTGGAAGACCATTCCAAGAGGCCTGGACAGAGACATATGGAGTGATTGAACGCAGTGGGAAAGCATTGTGTATTATGTGTAATGAAAGTGTTGTGTCTCGCACATCAAGTGTCAAACGTCACTTTGAGACAAACCATAACAGTGTTGCTGAACTTGGTTTAGCTCAAAGAAAAGAGTTCCTTGTAGGAAAATTAAAGAAATATCACTCCCAGTCTCTTAGTTTTAGCAACTATCTTTCAAAAACTAATCATCTTACAGTTGCCAGCTTTCAAATTTCACTGTGCATGGCAAAACATGGTAAGCCCCTCTCTGATGGAGATTTTATCAAAAAGGCAATTTTGGCTGGGAGTAATTCACTCTTCCATGATTTCCAAAACAAGGATAAAATTGTGCAGCGCATCTCTAAGATGCCGCTAAGCAGAAATACTGCAAAAGATAGGGTTCTGCGAATGGCTGCTGATGTTAGTCAACAGCTTACTTGTGACTTACAAAAAGCACCCTTCTACTCCATGTGCTTGGATGAAAGTACAGATATTACTAACCATGCAAGACTAGCGCTCATTTTGCGTTATGCTACTGGTGACATCATGAGAGAAGAGCTGGTAAAACTGCTGTCTTTGCCTGAAAGAACACAAGGGATAGATATCCACAATGCTGTGATGGAGGTTTTTTCATCACTAGACATAAGTCCAGAAAAAGTGGTTTCAGTTACTAGCGATGGAGCACCTAGCATGGTGGGGACAACATCAGGATTCATTCATTTCTTTGCTAAGGAAGCAAAACATCCACTGATTCAATTTCACTGCATAATGCATCAAGAGGCTCTCTGCACCAAAGAAAGCAGCAAAAAACTTGACGATGTCCTCAAAGATGTAACAAAAACGGTGAACTTCATCATGGCACATGCTCTTAATTTTCGACAATTTCAAGCCCTTCTTGATGAGGTTCAGGCACAATATAACACTTTACTGATGTACAATAATGTCCGGTAGCTGAGCAGAGGACGAGTGTTAGAGAGATTTGTGGCCTGCTTGGAAGAAGTTAGGCTATTTATGAACGAAAAGGGGGAAGACTATCCTCAACTCACCAACATGGCCTGGCTTACCAACCTCATGTTCTTTACAGATTTTACTAACCACTTTAATGTACTAAACAAAAAATTACAAGGCATGGGAAAAACAGCAGAAAGCATGTTTAGTGACATCAAAGCTTTTGAGAGAAAATTGCATGTTTTTGAAAAAGACCTTGAGAGTGGACAGCTAAAATATTTTCCCAACCTAAAAATACATTTGGATAATTCTACAACATTTGTGGACAGTCATAAAAAACACCAGGAAATCCACAAAGCATATTCCACCATTGTAGCTGAAGCAAAGGAGAATTTTAGTAAAATATTTTCTCAGTTCCGTAAGATGGAGACAACCCTTTCATTTATAACTTCCCCAGAAAAGTCCACATTTGAAGATCTTGATCTTTCCTGCTTACAGTGGTTGGATATTCAAAATTTGGAAATGGAGCTACTGGAATTTCAAGAAAGCTCTATCTGGAAAAGTAAATTCAATGACCTGCGTGCGGCTCTTGAACGTATTGAGTGTGAAAGGGTGACAAATGAAATCACTGCTAGCAGTTCTGAAAATGAAATCCTAAAAGCGTGGAATTCTCTGCCAGACAATTTTAAGTCCATGAAAGCACTTGGGATTGCTCTTCTTACTTTGTTTGGGTCATCCTATGCTTGTGAGCAGCTGTTTTCGGCTTTGAATCATATAAAATCTGATGCTAGAAACAGATTAACGGATGACATGAGTGCTGCATGTGTTGCTCTGAAATTAACGCACTATGAGCCAAGGATTGACAAGTTATCAGCATGCATGCAACAACAAAAATCACATTAATTTTTTTCAGAGCATGCCCAATGCATATGTTTACATGAAGCAGTGTTTTCAGTTTGCAGTTAAGACACTTTCTAAGTTATTTAAATATTATTTAAAGATGTTATTTAAAAAAGGGACTTTACATGGCCCTGTTGTATTCCAATCTGGAATTTCCAATAAAAACGGTTGGTTTAATTGAAAGCTCTTTTGTTTTCTTTACATCATATTATTAGAAATGTAATGATTTAACTATTTTCTAATTTGATTGTAAATTTTACAAAAAAACATGTATAGACTCTTTGGGAATGCACACCGAGTCTTGACACAGTTAACAGTTTTAAGAAATTTATCTTTTTTTTTACTCAGGATACATTTGACATGTTATGTGAATAATACATTTAAAATATATTGTGTAACTGAATCAAATTCTTCCTAAATTCATTAAATTGAATGAAATCATTAAAACATTATAAATTGCCAATAAATTGAAATGAAAACCAAAGGATTGTGAATCAAATTGATTCTCTGACAATACAAAGATTCCAACCTTTAAAAATGATGTTACATAGTTCAGGCAACTTTATAAAGAGTTTTTAGATACTAAAATCTTGTTATTAAGGTTTAATTGACCTGCTGGCACTTTGAGGAAATTCTTTGGTTTTGTGCGGCAGTTTGGGCACTCGGGCTCAAAAAGGTTAGCCATCACTGACCTAGACAATGGTTTCTGATTAACCATGCAGCTGGGGCTGTTCATCTTAAGCACCAGACATTATCACATCTTCACACCTCAGGGCTGTACCAAAGTCTTGTGTTACTTTGAAGCACTGATGTAATTTAGGC
The DNA here is from genome assembly GCF_902459505.1 of Geotrypetes seraphini. Lineage (NCBI taxonomy): Eukaryota > Metazoa > Chordata > Amphibia > Gymnophiona > Dermophiidae > Geotrypetes > Geotrypetes seraphini. Next base: position 292,893,375 of record NC_047085.1, read on the forward strand.
ATTCTGAGGCTGATGGTCTATTTGCACAGATATCACCCAAGATCAGATATGAATGATATAATCTCCCATAGGCCTTTGCTGACATTGGTAAGGCCAACAGAAAATGCTGACAGCTAGCAATGTAAGGCTGGGCTGACATCTTATAGAACAACTTTCTACATTGAGGCCACAGCATGAACTTTAGTTTAAGAGAAGTTAACTGATGTGCTTACAGCAAGTTAAAGTGATCTTGTGGAGAGTACTTCTAACAGGATTCCTATTTTTAGGCACAAGAATGTGTGTAAATGTCCAGAATACTGGCACATACACATAGGCATCCACCAGAGAACAGATTTTTTTTTTAGTCAATGGTCCACAATGCCCTCCCAAATTATATCCGACTTGAATCCAATTTTGACCATTTTAAAACCGTTCTAAAAACCTTTTTATTTGTGGATAATCATTATTTAATTCCTGTCCTTCATGCAGGACTCAGCAACGATCAATCTGGATTTAGGAGCACATATCAGGTCTGTTCAAAAAGTTCCAGGTCTGATTTGATAAAAAATCATTAAACAATCTTACAGCTTATTCCACTGGGTCTTCTTCAAAGTACTCCCCTTCCCTACGTATACACTTTTCCAAACGTTGTTCCCACTTCTGGAAACCGTCCTTAAATGCATCTTCAGGAATTGCCAAAAGTTGTTGCGTCAAATTTTGTTTTATGTCTTCAATGGTGTCAAATTGCTTTCCTTTCAGTGTGGATTTAAGTTTAGGAAACAAGATTTTCTTCTTTGCAGATGATACCAAATTCTGCAATAGAGTAGACATGCCGGATGGTGTGAATAACATGAAGAAAGACCTGGCGAAGCTTGAAGAATGGTCTGAAATTTAGCAGCTACAATTTAAAGCTAAGAAATACAAGATCATACATTTGGGCTGTAAAAACCTGAGGGAACGGTACAGATTAGGGAGTGAAGAGTTTATGTGCATGACAGAAGAGCGGGACTTGGGTGTGATTGTATGTGATGATCTTAAGGTGTATGTGATGATCTTAAGGTGGCCAAACAGGTTGAAAAAGTGACGGCGAAAGCTAGAAGAATGGTTGGTTGCATAGGGAGAGGTATGGCTAGTAGGAAAAAGGAGGTATTGATGCCCCTGTATAAGACTTTGGTGAGACCTCATTTAGAATATCATGTACAATTCTGGAGGCCGCACCTTCAAAAAGATATAAAAAGGATGGAGTTGGTCCAGAGGAAGGCTACTAAAATTGCATGAGGTCTTCATCATAAGGCGTATGGGGACAGACTTAAAGATCTCAATCTGTATACTTTGGAGGAAAGGTAGGAGAGGGGAGATATGATAGAGATGTTTAAATACCTACATAATGTAAATGTGCGTGAGTTGAGTCTCTTTAATTTGAAAGGAAACTGCAATGAGAGGATATAGAATGAAGTTAAGAGGTGATAGGCTCCAAAGTAATCTAAGGAAATACTTTTTTTACAGAAAGGGTGGTAGATGGATGGAACAGTCTCCCAGAAGAGGTGGTGGAGGCAGAGACTGTGTCTGATTTCAAAAGGGCCTGGGATAGGCACGTGGGATCTCTCAGAAAGAGAAAGAGATAATGGTTAGTCTATGGTTAGATAATGGGCAGACTAGATGAGCCATTTAGCCTTTATCTGCTATCTGTTTCTATGTTTAAGAAGAAGTCAGCAGGGGCCAAGTCAGGACAGTAAGGAGGCTGGGGAAATACTGTCATGGTGTTTTTGCGCCACATTTGTGAATTTTGATGCATTCAAAGCACCTTCCACGACCCATGACATGTTCCCCATAAGCTACTTTCAACATTTCATAGTTTCTATAGCGGTCTTACCTAATTTAAAACAGAACTTCACACTGTAGTGCTACTCATGATGAAAAATAGCCAATCACGAAAACACTCTTTCATGAAAAGTGCTGTAGCTTGGAGATGATAACAAATATCAACAAACGGAAAAAAAGGAGGCTACTCATGAGGTTTCAAGCTACTCAGCATCATTTAGCACGTCTCAAAAGAACTTCCCTTTGGCACACAATTCAATCTCTTCTGGAACTTTTTGAACAGACCTTGTATTTAGCTTTTATATTTTGCTTACCTTACCATCAATTTTCTAACATAGTAGATGACGGCAGATAAAGACCCGAATGGTCCATCTTGTCTGCCCAACCTGATTCAATCTAAAAATTTATTGGGGGGTTTTCCCCCCTTCTTCTTCTTAGCTATTTCGGGGCAAGAATCCAAAGCTCTGCTCAGTACTGTTCTTAGGTTCCAACTACTGAAGTCTCCATCAAAGCTCACTCCAGTCCATCAACACCCTCCCAGCCATTGAAGCCCTCCCCAGCCCATCCTCCACCAAATGGCCATATACAGACACAGACCGTGCAAGTCTGCCCAGTACTGGCCTTAGTTTTTCAGTATGTACTATTATTTTCTGATTCTAGATCCTGTGTTCATCCCACGCTTTTTTGAATGCTGTCACTATTTTCCTCTCCACCACCTCTCTCGGGAGCGCATTTGAGGTATCCACTACCCTCTCCATAAAGTAGAATTTTCTTACATTGCTCTTTAGTCTACCACCCCTCAACCTCAAATTATGTCCTCTGGTTTTACCATTTTCCTTTCTCTGGAAAAGATTTTGATCTACGTTAATACCTTTCAAGTATTTGAACGTCTGAATCATATCTCCCCTGTCCCTCCTTTCCTCTAAGGTATACATATTCAGGGCTTCCAGTCTCTCCTCATATGTCTTTTGGCGCAAACCTCCTATCATTTCCTCTGGACCACTTCAAGTCTTATGCCTTTCGCCAGATATGGTCTCCAAAACTGAACACAATACTCCAAGTGGGGCCTCACCAACGACCTGTACAGGGGCATCAACACCTTCGTTCTTCTACTGGTTCCGCCTCTCTTTATACAGCCCAGTATCCTTCTGGCAGCAGCAACTGCCTTGTTGCACTGTTTTTTCGCCTTTAGATCTTCGGACACTATCACCCCCAAGGTCCCTCTCCCCATCCGTGCATATCAGCCTCTCACCTCCCAGCATATACAGCTCCTTCTGATTATTAATTCCCTGGAAGCAGAAAGCAGTCTCCAGTGGCGCTGAAGATGTACTCCATTCACAGCATTGTGCCATCCTGGGCAGAGTCTAGGGCAGTCACCTGCAGAGATTTTCAGGGCAGCCACTTGGTCCAATCTCCACTTTTTGAGTTCTCAATACTGGCAGCAGTCTCATCTGTCCCACCGTTTTATTTTTTATTTTTAATTCTAGCTAATTTTATTTTCTTTTTAAACAGCATATTACCTTAATGAAATGTAAACTGCATAGATGTTTTTACCAATGTGATATATCAAATGTTAAATAAACTTGGTAAATGCATTTATAAAATAGTGCTGTGCGTATATAGCTATGCGCTATTTTTTAACGCTGGGCACCTAAATCCCACAACGCACAACCCAAAAGGGGGCTGGCCGTGGGTAGGGAATAGACGGATCATGGGCACTCCAAAAAAATTGCATACAGGCTCATAGAATATTAGGCTTCCCCACCCCACTGGGGCACCAGGATTTACACCAGGTTTCAGCAGGCTTATCATCCAACGTTGGGCACAGACTATTGTATACAGGGTGTGCAGCCTTTATAGAATAGCACTTGGCACTGAACTTTTCTAGCACCCATTTTTGAGCATTATTTATAAAAATTCCCCCCATTATGTTTAAGGGGGGGAATTCATCAAGGGGCGCTAACAGATTTAACGCATACTAAACGCTGAGATGCCCATAGGACTTTAAAGGGCATCTTAGCATTTAGCATACACTAAGGGCTCCTTTTACTAAGGTGCGCTAGCGTTTTTAGCGCATGCAGAAGATTAGCGCATGCAAAGCCTGCGCTAAACAGAAAATCCTAACGCAAGCTCTATGGAGGCGTTAGCGTCTAGCGTGCGCGGCATTGCTGTGTGCGCTAAATCCGCTAGCGCACCTTAGTGAAAGGAGCCCTAACTGTTAATGCCCTTTGATGAAGTACCCCCTAAATCTCTCCGATGTGCCCGATATTTTCATTTTACAATTTAATACTTTCTTCTACAAAGCCACGCTAGCAGCTGCCACAGCGGTAACTGCCCCAAAGCTCTTAGAGATTTATAGGGCTTTGGGGCTTTTGCCGCACAGCTTTGTAAAAGAGGGGGGTAAATGACTTATTTTGGGGTTTACAATTGTTCAAGAGCACCTGTGTTTATTATTTTTTTGGTGTGTTTGCTTGAATGTGCGTGTGTGGGGGGGGGGGGGAGGGAGGAATTTGGATTTAGCTTATGCCTTTTTAAGTAGCCATTCAAGATGGGGTACACTAGGCATTCTCCTGTCCCTAAAGAAGAAAAATTATAAGCAGCCACTGTCTTCTGAATTGCTCAAGTAAGTTATTACTAAATGAGAGAACTTATGGCTTAAAGGAAAAGTAGAGAAAGAATGAAATCTTATAAAATGACGAAACAGCACAGAAGACTCTAATGAGCAACCATGATAAACTTAGGTTGAGTTAAGCAGTATAGACAGGGTTAGCTGTGATCACTTGTAAACAATTAAGCGCCAATGATAGAAATCAATGGTAGTTTGACTAAAATGTTTCATGACCTGAGCTGAATTAATCAGAAAGCTGTTGGTGAAGGTTTGTTTCCCTTTCACTGCTTTGAAAACAGCCTGTTTCTAAAAGTACAGCAACAATTGATTACCAGTCAATTATAAAGTAAAACGTTAATGTTATATATCATGGTGGAAAGGATGAACTAGGCCGAGCAAAGGTTAACACTGTTCCATTCTGATCTGATTAGACGTCACCTTTTTCTGTGCTAGTCTAAAAAGCAAATCACAAATTACAGCATCCTGTCACTTAGTTTAAGTTGGGTAGTCTGATATCCTGCTGCTTTTGTTTGTGTTTGTAATTGTTTAGTACAATAGAAATATTATTTCATGATGGGGCTTCTCGTATCCTCAACAAAAGTCTCAATTCTGCCATTATCAGTAATTTTCTATGAAAACCACAGCTTTGCCTCTGCGTCCTAAATCGCAGCAGGAAACAATTGTTCCGCCACAGCCTGTCATTTCATTGACATTCTTTAATAATGTAATTCATGTATCAAAAGCAACATTAAACCTAGACTCACACTGCAGGCTCTTCAAAATTGCAACCAGTGTTCTTGGTGTGTTAAGGGGGATTTGAATGAAGTAGGAAGTAGTGTCAATAGGGCACTGGCTTTTCAGGGGTTTATATAATTTTTATATTCTCGAACTGAAGCTTGCTGCAGGACCAACTTCTGCTCTGGGATCACAGAGTGTTTGGATAAAAGTCTGGAATTATTCCCCCCCCCCACACACACACATACCAATACATATACAATTTCCAAACAATAGCTTCTCATCCTCGGTGTTTTTGTGTAAATCTACATCTTTCAGAATCTATAAAAACAGCAGAAGAGAATACAAATGAAACCAAAAATAAATAAATCCAGAAAAATAAATGGCCTATATTTATGATGTCAGAGGCTTATTTAGTAAATTGTGTTAACGCAGTAGTACATATTAAATGGGGGGTTTTGGGCATCTAATGTGCATAAGAATGTTATTAGCATGCATTAATGATAATGCATGCAATGGCATTACTGTTAATGATCCAAGAACTCGTATTGGACCATTAAGTTTTTAAAAAACGGTAATGAGTTCTGTTGCAGACATATGCTTGCAAAGAAGCCTATTATTGTCAAAAGGATTTAAATAAATTGCCCCCAAGTCACGTGATTTGTATTAACCCACTTGGAAACATGCAAACTTAACTTTTCTGCCTGATGTGTTTTTAAGATTTTGGCTTGAAGAAGGCCCACAATCTCATTCCAAACTCTTAAAAACATGTGGAGGGTAATTCTGTAGAAGGGAGTCTAGATATATCTGTAGATGCTAGGAAAATGCCTATTTTAAGCCTATTTAAAGAAAAATAGGTGCATACTTCTCTTTAGATAATATTAGCCCAACTGGCAAAAAAACAAGGTGCAAAAAATTACCGTATTTTTTGCTCCATAAGACACACCTGACCAGAAGATTCACCCTAGATTTAGAGGAGGAAAACAAGAAAAAAAAAGCACATCCTGAATCAAATTCTCCCTGCCAGGCTCTGCATCCTGTCCCCCCTCTGGTGGTCTAGGCAGGTAAGGACAGGGCAGGCAGGCCTAGTGACTGGCAGGCAGGTAGGGACAGGGCAGGCAGGCCTCCCCCCAGGTAAGGACAGGGGACAGGACAGGGTAAGGCAGACAGGCAAGCCTCCCCCCCAGCTTCCCCCCCCCCCACCAGGCAGGCAGGCTGGCCCCTCCCTCTTCCTTCCCTATTTTTAATTCAGTAGGGCAGGCAGGCCCCGGCCTCTCTCTCTCCCCGTATCAATTTTTAATTTGGTAGGCCCCAGCCCCCCCTTTACCTTATTTTAATTCTGGCACCCTCCCTCGCTGGACGCAGCTGCCTCTCTAGTGGCAGAGCGATGCACAAGACTGCCTGCTTGGTCGGCTGACATAGCTGCCTCCTCTTCTCCACTTCCTGGAAGCGAAGGAGATAACAGGGTACAGATAGAGGTTGGACATTGAGCGAATAGGGTATGGACATTTTAGGTTAGGTAGGGAACACTTTCAGGTCATGGACCTGGAGGGCCACTGCGGGAGCGGACTGCCGGGCGCGATGGACCCCTGGTCTGACACGGCAGAGGCCATGCTTATGTTCTTATGTTCTCTAGCAGCAGAGCGGCGCACAAGGCTGCCTGCCTGGTCCCACGCCGCTTCCCATGAGAACTCACAGGAAGCGGCACAGGACCAGGCAGGCAGCCTTGTGCATCACTCTGCTGCTAGAGAAGAGGAGGCAGCCGCGTCAGCCGACCAGGCAGGCAGCCTTGTGTGCCGCTCTGCTGCTAGAGAAGAGGAGGAAGCCATGTCAGCCGACCAGGCAGGCAGCCTTGTGCACCACTCTACAAACTAAAAATAGAAAAATATGTAGACAAACGTTAAAGTGAACCACCAAGAAGCCAGACTCTGTATACAATGCAACATCATAGAAACAATGATACATGTCCCCTAATACTGTGAAAAATATAAAGATAGAAGATGTAAATTTGAAAAAACAAAAATAACAACCAATCACTACTTTACAAATTAAGGCCCCCATTTATCAAGCAGTGTAAGAGTGTTTTTTTAATCACAACTTGATAAAAGGGGGCCTAACAAACAGAAATAAAACAAAAAATGTAAAATAAGATTATGCTCTTTTATTGTACTAATGCATTTTTCAATAAGCTTTCAGAGGCCAAATCTCCTTCCTCGGGTCAGTACAGCATACTGCTGTTATGGTATCTTGTTGTGACCTGAGGGTTTTGGTTTCTGAAAGTTAGTAAAAATTATATTAAAATTAGTCCCCAAAAAATTACCTTATTCCCATTGTCTAGTTATAAAAGTTCATCAATACTGCTTTATTCTAAAGCAACAACAAAAAATCTTTTTTCTACCTTTTATCATCTCTGGTTTCTGCTTTCCTCATCATCTTTTCACTGTTTTTTCCTTCCATCTGCCCTCTCTCTCCCTTCTATATGCTGTCCACCCTCTTTCTCTATGCCCCTTCTATATGACATCTTCCCTCTTTCTATACCCCTTCCATAAACTGTCTACCCTCACCCCCTTCTTTCCAGCTTGTGCTCCTCCTCCTCTTTATACATAATTCATTTCAGCTCACCAATTTTCTCTCTCTTCTTTGTCTCCACCCTTCCCCCCATGCTCTGGCATCACTCTCTTCTCTTCTTTTATTTCATTCCCTCCACCCCCCTCCTCACATCTCTGACTCCTTCCCTAGCATCCCACATCTCTGTCTATTTCCCTCCCCCTGGAATATCTGTCTCCTTCTCTTCCCTACCTCCCTCCTGGCATCTCTGTATTCCTTATTTTCCCTTCCCCATGGCATCTCTTTCCTCTCACCCTGCATGCTCTGGAAGGCAAGCATTCCTCCCTCCCTATTCTGACATCCCTTCCTCTTTGCTTTGGCATTCTTCTTTCCTTCTGTCCCTCCCTCTCTCCCCTGGCTTCTATTCTTCCCTCCCTGCTCTGGTCTTTCTCCCTGCTGTGTCACTCTTCCTTCTCTTTCTCTTCCTTCCACTGACATCCTTCCTTCCCTCCCTCCCTCCTCTGGCATCCACCCATCTATTCTCTCCCTGCTCTGGCATCCATCACACTCTGGTATCCTTTCCTCCCTGCTCTTGCATCCTTCCCTACCTCCCTATTCTGGCATTCCTTCCTCCTCTGGCATTCTTCCTTCTCCCCTTCTCTGACATCCATCCATCCATCCCTGCTCTGCCTACCCTTCCTTCCCTGGCATTCTTTGTTACTTACTTCTCTCCCTCTCTTGGCATCCTTCCTTCTCTCCCTCCCTCGGCATCTATCCATTCATCCCTTCCTCCCCCCCCTAGGGTATGATCCTGACCCTCCCCCCCCCCTTGTCCTGCCTGAACATTCATAGTGGTCTAGTGGCCTCTTCAGGGGACAGGAAAGAACTCATTTCAAGATAGCTATCGAGACTTCATGTGACAGCCTTGGAAGAACATTTACAAGGTCTATCCCAGTGTTTCCCAAGTTGGTCTTGGAGTACCCTATTTCCAATCAGATTTTCAGGATATTCACAATGAATAAGCATGAAAAACATTTGCATGCAATGGAAGCAGTATATGCAGATTAATCTCATGCATGTTAGTCGGTTTATTTATTTTGTACGTTGTCTTTTATACCCAATTATCTGTGGGACCACTAACTAGTGGCTTTTTAAGTTGTTCATCGCTTAGAAAGTTTGTATAAGCGATTCATCAAATGGTAATAAAACTTGAAACTTGAAACATATTCATTGTGGATATCCTGAAAATCTGGCTAGTAAGGGGGTACTCTAGAACCAACTGGGGAATCACTGGTCTATGTCACTGGTTTTTGATTCTTTACACAGTATCATCCTTTGTTACACACACCTCTAAAATATTTTACCCACGCCCATTGGTTGTTTTCTTAAATTAATTCCCAGTGCATATATTCCTACAGCTTTACTCAGTGAAAAGTTGCCCCTTCATTTAATTGTAGCTTTAGTCCTTGCTTTAGATGTTCTCTATTACAGCTTTGCTTTCTTAGCTCAGAGTTTCTAATTTTTATGTTTTTGTTTTGTATCTTATTTGTCTTAAATAGATTCTATTGTGTCTCTGTACAGTGTAGCTTTTATCTGATATGCCCTACTGTGAGTCAGGACCCCATATGGGGGTCACAACCTGGGTGGGTTCTCCATAGGTACCTCATTATTCTGCACTGACAATGGTTCAAACAGTATTTATTATTTGGCCATTGTCTTGGGGCCACAGCCACAAAAAGATTGACAAACACTATACAAAATATGATCATAATAATGTTGATCCTAATGAAAAAACCCTGTAAATCCTGAAATTCCAGGAGCACAGGAGCCAACTTTAAACTATTAGGAGTGCTGAACCAAATTGGAATTACCTCTCCCTGGACACAGCACTCACAGAGGTGGCTCCTATGTTCACATGGTCTTGAATGCCAAAGTACTACAACACCTCTACCTTATCCTAATGTTGGTTTCATAAAAAAGTATCATAGTCTAAAACATCCAACTTTCCAGTCCATGACAAATGATTCATATATATATAATTTAGTCTGTGAATAAAAGTGTTTCAGGGATGACCATCTAAAATTATAAAGTGTATACACGTTTCGACCTAAGTAATTTCTAGTTAGCATGCTCATTGCTTTTACAACTTCAGAATAGAACATTTTATAACTAATATACAAGAAAAACTGATTCCTGGTGAGCGTGTATATTCAATGGGACAGTGAGCCCTTTTCACAGTAGAAATAAAAGTTATCTTGCAATTTAGCACTCTCGAGAAAACGTATTAATTCTAATTACTCCAAAAATGGTTATGTTGGTGTCCTGAAGCAATAAACTTGGTGAACTTTCTTATTGCTACATTTGTTTTAATGTGAAATTGTTATAAATGAAATGCTTTTAGGGGGGGGTTTAAAATAACAAAATTTGAAAGAACAAGAGACAAGCTAAATTAATGTTAGCCTTATCTCAGCACTGTTCTGCAATAAATAACTTGTGAGGGAAGAGGGAGCATCATCTTACATTCATGTACTTTAATATTCCATCCTTCTTGTCTGAGCATGAATGAATCAAGGCTAGTTCAGATCATGTGAAAGAGCCAGTAATAATGAGATTGAAAAATTCCTAAATACAGACACTGGCCCATCCTGGTGTTTTCAAGAGACTGATGCACTGACTAAGTTGTATTAGTCTTTGCAAAATTGTTAATGTGTGGGGAAATTCTGCACTGTTTTGTTTATAAATTTTGCACGTGCTATTGACCAGGCATTTCCATGTATTTTGACTTTTGCAAAGTCATGCAAAATAGATTCCAAATAGGTAATGAGCCATACAGTTATGTAGAACAGCTCATTAGCTATATTCACATACGTAACTAAACTTTACATGAAAGAAAAAGCAAAACACACATTTTTTATCTAAAACTTAGGGCTCCTTTTACAAAGGCGTACTAGCGGTATAATGCACTTAAGAGCGTGTGCTACACTGCCGGACGCACTAGCCGCTACCGTCTACTCTTGAGCAGGCAGTAGTTTTTGGCCAGCACGGGGTTAGCGCGTGATGAAAAGTCATGCGTGTTAACCCCGCTAGTGCGCCTTTGTAAAAGGAGCCCTTAGTTATACCTTTCAAGTGTTTAAATGTCTGCATTCATCAAGCAATAATAAACTTCTATTGATTATGACAGGAGTCGCCATGTAACATATCACCAGTAACTGGAAAAATTACAACAATCTTAGCTATACATTCTGGTGGAATTCATTGTGCCACATTTGCAAAATGGAAAGAACAATTGCTATACAGAAAGGGAATTATAATAATTTTAAAAAGATTTGGGGGCCATTGACAAATTATTGTAATGATTAGACATCATTTTCCACTAACAGTATATTTATACATAGGGGGAAAGGGGGATGGTATAAAGTTCTATTAAAGGTTTAATCAATAGATAAGAATACAATACTTATATGATATTTTTGATTGAAATTTTTGTGGGAAGGGTGGGTGGGGAGGGAATAAATTTATGTATTTACGATGACAATAGAAAGAAATTCAAGTGATGTGTAAAAGTTTTAAATGATGTAATATTGTGTACTTGATGTAAGATGAAAAATGAATAAAGAATTTGAAAAAAATAAATGTCTGCATTATGTCTCCCTTACTTCCAGCAGAGGCTCCCACTCCTCCCTTGCTAAAGAAGAGACTGGATATCCAACTGCTGAATTTACACTTTGGCTTCAGAAATTGCACTGGCTGCCAGTGGCATTTAGAGTACAGTATAAGACTGCAATGATTTGTCATCAATTTTTGTATGGTACAATTCCAGAGTACGATGATTACTTATCAGCCTAAAAGATTGTTGCGTTCTGAAAATTTTGCTTTGTTAAAGGCCAATGTTAATCCGAAATATGATGAAACTTCTGCAATGACCTTCAGTTGTACAGAGGTGACATTATGGCATTCGCTGGTAGGACAGTTGTTTGTTAATGCTTTTTTATAGGGTCTAATTTGTCCTGCGTATTTAAATTCTTGATGATTTGTCCCTCTTTTGTATTGTTTTAGCTATTATGTATGTGGATATTAGACAGTATAGAAAATGTTTAAATAAATAAATAATAAAACCATCTTTCCAGATGTCTTGCTAGGCGTTCTACCTATTGTATGTCCAAGACTAAAAAGGGGGGTGGGGAAAACGTGTTCTGGGTAGGCTTTGGGCGGGCTTAGACTTGGACATCTTGTGGTGATAATCAAAAGTTTCCCAAGACATTGTAGATAGAACTTAGACACTTTTAAAACAGGTCTAGCCTCTGGCATCTAAATGCCAAAAAGGTACCCAAACTGACCAGATGACCACTAGAGGGATTAAGTTATGACCCCCCCATACACTTTCCCATTTTTCACTGCTAAACACCAGCCTGGCTTGTGATGAAGTTTAACCTTGAAAACCATTAGTGTGTATCTGCTGCATGAATATCATAGAGCTGTCTCTGTTGAAATAAGAACTTGTTGCCTAGAGGTATAAGTTGGATGTCTCCTTCTCATGTCTTCCTGTGCTTATAGCCAACATTGTTAACCTGTGAAGCACTGCAGCAAAACTCCTCTTGAAGTTTAGGAAGGAGGATTGCTTTCTTTTGACCACTGTAAATGTTAAGGCAATTAACCAAAGGAACTGTGTTGAAAACAGTCCCAGAATGAGGCTCTGGTGAAGAGGACTGTGCTTAATTCACTTACCAAGCCCAGAGCCGGTGACTGGGTTAAACCTGATTTTGGATTACAATACAAATCTTTTCTGTTGATTATATTTTGTTTATGCTGTCATGGAAACCTGTGATGAGCTTACAAAGTTCACTATGTTTGTGCTGCCTTACTAAGCTCATGGTATGGGCTAGGATTTTGAGGCCAGTGGCAAAATAAAGCTTACATTTTTTTTCTTATGGCCATTCTAAGTGGTGTTCATTGAAAGACCAATTGAAAGAACAGTTCTAGGCTGTTGCCTAGGGAAAAACATCATGAAGGGCTCCCGTAGTTCCAGGGGGACCACACCAGATTTAAGCAGTGTGCCACTACCTGGCTTCCCACCACGCTCTTTGGGGCACAGGGGTGACAAACTCCATTGGCATATCTTACCTGCTGTCATGTAAACTTGGGTTAGCCACTGTTGGAAACAGGATACTGGGCTTGATGGGCCTTTGGTCTATCCCAGTATGCCAATTCTTATGTTAATTGTCCTCTTACTTTTTTAGTTTAGTACTCTGCTTTTTCAGCAAAATCAGTTTAAGCAATAGTGTATTTTTCATAGTCCCTGTTAGGATTTTATATAAAAAAGTGTTTTGGTCTAGATTAGTATTTTAGGTTGCATTTTCAAGCATAAGATAAGATCAGATATTAGGACACAGACAGCAGTTGAGGAAAATCTCTGTTTAGTAGTCAGGAAAGCAATGATTCAAATGGAAGAAAAAATAACTAACACGGTAAAACAGGAGACAAGACATATTTTAGATATACAGTATTAGTGATAGAAAGAAGTGCAAAAGTCACATTCTGAGACACAAAGGTGAAAGGGAGAAATATGTAGAAGCCGATAAAGATAAGGCTGAATTGCTTAACAAATATTTCTGTTCTGTGTTCACAGCTGAAGTGCCGGGAGTGGAACTGCAGAAGACAAATGCAAATAATGATAGACCCTGATCAATTTTCAGACGATTGTATTCATGAGGAGACAGCTAAACTAAAGGTGGAGAAAGTAATGGGGCTAGTTGATATACATCCAAGGGTACTGAAGGAACTTAAGGAAGTTCTGGTAGTTCTGCTGGTTGACCTTTTCAATGTTTCTCTAGAGTTGGGCATGGTACTGGAACACTGAAGAAGGGCGGATGTGGTAGCTCCTTACAAAAGTAGAAGTAGGGAACTGTAGGCCAGAATGTTTGACTTCTGTGGTAAGTAATTAATGGAAACACTTTTAAAACAGAGAATAATTAAGTTTCTAGAATCCAGTGGATTACAGGACCTGAGGTAACATGGATTTACGAGAGGCAGATCTTGTCAGACAAATCTGAACAATTTCTTTGACTGGGTTACCAGAGAATTGGATACGGGGAGTGCGCTAGATATGGCTTTTGACAATGTTCCACACAAGTGTCTAATAAATAAACTTTGGGGAATGGGTCCCAAAGTGATAGACTGGGTGAGGAACTGATTGAATGGAAGGCGACAGAGGGTAGTGGTTAATGGAGATTACTCAGAGGAAATGGATGTTACTAGTAGTGTGACTCAAGGTTCATTTCTTGGGCCTGCTCTTTTTAACATTTTTGAAAGTGATATTGCTTAAGGACTGTCAGGTAAGATTTGCCTCTTTGAGGATGATACCAAAATCTGCAATAGAGTAGACACTCCTGATAGTGTGAATAACAGGAGGAAAGACCAAGTGAAGTTTGAAAAATGGTCTGAAATTTAGCAGCTAAGATTTAATGCAAGGTACAGTTTAGGAGGTGAATAACTTTTTTGCATGAAAGAGGGGTAGGACTTGGATGTGATAATATGTGATGATCTTAAGGTGGCCAAACAGGTTGAAAAGATGACAGTGAAAGCTAGAAGAATGCTAGGGTGCAAAAGGCCAGTAGGAGAAAGGAGGTATTGATGCCCCTGTATAAGACTCTGGTGAAACCTCATTTAGAATATTGTATACAATTCTGGAAACTGCACCTTCAAAAAGATATAAACAGGATGGAGTTGGTCCAGAGGAAGGCTACTAAACTGGCTGATGGTCTTTGTCATAAGATGAATGGACAGTCTTAAAGATCTCAATATGTATACTTTGGAGGAAATTCAGGAGAGGGGAGATATGATTAGAGATGTTTAAATACCTACAAATCTGAACAAATCTAAGACAAGAATTTTATGGTTCAGAGATTACAACTCATTACTGAGCACAGACCTAGAACTGTCTACTAGTGAAAGGCTAACAATAGAAAATATCTCCAAAGTCCTGGGAGTCACACTAGATTCAAACTTAGCTTTCAACACACACTACCTCACTAGTGAAAACATTCTTCTTTAAGGTGAAACAACTGAGGACAAGAAGACCAGTCCTAACTGAAACCAGCTTCAGGACAGTAGCACAATCTGTCCTATGTACCATACCTAAACCATTGCAACTCACTATATTGTAGCATTACAAAAAAGGAATGCAAGAGACTGCAACTTCTACAAAACATAGCTGTAAGACTAATTCTAAAAAGGAGCCAATATGAGAGGGAAAGTCCACTATTAGAGCAACTACATAGGCTACCGATGAAAAAAAGGATCCAGTTTAAGATAGCCTGCATGGTCCACAAAGCGATCTATGGTGAGAACTTAGATGGACTAACTGCTAGCATTAAAGTTCCACACTCCTTCTTCAACTCACATATTATGCAACATTATACACTATCCTCCCCATCTCCTCAATAAGTACAGCGAAATGCCCAATCCACCACTACGTCTACACTAACAACATATAATCAACCAAAAAAGCCTAAGTCCCAAACGCCCAACACAAGAGCTTTTAGGTGAAGGAAGAACCAGTCCTTCGCTTAACAGCTGGATTCTGTAACTGGTATCAGTCAAAAATAACACCGGTTACAGAATCCCCCCCCCCCCCGACAACGATCTAAGCAGGAGGAAGCACAAGCCCTCCTGCCCCAGTGACACCCCTCCCCCCCCCGACAACGATCCGGGCAGGAGAGAGCCCAAATCCTCCTGCCCAGGCGACCCCATGCTCGACAAGATCAGGCAGAAGGGAACTCAACCTCTCCTGCCCGGCGACACCCCCCCTACAAGATCGGGCAAGTGGGAGCTCAAGCCCTCCTGCCCGGTGACACAACCTACAAGATCGGGTAGGAGGGAGCCCAACCCCTCCTACCCAGGTGACCACCCTACCCCCACTAAGATCCGGGCAGGAGGAATCCCATGCCCTCAAGCCCCGACGTAACCCCCCAACCACCCCCCAAACCCCTGATTGGCCCACTGAACACCTCCCCCCCCCCCACTGACCCGCAAGATCCCCCCGCCGACCCTGCCACCCTACCCGTAGCTGTGAAAAAGTTTGCCGGAGGGGTCCCAAGCCTATCTGTCTGGCAGGCCCCACTGAAGTGGCCTAAGGCTACTCGGCCGATTCGGGTTGGCCCCGGCACCTCAGGCCCCACCTGTGGGTGGGGTTTGAAGTGCCTGGGCCAATAAGGCCCTAAGGCCCACCATTCTGAGGATGGCGGGCCTGCCGGATGGAAGGGCTTGGGACCCATCGTTAGTCCAACTTTTTCACAGGTATGGGAGGTGCCGGGGGTGGTAGGGGTATCGCAGGGTCCGCAGGTAGGGAGAGGTGTTCGGCGGATCGATAGGGGGTTCAGGGAGTGGTCATGGGGGGGGCTGCATCAGGGCATGGGATCCCACCTGCCCGGATCTTAGTGGGGGTGGGGGGGTTGCCTGAGCAAGAGGGATTGGGCTCCCTCCTGCCCAATCTTGTAGGGGAGGTGTTGCTGGGCAGGAGGGCTTGAGCTCCCTCTTGCCCGGATCGAGTCACGGAGGAGGGGTGGATTGCTGCAGGAGAGATGGCTCATATCTCCTGCTACGATGGTGATCGCCCACCCCGCCGAACAGGGGGACTTCAGGGTGAGGATCACCGGCAGGGGAGATGCCCTGCCGCGATGCTCACCCCGAAGTGCCGCAGTTTGGTGGGGGGGGGGATGCGGCAATCACCATTGCGGCAGGAGAGATGAGCCATCTGCTGGGGCTGCTGAGCTGCAGCAATCAGCTCAGAAGCCCCTTTTTCGGCACTTATACCTGTTTTGACTTGGTCTAAGTCAAAACGTATAAGTGTCGACTAAGCAACCTGCCTAAACTTTTGGTTATACCTGCTGTACGCCTATGTCTAGGTCGGCCCACCTCCCACCCTTTGCCCTTCTCTAAAAACGCCTCTTTTCGCTCTATGCGTTTAGACACAGGGGAAAGGCCTAAGCTGGTTTTAGATATGTCTAAAACCAGCTTTGCTTATGGGTACTTGGACGATCAGGCTTTTTGATCGTCCAAGTACTTATTTAGGCCACTTTTTAGACTTTTTAAATTTTTTATTATGAGCCCCATACCTATTTTCACCTTAGACACTTTCTTACCATTCCCCTTCTTCCTAAACTAATACTGCTGCGAACAATGTAACTGATGGACATGTTCTAAATCTTTTGTAAACCGCATAGATTCCTTGCAGAAAATTGCATTATATATAAGATACTGTATTCTATTGTACATAGCATAAATGTGCATGAGGTGAGTCTTTCATTTGAAAGGAAGTAGATAATGACACGAAAAAAAAATTTGTCCCGTCACTGTCCTGTTCCTGTGAGTTCAGTCCCCATCACCGTTCCATCTCTGCCCTGCGAGCTCGGTCCTTGTCCCATCCCCACAAACCATCTGAACCCATCCACAAACGCCTCAAATAGTTTTATATTGAACTTATTTTATTAAAGTATAAAAAGAAACAATATTCTGTATAATTGTCATTTTATAAATCAAAGATCTGGCTGCTGAACTAGAGAAAGAGAGGGCTTTGTTTATAAATGTTTATCAACACAACTAATATACTACTTTATCCTAAAGCAAAAAAAAAAGGAAATAAATATAAATTTTTTTCTGCCTTTGTTGTCTGGTTTCTGCTTTCCTCATCTTCTCATTCAATTCATACCATCCATTGTCTACCTTCTCTCACCTTTCCATCTCTCCCTCCACTCCCTCCCAATTGGTCTGTCACCCATCTTCTTCCCTCTGCTCACCTCATAGTCTGGCATCTCTCTCTTCCCCATTTCCCTTCAGCATCTTATCCCCACTTTCCACTTCTCTTCCCCATTTCCTTTCAGCATCTTCAGTCCACTCTCTCTTGCCCATTTC
This sequence comes from Geotrypetes seraphini, assembly GCF_902459505.1. NCBI lineage: Eukaryota > Metazoa > Chordata > Amphibia > Gymnophiona > Dermophiidae > Geotrypetes > Geotrypetes seraphini. The sequence continues at coordinate 292,910,974 of NC_047085.1, forward strand.
CCTTCAGTGTCTTCTCCCCAGTCTCCACTTTTTTTCCCACTTTCCCTTCAGCATCTTCAGCCCACTCTCTTGCCCATTTCCCTTCAGTGTCTTATCCCCACTCTCTACTTCTCTTCTTAATTTCCCTTCAGTGTCTGTTCCTCTCCCCCTCTCTTTCCACTTCCCCTCAGCGCGCGCGGTCCAACAACCCCCCCCCCCCGATCGCCAGAGATCCTCCCTCCTGATTGCCGAAGTCATCTCTGGGTCATCTGAGGGCATCTCCCTCCTTTCCTTCCTTCTCCTCACCTTACCGCGGAGATTTTCTGGGCTTTTTTTCATTTCCCAGCTGCCCAAGCCGGCTTTCATCAAGTCGTGTGTGGCTGCTGAAACTTCTCCTCTGACACAACTTTCTGTTTCCGGTTGCATCAGAAGAGAAGTTTCGGCAGCCACACGCAACAAAATTGCCACAGTAATGGAAGGGAGGGAGAGAGGGAGAAGCCCGATCAGTGACTGTGCGTGTTCCCACTCTTAACTGCGGAGACAAGGCAATTCATCACTCCATGGGGCAGTGAATGGCCTTGTTCTCATACCCACAGCAATGATGACTTTTTCTCTCACCATTTCGGCAGGTATCAGCCATCATGTCATTCTCTAAAAGGAAGCTCTCAAATGAGAGGGTATAGGATAAAGTTAGAGGTGATAGGCTCAGGAGTAATCAAAGGAAATACTTTTTTTTTTTAATAGAAAGAGTGGTAGATGCCTGGAATTGTCTCCCCATAGAGGTGGTTAAGACAAAGACTGTCTTAATTCAAGAAAGCATGGGACAGGCATATGGGATCTCTTAGGGAGAGGAGGAGATACTGAATGGTCTGAAGGAGCAGACTGGATGGACCATTTAGTCTTTATCTGATGGGAGTTAAGCCAGCATTCTTCCTCCTGAGGAACACCCATCTCTGCAAGGGGATCTTTGCCTTCTGAGCTCTCTGTGCTGGGTGCTGTTCTTTTCAGCACTACAATCCACTCAGGGTGACTGGACAGCTCCCAGCAACACTTGCAGCTCTTATGCAAATCGGCTTTCCTCTCAGGCTCAATGTCGCCACTGTTTAGGCTCCCTACTGGCCCATGACAGGTAATCCACCCTGCCACAGAATGTATTGGCGATATTAGGAGTCTTCAATCTCTGATGATTCTAAAACGTCTCATTTGCATTCAAACAGGATCTAAATGTCATATTGAGATATTTTAGGAATTTACAAACTCAGTTTTATGGTCAAAGGATCTGGGTATACCTGGACGTGACTAAGAATGCTCAAGATTGCAGTAGAGCTTTTATGGCATTGAGACATGAGACTAACTGCTAGATTCTCTAAAAGGCACCGTTGTTTGTAGCCACCTTAAAAGTGGCAGCTGATCACGTGTCAATCATACAACAGTGCCGCTTAGAGAATTGCGCCTCCGGCAAAGATAGGAACCAGAAACATAGGCCAGGATTTTCAAGGCCTACATTTCTGTTGCCTACTATTGATGTGAATCGCACCTCCGGAGGCACCTACTGGCATCTAATGCCACTTACAGCGTTTCAGTCTTCACATTCAGTCTTGTAGCAGGTAATCAAATATCTAATATTAGTGCCTGTGGGATATCAGACCACCCCCTGAGCACTCTAGCTCACTGGGATTCAATTCTTCATTCCTCCCAGTATGGCAAAAACTCATTTATCTCATTTTCTTCCTTAATTCATAATTTAAATAATTTAGGTGTTTTAATTTAATAACTTAACTTTTCATTTTAATAACTTAGCTTTTCAGCCTTCAGTAAATACGTCCCCTTAACCAACGCGTTTCGCTTTTTCTTTGTCGAGGTTGGGGAAGCTACTTAACTCTTCATCTCATTTACAAGCCGCCGGCTGTCTGTAAATGAGATGAAGAGTTAATCAGCTTCCACAACCTTGACAAAGAAAAAGTGAAACACGTTGGTTAAGGGGATGTATTTACTGAAGGCTGAAAAGCTGTTATTAAATTATTTAAATGAAAAGTTACGTTATTAAATTAAAATACCTAAATTATTTAAATAATGAATTAAAGAAGAAGAAGAAGAAGAAAATGAAATAAATGAGTTTGAGCCATTCTGGGAGGAATGAGGAATTGAATCCCAGTGAGCTCGAGTGCTCAGGGGGTGGTCTGAAATCTCATAGGCACTAATAGTAGATATTTGATTACCTGTTACAGGACTGAATGTGAAGACTGTGATAATCTGTTTAAAAAGTATTTGAAGTAAGAGAAGACTTACAATGTTAGCCATTTGGTATCATTCGGTACTATTTATAGAATTTCTCCTTAAATCCCTAGGAGCAAATTTCTTATTAACTTATCTCTGCAAATACTTGGTTAAATATGCTGGACTGAAATGTGTCTTCTTCACTCCAGAACAGTTAAGGTCGTTTTTCGACCTAAAGAATATCACATCCATTAATGATTAATATGAAGATTGAAGTTTAGGTGTTTAAATTGGGTTGTCCACATAATTGATTTTGTGATGTATATGTGTTTTCCTTCAGAGATCTCCTTTATCTTATATGCCTTCTAGTGGTCTAAGAAGAATTTAATGATTTACTTGGTAGTTTTCTTTTTTTAGTTGTGTTTTTGTACTCATTTTGCCTTAACAAGTATATACTTGTGTTGTGAGTTTCTGGAAAACAAGAAAGAAAAAAAAAATAGAGAGTGTGGATAAGACATACACAGAACTATTACAATGAAGACCATAAGGTACAAGAGGCCACTGAAAAGTTCTCAGCCCAACCAAGAAGAGAATGATGTGGAGCTATGAAACTTACAAGGTGAAATGAAATGAAATAAAAAGTTTCATGGTTCTACATCATTCACTTCTTGGTTGGGCTGAGAACTTTTCAGCAGCCCCTTGTATTTATTACCTATTTCCACTATTTATTGAATATAATATATTCATACACCTATTTGATATACCATGATTCTATGAAGCACAGATCTGAAAATGGTTTGATATGCGTAGCTGGTTTTAAGAAAGGTTTGGACAAGTTCCTGGAGGAAAAGTCCATAGTTTGTTATTGAGAAAGACATGGGGGAAGCCACTGCTTGCCCTGTATTGGTAACATGGAATATTGCTACTCCTTGGGTTTTGGCCAGGTACTAGTGACCTGGATTGGCCACCGTGAGAACAGGCTACAGGGCTTGATGGACCATTGGTCTGATCCAGTAAGGCTATTCTTATGTTTTTAATGATTAAAAAACTCCCATCATTTATCAAAATAATTCAAGATTATGATATAAAATGGGTTCATAAATGCCTGAAAATTTGGTAGCTCTGTTGTAGTTACAGACTCACTGAAAAGGGGAAATAAATTAATCAGAAACCGAAAACAAGCAGCTTGCACATTGGAAATATAAAAGAATGCTAACCCCCCAAATGGAGCAAGTGCATCTTTCAGCAGACCCCCACATTACAGAAGTGAGTTCTTAGCTGTAGATCCCTTATCAAATATGTAAAAAGTCCTGACAACTGCATTTTGGCAAAATAAAAAATAGAGGAAAAACGTTTTTATGTTTAGTTTATTGTTTTTCCACTTTTCAATGAGTTTGCAATTAACTCGTACCAGCCACAAGCCAGATTTTCTGACATTTATAAGAAAGCTCATCTATAATGATCCATTTTATTACCATCTTCTGTAATTCAGTTAGCAGTTTTATGATCCTTTTAATTTTTTAATTTATCTTCTCTTCACCAGCTCTAAAGATCCTGTGTGTTCATTCTTGAATTATATTAAAAATTTGCCCATCACTTTTTAAAAATTATTTTCCAATCAAACAGCAATATACAATGGAAGGGTTCTGTTGTTCCTTTGGAGCTCAACCTCAGTACAGAACAGAGCACAGTCATTAGCAGCAGTATATAACAAACTACAATGGTGGGAACATTGCTAGAGGTAAGTACCCTTGAAAGAGACCTGGGTGTGCTGGTGGATACAACAATGAAAGCATCAGCACAATGCGCGACAGCCTCAAAGAAAGCAAACAGAATGCTGGGTATCATCAAGAAGGGTATCACGACCAGGACAAAGGAAGTCATCATGCCACTGTATCGTGCAATGGTGCGCCCGCATCTGGAGTACTGTGTCCAGTATTGGTCGCCGTACCTCAAGAAGGACATAGCAATGCTTGAGGGGTCCTGAGAAGAGCGACAAAAATGGTAAGAGGTATGGAAAACCTTTCATATGCCGACAGGCTAGAACAGCTGGGGCTGTTCTCCCTGGAAAAGAGGAGACTTAGAGGAGACATGATACAAACTTTCAAGATCCTGAAAGGCATAGATAAGGTAGACAGGGACAGATTCTTCAGACTGTGGGGAACAACAAGTACAAGGGGGCACTCGGAGAAACTGAAAGGGGATAGGTTTAGAACCAATGCCAGGAAGTTCTTCTTCACCCAAAGAGTGGTGGACACATGGAACGCACTCCCGGAGGTTGTGGTAGGGCAGAAGACACTACAGGGATTCAAAGAAGGTTTGGATAAATTCCTGAAGGAAAAGGGGATTGAGGGATACGGATAGAAGTAAGGATAGGTTTTTTAGGGCAGGGAACACTTGACAGGTCATGGGCCTGATGGGCCGCCGCGGGTGCGGACCGCTGGGCGCGATGGACCTCTGGTCTGATCTCGGTGGAGGCAACTTCTTATGTTCTTAAAATAAACTCAAACCAGGATGGACTGACCACTGGGTCAATAGAGCAGTGTCTGAGAGCCCATAGCAGTAGGAAGCCCATTTTTCCCTAGCCTACATTTGTTTAATCACTTTTGATATGTGGTTAGGGGCCACCATTAGTCCATACCTGACTCAAACTATATACAGTAGACTCTCTATTAACCAGAAATCAAGCAACAAGAAATACTATAATACTTTAAATAAAAATGAAAATAAAATCAATTTCTGGCGGAAAATTAAGTGTAAACTTGGCATGCACACCTGAGTACACCCACACTTTGCTTACCATATGTCTGGTAGTTTGTCTGGAACAGTTTATGGTATTAGTTAGACCTATTTTTAATAGTAACTCTCAAGCAACCAGAAATTGCATTTGTCCAGCATCTATCAATCCCCATTGGTGCTGGTTAACTGAGAGTCTACTGTATTGTAGTTTAAATAATGGTGTTAGTAGCAGAAATATTAATTGTTTGCACCCAATTTGTGAAGGGCTGCCTAGCTGATTCAATTTTTTTCATCCATTTATATGTCAATGCTGTAAGCTTAGATATACTACATGCCACATTTTACTATAAACTTCTATGCAACAGGGTACTAGTTTGTTTTCAGGCACTTGCTTGTACCAGTTTTACTGCTGTAACATAAGTAAGCAGGGAAATTCTCTTTTTCTGATAAGTGCAAGATGAGTTCCTTACTGGTTTCTCCATCATTAAGCTTAATTCTTTACTGGTATCTTACCAGAAAACTGACCAGAGAACAGGACCACCAAATGTACTCTTCTTGCCACAATTCTTCCAGCATCTCTGAGGTGGTAGGATATAGCAAATGTAATCAATCCTGGCTATATCACTAACTGATATAATCATTCATAACCATTTTCAAACTGATGCAAATAGAAATTCTACAAATCCTTCCAACATATAAATATGAGAGAATGAATGTGCAGTGTTTGGGGTCTAGTATGATATTCAATAAGGTGTGGAGCCCATTGACTGCACATGTTGAATTGCAATGAATGTCAGGTATCTCCCTTTTTACAGATTCCTTACACATCCGGGGGGGGGGGGGGGGGGGGGAGGGAAAGGTATTTGGGATTGCTAAAGGTATTTATCTATAATATTGCAATAATATATGCAAATGCAGTGCAATAGTTATGTAAGGAACGGAGGGAGAAAAGGATTGGTAATGTATTACTTTTGTGTATTTTAAGTGCGTTATGTATAATGCTCATGTTTAATATAGTGTATTGCACTGTCAAAATTTGAAAATCAATAAAGAATTAAACAAAGATTTGTCTCTATTATGGGAGGGTCAACATTACTCCCGCATCATTTCCCCATGACAACAAAAAGTCTCTCCACAACTACTGATTTATAAAGTACCCTAATCACTCTTTACTTCTACCAATCAATAAGAGCTGCTTCTACAGTTGTCAATTCTCTTTCAAGTGCTCTCTTAACCAATTTTTGATTCATGTAGTGAGCAATCTAACATAGTAACATAGTAACATAGTAGATGACGGCAGATAAAGACCCGAATGGTCCATCCAGTCTGCCCAACCTGATTCAATTTAAATTTTTTTTTTTTTTTTTTCTTCTTAGCTATTTCTGGGTGAGAATCCAAAGCTTTACCCGGTACTGTGCTTGAGTTCCAACTGCCAAAATCTCTGTTAAGACTTACTCCAGCCCATCTACACCCTCCCAGCCATTGAAGCCCTCCCCAGCCCATCCTCCACCAAACGGCCATATACAGACACAGACCGTGCAAGTCTGCCCAGTAACTGGCCTAGTTCAATATTTAATATTATTTTCTGATTCTAAATCTTCTGTGTTCATCCCACGCTTCTTTGAACTCAGTCACAGTTTTACTCTCCACCACCTCTCTCGGGAGCGCATTCCAGGCATCCACCACCCTCTCCGTAAAGTAGAATTTCCTAACATTGCCCCTGAATCTACCACCCCTCAACCTCAAATTATGTCCTCTGGTTTTACCATTTTCCTTTCTCTGGAAAAGATTTTGTTCTACGTTAATACCCTTTAAGTATTTGAACGTCTGAATCATATCTCCCCTGTCTCTCCTTTCCTCTAGGGTATACATATTCAGGTCTTCCAGTCTCTCCTCATATGTCTTCTGGCGCAAGCCTCCTATCATTTTCGTCGCCCTCCTCTGGACCGCCTCAATCTGTGTGTAAATATTAGGTCTTGTCCTCTAAATGATTTATATCTCTCAAAGAAGTAAATGGAGAACACCCCCCCCCCCCCCAATAATTGTCTTAAGGAAAAATACCCTTATATTCCCAATCCTGCAAAATATGTGGGTCAGAGTCCATTGCTGAAACAAGGCTGCCCTGTGAACTTCTAAAAGCTAAGTTACCATTTCATATTCTGCTCTTTTCACTGGTTTTCAGCATTATATCTGCTTAATTTCTCTTCTCCTCCCTGTTTCTTACTAAAAAAAAAATATAAAAAAGCACAAAAAAATCCTTCTCTTTCCTCTGTTAAATCTTATTTCTTCTTCCTGCAGTTTTGTTTAAAATACTGTGTTTTAGGTGGTATAGAGCCTATATTTCTGGTGTCTGTGGCTCAGGGGGACTAAAGTAGGGAAAATCCTGTTATAAATCCTGTGTTTTAGGGTAGCACTGTTAGAACCTGCGTTTTTGTTTAAAATACTGTGTTTTAGGTGGTATAGAGCCTATATTTCTGTCTTACCAGTATTCAGCCATTGTTTTCTGCTGATTAGGAGGAGAAGGGAGGGGTTCTGTTTTACTTCTAAGGTTAATTGCATTATCTTTGGGACATTGCTGAAACAAGGCTGCCCTGTGAACTTCTAAAAGCTAAGTTACCATTTCATATTCTGCTCTTTTCACTGGTTTTCAGCATTATATCTGCTTAATTTCTCTTCTCCTCCCTGTTTCTTACTAAAAAAAAATATAAAAAAGCACAAAAAAATCCTTCTCTTTCCTCTGTTAAATCTTATTTCTTCTTCCTGCAGTTTTGTTTAAAATACTGTGTTTTAGGTGGTATAGAGCCTATATTTCTGCCTTACTAGTAGTCTTACTTATAGTCCCACCAACCCCAGGGACCACTATTCATATATAGAGACCCATATAATCAGGACTTCACAACCAATCAAGATGACCTTTATTCTATGCAATCACTGTGGTGCTTTAATTCCAAGACATACTATTTGGAGGCTTAAGGCTTGCCCCATCTGTCTTCAACTTGCCAGTATTAAGGAGGAGCTCTGCAAACTTAAACAGGAATTGAATACAATTAAAGCAGCTTCCATCACTCCACAAAATCATACCAACTTACCACCTCTACCTCAAAGAATAAAACAGCCCAGGAATAAATGGGTCACAGTAGGCTCAGGAAGACTGCGACATGTAACACAGAAACATCCACCTTCACTAATATTACCTCTACAGAATTTCTTCGCTCCACTAGTGCACTGCGATACTCAGGAAAACAGAAGGGAGGTGGGACTGGAACCAATGAAGGAAACTCAAGAGAACAAGAGCACCCTAAGTACAAATAAAAAAGCCAAAAACAGAAAACTATTACTGTTGGGGGATTCCATCATCAGAGGCATTAACCTTGGAACACAGGGCGAGGAGTCCAAAATAGTGAAATGTCTTCCAGGATCCTCAGCTACCAGGAGTTCCAGGCAAATACTGACTATAGTTAAGGAAGAAACTAAGGATTTTAACACTGATGTTGTTATCCATCTGGGAACAAATGACCTGGCCAACAACTCCACACTTGCAGCACAGAAAGCTTTTCGGGAGCTTGGTGAGGGCGTGAAACCTTTTGTAAAGACTTTAGCTTTTTCTGAAATACTGCCTGCATATGGAAAAGGAGAGCAAAGAGTGAAAAACACAGAGGACTTTAATAGATGGCTCAGAGCCTGGTGTCATCAAGAAGGCTTCAGGTACATAGGAGGATGGGGAAATACATGGAAGGACAAGAAGCTATATTGCACTGATGGGCTACATATTACTACAGCAGGAAAAAGAAACCTTGCAGAGAAATTTAGACAATATTTTTCCAGGCATTTAAACTAGAAGGTGGGGGTGGTGTATGTACGAAGGACAATTATAAAGACCACCCCCGGCAAAAGAAAAGATGTGATAGTAGTAAAGGCTGCAACATAAGCAATATCAGCAACTCATTTCTTAGTATTGCAACGGAAAGTGAAACGACACAAAAATCCATACGAAAAAGAAGATTATCGCTGAAAAATAGCTGGAAAGCGATGACCACAAATGCTCGCAGTCTAAGCAACAAAGTTCATGATCTGCAAGCTCTGATGTTAGAGGCAGATCTAGATATTGTTGCTATCACAGAGACATGGTTCAGTGAATCACATGGATGGGATGCAAACATACCGGGATATAATCTTTTTAGGAAGGACAGAGATGGTCATAAAGGTGGAGGAGTAGCTCTCTATGTAAAGATCAATATCCAAGCGACCGAAATGCAAGGGACCTGGGGAGAGGAAGAAGCGATATGGATTGCTCTGAAAAGAGAAGATGGAACTTCTATCTACGTGGGTGTAGTCTACAGACCTCCGACTCAATCGCAGCAAATTGATAAGGATCTGATTGTGGATATCCAAAAGTTTGGAAGGAAAGAGGAGGTTCTGCTGTTGGGAGATTTCAACCTGCCGGATGCGGACTGGAGTGTTCCGTCTGCGGAATCGGAAAGAAGTAGGGAGATTGTGGATGCCTTTCAAGAGGCTCTGCTCAGACAAATGGTGACGGAACCCACAAGGGAAAAAGCGATATTGGATCTGGTCCTCACAAATGGAGAGAGTATCTCTAATGTTCGAGTGGGTGCTCACCTGGGTAGTAGCGATCATCAAACGGTTTGGTTTGATATAACGGCTAAAGTGGAGAGCGGCCGCACGATACTTAAAGTCCTAGATTTCAAACGTACGGACTTTAATGCAATGGGAAAGTACCTGAAGAAAGAGCTGTTAGGATGGGAGGACATAAGAGAAGTGGAAAGACAGTGGTCTAAGCTGAAAGGAGCGTTAAAAATGGCTACGGACCTTTATGTGAAGAAAATCAATAAAAACAAAAGAAAAAGGAAGCCGATATGGTTCTCCAACCTAGTGGCTGAGAAAATAAAGGCGAAAGAGTTGGCGTTCATGAAATATAAAAAAACCCAAGAAGAGGAGAGCAGAAAGGACTACAGGGTGAAACTGAAAGAAGCCAAGAGAGAGATACGTTTGGCGAAGGCACAGGCGGAAGAACAAATGGCTAAAAATGTAAAAAAGGGAGATAAAAATTTTTTCAGATATATTAGTGAAAGGAGGAAGATAAAAAATGGAATTGCTAGGCTAAAAGATGCTGGGAACAAATATGTGGAGAGTGATGAGGAGAAAGCAAATGTGCTAAACAAATACTTCTGTTCTGTGTTCACAGAAGAAAATCCTGGAGAAGGACCGAGATTGTCCGGCAAAGTTACACGAGAAAATGGAGTAGATTCTGCGCCGTTCACGGAGGAGGGTGTTTATGAGCAACTTGAAAAACTGAAGGTGGACAAAGCGATGGGACCAGACGGGATCCATCCCAGGATACTAAGGGAACTCAGAGAGGTTCTGGCGAGTCCTATTAAAGACTTGTTCAACAAATCTCTGGAGACGGGAGTGATTCCTGGGGATTGGAGGAGAGCGGATGTGGTCCCTATTCATAAAAGTGGTCACAGGGATGAAGCAGGAAACTACAGGCCGGTGAGCCTCACTTCAGTTGTTGGAAAAATAATGGAAGTGTTGCTGAAAGAAAGGATAGTGTATTTCCTTGAATCTAATGGGTTACAGGATCCGAGGCAACATGGCTTTACAAAAGGTAAATCGTGCCAAACGAACCTGATTGAATTTTTTGATTGGGTGACCAGAGAGCTGGATCGAGGACATATGCTAGATGTAATTTATTTGGATTTCAGCAAAGCCTTTGATACAGTTCCTCATAGGAGGCTGTTGAACAAACTTGAAGGGCTAAAGTTAGGACCCAAAGTGGTGAACTGGGTCAGAAACTGGCTGTCGGACAGACGCCAGAGGGTGGTGGTTAATGGAAGTCGCTCGAAGGAAGGAAAGGTGACTAGTGGAGTCCCTCAGGGTTCGGTGCTGGGGCCAATCCTGTTCAATATGTATGTAAGTGACATTGCTGAAGGGTTAGAAGGAAAAGTGTGCCTTTTTGCAGATGATACCAAGATTTGTAACAGAGTAGACACCGAAGAGGGAGTGGAAAATATGAAAAAGGATCTGCAAAAGTTAGAGGAATGGTCTAATGCCTGGCAACTAAAATTCAATGCAAAGAAATGCAGAGTAATGCATTTGGGGATTAATAATAGGAAGGAACCGTATATGCTGGGAGGAGAGAAGCTGATATGCACGGACGGGGAGAGGGACCTCGGGGTGATAGTGTCCGAAGATCTAAAGGCGAAAAAACAGTGTGACAAGGCAGTGGCTGCTGCCAGAAGGATTCTGGGCTGTATAAAGAGAGGCGTAGTCAGTAGAAGAAAGAAGGTGTTGATGCCCCTGTACAGGTCATTGGTGAGGCCCCACTTGGAGTATTGTGTTCAGTTTTGGAGACCGTATCTGGCGAAAGACGTAAGAAGACTTGAGGCGGTCCAGAGGAGGGCGACGAAAATGATAGGAGGCTTGCACCAGAAGACATATGAGGAGAGACTGGAAGCCCTGAATATGTATACCCTAGAGGAAAAGAGAGACAGGGGAGATATGATTCAGACGTTCAAATACTTAAAGGGTATTAACGTAGAACAAAATCTTTTCCAGAGAAAGGAAAATGGTAAAACCAGAGGACATAATTTGAGGTTGAGGGGTGGTAGATTCAGGGGCAATGTTAGGAAATTCTACTTTACGGAGAGGGTGGTGGATGCCTGGAATGCGCTCCCGGGAGAGGTGGTGGAGAGTAAAACTGTGACTGAGTTCAAAGAAGCGTGGGATGAACACAGAAGATTTAGAATCAGAAAATAATATTAAAGATTGAACTAAGCCAGTTACTGGGCAGACTTGTACGGTCTGTGTCTGTGTATGGCCGTTTGGAGGAGGATGGGCAGGGGAGGGCTTCAATGGCTGGGAGGGTGTAGATGGGCTGGAGTAAGTCTTAACAGAGATTTCGGCAGTTGGAACCCAAGCACAGTACCGGGTAAAGCTTTGGATTCTCGCCCAGAAATAGCTAAGAAGAAAAAAAAAAAATTTTTTAATTGAATCAGGTTGGGCAGACTGGATGGACCATTCGGGTCTTTATCTGCCGTCATCTACTATGTTACTATGTTACTATGTTACTATGTAAGTCAGGGTTAATTCTTAAAGGATGAGCCTTGAGACTTGCTTCCCCTCCCAAATTTGTGATCTATTTTTTCCCCATAGGTCTGCAGCCTTATCACTTTCATTCAGTGGTGTAGTAAGGGTGAGCGGCGCCCCTTCCACAGTCCCCTGCCAAGCGTGTGCCCCCTTCCCTTTCCCCATACCATTTTAACTTCTCCGGCATGAGCAGCATGCCCACGTCAGTGTCGGCTGGCCCTTTGATGTCACTTCCTAGGCGCAGGTCCCAGAAGTGACATCAGAGAAAGCGTCGATGCTGATGCGGGCAGCAACCTTGTGCCGGGAAAGTAAAAAAGATATGGGGGAAGGCAAGGGGTGCACGTGTGCAGCAAGGAGAGGAGGAGGGCACCGCGCCCTTAGGAAGACTGCACCCGGGGCAGATTGCTCCCCCATGCCCCCCTTACTATGCCATTGCTTTCATTAGATGGATTCTCCACTCTTTTAGTGAGGGAACAGAGTGTATTTTCTAGGTAATTTAAATCTACCATTTAAGTGAGTTAAACAGAATATGAATGAATTATTACATCACATTTCACTGGCTGCCCATGGAAGCAAGGGTTATTTTTAAGTTTGCTTGCCTTTGCTTCAAAACCATAACAGGTTTATCCCCAATCTATCTATCTAATCATTTCGACTTTCCAGGCACAACTTGTACATGTAGTGTCTATTTGTTCACTTTCCCATCCTTGAAGGGCTGTATCTACAAGACATTCATCGATAGAACACTATCATTCCAAGAAGGCAAATGGAATAAATGTTTAACCAACTTTATCTCAAACGCTCTTTCTTACCAAACTTTTAGGAAGTCAATCAAAACATCTCTTTGACAAATTTCTCTGACTCCATTTCTACCATAATGTACTTCTAAAACACTTCCAGGAAAAATTGATTAATCTTACCATGTTAATGTAATTTTGAAAGTTTTTTATACTATTGTTGTCTGTATACAGTCTCTTCCTCTGTAAACTGCTCTGAACTCTTTGTGGTAGAAACATAGAAACATAGAAAAAAGCAGCAGAAAAGGGCTATAGCCCACCAAGTCTGCCCATTCCAAGTATCCCCTCCCCTGAATTTACTCCCTTAAAGATCCCACGTGAGTATCCCATTTTCTCTTAAAATCCGTCACGCTGCTGGCCTTTATCACCTGGAGTGGGAGTCTGTTCCAATGATCCACTACTCTTTCGGTGAAGAAGTACTTCCTGGAGTCGCCATGAAACTTCCCTTCCCTGATTTTCAGCGGATGCCCTCTGGTGGTCGAGGGTCCCATGAGCCAGAATATAAAAATAAAGATATTATTATTATATAAAATATTCATCTTCTTCATACACTTATCTTCTCATCTTCAAATAGCAAAGTAGCCACCTTCAGAACATAAGAATTGCCGCTGCTGGGTCAGACCAGTGGTCCATCGTGCCCAGCAGTCCGCTCACGCAGAAGCTCTTAGATCAAGATCAGTGCCCTAACTGAGATTAGCCTTACCTGCATATGTTCAGGTTCAGCAGGAACTTGTCTAACTTTGTCTTGAATCCCTGGAGGGTATTTTCCCCTATAACAGCCTCCGAAAGAGCGTTCCAGTTTTCTACCACTCTCTGGGTGAAGAAGAACTTCCTTACGTTTCTACGGAATCTATCCCCTTTTAGCTTTAAAGAGTGCCCTCTCGTTCTCTCTACTTTGGAAAGGGTGAACAACCTGTCTTTATCTACGAAGTCTATTCCCTTCATTATCTTGAATGTTTCAATCATGTTCCCTCAGTCTCCTCTGTTCAAGGGAGAAGAGGCCCCGTTTTTCTAATCTCTCACTCCTGCAGCCCCTTAACCATTTTAGTCGTTCCTCTCTGGACCCTTTTGAGTAGTACTGTGTCCTTCTTCATGTACGGTGACCAGTGCTGGACGCGGTATTCCAGGTGAGGGTGTACCATGGCCCAGTACAGTGGTATAATAACCTTCTCCGATCTGTTCGTGATCCCTTTCTTAATCATTCCTAGCTTTCTGTTCACCCTTTTCACCGTTGCACATTGCGCGGACAGCTTCACTCCTAAGTCTCTTTCCTGGAGGGTCTCTCCAAGTACTGCACCGGACATCCTGTATTCGTGTATAAGATTTTTGTTACTGACATGCATCACGTTGAACCTCATTTGCCATGTCGCAGCCCATTTCTCGAGCGTGTTTATATCGCGTTGCAGGTCTTCGCAATCCTCCTGCGTCTTCACTACTCTGAATAACTTCGTGTCATCTGCAAATCTAATCACCTCACTCATCGTACCAATTTCCAGATCATTTATAAATATGTTGAAGAGCACTGGTCAAGCACTGAACCCTGCGGCACTCCACTCATGACACTTTTCCAGTCCGAATATTGTCTATTTACCCCCACTCTCTGTTTCCTATCCGCCAACCAGTTTTTAATCCACATGAGTATTTCACCCTTGATTCCATGGCTCGCAATTTTTAGAAGTATTCGTTCATGCGGAACCTTGTCGAACGTCTTCTGAAAATTCAGATATACAATTTTGACCGGGTCAACCTTGTCTATCTGCCTGTTTACTCCCTCGAAGACGTACAGCAAGTTTGTCAAGCAAGATCTTCCTTTGCTGAAGCCGTGCTGGCTGGTTCTCATCAGATTGTGTCTGTCAAGGTGATCAATGATGCGGTCCTTTATCAGCGCCTCTACCATCTTTCCCGGTACTGAGGTCAGACTCACCAGTCTGTAGTTTCCCGATCTCCCCTCAAACCATTTTTGAAGATCGGCATAACATTCGCCACCTTCCAGTCTTCCGGAATCTTTCCCGATTTGATCGACAGATTGGCTATTAGTTGAAGCAGTTCAGCTATAGTCCCTTTCAGTTCCTTGATGACCCTCAGATGGATGCCATCCGGTCCTGGGGATTTATCATTTTTAAGCCTATCAATCTGCCTGCATACCTCTTCTAGACTGACTGTCAACCCTATCAGTTTCTGTCTTCATTTCCTGTGTATAGCCTGTCGGCTTTTGGTATGTTGCATATATCCGCTTCAGTAAATACAGACACAAAAAATGTGTTCAGTTTATAGGCGATGGCTTTGTCCTCCTTTAGCACTCCCTTTATTCCATGGTAATCCAACCCCTTCCTTTGTAGTTCATTTCCCCTTAATATATCGAAAGAATAGCTTGAAGTTTTTTACCTCCTTGGCTATTTTTTCCTCATAGTCTCTTTTGGCCCCTCTTACCACCTTATGGCACCTGCTTTAATGTTGTTTGTGCTTTCTCCAATTTTCATCCGTTTTTGAATTTTACCATTCCTTAAACAAAGTCTTCTTATCTCTGATCGCTTCCTTTACCGCTTCAGTGAATGTCCAAATTTTACAACCATAGGGGCAATTGGCTGCCTTGAGGTAGGCCAATATAAAGACTATAGCACAGGAGTAGCTCTTGTTCTAAGAGATTTATTCAAGATCCATACTCTCTGCAGCATTTGTAATAGAATACCTAAAGACAGAGTTGCCCTTACTATTACATTGCATTACATTAGTGATTTCTATTCCACCATTACCTTGCAGTTCAAGACGGATTACAAAAAGAGTTATCTGGCCATTTCCAGAGGAATTAAAGAGTAGAGTGAGTTGCTTCAGAGAATTGGGATGAAAATTGCGGTGTTAGTTTGCTTCAAGGATTTTTTGAATAGCAGGTTTTTATTTCTTTTCTGAACGATTTGTAGTCTGGGGTCGTTATCAGTAAATTGGAGAGTTGGTAGTCTAGTTTTGCTGCTTGTGTGGCTAGAAGGCCATTGTACAGGTTGGTTTTTTTTTGTTTGTTTGATGTCTCTGATTGGGGGGTGCGTGAATGGTTCTCCTATGTATGGTTGTGATAGTTAGGATTAGGTGGTTGTTTAGATGGGTTTATGGTTTTAAATAGTAAGGAGTAGAATTTGAATAGTATTCTTGCTTGTTTTGGGAGACAGTGTGAGTCGAGGTATGCTGCAGTGATGTGGTCGAATTTCCTCAGTGAATAGATAAGTCTTAAAGCTGTGTTTTGAACTGTTTGTAGTTGTTTTGTCATGGTTGCGGGGCAGGGGAGATAGAGTATGTTGCAGTAGTCTAGAAGACCTAGGACTAGGGACTGGACCAAGAGCTGGAATTGTTTTCTGTCAAATAATTTTCTAACTTGCCTTAACAAATATGTCTCGGTAGCAATTCCCAGAGCTACAATTAGAACATCATTTGGAGAAGGCCATAGACATCAATGAGAGATATGTTTCTAATAAATTATAAGGCACGGGAGCGTTACCGCCAACCATTTTTGGATCAGGGGAAGGTAGTTTGGTGTCTTGTTTTCATTCATATGTGGAAATTTGATGGAATTCATTTGATGAATCAGAAAAGAAACCTGGAATGAAAATAAGAGACCAAACCTCCTTTCCACTCTATTGCTGTTTAATATGATTTTCTGATTTCAACTAAATTTTTTCAAATTTAAGATATTCTTGTTTTTACTTCTGAAAACTGTGAGGACCAAGGGGAATTTCTTCTCCATCTACCAATGCATTTAACTAGGAAGTGATATACAAAGCTGTAAGGATAGCCTATTCCCTATAGCAGACCATATTCTCCATGCCTTCTCCAGGCAGAGAAAATAAATAATTCCTAACCTTCCCTGCTTATTATTTTCTGATGAATCTATAGTGTACTGTACATTTCATTCATTAAAAGATGTCTTAGAAAGAAAACTCCAAGATGGGTAGACTAAATGAATGGGAATTCAAACCAATGTTCAACAAAACCCTGTCAACTCTGATCCTCTAAAGCTTATAAATCCAAAAGATGACCCTCCTGAAAAAATGAATGAGTTGTTCACATAATGTACACTTTAGACATGGAGCAAGAAATGAAGATAATAATACTTCCAAAGGAACACTGAAATGGGGATGGGATTTACCCAGCATCAATACCTATTACAACTCTGAACAACTTTGTGCAATCATATCCAAAAGACTTTCCAGCCTTCTTATATTACTATTAGGTATCTGGCGCAATAATAAAATATGCAAACTTTCCTCAGTTCCAATAACTTAGACCCACCAATGAATAACAATCCATAAAAATATCAGTGCTATCTCCTCTCTTACCTAAGCCATGGGTAATGAATTACTCTGTACTCCAGCAGGCACAATGCTTCTAGCAAAGGACTCCTTGGTTTTATTAGCCAAAATTATTTTGAAAAGGCAGCTCCAACCTGCACATCCCCAGGGATGGATTAAATGGTAGGCCTAGGAGGCACATGCTTAGGGCCCAAAATTGTCAAGGGGGTAGGGGTCCCAGGGTAGCTTCTCTTGACCCCACATATCCAGGGGGCTCCACGGTCCGAACTTTTGTCCATCCAGTTAGCACGAGCTCGTATAGTGTTCTATCATGGTCTCCTGGCCACACTAGAAAGGGTTGATTTCTTTCTGTTTTCCCTAGCAAAGTTGTACACGTTTTTGGACCAATGAGAATTATCCACCTCAAACCCCCCCACACCACCTTTTTTACTTATACTTTCACTTTAACACAGGATTCTTTCACAGCCTTAGTATTGCACTCAGCACTATTATTTCATGCTCAGCATTTTGGCTTCTTTATTTCTGGTAAGTGTTTTTTTCATTTGATATTTTTTTGTTTAAATTTAGTACCTTTACCTGTTCTCTCGGTTCACTTGTTTGCTTTACAATTACATCATATTGAGTTTTGGCAGTTTAGGCTTCGTGTTCTCAGCTCTCAAAGGCGGATAGTGAGCCTCTTGATACTCTGTGACTGAAGTTTTACATCGGTTCTTACTTAGCCCAGTTCCGTGCATTTTTTATTTTCTCTTTTAGATATCTCTCGGCAGGAGTTTGTGAGTCAGTGTTTTACTTCTACTTATTAGTCCTTAGATCATAATCGGGGTCACACTATGGAGAGTTTTGGCATTTTTAGTTTATTTTTCTCTAGTTTATTAGCAGTCAAGCTCAGGCAGTCCTGTCAAGCTTTGATGGAAGTGGGGAGAGCATAAGGGAGAGAGAGATGGGGGCCAAGGCCAGGGCAGATGATAGAAGTGGGGAGAAGAGAAAGAGAGAAGGGGGCAGATGATGAAAGTGGGGAGAATTTGTGCTGTCAGCGTCAGGTGCATATGGGAAAGCAGCGGTGAGGAGTCCTCACTTCACCACTGCTGCTGCTTTCCCACATGCTACATGGGAGGCATATGCAGAATGCAAGAAAGAAGATAGAGTTAGTGGAGGGGTGAAGGAAAGGGGTGGCAAGCTGTGAGTAGATACAGTGAAAAGAGGGAAACTGAGGACTGAATAGTAAGAAAGAATTTAATTTAGAAGGAGGCAGAAAATAGAAAAGGAAGACCAGAGAAGAAAAGGAAAGGGAAGAGAGAAGAGACAGATGCCAAAGAACGGGGCAGGAGACAGATATCAGATCTGAGTGGAAGAAATGAGAAGAGAGAGATGCTAAAAATCACAGGGGGAGGGAAGTAGAGATGGAAGGAGAAACATGAGGGGAACAGAGGGAATATGATGGATGCCAGACCAAAGGAGGGGACGGGGCAGAAGGAGAGATGGCAGGGGGAAACAGAGTTTCTGGCAGAGTCAGACAGTGGATGGAAGGAAGAGAATGTCAAGAAGGAGGAAAGCAGAAACCACATGACAAAGGTAGAAAAAAAATCTATTTTTTATTTTAATTTTATTGCTTTAGGATAAAGTAGTATTGTAGCTGTTTTGATAAATGGTTAGAAATATAAATGCTGATCCTTTTATTGGACTAATTTTAATACACTTTTGACTAACTTTCAGAAAACAGGTAAATAAATGGGGTGGGGCAGGGGGGGGTATAGGTGGGGGTGTATGGAGGGCTTGGGAGGGCAGGGGCTAGGGGGCCCAGTGTACTTGTGTACCTAGGGGCCCATGAAGAATTAATCCTGCCCTGCAATTCCCCTACCAGATCTTGAACAAAATTTGCTTTTTTGGCAGACTGAATGAACATATAACTATCCAGCTTTAAGGTTCTCCTTAACATCTGTAGGTGTTAATGCAAAGAAAATGTTTTCATATCTTTGTCTTATGGGAACACTGATTTAGTGCTACGTTTTTAAACAGAACCAAGCATGTCTCAAGCAATTACTGAATTGTGTGAAGATAAAGTACCACGAAATGAAGTCAGAGACCAAGAAAACGTGACAGAATGATGCTGAAATATTTCCTGTCATTTTGGGTGCCACAGGCTTAATGAAAAACAACTTCCAAGCACACATGGATAAGTTACCTGTCCACGTTACATCTTATGAGCTCCAGAAGGAAGCTCTCTTTGGCACAATGCAATTACTTCAGCAAGTTTTAGCAATACATTTGAGAGACACATCATACACCACATTCCCTGGCTTACGAGTAAGGTTTATGCTTCTTATGGTATGTACAAAATTAACTCATTTGGAGAAATTGAACCCTGACACAAATTAAGAATCTAAAAACAAACAATTGTACTGTGGAGGCACAGAGATCCATTGGATTAAAAAATATCCATCTCAAACCTTATTATCCCCTTTATCCCCTTAATATCCTGCTGACTGCCATGGCATGGTCTAGGCAGAGGCATTCATTTATGTGCTTACTTATAGAATACTGTTTGTTACATGGATATCAACCACACTTAGGCGCTTACACCTCAGTTACACTAGTATTCTATAACTTATAGGCTCCTACCGTGGGTCCTCTGGGCACCTTATTTTAGGGATCCCATTATAGAATTGTCCTTTATATATGTTGGTTGCAAAATTGCTGTTTTTTTTAATGACCCTGTGAGGGTAATATCCATCCCATGGTGGTAAATGGCTTCTAAGCCACTCATAGCCTGTAAGGCAAAATAAACTTGGATATTCAATGCTGAGGCACATGCGACTGCCGGCACTGAATATCCGGATATGCACACCGACTGATGTTCAGACTAATGTCCAGTGCCTTTTACATGTCCTGACTTTATATGCTCACTTAGCAAGTTAGCAGATTGAATATTTCTGGTAACCAGTTAAGTTGTGGCTCCATCACAACTGTGCCCTCAGATTGCCCTTAATCTAGCTGGTTAGGGAAAGCTGGCTAGTGGAGACGTTCAACAGTGCTACCCAATTAAGTGCTGCTCAGTATTGGCAGCTGACCAGCTCATCGGGGTTTAAGGAGGAGCCTTTTAATATATCAAACTGTGGTTTACAAAAGTTTTGCTCCAGTAGCACATTTAGAGAATTATCCCTTGGATCTAAATCATAGGATAGGAAAGGCTATAAATTCAGTGGCTCCTTTATAAAAATAACCAAGAAACAATGGTCCAACTTGGAAGCTCCATTTCCAACCTAGACACCTAAGCATAAGCAGGCTTCATATGAATAAATCCAGCAACATTGTGTGTCCATCTAACTATCCCCCTCCCCTCCCCCTTTTACGAATCCATGTTAGTCTTTTTTAATCACTGGCTTTGGCGGTTTTAGCTCCGACACTCATAGAAATTCTATGAGCATCAGAGCTAATAGCAATAGCCATAGCCAGTGATAAAAAAAGACTAACATGGCTTTGTAAAAGGGGGGAATAATTAGATATCTTCCCAATTACTCTTATAGATTTAGCCTATAGGAGTATGCTGGTCAATTTTTTTCCCCACATCTGGATATCATAGAATCAAATTTTGTCTTGGGTGCCATGTGAAAATAAGTCCAATATTTGCATCTTAGAACCTGGTCGCAATTCTTCTCTGACAGTGTTTGGAAAATGTGTCAGTTCTTGCTCAAGGAAATAGTAAAATAGAGTATATTGTAAATTAGGTCTGGAGCCACTGGCTGAGCTGTGCAGTAAGGCATGCAGAGCACATAGCTACACTATGTTTGGCTTCAGCTATTACTATCAATCTTGCACCTTCAGAAGCATTACAAAAATTCACTCAATCCTCTCCTCACTTCTCTCCAACCAAACATAAAATAGAAACATTGATTGAGGTAATGCCACTGCAGCATGATATAACACATATGGAATGAAAATAAAGCAGGTATTCTTGTAGAACTTATTGGCATCAGAAAGAAATCTCATGTGATAGCATTTGGTTTCAGTAACCTGAGTAAACCCAGTATCGCAGTTCTGGCGGTGGCCTTTCAGAGAGAAGCGCGAGGCCGAGCAGGAAGCAGGAAAAGCTTGGCCAGGTCGGGTGCACCGCTGTCTGCGAAAAGGGAACCGGGGGCGGAGAGCACAGGGCAGGGCGTGGAATAATTGCTCCTGCCCCATACACTGCTGGACCACATGGATGCACAAAAAGTAAGCGCGTGGGGGGGGGGGGGGTATTAAAAAAAAAAAGTTAGTTGGCCAAGACAGGAGGCATCTCTCCTGTCCCAGCCTACCTCTAGACCACCAGAGGGAGTACAGGGTAGGAAGATGAGGCTGGGTACAAAGCCTGGTAGGGCAGAGAATGAAGAGGGCTGGGTGGAGAGCTTGGCAGGAAGTGAGGGGGGGGCTAGGTACAAAGCCTGGTAGGGCAGGGAAGGAAGAGGGCTGGGTGCAGAGCTTGGCAAGGGAGTGAGGGGGGCTGGGTACAGAGCCTGGTAAGGAAGGAAAAAGGGCTGTGTGCAGATCCTGGCACGCAGGGTTGCTGGGTGCAGATCCATGGCATTTGAATATTAAGCCCCCGTCTTATATTCGAGTCAACCTTTTTTTTCTTTTTTTTTTTTTCTTCCTTTTGGGAGGAAATTGGGGGTCTTGACTTATATTCAGATCGACTTATATTCGAGTACAGTATATCACATTATTCCAAATCATTAATGCAGGGTACCACTGGAACATGTACAATTGTCTAGTGGAGGGGCATTTTCAAAAGGACATCCACTTCAGAATGTGCCAAATGTACGTCCATCTGACATGTATTTTTCAACAGGAATACATTAGAATTTCCTGTTCGAAAATACATGAGATGGACATTTGTGTGCCAAAAATATCTAGCATGAACAGCCATTTTACAAACTGGAAAGTCCCAACATTTGAATGGCAAAAAGTCGGGACAAGGGTGGCCACACAGACATCCCTGAAGAGTAGATGGTCAGTCAAGCAGCTAGTGCAGTGAGCTTTAAACCATGAGACTCAGGTTCAAATCCCACTTTAACTCTTATTTTGTAATTGCAAACCCTCCAGAAACAGAAATAATCCTATTATACCTGAGGAAGTAAGTACATTTTCGAGAGCTAGAGTCTATATGATGATGAATGTATTTTGTCTTTAGCATGATTGTTTTGTGATTTACTGTTTTTAAAATGGTGCTCCTTCTCTATTTTTATTTATGTTTTTAATAGAATTGATTTGCAGGGTAAAATGGGCGGTATATGAGGGATCACTGAAAAGTTCTCAGAACCACCAACAAAGTTGGGTCAGTCTCCATACATTTAGTCTAGTGATTTCCCACTTTTTTTGTTCCGTCAGAAAAATATGGAATGAAAAAAGTGGAAAGTCGCTGGAGACTGCCCCAATGTTGTTGACTGGTCTGAGAACTTTTCAGCAGCCCCTCGTATCAAATGAAATAACGATAAATGATAATGTAGACCACTCCAACAGCCTTCAGACTGTTGGCTTATACATTTAGTTATAGTGGGTCATTTTTCTGTGCCAAACATAGGACCACTCACAATAAAAATCAGTAAGAGTGCCAAGCATTTGACCATATAGGTAGCACCGGGGCACAGTGAAGCACAGCCTGGTGATGACATTCAGCTGTTAACTATGTAGTCAAATGGTTAAAAACAAAGATAATGTTACCCAAACTTAAACCATGTAACTATACACCTTATGGGCAATTCTATAACAAGGCATCTACTGTCCATGCATGCCTACATTATGCATGTGCCTAAATGTCAATACCCTCCCTAAGTGTTATTAATAGCATGCCTCACTTCGAGAGTGTATAAATGCAAGGGAGCCATGCAAAGGGGTGGTTCATGACCAGAACATGGGTGAGGCAGAATAGGTGAAGCTTCCACATTTAGGCACCCACACTTACCCTAGGTGTAAGTGCTGATTCCTAAACATTGGCTCAGTAATACCAGATTACAGTAGTTTGCTATAATTTATTTATTTATTGGGATGGATTAACTGTTTTTATAAGTGATTCACCCAAGGTAGTGTATGGCAAGTTTAAAATCAGATACTCTTGAGCATTTTCCCTATCTGTCCCAGAAGGCTCACAATCTAACCATGGTACCTAGGGTAATGGGGGAGGGGGGAGCAGGGCTGGGTTCGAACCCACCATCTCAGGGTGCTGTGGCAGCAGCTCTAACCACTAGGCCATTCTAGACATCATTATAGAATAGGCCTAACTGGAGGTCAGCAGTTACTGATTTGCCATCACAGGGGCTAAACGTCAATGCCATACAGATACCCCAGATTCTATATATTGCACTGAATGTTGCACACTGATGCACGTTCAACTGAATTAACAAACTGTTAACTAGCAGTAATTGGCTACTAACAACCAATTATTGCAGTTCACTGGCTTTGATTAGCCGTTGTGCACACCTTGCTGTGGGCTATTCTATAAAGATCTATGCATAGATTCTATGGTGCATATCTAAAAAGGGCATGTCGAAGGCATTCCCAAAAGTTGCAGGCACAATTATAGAATTAGGTATAAGTTAGGCATCATTATTCACACCTGCTTTAAGCCTAAGTCCCATGCTTGAGTACAATTCTATACAGTGTGAAGGGCATAATCAAAACTTTAAAACGTCCAAAAACCACTTGGATATCTTAATAGCAGGGACGTCCAAGTGCTGATAATCAAAACAAATTTTCTGGACGTTCATCAGCACTTCTATGCTTCTGTGCGTCCAGAGCACAAAGGGGGTGTGTTGGGAGGTGTGATATGGGTGGGCATTGGGTGGGCTTAAACCTGGACATTCTGAGGCAATAATCGAAGCTTTCTCAGGACATCCTAGGTGGAACTTACACGTCAAGACTTAGACAAATGTAAAACAGGTCTAAGCACCCCAAAGATGACTAAACTGAGAAGATGACCACTGGAGGGTTTAAGGCATGACCCTCCCCCCTTACTCCCCCATTGGTCACAACCCCTTCCCACAATCCAAAGAGCAGAACCCCCCCCTAGACTTCCTATCAACTGATCACAGAGGAATCCTGATCAGCTGAGTCAGTTTCAGGGAGTCCAGCTGGCTCAGCTGATGAAGGATTCCCCTGCCAGGATCAGCTGAACATGCAGGGAGATCCGATTCCTTTCTCCCTCCTTTCCTCACACTCACTGATCCTGCAACCCCCTACACAGAAATCCCCACCCTACACTCCCCCCCAACATTCCTCAACAACTCTCACACCCCCCTGTATCTTTCCTCAGCACAATTGGCAGGAGGGATGCCCACTACTTCCTGCCGCCAGGCCCGATCGAACTCCGTCACCCCACTCCAAATAACAGTACTCCTGAATACCTGGCATCTCGCCCTGATAGTCCCAGAACTCCTGGCACCCAATCCTGACACTTCCCGAATTCCCATCACCCCACCCCGATATCAACCCCATAGCTTCAATGACAATTGGGTGGGAGGGATGCCCAATCCGTTCCGCCAGCAGGCCCACCTTCATAATGGCTTTCCCCTTCCTGGTGCATCCTGAGATGCCCGGGGAGGGGTCTAAGGCTAAAATTGGCACAGGCATCTGACCCCTCCTATGGGAAGGGCCTTAGGTACCTAGGCCAATCAGGGACCCTTAGCCCTCCCCCCCCCAGTACAGCACTCAACTGATGTACAAGGACAAATTAAAAAATTAAAGACAGTTTTTAAATTACGTGATAACTGGAACAGAGTTAGCAAAATGCAACATATGTACTCTTACATTGCCTGTTGGATAGTTTGTTCACACACAGTGCAGAGCTTGGCCTTTAGTCATGTGGCAGCCACTAGGTCAGAAACATGGACACTCCATTGCAAAATTGCACCATCAAAGAACAACGTGTAGTAGTGTGCTTTCTTTGTACAGAGGAAGTGAAACCTGTAGAAATTCACCATCGGATAGTGACTCAGTATGGACATAGCACCATGAATCAATGAAAGGTTTATGAGTGGGTAAAAAAGTTTAAAGTGGGAAGGTCGTTCTGGTCGCCCATCAACATCACACACACAATAGCACTCTGACAGGGCAGATGCCTTGAATAGAGAAGACCGACGGATAATAGTGTCTCAATTGGCTGCAAATTAGGATATCAGCTATGGATCTGCATTTGTCATAATACATGACTTAGAATACAGGAAAGTCTGTGCATGATGGGTTCCCAAACAGTTTGCTGATCTGCACAAGCAACAATGTGTGGAGGTTGCGACCCAGTTCCTGAGACGATATGAAGAAGATCCAAGTATTCTGGAGAGAATTGTCACCAGCGACGAGACAGGGGTGTGCCACTGCGACCAGGAGAGCAAAAGACAGGGCATGATGAAGTAAAGGAAGCGGTGCTCACCTGGCTTCGGGAGCAGCTAAAAAAGTTCTTCTCTGCAGGAATGCAGAAGCTAGTTAAACGATACAAGAAATGTGTCGTGTTGCACGAGGACTATGTGGAAAAGTGATATGTTCAATTCTTCACAATTACTTCTATTAAAGCTGTTAAATATATTTTGCCTTTACTTTTTGATTTACACTTGTATTTAAATCAAAATTATTTATCAGTAAAGAATGCATGTAGAAATACTGAAAGAAGAGGTTAAAAGATTCAAACAGCACTGCAGTCATGAAGCTCATTCAAACCAAATATTACTACTTTTTTCATATCACTATGATAATGGGTCTCAACAAATGAGCAATGGCTTATTGTTTGAACATGGGGATTGAATGCACCTCAAAAATAATTTTACTAATTACAATATTGTTTACCAACGTGGAA
This sequence comes from Geotrypetes seraphini, assembly GCF_902459505.1. Taxonomy (NCBI): domain Eukaryota; kingdom Metazoa; phylum Chordata; class Amphibia; order Gymnophiona; family Dermophiidae; genus Geotrypetes; species Geotrypetes seraphini. The sequence goes on from NC_047085.1 coordinate 292,936,926, forward strand.
GAGAGCGACAGAACTCTGGCAAGAGAGCATTTATAACTTAATAGGGGTCAGGCTTTGGGGATCAGATTACTGCTGGCATCAGCCAAAATGATCCCAGAGCAGCAATCTCAGGTTGACACAGTTTGCAGATTGATGCGCTGTGTAACTGAGAACCAGTCTTATCACAGCTCATCCACAATCAAGTGTTTGGACAAGATAGGAATGTATTTGCATTTTTAATAAGGTTTCAGGCTACACTTCACTGCAGAGGCTGTACTGAGAAGTATAAATTACAGTTCTAGCTTTGCCTTCCTTCAAATCTCTCTCCGCAATAGGGAAAACATCCCTAGTCAAGAGGTCAAAGAGCTACACATGAGTTACACACCCCATGCAGCGCAAGCAATTAATAAAAGCTTATGAAAAATGAAGGGCAGACCCCGGACTTAGCTGTCCTGACAATCCTTGCAAACATTGTCAAGCACATCACAGCATAGTAGCTCCACAAAAGTAATGCCATTCCTTTTTTTATGATGCTTGCAGTAGCGTACACTGAAAGTCTATCTCAGCAGTACTTGCAGAGATTCAAATCCCTCAAAACCCCTGTTTTGTTCTGCTTATCCTGACTATGCACTCAGCAATAAAAGTAACTGACAGAGATCAATTTTTCTTGCAGCTGTCATTTATATATTTTTTTGACCCTTTGATGTCTCTTTTTCTCCAGTTCAATTAGAAATAGTGCTGGAATTCTTCCTATTTCTTAACAGACCCTTCCTCTCACTGTAGAGAATGACACGGTGGCTGTTACCCGCGGCTAGCCGCAGGTAGTCACGGGTAGCCCGCCGAAACGGTGGGGGGAAAAAAGTGCTTAGAGCAGGTATGTGAAAAAGGCCATTGACCGCCCCGTGGAGTGGTGAATGGCCTTGTCTCCGCAGTTAAGGGAGGAAATGCACGCACTCACTGATCATGTGTGGCCCCCTCCCTCCTTCCTACCTACCAGCTGCATCTATCTCCCTCCCTCCCCCTTACATTCGTGGAACGTTAATGTAATTTGTGCAAGCCGCCGGAGCCTACCTGAAGTCGTGTGTGTCTGCAGGTGGAAGCTTCTGCCTGCAGACGCATGCGACTTCAGGCAGGTTCTGGCGGCTTGCACAAATTACACTAACACGCCACGGAGGTAAGGGGGAGGGAAGGAGATGCTTGGACCAAGCGAGGGGTGATAAAGAGCGGTGGAAAGGAACAGACATTGAACGGGGATGGCCAGAGGGAAGGGTGGTAGAGAAAAGGAATGGAACAGACGCTGAAGGGAAATGTGGAAGACAGAATGGGGAAAAGATGCTAAAGGGAAATGGGGAACAGAGAGTGGGGAGAAGATGCTGGAAGGGAAGAAGAAAGATATGCCAGACTATGGGGGGAACAGAGGAAAGAAGATGATGCCAGACCAATTGGGGGGGGAGGGAGAGATGGAAGGTAGAGGCGCAGTATCAGAGCAAATGGAAGACGCAGAGAGAAGGCAGACAGTGGATGGAAGGAATTGAATGAGAAGATGAGGGAAGCAGAAACCAGACAACAAGGGTAGAAAAAAAAATGTATATTTATTTTCTTTTTTTTTTTTTGCTTTAGGATAAAGTAGCATATTAGTTATATTGATAAAAATTTATAAGCAAAGTCCTGCCAGCTGAACATCTCTTCCTCTAGTTCAGCAGCCAGAACTTTGATTTATAAGGAAGGAATAAGCTAAATATTGCAGTACTGAGGCTTATATGGATGCTGCGGGGACAGTAGTCGCAGGGATGGGGACAGTGGTCACGGGGATGGAGGAAAGGGACGGTGGTCGTTGGGAATGGGGCGGTGACTGGGACAAATTTTTTCCCATGTCATTCATTATCTCACTGTTCCTACTCTGCTCACTGGCCCTATAGGCAGTCACATACAGTATAATCTCAGTTATCCAATACCTATGGGGATTGGTGGATACCGGATAACTGTTTTTCTGATTAATTGAGAGTGTTTTAGAAAAGGTTTCTCACACTCTCAATTCTCCCTCCCCCCCCCTTCGAAGCACCATCACAGCAGTGGTCCTGAGCCACAAAGCCCTCATCCCTCCCTCTCTCAAGCTCCGAAGTGGGAGAAGTAAGTAGCAGTCTTGAGCCACGAACCCCCTCACTCACTGCCTCTCTCTCTTCTATACCCAAAGTGCAGCAGTCAGCAGGAGGCAGCCTCAAAACAGGCTACTCTTGGCCAGCCCTGGTAGGGCCTTTCCTCTGATGCATCGGAAGTGACACATCAGAGGAAAAGCCCTGATGGGGCTGGCTGCAAGCAGCCTGTGCCTCCTGCTGATTGTTGCACTTTGGGCAAGGAAGAGAGAAACAGAGAGAGAGGGAGGGAGTTTGCAGCTCAGGACTGCCACTTTAGAGCTTGAGGGAGGAGGTCTTTGTGTTTCAGGACCACTGCTGCACTGGTACTTTGGGGAAGGAAGGAGGAGGTTTTGTAGCTTCTTGGGGCTTGGGGGCTTGAGGGAGGGAAAAGTTGCTGCTCATGATGCTGCCGCTGCTGCCGCTGGTGCGTCAGGGAACGTTTTTTTTTTAATTCACTTGCAATTTTTGACGATTGTGTGACAATCCTAGTTAACTGAGACTCTACTGTACTTAGCTTGGTGGCCACTAGGAGCAGATCACCTCTTCTTCCAGGCAGTATGAGGTACATAATCAAAATGGAAATATGTCTAAAAACCCACCTAAATTGGCACTTGGACGATCAAAAAGATAGGTTGTCCAAGTGCTGATAATCGAAACAGCTTTTAGACTTATCTAAAAGCAGCTTAGGCCTTTTCACTGCCACTGTATGGCCAGAGTGAAAAGGGGTGTTTTTGAAGGAGTGGTTAAGGTGGGAGGTAGGCGGGATGTGTGCCGACCTAGACTTAAGTCGTTCTGCAGCGATAATCGGAACTTATACGTTGTGACTTAGGTGATCTGAAAACAGGTATAAATGCCCAGAAGATATCCAAAGTAACCAGATAACCACTGCAGGGACAAAGTACAGACCCCCACACACTACCCCCGTGTTCATTGACTCCCCCACTGCCATAGAAATTGGAATAAAATATACATACCTGCCTCCAGAACATCAGCACCTGGTATAGGAAAGCCTAGTAGAGTTGCACAGAGGTGGCTTAAGTAGTCTGGGGGTGTGCTAGTGAATCACAAAGAGGAGGACCCAGGCCCATAAGCCACTCTAACCACTACATTCATGCTGGAAAATGTATACCCACCAAACCCCTCCCCCAAAACCCTTCTGTACTGCCATTCAGGTGGCACCTGCAGCCATAAGTACTATTGGGGTGGTAGACAGGTGGGTGTAGTAGGTTTTGGAGGTATTGCGGGGCTCACTATGACCTATAAGGGAGTTGTGGTGAGATGTTTAAGTGGCACCCTTTTTGTGAACGTCACTACAGTTCCCTGTAAGGTGCCCACTAATCTGTTTCCATGTCTGGGTGGCCAGTCCATTACTTTGCTAACACTTCCCATGTCCAAAAGATCTTGTTTTTAATTTGGACAAATTTTTGGATGAGAATGGGGTATAAAGATAGACGACTTAGCAGTTTGGAGTTTTCTGATCAAACAGGTGGATGTAGAAGTAGACGATTCTCAAAAATATATATTTTGGACATATTTTTTGAGAATGGACTTTGAACGACTAGCATTCTAGGCCCAAAACGGACTTGGAGAGGGACAGATTCTTCAGGCTAGTGGGGACATCAAAAACAAGAGGGCATTCAGAAAAACTGAAAGGAGACAGATTCAAGGCGAATGCTAGGAAGTACTTCTTCACTCAGAGGGTGGTGGACACCTGGAATGCGCTTCCAGGAGATGTGATAGGACAGAGTACAATAATGGGTTTCAAAAAGGGCCTGGATGACTTCTTGAAGGAGAAAGGGATTACAGGGTATAGATAGAGGAGTACTATACAGGGTACATCAGGATTAAAGCATAAACAATTCACGTGGTGGGAACTTACAGGTCAAGGACCTCGAGGGCCGCCACGGGAGCGAGCTGCTGGGCACGATGGACTCCTGGTCTGACCCAGCAGAGGCAATACTTATGTTCTTATGCTGCTCCATTGTGTGTGTGTGGGTGGTGGGGGTGCATGGCATGGTCCCGGTGCCATGATCCGCATATGTGCGGTTGTCGGTTCTGCTGATTCCTTGCCTTGAATGAGGAAATTAACATCACAGGGGACAGGGGCTGGCCCTGTGACACACACACACACACTGCCTACACCCAGGGAATATTACCCCCACCACCCTGCTCTTTGTACACTAGAGCCTATAGCCAAGAATGGAGATGCTAAGAGTAGCACACCTTAGTGAGTGAGCTGTAAGGCCAATGTGTAAGATTTTTCAGGCATTGTGTTCGGGGTATAAATCTGAAAAGACAGGAGTACTGTATCACTTTACAAATTAAGGGGAGCTTTTACTAAGCTGTGACAAAATGTGGCCTTAGTGTGCCCTTGCATAGGCTTTTCCCCACATGCTAAGGACATTTATACAACAACCATAAAAAAGGCTGATCTTTGTTTTTTTTTTTGTATTAATGGCCATGCGCTAATGTCACCAGTAGCACATATCCATTAACCCTAATCTCCTCCTATGGTTTTCTCAGATTTACCTCTCCACATTAGATATCTCTACAGGAATTCAGGCCTGAATCTCAGCCTGCCTGTCTGACATTGGCACTTAGACGTTTCACTGCCATCTAAAACAGAATATGGCTAAAACTGAACTTCTTATCTTTCTGCCTAAACTTACTTCTCCCTCCTACCATTCTCTATTCCTGTGGACAACAATCTCCTCCTCCCCGGCTTGTCAGCTTGCAACCTTGGGGTAATCTTTGACTCCACTCTCTCCTTCTCTGCTCAGATCCAACAAACTGCTAAAACCTGTCACTTCCTCCTCTATAATATTACCAAAATCCGAGCACACGACCAATCCTTTATCCACACTCTCATCACCTCTCACTTAGACTACTGCAATGTACTTCTCTCAGGTCTTCCGCTCAACAGTCTCTCCCCCTTAAATCCATTCAAAATGCTGCCGACAACTCATATTTCATGAGAGCTACCACGCTCACATTACCCCTCTCCTCAAGTCATTTCATTGGCTCCCCATCCATTTCTGAATACAGTTCAAACTCTTCTTACTGACTTACAAGTGCATTCACTGTAGCCCCTCAATATCTCTCCTCACATCTCTCTCCCTATGCCTTCCCATAAATTCCATTCCTGTGGTAAATCCCTCTTATCTGTATCCTTCTCCTCCACCATCAACTCCAGACTTTGTCTCTTCCTTCTACCTGTGCTGTATGCCTGAAACACGCTGCCAGAGTTCATACGTCATGCTCCGTTTTTGGCAGTATACTGGAAGATACTTTCAACTCTTAACTCCCACTCACCATCAGAAACCTATACCCTTTGTATCATATCTGAAAGCAAAGCCTGGCCGCAAGGTGAAGGTGAAAGTGAAAGCAAAAAAGCTGTTTCTAAAAGTGCTGGTTCATGAATACAGCAGAACGATGGGGAATACTGGTTACAACTGATGCAACTGCAGATAAGCGAAATCACGCATTGTGAACAAGTGAATAACAAGAACTGACTGTATGTGATTCGTAATTTTTTTTTTTTATTTGGTATATTTTATTAAATGTTAAACATGTAGCTATTTAGATTATGTATTGTTATTGCAACCTGCTAGGAGCTATGGACGAAGTGGAATATAAATGTTTTAAAAAATAATTAAGTAGTCATCAAAAAGAATTTAGGCAAGCCAATGCTAGTGAAACAAAGTGAGAATGACGGTTCTTGAACAGTAAGGCAAATAGTTGTATCAATTAAATATTATGAATACTGATTCTATTCAAAGATATCAAAAATCTTTTGATATGTGCTAGAAGCTTCCCAACCCTGAGATGTCCTGTCTGTCTGTCCAAATTAGATTGTAGGTTCTTCTGAACAGGGACCATCTACTGAATGTTAATTGTACAGCACAGTATACGCCACTGGAAACAACCTAGCATTGAATATCCGAGCTCAGCGCCAACCATATGAGTCAGCCTATTTAACTCCCATGGTCCAAATATTGGGGCCTATTTGCTTCCCCTAGCACAGAGGGCAGCTGCAAAGGGTCCAGGTGAGCCATCCTGGTTCTAAACACAAGAGACTGGTTGATACATCATAGAATTTTCTGATTACAAAGTATAATGTACCATATATAAAACACTGCATATGTTTACATTTTATTATCACAATTATATATTAATCCCCTAGTAAAATATGACATTCTGTAATGGTACTGTTTTTTGTTTTTCTTAATTATGAAAGAGCAGCCAAAATGTATCCTCTTGTTTCTCTTTTTCTTTATCACCAATCACTGCAAAAATAGCAAGAATAATTTGAAGCCCCCAAATAAGCACTACTTAGGTATTATTTATGGATAAACTAGCAATGCCAAATCACCTCCCAAGAGGTTTGGAATTGACTTTGAGGATTCAGTTGAGTGCAGAAAGGAGCAGTGATGAATTTACTATAATGAGCTTTTGACTGGCATAATGTTTTGGGTTTTTTAAAAAACACACAGCAAAGAACAACTGCCAGTGTGCATTAAAGCAACAGTAATACCCACACACCTCCTTTCTCTAGTGGGTAAATCCTTCCCAGAAATATATTCTATATTAGACTTGAATGTATTTTGGGCACCTCACAAGGCTCACCTCTGGATTTTGCACTAGGGCTAATGATGGTAGTGCAAAACCTTCAGGAGAAATACCCCCCTCCCCCCAAACATCTCTGATGAAGCCATAAGCCATGGTGAACTTGTTCATGGACTTACTGCAGCAGGAGATAATCCTCTTAAATCACAGAAAAGGATGAAAAAGTTAAAAATTGTTAGGTGGACTCTCAATAAAAAAGAAATAATGTACTATTTATTATACTGTAATCCCTGTATTTGTTATATGTGCAAATCCTCATTTATTAGATTCTAGGCATGTTGGAATAACAATTTTTTTAGGTGCATCAAAAGCAGAAAACCTATGAGGGAATCTGTGGGACCATTGAATGATCAAGGAGCAAAAGGTACGCTTAGAGAGGATAAAGCCATAGCAAAGAGACTGAATAAACTCTTTGCTTCAGTCTTTACCGAAGAAGATGGAAGAAATCTTCCTGAACTAAATATACTAAAGGAGTACAAATGCTCCAGTCAAACTCTACTCAGATAAAGCATACATTTTGTTTATCAAATTCAATTTCATAATAAACTTAAATTCCAAAAAACCCATGCATTTGTTATGTGTGAAAAATGTTCATTGTCCTTGTCTCCTGCAAGACAGCTGCTTAGAGAACAATATTGGGACCATCATGCCACTTTTCTGTCCCTTAATAGATCTTATTTCTTTAATTACTCTAAACCTTTTGTGATACAAACGTGCACAGCAATGCAACACTTATCTCATTTTGAAGAGATAAGCAGGATTACAAATTATCAAAGTGCTCTAGATGCTCTAGAAATCTTCCTGAAGGGTGATGAAGCGGAGGAATTGAAAGAAATCTTGGTGAACCATGATTGTTACTTTGCATTGGAACTGCGGATTTCAGCAAAGATTTTGCAAATTATTCAAGTACCCCTGGTGTAGCTTTACAGCGAAAAGGGGATGTTCTCTGTCTGATTTTCAGTGGAATGCTGCCCAATTTGCCAGCTTTCCTCATCTCTGAAAACATTTTTACATCTGTCTGCTCATTCTGTCCCAGGGGACGGTAGTATAACCCTATCTTTATATTCCTTTCATTCACACATGGAATTTCTATCCATATGGATTCCATACTGCTATCTGTGTCATGCAGAAAGTTTATTTTGTTTGATTAAATTCCCTCTTTAACATATAGCACAACCCCTCCTCCAATTTGATCTACTCTATCCTTGCAATATAATTTGTACCCAGGCTTACAGTAGATTACTGAATTTGTGAACTTGATCACATGCTACTTTGTGTTCTCTTGGATCATTATCATTCTATGGGACTTGGGGGAGGGATGGAGGGTGGGTGAGGATTGTTCTATGCACATACGTGAGAACACTGCTTGCATTTTCTGTTTGTTTTTCTGGCACTTTATGGCAAAATTTTAAAAAATATATTTAAACATAAACATAATTTGTACCCAGGTAACACAGTGTCCTATTGACTGTCTTCCTTCCACCAGGTCTCTGAGATGTCTATTATATCTTCCTCATCATTCTAACTCTCCAACTTTATTTTTTAGACTTCTAGCATTTGTATACAGGTACTTCAAATTGTGTTTTTTCCTTGTATCTACAGGCTGCTGAGAAGATGACATGGATAATTTCACATCTTTACTCTGCTTCCCTCTTATGCACTCTTGGCTTTCTTTCACCATTTTTGAAACTTCTCTATTGGGACTCCTTAAATGTTCTGATTCAACAGCATCCTTCAAGGATAATCCACACTGAACCATCTGCACCTGAGTGACTGTCAGCTTTACCACCATCTTGGTTTAAAAGCTACTCTATTTCCTTTTTAAACATTAGCGCCAACAGCCTGATTCCATCCCGGTTAAGGTGGAGTCCATCCTTTTAGAAGAGGCTCCCCCTTTTCCAGAAGTTGCCCAGTTCCTAACAAATCTAAATCCCTCAACCTTGCACCATCATCTCAACCACGCATTGAGACTTTGGAGCTCTGCCTGTCTCTTGGGTCCCTGTAGGTCTCCTTTATGTACCTCACTGTCTCCCTCAGCTCCTCCAAGTCTGCAACTCTGGCCTCAATAGAAGGGACTCATTCTCTGAGAGCCAGGAGCTCTTTGCAGCAAGCACACACATATCAGTTCTTGCCAACTGGGAGATAATCATACATGTGACACTGCTTGGCTATTGTCTGCATCTTATTATTGAGCTGCTTAATTAAATCCAATTAAGTTTTTGAGTCTTAGCAAGTAATGAAATGCAAATTATATATGTAGCTCACAAGTTGCTATGAAAACTATTTTTAATGCTGAGCCTCTATAACCTCTCTCTTAGAACCAGGCTTACTGAGGGTTAGACACTAGGCCAGAATTCCTCCCCTCAAGAGTCACCTGTGGAGTCTGATCTCTAAGAAAGTCCTCAGATTTCTCTATATATGCTATATAAAGTTATCAAATTGTGTATACATTCTGATGTAATATATCAAAGATAGCAGCTAACCATTAACATTGTCTTTATTTCAGGTGACTTGTATTATTAGTATGAGTCTCTTTGGACCCCTGGTAGAGATTTCTTTCTTTTTTTCTTACTTTATTTAGTTTTTAATGCCAACAAAAAGTACAATACAATTTATATACAAATATTAATAATCAACCAAGTACTTATAATCAATCAATATCTATACAAAAGATAAAAATTCCTTCCCCCATCCATCATTACCATCAGGAATAATAACAAATCAAAAGATGTACCCCCCTCCCGCTCCCACTTATCCCTGTATGTGTAGGTGAAAAATAACGGAAAATAAAGATAAAAGGACAACTATAGCAAATCTAAAAAAGATGTCAATGGATGTCAAAAAGATGTCAGTGGTCACACTTAAATTATACACTGGTATTCATTGCTACTCTAGTCATGGTACATGGGCTTGTTGTGAAACTGGGGCTTGCCTGCATCTGAGAAGCTGAAAGCTATGCTATCGGTAGTTTCACTACCAGCCGGGTCTCTCAAGGTGGACAGGTTTCAGTGAGGTACCAGCCTAACAATGTACTATCCATCTAGGCGGCAGCAGATGGGCAGTGTTGGAAACAGAAGATTGCATTTGATGTAACAATAACAACAACACTAAATGTATACTGTGTAGAAGGCCTGGCAATCTACTTCTGTATTCTGCCAAGAAAACTTGATGATGACAATGAGATATAAAGAATTGACATATACAGTAGTGCTGGAAGATGGTCCCCTAGGTTGGAAGGCACTAACCATGCTACTAGCAAAGAGCTGATCGTCACCCAGAGTATGCTCAGTGTTTGTGAAGCTGACAGATCAGAGCCACCAGGATGTCCTGATGCTGAAGTTGCAGGACAGAAGCTATAAAGCAGGTGTGACCAAAAGGTTGATCGCGATCGATCAGTAGATCGTAAAGACAACTTGAGTCGATTGCGGAGCCCATCCCGGGCTCCGTGATAAACTTGCGTTGCCTTTGCGTTGTGTTCTCCCTGCTTTCCGGATGCCAGGCGCATACAAGTGCTGGGCTCAAAGCCTCCCCCTCCCCCACCCCCGATGTCAATTCTGACATCGGAGATGAAGTTCCGGAGCCAGATCAGAATTGATGTCGGCGGGGGGGGGGGGGGGGAAGAAGGTTTGTGAACCCGGTGCTTCTACGTGCCTGGCCTGGTGTCGGTGAAGCAGGGAGAAATCGGCGGTGGTAGTTTGGGGCAGGGAGAGAGAAAGAAAGACAGACAGAGAGAAAGAAGGGAGGCAGGGAGAGAGAAAGAAGGGAGGCAGGGAGAGATAAAGAAAGGGGAGCAGGGAGAGAGAAAAAGAAAGAAAGAGAGGGAGGGGGAAAATTTTGGGTTAGATAGTATTGCCTTATACTGAATAGTACTAGTATGACTGTTTATGTTTTGGGGTGGGGATTTGGCTATCTGGTGTATTGGCTGTATTGTTTTGTGCTGTATTTGCCATTGTGAAAATTCAATAAAACTTGTTAAAAAAAGTAAGAAAGGGGAGGGGAGGGAGAGAGAAAGAAAGAAAGAGGCAGAGAGGGGGGTTTTCAAAGAGATTGAGGATGATGACTTTAAAATATGCAGTGTCACCTCAGTAACAACTATACAAAAATAAACAAATATACCCCCCTCCCCTTTTACTAAACTACGATAGCAGTTTTTAGTGCAGGGAACCTATGAACATCGGGAGCAGCGCGGGGCATTCAGTGCAGCTCCCTGTGCTAAAAACCGCTATCGCAATTTAGTAAAAGGGGAGGGGGGTATATTTGTCTATTTTTGTATAGTTGTTACTGAGGTGACATTGCACATTTTAACATCATCTGCCTTGTTCTCTTTGAAAAACCCCCGAATATAAATGATAATTAACATTTTCTCTCCGTACAGTGTGCTTTGTGGTTTTTTTTATTTTATTTTATTGTTGGTAGATCATTTTGACTTGGTCATTTTAAAAGTAGCTCGCAAGCCAAGAAAGTGTGGGCACCCCTGCTATAAAGATATTATTAACATAGGAACATGGAACGTGCAAAGCATGAATCAAGGAAACTGTTAAAGATCAAATGGAAAAACAAAACAAAACTGATTTGATAGTTAACTCAAATGGACAGGACAGGGCCATTTTCAATTAAACGAGCATTGAAACACACAAGAAAATTGGCACTGCATTCATCCACAATAATACACTTTCAAAAACGGCACTACTAAAGTATAATGTTATCAGTGATAGAGGGAAAGCCAATCAATGTCACCTCAATCCAAGTATATACTCCAATGAAGCAGAAGATGAGGAAGTAGAGTTGTTCTATGAACAACTTCAAAATGAAGTAGATAAAAACACAGAAACAAGATCTACTGATCATTATGGACGATTTCAATGCAAAAGAGGAAGTACACTTGAAGATGCAGTGGTTGGAAAGCACAGTATAGGAGAAAGAAATGAAGCCCTCACCTGGAATACCGCGTCTAACATTGGTCGCCGTACATGAAGAAGGACACAGTACTATTTGAAAGGGTCCAGAGAAGAGCAACTAAAATAGTTAAGGGGCTGGAGGAGTTGCCGTACAGTGATAGATTAGAGAAACTGGGCCTTTTCTCCCTTGAAAAGAGGAGACTGAGAGGGGACATGATCAAAACATTCAAGATAATGAAGGGAATAAACCTAGTAGATAAGGACAGGTTGTTCACCCTCTCCAAGGTAGAGGGTAACAGGACAAAAGTGCGTGAGACTTCAGCGCGCCAACATTGCAGCGCTGACAATTTGGCGCAAGACACCAGCATGCCGCCTAAAAAGTGACTTTTAAAGAGCTCTGATGGGGGTGTGGGGGGAACCCCTCCACTTTACTTCAGACTGTTTGCGCTGCCTTTGGAGGTGTGAGAGAAAACTTAACTTTTTCCTACAAAATCGGGAAAAAGTTAAGTTTACTCTATAATGGAGAGTTCCAACCCCCCCAAAGGCAGTGTGAACAGTATGAAGTAAACTGGGGGGGGGAGGGGGGGTTTCCCCACTCACACCCCCACATCGGAGCTCTTTAAAAGTCACTTTTGGGCGGTGCACTGGTGGTTTGCGCCGAATTGTCAGAGCGCTGAAGTCTCACGTGCGAATGACTATGAACCAAGGTAGAGAGAACAAGAGGGCACTCTCTAAAGTTAAAAGGGGATAGATTCTGTACAAACGTAAGGAAGTTCTTCTTCACCCAGAGAGTGGTAGAAAACTGAAACACTCTTCCGAGGGCTGTAATAGGGGAAAACACCCTCCAGGGATTTAAGACAAAGTTAGACAAGTTCCTGCTGAACCAGAACGTACGCAGGTAAGGCTAGTGACCTAAGGGCCGCCGTGTGAGTGGACTGATGGACCACTGGTCTGACCCAGCAGCGGCAATTCTTATGTTCTTATGTTCATAAATACACATTTCCAACACCACAGATGTCACCAGTACACATGGACCTCTCCAAATGACATGTATCAAAATCTAATGAACTACGTTTGCATAGGACAGAGATAGAAATCGGCAGTTTTGACTGCAAGGACTAAACCAGGAGCTGATTGTGGAAGTGACCATGAGCTTTTGACATGTAAGATCAAAGTAAAGCTTTGCAAGAAGTAGATCATTAAAGATCTACCAATATGTGACATTGAAAATATTATGTCAGACTGCTGGATAAAACTAGACAACAGATTTACCTGCCTTGATACAGGAGATAAAGAGCCAGAAGAGTTATGGAATTACATCAAAACTGTAATTAGTGATGAATCTGTGAGGGAATCCATTGGACCATTGGATGATCAAGGAGCAAAAGGGGCACTCAGGGAGGATAAGGTCGTAGCAGAGAAACTGAATGAATTATTTGCTTCGGTCTTTATGGAAGAAGATGATCTGGAAAGGGTGATGATACGGAGGAACTGAAAGAAATCCTGGTGAGTCTGGAGGATGTACTAAGCCAAATTGACAAGTTAAAAAGTGATAAATCATCTGACCAGATGATATACATCTCAGGGTACTAAAATAACTCAAACATGAAATTGATGACCTGCTGTTAGTGATCTGTAATCTATCACTAAAATCATCTGTAGTACCTCAAAATTGGAGGGTTCCAGGGAGATCCAGAAAATTACAGACTGGAAAGCCTGACTTCAGTCCTGGGCAAAATGGTAGAAACAATTATAAAAAATAAAATTGTGGAACATGTAGACAAACATGATTTAATGGGTTCAGCCGAGGGAGATCTTGTCTTTTTTGGCCACTGCCGCACATTGGGTGGAAAATTTTATCGTATTGTCTACAATGACACCCAGATCCTTTTCTTGGGCACTAACCTCCAAGGTGGACCCTAGCATCCGGTAACTATGATTTGGGTTATTCTTCCCAATGTCCATATTAAATTTCATTTGATACCTGGATGCCCCCGTCTTCCAATTTCTTGTTTTCACAGAGGCTGAATAGAACAGAATAAAGGCATTGCTATCAGCAAACTTTAGAAGGGAAGGATGTGTTTAAAGGAAGATGAGAGGTTTATGAGAGGGGGGTTCTAGACTCTGGGGTTGGGTTGAGAGAGATGAGGTGGCTGGATCTGGGGGAGAGATTAGATATGCTAGATACAGGGATGGGGAGGTTGTTGTTGGCACTGTTTCTAGTTCAAGAAACAGGGAGCTAGCTGCTGCAGGGAAGCTGGTAAGGTAGGCTTTTGGCCACTTTGCAGTTTGGTGCCCTGTGCTAGTGCTTCACTTGGCCCATGCCTTGAGCCAGCTCTGTGCAAATTCAGTAATAGAAAGAACAGAAAAATTCTGATCTTTAGAAAGGTAGTAAAAGCCTTAAAAAAAGCAGAATTTTGAGAAAGTAAACTTTTCAGCTTCATTTTAAGAATTATTGCTTTCCTGAGGCATAAGAGGTGTGGAATGCAATAAACTACAGTATTAGAAAAATCTTCACATAACATGTTTCCCCAAGACTCTGAAAAACTCAGCAATGAAATGATACACATTCATCAGGACCCTCACTCGAAAGTCTGAAAGGGCAGAATAATCCCCCATGCTGCTATTCTCTATTTTCTATGGTACAAGGAATAAGGCAGAGTCATTAAAGATGACTTGCCAAAGATGAAGGTCAACAAATAATTGCCAATGCATCTCTTTTGTTCCAAACTTTAAGGAATATAAACAGAAATAGTGCACATAAAACCCCTAATGGAAAGTATTTTTTTTAAAGCAGGCAGATTCTTAAAGCAGGAGAAATGCAGGCAAACGTTCTTTTAATTCAGTAAAGAATTATGAGATACTCCAGATAACCACACCAGAACTAGCATAATCATAGGTAGATTCCCCACAAAACAAGTCTTAGAAGAAATGAGACATCTAATTTATAACCAAGTATTTGCACACAGGATTAGTTTAATTGAGAACAATAAGAATTTTACTAACAAGGCATGTGCTAGAAGATTATCCCAGAAATATTTGAAAGACTATTTGGTAATCTCTGAGGGTGTTCCAGGGTCGGAGTCAGCACTTAGATGGCCAGGGTGAAAGGAGATTGACTCAGAGAAATACTTCTTCATTGAAAGGGAGGTGAATTCATGGAACAGCCTCCCAGTGGAGGTGGAGACAAAAACTGTATCTAAATTCAAGAAAAAGTTTGGGACAAGTACTTAAGATCTCTAGTGGGATGGAACTCGTATGAGGAAAGACTAAAGAAGTTAGGGATCTTCAGCTTGGAAAAGAGGTGATATGATTGAAGTCTTTGACATCCTATGTGGTGTAGTACAGGTAAAATTGAATTGATGTTTCAGTTCATAAAAAAATTAGAAAGACTATGGAAGATGCAATGAAGTTACAGGGAAATATATTTAAAACCAACAGCAAGAAATATATATTTAACTCAGTTAAGCTCTGGAACTGGTTGCCAGAAAATGTGGTAATAGCAGTTAATGTAAACGGGTTTTTAAAAAGGTTTGGACAAGTTCCTGGAGGTAAAGTCTATAGTCTGCTAGTGAGATAAACATGGGGGAAGCCACTGCATGCCCTGGGATCAGTAGCATGGAATGTTGCTACAATCTGAGTTTTTGCCAGTTACTTGTGACTTAGATTGGTCACTGTTGGAAGCAAGATATTGGGCAAGGTGGACCATTGGTCCAATATAGTTATTCTTAAGTTCTTATGTAGGGAGAGAAAGAGTTGGTAGATGGCATGGAAGAGGCCATATGATTTTTATCTGCCTTCATTGTTCTACGTTTCTAAGTTGTGAAAAAGAACTTGGTGGAATACCATTCTCTATGCAACAGACAGTGTGGACATTAGAGAAGACTCATATGGTTGACTATAAAATCCCAGAAACTGAAAGGACTCAAAGGAATGTGAAGAGGAGGAGGTGCTATATGCAACCCTTCTCATTCTATAATCTTGCATGCATTTTCACATTTAGTATGCAAAACTGAGAGTGCCACTTACAGCATGGTGCCAAGTTAATTGCCTATTTAGGTCTGTGTTGACACTAATAACCAAAATTGGTAATTATTGGAGTTAAACTGGCCCTAATTTGCAATTCCTGATCTGAAGAAAGGGTTACTTTTGAAAGCTAATACAAAAAAAATTATGAAATTAGGTCAATAAAAATATCACTTTCTTTTGCTTTATTTCTATTTATTCGGTTTATTTTAAAAAAAAATCTGTAGTCCGCATATACATGTAGATTACATGATAACACACATAAACCAATAACAATACAATATAAAACTGCAAAAGGTCCAGAACAAAATCACAAGCACTCAGAAAGCTTGTCCAAAAAGTGTGTTTTCAAAAATTTCTTGAAACCACATTTAGACATACAATGTTGCAGCCATTATGGAAGTTTGTTCCACCATAAAGGGGCCATAAATGAACCCATTCTAGTATTTTGATAATGCACTCTGTTATATTTTTTTCATTCCTGACTATAATCTTAACCTCCGATTGATGTAATATAAATAAGAGCTGTTTCAAGATAGCAGGAGCATCACCATACACTTGTTGCAAGACTGATAGCTCCTTTTAGGAATCTGTGATAGCAGTTTTCTAGCGCTGGGAGCCGCACTGAATGGCCCGCACTGATCCCGACACTCACCGAGTTCCTATGAGTATTGGGAGCAGCGCAGGCCATTCAGCGCGGCTCCCCACGGTAGAAATTGCTACTGCAGTTTCGTAAAAGAGGGGAAATTTTTTAAATTCAATCCAAAATCTAACCAGTAGCCAGTGCAACCCTTTTAATATTGCCGCAACATGTTCTCTCCTGTTTATACCACTCACCAATATTGCAGTCAAGTTCTGGACCAACTGCAGTGCCCTGCACCTCGAGGCAGTAATCCCAAGGTACAAGGCATTGCAGTAGTCCAGTTGCAAAATCACTTGTGCCAGAACCACTGGCCTAAAATTGGATAGCACCAATATTGCTTTTAATCTACTCAGAAGTCTCATTTGAAAAAAGTACACCTTACCAGTTACTCCTACATACTTAATGTAGAATCCAAAGCACACCCAACGATCTGTTTCTTTTTCACTGGCAATGTCACATAAGAACATAAGCAATGCCTCCACTGGGTCAGACCTAAGGTCCATTGTGCCCAGGAGTCCGCTCACACGACAGTCTAACAGGTCCAGGATCTGTGCAGTAATCCTCTATCTATACCCCTCTATCCCCTTTTCCAGCAAGAAATTAGCCAGTCCTTTATTAAACCCCAGTACCGTACTCTGCCCTATGGTGTCCTCTGGAAGCGCATTCCAGGTGTCCACTACACTTTGGGTAAAGAAGAACTTCCTAGCATTTGTTTTGAATCTGTCCCCTTTCAACTTTTCCGAATGCCCTCTTGTTCTTTTATTTTTTGAAAGTTTGAAGAATCTGTCCCTCTCTACTCTCTCTATGCCCTTCATGATCTTGTAAGTCTCTATCATATCCCCTCTAAGTCTCCTCTTCTCCAGGGAAAAAAGACCCAGTTTCTCCAATCTCTCAGCGTATGGAAGGTTTTCCATTCTTTTTATAAGACGTGTCGCTCTCCTCTGAACCCTCTTGAGTAACGCCATATCCTTCTTAAGGTACGGCAACCAATATTGGACGCAGTATTCCAGATGCGGATGCACCATCGCCCGATACAACAGCAGGATAACTTATTTTGTTCTGGTTGTAATACCCTTCTTGATTATACCTAGCATTCTATTCGCTCGCTTAGCGGCCACTGCGCACTGTGCCGTCGGCTTCATTGTCATGTCCACCATTACCCCCAAGTCCTTTCTTGGGTACTTTAATTCAGTAACATCCCTCCCATCGTATAGTTATACCTCGGGTTTCTGCTTCCTACATGTAATACTTTACATTTCTCAACGTTGAACTTCATCAGCCATCTCGTCGCCCATTCCCCTAGTTTGTTCAAGTCCCTTTGCAATTCTTCGCAGTCCTCTTTAGTCCGAGCTCCACTAAATAGTTTGGTGTCGTCCGCAAATTTTATTGTCTCACACTTCGTCCCTGTTTCTAGATCATTTATGAATATATTAAATAGCAGCGGCCTGAGCACCGAGCCCTGCGGAACACCACTCATGACCCCCTCCAGTCCGAGTAGTGGCCCTTCACTCCTACCCTCTGTTTCCTACCCGCCAACCAGTTTCTGATCCAAGTATGTACGTCTCCTTCCACCCACATTCAGTGTAGTAGGCCAATCTATTCCCTCCTGTCTTCCAATAATCATAACCGCCATTTTCCATAAATTCAATAACAATTTGCAGGCATCCATTCAGTAATCTTATTCATCAAGAAAGATAAATCCTGTTGCCATTTTAACCAACTACCTTTCACTGAAAAATAAAATTGTATATCATGTGCATAGATCTTAAAAACACTCTTAATTTTCTAAATACTTGTCCCAAGTCAGCTAGATCAGTGTTTTATCTACTTCTTCAAGCCAAGAACCCCCTAAGTCTAACAAATATCAGCCGAGTATCCCCACCAAAGATCTGCCTTGACCACTCCCCCATATAGTACTAATTGTAATGCATTCTATTCATTTTTCAGATACACATAATATAATCTTATTAACAATACATAATGGTTACCACAAAATTAAACTACATAGAACATACTGCACACAGAAAAAAATTAACAATCAGTACGCAGTTTACAGAATCTGGGCCTCACTGTAATATTTATAATTGTTATAATGTAAACTGTGTAGGAGTTATACGGTATATACATTTTTTAAATAAATAAGATGATTCACAGTATAAAGGGGTGCTGAAAGGTACCCAGCCCAACCAACCAACTTCCTAAATTCTGAGCGTTATTTTGCCACTGTAGTTGAGAAGAGTGTTATCTTATTTTGTTAAGTACCAATTTGCAGAAAGAAAATTCTATGTTTTTTTTGACATTTTTTCAGATCGTTAATTGAACCATACTCACATCATTCTCTTCTTGGTTGGGATGAGAAGTTTACAGCTCCCCCTCCTATTCTTCAGATAATGAGTATACAGTATATACTGTGTTGTATTAGCATATACATTACTGGTACTGTATCATATTAGGCAAATTAAATCATAGTAATAGCAATTTTATTAATGCCTTTAGGAGGAAAGTCACCCAAGGTGGTGTACTACAGGAAAAGCTTAACATAAGAGATCTTGCAATGTAGTAACACCAACTAACAGTAAAATGACCAAATGATATTATAATGCACAAGAGGTGAACTTGGAGATTAATGTGTTTATTATGTTGAAATTTGGTTTTATGAAATTTCTTGTTTTGTCTCTTGTGGTACTCTCTTCATTTCTTGGTTTGTAGTAATTTCTTTCAGCATCATTATCATTGTTTGAAAATAAAAGTACCCAAGGCTCTTCCACAACAATGAGTACAGAGCAGAATTAGAACATTCATCCATACAAAACAGAATCTAGTGTCATCTCAGTAACAGCCACATAAATTTTCTCAGAGTCAGACATACTATGAAATAACACAAAACTATAAAAGTCACTCAGGACCTGGAGCAAATCTATCCCTAGAGCTATAACTTTCAAAATTCATAAAAATAATCCAACCTATGGAATGACAGTTGACCCTAGAACATCGGTGCATCTACTAGGAAAATGGAACAAGCTAGATTACTAGATTGTCAACTAGAAAATTCAGGCATAACAATTAAAGACTCCTGCCCTGCTTACAGGCTGAACTTTAGCTGTCTCTACACATTTGTGTGCCAGAACATGTTTATTTTTCCTACAGCTGTCTCAAAACTCTGTATCTCTTGCTGCTTAATCTCACCAGTGAAACATTCCTTCAAATAATAGTAATTTTCTGAAATCTACTGGAGGTGTCCTGGGCAGCAAATATAAATCTTGTTAATAATCTGTTTTTGGCCACAGACGTGTATTCCTCTTTTGAAATACATGTTCATTTTTAGGCCCACCCTAGACCCACTGAGACCATAACTAACCTCTTGCCATAGGTATATTTTAGAGGTTCGATGTGTACATCCAAGCTTTGTAAAACTGGGATTGAGATGTTTGCGCAATTTAAACATCTAAATGCTGGTTTATTCATAATTGAAACCTGAATAGTGCTTCTAAAATAAGCTCCCTTAGATTCTTTCCTTGCAATGAGCCTGCAGATTTCAGCAGCAAGTGAGATTAAGGTTTTTTTTCCCATCTTTGTTAGTTAGAGACTTCACCATCCAAGATTCAGCTGGTGGCAAGCCAGTGTTTTTTTATATGCTGATCTCCACCGGCTAAATTATCCAATGATATAATGCCAGGCCTTTTCCATACAATGGTACTAAATATCCCTGGATAATTTTGGGGGGCCTGTATTATGCAGCCCCAGCTGAATGTTAGGCCGACCATATAAGTTTTTTTTTTTTTTAATGTATCTTTTTAATGGTTTCATGTTTTAATTGCGTGTTATTCATTTTGTTTCATTGCTTCCTTTTAATTGTTGTCCATCCAGAACTGTGGATGAAATGAAATATGAATATTTGAAATAAAGAAACACTGGGGCCTGTGACAGAATCATAGGAAATGTCCCAAACTCCTCTCTGCCTTCTGCTCTACCACTACATTGGCACTGATGCTGCTTCCAGGCTCTGTAGCTGCCACTGCAATAACTATCCACTCAACTCAGTAGCCTGTAGTGCAGTTCTTTTTCCTGCGTACATGAGTCACCCTATCTAATTAAGAACTGGAAAAAAGTAGAGACTCAGAATTAGGACACACATCATGAGGCTCTCACGGGAAAAACAGAGCTGGATGCTACGCACAGTGACAAGGGGAGGTAAAGGGCTGTGATCAAGGAATAGTGGAGCATAATGAAAAGGAGGAAGACAACAATGAATAGGAAGGAATCTGGGAACAATTAGTAAAGTACAATATGGATGGAAGAAGCAAAGACAGGAAAATTAATAGAGAACTGAAGAGGGAGGGAGGGAGGAGCTAGAGAGCAAATAGGAAGGAGGTGAAGAGAGAACAAATACATATTTAATAGAGGAGAAAGATCAGGGCTAGTTAACCATTAGACAGATTAAATTGGCAATTGACCTAATTTGGGGGTGAGGGGGTATGGTGAAAAGCAACTGCAGTCAAAGGCAATCAATAGGTCTTGTCACCCACAATAATACACAAAACCATGAATGCACAGTTTTCCCAGCAGGAAGGATGAGGAATTTTCAAACAGACCATTCATCTGGTAAACATAGTAAATGACAGCAGATAAAGACCTGAACACAGTGGCGGACCTAGGGTATATGACACCCGGGGCCGATCATTTTATAACATCCCCACCCCCATATAAAAAAAATATTTTTAGTAATTTTATTTATTTATTTTTATATCCTATCCTCCCCAGAGGGTTCAAAATGGGTTACAGTTTAACATTCACAGTGTTACAATATAACATTACATACAAGTTACAACCTCTCCAACGCTGTGGTTTAAACAAAATAAACAAAAAAAGACTTTTCCTCTCTCTTTTAGGTCCAAGCTCTCGCTCGCTGTCTAACACCAGCTCTGGCACAATACACATTTCACATTTCAAATCTAACATGTTGGTCCCAGGCTCTGGTTTCTGTTTATCTTCTGTTAACTTGCTCGCCAGGGTTTCATGCCCATTTGACATTTTCTTCTTTTTCCGTACTCACCATTCATCTTCCATCTCTGTACCTTCCCTTCCACTGCCTTATCCAACATTTCTGTTTCTTTCCAACTGTCTACCATCTCTCTCTTTCCTTGCCTTGTGCCCTGGGTCAAACCTCCCTATTTCCCTCCACGCAACACATCTCCCTTCCTTCCCTCCATTATCATGTGCAACATTTCTTTCTTTCTCCCCATGTACCATCTCTCCCTGCCCTCCACCCTATGTCCAACATTTCAACTTCTCTCTTCTCCATACATGTCTCCCTCTCATCCCTTTCTACTTCTGTTACATCACCATTCCTGTTCTCCAGCCCATATCCAACAATTCTTCCTCTCTCTTCCCTCCCTCCCTCCTATCCCCTCTGTGAGCAGTTTTCCATCCCTCTGTGCAGCACCTCCGGACCTGACCAAACCCTCCCCCCTTGCCCCCCCACAACCCCCCCATCCTACTGTGAGATATTTTGCTGTCTGCTCCGCTAGGGCTTCGCTCACTGTCGACAGCCTTAACTCGCTGCTCTGCCAGCATCGGGCCTTCACCCGGTAGAGAGGAAGGCCTGACGCTGGCAGAGCAGTGAAGTTCCCAGACCATGACACCGACTCCAGGAGCACCCTCTTATGGTCTGCACCCAGGGCAGACTGTCCCCCCTCCTCCCCTTGGTATGCCACTGCCTGAATAATCTATCCAGTCTGCCCAATAGTCACACACATTATACATTAATTGTTAAATTGTCTTTTTTTCTTTAATATTTCTGGGCAAAAGACCATAGAAGTCCTTCTGGTACTGTCTTTAGGTTTCCACTGCTGGAATTGCCATCGAAGCCCACTCAAGCCTATGCTAATCATCCTGTCACTGGAGCTTCTATCAAAGCCCTCTCCAGCTCAAACTAAACCAAATCACCACATATGGGACACAGACCATGTAGTGTTGTTTACAGAATCACACCTCTAGCAAAGAAAGGCACTGGAAATATAGGCCAGGGTTTTCAAGGACTACATTTCTAGTGCTTATCTTTCACATGAATCACGCTTTATGGCACCTAACACCATTTTCTGACATTAACCATGCCTATAGTGACATTAGGCGCTGGTGGGTACCTCCAGGGGCGTAATTTCAGCCCTGGTAGGTGTTTTGAATTTAACGTTATTTAGCATTTCAAATGGTGTTTATGTGTTAACTTAAGCACCTAAGTTAAAGTGCTGTTTATAGAATTTCCCACTCACTGAATTAGGGGATGAAGATCACAAGCTCCCGGGACTGTTTATTTTCCAGTAGCAATGATTTTTCTTTTACCTTTTTTTTACCAGACACATACAACTGTGGGATATGTATTTTATAAAATATGTTTACATCAATGACAAGTTGTAAATTTCATCTGTAAAAAGAACACAGATTCGTTTCACAGCATATAATTCTTAAGGTACTGAAACTCGAAAGTGACTTGTGCCACAAGAGCTCTCTAGAAAGACATTTAGATGGAATAAGGTTCAGTGACATACAGTGAGGCTTCAAATATGCCAAAACCAGAGATATAGGACCAACATTTTCATTTTGTTTAGTTCTCATGTTTGTGGGGGGTTTTGATTATGTTTGAGTTATTTTTTTTTTCATTTGGGGGGTTATATCATCCATAATGTACACTATTCTTAAATAATACATCCACTGATAATGTGTATTACTGATCAACAGTGCCCACAGTGAGAAACAGGGTGCACAACTGAACAGTCAATACAGTCAGTCATGTTTTCAGGATATCCACAATGATTATGTGCATGAGACATTTGTATATGAGACATTTGTATATGAGACAGTGCAAGCAAATCTACCTCATTCCATATTAATTGTGGATATCCTGAAAACCTGACTGGCTGGCTGTGCCCTGAGGACTTGGGTTTTGAACTACTGCAATAGGGCACACTATTGGGAAAGGAACACCCCCCCCCCCCACATACACACAAAATTTGGTGTGCCCCCCCCCCCTGCATCATATCAGGTTAAAAACATCAAACACAGGAAACGTTGTTGACAGTTTCCATGTTATTTTAAATGTTTATGTTCATGTTTATATAAAACCTTGATATAGCAAAAATGTTAAAAAGACATAAAATGTACACAGAAAGGAACTACATTAGTCAAAGCAAAGATGTGCACACAACATACAGAAAGCCAAATGCTGCATACTAAAGTTCCAGAATCCGCAGGGAAGACTGCCATCCTGACAAAACACTGTGACCAGAATTTTAAAAATGTGTTTTCAACAGAACTTTACACTTTTTAAAAGATGACTCATTGTGGATTCAGGGTGGGAGCTCGTTCCACAGTCTAGGGGTGAGGAAGGAAAAAGAGTGTCGAGTGGATTCCTAGTGAACATCCCTAACATGCGGCATGACATAATTAGCTTGATCATACAGGTGATGGAGGATTTAGTATACATCTCTGGTCAGTTGACAAGGCATCTCATCCTAGATTGAAAGCCCTATTGAAGTCTCCCTTTTTATTTTTTTTATTTTATTTTTTTACCATGACCTTTTCCCCTGGGAACTTAATTACATTTATAGTCTGATTTTGATTACAGAGATATTTGGATTCCCAGGTATGTTGTGGTTAGGCAGAAGAATGTTCCATGATTTGAATGACCTTTTGTTTTGTTTGTGTGGTCTCTTTCCTATCTTGAATGAGGCATTCTTTTTTCTTTATTTTATGTATTTTCATTTAACCTGTACACTACTAAGATCTATTAGCCTGGAACAGTGGTATAGAAAATTTTAACAAAGGAAACATATGTTTCTATGTACAGTATATACTAGTGTTGCCCGATTTGCAATTCAAATCGATTTGCCAATTCATTTTGGGTGAATCGATTTGCCAATTCATTTTGGGTGAATCGATTTGAATCAGTTCATTCTTGTAAAAAAAATAGAACTCACCAATTTGCCGGCCTCCTTGCTAGAGACCCATTTGGGCTTTCCCTCTGCCACCAGAATCCTTCCATCTAACGTAACTTCCAGTTTTGCGAAACCAGAAGTTACATCAGAAGCAAGGACTCCAGTGGCAGAGGGAAAGCCAAGCGGACCTCTGTGTGCAGATAGGTAGCAGCAAGGTGATTTTTAATTGGTTGGCTGGCATCAGATGCCTGCACCTCATCTTCCCACATGCATGTTCATGCTTCCCTCGGAGCCTGGCAAATGCCCCCGATCCTCCACTTGTATGCACCACTCTTGCTGCTGCTCAGTGGTGCGCACCTGCTCTCCCGGCCCTGCCAGCGGCTGGCCTTTCATCAGCCACCATGTGACAGCCAGAGCCCCGCAAAGGGGCAACGGGGTGATGTGCTGGGGGCTTGCGAGGAGCAGCGCAAGCGCATTGGAAGTGCTACGGAGACGCTTCTCACTCGGATTTTGCAAGGCCGTGTCTTCTGCAGCTCACGGGAAAAGTGATTGTCCGCTGTGTGAAGCGCCCGGAGCTCTTGGTAGGTGCCACAATGCACGACTGTTGCCCTCTGCCAGTCAAATACTGGGCTTCTGTGTTGGGAGTCAGAGCTGGGGGGGAGATGGGCTTGTTGGAGTTGGTGGACTGGAGAAGGAGAGATGGGGAGAAGATGTATGGGAGAGAGGAACTTGGTGGAGGGGGAAGAAATAATGGATCTAAAAACAGGAGAGAGAGAGAGATGGTGGACAACGGGATTTAGGGAGGGAAGGAACAGAAAGGGAGAGAAGTTGTATACAAGGGATGGTGTAAAAAGGGGGGGTGATAGAGATACTGGATAGGAGGGTAGTTGGGAAGAGAAAGGGAGAGCTGGCGGAACCTGGGGGTGGTGGGGAAGGTGGGAGAGATGCTGGATGAAAAGGTAGTTGAGAAAAGGAGAGATGGTAGATCTGGAGATGGTAGGGCCCATCGCTGCAGCTATGGGAATAGAGACAAAAGAAAGGAAAGATGCCAGGTCTCCAGGGAAGGGAAATGGAAGGGGAGAACAGACATGGAAGATGGTTACCATGGAGAAAGAAGACAACGACAAATGGGCAAGAGACCCTGGCATGCGAATTATCAGAAGACGTTTGTTACAGAGCCTGAGACCAACATGATTTGAATAATGACCAGACAACAAAAGGTAGAAAAAATAATTTTATTTTCTGTTTTGTGATTACAATGTGTCCGATTTGAAATTTGTATCCTGCCTAAGCTGGTATTAGACCTGTCGCCATCCGGGCTCCTGATAAGCGCAGCGTGCCCAGATCACAGCGCGTTCCCTCCAACTAGGGAATCCTTCAGGCTCCCTAGGCACCGGCCTAGGGTGAAAACATCAGGTAAATGACCACAGTGAAAGCAGGCAAGGAAAATCACACACACACACCAGAAATGTCCAAAATAAAGATATACTTTTATTCCTGACCCTGAGTCAGGCTGCTCTGATGTTATCAGCAAGCTGCAATACTTTCCAACACCTTTGTTCAGGAACCAAAACATAAAATGCTGGGCCAACCTGGCTTCACAAATAATAGTCAGTCTCTTATTTCCAAAACAGAAAGAAAAAACATCAACCAGAATTGTGGCTGGACTTTAGTCTTTGCAACTCATTCCTCTTCACCAGCCTTAAAGGGTAAAGATAGGTTCAGCAATGCTCTCTTCCTATGAAGGAGCAGTAGAGAGAAGTACACAAAATACTTGCTGCATGAAAAATAAAACTTCAAAATAAAAAAGTAAACTGCACAACTTGGAATCCTTCCACAGGCTGCCTGCAGCTAGGAAACTCATACAAACGGAGCTGCTCTGTGACTGAAGTTCCCTGCAGAAGCTTATCTACAGCTAATTAGCCTCCAGCTGTGTGGAGAGGAGGAAAACCAAAACTCTGTGTTTGCAAATGTTTAGGCAGTTCAAGGCAACAAACTATGTGAAAGCATTCTTCCGAGCCTAGCTCTGGGAAGTTTAAGCAATTCTGAACACACAGCAAACTTAGTCCCAAAAATTTCAGAAAACAAGTAAGCATTAGAGAATGACACGGTGGCGGTTCCCTGCGGCTAGCCACGTTTAGCCGTGGGTAACCCGCCGAAACGGGGAAAGAAAAATAGCAGTCGCTGCGGGGATGGGGACAAGGCCATTCACTGCCCCGTGGAGCGGTGAATGGTCTTGTTTCCGCAGTGAGGCATCAAGGATTGCGCGGTCCCCGCAGCACCTGCCCGCCTGATGGATCTTAGCCAGCTCCCTCCCATCACCTCACCTTAGTTTGCAGGTTTTTCTTTTCGGCGACCTGCACACTTTCAAAGAGCCGCGAACACGCGGCTGCTCAGTGTTCAATCTTCTGCTCTGACGCAACCGGAAACAGGAAGTTGCAGCAGAGCAGAAGATTGAACAGTGAGCAGCCAGCGACAGGCAGGTTCTGGCACGGGAGGCCGACGGGTTCAGGTCAAGCGCCCCGAGAAAAATGGCCTCATTGGTGTGAGTGTAACAGGCGCCCCTCCCCCATGGATCTGCCGCCCCCTCCCCAGAAGAATGCCTACGCCCGGCTCTTGCAGCAACACCACAGCCCCCGCTTCAGGCTCTTCTTGAACCACATTGCCAAAATAATGCACCTGCACGAGGGCGCCCCGAAGGAGGAGACGGACGCGGCCCCCAGCAAAGGCCCTGCGCCGGCCAAAAGGAGAGGAGAGGACAAGTCGAGGAAAGCTGGGCTGCTCATCGTCATCGACGCTTCTGGCAGCAGAGTCGTGTTCAGTTGCGCAAACGAAGAGGAGGGCGGCAAAGTGTAACCAAGAAGAAAGAAGGCAGGTTGGCCAAGGAGCAGCCTTGCCCCGCTTCCTTGCTCTCGAGTCCAATTCAAAGTGAGGCTTTTGAACTCTTCCTTCTCCACTGGCAAGACTAGGCATGAGAAATCAGTGCTAGGAAGTAGAGAGTGGGGGGAAATGATGGGTTTTCAATGGGTGAAAACTCTGGAGGGAGCTCAAGAAGCTCCTTTGAGCTTGGGTTGGTGAAGGAAATGCCGGCACAGGAAGTAGAGGGTTCCTTCTGCTTTCTGGGGCTCATTTGCAAGTAAACTTCCTTAGACAATGACATCCTAAGCCTTCCTTCACAACCCCGGATGCTTTCTCCCTATCTGCTCCTCCTCAACTAGCCCTGGTCTTAGTTGTGGATGATATCTCCTTCAATTTATTTATCCCACTAATACCAAAGAAGGTTCAAGGTGAGGAAGGTAGATAGATAGGCCACGCGAGAGGAGCTGAAGGGTGGTAGAAAGGAACAGATGGTAAAGGAGGGAGGGAAGGGTGGTGGTGGAAAGGAATAGAACAGACATTGAAGGAGGGTGAAGGGGAATGTGGAAGACAGAGTGGGAAGAAGATGCTGGAAGGGAAGAAGACAGATGCCAGACTATGGGGGAGCGGAGGGAAGAAGATGGGTGCTAGACCAATTGGGGGAGGGGGTGAAGGGAGAGGCACAGTAACAGCCAATGGAAGACACAGAGAGAAGACACACAGTGGATGGAAGGAATTGAATGAGAAGATGTGGAAAGCAGAAACCAGACAACAAAGGTAGAAAAAAAAAACAATTCTATTTATTTATTTTTTGCTTTAGGATAAAGTAGTATATTAGTTGTGTTGATAAAAATTTATAAACAAAGCCCTGCCAGCTGAACATCTTTCTCTAGTTCAGCAGCCAGAACTTTGATTTATAAGAAAGGAATAAGCTAAATATTACAGTACTAAGGCTTATATGGATGCTGCGGTGACGGTGACGTGAAAGGAATGGTGGTGACGGAGCGGTGCAGAGAAAGGTGGGCCGGGGACGGGGACAGATTTTTTCCCCGTGTCATTCTCTAGTAAGCATCAAAATAGCAAAGCACTTCCAACCTTTTTAGCTTGTGTCCATTGCTTCCAGTCTCCCACTAGGAATAATTGGCACACCAATGTCCATGGGTTCCCAGCTTTCCAGCTGCCTCTCAATGGTGGGATCAGACACCTCTGAAATGTCCACCACCTCAAAGTCTCTTCCCAGCTCGTCAGCATTCAGCTGGGGAGCTGAGTTGTGCTCCCTCTCAGGCTCATGTTCCCAGCCTCTCTGCTCCTCCCCCTCTCTGGGTCTCAGCTGCCTCATTTTAACAGGCTCCAAGCCACTCCTCCCTGCTCTGAAGAGGGGGAAGGGAGAAAGCTCCCTCTGCAGCTGTGTCTGCTCACATGACAGCTTCCTGCTAGTTCTCTGCATTTCTGGAAGATGTAGTTTCCTAGCTCCTGAAGTCTTATAAGATCTAACAGCAGGCTTGGAAGAGTAACCTGCAGCTGGCCTGAACTCTCTCTGGCAGTCACTGTCTGTCGCAACAATCCCGGTGCAAGGGATGTCAGCGCTATCACACTCAGTAGAGCTAACCTGGTCAGCTCTCCTGCATAGGGGCTTACTGATCTTCCTAGTTAATCCTGTGAC
The DNA here is from genome assembly GCF_902459505.1 of Geotrypetes seraphini. Classification (NCBI taxonomy): domain Eukaryota; kingdom Metazoa; phylum Chordata; class Amphibia; order Gymnophiona; family Dermophiidae; genus Geotrypetes; species Geotrypetes seraphini. The sequence goes on from NC_047085.1 coordinate 292,965,683, forward strand.
GAAGCTAGGAGGAGAGCTAGATTTGTCACAGACCGGAATGTGAGCTAGAAGTTAAGAGAGGAAAAGTCTTTTTTGTTTGTTTATTTTGTTTGCACCACAGCGCCAGTATGGGTAGGAGAGGGTAAAGGGGGTTGAGTGGGTGAAGAGGCTATATAATAAACCCACCAAGATATTTGAGAAAAAACACCCAATTGGGCAGGAAAATCAAATCGAAAAATTGATTCAATAGGCTGAATTGAATCGAAATATTTTTTCCTGAATTGGGCAGCACTAGTATATACTGTAAATTCTGATTGACAACTGCTTTTGCGATATGGATAAGCCAAATTAAGAACTGAACTGTGAAAAATGAAATTTTGCTGCATAGAAGGGGGCTGGTATTCAGACAGTGGAGTCAGCTAGGCCGACTTCCACAGTCAGTGGTCAACCCAGATATTAAATGCCAGGCTGTTTCTAGTGACCAACATTGAATATTTGGGTGTTTTTGTTGGGTTTGTTTGGGTTGTTTTTTTTTTTTTTTTTTTTTTTTTGGGGGGGGGGGGTCCAGTTCAAATTTAACCAGCCAAGCCGATATTCAGCACTGGTTAGTTAGGTTGAAACAGGTCAACAAAATATCAGGTATTTTGGTAACCTAATTTGACTACCAAACTTAGCCAGTGATACACTGAATATTGCCAGATAGCCAGTTAAGTGCCACTTAACCATCTAGGAGCCGTTCCTGTTCTGTTAAATGGTTTTAAATAATGGGCAGAAGGTCCACAGTCTTGTGGACATTATGGGACTCATTTTCAAAAAACAAAAATGTCTAAAAGGTGGCATAAACTGGCACTTGGACGTTTTAATCGCCAAAACGTCCAAGTGCCAATATTCAAAACTGACTTTTTAGACATTTCACAGGTTATTTTCCCTCCAGTATGTCTAACCCCCTCTGCTATTAAACTGCACTAGCAGTTTGTAGCGCAGAGGGCTATGAGCGTCAGGAGCAGCATGGGCCATTCAACGCAGCTCACCACGCTAAAAACTGTTAGCGCAGTTTAATAGAAGAGGCCCTAAATCTTAAGGGGGCATGTTAGAGGCATGTTTTAAGTGGGATTAGGGCAACCTTAAGACTTGGGCATCTTGCAGAGATAACTAAACCTTTTTGAAGATGTTCAGGGCGTAATGTAGACGTTTGGAGTAAGACCTTTTTTAAAAAGCGAATAATGGCCAAAAAGTTACCCAAACTGACCAAATGACCACTAGATGTGTAAAGGCCTGAATCTCCCCCACATTCCCCCAGTGGCCACTGATCCCCAACTACCCCCAAATATGTGAAACAAACAGAACATATCAGTCTCTACGACAGCTGCAGATATGGGAAATCCTAGTAGAGCAGCAAGTAGCCTGGTGAGTGGTGTAGTGAATTATAGTGAGGGGTATCCAGGCCCATATCCCACCCTATCCACTACATTTATGACGGAAAGTGTAAGCCCAACAAAACTCACACAAAACCTACTGTACTGTCACATAGGTGACACCTGTAGCCATAAGGGCTATTGGGGTGGCAGACTGATGGGTATAGTAGGTTTTGGAGGTACTTTGGAGGGCTCAACATACACTATAAGGGAGTTATGGTGAAATGTGTACCTGACACCCTTCATGTGAAGTTCACAGTAATGCCCCCCTAAGGTGCCCCACTACTCTGTTAGCATGTCTGTAGCCAGTCCATTAAAATGCTGACCCTTCCCGTGTCCAAATGGGTTTTTTTGTAAACAGTATATTGCATTTTGACATTGATTTTTAAAAATGACCAAAAAAGATAAACGTACTAAGGACTAGAATGTCTAGATCAGTGTACTTCAACCACCGGTCCATGGACCAGGGCCGGTCCACAGAAGTTTCCTGCCAGTCCACAGGGATAGCACGTGCATCAGGCCCAAAACAGTGTTCTTCAACCGCTGGTCCACGGCGCGATCGATGTGGCGTTATCTTCAAGCCAGCTCCCTCTTCCTAACTGATTCAGTGCACAAAGCCACGGGCAGTGGCTCCTACGCGCGTCCTGTGCCTGAACCGGAAGCCTTCTCTCTGACGTTGCAACATCAGAGGGAAGGCTTCCAGATGAGGCACAGGACGTGCAAGGTGCAATTAGTACTATTATGGGGCGGGGGTCTGGGATGGAGATTGGGTAGAGATGGGCGGGGTCTGGCCCACGACTTAGCCCAGTGTTCTTCAACCGCCAGTCCACGGACCGATGCCGGTCCACAGAATAATTATTTTATTTCTGCCGGTCCATAGGTGTAAAAAGGTTGAAAAACACTGGTCTAGATGAGTCATTCTTGAAAAAAGAAAAATGTCTTGAAGTTTCAAACATTGTTGTTTTCCCGACCTGACTTTTGGATGTCTTTGCAGAAATGTATGCATATAGTAGAACTTTCCAGAAATGTTTATGATATGAGGAATATAGTAACAGTTCTAAAATAAGTTAGTGTGAGAGTAACCAGAATTATCTAGGACAGGGGTGCCCATACTTTTTTGGCTTGCGAGCTACTTTTAAAATGACCAAGTCAAAATGATCTACCATCAATAAAATTTAAATAAACACAAAGCTTACTTTACGCAGAGAAAATGTTAATTATCATTTGTATTCGGTTTTTTGGGTTTTTTTTTTTCAGAAGCCAATGTCACCTCAGTAACATCTATACAAAAATAGGCAAATATACCCCCTCCCCTTTTACTAAACTGCAATAGAGATTTTTAGGGCAGGAGCTGTGCTGAATGCCCCTCGCAGCTCCTGACGCTCATGGACTTCCTGCGCTAAAAACCACTATCGCGGTTTAGTAAAAGGGGGCCATAGTGCAAAATATAGACAGCAGATATAAATTCTCAAAACAGACACATTTTGATCACTAAATTGAAAATAAAATTATTCTTCCTACCTTTTTGTCTGGTAATTTCATGAATCTCTGGTTGCACTTCCTTCTGTAAATTCAATATTTCTTTCTTTCTACCCCCTCCACTTTTCTTTCTTTCTGTCTGTCTCTCTTTCTTTCTCTCTCCCCCTGCCTGCCTGTCTTTCTCTCTCTCTCCCCCTGCCTGCCTGTCTTTCTCTCTCTCTCCCCTTGTCCCCCCCAAGCCATTGTACTGATTTCTCCACTTCTGATTCTTTCTCTCTCCCTGCCCCCCCTCCCCGCCCAAGCCAATTTATCCCTGCTTCCCCGAGCCAGGCCTGGTGCATACAAGCGCCGGGACCACAAGCCTTCCCTCCCCCCAACATCAATTCTGACATCGGAGAGGAATTTCCAGGCTAGTCAGGTAGCGATTGGCTGGCCCAGAACTTCCTCTACGACATCAGAACTGATGTCAGAGGTGAAGGCTTGTGGGTCTGATGCTTATATGCACCTGGCCTGGCTCGGGGAAGCAGGGAGAAATTGGTGTTGCCTTTGCAATCTACTGGTCGATTGCGATTGACCATTTGGACACCCCTAATCTAGGAGGAGTGTAAATAGAGCGAATATGGTACACATTGTTAGAGCAATAAGCATGCATGTAATTAGAGTCTACTTAATTGGAACAGTTAACCTATTTAGGAGGGTGTAAATATAGCATACTTAGAAAGGTTAACTGTAATCTGGTGTAAAAGTAGTACACATATATGATAGTGTAATAATACAAATGCAACCATGGCACCCTAGCCAAGCAGCTAGGAGACTGACAACAATCAGTGGAATCCATCCAAATCTATATTTTAAAATCCATTACATTCACATCCATTAAACCACTCTAAATTGACTTAACTCACCAGTCATTAGTAGCGATATAGAAGCTTCTAATAAAGATAAAGATAAATGTCCAATGTTGGACTTAGATGTCCTATCAAAAATGCCCCCATGCCTCTAGTGGCCAAAATGTATTGCTTAAGTCCAGTTATTCTCGATTGTTTATTCGCTGTTTGCTAGCTGAATATAAGCAACTAAAGAGAAACTCATAATACCAACTTTACTGAAATATTTCTTTTTCTGCTTTCTTTTGTATTGTTCTATTGCTCTAGGTGCAATACTGATTTATGTTGCTCATTACCTTAGTGTCTAGCTAAGTGGTTTTGCAAACTGTGACACCATGAAAAGCTGAAGTAATTGGCAGACCAGCAGAGAAGAGGCAAAATCCTGGAGCCTTTCTATTGGAGATTCTAAGAAAGAAAATTACCTGAAGCTCAGCAAAACAAAATAAAATCTTAACGATATATCACTGGTAAATAAAAGTTTTTGAAGGAAAAATGCAAAAAGATTGAGTCTGCTACACTATGCTTTTTCCTCCCCAAGGACACAACAGTCTTAGGAAATCACGTATCTAATGCACATAGAGTAAACAAGATGTTTAACTTGCATCTTGATAGTGTTGAGATGCAAATGAGGCATACACTACTACAGAAGGTAAACTACGCACATTACTGCAGGCAGAAATGCAAAAACTTAACTACCGTATATACTCGAATATAAACCAACCCAAATATAAACCGAGGTAATTTTTCCCCCCCCCCCAAAAAAAAAAGGAGGAAAAGAGGTTGTCTTGCATATAAACCAGGGTATGCGTCTGTGTTAGTATTCAAGTGCAGTGCAGTGCACTGCCCTGCCAGGCTCTGCACCCTGTTCCCTCTCCCTCCCTGCTCTGCCAGGTCTGTATCCAGCATCCTCACTCCCTTCTCTGCCAGTTTCTCTAACCTGTTCCCCCTTCCTTCCCATTACCTTATAGGCCTCCGCCAGGCCTGCTTTAAGACCTGGTGGTCTAGCGGTGAGCCAGGACAGGAGAGATCCCTTCCGTCTCCTGCCCCGACCAACTTTAAACAACTTTTATCTCCCTCCTCCCCTCCCCCCCCAGTTTACCTGTTAAATCCCTGGTGGGCCAGGACAGGAATGACTTTCCTTCACTTCTACCTGTGCAGAGCCACTAGCTGATTGGTTGCCCTTATTTTTTTTTTTCAGGAGTTAAAGTTTTAGAAGAATCGATGTGTCACTTTGAATGGATTTAAAAAGATTTGATAATGATTGAAGTGTTGAGCATTAGTGCATTTTCATTGGTTCCTCTGTCTAATGTCATCATGCCAGTGGGTGGTCTTATTTTAAAAGTTTCAACATGCAGCAGCCAGCCATCTTTACGTGGGTGTATGTCAGCACAGTTAGGTGTCTTTGACCTAATTCTCAGTAAACCTGATAGAATAGCTTGTCTAATATAGAGAGCTGCACGGGAACGGGGACGACTGGCATCCCGCGGGTTCCCCCTTCGGGTCACGGGGATCCCGTGGGGACGCCCCCTAGGGTCGCGGGGATCCCGTGGGGACGCCCCCTAGGGTCGTGGGGATCCCATGGGGACGCCCCCTAGGGTCGCGGGGATCCCATGGGGACGCCCCCAAGGGTCGCGGGGCTCCTGCGGGGCTGGATGTACTCAGTCGCGCGGCTCTTCTTCTCCCTACCTTCTCTGCTTGCAGCACAGAGCCGAACGGAAGTCTTCCCGACGTCAGCGCTGACGTCGGAGGGGAGGGAGGGCTTAAACAAAGCCCTCCCTCCCTCCGACGTCAGCGCTGACGTCGGGAAGACTTCCGTTCGGCTCTGTGCTGCAGGCAGGGCAGGTAGGGAGAAGGAGAGTAGCCTCACGGTCTGAGTGGCTACTAAGGGAGGGGGGCGGTCCGCCCCGCCCCGGTTGCAGCACAGCCGGCCAGGTCCCCTTACTTTTGTGGCACTTCCCCGACCGACCGATAACAGCCCGGGTCCGACAATCCTCCCTGCCCTGTAGCCGCGAATCTAAATTACCTTCTTACAGCAGCTGTAAGAAGGTCATTTAGATTTGTGGTTAAAGGCAGGGAGGTTTGTGGACCGGGGCTGTTGTCGGTCGGTCGGGGAAGTGCCACAAAAGTAAGGGGACCTGGCCGGCTGTGCTGCACCCAGGGCGGTAGAGGAGGGGGGGAGAAGGACGCTGAAAGGCCATGGTGAAGACAGGAGGAGGGGGGGAAGGACTCTGAAAGCACTTGAAGACAGAGGAGGGAGAAGGACGCTGAAAGCACATGGGGGAATACAAAGGGGTGGAGCAGGACGCTGAAAGGCCATGGGAAGGGCGGGGGGGGGGAAGGACTCTGAAAGCACTTGTGGAAGACAGAGGGGGGAGAAGGATGCTGAAAGCACATGGGGAAGACAAAGGGGTGGAGAAGGACGCTGAAAGGCCATGGGGAAGACAGAGAGGGAGAAGGACGCTGAAAGGACATGGGGAAGATGGGGGGGAGAAGGACACTGAAAGGAAATGAGGAAGAGAGAGGAGGGAGAAGACGCTGGCAGGGAAGAAGACAGATGCCAGACTATGGGGGGAGCGGAGAGAAGAAGATGGGTGCCAGACCAATTTGGAAGGGAGAAGAAAGGGAGAGGCACAGTAACAGAGCAAATGGAAGATGCAGAAGGAAGAGAGACAGTGGATGGAAGAAATTGAATGAGAACATGAGGAAAGCAGAAACCAGGCAACAAAGGTAGGAAAATAATTCTATTTCTTTTTTTTTTTTTTTTTTTGCTTCAGGATAAAGTAGTATATTAGTTGTGTTGATAAAAATTTATAAACATTAGAGGCTCTGGTAGAAACCCGTTTACAAAGTATGTATTCTTCCCAATTAATATTTTCAAATTAATAAAGTCTTTTTGCTTATTTGTAAATAGGTTTCTACCAGAGCCTTTAATTCAGTAGCATAATTAAATGAAATAACTATTTCTGAAGTTTATAGGGACGGGTGGGGACGGAGGGGATTCCTCGCGGGGACAAGTGGGGATGGAGGGATTCCTCACGGGGACGGGTGGGGACGGGTGGGATTCCTCACGGGGACGGGTGGGACTTTGGCGGGGACGGGTGGGATTTCTGTCCCCGCGCAACTCTCTAGTCTAATAGAGCTTGGAATAACCAGCAGGGGTTCAAGCTTGATGACCGGAACGCTTTTCTGTTTGGGGGCCCTGCAAGCTCCACCAATACCCCGCCCCAGACCACACCTCCATAATAGTAATACCATAATTGTAATATCATTTTTCCATTCATTTTTCATATATACACACTATATAATCTTATTAACAATACATAATGGTTAACCACAAAATTAAACTACACAAAGCACACCGTATGTATGCTTCTCAACATTCATTCCTACCTGAACACAGATAACCCCTATGCAAATACGGGACCACAAACTAAAAGTAATAATATATATATAAATGAAACCCTAAGATTCAAGACTCTGTATGCAGTACAACCCCAGAGAAATAGAAACAAATGCATTTCTTCCTTAACAGTGCAAAATATAGACAGCAGACGTAATTTATCAAAACTGACACAATTCAATCACTACCCTGAAAATAAAATCATTTCCCCTACCTTTGTTGTCTGGTGATTTTGGTTTTCAAACCATCTTTCCCAGTCTCTGGCTGCACTTCCTTCTGTCTGTGCTCTTAACTGTGTATCCAGGACCACCTTATCCATTAGCTGTTTTTCTCTCCTTCACTTTCTGCCATACATCCATCAAGAAATCACTCAGCGCCAAGCAGGAGCGCCAAAGTGCACTCCTTCTCATTGCTGCTCAGCGGTTGAAGAAACAGGATTTTGCCGCAGCCACCACTGAGCGGGTTAGCAGCGGGGTAGGAGCATGGAAAGCTAGCTCTTGCCAGCTGCACCTCTGGACCAGCAGGGATCGGAGAGGATGGAAAGAACATGGCAGGAGTGCCAATTTTTGGGGAGGCCACAGCCTCTTTGCCCCTCCCCCCCTTTCCGACGCCTATGGCTAAGGTAAAACATCTCATGTCCTACATAGAGACTACACAGAAACTCCAAAAATATTTGAGAATAGAAATACCTGGCAGTAGTTGAAGCATCTTTCCTCTATGCCTGACAGGATATGACATGAAAGTTTAGTGGCATGAAAAACATGCTGGGAAATTTAAAACAGAAAGGAGGAAAATGGCAGGAAGAACGGGAAGGCAGGAGAGTGCAGAAGGGGAAAGGGATCAAGAAGAGTGAGAGAGAAAAGTGGTAAGAGTCAAGGCAATGTTAGACATGTAGGAGCTGAAACTGGGGAAAGGGCAACAAAGCCCACCCTCAGGGTTACTGCACATCCGGGTAAAGTCGAGCATGTCCTCTTTTTAGAGGATTGTCTGGATGTCTGGCCAAATTTTCAAAACTTGGCACTTTGTCTATGTTTTGGAAGACCCTGAGCTTGGAGCTGTGTCAGGAGGGTCTCCGAGCATGCGCAGATGCAATTTGATGTCACACATATGCACACATGCGTGTGATGTTATTGCGTTGCATCTGCACATACTCGGAGGCCCTCCAGATAGAGTATGTCCAATTCACTCCATTGCGAATGTTTACTTGTAAACCGTTCTGAGCTACTGGGAGGACGGGATAAAAATCTAAATAAATAAATAAACGAAGGAGAAGAGATGAGGTTTGTGTGGGTGCAGGGCTGGAGATAGAACGGGGTGGGGCCACGTGTCCTCTTTTTTTCTTGAGCCAATCTGGTAACCCGAGTCAGACTGATTCCTTGAGCTTGCAACAAACTTGGCATCCCCTGTGTTATGGGGACCTAGGGAAAATGTTCTGGTTGCCACCCCCTAACACTTGCTCTGGTGAGAGTACAAAAGAGTGAAAGGGAGGAGAAGAATGAACGTGGATAACAGAATTTGCGTCTTATACCCCCACCCCCTTTTGAGATTTCAAAACTTCCCCCATATCCTTACAGACATTGAAGTGAAAGACACCCACACCTCCCACAATGGACCAACAGCTACAGTCTTCCATGGACCACAGACACATAACAAACCATGTATACCCCCACAATCATCTGCACTGAGTCTCTCAATAGGCTTGGTAACTGAGGTAGAGGAAATGTGCTATGGTATCATATGTAAGTGTATACTTTCTACCATGTATTAGGAATATAGCTAGACTTTACATCTAAAGATAAATAGATAGATGGACAGACATCTATTTATATTATCTTTCCCTAGGACAATTCACCATTAAATTTATATTCAAACTTAAATAGAAAACGCTTCAGAAATAAGAATTGTATTTGTTTTAAATGCATACTCAGCCCAGTAACTCAGTGGGAAGTTCCTGGGTCTGGCCTCTACTTTTCTGCACAGGTAGAATTCACAGCCCCTGGGAGAAGGGAGAGCAGAGGGTATCAACCCTTGCTCAATGAGGACACCTACCAGCTAGATTTAAGGTATGTTCAATCAGGTCCCAGAAGGAACTGTGGCCAAAGACCTTCACTAAAATGGCTGAACTGGGGTGGGTGGGGAGAAGTGGGTATTATAATGTAGGGGGAACATCTTTAGATCAATTAAGAAAGGGAGTCATGGTGCAATGGATCATTAAAGTCCAGGTTAAAATGAGCAGGAAACTCAAAGCAGCAGGAAGAAACTGCTGAGCCAGCTCACCCCAAACACATTTAGGTAGTACTGTGTGTTGACAGCTTGCTATGTGCTCAGTTCTTTTATTAGAAAACTCAGGAGATTCTTTTATATTGCATGCATTTTAGACAATGACTGATCCATCTGTCTTATGCCAGTTTCTGAGAACAAAAAGTCATCTTGGGTTTCACATTCCTCCATGGCGACCATCACTTGAAGCCTGCTATAAAAAATATTCTGTGAACAGTGCAGAAGCAAGTGACAACCTCAGAATCATTAAACGATTTTGGGCCTGATATTGAAAGGGTTTATGCTCCTAACATTAGAGCCCTTTTACTGAGCTAATCCAGCAAAAAATTGAGTACTGTGGGATGCGCGCAGGAGTCCTGTGGTAAATTATGTGCGAGTGTGTGTGTCGGGGTGGAGAGTGAGCATTCCTGCGCTAACCAGTTAGTGCTTCTGCATTACTGCATGCCAATTGGTGCAGGAGGCTTTACCGCCTACAAAATGGATGGCAGCATGGGCTCACATGATAATTTTTTTAAATAACTGCATGCTAATGGCAACAGCAAACAGCCATTAATGCAAACAATAGAACTTTTACCAATTTAAAACTGCAGATTTGTCTTGTTTTACAAATAAACACTGACTTTTACAAAGTCACGGTAGAGGTTCCTATTGCGATTTTGTAAAAAGAGCCCAAAATATGATGTGTGAGAGCAAACCAAAAGTAAAAGCATATTCAATTATTTCACTCGACGCATATGAGTCTTGCCACAATTCATGTCAGTGTACAATTTGGAAAACATACTTCATAACTGTTGCTTATATTGCTTTATATAATAATTTTTTACAAAAGTAGGATAAGTCATTTTATTGTTAAACGGCATTCAGACAAATAAGTTTCCCTCTCCCCCCCAAACACACACACTCAGCAGTCATGCACATATTCTCTCTACCATACCTAAGATTACCAGACATCCGGATTTCCACGGACAGCTTTTCAAAATCTTGTACTTTATCCGGGTTTTGAAAAGCCTCCTCAAATCACGTCAGGCAGGGAGGAAATCCACGCAGACAAGATCAGGCAGCAGGGGTGGGTGGGGCTAGGATGGAATTGGGGGCGGGATTAAGGCATTACAGGGCGGGGATGGGTAGAATTGGGCATGCCTGGGGCGGGTCTAGGGGTCCACATTTTCCGATTGGAAAATCTGGCAACCCTAACCATACCAGTAGAAAGAAACAATGTGAACCAACCACTGCACATCCGCAGAACTGCATTGCCCTAGGATAGTATCAGTGCGTGACAGAAATGCACCTATAATTCCAGTTGCTTTGCTTTGCATTTGACTAGTGCAGTTACACTGCATATATAATTTGAATGCCACTAGCTTCCAACATCGGAGCACTGTTTTCCTGCAGCATAAGGTGGCCACTGTTCCCTACAGCAAGGGAGTTTCATGCAGAGGCCCATATAAGTGGTCTCAGAGCACATGAAAGCCTTGTCCTACTGAAACCACAGGCCACTTTTTTAGCACAGCTTAGTAAAAGGACCCCTAAGTTTGCCAAAATCCAAGAACTGAACATGTATTTAATGTACTAAACCAAATTTATTTATTTAATAAACTTAATATACCGCCTGGAATCATAGCAGTTTCCAAATAAACATACATAAATTGAAAACAAAAACAATACAAATTATTCTTCAAAATAATATCAACAGATATGAAAACAAAACCTACAAATTCTTCAATAACATTTAAATGTTACAGTAATGTCCAAACAATGTTAGGAAAGGCAGATCACAAGTATGTGTCTACAAACAGCTTGGTTTTCAACAATTTCTTAAAGCTGTAATGATCTGCACATAATCTTAATTGCCCAGTAAGCTTGTTCCAGTATGATATTACAGCAATGGAAACATTTGAAATTGAGTTGCCACATATCTTATATTATCAGCTGTCAGTGCTACCAATTTCATTTTCCCCTCAGAGTGCAAATCCCATTATTAGAGACTCATTTCTTTCAGAAGTTTAATATATAATATAATACAGTACTCCCCCCAAATTTGCGAGGGTTCAGTTCCAGGAACCCCTGCGAATTTTAAAAAATTGTGAATGCGGTTTTGAGTCTATAAAAAGGCAGGAGAGGGCAGCTGGGGCGCCAGCAGGTGCAGTAAATCATACCCAGTATGCTCTGGAGGGGGGGGGGGGGGGGGGGGAGAGGAGGAGGCATCGGCTATGCAGAAGGCTGATTTGCGGACTCATTTCCTGTATTTTCTGACTGGAAGAGGCAGTCAGAAAATACCATGAAAAACTGAGTCCTCGATTTGCGAACTGCAAATTTGCAGGGTAACACTGTATAATATAAAACATTTATATTCCATCACTCTTTCATATGGCTCAGTCCGGATTACAATCTTAAGAAATGGTTTTCTAGCATCTTTGGAGGAGGAGTTGCCTAGTGGTTAGAACTGGTCTCACCACCCTGAAGTTGGGGGTTCAATCCCAGCACCGCTCCCTGTGACCCTGGGCAAGTCACTCAACCTTCCATTGAACCAGGTACCATAGTTAGATTGTGAGCCCACCAGGACAGATAGGGAAACTAGATTACCATTTTGATATCTATAAAGGAAAGGTGGTATATCAAATAAAGATAGCCATAAGGTTAATTGGGTTTGCCTCTAAATGTGCATGCTCATAGGTTTCATTCTGGCACTTACCTGTGCGGAATGGGATGATTTATCGTGGCCATTTCATCATGAGATATTTAATCATGGCTGCGATGAAACGGTCACAATGAATCGTCATCTCTACAACGGTCACAATAAACCACTTTGAATCGTGCATCTCATTCTACCCCCCCTCAAACACACACTGGTGCCTCTTCTCTGCCCTCCCCCCCACCCCGGTGGTGGCTCTTCTTCCTCCCCCAACCGAAGCCTCTCCTTCTCTCTGCCCCCCCCCCCCATGTATACTGTGACACCGCCGGTGCCGGCTTGAGCTATGGCCCCGGTCAGCGCCCAGAATAGCCTGCGCTCCACGTGCCTCCAGAAGACGCTGGAGGTCCTGCTGGTCTCTCAGTCAATAAAGGAACACAAAAATGGTCAGGAATAATAAAGTTCATAATAAAATAAAGTCCCAATTTATTGAGTTCACGAACCCTGAACAGGGTCTACCTCATTCTTTCCATGAACAAAAGCAAACATGAAAGAAAAACTGGGTTGCAACAAAAACAAACAACCCACACCTTCCTTGCAGGTATAACAGGTGAGTAATTCCAGAGTCTGTGATAGTCCAGTCCTAATAAGTCTGCTTTTAGTCAGCAGGCAGGAATAAGACTATAGCCCTTTCTTTGTAGAATGAAAGTGCTGCACTCAGGCCTGGATTGAAGCAGGCCTGGCCCCAACCAACTTAATAAGCAGTTGGTGGGGGAGGGGAGTAGCCAAATCCACTATTTCAAAAACTTGCCACAAATGGCCCCACAATCCCGCCCTGAGGATCTTCTGTGGATTCTCCCCCAAACTATCACCCCTGCATAAAGTCCCAAATTGCAGTTTCCCTTAAGGTTCAAAAGCAAACACAAAACCAAAATTGTTCAGCAAAATAAACTGGGTTAAAGTTTTCCACTTCAGGCACCATGCAGTGAGCCCAGCACTGCTCACTGGCTTCACACAGGTGCAAATGAGTTCCAATAAACAAACTCAAACAGTTCACAAACTTAAGCACAACCAAGCAAAACCATTGTACTTAGCTTTCCTCCATAGCACAAGGTTCTGTATCCATGCTATAGTCCCCAAATTCCATGGACTCTGGCTCAGCTAACTGGTTTTCTTCAGAGACAGGGACTGCATCAAGCATTTCAACATCTAGGCAAGGCTGAGGTTCAGTAGAGCTATTCTGACAACCTCCTTCCTGGGCTGACCCAGGGCAGACTGACTGGTTCCTCCTCAGTGCTTCCTCAAGAGCACTGAGGCGACCACGCCCTGTTCTCTGAGGGGGCAGGGCAACCTGAAGCTTCTGCTTATGTTTCACAGTGCTTCTCATTAAGCCCTGCAGCTGTGTGTTAGCTGAGCTAGTGTCATTGTGTTGGGGCTGTTCCAGGCTGTTCCCCTCAGAATCCTCACCTCCCCAGAGTTTTGTAGACTGGGTTTTAAATGGGAATGCAGAGCTTTTCTTCTTACTGGAGTCTAGCCTGTCACACTGGTTGGCCCTCTTTAAGGCTAGGCTAGGTTTAGACAAAGCCTTACCTGGCACAAGCCGAGCTTTAGGGCTGGGGTTGTGACAATACCTCTTGAAAAGTTTGGCGGCATGAGCAGCATCTTCCATCCCCTTCTTGGCTGAACTTGGCTTCATTCTGACATCACTTCCCAGTTGTGGGACCAGGATGTGACATCAGAGGGGAGCCAAAGCTAGCACACGTAGGAGTTGGAAGATGCTGCTCGTGTTCGTGAACGTTTCAAGGACTCTTCAAGATGTGTACAAAGCAGGTGGGCACTTCTACCTTGGGGGAGGGGATGGGCATTGCAGGAGGCGCTCTTATTTTTGGGGGGGAGGCATAGTCCCCCCATAAGAGTTTAGGTGCTGCCGTGGATGATTCATCATGGCCTATTCGGTGATGAAACGGCCATGCTGAATCATCCTAGACCCACCTATGTAGACACCTGTAAAGTTAAAATATTTGGGGCTATGGTATGGCAATTCAGTGGGCAGTACAAAGGAGATAAATAGGCTTGCCCTTTTGGAGATTGGGGATGGGATTTTAGCATGGTTGTTGCTGTTTTATCTGTCATGGTGAGGGTGGCTGGCTATAACAAAAATGCATTTTCTATGGCGAGGGAAACCACACAGAACTGTGGTAAGGAAGTTAACATTGGCTGTAGTTGCAATGGTGTGGTTTGTGGATGAACAGGAAGGGGGTTCACCTTGGTGATTGAAGGTGGAAAGAGCTTTGGCAGCATCTTTTCCTCTTTGCAGTTTGCTTACTATGCAGGTGCAATGGGTTTTGCTCCAGTTCTTGATTCTGCAGAAGACTTCCAGGGTATTGAAGTAGTTTGCAAAAGGTTTGTCCTTGCAGTGGCCAAGGCCAGAGGGTTTTTTCCCCCCTCTTTGGTATAATCCTGAGGTGTGTGTGCAGGATAAAGTCATTAGTAAGTCAAATTGGCAGTGCAGGGGTAGTAGGAGAATTATTATATGTACCCTCATCAACAGAAATTGTACCCTCTGTTTGTATTTTTCTTTTATGTATCCTTTACTATACTTATTGTAGTTCTCCCTACTTCCCTTATGTATTGGTATGTCATGTCCGTCTACGTTGATTTTAGTTAATAATTAAGACCCTGTTTTCATTGTAAATTGCTTTGAATTAATGATATTGCGATACATCAAAATTTTAATAAAACTTGAAACAGTGCGATACCCATAGGTGAGCCTTCTAAGGAGTAGCCCCATGCTGGCATTTACTCCCAGAGGGGCTATGTCTAACTCCAGTCTACTTGTACTTCAGAAAGTAGGTAATTGACTATACATTCATTCTGCACCAGTACTATTGTAGCTTGCTAGACACACTAAATCAGTTCTTTATATCTTGTTCAATTGTATAAACAACTTGCATTGAGTTTAGCCTCCCATCTGTTTATCCCAACAGACTCAGTACTCTCCATTTTGTCCCCATCTAATAGCTGCACTTGACCTATTGGCTATATGATAAGCTGTATTGTAGAAAAACATTAGCATCATATGTATGTTACTTGAATGTTCTGATGTTTCATAAGTAATATGATGCCATTCTATTTTCTCTCTCTCTCATATGTATTTCAATGCTTTTATAGGAAAATTTTTGAAACTGCTGATTTTGAGTTTACCTCATTCATTTTATTTGTTTAAACTATATTTGGTCTTTTTATTATTGTTATGCTGTTAACAAAATTGTAAGTTTTATGTTGAACTGTACTTTTTGTACACCACCTTGGGAAATCTCTTCATA
This sequence comes from Geotrypetes seraphini, assembly GCF_902459505.1. NCBI lineage: Eukaryota > Metazoa > Chordata > Amphibia > Gymnophiona > Dermophiidae > Geotrypetes > Geotrypetes seraphini. The sequence continues at coordinate 292,981,078 of NC_047085.1, forward strand.
AAGGTGGTCAATAAATCCCAATAAAATATATAAATTCTAACCTGAGATCTGCACCATCCTTCATGGCAGGGAAGATTTTATGAGTGTCCTCATTCTACCAGATCACCATATAAAGACCCATTTAAACCCCTTCACCTGACTTCTGATATGTCAACAACAGAAGGAGGATAACCTGTGGACTTTCCATCCAATCTCTTCCCCCTCCTCTAAAGTCTAACTCCCCACTTCCTCTCACCACTTAAGGGCTCCTTTTACTAAGGTGCTCTAGCGTTTTTAGCACGCACTACATTGCCGCGTGCGCTAACCTTGAGCTATGTGCCAAGAACTAACCGCTTGCGCAGCTTAGTAAAAGGAGCCCTTACTGTACTGCTCTAACTGTCTGGCAGAGAAAAGTGGTTTACAAACTAAACAATATCAAAGAAAAGGAACTCCAAATAATATAGAGAAGAGATACATTCACACCAGACACACAGACAGCATTTTCATATGGACTGGAGATAAGCAGACCTCAACCCAAAGGCCAAAATCAGAAGCTGAAAGCTTGTTCAAAAAGCTCCTCCCCCAACTCCTCGTGTCACTTTGCTATTTTCACCACTGTTTCTACCCTTTGGAATTCCCTCCCACTGGAAATTCACTCAGAACTCGACTGTTTGAAGTTTTGTGCTCTCCTGAAAGCTGAAAGGGATAACTAGCTAGGTTGGAGGTTCTTGACGGCTATGGCAACTGAACTACAATGTTTCCCCCTTCTTCCTCTCCTCCCCCCTTCTCCTTTTCTTTAGTTTCTTAGAAATTGGAGTTCTTTTCTGTCTATAGATTTTTTAAACTGCCCTGTTGGTTAAGTGAAGGGTGGTATGTAAGCTTTTTAAAACTTTAAAACATTACGAGAGTAGTGAAAGAGGCACTCAGTCCAAGTTGAAGTCAACGTGACAGCAAATGGCAGTACAGAGTTGATACAAGAAGATAAGGCAATAGAAAATATTTTTCTTTTCTAAGGTTAAGTTCAAGTAAGTATCATATACACAACCTTAGGTAAAAATATATTATTCACCGTTTACGACCTCAGCGGTGCAAGCTGTGAGAGCAGTTCATTCACAGGATTATTTGCACTAAAGTCTTCATCGGTCTTGTTTTATATATATAGTTTTAAATATTTTTAAATCTTTAAGTTAGTTTTCAATTTATAGAAAAGATAGAAAGGTACACATCTTTTAGAAAAGCATAGCAGGGGCTCTTCACCTTTTTTTTTTTTAGGCTATGTTTCGCCCAGGGGGCTTTATCAAGGTATTTTCCCCTGACAAAAAAAGAAAGAGAGTCACCATAAAATATCTGAATCATATCACTTTCACCTCGAATTTATAGCTAACCCATACAGACAAATCTTAAAGCCTATACCAGTAGCCAAAAAACAATTTTGTAGAAAGAATCAAAGAAATTTGTTATGCCAGTTCCATGTATACTGCCGATAGTGTTTGAAGCAGAAAACATGGTGGCGGCGTTTTTTTATCACGATGGGTCAACGTGATGATCTCATACTAACGTGCCCAATCAGAATCACAGGACAGCAGAGGGGAATTTTAAACTAATGTCATCCACTCCACCTCAGAATTCAAACCATTAGGTTTAACCGTATTTAAAGAAAAAATCAATTGTTGTTCTTTAAAGTTTAAACGCTCTACATGGTTCCCGCCCTCCCACCCTAACTCAATACATTCAACTATTCTCCATCTTAAATCTGTTATTTTATGCCTCATGACCTGCCAGTGTTGAACCAGCGGCGCTTCCAGACTTCCGGTGTTAATTTTAGATTTATGTTCAGTCAGTCTCACCATAATTTTTCTACTAGTTCTTCCGATGTAGACAAGGTCACAAGGACATATAATCGCATATATGACATAAGTACTGTTACATGAGGTATTTTTCTTTAATTTAAAAGTCCTTTTTGTACCTGGGTATGTCCATTCAGGACCAACAATTGCTTGTGAGCACCACTGACATTGTCCACAGATTTCGTGCATGAACCTTTGTTCCTCAACAACTTTTTCCTCAAATTTTTGAACGGATAAAAGTTCTCCAATAGTTTGACCTCTCTTAAAAGAGACAGTCGGATATAGTTGAAAACATGGGTGCAGCTCTAACACAGGCCAATGAGACTTGATACTTTGGAAAAATCTACTACTTAAATTGGTATAGGGGAGCACACAGATCATATTCTCATCAATCTCGTTATTTTTATTGTTTATACTTTCTTGAATCAGCAAAGATCTATTAGCATACTTAGCACGAAGATATGCTTTCCTAATGGATTTTTTCGGATATTATCTCTCCCGAAATCTCTGAGTCATTATTTCTGACTGTATTTCAAACTCGTTTTTATCAGAGCAAATCCGTTTGATTCGTAAAAACTGACTCACTGGTATATTATATTTCAGAAAGTATGGGTGGTAGATCGAGAAATGCAAGAAATTGTTCCGTTCAACTTCCTTCCTATACAGAGTTGTTTGAATAGATTGATCTTTAAAAATCATTACATCAAGATATGCGATCTTATTAGGATGAGCTGTCATAGTAAAGGTGATATGCGGATCCAGGGTATTCATCCATGTGAGAAAATATTCCAAATCTACATATGATCCACCCCAAAAGATCAATATGTCGTCCAAATAGCGTTTTCATAGTTTAACATTTTGAAATATTGGTGCTGGATATATATGATCTGCTTCGAATTTGGAAACATAAAGATTTGCCACCGAGGGTGCTAGGGTAGCCCCCATCGCGACTCCTTGTGTCTGATAGTAAAAGTCACCTCGATACCAAAAATAGTTTGATTAGACTACTAAAGTGGCTAATTTCATAAGCCAATCTGATTTAAAACGGCCTAAGTCCATATTTTCTAAAGTTTCTTTAACAATTTGTAAAGCCGCATGTTGAGGTATTTGGGTATATAATGAAGTGATATCGAGAGTAACCAGGTAAGTAATTCCAGAAATATTATTCACAGTCTCCAAATTCCTCCGCAGATGAGCTGAGTCTTTCAAAAAGGAAGGAGCCTTCTTTACCTCAGATTTCAAAAAATGATCTACAAATTTTGACAACGGTTCAAGGACCGAATTTCTGGTAGAAACAATAGGACGCCCCGGCGGATTCTTAAGGTTTTTATGAAGCTTTGGTAGTAGATAGATTTTTGGAGTAGAGGGATATAATTCCATAAGGAAAATAGCTTCTTTCTTTGTAATCAT